>NC_069660.1:61907333-64407333 GCF_027244095.1 Hemicordylus capensis
CGCTGCTCATGTGGGCATATGATGTGGCAAAGGAAAAAACACCACCACTCATCTGCTGGGGAAGGCAGGGGAGTTCCTGCCTCCCCCACAGACCTCATGAGTGGCAGTGTGAGGTCATGTGCCTGACCTCAGTCATTATTATTCTCTGTTATCTGAATATATGTTTGTATGTATGTGTGTGTGTATGCATTTCATTTTGAGAGTCCTGCTTACAGCCACAGTCACAGAGAAGGACGGTCCCAAGTTGCCACTAAATGAGCTGGCAGCAACCGTAACCGGACCTGTCCAGAAGGTCATAATAGGCGACAGGGTTCATGACAAAGAAGATGCTCCCTTATGTACCCTGGACTCAAGCCGTTAAGGGCTTTATAAGTAATAACCAGCACTTTGTATATTTCCCAGAAACATATCAGCAGCCAGTGCAGTTCTTTCAAAATCAATGTTATAGGGTCCTTTGGGGATATCCCAGAGACCAGTCTGGCTGCTGCATTCTGTACCAATTGTAGTTTCTGGACTATGTACAAAGGCAGCCCCATGTAGAAAAAATAGTATTTATTTATTAATTATTATTATTTATTAAAACATTTTTACACCGCCCAAAACTTACGTCTCTGGGCGGTTTACAACAGAATAAAAACAAAGTAAAACATTTGTTAAGACAAAAATGCGGGGGGGGGGGGAGACACATATTACAACAATTTTAAAATTTTAAAATAATATTTTAAAACTGCATAAAAACCATTAAAACCATTAAAACAACATTAATTAATTAGTAATGATATTTTTTCAATATTTGCTAATCATGTCTGCAACTTCCCAATTTATATTTACTCTATCATCATTCTCTAGCGCTATCTATAAGTTTTGTCCAACACTTATACGAGTGTACAGTATATATAGGTACAGAACTGTACACTGGTACAGTTATTCACATGTTATATTGGACACAGGTACAAATCTATACTTTCCTGTCTGTACCATGCATTTCAGGAGCTCGTACCCAGGTTCACTTTTTAAATGAATACAGTAATTCATACAAAAACATGTACGAGTGTACAGACGTCGGCACATTAGTACAACATAATGAGCCAGGTCTCACAATCAGTGAGACCCAGTTTGTAAGAGTGGGCAGAGAGAGTGGGCTAAGCCTGCTCTCCCCACACACTAGCAGGGCAGGATCCCTGGGTGGCTGGATCGGCCGCCCACATGACTGCCAGCTCTGTGACGGAGCAGGTGGGGGCTTGGGAGTTTGGGGGCCGCATGGCCCCCGGAAGCTCCAGTATGCCCTGCGCGAGCATGCAGGGCATACTGGGGAGACCCCTGAGCTGGGAGGCTGCTTTTCAGCCTCCCGCTGGGGGTCTACTCATGGGTAACCACAGCACGGAGCTGCACCGGGGCTACTCACAATAAAAAAACCCCGGGTTTGCGGAGCGCTCGCTCCACAAACCTGGTTTAAATAGTGGGCTACTTGAGCGGGTTACCCGCTCAAGAACCACCGGGCTCGCAGCTGAGCCTGGTGGTTCTCACGATTGTACAGACGTCATGTGAATAGAATATCATGTGAATAGCCTCAAGGTCTGGATTGGGCTTCTGAGTATTTACAATTAATACAGTTTCAATATGTGTGCACCTATATTGTTGTTTTGCACTATATTGTTGTTTTGCAGGACTTCTGAGACACCAAATCTAGAAATATAAATTGTTCAATCACCCAGAAGCCTGTTAGAATCCTCTTCCCCCAATTCCATCACTCCTGTTACTAGGTCAGCCCCGAAGTAGAGTAATGGTGCTTAATGACAGTGTTCTTCAACTATACAGTCCAGATGTGTCTGGAGGGATGTCAGGGAAGGATCACTTGATTTAAGTGTTGAAAAGTACAGGGAATGGACTGCATAGTTTGGAATGTGAGTGGTAGAAGAAAAAGGATTACAAATGTTATGGAACCGTTTGAAATATGTACGCCCCACACATGAAAGAAATCTATACAAATATGTTTGACTTACATTCCAGTTTCAGAATCCAAGGCCCTCAACATTGTTTGACTGACTATGAGTCTCCCTGTGATATGGAAGAGGTTGGATGGAGTGATCCAAACAATCTCTTTTAGATTTAAGGCCTATGAATCATCAGTAGTGAGAATGATTGTTCAGATTTTTCTTTCACAGTCCTACTGATGGTACAATAAAATTCCCTTCGCAAGGGTACAAGGTAAGCTTCTCTTCTTGACAGCTACAATATAACATGCCTAATTCATTTGGATTTGGCCCAATGAAATAGAAAGCTAGAACAATGTGTGACTGTTAAAATAAAAATGTTGCGGTGATAAAAAACAAATCAACCAGTAAAAATGTTGTTGTAAAGCTCCTAAATTTCAGTTTTTACTTGTCATGCATTCTCTAAGCAAATATGCTCTCCTCTAGGTTATAAAAATTAAGCAGCAGGCAGGCAAGTGACTTCAGAACATATTATTGCAGGAATGAATGTTAGCTTGGATCTTAGCAGTTTTCCTCCCAAAAGGCAGTTAATTTCAATAAGCAATTTGCTAGAGTTTTCTGCTTTAATCCTTGCCTCCCAATCCTTTCTAAGGATATTGCTGAGAGAGTTAATAAGTTCAGTAATAGCAACTTGTAAAATCATGCAGCATGCCTGTCTGAATGAGAAAACTAAACTGGAGGAAAGAATTTTTACAGAGGCTTAAATCCCCTTTCTCCTAGATCTTCTGCAGTTACTATAAATCTGCTCAGTTTAATTAATATATTTTTAAAACCCCTTTTAAATTTATTTTTAATCAAAGAGCTATTTTGCTCCTAAGGACATAGTAAATGTTTGACTGCATTTAATGCTTTATTACATGTTCTAATTAAACAAAAATGATCATTTTAATATAAATATGCATAATAGTGAGTAAAAGGTGGCTTTTGTGAATCTTGGGGCTTGTGCCAGAGAGTTCCTCCCAACAGAATCAATTGCAGATGTTAGTAGAATGGAAGTAAATACAACATAGCTATCCTCCAAAAAACACCCAGTCCCTTGAAAACTACAAGTATTTTCCCCTATTTTCGCATTGCAGATTTTTAGTGTAACATGTCCTAGAACAGGGTTTCTTAACTTTGGGCCCCCAGTTGGACTACAACTCCCAGAATCCCCAGCCACAAAGGCCATGTCTGGGGATTCTGGGAGTTGTAGTCCAACAACATCTGGGGGCCCAAGGTTAAGAAACCCTGTCCTAGAATATACCATTAGTTGTCAGTGCATACTAGGATGTACCCCATCCTAGGGCCTATCGCTGATTAAGGCTCCACTTCTAGGTTTTGTCCTGAGAAAGTCAGTGGCCTCATTTGTATGTAACATGGAATCACAGGTCCAATGGACCTGCAGTTCTGCTCTCTACCCAACCCCTGTTCTCCTGTCGGAATTCATACATAACGGAGAGCAGGAAGCCTGTAGTCAGCAAGACTGCAGAGAGGAGGGGGAACTGACTATGTGGGCTTCCTTCTTGCATGAATTACAATCCGCATGGCCAATCATGGATGGAGAGAGGGAGGAGCTTCCTCCTTTAACTCAGGTTGAAGGGAACACAGTCTACAATTCTGAATTCAGATGTAACACAGGCTGCATTTAACCTCAAGTTGGGGTGACAAAACTCACTATAACCTGAGGGTTCAAATTGGAGGAAAGAATTTTAGTAGAGGCTTAAGTCCCTTTTCTCCTAGATCAAATTGGAACTTTACATTGAAGTTCCAAAAAGAAAACTTTGGGTTGGTTGCTTCGCGGAACCAGAGTTTCCTGCATTTGGACATGCAGGTTTGGCAACCTCTGTCCCCTTAAACTCCAGTTTTGCATTAGGTGTGAGTGCGGCCGGTATTTCATTAAACTGAACAAGAAGCTGTCTTTATTTAGACAGGGGTTTTGTTCCAGGCTATCACTGTGGATACTGAAATCATGAATAAAGATACCTTAATCACATGGTATGGGGGAGGGGCATTTAGGTTCCTAAGCACACTGAAGTGTGCTAAAAACCACTAGAAAAGAGCCCCTGGTGGCGCAGTGGTAAAACTGCCGCCCTGTAACCAGAAGGTTACAAGTTCGATCCTGACCAGGGGCTCAAGGTTGACTCAGCCTTCCGAGGTCGGTAAAATGAGTACCCAGAATGTTGGGGGGCAATATGCTAAATCATTGTAAACCGCTTAGAGAGCTCCGGCTATAGAGTGGTATATAAATGTAAGTGCTAAGTGCTAAAAGTGGGGGTGGGGGCAGAAATAAGCACAGTACCTTGCTCTCCAGTGATAACCCCCAAAACATCACAAACAACCCCCAACCCCCCCCCAACCTTCCCATTTCTGCCCGTTGGGGGGGGGTGAGAAAAGAGCCACAAAATGGCCCTGCAATACAAAATGGCAGCCAGAACTTACACCAGAAGTCATTTGCAGCCACTCAGGAACTGCAGATAGCCAAAATTAGGTATATTTTTGCTACACGATTGAAAAGGTTTCATGGATACATGAATCCACAGATGGAGAATCCAAGAATAATGAAGACAGTGTTCTCTTTAATATTTTTCATTTGTGTGCAGAATGAGTTTTGTTCTGAGTGTCATCAAGGCAGAGTGTGCACACGTGCATTCAGAGTGGGGCCTTCCTGATTCAACCTGAGCAGGATCTAAAATTAATTGAGCAGACATCAAAAATCTTGTGTGTGAGTGCACATGTGCATGCCTTAGAGGGAACACTGGACTCTCCTGTACTTTATAAGGAAATCTCATTTCTTTTCCAGTGCTTTCTGGCTGTCTAGAACTGTGTTCCCTCTAACTGGGCTTCCCAGACGTTGACTACAACTCCCATAACCCCCAAGCAAAAGCCATTGCAGCTGCAGATTCTGGGACTTGTAGTCAAAAACATCTGGAATCCCTGCTAGAGGGAACACTGGTCAGGAGCATTTTTTTTGGTGGGCGGTCCACAGGGCAATTCCAGAGCAGATTGTCAAAACTGGCTCCCCTGTGTTGTGCACATTGCCCCAGTGCAGCTAGGAAAACAGTCTGTCACATGAGCACATCTTCCTGGTGTGCTGCTACAGCCACTATTTCCATGTCCAGTGCAAGAGTTCTTTCCAATATACAATTCTACACTATCCCATGAGCATCAAACAGTTTGATGTAATGTTATATGAAGATCGTATAACTGTGTGGTGTAGTAGACTAGGATGGGGAGATCCAATGTGGATGTTGTGTGTGTTTGTTCTCTGAGATGTGACTTTGGTGGAGAATTTTGAAAACAACAGACACCAGCACAAATACGAACAAGCCATTTCAGAGTAATATGTGGCTGTAGAGACTGAGAAGCCCTCCTTGCTAGAAGCAGCTGGGCGAGATGAGAGTATCATTCTGGGAAGTAGACTCCAGCCCCTGCCTCCTGTACTGGCCACCGGCAAAATGAGCCTTTCTCTGGAAGCAACAGAAATACAAGAATATAAGTGGAGTGGCAACTTCATTGCATACATCCCCTTGTTAAGAGAGAAATAGTTCAGGTCTGATTTAGCCCAAGAAACACAATGGAGACTGAGAAGTAACAAGGAGAAATAACTGTGCAGGGGTGTAACTATAATAGGGCAAGGGGAGAAAGATGTCTGGGGGCCCATTGCCTTGGGGGCCCCCAGAGGCAAGTCACATGACTGACTCCCCCAGCCACACAGCTGCCCGGGCTTCCTTCAGTTGTATTTATCCTCCGAAATTGATGTAAGTGTCAAGACTTGGAGCTACCAGAACAGCATGTCTTTCTCTAGTACCATTAAATGACTTGCATTGCCAAAATTGACAAAACCTTTTTAAAAATAATTTAGGATGATGTTCTATTGTGGCACGTTATATAGTTAGTTAGTTAGTTAGTTAGTTAGTTAGTTAGTTAGTTAGTTAGTTGTAACAGCACTTACATTCCTCCACTTCATCATGAAAGAATCAATCTTAGTCTGGTTGGAGAGGGGTTGATTAGAAGCCTTCAGAACCAAACAATCTTCTCTACGATAGTCCCGAGGAAGGTTTCTGCTACACTTCTTTTCTGTCATAATGAAATAATGAGAACCAGATAAAGGTGCCCTTGAGATCGCCGGGAGCACCCAGAAGAGTCAAATAACAAAAATAAAATAAGAAAATAAAATAGAATGAAGTAAAAAACTATTAATGGCTCAAAACAGAATATACCCAGTCTGACTACGGTAGGAGCATAATAAAAGTTAATTCTCAGTTTATCGGCAGAGCTGATAAACAAGGGCAGCTTCACGTCACCATCTTAGCCTTTTACTATGCTTTTTGTTACCACTATTCAGCCTCATTTAAGATTTCTTTACTTCATGCGCTGAGCTTTCGGGGGGGGGGCATTTTAAAATTTTGTCTCTGGGCCCACTCCAACCTTGCTACGCCCCTGACTGTACAGTTGAACCTCCCAAGTAAATGTATGTCTAAATTTTTTAATCTGTGTGCGGAATGAGTTTTGTTCAGGGTGGCAGTATCAAGGCAGTGTGCGTACACATGCATTCAGAGTGCGGGCTTCCTGATCCAACTTGAGTGGGATCTAAAATTAACTGAGCAGACATCAGAAAATGTGTTAGCACGCGCACATGCACACACCTTAGAGGGAACAATGAATGTATGTACAGACATCCCTTGACAACCTTGGTTCCCAAATCACGACTTTGAGTATCTGCAACCAGAAATTGTGGCAGGTTTCGCCAACTGCGACCTGAGTATCCACAGTTTGGCAATATTTATTTTTCAATTTTGGTAGGGGTTTTGTAATTTCTGGGGGTCAGGGGGTCATTGGGGGGGCAGAGGTCATTTTTAGCTGTTGGGGGTCATTTTTAGGAGGTTGGGGTCATTTTGGGGGGTCCCCTTCACTCCTCTTACTGACTCCTGGTGATTTGCACTGTATTTTGCACTGTATTTTGCAGTTCTTTCGTGACTGTGATTCCCATAACCTTCTGTTTGCCATTGATTTCAATGGCTCTTCAACCACGAATTTGCCAACTGCGAGGTTTTCTCAGAATGGGAAAATGCAGGGAATTATCAATATGATGATGACACCAGATCTATTGCTCCATACCAACTTCATCAGAAAATAGCATAACCCACCTAAATGCCTGCCAGGAGGTGTAAATTTGGGCTGGATTAGAGATAACAAAGTTGAATCCAAATAATACGGAGGTATTTACTGTAGGGGTCAGGACCCAAGAGTTGGTTTAGATATGCTTGTTTGGATGGGGTTACACTCCCCATGAAAGATCAAGAATAGCCTGGGAGTGCTTCTGACGCTATCTCTCTGGTTTCCTAGATTGAGGCAGTGGCCAGGAGTGTTTTTTATCAGCTTCGGCTGATACATCAATTTCCGGAGGTAAAGGTAAAGTGTGCCGTTGAGTCGGCGTTGACTCCTGGTGACCACAGAGCTCTGAGGTTTTCTTTGGTATAATAGAGGAGGGGTTTACCATTGCCATCTCCTGTGCAGTATGAGATGATGCCTTTCAGCATCTTCCTATATCACTGCTGCCCAATGTAGGTGTTTCCCATAGTCTGGGAAACATACCAACGGGGGATTTGAACCGGTAACCTCTGACTTGCTAGTCAAGTCATTTCCCCGCTGTGCCATTAGGTGTGTAAATGACCTTAAAACTGTGTTACATATGCTGGTAACCTCTGGCTTTACTGTAATGCACTCTATGTGGGGCTGCCTTTGTACACAGTTTGGAAACTACAACTGGTACAGAATGCGGCAGCCAGATTGTTCTTTGAGTCAACCCAAAGGGACCGTATAACACCAATTTTAAAAGAATTTCACTGGCTGCTGCTGTGTTTCCAAATGAAAAACAAAATGCTGGTTATTACCTATAAACCTCACAACTCTGTCATGAACCCTCTTGCCTGGAGATGATCTGGAGAGGTTCAGTTACAGTTGCTGCCTGCTCATTTGTTGGCAACTCAGGACAGGCCTTCTCCATGGCTGCCCCGGGGCTCAGAATTTTCTCCCTGTTGAAATAAGAGCATCTCCTTCTCTGCTTGCTTTTAGAACGACCCTCAAGATGTACCTGTTTTCCCAGGCTTTTAACTGAATTTTTAAATTTTTAATATGTTTTTTCTACTGAGATTGTTTTTACTTTTTGTGAATTTTAATTGTTTATACTGATTTACATTTGCTATGTTTTAACTTTGTATACTGCATAGATATGTCTATATCAGGTGGTATAGAAATATGATAGATAGATAGAGAGATAGACAAAAATATCATAACATGGACTATGGAGGTTTATTAGGCTTCCTGACATCTATGACCCCCAAATGCCTCACAGAAATGTAGGTGTGGGTGGACCCTGTTTCTCTCTACTGCTGCCAAAGTGGCTGTGGAACACTGTAGCCCTTTGACAGAGCACTGGAGGGCATATGCATGTACATCTTAAAACAAAACAAGGCACTTTCCCCCCTGTTTTTGCTTCCATGGCTTTGATGAGATTTAGGTGTGTCTTTTTCCTATAATTAGCATTTATCAGTTAATTAGTCACATAACTGAAGTTGCTCCAGGAACACACCCTGGCCACAAATAACCCAACACTGCCTCAGGTGCACACTTCAGGCCAATGTGCTTAAGTGTGCTTAAATTTTTGTTGGATTTGGGGCGACAAATACATCATCATCATCATCATCATCATCATCATCATCATCATCATCATCTTGTAATAAATATATTTATTACAAATGGCTAATGCAATACAAAGCAACTTCACGATTGTTAACGCAGACACTTAGGTTTGAAAGTAAGAAATTATTATTGAGCTGAACTAGTCTGATATAGTTTATCTAATATAACTAACTAGGACCTGGATATGGAATGCCACTTGCTGTGTTTTATGCCATATGCATGTAGAACATGTTCCAGCCATACATCAATCTGCTGATAGAACTTGTATGCAGACATCCTGTTTTTTTCATTTTTCACAGAGTCATAAGGTAGCAGTTGATACTGGCAGCAGGAAGACAGTAGTGAAGCCACAAGCTAAAAAGCATTTGAAGACTGTTAACCCTAAGATGAGGAGGAATAAACCAAGACCCCAGGACTCTCACACACTTCCATGCAGCTGCTACACCTGACCTGAAGTTTCACTGAGGCCATCACACTTGCTGTGACTCAGTCTTCCCAAAGCCGGGAGCCCAAGGATGACTCTCTGTTCTAGTCATTGGATAAAAACAATCATTGGATAAAAACATGACTGATGCTCAGGAGGAGGGCATTTATATGGGGCCAGTTTGGATGACATGGCCAACTGGCCCTGCTGAATGTAGAGCAGGGCTGCTCAACTTCAGCCCTTCTGCAGATGTTGGCCTACAACTTCCATAATCCCTGGCCATTGGCCACTGTGGCTGGGGATTATGGGAGCTGCATCCAAAAACAGCCAGGGGGCTTAATTTGATCAGGCCTGATGTAGAGGAAAGTGGGCACACATGTCTCCTTCCTACCCTCCACTGCTGCATAAGTGTGTGTCTGTATGAGAATATCCAAACCGCCCCTCACTATGTGATTCAAACAATATAATTTATCACGGGACAATTCAAAGTAGTGATGCTACATAATCTCCTGCAAGACTTCAATTAACCATTGCCACAGTGATACAGCAAGGTTGGAGTAGGACAAAAAATGAAGATGGGCCCCTGCCCCCAAGCAAACATTATCTTCAGAGAGGCATGAGGAGGAGAGCAAAGAGCAAGTCGTCACCCAGGCAGTGATTTCTCCCCTCCCACCCCTGGGACCAAGAGACCCTTGTTTTCTCTTGTTCAGTTATAGCTATGCCCCTGCATTACCTCAAACACTGGCTAGAATTCCCATGGCAAAAGAACTAAGAAGTATGCCCTGCTTTCTAATTAACAAGGGCAGTGCTTCAACTTATGGTGATGCCTCCTTTGACCATGACTCCTACCATCGACAAGACCACTGCCTCCAGAATTGCCATACCTATCATCCCATGGACAATCCCTGCAGCCATAAACCCGGCAGCTTCTCTGACTGATGAAATTTACACAACCAGTGTGCCATGTCAGAAGTCCATTTCATATGCATCTAATGATGGCATTTCATACCAGATTGACTGATATGTAGCTATGAATGTCATTTTAATGTACATGTGCATACCTGTCAATGCCATCAATTATTTATTGATACAAATAGGTGCTCATGTGCACCAATGCATGCTCAGAAAACCTCTGCTATTGATGTCCACGATGGATTATGAGCATGAATTACTTGGGAGAGAGAGAAATAATGCAAATGAAGAAATGTAGAGTCATGTACAGTATGTATGTATGTATTGATTCATATGTGAAGATTTCAAATCTGTATATGCCACCTTGCAATTCTAATTTCCAAATTAGAAATTCTAATTTCTAAAAATTCTAATTCCCAGGGTGGCTTGCAAAATAATTAAAACACCATGATGCACATAAAATATCAAAACAAAAAACAAGCTGCAGCAAAAAGGGAATAAGAATTTCAACAGCATTAAAAAAGTAATATAAAAGCTAGTGATGGGTGAAGGTCTCCCAATCTGGCTCAAAACTGTGCTCTTGAAAAACTATTGCGCCCACACACACACAACTTGGTAAAATAGTTCTGTCTTTCAACCCAGTTTCAAGTCTGTTTTGGACACTGTTTTACCTCTAAGGTCACTGGAATCATGAAAAGGTTTGATCCAATTTCTCCCTCAATCCCTCAGATATCCAACAGCCCTCACACTCACTCATCCACCTGTCTGCAATTTCTCTCAAAACCCCCACCCCCACATGTAGCTTTCTTGTGGCAGCAGGAGAATGGAGGATTCTCTCTCCCCCCGCCCCATGCCTGGCACACTATGATGCCTGCATGCTAGATGCAAGGAGTGCTGGGAACTGTAGGCTTTCCTATGCTACTGACCCATGGAATGTCAGACATCAGGGAGGGGAAGAGGGAGGGAGACAGCCCTTCATTCTCTTCTTGTTGCTGCTGGAGCACTGAGAAAGATAAACTTGTGGGCAGCTAGTAAGTAGGTGGATGAATATATGGGTGGCGGGTGGGAGTGAAAGAGAGAAACAGGAGCAGTTCTTTTCTAGCTCGGATTAAACTCTGAGCTGTAAAGGAACTTTTGGATTTTGATGTTTGTCTCTTAAAGTGAAACAAACATTACAAACCTGCGAATTCAGAGTTGTGCTTCGGTAAGGTTTTGCAACATAATTAATAAAAATATAACCAAGCGGTACTAATTAAATCCCATTAAAAGGCTGTAAACAATAGTATACATCTAAATGCCATCAAAGCGTTAGTAAGTGAATGGACAGGACGGGGATTTCCACAGACAAGATGCCACAACTGTGAAGGCCCTATTTCTCTTTGCCACTCACCTTGCCCAAAGACGCAGGGGCACTCTGAGCAGGACTTCTGAAGAAGGTCTTAGTACGTAGTCAGGCAAGTTCATATGGCAATGAGTACCAAGCTGTAGGGCTGGCATGAGTAAACTGTATGCCCCAAGATTAATTATGGGAACCCTATATAAAATTAGAATACAACTAGAATGAAAGAAAAATGGGGAAAAGCCAATTGACAAAAGGACAAAATGGAATGGGGTAAATCCATCCTAGTCAGGTCAAGTTTGAAAGAGAGAAAATGGAGTATCCAGTCACCCTACCTACATTACTTCTTCATTCTGCTCAGGGGCATAGCAAGGTTGGAGTGGACCCAGAGATAAGATTTTAAAATCCGCCCCCCCCCGCCACTGAAGTAAAATTTATATATACATATATAACCTATGTGCCACAATAGAACATCATCCTAAATTATTTTTTAAAAGGTTTTGTAAATTGTGGACGATGCAAGTCATTTAATAGTACTAGAGAAAGACATGCTGTTCTTGTAGCTCCGGGTCTTAACATTCACATCAATTTGGGAGGATGAATACAACTGAAGGAAGCCCGGGCGGGTGCGCGGCTGGGGGAGTCAGTCATGTGACTTGCCTCTGGGGGCCCCCAAGGCAGGGGGCCCCCAGACAACTGTCTCCCCTTCCTCTCTTATAGTTATGCCCCTGATTCTGCTGTCTACAAAAAGTGCCAAAGCTGAGATCTAAAAAGTGGTTTAGTCAATGAAAATTCCTGTAAGACTAAACTGGCTCATTTCCCAAACACTCTGGTTTCACTAGTTTGTCAATCGGCCTGTAAGTTATGGAGCAATAATAATGGGAAGACTCATAAATGCAGCTGCTAATGCTGCATTCCTACATAAATATTCAATGAGAAAAGTAATGAAATTGCAGGATTTACAAAGAATTAAAATCTCTGTCACCATCTTTCCTCCTGGCACTTCACTTTCAATAATAGATGATCTCTCCTTCCAAATAACATACTTTAAAATTAAATACTTGTAGGTTCCCTTCTGCCCCTGAGTGAAAGAACTTTATTTCTGAAGCTGGTTATAAAGTGAACCAAAATATCAATCATTCTCAGTAGCAATGTTGAATACCTTTAAGTATATAATTCAAGCCAAGCTCGCTCACTCTCATGTAAATAACCCCAAATAATACAAATACTTACTAAAACATTTTATTGTTATTTTTTTTTGGGGGGGGGGATGATGAGCTCCTGAAACTTCCACATGACAAGCTATAGTAAAACCATACGATCCTCCAACTAGATAGCTGCCTGTGATGGTAAGAGGAAAAATTAAATTATTGTTCTCGACTCTATACTTCCTGGGTTGTCAGAAAGTTTCAGATCAACTTTTCCTTGTGACTTCCTTGTGCAAACAGAGAGTCATATGGCTTAAAAAAAAAAATCAGTTTCAAATCTATAGGTAAAGAAAAGTAGACACATGCCCACAGTGCTGTTTCCTATGCAATATCAGTTCAACGCTCCAATATCCAGTCTAAGCCTCTATTGTATCTGAAGTAATATGCTGCCTCCTCTTCCCAAAGTGCGTGAATCACTGGCCAAAGTTTTCCCCACCCAATATTTTTATACCCATGGTGTACATGCACTGCACAACTGTTCCCCATCCAACTGTCCTTCCTGCTCTCTCTCCTTCCAACTCCTGTCCACCTGTTCCTTCCTTCCTTGCTTCCATCTTCATACCCCCCAGCTGATCTCATTCCCTCCACCCTACTTACCTCACATTACAATATGTGAGCTGTATCCACCCTCACTCTCTTTCATCTCTCTACTCCACTCCTATCTTGGGCTTTCAAAAGGTGGGGAAGAGAGCAGAAGGCAGAGGGGTTTTGAGCCAGATGAGTAGAGAGTTGGAGTAGCATCTCCATTCTGCAGGCTCGAGTCCACTTCCTTCTGCTCCCTTCACCTGCATATGCCTTTTTTCTGAGCACGACACCTATTTCAGAGCAGTTCTTTGATAAGCAGTGTGTTGCTGCCCAGCAAAGAGCTGCTCCCATGGTAGTGGGTGGCAGAGAGAGGCAGGTGAGGAACTAGGGGGCAGTGAGAGGCATTTTCTTGCCCTGGCAGTGCCTCCAAAATCTGCTGCTTAATGAAGCCACCTCACCTTGCCCCATGGAAGAACCACCCTGCCCAAATCCTAGCAAGCTATTTCTGTCTTCTTAGGTCTAAGCAGTAATTCTTTTCTGGCATGCTCCATACTGACTTTCTCTTCTTTTCTACCTGCTCTTGAAATGCAAGATTGTTTCTTTCTCTAGGAGAGCAGTAGTGTTGGCAATGGTCCAAGGAGCCCTCAATTCAAATCCCTAGCCTTGGGCCATTCACTAAAGCTGTTCACACAAGCAGTCCTACCTGGGTCTGCACAGCACTACTGGGGTAGGACTGCTTGTGTGAAGCACTGGGATTGAGGTGTAATTTTCCTCAGGCTATTACCCAAGAAGGAAGGCATGAGTGCAGGCAGCAAGAACACCCAGTAGGGGTGTGTGAGCTGGCTCGATTTGAACCATTGTTTGAATCAAACTGGCCTAGTTTGGGTGGTCCAGTTTTGATCCGGACCAGACCCCCAAAGCAGGGTGCCGGTCTGGGTTTGGATCGGTCCAGCCCCGGTTCACACCAAATCAGTTCAGATTAGTTTGGGGGGTATACTGGTAAAGGGGGATCCGGTGTGCCCCGGCTACATGTGTGTAGAGGCCAGAACCAGGTTGCTGTCAGCCCTGGCTACTCTGGGAGAGGCTGGTGGAGATGATGATGATGATGATGATGATGAATTCGATTTCTATACTGCCCTTCCAAAAATGGCTCAAGGCAGTTTACACAGAGAAATAACAAACAAATAAGATGGAACCCTGTCCCCAAAGGGCTCACAATCTAAAAAGAAACATAAGATAGACACTGGCAACAGTCACTGGAAGTACTGTGCTGGGGGTGGATAGGGCCAATTACTCTCCTCCTGCTAAATAAAGAGAATCACCACATTAAAAGGTGCCTCTTTGCCCAGTTAGCAGGGGAAGATGGGGGGATCTGTCGCATCTCCCTGCAGCCACCCTGCCCACACACACACCATTTCTGCTCTTTGTAAGTACTACAGACCCCCCTCCTACCTCTTCTAGGCTTAAGGAAGACTCCTTGCATCTTTATTGGTAAAGGGGAATCTTCACCAGATTCCCCTTTATCAGTATACCCCAGTCCAGAGGTTGAACATGGACTTGGTCAGGTTTGACCGGAATTGAACCGGGACAGTTCAATTTGAATCTGGTTTTTGGATTCTAACTGAAACAACAAAACTGGTTTTGTGCAGACCCTAGTGCCGAGCTGAGGGAGAATCCCTCAATGCACCATGCTCCTGGCGCGGTGCAATGAAGGATGCCAGATCAGTTCCGCAAGCAGGAGGACCTTGAAAATGAATTTGATTGTGTGTGGGGAGGCAGGAAAGAGCCTCCCTCCCTTCCAGCCTTCCACTCGCACCATCGTTACTGGTCATGTGAATGACCTTACTGCCTCTCCGCCTAACCTGTATCACTTGGTTGTTGGGAAAATAAAACATTTATATCTCCTCAGAGGTGTTATAAGTGAGAATTAGATGGAGGGTGTAGCAGAACTTCCACAAGCTTGGAGTAGCCACTGGCTGTCAAAGGATATTAACTGGGATTCTGTTGTCTGCAATCAAGTACAAGGCTGTAAAACAAAACAACAACAACAACAACAAAAACCAGAGAGCGAGAGAGTGCACTACATGTACCTTTTCCTGAACCTGCACATCTTTAAAAGTACCTGCAAGTACAGATATTTACAGATAATCAATACAAGGTGCTTAAAAAGGATGCAGATTATGAAAATTATCCCAGGTTGCACTCACGGCTACTAAGCCACATAATAAACAATGGCTCCTGCTCCTTTGAAAATACAAATGCTCATGGATCTGTCTGTGCCACTCCATTTAAAAACTACTACAGATTGTAGACTGTGGCCTTTTCATCATGCCCAACAGGATTGGTAGCACTAGAAAAAATTGAGGGAGGGGCACAGAAGGGGCAAAGTGCATTTCATAGTGGGCAAGCTGTGTCCCACATATCTGATTTCTGAAACAGAAATTGAGGGGCAGGTGGGAGGAGCAACTACTTGCCTGAGGGGGTACTTGCCCTGTCTTGTCCTGACTCTTCCCCAGAGCCCAGAGCATCTCTCTCCCTCTCACCCATACCACTTCGTATAGTTTAGCATCCAACCTAAAGAATAAAGTCAAACATTGCTCATTACTTTGTGACAGTTTGGCTTGTCCTAAAAAGGGTATTCCATGACTGTTATTTTTAGATACATTTCACATGTGGTTGCCTGAAGGGCATGAATTTCAGTACCTCTCTTTTGAGAATAATTACTGAGCTATAAGAGGAGAGTTTTCAAGTCTCCATAGTGCAAATAAGGATACATTTACCATGAGAAAAGGTTGCTAGCTAAAACTGTTTTCCCCACTTCCACTTCAGTTGCCCCTAGTATATATTCATCTTATTTATTCCAACATAGAAGAGGAATAACAGTCTTTGAGTTGAAATTACAGTTCAAAAAAGTGAAATTTTATTGGTCTGAAATTTGGCCTCTAATTCTAGAGGGGTAGGTATGATAATCTGTAGCAACAAAAACAGCAGAGTCCTGTGATATCTTAAAGACTAATATGTATCATGGCATAAAGTTTTGTGGCTCTAGTGTACAAAAGCTTATAAAAGCTTCTGCCACAATAAATTTGTTAATATTTAGGGTGCTAGAAGGCTCTTTTTTGTTCTGACCATTAATGAATTCACTTGGTGCAGAGTGATACCTTGATTTATAAGGAATTAATAAAGAGGCTTAACTTTAGTTGCTGAAACAATGTCTTAATTATTTTTTTAACACTAGCTAACAAGGTAGCAGTCACTTCTGTAAGAAGGGGAAAGCAAAACCAATTGAACTGATAAAACAACCAATCAACAGAACTGAAGACTGACTCCACCCCAAGGACGTAACATAGATACATACGTATAGAGATAAGTATGCCTTGGACAAGATGAGAGACAATGCTTAGTTACACAGTAAAGTTCAACATTTTCCTTCTCATTGGCCACATTAGGATCTAACCTGAAATCAGAGTTTAAGGGGCCTCTGATTAGAAATTGTGTATGTCCGAATGCATGCAACCACAGTTCCAACCAAAAATGGACCCATCCCTAGACTTTGATTGGTACCTTCCGTTTCTAGTGAGTTTCACTGCCTGTACCTCCGGTTTAGCGGTGCCAGCATTACATCCAAATGCGGCACTGCAGTCTTGCTGTTCGGGAACCAGAGCTTGAAGGATGAAGCTCCTCCTCCTTCACTCCGGCTGCTATTGGCTGCCAGGGCGGTTCTTTCATCAAGAAGGAAGCCCAGGAAGCCAGTTCCTCCTCCTCTCTGCAGTCTCACTGACTGCAGAGAGGGAGCTCTCCGTTACGTCCAAATACGGATGGGAGAGCAGGGGAAGTGGAACCTTGGGTCCATTGGACCTGGGGTTCCATGTAACATATGAATGCTGCCATTGTCTCATTCTTCAGTCCACAAGTCCCATTGCTTCACGCAAATAGTAAAATTGATCTTTAGTGAGTATGTCTACTAGCATTTCCACTATGAGTATGTATCATCTCCTCTGATGCACAGTATTTTATATGGATCAATTTTTTCTCTTGCCAGTCCCTTACAAAGTGGTACTTAGTGTTGATATGTTTGGTTCTTTGTTTAGTCTTGTTACTTTGTGAGAGAAAGATGCTGCTATGGTTATCCTCATACATCATAATTGGTCTTGGTTAATTTATTTCAAAGTCCAGAAGGAGTTAATGTAAGCATACTTCATCTTGGCAAGTCTGTGCTGCAGATATATACTCTGCCTTAGTTGAAGAGAAGGCAACAATAGACTGTTTCTTATTCATCCATGAAATCACTTCTCCTCCATAAAAGAATACATTCCCACTTACGCATAGAGGTAAATATGCCTTGGACAAGATGAGAGACAATGCTTAGTTACACAGTAAATTCCAACACTATATGTGCTTAGAACCATTTAAATGGGATGAAATACAAATTAAATATTTCTTTAAAAATCATACAAAGACATACACAAGTTCTGAGCTGAACCATCCACTGTGTAGCATCCTCTAAAGATGCCTTCATCTTTGAGGCATCTATACTACTTTGAGGCTCTGTACTACTGTTATTTTCAAAAGTGAGCCTTGAATTATCCATCTTCTCTCCCATCCCTTCCTAAACTCTTTCACAGAGTTTAGCCCAACACACAATGTTTGAATCTCATTACAAATGAATGTGAAATTCAAATAAGGGGAAAACAGAAATAGTGTGTCTATAAATATTTGAAATCCAGATTGAGGAGTGGTTTTTTTCACCCCTTTAGATACAATGGGAAAGCTGATGTACAAAGAGGTCAGCATTTTAGAGCTGACAGTTTAAAACATAATCTTTAAAGCATATATATATATATATATATATATATATATATATATATATATTCAAATAAATTCAAAGGAGACTGCAGACCTGATAAAGGCTAGGCAATCTCTTTTAAGCCATGCTTCTAATTCTGATTTTCTTATCTCAGTGCATTGTATTACTTTCTGCCCATTGAGTCAATTTCAATTCAACTCTTGGATGCATCCTGGTAATTACCTGGCCTAGTCTAATTCCCTTCGGTCTCAAAATGCAAAGCAATTCTTTGCAAGACAGAGATTGCTTTTTTACTCTGAGCTTTGACAAAAATAAGAAAAGGCACTGCAATGATGTGATCAGACAGAACTTCCAGGCTGGTCTGTTCCAGGCCATAATTATTTATTTGGTATATAGACATACACCAAAGAGTAGTATCTGAAGGGCTAGACTACTCTTGAGGAGGCCATAAGTTTGTTTTTGGCTTTCTCTTTCATGTGAGGAGCTTGTTTAATTCATTCAGCTTGTATTGTTGGCTATTTATTCAACTGTTATCCTTTGACTCAAAAAGAGCCTTTCAGTTGGTTTGTATACATTTTTTAAAAAAGCTAAAATTCATTCAAATGCCATTGAAAATAATTTAAAACAGGGGTCACACAACAAGATGACCTCATCCTTTATGTCGAGTAAGCAGTACTGTGGTAATACTACTGCATGAAGGACATTAGCACCCCAAAGTGACTCCACAGTATGGAGTCATTGGCAAAGCAGCTGTTTCCCATGCCAGCTTCTCTGGGAGAACAATAGGATGGGGAGTAGGTGAAATGGCACCCCTTCCCAGGGACCCTCAGAAATGCATGCAAGAATTGACCTTTTGTCTTCATTCAAGGTACAAGGGCAATCAATGGATTAAAGCCAATATAGGGCCATTTCATACATTACAAAGTCTTGCACATGAGGTATTTCTGGTCAGAATCAATGAGCAAACTACATAGAAATAGCAACACAGACAGTTTTAGCTTTCCAGTTCATGTATAACAAGAGAAAACCTGTAAGTCCACAGAGGATGCTTTATTAGCCTAGCATGTTTTGAGTCTATTGACTTCTCTGGAAGCAATTGATTTAGTTCTTTCAAAAGGCTGGCTTTTAAAAAAGGTGACTCTGAAATGTTGTGGAAAATATTTTTGTTAATTTTTGATAATACTGATAATATTATCAATATTATGATATTTTTGATCAATCGAATAAATAAATCTTTTTGAAACAGCCCAATGAATCATCCCTTAATAATAAGACATCCCCTGTGCACCTTCAGGTCTCTATTCTTCATTCTTGGTATTGGTGCCTTTCAGTTTTTCCTCCTCCCGTTTCCAGTACATGTGCACAGAAAACAACATCCAAGTGTTCAGTTGTCATGCCAGCTTGCATATTAATTCACACACAGAAACAAACATTGGAGCAGTTTGTAACACATTTGAGGAACCTCAAAATATGTCCCTGAGGGCTGAGCAACTTCCTCAGGGATATATTTTCAGGTGACACAAGCTACATCCAGCAGCATCACAGACATTTCTGGTTTCATTTTGTGGGAAGGACAACATTCAGTCATTCAGGATATAGAACCAGTGTATAGGGTAAATGTCTGGGCTTCTTCTACAGCCTGATAATGCATTGTTTGAATCATCGTATTTATGTCTATGTCCTACCAAAATGGCATCATGAATCCCTGATTGGAGATGATAGTAATGACTTAATTGAAGCTTGCTTTCCAAAGCTCATTTCAAATTCTAAATAATAAAGACTGAGGTGCTCAACTAGTAATGAATAAAGCTATCAAAAAGGGGCTATTGACTTGTTTAAAATGGTATACTATTTACTATGTAGTTGCATTTAACCTTTTCAGTGTGAAGGTCACACAGCCCTCACGGATGTGTTTCTATGGAGCAGAGAGCATTTCTGGAGCAAGGGTGAGCAGTGAAAGTTATTCTGCGTTTGTGCAAGAATGCCTCTGCTTCAGAAGTGTGGAGGCTAGTGTTGTACATATGCTTTTGTTAGAAGCACGTGCATACCATTACTGTACATTCTGTATTCCTTTGCAAAGAAATTTGAACCACTGCATCTGATTTATGAGCTGGGTTGTCATCCACAGATGGAACTATCCTCCATGAAATAATTACATGAACAAAATTATGGAGATAGAAATTCTGATTGTCTGTGGTCTGGTCATGTGATGTGTGATTCAGCATGAACCAAGACAAGGAATCCATAACAAAAGGGAGCAAGTGAATATGAATGTGAAGATATTTCAGAAGATTCAAAAATGTGAATATTTTTTGTGATATGGGAACAACCTTTTTGGTTTAGTTATACTAAGGGGCTATGAGGGATTCAAACACTGTGCTCCTTGTAGAGATTTGTCTCCTAAGTTTCTTTATACTGAATTGGCTTTCTTTCTTCCACACACAATCAGCACTTTGAAGATGCAGTGCACTTCTTCACCCGTGCAGTGAAAAAATCAAGGCTCCAGTCCAATGCTTTAAGTTGTTTGGCTACCATGAGGCTTCATTTATCTTTGCTGAAAGAAATTTCAATATTTTATGAAAAGCATTTGAATACAGGGGGGAAATTCTGGCAAACACCAGCATAATTTAGCCATGATTTAACAGCTCCTTTCTCTGACTTTTTAAATTATGCCACTTCATCACCTGCCCTACGAGTCTTTCCATATCCCCTCACGCTGGTCCCATTACTTATTACTCCTACACAATGTGTGGAAGAGGCAGAAATGAACAAAACATTCTGTCAAAGGGGTGAATTAATAGCCCTTTGGTGCCTGAAGAAACCTAGGATCAAGTGTATGCAATGGAAAGTGTATTTCCATTGTGCGTGGATTTCCTCTGTCCAAAAATGTGAAGCGATGCATCTGATTTCAGAATTGAGTTGTTCTGGGTGCAATACTGTATAACAAGAGGGGTTTTGCCAATCGCAACATTTTTTTAAAGAGTTCACCTACAGATACTGATGAAAGGTAATTTGGAGCTCAGATTTTCCCTCTCCCATCCTTTGTCTTCTATTGGTATGTTAGAACAATGTTTCTCAGCTATTTAAGTGGCAAGCACCCCATAACTTCTAAAGTTTTAAAGAAGTACTACAATTTTCAAGTGACTTTTATATTTACAGTAATATGTGCCATTATGCTGAAGAACTGTACAATTATACAGTTTTACTGTTTTATATAGGTTTTTAAACTTTTAAATAGAGATATATTATATTTATATTTAATATATGTATTTTTTGTATTTTAATTGTGCATTGTTTTAAGTGTATTGTGATTAATATTATACTAGCTGATCCAGTGCAGAGAATCTGAGCCTCTAGTCCCCCCCACCCCCACCGCTTTTTTGCTTGCCTGCCCCACTGCATTCTTCTCTGCTGCCCGTCTTCTTCTCCCCGCCACCTGAAGCCTTCTCCTTCTTCCCTACCCCCATCTTCTCCCCTGCTGTTCACCCGCGGCCGCTCCGGCCACCCGTCTGCCGGGCCCACCCGCCGGTCACAGCCGCTGCAGCCACCTGCCTGCCAGGCCCACCTGCCATCTGTGGCTACTCCGTCCACCTGGTGGTTGTGGCTGTCTGCCTGCCGGGCCCAGCCGCATGCCTGCTGCAGCCGCTCACCTGTTCGCCGGCCACCTGTCTTCTCCCTGCCACCCCCCTTCCCGCGGCTGGCCATTCGCCAGGCCACTGCTTCTCCCTGACCCCCTGGCAGCTGGCTATTCGCCGGCGCACTGTTCCCCCCCCCGGTGTTCCTCATCACTAATCGGCAGCTCTCTCATGAGAGCTGCCACGCATGTTTGTGTTATCACAGGGCTGCTATCACAGGGTTGTGTTTAGCTATCACAGGGTTGTGTTTGTATATATGTGTGTGTGTGTGTGTGTACACACACACACACGCACACACGCACACACAACCCTGTGATAGCAGGGTTGTCACTTTTAAAACCAGGGCTGCACAACTCAAGTATGCATCTGAGCTAAAGTTAATGTTAGCCATAGCTAGGAGGGCTGAATGCAGCATGCCAGATTGGTGCTGGGAAATATAAATCTAGGGGTGTATAGAACCGATTTGAATCAAAACTGGTTCAATTCAAGCTCTCCTGGTTTTGCCAGTTTGAGCTTGACCCGAAGAGCCCAGTTCTTTGACCCAGTTTGGATTGAACCACTTCAGCCCGATTTGAGGGGTAATGCTTGTAAAGGGGATCTGGTGAGGATTCCCTGTTACAAGCAAAGGGGATTCCTTCCTCTAAAAGGCTTCAAAGGGAAGGTGGGGGGCAGGTGAGAGGGCACTTTACTGTTGGCGCTAGCGGCAGAGCCTCCTCTAGGCCTCACCCGTGCTCCCCCACAGCACCTCAGGCTGCCGCTGGCCCGGTCTGGCCTCCACATATGCACAGAGGCCATTTGCATGACCACACAAATTTGCATGGTCACACAAATGGCATCCATGCATGTGTGGAGGCCGGGGCTGGCCTCCACATAAATGGCCACGAGACCACAAATGGGACCGGCCTCCATGCAAATGGCCATTTGTGGTTACACAAATGGCCATCGTGCATGCGTGGAGACTGGAACCGGGCCACCACCAGCCCACACGGTTGGGGGAGGGAGTGTCAGCAGGGCCTACAGCAGCTGTTGCCACCAAGGAGCCTCTGCCATGCTGTTGCCACACTGCCACAGGTAATGTGCCCTCTCGCCCACCCAACCCCACTCGCTCTTTGGAGGAATTCTCCAGATTCCCCTTTACAAGTATAGCCCCTTGAACCGGGCTGAACCGGGCTGAACCGGTGGACTGGTGGTTTGGTTCAAATTTGGTTCAAATTCAAACTGAATCGCTGAGAACGTGTTCTGTGCACACCCCTATATATGCAGCATGCCTAGTTTTTGCCATTATTTTGAGAGGAGAAAGGAGAAAGAGAAAGATAGGAGAGAGAGAGAGAGAGAGAGAGAGAAAGAAACTCACACAGAGAGAAACAGAGACAGAAACAGGAGTGGGGGAGAGGGAGAGAGAACAAGACTAATTCTAGGTGGTAACCAGCAGCAAAGACTGAGCAACAGAGGCAAGCAGGCACTTTGCTATCCATCCTCATCACTGAGGACTTCTTTCCCCTCTCCACTGCTCCTTTACCCCCTGCCTGTGTCTTGCACACCCCCAGGGATACACATACCATGTGATGGGAAACTATCAGCCCATTCACATGATCATGCACACTTGTGGTAATGGGGTATATGTGTCAGAATATACAGTCACATATCCCTGCATTTCATAGTAAAATCTACAGAATGTCAGGGTGAGGCCATTTAGCCAACTATCAGGTATCTAAGGAGTTAAGGAAATATAGAACTGTATTAGCTACTG
The DNA here is from genome assembly GCF_027244095.1 of Hemicordylus capensis. NCBI lineage: Eukaryota > Metazoa > Chordata > Lepidosauria > Squamata > Cordylidae > Hemicordylus > Hemicordylus capensis. The sequence goes on from NC_069660.1 coordinate 61,930,609, forward strand.
ATAGAGTATTCCACGTTTAAAGTTTAAACAAAAAACAACAACAAAAACCCTATGCAACCAAAAGCAGAAAAAGAGAGTCCTTCAAAACTCAAATGTGAAATTGCTGACCTACTTGCAAAAATATGTAATTAATCCTGATAATCAGGCTCTGTACCAGAGGACTGGAAAGTAGCCAATGTAACACTAATTTTCAGAAAGGGGATCGATCCCACAGGCCGGTTAGCTTAATATCTGTTCTAGGCAAATTGATGGAAAGCATTCTCAAAGATAAAATTGTCAAGCATATAGAAGAACAGACCCTGCTGAAGGAGAACCAGTATGGCTTCTGCAAAAGTAAATCTTGCCTCACCAATCTTTTGGAATTATTTGAGAGCATCAACAGGGGTGAATAAGGGTGATCCGGTTGACACGGTATACTTGGACTTTCAAAAAGCTTTCGACAAAGTTCCTCATCAAGAGGAACATCATCCCGCTGGGATCTGTACTGGGACCAGTTCTTTTATTCATAAATGATCTAAAAGTTGGAGTAAGCAGCAAGGTGTCCCAATTTGCAGATGACACTAAACTATTTAGGGTAGTAAAATCCACAACAGATTGTGTGGAGCTCATAGGAACATCAGAACATAGGAAGCTGTCATATACTGAGTCAGACCATTGGTCTATCTTGCTCAGTATTGTCTACACAGACTGGCAGCAACTCCTCCAAGGCTGCAGGCAGGAGTCTCCCTCAGCTCTATCTTGGAGATGCTAAGGAGGGAACTTGGAACCTTCTGCATGCAAGCATGCAGATGCTCCCCCCTGAAGAATTTCCCCTAAAGGGAAATTTTTACAGTGCTCACAGGTAGTCTCCCATCCAAATGCAAACCAGAGTGGAACCTGCTTAGCCAAGGGAACAATTCATACTTACTGCCACAAGACCAGATCTCCTCCCATAAGACCAGCTCTCCTCTGGTGGGCACTATGTGAAACATGATGCTGGACTATATAGGCCTTGGGTCTGATGCAGCAAAGCTGCTCTTATATTCTTAAGTATGGCAAGGGATGGTTGTAATTTGATTGTGTTGTTTTCTGTGGTGGAAACAGAAATCTCTCTTACATAGAGATGAACAACATTTCATGTCCAATTGGATAGTTTTGCTGCCTCATATTTATCTCTGAAAGCAAGAGAGACAGAAACAACTTCTTCCTTCATGAGCCTGTCTGTACATTAAGAACTTCCCCTGAGGCTTGTCTTCAGCCACTGCAACCTTAGCTTAGGTGGGTGGCCCTCAGAGAGAGTCTTTGCAGTGGTAGCACCCAAATTGTGCAACTCCCTCCTGAAATATGTTCACCTGATGCCTTTGCTACTGTCTGTTACACCCCAGGTGAAGTCTGTGAAGACACTATGGAGCTAGATAGACCAATGGTCTGACTCAGTATGTGGCAGCTTCCTATGTTGCTTTGTTCTTGTGCTTTAGTGGCTTGTAGTTGCTTTTATTCCATCTGATCCCCCACCCCCCGCAAGTTGACTGCATATTGTTTTGTCTTTATTTACTGCTTTTATTAATTATAGGTTATTGGTGGTTGATTTATTGTTGCTCTTAGCTGCCCTAAGGCTTCAGTGAAAAGGTGAAATAGAAATCCCCAAAATAAACAGAAATAAAAGCAAGAACTTTCATGGCTCTAACAGGAGCCTGGGGCAGCCTGCAATAAAGATTCCTGGGGCACCCACCATCTGGCACACAGGAACTGCTGTTTCAGATCAGACTACATACAATACGGCTTGCTCTCTCTCTCTCTCTCATATAGCATCAACACCTAAGGACTACTACAGCCACGTTGAGAGACAAATTCTCAGTGAATCTGAGAAAAAGTCCATGATGTAAATACCGAAACACTAGGTACAACTTTTAAAAATTCTCTCTCCAAGCTTTTAAACTAGACTTGTGGTTTTAAACTGCTTTAAGGTTTTAATTTCTGTTTTAAACTGTTTTATGTTGCTATAAACTGTCAAGAGACAGAAGTTAACCTTAGACTTACATTTGAGTAAACATCCACTGGGCCAGGCTGAAAGTCTCAGAACTCAAATTCAAAGGTACAGTCTCTTACTGCAAATATCTTTTGGATAACATTCCCATTGATGGGAGTATCTGTCTCAATAAAATTATTAGCATCACTTCCTCCTGCAAGAAAGGCTTGTTGCTTGAAGTTTGTGACTGCCATGTATGCAATAATAAACAAAAATCAATGCATTTTTTCCCCTGACAACTATTAGGGAGAACCATGCCACCTCTTCCAAATAGAGCAAGAGAATATACACCTTTTCTATAATGTCAAGATATATATTACTCCTAAATTTATTATCTTGTAGGGCAGAGGTACCAAACCTGTGGTGCTCTAGATGTTGCTGAATGACAACTACCACCAACCTCAGATACAATAAATTGTAACGGGGGGTGATGGAAATTGTAGTTCAGCAGCTTCTGGAGTACCACAGGATGAGAACCCCTTTTCTAGGCTATGCTTGAATCTTGGTTATTTTTTGTCCTTCTGTTCCCATTTCTCTCCCTCATGCCACACTACAGCCGTCATTCAAAGCTGCATTAAAACAAGGTTAGTTCCAACTATGGGGAATTTGGGATAGAGCCTCTAGCCACATTCCACAAAACAAATATTCACTAAGATGCAGCCTCCGCCACTTGATAGCAAAGGGGATCAGTTTCAAAAATACAAGTGACTAATGAGTTATTCATTCAAAGTTCATAGATGGATATGCTGCTGGCAAATCTTGGATGCTGGACTCATGCACAAATGCAGAACTAACACATAATCCAGGCAAAGAAAGAAGAAGAAATAGCTAAGTTTTTGCCCTTCCTGAATGGCAGGAATGGTCCAGTTGGGCATATTGAGTGATGGTCCAGTTGGGCACATGGCACAATTTGCTTCAGACTTGTCCAGGAATGAATTCTTTTATAGATTAGTTTAACTCTGGTCTCAATGGGAAGCAAAACATTCAGAAATTTGCAGAAAAATAGGGCCCTCCACATGCTTCAGAAGGCAGGAAGTAGAAAAACTTGAAGATCCTTAACCCAGTGCATGTGGGCGGACATATTGGGGGGTCTTAGACTTGGGAAGCACCAAAGAGTCCTTAGACACAGGAAGCTCCTGTTCTGGAGCCACCGGTTTGAGCCCCAAAGCCAACAAAGACTGATTTATAAGTGGTTGCACATCTTCCAAAAGAGCAAATCTCTGATTATAGGTGCTAGCCCCCGGGTCCTCTGGCAGTTCACCCTCCTCACACGAGGATGACCCAGGGTCCTGATCCCCCCTCACACAGTCAGCAATGTCCCCCTTAGGGCGAAGCAAGTCGGGGGACTCCTCCCCCGAGTCCCCTGAAGAATGTTGGGTTCTAGCGCTAAAGCAGATGGAAGCAGCCACAGGATGCTTGGTTCGCTTTCTATGGGGGGACCCCTCTCGGGAATCAGAGGAAGAGTAGTCCTACACAATCCTTCTGTGGGTCTTTGTTCCTGACTGTCCCTTCAGAGCTTCAGCCAGAGACTGCTGAACTGAAAGGATCCGCCCACATGCACTGGGTTAAGGATCTTCAAGTTTTTCTACTTCCTACCTTCTGGAGCATGTTCCTATGTCAAGAGATACAGCTTGCGGAATGGGGCCTTCACCCTTCAGTATTACAGTAGGTGATGGAGAAACCCACGGATAGACTTCTTCACTTTGCGGCAGAACACCAAGCTGCGGAGGTTTTATTTGCACTTTCCAATGAAGGAGGCGGAGGCGACAGATGCTCTGTCGATATGCTGGCCACCGTATCTTCTGTATGCTTTCCCGCCAGTTCCGTTACTCTCTCGTTGCCTAAGGAAACTGCGGGGCTCCCAGACATCTCTGATTCTGATTGCACCATATTGGCCCAGGAGGCCTTGGTTCTCCAAAATCATCGCCTTGGCAGTGGAAAAGCCTCTCAGACTTCCGTGTCTCCGGATCTTCTACAGCAGGGTCCAATTTTACACCCGGAACCGGAGTGGTTACAGTTGACCGTGTGGAAGCTGAGAGGTCGCTCCTAAAGAGGGAATGGCTGTCAGAGGGGGTGATTGAGACCATACTCGTGTCATGGAAGGCCTCTACCAACAGAATTTATCAGTCAACATGGCGCAGTTTCTTGCATTGGGCGTCCAGACGATCGTTGTAGCTGGATAGGTGCAAGTTGTGGGAATTGTTGGATTTTCTTCAGGATGGTCTCTCCTTGGGCCTGAAACCTAACACACTTAAGTGCCAGGCGGCGTGTTTGGTACAAATGCCATTCTCACGGTAGCATTCTTTTCAAGTGAAGCACCCCCTGCTACGGAAGTTCTTGAGGGGTGCAGCTCAGTTGTCCCCACCTGTGTGTCATCGCTTTCCATCATGGGACTTACATGTGGTCCTCAGGGGCCGCTCCATTCCGTTTCTCTACAGATTTTATCATGGAAGGTGGCCTTCCTCATTGCCATAACATCGGCCAGGAGGGTCTCTGAGTTACAGGCCTTATCGGTGAAGAGCAGCCTGTGCATCTTTTCCAAGGACTCAGTGCGACTCATTCCAGACCCTTCGTTCACGCCTAAGGTGAACTCCCTTTTCCATAGAGCGGCAGATATCTATCTCCCTTCATTTTGTCCGGATGCACAGTACCCCACAGAGAAGGAGTGGCATCGCTTGGACGTATGTCGGGTGTTGAAGATCTACTTACGTAGAACGGAGTCGTTCTGTAGGTCTGATGCTTTGTTTGTGGCTTTTAAGGCATCCAAGATGGGATCAAAGGTCTCAATGGCTATCATCGCTAGATGGGTCAAGTCGTGCATCATGGAGTCTTATGGTTCAGAATTTACCAGTTCCTGGTCAGATCATGGCCCATTCAACAAGATCGACGGCCACGCCTGCTGCATTGTCTTCACCAGTGTCTCTGGAGGAGATTTGTAAGGTGGCTACATGGTCATCTCCATTTACCTTCTCCAGACATTATAAGTTGGATGAACACACTGCTGCCAGAGCGGAGTTTGATCGGAGGGTCCTACAGAAGGTCCTTCCAGGTCAGTAGATCCAGTCTGGGGTTGTTTCCCTCCCGTGGCTGGTGCTGTGTTATCTCCCACATATATGCAAATATTTGCTGCTTCTGTTCTGTTCCAAGAAGTGCATCTGAAAAGATAAGGAAAGTTTTCAAAAGCAACCAGTGTTGGCAACATGCTGAAAGCTCTGTATTGATAATACAGGGTTGAGGGAAGGGGTAACCTGGATTCAGTAGGATGGGAGCTAAGCCTCCATTCCGTGGCAACACCCTTTAGTGAGGGAAGAGGTGCTTGGATAAAATTTAGATGTGAACTTGCAGCCTTAATACAGACAGGTACTGTATCACTTGATATATGTATATATGAACACACACACACACGGTTTGCAATTTGCAATCATATTAATGACTAGAGTCACCCCTGCTAACTGAGCAAAGATACACTTTTAAAAGTGGTGATTCTCTTCTATTTATGCCCTCTCTAACCCCAGCACAGCATTCCTCCAGTGGCTGTTGCTGGTATCTACATTATTATTATTGTTTAAAGATTGTGAGCCCTTTGGGGAAAGGGGACCATTTTATTTATGTATTATTTTTATATGTAAAACACGCTGAGAAGAGTGGTATAGAAGTATTCGTAGTAGTCGTCGTCATTGTCATCTTTTTCTAGCATTGTAAGGTCTCATTGACCATGCTTTCCAATGGGAGAGTTTCCCCGGATTGTCTGGGAAAGAAATTTTTCCAGGGTTTGGGATTTTTTTGCTAGTCTGGGTGAGGTCTGGAACTTCCCTGCAAAAATGGCATGTTTCTAACTTTTGTGATTTGGTCTGGAAGTCTCAAGTCAGTCAGTCAGCCAGCAAATGAGTGAGTGAGGCTCAAACAGCTTTCTAAATATTCACATAGATACACGTCTGGGAGTGGGCATCAATCATGGAAGTAAAATACTGTTTCATAACTCTAGCCCCTGTCTTTGCCTACAATTACCCTGAGGGATCTGGTTATTAGAGAGCAAGGAATGAGGCTTCCCTTAACAACAAAGGAATAGAAGGTTTTGCTGTAGACACAGCAGCATTAGTTACACCTTCAAATTACTGCTTTGATTTATATCTTTAAGAACAAGGGAAGGGCCATCCCGCTATAAGAAAAACAACAGTTCCCTGAATCTCTGCCCATTTTTAGAACTTTATTTTAAGATATTTTTCATGTTTCAGAAGGGTAACTGGAAGACTTCCAGTTACCCTTCCAGAAGGGTAACTAACTGGCAGACTCACTGTAGGGTAAGGAGTTTTTATCTGGCTTCTATGCTCCACTTTCCTTCTGAGTGGGAAAAGGGCCTAGCCGAGGCTTTTCTGTGTTCTTTCTCTCCTCTTTGCAGAGTGTTTGTTATCTGGGGCTGAGCTCACTCTAATTGTGTTTTTGATATTCTGCACCTTGCCAAACTGGTTGATTGGTGAGAGCCACACCTATTTGGTTTCTGGCCTTTATTAGGGTGGGCAGCAGCCAGAGGCACAGCCGGCCTTTGGTGGTGGCCTTTGAGGGTGGGATGTGGGCTGTGGCCAACTTATTGTCTTAGATGGCTGGAAGGAAGACTCCTGCTCACTTCATTGTTGCCTAGTACTTAGTTAGGCCTGGTACAGGTATATGTTGGGGGCTTAACAGAGATGGGGAGTTGGGGAATGATCTTGGGGAAACTATACCTGTGGTGGTGGGAATCAACAAAGATATGGTGGCCAGTGGGCCAGGAATTCAGAAATTAATTACACTTCCCGCTTCTAGCAAGCCTATCAGCTCTTTGACTTTGGAGAGCAATGCCACCCACCCACAGAACCTCACCTTATTACTTTGTAATGCCAGGTCAGTTCAAAATAAATCTGAGGTAGTCCATGACTTGATTATAGATGGAGCTGACCTGACCCGGTCTGGAGAGGCTAGTGGTCCAGTTTTGTCCCAGTTTCTCCCAAAGGGTTACTCCATGGTAGAACAGGTGATAGGATGTAGTTGGGGAGGTGGGGTGGCTGTAGTCTATAAGAATACCATCTCCCTTACCAGGATCCCTGTCAGGGGTTTGGCCTATACTGAATGTGTGTACCTAAGCCTAGGGACCAGGGATAGACTGGGACTTCTGCTGGTGTACCAATCACCCCACTGCCCAGTGGAGTCCCTAATTGAGTTGATGGACCTGGTTGCTGTGTTGGCACTGGAGTAGCCGAGGTTGTTTGTGGTGGTGGACATTAATGTTAATTTTGGGACTGGGTTGTCAGGAGTGGTTCAAGAGTTCATAGTGACCATGATGACTGTGGCCCTATCCCAATTGGCCTCTGGTACGACACATGATGCTGGTCACACGCTCAATTTGGTCTTTTGCTCCGATCAGGGAGGTGTTCCGTGGTTGGGGATTGTCATGGATGGATCACCATCTGGTTAATGTAAAACATACAGCCATGACCCACCTCTTCAGGGGTGAAGGACTATTAGATTAGTCCACCTGAGGAGATTATTGGATCCAATAGGATTCCAAGAAGCCTTGGAAGGGTTTAGGGTTGGCTTTGCTAATGATTCTGTCAATGCTCTGGTACAAAGATGGAATAATGAACTCACTAGAGCAGTAGGCACAATAACTCCTAAGCTTTCTCTCCAATTTGCTTTAAAGACAACCTGTGGTATTTGGATGAGTTACAGGAGCTAATGCAGTGAGGTAGAAGACTAGAGCGCAAGTGGAGGAAGAATCGGCGTGAATCTGTGCACAACACAGAGCACATTTGAACATCTATGCTCTGGCAGTGCGGCTGGCAAAGAAGCAGTTCTTTTCTGCCCGCATTGCTTCCACAAATTCACATCCAGCTGAATTGTCTAGGGTTGTGAGGGGACTAGTATGTACCCCTCCCCCTTGAATTTAAACTTGGAATGATCAGTTTTTCACTGTGATGTTTTTAATGACTTTTTTGCGGATACAATCTCTCATATTCAGGCCGAGCTGGATTCCACAGTTATTGCAGAGTGTACTGTGGGAGTGTCCAGCAGCTCCTCTTATGGGATTAGATTGGATCATTTTCAGTTTGTGACTCCTGAGGAAGTGGACAAACTGCTTCGGACTTGTGTCCTACAATCTGTTCTCTTGCCCCTTGCCCAACTTGGCTTAGCTCATCTGACAATCATATCATCAGAGAGGGTCTGGTGAATATTATAAATGCTTATCTGAGGAAGGGCAGGATGATTCCTTGTATTAAGAAGGCTATTATTAGACCACTTTTGAAGAAAGCTACACTGGATCCTTCAGAGTTAGCTAATTACAGTCCTATTTCTAATCTTCCATGTTTGAGCAACGTGGTTGAGAAAGTGGTGGCCTCTCAGCTCCATGCAGTCTTGGATGATGCAGACTATCTAGACACATTTCAAACTGGCTTTTGTGTGGTCTATGGGGTTGAGACTGCCTTGGTTGGCCTGATGGATTATCTCCAACTGGTTATTTACAGAGGGTGTGTGACTCTGCTGATCCTTTTGGATCTCTCAGCAGCTATGGATACCATTGATCATGGTATCCTTCTGGACCACCTGAGGGAGGTGGGTTGGGTGGCACTGTTTTACAGTGGAGACTGTTGTTCTTCAAAGCAAGAAATGGAGTCCCACAAGGCTCCATACTGCCTCCAATGCTTTTTAACATCTATATGAAACCACAGGGAGAGATCATCAGGAGGTTTGGTGCTGGGTGTTAGCAATATACTGATGACACCCAGATCTACTTCTCCATGCTGACCTCATCAGGAAATGGCATATCTTCCCTGAATGCCTGCCTGGAGGCAGTAATGGGCTCGATGAGGGATAACAAACTGAAGTTGAATCCAAGTAAGATGGAGGTACTGACTGTGGGGGGCCGGGACCTGAGAGATGGTTTAGATCTACCTGTTCTGGATGGGGTTACACTCCCTGCTTTCTCAGGTTGAGGCGGTGGCCAGCAATGCTTTTTATCAGCTTCGGCTGATACGTCAGCTGCTAACTTGGCAAAGAGGCACCTTTTACCATGGTGATTCTCTTTATTTAGAAGGGGGAGAGTAACTGGCCCTATCGACCCCCAGCACAGTACTTCCAGTGTCTGTTGTTGGTGTCTGTCTTATGTTTCTTTTAGATTGTGAGCCCTTTGGGGACAGGGATCCATCTTATTTATATATTATTTCTCTATGTAAACTGCCCTGAGCCATTTTTTGAAGGGCGGTATAGAAATCAAATTATTATTAGTATTATTAGTATTATTAGACAGGGATCCATCTTATTAGAGGAGAATGACCTTAAAACAATGGTACATGTGCTGGTGACCTCCAGGCTTGAATACTGTAATGAGCTCTGTGTGAGGCTGCTTTTGTACATAGTCTGGAAACTACAATTGGTACAGGATGTGGCAGCCAGGTGGATCTCTGGGACAACATGAAGGGACCATATAACACTGGTTTAAAAAGAACTGCACTGGCTGCCAACATGTTTCCGGGTGAAATACAAAGTGCTGGTTTGTATTTACAAAGTGCTGGTTTTTATTACCTATAAAGTCCTTAATGGCTTGGATCCATGCTATTCAAAAGAGCACCTCCTTTGTTGTAATCCCTGCCGCCTGTTACGATCTTCTGGAGAGGTCCGATTACAGTTGCCACCGGCTCCTTTGGTGGCAACCCAGGACCGGGCTTTCTCTGTGGCTGCCCCAGGGCTTTGGAATATGCCCCCTGCTGAAATAACATCATCTCCTTCTCTGTTTGTTTTCAGGAAGTACCTCAAGACTCTCCTGTTTTCTTAGGCTTTTAACTGGAAATAATTTTAAACATTTATTTAATAATCTTATTCTATAGTTTTTATTGTCATGTATTTTAATTTGCGATTTTAAAATATTTTAGATTTTGTTCACCGCCTAGAGATGTACATATCAGGCAGTATATAAGTATGATAAATAAATAAAATAAATGTTTCCAAAATGATCAGTGCTAATGCATGTTTCATCTTAGTTCTGCCTGGATTTTGGAAGGGACTGCAAAGTGAACTGAAGCTATATAACAGAAATATCTCATCACCTTGGGCAGAATACAGTTGTGGGGGGGGGGCATCCTAACATTTTCTATGATATATCTTACAACTAGCTAACTAGATTCCAATAGCTACCATGCTAGCCTGAAAACAGATGACCCACAGTAACATCTTTCTTGGTTTTCCATACGTTTCTTCTGTACCCTTTTGCCATTTATTTAGTTAATGCAGCCTTTCCCTGGTTCACTTTCCCTCCTCAGAGGAGTGCCGAGAAAAATGTTCAAAAGGAATTTAAGACAAATACAAAGAGGTCTACATGTTGCATTCTCTACTGAGATCAAAGTTTTTGTAACAAATATTCCAGTCCAGTCCTCATTTATGATTGATCAGCACTTTTTGTATAAGTTGGTGACATAACATAAGAACTTCTACAACCAAACCAGTGACTGTCATTGATGTGGATTGGGGGTGGAGAAACCTCTACATGATGACCCCAATTCTAAATAGATTATATGCTAGTTATGAATGGATGGGAAAATCATTGTGGTGACGCTGATGTCTATAGCAAATGTATATAATCACTACATGTGCATAAAAGCTGTACATAAGAACAGCCCCCTTGATCAGGCCCAAAGAATATCTAGTCCAGCATCCTGTTTCACACAGTGGCCCACCAGATGCCTCTAGGGAGCCCACAGGCAAGAAGTATGTGCATGCCCTCTCTCCTGCTGTTGCTCCCCTGCAACTGGTATTAAGAGACATCATGCCTCTGAGGCTGGAGGTGGCCCACAGCCACCAGACTAGAAGCCATTGATAGACCTTTCCTCCATGAATGTGTTTAAGCTCCTTTTAATGCCACCCAAGCTGGTGGCCATCATCACATCCCATCCTATACCATAAAATGGTTAGGTGTGCGGCCGTGCTGCCCGTGTCTTTTTGGGCAGTTCTGCGCATGCGCGGAGCGCGTGCGCAGAACTGCCAAAAAGATACGGCTGCCCAGACACGGGTGGCCATGTTGTATCTGAGCAGGGAGAGGCGGCGGCGGCAGGAAGGACTGGCCCCGCTGGCGGCGGCCACCACTGCGTGGAGAAGACTGGCCCCGCTGGCGGCGGCCGAGAGGACTGGCCCCGCTGGCGGCGGCCGAGAGGACTGGCCCCGCTGGCGGCGGCCGAGAAGCCTGGCCCCGCTGGCGGTGGCCGAGAAGCCTGGCCCCGCTGGCGACGGCTGAGCCGCCGCCGAGAAGCCTGGCCCCGCTGGCGACGGCTGAGCCGCCGCCGAGAAGCCTGGCCCCGCTGGCGGAGGCCGAGCCGCCGCCGAGAACACTGGCCCCGCTGGCGGCGGCCACTGCCGAGAAGCCTGGCCCCACTGGCGGCGGCCGAGAGGACTGGAGAGGAGCTCACTCAGAGCTCCTCACTCCTTAAAGTCTCTTCCTGTACTGGCGCTTTGGCCGAAAAGAACGCAATAGGCGTCCTTTTCGGCCAAAGCGGCAGTAGGTGAAGAGGCTTTAAGGAGTGAGGAGCTCTGCATGTGAGCTCCTCTCTCCTTCTCTACGTGGTCCCGGGCAGAAGAGGTCTCGGCAGCTGGGAGGGCGGGCGGTTGCTCAACACAGAAGTTGCCGTCTCAATATTGATCGTTTAAAACAACAATCACTGCAGAATGTGGCATGTTAATAAGCGGATTTTATTTGCAGCACTTTAATAATGCAGGTATGTTCTCCAACCGAGTGTAGCACTTCCTCTTTTTAAGTTTGCAGTTTGTGCAAGTTTACTCGGAGGAAAGTACTGTTGCTTTTCACAGAACATCGCTGCCCCAGTATTATGAATCTATCTGTCTGCTTAATAAATATTTCTTAATATGCAACAGTTGGGGTTAGGTGTTCTGTCTGCCAATCTTGATCTGACAAGAAAACTGCGATAGGTAAGCAGTATTTTATAAAAATGGATTTTAGTGTGAAATATGGCACGGCTTAATCTCTATGTTCTAAAAATGGCTGTTGGCAAATTGAAAGCATCCCCCCCAAAAAAGGGCAAGAGAAAGGAAGAAGGAATAAATTAAAAAAACAACACCTAGCGCCCGTTATTATAACGGGCTTAAAATTACTAGTGGCAAATAATTCCATAGATTATGTGTTGTGTGAAAAAGTACTTCCTCTAGTCGGTCCTAAATTTCCCAACCTTCTGTTTCATGAGCTGACCTCTGGTTCTAGTGTTGTGAGAGAGGGAGAAAAATTTCTGTCTGTCCACCCTCTCCACTCCATGCATAATTTTATACACCTTGATAATGCCTCCCTCCTCTTTTCCAAGGTAAAAAGCTCCAGATGCTGTAGCCTAGCCTCAGAAGCAAGGTGCTCCAGGCCTCTGATAATCTTGGTTGCCCTCTTCTGCACCTTTTCCAGTTCTACAATATCGTTCTTAAGATATGGTGACCAAAGGTGGTCACCATATCCTTCTTAAGATATGGTGACATAAGTCTGCCTATCCACTTAAGTCAACCATGGAGGCCATTTTACAAGTCCGACTTGGCTTGTCAAAACATGTGCATATGGTAATCTCTCTGATCTAATGCTGATGTTATACTGTTCTTACCTTGTGACTTGTGGCCTTTTCATATTATGTATGTTAATGTGCAGGTTGCATATTGTATCTTCCGCTTTCCACCTTTGGAAGCCATGTTATGCATTCCATTATAATCTGGCATGTTAGGCTTCTCTCGTGGCATTATATTCGTTTGATTCATTCATTTGAATATCATTATGTGGAATGCTGCCAAATTAACCTGCCTGAGCATTTTATTCAGCTGCCAAACTTGCAGAGACCATCTAGGAATATAAATCTCTATGGTTGACTCTTAGTGTATGGGTTTCCTTTTCCTGAGCAATTTTGACACAATTTTAGAAGAGGGCAGAGCACTTCCTCCTAAACAATGCAGAATGGTATATATTTCAGAGAAAATGGGGGGGGGGGACTATTATACCTTTCATAACCAAACTTATCAGAGAACAACTATTTATGGTTAAGAATGAAGATCATGAGGCTATTCTCACATGCACCCTAACCCAGGCTACTGCTGGGATCGGACTCGATCTCAGCAGAGCAGCTCTGACTAGCCCAATTAAAAACCCAGCTCTTAGCCAGGGTTGTGTGTTTGTTGGGGCTATGTTTGGTCCCAATGGACACAGTGATGGGCTCCTAGAATGCCCATATCCTGGGGGAATCCCCCAATGCATCACACATGTCACGTGGTGCATTGTGGGATATCTGGAGGCCAGGACACATTGGGACACTGGGAAGTGGCATGCAGCACAGATCATTTGGGAGTGCAGTCCCTGCTCCCAGCAGGAGTCCAGCGCTCTTTTGCGGGAAAGGTGAGTACAAGCAGCATTCCCCACTGCACTGCCCACCCACCACCCCACCCCGCCCGCCTGGTCATGTGAAAGAGCTTCATATGTGAAAACAATCCACCTCAATTCTCGCATCAGCTAATATATCTGGACTAAGTGCGATGTCTGCCTTTGCTCCTTGTTCAATGAGATTAGGGGTCTTTTGGACCATGCTTTACTCTGGATAAACAGATGTTGGTGCTGGCTCAACTATCATGTATGCTGCATGGTTTCTTGGAAAGAGAAATCTTACTTAACTGATCTGCATCCTTTAGGATTGGCTACTGTAGAGGGACTGCCTTTGAAGATGACTGAGAAGTTTTAGTAGTACAGAATGCTGCTGCTGCCCACTTCTTGTGAGATATGAGGAGCCAAGATAATCTTCAGTCTATTTTGTGGCAACTGCACTGGCCAATTAACTTCCAGACCCAATTCAAGGAGTTGGTCCTTATCTTTAAAACTCTCCATGGCCTGCAGCCACATACATCACAGACTGTCTTTCCCCATATGAGCTCAGCATTGTTTGTTTTCCAGGCTCAGCCCTGCTTCATCTACTTACACTATATGAGGGGCAAGGAGAAAATGCTTTACCATGCTTGCTCTGAGGGTATGGGAGAGAATCACCTCTCCAGTTGTTCTTCCGCCCTTTCAGAAAGGATGCAAAACCTACTTCTTCCAAAACACATTGACTAGATGTTCTGGTCTTACAGAACTGCTGTTTACAAGTGTACTGTTAGTAATTGCTATTTATGAGATCATTATTTTAAATTGGGGGTATTGGTACTGCTTTATTGTTTTATTTGCGGGAAGCTGCCTCAAGCTTTGGAGAGATGAGATAAAGCCCTTCTAAAATGTGCAGCTGCTTGGTGGAGAATTCGCCATGGGTGTTCTGTTTTCAGTGGCATCCACATAGCAAAAATAACATGTACTCCAGATGTCAGGACGATCTATCAAGGAAGTGAGAATACTGAGGAGCAAGCGCAGGGTTTACAGTGGTGCCCTGGAGCTCTGAAATGTCATCTCCACTGAGGCTTACCAGTGTTCAATTTTGTGTGCATTTTGTTCCACATAAAGTGGCCTAAGATGTCTGACTTAACACATCTGCATCTACATCTATAGCCAACATATACCAATCATAATTAATGTGATAGCCATGACATTTAAAAAAAAAATGGTTGCATGCATGCAAATTCAAGAAGTGCTGGCAATAGTGATAGATGCAGTGGGTCAAACACTACTTCCTTGACATGGCTGCACTCCTGGGACCACTCCATGTGGAACAGTTTATAAAGCCCTGAACCAGACATAAATCTCTGTTAGGTAAAGGATATTTTAGATACAGGATGGCAATCCAAATGAAGGCCAAACCAGACATGATGGCAGCAGACTCTTGAGTCAGTAATGAGTCTGTCGCATCTAGTTTTAGCCTGAAATAGCTTTGTGGGTATATGTTGCCCACATGTAGCGACTTTTTCACATTCTTTCCCCCCTCAAGTAAAAGAAATGGTGGGAAAAGCCCCACTATTTCCCCTTATTAAAAACCAGTTATTGCACTCAGATTTTTAATTCTTGCTCATGCGGTAAAGCTTCAGGGCTCATACCAAACTGCTACTAGCATTGGGATTTAACTGTTTTATGCCTGTTTGATCTTATCTGCTATATTTACAACATTTTTTACTGTCATCACATATGAGCATTTGCAAATACTTTGCAAATAACTCCCCTTCCTTGTTGATTTACATTGCATACTCCCGTAGGCTTAGGAGGAGCTCTGAGTGAGCAAGCCCTTACTCATGCATACAGCCTTGACTCCAGAAGCTGGTTGCAACAAAGCCAACAGGCACAACTGTAGAAACAGAATTATTCACACAAGTAGGTTGGTGCTTTGTTTTTTTTAAAAATTTGTGAGCTTCAACTTGCCATTCCTTCAGGATTTGGCTTCATTGCCAAACTCCAGCATTCATTAATCCCCAAGAGGTCTAATTTAGGCCCACTTGTTACAAACCTTGCCCTGAAAGGCTTTTAATTGGAAAATGGGGTTCTGTGGAAAGGAAAGGAAAAGAAAGGCAAGGAAAGGAAAAAGAAAGGCTTCATAAAAAGAAAAGTGTGAAAAAGAAATGGTCTAATTTAGGCCCACTTGTTACAAATGTTGCCCTGAAAGGCTTTTCACTGTAAAATAGGGTTTTGTGGAAAGGAAAGAGAAAGAGAAAAGAGAAGAGAAAAAAAGTAATGCTTCATAAAAAGGGAAATTGTGAATCTTGGTGAAATTTCCTAATGTAACAGTAGGCAACATATGATGAACAGGCTCCTTCTGGGTTCCCAAGGGTCTTCTCAACCTCAGTTCCTCAGCCACTACAAGCAGAATCTATTTCAGTCTGTTTCTCCACCCAGCCCACATTTTACAAATTGTAGGGTGTGAAATAAGATGGACCAGGAAGCTGCCTTATACTGAGTAGAGCATTGGTCAATCTAGTTTAGTGTCAATCTACAATGGGTGGCAGCAGCTTTCCAAGGATTCAGGCAGGATTCTCTCCCAGCCGTACCTAGAGATGTCAGGGAGTGAACATGGGGCTTTCTGCATGCAAAGCAGATGCTCTGCCACTGAGCTATAACCCCATCCCCATCGTGTTCAGTGGCTCAAAGGTCACATTAGGCTTATCCTTCTGAGTGGAGAAATAATGAGATCATTTTATGATTTAGTCAGAGGCACTCTTACCCCTGGACTTCCAGGCCGAAGTCCAGGGCATCCACATCCCCTGGGGCACCCCAAATCCTTTTTAGTCCATCCCGGGTGGTATGGTCACTTGGCCAAGCATGATGATGCTTAATTTGCGGGGGGGGGGGGGGCTCCAAAAGCCTTTAGGTCCAGGCTCCAAAATTACCTAGGTGCACCTCTTGATTTAGTCACTTTGGGGCAATATAATTTATGGTTGCAGTTTTGACTGTTTCTTGCTGGATTTTTTCTGTTTCTTCATTAAAAAAAAAATATATTGCTGCCATTTGAGTGGTGTTTCTCAAAGCACTCCTTGACATTATTAAATAAAAGCTCTGTAGTATGTTTCCAAGTGATCATAACTACTCAAAAAGATAATACACACACACGGCTCATTTTATAACTGAATATTGTGCTGCTCAACTAAGTAAAAGCTAGCAGGTAATAAAGAATAGCAAATTTCTCATAACCAGCTATAAAAAGGAGTGTAACTATAGACTGACTTAGAGATACAGTGGTCCCTCGACTTACATAAATAATCCATTCCGAACACACGTTCGGAGGTCGAAATTTTCGTAAGTCGAGGAGTGCACCACGGAAGTCTGAAAACATTCGTAATTCGAGGAAGCCGCATCTAAAAATTCGTAGGTCGAGTAAGCTGAATCTAAACCGGCAACTACTTCCGGTCTTTTTTGTCGCTCGTAACTCGAAAACAACGTAAGTCGAGTAGTTCGTAGGTCGAGGGATTACTGTATACAGATATATACTGTAACAATTATTCATATGGAATGTAGTGAAAACAAAAATACATTTAATTTCTTTATGAATAAACACAAACGTTAAGAGACCTGACTTGTAATCTCAAGTGGCTTATGTTTTCATTCTGGGTAATGTCTGCTCACCTCTTGTACATTTCGTTGAGAAACATCTGAATCTGTGTAAATGTGTCTATCTGTGACTTCTCAGATGAACTTCATCAGAACTGTTTTCTGGCATTTGTGAGCTGAATTACTTGAGGCTCTGGAAGATCTGGAGATGCTATTTCAGCAGTCCATCATGTCACACCTGATTTCCGCTGCTGGTCAATGTGGTCTTACCACCTGTGCAACCAGTACTGTGTAAGACAAAGGCTTTTGGTTATAGGCCATTGCTGATGTCACTTAGGACCAAATAATGGGATTACAGGACTATGTACAGGGTCAGTCTTAGGGGTGGCCAAACCAGGCAACAACTATATGTATAAACACAGAAGCCACAATTCAGAATTTGAAGTATTTTTGATCAGTAAGGTAGGTTGGGGTTTCTCCATTATTACTAATCTGGCCTCTTTATCTTCTACATCTATGGAAACTAGATAATCCACACTGTCCCCTCACTGAACATTCCCACCGTCACATTTACATGTTGCTGTGCTTTGCAATTGTGTTCTGAGCCCCAGAAAGCTTTTTCGAAGACATGTTCACACCAGTTGAGACTCTTGCATGGCAGTGGTATAAGTTATAGTGGTATTGGCCTTGCTTGTACTACAAAACTGGTTGGCATGTGAGGCAGTTGCTCGTCTTGGTCACGTGGTTACTACAGCTTTATATTGCAAGACAATGGTTATATTTCAAGGTTTAAATAAACAAACCAAATGTAAGAGACATTTAATGAAACCTAAGCAGCCT
The DNA here is from genome assembly GCF_027244095.1 of Hemicordylus capensis. NCBI lineage: Eukaryota > Metazoa > Chordata > Lepidosauria > Squamata > Cordylidae > Hemicordylus > Hemicordylus capensis. The sequence goes on from NC_069660.1 coordinate 61,948,404, forward strand.
AATCCATCAGATGTAACCTGGGCAGTTTAGCAGTGGAATGGTTAAGTCTGAGTAAAGGGGCATGACCAGAGCTGAATGGAGTTCTGAGGTGAAAAGACTGAAAAAGAGATAAAAGAGGGGTTTGAGGTCTGAGAATAGAAAATCTGCAAAATCCAACTCCTAAACTGAGGAATCTTCTAGGCCTCCTTATCTCACTGCCCAATGCTGCTTAATTTCTGCTGTAATTAGACTAGGCACCACATCTTCCAAAAATCTTGCTTTCTCGGCATAACCCGAAGAAAGAAATGCACTCTTTCTGGGAAGGGAGGAGCCAGGTTAGAAAAAGGATGAGGGAAAGAGTGGGAGAAGAGAAAAAGAAGATTCAAAAAGTCTGTGAGACTTTGGTAGGATTCCAGAACTGGGGTCGGAGAGCAGAGCACTGGTGGCGAAGTTCAAAATTATTGAGAAGTAACTCTGGGCCTTTTTCATGGGCATTGCTAGGGAAGCCTGGGAACAGCAAAGCTTGTTACATGACTAGGTTTTGCAGAACTTGGCAGCACTGATACATTTACTGGGGAGTGAGGGGAGAAAGCCATCTTCACTTTTCTCTCAGGGTGCTATTTATCTTAGGGCCAGCCCTGACTATGTACTATGCATATCAGTGGCTACTGCATGAATCCAGTTCTGAATCCATCCGTTATTGGTGGCAGTAATGGCAGCAAAAAATTGTGATAGAATTGTGGTAGTTATGAGAGACAATGGGGACACTGGATAACTGATGGCTGTGGTAGTGAGATCAGATGTTGAGAGCAGGGGCGTAGCTAGGAGAGAGGGTGCCCGTGTTCATCCCTCTCTGTGGTGGCTCCCCAGAGTGAGGGAGATAATGAAAAAAATAGGGAGGGGTGGAGCTGGAGGGCCCTCAGGAGCTGGGGGCCCATGTTCTTTGAACCCTTTCGCTCAATTATAGCTACGCCCCTGGTTGAGAGTGGTACAGATTGTAGACAATAAATCTCCAGTCTCCTGAACCTCCCACACTTATTCATGAATGCCAGCCTTTGTACTCACAAACATAATGTTGGATTTCTGCTCAGCTCTGTATGATGCCACTGTATGTCTAAATTCTAAATTCTCCATTAAAATGTTGTAAATTGTTTATTACAATTTGGAGTATACTTGCACAGATTTCTTTACAGTAATTCATTCAGAACAGTTCAAATGAACAGTTTTCCAAGCTTAAAAATAGAGGAATGAAGAAAATCCTGTTTAAAGTTTCTGCTTCTTTCAGGCAATATTACCAACAACTGAATCTTTTGAGTGGCGTCTTCAACAGTTATTCATATTTTTATTACATGAAAATCCAATTCTGTAAATCATAATTTCCCTGAAGAACTGGAAATCTCTCAGTGCTAGAGTAATACCCCAAAGCTTCTCAAGAGTCCAATAATTGGAACAGGAAAGGATTGTGGCCGTGTGTGTGTGTGTGTGTGTGTTTTAAAGAAAAGAAATAAAGCCCACAAGAATCACAGGCGGAGAGGCAAGATTTGCTGGAGGATGGAATTTTCCTGTGGTTGTATGGGCTTGTTCCGACCACAGGAATGTTTGCAAGATGCTACATGCTGCCTTTTGCTATTGTCTGGCTTCTCTCACCCTCCAGGCTCATGCAGCTGCTGCTGTGGCTCTGAAATTTTAATGTGACATTTTTTCTCATTATTATTACTTCTTCCCAGTCAGCCTTTCTCCTTGCTACTTTTCACCTCATCTCTCTCCTTGCCACTTTCCTATAACTGCCTGCCTACACAACCTATGAATAAACTGCATTTCCTCCTTTAAAAAACCCAGAGATGTTTGTCAAGACAAAAGAATAATGGTAAGCTAAAACAATTGTGCCTCTGACCCTCCCTCCTTTTTTTGTGTGAACACAATGAGCTTGAAAGGTTTGTTTTTTTGGTAAAAGTGTGTTTTCCCAATTTATTTTAATATTAGAAATGTCAAGCTAGATTCTTCCCACATTTACACTAATTGGAGATGAGGGTGAACTTGGCTGATCCCTACAGTGTTACACTCATTGTGACTAGCATAACAAGGCACAGAATCAGGGATAATGAGCACTATTTTGGAAAATCAATTATCTTTGATTTTTTTTTTTAAAAAGGTTAACTCTAACCTTGCAGCTGTTCATACAACAAGCAAGGTTAAAGAGAGGTAAAAGAAGAGAAATATAACTTGCTTTGAGTCCTGAAGAAATAGAATCCAAAATACGTTTAGTGTAGGCTAACTGATCATGAAAACTATGAAAGTAAACCCTGAAGCCATTTGGTAACAGCTCTGTGATTAACATGAATGTGGGAGCATATTACCATCTGTAGAGAAGCATTGTATCAATCAATCTGTACACACACCCACACACAAAATACACCAGGCACATCTATATCAACAAAATGGCAAGGCTGTTCCCAGACGGCAGATTTACTTTGAAGAACCCCAGGAGCGGAGGCTGTGCATTCACACATCGGGGGGATATACTTCCAAGTCTCTGTGAGATGTTGGGGAGCACTCCATACATGATTTGGGTTTTCCATGTGTATTGGAGCTTAGCCCAAATTATCCCCATGCTAAAAGGTTTCACTTTCTATGCCAGCTTTCTGAGATACTTTGAAGTACACTGATGTTTCATATGAAATGTATGGAGGGGCCATAGTGGTGGAGCAGTGACCTTTTCCCCCTCTCTTTTCTTTTTAAATTTTTTTTAGCTGGGTGAGCTTGCAGAATACCTAGCAAGAACACTGTCTTTGCTGAGTTGGTGGTCTTCTGCAAGTCAGCACCACTTATGTGTGTGTAGGGGACATAAAAGACAAGATCTAATAATTATTTTAATGCGTAGGTAAGACAAATAAGAACAAATCTCTTACAAAACATGAGCAAATAAGTTTCATTGTTAAAACATCATTGTCAATGCTCTTTCTCAAACAACTGGAGACTTAAAATTAAATACAGCAATTGAAGCTAAATAATGAATCCAAGAGCAAGAGAAAGGAGGGAAGAGGAGATGACTCTACAGAACAAATTTTAAACCTTTTATAGACCAATAAATGTCATTACCTTTTTCATTTCTTCCCTAATACTTGGTTACAGCTGTTCAATATACATAGACTCTTTTATCTTATGCTTTATTGTATTTCTCTTCAATAGCCAATCTGCCATGCTTTTCTTTCATTTGCTTTGCCCAGGGTTTCAATTGGTTTTTATTATGTTGCATATCTGACAAAGAATCAAAATTCTTCAATTCAAGAGAACAAAATTTGAGGAAGGATTACCTATACTTAAAGTTCCTTATGAGACTGACAGATGTAGTTGGCAAACACAAAGGTTTTTGAGAAAATATGGTATGAAAGCTAATGCAATTTGTACGTCACCCATGAGTCTGAAACAGCATCTGGTTAAGTCCAGGTTTTATGATAGTAATGTGAGAGAGGTGGGGATTGTTTGATTTGTGAGAAGGAAAAAGATTGTTGCCATATTAAAAGAAAAGTGTACAAGATCATATATCTGGAATGTGAAGAATTTTACATTGGGGAGACAGGCAGACCTCTTTGCCCAGGGTTTCAGTCAGTTTTTATTATGCTGCATGTCTGCCAGTGGTTCAAAATTCCTACCCCAGTGTGCCACTCAATCCCTCCACCTAGCCGCCCACAGTTACAGTGTTTTTTGTCTGCACAAGGAAATGCCATAACCATGAGGGCCAGAGCCCTGGAGAGAACCAGACTGCAAACAAACACCTCTGTAACTGTGAGTGGCTAGGTCAAGGAAGTGCTTGATGTGCTAGAGTGGGACTTCCAAGCTTTTTTGGTGCTATAAACATGAACAACACTTAGGGGGGCTAATGTCTGAATCCCTATTCTTTTTTCTGTGTAAAAGAGTGTTCCATGTTATGAGGAATTTTCATTATACAAGCGGGGCATTCTCCAGAACATAGAACCTCCACCCCCAGCACAGTATCCCTCCAGTAACTGTTTCTGGTGTCTATCTTACATACCTTTTTAGAGTGTGAGCCCTTTGGGGACAGGGATCCATATTATCTATCTATCTATCTATCTATCTATCTCGCTTTGGAAACTTTTTTGAAAAGCGGTATATAAATATTTGTTGTAGTAGTAAAACATAAGGATGTGTAAACTGGCTCGAGGTCAAGCCAGTTTGCCATCGAACAGTGTTGTCTTGAGGGATCACCATGTCCTTGAGCCATGCCGGGTCATGACCCAGCCATGCAGAGGCACATTAGGCATGCACAGTGGCCTCCAAAATGGCCACTGCAACCAAGAAAGGGCCCGAACGGCCCAGAAATGGGCTGAACTAGCCCTTTTTAGTGCGGGAGAAGTCTGGTAAGGGGAGGGAGAGATGACAGAGACCTCTGCCCCCCCCCCCACCCAAGGCCACTGACCAGGCCCTGGTGGTGAGTCTAATTTTTTGTTTTGTTTACAAACTTAGAACCCCCGAATCAACTCAAATTCGAGCCGAGCTGGGGGTATGTTCAGGGGTGCACAAAACTGGACTCAAACCAAACCAGGCAAACCAGTGTTGTGCACATCCCTAGTAGAACATGGCAGCCTCTGCACATGGTGTGTTGTCATGAGCTCACTCTACTACAGAAGCTGATCAGAGATTTATGACAAAATAGCCAGTTGGAATTGTAACTCAGGTTTCAGCCTTATTGATAAATGATCAGATTTAACAGTCTCACCATGAATACAGAAACAAGGAGTGAAAGCAACATACACCCAGTACATATCTGATAACCCAGGCGTTCCAGTAAAACTTCAGACGCCCACTCCAGAGTCACAAACCCTCTGACAAAAGCTCAAAGCAGATTAGACGTGTTGTTTCCAGCAGTTTCTTCAAGACACAGGCTGCCAAATTGATAGTCTGCAGCCACGTGCACTTAATCAACATTCCACCCCCACCAGCTGCCATAGATTCAATCCGGCTCCTGCTGCCTTCTTGTCAGTCGACTACTTCTCCATAATTCCCTCAGCTGCTGTTGACGTTTTTCCCACTTGCGTCCTCGAGGAGATAGTGGTCGTTCCATCTCTGGATCAGATCCTGATCCTTCTCTCCCAAGATCACCCAGTCCAGCTGGCCCCTCCTGCGACAAACATCCACCCTGGCCTGTCTCAACTACTTCCCCACCGGCCACTCAACTACTTCCCCACCGGCCACCATTCCCCACCGGCCAGTTCCTCCAGGAACCTCCCCACTTTCTATTAAGTCCCCTGCCCCGCACTTTACTCCAATGTCCTTGAGTGGGGACATGACAAGTATGACCCGTGCTGACTTGGCAAAGAGGCACCTTTTAATGTGGTGATTCTCTTTATTTAGCAGGGGGAGAGTAACTGGCCCTATCCACACCAGCACAGTGCCTCCAGTGACTGTTGCTGGTGTCTATCTTGTGTTTATTCTTAGATTGTCACCCATTTGGGAACAGAGATCCATCTTAATTATTTATTATTTTTCTGTGTAAACTGCCCTGAGCCATTTTTGGAAGGGTGGTATAGAAATAGAATAAAATAAAATAAAATAAAATAAAATACACACAAGTATATTGTATAGTACATTTATATACATCCCCTGCTAACTGGGCAAAGAAGCACTTTTTTGTGATTCTCTTTATTTAGCAGGGTTGGGGAGTAACTGGCCCTATCCACCCTCAGCACAGTACTTCCAGTGGCTGTTGCTGGTGTCTGTCTTACATTTCTTTTTAGATTGTGAGCCCTTTGGGGACAGGGACCCAACTTATTTATTTGTTATTCTCTGTGTAAACCGCCCTGAGCCATTTTTGGAAGGGCGATATAGAAATCGAATAAATAAATAAAGTGTCTCCAAAAGCTACTGAATTGTGATGACTCATTACACAATGCAGCAATTCCTAATATAATTAGTAACAATGTGTTCAATATAAAAAGACGCACCATATTAATGTTTATATAGTAGATGATCGTCCATCCGTAAGGGACAGGGCGTAGCCAGCCCGCCGGCGGCCCATGTGCCGCCGCGGCGGGTGCCCCTGCTAGCCTCGCCCCCTGCGTCTGACATCAGATGTGGGGTGTGTGTGTGTGGTCTGGCTCCCAAACGGAGCCTTGAGGCTCCCGTTCGGGAGTTGCAGTTTAACTGCTGAAGGGGCAGCATGGCCCCTTAGGCAGTTAAACTAAGACTGCCTTCCCCTGCAGGGAAGAGCCACTCCTGGGCTGCGTTGCGAAGGCAGCGCCAGTCTTTTAGCTCCTGACGGGGCCGCGTGCAGCCAGGAGCAACTCTTCCCTGCCTTTGCAGGGAAGAGCCGCTCCTGGCTGGTGCTGCAAATGCAGCGCCAGCATTAGTTTAGCTCCCGAAGGGGCCGTGCGGCCCCCGCTCGGAAGCTAAACTACCACCCCCGCGTCTGACATCAGATGCGGGGGGCGTGTTGGGGCGGCTCTCGCAGCCCCTGATTGGTCAGTGGCCTGGGTTCTTTGAACCCGTTGGCCCAATGGTGGCTCCGCCCCTGGTAAGGGATGCTGTAGCAGTTTCCTGCAATGAGCAAGGGGGTTGAACTAGAAGGCCTCCAAGGTTCCTTCCAACTCCAGAATTCTATGGTTTGATGCATTCTCCAGCACAAAACCAAAAGGAAAAAAAAAACTTGTATCCTAGAGGAAATCCCCTTGTCTCTAACTATAATGCTAAAATATGTTTTGGATTCAATTATTTGCAATTAGAGCATTTTTTTAAAAAAAGGAAACCTGTAGTTAGAACAAATGGAACCTTTTGTGAAGCATAAATCTAGTAATTACGTTGTTTCTGAAGTTTTAATTCCACTGGACAATTAAAAAGAAAAATGCTAGATGTTAAGGAAGAAAACAATACCATTGAATGTTAAGGGTCTTAAGTTATCAATGGAACCTTTAGCCAAATGATTTTTTTCCATTGATTCTCATGGTTTTAAGTGGTAATCCTTTTAGCCAACAATCGTTACCAGTAGTTAATGACTTCTCTCATAAGCTAGGATCAATAGTAACAACTGACCAGAGGGCTCTAGTTAGACTTGCCAGTTTGGAAGAGGAGAGATATATTAATGTCTCAAGATAATAGCTTGTTGTCCTGTAGGTTCAAACACTACCTGTGTCCCAGGGATAGTCCCTATCTTCTGGTACTTCTCTCTGGCAAATTACTGTCCCTATTTTGGCCCTAAATTGCCTCATGGGATGATTTAGGACATGTCTTTTTGAAAATGTGTTTTGCATGTACATTCTTGCACTGAAGTACACTTACTTCCTTTCCAACATCACCATTTGTTGCCCACCGCCTATCCAGACAGGAAACATCACCAAATGTGTTTAAGTTTCAGCTATTCTATAAGAGGGAGAACTCAATGCATTATGAGATTAAACAGCTTTATTACACTTTAAAAGCAGGGGTTGCCAGTTTACTATCAAACTCAGGAGAAAGGTCATGGGTACGGATCCTGGGTATGCTAATAATGGTGTACACACACATGCACAAGTAAGTCCTTCAGATGTGAAATGTTGGAAGGTATTGTCTAATACAAATGTGAGAAATAGACAAGTCATATTTTCTCCAGCAACCAGTTGAAAGTTTCCATTGATTTCAAGGCTGCAAAGATAGGGCACAAGTGCACCAAAGGTATAATTAACTGCAAAGAGAAGGCTCTGCTCCCCCCACCCCTGGCATCAACTTTTTATCCCCCCACCCCATCCCCCCATCAAATCATACCAGATGCAAAGGTGGGCCACATCCAGGGTACTTAATAATCTGACGATTCTCCAGGTAATTTCACCCAGTCCAAAGTGCAACAGCATAAAGCTTGTGAGTAGCACAGTGTGTTTCTTAAAATATCTTGAAATCCCCTTCACACCCTGGCACCCCAAAGGCAAGGAAATAAATGACCTGGAAAATACAGTTCTCTTTTGAAAAGAAGCACATAGACTGTATTTATTGCAGATGATTAGGGAAAATATTTGGTTATCGTTGTATCATGTGCATCTAAGCAATTTACAAATTGTAATGAAGTCAGAGCAAATTTTATGAACTCAATTAAGGTAGCTCACCATGAAGCATGCTTGATGTTATTTAGTATCACACTATAAACACAGTTTAGTAGTAAGATCACTTGGTTAAATCAAGTACATTAATAAAGCCTTATTATTAAACTAAACAGGTTTAAAACAAGATTCGCTCCAACAATTTGAATTTTTGTTTTGCCGTATCATTGATTTTCAGTTCAACATATGGAATTTAAATGAAGTGGTTTACATAATATTAGGAGATAATTTTCCACCTTTCTGTTTTGCTTTGTAGACAAATCACAAGAATGGAACACTGCAAACTTTTCCGTTGTCTATTTGGTTATGGCAGAATGTGATCTGCTGTACCTTCCTAAACCACAATAACCATGGTGAAAAAACTCATAAAGCTAGTCCACACAATCAACTTAATTATTAGTTTTTACTGTCCTTTATATCCCTACCTGTTGATGATAAAATCACACTGAGGGTGGCTCACAGTACAAAAAGAATAAAACAAACACAAATCCAGAAATTAAAGAAACTGAAAACTGAAACTATAAAGCAAATGCCTACCATCATAAAGTACTACAGTCATAAAATTGTACCAGCCAATTGTACCATTTAAAACAAGCATCCACCTTTTGTGAATTCAGTGCTGTCATAATACAGCAGGTTAGTTAATACGATTGAAATCTGAGGAGGTAGAGTGTCCAGCCAGAGTAGGAGAGCCGGGCATGCACCCAATGGGTATTTGTGTGAACTCCAAGATGAAGGTAGTAGGACAAGAGTGTGATCATGAGGGAGGTGGGAGTTGGGTCAGAGTGGCACACCCAGAAGGGTGCTCCAGAGGGGCAGGAGGGCAAGCGCCCTCAGACAAGTGATTTGCCCCCACCTGTCCCCATTTCTGTTTCAGAAATCTTATATGTGGGGAACATAAATGTTCTTTGCCCCTTCTGTGCCCCCCCCCGCCCCAATTTTTATTCTGGTGCCCACTGCCAGATTATCTCCCCAGCATTTTACTGAGGATGGAGGAAAAACCATCCAACCCAGCTTCCACTTCCTACATGACCCTCCGACCTTGATCTAGGAGTTCACATGATGGCTAATCAGGAGAGTGCCTAGGCACACAATGTACGCCTGCCTAGATGTAGATTGTGTACACTAGGCTAATGTTTGTCAAACCACTCTGATCACAGATTCCTATTTAACAATATACTGGTAAATGTTAGCCAGCAACACACTACAACTCCATGAGCATCCATTGCATTGGAGAAGCCTGCCAATGTCTAGGAAGGAGTCCTGGATTACTGATGAGATGTTATCCCCATCACACAGCCCCAAAGACAACACTAAATATTGCCACAATCATACAGCCCTGAACACAGTAAAGGAGGAATAAAAAAATAGTTGGCCCACATGTTCCAAAGGATAACGTGAGCAGTTCTGAGTTACCTGCACTACTGCAGGCTCCTAAGAAAGAGCCTGCACACCTCATACATTCGTGCTCTCTGCACACAAGAGCACAAATACTTAAAGCAGCACACCCACACGTTGGGAGCACTACCAGTGTAGTGTAGTAGTTAGAGTGTTGGACCAGGACTGAGGAGACTCAAGTTCAAATCCTCATTCAACCATTAAAACCACTGGGTGACTCTGGGCCAGTCTCTTATCTCTCAGCCTAACCTACCCCACAGGGTTGTTTTGAGGATAAACATAACCATGTACACTACTTTTGGCTCCTTGGAGAAAGACCGGGATATAAATTTATAAATGCATTGTGCAAGTAGTGCTCTTGAAGGGTGAGTGCACTGCATTAAGTATTTGCATTCCTTTGCAAGACCACTGCCACTTCCTTAGGAGCCCGCAGCAGTGCAGGTGTCTCAGAGTTGCCTGTGTTAGACTGCAGAACATGTGGGCTGTTGCTATTTTACAGAGAATATACTGATATCTTACAATTCAACAACATGTGAACAGTGGCACTCTTACCCCTGGACTTTGGGGCTGAACCCCAGGGCCTCCACTACCCCTGGGGTCCCCCAAATACTCTTTAGTCTGTCCTGGGTGGTGTGGGCGCCATGCCACTGACCCGTGCTGCGCCAGGTGGCTGAGTGTGGTTGTGACCTGTGCAGAGTGTTTAGAGACAGAGGCGGGAGTGGGGTTGGGAATATGTTATGTGTTGCAGTGTTGCACCTCCAGCCCCAATGAAGACAGGACATGCTTAGTTGGAGTAAAATAGGGCCACTTCATTAATGTACAGCAGAATAAGACTTGTTGCAATGAGGTACCTAACTAACCAGAGTGTGGATTCTCCTCCCATGGGGGACAACCTCCTAGGGAGGGCTGTCCCACACCAGGGTGAAGGGCTGGGTGTGGCAGGGCAGGATGAAGGGCAGGTCCTGACCTCCTCTCACCACAAGCCTTTTCTCCACTGAGGGGGAGGGCAATGGACCCACCCCCAACTGAAGCTGCCAAGCTCTGAGCTAGTGAGATGACCCACCCCTCAAGCAGGGGCCATTCTTAACCCTCCGGGCCAGGGGCATAGCTAGGGGAGAGGGAGCCCATGTTCACCTCTCTCCCCAGTTGCCCCTCTGAGTGAGGAAGATAATGAAGAAAATAGGGAGGGGTGTAGCTGGTGGGCCCTCAAGAGTGTGTGTGTGGGGGTTTCTTTGAACCCATCTGCTCAATTATAGCTACACCCCTGTTCTGGGCTGCAAAAACCTGAAGGGTTGTTCCTTGGCCCCCCCCCTCTCTAAATGGCCCTCCAGCTGAACACCATTAATCAAACTATCTAGCCAACACCCACACTCTCCTGGCAAGTGACTGTTCCTTCAGTGCTGACCTATGACCCAACCCTGAAGGACTCAGTGAGAAGTAGGCAGGAAATGGCTGCACCTAGTGCCAATCCAGCGCAACCCCCCAAATTCCTACTTGGCCCCCACAGGCAACCAGCTATCCCTCACTGAGAATAGGGCAGGTGGGAGTGACTGTTTGGAATGGAGGCGGCTGGGACCCAATTGGCCTGCCTCCTTCCCTCATTGGCTGGCCCCTACCATGTGGAGGGGGAGGCAAGATGGCACCTTTGCCTGCCTTATGTGATGGGGGCACAAACCTGCACCCCACCTCATTGCTCTGGCATGGCAGCATTGCACCCCCAGCCCCAATGAAGACAGGACACACTTAGGTGGAGTAAAATAGGGCCACTTTATTAATCTACAGCAGAATAAGACTTGCAACGAGGTACCTAAATAACCTGAGTGTGGGTACTCCTCCCATGTGGGACCGCCTCCTAGGGAGGGCCGTCCCACACCACAGCGATGGGCTGGGTACTGATTCGTTCAGGAGCCAGGTCCTGACTTCTTCTCACCGCGAGGCTTTCACCTGCTGGGGGTGGGGGTGCGCAACAAACCCACCCCCAGTTCAAGCTGCCAAGCTCTCAGCTGATAAGATAAGCCACCCCCCAAACGGGCCATTCCCAAACCTCTGGGCTGCAAAAACTCTCAAGGGCTGTTCCTTGCCCCCCCCCCAAATGGCCCTCCAGCTGAACACCGTTAATCAAACTACCTACCCAATACCCACACTCTCCTGCCACAAAAGTTGGGCAAACCTCTGTTTAACCCCGCTTACCACACCCCACTAGCACTTCCTGGATACCTTGCTGCAAGTCCGTGGGGAACAGTTCATTCCTCTGCTCAGTCAAATCTACTCCACCCACGCCTGTACAGTGAAACGTCTGAAGCCCACATGCCAGGACTCAGGATCACTCTTCCGCCCCAGGCGGTGACCGCTCTACGTGGGCTCTTCTACACCTTGCCCCACAGCAAGCCAGTGTCATTGCCTCCCCCAGGCAAATGACTAGCCCATGTGTTGGCCCAGCGGTGTACTCAACCAGTAGCGGTAGTAAGAGATTCGTTGTCATCATCCCTGCGGGCAAATGACTAGTAGTATCACGGTTCGATGTCCTCGCCCCTGCAGGTGAATGACTAGTAGTATCATGGCCTTGCCCTGCAGCAAGCCAATGTCATTGCCCCCCAGGCAAATGACTAGCTCATGTGTTGGCCCCAGTGGTGAACTCATCCAGCAGCAGCAGGAAGAGGCTCCACAGAATTCCTCAATGCCCCCAGAGGCTGCCGGTGGTTTGCAAAACAAAGGAAAGTTAACTCATCTGTCTGGAACACCTACCTTACCGCTGTAACAGACCTCGTTTTGGTGTGGTGGCAGGCATTTCTGCTAATGCATATTTGCACAAATATACCTGTTTTACATTCTTGTGAGTTAAATTTTTGTTTGTGCCCTCAAGAACCCACATGTTAAAAATACAGTGTGTGTGTGGGGGGGGGGGGCGGGGGGGATAATGCTTAATTTGCAGTGGGTTGGGGGGGGGGCTCCAAAGGCCTTTAGGTCCAAGCTCCAGAATTACCTAGTGCACCTCTTCATGTGAATTAATTTAGGAAAAGAGCATTTTAATACTGGATAGATGTTAATTTGGTAATTACCATGATAAGTACACAGATGTAGTTGTTAGACTTGTAATAAGTCATTTTGGAAGGGCGGTATAAACACTGAATGAATAAATAAATAAAATAAATAAATAATAAAACTAACAATATGGATTGTTCATCTTGAAATTCCAGCATCATTTATGAAATTATTGTTGTATTCTTGTTAAGTCATAAAATCTATTAAACCAATAAATCTCTTAATTACTACAGCACAATCTTTCCCCATTAGCAGGCTCTTTGGCATTACAAATAAAAAAGCACATACTAGGGCCTTTCAGATGAGCACCATTTATTTCCAGGTTCAATTCCAGATGCTGGTTTTGACATTTAAAGCCTTCAAGAGTTTGGGCCCTGGATATCTGAAGGACTGCCTGCTCCCAAGGATTTCTGCCTGCTTAACAAGGTCATCAGAAGAGGCTCTACCATGTGTGCCAATGATGAGGGAGGCTTGGCTGTCCTGCACATGGGACATGCTTTGTGCTGCCAGTAGACTAGAAAGCCTCATCACATCAGCATCTGCCCTATGATTGGCCAAAAAGGGGCAGGAGATGAGCCTAACCCTGCTCAAGCTGCTGCACCACATGATCATAGAGTGTGCTTTGCAGAGTGGCACATTCATGGATGACTGCTCTTGTACCCACATCTTTCTATGTTTCCAGGCCTGCTGCTGATAGAAAAGGTGAGTGAATCCACATAATCTGAAAAGCAAAGTAGGAGAGCTCTCCCTCCTATCATGGTTATGAGCAGAGTTACAAAATCTGGGCTACCCTGCTTTGAGCAACCTGGTTTGTGAGTTCACAAAACCATGCAAACCAGGGTGCAAGGCATCCTACCCTGATGTTGATGGTTGTGTGACGAGGCCTATCTAACTGATATTTTGCTGTTAGGTAGAAAGTGCTTGGAGCATTCTTTGAAAAGACATCAAATAAAGTCCCAGATACAAGACTACAAAGTGATAGTTGTATTACAGAGAGGAAAACAAGGCCGAAGTTGTCTGCCAGAAGTTGGGAAATGAACATGACCAAGTATCACCTGATCTATTCATGGCCTTTATGCACAGAAGGAGGAGTACACAGTAGGGCACCTTATTCTCAAATGGTTTGTTCTCACCACTTCATTACAAAGGCTTCTCTCATGCTCTCATAGAATTTAAGGTAATTAAAGCAGAGAGGTGTGGTGCTTCTTGCAAAACCTGGTGAAGTCTTGGACATTTTCTTATATGTTAGTATGTGTTTTTAATTAAGTATCTTGTATATAGGAACCTCCTGTTTCCAATTAAGAGTAAGAGCCAAAGTTCCCCTAAAAAATAAGAGTATACTGACAGGGCTGCAGAAAGGGAACCTTGTGGCCAGGGCACAGGATAGTCTTGGTACCCTCCTCCTTCACCCGCAACAGCTCAGTGATTGTCAGGGAGTGGGTGGAGTGAGGTGGCAGCCAGCAGCACATGCACTCACTCAGTTGTGTAATTGTCACATTAGGGAATAAAGTAGCAAATACACTCCCAAAGTGAAGAGTCTTCTTTTTCCTTTTCTGCCCGCCAGTGGCTGAGGTTGTCAGTGAGAGGAGCTTGGCCAAGCCCTATGACTGCAGTTCTGCTGCAGAACCAGAGGAAACAAAGAAGAGGATGGGTCTTCTCCATGAAGCATGGTCCAGATGTGACCTGTCTTCTCCATTTTCTCTGTCTGTGGTTGGGACTCTGGTGCTGAAACCAGGGGGCAGGAGCAAACAATTCAGTTGGAACCCAGGACATGAGGCTCTCTTTCTCCCCTTCAGTGCCAGTGGGTCTGTGTACTGACATATCAGAACCCCCATTGCAGACTGGGTTCTTGTATGAATGATGTGGCCTGAAATGGTTTGACTATTATCCCCATCTGCTTTGCAAAAGGATGGGGGAATAATGAAGATTTGAAAGAATTAGATTACTGAATTAATTCATTCAGTCCCTGAGAAACACACATGCCTAGTGTGACCATTATGTGTGCCCTCCTTCCATGATTCTTCCATCTTCATTTCTTTCTCTAAGGGCCAATTCAGAAATAACAGATGGCAAAGTCTTTCCTGGATCATACCATATCAGATTGAAGCTGGGAGATCTGCTTGATCACCCTCCTTCATGTAAAGACCACAATATCCTGAACTGGAATTTAACTTTCCATGAGCAGGAAGTTCTTTACATGAGGGAGCATTCAGAACCTACCTACAGTCTGAAGTCATACAGTCCAGCAAGGACTGTGCCACATGCTAATTCTGCCATGTTTTAAATAAGCTCTAAGATAACCACATAAAAGTCCTGTCTTCATTGAGCTGGTTTAATCTCTGTTTGAGATGAGGTGTTTAGAACTGTAGAAAATACTCAGAGTTTCAAATATTTGCAGGTTATGAACTGAAACTGTAATGCACTCAAAATTTCTTTATTGCAGTTGTAATCTAAAAAGATCCATGACTCCAACATTTCTTATTTCAGTATGTAGTTCTGCATGTTGTTGTTTTTTAATCTGTGTTGAGCTAAAGAGATAAGCACAGTGGTTTACCAACTTCCAGAAGGTCATAATTGCTTTCTTTCCTCCATGAAACAACCACACCTTCCCTCCTTATCAGCCATCTGTTGGTGGAGATCTATCACAGATTGCGTGACAGTGATGTTCTCCCCATGATCACCAATGCTGGGAGTCACATTCTGCTGACTCTTTGATATGATGGGTGTGGAGTGCTTTCCACATAATTTACAGTGATAGCTCAACTAAAATAATTTTCCAATCAGTTTTGGCCTACATGGCATTTTAACTTGGTTCCTGAAGAAAAAAGCATCAGAAAGGTAAGGGGGTGAAGATGATGACAGTTCCACTAGAGGTGCGATTGTGTAGGCCCCTGGCAACTAAGTTGGCTCATCTGCCACCAGAAGAGAAAAATTGAACATCACTTTTAAAGAATGTGTGAGCAATCCTCCCAATGCATTCTACATTTGATAAGTTTTGGGGGCCTCCTTAGGATATCTGAGAGCTTTATGTTGGCAAGTGCTGTGCTGATCCAAAGTGGCTTTGCATTTAGCTTCAGTTCATTCATTAATTCATGTAATCATTCATTCACTAGATCAGTAACCACAATTCTCGTTAGTTAATATTTCTAATCTGAGGATTGGCTGAAAAGTTACAGAGGAAGAACACAATTTGGGAGATACAAACTGGGGAGAAGCAACATGTAGGGAAGGAAGGATTTAATCCTTCCCCTGCCCACACTGCCCGGCCATAAATGCTACAACGTACCACGTGAGGAGTTCAGTGCATTGTGGGGGGAATTCCCCCTCAAGCCAGGTACTCTAGGTGCCTTGCTGTCTGCTCAGGCTGAGCAGACATACAACCAGGATCCCCGGTAGAAAGATGCGTTCGCACCCTTCTACCTGGCTTACGACCTTCTTTGATTGATCCAGCTTCAACTTTCCCCAGCATTATGGACTTCTCAAGAGAGCTGGGTTTTCGCATATTGTGTCTGAAGTATGATAGTTTGAGCCTGGTCATTTGTGCCTTGAGTGAAAGTTCTAGATTGATTTGTTCTATGATCCATCTGTTTGTTTTCCTGGCTGTCCATGGTATCCTCAAAAGTCTTCTCCAGCACCAAAGTTCAAACGCAGCAATACTTTTTTTATCTTGCTTCTTCAAAGTCCAGCTTTCACATCCATAGAGTGTCATGGGGAAAACCATTGTCCAAACAATTCTAATCTTTGTAGGTGTAGACATGTCACAGCATCTAAATATCCTTTCCAAGGCCTTCATTGCTACCCTACCAAGTGCTAGTCTGTGGCATATTTCTTGACTGCTGGATCCTTGACTGTTGACAGTCAATCCTAAAAGGCAGAAACTATCCACCAGTTCAATGTCTTCTTTATCAATTCTGAGGCTGGTTGCTGTAGCCCTTCTGCCTGCCCAGGAAAGTTACATATAGGGGGAATTCCCGGGATACCCGGTCAGGCAGTGCTGGGATCAGCCACAATCCCGGCACTTCACACAAGTAGCCATAACCCAGTAGGGCTGTGCAAGCCCAGGTTGGGCTGCTTGAGTGAATGGCCTCATTATTGTTTCCTGTGCCTGTTAACTTGAACAGAACAAGAATCGGCATGCTCAGAGGCTTCAATGATTGCTTATTTCCTGGGTTGGATGAGCTGCTCATCTCTCATTCCATTCTGATATGCCATTTTCTGGGGGGTTGTTCATAGGATACCATGCAAATCCTGTTTATGTGAATTTTGATTATGCAGGGAAAGTGCTTGATGGATTGTGCCCAGAAAAGTTACATATATTTGCTTATTCTACTTTTTTCAAAAAATGCACCTGGGCCATAATTCTGTCAAGGGCCCATCTTTTTCTGTCATAAGAAGAGGAGCTGCAAATTTTCTCTTTTTTGATAGAAGTTCCATTCTAGGAATGTTTGATTTGTTGCTTTTATAAAATCCAGTGGTTTTTAATGTTTAGTGCTGAGATCTGTGCTTTAATTTTTGCTCCTTTTATTACAACTGTTAACCATTGTATGTATTCTCTTCAAAGCATTGCTTTTATCAATTCCCCCACCCCAAGTCCAACTAATGAGAAAAATGCAGTTGAGGATTTATATGTTAGACCCTGGGGCAATGCATTGCTGGGAAAACAGCAATAGAACTCCAGCTACCACCTGATGATAAAGAGTAAGGATTTGAGCCAAAGAATCAGATACCATATCCACCTTGAAGAGACAGCCTGTTCAAGATCAGAGCCAAAACAAATGAGGCTGAAGCAGAAATAATGGCAGGAAAACTAAAGGAACAGTAATATGATTCAGTTGGTGGAGGCAACGGGGTGGGTGGGGGGTCAGAAACATATGGACCGGCATTATTAATAATCATAATAGGCTTACAGGTCTCGTAGTATAATGCAGGCACTGCAGAACTGCCCGCACTGCTACAAGGCCCTAACACATACGGTGACCGTGCTGTGTAAGGGGGCAGTAGTGGAATGATTGCCTCTTGCTTGATTGCATGTCACATACTACTTCCATTGGGGATAATAGTAGCCTGTGACATGCAGTTGCACAAGAGGCCAGTAGCTCCTGTACTGCCCTCTTGTATAGCACTTTTACCATGTGTGTTAAGAATTCCACAGTGATTTGGATGTTTCTGCAATGCTATGTTATGTTGTAGGATATTATTACTCTTATTACTATTATTATTATTATTATTATTATTATTATTAATTCACACAGTCAGACAGATGTTATTGACTAGTTTGTTTTATCCAGACATCAAGTCCCTTCCAAGGACCTGGGGTGCCTGAATTTTATTGTGAAAATTGTTGTTGTTCTTATAAATATCATTGCAAAATGTAAGCTGTTCCCAATAAAAGTTGCTTTTTGTAATTGACTGTTGATGATGATGATGGTGGTGGTGGTGGTGGTGATGATGATTATGATTATGCTGTTTACACACAGTCTACCAGATGTTATTGACTGGATTTGGTACTTTTATTATTGGGCCCTTTCCAAGGTCTAGGATAACCAAAGAAAAATTAAAGATGGCGTCGTAGTATTCGTGCTGTCCCGAGTAGTGTGGCCTTCTGTAGTTGATGTGTTGTAATTTTATCGATGCCCAAGGTGCCGAGATGGTGTTCAAGTTCTTTTGGTACTGTCCAAGGGCACCAACAACTATTGGCACCACTATTGTTTCCTTTCCCCAAAGCCACTCAATTCCAATCTGAAGGTGTCCTTGTAGTTAGTTATTTTCTCCAATTGTTCTTCATCTCCTCGTCTATCCCCTGGGATTGCAATATCAATTATCAGAACCTGATTCTTCTCGATGACTGTCAGATCCAGTGTATTATGCGCTAAATGCCTATCCATTTGTATTCAAAAATCCCAAAGGATTTTTGCCTCCTCATTTTCTGTGACCTTCTCAATCAGATGATCCCACTAATTCTTGCTTGCTGGCAATTTGAAATTCTTGCAAAAGTTCCAGCAGATCATCGCAGCAACTTTATTATGTCTTTCCTTATAATCAGCCTGTGTGATTTTCTTACAACATACAAAATGAGTATGTTGAGTTTGTTCTTCGAGTAGCTCTACAGTCTCCATACCTGGTTTCTCAACTGAAGATCCTGAGTCCTGTAACCCATTTTTCTACAAGTGCCCAGGTACTCGAGCACTCAAGGAGGCCCTTGTTGACCTGGGCGACGACCAATCTGGTATAGAATTTGTTTTACTTGTTCTCACCATGGTTATGGGATTAGGCACATTTAGTCTGACTTCTCAGCAGAGGCCTGTCTGGTTTGGGTGACCCTCCAGCATTGCCCACTGCATCCTCAAAGCTTGCAAGCCCCTCCACCTCGTCAAGGTAGTGCCCGGCAGAGATGATGATGATGATGATGATTTTGTTGTTGGATGATGATGATGATGATTTTGTTGTTGGATGATGATGATGATGATAAAATATTTATATATCACTTTTCAACAAAAAGAGTCTCAAAGGGGTTTACATAGAGGTGCTCTTACCCCTGGACCTTAGGGCTCTGGCCTGTGGCCTCCAAGGCCCGAGGGTGCCTCCTGCTGCCACCATGAGCCCCCCACCATGAGCCCCCCAACATGGGCCCTCCTCCCTGCCACCAACACAAGGCCAAACTGCAGATATTCTAGCTGCCATGTGTGTAGCTGAGGGGTGGCGGGGTGAGGTGAGCAGGCCTCCCCCCACCCGGCAGCAGCAAATATAGTGGAAGCAGCCACTGAGCCTGACTGTCCAGTTCAGTGGCCTCTGAGAACTGCAAGGCACTCCAGTGCGAATAGAGTAGAATAGAGTGTCACAACTCTCACACTCTGCCTGCCGCCGCCACGGGGGGAGGCCTGCTTGCCTCACCACCACCCCCGGCTGTGCACATGGTGGCTAGAATATCAGTGGTTTGGCCTCATGGCAGCAGCAGGGAGGTGGGCTCACGGTGGTGGCCAGGGCCTGCGTTGGGGGGGCTCATGGTGGTGGGGAGGCCTCGTGGTGGTGGTGGGCCTCATGGCAGTGCATAATCTAAAAAGTTAGACATCAGCAACAGCCACTGGAAAGATACTGCACTGGTGTTGGATAGTTGTTTTCCCTATGCTAAAAATAAGAGAGCCACCACTTGAAAAGGGATCTCTGTGCCCATTTTACAGGAATCACTAATAATATAACCAAATGGGTGCTTTCCAGTAGCTTGGACAGCCAAACTTCAGACATCTCATAAAGCAATTTAAGTGTCTACAAGAAAGAGATCTGTGTCTCTACAAGAAAGAGAAACAGATAGCTTTTGAGAGAATCTCTTTGCTGCCATTTCTGTGGCTTGTGAATAAATGAAGTCCTGTTTGATTATTCCCCATTATTTTGCTGCATTTCTGAGCCACAGATCCTCTGGGGACCTAAGCCATTTTGCTACCAGTTATTTGTCAAAAATGTCCTGCCCTTTCATCTCTTGATTTTCTCATTCATCTTATTCCTTTCTCTTGCAGCACATTGTTGCTGATACCATGTGATGGTTTATGGTCTTTCCTGAAAGGAGGCTGAACAAGCTCTTAAAACAAAATATAAGATTTGGTAGTAATAATCCTCTACAAGGTGATTCATTGTCAAGTTAGTTCCAGCTAGTCCAGCTACTTCTGCTCAGAAGTCTGCTCACTTCGCTCTACTGGGCTATTCTTTGATGTGGGAGGTGCCCTTATAGGTACAGTCAAACATTTCAACTGAAAATGTTCTCATGAGCAGCCAAGCCCAGGCTTAAACAGCCAAGCCTGGGCTCACTGCCAGTGAAAACCACCTGGATCTGTGTGGCTATGCTGTGGTACCAAATCCAGCGCCAAAGCCTAGCTCATAGCCTTGGTTGAGGGTGAAAATGCACCCTTAAGCCAGCAACCAGGATCATATGACAGTAGTTCGAGTGCCTTGCTTGTAAAGGGGAATCCAGGAAAGATTCCCTTTTACAAACAAATGGCTATTCCCTACATAAAATGGGGCTTGAGGCAAGTGAGAGGGCACCTTACTGGCTGTGGCAGTGGAGGCAGCTCCCTGGCAGTGGCATGGGGGCTCTGCGTCAGTGGCAGACCTGCCAGCGCTCTCCCCCTGCACTGCAGCTGCCCTTGGCCCCGTCACAGATGGTAAGGTGCCCGCTCACCTGCCAGAGAGCTGCCACTGCCACAGCCGGTAAACTGCCCTATTGCCTGTCCCCCTGAACTCCTTTTTATGTAGGGAATCTCCCTTTGCTTGTAACGGGGAATCCTTACTGGATTTTCCTTTGCAACCAAGGCTGAACTGGCCGAACTGGGCCAAACCAGTATGATCCGAACCAGATCCAGTTCAGATGTGCACAAAACAATTTTTTGATTCGTTTCAAATTCGAATCATATTTGGAAAATTCATGTCGGATTCAAATCAAATTCTTATCACTTGAGTCACCCAGATTTGAGTCAGATTGATTTGAATTCGAATCGATTTGCACATCCCTAATCTTGAAAACATCCACATATATTTTTTTCATAAATAGCACCTAATTGGTTCTGTTCTATCTTGGTGAATGTTAGAAATGATGTTGAATGTGTTGAACTTGGAACTTAGATACGGCATAACGATTTCTAAAGAAGCAAATGTCTAATACACACTAAAACTCTCTTGGTACAAATATTTATTATTAGTTCTGAAAGAACTATAGTTCTCTGGACTTAATAAGAACAGCCCAGACTACCAGTGCCTTGGAAACTGGATAACTCACATCAATTTTCTTTCTATAGCAGTTTTAGGAATGATCTTTATTCCTCCAAAGCTTAAATCCTTAAGCCTACTTTCCTTAAGGATCCTTATGAGATGATGATCACCTGGCATTCTATGGGGCTATTCTTACGATCACAAAAATCGGGCTAGGAAAATCCTAGCCCAATTTTTGTGATTGTTAGAACCACCGGGCTCGCAGTCAAGCCTGGTGGTTCCGGAGCGGCTAACCCGCTCCTGTAGCCCACCTCTTAGCCCGGGTTTGCGGAGCGAGCGCTCTGCAAACCTGGGCTAACTGCTTGTGAGTAGCCGTGCCACGGCTACTTGTGAGTAGACCCCTGTCCGGGAGGCTCCCAGCTCAGCAGTCTCCTCAGTATGCCCTGCACGCTTGCGCAGGGCATACTGGGGCTTCCGGGGGCCATGCGGCGCCCGAGCTCCCCAGCCCCCACCAGCTCCGGCTCAGAGCTGGCCATCATGTGGGCGGCCGATCTGGCTGCCCAGGGCTCCCTGCGCGCTCGTCTGCAGGGAAAGCGTACTGAGCCCGCTCTCCCCGCAGTTTTGACAAAACTGGGTCTCACGGATTGTGAGACCCGGCTCTATGTGTTTGATGCGAACGTGGGCTAATTTGTGGACCATCTAACCAATGTGAACCAAATTTGGTACAGCTGTAGTGAGTGACACATAGGGACACCTCAATGGCATAGTTTGTAATGATGCCATCTATACCAGTTCAAGATGGCAGACACATGAACATCTGAAGCGCAAGTGGGCTAACTTGTGAACCACCTAATTGATTTGAGCCAAATTTTGAACAGTTGTATGGACACATAGGGACACCTCAATGGAATAGTTTGTGGTGATGTCACCCACCCCATTTAAGATGGCAGACACATGAACATTTGAGATGCAAGTGGGCTGACTTATGAACCACCTAACCAATTTGAACCAAATTTGCTACAGCTGTAGAGATACATAGGGACAGCTCATGGGCCTTGTTTGTAATGATGTCATCCACTCCAATTCAAGATGGAGGATTTGAAGCAAATTTGCTACAGCTATAGGGACACATAAGGACACCTCAGTGGCATAGTTTGTGATGATGTCATCCACCCCAATTCAAGATGGCAGACATGTGGATATTTGAGGTGCAAGTGAGCTAACCTGTGAACTGCCTAACTGATTTGGACCAAATTTAGTCCAATTGTAGAGATAATGTAAAGAATCCTTACCAGATAATGAAGAAAATAGGGATGGATGGATGGGGGGGGGTCCTTAGGGACTGGAGGCCCGGGTTCTTTGAACCCATCCATTCAATTATAGCTACACCCCAGATAATCAAGTTTAACTATCAACTACAAACAAAAGGTTCAGCACGATGATGATGATGATGATAGGAACAGTTACAGCAATAATAAGAGGACTTGTGTAGGATTTTTTGAATATTCCATGAATTTCACATATGTATTACTGTAAGAGCAATTAGCCCATGCTATGTTGCAGCTGGCTGTGCTGTTTAGTTCCTTATGTCATTTAAATGTTATGCTAAATTGTCTGATTTTAAGTTACATTTTAACCATTATAAACCATGTGAAGGGTCTACTTTTAAGGTTAAGAGGCAGGATAAAAATATGCAGCTGCCATATTTCAGATCCTGGGATGGGTAGGAAGCTGAGAGATGTAAATAACGGGCTGCTTTTAAGAAGTAATATTTATAACTATGATTTGTAGTTTGGCTCACTCCAGCTGATTTGTTCAATTCCTGATCTGATGTCATGCTGCTTCCAATGACTGATGGAATATCAAGAGAAAACAAGGAGGATACATAGACCAAGGAACAAAACATATACTAGAAAGTATATATACCGTGTAGAGAGTCTATTCCCACACACACAAAGGATAAATAAACATGTGTTATGAAGCACACAATTACAAAGAAATAGCCTATGTTCTAGATCCCAAAAAGTGTGGCTGAAGGTCAATAGTGTCCATAGTCCTTATACATGTGGATATATAGTTCTTCCAGATCTTTACTTTTCTTAGGTTGGTTCTTGTTCCGGTTGTAACTCCACTAGTTCCTCAAAAATCTTCCAGAACCATTGCTCCTTCTGATGGATGTACAACTTGGTACTCAGTAGGATTTCTAATTCAGAAACCACTGGCAAGTGCAGTGTCACTTCAGAAGAAATAAATCTCACTTCTCCTGAGGAAGTCCTGTTCAAGCAGGAGGAAACAGGTTAAAGTTACCTAGGATACCTGTTGGGTACAGAATAGACTCTCTACACGGTATATATACTTTCTAGTATATGTTTTGTTTGTTGATGGAATATCAAGACAACATCACAACCTCCCTTAGCATTTCCCACAAATCCCACTTCTTGCAAATAGATTTTTATATTCAATATTATGAACTCACATATTATGAGCTTCTGAAACTGCCTTATATTGAGTCAGATCATTCTGAGGTCATTCACAGGACCGGGAGGGTAGGGCAGCAGATAGGTGGTTGGGGGATAGGCTTGTTATACTCACCTTCTCCCCAGATGACCAATTCTATGCTGCTGGAAGCGGGGACGACAGTCCCAGATTATCCATGCTGAGCCCCTGCAACAAAGAGATCCGGAGGCTGGGACACGTATGATGCATTGGATGATTCCCCCAGGAGATGGTGCTCTAGCCCCAGTGAACATACGAGCCCATCTCCTGGGTTAAATGAGCACTTGCTCCCTTAACCTTGGCTTGCAGCTGGGCTCAGAAGCTCCTGGGAAGCCCACAAGTAAGAGCTGAGACATGCCTTCTCTCCTGCTGTTACTCCACTGCAACTGGTATTTAGAGGCATCCTACCTCTTAGACTGGAGGTGGCCCATGGCCCTCAGACTAGTAGCCATTGATAGACCTGTCCTCCATGAATGTATCTAAACTCTCTTAAAGCCATCCAGGTTGTTGGCTGTCAGCACATATTGTGGCAGAAAATTCTATAGATTAATTATGTGCTGTGTGAAAAAGTACTTCCTTTTGTCAGCCCGAAATTTCTTGGCAATCTGTTTCACGGGATGACATCTGGTTCTAGTGTTGTGCGAGAGGGAGATTCTCTCTATCAACTTTCTCTGCAGCATGCAAGATTATATAGACCTCTATCATGTCTTCCCTCATTCATCTTTTTTCTAAACTAAAAAGCCCCAGGTGTTGCAGCCTTACCTCATAAAGAAGATGTTCTAGGCCCCTCTTGGTTGCCCTCTTCTGCACCTTTTCCAGTTCTACAATGTCATTCTTAAGGTATGGTGACCAGAATTGTACCAAATGTGGCCGCATCATAGTTTTGTATAAGGGCATTATAATATTAGCAGGTTTCTTTTCAATCCCCTTCCTAATTATTCCAAGTATGGAATTTATTTATTTATTACATCTTTATACTGCCCTGTTGAAAGGCTGTGGGTGGTATAAGAAGGACATTGTAGAACTGGAAAAGGTGCAGAAGAGGGCAACCAAGAAGATTATGGTCTTAGAAAACCTTCCTTACAAGGTAAGGCTACAAAACCTGGGGCATTTTAGTTTAGAATTGGCCTTTTCCACAGCTGCCACTAGCGATGTGCACAAACCTGTTTGGAGGCCGTTTTATGAGCCTCTGAACAGGTTCGAACACTGGCTGGTTCGAATGTTCAGTGGGGATGCGGGGTAGGACTTTAAGGGTGAGGGAGGGCGCACTTACCCCTCCTGCTACTTTCCCCACACCCGCACTGGAATTCTGTAAAATTCCTCAGGGTGGCAGCATGCCTCCCTGCCGCCCTTCCCCTCTTCAGCCAGAAGTGGCTGGAAGTATCGGGTGCACATACACATGCCAGGCGCTCGCTCGCTCGCAGCACATGCATGCCAGACAGGCTCGTGCACGATTGCAACATCTGTGCGCATGCACCCGGCATTTGCATGTATGCCCGGTACTTCTGGCCACTTCTGGCTAAAGAGGGGAAGGAGCAACAGAGAGGTACGCTGCCACCTGAGGAATTTTACAGAACTCCAGTGCCGGTGGAGGGAAAGCAGAGGGAGGGGTAAGTGCACCCTCCCCCACCCTTAAAGTCCTACTCCCCCCTTTGAGCCACCCCTTCCTGGTTCCGTAAACATGCCTAGCTGCCACACATTGAGTTGACAGGTTCAACAAGCTGTCCACCATGACCCCAAGATCCTTCTCCTGGTCAGTCACTCAGATCCCATCAGTATAATATGTGGAGAGGGGTGGGATTTTTTGCCCTAATATGCCTAACTTTACACTTTCTAATACTGAAATGCATTTGTCATTTTGTTGCCTACTCACCCAGTTTGGAGAGATCCTTTTGAAGCTCCTCACAATCTCTTTTGGATTTTACTAGCCTAAATAGTTTGTGGCCATCTGCAAATCTGGTCGCCTCACTGCTTACCCCAACTTCTAGATCATTTATGAATAAATTAAAAACCACTAGTCCCTATAAAGATCCCTGGGGGACCCCACTTCCCTCCATTTAGAGAATTTCCATTTATTCCTATCCTTTGTTTCTTGTCCCTCAACCAGTTACCAATCCACACATGAACCTGTCCCCTTTCCCCATGACTTCTAAGTTTACTGAAGAGTTTTTGATGAGAAACTTTCTTGAAGGCTTTTTTGAAAGTCCAGGTATACCATGTGTAGCAGATTTAAGCCCAGCCTTTGTCTCAAAGCAAGCCCACATGGAGAAAGAAAAATGTTGAATCATTCCCTCCATGTTTGCTCAACAAAGGCTGTTCCTTTAAAACTTAAACTATTACTTTGGTAGTCCAATCACTGCCACCACATGCACTCTTTAACAGAGTTTATTCCACCCCCACTCTAGTGTGGGTGAAATTCCAGGAAAACTCTCCTTCTCTTTGCCAATGGAAAAATACAAAAATCCCTCCACATGCAGCTTCCACCTGGTGAGGAAACTTGGTAGGTTGCTGAACAATTAACAGTAAGGCATGTTTGCACCAGAGTCAAACCCGTTTTCCTGAGTTAAAAATCCACTCAAAGGCAGGTAAAATACAAAGAACAAATAGAGAAAAAACTTTATTCAAAATACTACAGACTGCTTCAGTCTGGGGGTCTCTCAGCTTTTAGTTACAGCTAACAGGCACACTCAATACTTGAAAGAATACTTTAAAAAGCACCCTCGGATAATATTGGGGTGGCACACTTTTAAAATGGTGGTTACGCAGTTGCAAAGAACATAAATGTAAGAAAATACCAAAAAAGCACCTTTGGGAGTCTACAGAGACTTTTGCAATGCCCTAGTTGGAAAGAAAGGGCATAGGCTCAGTTTCTCTTAGTTCATTATGTTAAAAAATAAAAACACAATAAACCAGTTGAAAGGATTTTGAAAGCACCCCACAGTAAAATAGGAAGTCTAACGCGAGCTAACAAATTGTTCCCTAAATTAACCATTTCCCCTAGGCCAAAGCCCTGGCCTCTCTCCTGAACTCATCAGATCCATGGCAGAGACTTTAGGCCCCTGCAGTCCTAGCTTCCCAGGATTTCAGTCCTCCTGGTTGCTGCCATAGCCTGGCCAGCCAACCTGTTGTTTGCCCTGTCTGGCTCCAATGGACACACTTGTCTTCCTGCTGCAAGGCCCTCTAGGTCCCACCCACCATGTGCTGAGTGGCTGTTCCCTAGCCTGTAAGTCAGGACAGGGTTCACTTCCAGTTCACTCTTTAGGGTAAGGGAGGGCCGATTGCTACACTATGTCACCTGGATCACCTTTATCTATACACCCGTTGACACTCTCAGAGAACTCCAAAATGTTCGTGAGGCAAGATTTATCTTTGCAGAAGCCATGCTGGTTCTTCCTCAGCAGAGTCTGTTCTTCATATGCTGAACAATTTTATCCTTGAGAATTCTTCCCATCAATTTGCCCAAAACAGATGTTCAGCTAACTGGCCTGTAATTTCCCAGTCCCCCCCCCCCCAGATCCCTTTTTGAAAATCAGTGTTACATTGGCTACTTTCCACACCTCCGGTACAGAGCCTGATTTTAGGGATAAGTTATATATTTTTGCAAGGAGGTTGGCAATTTCACATTTGAGTTCTTTAAGGATTCTCAGCTGGATGTCGTCTGGCCCTTGCGATTTGTTAATTTTTAATTCTTCCAGACAGTTTAGAACCTCATCTCTTGTCACCTTTATCTGAGTCAGTTCTTTAGCCTCTGTCCCTGAGAAGTAGGGGTGTGCAATTCGGATTTTTGGTGTTTCGATTCGGATCTGAACCAAAACACCCCTGTTCTGTTTTGTATCCGAATATGGCCCATCCGAATCACCCCTGATTCGATTTGGATCCAAATTAATCTGAATCCGAATCTGAATTGATTCGGATTAAAAAATGGGTCCCAGGGACAAAATAGTGGGGTGGGGTGGTAGTGCCCAATGGGTGGAGGCTACCACCCATATTTCGGGCGGATTGGGCAAAGGGCTGATTTTTGGTGAATTTTTGAATTTTTAGTGTCTTTGGGGCAGATCGGGGCAGAAAGTGTGATCTGGGCCAAAAGAGTTGTGTGGTGTGGTAGTGCCTAATGGGTGGAGGCTACCACCCCAATTGCAGAGTGATTGGGCAGTGGGCTGATTTTTGGTGAATTTCTGAAGTTTACCAGTCTTTAAAGTTTTCCCCCATTAGGTAAAATGGAGGGTGTATCGCTTCACGTCGGGGGGAAAGGGGTGGCCTAGAGTGGTGTGGGGTTGGTGGTAGTGCCGGGTAGGGGCAAGGAAGCTACCTGAATTTTTTCAAAGGATTTGGGCAGAGGGCTGATTTTTGGTGAATTGTTGACGTTTACGTGTCTTTAAGGTTTTTCCTCATAAGTTATAATGGAGCTTTCAGCAGCCCCATAAGTGCACTTGGGGGGTGCTGGGGTGGCCCAGAGCGAGTGGTGGTGTAGTGTACATAAGGTGCCAACTACCCCCATGGGTTGCTAACACCATGAATCCATTCTAATTTGCTATCATAGAATCTACACTCTTTTGGCCCAGATCCCACTTTCTGCCCCCGATCTGCTCCAAAGACACTAAAACTTCAAAAATTCACCGAAAATCATCCCTTTGCCCAATCCCTCTGCAATTGGGGTGGTAACCTCCACCCATTAGGCACTACCACCCCACCCCACTATTTTGCCCCTGGGACCCGAAATTCGAGCAGACGTCACATCAACCCTTTTTGCATTGAAGTCAATGGGAGGCAAAAAGGCGAGAAATTCAAATAGACGTCATTGCTCAAAATGGAGTGGGGGAAAGAAGGACACAAAATGGAGGTCTGAAACATCCGAATATTTCGGATCTGAAACAGGGGTGATTCGTTTCGGATCCAAAATTATTCGGAAATCTTAAGGGGTGATTCGGTTCGGATCCGAATCACCCGAAATTCGCTGTTTCGGGTACAGATCATTCTGTACCCGAAACGTTTCGCACATCCCTACTGAGAAGCCCAGTTGAGGCACAGGTATATGCTCACTATCATCTGCCATGAAGACAGTTGCAAAGAAGTAGTTTATCTTCTCTGCAATCTCTACATCCTCCTTAATAATCCCTCTCACTCTTTAATCACCTAATGGAGCAACCACCTCTCTGGCAGTTTTCCTGCTTCTGGTGTAATTAAATAAGTTTTTGTTATTCCCCTTGAAGCTTTTAGCTAAATGTTCCTCAAACTCTCTTTTCACCTCACTTATTGTCACCTTGCATTTATTTTGCCAGAGTTTGTGCTCCTTTCTGTTCTCTTTATTTGGGCAGGCCTTCCAATTTCTGATGGAAGTCTTCTTCCCCTTTATAGCTTCCTTGACTTTACTTGTCAGCTATGCTGGCAATCCCCCGGACTTGGTGGTACCTTTCCTCCTTTTTGGTATACATTGTAACTGGGCTTCTATTACTGTGGTTTTAAATAAGCTCCATGCATTCTGGAGCGAAGGGACTCTCTTGATTTTCCCTTTCAGTTTTCTTTTCACCAAACTCCACAATTTAGAGAATTTTCCTCTTCTGAAATTAAAAGTGTCTGTGTTAAACTTCCTTGGTGATTCTTTCTTTGCATGTATGCTGAATTTAATCAAACCATGGTCACTGATCTCTAAAGGTTCCATGACACTTACATCTCACACCAGGTCCTGGGTGCCACTCAAGATTAAGTCCAAGGTTGCCTTCTCTCTGGTTGGTTCCATGATCAACTGTTCTAGGGCACATTCATTCAGTATCTAGAAATCTGGCCTCCTTGTCACTTCCAGAATGTGAATTTACCCTGTGTGTGGGTAAGCCACCTTATGGCACAGCGGGGAAGTAACCTGCCTAGGGAGCAAGAGACTGCTGGTTTGAATCCCTGCTGGTATGTTTCCCAGACTATGGGAAACACCTACATCAGGCAGCAGCAATATAGGAAGACGCTGAAAGGCATAATCTTATACTGTGCGAGAGATGGCAGTAGTAAACCAGTGTTGCACAACTTTGGCCTGCTCCTGCAGAAGTTTGCCCACAACTCCCACCATCCCTGAATACTGATCATTGTAGCTGGGGAATATTGGGAGCTGCAGTCTAAAAACAGCTGGAAGTCCAAAGTTGTGAAGTTCTGGTCTACAATGACTGCCAGCAGCTGTACAAAGTTTCAGGCTGGAGTTTCCCAGCTCTTCCTGGAGATGGAGGGTATTGAATCTGGGATCATCTGCATATAAAACAGATGCTCTACCACTGAGCTATTGTATCTCCAGAGTCTAAGGCAGAGGTTTTTCATAACCAGAGGAAGCCCTTCCATGAGGCAATGTGAGGTGATTGCCTCAGGCAGTAGAATACTGGGGCAACAGCGAGGAGGCAAAATTCCCTCCTGCCGCTACTGCTTTTAGTGCTGCTCCTCACCACACAGTGAGGCTGCTAACCACACAGTGAGGCTGTTCCTAGTGCTGCTTCTAACGTACATACAGGAACCATCTGTATGCTGCATGTGTTATTCTACAGACTATGGCCTCTCCCCATAACTCTGCACTACTTGTTGCCCAATAGTCTTTCCCTCCCTACTTTCACCCCCAAACATGGCCCAAAGAAGGAATTCACTTCACCCTTTGCCCACTTGCTCTTTATTATTATTGGCACTGCTGCAATTGATTCATAACTGGATTTCTGTCAGAAAGGAAATTGCAGAAATCACATACATATTTACCAGTGCTCAATACATTCAAAGGAAGCAGGTTTAGGTTAAGACAATTATATGATCCTTTTTATAATTTTCAAACACTTCATAATTTTCACAGCTTGTGCTGTTGATAACTCTAAAAATATCAGTGTCAGAGCAGGATTTTAAAGACAAATTAAATAAATGCAAGAGATCTTGCACTGCGATATCTGTAGGGTTTACTTCCAAGTAAATGTGCTTAGGACCGCAGCCTGAATCAATTTCCCTAT
Organism: Hemicordylus capensis; assembly: GCF_027244095.1. Taxonomy (NCBI): domain Eukaryota; kingdom Metazoa; phylum Chordata; class Lepidosauria; order Squamata; family Cordylidae; genus Hemicordylus; species Hemicordylus capensis. The sequence continues at coordinate 61,979,065 of NC_069660.1, forward strand.
GTAGTACCAATGGTACAAAATCCAAATATGGATGCTGAATCTGGATGTTGAGAAATGGAATCTTGCTCTATTTGATGTAGAGCTGAATTTCATCTCAGACCCCTTCCTGGATTCTGAAGCACCAATAATATACACTATAATCTTTTTAGGAAGCAAAGCTTAAAACGCCTGCAGTGAATCCAGTTATTTAATTAAAAGTAATGAAAGACACCAAATATTAAAAAAAGATTCAAAGAGCAGATTGCATACCACTCTGACAACCCCAAATACACAGTGAATAACACCCGGCAAGGAAAGAAGAAGATAGTTACCACCTGTATCTTAAAAGACACTCTTGGTAGAGAACTGAAAGTGTGGTCCAGTTAGAATTTATTATCTATGTTCTCAAGGGAAAAAAAAATGAAATAGTGTTTTCATCTTGTGTTCATCACATTTCTCTTGTGCAACAAATCTCAAAGGGACATCAAACAGAACCCCCACTTACTACCTTGTTTACATCACATGATTGCCAAATGGGACTTGTGCACAGCTCCTGTAAGAGTAGGACCCATCTCCTATCCTGTGCCTGGTCATGGAAACTGCCCTTTGCTCTTAGAGGCCTGTGCAAATGGGCCAGAATTATACTACTGATCATGCAGTATGACTGTGAATAGCTGAATACCTGTGTGGGAGCATTCAGAGTTTCTGTGCAGGCTGTAGCCAGTGTAGTCCAGATTGGCCCCTCTGGTCTACCACCTCTGTTGTGGAATCATTTGGCAGCAGTGGCAGTGAACAGAGATCCATGCTGTGCAAGCTGTAGCCTGTTCAACACCTCCTGGCACCACAGTGGGTCAATGGCATCATTTGAGTGTTCTGGTTCCTAAATGAAAGGCATTGGGCATATTGAATGCTTGTAGATTCTGAGAATATGGTCCCATTCCTTCTGGTTGGGGGATTCTTCTTACTCATTTGAATCCTAAGTTTCAAGCCAACTTCCACTTGTTCAGTAACAACTAAAATTCAGTAACAAGATTATGATGGGTGTATTTTTAAAGACACATTTGAATGTAAATAACAAAATGTTGACAATGCTGTACAAATTAGGAATGTGCACAAATCAATTTTTTTGAATGCCGCATTCTGTACCAGTTGTAGTTTCCAGACTGCATACAAAGGCAGCCCCATGTAGAGTGCATTACAGTAAAGCCTAGAGGTTACCAGGATATGTAACACTGCTTTAAGGTCATTTACACACCTAATGGCACAGCGGGGAAATGACTTGACTAACAAGCCAGAGGTTGCTGGTTTGAATCCCCCACTGGTATGTTTCCCAGACTATGTTTCCCAGACTATGAGAAACACCTGCATCGGGAAGCAGTGATATAGGAAGATACTGAAAGGCATACTGTGCAGGAGAAGGCAATAAGGGATGTACACCAATCAATGTTTTTGATTCGATTTGTGCCCCAAACAAACCACCCCTTATTTGTTTTGTGTCCAAATCTACACCCCACCCCCATCACCCCAGATTTTTTAAAAAAATGAAAGCTGGGACTCTGGGGGAATTAATTGGAGGGATCCAAATCTTGAATCAATTCAAATTGAATCAGGCACGATTTGATTTGTACTCAAATCTAGCCAATGGACCACAGGGGTGATTTGTTCTGTCTCCAAATCACCCGAATCAGCTAGATTCGGGTACAAATCGATTTGTACTTGAATCGATTTGCACATCCCTAGTACAAATCTCACTGATGATACTTTCCTTTAGAGATGTCCTTTTGGCTCAGCAGCCAACTGAGAGACTGGAAAAGTGTACCAAAACCTTATTCTCTAGGAAAATCCTTCCCTGTTTTTATTGTTCCTTGTGTAAAAGAAAAGAAAGCAAGATGTTAGGGCTGATACTTATCTAGATCTTACATTTCCTTCAGTCCTAATTTGCCTTTTTCTTTATCTCTTCTCTGGCTTTATCTCTGGGGGACTAAGGTCAAACTGCTCTCTGTGTGTGTGTGTGTGTGTGATAACAATATGGATTCCTTACTGGAAATCTAAGATTATCTTAATCTAAAGGTTGTCACCGAAACCAATTTGTGCAAACTAACAGCTCTGTTGGCACTTCGGACCCAAAGCTAAAATTGCTGGCAAGAGAAATCCTGCAGTAGAAAGAAGCTGCCTAATAATATAATAAGATAAAGACAGAAATGATTAGTTAACAGTAAGTTCTTGGAATTGCATCAGTGGCTCATTTAACCAGTAACTGCAAAGTATTGCCTGTTCGGCAAGTTCCTAATATTTCCATCCCCTGCAGGGTCTCTCATTACCCTTATCTTCTAGTGAATTGTTTGCTGCATTTATTCCACTGAACTCAGCAGAGCTAATGGAATGTAGCAACATTCTTTACTATATACCGGTTGCAGGTTTACATGTAACCAGATGTTCAGCTTCACAAATGAATTGAGCAGTGATTTACACTTCAGTCCTAAACACATTGGGCAAACAATATAACTTATTTCCATGCAAGTAAGCTTAGATATGTGAGTACCTTCAAGGTGAGTCTATGTGATTAATTTAGAACTTATTGCTATGAAATTATTTTCCCCTGTTGTGGTGGAGCTTATATGTCCCCACATGGTCAGGTTTAATTTAAACAAATCATGAAAAGGGTTAGTTTCTGATCATATATTGCTAGTTATAAATCAGAAATTATTCTCAAATAAATAGGAATCATTCTTTAAAAAAAAAAAAGCCTCATCACAGGACAATAACATGGGAAAGTCACCTGTGATTAATTTTTTAGTCATAAAAGATGATATAGCTGTCTGAACAGGTCCACACCACCATGGCTACCAGGAAGGCACTTGGGGTCAGGCCTCAGAGTAAAAACTTGTTGCCCTTGACCTCCTCTTTAGGTCCTGGCAGCCACCTTATTAGCCTCTCACTGGAGACCTATGACACTATCCTCTTCTGCCCCCTCATCACTGGCCGTCTCCCTTTTATAGGCCCCTCACAGGACTCACATTTTCAACTCCACTTGACTAGGTCTCTGCCCTCCTTTATTACCCTCCGTTGCCTTTACATGAGTCACCCTTCCCCCACTCCCCACCCTCCCACACTCAGCCCCCCTCCCTTCAGCCTCAAAGTACACTGCTGATGTCAACTCAATGTTCCTTGAGCTCTGCTCCCCTTGCTCAGCAGCGCCTAGGTGGAGCGCCTGTCTACCAGAGACTTAACGGCTGTCTGTTCCACCCTCAGCTTCCGGCGCCTTGCTCGCACAAGGAGACTCCTCCCACACCAGGCCGCCGCATGCCTCCAGAGCTCCATTGGCCCTGGAAGACATTGCTGTGGCTGCCCCATCAAGGCCAGTAGGCAATTCTACTGAACAGTAGCCATAATTATTTTGTAATAATGCAGATTAAGGTTCAGTTCTGAGTGACATGCACAACATTTGTTTCTTCTCACTTGATTACTCAACACTATTACTCAATAGGGATGTGCACTAACCATGGTTTGAACTGTGGTTCATGCACATCCCTACTATTCAATGATGATCAAAGTTACTCCTGAATGTGTGAACTGACTTCACTGAAAACTATTGAGCAGCATCCGTACTAGCAAGTCATAGCAATAGGGTCTGTTACATCACGCGCTGCTCAAATAGACTTTGAAGTCGCTAAGTATCATTTGATTCAAGAACTAGCTGAGAGAGCCAGATATAGTAAAAATACTGACAACCACACCTATAGGTTGGCAAGAATACATCAATAAAACAATGTAACTGAGAAATACTTCAGAAAAACTCACCTTGAAGCTGCAATATCTCTTAGGCCAAGAGAATTGTTATTTTGCCAATGAGGAGACCGGGGGTGGGGTGGGGTGGGGGATTGCACATATTTATGGAGAAGATGGTTGAAGAAAGCATTACTGATTTCATCTTGCCATATGCTAAGGTCTTAAGCCCCAGTCTAAAGTTTTGACAGTGAAGAACAGTGCATTTTAATTTGCTGAGAAATTATATGTGGTGGCAGATCCCTTTTACAGTCATTTTTCAAACTGTAACAAGACTTCTGTGTCATCTGAAAACTGGATAAAAACACTTACTTTCCAAGAATGCTGAGATGATTAATGAAGTAATTATTGTTAAAATGAGTTGGCCCCAAACTGCAGTTTTGGTGACTGGTTCTCATTTACACTGAATGTCATTTATACTTATGTCATCCTAGCAATAAAAGAAAATGTTACACCAAACATCTAAAAATAGAGAGAGGGTGCTAATCAGTAAACCGGTTGACCAAATCTAGTAACAATTCCACTCTGTGACCTGCAGACGCAAATGTTATATGCATAACAGATCAAGTCTTAGTCTCAGTGTGCTCCCCTTCCCCTTCTTCCCTCCTTTGCACACTGGGGGAGGAGACTGACAGCTTCTGCTTGCAGTTTGGAACAAACTACAATTTACAGTTTCATCCAAATACAGGGCTGGGTCATACATAATGCGGAACTGAGGTTCCAATGGAACCGCTGTTCTGCCCCCCTCCACCCGCTCTTCAGATGCTCCAGAGGCTTTATGTAGTCAGCGAGACTGCAGAGAGGTGGTGGAGATGGCTGTGTGGGCTTCATTCTTTCCTGAAGGACAGCTTGAATAGTCAATAGCAGCTGGAGAGAGGGAGGAGCTTCCGCCTTGCAATGAAGGCAAACTGAGTTCCCAGGTTCGGATGTACCTCCAGTGCCATCGAAATACAGTTTACAGTGCCAAAACTTACTACAAACTGAAGGTGACAAATGGAATTTGCGGAGGGAAACCGCAGGTCCTTTCCCCCCCTTCCCCTCAACCGTAATTGCTTGGGTTCCTACGTTCATGTTTGGGAACCGGAGGTGAAGGGACCTCTGGTTTCCTGTTACATATGAACCAGGCCACAGGAAATTGTAGTCTGTTCAAACCACAATTAACAAATCAGGATGTCAAACTACATATTGAGCTTTGTTTGATATCCTGGTTACTAATTATGGTCGCAGTTTCCCATGCTTGAACAAAACAAGAAATTGCAGTTTGTTTGAAACCACAAATGGAGACTAATGCATTACGGAGGAAAGAAATGGAAGGGGAGCATGTGAGTCCAAGGCTCACTGTATTTTGTGCATGCAACAGCAAGCTATAGTTTTGCATTACATTGGAACTGGACCTATAAGTGCAAGAAAGGTGTAGTCTATGTTGTTTCTCTAACTTAAGGTAGCTACTACATTACATTTATGCACAGTGTTAAAAGAAACTCATATGAATTCATCCCCCATTTTCTTCTTCTTCTTTCCAAGATATATTTCTGTTTTTATCAGAGCAGTGCTTTTCAAATGTTATGAGTGAGAAACTTGGAATTTTATTTAATGTATTTAAATAAATACATTATTTAAATATTTTCAGAGGTGAGGAACAAAGAGCAAATTCCCAAGGAACAGGCCATTGCACAAAGACAGAAAGACTCCACGCATGTATGCTTTGGAACACAGTCAAGCACATATGCTTTGGAGCATGTGTGGTAGGGGTGTGCCTACCACACAAAACTGATTTGCCGAGTTCGGTTCGAATCTGAGCCAGACTCAAGCCAGACCAGGCATGTTCAGTTTTTTGCCCCTGAAGTACAATCCCGGTTTATCCTCTATAATAAAGAGCCAGGGTGTGCGCCCGTGTCTCTGTGCCCATGTCTTTCTCGGCCATTCTGGGCATGCGCAGAGTGCATGCCCAGAACGTCCGAGAAAGATACGGCCGCAGGCACCAGGTGGCCATGTTGCCTCTCTGCGTGAAAGGAGGAGAAGCGGGGACTGGGGAGTCACCTCTTCAGTCACCTCTTTTGCCGACGGGAAGCGGAGTCGCCGATTATCACCCCGGTTAGGGAGGAGAAGGGGAGAGGAGATTTCCTTCTCAAACCATCCCCGATTTAAGAAGCCCACTGCAGAGGTCAGGACGGATCACCCAGACCAGCAGCAGATGGAGGAGCAGCAGCTGCTGCTGTCGCCTCCTCCTCTGCCCCCTCCTCAGGATTTGTCTTTCAGTTTCATTGTCAGGTGGCGGCGGCGGCAGCAGCAGCAGCAGCGACGACAGCAGTAACTCTGCCCGTGAGCGTCCGCCTGGCAGGGCTCCTCTGGAAAGGAAGGGCGGCTGCCCAGGGTTGCCTGCGTGTCACTCCCAAGCCGGTCTCCAGACAAAGCTTTGTCCGCCTTAGTAGTCCAGCTTTTCGCGAAACGGCAGCGGCAGGTCCAGCCTACTAGCGCCCGTTATTTTAACGGGCTTAAAAATACTAGTTGTATATATAAGTGTTATGTTTATATAACACTTATATCCCGCGGTTCCTCTGAGGAGCTCAGAGCAGTGTACATGGTTATTTTTATCCTCACAACAACCCTGTGAGGTAGGTTATATAAGAGATTCATGATTGGCCAGAGTAACCCATGAGTTTCATGGTTGAATGGGGCCCATTCAATGGATATTTATATGTGTGTGTGTGTTTGTATATGTACACACACACATAAACACACACACACCTCTGGGTCCAGTGGCCTCTGGGGTGTGCTGCCATGGGAGGAGTCTCTGGGGTCATGATTGAGCCACAAAATGGCCAGGTCACATGCACAACAAGGTAAGGATGTGCACAAAACCTGAAAACCCAGTTTTGCTCGAATCGACCCATATTAGAGCCAAACCAGGTCTGGTCCAGTTTTGTGCACACTCGAACTAGTTCAAACTGAACTGGGCCTGGTTCAGGTAGACTTAAAGTTGTAATGGTAAAGGGGAAAGGATTCTGGTAAGATTCCCCTTTACCAGTAAAGGGAGGGGAGGAAGCTTTGTTAAACATAGTTGGGGTGGGAGGAGGTCAAAGTTTACCTTAATGGTGCTGCTGTTTTTGGCTGTGGCAGCAGCTGTAGGGGCAGGTGGGTGTGGCTGTGGCGGTTCTCCCCCACCCCCATTGGAGCAGGCAGTGTGATGACTCCCATGGGGTCTGTGGAGGAGGATTCTTCAGATGAAGACCCAGAGCAGGAGGAGCAGGCTGAAACTCTGGCTGGCTCAACAGAGCCAGAGCTGACAGGCTTGCAGTCCCCTCTGCCTCCTTCCCTCCCTCCTCCTGATGAAGCCTCCAAGGCTGCTGAAGCCGAGGTGCTTGCCCCAGATTCCCGACAGTGATGTTTGGCCAGAGTACAGGCTCAAAGGAAGGAACGCTGTAGGTCAGAGATGCTAGCCAGAAGGAACAGGTTTCCCAGCTCTGGCCCAGCCATATTGCCTTGATAAGTCCCAGCTGCAGTAATGGGTGGGGCTCTCAGCACTCTGGCTATTTAAAGAAGCCTGGATGCTGGGTCTGTGCTGGTCATCCTTAGTGACCAGCCCTACCATGAGCACCCTTGACCCAGGTGTTGTTGTCTGTCTCTGTTTCATGTGTACCCCTGATCCTGTGGACTTCCCGGTTTAGACCTCTGGCAACGTTTGTGACTCTCTGATCATTTGTCCTCTGGTGTTGACTACTGGCTGTCTGAGTTTCCATTCCTGTCTGTCGGCTCTCCTTTCCCCTCCGAAAAGAGTGGTTTTTGCAGCTGCTGGGCAGTCGGCCAAGGCAGGTCATTACAGGCAGGCCCATTTTTGGCCCATTTCAGGCTTCTGCGCATGCATGGAAGTCAATAAAATGGCCTATGTGCATGCATGGAGGCCATTATATTGAACTCCACACACGTGCAGAGGCCCAAACTGAATCAGTCCTGAACTGGGCCTGGCTGATCTGGTGTGTTTGTGGCGGGCGGGGGGAGACTGCCACAGCTACCCCGTCCCACCCCATGGCCACTCCAGTCTCTGCTGGTGGCAGCACCTTTAAGGTAAAGGTTGACTTCTCTCCCTCCCCAACTAAGCCCCCTGCTCCCCCCCCTTAACTGATAAAGGGGAATCCTTACTGGATCCTCCTCTGCCCGTGAGTTTTGAGTCAGCTCGAGCCAAACCGGGCATGGTTCAGCTTAATCCGAACCCCTTCAAATCAAACAGCTCAAAGTCAAGCTGGCTCGAAGTCGAAACAGCTTGGTGTTGAGCTGGCTCGCACACTGCTACTACAAGGATATTCTGAGCACTCTCTAAAGAAGTTTGTGGAGCTCAGGAAAGGCACCAAGATAAACATAAAATTATCTCTTAAGCCATCTGTGTTTTATTAGGGGGCATATACTGGAGAGTTCTTCTTTCAGCAGCACTTGCCAGTAATAACTGGTAGACTGGATTGGGATGGGAATTGTTGCTTCAGCTTTAGTGCTCTAGCTAAATCCATTTTGAATTGTACTATCAATCAAGGGCTGGCCCATCTGCTTCTTTCATTTACCTCAAAGCAGTAGCTATGACACATCCAGAACACATTTGATCCCTTAAAAAGACCTGTTCCGTGCACCTACTTGGGATTGAAATATGATTTAAGTGATTTATAGCTATGCAACTTGTACATGAGTGAAACATGCATTTCTTCAAGCTTATACAGGGTCTTGCTGAAACATGCTTTCTTAAAAAAATGCCTTCTCTGAATCTTCTCTGAGGTCGTCATGTCAGAGATAAAGTTTTCAACACCCTTTCATAGATATCAAGGCAGGACTTGCCATGAATCAGTTTCTTCACAGACAGGCTGTAGAAAGGCATAAAGTCTGGAACTCAGGGAGTCCAGCACCCTGTTTCACACAATGAAATGCCATGGGAAGCCAGGACCGTTCCCAGACAGCGACATTACTTTGCTTCACCATGGGAAGGGCAGTTATGCATACATACATTGGGCAGATTTATGTTGAGGTCCGAGTGAGATATCCGGAAGCACTCCATACATGATTCAGGTTTCCCCCTGAGCACTGGAGTTCCCAAGATATGATCTTGAGAATGTACACACCATTTTCAAGGAAAACATCAGGAACCGCTTTGAAGTTCTGAACCTCATTGATAGGGAACCAGAGGAACTATGGAATGAAATCAAAGAAGTTGTTAAGGACAAATGTAAAAAGACACTGCCAAAGACCAAGAAACAGAAGAAAGCAAAATGGATGTCAGAGCAGACGGTGGAGATTGCTAAGAAGAGGCGAAGCCAAAGTCAAGAAAGATAAAGACCTCACAAAGGAACTTAATCAGAAATTTCAGAAAGCTGTAAGAAGAGACCAGGAGCAGTACTAAAATGACATCTGTAAAGACCTTGAGGATGGAAATAGACATGGGGGAAAAAGGCAAGTTTTCCAAAAGAGCTCTGAACTCAGAGGGAGGTTCCAACCAACCTCGAATTGGTATGTTAAGGGAAGCCAAAGGACAGATAGTAACTGATTCAGAGAAGATCAAACAGAGATGGAAAGAGTATACTGAAAATCTGTACAGCAGGAACATCGTCAAGATACTCTAGAAGATAAGAATACTTGCAAGAACCTCTAGTACGGGAAGATGAAGTTAGATCTACACTCCAGTCATTAACAAGTCGGAAGGCTACAGAAACTGAGCTATAGAAATATGGCAGGCAACAGAAGAAGAATCAGTCAAGGTTCTAACCAAACTATGCCAGCAAATTTGGAGAACGACACAGTGGCCAACAGATTGGAAGAGGTCAGGCTACATACCCATACCAAATAAAGGAGACTCAACAGATTGTGCAAACCATCACACAATATCCTTAATTTCACATGCTAGCAAAATAATGCTCAGAATCATCCAACGTAGATTTGAGCCCTACATGGAAAGAGAAATGCTGGATGTTCAAGCTGGTTTCAGAAAAGGCCGAGGAACAAGAGACATCATTGCTGATGCACACTGAGTAATTAGAAAGCCAAAGAATACCAGAAAGAAGTCAATATGTGCTTTATTGACTACAGAAAAGCCTTTGATTGTGTTGACCATGTTAAGTTGTGGAATATCCTTAGGAAAATGGATATCCCAGAACACCTCATTGTTCTCATGAGAAATTTATACACAGGACAGGAAGCCACAGTCCAGATGGAACATGGTGAAACAGACCAGTTCCAGATCAGCAAAGGAGTAAGACAAGCTGTATATTTTCTCCTTCTTTATTCAATTTATATGCTGAACATATACTGAGAGAAGCTGGATTGGAAGAAGAGGAGCATGGTTTTAAAGCTGGAGGAAGAAACATCAATAACCTGCGCTACGCTGATGACAGCACTCTGATAGCTGAGAATGCAGATGATCTGCAAGCTCTAGTAATGAAAGTCAAGGAGCACAGTGAAAAAATGGGACTACAACTAAATGTAAAGAAGACTAAACTAATGACAACAGGTACAGCAATCAGCCTCAGTATTGATAATGAAGACATTGAAGTGGTGGATATCTTCTGCCTTTTAGGATCGACTGTCAACAGTAAAGGATCCAGCAGTAAAGAAATACTCTGCAGACTAGCACTTGGTAGGGTAGCAATGAAGGTCTTGGACAGAATATTTAGATGCTGTGATGTGTCTTCACCTACAAAGATTAGAATTGTTTGGATAATGGTTTTTCCTGTGACACTCTATGGATGCGAAAGCTGGTCTTTGAAGAAGCAAAATAGAAAAAGCATTGACGCTTTTGAACTTTGGTGCTGGATAAGACTTTTGGGGATACCATGGACAGCCAGGAAAACAAACAAATGGATCATAGAACAAATCAATCCAGAATTTTCACTCGAGGCACAAATGACCAGGCTCAAACTATCATACTTCAGACACATTATGTGAAGATCCAGCTCCCTTGAAAAGTCCATAATGCTGGGGAAAGTTGAAGGAAAGAGAAGAAGAGGATGACCAGTAGCAAGGTGGATGGACTCGATTACAACAGCAATGACTGCACCACTGAGAGAGACCGTAAAGGCCAAGATGAAGATAGATATCCTGGAGAGAATCTATCTATGTGGTCGCTAAGAGTCGACACCGACTTGACAGCACTTAATCAATCAATCAGTTGGAGCTTAGCCCAAATTATCTGCATGCTAAATGTTCCAATTTTTATAGTGGCTTTGGGATTCTTTGATATAACCGATATACACCAATATTTCTTTTGAGATGTATGGAGGAGCCATGCTGATAGAGCACCTTTTCTTAAAGCATCACTTTTTTCATTTCTCTCTCTCTCTCTAACATTTGCTTGGTGATCTTGTAGAACCTTGTTCTATGCACCCACATAGTGCATTTTGTTTCCCTCTTTTAATAAAATGTATCTCTTTTTCCACCTTTTGAAAAGCCTCCTAACACTGTTTGACTCCCAGAGGTACTTTATGGTGGACATAAGAGCATAAGTAGGCTTTTCTTAATGCCTCTCTTTTTTGTATTCTGCAAGATCACCAATCAAATGTTTTTAAAAACAAAACATAATGCGAGGCTTTAAGAAAAGCCTACTTCTGCTATTCTGTTCCCCATAAAATACCACTAGGAGGTACAACATACATGGACCTGAACGGTGAATGATTGGCCAAAGGTTACACAGTGAGCTTTATGAACCTAGATCTCACAAGTCATAGCCCAACATTCTAACCACTGTACCATACCGGCTCTCAATTCCACTGCTCAGGATCACCCAACATAAGCAACTTAATCTCGTCTGGTTAATCTTTCATTGTTTTCATCCTCATCCAGCCTGTTACCAACTTCATGCAATCATTCAAGGATGCTCCACCATGGCTACAATTTCAGCTCCCAGCCAGGCAGCATTAAAATTCCAAACTCAGCACAGTGTCATCCTGGTTGCCATAGCAATTCCAGGAAATATATTTTGTGGCCAATGGTTATTTCTTTGTGCTAATGAAATGACCATTTTTCTTCAGTGAATTGAATCACAACTAATTGAGTAGTAATCAGTGCAGGCCCCCCAGTTTGGATAAATGTTGCCTTCCTAATGCTTTGTAGAAATGCAGAATCCATTAACTATCTTCAAATGAAGTTTTTTTTAAATTAGTTGAATCTTAGCAAACTATTACAGGCAGCATTAACGCTATCTCGCCAAACTTTCGCATTTGTTTAGCACTGGGAGAGGAAAATTTATTTTCAATTAATTCAAGGGCTGATAGTGTTTACGGTTTGTTTTCTACTCTGAGAATAAATACACAGATCCAGTGAGTGACTGGCCTTGTCTCTTCTTTTAAAAGCACAATTCATAATTTTCTTTCCAGATGCTTTTTGGAAAGCAATGAATGGCTACACAGATGTCAGCTGTACACATACTCTGTTTGTGTGTGTGTCTCAACACATTTCTGTTTCATTGGAACCTCTGCGAGTTTCTTTCAAGGGAAACTCCCTCTGCCAACAATTAAGCACATAGTTCTTCTTGCATTTCTTCCTTTCACCCAAAGTCAGTGCTGCTTTAGTGGCATTCAGGTCAGGAGACTGAAATTGATCACCAGCTCCTCCTACTGTGCATGGCTGCAATAACAGAAGCATTAAATAATGTTCTCATACCATTACTACAACTACTATGACGACTATGACTCCGACTCCTCCTACTATACTTTTCACTCCAGAATTGTGATAGCAGCTGTAGAGACATACTTTTGCCGCCCCCACAAAGGTAAATAATAGATAGGACAGGATCATTATATTTGCAGAAGCCCACTCCTACTTTACTATATGCCTACTTTAGTATGTGAACCAGCTGGGTTGGTTGGTACCATCTGGCGGGACAAATGCGCATTATGATTTTTGACAAGGTCTACATCACTAGAGGTCTAGTGGTCTATCACCACTATATAGGCAATAGCGTTGTAATACTTTCAACTTTCAGCATGCTATCATGCTTTTATTGTCCTGACTTTTGGACCTGTAGTGGCCACCATTTGCAACGGTGTTTTAAAAGCTTTAAAATGTTTTAAAAACACAAAACTACTATTAAATTTTGTCAATGTTGTCAGAGGAATGGAAATGAAAATGGGCAGGATTGTCCTCCAAAGACTACTCCATGGAGAGAGTACAATTTGTTCACTGTTATCCCAACACTACCACTAAACCTTACCCTTTCCTCTACGCAAAAATGACTGTAATTTTGCCCATATCATTCGGTGGTAGGGATAAAGAAGGGGTAATAAAACAGAGAAAGCTGTAAGTACAACAGTGCTATCACCTATTTTCCATTACTAGGGGGACAGATGTAGCCAAAAATCACTATGAGCATTCGTCCCCAGAGATGGTATTGATGGCCAATATGTGTAGTCTTTGCACATGGACATCTTCTGAGATTTCTCAAGAAAGGGCCATCGGCTGAAGCTAGGCTCCAACTATGGGACATTGTTGCCTACTCATTTTCAGATCACATGCATGCATGCATGCATGCATGCCTTACATGGAATGAAGACTCTTGTGTATTACTTCCCATGTGTTGTATTAATATTTCATAGAACAAGGAGAGAGGCAATAGCACACTTACTAAGGAGTAAACCCCTTTGGATTTACTAAGGAGTAAATCCCACTGAACCAAATAGGATCTACTTCTTGAACAAATGGGATCTACTTGAGTAAACTTGCTTAGGATTGCACTGTGATTTACATTGTGACCTTCCCATTTCTGGGGCAGGGGTACTTGCAAACCCTTTGCAGAAACAGAATGTAGGTTAGAGATGTAGAAGGGGCTCTTGAAGTATAATAAAACTGATGTCAGATGCTGGTGGTGGCACTCCTGCGAATCAAAAGGGCCCTCGCCCGGCACATAGAAGCTGCAGGAACAACGTGTCTCATTTTTGAGAACAAGGAGTAGTGTGGTACAGGTTTGCCGTGCCAATAACATCCCTATAGTTCTCAAATCAAACCTGGGGCATGCAATCATTCCAGTGATTGTTCCAGGCCATAATATGAATGTTCTCAGAGCTATAGCGCCACATGGATCATTTAAGGCAATCAAATGTGCACATGAACAAGCAAGGCTCTTCCTCTGTGTGGCATAAATCAAGAACTGGGCTTTACTAGCAACTGATTGATTCTACAATATTATTTTCCATAATTTATTCTAGATGCTGTGGTCACAGAGAAAGGCATGGAGCTGTGCAGGTGACTTAACTCCTGGAATTCTTATTCAGCCTCCCTTTTTGCTTTTGACTTTTCAGAAGCTGTTTCACAAACACACCCTTCCCTGTACATACGAAGCTAGCATAACGTAGAGGAAGGTTTAGTACAGTAGTTTCACTTGAGTTCTAGTTTATTGCACATAGGCAGTGTTTACAGGAGTTAGCATTTGAAAATATGCCTTTGTGTTGATCCTGAAATGGTTCAACCCACAATGCTCCTCATTAGATCTTATTGTGCGTAATGTGCTGAAAATTACACATAGTGGTAGTAAGCAGCAAGTGGGGTGTGTGTGTCACAGATAGAGCACATGCTTTGTATACAGAATGTCCGGGGTTCATCCCTTGCATCGGTTCAGTCCCTGGTAGGGATGAGTAAGAACCTTTATGAAAACACTGTTCCAGCTGGGCTATGTCCAGCTTTGGAAAGAAGGTGATTAAGGGGAGATATGATAAAGGTCTATAAAATTATGCATGGTGTGGAGAGAGTGGACAGAGAGAAATTTTTCTCCCTCTCTCACAACAGTAGAATCAGTGGTCATCCCATGAAACTGAAGATCATGAAATTTAGGACCGGCAAGAGGAAGTAATTTTTCACACAGCACATAATTAATCTATGGAATTCTTTGCCATGAGATGTGGTGATGGCCACCAGCTTGGATGGCTTTAAAAGGGGCTTAGACAAATTCATGGAGATGTCTATCAATAGGTACTAGTCTGGTGGCTGTGGCCACCTCCAGCCTCAGAGGCATGATGCCTCTCAATACCAGTTGCAGGGGAGCAACAGCAGGAGAGAGGGCATGCACATACCTCTTGCCTGTGGGTTCCTCAGAGGCATCTGGTGGGCCACTGTGTGAAACAGGATGCTGGACTAGATAGGCCTAGGGCCTGATCCAGCAGGGCTGTTCTTATGTTCTGTGTTCTTATGCAGTATAAGACAGCTTCATGTGTTCACACAACTGAGCATGTGCAGGCAACTGAACCACTTTTTCCTGTTTTAAGACCTAGAATTCTACTGGACCTCAGTATAAGGTACCCCTGCAATGAGCACCCAAATGTGTGTCTAGATCAGCCTCTATACCTAGCCCTGAAAAAATAAGGATGACAAAAACAAGGTGAGAGACATCATACAGTAGCAATGAGCAGCAGCTGGGAGGAGGGTGCTGGAATCCAGGAGCAGTTGTATAAGCTCCAACACAGGTCCAAACCTGTGCTCATTCCCTGATTCAACCTGCACTTAACTTCTGCATTTTTGCTTATTAGATTTTTAACCTGTGCTATCCCAGAAGGCTCAGAGAAAGAAATCAGAATTAAAGAATAATGAGACCCAGTCCAGATATTCACAGCAGAAAGTTGCCTGTGCAAACTGGCTCAGCTCAAAGGCTTCCCTTTGAGCTGAACCAGGGCAGGGACAGGGGTGTGTGCCGAGTCTAATGGCAAGTCAAGCCAAGCCCCCACCTCACGAGCCGGCTCAACAGTATACTTGTAAAGAGGAAGCCAGCAAGGATTCCTCTTTACAAGTAAATGGCTGCGGTGGGGGATAGGGACAGAGATGCAGTGGGGGGCTGTGGTGGGGGGCTGTGGTGGAGGGCTGTGGTGGTGGGGGCAGGTATACTTGTAAAGGGGAATCTGGCAAGGATTCCCCTTTACAAGTAAAGGGCTGCAGGGGGGGGGAGAAGGAAAAGTTCTTTCTTTTTACCTTGAAATATTGCTGCTGTGTGGCAGGATGTGGGCAGCGATGAGGATGGCACCCCCCGCCATCTGCGGGTCATTTTGGGCCTCTATACATGTGCATGTGCACACACAGAAGCCTGAAATGGGCCCTCACCGCCGCTGCCATCCTGGGGACAGTAGGGGCGATGGAGGGGACTCCTTTACACGCTCCTATCTGCCTCCCAAATGACAGCCCCAGCCATCCGTGGCCCATTTTGGGACTCTGCACACGCAGAGAGGCCTGAAACAGTCTGCAGACAGCTGGGGCTGTCATTTGGGAGGCAGGTGGGGATGTGAAAGGAGTTCCCTCCACCACCTCTCTCACTATCCCCACTGCTGTGGCCACTGCCTCCACCATCCTGCTGTGCAGCAGTGCTTTTTCAAGATAAAAACAAAGGAATAACCCTGCCCTGACCAACCCCCCCCCCCCATCACTGCAGCTCTTTTCTGTAAAGGGGAATCTGTTCCTGATTCCCCTTTACAAGTATAGCCATTGAGCCCCTGGAGCCAGCTTGATGGCATAACCGGACTCTGCCGGGCTCGATTGAGCCCGAGCCACCCGGCACAGCTTGAATCCTGTTTGGATTTGAGTCAAACCAGGCCAGCCAAGTCCGTGCACATCCCTACATACTGGAGTCCTCATACTCCCATAGCACTGACAGGCAGGGCTGAGAGGGGGAAGAGGCACCTGACCAGGGGACTCCATCTGATTCTCCCCTCTCCCCATAGCCTCTCATTCCCAATGGAAAGAAGAGGTGGGGAAGATTCACAATCTTAAACAGAGCACATCTGACGCTCCCTGACTCTTGTCTTCCTTTAACAGCTGATCAGCACATTCAAAGACTTCTCAAAACTCCAATCAGCCACTGACTTCTTCCCACAGCAGAGCTGACTTTCACTTAGCCAGTAAGCCTCCATGCAGAAACCTTGGGGCACCTTTGGACATAGCTTGAAACTTCAGGTAGACAAACCTGTGGTTAATCTGTGAAGCCGGGAATCATTCTGCAGACAATCATCCAGCCACAGTTTTGCAACCCTTGGCTTCTGGGCAGAAGGACCCCTCCTGGTTTATTTAAACCATGGCTGCATGGTTTGTGGGAAAGCAGGAACAGTGGTTGAACTCCAGCTTTTAAACCACCATAGCAACCCACATTGTGTATCCAGCAATGCATCAAGTGTGGAGGAAAAGCACATCTGCCCCATCCTATCCAGATTGCAGCTCATTGTCGACCCCTGGCAGCCACAGAACCCTGTGGTTGTCTTGGGTAGAATACAGGAGGGGTTTATCATTGCCATCTCCCACACAGAATGAGATGATGCCTTTCAGCATCTTCCATAGTCTGGGAAACATACCAGCGGGGATTTGAACCGGCAACCTCTGGCTTGCTAATCAAGTCATTTCCCCGCTGCTGCCCCCTCCTCCTACCTCGAGTTTTGCCAACACATTACCACTTCTCAGGAGTGCACACGGGACTTGGAGTATGACTGGATGCTCTACAAACCCAGCTTTTGGGTATGAGAACCAGCCTAAAGACTTTTAGAGACTTCATAAACTGTACTTTGCTTATAAAGTACAGCTTGAGAGAGTTCCCTGTACAAACTTCAGTATGATTAAGCTGCTGCTTTTAAAGATACTTCCACTGCGCATCAACTTTGTTTTTATTGCTCATCTCTGCCCTTTATGCAGTAGATCTCATGGTTTCTGAGGTTATGATCATGACATGGGAACAGGCTGAAAAATCTTTGGTAGCAGCATTCAGTGGTTTGTGTGTGGGGTTGGGGGAAGAAGGATTTTCTTGAGGCTTCTGTCAGCCTACGTGCCTTGTGAGTAAATGGAGGAGTTGAGCCCCAGGGCACCCAATCTGGTACCATTCAGCAACACTAAATTCACTTTGAAGAAAAAAAAATCTCTCTCCATAATTCTTCAGCCTTCCAACCCCTATGATTCACATTAGTATTTCCTTAAGGTAACATTAAATTGCAGGGCCTTAGAATGTCTGCCAACAATGGAGTACCTGCCCTGCCTTCCCCGACAGGCATTTAGGTTTTACCATCCAATCACTATCCAGCATCCAGGCTGCCAAAGGAGATATTTGAAATCATCTCCATGGCAACTTAGAGAGAGCAAGGAGTAGCTAAATATTAAGAGGTGTGGGGAGGGGGAGAATAGGAGTCTCTGACTGTGAAATAAACAAACTAATGTAGTGATATATTCTCGCAGAATGGATTTATGGGTTATGACATTCCTAAAATATCTTTATTTAATAATGAAAACTTCATTATCCAGCCCTGTGCTCAAGTGTTGCTGTGGGTCCTCAGTAAATCCCCTGGAAGATCTTTCATTTTGACAGAAGTTCTAAATTACTGCATTAGTACTCCAAGTGAGAAGAAGTTACAGCCTCTTTTGCTTGTCCAGGGAAATGAGACACACATCGCTACCGACTTAGTTATTGAAATGTAATGACTGGGAATATTAAACATGGAGTATGAAAAAAATTCTCTCTGGAAGCGCTGGGGGATAAATTAAGCGATAAACCTTGAATGTATACTGGAGTTTCATTATTTTATGAAAAAGTAATTCATCTTTATTACAGTTGAGGCTATTATGTTTCACATCATTAAGAAAGCAAAGCATGGAGACCCTAAAGCTAATTTTCAAATCCAGCTATCAGAACAAATTATGTTTGTTTGTGTGTGTGTGTGTATCAGGTATAGTTCTATCCTCTTTTGGTGTAGGTTCTGACTTCAAAAAATGTTTGTTAAAGCATGTTTCAGTGAGAGTTAAGTAAAACCTACTCTCTTTGAAGGACGAATAAGACCACTGGTCTTGGTCTTGGCTGATGGTCAGGGCCCAGCTTTTTAGCTGAGCCCTTTTTTAGCGGGGCCCTTTTTTCATATGACATGAGTCATACTCATTTCACAATAATAATGCAGAGACAGGCAAACTATAAAATATTAACTGTTTATTTCTTGGTGGCTGCTTGAAATTACCTGGCCAAATTTCCCAGAAGTCATCCAGTCTCAGGATACAACACAGCAGACAAAAAAGAGACATAACCTTTCATAACTGACATGATAGTGCCATTGGCGTGTGTGTGTGTGTGTGTGTGTGTGCGTGTGTGTGTGCATGTGTGTGTGTGAGCCGACTCGGTTCAAGCCGGGCTCAGCGTTGAATTGTCTCGGTACGACAGGTTCGGGGTTGAACTGGCCTGGCCTTGGCCAGTCCGAGTTTGAACCGAATCAGGCCTGGTTTGAACTGAACCAGTTCGGATCTATACTGGTAAAGGGGAATCCTGTACCAGTAAGGGACAAGGGGGCTTTCCTCAATCTAGAGAGGGTGGGAGGGGAGGCTGTTACTACTTACAAGTTCCATTTGTTGTGGCGGTGGCAGCAGCAGTGTCCTTGGGGGGAGGGGGGCTCCTCCCTCTGGTCTCAACCAGAGTAGCCCAGGCTGGCAGTGGCTCAGTTTGGGACTCTTCAGCCCAATTTGAGCTTCTGTGCATGCACAGGAGCTATTTTAGTGACCTCTGTGCATGTGTGGTCAGGCAAATGGCCTTTGTGCATGCATCAAGGTCACTAAAATGGCCCCCATGTGTGTGCAGAGGCCTGAACTGGGCTGAAGAAGACCCAGACTGACCCGACCGCTGGCCTGGGATACTCTGGGGGAGGCCGGTGGGGAATCACCACTGACACAACAAATGGAGCTTATAAGTAGTAGCAGAATCCTCTCCCATTCCCTCTAGACTTATGGAAGCCACCTTGCCCCTTTACTGGTATAGAGGAATCCTCATCAGATTCCCCTTTACCAGTATAACCCCAAAGTGGTTTGAACTAGTTCGGCAGTCAAACCGGACCTGGTCCAGTTCGACCAGAACCAAAACTAATCTGGGCCAAGTCAGTTTGAATCCAGTTTGGGTTCGAACCAAACTAGACTGGCCAGTTTTGTGCACATCTCTAGTCCCACTGAATTAAAAGGATTCAATTTCAATGGGACTACTTTGAGTAAATTTTCTCATGTCAGCCAGTGTCTTTAACATTAGCACTTATTAACTAAACTTACTTACTTACTAAAATTTTAGACTTCTGTAATTTTACTGTGTTACATGTAATATTGTTATGTGTATGCTTTATTGCACAGCAAACACAAGGATGGTTGAGACTTAGTAGAAAACCATAGTTTTATGCAATACGAATGCAGCTTCTAACTCTCCCTGAAAGCCCACATACTCTCTGCCCTGCCCTTTACCTTCTTGGTTTCTAGAGCCCTGATGTTAGTCCTGGTTTATTTAAACCATGACTACATGGCTTCTGCAAAACCAGGAACTATGGTGAAACTATGGTTTCTAAACCAGTGTGGTGTAGTGGTTAGAGTGTTGGACTAGAACCAGGGAAGTCCGAGTTCAAATCCTCATTCAGCCATGAAACTCACTGGGTGACTCTGGGCCGGTCACATATCTCTCAGCCTAACCTATCTCGCAGGGTTTTGTGAGGATACACATAACCATGTACACCACTCTGGGCTCCTTGGAGAAAGAGCAGGATATAAATGTAAAGGTTACAAAACCCTGGTTTGGAAGCCATACTTAAATGACAACTCATGGCTTTGCACGAGCTGTGGAGCCATGATTTAAATCGACCCCTGCTAACTGGGCAAAGAGGCACTTTTTAAACATGGTGGTTCTCTTTAATTAGCAGGGGGAGAATAACTGGCCCTCTCCACCCCCCGGCACAGTACCTCCAGTGACTGTTGCTGGTGTCTATCTTACATTTCTTTTTAGATTGTGAGCCCTTTGGGGACAGGGAGCCAGCTTGTTTATTTATCATTTTGTTATGTAAACCGCTTTGGAAACATTTGTTTAAAAGCTGTATATAAATTGTTGTTGTTGTTGTTAAATAAACCAGGATGTTAATGAGCAAGAGCTGATGAGGTAACAGGGGGAGAACGGAATGCATAGGCTCCGAAGTCTTAGAAGCCACATTCACATAGTGGGAAGTTGTGGTTTCTAATGTTGGGATTTTCCCCATAAGTTGTACACATGACCAAATAAGCAGGCAGGGAAGAAGGCTGGTGAGGAGTCAGGCTCCTGTCTGCCTCCCCACACATGAGCCATTTTGGTCTCTTGGCTCTGCTGTTCGCTCAGCAGAGAATCAGTGCTGCAGTGAGTGGCAGAGCAGGAGGCCAAAGGAGGATGCCCTCCAGCAATCCTCACTGCACTGTGACAGGATCGTGGTGCATTGAGGGATCCTGCCTCTTGTGGATGCTCTTGCTATCTGGTTCTGTGTGTGCATGGGCTACCTGCAGCCCACACACATGCATAACCCCAAATCTGGGGATAAGGGTGCATGATGACGCAGGTTAAAGCCTTGAGTAAATTCCCAGGCTTGGGGCCAAGGCAGCAGCAAGATCAATCCAAGCTTGGGCTTGACTGCCCATGTGAATAGCCTCACTGTCTCAGTTATTTGTATGGGGCATGCTTCTCTATTTGAATCTATTATATGCATTGGCTTGGGGTGGAGTCACAGTGTGTGTTTGTTCTTTACTTGTTGCCTTGAATTCAAACTGAGAGGTTCTCCCTCTCTTTGCATAAAAGGCTGTTAGTCTATTCATTGTTTTCTTATTTTATGTTTAGTAAGTAATAAATATCAAACTTGTGTTTCTCAGTTAAAGTTGGCTTCTTGTTCCATTACTTATAGAGGATAAGTAATTACTCTGCAACATTCATTGAAGCTCTTCTCACGATCTGTTCCCATGATCGACAGAAAGCGGGCTGAGCTCTCTTAGCCTGCTTTCCATCAATCGTGAGAATAGTCTTACTATATCTGAATCAGCCTTCAAAGCCTGAGTTTGTCTTCACAAGCAAATATTATAAATATGGGCAATACTGATTGGAAAAATCCTGCACAGGCCTCACACTGAAATGAATGACAGATTTTGCAAAAGCACAGCTATTGCACAGTGCTCCTTTCAATGGGGTTTGCACAACAGATATTCCTAGTGGATAGTGCCAAATATGATTTTAGGAATATCTTAAGAAAGAGATAAAAGAAAGTCACTCTTTCCTCACTGATTTGGCTTTATTCTTACAATGCATCATGACCTTTTTAGCATATATTTTGTTAGTATTACTTGAATCCAAAATTTTTTGAAATGTGAGCTAACCTGAGATTAAAGATAAAATGCCAGGTTGCTATGCAAGATTGTGGTTTGCAAGCTGTATGCTAATTTCATACACAAAGTAAGTTACACTTACTGGTGTAGCCATGCTACCACTGCTATGCCACATATGCAGTTTCCCCCCTCATGAAGCTCAAAGAAGCTTCCTCCCTCAACTCGGGTTCCAGGGTTTTGGTTTTGCTGCCATGCCGGACTGCAGTCCCCTGCATTTGGACATAAAGTCCACAGAACCACAGGCCTATTCAACTGCGGGTCCACATTATCTGCAAATGCAGCCAGACTCTGGTTAGACTGAGCTCCATTTGATCAAATTAGCCCATAAATCCTCTCTGTGTATATGTGGGCAGGAGGAGGATTCTGACTCATTTTTGTTTGGAGAGGCTTGGTATAGCATAGTAGCAAAGAATGTGAGCTGTGAGCTAATAGCCATTCCAAGATGTGCTCACATAAGAACATCTCACTGGATCAGGCCCAAGGCCCATCTGGTCCAGCATCCTGTTTCACACAGTGGCCCACCAGATGCCTCTGGGGAGCCCACAGGCAAGAGGTGTGTGTATGCCTTCTCTCCTGCTGTTGCTCCCCTGCAACAGCTTATTTAGAAGCAACTTGCCTTTGGGACTGGAGGTTGTGATGGCGGTGGTGGCAGCCCCTGTAGCTGCTACCTGTCTGTCACCGGAAGTGATTGCCTCATCTAACCTCATGAACAGGACAACTCTGGGTAGTTGGGAATGCCATACTTAAAATCTCACTTCACCCATGAACTAACAAGGGCAATTTTGCAGATTAGCCACTCAAAAGTGGCAAAATGCTTTCATTCAGGCAAATCACATTCAAGACGTAAACAGCAGGGGGAGCAGTCTCACGAAAACTAACAACCTGAAAAAACAGCAACTTTTTAACGCTGGATATACGATGTCATAGCACTATATCACAGCGATTAAATGCAAAACAAGGCATTGGAAATATGAACGGCACCCTGCTGTCTGTGTAGGGACTGCAGTGTCACAACACAGGAAGCACACTTCAGAGATATGTCACGACCCCGTTGCAGGGTGTAATCTGGAAAGCACCAATGTAGCTTTAGGTACACAGTGGTTTCATTAGCCTTATTCTGAATATGGAGATTATAATACCTTACAGGACTATTGTAAGGATTAATGAGATAATGGATGTTCTCATTCACAAAGCACAAAATAAAAGTGAAGTATGATTACAGCAATGTCCATAACTACTCACAGGGCCTTGGTAATGGAGTGTCTAGGATGTGAGGAGCAATGGTAGAAATCTGTTCTTTACTTTGAACCAGAAAAAAGGTGCTACCTATTCACCTGGCTCTGTTGGAAGTACGTTTTACTGTACATTATCTCAGGAAAATTCAGATAGCTCTGAGGCAGAAGATAATTTAATCAAGGTCATTAATTACTTTCAGTTCATTTGAAGAAAGGGATGACATTCTCCTAGAGCTGGAAAAATACCTCAGCCAGTGGTGTGTGTCAACTGAATATTTAAACAAATTTACTTTGGCTGCATTCTTCTTCTTGTTGAGTTCATTTTGAACAGATCTTCATCTGGTCAAGTGAAAACGCGAAGTGAAGTAGCAGACATGGTAGCGGAACTGCCAAGGCTCATCCAGGGTAAGCCTTGAAATCAATTCTCAATGCCAGTTAGGCCTCAGCCCTAGGATATATTGAGGTTCTACACACGATCCGTGTGTAGAGTCTGGGAGGGTTCTGTGGGGTGAGTGGGCTTTGCCCACTCTCCCCACAGACAAGCAGTCGTGCAGCTCTGGGTGGCCTCTGTCACGGAGCTGATGGGGGCTGCAGGGATCGGGGGCTGCTTGGCCCCCGGAAGCACCCGATCCGTTAACCTCGTTTAAGGGGAGGGTGTTTTAGGTGGTCTAGCCACCATGGGAGCACTAGGCTTGCCTGCGAGCCTGGTGGTTCCTTTGAGCACTGGAAAGCGGGCTAAGCTTCCCGCTTTCCAGTAATCATGGGAATAGCCTCATTTAGTCTATGAAAAGAGGGCCAAACTACACAACATGCTAAATGTGCAGTTTGGCCCTGCTGTTTATTTTTAAAACATGAAATAGCAGCCACACAAGTGATCACGATCAGAAGCATGACACATGAAAAGGGATAGTTAACCCCCTCCCATTGTGCCACAGTACCAAAGAAAACTCCATTCCTGAAGCTGCAATGAGTCCTGGAAAGGATTTTAACAACTTGACCCTTAATACTGCCCCTTTTAGAATCCTATACAGCAATCCTCATTAGGAATCTGATGAGGCCTGAATGCTTCCCCTTCCCCTCAGCCGCCTCATGACCCACACATCCTCTTAGGGGAATATGATGAGTCCTGGAGGCCTTCCCAACCTCCTCCTGAGTCTGCATCTTTGCCTCTGGGTGACAAATGTACCTGGTGACACTAGCTGTTACTGCATCTTTGATTAGGCTAGAGAATGTCACAGGAGCATGACCTAGATAGCGCAGTTGTTGGGAACAGTAGTTACCCCAGATGTCTGGAGTTGCAGTAAGGACTCAAGAGCCCCAAGATTCACTGCTGAGCATGCCAGACACCAAGATTCTTGATTTTCACACATCTGAGAGGTGCAATTTGTGAAACCAAGGGGATGAGGGGCACATTGTAGTTAATTTATTTCAGTTGATTCCCCCAGCATCCACAGGGACATAACATGAAATAGTTATACTGCATGCAACTTGGGCTTGCCCCAACTCAGCCCTTCTTCTGTTTCCTTCACCCCTTCTGCTTCTTTCCACCCCATCTCTTGACTGCACAAGGATTTAGCTCAAAATAATATTGATGTTAATTCCAGTTAATATAAATGCCTAACCCATGACCTTTCTTTAATTAACAGGCTTGGGTGAACAAAAGATTGGGTAAAGCATGAAGAAGAGATAGCAAGTTGCATTACCTGAAGAAAGACAACACATTTTAGAATGAATCCTCTATATGTAGACAGATTATCATATTACCTTTGCATCAACATGTGTACAATTCATGAATATTCCTTTTAGGTCATTATCAATTAACACCGTTTTTCCAGTTCAGAACCAAAGGTGGGAAACAGGCTAGTTACTTGACCATTTCTCAAAGGAATGCTATAATTAAAATGGGATGTAAATATCTTCTCACATATAGTACTTGGTTTATAAACCCACACAGGGTAATGTCTGAAATGGCTGATAATCTGTCTTTCCCCCAGCAGAAGCTATGTTGAATAAATACTTTAATTAGCTCTCTTATTTTTTAATAGAGTTTGTGCCCCTGTTATGACTTTCTGAGAAATTGCATACTCCCCATTTCCTAAACTTGGTTAAAGATCTTTGGGTTGCACTAATTTCTAACTGTGAGAGAGAATAACTAAATGCCATTGTTAGTTAAAAACAAACAAAAAACCCACCCACCCTGTAATCCTTGGTGTTATTTAGTTATACATGAACATATGATGATGGGCAAGATCCCCAAAGTTTGAATTGTATGAGCTCAGATTAAGCTATTTCCCCAACAAATCAGC
The DNA here is from genome assembly GCF_027244095.1 of Hemicordylus capensis. Classification (NCBI taxonomy): domain Eukaryota; kingdom Metazoa; phylum Chordata; class Lepidosauria; order Squamata; family Cordylidae; genus Hemicordylus; species Hemicordylus capensis. The sequence continues at coordinate 62,004,476 of NC_069660.1, forward strand.
TCCACTTAATCCAAGCCAATCAGATCCAGTTCAAGCTCTGTCATGTTGCTGACTGAGTACAAGATGCATCTGCTCGCACCCTAGTCCTACAAGCCCCCTCCCCCAGTAGCCAATGCTGATGGTAAGGGAGGCAAGTAGGAAGGAGGTATCTCTCCCTGGCACCTGACAAGCTGCTAAACACCATGCCTGGTATGAACAGTCTTGAGAAATGAAGTTTTCTCAAGACTATTGGATGCCAAATTTGCATTTTAGAGCCAGAAATATGAGTCTTAGAAACACTGCTGTAGATGAATATTTATATACTACTTTTCAACAAAGCTTCCCAAAGCAGTTTACATAGACATACATACATACATACATGCAATGGCTAATATAAAATGGCTGATATAAAATGAAACAGAATGGTGATATAAAGCAGAATGGCACTTCTTTATATTACCAGTATACTATATGGCTGCTGTCTGCAAGGGAGTAACGGTATTCACCACGCCAGTTCAGTTTTGTCTATCATTGACACACACATTCAGTGAAGCACCCCGGAGGGGGTATGTGAAATTTTAAAAAAATGTTCGTGGACACCCCCAAATGTTTGGGGATGTTTGTCTGATTCAGGGTTGAACTGAACCAGGGTTGGTTCAGTTCAACCCCAAATTGTTGAACCAGTTTGCACATCCCAAATGGGCAGCCAGTTCCAGAAGTGCTATTTCTGCTCGGTAGCTGAAAGTGATGAGTTCCTAATGGTGGGAGTGATCCTGAAGAAGCAACCCCAAAGAGGGTTTTACCTTGATAGTTGTTCCTTTTGGGTCACAGTGAGAGTGAGGGAGTCTGTCTGTTACATTCCATTGCAGAGGAGGGGTAGAAGGATAGATTCTGGTCCTCCCTTAGTAAGGAAGGTGGGAGGAAATAGGTCGACTGTCCTAGGTGAGAGCTAGAGGGCAATCCTGTTTGAATGAAACAGGCTGATAAGCCAGTTTGATTATATATTAAAAACTCCTTGGGTGTGAATCCATTGGATTGACAGGTGAAGCATGTTGTAACTGAAGCATGATGAAGAAATCAGGATCTTGTTCCTTCCCATGCACTTTATTTTGATGCATTTTAAGGAACTGCACCATGGGCTGTTGTATTATAGCTGCATGTAAATGAATGACTATTTTTCCTGTTTGAGGCCTGCACCGGCACTTTATGATACCTTGGCTCTTTGTAATTTGCTGACCATTTGTGATGTCTTGAATGTTTGACTTTTCTGCTGGCTATATTTGTACATCTATAACTCTGTTTTACTTTGGGTTGTAGCAGAATTGATGAGATTATGTTTACTAAAAGGTTATTATGTTTTGAAATGAATCGCTGTTGAACTATGTATTGGATTGTCAACATTGGGCTTACTGGTATGAAATGCCTGTATGTTTTAATGGGAAGCTGTTGTGAAGTGTTTGCCATTTATTTATTTCTCCTTGATTGGGGAAAGTGTGACAACATCTGAGACCACCTCATGTATAGGACAGGATAGGGATGTGCGGTTCGGTTCGGATCCGGACCGGTTCGTCCGAACCGGTCCGGATCCGGCGGCTCGATCCCGGACCGAATCGGGCCGTTCCGGGGACCGAGCCGGACTGAATTCGAGCCGGTTCGGGAACGAAATTGAGTCTCTGGAGTGTCTCTTTAAAGTTCCAAGTGTGTCCTCCATTTTGTGTCTCCTTCCCGAAACTTTTGCTCCTCCTTGCATCCATTTTGTGATGCTATTTCCAGGCATTGTATTGGCTGCGCTATTGATCCTTGATTGGCCAGAATGAGTCCTTTGGTCTGGTAGGCTGCTTGGCTGTTGCACTGTTGAGAGCTGGCACCCTGTTGGCCGTGGGGGGAGTGCAAAGGTGGGGGCTCCCAAAGGAGGGAATTTCAAACCTATATAAACCCAAGCCTCTTCTCTGGAAACTTCTCTTGGCTGCAGTTGTGGGATCATCTCTGAGACCTGCTTGCCCTTTGCTGGCTGCTCTGGTGTCTCTGTGAGTCCTGACTGTGTCCTGTGTCTCTCTGTGTGTGCTCTGTCTAATCCTTTGTCCACCTGCCCTTTGTGACTCTCTGTGTGTCTCCTCTCTCTGTCTGTCTCTTGTCTGTATACTGTGTGTTACTTCACTTCACTTTCTTCTTAATTTCCCCCCATTTTCCCTGTTCCTTGTCTGTCTGCTTTTCTCCCCCCCTCCCCCCCTTTCCCTTCTCATCCTTTGGGCCTACCCTCCCCCTCCCCCACTCCCACCCACTGCATCCTCATTGCTTTAAATCTTCTTCCATTAATTATTGCTCTTTGTCCTGCCTTGTTTTTGTCCAACTTTTTGATTTTCACATTGCATTCCATTGGTTTCAGTTATATATTGCTTGCTGGTTTTGCTTAAATTGTACCATTTTGTTTGTTTCTGCTGACTGCTGCTGCCCTGCGAGTTGGTTCCCTGAATCCCTCCCCCCCACCCCCAGAGGATTCTGTTGTTGTTTCTTGTTGTCCCATATAATCAGTTTTGGTTCCCTGCTCCAAACTTGCCCCTCCAAGTCCAACCACACCCCACCCCAACCCCACCCCATCCAGCCTTCTCCCAAGTTTGCTGCTGCCAAACAGAGTCCAGTTTTCTTTGCTTGCAGTTCCACTTATTCATTTGCTATTATTAATTTGCAGCAATTGTGGTTTCATTGTCTCTGTTCACTTAGTGGCCCCCCTCAGAGTCTGTGTTTGGTTCCCCCTCCCCACACCCCCACACCCAAGTTTTTTCTGCTGGTTATAGTCTTTCTTTTCATTTTTTTTTAAACTTCTGGCTTGTGTTCTCTTGATATATATTGCTTTATATATTTTGCTACCCTCCTCCTCCTCCTCCCCCCCTGCCTGCCCCCCCACCCTCCCTCCTCCCAGACCCTAGCCCAGGCCCAGCTCCTCCCCCAACCACCCCATCCAGCCTAATCGCTGCTGCTGCCCGAGTTGATCCAGTTTCTCCTTTGCTGTTTGTTGTTGCCCCCTCCCCATCCCCCCAACACCCCTCTGCCACACACTAGCCCCCAACCACACACACCCTCTCTGCTCCCCCCACCCCACCTCTTTTCCTCCTTGCCCCTGACTCTCTCCACTTACCCCAGGCCCCCTGCCACACACTAGCCCCAACCACACACACCCTCTCTGCTCCCCCCACCCCACCTCTTTTTCTCCTTGCCCCCGACTCTCTCCACTTACCCCAGGCCCCCTGCCACACACTAGCCCCAACCACACACACCCTCTCTGCTCCCCCCACCCCACCTCTTTTTCTCCTTGCCCCCGACTCTCTCCACTTACCCCAGGCCCCCTGCCACACACTAGCCCCAACCACACACACCCTCTCTGCTCCCCCCACCCCACCTCTTTTCCTCCTTGCCCCTGACTCTCTCCACTTACCCCAGGCCCCCTACCACACACTAGCCCCCAACCACACACACCCTCTCTGCTCCCCCCACCTCTTTGGACCGCTGCTACTGCTGTGTCCTCCCCCCACACCTGAATCCCCCCTCCCTGCTGCGCTGCGCTTCTCCTCTCTCCTCTTTCTCTCTATCATCTCTCTTTCTCCTCTCTCTCTCTTTCTTTTCTCTCTCTCTCCTCTCTTTCTCTTTGTCCCTGCCCCCCCTCTTTTCTCTCTCTCTTAGTCTTTTCTCTCTCTGCTCCCCTTCACTTTCCACCTCCTCTCCCACAGCTGCAGCCGCACACAGTAGCCTACCCACCTGGCGGCTGCCATCGGTTTTTTTTCTTTTTATAGTTTTTGGTTGATTTTGTCTCTGCTTGGGGGTGAGTTGAGCGACACAAATAGTGTTGTCTCCTCACTTCTGCCCCTCCATCGTTGTTGAACTACCCCGGTTGCCTGTGTGCCTCGTGCGGCCGCCCTGCTGTGTCTCAGCCCAGGGTGGCTGGCTGGCGGCGGCGAATCCGTGACCAGCAGTGAGCGGCAGGAGAAGGACCGGAAAAAGAGGGGTTAGTGCGTGTGCGATTGTGCACCTTTTGTTGCCCCTTTCTCTCCCTAGCTGGCGGTTTTAAATAGGGACACCCCTATTCTGAAATGCATTTGGGTGTGGGGAGGAGGGAGGGAACCTTGGAGAGGAGATGTACTGTTGTAAAACTTGTGTCTTCATGCCCATGCCCAGTAAAGAAATTGCTGCTGTGTGTTGCGTTGCATTGCATGCGTCTTGCAGGTGGTTTTTGAACAGGTGCCTTCCAGAGTGCTTCCTTGCCTCTGGGGCAGTCTGAGTGGGGTCCAGGGTTCTGATGCGATGCTGCCACTACATGCTGGGCCCATGCCATGCCAGAGTGCTTCCTTGCCTCTGGGGCAGTCTGAGTGGGGTCCTGGCTGGGCTCTGATGCTGCCACTACATGCTGGGCCAATACACACGTATGATGATGATCATGATGTTCAATCCATGAGGCTGCCATCAAGTGTTTGCTGCTGCTTGCTTGCCATGGCATTGGGCGGGCAGAGTCACAGACTGGGTGGGTTCAACCTCTGTGTTGGTGTGACTGGGTTCTGGTTTTGGTTGTGTGCAATTCAGAGTCACTAAATAGGCTGCATTGAGTTTGATGCTCCCCCCACAGGAGCATTACTTGAGAACCACCCCCCAGAACCCACACTTTGTGTTCCAGTTCACTAAATAAGGGTTTCCTCCTTTGATCTGCAGGTTCCCAAGCGTTGACTGAATCCCTCCCCCACCCCCGGTAGGTGCTGTGCCCTCCCCCCATCCACTCTCCCCCCCAAAAAAAGCTAAAAACTTGCCACCCACACCACAACTACTCCACCCAACTGCCCGTGCCACCCTCCCACACCGGGGTTCCACCCTTTAACCCCCTATTTTTCTAAAAAAAAACCCTCCCAGACCCATCTCCCCAATTGGCTTGGTGGTTGACTCCCAAATTCAAAAAGGACACCCTCCCCCTCACTTCGATTGGCTTCCCCCCCATATCAAAAAGTCTTCCTTTCCCCCCAATTGGCTTCCTTTTTTGAAAACAAACTTCCCCCCCGCCGCCTCCAAATCAGCTGCCTTTTTTTGGCCCCTAAGCCCCTCCAAATTATTTTTCTGACCCTCTCTGGCCTTCCTCCTAAAGTCTCCCTCCTTCTGACCTAGCAGCATGTCTGAGCGCCGTGTGGCGGGCAGGGCTCGCTCAAGGCTGGCAGGCAGAGGTGGGAGAGGCCAGGTGCGGGGTGCGCCTGCGGCACGGGGAGGGAGAGGATGCGGGGAGCCTGAGGACACCCCAGTTCTCCCCATTGGAGAATTCTTTGCTCCGGCCCCATCTTTGGTGCGCAGGATTCAGTTCCCCACGCCTGCTGCCGCCAATCGCGGCAGAGGCAGAGGCACCGTTAGGGCTGTGGCGGGTCCCTCCTCGCCGGCGGCACCAGGTGCTGCTGAGCTACCGCCAGTTGTTGAGGTGGAGGAGACTGTGGAGTTGGAAGAGCAGGTAGAGGGCGGTGAGGACCGTGCGGCTGGCAGCGATGCAGCCAGGTTCTCCCTCCCTCTGGGGCCCCTTCCCCCTATCCTTTCGCCGCTCAGTGGGGCCCCCCCTCGTGAAGCCCGACACTCTGGTGGGGAGCGGTCTGGCGAGGTGGTGGAGGAGAGGCCTGCCTCTCCGATGCCAGTTGAGCCGGGCCCTTCCTCCGCTGTGGAGGGTGGAAGGGGCGGGTTGGGTGGCAGCAGTGGGCAGGCAGCGGCGGCCGCCCCCCCCCAGGACTGCAGCCACCCTGCGAGAAACGGCCTAGGACGGCGCCCAGGGCGCAGGAGGCCAAGGGCAGTGGTGTATGGGTGCATTTTGAGGTCCCTCAAGATGACCCATTCCACGCCCGCTGTGTCCACTGCAGGATGCTTGTCAGCCGTGGAAGGGACCCTGCGCACCTGGGTACGACGCCTATGTGGAGACACCTAGAGCGTCACCACCCAGGTCTCAGGGGACAGGCTGGCAGCGCTAGTGCGCCTTGTGCATCTGCCACTAGGGCGGGCAGCGGCAGTGTGCCAGCCAGCAGGCAGGCTACACTGCCCGTCCAGCGGTGGACGCAGTCCTCGGGCAGCCAGCGTATTGTTCGCGTGGACCATCATCACCTCACCCGCCTCATAGGGGAGATGATTTCCACCGATGACCAGCCGTTTCAGGTGGTCGAGAACAACGGCTTCCGCCGTATTCTCCAATACCTGGCTCCCGAATACGTCATCCCCTCAAGGACGACGTTCAGCCGGAACGTGGTCCCCTCCCTGTACCGCCGGTGCAGGGAGCTCGTGTCGGCCGAGCTGCATGCAGCTCCGGCCGGGACAAGCGTGCATTTCACGACTGACCTCTGGACTAGTGTCAGTGGGATGCACGCTTCTTTCCTGGCCCTCACTGCCCACTGGTGGGGACCGGAGAGTGAGGGGACCTCCGCGGGCGATGCTTCCGGGTCCGGCGCGGCTCCCGATGCACTACGGCACAGGTGGGCCGTCCTGCACGTGGAGATGATGGACACGAGGCACACCGCGGAGGAGGTGGCGGCCGTACTCGACCGCCAGATAGAGGAGTGGATTGGCGGGTGTCCACACCTCTCCCGCGGCTTCATTGTCACTGACAATGGAGCCAACGTTACCGCCGCTGTCGAGACAGTCATGGACTGTGTGAACATACGGTGTATGGCACACACGCTCCATCTGACCGTCAGGGACGCCCTTGGCCTTAAGGAGCTGAAGGCGTCCCAGGAGAAGGGGGCCCGCCCCATCGCAGGTGCTGTTGCTGCCACGGCCACGCTTGTGGATAAGTCCCGCAAGCTGGCCGCCCACTTCCACCGCAGCGAGAAGTCCAGGAGACTGCTTCGCCAGAAGCAGGATGACCTTGGCCTTCCTCGCCATCTCATCCCTACGGATGTGGAGACGCGGTGGAACTCCACCTTCCTCCTGTTCCAGCGCCTGTTGGAGCAGGAGAGAGCCCTTGTCGCCCTGGCGAGGGACGAGTCCTTGGATGTCTGCGACTTCTCGAACGCAGAGTGGAAGCAGATGTCCGAGGCGGTGTCGGCACTCGAGCCCTTCCAGCTTGCCACGAAGGGCTTGTGTGGCGACACCACTCCCTTGAGCCAGGCGCTGCCCACAGCTGTTGGTCTCGAGAAGCTGATGGGTGGACTCCATATCTCTCTGACCACGCCAGAGGGTCGTGCTCTGGCTGGGAGGCTGAGGTCTGGGGTTGACAAGCGGCTCATTGATGTGCTGGGAGACAGGGAGGAGTATGTCCTCGCTTGTCTCTGTCACCCAGCCCTCAAGGGCAATGCCGTGAGTGCCGACGACTTGCCCAGGTGGAAGGGCATCCTGGTCGAGAAGGTTAGGGAGGAGGAGGCCGCTAGGGCCCGCAGAGACCAGGGTGTTGGTGGTGGTGCGGGGGCAGCCCTCGCGGCCCAACCTGCACCCAGCAGCAGCATGGGCGGCCAGCCGGCGTCAGCTTCCCCTTCCCCTCCCTCTTCCCAGTCCAGCAGCGCGGCATCCCAGGCGGCGCCATCGCAGCAGCCATTTGCTACCGACTCGAGATCCGCCCAGTGGTTTCAGCGGTTCTGCTATGGCGCCATGCCTGGTATGCGGGAGGCTCGACCTGCCAGGCCCCCCTCCAGTGCTGAGCAATGCGTTGCGCAGTACTTGGAGGAGCCTGTGGAGGGAGACGGCGTGGACTGCGCACAGTTCTGGGCGAGCCGCCGCCAAGTCTGGCCGGACCTGGTGGTGGTGGCTGTGCGCCTCCTCTCCTGCCCCCCAACCAGTGTCCAGAGCGAGCGGGTGTTTTCACGTGCCGGGGACGTGGTGACACCCTCTCGCTCCCGCTTGGACCCTGGTCTGGTGGAGCAGCTGGTCTTCCTTAAGGTGAACCTCCCCCTGTTGGGCTACCCCAAGCTGCAGTTTGAGACGGGCGAGTGATTACCGTGGGTTGCCCCATGGTTGGTCACCTGCCTGGCTCGACCTCTGCTTATCCCTACCCTCCCCCCTTCCACCTCTAGCTGAGCTGACGTGACAGATGCTGAGCCGTGCCAGCCAGTCGCAGCGTGTAGTGTGCCCACACAGAGATGCAGTTGTAGTAGTAGTTGTAGTGCTGCGACTGGCCAGATGTTTACAATGCCCACGCCCACCTAAAAAGAAACCCAATGCTGACCAGCACAGGCCCTTTATCTATCCACCTGTCAGCATTTGGGGACCTGGCGTGGGCACGGCACACCCCCCCCCCAAAGTAGCACAGCCCACGGAGTACTAGACTTAGCGGCAGCGGCGGGTATACGTTCAAAAATGCAGTGTAGATATGTAAATACTAGTAAATAAACATGTAAATAATTTTTTCTTTTAAAACCCCATGTCAAAATCAAGCCTCAAAATTATGCAAAAGAAAGAAAAAAAGGTGACAAAGGGAGAACAAAATGATGAATGCCAAATGAATTGATTTTATTGAAAATGTCACCAGAAATCACGTGTGGGGGGCTTGGTTTACATGGAGAAAATGATTGGTTGATTTTTTGAAATGAAACGAATGAATTATTATCATCTTATGTTCATCTTGATTGTGGTCACTGTTGATGTTGGCTGATGGCAAAAAACCCAAAACCATCAGAATAGCAATGAACTGGCTGCCAACACAACATATTGATTGATAACTGTGCAGGGGGGGAATCGGGTCTGTGTGTGTGTGTGTGGTGCAGGCTCAGTCTGTCTCTTCCTGTTGTGTGTCTGTCTGTCTGTCTGTCTGTGTGAATGGATGCCTAGCACTGTCTCTGTGTGTGGATGCTTTCTGGTGTGTGTCTGTCTACATGTTTTTTTTCCTCCCCCCCATGCCTCCCTCCATCCTTCCCCTCTCATCCTCTCCCCTTCTTCTTCACCACCTTCCATCCTCCCTCCCTTCCAGCCCACCACCGCCTCACCTGCCCCCAACCCCGGTCTGGCAGATGATGAGAGTCTGGTCTCTCCCACCGAAGCACACACGTGAGCACGTGTGTGCACAAATATGTGGCTGACCAACTCTGAGCCGGACCCTCCCCCCTTCAATCCCCTCTACATCCCTCTCCCCCTCCCCTTTCCTCCCCCCTGCCTCCCTGCCTCCCTCCCTGCCTCCCTCCCCCCTCCTAGCTAGCAGCGCACACATACACACACAAAACACCTGTGGTGGCAAACACCACCAGCACACATGCACTCACACTGGTGCCACCACCACCTCTGCCTTGGGCCTCTGTGTCCTTGAGCAGATATGTGGTGGTGGACCAGAGAAGCATTTCTTTCCAGCAAGGCAAAAGGCATGCACTCACTGCACACACACACACACACACACACACACACACACACACACACACACACGAAGAGGTGAAGACGAGAAGAGGCAACTTCTAGAACCAGCAGCAGCAGGTGAGTGTCGTGTAATTGTGTTGCTTCCCAAGGCCACTGCCCATGCTCAATGCTCAGTCTGCTGAAACTGAAGAACTAGCTACAATCACCCTTCCTCACACGCAGCTCAGCTCAGCTCAGCTCAGCTGCACAGCACACTGACTAACTAGACACTACAGCTGGTGGTAGAAAAAACAGAAGTCTAGATTCTAGAAGATGTCCTGGTGGATTCTAAACTTTCAAATCTGTGCTAGGATTGCCTTGCCTCCTCCTCCTGCTGCTGCCTGTAATTGTGCCCTCTCCCCTTGCAGTTGCGCCGTCGTGATGGGTTGGTGATGTGCGTGCGCCGTCTACTTGTTAGCTCTCTCCTCCTCATGTTGGCTGGGCTTGCCAGGCACTGGCTGGCAGCAGCTGTTGGCTGTGTGCTAGGCTCAGGCTCTGGCGCGCGTGACTGGACTGGGAATGTTATTGTAGCGGCAACACTGGTTGTGGTGGTAGCAGTAGTAGCTGTTGTTGTTTCTGGGCTGGTGGCTGCTGGCCTGTGCTGACTCTGCGCACTTGGTCTGGTCTGGTCTGGTCATTGGGATGCAGATGTAGGGTGTGTGTGCATCATCCATGGGGAGCATCAGAGCAGAGCAGAGCAGGTTGGCTGGCTTCTGTCTGTCGGGCCTAGTCAGTGGCAGGCACTGAGTGAGGCGGTGGTTTCTTTGGGCATCACGTCACCCATCATGCAGAGCGGCAGGTCTGCTGCTCTGCTGCTCCGCCTCCTGCTTCTTCTCTGTGTGTGCTGCTCTTGTGCTTAGTGTGCTGCTCCGCTGCCGCTGCTGTGCTGGCAGGCAGCACAGCAGTGGCCTTTTTGTTAGATCAGAGAGTGGGTGTTGTCTCTCTGAGTGTCCTCCTCTTACTTGCTTGGATAGGAGTGGTGGTAGTAGGTAGGCATTAAGATGGACTGACTAGGTGTTACGTGTTAGGGCGCCCAGAGAGAGGGGCCAAAAAGATGGGGTGGCAATTGTTGGGTTGCTCCTAGTATTATTGGTGAATTTCTGAAGAAATTTTTTTTTCCATTGGCTAGAATGGGGGTTCGGGGCTGCCCCAGACCCGCCTCTGTGGGGTGGCAGCACCGCCAAAGTGGGTCCGGGGCCATGGCAAAAATGCCCTCAGTCCCTCCCAGCAATCCCCGTAGAGATAGGAGTGTTGGTTCTGTTGTTTTTCTGAGGTGTTCTGAGTGAGTGTGGATTCTGTGATAGCAAATGAGAGTGGATTCATGGTGTCTCATTGGAAATCTCATTAGCTATCATAGAATCTACACTCAGAACACCTCAGAAAAACAACAGAACCATCACTCCTATCTCTACGGGGATTGCAGGGAGGGACTGAGGGCATTTTTGCCATGGCCCCGGACCCACTTTGGGGGTGCTGCCACCCCACAGAGGCGGGTCTGGGGCAGCCCCAAACCCCCATTCTAGGCAATGGAAAAAAAATTTTCTTCAAAAATTCACCAATAATACTAGGAGCAACCAATTGCCTTGGGATTTTTGGGGTGGAGGACACCCATGGGTGGCTACCACCCACCCCAGCTTTTTTGCCCCTAAGGGCTCCACATTGCGAGTTATGGGCAAGAATTAATTTTTAAAAAAAAAATTGTAAAAAATCAGAGGAAGGTCAAATCGACTTGAAATTTGGGTGGCAGGTAGAACACAATGTCCCCTTCAAAACCAGCCACTTTTTGTGATCCGAACCAGTTCGGTTCGGATCCGAACCGGTTCGGATCCGAACCGGACCGGGGGGTGGTCCGGCAAAACCAGAACCGAACCTCCCCGGTCCGGTCCGGACCCGGTCCGGACCCGAACCGAACCGGGAGAACCGGTTTTATGCACATCCCTAGGACAGGATGACCAACTGGCAGCATGCACACCAGACTCACCCCCAATAAAAAGTTATCTCTTCTCCATCAGCAGGTACACCTTCCAAATTAATCAACAAATGGCAAAATGTTTGCCTAAAGTTTCAAGTGAAAAATGTTTTCAAGTTGGAAGACAGAGACATTTCACAGTCTGACCCCTGCTAACTGGGCAAAGAGGCACCTTTTACCGTGGTGATTCTCTTTATTTAGCAGGGGGAGAGTAACTAGCCCTATCCACCCACAGCACAGTACTTCCAGTGACTGTTGCTGGTGTCTGTCTTATGTTTCTTTTTAGAATGTGAGCCCTTTGGGGACAGGGTTCCATCTTATTTGTTTGTTATTTCTCTGTGTAAACCGCCCTGAGCCATTTTTGGAAGGGCGGTATAGAAATCGAATTATTATTATTATTATTATTGACATATCCCATTTAGATTTTGTATGTAATAGGTATGTCACAAGCATATGGACATAAAAAGAACCCTGCTGTCAGGGGTGTAGCTATAATTGAGTGGATGGGTACAAAGAACCTGGGGGCCCCACCTCCTGAGCCCCCCCCCAGCTCCACCACTCCCTATTTTCTTCATTATCTCCCTCACTCTGGGGGGCAACTGGAGAGAGGGGCAAAAGTGGGCCCCCTCTCCCCTAGCTACATCCCTGCCTGCTGTCAATGCAGACCAAAGGTGCATTAGAGGGGCTGACATTATCCAGTAAAATTCTGTTTGGGGCACCAGACCACTATGTGGAGAAAAGGGTGGCCCCGAAAAACACAGGAGATGATTATCCCTGGTGCAGAGTGCTTTTTTGTTCATTTTCTTTTTCATTCGTTCATTCATTCAATTTATATACTGCCTTTCCTGAAGTGGCTCAGGGCAGTTTACATTAAAATAAAACACACAGAATAAAACAATTAAAATCAAGAAACATTTAAACCAGATTCAATCACATTAAAATTAAGGTTAAAACTAGATATCATTAAATTCCAGGCTGAAGAGATGGGTCTTTAAGGCTCTCCTGAAAGCTTTCAAGGAAGACTGTCCTCTTATATCCATGGGGAGTGTGTTTTGTGTCCACTTTGGTGTGCATCTGTGTACACAGCAGAAAGGCATATACTGCAGACTGCCTTCCTCTGGAAAACTACCCAGGATGAAATTCGGTATCCTCAAAAGACAATGTGAATGTTTCTATTGATTTTCTTGCAGACAGAATTTCTACCCCCATTCTTCTGTTGCATTGTTTAATGCTGTTCAGTACATAGCAAAGGGAACACAAAAACTGCTTAATGAAATTAACTTTAAAAACATATTCCTGAAGAACATGAGCGTGCTTTTTTAGGTTATTACTGTTAAGCCCCATGAAACATCTATAAAGGGATCAATTGTAGAATTAACAAGACACAGACACTAAAGAAACAACAGTGAAGAAGGAATAGTCTCACTGAAGCGCTTTCAGTAGAATTGATAACGGTGCCTCTACAATAAACCCAGATTGCAATAAAGAGAATATACTATTCCTGGCATCTGGCTAATCAATGGCTTGTGAAGAGATGGAGGTCATAAACTGCCTAGGCGGCATTAATTTTATGAGATATGTTTATAGTATTAGATCATTTTAAAATAATTTTAACTGAACTGCTCTAAATGAATAGCAGCTCTATGCCCATTTAGTCTCAACAAATGGACTGAAGGGGTTAGGAAATGCAGGAATATATCGATATTATATACACATAACAAAAATAATCCAATTGATTGAATATTGAATGCTGAATAATGCGTTTATTAGTTAATAGATGTTATCATTTTCAGCACATTTCTTGATGCTTGTCTAGGGCCGTTTAGAGGTATAAATGTTGAGTAGTTTGGCAATAACTTGTTGTTTAAGAGTAAGCCAGGAGGAAAATGAAAAAGCCAGTGTCTACTCCTGACCATGGGGTTTCTGAAATGTGGTATGCTACAAACCAGTGACTCTGGAAGTGACTGCAAAAGAGACCATCATATGCTAAGTACAGAAAGAGACAGTTTATGACAGGGCTCAGAAAATTTCCTTTGGCTCTTGGAGTCAACCTAGAAATAAAATTAGATAGATAGATAGATAGATAGATAGATAGATAGATAGATAGATAGATAGATAGATTAAAAAAATCAAGGAGCCTGGCTGCCCCCTGCTGCATGAGGGGTGGAACTCACCACTTCCTCCCAACGGTACCCTCTGCTCTGTGAAGGAGTGGATTTTCTACCTTGCTTGTCCTGCTTTGCTTGCCTCCACCTTGCTTGTTCCCTCCCCCTCTTTGCTCCTCACTCCTGGATCAGGCAAGTGGTGGACCAATCTGATCAGGAGGTGGGAGAAAACCAAGGCCAGGTTGCTCTCTCCTCCTCCTGGTTACATCGGTCCATCACCTGTCTAAGCCAGACAGATTCAACCAGGAGGAAGAATGAGCACACCAAAAGGGACAGGTTGGTTCCTCCTCTCCACAGCTGCATCCGTCTAGTTTGGGGAGGTGAAGGACTGATGTACAAGGAGGAGCAAGAGAGATGGGAGTGTCTTGCTTCTCCATCTTTCTGGTTCCATTTATTCCTTGTCTGGTTCAGGTGCTACACTTAAATTTCCAGGCACCATGGTGAAATGGCATGAGCCCTGATTTATTTCACATGTTTATTCCAACTTTCCTATTCCAACAAGCTCAGGGAGGTATACATGGCTTTCTTCCCCACCACACCTACGTCACCCACCACTTTCATCTTCACAACAACCCTGTGAGGTAGGTTAGGCTGAGCGTGACTGGCCCAAGATCTCCCAGTGAATGTCAGGGCTAAGATTAGATTTGAGTCTGAGCCTCCTCAGTCCTATGCCAACTCTTTAACCACTACAGTACTCTGTCTCTTTTAGAGTAAATCCAGGGTTCTCCAAAACCATTTTTAAAGGGAATCCTCTAATTGCACTTTGTTCTGGGCTAACCTGTTTGTTTGTTTGTTTGTTTGTTTGTTTGTTTGTTTGTTTGTTTAAAATATTTATACCCTGCCCCTCCAGTACACTGACACCTATTGGCGCAGAGGGAAAGTAACCTGCCTAGAGAGCAGGAGGCTGTTGGTTTGAATCCCCGCTGGTGTGTTTCCCAGAATATGGGAAACTCCTATATCAGGCAGCAGCGATATAGGAAGGTGCTGAAAGCATCATCTCATACTGTGTGGGAGAAGGCAATGGTAAACCCCTCCTGTATTCTACCAAGAAAACCACATGGCTCTGTGGTCGCCAGGAGTTGACACTGACTCAATGACAGGCACAACCTTTCCTTTTTTCCTTCAGTACACTACGACTCACAACATTAATAAAATTGATACAATATACAATTAAAAAAATTAATACAATTTAAAAAGTTAAAAGACCAAGCTAAAAACACATTTAAAAGTTTTAAATTTTAAAAGTTTCCAATTAAAATTATAAATAAGAAGCCAGACACTAAGAAACCTACCAGATATAATCCATGGATAAAACATTAAAAATCCTCTCTAAAAAGATATGTCTTTGCTACAAACACTGAGAAAAGGAACATGGCAAAGACACTCCTAGCATGTCTAGGAGTGAAACCCCTTTTGTGAATTTTATCCTATAAACGTACATTAAAGAATGAAGGAGAATCATTTTAAAAAAATATTTTACAATACTGAATATTTGCAGTCTGGGAACCTGTTATAGTAGACACCTGAGAACAAAAGAAGGGAGCTGAGAAGGGGGGAGAGCCAAGAGAGATGGGGAGGGCTGAGAATAAGAGGGGAAGAGGGGGAAATAGAGATGCAGATGCTCTGCACCCGGGCCAGCTAGTTATCAATAAATAGCTAGGGAAATGGGGGGAGTGCCGGTGGGGCCAAGAGGAGACGCCGTATCAGCTGCCACCATGAGAGCTGGTAAGGTGACCTCTCGCCCACCCACCCCAACCCAGTTTTACACAGGCAATCCCCCTTTGCTTGTAAAGAGGAATCCTTACTGGATTCCCATTTACAAGCAGGGCAATCGAACAGGGTCGAACCGGTTTGACCTGGTTCGACAGCTTAAACCAAACCACCACCAGTTCTAATGAACCAGCTGGCAGACCGGGCCGTTTGGTTCAAGTTTGGTTCAAATGGAACTGCCCATGCTGGTTCTGTGCTTTACCCGCAAAAGCCTTAATTCAGGCATTGTTCGCACAAGCAGCTGCCAGGCAAGAGATAACACTAAGGACAGTATGGACAGTGCTGAAAGGTTCATGGAGGAGCTTGTGGGGGACAAGTCTGGCCATACGAGCTTTCTAGGGAACTCAAGGGGGCATGCGGGCAGCACATATCTGCCCTTTTTTTGAACTAATACTTGATTCTAGGCCCGCCCCAACCCCCTCATCCCGTACTATACCCAGTTTTAGGTGTTTATTAACCTTACGGCCATTGGAAAGGTAATGGAAAGCAATGGTTACTTGAATAATGCTGCCAAGCAAACAGAGCCCTCCACCCCACCACAGCTTGACCATCCCCTCCTCTTAACCCTGCCATGGTAGATAGACTCCCCTCCTCACAGCATCTGAAGCACTGGTGCTTACATAGAATGAGCAGACAATCCTTTGCATTTCTTCACACCTGCCCACCCAATAAAACCTGCACCCTGCTTTGCCCCATTTCTGTGCTCCCAGAAACACCCACAGTCTAGCCATCAAAGGAGAAGTGTGTTGCTCCAGCGTTCATGGACACATCATAATGATCCCCTGCATCATGACGGCATGACACATTAAGAATTTGGGCCAGTTGCACATTTGTGAAGTCTAGCGAGCCCGAGTCACATAGCACATTGCAGAAGCACATTGCAGAAGTGGATGGCAGGAAGGACATGGGTGTGGAAAGAAGTAGCCCACATTAAAAAACAACATTGTGGGTGCCCTCATTCTGATGATGGGAGGACAGGGGTTCGGGGGCAATAGAGATGTGAGTGCTGTGGGACACGTACCATGGTTTGTGCTACAAAGGCCCCATGTCTTTTTTTCTATGAGGCAACACAGTGATGGATCACAGGAGAACCTCTCCTGATGTCACCTTCTCCGTCTAATACTCCTTTAATGGCAGGGAGAACCCAAGACCCAAAATTTGCAGCAGAAAGAAGGCATTCGCCAATGTGCTTCTTTCCCTTTAAATGCTGTGATTGGATGGAAGCAACAACCTCCTTGCTAAGCAGCGGTTGGAAGGGAAAGAGGACAGAGGGTGCAGAGTGACAGTTCCAAGAGGTGGCCAGTGAGAGGCTGCCCTAGAACTGACACAATTCTGGGCTGCTCTGAGCTGGCCTCTTGATGGTAGCAGGAAATTTGGCACGGAACTCAGGTTACAGTGGCGGCAGAATTCAGACAACATGATGGTGCCTTCAAACCTGGGGTTCTAGCAGCGAAACTCACTACAAACTGAAGGTTCAAATTACGGTTTGGTGTGGAAAACCTCGGGTCAGATGGGTGATGAAACCGTGGTTTCACACATGCGGATGACCGCAAAATTGAACCTGTGGCTCATTCACCTACGGTTTGGTGTTATGTCCAAAGGCGACCTTCCTAAATGACACTGACATCCAGACTAACCTTCTGCAAAGGTTTTTCTTTGCATAATGGAGGAGGGGTGATTTTCACTGATCTCTCCTTCCCTTTGAAGCAGCTTGTGCCTCCCAAAATTATGTTCTTGAGAACTGGAGGACCCACTAGATTTTAACATTCATCAAGAGTGATGTGTGTATGGAGGATCCTTAGTTTCAACATTTTCACATCCAAGATACTGCTTTAAGAACTTTTTTTTTTTTTTTGGCTGAAAAGCTGTATATAAATATAATACATATCACCATCTTTGTCATCTAACCTCACTTGTCAAATCAGCATCATACTTCCTCATAGAAACTTCATCTCTGCACCATTTTCCTCAAACTGTGGCCTGCCCAAAGGGGTTTCTACATTCCTAACTGCTTGGAAATCAGAGTGTTTTCTGGGCCACAAATCATTCATGTCATTATTTTATAAACCTTTACCAGCATGGAGGGAGGAATTTTTTTTTTCTTAAAGAAAGGATAGCATCTGCAGAAAATTTGCAATACAGTTCTATTCTTGGTCTTCTGTGTGCGGTACAAACTAACCTTGGCCTCCTGTGTAAAGGAACTCTGTAATAAAATCAGTTTAATCAGGACTGTTTGCTTCTGCTTTTGGAGCTGTGTGACAATCTGGGAATCTGTTCTGCTCTTATTGTCTATTCATTTTCCGAGCCATATGTTCCCCTGACAATTATGCTCTATTTTATCTGCATTCATCCATTGTTTTGTTATTATTGTCTTCCTGTTTTCATTTGCAGCATAATAGCAGGTGGCAGTTGACTGGCTCCAGACCAGATTTGTCTGGTTACTTCTTGTCTATTTCTTGAATTGCTCCTTCCTAAATCACTGAACATTCGACATTTTCCTCTCTTTGGCAGTGAGACAACAACACCAACCAGATATTTAGCCAAGTACCTGTGTGCAAAATGTCTCACCAAAGTGTTTAAACAGTCGTTCTCAAACTGCTCTTTTACCTCTAAAATCAATCCCTTATCGAGGCATCATTATAAACTTCAAAGATATACAATCCAGTCACTATAATTGCTTCTGCTCCATGATGTATGGGTTGGCTTTTGCAGCTGTTTGGTTGATGGATGAATATTCAAATAGTAGCTTTATGACTTCTGCAAATAATGGTTTAACCTTTTTGTTGCCCACAGATGCATCAGTCAATCATGCCTTCTCAACAATGGTTTTTGTCATCCTTTCCAGAATGCACATCAAATCATTACCCGTTCTCTGGCAAGCCTTTTGGCATTGACTCAGTAAGCATGTTTGTGGCATGGTATACCCTTTACATCACATGTTTGTATGGTTTGTCACCATACTGCTTTGGGGCAGTAGTGAAATACATTTTGTTCTAATTCTGTCACTAGAGTAATCTTGTGCCAGTAATCTTCACAATCTTGTGAATATTCACCTTTTTCTGATTTTGTTCAGTGCCATTATTAGCACTCTGTTTCCTCTGGTTATTGCTTTGTTTTCCTCTCTTATCAGTTGTGTGAATTTTACCAGCCTCACACATGGGACAAGTCCATATGACACAATAAAAGCTGAAAGCCCAGTTCTTCGAGTTTGGTGGCAAGTCCAACTTCAAGTGGCAGAGGGCAGGGAAGACAGGAAGTCAACACTGGCCACATCATCCAAACCAACCAATGTCAGCTCCGTCAGCCCAGCTTACAGTTCCAGATCTGTAACCCGCTTCAAATCTTGATTACAGATGCAGATTCTGAAACTGTAAATAGGAGTGATGAAGACAACATTGGTGAGTTAAGATGAGATGGCACTTGCTCAGAGCATCCTGGGACTTCCAGGGGCCAGGTGGCACTCAATCCCCACAGCCCCTACTGGCTCCATGATGGAGCTGGTAGTTGTGTGGGCAGCTGATCCTGCTGCCCAGGGCTCAGTGGCTGATCATCTGTGGGGAGAACGGGCTAAGCCCACTCTCCCTGCCAAATTCTCCTAGGCTCTACACACCACTTGTGTGTAGAGCCTCAGTGGCTGCTTGCTATTTGAGTTTGTAAGATATTCCATCTGTTTTGGGGAGGCTGAATAAAACAAGTCTGAGCTTTTTGATGGTAGCCAGCAAAGGCAAAACAAGTCTGAGAGGCGATTCTCATGACCAGCCGAAACTGGGCTAAGGGAGCCAGCCCGGTTTCGGTTGCCATGAGCTACAACTGGAGCAGCGCAGCTCCCGGCGGCAAGCCCACTTAAATGTTGTACACCGCCCAGAGCCTTTGGATGGGGTGGTTTATAAATATAATAAGTAGATAAAATAAATAAATGCCCCCCCCCCAAGTTAGCAGCGTACTCGCTCTGCTAAACCCATTTTTCTGATCGTGTATCTGCTTGCTGCCATGTTGGACACAATTGGGGAGGGGGAGGGGTACATTACTGTACACAATGCATGGTAAATTACTGGGGCTCCAGGGGGTGGGATGGGGCATGGCAGTGCTTCTCTTCATCCAAACCCCAGAACTCCCGCTCTTCTGCGCCACCGCAGGCAACCCCCTCGGATTGTCTATAGGGAAAATAAAGTAAACCCTCCTTCCCTGCAGTTAACCCTGGCAGTTCTCCTCACTGATTGTGAGGAGAGCTTCTGAAGTGTTGTAGCAAGAGGCAGGCTTGCAAGGCTGCACGCTGTTTCTATTTGTTTTCTTTTGGGAAGGGAAGTTACTTTCCAAGCTGGTACTGCCTGCCTGGATGTCTACTCGTTCCTCTCTACTCAGCTTGTATGTTTGTAAATAAATGACTGCAAAAACATAATAGGTCACCATTGCATTAGGAAAATGATGAAAGGCTTTCCCTGAAATTTCTTACAGTTCAGGGAAATTACTTTCCTAGATTCCCACTGGACAACTGGTTGGTTATTCTGGAATTTTAGGTCCTGACTTATGTCCATAATGCCATCTGTGGGCAACAGGTTACAGAGGGGGTAAGACTGGCTGTTACCAACCCTGCCTATTCATAACACCTTTTATGGAAAAATGAATCATTTCTCCTAGGCGTACCAATTGCTAATCCCATTCATGGCAGCTCTCTCTCGAGAGTTCGCGAGCAGCTGTCAGACTAGTGATGGGGATGGGGAGACAATGGCTGCCGGGATTAGGAGGTGGCGGGTCCAGCTCAGTCGCCAGGATGAGGCAGGGGAGAGGCGGGACAGGGGGTGGAGAAGTGGGCCAGGCGGGCTGGCAGAGGCGCAGATGCTCTGCACCCTGCCCAGCTAGTTTTTTTTTTTCATTTACCACAGCATATTTCTGCTTCTAGCCAACATAGTAGAAACCTCATTGTTCTAAATCTCCACTTGATTTACTGTGGAATCAGCTTAAAAGAAACTTCCCCTGTTTTCCGTACTGTTCATCATTTCCAAGAGAAATTGGTTCATTGATAAAGTAGCCAGAATATAATCCTTCAGCACTGTGACTGGCTATGCATTTTATAGTTATCTTGCTCTCTCAGTTCTATCATGGCTTTGATTAATATTAGGCCTGTTCTTTAATATGGACTCCATGCAGAAAAGTACTTTGTACTTTCTGCTGCTTTTCAGCTGACATGCAGAAATTCAATGAAATTAGGCAGGTAGGAAGCAAGATGATTGCAGAGAGAGAGAGGGGGGATAAATATTCGATGTGACATCAAATATTAATGCTAATGGGGAAACTGAATGGTTGTGATTTATCTTTGTATTAGAATACATTATTATATTTAAAAAGCACCATTAAAAAAATAATCTTCTTGTTTAATTTGAAAATGTATGGCTCTTTCCTATTGCCTACTGTGGCAAGATAAAACTTCCTTTGTGCCTGTGGGTATTTCTATTCCCATGATAGTGTTGGCAAAGGGAATCACATGTGGATATATTTTTGTAGAATTGTGGTCTGCTCCTCTATAAACATGCTGAAACTTGGAACTAACAGCCCAATGCTAAGACTCTGCCAAAAAATGGCAATTTGAGGATGAACTGCAATGATTATCACACCATGGAGTTGTACTAGCATTTTGAGATGGTCCCAGAACCATAAAGCCAAAGAAGGGTGGGTTGATGCCAGAATGCCAAATGTTGTGTTGATAAGCAGAGCTACAATCCCACCTTGGGATTGTTTTAATGAAAGGTGGTATATAAGTTTAACAATAAATAAACAGTAAATAAATAAATACAATACAAATCAGAAGGGACAGAAGATGGGCATGGTGGTGAACAGCTCAAACATGTACCGTTCTAAAAGCATTCTGGCCACCATTAAGCAACTGATATTGGTACCTGATTGTAGTTCCTATGATGCCCAGATATACCAGATATGATGTCTCAGATATACCAGATATGCACAGAAGCACCTGAAGACTCCTTGTTGCATGCATTCTTCTTGATCTGGATAAGACCCTCTCCATATACCTTCCATCTCCAATGAGGAAGGTGATATGGGAGGGAGGAAGGATCCCATTAAGGCTAATAAGGATGAAGGTTTTAGGAAGGCTTTTAGGACCCAGTGTGTTCCGATATGAAATCACTGGGAGTACCCCAGGGCCTAGAAGCAATGGAATCATAGTAACAGATGTGTGTGCAAATGCTTATGGGTCACTAGGGACTGCCCATGGCCATTGGAAAATGTGAAACCAAAGATAATTGTGAGAAAGCTCACCTACATGTACAGAACCACCTACATGTATCAATCTGCCAATTAGTGCTATATTAAGATAAACTTTCTCACTTCCTTCTTATACAATGCCATTCTGAGTGCATACCACATAAATTTGCCATCTTTGCAGCCCATAAGATTAGGACAGATTGTCAACCTTTAACATGCAACAAATCTTATGCAGGAAATTGCATTTATTTCAACGGGAAAATACAGGTGTAGTGGTATATAGGGCTGAGACCAAACTGTTTAACAGCATTTTCTTTGGATCCTCACTATTGTAGACTTGTAAACTTAGTTGGTTGGAATTATATGACCAATTTACTAAGGAGAACAAATAATAATCAACAGTATATCATAAAATAAAACACAAGAACTGGGAAGCATGTGAATCCTTTAATTCACTGTTGAGTTTTCGACAGTGTATCAGAAACCAATGTTTTCTTTCCCGCATATTGGGGCTATTCTCATGATCAGCCAAAATCGGGCTAGGAGATTCTAGCCCGATTTTGGCTGATCGTGTAATCCACCGGGCTTGCAGGCGAGCCCGGTGGCTTACAAGCAGCTAGCCCATTTTTTTAGCCCTCCCCTTAGCCCAGGTTTGTGGAGTGAGCGCTCCGCAAACCCGGGCTTTCCAATCATGAGTAGCCACGGCATGGCTCCGCGCCAACTCATTACTACTCAGAGCAGGCTCCGTGCTGTGGCTACTCACAAGGAGACCCCTGGAGGGAAGGCGAAAAGCCGCCTTCCGGCTCTGGGGGCCTCCCCAGTATGCCCTGTGCACTTACGCAGGGCATACTGGAGCTTCCGGGTACCACATGGCCCCCGAGCTCCCCAGCCCCTGCCAGCTCCGTCACGGAGCCGGCAATCATGTGGGCGGCCAATTCAGCCACCCAGGGCTTCCGCCGGGATCATCTGCAGGTAAGACCCGCCTCATTGTCTGATTATATTCAGCCTCTACAGCCAGACTACGTTGTGACATACACAGGTACAGTTAGGGGGTTGACCTTAGCAGAAATTAATGCAAGACCTAGAGTAAAATAAACAGAGGCAAGCATGACTGAAATCCCCATTTGCGGTAGATAGGGCATAGATACCAAGTAAAAGGCTCCTGCAAGTAAACATGACACTAGTGATAATACAAAAGCGATCTAAAGCGAAGAGATCACTCCAGTCTGCTGGATTTCAAATGCTTAATCAAAAGTGACTTCTGCTATTGCAGCTGAAAAAGCAATGTTTTCAGCCTCCCATTAATTTCCATACAAAAACCATCTAATGGGGGAGCTGCTGGGGAGAGGACGGAGATCAATCTGCCATAATGACATGCTGGAGGCCGGAGGGGGAAATGCAAACTTGGAGCAATTTAATGGCAGGTGCAACCTTGGAAAGAATGGCCATTTTTTGGAGTTAATTTGTTCCCTTGACATGTTTGAAATCCATATTTGTACTTTAAAGGTCTAAAATACAAACTGATTCAAAACATAGCCAGATATTTCTGAGCATCTCAACAGCATTGTGTGATATATTAGTAACAACTCCCCAATGAGAGGACAGCTGTCTATCTTTTATCTTGGATCGCCAAAAGACAAAAGAGAGTTGTTTATTCACTCTATTGACTTCCGATTCATTTTTCCAGCCTTATCATTATTTTGAGTTGAACTGATCATGAATAATGGGGACGGAGTAATGAAATTATTTCATCATTATAAGAATGATGACAATAACAGGGCTTTTCAGGAAAACACCAAGAGCCCTTTCTCACGACTGGTGAGAAGGGCTTCAGAGCAGGCTGCAGGGAAGGCAGGTTAGACTTGCCTTCCATGCAGACGACCACTCCTCCTGTGCTGGATGTGCTCCCCTCATGCCCAGAGGATTCCTCACGCACCCAGACAGTGGGAAGGACCAGGGGCCAGGATGTGTCATCCATAATCCACCCCTGCTAACTGGGCAAAGAGACACCTTTTACCGTGGTGATTCTCTTTATTTAGCAGGGGGAGAGTAACTGGCCCTATCCACCCCCAGCACAGTACTTCCAGTGACTGTTGCTGGTGTCTATCTTATGTTTCTTTTTAGACTGTGAGCCCTTTGGGGACAGGGATCCATCTTATTTGTTTGTTATTACTCTGTGTAAACTGCCCTGAGCCATTTTTGGAAGGGCGGTATAGAAATCAAATGATGATGATGATGATGATGATGATGATGATGATGCATCCATAATGCATTATGATAAAATTACCATAATGCACCATGTGAATGTGCAGTGCATCATGGGGATTCCCCCTCCCCTCCCTGGGCTCCCCGCAGTCTGGCAGCAGCTGTGGCTGACAGACGAACAGGAAAATGAGGTTAGGAGAGTGTTCGCTCCTAACCTCTTTTTGAAGGGAGGCTACTTAGGTGGGTTTGCTGCCATGGTGCCGCCGGGATCAGCCCGATCCTGGTAGTTCACACACGCATGCAAAACCAGGCTGGGCTCCCTTAGTCCAGTTTTGCACACGCATGTGAATAGCCTCAAAATATTTTATTATTGGGGTTTTTAGCATTTGTCTAGCACAGGGCTGGTCAAGATGCAGCCCTAAGCCATTTGTTTCTGGGCCCCCATCTCAAGTACCCCCATCTGTGCTGAACAGAATAGATTTAAAAGCTTCTTGCTCTGCCCAATAGTTAAATTCTCCCTTGGCTACCGCACTAGCTGGGAAAATGAACAGAGCATAAATGGGCTCCAAATCCTTTCTCTACCACCGATCTTTGACAAGTTATGTCAGTTCCATTTCAGTTTCTAAAGGGATATGAAAAACATGATGATATTTATAAATAACTTGAAATGGAGAAATGAACACAGGCTAAGCATTATTATCTTTCACTTACTCATCAATGGTTGTTAACCAAGGGGGCCAGCCAGGGCATGCACAGACTCTTCCACATTAATTGGGAACAACTGTCCTTGAATATGTGTATTACATGGCTCTATTTCTTCTGTAGCAGAGATTTTCAACACTTTTTGCCAAGCTGCCTTTCAGAGGTTCAGTGTTTTCCTAAGCAGCTTTTTCTATTATGGTATAAAAACCTATGCCTCTATCTTATGTGATTGCTAACTACTCAGTGAATATATACCCAGCTCCTTTGCACATCAATGTTATGTTACAATGACTGCCCTATCTACTGGCTTCCAGCAGCAGAAGGAGGAACCAAGGCCAGCTCCCTATTTGGTATCCTGTTCCTACTGGAGGCATGACTACACAGTGTCAAATGTCAACAGCAGAAGAAGGAATCAAGGACAGCCTGCCATATGCCATACCCGTTGCTGGCATAAGAGAGCTCAGTTAGGGGTGTGTGAACCGACTCGACCCAAAGGGTTTGGGTTGAACTGAACGGGGCCCCTTTCAGCCCAAATTCGAATGGAACCAGGCCTGGTTTGTTTCAAGCTGGCTTGGAAATTACTGGCAAAGGGGAATTAGCTAAGGATTTGCCCTTTACCAGTAAAGGGCAGGGGGAAGAGGGCTTCGCTAAAATGAGTTGGGGTGGGAGGGAAGTGAATTTTTACATTTAAAAGTGCTGCTGCTGCTGGTTTCAGCGTTGGTGGTGGCAGCCAGGAGGGTGGACAGTGGTAGCAGCTTCCCACCCCCACCAGAGCAGGCAGGTCCAGTTCGGGCCTGGTTCGGGCCTCTGCACATGCATGGAGGCCACTAAAATGGACCCCACACAAACACAGAGGCCCAAACTGGGCCTGAACCAGCCCTACCTGCTCCAGCGAGGGTGGGGGGAGCTGCCACTGCCGCCCACTACCACAGCTGCCGCAGCCACCGCCAAAGCCGGCCACCACCGGTGGCACTTTTAAAAGCTAAAAATTCACTCCCCTTCCACCCCAATTCATTTTAGCGATGTCCCCTGTGCCCCCCTTTTCAGGTAAAAGGAAATCCTTACCAGATTCTCCTATATCACTAATTTCTGAGCCAGCTCGAGCCGGGCTCAGTTCAAACCAAACCAGGCCTGGCTCAAGTGTGCACAAGACCAGACTGGACCCAGTTTGGCTCATGAACCCCTGCTAACTGGGCAAAGAGGCACCTTTTACTGTGGTGATTCTCTTTATTTAGCAGGGGGAGAGTAACTGGCCCTATCCAGCCCCAGAACAGTACTTCCAGTGACTGTTGCTGGTGTCTATCTTAAGTTTCGTTTTAGAATGTGAGCCCTTTGGGAACAGGGAGCCATTTATTTATTTGTTATTTCTCTTTGTAAACTGCCCTGAGCTATTTTTGGAAGGGTGGTATAGAAATCGAAATAATAATAATAATAATAATAATAATAATAATAATAATAATAATAATAACAACAACAACAACAACAACAACGATGATGTCTGGTTTCATTCAAACCAAACTGGGTTTTCCAGTTTTGTGCTTACCTCTAAGCTCAATTGCAACAGGAATGGTCCTTAGTCTATGTAGCATATGATGCCAATAGGGTTGCCATAGCTAGAGATGGGCAGTATCTAAAATACAAGTATTTAAAATATGTATTTTCAATACTTTTGTATTTTCTATTTTGTATCTAAATACTTTTTAGAAAAATATTTTGTATTTTGTATCTAAAATACATTTACTCAGGTATTTTGTATTTTTAAGATACAATGCCAAAACCAAAATACATCTCAGCCAATCATTGCTTTGCTTTCTTGCTTCAGGAGTTGCCTTTTTATTGCAACTAGGCAGCCCTTTTGCTTCCAAGCATCCTTTTGTGTGTGCTCTGTTCCTCCTTCCCTGTCCCCTGAAGTCTGAATAGCTTTGCTATTCAATTTAATATTATTGTTTTAATATTCAATTTACAATTACACCGTGTATGGTGCATTGGGGGATTCCTCACCTCTGTGTCTATTTACTGAGCCCTTTCTCATGAGCAGTGAGAAAGGACAAGAGGAGTAGCAGGAAGGAAGTCTTAAAGAGCATACCTGCCTGCAGATGACTGAGGGCTCTCTCCTGGGCAGGCAGATCACCCGCCCAGATGACTACTGGATGCTGCCAGTAGCTCGGAGGGCCGGGGTGCTAAGACACATCGCCCTGTGTCACCCTACCCCCAGAGCTCCATTAATGCACCATGCGAGGGTGCAGTGCATTATGGGGATCCTCCTCCCCTCCCTGAAAGTTAACTGCCCAGGATCCCTGCAGTCTGACAGGTATGGCTGGCAGATGATCACAGAAAGAGGAGAGCTGGTCTTGAGAGCAAGCATGACTTGTCCCCTTAGCTAAGCAGGGTCTGCCCTGGTTGCATATGAATGGGAGACTTGATGTGTGAGCACTGCAAGATATTCCCCTCAGGGGATGAAGCCGCTCTGCAAAGAGCAGAAGGTTCCAAGTTCCCTCCCTGGCATCTCCAAGATAGGGCTGAGAGAGATTCCTGCCTGCAACCTTGGAGAAGCCGCTGCCAATCTATGAAGACAATATTGAGCTAGATGGACCGATGGTCTGACTCGGTATATGGCAGCTTTCTATATTCCTATCTTCTATGACAGTGCTCACTCCCCTAACCTAGCTTTAGAGGGTGGCTGCGGAGGTGAGTTTGCTGCTGAGGAACCTCTGGGATCAGGCCGAATCCTGGTGGTACGCATGTGCAGGCAAAACCAGGCTGGGCTTCCTTAGTCCGGTTTTGCCTGTATGTGTAAATAGCTTCACTATTTACTATATACTATTTACTATCGTTTTACTATTCAATGTACTATTACACTGTGTGCGGTGGAATGACCCACCACCTCTGTCTCACACAATATGCAGCACACAATATACGGCAGCTGGGTTAAGGGTGCACTTATACCCTTAACCACCACTAACAGCTGGGTTTAGTAAGGGGGACAGGCTGTGCAGGAGTGCCAGGATCCGCAGGGATCCTGACACTTCACACAACCAGCCTAACCCAGGCTGGGCTGCCCTAGCCTGGGATAGGCTGGCCATGAAAACAACCTCAGTATCACTGTGGGACACAAAGAACAATACAGGAAATCAAGTAGCCGTGCTTGCTTAGACTGGATTAAAAGCTTCTAAAGTTTTAAAAGTCACCTTTCCCCTCACAACAGCCTGTAAAGTTGGTCACATTGAGAGAGGGGTGGTGGGAGCAGATCACTTCATGTACAATATCACAAATTTGTCATCCCCCTTCCCTTTTATCCTCACAACAATCCTTTGAGGTAAGCTAGGTTGAGAAATAGTGATTGGCCAAGATCTCACAGTGATCTTCCTGAGGGCTTCATGACTGAGCGAGGGCTTCAGTCTGGGTCTCGCAGTTCTCGTCAAAGCAGGATTAACAATGGATACATCCTGTTGTGTTTTGATTTCTATTGACTTGGTGTATATTTTCACACACACACACACACCGGGGGGGGGGGGGGGAACCCCAGCAGACACCCCTGGAGAGTGGTGAGAATGGAGAAACATAACAAGCATAGCAAAAAGAAACAGAGTATTATTTTGTTTTGGAATTATTGATGGGGTTCAGTCAATCAATCATCTTTATTACAGTCCAGGACCAGCATAAGATAAAGCAATAGAGCATGATTAAAAGAAATTATGAAACCATAAAACTATGTTATTTTAAATTTCTACTCTAATGCTATTAAGCTATAATATAATACTAGAAGGCTGCTACCCTTAAAAAAGAGGGTGACTATAAAATTATCAAAATTATATACATATAGAATGTGGAATATATAAAATGCAAAAAGCAGTGGCTAAAACAGAGTATATAAAATAAAACCTCCAAATAGGAACACAAGGAGGAGATTCTCACGATCAGCAAAAAGCAGGCTAAGGGAGCCCAGCCCGCTTTTTGCTGATCGTCTGCTGCCGCAGGAGCTGCGCGGCTCCCAGCAGTAAACTCTCCTAATTCCCCCTCCCCTTAGCCGAGGTTAGCGGAGTGAGTGCTCTGCTAACCCCATCTTTATGATTGTGTATTGCCACAGTGCGGCTCTGTGTTGTGGCAACACATGAGGAGATGCCCGGCGGGAGGCTGAAACAAGCCTCCCAGCCCTGGGGGTCTCTCCAGGATGCCCCACACACTCATGCAGGGCATCCTGGAACTTCCGAGGGCCGTGCAGCCCCCGATCCCTGCAGCCCCTGCCGGCTCCATGACGGAGCCAGCAGTCAATCTGGCCGATCCGGCTAAGCCTACTCTCCTCGCAAACTCTCTGAAGGTGGGTCTCACCGATCGTGAGATCGTATCATGCCCGTTTCCAAGTGTTGTGCGGCATTTGAGATCTCCCTCTATTGATCTGACTGAAAGTTTAATAAGTTGTTCTAGTAGGACCTAATCTGCCTACTTTCCTTTCACTCTCCCTATGACTGGACTAAATCTCGTTAGGCAGTTCACAAGTTAGCCCATTTGTGCCTCAAACTTTCATGCGACCACCATCTTGAATATAATCATAACATAACATAATCACAAACTGAGGCTATTCACACTAGGGGTGTGCAATTCGGGATTTTGGGTGATTCGGCTCGGACCCAAACCGAATCACCCCTGTTCTGTTTTGTGCCCGAATCTGGGTCACCCGAATCACCCTTGAAGTTTTTTCTGAGGTGTGAATTCTCATTCTATCATAGCAAATGAGATTTTTTTCAATTAAACAACTCTCATGACCCCACATTCACTTTTTCACACTTTCCTTTACTATGAATAATATGAGGAAGTAATCAATTTAGCACACTTCACCTTATGAAGACAAACCTCATACAAATAAATTCACCATAATTCACCCCTCTGCCCAATCACTCTTAAATTGAGGATGGGTGGTAGCCTCCACCCATTAGGCACTATCTACCAGCCCACCCCACTCCTTTGGGGCAGATCCACTTTCTGCCCCCAATCTGCCCCAAAGACACCCAAACTTCAAAAATTCTCAAAAAATCAGCCCTCTGCCCAATCCCCCTGAAATTGGGGTGGTAGCCTCCACCCATTAGGCACTACCACCCCACCCCACTATTTTGGGGCAGATCCACTTTCTGCCCCCAAACTGCCCCAAAGTCACTAAAACTTCAAAAATTCTCAAAAAATCACCCCTTTGTCCAAACCCCCTGAAATTGGGGTGGTAGCCTCCACCCATTAGGAACTACCACCCCACCCCACTATTCTGCCCCAGGCCCCACTTTGTGCCCCAATCTGCCCCAAAGACATGAAATTTTCAGAAATTTACCAAAAATCAGCCCTTTGCCCAATCCCCCTGAAATTGGGGTGGTAGCCGGCACCCATTAGGCACTACCACCCCACCCCACCCCACTCCTTTTGCCCAGATCCCATGCTATGCCCCCGAACTGCCCCAAAGTCACTAAAACTTTAAAAAATCGCCAAAAATCAACCGTGAACCCAATCACCCGAATTTTTCATGCCCGAAATTCGGGTGTTTCGGCTCGTGCCCAAAAAATATCGGGGGACATCGGGGGTGATTCGGTTCAGCCCCGAATCACCCGAAATTGTTCGTTTCAGGCACAGATCGTTCTGTGCCCGAAATTTTTTGCACATCCCTAATTCACACGTGCGTGCAAAACTGGGCTAAGGGAGCCCAGCCCGGTTTTGCATGCACGCGTGAACCACTGGGATCAGGCCGATGCTGGCAGCTCCATGGTGGCAAACCTGCCTATTTAGCCACCCTTCAAAACGAAGTTAAGGGAGGGAGTGCTCCCTTAACCTCGCTTATTTGCTCGTCTGTCACACACTCGGGGAGGGGGGATCCCCATAATGCACTGCACACTCGCCATTGATTTCTATACCTAAATCACCATCTTGATTTGTGCATCTCCTATGGGTATGGTGTGGATAGGATAAAAGAGATTTGTGCCATTCATAACTCATGATTGAACATGCTCTGTCCTTTGCTGGGAGGGCTTTTACTGGAAGGGTATTCCTGTTGACCTAAAAAAACCACAAAAACAACCCTGAGAAAAGCAAAATGTTGCCTAGGGGAAACATGCAAATATAGAAGATTAGTAATGCTAATAGAAACTTAATAGAACTGAAAAGGGCAGTCAATAAGATGACCTGTATAATATGAAGAGACAAAATGCTGATAGGAACTCAAATGTAGTTCTTCTATCCTCCTTCAGCCCTCAGCCTCAAATCAGTTTGCCCTTTTACAAGGCTCTATTGATACACAGTCATGCATGTTCCTCCACAGATCTGTCTTCCAGCTCCTGAGTCTCTGGCTTATTCAGTCCCCAGCTTCCCACCAATTTCCTTAGAGAAGTGTCTTCTTTCACTTCTCACAAACCATTGTCTGTCTTCAGCCTGCTTTGCTAATGGAAGAGACAAGGACATAATGCGAGGGTGGGGGTGGGGTTAGTCAGGAGCTAAATATAACTCTGGGGAGAACAGAGGCTGAAGCTCCTTCTGATTATCCCCTCAGTGTTGAGGATCCTTTGGGCTAGGCCAGCCTTCAGGACAGTGCTACATACAAAGTATGGTTCTTTTTATACCTGCAAGGACACCCAAATCCAAACCTGACTTAGGACTCTCTCTTAATTGAAAACACACTGTAGCCAGCACAACTGCACTCCTTTTCCTCAGGAATAATATCCAGGGGCTTTACATTTCAGAGTAATAGTCACAATTCCTTTTCATCTGCATTCTCCTTCAGGGCAGGCAGTAATTTGTGGCTAGCTTATAAAAGCATTGCCTGATAAAGATAAGTTTAAGTGTGCTAAGTGAACCAACTGAACAAGCAGAGGGCTGGAGCCAATTCCTTTCCTCTTCCCGCCTGCTCCTGCCCTCCTTGATTCCTACTGCCAGTTGTCTCTTGCTTTATAAGGAAAGGAAAGATTGTGCTGTCGATTCTGTGTCAACTCCTGGCAACCACAGAGCCATGCATGAGGGGTTTACCATTGCCTTCTCCTGCGCAGTATGAGATTATGCTTTCCAGTCCCTTCCTATATCACTGCTGCCTGATATACTTGTACTGTAAACTTGCAGAGCTGAGTGTTGTTTGCTGTTCCTTATCCCCAATAGCAAGAGTAGACATAACAACAACTACAACAGCAGTAACAATTCTGGCTGACATCTGGATGCATATTTCACAAGGGCATAAAGATGCACACCCCCAGGAAGGTCATATAGCTGAGCAGATGCTCAGAACTCATCTTGCACTCTCAGTCCACTTGTGCATGGGTTGCATTTGTGCCACAAGGATAGCTGATCATTCCTTGCATCATTCCCTGCAACATATCTTGAACGAGGAAGAGATTTCACAGCAGGAGGTGTGCCACAGCTTGCTCAAGCTCAGTTTGTTGCACCTGCACAGCACTAGTCTGGAATGTAAATTCCCAGGGTAGTGCAATATCCTTGCACTAACACAGCATTAGTTGGGATGTCAGCCAATAATATAACAGCAGCAGCAACAAGGAACAGAAAGAAGCAGCAGCACAACATATTTTAAACTAGAGTAAGATCTTCATTGGGAGAGTTAACTTTTTAAAAAAGCATTTATTCTAAAACAGGCCTGCTCAACTTTGGCCCCCAGTGGTTTTTGGACCACAACTCCCATAATTCCCAGCCACAGTGGCCAATAGCCAGAGTTGTAGGCTAACATCTGCAGGAGGGCTGAAGTTGAGCAGCCCTGCTCTAAAAGCAAAGCTGTATGGCTGCACACAACACACTTGCTCAAAATACTAATACATTCTATGCTGCATATATTCCTTATTTTGAACCCTGGTTAACAAATATGTAGGGGCACAGATTTGTTCCCCATTGGTATGAATGAAAGATCAAAGATGCTAGAAGCATGAGATGAACTAATGCCTACCAGATGGTGTTTTACCATCTTCATTTTTGATGCTGCTCCTTTAAGCTTGCCTCTGTAAGTCCCAGATTCCCAGTGCTAATTACAAACTCTTGGGAGATGGGCTGAGAGAAAGACTGAGTACACATTGTGGAGGAAGAAAGCTTTGGGAGGTGAAATTACCAAAAAGATTTGATTTGCAGAGAAGAGTTCGGATTGGCAGATCCTTGTCAGCTAGTCCAGCTCCAGGTTGGATGGCGTCCTCAGTATAGGGTCTGCCAGTGTGCTCCCTCCTGCACAGGTGCCCTTCCTGGTTTGTGGGACAATGGCACTGGAACTTAGCTTGGTGGCACTGGGAAGCTTTCCATTTCCCCCTGATTTTTAGTTATGGTGGTGGTAGTCAGGGGAGAGGGGGCCAGTGTCCACTGCTCTCCCTGGTGGCCTTCGGAGTGAGGGAGATAATGGGGGAAATGGGAAGGGGTGGAGCTGGGTAGCCATAAAGAGCTGGGGCCCCTGGGTTCTTTGAACCCATCCACTCAATTATAGCCACATCTCTGGTGGTAGTGATGGAAGTGGAGCTCTTGGAACCAATGCAGCACCATTCCAGAGCACTAAGGGATGTTCAGCTTTGACCTAAACTGAAACTGCTATCAGAGAAGGGCAACAGAGTAATGAATTTAGGCTATAATTTATGTCAGCAACCCAACCCTAACATACATTTCCCCTGCCAACTGGGCAAAGAAGCAGCTTTCCAAATTGTGGCTTTAAAAATATTATTTAGCAGGGGATAGCAATTATTCCTATGCATTCCAGCATAGTGTCTTTTCCAGTGGCTGTTTGCTGGTGTTGCCCCTGTGTCTTTTTAGATCGCGGGCCCCTTTCAGACAGTGAAGAATCTTTTGATTTCTTTTGCTATGCCAACTGCTCTGACACTGTTCTGTTGAAAAGTGGAATGTCAATAATCTACGTAAATACATAACAATAAATAAAAAAATAAAAAAATCAAGGAAATATCAATGCAAGGAAATATCAATGTGCACTAGAACAAAGCGGGGGGGGGGGGAGAGAAAGTTGTTTGAGATCTGCTAGTGGATGTCTGGTGATTTTCAGTGGATCACACAGGATTTCTGACTCCAGATTGTTTAACAATAGCAGCAACAAAACGGCTGAAGTTCTGTGCACATTCCCTTGCCTGATCCATGCGGAAGTTGTATTTCTCTGTTCTTCAGCTGTAAAATGGGACTTTACACTTAAGAATGCTGACATAACTTGCTGTTCTTTAAATTGCAACTAAATTAAAAATGTATAGCCATGACTGGCCTTAAAGCCTCAGCTTCACTGTTCCTTGCCTTGAAATACAAATATTAATTGTTTGCCTTTGACAAACTCATTGTGCAGCTCTGCTGAGATCTGTGTTAGAAGTTCTAATTTGTAGTAACTGATGCAGATTATTGCTTGGATAGGTAGGTTTCCCCAGTGTGTGACTCATGGAGCGCAGTAGGCAATTGTTTCTGTCCCTAAGCCACCATTTTGAATCTGGCTTTGCTCCAGGCACTGTTTTGCATCTGTCTCTATTTGGTGAAACACTGGATTCTCTTTTAAAAACAAACAAACAAGCAGGAGGGCTATCCACCATTGCACTAAAATTAAAATTTGCACCAATTTGCAATTGGATAAAATATCAATATTACATTCAAATCAAAATTTTTATTATGGCCAATGACCAGTAACCAAAAAGATACAATATGCTTCATATCAGTAATGCAGATAGATAGGTAGGTAGATAGGTAGATAGATTGATAGATAGATAGAGTAGTAAGTATACAAAATCATTGAAGTATACATTCAGGAAACCACTAAGTATAATCAAACTGTCAATATAAGCATAGTTGTCATTCGATTCGTTGTCATCTTCTGCTTCGTTTTAAATATCAATATTATAATCTGACCTTTTGAATTTTGAAAAGGATGGCTTTTGAGAGTGTGGTATTCAGATACTTTTAAAATTAACTCATGTTGATGAATGGGGGGGCGGGATCGAGGAGGAATAATATTTGTTAGCACATTCGGATTAGGAGGATTTGAGAAGTTCCCCAGTTCATTTCAGCTCTAAGGTTCACAGAAAGCAGTGCTGTGTTAAAACCTCATTAGAAATTTTAATGGTGTTTTCAAAATCAATTTTTGCCTTTCCTTGAAATCCCTCAGTTGCCTCAGGAGGAACTTCTAAATTTGCTTCAAATGTTGGTCTGGACAAAGTCCACCCCACCCCCCACTAGCTTGGCAGTTACTTTAGCTAGTCTTATTGACACTCTTTTGTCATCCTTTGAAATTTCTTAGAACTTTAAGTAGTATCTCAATTCCCCCCAAAAACCCTTAAAGACTTCCTTAAAGGAAAAATCACCAAATTTGCTAAAAACACCAGTGGCAATCCTCTCTGCCCGACAAAGACAATAAGGTGATCATTTGGTAATTATGATTTTAGGGTTCCTAACCTTGAGCCACCAGATATTGTTGGACTACAGCTCCCATCATCCATGCCATCACTGAAGCAGGGACCCTGCTTTTGATCATTATTACATTTAATTATCTGCCACTGGTATATCTCCTGACCTTGACAAGGGAAAACCTGCACAAGCACAAGCACACGCTATCCATCACACCTACCTCTCTCTCCAAACTCATACTGGATTTGGTTTCTGTTCCCTACTTAATGACCTTATGCCAGCAAATAAGGAGGAATTCAAACCTATGTCCCCGGCAAAAGGAGCTTCAGTTCTCGTTTTCACCACAGCCCACTCTTTTTAATTGCTCGACTTTGAAGGTATTTCAATAATTCTGGGGCTTAATTTAGCATGTTGCCCTGCCCCCCCCCCCATACTTCATCTTGAAGTTCCTTCTTAATCTCTTTGCCCTGAATTGCTGCCCAGTTTTCTGGCATGGCAATTTATTTGTTGCTTTTTAAAGATTTCTGGTCTTCTGAATTCTGGAATAATCTCTCTTTCTTCAATATAAATAGTAACACTCAGATTTCTCCCCTTGATAAAGTAGGCTTTCAGTTCAACAAATGTATACATGCTAGCCTGTCAGCGTTATTAATCCTGTCAAGTGCTGATCAATGACTTTGCCTTCTCGCTCAGCCCTCTTCCCCACCTCCCTTTTGGAGCACAGAAGTATTGTGCAAGTCTGGCTGACATTCACAAGTTCTCTCTTCATGAAGAATCAAAGTCATCTAGTAACACTGCTGCCTCCTCTGCAGCAGTCACAAAACTTTAAAGAAACCTTCACTCGACTTCTTTCCTCTTTGTCATATTTGCTGGCTTCTTCCTCATTTGTAGGAGGAATCCTACAGAACCCTGCTTTGCACTTTCTGAAGGTGCTGCTGTCACATCATCTGTTTACATTATAGTTTCTCAATGTGTGGTACCTGTCTATCCCAGAATACATCAGTCATAGACAAGGGGTACAGGCTGAATGGAGAAGGGAAAGAAGCACAGTGAGGAGGATGCTTACTTTTGCTACTTTGTCTTTGCCGCTACTTACTGCCTAGAATCAGTCTTGTGCTTTCTTTCTTCTCGCTGCCTTCGGACATAACGCTGAACCATGGTTCCACTCCCCCTCCCCCCACTCTCCTGTCCACATTCAGAAGAAATGGAGAGTCATCCAACTGCAGTCATGCTGTCTGAAGAGAGGAGGGGGAAACTGGCTGCCGGGGCTTCCTTCTTTAATGAATGTCAGCCCCAGCAGCCAATGGCAGCCAGAATGAGGGAGGAACTCCCTCCCTCAACTCCAGTTCCATGAGGGGGAAACTGCAGTGCCAGCATTTGGATGTAATGCATTTGCACTGTACAGCCAGAGTTGAAGGGGGCAAAACTCAGTTTGAGGAGGAAAACCGTCAGTCGCTTTTCTCCGATTGCCTGCATTTGGTTATAAGGCTATGGAAACTGGAGATGAAGGGACCTCCTGTTTCCTTTTATGTCCTAATTCGCCCCCCTCCCTCTCCCTCCCTCTCCCTCTTTTCCTGTCTCTCTGCCTCACCCTTACTTCCTCTGAAAACAATGGCAGAAGATTAGGCTTGCTGCGTAATGCGTGGAGCTTTGTATTTTGCAGCAATAATTCTCCATGCTGCATTGCCATGCTCCATGCTGCATCCATTTCCTAGCTATGGCCAATGTTAACTGTAGCTCAGATACACAACTTGAGTTGTGCACCCCTGGTGTAAATAGTGGCAACCTACCTTACCAGATCAGATATCTATCGAATCACAGGCCTATATATGCAGACCTATATACACAATTCTAACATAAGGCACACTTTACTGTAAATATAAAATCCACTTGAAAATTGAGGTACTTCTTAACTTAAAGCTTTCAGAAGTTAGGGGGTATTTGCTACATAAAGTGGTTGAGAAACACTGGCTTACATGGTATATTGGCTGAATGATCTGGGTTTTTATTAACTTAAGTTGCTTAAAGACCTCACACTGTGACTAGATTGCTGGCTTTCTTCATATGGGGAAGGTGGGGCTCATTTATTGAAAGTATACCAATATGAAAAACCTGCTTCACATGAAAGATGTATCATTTCAGACAGAATGACATCTATATCCCACAATCCCAATTGCCCCACATAAGATCTCTTAAGCTACAAGGGTGACTTTCTTCTCTGTTTACAATATGACAGGGGAGGGGGAACTGGCCTGGGAAAGAGAGAAAGCAGAGAAGTGAGTGGGATCTGGATTAGGATGGAACAAAAGTGAATGGGTGAAGATGGGGGTTGAACAAAGAGAGCAAATAAGGTAATGACTAAGGAGTTGGGTGAGATGAGGTGGGAGCCAGATTTAACCTCCCCAAATGTTGATCTGAACTGCCTCCTGGGAGGAATTGCCCTCACAGAATAGGCATTCTCCCAACTCATTTATAACCACCACCACCCTCCCCCACCCTCAGAGTTAGAAAAAACCATCCCTTTTTACTCTGGTGTCCTTGGGCCCCAATACCATCTCAGGTGTTGAATTGCCTTGAACTCAAAGGAAGAGCCTATTGGATCAGGCCAAAGCCTATCTAGTCCATTAACCAGTCAGGAACACAGGAAGCTGCTTCACACGGAGTTAGACCATTGGTCCATCTATTTCAGTATTGCCTGCATTGACAGGAAATGGCTTTCCAAGGTTTAAGACAGGAATCTTTCCCAGCTCTGCCTGGAGATGTCACTGAGCTATGGCCCCATCCCCAACCCCTGTTCCACACAGTGGCCAACCAGATGTTCCTGGGGAGCCCAAAAGTAGGTGATGAAGGCATGCCCTCTCTCCGGACATTGCTACCCTGCAACTGGCATTCAGAAGCATATTGCTATCAAGAATAGTAGTCATGGATAGACTTGTCCATGTCTTGCTGCCTTAAAAACGAGTCATCAAAGTGGCTTCGGGACCAAAGGATGGTAAAAGCTTCAGCTTCCCCCACTGAAAAGATTGTGGAGGCTAGATAGCTGTCTCTCCAGCCTTTTGCCTGAGCATTATGTACTCCTTGCCTCATCCCAGAGCTGGCCCCTCCTAGCAAAGGGAGGCAGGGAAATGAAAAAGGACAAAGGTGAGGAAATGTTTTATTCTCTTTCCCCTGTGCTGGTGGCTTGTACCGTCTGTAGAAATATTTTATAGTCAGAGTG
The DNA here is from genome assembly GCF_027244095.1 of Hemicordylus capensis. NCBI lineage: Eukaryota > Metazoa > Chordata > Lepidosauria > Squamata > Cordylidae > Hemicordylus > Hemicordylus capensis. The sequence goes on from NC_069660.1 coordinate 62,042,352, forward strand.
CTCCTAACTATATACATAAGAGCACTTACTTCACCTGGTGAACTGACATTTAGAAGTTCATAGCAATGAAATATGTGATTATTTAGTGAACGGTAAACATTACCAGAGAAGAAGAGTCATATTCACATAGTTGCTAAGTTCAGCAGCAATAATGTGAATTTCTGTTACTATTGTTACTTTTCTTCTTCTGTCTAGTGAAATTGTAAGAGCTTCATTCATTCTCAACTATCAGATATTTTAGGACTCTCTCCAACCAACAGTGGTGGCTTAGAGCTGGGTGAGCTGGGTAGTTCCCCAGGACACCTTCCTGAAAGGGGCACCAAGCTGATTAACTAACTGTGGTTGTGGGGGTGGGATGCTGAAGGCACTCCTCATCCCGGACACTGTTCATCCTAGAGTCAACCCTGCCTGCTGATGTACTAACAGCTAGAAAAACAATTGCAATTAGAAAAATAAGCTGCAATATGGGAAATACAACTTGGTCAAAAGAGATCAAGTCTCCTGTATTGAGTTATTCCAATCCTGACTTCATGAAGTTTAAACACATTTAGTCTGGTAGTCAAATCACACTTTTGTTCTTAATAGTTTCCTTATAAATTTCTAGAAGATGACCATTCTTCTTACTGTCAACCTAAAGGTTAAAAAAAAAATCTGTAGGAGGCAAATTGCTGTTTGTTTAGATTGTAAACCACCCTGAGATTTTATATAGGGCAATATATAAATGCATTAGATTGATAGGTAGGTAGATAGATAGATAGATAGATAGATAGACAGATAGAATCAGTTTCATGGGCCGTAATGTTATTTTCTCACTTCTTTCTATTTCTTCTCTTTTCCATTATCATGTCAGCAGAATAAACGTCTAAGCTAAACCTGCAATCTGTATTATCTTTCATCTAATAAATTCTCTTTTATAGAGTGAATGCCTTCTCAAGGAGGTTGATTTTCTTCTTACTTTTGCCCATGTGGAGACACATACAATGGCACACACATTTTCAGGCAGAGAGTGTCTGTCTGCTTTTCACCTGACCCTTGCATAAACATTAGCACCAGTTGCTAGTGACGAAATGATAAAGCAAAGCAAAAGATTTAATTCCAGACAAGTTCTTTTCTGCTGTCCAAGGCTACAATGCGCCTGCTTCAATTGCTGCTACAGACTGTTCCTACCCCGTATACTATACAGGTGTACCTCATTATCCATGGTTTCTGTTCTCTGCTACAAACATGGATAATGGAACCATGGATAATGAGGCATTGTAGCACTGGGAATGGGGGGAGTTAGATTCCTGGAGGCTGGAGGAAAAGGCTAAAAATGGTGGCGGAAAATCAAAATAAAGTGCCCTACTAACTATGGTTCCCTCCCCACAATGCCCCATACAGTGCCCCATATAATGATGCTTCTTAGGGCATTGTGGGGTGTGGACACAGCAGGCAGCAGTTAGCAGCTAGAGTACTGTTGAAGATGCCACTGCTGGCCTGTCAAGAATGATATGAATCTGCATTTGCTACAACAGTAAAAAAAAGAGGGGAGACCATCCAGTGAGGGGGGAGCCCAACAGTGGTCACTTAACCCCACTTACCCCATCAAACCTGGAGTCAGTTCTGCACACTGTTTGGGAGTAAATACAGTCTATGTTTTCAGATCCATCTGGGTGCAGTTAAGTTGTGTTACTGTTATTTATTTTTGCTAGTTGTTCAAGGCAGCTAGCTCCACCTACTAGATTAAGATCCAATGCATGTCATGGAAGAGAAAGACAACTCGCTCTCCCACCACATGTATGATGTAACATACAATTTGGATACTTTGCATACTCATATGTGTAGATCAAATTCATACCAATGGGACTCTGCATCTGGTACCCACATAATACATTGCAAGATATACTTGTGGGGAGAACACACCCACACATCCCACACATCTCTTTTTTCCACAATTGGGTGATGTGTGAACTGACCCTTAGTTATAGATATATACTTGATCTGTGCTTTAGAAATAAAATTGTGCCCAGTTCGTACATGGATTCTAACCGTCTGTTACAGCCAAAATCTCAATTTACAGCCCCTGGCATGTAATCAGCCCTTCCCAGCTTGTGATTAATGGCCCATTAACTTCAGGGTGCCTGATGAAAAGTTCCTGCAGGGAGTTTATGGTTTGTTCTCCCTCCTTCCTCATTCAAAAGTGTACAGGACATAGTACACAGAGCACACTGAATCTAGCTAGCTAGCTAGCTAGCTAGCTATCGAGAGAGTTCCTATGTAGATTTCACCTGGAGTGTACAGACTGAATCTTGGAATCCAGTGTCTAAAGTGAGATCCCTCCTCCAAAGATCTGATGGAATTGACTCAATAAATACTGCTTAGTTTATGAACAAAATAGAGTACAATTTAGAAAGCAAATATACTAGTCAAGTCAAGCTTAGATACCCCTAGACTTTTGCTCATTCAAAAAATGTATTACTTGCAGTCATATCCTTTATGGAATTCACAGTTTTCAATATGTTATCTTTGTGAGATTAGTCCCTTACGTTCCCTTTTCAGCTCTTCATTATCTTAGCCGCTTTTCATGTGACAGAGGATAACCAAACCAACCAAGAACAAAGAGCTACCAAGAAAAGGCTAAATCAAGATAACGCCCTTAAAACACACACACACACACACACACACACACACACACACACACACACACAGCCAGAGCATTTTTAAAAATGACACCCCTCTTCCTGCAAACCTCCAGAATGGGGTTTTCCCTTTTAAGAAAACAGGAAGGGGGGTTCAAATAGGCTTCAAACTCAATGGTTCTATTTTGACAAATTTTGACAAATCTGAAATTCACGTTGAATATTTGTTCGAGTTCTAAATGTAAAGCGGTAATCTGAGTCTTGATTATAAAAGAACTCAAGTGTTATACCGAGAGGCAGAAAGGCACCTTTGTCTGAACTGATAGCAAATGGGAAAACTACTTTAATAGTTTTACCTCAAGTGACTGAAGAAAGGGTTTTGCCTTTTATCAGTGTGGCAGGAGAGAAATTACACTGAGCAGTTTTGAGAACAAACGGTGGTTGCTATTTTTGGGCCTTCTATCATGGCACTGTCAGCTCACCTATCAAGAATAAAAAGAAAACACCTTGATTTATCCAACCACCATCTGTTTGTTCAACGTGCTCACTTGATCTATGCAGTAGATATAGCCCTAACAACCATCCTGGGTGCACTATATCAGAGACACTTAGGACATAATGAGCTAAAGTGGATATATGGGCCAGCCTAGAAGTAGAATCAGGATGGGAGGGAAACTTCATAGAGTTTCCCGGCCTGCTTTGTACTGCAGCTTTCACAAAGGGAGCCACTATGCATTTAGTCAGCTATAAAATAGACACTGAAGAGCCAGGAAATTTATTTTGTCTGTTGTTTTTTTGTTACTGGCCTGTAAACCAGCCATCTATTCCCCTGAGAGGCTACTTTGGGGGAAAGGAACTAGCCAAGGTAGTGAGTAAAGCAGGCTTCACATTTGGTGATGGAACAAAGGATATTAACATTGTACACTTGGATTTTTGATGTCTGTTAGGCTCTCCTTAGAGCTGTACGGGGGCTGCTTTCCTATGGCATTATCCCATGTGGCTGTACTATATGTCAATCCTACAACCATCCCATAATGTATGCAGAACCAGCTAGGTGGGGTTGTGATCCTTCCTCCTAAGCATCATCTGACTGGGGGCTTTTCCAAATGACAATAAAATGCAGAAGTTGCAGGTCTTCTGCACAAGCTCCAAACAGCGCCATTTTACTCACAGTCCACATCCTTATGTAGACTTCCCCACTTCTTCTTAGTGCCACCTTATTCTCTGGACAGACGCCAAGCTGGGATGTCACACTATTTTTGCAGTTCTACTGGCCAGCTCTTGCATTCTGAGAAGAGCCTTTCCCTTTCCCCAGTCACCACAAAAGTACCATATTTACCCAAACTGAAAGGACACACACACACACACACACACACACACACACACACAGTTATTTCCTGTTAAATATAAAGGAGTCATCTTGAATTCAGAGTCCACATCATTTGGGTAAATATGGGTATAACCTTTATTAACCTCTATCTTTTAAGGCATTGGCTTACATTCAGAGTCACCTTCTATTTGGGTAGATATGATAGTGAGTGAGTCCTCTTTGACTACAAGAAGTAACAAGCAGGTGGTGCTTCAAAAAAAGGAGAAGAAGCAAAAATTGTGTGACATCTCTGCTCAATGTGTGACCAGAGGAAAAGATTACTCTGGGAAGGAGCATGGAAACCATTGTGAACATTTGGACTGTAAGACAGCATTTGGAGCTTACCCAAAAGCTCTGCAGCTCTGTAAGGAACCCACTCTGATGCCCCACTCAAGTCCAGGGAGATGATTTGTTTTTATATTGTTTTATCACAACTTAGTCTCTGGGTTCTGGAAATTTATTCAGTTTTTACTTTCTTTTGCTGCCACCATATGATTACTTATTATTAACCTGCTCTCAGCACTCAACACCTTGATTCTGTAGCCTCATGAGTGCAGGATAGTGAGTTTTGAAGGGAGCGTCGTATTGGCTGAATTAAACTACCACCGTACCCTGCGTTTTGTGCAGTGGCTGCTCCTAAAACCATAGAGAGGGTGGCTCAGACTAGCCCAGAAATGTGTCAGCTCTATGCCTGACATGCTTCTCACTGTCCACTTCTCTGATCATTTGCCCTACCCTCTACAGTCTCTGCACTCCTCCTGCCATTGCCTGGCAACAGAGACTCTACATTGCTGCTTCCCAAGCTTCAGTACATTTAATTGGGGGAAAGCTCACTTTTCATTGCGTCACATAGTCCCCTTGTCAAAACACTCAAAAAAGTTAGGATGACAAGATGGGCACAGCAGGAGAGATCTCCAGCAATAAAGGACTGCAGAAGTATGTGCACAAACACATGGAGCCATGGTGACACCAGAAACTGGGCTACTCAGTTGTATCCCAACCAAGATCAAATGTGCCAGAGGAGTGATACTACATCACCTGGCAGAAACCCGCAGAAACCACATCTATCGAAACCTTCCTGTTGTCCGGTCATTTAAAGACAGAGACACAAATCTCCTGTCTGTATCTGCCCATTTGCTTGTGTTACTCGAGCAACCAGTAACACACACCTTGGCACATTGCCTGTTATACAGGACTTTTAATTGCAGTTTCCATAAATGATGTTTTGACAGCTTTGACAGGGGAGGGGGCACATGCACAAGGACCCTTTCATTAATCAACCGTATTAAATGCAGCTGCCCAGCAAGGTGTTGTGAGTGGAGTGTGGTTGGTCAGCAGGGCATTGATTTCCCTGGGTGCCTGGACAGTGTCTGTATTATTGAGGTTCCCATGGATGGTGCTGCTCTCATCAACTATATAGAGTGTTCCCCTAAACACTGTATATATATGTATGTGTATCCAAATGTTCAGCCTTGCCCCGCTCCCCAACTTGGAGTTGCCCCACACTGCTGTGCCAGCAAAGGAAAGTCCACCATCAAAGGGATAACCCAAAGTTGTGTGAAAACTTAATACATGGTTAGGGGGAGAGATAGGAATGGGTCAAAGAAGAGACAGGGGGCTGTGGATACTAAGGTGGATGATTGCAAAGGCAGGTCTCTATATAAATATAAATATAAATATAAATATAAATATAAATATAAATATAAATATATAAATGCTGCATAAAACAATAACTCAGAACAAAGAAAATACTAATTTACTAAGGTATAGTCCTAGTATGTTTGTCCTTGTTTTTTGTGCTAAGGGGAAAAAAACCTCCCATCAGGAATGCAGCTGCAGTTTTAATCCACCAGGTGGCAGAAGTAATTAAAGCATGTCCTCTATGAACATATGGTGCTCACCGTTCTCACTGCAATGATTTGGAACAGGATGGAGGTCTGGGAGGGCGAGTCTTGTTAAGGTTTCTAATGAAGCAATCATTTCAAATATCGAAGAGGCAGCATGCATCGAGGCCCTTATTTGCTATTTCATACTGCATTTCATTGCTTGACCTTCACTATAGGGAAAAATGTGTTAAACCTTGGCCATCCTTAAGAGATGCAGAGCAGAAAAATGAGAAAATCATGAACCACAAGCAAGCTTGGGGCTCATGGCACAGTGGCGAGGATTTATAAAGTTAGTAAAAGTGAAGATGGAAGCGCTTCTGAACACCTGCTGACGGTTTCCCCTTTATCACTGAGTAACCATAGCCATTCCCCACACATCAGCTATTGGGGAAAAGTTTTTCCAGGGCAAAGAGTTAATGCTAGCCAGGCACAAGCCCGATGTTTTTATTTTAGAAATAAAGTACTGCCATGACCAGTGCTTTTAAAAGTCAGATCCTAATACTGTGGAGCAGGAATTCAACAAACCCAAGACAACGGTAGAGGGGTCTTGAACACTGTTCCCTCTAACAGGGTTTCCCAGATGTTGTTCACTGTGACTCCCAGCATCCTCAGCTGCAGTGCTTTCCTCAGCTTTGGCTGGGAATTAGAGGAGTTGCAGTCAACATCATATGGGAACCCCTGTTAGAGGAAACACTGGTCTTGAATCCCTCAGATCTTGAGTGTCAGAAAGAGGATGCACAGATATCACAAACACTTAAGCCCTTTATGGATGTTATACAACTGGGTGTGCTGTGCCTGTGTACGGGGAGGGACAGGAGTGTGCTGGCTAGCTCTGCGCTCAACCACATGTCTGGGAACATTGGAGTGAGGAAGAGAAATGTTGCTGGGTTTGGGGATCCAGTGAGGGACTGTGCCAAGGTGCCATTCACTCCCCCACTCCATTACCTCTTCCATCTCTACAATGAGGGAGAAAAAAAGAAGCATCCAGCCAGCAAAGAAAGTGCTTCACTGTCTAGAGACAGTAAAGGGGCCACAGTACGTTCATTCCCAGCACGGGGCATGCCCCCTGTGTCAGCGTGATGATGCAGAGGGCAGGGGTGTGGTGGGTAGCTTGTCCCGAGGCCTCTGGCAACCTCGCTACACCCCTGTACCCAACCCTGACATGCCATAGCCATGTCCCCTGCTTCCCTATGTTCAGAGCTTGTTTGCAGACACAAGTATTGAACCCAGGGGAGATTCCTTCATGTGATCTGGAATGCTGGCTGCCCAGTGTTCCAAATGATGGGGCAGGGGGGTTTCTTTCTGGATTTAGCACTTGCCTCTACGGACAAGTGTTGGACATGGGGGAGAGCAGGGTGTGTGTCTACAGAGTGTGTCAGCGCTGAGGCATGGGGGGCATGACTAGTGTGGTGTTTTGGGTTAATCAATTCCTTGATCCAGGAGAGTTTTTGAATGGCGCTTTAGTTACTTGTATTCCAGTCCTGCGAATATGTAATTTGCAACAGGTAAAGCGTTGCAAAGTGTGACGGAATAATGCAAAGGTTTAAAACTGAGAGTAAATTGTTATTCAATGCTTTGTTGTAGGCTCATGGCCATTCATATTTTCCATCCATTGCAACTTGTTTTCAAGGCACTGTCTATATTCTCCTTGAAACACGTTTATCTGCCCCTCTTCCCGCTCCATTTGAGCCAATGGAGTTGTGAGAGTGGGTGTGTGATGTGAACTTTTTTTGTAACTTCTCAGCTGCCTTGTGCAAATCTGCCAGCAGGGGGGGAAGCCCCGTTCTGAAACATAAATCTAAATTTGTCTTGCATCATTCCAGTTTTGCTCAAGCAGGAAGGGGGAAAGACAGGAACTGGAGCACCTCCAGATGAATGAACGAACCAATGAATGAATGAATGAATGAATGAATGAATAAATACATGTTGATAGGAGGGAGGAGGTGGAGGAGGAAGGAGCGCTCCTCCAGTGAGGGCTGTGGGATTGCACAGAATTAAATGAATCATGATTCAGTTCAATGGACTTCCTTTTGAGTAAGTGTCTGTTCTCTCTCCCTGCCCTTTGCCTTGTAGTAAGCAAGTTGGATGCACAGAAGTAAATGATTTAGTTCAATGGGCTTCCTCTTCAGTAAAAGTGCACGAGAAAGGATTGGATTCAGAACTCTGCTTAGCTGCTCTCCCCTCTTCTTCTGTGTTGACAAGCTCAAGTTATATTGGAAGTAAGCAGAGGAAGAGGGAGGTGTGGGATTTGGGATCTGTAGGGAGGAAAGGAGGGGAAAGCCAAGATTTCTCCCTGCCTGTTACTCTCCCCGTGGCAAGTGGGTGGAGGAAGCAAGTATGGTGTGTGTTGGGGGGAGAACTGTCCACACTGCAACACACTGCAATGCATAAACTCTGTTGCAAGCCTCCCTACCATGGAAAAATACAGCTATGTTCCTACAATGTGATTACCACATTATAAGGCCATATTGCATCATTAAAATTTGGAACAAGGCATTGGAAATACGGACAGTGCCCTGCTGACTACGCAGTGAGTGTGATGTCAAAACACTGGCAATACAGAGAGGCACTTATGGGCATGTGGCAGCATGTAATCTGGCAAATGCCCCTGAGTAGAGGTGGAGCTAGAAGTTTTAACATGGGAGAAGTTGTCAGAGAGTACCCTGATGGGGATATTTTTATTTCAATCCACCAACTTGTTTCCAGATGGTGGCCACTTAAAATATAAGCACTACTCCTTTAGAACTCATGTGTTCAATTTGATATAAACCAAATTCACATCTCTTGGGAAGGATGCCTAGAATATCCTTCCCGCCATCTGCCATCTTGAAACAAAATGGCAGCCACTCAACTTATAAGCACCCCCACTTAGAACTCATGTGTTGATAGTCTGTCACAAACCATTTTTACGGCACAAAGGAGAGGATCCTAAGATATCCTGATGGAGATCTTTCCATTACAATACCCCATCACAAAAGCAGATGGTGGTCATGCACATTATAAGCATCTTCCCTTTAAAATTAATATTGAAAAAAACAATATTGGCTGCACAAATCCAGTTTCCAAGAATGGTAATAAAATACTGTATAATGGGATTCTTTTGAAAATCTTAATGTGACTTCTATGTTGAAAGAAGCATAAAGTTAGGCTCCATTAGTTCTACTTAGAACTACCTTTTTTGGCATTCTGTAAGTTAAAAAAATAATATTCCATTTGGCGATGCTATTTCTTTCTGTTTGGCTTCAGTAAATATATATTTGTGAAATAGATTGTTGCGAAAGTTGTGAACCCTTGATATCCTACATCTTAGCTCTTTAGAAACTTTTGTAAGCTTTCTTTGATAGTTTCATCACATCACCTATAATTCCTTCTTTCAGCATGCAAGTATGTTTATACAAACTTGTCTCTGCCCGACTCCATTCCTCCCCACCCCACCCCACCCCAACTCCATGTCCTGCTTAGTGTGCCAGATTCTTTTGCCTTCCAGCTCGGTCTTGTTTCGCCTAGGAACCATCTCTTTTGGCCTATGTATCACTGTTTTTGATATTTCAGGAAGGACAGACCTCATCACATGTTCTCACCCCAGTCACCCCAGGCTACTTGTCCCATTCCCAGGGAGCAGGTGCCATATCGTCAGGAATCATTACAAGTTGTCTTTGGGGTAGGTTAGTAGCTCAGTGGCAAAACGTATGCTTTATAGGCGAAAGGTCCCAGATTAAATTCCTGGCATTTCTAGGTAGAGCTGCAAAAGATTCCTGTCTAAAATCTGGGAGAGCTGCTGCCAGTCAGTGTGCAGACAATACTAAACTAAATGATATAACTCGGGAGAAGGCAGCTTTTTTTGTTCCTCTTATATTAAAACATAGGAAAATGTATAGAGGTGATGCAAAGAACTCCCATTTATTTTATTGGAAGCTACATTGCCCCAGAATGTGTTTGTATAGTTCTTCACTCTCATTCATGATCTTCCTTCAACATGCAGAGAAATGTGGTGGGATTGACATAGTGTGACTTAAAGGAGAGAAATAGGATGCTAATGTGTGAGACTGGGTCTCCTCCACTGTCATCAATATCACGGAGTCCGGCACAAGCCTGGAGGGAACAGGTATGACAAGTTGACATGTAGAGCAGGCTACCAACAAGCATTAAAAAATCCTTCTTCTTCTTTTGACAGGATTACACACTAAATTAGAGCATTCTGCCTGGGTTATGGTAATGGACCTAAATTCTGGACTGACAATGTGATATCCAACCATGGCTTATTATGCCATTTTTATTTTGTCATTAATATTTAACTGCTGATGGAGAACTGTTTTCCTTACATCTATAGCCTGGAAATAGCAAGGGATTCTGAGCACTCACATTATAGCAACATTTCAGTGCAGAAAGGATGCAGGAGGAATTTCATTTCCAAATCCATCATTCCAGCCCTAAGCAGTGGACTTTCATGGGAAACCATTGCCGAGTCACATCTTGTAATGTCATTACAAAGCACAATGCCCATTGGTGTAAGAGTCACAGCATGGGCTTCTCTTTGTTCATGATGAGCACACCACAGATGTATCTAGGCGCACTTAAGCAGATTGAATCAGGCCACACAGAGGCCTATTGCACAGGCGTGGCGGTCTCAAAAATGGCCACCACACTGAGGGGGGAGGCCAGGAGGTTGGTGGGGGAGAGGGGGAACCTCCGTGGATACCCACCCCCACCCCGCCACCTCATACAACTCCCCCAGAGGAGGGTAAGTATAAGAAAAATTAAAATTTAAAAATCAGGAAGAAAAAGAACCACCACCACTCCCCCCCCCGCCTTGAGACCGGACCGGACGGCAGGTTCAGGGGGTGCCAGACCAAACTGGCCCAGTCTGGTTTGGGTCCAGTTTGGACCCAAACCGAACCGGACCAGCCGGTTCCGTGTGCACCCTTACTGTATGCAGGTACATCTCCACTTTCAAATCCACTTTGGTACCTGAACAAGGCTATGGTGTAGTCTTCTAGTAACAGAATGTTGTGATGTTGCTGAAATTGGTGGCCCTTGCTTGGGCATGTGAACCATGGCCACTAGTAATGCTTGCTTTCAGTACGACATGAACAATATGGTCCCTTGAAGTCTTCTCTAGCTTGGATTTCAATTAAAGCTGGATAATAACTTCTCCCTCCCACCTACTTTTCTAGCTGATGTTGCAGTAAGATTGTGGCAGAGAAAGAGGGGAGTCACTTGCCCACTCCTTCCCCCCTCCCACTTTTCCTTGGCTAGAGCAGTAACAGCCGTCAGGTAAGGGGGATGGAGGGGGGCAGTGGATTGGAACCAGCAATTGTGTGTCAGTTCTACTCAGTGACAGCCAGAGAAGATGAGCTGGGTAGGGTGGGAAATGAGCTGCAGGCGCATTGCTCACTCTCTCTTCCTGCCTCATCTACCTATCTTCCTCTCTTTGCTCAACTCGCCCTAACTCAATCAGGCTGTCATTCGCCTGGTTGCGAATGAAAATCCCAATCGGGCAACTGTAATCTCCAAACAGGTCATAGGAGGTTTTCTATCCCCATCCAAGCAGATGACAGCTCACATGATTCAGGGCAGGCGAGAGGAGGGAGGGAGGGAGGGAGGGAGGGAGGGAGAGAGACAGACAGACAGAAAGACAGCAGAGTGGGGCAGGGTGGGAAGAGAGAGTGAGCGACACACACATGGCTTGTTTTCTGCCACCCCCCCACCCCCACCCCAACTCCTCTGCACCAGCTGCCACTGGTTCTAATCTTGTGGTGGGAGGACAAGAACTTTTTTCATCACATTCTCAGTTTGTTCTAATCACTGTTAGTCCCTAAACAAATCAAGTATGGGGGAGTTTGTCCATCTGTTCCTGGACTACAATTACCATCATTGCTGGACTACAACCCCCATTATTCCCAGTTGGGGATGATGGGAGTTGTGGCTGTGGCCGTGATTGGAGTTGTAGTCCAGCAACATCTGGGGGCCCATGTTTGAGAATCCCTGATATATTAAGCAAGTGAACAAATGCAGATTTAAAAAAAAATTAGTATCAACTTTCAATAGTCTTACTGCAAAGGTTCTTAGATGATATGCCAGAATTCTATATAACCATCTGGAGGAGACCAGAAGCAGCTACACATGTTGATCTTCTCCACTTACATCTGAACAGATTGTACCATGATTCATACTTCCATGCCTCCTAACAGTTATTGAGAAATGTATGTGCTACCAGTTATAACTGTAGAAAATCTAAAGATTAAAAATTCTTACTGGCTGACATCCAAAATAATGCTGCATTCATGATGCTAATGCTGTGCTAGAGTGCTAGAGTGGAGGGTTAGTTTTTTGACAGTCTCCATTTGCTCTGAATCCCACTGGGTCAGCCAAAAATATATCCCTGAGGGTGGCATGGCCCTGAGGGACATATTTTCAGCAGGCTCAGTGGGCTTCAGAGTGAAGGAGAGATCAGTGAAAATTGCCCCTTTCCCCTAACACCAGTGTGACATTAACAGCATGAGTGCTTTGTTATCTGGATATCAACCACTATATTTTCATTTGGGTGTTGTTTTTTCTGGTGAAAAATTGTGGCTGAATGGTGCAAAGGCAAGCAAATATATAGCCTTTATCTTGTCGCTGAAAGACAGAAAATTCCCTAAAAGCATTGTAATAAAGGCCCTTGTTCAGATTTTAATTAAAGTGATCTTTTGCCACATTTCTCGGTGCTTCAAAGGGAGAATCAGGATGTCTACTTATAATGGGCTTCTCCTTTCACCTGTATTTCAGCAGTTGTGCATTCTAATTACTACAGTGGGGAAGAACCAAATAAGACTCTCCACTATGCAATGCAAACAGGCTGTGACAGACTCACAGATCCTCTGCAGATCAGACAAGGAGAGTGGCATGTAACAAAACAGGATTGTGAGCTGCACACTAGCTCCCCAAGGCTAGCAAAGCTCATCCTGAACTTCTGAGTCCTCATTTCTATGACACTTCCATGTTGGCAAGAAAGAAAACCTCCAAAAGGAAAACTTGTGAGTTCTTATAGCAAGATCTGATTCTTATAACAAAACCTCTCTAGTTCAAACTCTATCTATCTATCTATCTATCTATCTATCTATCTATCTATCTATCTATCTATCGTATTTTTATAGGAGAGGAGAGCTAAACTTGTGGTAGCAAGCATGACTTGTCTCCTTAGCTAAAGAGGGACCACCCTGGTTGCATATGAATGGGAGACTTGATGTGTGAGCACTGTAAGATATTCCCCTCAGGGGATGCAGCCATTCTGGGAAGAGAATCTAGGTTTCAAGTTCCCTCCCTGGTTTCTCCAAGATAGGGCTGAGAGAGATTCCTACCTGCAACCTTAGAGAAGCTGCTGCCGGTCTGTGTAGACAATACTGAGAGAGATGGACCAATGGTCTGACTCAGTATATGGCAGCTTCCTATGTTTCTGTACTGCCTGATATAGAAATATGATCCTTTAGGAGGATCATATGCATTCATTGTGTAATCAGGGGTATAGTGACTATTGAGCAAGATGGGACAACTGTCCCCAGGCCCCAAGGGTCTGGGAGCCCTCCAAGCCTCCCCCTCCCGCACCCAGCTGGTGAGCAAAGCGAGGCATGCCCCTCTCCTCTCCAGCCAGCATTTCAAGCTGGCTGGGGAGGGATGGACTCCCTCGCCCCACTGGGCATTGGCCCCTCTCCTGCATCTACTTGCCCTGGAATGGAGCTCCCTTTCAGCAATTCCACCAACCACTTACAGGAGAAATGAAACTACCAGGGCTGTCATAGCCCCATTCATGGCACTGGCTCCACCCTCTGCATATGACATCATATGCAGCGGCATGGCTTGGGGGCATGCAAATGGAACACCCAGGGGGCAGGGGAGCCACAAGTTTTACTTTGCCCCCTGGATCCCACCAAGCTCCCTGGCCCCTGTGTTTAATCCTGAGTGCATTCACCTGTACTGTCATTCAGCAGGAATTTACTCCAGAAATATCTTCAGCAGTAAAGTACTTCAGGTCTGTACTGAACCAAGTAGGCAGTTAAGACTCTGCAGAAGGAATTTACTTTACTGCTGAAGTTACTCCTGGATGAAACGACTGCTGTTTGAACACACTTGAAGGCAGAAAGAATCTGTTACATAAACCCATTAATAAATTGTAGTCACATATGTAAAGGGTCATGAGAAAGTGGCTTCAGAGCAGATTGCTGTGGCCAGGAAGGAACACCTAATTAGCACTCCATATAAAACAATGAATTATTAGGGGGAAATGTCTCCTTTGTGGAAGATACATAAAGAGAAGCTCTGCAAACTGAAGATCAAATGTGGTAATTGTTGGTTTTGGCACCAGGCTCCATTCATTCCCATTTTCTACCCTTGTACTCCATACACTTTCTCACAATAAGTTAATTCACTTGGGTGAAGTGAATGACAATAGATCTAACAGGATAGACTGTGGGTGGAAAACTGCATAGGTGAGAAGAATCGGAACTTTTGAATTGTGTCTGTTGAGACTCTTGAGCTACTATGGTTAGAAAAGTATCTTGCTGCCATAAGGTGAATATTTCATTTCCTGAAATAATGAGAAATGAAATTTGCATCCTCTAGCTCCAGACCTTTACATGCACAACTACCAGAACTACTTGTAGCATTTCACAAGGAAAAGAGAGCAACGTATTTTCAACAGGTGTCCTTTCCCAGTTTGAAAATTCACTTAGTTGGAGAGTTGGAAAAATCAACATACCAGAGAGAATGCAATTATCTTACAGTTGGAAGGTAAGGACTAGGGTTGTGCATTTTGGGTTTTTTCAGTTTTGTTTTTGGACCAAATCCGAAACACCCCCATTTTTGTTCTGTGATCAAAGCCAGCCCATCCGAAACCCCCCAATTTTGTTCTTTGTTTGAAATTGCAAAATCCTAATCTGAAACATTTTGGATTTTAAAAAATGGCCCCGGGGCAAAACTAGTGGGTGAGGGTGGTAGTGCCCAATAGGTGGAAGCTACCACCCGAATTTCAGAGGGATTGGGCAAAGGGCTGATTTTTGGTGAATTTTTGAAGATATTATTCCCCATAGGGAATAATGACGGTTTCAACAAAAGTATAGCTTCACATCGGGGGAAGGGGTGGTCCAGAGCAGAGTAGGGTGGGTGGTAGTGCCCAGTGGGGGCAAGGAAGCTGTCAGAATTATTTCAAAGGAATTGGGTTGTGTTCCTCAATCAACTTTGCAGTGCCTGGACCAATGTGAACCAAGTCTGGTACAGTTATTGGTAGGGGTGTGCACATAATTCAAACAGAACCAGACATTTTTGGTTTTGTGCCACTGAACAAACCCTTGAGCTTGGCTCACATTTGAACCAGTTCGGGGGTTCTAACTCTATCTATCTATCTATCTATCTATCTAGGGTTCTAACTATATTTATATTTATATTTATATTTATAATCACTCATTGGCAGGTCTGGTGGCATCAGGGGGTGCTAGTTAGGGATGTGCATGGAAGCAATCAGCGTTCCATTCTAGGAGCACCCAACTGGTTCTGTTAAATGGCGTTTGAGCCAATTCAGAGGGCGGGGGGTTCTTTAAGGGGTAGGGGAGGTGCTGCCTTCCTGCCAGCCCCTGCCCCACTGCTTCCCCCCGCTGGCTTTCTCATGAAAAAAGGGTGTGTGGGGCTGCAGCATGCCTCCCTGTGTGCCCCAGTCAGTGTCGGCACGGGTGGCCGACACACATGCACATGGCCGCGCACAGGCAGCAGCCACTTCCATGCCGACACTGACTGGGGCTGCAGGGAGGCAAGCTGCAGCATCGCGTGCCCACTTTTTGTGAGAGAGCCAGTGGCGGGGGGAGTGCAGGGCAGGGGTTGGCAGGTAGGCAGCGCCTCCCCTGGCCCTTAAAGAAACTCCCTTGTTCTCCCATGAGTGCATGGAACTGCTGAGTGAGTGCACGGAACTGGTTCCGTGTACACCTCTAGTGCTGGTGTAGCTGCAGCGGGGGGTTCATGACCAGGCCATGTAAATGGCCAGAGCATGCGCAGTGGCCTCCAAAATGGCTGCCACCACTGGGAAAAGGGCCAGAATGGCCCCCAAACAGGCTGAAACAGCCCTTAGAGGACCAGAGGGAGGTCATTCGTCCCAATTCTAGTTGGTTGATGTGTGCACATTTGAGGCATAATTGGGAACCAATTTAGACAAAATTTGTTACATTTCTGAGGACACATAGGGAGGAGGACACATAGGGACACCTCAGTGGTGTAGTTTGTGATGATATCATCTTCCCCAATTCAAGATGGCAGACTCATGAACATTTGAGGCAGAAGTGGGCTAATGTGAAGATGGTAAGGTTATAGTGAAAGGAAATTAGGCAAATTCATTCTTACCAGAACTTTTTGTTTCAGTTCACTACCTCATGAAATTTCTTTACTTATTCCCTTTTTAATTGTACAGATCTTTACCTTTTTATCCTACCTTTCCTTCAAGGAGTTCATGAAGGTGAATACCTGCTTCCATTTTACACACACAACAAAGAAGTGATGTAGGTTAGGCTAAAGAGTTGGAGACTGGCCCAAGGTCACCTAGTAAATTTCATGTCTGAGTGGGGATTTGAACCTGGGTTTTCCTAGTCCTAATCCAGAACAGGGCTGTCATCAGATGTTGGCATTATTGGGAAACTGTGAATGCCCAAGGCCCTCAGAGCGGCCCACTGCCAATCCTCAAGAACACCTTGTGCCCCCAGCCTTTGTAAGGTGATGGTAGATGAATTCTTTCAGCCAGGACAATTGTTCTGTTGTCGCTTCCTCTCTCCTTTCTCCTCTGATAAGGTAAGGCCCAGTACTTTTTCACACAATGCATAATCAACTTGTAGAATTCTTTGCCATGAGATGTGGTGACAGCCAACAACCTGATAGCTTTAAGAGGAGTGGATAACTTCATGGAGGAGAGGTCTATCATTGGCTACTAGCTGGAGGGCTAAAGGCCACTTCCAGCCTCAGAGGCCTCTGAGTACCAGTTGCAGGGGAGTAACAGCATGAGAAAGGGCATGCCCTCAACTCCTGCCTGTGGCTTCCAGCGGCATCTGGTGGGCCACTGTGTGAAACAGGATGCTGGACTAGATGGGCCTTGGGCCTGATCCAGCAGTGCTGTTCTTATGTTATGTTCTTATGAACCTTAGGGAGTACTGAGGAAGGAGGGTGTTGTAAGAACACAGAAATATAGAAAACTGCCGTATACCGAAACAGAGCAGAAGCAGTGGCTTCTACAAGGTTTCAGGCATGAATCTTTCCCAACTCTATCTGGAGATGCCAGGTACCTTCTGCATGCAAAACAGGTGCTCTACTGAAGCAAAATTCCCAAAGGTGGCATACATGGGTCTCCCATCCAAGCACTGACCACACCAAATCCTGCTAAGTTTCAGTAAAATGGTTCTATTGTGTGCCCTTAGACCAGGGGTGGGGAACCTTGGCCCTCCAGCTGTTTTTGAACTATAACTCCCAAGACTTGGCCAAGGTTCCCCACCCCTGCCTTAGACCATGCTCTGGAACCATATAAGGCAGTTTGCTGAGTTCCCCTTGAAACCTGCTGGAGCTATTCCTAGTTCAACACTCACTCTAACAAAAGAACCATGCTGGCCCAAAATGCCTTGTGTTTGCAAGCAAAGAACTTAACCTTAAAAACTTAAAAGTTCTCAAAGCAATTTTAATTCCATATGTCATTTAATGTGTCATTTATTTCTATGGTTTGAGGAATGGCTTAGAGCCAAGGTGAATTGCTGGAATCCCACCACCCCACAATTCCATTTTGCATTATGTTAGCACTGAATAATGTGCATGAGCAGATCTTAATTTTTCGACTCAGTACAATATCAGGATTGTCCTGTTCTTTCTTTGCTTTCAGTAACTATCAGGGCATCAGTGGTTGATAGTTCTTCCCATATTGCTCTTTAGAAGCATAAGGAATTCGTTTCTTTCCTTAGCTAAGGATAGAAACCTCCAGTGCATTTCCTACCTCCATCATCTTGAGGGAAGCAATGGGATGGCTGAAATGCTGATGGCTGATGAAATGCTGATGGGAAGTTCAAGTAGGCTAGCTTTGGCTTTTTGACTCAACTGACCATGCAGAATGCTGCCATCCATTATGAAGAAATCCCATCATTGGCTGGCCCTGGAGGAAAATAGGAGCTCATTTTCCTCAGGGAGGAGAGAAGGGTGGAAACAGGAACATTTCATTTTCCTAGCGAGATCTTATTTGGCAGCAACAAATGAGCAACTTTCAAGCCTCAGAAGTGATTAATTTCTTGCCAGAGTTGTCAGTGGAGCTGTCACAGCCTGACAATCCTGACATAAGTGTCATTTATAATGTCACAAGTCTATTACACATAAATGTCATTACACAATTATGCTGAGGAGGAGAAAAGAGTCATTGTGAGGAAAAGCTGGTGTAATATTTAGTAAATTAGGTGTCTTAATGTTTATTGTTCCATTGTCCCCCCTCAGACAATTACACCATGTCACATTTGTTCATTTGCATAAAATTACTGGTTATTCCTACCAGCGATATTATGAGGTGTGCAGGTAGGGGTTTGTGTTATTACTAAAACATTGGCACGGGATTCAGATGGATATTAATGCCAAGATCATGGCACTCTGATAATTTGCTCATTCCTGCGCCTGAATATGTCGGCATATGGGCAAGACCATTAATCTTCTCAGCTTAAGTAAAGATGGCTGGTTCTAACAAGGGTGACATTTTGTACCACCGAACCAAAGAAAGCCTCTTTGTTAGGAGGATGGAAGAACAGCAGCAAAGTCCCCAGCGTGTCTCTTCAATTATTCCTCCAAACTGGCACCAGAACAGCCTTCATTTAGTTCTAACAAGCTTTCATCCTCTTTGGGCCAAGATGCAAACGAGCCTGACTGTGCTGATTTTATTTGAATGCATTATGTATGAAAGGGTACAGTCACTGTACTGACTGGCTCTCTTGAAGATAAAAAGGAATACCCAACATTGTCTTATGCTCACCGCCTATCCCCAAGTGGACTGAAAGAAGGATATCACTAGAGGTCACTTGAATGTAGTTCAAGTTGGAGGGTTGCAAGCCTAAACTCCCTGCCAAGATACAGAAATGATTAGGTTCAAAATAAACTAAGTAAGGATTTATGTTCTGTCTTTAGACTGCGGGTTGCATGTTGATCTTGGTCACATATGCCATACTTAAGCCAACCTTAAAGGGGGAACACAGGGACATAGGAAGCTGTGATATTGTGAGTCAGACCATTGGTCCATGTAGCTCACTATTGTCTACATAGACTGGCAGCAGCTTCTCCAAGGTTGCAGGCAGGAATTTCTCTCAGCCCTATCTTGGAGATGCCAGGGAGGGAACTTGGAACCGTCCAGGGAGGGAACTTGGAACCAGAGTGTCTCCATCCCCTAAAGGGAATATCTTACAGTCAGAGGTGCTCTTAACCCTGGACTTTCAGGCCAAAGTCCAGAGCCTCCAAACACCCCTGGGGCCAAATACATTTTTCTCTCTGGGTGGTTTGGTGGTGTTAAAAATGTGTTAAAAATACTGGGGGGGGGGGAGCTCCAAAAGCCTTTAAACCAGGCTCCAAAATTACCTAGGTGCACCTCTGCTTACAGTGCTCACACATTTAGTCTCCCATTCATGTGCAACCAGGGCAGACCCCACTCAGCAAAGGAGACAAGTCATGCTTGCTACCACAAGACCAGCTTTTCCCTGCAGTACAGTAAGTTATATTAGATTATCTGCACACACCATTATGAATTCACATGGACACCTGGAGATATCACTACATAAACTGTTACCATACGACTAGTCACTGGAGAACCTGACCTTTTGCCCCATCAGATAATTAGCTAGATGGAAAAAGTTCTCAACTGAGTCAGAGCAGAAGCAGGACATAAACCAACAATGACTGGGAGAACTGTTTTTCTGCAGCAGACATGAGCCAAAGTGTTCCCCGGCTCCTGCCATGATTGGCAGTAACTTCCATCGATCTCTGTGGCCTTTGCTTCCAGGTGAGTGTGCTTAGGAATCAGCCTTATATATGGCTCATCTTTGTAGGAGAGTAACTGACAAGCAGCAGCACAGCAGGGCAGGCTTACGCTATGTGCCTTGCACAGGATAATGCTTTAGCATTCTGTTGGGTTTCATTGCTGCTTCTGGATTGCGGTGCAGTGCTCTCCGATTCACCCTCCTGCGGCTATTGCTGGTGCTTACTCTGTGTTTCTTTTTAGACTGTGAGCCCTTTGGGGATAGGGAACCATCCACTTGCTCTTCTTTTTTCCATGTAAACTGCTTTGAGAAATTTTTCATTGAAAAGTGGTATATAAATTATAAGTTGGTGCATTATGCAGATTTGGGTGGTCAAGGTGCCAGGCTTTTACTGCAGCCAGTTGGTCTTGGGTCAGCCATTTACAAAAGTCCATAGGAATCTGCCTTATACTGAGACAGGCCATTGTTTCATCTAGCTCAGTATTGTCAACAATGACTGGTAGAAGTTCTCCAGTGTTTCATGCAGGAGTATATCCCCAGCCCTATGTGGAAATGCTGTGATATTCTGGATTACAAAGCATGTGCTCTTTCACGGAGCCATAACTCCACTTTCCCAGAAAATGCCTGAGATTTCCCATTGCTTTGAGGCATGAATAAGCCCATTGCCCAACTTTCAGCTTTCTGCATGAGAAGAAGTGGGCTGTGTGGTTGAGCAGCTGCACTTTACATCACCTTCCTCCATATTTTGCCAATGAATGAGATTCCGATCAGATTCCATTCTCTTTTTGTTTGATTTTTAAAATTTCTTTTCCAGAAATGAACTCACTGATCAAGGCAGATTCACCTCTCCACAGAAGGCATACCTGGGGTTATTATTATGTTTGACTATGTTTTTGAAGAAGGGAATCCTAGCACCCTATTAGCCTCTGTCCAATAAAGAAGAAAGATTTGTATTTGTTGTTTCAGCCAAATTAAGAAACCGCAAACAAAAGGACAGGAATATATACTGTTCCATGGAGACATTAAATCATGACATACGTGCACATATATAAACCACATCTGTTCGATTTTCCAGAGGAAGGTATTTTCCACTTCCCAGCAGCTGCAAACTGGGTCCCAGGTGCTTTGGGAAAATTGAAGTGATTTTGTGTTGATATTAAGGCTAATACCAGAAAAAGCTAAATTACATTTTAAAAGGAATCTATCCCTTTATCTTTTAACCTCATGCCTCCCTCAGTCATGTAGAAAAATCAATCTTGACTAATCCACTGACCAAGAAAAAGTGAAAAGCAAAAATGGGAACCTGAATAAATGCCTGCTTGATTTTCTTTAATGGGCTTTCACAGGAAATATGATCAAAGCATCCCAAAGCTTCGATCAGGGCCATGGGATTGAACTCCAAAGCAGTAGGAGAGCTGTCTTTTACAACCAGTCAGTTGAGAGACTTACACAGGGGATCTGGCTGTATTTATAGAAAGACAGACAGCATGCTGAGTGCCAATGAGCAAAGGATAGAAAGCAGCAAAGCCACATAGGAAAACTAGGTGGTGCTGGCTTCAGGATTTGGGGAGCCCACAGGCAAGGTACTTTCAGTGGCTTACATACCACACAGTGAGCTGTGTAACCAAGAGAGTTGCAGGCTCACCACTTCTACCCCATTAACCAGTCCAGCAATGCTAGCAGGGGCTTCTTAATATGACTGGTGCATTGCATGGGAGCAGCTACAACCGATTCCCATAGGGAATTATGGGTGACAGTCCAAGCTGCTCCAACAAAATGAAGCTCTTCTCACAATCTATGAGAAGAGCTTCTGTCGGGTCTGCAGGGAGAGCCCTGGGCAACCGTATCGGTCACATGATTGCCATCACAGAGCCGGCAGGAGTGGCGGGGATCTGGGGCTACCTGGCCCGCGGAAGCTCCAGGATGTCCCATGCAAGTGCACGGGGTATCCTGGAGAGACCTCTGAGGCTGGAGGTCTACTGGTGTGTTGCCACGTGCCATGGCATGTGGCTCCCAGCTGCTTTGGAAGCACCGGGCTTGCCTGGAAGCCCAGTGGTTCCCATGATCAATGGAAGTGGGCTAAGGGAGCTTAGCCCGCTTTCTGTTGATCATGGGAATAGCTTCAATTTGTCACTGATGAGTGGGGTGGAAGTAGCAAGTCTGCTGCAACCCTCTTGGGTGCATGGCTTCCTGCAGAGTATGGAGACCTGTGGATTCTGTAACCTGAAAGATGAAAACGTTTTGGGCCCTGGATACCTGAGGGACCACCTGCTCCCAAAGGTTTCTGCCTGCTTGACGAGGTCATTGGAGGGGGCTCTGCTCCATGTGCTGACAATGAGGGAGGCTCAGCTGTCGTGCACACAGGACAGAGCCTTCTCAGTTATTGCCCCCAGACTTAGGAATGCTCTCCTGGTCCTCAGTCTCCATCACTGTTTTTAGAAAGCTAGTAAGATCTTGGCATTTTACCCAGGCTGTTAGGTGAATGTTGTTTTCTGTTGCTGCTTCTTTGTATTTTATGGTTATATGGTATGTGTTTTTAAATGTTTAATTAGATTTGTATTTTTATATTCTATTTTAATATTTTTATTGTGGGACATTTTCATTGTGAATTTTTAAAAGTGCTTTGTAAACTGCCTTGAGCTTGTTTTAATGAAAGGCGGTTTAAAAATTCAGCAATACGTAAATACATGAATAAAAACAGAACCCACTCATAGGTGTTCTCTGGAAAATGAGAATGACTATGCAATTGGCCTGACAAGTCCTTTGCTGTGCCTTGGGGTCCCATCAACCTTGCCATTTGGCAAGGAACAAAACAGATGAGACATGAAACAAGTTGCTGCCCACTTGATGAGGTCATCTGAGGGGCCTTTGCTCCGGGTGCCAACAATGAGGGAGGCTTGGTTGTCATGCACACGGGACAGGGCCTTCTCTGTTGCCTCCAAACTCTGGAATGCTCTCCTGGTAGCTATTCGCTCCTCAGTCTCCATCACAGCTTTTAGAAAGCATGTTAAATCGTGGCTTTTTACCCAGGCTTTTATTTGATTTTCTCTGCTGTTGCTCTTTGTTCTCTGTATTGCTTTTATACTTTTGTGTTAAATTTTTATTCAGATTTGTTTTATATTTTTAGCTTAATATTTTAATTATGTCTTTTGTACAATCTTGTTTTTAAATTTTGCTGTAAACTGCCTTGGGATTGTTTTAATGAAAGGTGGTATAGAAATTGAACAATCAATCAATCAATAAGTTGTCTCCTGTGTTTTCTTTCTCTCTATGTGGGGAAGAAACTAGACTGGGATCAGACCAAAAATGTAGGGGGTCCTTAATCCTTCTCATCCCACCATTTCCCCACTGAAAATCCTCCCTGGAGTGGCTATTTATCCCTGTCTTGGACCATTGGATTATTTTGCTATTTTGGTTTGTGATCCTGCTCTCTTCAGTTTGCCTTCCCTCCTCAC
Organism: Hemicordylus capensis; assembly: GCF_027244095.1. Classification (NCBI taxonomy): domain Eukaryota; kingdom Metazoa; phylum Chordata; class Lepidosauria; order Squamata; family Cordylidae; genus Hemicordylus; species Hemicordylus capensis. Next base: position 62,065,674 of record NC_069660.1, read on the forward strand.
CTGACAGTACTATCCATGTCTTGGTGATACACATGTAACTCCAATTCAGCAAGGAGCATCATACATGTAGCTCTGTATTCTGAATATGAGCATTCTCCCCTATGTGGCACCCTTTTATTCACACAGGACTCAATCCATAAAGGTGGATCTGTATGAATATCATGATCAAGGCAACGAGCCTTGAAACTGAGCCTTGTCAGAATTCAGGAAATATCATCGTTTATTGTAAAAGCTTACAGTGTTTGTGTAGGATAACATTCGGCAACAATTCATTCACAGGAAACAGCAAGGAGTAAGACTGCAATTTATACCACCCACCTCTTCGACTGGACCCAATGTTTTTGCATCAACACAAGATGTGCACTGTTCTAAGAGATGTGCAGTGTACTAAAATGGAAACGGTGATAGTTTAAATTTGAACCTTGGGAATTTGATCTTTGAATCAAACTCAGTGCCTGTGAAATTCAAAGTTTGTCAAGGAGAGGAACTTTCCGAAGAGCAAATACAGGAAGAATAGCTAGAGGAACAGTTCAGCTGATACTTCTAGCCCACATGACAAGGATGTATGCACCATGAGTGCACATGCCATTTCCCCAGGAATTCTTCCCCTAATCTCTTGGGATTATTATTTTAAACTAGGTTTTGTAGTGTGTGTAGCAGAACAGTGTAGAAGAACTGCTCCCTCCCATGTGGACAGGGAAAGGCATCTCCCTTTTTGGCTCCTTGGGATGGAGGTGTAGCCAGAGGTGCACTTAGGTAATTTTGGAGCCTGGACCTAAAGGCCTTTGGAGCCCCCACCCTTGCTGGAACCACTCCCTGCTACAAGTTCAGCATCACCCACCACTACCACACACACACCCCGTGACCAACACAGTATGTTTAACCCATGGGTTCTTGGGGGCACAAGCAGCAACTGAATTCACAAGAATGTAAGAATATAAAACACGTATATTTATGCAAATATGCAGTAGCAGAAATATTTCAACATGCACCTTAACATATTCCCATCCCACATATTTCTCTCCCCACTCCCCCCTCTGTCTCTAAAGCATGTAGCACAGGTCATAATCACACTCGGCCACCTGGCACAATGCAAATATACACGTATATTTATGCAAATATGCAGTAGCAGAAATATTTCAACATGCACCTTAACATATTCCCATCCCACATATTTCTCTCCCCACTCCCCCCTCTGTCTCTAAAGCATGTAGCACAGGTAATAATCACACTCGGCCACCTGGCACAATGCAGGCCAGCAGCAATCACACCACCCAGGACACAATAAAGAGGATTTGGGGCCCCCAGGGGTGTGTGGAGGCCTTGGACTTTGGCCCCAAAGTCCAGGGGGTAAGAGTGTCACTGGGCATAGCTCAGTGGTAGAGCATCTGCTTTGCATTCAGAAGGTCCTTGGTTCAATCCTGACATCTCGAGGAAAGACTTCCTTCTGAAACCTTGGATAACTGCTGGAAGTCAGAGTAGACAATACTGAGCTAGATAAACCATTGGACTGACTTGGTATATAAGGCAGCTTCCTATATACTTTGTACCCAATCACACTGGGAAGGGGGAAGGACATGTGCACGTGCAAAGGACATTTGCATGTGTTCAAGCTAGTGGACAATATATTGCCTGAACCATCCCAAGTGTACGGGATCATCATCTGACAGATAACAAAATAAAAAACAAGGGCCCATACCCTACCTTTCATATGTACAACTATTCCCTACAGAGCACTATTCCTTGCAGAACACAAAGCCTCTGTGGTAGGGAGGGGCCAGTTGAAGCAGGTCCAGAATTAGAGCTACAGCAAGTTATTTGCTTATTAATGATTTATGTATCATCATTTTGTCCAAATGGTGATGAAAATACAGTACAAATACCTACTGTTGAAACACACACACATACTGGTGTATGTGTTTGTTTGTGAATATCTCAAAGCAAAGCCTCCAACACGCGATCTACATTGCACCAACAATGTACTGGTTCCATAGCAAGCCTGGCAGACTCAGCTGTATGGCTCAAAGGTGTACTCAAGGCTGTAAGAGCAGGCTAAATATTGGCAGCTGTCTCCACAGGCCAATTCAGACTTACCAGATCCTATGAAGCCCTGAGTTCTGGGTTAGCTACTCCGTCTGAGCAACTTTTGGCAGAAGTAGCTGCGGCAGAACTGCCTCTGCCTCACCTTACTGTTTGGGTTGCCAGCCCTCCAGGATTGGCCTGGAGTCTCCAGGGACTCAATCAATTGTAGCTGGGGATGATGGGAGTTGTAGTTCAGAAACTTCTGGAGGAGCCCTGGTTGGGAACCCCTGGTCTAGACTATTGAATCTTGACCTGCTTGCTCTAGACTATTGAATCTTGATCTGCTTGAATCTTGACCTGCTTGTCAATATTGTGGCATGGAGGATGTGTTGTCAGTATTGTGTCATGGAAGATTGTGCCTTGAAAGTTTGCATGTCCACCATCTTGAATTGGGGTGGATGGCCTAATCACAAACAGAGCAGGAGGGCCCAGAGGGGAACCAGCAGTGAGGGAACAAACCAGGAATCAGGAAGCAAGCCAGGAGTAAATGTTGAAAGAGAATCAAAGCCTAAGCCTTTATATCCTTCCCGTACTGGATGGAGCCAATGGACTGTCCGCTTGGGCAGGGTCAATCCTGGGTATGAGAAAATCTATTGTAGTGCAGCTGGCTGCTACACATGGCATCACTAGGGAGGTTCTTTGATGCTCAGTCTTAAATATTGGCAGTTCCTGACAGGTCTTGAATTTGCCTGCTTGAACTGCATCCTTGCCTGGGTGGCTAAGGGCCACATATAGGGATGTGTGGAACCGGTCCAGTGGTCCACGGTCCGACGGTTCAGTCCGGGGGTTCGTGATCAAAATGATCATGTGGGGGGGGGGATGTCCACGCGGGTTCCCTCTCCTCCCGCCGGCCTTCCTCATCACCGCCATGGCCTCGCAGAGGGCATTTGCGCATGCGCAGCGGCCACCAAAATGGCGGCCGCTCACTTTTACAGAGGCCCGAAAGGGTCCAAAAGGCTACGCTTACCCGGCTGCAGCGGTGATGAGGAGGGCCGGAGGGGGGAGGGGGAACCCATGTGGACACACACACACACACACACACGGCTACAGCAAGCCCCCCAAAGGGGCTACAGGTACTTGCTTTTATATTTAATTTTTTAAAAAAAGTTCGCAGACCAGACCGGACTGGGAGGGCGGGGGTTCGATGGGGGCTGGACCAAACTGGACCGGTTCCATTCGAGGCTGGTCTGGCCTTGAACCGAACCGGGCCAGACGGTTCCATGCACACCCCTAGCCACAAACAGACCCTGCTGAAGCATAATTATAAAATATATTGAGGCTGTTCTCACAAGTATCCAAGAGCAGGCTAAGGTAGCCAAGTACTTCATGCTTTTTGTCTCTGCTTGTTTATTTGTAAATAAAGCTAATATTACAAAAATGTGATAAACCAGTCAGGGGTGTAGCTATAATTGAGGGAATGGGTTCAAAGAACCTGGGGCCCCAAGCTCCTGAGGGCCTCCCTGTTCCACCCCTTCCTGTTTCCTTCATTATCTCCCTCACTCTGAGGGGCCGCCCCCTCTCCCCTAGCTACATCATTTCCAAAGGAAACCAAACTTGTATTGTGCAACCTTTGGGACTTCTAACTGTTCAGGGAAGTGGGGAGCACATAATAATACAATTCCATTGCAAATATGAAGCAGTATGCAATATGACTGCTGCACATAAAATATGCAGCTCAGTGGCCATAGCTCAGTGGCAGAGCATCTGTTTTGCTTGTAGAAGGTCCAAGACTCAATCCCTGGCATCTCCAGGTAGGGCTGGGAAAGAAAACTGCCTGAAACCATGGAGAGCTGTGGCCGGTCAATGTAGACAATACTGAGCTTGATGGACCAATGGTCTGACTTGGCATAAGGCAGCTTCTGCGGTCCTATGTGGAGCATTTCTGTGCCCATACAAGAAGCCACTAAGAAGACGCAGTGGAGGCATGGAGAATCTCCATGGGGCTGTGGTAGGAATCCATGTGGTAAGACATTCTATAAACTGCAGTGGGTGGGAGGGCAGGGGAATTCTCTGTGGTGAATGCAACATGTGCCTCCCCTGGCTTCTCATTCTTTCCACATCAACAGAAAAGCAAGGGAAATCTTATTTTAAGAAAGAAAGACAAGACTTAATCTGTTGCTAAGCAGATCAGCTCAGTGACTTTATAAAAAATAAGGAACTGATAATACAGGAATTAGTTTGAAGGAAATGAATTCTTGAAAAAAGTGATGGGGAAAAATTCATTTAAGCATTTCACTGACATATAACAAGACACTACAGTAATAGTGCAGCAAGCAAAAAGATTATTTAGGTTTAATTCTTATTTTAGCTGATAATTTCTAATTAACTTGCTGTAGTTATCTTGTTAAATGTCAATTAAATCTCAAAGCTCTCCTTACAGGTTTCCTGTATTCATGGAATGTAATTACACATCTGTTTCTTGAGTAGCCTTTATTGCTCCTATAATCTACCACTAAATATGAGACAAATATGGTTTTAAACATATTTATGAAGCATTCCACAGATAATCAATAATTGATTTTGCATGACAGAAAAAGATTAATAAAAAAGCCATGATTTTCCCAGCAAGTCTCATATTAATGCTCTATTATATGAGGGTTAATCATTGTTTTAACCCTTCAGTTGTTTCAGAGAGGGAATTTGCTGTTTGTCATATTCAGACATTCTGATTTGTGTCATCATCATCATTTGCCTGAAGTAGATGCTGACACCAAGAAACATAATTGCTCCAGAATGGAAACAATGGACACAAATATGGATGGAAGCATATCCATTCATTCACCAAAGCTGTCAAGCCTCCACTCCATTTCTCAGTGTAAATATGCTATCTAACAAAGATGGGGAAATTGGGAGGAAGCATCTCCCACTGCTAGCCTTGGTTGGGTGGCCTCACCCTGGCTCCAGGCATCAGTCCCATTAACCCATAAGTCCCTGCTCTTCCTTGCCCGTACACTTTGAAGGTGTGTTGATGCAGTTATGCCTTTGTCACCCACGTCCCACAGCCAATAAGCTGGGGAAGGAGTTCAATTAGGCCAGCATTGCCCAGGGGTACTTCCTATCCCAAATCCTCTGCTCACCATTTTATCCTTGATCCCCCTGTCTCTGTCAGCTACACTGAACTTGCTAGCTGTGACCTAATTAAGAGGTAGGAAGTAAAGTCAGACAAACCAAATTCAATCAAACACCACCCTAGTAAATAGTGCAGAGCTGTCAAAAGCAACTCTCTTCCCAAGGCCAATCAAAGAATAAGAGTCAAAAACATTCCTAACCAGTTCCCACTGAATGACTGGCTAATCCTGCACTACCTAATGTAGTTTGAGCAAGTGTGTGCATACATTTGTGCGTGTGTGAAATATCTAGCATTGAGGATTTCCCTTCTTTACTGGACGAATGACCAGCCTGAATTGCTCAGTTACAGCCAGGGCAGAGCCAGAAGGCAGCGAGAGAACAGCTGCTGATATCCAAGCAGTTGAGGCTCATTTTCCACCCCTCCAGTTTGTTAGTACAGGCCACTACTGGATCACACCCAGGATCCATCCCAATCCTATGGAATGAGAGCAAATTAGTGATGTTCAGACTTTCTATTCATTTTCATTTGTTTAACTTTTTTCTTTTATTTTTATTAGCCTACTTTCCAGTAGGCTTATGAGATCATCCGGCATTCTGTGTGTTCATCCATCCAAGTGTCTGTCCATACGTCCGTGTATGTGTGTCCCCCACCCCATCAACTGCGCAACGCCTGGACAAATATGAACCAAATCGGGTAGAGTTGTAGGGACACATAAATGGCATACTTTGTGATGATGTCATCCACCCCAATCCAAGATGGTGGACGTGTGAACTTTTGAGGCGCAAGTAGGCTAACTTGTGAACCGCCTAACCGATTTGAACCAAATTTGCTACAGCTGTAGGGACATATAGGTATGCCCAAATGGTGTAGTGTGTGATGATATCATCCACTCTAGTTCAATAGGGCAGTCGTGTGAACTTTTGACATGCAAGAGGGCAAATTTGTGGACTGTCTAACCAATTTAACCAAATTAGGAACAGTTGCAGAGAGTGACACATAGGGATACCTCAATGGCATAGTTTGTGATGATGTCATCTACTACAATCCAAGATGGCGGACATGTGAATGTTTGAGGTATAAGTGGGCTAACATGTGGACTGTCTAACTGATTTGAACCAAAGTAGGTACACTTGTAGTGAGTGAAATGCAGAGACTCCTCAGTGATGTAGTTTGTGATGAAGTCATCCACCTTGATTCAAGATGGCGGAACCATAAACTTTTGAGGCGCAAGTGAGCTAACTTGTGAACCGCTTAACTGATTTGAACCAAATTTGCAACAGCTGTAAAGACACATAGGGACACCTCAATGGTATAGTTTGTGATGATCTCATCCACCCCAATTCAAGATGGCAGACAGGTAAACTTTTTAGGTGCAAGTGCACTAACTTGTGGACAGTCTAACCAATTTGAACCAAATTTGCTACAGCTGTATGGAGACATAGGGATTCCCCAATGGTGTAGATTGTGATGATGTCATTCACCCTGATCCAAGATGGTGGACATGAGGTGGTACACTTGTAGTGAGTGACACACAGGGGCACCTTAGTGGTGTAGATTGTAATGAGGTCATCCCCCCCCCATTCAAGATGGCAGACACATGAACATTTGAGATGCAAGAGATCTAACTTATGGACCTTGAACTGAACCAAATTTCATCCAGCTGTAGAGAAAGTGAAAGGAAAGTAGGCTGATTAGTTCTTACAAGAACAACTTGTTTTCATTTGTTTTCAAGTTTTGAATGGTTTTCATTTTTCGTTTTTTTAAGCAAAAAGCAAACAGTGTTCCTTACTTGGAACAAGTAGCTTCCAGCCAGAGCTTCACTGTGTGCAGCTACCTCCTTGAAGTGATCATGTTGAATCATCTGTATGTCCCAAAATATAGGCCTCATTTGGACATAACTCCAAACCATTCCAGAGGTTGGAGTTTGTGATCATCCAAATGTGTGAAGCCACAGTTTTGTCACCCAACTGCAGCTCCATTTTTGCTTCCAAACCTGAATTTGAACCCCTGGTTCATATTGAGTTTCTCTGCTGAAACCTGAGGTTAGAAGGCACCACTGTGTCATCTAAATTCTTCTGCCACTCTAACCTGGGTTTTGTGCACAAGCTCCTACCATCACCATTGAGAGGTTGGCTCAGAGCATCCCAGAAATGCATCAGTTCTAGGGCAACTGCATTTCTCACTCGCCATCTCTCGAAGCTGATGCTTTACCCTCTGCTGTCTCCTTACTCCTCCTGCTGTTGCTTGACAACAGGGTTGCAACAGTGTTCGTGGATTTAAAAGGACAGATCCACATTGGAGCAAACCCACTTCCCCCTGCGTGTTTTGGACCTTGCATGCTCCTGAGCAAAAAAAAAGGTTGGGAGGACAAGACAGATACAGCAGGAGAGGTCTCCAACCTTTGTGCACAAAGCACTGAAATGCTTTGTGCACAAAGACATTAAGCCCTAGTAACACAAATAATTGAATGCATTTCTGACCACACACATCTCAATTGTTTTTGCCCCTCACTCTAGTGTTCCACCTATATTCCACATTGCTTGCTTTGCATGCACATAGTAGATGACTGCACTCCTCCTGCTCACTGCAGGCTTCACATGCACAACCTGGACTGGGTTGAGTTCAACTGGAACCAAAACCGAGCCAGGCCATGTTGGTTTGAATACAGTTTGGATTTGTACCGAAACGTCCTGGCTGATTTTGTGCAAATCTCAAGCTTGTGGCATTTAGCAGAGGTAAAAGAGTGAAGAGACAAGGGTAGCTCCCCATGTCCAGCAGTGACACTCTACTTTGAAAACTGCCACCAACCATGTTGCCTCAGCATTCCACAATGGCTTCAAGCCCATAACTCCTCCTGGGGGGCACTGCGGTGGCTGGAAGCGAGTGGTGGTGTAGTACACATAGGGTGCCAACCACAAACATGGGTTGCTAACCCATGGGGTGCTGGGTTCTGTTGTTTCTGAGCTGTTCTGAGTGTAGATTCTCTGGTAGCATATGAGATTTTCTACAACAAACAATGAATCCACTCTCATATGCTATCAGAGTATCTACACTCAAAACATCTCAGAAACCAGTACCCCATGGGTTAGCAACCCATGGGGGTGGTTGGCACCCTATGTGCTCTACACCACCACTCGCTCTAGGTCACTCTGGTGCCCCCCAAGTGCAGTTATGGGGCTGCTGAAGTCTCCATCATTCCCTATGGTGAAGAACTTTAAAGATGTGTAAACTCCATTAAATCTTTAAAAATCAGCCCGCTGCCCAATTCTTTTGAAATAATTCTGGCAGCTTCTTTGCCCCCACTGGGCACTACCACCCACCCTACTCTGCTCTGGGCCACCCCCTTCCCCCCAACATGAAGCTATACTTTTGTTGAAACCTCAATTCTTCCCTATGGGAAAAACCTTAAACTTCAAAAATTCACCAAAAATCAGCCCTTTGCCCAATTCCTCTGAAATTTGAGTGGTAGTTTCCACCCATTGGGCACTACCACCCCCACCCACTAGTTTTGCCCCGGGGCCATTTTTAAAAATAAAAAACGTTTTGGATTCGGATTTTGCAATTTCAAACAAAGAACAAAATTGGGGTGTTTCAGATTGGCTGATTTCGAACAAAGAACAAAATGGGGGTGTTTCGGATTTGGGCCAAAAACAAAACAGAAAAAAACCAAAACAAAATGCACAACCCTACAAACATTTCAGTCTGCACAGTACTCCATAGATTCTGAGGAGGAAGATGACAAGACACAAATTAAGGCTCATGAATGCCTAACACCCACTCATAATGTGGGAGAGGACAGCCAATTTTCCTTGTTAGAGCAGGAGTGTGTGCAGAGTTGCCCATAAGCAGTTTCCTGGAGCGAGCACAGGACATGCAGCAGTCAAAGGAACTGTTCTCACATTCTCTGACTGCCAGGTTCTCCAGGATGGGCAGCAAAAGAACTTTTCAGGGTTTACCTTTGCTCGCTGAAGGAGCTGGTGGTTCAGACAACACTTCGGAAGAGCACCATCTCCAGCAAGAAGACATACCTGGTGAATGCACCTGTCCTCCTAAGCTGAACAAGTTGCAGGGAGAACAGCTCTTAATGACAGCAGTGTCCAAATTGTAATCTTAACAGAATATAATGCACAATTAGCACAAGACCCATCTTGGCCACAAACTAATCTTGCATTCATTGTTACAATTAATAACCAGTTCAGTTGTGGACCTTGATACTACCTTGGGACAGGCCCGGGCACCCTTTGCCCATCAGAAGTTGTTGAAATACAGCTCCCATCAGGTTTTTGCACCTGGGGGTGATGGGAGTTGTGTTCCAGCAATGTTGATAGATCCCAGTTCTTCCAGGTCTCCCCTTAAGATCCAGGGAACAACTTTTGGATTAGATATATTGAGTTTCAGAGCCATATTTAATGTAAAAATCATTTGAAAAATGATTCCAGCTGCCACTGTAACAAATGGCACCTTTAGGACATATATGGTACACAGAAGTCATGTGAATCAGAAAAGGAGAGTAGATGCAAACACCTTCTGCAGCTCAGAGAGATTCTTATCTATCCCTTAAGAATAACCATGCAATCTATGAAGGCATTCCTCCAAACTCGCTTAGTGTGCTGCTTGCCACTTTAAAACAAGTTCAAGTTATGGTTCTTAACAACAGTCTTCTACTACTTTTTCACAATTTGCCCTACCCACTGCCACAGGAGGATGTGCCCACTGCCCACATCCTGCAGCTCCAGAAGAAGGGCCTGCCCCCAGAAAGCCACTCTCCAATGAAGAATATGTAGCATAACTGAGGAGCTTGCGGCTTGCGAGGGACCTTGTCCAGAATGCAGAGTGTCTGCAGGCCATGTTTCGTGTGCCCTCCTTCAAGAACTGGACCACAATTAAGGTACCAGAGTTGGGAAGATGACAGGACTTCCAGTCAGTCTCCGAGCATGCAGTGCAGGAAGTGGTTAGGGCCATGGAGCACATAGGTGCTGCAGCAGAGACAATTTGAACACTACATGGCCTACTTTGAGAGGATTGCTGTATCAATTGTGTGATTGGCCAAGAAGGCACCAGCGCATCCACCTCACCAGCAGCAACTGTACCAACCACAGGTGCTCCTGGAGGCACCTTCCATGCTGGCACAGTTGGGGCTGGCCCAAGGCACCCCAGCCTTGGCACCTCTGCAGGCTTTGCAGGCACGATTCATTTGTCCACAGGTGGGGCAAAGGCACTCTGGGCTCACACATCAGCAGCATGGGGCGGCAGCATGTAGTGGGTGTAAACTTGCTAAGAGCTGCAAATGCTTGCTTCCCCATGGGGGGGTGCAGTTGTGCCCCACAAAAAGGGGAGAATGCTTTCTTACACGGGCTGTCCCTCATAAAAAGGGGATGAACTGGGTAACTGCTGTAACTGTGAACTTGCCCATTGGGTTTACTGCTTGTGTTTTCTTCCCCATCCAAAGGTGAGAAACCAGACAAGTGTGATGCCTGCTTCTTTCCCGGGTGAGGGTGTGTGTGTGTGTATATATATACACTGTAGAAGCATCAGGTTGCTATGGTCTCTATGGCCCTTTCTTCAGAAGGTGTTCCCTTCACACATACCATTATGAGTCCAGCAGGCCATTGGGAGATTCGGTAGACAATCTTCCAAAGGGAGGGCATTAGGGTCCCATGGAGGATACACTATAGTTGTATTTTACACGTCAAATTAAAAAGTTGTTAGGCTCCTTTTTCTGTGCTCACAGCTGCACAAATAACTGGAAATCCATGTCCACCTCACCCACCACAACTGAATAAAGAGTAGCTCCTTCTGTCCTCTGCAGAGACACCACCTCCTGCTATTCAAGGGACTCAGAGAGCTCACTCACTCACTCACTCACTCCTCCATTGGGATTGTTTTGGTAGTCTGGGTGAACCAAAAACCCACCTGCAATAACTAGAGAGATGTTTCTTCCTTTTGTGTGTTAATCTAGGAGTTTCGTGTCAGTGTGTGAGTGAGGCACAAGCATAGATAGATAGATAGATAGATAGATAGATAGATAGATAGATAGATAGAAGTGAGCAATATAGTGAAGTCCACACTAGGGGAAATCCTTTTATAGGATAGGATCCTCACATTTTCCAATGCCACAACCTCACATTTTCTGCTGGAGAATGAAAGACACAGTTCTGCAGCTGTAAGTGGGGTATAGAAATGTGTTTGTTTGTTTGTTTGAAATATTTATACCCTGCCACTTCAGTACACTACTGCTCAGGGCGGCTCACAACAATAAAATACAGTAGATACAATGTAAAATAAAAGTAATAAAAGCTGAGGAAGAGAAGGAAAGGGAGCAGGGGTGACCCCTATAGTTTAAGGGACCTGCCTGGTGATCTAGCTTTTCCCTCCCCACTTTGGGCTCTCTCCTCTTGCAACCTATCTGTCAATCTTTCACCCACAACCTGACTGGGATTTTGCCTTCCTGGGCGAAATGTTCTGTCAGATCCCAGTAGGGAAGTGAACACAAGGGACCAGGGGCGACACTTGCTTTTCCTTGATAGGGTAAGACTGCCCCATTTTTCCTGTCACAGCAAAACAAAAAACAAACAAACAAAAATGTTTGAAACTTAAACACAGGAAAACATTAGGGGTGTGCACAAAACCGGCTGGCCCAGTTTGGTTTGAGTCTGAACCAGACCTGAATAGGACCAGGCCAGTTTGGTTTTGCCCCCCATTGACCCCCTTGAGTTTGATTCAGGTGGTTTTATGAGTCAATTTTAAAACAAAACACAACAAAAATCGGGCATTCTTCGGCCATTTCTGGGCCTTTCCCCCTAACGCCTGAACCGGGTGATGTTTGCCATGAGGAAGTCCGGCGGAGGCAGGGGGGACTTCCACAGACACCCCCATGGCCTTGGAGAAGCCCCCCAGAGGGGCTAAGTACTAAAAAAAAATATTTATTTTATAAAATTGATTTGCAACACCACCACCCCCCCAAATGGCTGAGGGTGGGGGGGGGGGGTTTGAACGAAATTGGTTCAACATCAAACTCTTTGGATGTCAAACCTGTTTGCACATCCCTAGCACACAGACAGATTTTCACGTTTATTTTATACCAGGAAGTGGGTGAAACTTGCAAACAGCACACTTGTTTTGTAAGCAGCAGTTTCTCCACCTGAGTCACTTAGTGTGACAGAGATTAAAACTGCTCTCTCAAAATTCTCCACCCCAGGCATGGAGAAAAATATTGTGCCACAAGTAAGTCCCGCCTCACTGTTTATAATGCAATCTCTATGCTTAAGCGGTGGAAACACCACATTACAACTCAGATGATAATCTAATCATATGATAGTGACTCCCCACATTCCGAATCCTACATTACATCTAGTATTTAATTCTAGGGTAAAGAATGTGTGGTTTTCCATTCAGATGATCATTTGTATATGGGTAGCAGAATCTAATCACACATTTAAAGTATCATCTAAGCTGGCCCCTTGTAAGTTTCTTGGAAGATGATCTCCCCAGTGGGCAGTTCAGCAGTGACAAACAGGCTTCCCTGAAAGGCAGCTGCCCACCATTACCAATGTTCCTACCCAACAATGTGATATTGCAGGAGATTATTGAGCATCTTCAATAATCTGTACTCTCACTTAGTGCAGAGCAATGGTGACTCCCAATAGGTCTCTGACTAGCTTTCCATATGAACTGACCACACACCCTAAACATATTTCAGAAGGTTCTTCAGTGGGCAGGAGTTCTGTGACAGATGTTCTTTGGCAGAACAATCAACGTGGATAGGGTTTGTTGCTAAAGATTGAAAACCACTGCACTAATACATCACAGGAATCTTCTGCCAGGCATTCTTTTAGACTTTTCCTAGGGTCCTAAGAGGTACTCATGGACTGATTCATTGGAAGAAGAAAATTCTTCCCTTCAGCTTATCATAGATGCAAAGCTTGACCTAGTCAAGGAAATTACTCATGGGAACAATTAGAATTGGCTACAATCTTTCAATGTGAAGGAATTTATAGTGAATAGGGATATGTGGAGCTTGAGAGTTCACCTTCATATCTTGAGTTTAACATTGATTCCAGTGTGTTCAATCATAGCTCTGTTCAACACCATACTTACTTTTTTCTCCCAGAAGCAGGGTTTTTCCTCAGTTCAATATTTGTTTATTCCGTTTTCTTCATTACGTTAGTAGCTTGCTTCACCTCCCTTGTCATTTTGTGTCATTTCTGCTTTCAAAAGGATCTTATCCCAGCAACCACTTGGTCTCTCCTTCAGGGTTTACTTCATTTCTTCTGATGACTATTGATCTTGTCTAAACAACCCTTCTGAATTTCTTTGACTTTCTCTTCTCTGTCACAATACTAGACTCATTTGCATTGGATGTGTTCTATATACAGAGTAGTTGGCCATGTTTATCTGAACTGCCTTCTGATGCCTGAAACATGATTGTGCTGTAGTTTTAATTAATAAATACATTTTATAATAGTTTTTAATTTTATGATAGTTTTAATTGATTAATATATTCATTAATAAAATTTTGAATTCATTGTTGGATTTCTGTCTAGTCATTGCCCACAAATTTTGTTATGGTTGTACTTCAAGTACCTCAACTGGCAAAAAATAAATAAAATAAAATCAGATACGGCTACCAAAATTTAGATAAATCAGCATATGGATAGAAAGCTGAAATTGGTAGTCCTAAACATTTCTAGAAATGTGTAAAAATGGGGTATAAAGTCTGCCTTATAATAATGATCAACACAAAGCAAAGAAGGGGAAGAATGGCAAACGTATATCAAACTTGTTCTATGCGGATGATGCAGCAATTATATCACCAAACCCCATAGTGCTCAGGAAAACAGAATTCTAGTGAAATGTTGTAAAGACCATCTTCTGATTAATTATCAGAATACTGAGATCATCTTCTTCACAAAAAGACCTAAGTTGTATAACTGGAACATCAATGAGCATAAGATTGAGCAGTTAGATACTTTAAATATCTGGGAGTCATATTAATTAATTAATTAATTAATTAATTAATTAATTAATTTTTATTTAGTGCATTTTTATACGGCCCTAACCCAAGGTCTCAGGGCAGTTCACAACAAATAAAAACAAAACATTAAAATCAATTAAAATATTAATATTTTAAATATTAAAACAAATCAATAAATAATCCAAAAGTTAAAAAGTTAAAAAGCTAAAAGGCCTGGGTAAAAAGATAAGTCTTCAGATACTTTTAAAAAGCTGCTAGAGATGGGGAGACTCTTATTCCCACAGGAAGCGCATTCCAAAGTCTCGGGGCGACAACAGAGAAGGCCTGTCCCAGGGTGGCCACCAGATGACATGAAGGTAGCCACAGATGAGCCTCCCCTGATGTACACAGTGGACGATGGGGATCATGCAGAAGAAGATGATCTTTATCAGGTAAGCTGAAGGCTGATATGGAATATGTTGTACTGTCAGCACAAAAAAGTGTGACAGCCGTTTTGAATTTTTTTCATTCCCAAGGAGCTGAGTTATATACCGCTTTTCAACAAAAGTTTCCAAAGCAGTTTACATAGACAAACAAACAAACAAACAAACAAACAAACAAACAAACAAACAAACGGCTCCCTGTCCCCAGAGGGCTCACAATCTAAAAAATAACGTAAGATAGACACCAGCAACAGTCACTGGAGGGGTACTGTGCTGGGGGTGGATAGGGCCAGTTACTCTCCCCCTGCTAAATAAAGAGGATCACCACATTAAAAAGGTGCCTCTTTGCCCAGCTAGCAGGATATTCAGAAAAAAAAATAAGGCAGATATCACCTACAATGTTGCTAAGTTTTTTGCTGCGGTTATTAGGGTCTGCCAAGAGATTGTAAAGGGTGCTAAGCTAAGCTGGAGTGTAAATAACTGAATATAAAAACATTTGGGAGTTGATGTCTGAAAGGTTAAACTTTTATTTTGTTTTTATTCATGAGTATATTATGACTTCATGTTGTTCCTATTTGGTCATGGACTGTAACAAACTTGACCTGAACTGAAGGGGCAGAATAATATTCTGTGGGCTGTGGGAATGTTGGGCTTCCTCTCCATACTGCTGAAATTGCTTTGGACTGGAAGGTCCTCACACTCACGTAGGCTTTATACCGAGGCCCTGTCTAAGCCTTATCCCCCAGTGCCTGAAGTGCCATAGTAAGCAGCTGCCTCCATCCCTCCCTGTGGCATGCGGATGAGAACGCATAGCCATCAGCCCCGCCCCACCCATGAAGGATCTGCCGTCACCCTCTCAAACTACATCCTTGAGAAATCTTTCCCTCTCCATCCTGTGGAATCTTTGTCTCCTGACCCCTGAATTGCACCTCTCACACTGATCTTTCCCTCTTCTCTCCACACAGTCTTTCCTTCCCTACCCAAGCCAAACTGCACCAGTCTTTCTTTTCCTGCCCTAAGTGATCTTTCCCTTCCTACGTTGGCAGCATGGCTGGAATGCAGGGACAGTCACTCTGGCCCATGCTGCCCCACACAGAGTGGGCTGATCTGCCTCCCAAACGGGGCTGCGTGGGAAGGAGACCACACCCCCATGCCAGATGTCAGATATGGGGGTGTGGCTAGCCATCCCCCGCATATGACATCAGATGTGGGGGTGGGGCCAGGGGGCAGCAGCAGTCAAACATGGGCTGCCGGCAGCCTCCCTCCACTCCTGGGGACAGTGGCAGGGATACTACCATTGCCACCACTGCCCCACTGCAGTTGGTGAGGGAAGGGGCTGGAGATGGCAGGGTGGCAGAAGCAGCTACTTTTCTGCTTTCACCAGTCTGCCACTTGAGGCAGCTGTCTCACTAGGCCACATTAGCAGACCAGCCCTGCTTTGCACATGGACTTGAGCCTACTACACATGGACACAGCCTATGCAATACTGTTGTATATGTGTGGAGCTTTATGCACACCCCAAGCTGAACACATGGAGGCTGGGGACCAAACCTGCCTCCTTTGTGAAGAGGGCTTCTGGCAGAAGGCTTTGCTGTGTCATGTACATCTAAACATGGGGCAAGCTACATGCATGCGAGATTTTCCTTTTCACAGACTTAATGACAGGTTGGCAACAAGAGGATTTCTAATGGCAACCAGGAACATACCTATATCTCCAGAGGGCATGTGCACAAAGGTATATAAGGAAATGTGGACAATAGAGTCTTTTTAATTAAAGGACAGAAAACATTGACAGATTGTGTGGAGATGATGATGATGATGATGATGATGATGATGATGATGATGATGAATCTAATACCATGACCGTTTCAGCTTTTCAAGATGAATTGTAGCACTATAGATGTTTATTACCAGAACAATTACACAGGGAGTGAAACTGAGACTGCACTGAAGTGTCCTTTTCATGAGTGATAGACAGGGCTGCCAGCTGGCCAGCTGACCCTTTTTGTTTTAGGTCAGTTGCCAAACAGATTCCACTTTCTTCAGCTTTGTCTTCTTCCTATTGCTATAGACCTTGGGTCAATAGTCAAATTTTGCTCTGGGTTCTGTCCTCAGACCCACCATATACACTGCTGTTATCTGTCCCTGGACATGACAAAAGATGTTTGTTTCCATCACCACATTCACCAAAAATGTATTAGCCCTGACAAAAATCCACTTGGCTCCATCCCTGCCTCCACGCATGGCTACTACTGGCTTCCTGAAATGAAGTGTAGTGTAACGGTTACAGTGTTGGACTAGGAACGGGGACATCTGAATTCAAATCCCCATTCAGCCATGAAATTCATTGGGTGACTCTGGGCCAGTCACGTTTCTCTCAACCTAACCCATCTTACAAGGTTGTTGTTAGGATAAAAACAATGTATACCACTCTGGACTCCTTGGAGGAAAAGCGGGATATAAATATAACAATAAATACATAAATCAATAGAATTATCCATGCCATTCCAGTGGAACAAAATACCCCTGAAGATAATGAATGACAGTCTGCATTTAAAAACCAAAAAGGAAAGGAAAGATAAGACAAGACACAGGGTGGACCTTACAGCGGTGGCTGGAAATATAGTAGCAGAAAAATCTGAAACTACAGAAGTAAAACAGAAGGCTCAAAGGTGAAAGGGGAAAGGACTCGTGGAAAGAAAATGAGGTTCAGAGTGTCATGTATCATGTAAAACATTTAATGCTCTAGGGTGGAAAAGATAAGTAAGTCAGTAAGTGTGTATGTGTGTGTGCACGCGTGCATGTGTGCTTGTATTATTCCTGGTTATATTACATTAACTATCTGTTGTATTTTTCCTAGATGTTCTAACATATTCAGCCTTTTTTTAAAAAATGGAGCAACAGAATATTCTGGAATTCCCTCCCTCCCCCCCTCCCTCCCCCCTCCTCTCTTTGAAGAAGATACATTTTCTAAGAAATATTCTCCTCAAGTATATTCAGAACAAGAGGAGTGAAGGAAATCAGATAAATGCATTAGTGGAAGTTCAGCTGGTTGCCGAAGCATGTTTTAAAAATCAAATAAGGATATAATGGTATGCATAGTTTCCATATCAAATTATGACATTATTGGCAAAGATGAGAAGGTGACACAATTCAGAGCATTCGTACTTCCCTGATAAGAGATGAAGCAATCTTAAATGGAATACAAAAGCAATTCTGTAATCAAGCACAGACTCGCACACATTCATTTGGCTCTGGCAAACGGAGATCCACATAAAGAAAAATAATTGGTTTCTTTTTTCTTAAGGAAAAAAAGTGTCATATTTTGCTGATGAAATTTACCAGATTGACAGCTCTGGGGGCTACAGTTTGCTTATGTATAGGAACAAAGAATGACATCCTGAAACAGACAGAATGCTGTATCTAACCTGCTGACTTGTTTCTGTCAGTGGCCACCCCTCAGCCATTTCCCACTTCCATCCGCACAGTTCTGTACTTGTGGAATGAGAATGATTACATTGCTGGAATGCTTTGTTTTTCTCTCCCTCTCTCTTTACACACACACACCAATGTCTGCCTCAGCTTTCAGAAACCCAGAAAATATTTATTCACAGTTTGCAAAAGACATGCATGATCACTGAATTGGGCATAGAAGTGAGCTTCACTATGAAATGCTTTGGAGAACAGCTTGATTTTTCTGCACCACCATCCCCATATGAAATGTTTCTTTTAGCCTTTGCTAGTAAAGATTGTTTCCCATACTTTGTGGACAAAAGATACAGATCGTTCCACACACTCATCTTTCTCATATGTGGGCTAGCATTTTTAGGGCTGCTTCCAGAGTTTATGTGCCCCACTAGAGGTTGCTGTGCCCCATAAGCCTATTTCGAAAAGCCAGAGGTCCTTTAAGTCAGAGGTGTCTCTGATGAAGCACAAGGAACAGCAGATGGAAAAGGAAACCATGCCAGTTCTAGTTATACAAACTTTTGCTGAGAAAATACTGTGACATTCCATTGAATGCCTGTGATGATTAGTCGAGGGTCTCATGTGGCATATACTTGGCACTTCCTATCAGCACTTTAAATGCAAAACTCCCCCCGCAAACCAAAACCAAATTGCATTTCAATCATTAAATACAGAATAAAGTGCACAATACTCATAAGATCCTCCCATCAAATGAATTCAGTAATCAAAAACCTTTGGGTTATGATGAGAGTTAAGATGCTTTACATTTTCACTTGCGCTCTAAAAAGAATGGAAATTGCAAATTAAGGTGCCCATCTTAACTTCTGTGCCATATAAGCTGTAAAGACTTTGGGCAGTGGTATATGGTGACGGCTTTAGAAATCAGGCTCTAGGCACCCACACTTTGCCTTGATCAGAAATGCATCAGGCAGAAATACATCAGGGGCATCTCTAGGAAGTGATTAGGGAAATAGCACCTGTTAAATGACTGCCTGGATGCATCCCTCCCCAGCCCAATATCCAACTGAAAGCCCAGACGATCCTCCACTGGCCAGGCAGTGTAGAGGTCGGGGTGGGTGGTGGGGAAGCATCATGCCAGAGTGCTCATAGACTGTCCTTATCAGGCACCTAT
Source organism: Hemicordylus capensis (assembly GCF_027244095.1). NCBI lineage: Eukaryota > Metazoa > Chordata > Lepidosauria > Squamata > Cordylidae > Hemicordylus > Hemicordylus capensis. The sequence goes on from NC_069660.1 coordinate 62,084,819, forward strand.
GTTCAGAACCAGGAAGTCATTCACTAGAAACAGCCAGGATTGCCCCTCCCAAATTCAGAATTCTCAGTATGACTCAGTTATGCTCTTAACTAACTTTCCCTTTGTTATTCTCCCAGTAGTTATGTTATGTTACTCAAAAATCACTAGATTGATGTTTTTCAAACCAGCAAAAGACTCTGGTGCCTTATGGACCATAATTTTTGGGGAATGCTAAAAAGACATCAGTATTTAAACACACACACACACACACACACACACACACACACAATCTGTATATTTTTGAAAAAAATGAAAAAAATGTAACCAAACTTTGTACCCTATTTTTAGGAGTTAAAAACTAAAACTGCTGTATCACAGCCATTTTGCAACAGAATTACACCAAATTCAGAGGAGTGGTGTCTCTTGTCCCCTGGTTGATGTGTACATGGATACCTTTGACTTTATGTGTGCACAGTGGGTACCTTTGACTTTATAACCAATAAGCAATAGGATGTTCAGGGCTTATAATGGCGGAATGTTGAAAACATGCCTCATCTTAACTATGCTGGCACTGTTGTGCCAGTATAATCTATCAAGATGCACGTTACAGCAGATTATGTATTTAATATGTCACATATTGCTGACTTCCCTTGGTTATATCCCAAGAAAGTAGCAATAGTAATGAACGCATGAACATCTGGAGACATTTTGCTGGCACTGAAAGGTCAAAGCAATTCATTAAATATTGAGGCTCTGGTTGTGAATTCCTTGAAGCTAAAATGCTCAGAAAGCAACTGTCAATCTACTTAGCTGTAGGTGGGGGGGAAGCCATCGAAAATAAAGGAAGTGAGGAGGGGGAGTAAGAAATTACAGAAAATCCCAAAATGTGTCTATTCCCCCACCCCACCACTGTATGCAGAGGCGTATCTAGGGCAAATAGTGTCTAGGGCAAGCACTGAAATTGCACCCCTGTCCAAACATCTGACGCCCATCTTTCAGATACTTTACCATAATATAAGCTCAAAAATACAAGTCAAGCTTGTTAGTCTTTTCATTAACAAATTATGGCACTACATGAAACAGGGAAGACCTGAGTTCACATCCTCATTCAACCATGAAACTCACTGGGTGATTCTGGGCCAGTCATGTATCTCTCAGCATAACCTACCTCACAGGGTTGTTGTGAGGCTAAAAATAACCTTGTTCTGTTCCTCTGAGCTCCGTGGAGGAAGAGCGGGATATAAATGTGAAAAATAAAAATAATTATTTTTATTCTCTCATCATGAATGTGCAAACCCACATCAAGGATTCTCAGATTCATCTTGGGCCATCAACCACCTTGGCATGGATTCACACAGTCATGCTAATGTCGGTAACCCACATGAAACCTTGAAAGCATCTATCCTTCCGGAGGGAGAGAAAGGGAATAGATGCTGCCTGAAATAACCAGCAAGTCCTCACTGGGAGCGGGGCCGCGGGGCGCCTCTCTGACCACAGTTGGGGCGGGGGGTGGGGCATGGCAGGCACTTTACGCCCACTGCATTGGTGCCCAGGGCACATGCCCTGCCTGCCCTACCCTCGTTATGCCCCTGCCTGTAGATGTGTGTGTGTGTGTGTGTGTGTGTGTGTGTGTGTGTAGATAGATAGATAGATAGATAGATAGATAGATAGATAGATAGATAGATAGATAGATAGATAGATAGATATGGCTAATGTAGTGTTCTTCCAGTCATGGTTGCTGGTGTTTCTTCCTAGAATGTGAGCCCTTTGGGGACAGAGAATCATCCTCTTCCTATTGTCTGACATCCTGACTAATGCTGCACTTGAACAATGAACAAACTAAGTTGTGCTAGTTCTAGAAGATCATATAGCGGCATGAAGTCACGGGGATGCTCAAAGTTGCACCCTTGCACAAAAGTTCTCTGAAAAACTTATGAGATGTGCCACTTCGTGCATACCAAATATGTTTCCACTAGTGCAACACTGGTCTGAAATACACCCTCCAGACTTAGCACAATTAGCTAGTGCGGAAGCGTTGACTGCATGCGTGTGCAAGTTAGGATATCGTCCAGTATTCTTTTTTTCTTTTAAAAGCACTTTTAACCCGCTTTAAACCACTTTTAAAGGGTGGTATACTAATTATGTGTTGCTGTTTTTGTTGTTGTTTACACAGTCAGACAGGTGTTTTTAACTGGTTTGTTTTATCCAGACATTGAGTCCTTCCCAAGGACCTGGGATGGCTGAATTTTATTGTCAATGTTGTTGCTGTTGTTATAGATATCGTCGCAGAATATAGCCTGTTCCCAGTAAAATTGCTTTTTTATAATTGGCTGATGCTGATTTCTGCAGCCTCTATGGTGTTGAGGTTCTCTTCGAGTTGTTTTGGAATTGCACCTAGGGCACCAATTACCACTGGGATTATTTTGGTCTTTTTCTGCCACAGCCTTTCCATTTCAATTTGTAGATCTTAGTATTTTGTGATTTTTTTCTATTTCGTTTTCTTCTATTCTGCTATCCCCTGGTATTGCTATGTCGATTATTTTAACTTGTTTTTCTTTCTTCTTGGCTACAGTTATATCTGGTGTATTGTGTGGCAGATGTTTGTCTGTTTGTAGTCGGAAGTCCCATAATATTTTTGCATCTTCGTTTTCTACAACTTTTTAAATTGTATGGTCCCACCAATTTTTGGCTACAGGTAGCCTGTATTTTTTGCAGATGTTCTAGTGTATCATCCCTGCTACCTTGTCACGCCTTTGTTTGTAGTCAGTCTGTGTGATCTTTTTACAACAGCTGATTAGGTGGTCCACGGTTTCATCTGCTTCTTTACAACAAACTTGCTGTTTGTTGTTGATTTTTCAACTTTTGCTCTTATTGCATTTGTTCGTAGTGTCTGTTTTTGTGCAGCCAATAATTGACCTTCTGTTTCTTTCTTCAAGTTGCCATTCTTAAGCCATTGCCAGGTCTTGGTGATGTCTGATTTTCCACTTATATTGTGCAAATATTGACCATGAAGTGGCTTATTTTTCCATTTTTCTGCTCGGTTCTTGACTTGTTCTTTCTTGTAGGCCTGCTTTGTTTCATTGGCGTTGAATAGTTTCTTGTTATTGACCATTTGAAGTGCATCTTCTTCATTGTCCTTTATATATTCTTCAAGGCCTCTTTTCTCCTCCTCTGCTGCTTGATGGACTTGCAGCATTCCTCTTCCACCTGAGCTCCGAGGGAGGTATAGCCTATCTACATCACTGCAGGGGTGCAGAGCATGATTGATGGTCATTATTTTCCTGGTCTTATGATCTAGCGTCTCTAGCTCTGCCTGGGTCCAGTCTATTATTCCTGTACTGATAATTCCTGCATCTGATAATAGGTATAGCCCAGGTGTTTATGGCTTGTATGGTGTTCCCACCATTGAGTTTGGACTTTAGGATCTTTCTAACTCTCCTGATGTACTCACTTCCAATTTTTCTTTTAACTTCAGTGTGTGCAATGTTATCAGCCTGGAAAGTACCAAAGTATTTGTAATGTTCTTTTTCTTCCAGGTTCTTGATGTTGCTTCCATTGGGCAGTTCTATTCCTTCTGTTTTTCTTATTTTTCCTCTGTTCATTATTAATATAACACACTTGTCTAGTCTAAATTCCATTGCTATATCGCTACTGAATATATGGACAGTGTTTAGCAGTGATTCGATTTCTGACTGGGACTTTCCATACAACTTCAGATCGTCCATGTACAGCAGATGGTTGATTTTACTTGATGTTTTAGATGTTTGGTATCCGAGGCCTGTTTTGTTTAGTATTTGTGAAAGTGGAGTCATGGCGATTACAAACAACAGAGGGGATAGTGAGTCCCCTTGGAAAATACCTCTTCTAATGCTAACCTGTCCAAGTGTCTCACCATTGATTGTTAACTGTGTACTCCACATGCTCATTTCTTTGTTTATAAATATCTGAATGTTTTTGCTGACACCAGTTGTTTCTAAACATTTTAGTATCCATGTGTGAGGCAATGAGTCGAAGGCCTTCTTGTAGTCAATCCATGCAACACTTTTTCTTCTCTTGCAATTTTCTCAAATCATTTTGTCAATCAGCAGCTGGTCTTTTGTTCCACTGGTATTCTGGCAATTTCCTTATTATTGTTGTTGTTGTTGTTGTTATTGATTTGAGTGTTAGACTGAAGATGGAAACACTTTTAATGTTAGACCAGAGATGGAGAGAGATGGAGAGACTGATTTTCAATTCTGTTCAGCCAAGAAGGACACTCAGTTACCTTCTGCCAGTCAGTATTTTTCAATTGACCAAGAGTAAACAGTCAGTACAGGCAAACCTTGTTACTCAAGTAACTGCTATTCATGGTTCTGCATAGTCACCGTTGTTTAATTGACACCTGATTTCATTATCTGCACATACGAAAGGGTTAAAACCCACATATCTGCAGTTCCTAGAGAGCTAGAAATGAATGTGGATGTCACTTTGGGCCGCCATTTTGTCAGGAGGAGACATTTTGTGGCTCATTTCTTTTTTAAAAGGGCATTTTCCCATGATTTTTTTTAACAGTTGTGGGGCATTTCACGGTGTTTTGAGGACATTCCTGGGTACATGTTGACCCAGCAAATCATGGTACGGTAAGTATTTTCTACCATTTTTGCTTTTTTTCGCCTTCTTATGCTTTTTCGCTATTTTGTCATCTTTTTTGTCCGTTCTGGAACCTAATACCCATATAGGCATAATGCTTCATTACTTGTGCTAGTAGATGAGGAACAGAACCCCCATGAATATAGTCATCCCTCACCAACTGCAAGTGTTCCATTTTGGGAAAATCTCATGGTTGGAGAATTCGAGGTTGGTGAGCCATTGAAAAGCATTGGGGAAAAGGGGGTTGGAGAATCACGGTCACAAAAAGACTGAAAAATAAATTAAAAATCTGTGTGCGCGCGCTCCAAAAAGCACCTGGAATCCCTTGGAATCACCAAGAGTCAGCAAGAGGAGTGAGGAACCCCCGAAAATCACCCCAGAATTCCCAAAAATCATTCTGGAACCCTCAACAACCCCTGAAAATCACCCAGGAACCCCTGAAAATTGTGAAACACCCCCCCAAAAAACACCAAAAAAATCTCACCAAACCATTGATACTCAGGTCACAGTTGGGAGACCTGTCACAATTTCCCAGTCGCAGATACCCAAAACTGTGACTGGGGAAACTGCAGTTGGCAAGGAGTGACGGTAATGGAGTTTGCCTTTATTTTTCAATGGAGGAGAGCTGGTCTTGTGGCAGCAAATATTAATTGTCCCATTTGCTAAGCAGGGACAAGTTTGCATTTGAATGGGAGAATATATGTGTGAGCACTTAAGATATTCCCCTTTGGGGATGGGGCCTCTCCAGGAAAAGCAACTGCATACTTGCATGAAGAAGGTTCCAAGTTCCCTCCCTGGCATCTCCAAGGTGGAGCTGAGAGAGACTGCTACCTGCAACCTTGGAGAAGCTGCTATCAGCCTGTGTAGCCAGTACTGAGCTAGATGGACCAACAGACTGACTCAGTATATGGCAGTTTCCTAATTCTATATTCCTAATTTAAACCTACTCATATAATTGCTGGAAGGGTAGAAACACTTTGGAAGGAGGGTAAAATCAAATACTTAGAAAGAAAGGGTTGACATACAGAGAAAGGGTACACCAGTGCAGTGAGACAGCAGCCTAGGGGAACTTCCCAACTAATGGCACCAGTTTATTGGGGAAGTGGCAATTTTCGACAGCCTCCCCATTCCCAGGAAGCCCTCTGTGCCTCCTGAAAATATGTTCCTGAGAGTTGCACAGGCAGGGAAAGATTGCTGCTTCCCCGTTGCACCTGTGCAGTTAGGCTGCTCTTTTGCTGCACTGTGCATCTTTGTGCTGTATGTAAGCCACTGGGGTAGATTACATGGATATATCTAGCTTCTCCAACAGGCAAGTAGAGCTGTGATTTCAATCCTTCCCTGTTTTATGAAAGAATCAGCAGGGTAAACCAAGTCTCAACCTGTTTCTGTAGCAAAGTGGGGGGACTGGAGATAAAAGGTAGGTGAGATTTCTCACAGAAAATCCAAAAAACATCTTATCCCCTCCTATCCCTTAGTACCACCATGGACAATCTCTCCCTAGGATCTGCACAACTTTACCATTGCAGCAGCTCCTTTATGAAGTATCAGTGATGCTATTGAATTACAGTTGCAGACAAATATGTAGTTCTGAGAATCATGTGGCCCTTTATAATTAATCCCAATGTTACCTAGGGCAGCAACATTTAAGAAGTCTTGCTTCATCCTTGTAGAATTTTCCTTGGGAGACTAAACTACTCCCAAACGAGATTTGCTTTAACTTGCTTCACGGCATGGGCCTTGAAGAGAGTTAGTTCCTCATGAAAGCCAAAAGATTCTCTCTAGCATTGGATTTTCCCCAGGCCAGGAATGGAAGTCAGATGTTGGTATGCTGCTTGGGGAGTTAAATGTTCTCTTTGCAAAGTCTCAGACTATCAAGTTACTATCCCCCCCGCTCTCCAGTTATATTGCTATTCTTGCCTGACAGCTCAATTTCTCCATAGCTATAGGCTGCTGTGGGTCAGCAGCTCATTCTCTCAGGAGATATTTGTAAGCAGGAGGACGTTTTAGTAGTATGGAGAAGCTGGGATGAATTCCTGAAGCAACAGATAATTTTGGGATCAAAATACAGAAAACCAAGTCTATTCTATCTGTCTCTATCCAAATCCCTTTAAAATGGATTAGCTTATGGTACCATTTTACTTATGGTAGGAAGCGTTTCTGCGGCAGAAGTGCATGCACATTCGTGGATTATGGGATATCCTTTCTCTAAGCAAAAGGGTATTATCCCATTAAGGAATGCATGACAGTTTTATACAGTGGAACACAGAAAGCTGCCTTATACCATGTCAGACCTTTGGTCCATCTAGCTCGGTATTGCTGACTGGCAGCAGCTCTCCCAGGTTTCAGGCAGGAGTCTTTCTCAGACCTACCTAGAGATTCCAGGACTTGAACCTGTGACCTTCTGCATGCAAGGCAGATGCTCTACCACTGAGCTCCAGCTCCAGTTTATGTGTACCTTAGGGCTGTGCATCGGTACAGTAATTCAGTACAGCCCCTATTGTCAACATTTTGCATCATATTGTTTTTGATGCAAAATTGCTAATATTGGCACTGTTAAATACAATATTTTTGGACTGGATTGTGTTGAACTGCATTATTTATTTATTACTTATTTATTTGATTTCTCTACTGCCCTTCCAGAAATGGCTCAGGGCGGTTTACACAGAGAAATAACAAAGAGATAAGATGACTCCCTGTCCCCAGAGGGCTCACAATCTAAAAAGAAACAACCAGAAACCAGCAACAGTCACTGGAGGTACTGTGCTGCGGATGGATAGGGCCAGTTACTCTCCCCCTGCTAAATAAAGAGGATCACCATATTAAAAGGTGCCTCTTTGCCAAGTTAGCAGGGGTAATTAGAGGATCAGATGTCTGCTTTAATGCTTCTTTCAGTTATTTAGTTATGTCCCAAGACTTGTTTCTCTTTAAATCTGGTGACCTCATACAGATAGAAGATGGTGAAGAGAGGAGGAGAGCAGTTATGTGATTGCTATCTCCAGCTGCACGTTGCTTCAATGCCTCCTCAGGCTTGCAGATGCTCAAAGCATCTGCAATTGGTTCATCTACATCTCTGTTCCCTTCCAATCACAGTGCTTGGGGAGGGGGGCATAGATAGACATATCCAGCCTGCCTGCCAGCCTCTGCGTTAATTCCACTTAGTCCCCTCAATCTTATTCAAACAAAGCAGAAATGTGAAGGAGGGTGTGCTTTCTTCTAAGATACTTCGGCACACATCAACCTGCATTTTGGAGGACAAAGTCGTCTCAGGAGAGGCTTCAAATGCTTTCAAGCATGCAAGTAAAGCAAGGATTCAAGTAGCTAATCAAAGCAGATTTGCCTGCTTCTCAGAAACCCTGACAATTTGGCATGAAACTGGAGTGGTATTAAGCCCTTAAAAGGGTCTACCAGCAACCCCAACAAGGATCTACCATGCCTGGAAGTTAAATCCCATTCCAAATTTCAATAATGTATTTATAAATGTTAGTGATTTACCATTGTGTCCTGTTAGATGATGCATCAACCCAGTAACAATGCACTGGCTGATTCAGTCTGGGCTGGTATTAATATCGGATGAACAATAAAATAGTCACTTGCCTTGGATCAGAATAGGATCTGATCAGATCATTTGGAAATCAGTATGGGCACATCTTTGTTGCATTCCTACAAATCATATTCATGGCAGTTTTTCCATCAACCTTGTCCCTTCTTGACATCCTGTAGAGACACACTGGTTGCCTTTGGTCATAATGTGAAATTGGAGGCAACTGTGCCAGAGGCTGAAGATTTTAGTCACTTGAATTCATGTACCTGCAGTTTCGTCACCAAACGATTGGTCAATTTTAGCCCCCAAACCTGGATTTTTTACCTTCAGTTACAATTAAGTTTCCTCACCGAAACCTCACATCCAAAAGCAGCATTGTGTCATCTGAATTCTGGCAGCAGATCTAACCAGAGTTGAGGATAGTAAGCTCCTCCCTCCCACTTGCTCGATTGGCTACCATGGCATAACTTCCTGTGTCAAAGGAAGTCAGTGCAGCCAGTGCCTCCCTCTTTGCAGTCTCCCAGACTACAGATCAGGCTTATCTGGGAGTGCACAGGGAGAATGCACTGGGAGTGCATGGGGGGGCATGGAAGCAAACTGTGGGTCCGTTGGACCCGTGGTTTGCCATGATGTCCAAAGATGGCCAGTTTCCAAAGAAACATGCTTGCAATACATTCAGGGTGAAAGTAAAGAGAATGCAGAAATGTAAGGTAGTGAAAAGGTGGGATATTACAAAACTAATGAAGACACTAGACATAAAGTAAAGCAAGGACTATTGCACAAATTAGTAATATCAACTGGAAATGTTAATGAGAAATGGAACCATATGAAAGAAAAGATGATCGGGATATGCCAAAGTAATCTAATAGCTGAGAAACCAAAGAAAAAAGCAAAAATGGATGACAGAAAACATTTTCCAATTAATGAAAGAACATAGGAAGTGGAAGACACAGGATGGAAATGAATATAAGGAGTTACATATACAACAGAAAATAAAATGAGCTAAAGAAGAGTGATTTTCAGCATGGTGTACTGAGAACAACTGCAACAAAAACATGATAACTTCAACCTACACAAGAAAATAAAGGAGACTTTAGATTTCTATGAAAAGAAGGGTGCTTAAAAAGAAAGATCTTAATAGATGATGAAAGGCATGATAACGAACATAAAACAAAAATTTTTTGAAAAAAATATGTTGAACAACTTTTTGAAGATGAAAGATTGGATAACCTTGATATTGGAAGAAATGATTCTGGCCCTAAAATTCAGAAAGATGAAATAAAACAGGCTATAAATTCAGTGAAAAAAGGAAAAGCAGTTGGTCCAGATAAAATACCTGCTGAAATATTAAAATTATTAGATTAACACAGTATAGACATTTTATTTGATTTATTTAATTCAATTTCTGACTCTGGAACAAACTCTGATGATTGGTTAAAGTCTACATTTGTCACAATTCCAAAGATATGCAATGTGAACACCTGCAATCAATACAGAACCATCAGTCTCATGAGCCACACACTTAAAATATTTTTGAGAATAATAAATTCAAGTATTTATCACAAGTGTGCGGATATTTTAAATGAAAACCAGTGAACAACTTAGGAATGAAAGAGGCACTTTTGGGTATCCAAGTTTTCATTCAACAATGTAGAGATCTTAATAGAAATGTGTTTCTGTGATTTCTTGATTATAGCAAAACCTTTGATAGGGTAAAATATATTAAATTAATTGAACACTTTAAAAGGATTGGATTAGATGACAAGGACATTCATATAATTGGCAATCTCTACTGGGACCAAAAAGCAGTGGTTAGAGTTGAGGATCAATTGATAGAATTTATAAATATCAAGTGGGTGTTCAACAAGGATGAATACTTTCAACTCTTTTGTTTAATATCTATTCTGAAGCAATATTTAATGAAGCTTTATATGAGGTAGAGGAAGGAACTGCTGTAGGGGGTGAACGAATAAATAACCTTAGGTATGCTGACAATATAGTATTAATCTCTGATAACAAGAATGATATGCAGGCAATGCTAAATAGAGTAGTACAAACAAGAGAACAATGTGGTCTGACCATTAATACCAAGGAAACTAAAGTCATAGTCATTACAAAGGGGCAGCCTGATATGCCAAATATTGTAGTGGAAAATGTATTAGATATAGTAACATCATGTAAGTATTTAGGTTGCAGGTTAAATAATAAATGGGATAATACACAAGAAATAAAATCAAGAATAGAGCAAAGAAGGGGTACTTCTACTAAAATGAAAAAAAAATTATATAACCATGGACTTAATTTGAATGTAAGGATCAGAATGACTAAGTGTTATGTTTTCCCAATTTTGCTTTATGGCATGGAAGGTTGGACACTCACCAGAGATATGTGTAAGAGGCTTGAGGCTTTTGAAACATGGATGTATAGAAGAATGTTGAAAATAACCTGGGTAGATAAAGTCACGAGTTGAGAAGTTCTGTGAAGAATGAATAAAAACATGGAAATTTTAAGAACAATAAAAGAAAGGAAATTGGAATATTTGTGCATGTGATGAGACATCAGAGAAATCATCTTCTGGAATTAATATTGCAAGGAAAGATCAAAGGCAGGAGGAGGGCAAGAAGAAGGAAAACATTGTGGCTGAAAAATCTTAGAGACTGGTATGGTAGAAGCACTACGTCACTATTTAGAGATGCAGTGTCAAAAGATCAAGTAGGCTTAATGATAGCTAACCTCCAATAGGAGAAGAAACTAAAGAAGAAGGCAGACAAGCAGGGCCACAGTCTGGCCAAAGATCCTCATTAATCCACTGGATCAAAGTGATTCCCAATTCATGTAGTCTCCCTTTTGTGGCCACTTGTCCATTCCTTCAGTGTCTACTAATTGTCCATGTTTAGCAGCTACCCTTCTCAGCAGTTATTACAAGCGACACACCATCAGAATGGCTATATAATTATGCATGCTATGTATGTGCCATTTCAGAAACATTGCTTAATCTCAGACTTTCATATGAAGATATGCTTTAAATGCAAATCCACAGAGATTCCATTTCTGTGTTCCCCTCTGCATTTCAAGGCCGCAGACACTATAACAGAATCGCAGAAGGGAAATTATTTGCCAACTGCAAGCAGGAGGTTCCAACTGGTTGAAACTCTTATTATATGCTCTGATGGCTCTTAGAACAACAGGAGACTGCATGACTTGGTGAAACAGTAAGCAAAGAAATAAGCCTCACAGGTGTTCTATTTAGCTATACCCAATGGAATCTGATAGCCAATTTAGTTTTCTTGCTATACTTGTCCGCCTGAAATGGTCACCCAGGAAGCTGTTGTTGATTATGTGCCCTGCCAATTACAAATCCATAGCTCTTGTCAGAACAGATATTAGCTTTAGATGCAAGAAGCATGGATCTTATAACACAGACAGAACACATGTACATTCTAAGGCCTTCATCTGACAGTAGTGTAAGTGAATCTACTAGCACAGACCTTCAGAGGAGATAACCAACCAAGTCTGTTATTAGGAACTCAAATGAATTGGAAATACATTTGTGACTCTTTCTTGCTTTGAAGTATGCTTCACTGTCCATTTATTCCAGTGTAAGGTCGATATAAAATGGAGTTCATGTAAGTTGGTAGCTTCTGTTAGTTCAGAATGTGTTACATTGTGGTCAGGGAAGAGAATGGCGAAGACTAGTGATGGATAAGATTACTCTTGTTCTCTTCGTAATTGGCTGTATCTTTCTAAGGCTTTCTTGGAGAACTTTTACAAAGTCCCCCCCACATGGTCTCTTTTGGCTCATAATAAAAGCCTGGGGGAGTTTCCTACAAGTTCTCCTTACTGCCCACTTTTCTCCAAAACTACCCCTTTGCAAAGAATGAATGTTTGGTAGCAGAGAGGCTGATAACAGTAGCTGAGAACCAGCAGGTAGGACTGGCAGCACAGGTAGAGGCCTCATTTTTAGCCTACTAGCTTATGAGATCATCCAGCTCGCTCTCTCGCTCTGTGTCCCTATCAATTTTGCAATGCCTAGACTGATTTGAACCAAATTTGGTACTGTTACATGAACATAGGGATACCTCAATGGCATAGTTTGTGATGATGTCACCCACGCCAGTTCAAGATGGTGGATGCGTCAATGCTTGAGGCAGAACTTGGTAATTATCAATTAAGATTATAGGGAAAGGAAAGAAGGCAGATTAGTTCTTACCAGAACTTCTTGTTTAATTGGGGGAAAAACTTTATTTAAGATATATTCTACTTATAATTAAAGATTGTTCAGTTACAAAACAGCATTACATTAAATAACATTTCATTATATCAGATACAACTACCAGTAGGGATGTGCGAAACGTTTCGGATACAAAACGTTTTGTACCCAAAACAGCCTGTTTCGGGTGTTTTGTAGACAAAACAAAACACCCATTTTCCAGATCCAAAAGTTTTGTATACAAAACAAAACGTCCCTGTTTCAGCTACAAAACATTTTGTTGTTTCGGACCTCCATTTTGTGGTGATCTCTGAGTCAGTCTCCATTTTGTGTTTGACATCTCTTTGAATTTCCCACCCTTCCAGCCTTCTGATCAGTGACCTAAATCATGGGCTGACCTGCTGACAATTCCCTCCTTGTTCCCCATTGGCTCTTTTGCTTCTTCCCACTCTTTACTGACCCCACATTGGCCAGGGGAAGGGTTGCTAACCTATGGGGTGCTGGGTTCTGCTGTTTCTGTGGTGATCTGAGTGTAGATTCTCTGGTAACATATGAGAGTGGATTCTTGTTTTTCACTCAAAATCTCATATGCTACCAGAGAATCTACAATGAACACCTCGGAAACAACAAAACCCAGTACCCCACAGGCTTGTGGGTGTGGGGGTGGTTGGCACCCTATGTGCACTACACAACCCCTCGCTCTGGGCAACCCCAGTGCCCCCCAAGTGGAATTATGGGGCTGCTGAAACCTCCATTATTCCCCATGGGAGAAATCTTAAAGACACGTAAACTTCAACAAATCACAAAAGATCAGCCCTTTGCCCAATTCCTAATTCTGGAAGTTTCCTTGCCCCCATTGGGCACTACTACCCACCACACTCTGCTCTGGGTCATCCCTTTCCCCTTGATTTGAATCGATACATTTACTGGAATCCCCATTATTCCCTATTGGAAAATTCTTAAAGATGTGTAAACTTAAATAAAATTCACAAAGAAAATCAGCCCTTTGCCTAATTCCTTTGAAATTTGGGTGGTAGCTTACACCCATTGGACACTACCACCACCACCCATTCTTTTTGCCCTGGGACCCTTTTTAAAAATCCAAATAGATTCGGATTCGGATTCAGAAAATTTGGCTACAAAACAAAACAGGGCTGATTTGGATTCAGAAAATTTGGGTACAAAACAAAACGGGGATGTTTCGATTCAGATACAAATCGAAACAAGAAAATTCCAAAATGCACACCCCTAACTACCAGTTTTCATTTCCATATTTTCTTGTCAGAGTTACCAGAGATCAAACTTACCTGAAGTATAACATACAACATATTGCAATATGACAATTTATATGAGCTTCCTCAGTGCTGGGGTTCTTGGTCTCTGGCTGCCCCCGATGACCCTTTCCCCAATGCAACCCAGCTGACTAGCCCCAAGATGCAGCTTCCAATGACAGTGCACCTTCTGCCACACTCAAGACTCTGATGGAAAAGGAAGCCACACTGAAGACACAGTGAGGTCATTCACACAATCAGAAACTATGTTCAAACTGGGTTTGGGAGCTGTGTGTACTCCCGATTTTTGATTGTGTGGAAGCAAGGTTAGAGGAAAACCTGGGTAGAAGTGATTGTGTGGAAGCAAGGTAGGAGAAAAAGCTGCCCAGGTTTTCCTCTAACCTTGCTTCCACACAATCAAAAAATTGGGAGTACACACAGCTCCCAAACCCAGTTTGAACATAGTTTCTGATTGTGTGAATGACCTCAGTGTGTGATTGGCTGCCAGAGGATGATTGCCAGGGCAATAGGAAGAAAGCAGGTGGGATCAATCCAAGGATGACTGGAGCAGTGGGGATAGGAAAAGGAGTGGTATGGACACAGGATGTGGGACTAGGATATTAGGGGATAAAGGAGACAAGGCTCAATAGGGAAAAGGTGGATATCTGAAGGCTGCTAGAAAGCAACTAGAAGTGGTCAGGGAGGAATGCCCCACCAGGTTAGAGAATGAAATAGGTGAAAAATAAACCCCCTTCTACCCATCCTAAGGCCATGGGGGAAAGAAGAAGGATTAGGGTGGAAAGAAGGCTACTTCACACCTAACATCAGTAAAATTTTGTCTGTTAAAAAGAAATGTTTGTCATGGTCAATATCACAGTATGAAGCTCTTCACATGAGCAGTGTGGGGAGCCTGCAGGGCTTCTGCAGGGAGAGTGGGCTACCCATTTTCCCGCAGATGAGCACGGCACCTGCCCTGGGTGGCCAGATCGGCTGCCCACACAATTACTGGCTCCGTCACGGAGCCATTTGGGGTGGTGAGGATCAGGGCCGCCTGCCCCCCCCCACCCAGAAGACCCAGAATGCCCCATGCTAGTGCATGGGGCATTCTGGGGAGCCCCCTGACACTAGGAGGCTTGTTTTAGCCTCCTGGTTGGGGTCTCCCTGTGAGCCGCTGCAGCATGCGGCTGTGCTGTGGTGACCCACAATCAGGGAAACAGGGTTAGCAGACCGCTCACTCTGCTAACCTCATTTAAAGGGAGGAGGAATTAGGTGGGCGAGCCACTGGGCTTGACTGCAAGCTTGGTGGTTCCGATGACCACTCAAAACCAGGCTGGGCTCCCTTAACCCACTTTCCAGCGGTCGTGAGACTAGCCTCTATGAGAATAGCCTCTATGAGGCTCACTTGCCTTTTATATATACCCCTCAGAGTTAACAAATTCAAGAAATGGAAACCATTTTTAAAAAATCACCCTTGAAATTATGGTGTAAAGTGGCCTTATTCTGCATAGATAATGAGGCTGTTTTCACATGCAGGAAGAACCAAGCTAGGGAAACCCAGCCCAGTTTTTGCCTGCATGTGAGAACCCACAAGGGAGCAAACCCACAAGGGAGCCCTGGCTGTTAGCCCGGATTAAGGGTGCAAACATGCCCTTTGCCCAGGCTAACTGATCATGTGCTGGTGCCGCACAGCTCCACACAGCTCCACACAGCACCCACACACCAGCAGCCTCCCAGCTGGCATCAGTGGACTCCCCATAGTTGACCACACACTTGTATGGTGCATTATGGGAGTTCTGAGGGCCTCCCGGCCCCCAAACCTCCCTGCTGCTGGCAGAAGCTGGCAATCATCTGGGCAGGTGATCCACCGACCCAGCAACAAGGAGAAGATCATCTGCAGGGGATGTAAGCTTTTCAAGGCTCCCTCCACTCACCCCTTCAAGCGTTTCTCGTGGATCATGAGAAAGGGCTCCGTAAGTATATGGAATATTATAACCCATTTCCATCTTTGTCAGACTGCCCTTCCATATGTGGTGCATAAAGGCATTTTCATTGTGAAACCAGTTGACATGTGAGTGGCCCACATATTCTGCAGCATAATATAGGCAGTTCTGAGTGCAAATACTTAAAGTAGAGCACCGTGCTCCAGAAGCACTACTAACATTGGAACACAGACGGTGGATGTGTTACTTTAAGTATTTGTGCTCTTGCACAAAAGTGCAGGATTGCCAGCAGTTCCTTAGGAGTCCACAGCAGCATGAGTGTCTCAGAACTGTCTGTGGTATGCTGTGAAACATGTGGACCACTGTCTTTAGGGGAAAGCTTATTAATTCACTATGTGGACTTTTCTATCTTCAGGTTACCCAGTAACATCTCAAATGGGTTCAAGAGGATTGTAGAACCTAAAATGACAACAAATGGTATTTAAGTTTTCATTCAGTGAGTGGGAGGAACTTACTTTAAAAAAATATTTTTATTGTTTTATCAGAAATACAAACAAGAGGCATAAGAAAACAGAAAAAAGAAGAAATAAAATAAAATAAAATAATCAAGCAAAGCAAATTCAGTGATTCTCACTACAATCTGTATATATCAACCTGAATTCCTTAAGCAACATCTCTCTCCCCTCCTTCCCCTAATCTAAAAAATATATATAACTGCAAAAGTAACAAATAAATAACAATTACAATAGCAAAATTGATGCTCCTACTATCTGTACACAATAGCCTGCCTTAAATTTCTTGACAAAGAAAAACCAAATCTTGGATGAGGTACCAAACCCCGTGATATATTATAGTGAAAAAATGGTTAAAATGTCTGAAAGAAAGTCTTCAGATTTATTCTTAGTATATGCAGTAATTTTAGCCATTGATGCATATTCCCAAAGTTTGAGTTGCCAGTCATCTAAAGTCAGAATCAAATTTGTTTTCCAACAGGAAGCATAAAGAATTCTTGATTCCATCATCATATATAAAGAAAGCTCAGAATGTTTTGCAGGAATATATGGTTGGAGAGGAGAGGAGAGCTGGTCTCGTGGTAGCAAGCATGACTTGTCCCCTTAGCTAAGCCGGGTCTGCCCTGGCTGCATATGAAAGGGAGACTAGAGGTGTGAGCACTGTAAGATATTCCCCTGAGGGGATAGAGCCACTCTGGTAAGAGCAGAAGGTTCCAAGTTCCCTCCCTGGCATCAAGACAGGGGTGAGGGAGACTCCTGTCTGCAACCTGCTGCCAGTTTGTGTAGACAATACTAAGCTAGATGGACCTATGGTCTGATTCAGTATATGGCAGCTTCCTATGATCCTATGTTCCTATGGTTTAGTAAAATTTAACATAACAATTTCCAGGAAAAAAAGGAAAATCTATTTGCAAGATTTGCTGCATCTTCAAATGTATTGTGTCCTAAAGATTTTGGGCTGTTTTAACATGTTCACCACATATGATAAAAGGTACCTAACTGCTCCATACATTTCCAACAGTCTCCAGGGTATTCATTGTCCATCTCTGAAATAATTGCCAGAGTAATATATCAACACAGGTACATTTTATATCTGTAGGTATAAAACTGCAGGAGGAACTTTCTTTTACTTTTGGGAGAATTCTGCCTATGGAAAAAATCCTTCTGTCAGCTAAAGGGTGCATCCCTTCTTCCATTAATAGAAGCTACACCCATTCACAGACTGAAACATTCAAGATGCAATCTCATATCTCTTACCCAGTATCAGATTGTCTTTGGGCATGATCACCAAAGATATAAATATATCTCTGGAACTCTGTCATTCCTTCATTATCATACTTCTTTTAGCATACTTATTAGTAATATAATACATTTTCATGAAATATGATGCTGTCTGCTTCACTCTCTTCTCCCCTTTCCTCGGTGACGGAAATGCTGCTACAGCAATATTTCAAACACCAGGAGACCTAGGAAATATAATCCCCCAGGATCCCGGTACATTCCAGGTACCAGGAAGTGTGTGTGTGTGTGGGGGGGGGAGAGAGCGCACAATGCCTCCCTCTCTCTGCTGCCGCCACCTCCAAAGTTGAGAAAGGGTGGGGAAAGAGAGAGCCCAACCCCATCCCTCTTAGATGGTGCATCACAGCAGATGCTGAAGAAAAGGAAGAAGAGGAAAAGAGAGACCTCTCTCCCCAGCCGTCAGTGAGCAGCTGCAGCAGCCACCAGGAAAAGGAGTCTGGGGGCTCACGGGAGTGGCAATTACAAGAGCATTGAGAACCTTTTCCCAAGTATTGTCCATACTTGCTTGTAATTGCTCACCTCAATCCAAAATGAGCCTGCAGGAGTTCATGTATTACCAGATAGCATCAACGATGTGGCTCAGTAGAAAGCTGCTAGGCATCAGTAATGTGTAAGCAACACCCTTTAGAAACAAGAAACATGTACAATCAAGCCTGCAGTTGTAACAATAATTGCCTCTATTGGCTTAATCCTCCATATATGTAACATCAATATGGCAGTAATGATACAACTAGCAATATTTATAATCTTGTATAGTATCATTTTAGGCATCCATCAAGATGGTTTTCCTTCTGTGTGTGTGTGTGTGGGGGGGTTAAAAACAGAAAGCATTATTTACAAGTAGAAAAAAATTACTTATTATGCAAATACTCCAGGATTATATGTGACTAATGGCCTGCTAGCACTGGTGTAAGAAATTGCCTTTCTGCACAGCTTGCCAGTGCATATATAAAATACCAACCCCATATAAATGGCCATGCATTACTCTCCTTGTGGGCATGTCTGACTTACAGGACAAATCCATCTTTCTAGTGGAAGTTAATTTGGGAAACAAGAAGCTGAAATTCTGCTAACAGAGCTTGGAAGAATGACCTTCCTGGCTCACCCAGCATTCAGTGATTCACTCAAGGGTAGCCTTGAAGGTGAGGTTTAAGGATATGGGTT
Source organism: Hemicordylus capensis (assembly GCF_027244095.1). Taxonomy (NCBI): domain Eukaryota; kingdom Metazoa; phylum Chordata; class Lepidosauria; order Squamata; family Cordylidae; genus Hemicordylus; species Hemicordylus capensis. Next base: position 62,103,364 of record NC_069660.1, read on the forward strand.
AAAGACATCGGCATCAGAATTTGGAGGCATAAAGTATGTTTTCTCCTCTGTGCCAGTGACTTGTTTGACTTATTTGCATTGGACCATAGGACCATAGGAAGCCACCTTATACCAAGTCAGACCATTGGTCCATCTAGCTCAGTATTGTCTACACAGACTGGCAGCAGCTTCTCCAAGGTTGCAGGCAAGCATCTCTCCCAGCCCTATCTTGGAGATGCTGCCAGGGAGGGAACTTGGAACCTTCTGTATGCAAGCATGAAAGTGCTCTTCCCAGAGTAGCCCCATCCCCTAAGGGAGGGGGAAATCTTACAGTTCTCATCAGGGGTGTGGGGACAATAGAGCAAGGAGGGACAATTGTCCCTTGGCCACCAGGCTCTGGGGGGACCACCAAGGTACCTCCTTGCCTTTGGCCAAGGCACCCCCTTGCCACCTTTCACATCCAGCCAGCAAACTAAGCGCTCACCAGCTGAGAGCATCAGCATGCTCTCATTGAAATGCTGGCTGGGCAGGGAGGGAAGGCACGGAGGCAAGGAAAGGATTTCCCAGTCAGCGATTCAATGAACCGCGGACTGGGGAAACTCTGCACGGGCTGACTGGCCTGGTCCCCGGTTTTGGCCATGCCCCTTGCATCTGACATCAGATGCAGGGGTGTGGCTTTGGGTGCACAATTAAGAATAAAAGGTGTGGGGGAGCCACCGGCAGAACATTGCCCATTGGCCGCAGGCAAGCTCCCTACACCCCTGGTACTCATACATGTAGTCTCCCAATCAAATGCAACCAGGGTGGACCCTGCATAGCAGAGGAGACAATTCATGCTTGCTACCACAAGACCAGCTCACCTTCCGTGGAGCATAAGGAAGCTGCCTTATACTGTCTGACTATTGGTTCATCTAGCTTAATATTATCTACACTAAAAACTGGAGAGGAAATGTGGACCAACTGTATGTCAGGACCCACTTGGACTCTGAACTGGAGAATATCCTCATAGAAGAGGAGGAGGAGGAGGAAGAGGAGGAAGAGGAGGAGGACCATGCCCCAGCTTAGACTTCCAGCCTGAACAAAAAGCTTTCTAGATCAAGTGTTCACAAACAGTGGTGCTCCAGATGTTATAAACTGTAGCTGGGGATGCTGAAAATTGTAGTTCAGTAACATATGGAGTACCATAGGTTGGGAAACCCTGTTCTAGATCCAACAGTCCCCGAACAACCAGAGGTTGTCATGCCTTCTGCAATCACCCCCTCAGAAGAACTCTGGGGACCCAGTGCCCATCAATGAGGCTCCTGTCCTGTCTCTATAACCCACCCACCCCCATCACCCATGGGATCCCAGGAGCAGAGGCAATATAATGACAAGGCCAAACTCTAGCTGCTTGTGCCTTCCACCCAATGTGCCAACTTGGGACAAGGGGAAGGTCAGCTCAGGCGCTTGCTTCAGATCAGGGCTGGCCTGAACTCCAGAAAGAAGCATATCTCCTAGATTCTGCAGAACCCTCTACAGTCAGTTTTTGCTGAGTCTGCAGGTCCTTTCCTTTGCTCCTGCCTCCAGCTGCTGCTTTGCCATAGTCTTTCTGTATCTACCTACATATGAGGAAGGAATAAACATCAGTATCAAGGTTTATTGAACAAGGAAGACATGTCAAAATTCAAAATGTGGATGTAGTGTAACATGCAGCCAACATGAGCATCAAATGGGGTGGCGGGAGGAATGTTCAAGATCAGCATTCATAACTCATGATTTTTGAACTTTTCATTTAACAGCACCACATATGTTCATCTTTCACCCCATGAGCAGTTCAATTGACCTCAGCTCAGCCACTTATATGAATCTAAATTAAGCATATGTAGAAGTGTCGATAAGGCTGGATTTTAAATTATCACTATTATAACCTTCATAGCAGGGAACAAATGAACAGCGACTTATAACGGGGAAGTGGGTTCCTTCATCTCTGTGTGTGCCACACAAAATCTATAAAACAAGGAAGGGGGAAGGCTCAGGAGTTTAGTAATGGTATTGATTCAACATATTTTTCATTAAAATAAAAATGAGAAATAGTGCGTTTTGTTTTTCATTTCATTTTTTCTGCTCCATTTCCTTAGAATAATTCATGATCTAATCACACAGAAACTTTCAGCTTCTAAAATATTTCTTTGTTTGATGAAAATTCAGATCTATTATGCATTCATCTGCCTACACTCATCAAGTCCTTCCATTCCCATCAAACCTAACTACCCGTATTTATGCAAGCACACTCTCCATAAACATGTGCATGCACGTGCATACACAGACACAGACACACACTCACCATGATGTAACCTAGATTTTTCTTTTTCTTTTTTAATAAGAAGGATTTGTGAGTATATCTTTTCCATTTTGGAAAAAGAGCAGTTTCCTAAATTGTTTGTGCTCAATACAAACAGAGTCGTCGTCTTGCCTGTACTTGAGATTTTAGCACTTCACTAATGCTTTTAAAAATCATAACTATGTTTTTGCTGATTTCAGGTGGAATCTTTAAAGTACACAGCCCTATCTGAATGGCATTTTGCATGACTGGGTAGCACTCCCCATTCACTTCCATATCAGGGACAGTTATCTGTGTGTATCCCCACTGCCTCTCTTCAGTGCATTTGTGACACTGAAGTACAGATGGATATATTCAGGCTGACCTGGGCAGCCCACTGGAGAGTCTGACTGTGCTGAACGTATCATATGTGACCTGAGAATTTACGTTCATTAGTCTGTCCAATTTTTTTTAAAGCTTCAAGCCTTGGTGTCTGTTTTTTCTAAGGGTGGGTTTATTTCTTTATTACATTTTAAAATCCTACCCTTCTTCCAAGGAACTCAGGATGGTGTACATGGCTCACCCAGTATGTTTCATGGCTGAGTGGGGATTTGAACCTCCCAAGTCCTAGACTGACACTCCAACCACTGCCTCATGCTGGCTTTCTTCACACATGCATGTTGACCACTTGATAACTTAATTGAGTGGTGAACTGTAAGTGTGAATGAGCCATAATGGATCTAACATCACAGGTAGAACTATCATATCAACCTGCATCTTCTTGAGCAATGCTTCTCAGTGGAGTCAACTCACACACTCAGCTCAGGCGCAGGCAGTGAATGTGCCTCTGGGGGGCAGGGGGCGGCTTCTTTAAGTGTAAACGGAGTCGGTGCTCCGTGCCACCCAGCAGCCCCCACGGCGGGGAATCACCTCTGCCACTCACCTGGTCACTGGTGGGGGCTCACCTCCATGGGAGCCAGGTGAGTGGCAGAGGTGATTCCCCGCCATGGGGGCTGCTGGGTGGCATGGAGCACCGGCTCCATTTACACTTAAAGAAGCCGCCTGCCGCCCCGCCCCCCCCCCCGAGGCGCATTCATGGCCTGCGCCTGATTCAGCTGCCAATAACCAAGCTCAAAATAACCAACTGTAAAGAAATCAAGTGATGTACATGCATATTTGAGCCAACTCCTAATACAGGGGATACAATGATGAAGAAGTATTGAGAACCACAGGACAGAAAGAAAATGATGTCAAAAAGAAGGAAAACAAGAAGTGAACAGTTCTAGATAGTTTTTCATTACTCCTTGAAATTCTGCAGTTTTCTCAAAATGGTCAGGACACAACAGAATTCTTTGCTCACAGGGAGGCAAAATTATTTGTTTACATTGTGTGCTTATAGTGCTCATGAGATCTAGGCAGAACTCTACAAAATTCGGTATTATGGATGCACTCTAATTTAGGCTACAGCTTTCAGAGATCTAGAAGAGTTTTGTATAACTGTCACTTTCTGTAGTACACATATTCATTTCTGTGTTCCAGCTTCAAGATGGAACTAGTTTGGGGCATGTGCTTGAAGAACATGTGCCTCGTCTGCAATGGGTCCCAAGTTCAATTCCTAGCATCTTCAGGTGGTGAGAAGGAAAGCTGGAAACCTGTAAAATGGAAAAAAGGAGAGAGGAAAGCCTCCTAAAGCACAACTGGTATTGTTGCAATAGACATGCACATTCTGATGTGACAATCATAGGCAATTATTGGCTAATAAAGTATAGTAAATTGCGCTGTCGTGTCGGTGTCAAATCCTGGCGGCCACAGAGCCCTGTGGTTGTCTTTGGCAGAATATAGGAGGGGTTTACCATTGCCATCTACCGCGCAGTAGTAGATGATGCCTTTCAGCATCTTCCTATATCACTGCTGCCCGATATGGGCACCAGCAGGGATTTGAACTGGCAACCTCAAGCTTGCTAGGCAAGTCATTTCTCGCTTCACCATTAGGTGGCTTTATTGGCTAGTACTTGCGATGAATAACACACATCTCATTCAGCCCATATCATTTTTGGAATTGTTTTAAAAGGTAAGTATTTTATAGCTACTTCCCTCACACATAAAATAATCCTGTATAGATTTAACTATTAATTTATTCCAGAAACAGCTCCATTTTCTCTTTTTCGTTCCTTTCCCTTTTTGACTCCACCCACCTCTCTCTACAGGATCCCCACAGGGACAAACTTCTAAAGAACGCAACATAAAAGATACTGGACAGAATACAACAATGGGGCATTATGGTGTTTTGTTTTCGTATATGAAAATATGCAGAAGATGCTTATTCACAAATCTGTATGAACACTTGCATAAATCTTTAGACGGGGAGGGAGGACAGACAAAACAATGCACATTCCTTCAGAAGTGATACTGACCAGATGAGAAGCTGCCTGAAATCTCATCTAACCCCCTTGACATGTATGTAACTAGGGAGAGAGGCTGCAATTAGGAATTAGCAAAACAGAGAGACTATGCTCCCCTGCACCATATTTGTAGGATTATCAACACACTAATACTAGATCCGGAATAATGCTAAAGTAGTAGTAGGTGTAATAGTAGTCATTATTGTAGTAGTAGTAGTAGTAGTAGTAGTAGTAGTAGAAGAAGAAGAAGAAGAAGAAGAAGAAGAAGAAGAAGAAGAAGAAGAAGAAGAAGAAGAAGAACTAGTTGTAGTAGTAGGTGGGACGTAAGTAGGAAATATTAACACATTTCTTGTCCCTATTTGACTGTTCGATGTACATGGTTTCGTTGATCTGCACTAGACTAGTTGACACGACCTTTAATAAGGTAGGGCAAGAGCCATACCCTAATTATAATAGTGTGAAATGCCTTACTATGATTATCCACTGAAAATGGGATCCTGCTTGCCAGGTGAAGTGGAACCTGCATACCAAACATTTCTTAACATTAAGGCTACAAAAGTGCTCACTCAAGGGTAAGGTGTTAGTTTTCTATGCAGTCTCTGCTGATCAGATTTTAGTGTATTCTGAAGATATTTATCCCATTTCCAGCAGAGTTCCATCTGCTATAAGCCCTGAGTATATGAGTCACAGCTCCATAAGAGTACAGGCACTGAAAAGACAACCTTGGCACAAAATAATCCTCTCCAAGCCCTCACTTTTATCTTTCTACACTGACAAAAGCCATAAATAATAGCCGTGTTGCATGGACGTCATCATAGCAGCCGAAATTCAGATAAATATATTCATCTTGACAATTTAACTACAAGAAGAACATTTCTACAGAAGGTCCAGATGGCTGGTGAAGAGGAAACTCATTAGAGCACACACTAGAGGGCGCTGTTAGCTAGGTTAGTAAGATAATTGAAAAATACTTTCCTGCCCTGTCAAGAGTGCTGGTTCCTGTTTCTCTCAGCACAATTCAGGTTTTACAGCCATAACATTTTAACACTGTGGGGAACTTTAACAAAATGAAAGCTGAACAACTCAGACTTTAAGATCCCTTGCTTATTAATGTTGTTGTTGTTTTTGTTGTTTTTGTTAACAATTTTATTATTATTATTATTATTATTATTATTATTATTATTATCAGTATTAGTATTTTTACATCTCCAGTGACAGAATTTGAATCCAGAATTTGATGTGTACAACCAAGTCAAACACATCAATTGGCCGCAAAACTTCCTCAGGTTTTACAAGATGGAATTTACATAGTACCATAGATACCTGCTTGAGCACAGCTAGACAAGTGTGCAGAAAATAAGACAGTTGTAAGCAGCCCCAAAGCTTCTTGGAACTGCTTCAACCATAATACTTAATATTTATCAATGCAAATATGATTACTTGCAGCCTATATTTATGCTGTGCTTTGTAATCATAACACACCATGAAAGGTTTAATGAACCCTCCAAGAAAAGTGTATTTCACAGATTAACAATCAATGAAATCTTGTCACACCTTAGAGAAATAAAGCAGCACAGTGAGGAAGTTGTACAACGGGTCAGAAGTGCAATGCAGGATGAAGAGCCAATGTGGCATAGTGTTTAGAATGTTGGACTAGGACCAGGGAGGTAAAGGTAAAGTGTGCCATCAAATTGGTGTCGACTCCTGAATCTGCCAGTTCCAGCCTGGTGGCATCTGCACTGGAGACTAAAGGGAAAGTGTGTCATCAAGTCGATTTCGACTCCTGGTGACCACAGAGCCCTGTGGTTTTCTTTGACAGAATACAGGAGGGGTTTACCCTTTTCTCCTCCTGCGCAGTATGAGATGATGCCTTTCAGCATCTTTCCTATAGCGCTGCTGCCCAATGTAGTACCAGCGGGGATTCGAACCAGCAACCTTCTGCTTGTTAGTCAAGCATTTCCCTGCTGCACCACTTAAAGAGACTACAATCCCATTAAACCTTTGGAGTGCTCTCCGGCAATTGCAGGGCATTTTCCTGCACCTTCCTGCTTGCTAGAATTCTGTGCTGGGTAGCCACCCGTCATACCAGCATAGCTGCAAATGGCTGGGTGGGATTGGAAGCCCAGTGCTGGTTCACTTTCCTTTGAAGTCCTGTTTTTGAGACTGCAGAGCAGCCACTCTGCAGTGATGACAGTTTCAGTTAGAAATGAACTCCATCATATGGACAAAGCAGGCTGTCATTATCAAGACGTTAAATGGCTTTCCCATGTCAGGCCTGTTCCAAACCTGGGAGTAAACAGTGTGATGAATGGCTTCTCATTTTTTGCCCCTTAGCCAAATAGCACCCATCATTTCCATATAGGAATCGCTGTACGATGCTGCAGGGAAATTTCATTTCAGGAGTCAAAGTGCCAAACTGAACCAGATGGGCCCAAATGTATTAGTGTGGAAGGATGGCACGTTATTTAAACCTATCTATCTTATATTCCCGTCATACCTTCTTCAGAGAGTTGGGCTGTTACTGGCATTCAGACGCAAGCCCTCAGCACAGCATCCTTCCCACCCCTGTTGCTGGTGTCCCTCTTCTTTTTCTTTTTAGATTATGAGTCCTTTGGGGACAGGGAACCATCATTATTAATTATTATTTTTCTATGTAAACCGCTTTAAGAACTGTTGTTGAAAAACAATACACAAATATCTGTAGTAGTAGTCACTAGTACTAGATTTACTAGGGAAACCATCTTTCATGCAGACAGAGCAGACCCAAGCCACCCTGCAACATAGGAAGCTGTCATATACTGAGTCAGATCATTGGTCCCCCTAGCTCAGTATCGTCTACACAGACTGGCAGCGGCTTCTTCAAGGTTTCAGGCAGGAGTCTCTCTCAGCCCTATCTTGGAGATGCCAAGGAAGGAACTTCGAACTTTTTCATGAAGATGCTCTTCCCAGAGCGGCCCCACCCCCTGAGGGGAATATCTGTCAGTGCTTACACATGTAGTCTCCCATTCAAATACAAACCAGGGCAGACCCTGCTTAGCAAAGGGGACAATTACTGATTGCTACCACAAGACCCATAGATCAGCTCTCATAGATCAGCTCTCACCCACCCATAGATCAGCTCTCCAGGTGGATGGCAGGCCACCTCCGCCCGACCCATGGCATGCAGAGCTCATCACACACTAATCTCTCTCCCGCACCCCGCAACCTGATCTCCCTGAACAACCCCATCCCAATCCTCCTTGCCTGGCAGTGGCAGTCACAGATGTCACTTTTTCTTCTCATCCCACTTGTCATCACTGCCTTTCAAAAAACAAAAGGTCAGGGAACAGAGCAGGAATAATTGTGGAGCAGTTCTCTAAAAAGGCAGGGAGTGAAAGGAGGAAAAGGGACAGCTCAGTGCAAGGGGCTCTATCACCATCACTAGATAGAGGAGGAGGAGAGCTGATATTGTGGTGGCATGCATGAAGAGTAGCACACCTTGGTAATTTTGGCACCCAGACTGTACCTGCCACAAGCCCCACCCCCGCCACTGAAAGGTCCCCCGCTGCCACAAGGTTCCCACCACTGTGAGTCTCACCACCACCACGAGCTTTCCTTCACCACCATGAGGCTGAACCACCAGTTTTTTCAATAATTCTAACCACCACGGGGTGGGGTGAGTGAACTGAGCAGGCCTCCCCGGCCTCCCCAAGCAGCCCCTGAAAACCGCAAGGTGCTCCAGCACACCTGCACAGTTGGAATAGAGCATCGCAACATCCCATGGCAGAGAATTCCATAGATTAACTGCGCACAGCAAAATTCCATAGATTAACTGTGTGTGGTGTGAAAAAGTACTTCTCTTAGTTGGTCCTAAATTTCCGAACCTTCAGTTTCATGGGATGACCCCTGGTTCTAGTGTTGTGTGTGAGAGAGAAAATTTCTCTCTGTCCACTCTTTCTACTTCTGTCCACCTGAAGGGGGTGGCACCTTAGGCAGGATTGTGATGAATCTGTGAGCTTCAACCTGGTTGGATCCACATGAATGGTGCTGTAACTGTGATTGCCTGCACAAGGGGGTGATTGATAGTGGGGAGGTGGGATTTCTTCCTGCTGTTGCTGACTGCAACTGTGAGCACCCAAGGTGCTCATAATGTCTGAAGAGAGTACAAGTGAAGATGGTATTCTAGAGTCCTAGGTTTTTGAACATCTGCTGTGGACATCTGCAAATACTGCTGTGCTCATAAACCACCCCTGCCTACTTCTCTATAGTGACAACTAATGCAGCATCTGTTCATGCACTCAATCTGGTATGTTGCTAATGATGGTTGAATATGAGCTGAGAAAATGGTGAACTGCACACACAGCCACTTCACCACATGCTGAACTCCAGTCGACACCATTTTGCTGCAAACTCCCATTTTGTGGGGCCCCGCCTTTCTTCAACAATTATTCACTTGCTGTTATGGTGCTTGCTTTCCCCTTGGAAAATAGGTACCACTGAACAAGCATGTGAGTATTAAAGACCCCAGAACAGAGGTGCTGAACTTCAGGACTGTGGATAGTGGGAGTGGCAGCAGAAGAGCAAAGCATTGGAATGTTCCCAATCTTCTGCTCTGGTATCTGAGGGAGACTTTCCTTTTCCTGGAGGTATGTTTGTTTGTTCATTTACACACAAGGTCCCATGTTACACAAACTGAAATAGAAGTGCAATACTAATACCATTCCTTTTCTTCACTTTTCACAAGAATGATTCACTATGGCATTCCAATTTATTTATTTATTTATTTATTTATTTATTTATTTATTTATTTATTTATTTATTGCCTGTTCTTCTTTCAAGGAGCCCAGAGCAGTGTACATGGGATGGTTATGATTGTCCTCACAACAACCCTGGGAGGTGGTTTAGGCTGAAAGAGAACTGACTGGTCCAGAGTCACCCAGTGAGTTTCACGGCATAATGGGGATTTGAACCTGGGTCTCCCTGGTCCCAGGGAGAGCTGGTCTATTAGAGAGGAGAGCTGGTCTTGTGGTAGCAAGCATGACTTGTTCCCTTAGCTAAGCAGGGTCTGCCCTGGTTACTTATGAATGGGAAACTTGATGTGTGCGCACTGTAAGAGATTCCCCTCAGGGGATGGAGCCGCTCTGGGAAGAGCAGAAGCTTTCAAGTTTCCTCTCTGGCTTCTTCAAGATAGGGCTGAGAGACATTCCTGCCTGCAACCTTGGAGATGCTGCTGCCAGTCTGTGAAGACAATACTGAGCTAGATAGACCAATGGTCTGACTCACTATATGGAAGCTTCCTATTTCCCTATGGTCCTACAAGCCACCTAATGGCACAGCAGGGAAATCTTGACTAGCAAGCCAGAGGCTGCTGGTCCAAATCCCTGCTGATATGTTTCCCAGACTATGGGAAACATCTATATCAGGCTGCAGCGATGTGATGTGAGATGTTTTGACCTCACTCTGAATTGACTTTGCCCTTCGTATCATCATTATGTAGCCACATCTGACTAATTACATAGCATTGTGATTGAACTGGCAAATACTTTCACCCTCTTTTGCCCCAGTTCCTGGAAAAGCGATGAGTAGATATATAGCATCATAGCACTGGTAGTTCCTCTCCAATCCAGAGCAGAGTATACTGTGTTGTATGATGTTGCCAACAACAGCAGCTCCAGATGGCTCAAATAGGTGAAGCCACCTAATGGCTCAAAAAGAAACTAACCGAATGGCTCTGTGGGGAAATGACTTGACTAGCAAGCCAGAGGTTGCTAGTTCAAATCCCCGCGGGTATGTTTCCCAGACTATGAGAAATACCTATATCAGGTAGCAGCAATATAAGAAGATGCTGAAAGGCATCATCTCATACTATGCGGGAGATGGCAATGGTAAATTCCTCCTCCACAGGGCTTTGTGGTCACCAGGAGTCGAAATTGACTTGATGGCACACTTTACCTTTTGTCTCCAGTGCAGATGTCACCAGGCTGGAACTGGCAGATTCAGTTGAACTTTTAGAGGACAGATTAGCAGGAAGAGGCAGGGGTTCTATAGACTAGCCTGTACAACATGTGGTCAACCAAGCCAAATCCTGCCCATTAGCCATATATGGTAGCACACCATGAGCTCAAATTTTACTGCCTACCTAGGAAAGCAGAATTCATGACATGGTGGGTCACAAGACCAGAGAAAGGAGGCTAGTGATGGTGTCTCATCAAGGTGAACCAGGGAGCATGACACCTAAAGTCACAACTTTCTGGATAGCCAATCTGCAGCTGAGTAGACTATTAAAAGAAACCAGGAGGAGGAGCTGAGAAGCAAAGGACAAGGAAGAATTAGAACTGTGCTGTATTGACAGAAAGCAAAATATCACAGCAAAGTATAGAACAAGGTGGATGGTTGCTCTAACAAAGCTTTGGGCAGAAAACTGTTATTCTTAGCAGGGTCACTGGCATGAGGCCATGGGCAGACCTAATCAGGGAGATGATCCGACAAACTAATCCTCTTCTGTTGATAACCTGCAAGCAAGCCTTGAGGGCTCAGTCTAGAAAGCAGCTGGCTATTAGTGCTGACATGCGGCTTTGAGACTTGTCTTGCAGCAGAGCCTCTAGAAATGCCACTCACCAAAGCCCTCTTCAGACGTTATTTCAAAAGCCGCTGTAATTGTGTACAGCACCGAAAGTGGGTCCAGAAGTCCTGCCTCAGCACATCACTCACCCTGTTCACTGCATTGCTCATGGTTATGACAGTGTTTGTCTGAAATGGCAAATGCCCTGACTGTGGTGGGCATTTTCATGCTCAGGAGGCAGGGGCTCTGCAGCCTCCCAATCACAGAAATGCCTTCTGTCACAGTTAGGGCATTTGCCTCTTCAGGCAAATAACCAAGAGCAGCACAGTGAGTGACACACTGGGGTGGGACTTCTGGACCCACATTTGGCCAGCGTGGTGTAGTGGGTTAGAGTGCTGGACTAGAACCGGGCAGACCTGAGTTCAAATCCCTATTCAGCCATGATACTAGCTGGGTGATTCTGGGCCAGTCACTTCTCTCTCAGCCTAGCCTACTTCACAGGGTTGTTGTGAGGAGAAACTTAAGTATGTAGTACACCACTCTGGGCTCCTTGGAGGAAGAGCGGGATATAAAATGTAAAAAAAATAAAAATAATACCATGGCTTTTAAAATAACTTCTGAAGAGGCTTCATACATTGCCTGAAGTGAGCATTGAGGTGAATTTGAAATAAATCTGAATATAATGTGAGATTAATTTGATAACTGGGGAATTTAAATTCCTGCTTGGACAAAAAATCTGAGGAAATTTCAGGAAAGTTCAAAGAGTTTCAGTAAGTCTCTAGTGTGCTTTCTCAGAGTGGTTTTGCACATTCCTAGTTGACACTTAACATAGTCCCTTATTCCACACACCCCTCCCCCTGCTCTCCTGTCCACATTTGGATGAAATGGACAGAGATCTAACTGCAGTCACCCTGACTGCAGAGAGGAAGGGGAAATGGATGCCGGGGCTTCCTTCAGCCCCAGCAGCCAATGGCAGTCAGAGTGAGGGAGGAACTTCCTTCCTCTACTCCAGTTCCATAAGGGAGAAACTGCAGTGCCAGTGTTCAGATGTCAAGCTGGCACCGCACAACCAGAGTTGAAGGGGGAAAAACTCCACTCTGAATCAAAGGTTCAGACTGGAGTTCAAGGAGGGAAATCACAGGTCTCTCTTCTCTCATAACTCCAGTTGCCCGTATTCGGACGTATGGCTATGGAAACCGGAGATGAAGGGACCTCCAGTTTCCTGTTACATCCTAATTCAGCCAAAGAGTTGGGAGTGGGGGGACCTGAAATTTCTGTTTCATAATAAATTCCAGAATTAGTGAGATAGCAAATTAATCCGCTTTCTGATTGAATAGTGGACTTCTATTTGTAATTAGTTTGGAATCCAGAACCAGTTCCAATATGCACATGGGAAAGACATTTCCCATGATGTTGAGAGGCATGTGCAGTAGCATGCAGTCCCTCTGGATTCTTTATTTTCTCTTCAGCAATATCTAAGGAACCACACAGCACAACTTAGACTGGAGTATACATTCACAAGTAAATTAAGTAATAGGCAGGTGCATCTGCCTTCTGATTGAGAAGTTGGAGTGCTTATTAGAAAGAAAATCAGCTTGGAGGTAAATCAGGTTGAAATCATGGGATGGGACACAACATTTCAGTACAATTAAATGCCCTCTCCGTGATGTTTCATGCAACACGCTTGCGTCAGGCAGTGCTCCTCTTCACAATGCATGTTCAAACATTGTGAGGCACCAACATAATCAGGAGTAGAGCCTGAAAAGGGATCTCATCCCAGATTGTGCAGCTTGTATCAGCTACTCCACGTATGTCCTGAAACATACTCAAGAAAATAATATAATGCAAACACAATAACTTATAAGGTCCTTCACACAACCATCTGGGGTGGAGGAAAAAACTCCACTTTGATTCTCTCAGACGATCAAAGTCTCTGTTTGGTTCTGATAACTCACTACCCAGACAACTGCAATGAGTTCTTTGTCCATGGGTGGAGGGAGGATTTTTTCCAAGTATACCATGATGCATTGTGCTCACAATAGAGAGTCAGCCCTCTGTACAGCAGCAGCTATCCTCTGACTGGCCCCTCTAGCTGCAGAACTCTCTGATAAATATGTCTGCCCGCAGCTGGGAACAGTTTTAAATGGTAAATTCAACACATGAATTCTGAGGTAGGGCAGCTGCTGTTTTTGTCCTACTGCCATTAAAATCAAGTTTAAAAATTCAGGCCACACACATTTGAGTTGGCTGAGTTGGAGGGCTTACTGTGAGTTCTCACAAGCAGCAAACACTGGGTTTGCTGCCTTCTAGCTTTATATTGCTGAGCATGAGAATGAGCTCACTCTCTGCTAAAATCACATGGACACATTTCCTCATCACCCTTAATTGGAAGTGCACCAGTCACTAATATATTTTGCAGATATGTAATCATAAAAAGGAACATCACACAGAAGTATAGATTTTGTTTTTGTTTTGTGGCATTGCAACTAAACTGCATTTTCTTCTCTGATCTGAGTCTTCTTTGTCATATCAGAAGAGCTTAAATCAAAAGCTATATATTCCCTTGGATCCTTATTAAGACAAAATGATATTATGTCCTATGGAAAAATCATACCTCTAGTTTCCAAAACAACAACAACAAATATTTTAAAGTAGACAGAAGCTACAAGTGGTGTTATATGGAATGACCTCCAATTCATCTCTATAATGAATTTTGCTTCATCCACACAATTCTGCTCATGGATGAATGTGTGGCAACTTCTAATATTCATTTCACTGAATGGCTTTAATCTTTATTTACCTACACAAACAGACATGTTTTCTGCCACAAACACACATTTCCTGCAGCTGCTTTTCTAGAATATCTCTTAAATTTACTGGCTGTCATCCTGAAGCATGTGTGTTAGCAGAGTCTGCAGAGCAGGGGTGTAGCCATCATTGGGTGACCGGGTTCAAAGAATCCGGGCTGCTGCCCATCAGGGGCCACGCCTCGCAGCCCCAACATGCCCCCTGCATCTGGCATCAGATGCGGGGGGGGGGCTGGTTTAGCTCCTGAACAGGGCCGTGCAGCCACATTCGGAAGTTAAATGGCCAGCGCTGCATTCGCAGCACGGCCAGGAGTGGCTCTCCCTCAGGGAAAGCCACTTCGGGCCATGCTGTGAATGCAGTGCTGGCCCTTATCTAGCTCCTAAATGAGGCTGTGCGGCCCCATTCAGGAGTTAGATGGCCTGTGGCAGGGAGAGCCTCTCCTGGCTGAGTTTGGCTGGATCTAACTCCCGAATGGGGCCACGCGGCCCCGTTCGGGAGCTAGACCACACTCCCCACATCTGAAATCAGATGCGGGGTTGTGGCTAACCCCACATCAGACATGGGGGGCGGGGTAAGCGGGGCTGCCGCAGTGGCTGGACATGGGCCGTCACTGTCCTGGCTCCGCTAGTGCTGCAGCGGCATAGCAAGAGCCCTCAGGTAACTCTCCTCAGTCCTCTTACACTCACACAGTTGTGCAAGAATGTGAATACTGCTAAGAATCAAAGAAAGGATGAAGAACAATATCCATCACCACCCTGAGCTCTTTGGAAGGAGGGTATACAGGTAATGAATAAATGAATAAGCTTAGGACTGTCACCTAAAATCTTATTCCATTAATTGCTGGGTTTTCTGCATTAGTAAAAAGCAAAGGTGTCTTTAGGGGTGGCCCATGGGGCTTGGGATCCAATGAGCAGCTCAGAGCCTAGAATCTCATAGGAAGCTGCCTTATACTGATCATTGGTCCATCTAGCTCAGTATCGTCTACACAGACTGGCAGTGGCTTCTTCAAGGTTGCAGGCAGGAGACTCTCCCAGCCCTATCTGGAGATGACAGGGAGGGAACTTGAGACTTTCTGCATGCCTAAGGGGAACATCTTCCAGTGTTCCCGCATGTAGCCTCTCATTCATATGCAACCAGGGCAGGCCCTGCTTAGCAGGGGGGACAATTCATGCTTGCTACCACAAGACCAGCCACCTCCTTCTTGAATTGCAGGGAGGGGGTGAATGTTCTTCTCTGCTGCTGCTTCAGCAGCAACAATTGTTTCTTGTCTCCTCTGGAAAAGGTGCTGTGCTGGGGCCAAAACAGACACTTCATCCCTCAATGCACTTGTCTCCTTCAGTTTCCTATTGGAGAGGAGACAGAAATAATTATTCTTGTGAGGCCATGTCATAAATCTGTTAGCTCGGCTTACCCAACAGGATTTATAACCCCCGTCAGCACTCCCCCTGTGAGATAACAGAAAGCAGCAACGAAACTGCAAGAAGGAAAAGAAAAGAAAAGGCTCACAAAGAAAATAGTAAATGAATTAAGTCCCCTGAACTGAACTAGGTACCCCACCTCTAACAATAACTGAGTAATAATGGAAAGAATGTGAGCCCTTTGGGGACAGGGAGCTATCTTATTTATTTGTTGTTTCTCTTTGTAAACCGCCCTGAGCTATTTTTGGAAGGGCGGTATAGAAATCGAAATAATAATAATAATAATAATGATGATGATGATGATGATGATGATGATGAAAACACAAAGCAAGGAATGAAACGAGTGAAAGACACCAGAACAAGGAATTAACGGAACAAAGCAGGAAAGCATAAACAAGGCAAACTGGAACTCAGAAAAGTCTGGAATTTAAATAGCACACTGTCTGCCGCCAGCAAAAGTTGCAAACAGCATCTGAGCAAGTGAGAGACTGCTAAATATATATGGCTCAAGAGAACCAGCAGCCAATCAGGCTTTCCTGAGTTAGCACTTCGATTTCTCTCTTGTGATCTCCTGCGCCTGCGTGACTGCCACTGAGCTTGCCTCTTGAGACGCCTTCTCAAGACAGGTGAAATCCAAGGCTCCTCCCCATCAGAAATCATGTTTGGCAGCTGTTGCAAATCCTCAGCTCCAGAGTCTGGTCTCCCTGCCAAATCCTGTTGTTGTGCCTCTGAGCCCTCACTAGCAGGCGAATCCTCCTGCTCTGACTCTTCTGAGTCAGAACTCTGAGCCACGACAGGCCATGACTGAGTTTAATTATCAAAAGGGGGCCTGTGTGGATCCAATCTGTTGAGTACCTAGCAATGCCCCTGGTAAAAGGTATAGCCCTGAAACAAAACTATGTTTTAGCACACATCATTTTAAAAGAAGCATTCCCTCCTGGGATTGAGAAAAAGAGCAATGACTCTTTTAAGATGCTTCCTGCAAGCAGGGTCAGTCTGCTGAGGAGCTATGGTGTGGCAGCTGCCTGAAGTGGCAGATTGACAGGTGTGGAGAAATAGCCATCTCTCTGCCAGTCCACTCTATGTCCCACCTGCCTCACCCATTGCTTCATTAGTGGGTGCACAGGCGGCCCTAATAATGACCATCTATCTATCCAAACAAACCCTGCTGCCATTTAATTGGGCCAACCTTGGAGTGGAGCAAAAATTTTAATCAATTAATCCATACAGTTAATCAGTTAAACACTGCAGCTCTAATGTACTTCCAGCATGGAAGAATTTGCCAAAGAATGGTACATTTACGGAGCTGTTTAGCGCCACATTCCGTAGCTCTGTGTGACTTACATCAGTGCTTGTAGTCCTTCATTTTCATGAGTACTAAAACTGACTCTAAATTTGATTTAGAAAAAAGAAAGAAAAGCTTTTATCTCTGACTGATAATAAAGCATATGCAACATGTAAATATATGCAAGTGTCAAAAGCTTTCAAAGTGGGGAGCTGGCAACTTGTGTGATTATTTTTATTATAGGAGGGGAAGAGCTGTTTCTTTCCAATTGGATAGATGCAGTCGTAGAAATATGATCCTGACAGCCAACTTTACTCCCATACCTAATGCATTTTTTAAAAAGAAACTTTTTAATGCTGATTTCAGGAAATACAACTCATATAATTTGCATTCCAACATCAGGAAGCCATGCATTAGCAGAACATTTCATCTTCTGCCAGGGATGAGCCCATACAAACCGTAAATTCCTACTTGTACCAACAAAATCACAGGTGAAAAGTGTTTTTAGAAGACTGCTCTAGGAATTGCAATTTTCTGCTGCAGCTTGTAAATTATGATCACCGGGAAGTTCAAACTGCTCTTTTGTATCTTTTGGTAAATAGCAGATTCTGAAACCTCAATACCCCACAGCCCACCCTCTCCATCCCTGAAGGCACAAAAGGGATTTGCCTCTGCCTTTCTTTTGTAGAGTTGTCTCAGAGGGATGTCTCTTTTGCGATCAAAAAAATCCCACATCTGGAAATCTAGGAGGCCCTACATTACTAGGAGACAATTTTAATTTCATTTACACATACAACCACCATGTGAGGTAGGGTAAGTTGAGAGATAGTGGTTGGGTTCACTCATAATATGGAACCTGAGGCTCCCCCAGCCAGAGATATGGAGGGAACTTAAGGATGGATGGTGCTACAGATGATCACATATCGCAGTTTGTTGGAAATAGCTGAGTTGAGCCTCTCTTTGCCCCTCAATGTTTCCGCAAAGCATACATTTTTTGATGAAAACTTTTCCTTCACTCCAACAACATGAAGCCTGAGTATGTACAACTGCACCTGCTTATCTTAATAGCTTGTTACCTTTTCCTCTTCCTTCACTCCACTCCCTTTGTTGTCTGTCCCATTGTTGAAATTCTGGTCATTATTTCCTTGAGTCAGGAACATGATTTTATTGCAGGGCCAGCACCAAAAAAGGCATAATTGTATAGTTGCCGAGGAGAGGGCTCATGTTCCTCAGAAAGGCCTACTGCTGCTTTCTGAGACTGCCCATAACTTGTATGTGACAGCGGATTAACCTTTTTGCCACCCAGAAGCAAAAAGGCTTTTGCCACCCTGAAAAAAAAACCTGGGGGGGGGGTGCTGAGGGGAAAGTTCCCTCTCTTACTTTGATTTTTAAGAAAGCCGCATTGGCAGCAGTAGCTGCGGGGAGTGGGGATGACTGAGCGAGGGGAAAGTTCTTCCTTTTGCACCTAAAGATTTCTGGCTCTGGCATGGGGCATGGCAGTGGCGGTTGGCTAAAGCTGCAGGGAGAGTGAGGACGTGAGGAGGGGAGAGTCACGGTGCCTCTCTCTTTTTTTTTAACTCCCAGACTCACTGTACGGGTGATAGCAGAGATCTCCTGCCTCCTCCCCTCCTGCTAGCTGACCGAAAGGCCACTGGGCTCTACTATCTGCAGCCCACTTCTGGCTTTCCTTCCATGTGCAATGAAAGCCGGAAATGGGCTGAAAAATGGCCTTCCTTCCTTCCTAGATAAGCTCCCCAACAAAGGGATGCTTGTGAATGGGGGTGGGTGGTACCCATCACTTGTGCAATAGGAAACAAAGCATAGAATAATCCTTTTGTTCCAAGGAAGAAACTATCATACATTGGCCCACCATAAAACAATCCAGAGTCTGATCATAATGCTCAACAAGCAGAAAGGAGGGCTACGGCACTTGGGAACAGAGCTTGGAACACGGATATACCATTTCTATTGGTGTCGAGGAGAGCAGATTGTAGCTTTTTTTGCCAAATACAGAAAAAGAAGTGAGATGGGGGATATAAATTATTTAGATATATAATAGTTTCAAAATCTCTGGCTTTTTTTTTTTTTGGTTAAGTATACACAAGAGAGTCTGTGGATGTGAAACACTGAGGATTAGCATCCCACACAGTATGACCATTGCAACCAGCAGCTTATATGCAAATAATTGAGGCTACAAAAAGATGCAACTCTGGCTGAATGCTATCTGAAATGTAAACTGGTGTCACAACTCATCAGTTATAGCAGTGCAGCAGAACAAAGGCAAAACATATTAATCAACTTCACAAGGAGTATAAAATATTATTCAATGGCAAATAGACCATTTGTTTCTGTTTGCTATTATCTTTCTTCATGGGGGCTTTTTATGTCTAGTGTTTCATTTTAATATATATTTTGCTCATTCTCCCCCTTTCTTAAGAGACATTAATGTTACAAGTAGACAAGAGTGATGTTTGGCTTGCTGAGCTTCATTAACAATGCTCTGATAGCCCACGTGATTCTTTTTTTTTTAAATTAAACACCTTTGGCATCTGCATCTGCAACAACCTAGACCTCCCAATAGAACTGGTGCATATCCCTTATCCAATTAAATATGTACCACCCAATTGTGAAGATAATTACCTTTTGGTGTGTTTTTTCAGTATTTTGCATGTAATCTCAGCATCAACTTCCTTTATCTAAGAGCTTAATGGAATTTGACAAATAGTAATTTAATGTGATCGGTAAATGGGAGTAGAGAACCAATTAATTATGGCATCTATTTCACATTCCATTCCTGTCTTCTGTTCCCTCTTCCATCACATGTAGGGAAGCTGATCCAGCACCCTAGATTATGACCTCCTCCTGCAATGATTGTGTAAGGTTTGCTTTCCACTTAGTGAAGTTCTTGCATTCAGTGGGGTGAACAGGGAAAGTATTGAAAGTGTTTGTTCTCCCATCAGGTTAGCCACCATTCCCATGTACTGGAGCAGTATTCATCTATAGTTCATTACAGGTGTGCAAACAGATCTGGTTCAAACCCCAGTTTGACTTGATCCGGGTCAGTTTAAGGTCTGGGTTCGAACTGGACCAGCCTGCTCAGAAGTGGGTGCTGGTCCAGGTTTGAACTGGACCTGTCCTGGTTCAAACTGGACTGGTTTGGACTGGTTCAGGGGTCTACTTGTAAAGGGGAATCTGGTGAGTATTCTAATCCTCTTTATGAGTAAAGGGGCAGGGGGGCTTCCTAGACTTAGAGGGTGTGGGGGGGGAGTCAGTGCTATGTACATTCAGTGTGGTGGCATCAGGGATGTGTGGCTCTCCGCCACTCAGCAGCTTCCTCCAGAATAGACTGGCCTGGCTGTGGCCTGCTTCAGGCATTCTCTGGCCCAGTTCAGGCCTCCACACATGCGCGGAGGCCATTTTAGTGACCTCCACACATGCAAACTTGTGTGGTGACACAAAGGGCCTCTGTACATGCGTGGGGGTCACTAAAATGGTCCCCACATGTGCATAGAGGCCTGAATCAGGTTGCAGAAGGCCCAAACTGGGCCACAGCCTGACCGCACTACTCTGGAGGAGAATGGGAGGGGGGAGCCGCTGACATCCCTGATGCTGCTGCCACCACTGCCATTGCCTCTGAAAGTAAGCAGCCCTGACTCCCCTCCCACACCCTCTAGGTATAGGAAGCCCCCCTGCCCCTTCACTCGTAAAGGGGAATCGTCACCAGTAGACCCCCGATCTGGTCCGTGGCCTAGACTGAACCGATTAAGCAGTTCGACTGGAACTGCGCTGGGCTAGTTCGAATCAAGTTTGGAGTCAAACTGAACTGGCCTGGCTAGTTCAGTGCACATCCCTAGAGTTCACCCAGTCAGAAGGAAGGCATAGCCAGAAAGGAGAGGAAGAAAGGAGTTTATAACCCAACTTTTTGCTCCTGCTAGAATATTTGAATTTGAAATCAAGCTCCAAAATGCTAATGCTTGTAGGACTCAGAAAATAACAACAACAACAACAATAATAATGAGAAGGTAGCAGGGATGATACACTGGAACATCTGCAAAAAATACAAGCTACCTGTAGCCAAAAATTGGTGGGACCATAAAATTGAAAAAGTTGAAGAAAATGAAGATGTAAAAATATTATGGGATTTCCGACTACAAACAGACAAACATCTGTCACACAATACACCAGATATAACTGTAGTCGAGAAGAAAGAAAAACAAGTTAAAATAATCGACATAGCAATACCAGGGGATAGCAGAATAGAAGAAAAAGAAATAGAAAAAATCACCAAATACAAAGATCTACAAATTGAAATTGAAAGGCTGTGGCAGAAAAAGACCCAAATAATCCCAGTGGTAATTTGCGCCCTGGGTGCAGTTCCAAAAGACCTTGAAGGGCACCTCAGCACCATAGGGGCCACAGAAATCATCATCAGCCAATTACAAAAAGCAATTTTACTGGGAACAGCCTATATTCTGCAACGATATCTATAACAGCAACAACATTGACAATAAAATTCAGCCATCCCAGGTCCTTGGGAAGGACTCGATGTCTGGATCAAACAAACCAGTCAATAACAGCTGTCAGACTGTGTAAATAAATAAATAAATAAATAAATAATAGATGCAATTCCAAAACAACTTGAAGAGCACCTCAACACCATAGGAGCCACAGAAATCACCATCAGCCAATTACAAAAAGCAACTTTACTGGGAACAGCCTATATTCTGCGACGATATCTATAATAACAGCAACAACATTGATAATAAAATTCAGCCATCCCAGGTCCTTGGGAAGGACTCGATGTCTGGATCAAACATACCAGTCAATAACAGCTGTCTGAATGTGTAAACAAGAAAATTATTATTTCTTGTTTACACAGTCAGACAGGTGTTATTGACTGGTTTGTTTGATCTACACATTGAGTCCTTCCCAAGGACCTGGGATGCCAGAATTTTATTGTCAATTGTTATAGATATCATCGCAGAATATAGGCTGTTCCCAGTAAAGCTGCTTTTTGTAATTGGCTGATGGTGATTTCTGTGGCCCCTATGGTGTTGAGGTGCTCTTCAAGGTCTTTTGGAACTGCACCCAGGGCGCCAATTACTACTGGGATTATTTTGGTCTTTTTCTGCCACAGCCTTTCAATTTCAATTTGTAGATCTTTGTATTTGGTGATTTTTTCTATTTCTTTTATGAAATAGAAATGGGGAGGAGTGGAGCTGGGGGGCCCTCTGAGCTGGGGGTGGGTGGGTTCTTTGAACCCATCCAATCAATTATAGCTATGACCCTGCATCCCAGGTTGTTTGCTCTAAGTGTTTGTTATTCCAAGGTACAGAAGAATCCCATTCAATTTTTTTGGGGGGTGGGGGCACAGATAACATACCCGTGAATAATGGGGCATTAGAGCAATGGGAATTCAGGGCTTAGGTTCCCAAGTGCAAAAAAATCAGCTGAAAATCAGGCCAAAATTGCGGGTTTTGCCAGAATCACCTCCAGATGACCCCCCCCAAAGTGGGCTACCATGCTTCAAAGTTCCCTACTATGCTGAAACCCAACCAAAACTTGTCTGAAAATCTGGGTTTTGCCCCAGTTTCATCCATAAAATGGCTCCCAATCACTCTAGCAATCAAAATGGCAGCCGGAAATAACCTCTGAAGTTATGAACCTCTGAAGTCCCCATGCATACCAAGGTCAGATGCTAATTACCTGACTGCAGATACACAAACCCACAAGTGCTGGACCCATGAATGGCAAGGTCCTCCTGTATGCAGATGATATTTTTTGCATATTACATCTAACAGCCCCCTTCACAGAACCAGAGGCCATTCTCCCACAAACTCGAACCCAGGCTAGGGAAGCCCAGCCTGAGTTAGGCTGAGATTGAGAACCAATGGGGCATGATCCCAGCAGGGCAGCACCATCTAGCCCAGCTTTTAAAACTGGATCTTAGCCAGGGTTAGGGCCTTGAGCGAGCCCTTAACCCAGGCTTCTGGACCATGTGTTCGCTGGGGCTATGTTCAGCTCCAGAGGACCCAGAGATGGATGCTTAGAGTACCCATCCTTGAGGGCATCCCCCAAGGCATTGCACATACCACGTGGTGCATTCTGGGGTACCTGGAGGCCGGGATGCATTGTACCCAGCCTCTGCAGCTCTGCGCTGCACAATGCAGCGTGGATCCTTTGGTAGCGTGGTCTGTTCTCCTGGCAACAGTCAAGCATTCATCTCGGGGGAAGGTGAGTACAACCAGTCTCCCTTCCCTGCCCGCCAGCCTGGTCGTATTAATGACCTCCTATTCTTCTATAAATCTACCAACACAGTTTCCTGTGACAATGAATTGCTTATGTCAGTTGCACCCAAACCCCAAAGAAGAGAAGACATGCATAAGTGGAGTAAACTCATGCCACTTTATCATTAAACATTTGTTATTTCTCTGTGTAAACCGCCCTGAGCCATTTTTGGAAGGGAGGTATAGAAATCGAATCATCATCATCATCATCATTCACTGATCTCTGCCCACAGAGAAGGAAAGATGTTGGATAAGGCAATACCCCCCACTGGCCTTCTTCGGGACCACATCCAAAGAGGACAACCTAAAACCCGGCACTGTCAGCTCAGAGAAGGGAACGAGTGCTCTCCCTTCCCAAACTTCTTTTTCTATTTTAGCACATACAACATGTTCCAATCCCCATACTGATTTCAAATTCTCCGCTCAGAATGTAACTCTTGGGCCTGATAAGGGATACGAAAACCAAACTGAAACCCTTCCCTCAAACACCTAACATCATGTAAAACTGGATAACGCTGTGAAAGTTGAAGCAGAGGGATTATCTGTATAGGATTAGGTCGCTTTACCAGGAGAAGTAAAGGGACCACCCACTTTTTTTTAATCCTGTGGCTCCCTGAAGCCAGTGTGGGCCCTTAGGCCCCTGGCACATGTACTAAAGGGGTGTAGACCCCCACAGATGGAGCATATATGCTGAAATTGATGCTGGTGGCAGACCCATACCCCAGAGGACCCAAATTCCCAGCACAGGGGGCGGATTTGTACCCCTTGCCAGGAAACCTGCCCTTTAGCTGGCACTATCAACTTCAAAAAAAGGTGCCCACTCTCACCTTTTGCACGAGCCTGGGTGATTGGGAATCATGATCTGTAGCCAAACCTGGGGTTGGTCACAGTCCCATGAGAGGGCGGGGCTTAGTGCCAATCTCCTCCTGAACACCTTGTTTTACCGGGACCAAGTGGGTCCACTGAATTCAGAGAACATGTGATAAATAATGTCTAGGTATTTAACCATAGATGCTCTTCACCCCCAGCTGTTTTTGCAACACTACACCCTTGTAGAACATGTAACCCACTAGCCAATTGGACCAGTTGCAATCCACCACTTACCACTTCACCTTCTTACTCTCCCTGTTGTCCGACTTGTCTAAATCTTTGAATGCAAGCTGACACAACAACATGGAAAACATATCCACATACCCATTCTTCCAGATATTTTCCTTTGTGGACATGAGCAAATGATCCCCAAGAGGCATAGAAGCCTCACCATGGGGATAATATTCAATCTTCTCTACCAGCTTCTCTCACCCCATCCCATGCCCTCTGTAGCCAGTATCTGTCACCCTATCACTGTCCATCCACTTCTTCCCCTATGGGGACAACTGCTACTGTGCCGAAGGCATCAACTTTTTACCAGTCTGTTTTTTTACTCCAGGGCTCTCTGTCAATGACTGATTTTGGGTTGGTTTGGTTTTTGTGATTGTTACTTTTAATTTTAGATCTTATATTCTGGTTTTTAGTTTATTATTTTGATTGGTCTCGTTATGGATCTGATTGTTGTAAACTATCTTGAGAGCGGACACTGGAAAGGCAGGGTGGACATATTTTGGATGAATGGATGAATGAAAAAATGTGGGCTTCAATGAGAGTTGTAAATTGGTTGTTTGCTGGGATACAAGCTTCAGAATAAATAAAATTATTTAAATAAAATACTTGTTATTGATGCAATGTGCTGGTAAATGGGGTTGCTTATTGTACATATGGAGCAATGCCTGACGCTGAATAGCTTTCTTGCATGGAGCTCTTTATAGAGTAGCACCTCTACAATCCCTGCAGAGCGTCCTGATTACATCCTGATTTTAGATAAATGAAAGTAAATGTTATTCCAATCAGTACGTACTTCCAAGTAAATATATCTAGGTTTGGGATGTAAGTCATATAAATGGTCAATTTTTTTAATTATCAAAAATGGTTAGAATAAATCTCAGTTGTCAACGAGTTTGGACTTTGTGAATGAAGCTGTAAAAATCACACTTCAATTCTGTTCAATGGATTTTGGACATGACTGAAGTCTTGTTATGAACTTGAGCTGAATGGATTAAATGAAGGATATTTTACATTGTAGTATCATTGTGATTCCTATAGAGCTTTAGTCTTACCTTTTAAATATTGGAAATTATTTTGGGATAGACATTGCTTTCTATTGTTTAAAGGTAAAGTATGCCATCGAGTCAATGTCGACTCCTGGCGACCACAGAGCCATGTGGTTGTCTTTGGTAGAATACAGGAGGGGTTTACCATTGCCTCCTCCCGCGCAGTATGAGATTATGCCTTTCAGCATCTTCCTATATTGTTGCTGCCTGATATAGGTGTTTCTCATAGTCTGGGAAACATAGCCTGGGAAACATACCAGTGGGGACTCGAACCCGCAACCTCAGGCTTGCTAGTCGTCATTTCCTCGCTGTGCCTTTAGGATTCTATTAGAGAAAGAGAAAAATGAAAAAGAAAAGTGTGTGTGTGTGTGGAAGCTGGTCATCCTTTCCCTGACTGCTTTCTTAATTTGAGTAGAAATGAAATCAACATGTAATTCCATGGTGGCAGACTTGTCTGCAGACTATGCTGAAACATGCAAGAAAGCAAAGCCAAAATAACAATTAAGCGATGTCATTGTATGTCACGTCTCTGCCTGTGGCAAATTTTGAAAGACCTTACAAACTGCCCCCAAGTGGCTACTTGAAAGTTTAATGGCTTCACAGGCAGACATTTAACTAGACTGTCTGTAAGGATGGCATCGTTTTCTGGGGATTGTAAAGATAAGATATTTTCAAACTGAATCTTGGTGATTGCCTGCGTAAGGAGGAGGGCGGCATTCTAAGCAGGCCTGTGAAATCTAGAAAGCCTGGTGCAGAACCCAAGGGCAGCCCGTTGGGGAAGATTTGTATCACATGCTGCAGATGGGAGCTCCATCTGTCATGCTGGAAGAGTAAGGGAATCCATTCTAATCCATGTTTCATTGGATGGCAAATCTTTACCTTTCTTTGATTGATTAAGCTGGCCTTGAGCTTGTACAGGCAAATAGCAGCCTGAGTACCAGAATGAATCCTCTAGCATATGATGAGCTGTCGTTAAAGAGGTGAAACAGTCCAGGGTGCCTCCTGAGTGTGCCGCCTTTTATAAATAGTAGCTTTGATGAAGCTGCAACACAGCGCAAAATCAAGGCGGTAACATTCACCTAAGCAGTAAATTTCCCTACTTGTCAGTCCACCATGCTAGATTGGTTTGGGATCAGAGACTATTTTGATATTCACACTTTATTATTCATAGAATCTCACAGCAGCAACAAAGCCAAATGAATCATCTGGTCTACCTCCTTCCTGAAGAAGTATATCCTATACCTAAAGCATTCCTGACAGATACATGCCCCAATGTTTTTCAAAAACCACCAAGTTATGGAAGTCCACAGTTCCCTGTGAAACACTGCTGCTTCGTATGTGTCAATTTCATATACAGATGTGTAGACCAAATGTATATAATTATGTATGAGCAGTTACATCTCTATCGTATCATGTGTATGCAGCATGTATATAGAGTAAAACAGACTAACATTCATTGTCACATGTCAGTGTACGTGTGGTCTATCTGTGATTTAACAATGTTTTGGTGGAGCCCATTTTGTTTCCAGGACAACCACCTAATTTCCATTAGCATGAACTATGGACAATGCTGTTTTGGGACCATAGCTTAAAACCTTGGAGGACAAATGGCAGTCACTGTAGACAATACAGAGCTAGAGGGACCAATGGTCTGACTCGGTATAAGGCTGCTCCATATGTTCCTGTGTTATACCAAGAAGCTAATAGTTGCCATTTTGCATAATGTCACCCAATGGAAGGTTTTCTGTAGAGCTCAGAATGCTGGGAATGATGAGAAAACTCAATGTAGCAATGACTCCTATAATTAGCATTCAGGTCAAGTAAATATTCTGAAATTAAGCACTTCCATACAGGGGCATAGCTAAGGGACAGCAGGTCTGTGTTCATGGCCCCTCAGAGTGAGGGAGATAATGAAGAAAATAAGGAGGGGTGGAATTGGGGGGCCCTCAGGAGCTGGGGAGCCCAGGTTCTTTGAACCCATCCTCTCAATTATAGCTACAGCCCTGCTTCCACACTGAAAAAACATTTGCATTGCCAACCAGACTTTTGAGCTGGCTCCTATTTTTGCTAATAATTATTAGTGAAAGCATTTGACAGTAGAATAATTCTAAATACAAGTTACAAATTGCCTGCAGACCCTGGCCATTGAGATGAGAAATGGCCAATTATTTCCTTGAGAAGACCTAACTTTGCTGAAGATCTGCATCAGCTTAAAAAAAGTTGTGCCTCTCTCCAGTCACGTTAAGGGACAGGGGGTGGATAAAGATGCTAACTTAACAAATTAAATCCTTACAGTGAATCAGATTGATAGCCAAGTGATGTTCATTTCTTTTTCCCTGTAACACTCAGCAGGCATGAATTATTTCAGAAGGAACTATGAATGAACAAATAATTCCGATGGTATATCCAATTCTTATTTTCCTCTTATTTGATAAAATTCTTTACTTGGTATGTTATTAAGTCTTGACTTTCTTTGATACCAAGCCTGACAAATGAGACGTCAAAAATGAGAATCAAATGATTGGGACTTGTGAAACCCTCATTTTGTTTTGCTGTCTCATCACATTACAAGGAAATGGATCTTGTCCCATCCTTGTGCTCATTTTTCTAGCATTCTTGTTAGCTTGGCACGAGGAGAATCAGAAAAAAGCAATTCACTTTTTGACTTTTTTTTTTTGTTCTAGCATCTTCAATTTTAGGCTTAAATCTCATTCTTTTGTGCAAAGAAAATCACAGGTGCATTTGAGGCTTCAAATAATACTTAATTCAAAAATTAACATATCAAGTTTATTATTTTGATCAATTTGTAAGAATTTAGGGAAGAAATATATAACTAATCATCACTAGTTATATAAGGTTCAAAAGTAACAGCATAGCTGAATTCCACACTTTCAGGCTGCTCTTGTTAGAAAATATTTTAATGGTTCAAGTTTGTAATGAGACAATGGATCCTCATGTGCACAGAGCTGTACCACATTAGTATTTTCTCTCCCTCATTCCCACATGCTGCCAGGTAAAGGGAAAGGGCTAGATGCTTTATACCATCATTTCCCTTTCTTTTTACAGCAGCAGTCATGGGCAGAAGGACAGCAGTGAGGGCAGTGGTGCCACCTCACCCCCCCCCCCACCAACTCCCTGATAATCTGCCAGTTGACGTGACCACCTCTCTTTGCCTGAAGACAAGATCAGCTGTCTTCCATATGACTAGAAACTCTGAAAAGGTAAGGTTTTCAGTCACATGAAGAAAGTCACCATGCATTTAGCTGTAGACATGTAGACTCTTGTTTGCAGACATTGTACTGAATGTGGAACATGAGAAAATAGAAACCTGCCTTATACTAAGTCAGACCATTGGTCCATCTAACTCAGTATTCTCTACACTGACTGGCAGCGGCTCTCCAAGGTTTCAGGCATGAGCCATAGAAGGAGGGGGGAGTTCACTGGGGTGAATTATTGACAGTAAGGGATTCAAAGTAGCCTGCCACCATCCACTTTATTTTATTGTGGGACAAACCACTCTTTCCACATAAGATTCTAGGCCCGGAGGGGGAGGCAAAACCCTTCCTAGAAGGGCTAAGCAGTCCTAGGCCTCCAAAGGTGCGTGCCTATGGCAGACCCAAAATGAAGAGTAGCACACTTCACCAACAAAGATTTATTATTAGATTTTTTTTAAAGGTATGTAGTAAGAACAATTGTCTTTTCATAAAGCAGACTGTAAGAGAGAGAGTTTTCGTTAACCTGGCAACTCAAATCCAAGCAATACAATAAAGGAAAATAACTTCCCTCTCACGTCTAACTGAACTGGGCCCTATCTCATTACTCACAGGCAGAGATCTTGGCCTCCCATTTCCCCAGCAACTTCTCAGCCAGCTGCTTCCTCAGGGCTCTTCTAGGGCAGAACAATTAAAGAAGAGGCTTTCTCTTCTCCTGCTGGTGGCTGTGACTGTAGTTACCACCCAGTTCTCTGGATTGGTCCTTCTGTTTTTATTTTCCCGGGCATTTTCTCTTATTAGGAAAGGCCCACCCTCCCAGCAGTTGCTCTAAATGAGGCCTAGTCCACCCTCAAAGCCTTCCCTCACTACACCAGCCCTACCTGGAGATGCCAGGGATTGAACTTGGACTTCCTGCATGTAAAGCAAATGCTCTATCACTGAGATCCATCCCTGTCCCATATGGTGATTTGGCACATGCAATCCTGC
The DNA here is from genome assembly GCF_027244095.1 of Hemicordylus capensis. Classification (NCBI taxonomy): domain Eukaryota; kingdom Metazoa; phylum Chordata; class Lepidosauria; order Squamata; family Cordylidae; genus Hemicordylus; species Hemicordylus capensis. Next base: position 62,132,729 of record NC_069660.1, read on the forward strand.
TTGCCTACACCATACATTCAAGTAAAAACCTGAACAGTTCAGTAGCTTTGCTCATTAAGCATTGCTTCAGTTACCCACATGAAATAGAAACAGAACATGGTATTTGCTCCAGCAAACAGTTAATAGTAACCATAGTAAATGAGATCCTCCTGCTTACATGAATTTATATATGCACAACAGAAACTTAGGGATATTTGGATCTCAGACTTAATTTCTATGGCTCTCCCAGTTCCAGAACAAATCAGCAAAAAGTGTCCTTGTGACTTCAGAAGGAAACACATGGGGCCCAGTGGCTAGATTTTGCATTGTGCAACAACCTCCTTTTCCTCCCCAGTCATAAATTCCACCATGAAATGTAAACCTCACCATAGAATGCAAGTCGGGGAAGCTGGTGGAAATCTAATTTTCTCATGAACAACGTGCCTGCAGCTCAAGCTTTTAATGAACAATGATTCGGCACTCTGTGTGCATAGAGGTGTCTATTACAAGTCATAGAAACACTTAGTAAATGGCAGTTCGTAGCTGGAAGAAATATTAGGTGAGGATTGCTTCTTTTTTCATATCTGAGTGAATTTTAATCATCCTTGACTTCCACTCTTCCTGCTCATGGGCTTCTTCATGAACATTTCCATGCTAGGGCAAGGCAAGCAGGCAGCAAGCTTCCATATAATGTATCCAAAACACCACAAATGTGTCCTTCAGGAGTACAAGCTGTGGCTTATACCCTTCCTTTACAGCTTCCACTCCAATGAGTGAGGTTTCGCTGTATGTTAAGATAAGATCCACAACCTTTTCCTGCAAAACATTCTCGGAATAACCCAGACACCTTGGCGTGGCCTTTGGCTAAAGTAGTCTTGTTCCACTTAGTTTTGTCAATATGCACTTTCCTAGTCCACAGGGAGCAGATAAATTGAATAGTTGCAAAAGAATTTTGGCATATGACAGTGAGTGGGATTTGGAAGATGGCAGGTTGGTGTGGAGAATGGAGGGAGGCAGCTGGCAAATATGAAGGGAAGAAAACTGAAATAGAGGTTTAATGCACTCATAGGTCACTTTCAGACAAAGCGTGAAACCACAGGTTGATGAACCTGAGGTTAATTCTTGAACCCAGGAATAGTCCCACAGGTGATCGCCCAACCTGGGACAGGCAACATCCAGTTTCAGGTCAGATGAGCCCCTCCCTCTTCTTGGTCCACTAAGGCTGCATCCCAGCAAGCTCCATAGCACTCAAGTTGCAAGACTGCAGGCAAGGCATCAGCAAGGCAGCTGCCATTTACATGATCTTCAAGGCGGTGTGCCCAGCGTGTTCGTGCCTTTTCAGCTTGGACCACCCGCCCTTGGAAAGGAAAGGGCATTTAACCCCTTTTAAATGACATTTAAATCCTTTCCCTCACAATACTTGCACAGCCACCGTCGCAAGAGCCCGGAAGCCAAAGCACAATTACAGGTAACAGGGGGGTGGAGAGGGCACTCTTTTTCTGTTACTCCAGGAAGGGATCATGATGACTTCCTAGGAGGGAATATGTATATGAGTGCAGGCAAAGGATCCCGGGGTCTGGTCCACTGTGACAAAGGATCCTATTGGACCCGTAGACCTCGGCCAAGCTTTCCAAGAAGCCTCAAAACACTCTGCCTGCATATCAGAGGGCCAGTCCACTTGGGAGGACCAGAGGCTCCATGAGCTTCAGGTCTCCATCAGACTGCACCCTCCTAAGGTAGGCCATCCAACTCTAGCTGCCCCTGATGATGTGGGGCTCCAAGTATCTCTGTTTAAAATGAGAGCTCATACTCCTCACCTTCCCCTACATACTCCCAAGAAGTCCAGCCTGCTCCATGTATCTGGTCATTTCCCTGTGGGCTCAGTCTGGCAAGACCGAGGATGGCTCCTAGTAGACATTCAAATTCTCCATCTTGGATTGGCATTGCAGCATATTCAGATCACCACCATAGGGAATTGCAGGTGAGGGGAGCCCCTGTTTTCAGTGATCCCTAGCAAGCTTGATGGCCATGCTGGGCAAAAATTAGCAAACATATGTGTCAAGGTATGACCAGACTACCGCTGGTCATTACTTTCACTCCTGCTTTCACATCCTTTCACTCCTGCGGTCTGCCAGTCGCCACAACCTGGAACGGTGTTGGTGTGGTACCCTTCCCCAGGGCTTGCATGGATCTAGTAATGGGGCTGGATGAGCCACTCAGGAATTCAAGGGGCTGCCTTGCAACCCAGACCCTGGGTATCACTTCCCAGCATATGTCCCCTTTGTTGGGAAACAACCATGTCACCCAGTTTATGGTGCCACTGGGACTCCATGTGCTTGTGCAAATACTTCTTTATCACAATTTGTGGAGACCTCTCCACAAAGTGCCTGTCTGATCATCCCTCCAGTTTGCCTCCAGTTTGGTATTATGTGTGATGGTGGCCATAGATTAGAATGCACACTGCCTTTTATGTGAATTTGTTTTCAGTGTATATGGGAAGCAATACTTTTCAATAACCCTGCCCACATATGTGATTAATAATGAGTCATTCGATCATAAGTAGAGCCCTGCTGGATCAGGCCCAATGCCCATCTAGTCCTGCATCCTGTTTCACACAGTGGCCCATCAGAGGCCTCTGGGAAGACCACAGGCAAGAGGTATGTGCATGCCCTTTCTCCTGCTGTTGCTCCCCTACAACTGGTATTGAGAGGCATCGTGCCTCTGAGGCTGGAGATGCCCCACAGCCATCAGACTAGTAGCCACTGATAGACCTGTACACCATGAATCTGTTGAACCCCTTTTAAAGCCATCCAAGCTGGTGGCCATCACCACATCCAATGGCAGGGAATTCCATAGATTAATTATGTGCTTTGTGAAAAAGTACTTCCGCTTGTCGGTCCTAAATTTCCCAACCTTCAGTTTCATGGGGTTCTAGTGTTGTGAGAGAGGGAGAAAAATTTCTCTCTGTCCACCCTCTCCACTCCATGCATAATTTTATACACTTTGATCATGTCTCCCCTTAGTCGCCTCGTTTCCAAGGTAAAGAGCCCCAGATACTATAGCCTAGCCTCATAAGGAAGGTGTTGCAGGCCCCTGATCATTTTGGTTTCCCTCTTCTGCACCTTTTCCAGTTCTCCAACAGCCTTCTTAAGATTTGGTGACCAAAGCTGTAAGCAGTACTCCAGATGTGGCTGCACTATAGATTTGTATAAGGGCATTATAATATTAGCATCTTTATTTTCAACCCCCCTCATAATGATTCCTAGCATGGAATTAGCTTTTTTCACAGCTGCCGCACACTATGATGACATTTCAATGAGCTTTCTACCACGACTCAAAGATCTCTCTCCTGGTCAGTCACCAACAACTCAGATCCCATCAGCGTATATCTGAAGTTGATGTTTTTTACCCCAATGTAAAAAACACTTTATACTTGCTTACAGTGAACTGCATTTGCCATTTTGTCGCCCAGTCCCCCAGTTTGGAGAGATCTTTTTGGAGTTCCTCACCATCCATTGTGGATTTCACTACCCTAAATAGTTTAGTGTCATCTGCAAATTTGCCACTTCACTGGTCACCCCAACTGGTCACCCCATTTATGAACAAGTTAAAGAGCACTGGTCCTAGTACCGATCCCTAGGGGGACCCCACTTCCTACCTACCTCCATTGTGAAAACTGTACATTTATTCCTACTCTCTGTTTCCTGTCCTTCAACTAGTCACCAATCCACACATGAACCTGTCCTCTTATTCCATGACTGCTAAGTTTACTCAAGAGCCTTTGGTGTGGAACTTTATCAAAAGCTTTTTGGAAGAACAAGTATATGATGTCAACCGGATCATCTTTATTCACATGCCTGTTGACACTCTCAAAGAACTCCAAAAGGTTAGTGAGGCAAGACTTTCCCTTGCAGAAGCCAGGCTGGTTCTCCTTCAGCAAGGCCTGTTCTTCTATATGTTTAACAATTTTGTCCTTAAGTATGCTTTCCATTAATTTACCCAGCACCAAAGTTAAGCTGACCGGCCTGTAATTTCCCGGATCCCTTCTTGAAAATTGGAGTCACGTTGGCTACTTTCCAGTCCTCTGGTACAGAGTCTGATTGTAGGGACAAGTTATATATTTTTTGCTTGGAGATCGGCAATTTCACATTTGAGTTCCTTCAGAATTCTTCAGTGGATCCCATCTGGCTCTGGCAATTTGTTAATTTTTACTTTTTCAAGACAGTTTAGAACATCTTCCCTTGTCATCTCAAATTCACCCAGTTTCTTAGCTGCTAAACCTGAAAAGCTCAATTCTTCTGAGTATATGGTCAGTATCCTCTGCCTTGAATACAGATGCAAAGAACTCATTCAGCTTCTTTGCAATCTCCTTATCTTCCTGAATAATCCCTTTCACACCCTCATCATCTAAGGGGCCAACCGCTTCCCTGGCAGGTTTTCTACTTCTGATATATTTAAAGAAGTTTTTGTTATTCCCCTTGACACTTCTAGCTATATGCTCCTCAAACTCTCTTTTTGCATCCCTTATTGTGTCCTTGCAGTTCTTTTGCCAGAGCTTATGTTCCTTCCTGTCCTCTTCATTTGGGGAGGACTTCCATTTTCTGAAGGAAGTCTTCTTCCCTTTTATAGCTTCCCTCACTCTACTTGCTAGCCACACTGGCATCCTCCTTAACTTGATGGTACCTTTCCTCCTTCTTGGTATACATTCCAACTGTGCTTCTAGTACTGCGGTTCTAAATAAGTTCCATGCTTTCTGGAGTGATTTGACCCACCTGACTTTCCCTTTCAACTTCTTTCTTACCAGTCCCCTCATTTTTGAGAAGTTTCCTCTTCTGAAGTCCAACGCATCTGAGTTGGACTTCCTTGACAATGCTCCACTCGCATATATGCTGAATTGGATCACACTATGGTCACTGCTACCCAATGATTCCACAACTCTGACATTTCACACCAGGTCCTGGGCACCACACAGGATTTAATCCACACAGGATTAAATCCAAAATCGTCATCTCTCTGGTTGGTTCCACAACTAACTATTCTAAGGCACAGTCATTTAGCACATCTAGAAATTTGGACTCTCTCTCATTACCTGAATGTGAATTTACCCAGTGTACATGTGGGTAGTTGAAGTCACCCATTATTACTGCCCTGTCTCTCTTTGATGCCTCTCTCATTTGTTTCTCCAACTCCAGGTCACTCTCAGCGCTTTGATCCAGAGGTTGTTAGCACGCCCCTAGTAACACATTTCCTTTCAGTCCTCATAATGTTACCCATAATGATTCTGTGGAGGACTCTGGTCCACCTAGGTTTTCTAGCTTATTGGAATCTATCCCTTCTTTGATATACAGTGCCACTCCTCCCCCAACCCTCCTCTCCCTGTCCCTTCTATAAAGTTTATATCCAGGAATAATTGTGTCCCACTGGTTCTCACCATTCCACCAGGTTTCTGTTACGCCCACTATATCTATGTTCTCATTAGGAGCCAAGTACTCCAGCTCACCCATCTGGGCTTGGAGGCTTCTGGCATTGGTATACAGACACCCACACGCCGGGTCCTTCTCCTGGTATTGGTATGTGCTATCCCTCTTACCATCATTTGTCCTATTTGGCAAGCTGTCCTGTGTTTCCTACTGCTCAACTCCTGGCTCTACTCTGTCCCCTTCTGGTTTATCTGAAACATGTTCACCCTCACACCTTAGGGGATTTTGCCAGCCAAAGCAGATGCCACCCTGTTCTTGCCAGCAATCCCCCAGGTGTCATTTTAAAAGCTGCTCTGCAGCATTCTTGATTTGTAGCACCAGCAGTCTGGTTCCATTTTGGTTCAAGTGGAGCCCATCCCTTTTGTACAGGCTTCATTTCCCCCAAAATGTATCCCAGTGCCTAATGAATCTAAACCCCTCCTCCCAGCACCACTGTCTCACCCACGCATTGAGACCTCTCAGCACTGCATGTCTCGCTGTCACTGCATGTGGAACAGGTAGCACTTCAGAGAATGCTACCCTGGGGGTCCTGGACTTCAGTATGCTACCTAGCAGCCTAAATTTGGCTTCCAGGACCTCCCAACTGCACTTCCCAGCATTGTTGGTGCCAACATGCACCACGACAGCTGACTCCTCCCCAGCACTGCCCATCAACCTACCTAGATGCAGCGTGATGTCCGCAACCTTTGCACCGGGCAGGCAAGTAACCGTGACGTCTACACGCAAGTCACAGAACCATCTCTCTATGCCTCTAATGATCGAATCACCCACTAAGAGGCCCCCACTCCCTGGAGGAGTATCCTTCTGTGCGAGAGGAATAATAAGCTGCAGTGCTCAAGACCACATGGAAAAGGCTTTTTGGTAGTAATGGATAACTGTGTCACATCTGACCTATGTGAAAGCCACAAGGATACAAAAACTGCACAATTAGATCAGACCAAAGGACTACCTAGTCCAGAAATCTGTCTCCAACAGTTTACTTGGGAAGCTCTGATGATGTATTTAAGAAAATGTACTTGGGAAGCTCTGAATCAGGGTATGATTAAGATCACCACTATCTGTTTGTTCCTATCTTTTTATAATCAGAAGTGTTATGCCTGGCTCTGTTAATTCTGGTTGTTCATTGTTTCTGTCATGCGTCCTTACAGATGTTCGCTGCAGGTTCAGTGAAGACACACATGTACGCATGATGATACAGCATTACAGCAGACTCTGTACCCAACTTGAGCATACTCACTAGAATATGTGTAGAGAACCACTCAGGCTCTCTCTGCATGATCAGGAACTCTTGATGAGCCTCCTGTACTCCATCTGTACAGTCCAGTGCTCTCTATGAAATGTTGTAATGAACATGCATAGGTTGGGGACAAAGACTGTTGCATGATCCCAATGCTCACCATCATGCACATTCATTGAACATGAAAATGTATTTAGAAGGCTAGGCTGCTTAAGATGCACTGAAGAGCCTGGCTTTCAGAACACCAACTCCTCTTGCTCAAGGAGACCTGTTTTCCCTCAGACTGTACTTTGACCCATCCTTGTTGTGTGTGTGCAGCCTACAAAGCTGCCTTTAGAAACAAGATCTGAGAACTGTGCAAGAAAAAAATTCTTAACACACCAAGACGTTTCCCTATTCAAACTTACCATTCCCCTAAAGAGCTATCTCTCTTTTATGAGCCAGCTGTATATCCCGTTTATTGAAAGCATTTAACACCTAGACTAGAAAAGGCAAAAGCTTTAGTTTTTCAGGATAAAAGACACCAACTGTCTAGCACCCTGGTGAAAAGGAAGCAGCTGTGATGTCTCTGTCAGCAGTGGTGTCCTTTATAAAAATACAAGGGGATAGAAAAACATGCATGCACACACACATACACAGAGAGAAAAGCTCAGAAACACAGGAGCACTTCTATGGGGAAAGGAAAGAGGGTGGCTTGGCTGGTTGCCAGTGGGCTAATAATGTCAAGCTAATCACTTTTCACAGATGTGTTTTTCTCAGCAAAGAAAGGCACTTGCTGCAGATGGGCAAGGTAGGAGAAAGGAGTGGAAGCAGCACAAGAGCTTCAGAGAAACTGTGTGTGTGTTACATTATTAGCCAAGACAGCACAAATTTGCTTTCCACGTACGACAGCAGCATTGGTACTGGTGTTTCAGTCCATTTCCTGACTTTTCCTGAACTCTACTTCTTGCATTGCTTGAGACTCCTTACAGATGTAACTATGTTCCTCTTACAGGAGCTCTCGAGGACTACGCTGTGCTTTGTGAAATAAAACACACTAGTAGCATTTCCTATGCATCTTGAACTGGTATAAAAAGCAAAGTGAGGAACAAGTTCCAGAATGGTTTGAATCATCAAGAGCCACTGAAACCGATGCGTACATTGGTTTCCTTCTGGCAGGGACAGATCTATACTTGAGCTGTTGTGTCCAAGAACATAGGCAGCCTAGGGGCTTGCAAAGAAAGGGGGCTGCCCGGGCCCCTGTGGGGGTGGAAGCCACTGCAGGTCCCACCATTCTCTGCCTCCCCATCTACCATTCACTGCCACCTCAGGCCCACCTGCCACCTCAGTTTTACTGGCCCTCCTCCTTGCCATCTGCTGGCTTGTCCGGAGTAATTGCTGCAGCCAGCCAAAGGGCAGGAAGCTGGCCATGGCATGATATGAAATGTCTGTTTCTGTTGGTTGGGGACTCAGAAATTCTGATTGTAATCCACAAAGAGCCTCTTCTGGAATAGTTTCATAGACCTTCATGGATTGTTCTGCAATAATGCTGTAGTATATGTGGACTGCAGCTTTTGTGTTATGCTGGCTGGGAATCTCGTTGGCATTTTATTTCCCCCCTACAATGACTCAGGACCTCCATCACCTTACAGTAAATGGGTCTAACAACAATTTGTTGAAGTCCCAGGAGAAATCAGCAGGACTGCATCAACAAATTTTAATGCCTGCCAGATCCAGTTCATAAATCTCTCCCAGCAGCAGTATGCAGAACTAAAATGGAGAAAACAAAAGTATACCTAATGTAAAAGGTGTGTGTGGGGGGAAGACCCACCTAAACAACATAGTGATTTTGGTGTACAAAATGTGAATCTGGATGACACATTGCTAGCTACAGATGCACTAATTTGATTTCATGCCCCAGATTCAACTATTATCTTGCACTAAAAGACATATTAGCACCCATCTGTCAGAGTCTATCCCTTCTTTTCAAAAGGTGTGGTGCACAACCCATCAACAAATGTGTTCAAATGTACTGCCCATTAAATAAGACAGATGAGACTGAAATCCTTTGTTTGTATATGTCAAAAATGAGGAAATGCTAATATTAGGTGTCCCCCCCCCACCATTATTGTTGGTTTCCTACCCTTTTTGTCCCCCTCCTCAGCAATTTGCCTCAAACTGCATGCCACATGGAATTCTATTATTCCTTCTTCCATATTTTTTTTTAACCAAAGCAGCCTGGGACAGGCTGTTTCTGTGCGGAAATAGGGTGTATGGAGAGAGGCTGATTAATGCTTTCACCACCAATTCTTTTTCAGCTCAAAATTGCTCCTCCACAGCTTTTATTATTATTATTATTTTTGCTTGCAGGGGGAAAGATACCAGGATGAAAGATATGGGAGAAGAAGCAGCTTGGGGAAGGTGACTTGGGGCTGAAAGAGGACTGGAGAAGAAAGGGTTGAAGAAAGAGAACTGGAGAAGAAACAAGAAAGGGTTCTGTTTAGATACAGCCTGTGAGGCTGCTTTGAGTTAAAATACTGTGTAGAAAAGAATTATGGAATTCTGTATAATGTCTGTTTAGAGTCTGCATCTTCCTGAAGATAATATTGTAGGCTTATTACAAGTCGAATGTAGAAGCTGAGACTTTAAATTCTAATCCTTTAAACTAAAGCCCTGAGTGCAAAGCAGAGCTAAAGATGACATTTGAAATCAATTGAGACCTAGCAATAGAAATCTTAGCCTTTGTTACTAACATACATGTATCTAAAATGTCATGTGGTTTAATCTTATAATTAGGTTAGGCACTGATTTATGCTTAAACCTTGGGAGGCGATTATCCATTTTTATGTAGAAAATTATATGTGTGAGGTTCACCTGGTGTGACGAGGGCATCCCCGTTATAGGACAATCTCCAGGCATGGGGACCTAAATATGAAAAGGTTGGGCATTTGGATCAGAAGACATTGGCTGGCTGCTAGTCTGCAACACAGGAATAAGGGCTGAATGGAAGCAGCTGGAGAATTGCTAGGTATAAGAAGAGGGAGTAGATAAGCAGGAGAAAAGGGTGAAGAAACTCTCAGTTAATGGAGTTCCTGTGGGTTGTGGTTAGTATTGCATCTGGTTTTGTGGACTGGTTTTGTGTCAGATTGTACAGGCCTTTTCAAGCTGGATTTCATGCATGACAGGGTGATTTTATAGTTAAAATATTGATCTGGGAAGTGCATTCTTTGAGCCTTTTCTCATGATCGGTGAGAAAGGGCTCAAGGGAGAGTGGGGAGGAAGGCTGCTAGCACTTACTGTCCTGCAGATGATCCTTCTGCTCTCCCTGGGTGGGCAGATTGCCTGCCCAGATGATCGCCGGCAGCTGCAGGCAGCACAGAGGGTAGGAGACTGGGATGCATCATCCCAGCCCCTGGAACTCCAATCATGCACTGTGCAAGTGTGTGGTGCATTATGGGGATTTTCCTGGCACTGGCCAGGAGGCTGCTGGTGTGTGTTGGTGCTGCGCGGAGCTGCGACACCCACACACCAACACACAATCAGTTAGCATAGGCTAAGGGTGCACTTGCACCCTTAACACTGGCTAACAGGCAGGGCTCCTTGCCGGGTTTGCCACCGTGCCACCGCCAGGAGCTGCACAGCTCCCATCAGTTCTCATGCACAGGCAAAACTGGACTGGGCTACCTTAGTCCTATTTTACCTGTGTGTGAGAACAGCCTCTTTGCCTGCTCTGTGTTTCCTGCACAGTACTGTCCGGGATACCTTAAAACACTCCAATATTTAAAATGGCAATATTTTGTTGCCTGAGGCAATCAATCTAAATAGCTCCCCCTTTGGAGGCCCTTTAATGGGAATGCAACATCCACTGGCTCAGGCAACCCCCTTCACCCTGCCTAAGGGCAAGGCCTGCCCATTCGGGCCCATCAGAAGGAAGACATGGTATGTGCTGGGAAATTTCATGGATCCCTATAGGAACGGGAGGGCCCTATCTAGTTTTGGAAAGAATGTGCAGGTTCTGGCCAATGTAGCACAGATTTCTTCTTTTCTCCACTCTCCAAACCAGAGCCAGTTGCTGGTTCAGAAAAACTGCACTCCTCCTCCCAGGGTGTGCCCTGCCAGGGTCACTCCATCACCACTATGCAAACACAAAGGTGATCTCAGGATGGCACAGAGTGGTCCCTTCCGAGGGCTCTGGACTCTTGGCAGCTGCCCTGCTGACCCCTGGCACTGGTTCCCTCCAACATGTGATTTTTCACAGATTTCAACTTGCAACATACTAAAAACGAGAGAAAATGTACCTTTAAAGCATCTTTATAAAATATACGGCACTTGAAAGCCAGTGTTGAGCTTGTACTAAATTAGGCTTATCAGAAAATCAATATGCCAAATGCTTTCACCACAACATAAAACTTTTAAAGGTAGAAATTAACGGTGTCTGATATGCCATTAAGAAATTGATAAACCTCTCTTCCACCTTCTCCTTTCTTGCATTTCAAAATGGACAATTTATTGGGTTTCACTAAAATAAGCTGGAGGTGCCTTCTGAATCTAATGACCCATTTAGATATGGTTGCTATCAAAAATCCATTACACCTCAGGTATTAATTTCTAGCTTGGTGTTAATGTTAATGATGGGAGGTTTGGTTCTTAACAATAGGTTAGAAAATAGGTTTTAAAAATAACATTTGCAAGAAAAGGTTGTGACAAGCCTTAATGCATGTAGGTGGATGGAGAGAACCCCTGCAATTTAAGCTTATTCAAGCCAACCTTCAGAATTGTACAGCAAGTCCTTTGGTACAGTATCTAACACCTTGGGAAACTGCCTCTCTGGCTCTCAGTTTGAAGTAGTGTAAAGGTTACCAAAAGGCCACCATACAAGCAGACAAGGTGATTATCGCAGGCTTCACAGCATGTGCTTCCGTCACCTCAGCTATAAAACCAAAGCTCTGTAGTAGAGAGACTTAACTCCAGGGCCAGCTGAGTGTACTTTGTGTTAGGGGAAAAAAATCTAATAATTGAGCCTGCAGCGCCCAAACCTTTGGGGCAGGAGAGAGAGAAAGTATGTGTCAGTTAGGGTCTCCTTCTCTTTCCTGCTTGATCTCTGCTTCTATGACCCCTCCTTGATAGAATGTACTCAGGAACTTCCTGGGAGAGACTTCCTCCTCCTTCTTCTTTCCAAGACACACATTCTCTCTCTGCCCACCATGGAGCTAGCAGCTAGGATATAGGTCTTTCCTATCATCATGTACTTCTAAATAAAGCAGATTAGTTTAACCTTAAATCAGTCTCCATGCTCATCACTTACAAGCTGTTGCCCCTGAGACCCGGTTAGCTTCTGCTGTAATGAGAGGGAGCTAGCTCCTGAAATAATGAAATACTCATACCGTGTTTCCCCGAAAATAAGACAGTGTCTTATATTAATTTTAGCCCCAAAAAATGCACTAGGGCAATTAGTGGTACATCAGAAATTACTGCTAGGTCTTACTTTCGGGGTATGTCTTATTTTGGGGGAAACAGGGTATATATGAGTATATATGAAATACTCATATTTCTAGGGAAATCAGGAATACACATTGGGCAGGAAACAGTTATAGACCGAATGGAAAGGGGTTGGACACATGGAGATTTGGAAAAAAATGTGCAGTCACAGCCTTTAACATGAGGTACCCATGGTATTTTGAAGTTTTAAATTACAGTAGAGAGCTAGAAGCTGATGCTGTTGTTTTAAAAATGATTATAAGGGTACTAAATATTGTGGTTGTGTGTTGCCAAGAATTCTTCTCCGGCTCAGATTTTAATGGGCTGGGAGAGTGATGCTTACCTCTTCTTTGTGCCTGGCATTAGGAGCCCCTGAAGTCTGTTTCTGAGCCTGAACCTCTCCAGCATCTCTTCTTCTAACCTTTTTTACAGTGGTTTGGTGCTGTGCTAGATGTAACCTTTGATCCCAACTTCCTTCTTTTCTTTCCGCTTCTGTTTTTCTGATCTGTGTTGTTTGATTAATTCACTTGCCATTTGCTGAATCTAATGGAGCATACAACATATGCCTCACTGACTTAAAATTGAAGTAAATTCCATCCCTTCAGTCGTAAGATGATCACCCCAATATGTCTTTGCCTCACCTCAAGGAATTGTATTGTGCTTTTTCAGGAGGGTGGGGTGTTGAGGTTGTACTGTATCTCCAAAACACAATGATTAATACAGTCAGAGGCGCCCTTTGGACTTTCGGGCAGAGGTCTGGTCCTCCACATCGGAGGAGATGTCCTGCTGAGGTGGTCGAGCACATGATGCCGAAGGCAGCTGCAGCCTGCCCTATGATCTCCTCTCCTGTGCAGCTGCTAGCAGGGGGTGGCTGGGGGCCAAGGGGACCTGCTTGTGGCCAGCCCTGCCCATAGCTGCCTGCCTCTGTGGTGGCTAAAGCAGTGGTCCTGGTCTGGGCCTGGCTGGCTGAGCTGCCTGGAGCAAGTAAGCCACCCGAGCTGCTTCTCTGGGCCATGCCTGTGCAGTGAAACTCGCAAACATTGCAAGCACACACATTGTGCGAGGCAGGTGGCAGGCAGCACATGAGAGGGAACTGAGCAGAGGGAGCTTGCCAGTGGTGCTGTGACTGCAAGGGAGCACTAGCCTCTGGGGAGGCCAGACAGAGGGGCAGGCAGGTGGCTGCAGCACAGAAGCAGTCACTGAGTGAATCACTGACTCACTGAATGTCTGTATCCCAGCCACGGGTGTGTGTGTGTTTGTGTCCCAATATAATTATTTGCATTGCCCTGGCTGCCCCTCCCTGCTGTCTTCTCCCTCTCCTGTTCAGTCTGAGGTGACCTCACAAGCCCCAGCGTTAAAAGGCCTGAGATGTTTTGCATGAAGCTCTCACAACAGGGGTTGAGAGAAATGACAGTTTCAAAAACACACATCTGTCCTTTCCAGATGCATAGACCACCCTTACTCCACCTCCTCTCCCCGCTTTCCTTTCCTGCACATTCTCTCACTGCTTGTGGCCTTAGGATGAATTGCAAGTATAAGGAAACAGTTGTGTTTGTAAACAGGGGTGTTGGGGTGAGGGTTCGGTGGGATCTAGCAATGCTTTGTTTATTTATTTTTCCTTTTTTTGCAAATGTGTGTGTAGGGGGATGATGCCTATCTTGTGGTGCCACCCCCCCCGCAAAAGTCCTCTATGTCCCGGCTCCAAAATTACTTAGGTGCACCTCTGAATAGAGTAAACATAGAGTTAGGTACCCTGATACTTTTGCAGTGGGTATTTCATACCTAAGCCTTTATAGAAGTACAAATGCAGAGACTAATTATTTTTTAATGAGATCTCTCCGTTTTCTTTAAAATTAGTTCATGGATGTTGAAGAACTAGTGATTCATATAACTGAACTGCTAACAGGTTCTTGGCAAAGATAAAGATAAAAGAGTGTTCTAGAGGTCAATGCTGAAACTGTACTGAGCCTATTTTTAATCTGAGTGTTTTAACAGCAATCAATTGGTTTTTAGGTGGGTAGGAGATTAATATGGCTTTCAGCCAACGATTTAATCTCAATCTATTGCCATAGAATGGAATTAGACATAGAACCATATAAGGTTGGATTGTGTAGCTCTTGCCATTCGATATAATATGTCCATGTGGTCTTCATGAATACAAGCTACTAAGGGTATAACTCTGGCAGGCAATCCAGGAGTAGATTTCCTGTGGCTTTTAAAAATGGCAAATACAACTGCAGGGGGAGGGGACAATCATACTGAGATCATGGTAATGGGAAAGAGGGGTCTAACTTTTTCTGATACTGCCACACCAGCTACAATTATACACTGAGGCTATTCCCACAATCACTGGAAAGCGGGCTAAGGGAGCTTAGCCCACTTTCCAATGATTGTGGGTACCATAAGGCTTGCAGGTGAGCCCGGTGCTCCCAAGGCAGCTAGCCCACCTAAAACACCCTCCCCTTAAACAAGATTAACTGAGTGGGCACTCTGTTAACCTCATTTACCTGCTTGTGTGCCACCACGGCATGTGGCAACACACGAGTAGACCACTGACTGGGAGGCTACAAGCAGCCTCCCAGTATCAGTGGTCCCCCCAGAATGCCCCCACGTACTTGCGTGGGGCATCCTGGGACTTCCGGGGGCCACGGGGTCCCCAATCCCTGCAGCTCCATGACAGGCGGCCAGACCGGGCTACACTTTTGATAATCTGCAGGGAGAGTGGGCTAAGCCCGCTCTCTCCGCAGACCCACCAGAAGCTCTTCTCACTGATCATGAGAAGAGCTTCAATGTGTTAATGAAACTGCTCCCAGGGACTTGGCAGGACCCCATGCAACATTTTGGGTTTGCGTGGGGGAATTAGCTATTAAAATGGAGCAGTCCACCTTCATAATAAATTTGTTCAAAGCTTTGCTTGTGGAAAGAACTGGATGGAGAGGTTTTACTCCAGGAACCAAGAGTAAATCTAGAAATGAACAGGACTTTACAGCCATGAGTGCTGTGCAGACCAGGTTAAGAAAACCCCTACTAACTGAGCAAAGAGGCACCTTTTAATGTGGTGATTCTCTTTATTTAGCAGGGGGAGAGTAACTGGCCTTATCCACTCCCAGCACATACTTCCAGTGACTGTTGCTGGTGTCTATCTTATGGTTCTTTTTAGATTGTGAGCCCTTTGGGGACAGGGATCCATCTTATTTATATGTTATTTCTCTATGTAAACCTCCCTGAGCCATTTTTGGAAGGGCAGTATAGCAACTGAATGAATGAATGAATGAATGAATGAATGAATGAATGAAAATTCAAAAATAAAGTAAGGATTTTTTTAATGGTTTATTGTCACCGAAAAGTGAAAAATAATGGTTATTAAGCAATAATATTTAACTAGCAATAAACCAACCAGTTACAAAGACTAAGTTATTTCTCACAGGGTGTTAATTTGGCTTGAGATTTACTCAAGGCTGGCTAGAGAGAAATGAACAGATTTGGATTTTAGGAAAATGACAAGGAAGGTAAGTAGAGTTTCAAGAATAGGGGTTATATACTACCTCACTCCTTCTAAGAGAAATGTGTCAAAGCCTTGCAGCTCAGTCTGTCCTGAATGGGCAGGAGGGCATGAGCCTTCTCCAGGGTAGGAAGGCAGGAGCAGGGATACAGAGGCCAGACAGGGGTCCTGGAACCAAGAGTAAATCCAGAAATGAACAGGACCTTACAGCCATGAGTGCTGGGCAGACCAGGTTAAGAAAAGCTGGTATGGAGGTGCAGGACAAGGCAGGGAAGTGCCAATGCCAAGATGTGGGGGTAAATTCTTGTCTGAGGGCACTATGCTAAATACACCTTGCAAAGGCAGACAAAAGGGACAAAGCACAAGATGCACCACTGTGCTATTCAAAAGTTAAGAGTACACATCTTCTTGGACAAAAGTGAGTTTCTTCTTGGACAATAGCTATGAAATGTCTGAAAAGACCCATGTGGGGCGAAGCCAAATGATCATATCAAAGTTTATCTCTCATGTCTGTCAGAATATCTGTGAGTAACTGAACTATAAACAAGCAAACTTCCAGTGCCTTGAGCTATCCATTAACATGCTCATTAGCAAAAGGAGATTACCTGTTGTTTTCTTATCACTCCTTCCTGAGGAGGGGCTATCTTGACAATTCACTGTGCCACATAAAGCGAATACTTGGCTTATTCTTTAAAGAATAGCTCTTTATTAAATCACATCTACTTCAGCTTCTCACCTGCTAAGTAATCAGAGGGCAGCCATGCAGGCAGGTCCTCCTGCAGTCTTGTGCTTTGAACTTAACCTAAGAGTTCCTTCTGCCAAGCTGTTTGCCAAAGTGACATGCCATTTGAGTTAGCTACAGGTGAAACAAAATTGCGATCTCACAGTCCTGTGAGGTCCAGGGGGCAAACAGTGGTAGCTACAGGCTTATAGTTCCAAATATAGAGGGGTGCTCTTTGGGGGAGCTCGCAAACAGGCTCTCGTGGTAACAACTGCAGCTGCCAGTTACCTTATGCAGTAAAAAATACAGATTCCATTTGAGTATCTGTATTTTTTGTCCTGTGGACATAATACCTTGTGGGACAGTTTTTATTGGGAAAGTAGTCTAGGAGAAAGGACTAATGACCTTTCTTCCAGTGCTGTGGCCAATCAAGATCCAAATCAGGCACCTTGAATTTTTTAAAAATAAAAATTTAAGGAGTTCTGGGCCACAGAACTCATTAAGGTCATTCTTACAACCGAACTGGGGAGGGTTGGTAGGGGAGACTTACCTGTCTCCCCACACAGTATCAACCCTCCCCATTAGGCTCTGCCACTCGCGTGGCACATGATCGAAGCTGCAGCGAGTGGCAGAGCTGGGAGCCAGAGGAGGAAGTCCTCCAACATCCCACAATGCACTGCACCAGGAGTGCAGTGGATTGGGAGATTCCTTTGCTGCTGGGTGCTCTTGCTGTCAAGTTTTGCGCATGCTCAGGCTGCAGGCAGCTCAAGCATTCATGTGACTGGGGATTAGGATAGAAGTATGCGCCCATGTCCTTCTACCTCAGTAATAGTCTGAGTAAAAAACTTGGGCTACCAGCACTCTACACAAGCAGCCCTACCTGGGTAGGGCTATGCAAGCCCAGGTGGAGTGCTTATGTGAACAGACCCATCATCTCATCTAGTTTGGTCTGAGTATGGGTGCTGGGTTTTTGCCATCATGGGAGTGCCTGATGTCACATCAACCACAGCACCCCAATTTTTTGCCTCAGGCACTCCCTAGACACATACTTGCCTAGGCTGGAGGTGATATGGTGTTACTAACACATGGATGTACACACTCCAAGGGAGCATAAAGGCTTCCTTCCTGTCAATCAGGAGAGATGAGAAGGAAGCAGAGGTGAGCTGTTGAGGATCTGAAGACAGTGTGAGAGAGAATTCAAGATCTTCCCTACCTGTCTGAATAATTCTTTGTGTGAGCAAGCAAGTTTGGTTACAGCAGGCAGATTGACTGCTCAAGGGCTGCCTACAATACTGGCAGAAGAGAACTGAACTGATGGTGATAAGTTGAGTCCCTGTCTTTGTTACTGAGATTGTTGGCAGGCAAGAACTCAGGGAGCTGGGTCTCACGATCAGACCCAATTTCTGCAGCAGAGTGAGGAGAGCGGGCTAAACCCACTCTCCCTGTTCATGATCAGAGCGGGAGCCTTGGAGCAGAGCGGCCTGTGATGGAGCCGGTGGGGGCTGGGGAGCTCGGGGGCAGCGCGGCCCCCAGAAGTTCCAGTATGCCCTGCGCAAGTATGCAGGGCATACTGGGGAGACCCCCGGAGCCGGGAGGCAGCTTTTTGCCTCCTCTCCGGGGGTCTACTCATGAGTAGCTGTGGCGTGGAGCCGCACAGCAGCTACTCACGATTGGGATGCCCGGGTTTGCGGAGTGCTCGCTCTGTAAACCTGGGCTTAGGGGAGGGCTACAAAAGTGGGCTAGCCGCTTGTAAGTCACCTGGCTCACCTGCAAGCCCGGTGGTTTACACAAGCAGCAAAAATTGGGCTGGGCTCTCCTAGCCCGATTTTTGCTGCTCGTGAGAATAGCCCCAGGGTGTCCCAGGAAAGAGCCTGAGATTAGACTGGTACTCTTATGTGTTAGGAGCCAAGTCTCACATCAGAACACCACAGGGGGATATATATGGGAGACATGGGAGGCAAAATATGTCTGGGTTCTTGATAGTAGCAGCACAGAACTGAAATCAAATCTTTCCACTCAATGCACATCCATTGTCTTGTTAACTAAAAAAAAGGTTTATTGGGCTGAAGTCCAACATATTTAAGAGATCCTCTCATTCCCCAGGTTGATAAATCAGTATCTACCTATCTGCCTATCTATGAGTCAATATACTGTACTATAGTTTGCTGTTCTTTTTTAAATAATGATTTATATTGTATAGACTCTTTATTGTGCTGCCTTGAATGCCAATTGGTAGAAAGGTGGCATACAAATCTTTCAAGTAAGTTATTTAATGGCTAGAAGTAAATATTATTCTTACTACTGCTGTAGAAAAGCAGTATGCATAATTTTACAAATACATGAAAAATCTTTGAATAAACAGCTCCAAATTATTGCAGTGAGGTAGGGTGTGGAGTGAAAAAACATTGCTAAAAATGGGTTGTCATCTGGCTTTGTACCATCAGGATTTTAGGATCTTGATAAAAGCTACAGGGTGTTGATTAGGGTGGTGATTATGCAAACCATTTCATTCATGTAGCCATTTTGATGAAATGGTAATGACCTGATTCCACTATGTTCCCTTCTTTACCCCTGCTAACTGGGCAAAGAGGCACCTTTTACCGTGGTGATTCTCTTTATTTAGTAGGGGGAGAGTAACTGGCCCTATCCACCCCCAGCACAGTACTTCCAGTGACTGTTGCTGGTGTGTGTCTTATGTTTCTTTTTAGAATGTGAGCCCTTTGGGGACAGGGAGCCATCTTATTTGTTATTTCTCTTTGTAAACCGCCCTGAGCCATTTTTGGAAGGGTGGTATAGAAATCGAATTCTTCTTCTTCTTCTTCTTCTTCTTCTTCTTCTTATTATTATTATTATTATTATTTATTTGAACCCTAGTGACCAACCTTGTAAATGCACAGAGAGCTGCTGAACACAACTTTCTGCTCCCTAATGCATGTTTTCAGTTGGCTTTGCAGGACATGACCAGCTGCAGAACACTTCAGAGACCTGCTGACTCTGTTGGAAGATCAGCTACCATGCCTTAAAATAATAGTTCTTAGAACATTCATCATGTCATCAACACATCACAAGGATCGTATGAATCCTCTAAGAGAGCTGCAAATCTTTTTCAAATTGCCAAACTATTTCCTTTAACTGGGGACTCCACTGTATATCTTGGAACTGGCAGTGACGATACACAAGACATTACCTTCCAAGGTTCTCTGATAATCCCATTTACTATGTGACCTTTTCTTTCTCCCCCATAATCCCCTCCCTCTGCTTTCATAATTGGAGGGACCTGGACAGCACCCGGTCTCCAGCCTGACTTGAGAATGTAATGATAATTCATTCTGAATGGAAGCAGGAGGCAAAATGTAATCCATCATATCTGTTCTATCTCATTATGAAGGTGAGATACAAGCGAGGGCATGTTGTTAATAAACTGGTAGGTGAAGTTATTTCTCCAATCTGTTAGGAGAGACAGGGGCAGAGAGTAGCAGGATTCCATTATTCACAGCCATTTCAAATCTCTTTTTATGGAAATGTGGCTTGGAAAGTCAATGAAGCAAAATGCCTTCCAGGTTATCAGATTTTCTTGCAGGCTTGGTGAAAGGCCCCAGTAGGGTTTTAGACTGCATGATCAGCATGTTCTTCATCCATGAGGAGGAGATTCAGTTATAGATAGGAATTAGGATAGATGCTTGTAGCATTAAGCTCTGGAACTGAAGTTTGCAGTGCTAAGTAATCCAAACTTGTATGCTGCCTAAGTGGGAGATGGTGTGAGACCTACATGCAAGCTGTTTTAAGTTCCTGGGGAAGAATGACATATAAATATAATGACCAGGACACTGTAGCTCAAAGCACAGTGCTTTTTACTTGGGGGCCTGGTTCCCAAGTTTCATCAACACAACACAAGTTGACCTGGTTCACAGTTTCAGATTCCATAGTCTACAGGGGGATCTGGCTTCTGCATATTTAAATAGGGAAGGCGCATAGCACAGTGGTGAAGCAGGTGTTCAGTCTAGGACATCACCAGTTAAAAGAGCACCTCAGGTGGAAAAAAATCCCTCTGGTGAAGTCCACAGATAGCCACTTCCTCTTGGAATAGCCAACAGACAATACTGTAGGGGTGTGCTGAACTGGTTCAAATTGAATGGGCCTAGTTCAACTGGTTTGAACACAAACTGAACCAGCCTCAAAAAAAGAAAAGAAAAGATGGCCAGTCCAAGTTCAAACCAAACTGGGCCTGGTCCAATACAGACCCTTTTTGAAGGTCTATGCTTCAAAAGAGGAATCCAGTGAGTCTCCCCCTTTACAAGAAAGGGGAATCCTGCCTTTTGATACTATTGACCTTCTGGAACATCTGAGGCAAAAGGGGGTGGGAGACACTGCTTTGCAGTGGTTCTGCTCCTGCCTCATAGGCAGATTCCAGATGGTGTCTTTTGGAGACTGTTGTTCTTCAAAATCTGAACTTTCCTATGGTGTCCCTCAGGACCATATTGTCTCCGATGTTGTTTAACATCTACATGAAACCTCTGGGAGAGATCATCAGGAGATTTGGTGCAGGGTGTTATCAGTATGCTGATGACACCCAGATCTATTTCTCCATGTCAACATCATTGGGAGAAGGCATAACCTCCCTGAATGCCTGCCTGGAGGCAGTAATGGGCTGGATGAGGAATAACAAACTGATGCTGAATCCAGATAAGACAGGGTACTTATTGTGCGGGGTCAGAACTTGGGAGATGATTTTGATCTGCCGGCTCTGGATGGGGTCACGCTCTCCCAGAAAGAACAGGTAGGCAGTCTGGGGGTGCTTCTGGATCCAAACCTGTCCCTGGTGTCCCAGGTTGAAGCGGTGACCAGAGGTGCTTTTTATCAGCTTTGCAAGCCACTCATCTGGCTTCCACAGAGCCGATCCCCCGCCCATGGCCAGGTGAGTGGCGGAGGCAATCCACTGCCGCAGGGGGTGCTGGGCAGCACGCTGCTTCTCCAAGCAGCATTCAGGTGCGGCAAGAGCAGAGGTAAGCACCAATTCCTTTACTCCTAAAGGTGCCTCTTGCCATCCCTCCACTGGCACCCTCACCAGCTGCCACTGCTATGTGGGGCTGCCTTTGTACGTAGTTCGGAAACTGCAGTTGGTGGCCAGAAAGTTGGTGAGAGGGCACCTTATTGCTGCTGCCACTGGGGTGACAGCTCCTCTAAATCCTGACAGCACTTCCTTTGGTGCAACATGCAGTTTAGAGGAGTCACTGTTGTGCCGCTGTTGCCTCACCACCACCCTCTCGTTGCCTCCCCTCAGCTGCTCTTGATTGATTGATTGATTGAGTGCCATCAAGTCAGTGTTTAATCTTAGCAACCACATAGATAGAATCTCTCCAGGATGCTCTGTCTTCAACTTGGCCTCTTAGGTCTCTCAGTGGTGTATTCACTGCTGTTGTAACTGAGTCCATCCTTGTTGCTGGTCATCCTCTTCTCTTTTCTTCAACTTTCCCCAGCATTATGGACTTCTCAAGGGAGCTGAGTTTCCACATAATGTGTCCAGAGTATGATAGTTTGAGCCTGGTCATTTGTGCCTCGAGTGAAAATTTTGGATTGATTTGTTCCATGATTCATTTGTTTGCTTTCCTGGCTGCCCATGATATCCTCAAAAGTCTTCTCCAGCACCAGAGTTCAAAAACATCAATGTCTTTTCTATCTTGCTTCTTCAAAGTCCAGTTTTCGCATCCATAGAGTGTCACAGGAGAAACCATTGTCCGAAAGATTCTAATCTTAGAACCCCTTTAAACACAGGATTCCCCTTTGCTTATAAAGGGGAATCCTCACTGGATCCCCCTTTACAAACATAGTCCCTTGAACCAGGTCAAAACGGTTTGAACTGGTTCAGACCAGTTCGACTGAATGGACTGGACTGCCAGCCAGTTTGACCAAACTGGTTTGTGGACTGGTGGTTCTGTTTGAATTAGATTCAGATTTGAACTCAAGCACCAAAACCAGTTCCAGGCACACCCCTACAATACTAGCCTAAAGAGAATAGTGGCCTTATGCCATTTTTTCTTAAGGATTAGAAATTTACTTGTCCTCTTAGTGCCTCCATAGCAATAGCAATAGCAATAGCACTTACATTTATATACCGCTCTATAGCCGGAGCTCTCTAAGCGGTTTACAATGATTTAGCATATTGCCCCCCCAACATTCTGGGTACTCATTTTACCGACCTCGGAAGGATGGAAGGCTGAGCCAACCTTGAGCCCCTGGTCAGGATCGAACTTGTAACCTTCTGGTTACAGGGCGGCAGTTTTACCACTGTGCCACCAGGGGCTCTCTCCCATGACATGACAAGTTCCCACAACCATGGCACCCTGTCTATTTCCTTTCCTTCTGTTCTCTTATATTCTGCCTTTGTCACTTTTTTATTGTTTCTCTTTATTACTAAACTACTAGAAGATATTTTGGACAAGCACCATATATTTTCAATGAACTAGGGAGCATTATGCACTGACAAGAATAAGAGGGCTTCATTTTCAATTATTCTCTTTATTTATGAAAGAGCAGAGCTTTGAAACGACTCTATGTTTTTATAGTCATGTTGAACCAAACAGTGGCACTACAAGGAAAATATTATTATAAGCAAGGAGGAATGTATGAAAAAAAATGTACAAAAGCCTTGTGCCATTCCTAGACCTTTTCTTTCTGGTCTTCTCTAGCCAAAGGCAGCAACAATAATGCTGCATATTCCAGTGCAACAAATCAATTTAATATGGCGTTAACATTTGCAGTGGAGATGTTCCTCAGAAGCAATACACTTGTTTTGTCTAGCTTTAGAAAAAGCTATTTTGGCTGGATGTTTTTAAAACTTATTTTCTCTTTATTTCTCTGCCTGCAAGCAATGATGCAATACTGCTTCCAATAAATTAAGTAAAGGGAAAATATCATTTCCAGTGACCATTAGTGCCCTGGCTATGATGACCCTTCTTGGGGAGTAATTAATGGTTCCCTTTCACATTTAAGTATTACTAAGTATTGATCCAGTGTATTGCTCAGGCTAACATTGTATTACTCACCTTCCAAGAGATATCTCTTAGCCATGACTGGTTCATTAAGATCTTCTTTACTGACTTTGGAATATTTGGTGGCTGAGGCAGATTCATAATGAGTCCTTGATACCCTATGCCTCTGAATGCATGCAAGTCCTTGGAATGTATAATCAGTCCTTCTGAATGTCTTCCAAGTTCCTGTTCATATACGCTTTGTCTAATGGAATATTATGGTTGTGGTTAGGTTTAAGAAGCCATGTACATCCTAGTTCTAATACCTGTATGGGAATCGGGTATGAGTGTCACTTACCTAAAATCAGGAGTGTAT
The DNA here is from genome assembly GCF_027244095.1 of Hemicordylus capensis. Taxonomy (NCBI): domain Eukaryota; kingdom Metazoa; phylum Chordata; class Lepidosauria; order Squamata; family Cordylidae; genus Hemicordylus; species Hemicordylus capensis. Next base: position 62,156,449 of record NC_069660.1, read on the forward strand.
AAAATACACAAAAATCACATGTAGCTGTGTCAGTCCATTAGAGAACAATCCCAAAGATACAGTGGAATAATCTGATTTTATTGGTTGTATTTTATTAGGACCAACCAAAATAACATAAAGTTGTCAACAGCGAGCTTCCAAGTTCTCAGATGTGGAGGGAAATGAAAGCTAAGCATGATGGCAGATCCCAAAAGTCTGTAGTTTAAGTATATGAGTCTGACTATGGCATGCAGGAGAGCTGGTCTTGTTGTAGCAAACATGAATTGTCCCAGCTAAGCAGGATTGACCATGGTTTGCATTTGAATGGGAGACTACATGTGAGTACTGTAAGTTATTCCTCTTAGGGGATGAGGCTACTCTGGGAAGACAGCATGTTCCAAGTTCCCTCCCTGGCAACTCCAAGATAGGGCTGAGAGAGACTTGGACTTCCAAAAAGCTTTTGATGAAGTTCCCCACCAAAGGCTCTTGAGTAAACTTAGCAGTCATGGTATAAGGGGACAGGTTTATGTGTGGATCGGTAACTGGTTGAAGGACAAGAAACAGAAGGTAGGAATAAATGGACAGTTTCCACAATGGAGGGAAGTAAGAAGTGGAGTCTGTACTGGGACCAGTGCTCTTTAACTTGTCCTTAAAGTACATAGGCTATTAAAGGGTGCAAATAACATTTTTGTGCCATACCCTCCCTCTTCCAGGTTTTCTCTCTCTGTTAGCGATCATCAGGTATAGCTGTGAGTCATCAACCTTCTCTTCCTATCTCCTCCCTTGTTTGTTATGTATTACCCAGCTGTTTAAATAGACTGGGGGAATGTTTTGGATATACAGGTGAAACTTGGAAAATTAGAATATCGTGCAAAAGTCCATTAATTTCAGTAATACAAATTAAAAGGTGAAACTGATATATGAGACAGACGCATTACATGCAAAGTGAGATAAGTCAAGCCTTAATTTGTTATAATTGTGATGATCATGGTGTACAGCTCATGAAAACCCCAAATCCACAATCTCAGAAAATTAGAATAGTACATGGAACCAAGAAGACAAGGATTGAAGAATAGAACAATATCGGACCTCTGAAAAGTATAAGCATGCATATGTATTCAGTACTTGGTTTGGGCCCCTTTTGCAGCAATTACTGCCTCAATGCGGTGTGGCATGGATGCTATCAGCCTGTGGCACTGATGAGGTATTATGGAAGACCAGGATGCTTCATTAGCGGCCTTCAGCAATTCTGCATTGTTTGGTCTCATGTCTCTCATCCTTCTCTTGGCAATGCCCCATAGATTCTCTATGGGGTCAGGTCAGGCGAGTTTGCTGGCCAATCAAGCACAGTACACTGTATACTTTTCAGAGGTCCGATATTGTTCTATTCTTCAATCCTTGTCTTCTTGGTTCCATGTAATATTCTAATTTTCTGAGATTGTGGATTTGGGGTTTTCATGAGCTGTACGCCATGATCATCACAATTATAACAAATTAAGGCTTGACTTATCTCACTTTGCATGTAATGCGTCTGTCTCATATATCAGTTTCACCTTTTAATTTGCATTACTGAAATTAATGGACTTTTGCACGATATTCTAATTTTCCAAGTTTCACCTGTAAGTGTGGATTTTAAACAGTGGGATATAGAACACTGAAGCTGAAGTATCTATGTTCTTTGTTGCAACTCCCTCTTTCTGTGTTTTAATTTACACAATAAAAAAAGGTCTGGAGAGAAGTTAAAATAAGGTAAAGTGTGTCCTCAAGTCAATTTCGACTCCTGGCACCCACAGAGCCCTGTAGTTTTCTTTGGTAGAATACCGGAGGGATTTACCATTGCCTTCTCCCTTTCAGCATCTTCCTATATTACTGCTGCTTGATATAGGTGTTTCACATAGTTTCCCATAGTTCCCATAGCAGCAGGGATTTGAAACCTTCTGCTTGTTAGTCAAGCATTTCCCCGCTGGGCCATTAGGTGGCTTCTGGAGAAAAGTATTGTTCATAAATGATCTAGAAGTTGAAGTAAGCAGTGAAGCAGCCAAATCTGCAAAGTATTTTGGGTAGTGAAATCCAAAGCAGATTGTGAGGAATTCCAAAAAGATCTCTCCAAACTGGGTGAGTGGGCGAGAAAATGGCAAATGCGGTTCAATGTAAGCAAGGGGAAAGTGATGCCCATTGGGGGGGGGGGGGACAACGACACTCAACTGCACATATACGCTGATGGGGTCTGAGCTGTCAGTGACTGACCAGGAGAGAGATCTCGGGGTCATGGTGGACAGCTTATTGAAAGTGTCAACTCAGAGCTCAGCAGTGGTAAAAAAGGCAAATCCCATGTTAGGATTAGGAAGGAGATTGAAAATAAAACTGCCAATATTATAATGCCCTTCTACAAATATTTGGTGTGGCCACATTTGCAGTTCTGGTCACCATATCTTAAGAAGGATATTGTAGAACTGAAAAAGGTGCAGAAGAAGGCAACCAAGATGATCAGGGGCCTGGAGCACCTTCCTTATGAGGCAAGGTCTCTCTCCCACATATCCTACATCATTATTGTCCCCCAAAAAGCTCCAGATTTCTTACCCCAATCTGAGCCTACCTCCATTAATATGCCCCCCCCCACACACACAAAATAAATAGTTCTGGTAAGAACTGATCTGCCTGCTTTCCTTTCACTATCCCTAGAACCGGACTAAATTTGGTCCTGTTTGGTTGAGCAGTTCACAAATTAGCCCACTTGCTCCTCAAACATTCACACATCTGCCATCTTGAATTTGGCCAACATAAACTATGCCTTTGAGGTGTCCCTATGTGTCCCTACAACTGTAGCAAATCTGGTCCAAATCAGATTCCACTTACACCTCAAACATTCGTGCATCTGCCATCTTGAATTGGGGTGGATGATATTATCACAAACTACACTGTTGAGGTGTCCCTATGTGTCCTTAGAGCTGTGGGAAATTTGGTTCAGATCGGTTAGGCAGTTCACAAGTTAGCCCGCTTGTGCCTCAAATGTGTACGCATCTACCATCTTGAATTGGGATGGATGGCATCATCACAAACTACGTCCTTAGGTGTCACTCGCTACAACTGTACCATTGGTTCGAATCAGTTAGGTGGTCCACAAGTTTGCCCACTTGCCCTTCAAACATTTGCACATCCACTATCTTGAATTGGGATGGATTTCACAAAATTTTATAATGATGACTGTCATAATGGTCTTAGTGTTTGCTGAATGTTTTACATGATCAAGGTGTTGCATGGAACTGTTAGTTAGAGCAACTACAGACTAGGGTTGTGCACAAAATGAGGTTCATGCACAGGTTCAGTGCTGGCGGCGGGGCAGGAGGAAGCTCTGCCACAGCAGGAAGCTGCACGGGGCATTAGAGAGCAGGTAGGGATGTGCACAAAACCAGTTTTCCCGGTTCGGTTCGAATTCGAACCAGGTTCAAACCAGGAGGGGGTGGTTCGGTTTTGGTTTTTCTCAAACCTCCCCCTGTTTCGGTTTGAATTTGAACCTTAAAGACAGTTTGAATTTGAACCTTAAAGACGCATAAACTTCAAAAATCACTTAAAAACCAGCCATTTGCCCAATTCCTTTCAAATAATTCTGATAGCTTCCTTGCCCACCCTAGGAACTACCACCCACCACACTCCACTCTACGACACCCCTTTCCCCCCGACGTGAAGCTATACATTTGCTGCAATCCTAATTATTCTCTATGAGGAATTCAAAAATACTTTAACAATTCACCAATAATCAGAGCAGTGTCCAATTGTCTTGGGGTTTTGTGGGTGGTAGGCACCCCTGTCTGTCTACCACACACCCAGCTTTTGTGCCCCTAGGTGGTCCACAATAGGGGATATGGGCTGGTTCTGGTCCCATTATAGTATATGAGAAAAATAATTGAAAATATTTCAAATATTCATAAAATATCATAGGGGTGTCTGATTCCTTCAGGGTTTGCATGGTTGTTGGCACCCATGGGTGCTCCACAATAAGGTATAATTTGCTGGTTCAAGTCCCATTATACCCTATGAGAAAAAAATAAAAATAATCTTCAAAAATTCATTAAAAATTGTACGAGTGTTGATTGCTTTGGGGTTTGGGTGACAGGTGCCCCTGGGTGCTAGCTACCATCCTACCAATTTTTGGATGTCCGAGCCGGTTCTAACTGGTTCAAACCGGTTCGAATAGAACCACCCCGGTTCAGTTCGAATTCGAACCTGCAGCTCGAACCTGATGGCTGGTTCGGTTCAAATTTGAACCTTCGAATTCGAACCAGTTCAAATTCGAACTGGTTCAAATTCGAACTGGTTTGCACATCCCTAAGAGCAGGTAAGGACCTGCTCTACTCCTTTTTAAAGATCCTGCTCACTGCTCCCCCCACCCCCTGAGGCACTGAACGTTTGCATGACCCTACTACAGAAAGCAAGTGTGCTGAAGCCGAGAAAAAGTGTGAAGTACAACTGCAAGTGATTAAGTGGTGTTGTTTTTTAAAAATTCTCCATGATTTAAAAAAACCTCCATGATTTTGTCTAATCCATTTTCAAGCCATCTAAGGTGGTGACAATCACCATAATTAATGGCAAGCGTGTCTCTGAAGCCCTAAAATATAAGCCTCAACTCAAGTGCTCTAGCTTAGTGTATATGTGGTCATAGCCACATATATATGATTCAGACTATCTGAAAGACATAATTGCAATCCTGGGTAAGCAAAATGGAATATATTTACCATTTTGCTTAGCCAGGATTGCAATTCTGTCTTTCAGATAGTCTGAATCATTGCTTCTATTCCCAAACACATATATACAGGACAGGGATAGTTTTAGCAATGTCCCCTGTCTGATATAACTCTAATAAACAGAGTAATCTGTACAGCATTTCATGGAATCTTTCACATCACCCCAGCTGGCTTTCAGTACAGATAAGAACAGGACATGTTTTCAGACTGAGATATTGATGAATCTGGAACACCCGTGCTAATAATTCCACCACTATACAGCTTTATTCTACCTCTTGTCTGAGGAGCTATGAGTGACAGGTACTAAGTGATCAACAGTGTGCACTGAGCAATAAAAATTGTTAGGTCATTTGGCACAACTGCTATGCCTCATTTGTGAAGACTTTCTTTTAGGAATGTTTCAAGGCGAGGAAGCCTTAGGAACTAGATATGGTATGTCTGGCATTTAGACAAATTGTACCAATTTAAAGAACTGACATACCAATGTAGCAAAAGAACAGTCCTGAGATCTGGGCAGTTTGCCCTGTTTGTGTTCTGTCCTTGCAGCAAGTGAGGACAGCAGCAGCTAGAGTGAAGGCTTTTACAGCAGTGGCCCCTAAACTATGGGACCTTCTATCCAGGGAAGTATCCCTGTTGATATTCTGAGGAGAGTGGAGGAAGGGAAGGGGTTCTACGCATATTTAGCTGTCTGAGGTGAAGGAAAGGGGAGCCAGATTTCCAGCAGAGAAGATTGGGTGCAGTGATGGCAAAGTAGAGGGTCTAATAGCCTTCAGAATGGATCTGAAACACTGTGCAAATTGGGAGTGGGGAGTTGGCCAATCGTTTTATAGAGGGGGGAAAGGCACTAAATGGATATCTTTCTAGGTTAAAAATCAATGGGAATGGTCTTCAATGGAAAACAATAGAACAATTGATTCAAAGGGGCCAGGTGGGGATATGGGAATATCTAGGGGGTCAAATGTTGAATTTAAAGGTTTTAGGAGTTTGTAGACTCTAAGGCTTAGGCAGATTTTGAAGAAAAGCTGAGTGGTTTTAACAATTAGGCGAGGAATGCAGCTGCATGCTGGAAAACAAAAGAAGTCATGGATGCCTGGGTTTTTTTGGGGGGGGGGCGGGTCTGAGGAATGCTTCAAAGTGGCCATGCAGAAAGCATGGAATGTCAGATCAAACCAGTTGCTAGTTGATGAGGGCTTTACTGAAGGAAAGGCTCTGACCCTTGCCTGTACTCGAGGCTCAAAGACAACAGATGGACCTATATACTTACTTGTGTTGATGATCTGATAATTGTTTATGGAACTAGAGAGGACAGCCTTGAAATAATAAAGCACTTGAATAGTGAGATAGAAGTAAAAGAACTTAGGCCTGTTTCACACTATCTTGGGATAAACATAGAGAGAGGAGGATGGAAGCTATTTGCTTAACCAAAAACAGAAAATAAATGATTTCCTAGAGTATTTGGGACTCACAGAGGACAAAGAAATGAGTACACCTATGGAAACAGGTTACCTAAAACAGAAGGAGGAGAGTGAACTTCTACCAGACAACAGTGAGTACAGGACAATGATTGGAAAAAAAAATTATGTAGCTATGACAACAAGACCAGATATAGCTGCATCTGTGGGAATCTTGAGTAGAAAAGTAAGCACACCCAGCAAAGATGACTGGACTGTGGTAAAGAGACTAGGCAGGTACCTAAACGGGACCATAAAATTAAAGTTGCCTGCTAGCAGTGGACCCAAATTAGTAGGTTATATGGATGCAGACTGGGCAGAGGATCAAACAGACTGGAAGTCAACCAGTGGTGATGTATTCTCTGATGGTGGAGGAGCAGTCAGTTGGTGTAGCTGCAAGCAATCAATAGTTTCTCTCTCATCTACTGAGACAGAATATGTATCTGCCACTCAAGAATGTCAAGAGGTGGTGTGGCTGCACAAGCTAATGTTGGATTTCAACATAGATGAACACAGGGGTGTAGCAAGGTCAGAGTGGGCCCAGAGACAAGATTTTAAAATGCCCCCCCTGCCCCACTGAAGCTCAGCTCATGAAGTAAAGAAATCTCAAATAAGGCTGAATAGTGGTAACAAAAAGCATAGAAAATATATATTTAAAAGGTTTTGTAAATTGTGGACGATGCAAGTCATTTAATGGTACTAGAGAAAGACATGCTGTTCTGGTAACTCCAGGTCTTAACACTCACAAAAATTTTGGAGGATGAATACAACTGAAGGAAGCCCGGGCGGGTGCGCAGCTGGGGGGGTCAGTCATGTGACTTGCCTCTGGGGACCCCCCCAAGGCAGTGGGCCCCCAGACAACCTTCTCCCCTTGCCCTATTATAGTTACACTCCTGGATGAACCAAAACCCTCTGAGCTGTTTGAGGATAATCAAAGCTGCATCCAGATCTCACAAATGGAGAAAATTAAATTTAGAGCAAAACTCATTGAAGCAAAATATCATTATGTGCAGGTTGCACAAGAAAAAGGACTTGTGAAATTAATGTATTTTCCAAATGAACAAATGGTAGCAGATGTGCTAACTAAGCTGTTGCCCAGGGATCATTTCAAAACTTTGAGAGAGAAGTTGGGACTTATAGATAGCAGCACAAACCAATGAGAAGGAGTGTTGGAGCTAAGACTCTAGTAGCATCAGCTCTCCAGCTAAATGGTCTCATAGTGACCATTGGGGTGTGTGTGTTAGAGTCATGGATAAAAGTGTTGGACTCCTCCCCTCTTTGTTCTTCCAGTGTTAGTCTCCATTTTGTCTCTCCAGAGATGGCTGTTTGTTTTGGTCTCTCTCTTCAGCCATGAACTACAGCTGAAATTAAGCTGCAGGCTTTTTCACATTTGTTTGTAAACTTTTCTTTAAATAAATCCTTGTAGTTCTTCAATACTAAAGAACTGTCTCAAGACCTTTTGCTTTGCTGCTTTCTCACCAAACTGGTTTTCCTTTGCTATTTGGGGACTGAACTGCCATTCTTCCCCTACAAAGGGTTAAGGGCCCAGAAGCCAGTAAACAAAAGAGAAAAACCTAAAGAGTTAAATAGAAAGCAAAGCAACGAGAAAAGCTTTGAAAATGGAGACAGCACAAGGATTTGAGATGACTAAAAAGCTGCAAGTTCCCGAGTACAAGCTCTGGTCTTTCAAGATGGAGATGCTCCTCAAGAGTCATGAACTTGGCAGTGTTCTGCACTGGAACTGGAGGAGGTTGGTTCAAAGGCAAGGCGGAGACCTTTAAGGGTGGGGGAGGGTGCTATTATTCCTCCTGCCACGTTTCCCCTGCCAGCACTGCACTTGAAATGAGTCCGGCAGGGCAGCAGCTTATCTCCCTACCATCCCGTCCCCTCATCAGACCGGAAGTGACAGGAAGTACCCCGCACACGTGCGCATGTCAGTATCAGGGATGTGCAAAAAATTTCGGGCACAGAACGATCTGTGCCCGAAATGAGCAATTTCGGGTGATTTGGGGCCAAACCGAATCACCCCCGATGTCCCCCGATATTTTTCAGGCCCGAGCCGAATCACCCGAATTTCGGGCATGAAAAATTCGGGTGATTCGATTCATGGTTGATTTGGGGAGATTTTTTGAAGTTTTAGTGACTTTGGGGCAGTTCGGGGGCATTGCATGGGATCTGGGCAAAAAGAGTGGGGTGGGGTGGTAGTGCCTAATGGGTGGAGGCTACCACCCCAATTTCAGGGGGATTGGGCAGAGGGCTGATTTTTTGGGAATATTTGAAGTTTGGGTGTCCTTGGGGCAGATTGGGGGCAGAAAGTGGATCTGCCCCAAAAGAGTGGGGTGGGGTGGTAGTTCCTAATGGGTGGAGGCTACCACCCCAATTTCAGGGGGATTGGGCAGAGGGCTGATTTTTTGGGAATATTTGAAGTTTGGGTGTCTTTGGGGCAGATTGGGGGCAGAAAGTGGATCTGCCCCAAAGGAGTGGGGTGGGCTGGTAGATAGTGCCTAATGGGTGGAGGCTACGACCCATCCCCAATTTCAGAGTGATTGGGCAGAGGGGTGAATTTTGGTGAATTCTGAGGTTTGTCTTCATAAGGTGAAGTGTGCTAAATTGATTACTTCCTCATATTCATAGTAATTGAGAGTGTGAAAAAGTGAAAGTGGGGTCATGAGAGTTGTCCAATTGAAAAAAATCTCATTTGCTATGATAGAATGAGAATTCACACCTCAGAAGTTGGTAGCCTGCACCCATTAGGCACTACCACCCCACCCCACTCCTTTTGCCCAGATCCCATGCTATGCCCTCAAACTGCCCCAAAGTCACTAAAATTTCAAAAATTGAATGAATTGAATTGATTTGGATTCAGATTCAGATTAAATCCGAATCCGAACCGAATCAAGGGTGATTCGGGTGGCCCATATTCGGGCACAAAACAGAACAGGGGTGATTTGGTTCGGGTCCCGAACCGAATCACTGAATTCCCGAATTGCACACCCCTAGTCAGTATGTGTGCGGGGTACTTGCTGTCACTTCTGATCCGACAAAGGAATGGAGCAGCAGGGAGGTACACTGCCACCCCACCAGAACCTTTTCAAGTGCAGCACCAATGGGGGAAACACGGTGGGAGGGGTAGGATCACCCTCCCCTGCTCTTAAAGGTGACCCCCTGCCTTTGAACTGGCCAAATGGCTGGTCATTTGAACCTGTTCAGAGGCCCATAAAAGGGCCTCCGCACAGGTTCATGCACATCCCTATTCTGCACACCCAACATCCTGCAGATGCAGGAAGGAAGCAGAAAGAATGGGACAGAGCAGATGAAAAGGCATCAGTAATGATTTGTTTGGCGGTGAGTGACCCAGTATTAGTGCATCTAAGAGTCCAAGAAAATGCAAAGAATATGTAGGAAACTCTGAAGGGATTATATAAGAAGTCTGTGGTTTCCAAAGTGCATCTAGTAAGAAAACTGAGCAATACAAGACTTAGAGAAGGAGAAAGTCTGTCCAAACACATAAATGAAATGTTAGAAATATCTAGGCAACTGCAAGCTCAAAATCTAGGCAACTGCAAGCTCAATCATGCAAGATGCAGTTTTGATAGGATTGCTGTTGTATAGTTTGCCACATTGCTTTGATAGTATGATAGGTGCCTTGGAGGTCAAGGAGGATGCAGACTTTCAATTTTGCATTAACCTTCTAGAGGACTTTGATTTGCACAGAAGGGATGATAGGCAACCAAATGAAAGAGATGAAAATGCATTTAGAATCTTGCAAAGAAAGAAGAAATGTTTTGTTTTTGGAAGCCCCAAACATTTGCAGAACAAGTATCCCAAGAATAAAGAGTTTGCAAACAAGGGGCAAACAAAACAAAGTTGCAAACAAACTGAGTCATCTGGGAACACAGAGTACAGACCTTACAAGTAATTAGGGACTAAAGCTAATAAGCAAATGATATACCTTGAAAGAACAGATAAAGTTTTGGAAGCCAAGTTTGAGAATGCAGCAGTGTCATTTGCATTGACTACAAGCAACCTGATTAGAGAAAGGGAGATATTTATTATTCCTTGTTTACACAGTCAGACAGGTGTTATTGACTGGTTTGTTTTATCCAGACATTGAGTCCTTCCCAAGGACCTAGGATGGCTGAATTTTATTGTCAATGTTGTTGTTGTTATCACAGATATCGTCGCAGAATATAGGCTGTTCCCAGTAAAGCTGCTTTTTTTAATTGGCTGATGGTGATTTCTGTGGCACCTATGGTGTTGAGGTGCTCTTCAAGATCTTTTGGAACTGCACCCAGGGCGCCAGTTACCAGTGGGATTATTTTGGTCTTTTTCTGCCAAAGCCTTTCAATTTCAATTTGTAGATCTTTGTATTTGGTGATTTTTTCTATTTCTTTTTCTTCTATTCTGCTATCCCCTGGTATTGCTATGTCGATTATTTTCACTTGTTTTTCTTTCTTCTTGACTACAGTTATATCTGGTATATTGTGTGGCAGATATTTGTCTGTTTGTAGTCGGAAGTCCCATAATATTTTTACATCTTCATTTTCTTCAACTTTTTCAATTTTAAGGTCCCACCAATTTTTGGCTACAGGTAGCTTGTATTTTTTTTGCAGATGTTCCAGTGTATCATCCCTGCTACTTTGTCATGCCTTTTTTTGTAGTCAGTCTGTGCGATCTTTTTACAACAGCTGATTAGGTGGTCCATGGTTTCATCTGCTTCTTTACACCACTTGCTGTTTGTGGTGGATTTTTCAACTTTTGAAGTGCATCTTCTTCACTATCCTTTATATATTCTTCAAGGCCTCTTTTCTCCTCCTCTCCTGTTTGATGGACTTGCAGCATTCCTCTTCCACCTGAGCTGCGAGGGAGGTATAGCCTATCCTCATCACTGCGGGGGTACAGAGCATGATTGATGGTCATTATTTTCCTGGTCTTACGATCTAGTGTCTCTAGCTCTGCCTGGGTCCAGTCTATTATTCCTGCAGTGTATCTGATAACAGGTATAGTCCAGGTGTTTATGGCTTGTATGGTGTTCCCGCCATTGAGTTTGGACCTTAGGATTTTTCTAACTCTCCTGATGTATTCACTTCCAATTTCTCTTTTAACTTCAGTGTGTGCACTGTTATCAGCCCAAGTATTTGTAATGTTCTTTTTCTTCAAGGTTCTTGATATTGCTTCCATTGGGCAGTTCTATTCCTTCTGTTTTTCTTATTTTCCCTCTGTTCATTATTAATGCAGCACACTTGTCTAGTCCAAACTCCATTGCTATATCGCTACTGAATATACGGACAGTGTTTAGCAGTGATTCAATTTCTGACTGGGATTTTCCATACAACTTCAGATCATCCATGTACAGCAGATGGTTGATTTTACTTTATGTTTTAGATGTTTGGTATCCGAAGCCTGTTTTGTTTAGTATTTGTGAAAGTGCAGTCATGGCGATTACAAACAACAGAAGGGATAGTGAGTCCCCTTGGAAAATACCTCTTCTAATGCTAACTTGTCCAAATGTCTCGCCATTGATTGTTAACTGTGTACTCCACATGCTTATTGCTTTTTAAATAAATATCTGAATGTTTTTGCTGACACCAGTTGTTTCTAAACATTTTAGTATCCATGTGTGAGGCAATGAATCGAAGGCTTTCTTGTAGTCAATCCATGCAACACTTAGATTTGTTTGTCTTCTCTTGCAGTTTTCTAAAATCATTTTGTCAATCAGAAGCTGGTCTTTTGTGCCTCTAGTGTTTGGTCAATTTCCCTTCTGTTCAACTGGAAGCTGTTTGTTAGTTAATAAGTGTTGCATCACTTCATCTGCTATTATTCCAGTTAATAATTTGAACATGGTTGGCAGACAGGTGATCGGTCTATAATTACTTGGAACTGCACCTTTTGCTGGGACTTTCATTATGAGATGAGTTTTCCCAGTTGTTAGCCATTGTTCAGTATCTCCTCCCCCCACTCCTCCTCCTCCTCCTCCTCCTCTTTTTATTTTATTTTTACATTTATCCCTCTCTTCCTCCAAGGAGCCTAGAGCAGTGTACTACATACTTGAGTTTCTCACAACAACCCAATCTAGATACAAGTTGCAAAATCCCTATATATTTGGCAGATGGGAAACTGATGTATGCAGAAGGGAAAGGACCTGCACAATTGCAGAGTGACTGTGGAGGTCATTTCCAGCCACCATTTTATCTGGAGGAGCCCAGGAAGAAACAAGAGGAGTCATTTTGTGGCTCATTTCTTTAAAAAAACTCCAGACTTTTCCACACAATTTTTCACAGTTTGGGGGGCACTCCTTCCTTTGAGTGCATTCATGGGCACATGGGGAACCCATGGAGCACGCCACAGTAAGTTCCGGGCCATTTGGGGGCTTTTCAAATTTTTTCTTCCACCCTGGAACCTAACCCCCCTTCCCCCATAGTCCTAATGCCTCGTTACTTGAGGTAGTAGGCAAGGAATTGAACTCCCATGAGTAACAAGGTTCTTCTGTGTTCCTTTCCTGGACTCTCTCTCTCTCTCTCTCTCTCTCTCTCTCTCTCTCTCTCTCTCTCTCTCTCTCTCCCCCAAACACAGGTGTGACGAGCCATACCCTGCCTGTCGCTCTGGGACACAATGAGAGGGTCTGTTCCCAAAACTAGAGAGGTTAATATTCTTATAACTCTGTGGACCAGTTTTACTGAGAATGATGTTCTTATCTCTTCTTCCCTGTATCAAGCTTTCACTCTCACCTCCAAGCAATTTGGCTTAGGTTTGTGTCTTGACAACCCCTTAGCTGAGGGCTGCATGGTTAGAAAGTATAACTTACTGGACACTGAGTGAACTTTAAAATAAAACAAAGACAAGTTTATTTGTATACAAGCAGCTTAAAGCTTTCTCTCTCTGCTGAAGCAGGGCTTTAGTGTAGTGGTTTCTATAACAATAAAATCAAGGCCTGGCTAAAGTGTATATAATGTAAGATGTTATGACAAGCCAACACAGACTTCACCCACTGGCAGACATTCTACACAGTAAACCTAGACAGATTGATAGATAACAATCTGACTGAGGTAGCCACAGTTGGATCACCTATCACCTATAGACACTGATCCTATCTCATCCTGTTCCTACCTGAAACCCCACCAGTCCCAAAACAGACACTGAGGCTCTTCTCACAGTTACTGAGAAGAGCCTCTAGTGGGCTAGCAGGGAGAGCGGGCTTAGTCAGCAGTCTGCTCTGGGTGGCTGCAGTGGCCACCCACACAACTGCTGGCTTCGTCATGGAGCCAGTGGGGGCTGGGGAGTTCGGGGGCTGCACGGCCCATGGAAGCTCCAGCATGCCCTGTGCAAGTGCTCAGGGCATGCTGGAGAGACCCCTGAGCCGGAAGGCTGTTTTTCAGCCTCCCGGTTGGGGGTCTACTCATGAGTTGCCATGGTGCAGAGCAGCGGCACGGCAACACATGAGTACAAAAACCAGGTTTGCAGAGCACTAGCTCCGCAAACCTGGTTTAAGGGCAGGGGTTCTTCAGCAGGTTACCCGCTTAGGAACCACCAGGCTCGCAGCCAAGCCTGGTGGTTCACACAATGGGAGGAAATCGGGCTAACCTCCACTATCCTGATTTCCTCCCATCGTGTGAATAGCCTCACTGTCTCTCTAAAGATCCTCTCTCTAGACCTTTCCATGCCTATCTACTGGGTTCTCTAAGACCTATCTGAGAAAGGCCTATCTCATGGCTTCTCTAAGTCCTCTCTAGCTCTGGCTCTTTCCAGCCCTATCTGACACTCTGAGCCACCAGTAAGACAGTTTAACTGCCACTCTCTGCTCTGCTCCAAAGCTCCTCCCTCAGGAATCGCACCTGGAGGGTGGTTCCTTGGGCTTTAAAAGGTGATTGACAGGACTGGAGCTGCTGCCAACCATCACAACTCATCAAGCCATACAAGACACTCTGTAGGCGTGCCAAAGCGGGGTGTATAGTCAGTTTCATTTCTGGACCCCATTACAATACCAAACTATTCAGAGTGGTGAAAAAAAAATAGATTGTGCGATACTTCAAAAGAATCTCTCCAAACTGAGTGAATGAAACTGGTTTGGCAAACCACATTTGCCAAAATGGCAAGTGTTCTTCAGTATAAATATATCTAATATGTCACAAATAGATATGGGTAAAATGGGACAAAAACAGAAAATTTCACATATACACTGATGAGGTATGAAATGGAGGCCAGGAAATGGAGCCATGGTGGATAGCTCAATGAAAATCTTTACTCAGTGTGTAGCAGCTGAGGAAAAGGCACATTCAATACTAGGAAGTGTTAGGGGATTGAAACTAATATTTTAATGCCATTATAATATTAATAAAAATATTATTGAAAATAAAACTGCTAATATTATAATGCCATTAGACAAATATATGGTGTGGCCAGATTTTGAATATCTTGTGCAGTTCATCTGTACATGGAAGGCTTGTTTAGAAAAACATGTTGCTTACAGCAAACAAAACATAATTCACAACAGTTTCTGCTTCTACTCTCATGTTTATAAAATTATGCATGATGTGGAGAGAGCATTAAAGAGATTTTCTCTCTCTCAAAACATAGAAACAGAGGACATCCCATGAAACTGATTGCCAGGAAATTTAGAGCAGATAGTGCATGATTAATGTTTGGAATTCTCTGCCATGGGATGTGATAACGGCATCCAGCTTGGATGCCTTTAAGTGGGGCTTAGACAATTTAATGGAGGACAAATCTATCCATGGATACTAGTCTTGATGGCTTTGGGCTAGCTCCAGGCTATGGTACCTCTAGAGTACCTGTTGCAAGGGAGCAATGGCAGAAGAGAGGGTATTCCTGTCTTCATTCCTTAGTTATGGGCTTCCTGGAGGCATATGATGAGCCACTGTGGGGAAAAGGATTTTGCACCAGATAGACCTTGGGCCTGATCCAGGAAGGCTCTTCTTATGTTCCCTGTTTGTAAAAGGACTTGGCAAATATTTCATGAGCTAAATAATCATCTTATTCCTAAGAGGCAGCTCTTCCTGAACAGGGATCATTTTTACTAGTGATATTATCTGAGCAAAAATATTGGCACAATGATTCATATCTACAACAGATAAAGAGCACCATTTAATCTGTCATTTGGTCAACTTTCTCCATTTGGATCAGTTTTGCAATGGGTGTAAGTGAGAATACACACACACACACACACACACACACCAAAACAACTGAAGCTTAACTGAAGCCCCGTAAATGACAGGGACAAGGATAGCAGTGATGGACTGAAACCATTGTCAGCATACCTAGCAATATTATGATTCTAAACCAGAACTATAAACATTTGACAGGAGCAAGTGCCTCACACACCTCCTCGAATTCCATGAATCTCATTCAAGTTTCATATCCACCATGACACACACAAAGCATACAGTACCCTAAAAAATTAAGATAAATGCACATTATCATCATTTAAGCTTTTCATCAATAAACACTTTGCTGAGTGCATTAACGGAAGGCATTTGAAAGGAGCATACCAATTCTGCTGCTGTCTATGGTGCTGAGAGGCTAGCTTGCACATCTCGCCATGGAGAGGCATTAATGAAGATAATTGAAGATGTTATTAGGAAAACGTGTTTGTTATCAGGGGTTACTTATAGCTTTATTACTCAGAGTTACACTTCATTAATATCCATTTTTCATGGCTCTGATTTGCCATTAATTAGTTCTGTGACCTTTTGTCATTGGGAGAAATGTCACCGACAGCAGAGGAAAGAACACGTGTTTGTGAAACCATGACTTTGCCTGTACAGTGGCTTGTCTGTTTGCATTTTAATGCATTGATATTACTGGTTGAGGAGCACAGTGATAACAAAAAAATGAAATGGATTCCAAGGCTATAAATCTGATAACTAAGTTATTTAGGTAAAAAACATTAGTTTTTAAAATCAACTATCTAGTTTCCCTTTTTAAACAATTGCCTCAGTTACTTTTGGCTGTAATGTATTTTAAAATAGTAATGTTTGAAAATTGCAAAGGAAGAATAATTTAGCAAAACACTTTGCAGTTATTTCAGTAGTAAAGGACCTAGGGGCAGCATTTATCTCTGTGAATCTTCTGGATAATATGAGCAATCACGTTCAGATTTCAAATTCCTCAATAATATCCAGATTTCATAACACAAAGCATATGTCATCCTTTTTAAAAAAAGATCCACACATATTATCATTATTTAAGCTTTCCACCAATCAATATTTTGCCGGTTGCATTAAAAGTAGGGATGTGCAATTCGATTCGTGACAAATAGGGGGCAATTCACAGATTCACCCGTGAATCAAATGGCCCTTTAAATGAAGGTATTGATTCAAGGATGAATTGAATCACCCCTTATTCATCATGAACTGATTCACGTGATTCTCATTGTGGGTGCAGTTTTGAATCTGTGTTTTCCAATTGCTGATTAGTTTTTGGCATTGACTTCTGATTGGCTTCAGATCTCCTTGCTTTTTGATTGGCTTGTTGTCATTCAAATCAAGTGTTGGCATTTGCAACTATTCCTTCATTGGCTGGAGGAAGGAACTAGGGAAGCCAAAGGGGGGATTTTCAAGATGTATTTAAGGGGCTGCCTGAGACTGAGAGAGCCATTGCTGTTTTGTGCCTCAGTAGAGCTGCAGCAGCACTGAGAACAGAGTGGTGGTGTTTTCGGGGCCTGCCTGCGTGCCTGGCCCCCAGTGAGTGAAGAGGGAGAGACAGAGTGCCTGTTGCACTTATCTATTTATTTATTTTTACTTTAAATTTTCAGTGCCAGTAACTGCTCCCCCTCGCCTCTGTCTTTTTAAAAATTTGTGCCAGCAGCAACAGTGCTTTAAGTGGTTGCTGCTTGGAATGTTATTGTATTAGTCTTGCTTGGAAACCCCCCTCCCCAGCTATAATAACTGGAGTACTATGTGTGCTGTTCCCCCCAACACATTATTTTAAAATAGTACCAGCAGCCCAGTGGCTTAACTGGGTGCTGTTTGGAATTTATTTCCTTGTGTGATTTATTTTTCCCTCTCATTGCTTGTAGCCAGCCCCCCTTTAATAACTGGGGTGTTGTGATCCCCCCCCCGATACCAGCAGCCCCCAGGCTTAAACTGGGTGCCACTTGGAATTGAATTCCTTGTTTATTTGTTTTTTTCTCGTTGCTTGTAATAATGGGGGTGTTGTGCTTATTTTTTTAATTCTTATTTTGCAGCCCTGCTGCCACCTTTGCTGCTGTTGCCTATGTGCTCCTGGTGGATAAACTTTTGGTTTTTGTAGGCTGGTGTGTGGTCTGTCTACTCTTTTCCAGGTTTTTTTGCTTTTTGTTTTGTTTGTTTGGGTGGGTGCCTGACTGGTGTCCACCTGCCCTCCCCCCAGCTGTCAAGTCCTGGTGTCTGCTTGGTCCAAGAGTACCTCCAATAGCAACACCTGGAAGACTCCAGCTGAAGAAGCTGCTGGAAGCCCCCAGCCAAAGATACCAGAAGGTGAGAGACTCTCGCTTGGGTTCACTTAGACCTGCCCCATTGTTGCTTGGTCACCTCCAAAAACAGCTCCTGCCCCAATAAAGCTTTCTTCTTTATTTGCGGGGATTTAATTTTTCTAGCTTCTTTGTGTACACTACAGTGCTATAGAGAGCACTGTGTGTGGCCCTCACACCATAAATAGACTGCCCCTGACACCACACACCCTTAAAGGCACTTCTTCTTCCACCCATTAGAGTTAAGGCTTACAATTTTAAAAACCCAAGGTGTCTGGGGGTGTGCGAAGCAGAGTCAGGAGCAGAGTGACAGGCAGAGGGAGGGTGATGCTACTGGTTGTGATGGATGATAGTGGGAGGGGACTACTCCCTTATTGTCCCCATCCCTGCTAATGTGGTTGTGTGTAGGCTCTGCATTCTGGAGGAGCCTAGCCCTGTAGCACAACCATTATGGTGGCTGAGGTAGATGTAGGGGGGGAGGTCCTCCTCTATCAGGGAAGAAGCTCTTTTTCCCATAGCAGCGGATGAGGATGTAGAGGTCTGTGAGCCAGCTCAATCTGAACCAAGATTCAAATCAAACTGGCTTGCCTTGGATGGTCTGAGTTTGGACCAGACCAGCTCTGGTTCAAACTGAACTGGTTTGGAGTGGTTTAGGGTACACTGTTAAAGAGGAATCCAGTCCATGAACCAGTTCGGACTGGTCTTAAGGCTGAACTGGACCAGGTCCAGAGGTTGAACCAGACTGAGTCTGGTTCGACTGGAACCAGAACTGAACTGGGCAAATCTGGTTTTGTGCACACCCCAACAAGGAGGTATCATCGGCTGCTAGACCAGCCAGATCACTCTCTTGAGCCTCCCCAACCCCTGTTGGTGGTGTGAACCCCCCGTCTGAGACTGAGGAAAAGCAAGAGGGAGTCATTCTGGTTGTTCCTGGACCTCCACTAGCCCCAGATGGAGGGTGGTGGTGCTGGCCCGCAGAATGAACCAGTAGCCCCAGTACCACCACCAACAAAAATGGTCCCAGACTGAGAGCAGCATGGTGTTTGAGCACTGTGCTGTTGACACACACCTTGCTGTCTGCATTTACTGCAGGACACAAGTTAGCAATGGTAAGGACCACAGGCATCTTGGGATAAAAGTGATGCTGCAGCACCTGTAACAGCATTACCCAGGGTTTGCTCCTGCTAGCAGCAATAGGCCTGGTGTGTCCACTGATAGAGGCAAAGTACTTGCTCCTGATCCCAAGCAGGGGAAGTTGCATGCATGGTGGGTGCAGTCGGTAGGCAAGCCTCATCTCATGACCCGGACTTTGGGGGAGATGATCTCTTTGGATGACCTAGCCATTCCAGGTGGTGGAGAATGCAGGCTTCTGTGGTCTGATCTGATTGCTTGCCCCCAACTACAAGATCCCATCACACACCACCTTCAGCAAGTGGTTAGTGTCCTCACTGTACCAGGGTGCAGGGAGGCCGTGTCGAGGCTGCTGTACAAAGCAGCACCTGACAGCAGCATGCACTTTGCTGTGGATAGTCCCAGTGGGAGACACACTGCTTTCCTGTCCCTCACAGTGGGGGCAGGAGAATGAGGGGACAGCTGCTGCTGCTGGCGTGGCCAGATCCTCCCATGCAGCAAAGCACAAGTAGGCCGTGCTGAATGTGAAAGTGCTGGACCTTGCATATGGCAACTGAGCTGTTGGCAGCCATGAATTGCCAGGTAGAGGAATGGCTGTCCAGGTAGCCACATCTTCACTGAGGGTTCATGGTCACTGACAATGCCGCCAACATCACTAAGGAAGCCAAGCAAGGTCAGTTTGTGTCCATCCATTTTGTGGCTCACAGTCTGAACCTGCTCGTGTAGGATGTGATTAGCCCTTCTGGGCCTACAGACAGGTGCAACATCCCTGCTGCAGGTCCCGGGTGCCATCCTGCTGCCGCCACGGTGGCTCTTGTAGAGAAGTGCCACAAAATATCAGTTTACTTCCACTGGAGCAAAAAGGGTAGGTGGATGGTCAGGAAGTGGCATCTTGAGCTGGGCCTACCTAAACACCTCAGGATGGTCCGACCCAATGAAACTCCACCTTTCTCTTGCTCAAGAGTAAGAGCTGGCCATCCATGCTTTGGAAGGAGGTGTGGCTTGGAAGTGTGTGACCTGTCCAATCAGGACTGGGTGCCTGTTTCTGAGGCTGTCTTGGCACTCAAGTCATTCTTTGGTGCCATGTATAGCTTGTTTGCAGAGACAGCAACACTGAGCCAGGCTTTGCCCACTGCTCTTCTCCTTGAGGGGATGATGGGTGAGCTCCAGTCCACACTGACCACTGAGGTAACAATCACCTTGGCAGGTCAGCTGAGGGCTGGAGTGGTCAAACAGCTCAGGACATATTTGGGTAAGTAAACAGAGCATGTTTTGTCCTGCTTGTGTGACCCAAGGATGAAGGGCAAAGCAGTCACCCCTAAATAGCTGCCCAGCTGGAGGGACCTCCTGGTTGCAGACATTAGGCAACCCAAGGATAGAGCACAACCAGGAGGAGGGTGCTGGAGAGCCTATTGCTAGGGTGCAGTCCATCACTAGCAGCAGTACTATCACCACCGCTTCCCAGTCCCTAGGACCAAGGGAAACAATGGGGCGGTTCGAATCCCACATTTCTTGCGAATTTCCGATTTGATTCATTGAGCTGGCCAACTATGGCTGGCCAGTTTGAGAAATCAGTTCTCTTTTTGTCATTCGATTTGAGGTCAAACTGAATTGCAAAAAACTTTTTGTGCACACCTCTAATTAAAAGGAACCATCTATTGCTGTCCTTGGTCCTGAAAGGCTTTCACATCTTGCCATATCTGTATATTTTACTATTTGACTGTACTGTTGTTTTTCTGTTTATACAGTGATTAATTCCTAGATAGCTAAATCAGTACACTGGAATATGAATAGTACAGAAATCACTTTAATCAAAAACAAGACATTTCAAAGGATTATTGATAAGTAGTTAAGACATGACACTTGAAAAACAAAATTGTCTACAATGTAACTGCTTTTCTTCTTAGAATAAAAATTATTGTGATATAAATGTTCCATGAGTCATATGCCAAAAGGCCCATGATCTAGAGAATAACATGGGATTTGCTTGCCAGAATCAGCCCGCTCATCCATAAACTCTGATAGCCAATGCCTGACAGCCGACAATGCTTCATGCTTCAGTAGGAAGACATAATTCTAGGGATTTGTCTGAAATGGACAAACACTCCAATGTAGGTCATCATTATGATGGGTATTTGGCAAGCTTGTACTATTATTATTTTCTTTTTGTAATATTGGCAGGTTGGTTAGTATGTTAATGATCTTAATTTCTGTATTGAGTTTTGTCATTGTAATTTATCTAATATGCCCAAGGCAGCATATTGGCACTCTAAAATCGAAATGAAGAAATAAATAAAGCCTGGGGCTCAAATGTAATTATGTCACATTCTATTTAGCCCTAGCACTTGTTCCTTATTTGGGTGTTCACTCTCACACAATTGTTTTCTAACTATTATGCATCCTGGTGTGTGCTTAATTTTACTTCCATGTGAAATCATCAAATGAGATAGCCAAGTGACAACAATTAATCCATGCCTTAGGGCCAATTCACAAAACAACTATGTATTTGGCCAAGAACCTAAAACACCCCTGTGCTCATGGTGAACCACTGGTCTAAACTGATAGTTAACAAGTGTGATTACATTTTGGCATGCTAGCATACAGCCTACTTTAGAAGAGTTTCAAGCTGCATGCCAAATGGCAATCTGAGTTGGTAATGAACTCTTCAGATAGCTTCCGCACAAGCATAATATTGTCTGCATATATTAAAACTGGTGGCCAGATTACATACACGGTAACCATGTTCAGTTGAAAGCCTTATTTAGACATAAAGATCAGCAGATTGTATAGGCATTTAACTTAATATATGAATAGGGTTTAAGTTTTGTAGATCTCTGGCTTATAGATCTCTGGAACCTTCCTCCTGCTTGTTGCCCAACCAACTAGCCTGGCTTCAGGCCTCAGGCCCATTCCCCCCCAATATTTACCCCCTTTTCTCAAACCAGGAGAACTGGTTCGAGTTCAGTTCTAATTAGAACCAAGCCACAAAAACCATTTTTGTACACATCCGTACCTATGGTTTGACTACCCACATTGGACTCAACGGGTTTAGCTTTAATTTTTTGCTGCAAGACAAAGCAACATGGTTCTGTTTATAGCAGGGACATATCCTCAGTTTGTCATTGTTGACTTTGGTCCACTTACTGGAAGTAACACAATTTCAACCCCAAGATAACATATCTATCATGCAGTCAATCAGCACTTATCAAGCAAAATAACTTATGTTATTTTTCTACTAATCCAATCCAGGATGACCTGCCAGTACTCATACATGGAACATTTTGGTATATTGTTAAGGAATTTATATTTTATATAGAGGTCTAATATCACTCTTTGTGTTGAAAAGGTATGTTTGCTTTAATTATACTAGTAGATAATCCACTTTGGCAGAAGCACTGGGCAGCATTCGGACTAACTCTGCCCTTGTGTTGGAAAATTTTGCACAGATGGTGGGGTTTCCCCCCCCCGATCTCCCTTTCCCTCTGCTGTGCCCCCCTCCCAATGTCCCAAGGGCTGGAGGACTCTAGGGACGTATATCAGGGGCATCAGACAAAGAGGGGGAGGGTCAGCAAAAATGTGCATGCTAAATGTTCTATTACCATTGCAGGTTTGGATGTTTTCCACTGATTCCAGCATGGAGGCTTGTGTAGGTTAGATTAACCCTTTAATTGTAAAACATTATTGTAAAAACATGGACTAGGATAGAAAAGGCCACTTTCTCCCTCTTCAGGATAGAACAATTATGCAAATCAGGCTACCATGCTTATTGGCCTCCTCTTGGAGTACAGATATTATATGCATAATGTTGTGTGGAAGGGTTTACACCACTTCTCCACCACACATACTGGATGAGTGTATGGACTGGGACATGGACCCTCTGTGAGTGTATAGACTAGGACATGGACCATCAGGACCTTTCTGAAGGAAGTGATTGTATCAATTTCTCCCTCAAAATATGGATTTTAAATTGCATTGTTGAATTAATATTTTTATTTTGGCCACCTGTCATACAAAAAGTCAAAGCGATTTGGATGAAAACTAAGAATATTAAACCAAACAGCAAGAAGAGGTTAGGATGGAAAGAGAGGAAAGGGAGAACCTTTTGGAGGACAATCAAGGAACAATCCAAACAAAGTTAAGCATGTTTAAGTCATTAATTTAAATGGAAGATGCAATCAATGGAAATTTTAAAAGTGTCTGGATTGCACCCTGCATTTGCAAAATGGAATTATTGCTGTTAAAAAAAATTCCTATGATATCTTCCAACCATATATCTCTATACTCTTCCTAACTGGAGTGGGAGGAGACTCCCAAAATAATATTTTTTTATCTTCTCAAGTCTAGCATTTTTAATACCAGTCTGTTCCAACATTCCTATAACAATAAGTCATTTACCTTAGGCATGTATATTCTGTATGAAATGTATATTGGCATCAGTTCTCAGTCAGCTGGAATCATTACTTAGGGATGGATATTAATCAGCTACTGTTTTATTTTAGTAGGGTAATTTGGGATTAATGAACATGATAGTTTGATTTAGAGAGATCACTGATTTGTAGCTTTTATTGTGCCTTCCATTTTCTTCTGCTCTGCATAAATTTAAGAAAACTGCAGACCTTATGCAATAATACTGGATAATGAATAATGGTGCTCTTTTCTTCTGAGGTACAGCAAAATGCCAATATCACTGCAGCTCTTAAATTAGCAGGCTTTTGAAATATTTGCTTAATTATCCACTTTAACAAATCATGTATGTATGGATAAATGCTGGCATTTCCATATGGAATAGAAATGGGTGACTTCCCATTGGATTGTGTTGGCTTGTATACCATATCAAATAGTTTGGAAATAACCCATCTTTTCCTACAAAACCTGGGGTAAAGCTTATGTTAGGAACCATTTGGGCTCTAAAACCAGGAGCTGTTGGCAATTAGGGATGTGCCCAAATCACAGTTCAAAAAGCGGTTCGAGCATGCACAGAAACCATTGCATACTGATGCGCACAGGGCTTTTTGGGACCAGCACCACCCCAGCAGCAAGGGGCAGCAGAGAGCAAGGAAGCACCTGCTCTCCTTTTTCTTAAAGATGCCTTTTAAATTTCCCTAAAAGTGCTCGAACCGTGCTTTGAACCATGCTTTGGGCACACATCCCTATCAGCAATATGTGCAGCTGCCCCATGTGGTGTGAACCACTATCACTGCAGTTTGGATCCTCTTCCCAATCTTCTTCCTATCTAGCACTGGTCCATCTACCAAATGATCCCACAACTCCCTTCCTACCCAATCTACTTGCTGGGCTGATGCAGCAACTGTGGAAGTATTGCACTGACAAGCATGAAAGCAAAGGAATGGAAGTCTCTTTCTCTCTCCCTATAACTCTCTGCTGCTGGTGAGCTGGCAGCAAGCTATGGCATAGAAGGGAGAGAGGTTTCTCCTTCTCTCCTCTCTGATGCTTTGAGTGATGCGTATCAGCATGCTAAGCCAAAGTAGGCCTTGGGAAATAAAGCTTCCCCAAGGACTACTATTGCAAGGAAGGTAACCTTTGGAGAAATTATATTTCTCAGGCTCTGCTTTGATTTTGCCAGTGATTTTGTGCACTGCTACGCAGTGTGCTAGACATCAAAGAAGGGAGGGAGGAGAGATCTCATTCTCTCTCCCTGCAGCTTGGCATAGCTTGGTGGTGCTGGAGCTTAGCTACTACTAAATAAATAAGAATAATTTGTTTGTTATTTCTCTTTGTAAACCACCCTGAGCCATTTTTGGAAGGGCGGTATAGAAACTGAATTATTATTATTATTATTATTATTATTATTATTATTATTATTATTATTATTATTAATAAATTGTAAACTGCCCAGAGATGCAAGTTTTGGGTGGTATATAAATATTTTAGATAAATAATAAATAAATAAAATCACCCCCAACACCAACACCAATTTCACCCAATGTTATAATTTTGGAAACAAACCCTACATTCTTTAGAGATTTCCATAATGTGATGAACTACTAATTTTTTAAAAACATAAACATTTAGACCATCTTATTTTTAAAAATACAAACATTTAGACTTGCTTTATTCAGGCTGTCTAGGAGAGACAGAAATGCTTTAGAGCTCATTTCTTGAGTGATGGTGCATTTCATTTACTTGGTACATCAAAGCTGAATAGATAAGAGATCAGTCCTTTCTGTCAACATCTGTTCCACTCTGCCTCTCTGTAGATGTTGTTGTTGTTTGTTCTTTATATAGCTAAGAGAATAATTGGTTAAGCACTACTTTTTATTTGCAAAAGGGCCTGCCAAAATGGCAGGCAGACATATACCATATATCATAATTTATTAGCCCCCATGCAGATGTAATAGATGGAAAACCACTATATAAACAATGACTCAGTCTGTGTTTGAGTGATCCAGTAATTTTGATTTATTCTTTGTATTTGATGGAAGTGTATTAGCAGTTAAGGTCTGTGGCTAAATGATTCCCAACACAGAATGAGTCAGAAATACAAAAGAAGGTTTTGCAATGCAAGATTTAATGCCAGCGACATCGCTGAAAAGCCAGAGCTGCGGTGTAAATTACAGCTTTGCTTGTCAGTTTTAACTAACAATTCTAGCCAGTACAGCATAGCTGGGTAATTTGTCCACTGTGGTTTTATGAGACAATAAACTGCAGTTTAATTCTCATCTGGTTTTTTCCAAAGGCAAAGAAAACAAATTCCTCAAGAACAAAATAATGGTGTGACCTCAGGCTCACTTCAGCATAAACCTGGCTGTTTGCTAATCATTATGCTAATCATTACTGAGTTCAGACCTAGCATTCTGGGAATTTTATATGTAACGGGAGCATATGGCAATAAATGGCAAAAAATATCCAGGTTTCCAATGGACATCTCTGGCTTAAATGGCCTTACAAGAACAAATAGTTTCCAACTCTTTGTACAACATTCACTTTTTCCATTAACAAGGTTTCATAAAAATGAAAAGTGCTTTTTGCATTTTCTATCAAAAGAAGGACTATGTTTCTAAATAGAAAACAGCACTTTTATTATGGTGTTGGAAAACTTCATGAATCTTAAAATACTGATTGTGGCAGCTCAATTTTCAGCCAGTGTGAGATTTTGAGAAAGTGTATCTAGTGAGTACAGAGTTGAATGTTGACCTAGGAGACCTGAATTCAGTTTTTTGTCTCTGCCATAGACTCCTTGTACTGCCTTGATCAAGCTACTTTATCTGACTCTCTGCTCCACTATGTATAAGCCGGGGCGTAACTACCATTAGGCAAGGGGAGGCAGCTGCCTGGGGGCCCCCCACACCTCGAGGGGCCCCCCAGAGGCAAGTCACATGTGAAGTGAGTGTGTGTGTATCAGCGAGGGGCCCATTTAAAAATTTTGTCTCTGGGCCCACTCCAGCCTCGTTACGCCCCTGTGTATAAGAGAATAATGGTGGTGCTGTTGGTAGGAAGGGATTCTGAAAGGAAGGGGGTAAGAATACTTGAACACTATAGGTGAATGACTCTGTGTGTGTGTGTGTGTGTGTGTGTGTGTGTGTGTGTGTGTGTGTGATAAAGATGAGATGTGAAAGGTATGTACCCTCATATGAGAATTTCATATGAGTAATTTCCTTTCAACTCTGCTGAAGATAAGCAGAACTGGGAACTTTATGTATACCACCATAAGTTCCATGGTACAAGAAAGGTGGGATACACTTGTGTAGTGGATTTAACCCAGCCTTTGTCTCAAAGCAAGCCCACGTGAGGGGAAGAAAAATGCTGAATCATCCTCTCTCTTGCTTTCACCCACAAAAGCTGTTCCTTTAAACTTAAACTGCTTCCTCCGTAGCTTAATAACTTCCACTATGTCCACTTTTTAACAGAGTTTTATCCCGCCCCCCATGTGGGTGAAATTTCAGGGAACTCTCCTTCTCTTTACAAATGGAAAAGTACAAAAAAAAAACCCCAAAACCCTTTCACATGCAGTCTACACGCGATGAGCAAACTTTGTAGAGTTGCTGAGCAAACAAACTTGAGACATGTGTTGCACCAGAGCAAGCCCTTTCCCCAGCCTCCCTTTGCTGAGTTAAAAATCTACTCAAGAGGCTGGTTAAGATTGCAAAGAACCAAAAAAAGAAAAACAAACTTTATTCAAAATACTACAGACAGTTTCCGTCTGGGACTTTCTCAGCTTTTAGTTACAGGTAAAAGAAACATTCAGTAGTTGTAAGAATACTTCAAAAAGCACCCCAGTTTCATAGAACAGGGATATAGGAACCTTTAAAAGCACCTTTACAGGTTACAGAGACTTTTGCAGTGCCCTGGATGGATAGATGGGCATAGGCTCAGTGTTTCATAGCTTGTTACATTACAGATAAAATGCAATAGACCAGTTGGAAGGATTTGCAAAGCACACCAAAGGAAAGTAAGAAGTCTAATGTGAGCTAACTAGCTAAACCCTTCCCCATAGCCAAAGCCATGGCTTCCTTCCTGAACTCACCAAATCCATGGTAGAGATTTCAGGCCCCTGCAGTTCTAACTTCCCAGGATTGCAGTCCTGCTTGTTGCAGCCATTTGCCTGGCCATCAATCTGTTATTAGCACAGCCTGGCTCCAACTGAGAACAAAGAAAGCCTTCTCTTCCTGTCGCATGGCCCTCAAAGTCCCACCCACCATGTGCTGAGTGGCTGATCCCTAGCCTGTCAGTCAGGACAGAGTACACTCTTTACAGGTAAGGAAAGGCTGTTACTACTGCCTGATCATTACAACATGTAATTAATAAATGGGTGTATGTATCTGAATGTGGGACTATGGGTGTGTTTGCTCAATCACTGGCAAGATAGTAAGCCGAGAACAGGAGGTTCCCGACAAGCATATGCTCCTGGTGAGCGTGTCGTGTGAAGCTGCCATCCACTGGTTTCTATGCTGTATTACCAAGATTCTACCGACTTTGTCTTCTCAACTTCAAATCTTAATTACAGGGATGGAAATCAGTACAATCTTGATAGCATGGTGTGGAACCGACAACTGATGGCTTCACATGACACACCTACCAGAAGCGCATGCTCACTGGGAACCTCTGGTTCTTGGATTATTCACTTGACAGCAATTGTGCAAACCAGCCTTATGTAAGAGAGTGATGGCAGAATGGACCCAGTGGAAACATTATTCAAAAACTATTGGTGAATATATGCAGATCTGTTTTGATCTATTTTAGTGTAACAATATATTTGCAAACCATTTGCCTCTTTGTGAATCTGCAGTGGATCCTTTGCTCACTCACCCCCTTTCACAGATGAGCAGTGTTGCCTTTTTAGGGCTGTAATAGTAAGTGACCAGAATAGAACAGAAGTCATAAGCATCCATTTCATTATAGAAAGCTTGTTTATAGACTAAGCTGAAATGCCCTTATATCCCCCTGTGGAAGCAAGATCTAAAGCCAGCCTACAAATATGCTCAGCCAGGGAAGAAGATGCCAACCAATTTCACTCTTTAATTTCCCTGCTCATTAAGTCTTCACTTCTGAGGTGTGAAAATGACTTCAGGCTGGTAATAAACTGCTGAGAAAGTAATGATTATTATATGTACTTTTTTAAAAAGGGGGGGAAATGCTTTCCCCAGAAGGGATACAGTAGCACAAAGCACAATTGCTTGAAGATCAGCTCCATTGTTGGCTGATGATTGTTCAAGTGTTTCAGTTATTATTTGACTATAAAAAGGGCTATCTAGCCGCTGGTAGTAAGACGCAGTACAAAAGGGCTCAGACCTCCTTTGTAATCAGGCTGGCTTTTTGTTCTTGTTCATACATTAAAATTATCTTATTGTTGGAGCTTAGTAGAGGCCAAAGAACCTTGGAAGACTGAAGTGACAGCATTATTAGTGGGTTTTGTGATGCCAGGGAAGAAGCAACTTCTGCTGAAAGCTGCTTAATATATACATATGTATGAGGCATCAATCTGTCCTGCAACCCAGGAACCAGAATGGTTTATAACACAAATTTTGTCTTTTGAGAATCATAAAAACAAAGAGTTGGAAGGAACTTCATGAGCCATCAAGTTGATTCTCTTGTGTGTCTTGTATTTTTGCTGGCTATGGTGGTATTCCTGTATAGTTCCTGTACATAGAGCTAGTATGCTCAATCCTTGCATTTGTGGATGTCTGGGTAGTTAACTTATGATTAAAGGTGTAAAGCCTGTGCAGACCACCTGGTACCCAGTCACATGACAGCTCCATTTCATGACTTTATTGCAATTATCAGAGCTCAGCTGTTGTTGTACTGGCGAAGTCTGTGGTATGGACATCAGGCCAAAAACCTCTTCCAGACTAAACCTGCCCTTTAATATTGGAGGAAGAGAAAATCAGAAAGATAGAAAGGAAGAAAGAGTTCTGGCCAAGTGGCACATTGGCCCTGGGCATCATATGCACAAGTTTTATGTTCAATAGTAAAAGAGCCAGCAATATGTAACTAAAGTTTTGATGACCATTTATTTGGCTTTGCCATGAAGAGTAATGGTTTAATGAAGCCACCAAAAGATAGGATGACCCATTACTCTGAGTACATATCTCAGTGATGGACTGAATTGGTATTCTCTCTTTACTTTATGCACATTTAATCTAAACATTTGCCAACATTCTATGCTGCAAAATGTTGATGGTAGAGATTCGCCAGGGCTGCTTTACAATATGGAAGGCAATCTCAGTGGTGTTCCAGAGGCAGGAAATTGCCCAGTTACCTAAAATAGTGGTCTATTCTACTACTAGTGGATACTACTAGTGAATAGTGGTCTATTCTACTACTACTATTCTACTATTTTGTTATGATTTGTATCAACTCACTTTATTGATCACATATTTGTTAATCTCTTAAGATTAACATGCATACATTCTTAAAATAATCCAAAAGAACTAAAACAGTACCTTTCAAATTAATTAATCAAATTTAAGTATTTGTTCTACAGGCAATTTAAATACTTGTTCCACAGGCTGAATTATCAAATTCACATCAGTTTACTTTGCTGTTTAATTCGGTCTTAAAATACTTAGCAAACACTTCATCTAGAGATCCTCCATGTAAACATTAGCCCAAGCCAACCATATATAGTGTGAAAATCAAAATTGCACATCATATTGTGCATCACGGAGACTTGGTTGGGGAAGGCTAGTAGCCCAGTCTGGTCCCAGCTTCTTCCTCCAGGGTATTCTGTAGAGGAGCAGGTGAGGGGACATGCATGGAGAGGTCGAGTGGCTGTGGTCTATACAGATAACATCTCCTTACCAGGGTCCCTGTTGGGGTATCTGACCATATTGAATGTGTGTACTTAGGTTTGGGGACCAGGGATAGAATGGGACTTCTGTTGGTGTACCGATCATCCCACTTCCCAACAGCATTCCTTACTGAGCTCACGGTCTCAGTCATGGAACTTGCATTGGAGTCTCCCAGACTTTTAGTGCTGGGGGACTTCAATGTTCACTTCAGGACCAACTTGTCCAGGGCAGCTCAGGAGTTCATAGTGGCTATGACAACTATGGCCTATCCCAAGTGGTCTCTGGACCAATGCACGTTGCAGGTCTCATGCTTGATTTGGTCTTTTACTCTGATCAGGGTGGTGTTCCATGGGTAGGGACTCCTGTGATTTCCCCATTGTCATGGACGGACCACCATCTGCTTAAGGTGAGGCTTACAACCACTTCCCACCTCTGCAGGGGTGAGGGCCTATTAGAATTGTCTTCCTGAAGAGGTTATTGGATCCAATAGGATTCCAAAAAACCTTGGAGGGATCTAATGTTGGCTCTGCTGGTGATCCTGATGATGCCCTGGTGGAGAACCGCAACAACAAGCTCACCAGGGCAGTAGACATTTTTGCTCCTAAGCGTCCCCTCCAACCCACTTCAAAATTGGCCCCTTGGTATTCGGAAGATCTACAGGGGCAGAAGTGGCAAGGTAGGCAACTGGAGTGCAAGTGGAGAAGGACACAACTTTAATCCAACAGATTACGACATAGAACACATTTAAAGATCTATGCTCAGCCAATACGTGTGGCAAAGAAGCGGTTCTTTTCTGCCAGTATTGCATCTGCAAGCTCACATCCAACTGAGTTGTTCAGGGTTGTGAGGAGGCTAGTACATGCCCCGCGCCCTTGAATCAGAATTTGGAGCCATCAGTTACCCGCTGTGATGTCTTAAATGAGTTCTTTGCAGACAAAATCTCTCGTATTCAGGCTGACTTAAATAGAGACTCCACAATTATTGCGGTGTCTGAATTGGAGTTGTCCAGGAACTCCTCCTATATGGTTCAATTGGATCAGTTTCCGTTTGTGACACCTGAGGATATGGACAAGCTGCTTGGAGTGATGAGGCCTACCACTTGTTCTCTTGACCCTTGCCCAACGTGGTTCATTCTATCTAGCAGGGAGGCTGTTGTAGGAGGCCTGGTAGAAATCATGAATGCTTCTCTGATGGAGGGTAGGATGCCTCCTTGTGTGAAGGAGGCAATTATTAGACCTATTCTAAAGAAGCCTGCATTAGATCCCTCAGAGTTGGCATCTGGTGGGCCACTGTGTGAAACAGGATACTGGACTAGATGGGCCTTGTGCCTGATCCAGCAAGGCTGTCCTTATGTTCTAGAGTTGAGCAATTATAGGCCTGTCTCCAACCTCCCATGGCTGGGCAAGTTGGTGGCCTCTCAACTCCAGTTTCCTTGGAGGAAACTGATTATCTAGACCCATTTCAAACTGGCTTCTAGGAGGCTATGGGATGGAGACTGCCTTGGTCAACCTGATGGAAGATCTCCAATTGGGAATTGAAAGAAGTGTGGCTCTGTTGGTCCTTTTGGATTGCTCAGCAGCTCAGAAACTTTTGATACTATCGACCATAGTATCCTACTGGAACGTCTGAGAGGGGTGGGAGGCATTGTCTTTCAGTGGTTCCATTCCTGCCTCTTGGACATATTTCAGATGGTGTCAATTGGAGATTGTTGCTCTTCGGAATCTGAGCTTATATGTGGCGTCCCTCAGGGCTCCATACTGTCTCCAGTGCATCTACATGAAACCGCTGGGAGAGATCACCAGGGGATTTGGTATGGTATGGGGTATTATTAGTATGCTGACGACACACAGATCTACTTTTCCGTGTCAACATCATCAGGAGATGACATAACCTTCCTAAATGCCCGCCTGGAAGCAGTAATGGGCTGGATGAGGGAGAATAAAGTGAGACTGAATCCAGATAAGAGGGAGGTACTTACTGTGTGGGGTCAGAACTCCAGAGATGATTTGGATCTGCCTGTTCTAGATGGGGTCACACTTCCCCAAAAGGAACAAGTACACAGTCTAGGAGTGTTTCTGGATCCAGACCTCTCCCTGGTATCTCAGGTTGAGGCAGTGGCCAAAGGGGCTTTCTATTTGCTTCAGCTGATATTCTGCACCCATTTCTTGAGATGAACAACCTCAAAACAGTGGTACATATGTTGGTAACCTCCAGACTTAACTTCTGCAATGTACTCTATGTAGGGCTTCCTTTGTATGTAGTCCAGAAACTCTAGTTGGTACAGAATGCAGCAGCCTGGTTGGTCTCTGGGTCACCTCAGAGAGACCACATCACCCCTTTATTGATAGAGCTACACTGGCTGCCCATAGGTTTCTGGGCAAAATACAAAGTGCTGGTTAAAAGTAACCTATAGAGCCCTAACTGGCTTAGCCCCTGGGTATTTAAGAGAACATCTTCTTCATTATGAGTCCCACCGCCCACTGAGGTCATCTGGAGAGGTCCGTCTCCAGTTGCCGCCAGCTCAGCGGCTGGCCACATCAGGACAGCCCTTCTCAGTGAATGCACTCCCTGACGAAATACAATCCTCCCCATCTCTGACAATTTTTTAAAAGCTCTTGAAAACCCACCTCTTCACCCAAGCTTTTTCAGCTTTTTAAATTTTTAAGTTTTAATCTGTTTTTGATTTTTAGATTGCCTAAATTGTTTTAAGACTTTTGTGCATTTTTAACTTGTTTTATGTTATTGTTAATCACCCATAGATGAAAGTTTGGGGTGGTGTACAAATCTGACAAATAAAATAAATAAATAAATAAATATATTGCAGCCAAAAAATGAATGTAAAGTAGCTTTTAGTTGAAAGTTCAGAAGGTGATTAGGCAGACGTTATGACACTCATCCAATTTGTAATATGGCCAGGATACAAGAACACTTGTCTAAATTTGCTGAAGTGCTTATGTGGCTCATTGTGTATTGCTAGAGTTGGCAGTAATACGTGGACTAATTTTGCTGAAATGCTACATCTCAAGTTCACTAGTCCAAAGCAATGTATTAGTTGTACAGATGTCCATAACAGTTCTGAAGGTAAAGAATGCAGTATAAAGTGTCAATCATCTTCAGATCAAGACTCCCTAAGGATATTTTGACATGATTGTCCATAAGGTCTCAGAGGAAGCCATTAGTAACAACAACAACAACAACATCAAGCACTAAGAACTATTAAAAGCATTAAGCACTATTGTTTCCATGATCTCTGGATAAAGTCACCTTTATTTCTACAGAGATTGTAATTTTTCCTGTGAGGCCACTGTCATTTCACAGAAAGGACAGTACTGACCTGATGCACCAATCCAATTATATACAGCAAACAACAATTATATACAACAAATTCATCTGAGGAAGTCAGTGGCATTGTGATCAGGATTAATTGTGTACAGTCTGGAAGATGTAAACTATCTCATTTTCAGATGCAACATGGAGTTCTCCTTGATTTCTCAAAGTGTTAGGTATCCAAAGCTTCTAAGAATCAAACCAAATGAGTGACATTTCAGATCTATTACTGCTTGCTGTTTGCCCGAAGGAATGCAATGTTCATCCAGTCATCGTAGGCATTATTTTCCAAAGCAGTGTTGTTCATTCTGTACCAGTCTGAGGACTACATAACATCGAAGCAAAAGTTTCAGAAGCTCAAGACCACAATGGGAAATGTCCACCTTTCCCCTTCCTCAGTCATGCCATTACTTCTTGTAAACTGTCTCTCATACCCTGTTCTGTCTCACAACAGCCTAAGAGTGGAAGAATGCACACTTCTGTTAGTTATTTATGTATTTATTTATTTAGAACAGCCCACTTATGATGAATAATATTTGATAGGGTCCTGTTTTTTACTTATTTTACTGGTTAATGTTTATCAGCTTCGGCTGATAAGCAAGGTGCGTCCATTTCTTGAGATAAACGACCTCAGGACAGTGATACATACGCTGGTCACCTCTAGACTAGATTACTGTAATGCACTCTATGTGGGGGCTGCCTTTGTAGTAGTTCGGAAACTACAGCTGTTCAGAATGTGGCAGCCAGGTTGGTCATCTTGGAGAGACCATATTACTCCTGTATTGAAAGAGCTACACTGGCTGCCGATAAGTTTCCGGGCAAAATACAAGGTGCTGGTTATAACCTATAAAGCCCTAAATGGTTTGGGCCATGGGTATTGAAGAGAATGTCTTCTTCATCATGAACCCCACTGCCTATTGAGATCATCAGGAGAGATCCGTCTGCAGTTGCCACCGGCTCATCTGGCGGCTACTTGGGGATGGGCCTTCTCAGCTGCTGCCCCGATGCTTTGGAATGCGCTCTCTGCTGAAATAAGAGATACCCTATCTCTGACAATTCAAAAAAAATCTTTAAAGACACATTTGCTCATCCAGGCTTTAAATTAAATACCATTTTAATAGTTTTAACATTGTTTTAAAATATTGTTTTAAGGTTTTAAATTGTTGTAATGTTTTAACTTTTTGCTGTCATTTATTTTAACCAATGTTTTAATTTCTTTGTTGTCATTTATCTGTTTTAACTAATGTTTTAACTTTTCTGTTTTTGTTGTAAACTGCCCAGAGACATAAATTTTGGGCAGTATAAAAATATGTTAAATAAATAAAATAAATAAAAATAATGTTATATTGTTGATGGTTTTATCATTTCTGTGAGCTGCTCTGAGCAGTATTATACTGGAGAAGTGGTGTGTGTGTGTGTGTGTATGTATATATATAGATAGATAGATAGATAGATAGATAGATATATTTTACACCTCCACTTACTAATTTTCCAGGAAGAAATGCTGCCCAAATTCTTCTCTGAATTTTTCTCTGCATTTTGGAATTCCAGATTACTTGGTCTTATTTCCAAAGTGAAACCAGTGACTGAATTTGCACATGACATTGAACCGCGGGTCCAATGGAGCCGCAGGTCTACTGGACCCACGGTTCCACTCCCCACTCGGCTCTCCTGTCTACATTTAGATGTGATGGAAAGCAGGGAGCCTGCAGTCAACAAGACTGCAGAAAGTAGGGGGAACTGGCTGTGTGGGCTTCCTTCTTGCCTTAAGGGCAGCCCACACAGCCAATCACAGCCAGAGGGAGGGAGGAGCTTCCTCCGTCAACTCCAGTTACAGGGAACACATCCTGCAGTTACGCATTCAGATGTAACACAGACTGTATTCAACCTTGGGCTGGGGTGATGAAACTCATTACAACCCAAGGATTCAAACTGGAGTTTCAAAAAGCAAACTCTGGGTCACTCTCCACACAGAACCTCTAGCCCCTTAAACTCCAGTTTCATGTTATGTGCGAATGTGGCCAATGTGTTAAGAATTCTAAATAATTACATTCTTTGGGCAGCATCCAAACTAAGTTAGTCGTGGCTAAATCCCATTTAGATACCTATATTTATGTGATGTGTGAGCATTGCAAGTTATCCCCCTTAGGTAATGGGGCTGCTTTGGGAGGAGCACCTGCATGCTTGTATGCAGAAGATTCCAAGTCTTCTTCCTGGCATCTCCAAGATAGGGCTGCAAGAGACTCCTGCCTGCAATCTTGGATAAGCTACTGCCAGTCTTTGTAGACAATACTGAGTGACATGGACCAATGGTCTGACTTGGACTTTGTCAACTGCTCATAGCAAAACATATTGGCATATATTGGCTTACATATTTTGCAGTGTAACATGTGTGTTGCAGAACCACCTGCACTGCTTCAGGACTCTAACGCACATGGCAACAATGCTGCACAAGATGACACTACTGGAATTACTGACTTCTTGTGCAATTAGACATTGTGTGCAACTTCCACTGGGAAATTTGAAAATAATGTGTGACATGTGATAGTGTAAGAGGTCAGTAGTTCTAGTCGCTACATGTGTTAGAGTCCTGCAGTGGCATGGGTGGTTCTGCAATACCCATCTCATGCTGCAGGACATGTATGCCAATAATAACAAAACAATACAATAAAATACAATATAAGGAGATTACACAACACAAGTAAATGATGTCAAACATGCTCAAGTACAAATGAAGAAACATTTACAACTTAAATTTTAGAATTCTCCCAAGAAGTCACAGCACTTTCCTTCAGCAAGTTTCCTCTAATATTGACCATTTCAATTGGTAGGGCTTTCAGCCATAACTAATTTGTCTCATTGATTTTAATGGCACTTAATCACAACTACCTAGTCTGGGTGCTGCTCTGTATTTACAAATTCTGTAATTCACAGTTCATTTGCATTTTTCCTCTACATTATTAATATTCCTTTAAAAGATGCAAAAAAGCAATGTGATCGTACAATGATTTCTTCAAGATTTTTGCAGTGTTTTCTTGTACATGTACATGTGCATTTGTGTATATTGATATAATAGCCCTGAAAGCAATGCAAACTGTACACATTGTTATCTCAAGATTTGTTTTGCATCTTGTTTTAGTAATGTGCAGGAATCCATGTACATAGCAGTAAAACTCTGCACAAAAAGAATTTTGATGCAAGCTTCCGAGTCATTTTTGTTGAATTTAGCCATAGGCCATTATAAATGGGCACTCACTCTACAAGTAAGAAATAAGGGTGCGGTGGGGGACCACTATTAACTTCAGTATACAAATCTGTGCTAGCTTCTGGCTCCTTTACATGTGCATCACAGCCTCCTATTAACATGTAAACCAGCATCACAATAGCAAGCCTGCTGTAAAGAGCTGACAAAATACATCATTTTACAGTGCAAGGAATGACCTGCCACTGACAAGGGAGGATGTTGTGTGGTCCATC
The DNA here is from genome assembly GCF_027244095.1 of Hemicordylus capensis. Taxonomy (NCBI): domain Eukaryota; kingdom Metazoa; phylum Chordata; class Lepidosauria; order Squamata; family Cordylidae; genus Hemicordylus; species Hemicordylus capensis. Next base: position 62,193,272 of record NC_069660.1, read on the forward strand.
TACTTGAATTTGGCGGTGCTATGTCAGGCACTTGAATTTTCGATACCTGACTGTCAGTTCCACTGTGAACAAGTCTGCAGTGTCACTAACATACTCATTTTGACACTGCCTGTTCTTTGTTTCCATTTCTTTCTCCATCTCTCTGGGCTTCTAACTGAATACAAAGCATTCCCAATACATCTCCACTGCCGGAACTCCTATTCTTCTTTGATTCCCAGAAAGGTTTGGAGCAAACCTTTTCTACAAAAATGTCTGGCTATTTATCATCTTTCAGATCTCAGTGATATCAACCTGATATGACTGTATCTTCAGTTTTATTACCGATAGGTGAAACCTGCCTTCCTCATTCACTGTGACTATAATGGTGGTGACTCAAAGGGAGGGGGTCCTTCTACAGAACTCTAAGACCAGTAACTATCTTTCAAGTGCTGCTCCCCTTCTCTCTCCAGAAAGGCTTTGTCCCTTAAGGGAAGGCTGTTGCAATTTGAAGCAGGGGTGTCTCAAAGAGACCACAGTCCATCCCCTTTAACCCAGTTCACTGCCATAACAGTTGCTGAGACAGAGTGATGACATCCAGCAAACAGTGGCATCACAGAGTGGCATCCAGACCTTTGGTGCAGCACCACACTGTCAGCAGAAGTTAATTCCATGAACAGAAGGGTCCCTTCCACTGATGCAGGCATCCCTTGCATCAGCAGAGCTTTCCTTCTGTTCAAAAAAAGACTTTCTGCCAATGGTTCACTGCTGCACCAACATCTTAGATGCCTCCCAGAAACTCCAAATATACCGGTGACATCAGATGTTCCTTTTTCTTTGGCTATGGAGATAATCCCCCTTTCCTGAGTATGCCATACATACTCATATTATCAATGAGTTATTACTCACATGTTCCATAAACACATACAAAGATGCAAATATAGAGAAAAGTGTGTACTGATAATGTGGGTGTGTTACATGTTCTCTGCCATTATACAAAGAGCAGCTACTCAGTTTCTGCTCAGGTAGCCTATATAATATACACATTAAGGGAAAATGTAATGTGAAAAGTATCCCATAGTCTGCTTTTAGGATCCTTATTATGAAAAGCATTTTGGGAAATTATGGTAGACAGTTTGGTGACACTAAGGCAGGCTGAGAAATGGAAACAGATCCATGAGCTGGAAATAATGAAGACACCTCTTGGAAAGTGTCATATTCCTTTTCCTTTTAAAGTCTCTCTCTCTCTCTCTCTCTCTCTCTCTCTCTCTCTCTCTCTCTATATATATAATTTATCTACACACACACAATGAGTGTAAGATATTCCTTTTAGTCTCTTTTAGTCTTCTAGTCATATATATGGGGAGAAGAAGAGGGAGAGACTAAAAGGAATATCTTACATACACACACACACACACTGCAGTATGGACATACACCCACCCCCACCACAAAGCAGGTCAAACTGAGGTGGGGGGGAGGTTATAGGATGTGGAATAAATATAATCCCAGAGTTGTTGATGAGTACTAAAGACAACAAAGACTAGGAAAGGTTACACCTTAAAAATTAATTGTTCAAATACCCGGTCGTACTAAAGTAATGCACTGTGAAATGGTGTTATTCTCCAGAAGAATTTCCATAAAGTTTAACATTCCATGACTTAGTCTTTTTCTATTGTAGTTAGTTAAAAAATAGTACATAAAAGTCCTTAGCATACAAAATGAGCATAAAGCTCACTGGAAACAAGGCTGTTGCCAGATGTGTGCATTGGGTGGCATGACAGCTCCCATTACATTGGCAGAATCCATAAAGCACTGATATTGGTAAGTGAGAGAACTGAAGGATACATTAGTCTTGTTGCATTTTTAGTGGTATTCACACTGGGATAATGAGATTATTGGGATTTTTTTTTTCTAATGAGAGGGAGATGGAATACCTTGGTCTCTAAATGATTTAGACACAGAGGAAAGCCATTAGTCTCTACTTTTGCTGTCAAATGGAAGAAAATTGGAATATTATCCTGATATTTGTCATGATGGACCATATTTCTCCTCCTTGTTCAGTGTCAAATGAGATGGGAAAAATATTTGTCTGAGGTACATGATTCTTAGCAAGCATTACCATAAAGAAAACAGATATGCACCCAGGGTTTGCCGATAGAGATTAGTGAGAGAGATAATTGGAAAGCTGCCAGGCTCCTGCCATTTTTATAAAAGTCAAGTGGAAAGTGGGGACAGGAAGGGGGGGATAATGTTGCTTGGTTATTTACTTGACAAGGATGCATCACAATCGTTGACTAATTAGATTCCATTTAAATTCACAGCAATACACCGTTTGGAGGTAAAATATTATGTTTTTAAACAACGCTACTGAGGGAAGACATATGTTCTCCTTCACGTCTCTTTAGCATTGCAGATATGATTTCTTAAAAATTGGGAGGTTATTTGATTCATATTGAGCTTTTATTTTCATTTTAAAATGTTCTGAGCTAATGCTGCGTGAATGCAACCTTTTCACACTCCTGTGCTTCCAGATGTCACTTTATCCTTTGGGATTGGCTAGCGCCATGGGGCAAATGTAACACATGTATAACATTGCCACCATTTGCAATCAAGTTGTGTTGCAGTATTTCCCCTGGGAAATATCTCTGAGTCTTTCCCAGTTTGTCTTCTGCATTGTTTTATCCATCAGTGGCATGCATGTCTGAACAGCTAGAGGTTCTGTGCATATAAAGAATGAGCTGGATCACTAAGATAATCTAGACATGTAGCCTGACTTCATGCTCTAAGAGCATAAGAACAGTGGCAGTGGCTTCTCCAAGGCTGCAGGCAGGAATCTCTCTCAGCCCTATTTTGGAAATGCCAGGGAGGGAACTTGGAACCTTCTGCTCTTCCCAGAGTGGACCCATGCCCTAAGGGGAACATCTTATAGTGCTCACATGTGGTCTCCCAGTCAAATGCAACCAGGGTAGACCTTGCTTAGCAAAGGGGACAAGTCATGCTTGCTACCACAAGGGCAGCTTGTGGCTGACAAGACCAGCCACAATGGCTGACTAAATTATGCAATAACACTACTCAGAAGTAACTCTAAAGGACCACTTGATTTCAGTTCTGAGTTACACAATCCAAACTAAATCACCCAATAGCACTAATCAAACTAAGTTACTCAACAGCAGTACTCAGAAGTTACTTTAAAGGACTATTTACATTCAATAACGTTTGCGTTGAGTAATTTAGTCAGAATGCCAGCCAATATCTATACCTAAACTATCCCTGAATCATAATTTCCAGGTTCATCTTTGAAACTTCAAATGAGAAACCAAGGTCATAGCTTCCCTAGGTAACAGACAAGGAATTCTCTAGGGTAAAGGTTCCCAACCTTGAACCCTCTGATGTTGTTGGACTACAAATCTCATCATTTTCAGCCTTTGGCCATTGTGGTTGTTGGAGATGATAGGAGTTTGTACTCTATCAACATCAGGGGGCCCAAGATTGGGAAAATCTATTTTTATTGTTTATAACAGTTTAAACTATTTTATTACTTGTATCTGTGTCTACCTTATTGTTGTAAGCCGCCCTGAGCAGTATTGCACTGGAGGGGTGGGGTATAAATATTTTAAATAAATAATAAACTGAAAGAACAGAGCTAGAGTGGTAGAAATGGCTTAGGATTCGGGGGATGTATAATTTAATTCACCATGAGCCTAAGGGATATGACAGGATATAGCTTCGTTTGTTGCTATTAGACAGAACTTAGTTACATTATAGGTAACCTTGACTTGATGGTCTGACAAAAGGAATGAAATGTACCGGTATACTTCATCTTCTCTGCCCAGTATGTCCTTAATCAGTGGTAAAGTTAATGACTCATGCGAGTCCCTATAAAAATTGCAATATAATAAAACATGACCCACATCCTCTATGCTATGGCCTGAACATCACATGGGCTGTAGCATACTGGGTAGGAAACCTTACCATATCTACCATATAAAACTGCTGAGGGCAATACATCAAAACAGACTAGAGCAAATGCTCTACGGTATTTAGGGGTAATGGTTAGCTGTAATCAGCTGGCTTAACACTAAAGGCAAATCTCCATATCTTAAGTCATTTTGGAGCCCTACTCATCTCCTGTTGCATATCTAAAATTCTTTGCTTTACAGCCTTTTTTTTTTTTGCTTGTTCATAGCTGATAGGAGAAGCCATAAAAAGTTAGCTTTTCTTTAACAGCCTCCTTCCACCATGATTGGAAGCTGTATTATAGACACATCTTGGTAGGAACTTGCAAAATTGATCTGAAAAATTTAGATTGTACTGTCTCCACTAGGGCAAGGTTAGAGTAAGGGCCAAACTGTGCATCATATAGTAACTGTGCCATTACGTCTGCCTCAAATAATTTCAGGGCTGTGGGGATATATTGCCCTCCCTTGGTACAATAATAAAGTACAATAACCTAAGCACTCCTCTTTGCTACTTGTGAGGCATAATCCAAATTTGCAGCTCTCCAACCAGATGAATGGAAATTATTCCTAGATAGTTAAAATAATGTACCTGGTCTATTGTATTGCCACTAATAATCCAACTATTCTCCTTGACTCTTCTGGCAAAGTTCATTATTTTCATCTTTTTATAATTTATCAACAACTTTTCATCCTCACAGAATTGTGTAAAAGATCTTAAGATCCTTCTTAATCCTACAAGAGATCATGAAAGGATGACCATATCATCAGCATACAGAAGCAGTAAAATATGCCCATCAGCTAATTTGGGCAGATGGAACTATTTTCTATCAATATGTTGTACCACTGAATATATATAATAAATAGTAGCAGGGCAAGGATTCACCCTTGTTTAACTCCTCATATTGTTGGAATTGAATCTGTTAGTTGACCTCATATACCACACCTGACTCTCAATTTAGTGTCACTATATAGTCTATATATCAGCAATAGAAGTATTTGTTGAAATTAGTCACCAAAAGTTTCTTACATAGCCTCTCTCTGGGGATAGAATCAAAAACAGAATTAAATCTACAAAGGCTGCAAGGAGTGAGATTTTGAAATCATATACATACTTCTCCACTAAATGTTGTAGAATCATTGCTTCATCTATAGTAGACCTTCCTGACCTGAATCCTGCTTGTTCTTCAGCTAGAATATTGTTATCTTCTGTCCAATCATAACATTTCCCAAATAGATGTTTTTGTGCAGAGCTTACTGAGTACATTCAGAACACTGATCGGGTGATAGTTAGCAGGATCTTTCCTTTGCCCTCTTTTATAGATTGGGACAACAATTACCATACCCCAGTCTTCCGGTATATGGATAGATTTATCAATGTATGTAAAGAGTGCTGCCAGTACTGGTGCCCACCAGTCAACATTAGATTGGATCACCTCAACTGGGATAAAATCACAACTGGGGACTTTATTCCTTTTCGGTTGTCCAATTAATTGCTTCAGACTGTCCCCAGTAGCCAGTTTGGTAGTGTCTGAATGGATGGCTCTATCCCTAGGGACATATAGTCCATGGCATCACTTTGTTGTGCATACATTGGATGAAAGTGAGCTTCCCAGCCAGCTGCAGATACACACATGGACAAATGCGTTGGTACCCCTCCATGAAAAAAGAACCCACAATTAGGGATGTGCGAAACGTTTCGGATACAAAACATTTTGTACCCAAAACAGCCTGTTTCGGATGTTTTGTAGACAAAACAAAATACCCATGTTCCAGATCCAAAAGTTTTGTATACAAAACCAAATGTCCCTGTTTCGGCTACAAAACGTTTTGTTGTTTCGGACCTCCATTTTGTGGTGATCTCTGAGTCAGTCTCCATTTTGTGTTTGACATCTCTTTGAATTTCCCACCCTTCCAGCCTTCTGATCGGTGACCTAAAGCATGGGGTGACCTGCTGACAATTCCCTCCTTGTTCTGCATTGGCTTTTTTGCTTCTTGCCACTCTTTACTGACCCCACATTGGCCAGGGGAAGGATTGCTAACCCATGGGGTGCTGGGTTCTGTTGATTCTGTGGTGTTCCAAGTGTAGATTTTCTGGTAGCATATGAGAGTGGATTCTTGTTTTTCACTGAAAATCTCATATGCTACCAGAGAATCTACTATGAACACCTCAGAAACAACAAAACCCAGTACCCCACAGGCTTGTGGGTATGGGGGTGCTTGGCACCCTATGTGCACTACACAACCCCTCACTCTGGGCTACCCCAGTGCCTCCCAAGTGGAATTATGGGGCTGCTGAAACCTAAACCTCCATTATTCCCTATGGGAAAAATCTTAGCCATGTAAACTTCATCAAATCACAAAAGACCAGCCCTTTGCCCAATTTATTTGAAATAATTCTGGAAGTTTCCTTGCCCCCATTGGGCACTACCACCCACCACACTCTGCTCTGGGTCATCCCTTTCCCCTTGATTTGAAGCGATACATTTGCTGGAATCTCCATTATTCCCTATGGGAAAATTCTTAAAGATGTGTAAACTTAAAAAATTCACAAAAAAATCAGCCCTTCGCCTAATTCCTTTGAAATTTGGCTGCTAACTTCCACCCATTGGATGCTACCACCACCACCCAACTCTTTTTGCCCTGGGACCCCTTTTAAAAATCCAAATCGATTCAGATTCGGATTTGGAAAATCCGGCTACAAAACAAATCAAAACAAGAAAATTCCAAAATGCACCCCCCTACCCACAATTGTCTCTGAAATAACTTGAAACTGACAAAAGTAATTGGCACCCATCATTGTTTATTCCGCATTTAACAAAAATCAGTCTTTTCTTTAGAGTCTTGATGCAACAGAATATTTCAAATAATAACACAAGTGAAAATGGCATGGACAAAAATGATGGGACCCTTAACCTAATATTTTGTTGCACAACCTTTAGAGGCAATCACTGCAAACAAGCGATTCCTGTAGCTCTCAATGAGACTTCTACACCTGTCAACAGGTAGTTTGGCCCACTCTTCCTGAGCAAACTGCTCCAGCTGTGTCAGGTTTGAAGGGTGCCTTCTCCAGACTGCATGTTTCAGTTCTTTCCATAGATGTTTGATATGATTCAAATCAGGGCTCATAGAAGGCTACTTCAGAATAGTCCAATGTTTTGTCCTTAGCCATTCTTGGGTGCTTTTAGCTGTGAGTTTGGGGTCATTATCCTGTTGGAGGATCCATGACCTGAGACTGAGCTTTCTGACACTGGGCTGTACGTTTCACTCCAGAATGTCTTGATAGTCCTGAGATTTCATTGTTTCCTGCACAGACCCAAGACACCCCATGCCAGATGCAGAAATGCAGCCCCAAAACATAACTGAGCCTCCTCCATGTTTCACAGTAGGTGTTCTTTTTTTGAAAGCTTCATTTTTTCATCTGTGGACATAGAGCTGATGTGACTTGCCAAAAAGCTCCAGTTTTGTCTCATCTGTCCAAAGGACATTCTCCCAGGAACATTGTGGCTTGTCAATATGCATTTTAGCAAATTCCAGTCTGGCTTTTTAATGACAAAACTGGAGCTTTTGGGGGGACAAAGCTGGAACTGATTTTACAGCCTCTATCAGTTGTTGCCAACCTTCTCCGGTTGCCTTCCTTTTTTATCTAAGAGTATACTAGCTTAACCAGCACAGAGCATCTGCGCACTAGTACTTGATTGCACCCCTCACCCCCTGAAACAGCCCCCTTCACCTCAGAGATCTCTCCACCCTTACCTGAGCCACACTCCTGGTCTTCCTCCTCCATCCCATTGCTTCCATCCCCCTCACCCATCTTGGTCATGACTGCAGCATTGCTGGTGCCTATTGGCCATCCTGCAGCCCCCTATCCGCAGAGACCTCCCCACTCTCACCTGAGCCCTACTCCTGTTCCTCCCCACAGGAGCAGCAGCAGCAGCAGTTGACTGGGCCCTTCCTTGCTGCTGCCACCACCATGGCCGCTCGTTCCCCTCAGACCAAATTAGCTGGGCAATTGCTTCATGCACTTCAACTGTCCATTTAACACATGCATTACCGTGTTCTCCTTTCAGATGAGTTTGATGGTAATGATCATGATATACATAAGCTTCAGATAGCTTTAAGCTTAAAGTTAATGGGAAGTGGATACTCTCTCGACGACCCATTATCACCTGGAATGAGGTCAATAAGTTAATCACATTATGTGAGATGATCATGTAATCAATCGTGCTCATCCCAGCCCCCCAGCAGGTATATTCTGCAGGGATATCATCATCTGTTGCCCCATTGAGAATATTCAGGTTTAGACAGTAGGCCAACTGGGCCAGGCAACATCCAGCAAAATCTGAGGTCTTGTCGTTAAACTGATATTTTGGTAGGATATTCACTTCACATAGATCAGGAAAACAATAATGGTACATGCATATAGAGCCACATCATCAGACCCCATTCTGGCATTTAAGTCTCCCCCAATTAGCATATATGCTTTAGGAAATTCTGCTAGCATGCTGCCAATATATGTTTTAAAGTTATGCCAGTTACTTTTACCCTGAGCTTGTAGACGTGGGGGTGGGGGGAATAGATATTAATAATCAGTAGACTACTGTAGGGATGTGCAAACTGGCTTGAATCCAAACCAGTTCACATTTAACTGGTCTGGTTCAAAGGTTTGGGGTCAGGCTGAACCACCCCCAGTTCAGCTCGACCCTGAACCGAACATACATACACCAGTTGGGGGGTTCAGCAAACAAACAAACAAACAAACAAACAAACAAACAAACAAACATATATATTTTTTACTTACCCCCTCCGGGGGGCTTCTCCAAGGTGTCAGGGGGTCGACAAAGGGGGTGAGCCAAACAGGGCTCCCCTGTGGTGGTGGTGGTGATGGTGGTGGTGATGGTGGTGGTGATGGTGGCTGGTGGGCCTGTCTATCTGGTTGTATCCATACTCACACTGTACAGGTGCGCCCGGACGGACAGGCCCACCAGCCTCTGCACCTGCCGCCACCACCATAGGGGGGGCCTGCTCCACTTGGCTCAGCCCCCACCCCCCAGGCACACAAATGGCAAATACCAGCAAGGCAGGGCAGCAGCAGGGTTCTGGAGAAGCCCCCACCCTGAACATTTGGAGCCCACCAGAGACAGAAGCAGAGGTGGGGCGGTGGCAGGTATGAAAAAAACATTTAAGGGGGGCTTCATGGTGTGGGACCTCACAGTGGGGGGCCCCTCCAAAGGCCTTCACATCTGAGCTGATTTTGGACCTAGGTGTGCCACTGCCTACCAATCTCCAGTTCACAAGCCGCCAAAGCCACTACTCAAATTTCACCACCCAACTTCAAATTTATGTCACAAACATTGGGCTCCCAGAGGGAAGTGCAGCTTGGGAACCAGAGTCTGGTGAGTTCAGACAACACTGAAACGGGCAGAAGTAGTTGCCTGTGCCAGGAGTGTGTGCTTGTCAGGAATCTCTCGTTCCCACCAATTTACTTTCTGGTGGTTGTGTGAAGCCTCCCTCTGCACTTGTGACACCTTGTAGTCCAGAATATATCAGATGATGGAAAGTTTCAAAGGGTTTCAAGGGCTGTCTTGTTTCAAGGGGTTGGACTAGATGGTTTGTGTTAGGGATGTGCAGAATGTTTTGAGCTCGGAAGGGCCTGCTTTGAAACGAGCTGTTTGGAGTGTTCCGAGCCAAAAGAGAATGCCCTTCAAATGAAGGGCTCATTCTGTCAACACAACCAGTTCGACTGGCTGTTCCAATGGAACATTCCGGTCATTTGTGTTCTACGGAATGGAATGCAAATGGCCAGAACGTTCCATCGGAACAAGCAACTGAGCCGATTGTTCTGATGGAATGAGCCCTTCATTTGAAGGGTGTTTTGTTTCAGCTCGCAACACTCAAAATGGCCTGTTTTGAGGCAGGCAATTTTGAGTTCAAAACATTCTGCATATCCCTATTCTGTGTATTTCTGGGGCTGATTACCATGTTTGTAATAAGTCTGCAATACCGTTCTTCTGATATTTTAGTGCTTCTGAGTGCAATTAGGTGATCATATGTTTGAATTGGTCACTAGAAGAGATCTTTCTTTCTTTTTAATCATGGAGAGAACATTCATGCAGATATCATGCATGTCCATTCTGAAGTGGTACAATCCAAGAAGGCAACACCACATGCTTTTTCTGTATGTGCAAGTCACTAACTCCATGGTACCATTGCCAAGCTGTTCTTACAATTAGGAAAAACATAAAAATTTCCCTATATTTATGCTGCTGCTGCTCAGAATGTATTACTTGTCCTTTTCCACAAGTCAGGTGAAAACAGTTTTACATATACCCCTAAGTCCTGAATCTGTTATTTGACTTCTATGTTCTGAGTCAATGATTCATTTGGGCTTAGGTTTCCGCTCATTTGAGCCTGCACAAAATTGCTGCTTTCTTAAATCCTCATTATTTCTGGAAATAATATACGGTGTAATATTTTGAGTTATTTCTCCTAAAGAGCAAAAGAGAGGAGTTCATTATTTTTCATGTGATGTATTAGCTTTTCCAAAAATATTTTTAAATTTTAAAATAATATAAATGTTCCTTTCAACTTTAATGAACTCCCACCCATTCTCAGGAGCCAGATTTAGGATTTCCCAATAGAACACATGAAGGATAATAGCATCAATTGGTTGGATTTTGTTAGTTTACACAATGCCTGGATTTTTTTTGACAGCTCACAGTAGGCACAACAAGAGGCCAACAACTGCATGAAATTCCATAGCATATTTAATTCTTTGACGCTTTTAGCAGATGGCTGAGAAATATTTGTCCCATAGCTCAGTAACTAACCAGATAATCCTTCAGCAAGCACTCTGGTACAATAACTCATTCATTAAAGAAGTAATAAAGTGGGGTTTCTTATTACTTATTTAAAAGATAGCTAGGCCACCTTTCAGGTGAAGCTTCAAAGGATAAAATGCCATTTTTGAAAATACATCAAAATTCAAATATATACTGTAGGTACCATGAATAAAATAAGAAACACACGGCAGGTTTGTTCACATGACCAAACTGGGTAGATGGGAGCTGGAGGGAAGACAGGATCCTACCTTCCTGCTTTGAGATGACCAGAGACTGTTCATGGCTCTGCCATGTGCATGTCCACATGAATGGCAAAAGCAATCTCCAGAGCTGAGATCAGGAGGGGGGAAACCAAGCTGGGTCCTCCAGTATCCCACAATGCACTGTGGGAGCAGCATGGAGGCAGCCCTCAGTACAGCAACAGTGTTCCTTTCTCTGGCCTCTCAAGGCTGATAACTTTATGGTAAACATGGCTACTGGCCACCCAGGAGCCATTTAAAAGCAGCAGCAGCACACAGATGACAAGAACATGGTGGGCTCTGTTTCCCTCCTACCTCACTTATAGCTTGAGTAGCAGATCTGGGGTACCCAAGCTCACCCTCTCCTGCCCGGGAATCTTTGGTCATGAGAACAACCTTAGCAGCTAAAAGTAGAGTTAAAAGTAGCAGTAAAAATAAGAAATAGCACCATCAGTTATAAGCTGAGAAGAATAAAATCATCCTCTCGGTGCCAAAACAGATAACAAAATTAGCACTAGTTGAGTGTCCCTGGGGAAACTGAATTAAGTGTAAAGTGTGTAAATTAAAATTGATGTACATTAGGCAAAAAGAAGATGAAGAAGCCCAACTTCACATATACACTGATGAGGTTTGAGCTGTCAGTGAGTGATCAGGAGAGGGATTAAGGCAGCGCTCCAAAACATACGGCCCGTGGGCCGCATCCAGCCCATGAGGCCTGTTTTCTTGGAATGATGGGCCATTCTCCACTGCTGCCTTCCATGGGGCTCGCTTTATCTCCACTTGTTTCTGACCGGCAGCTCCCGAGCCCCTCAGCTGCTGTTGGCACCAGGAGCTTACTGGAAATGAGGGCACGTGTGTGTCTTGAAGGAGATACAGGGCACATGCATGTGCCTTGTATGTCCTTCAGGGAGCATGCACATCCCCATTTCCAGGAAGCTCCCAGCTCCAACAAGATCTGAGGGGGCTCAGGAGCTGCTGGTCAAAAACAAGCAGGGAGAAAGCAAACCCCGTGGACTGGAGGGCAGCAGCAAGGAATGGCCAGAAGGGAGCAGGGAGAAAGTGAGCCCCATGGAGGATTTGGGAGGCAACCAGCCGGCCAAGAAAAATGGCTGAACACATGCCTTTTCATTTTCAGCAAAGGGGCTTGGGAGTTGGCAGAGAAGTGAGCAGGGAGTAAGTGAGCCCTGTGGAGCATAGTGCTGCCCCCTCCCCAACAATTCTCCCAAACTCTCCCCTTCAAGGCTGTCCCTGCCAGCCTGCCTAGCAGGAGAGTTTGTTACAGACCAGGCCTGATTTATACAGTATACTAAATATGCTCATTGGCTAGTATACAAAATAGGTCTGGCTCATAAATAATGTCACCAACATGACCAAGTTCTTTTATATTAGTGACCACGTGTGATCTGGATGCAAGGAAGAAAGGAGATCAAACCAGTCCTCAAGATTCAATGGGCTTTATTGAGTATAAAAGACTAACAACATAATCTAGCAAAGCAGAAAGCAGAATACTCTATTAATATCAGCAACAGTATTTAAACAGAACATCCTAACCCGTACCAATATTCAACCCGTGTGCCTAACTAATATATGTGTGTGCAATTAAATCTTCCTAGAGTCTAATACAATTCAGATACAGGCAGAAAAGAAGGTGGGGGAGGAAGGCTGCGGGCTGGCATGGTTTTGGGAAGATTAGTAGAGGAAAAGAAGGAGGGAAGGAGAAGGGAGCAGGGAAAGGATGGAGGGGATTCCAGGCTTGTAGGAGCAGCATATTTACCAGGAACAGAGGCTTGAGAGAGAAGAATCACTTCAGCTGAAGGGGTGAGGTGCTTGGCGGAGACAGGAGTTGTTGCAGTGCTCAGATCACGGCTGATAGCTGGAGCATCATGGCTGGGGAGTCTTGACTTTCTCACTGCGCAGTAGAAGTCACAGACAGCCTCTGACCATGGCAGAGTTCCTGCTTTGCCCTGCGGCTTAGCAGCAAAACCCTGGGATCCTCGTGAGCAGCTTTTGCTATAGGCAAAAGATTGCTAACTCTCTGTCTAAAAGCCTCATTCTTATAGTGTATTTTCTCTTTGATCCTTGACTAGAATCTATTCAAAATCTCCTCTTTTCCTGGGTGTCCAAAAAGGTGACAACTTGCTGCTACCTTCTGAACAAAATCTTAATTATTCAGGATATTGGCCAGTCCAGAGAGATCTCTGAATCTCATCTTCTGTAAACTCTGTGCTGAGAAGAGAGGGGCGGGGAAATCTGCATCTAAGATGCTGCAAATTGCATCTTCCCCCAAAAGGTGTTAAAATTCAGAGGCATTAGTAAAGAAATTAGTTGTGAGACAGCAATTACATTATTTCTTGTATATCTCTACCTAGTGTTTTTCTTGTAATTGAAAACAAGAGAATATTTAACATATATGTGTCAGACGTCCAATACATTTGTGGCATCAGTGAGGTGAGATTAAAATCTACAGACCGATCTCTGTATGCTTTTGGCTATGTTGAACTTCCATGGAGAACAATACAGTTAATCCCTGACAAGGATTTAACACTGACTTCTTGTAACAGGAAGGGAGGGGGGGAATCAGCCCCCTGGCTCCTTCCACAGACACTTGGTAGTCAGTGGTATTAGCAAATGGATTATAGCATTCAGCATTCAGACCTGGCTTCATTGTGTTTCCTTGCATATCCATTTTAACAACACAATGCTGGATCACCTCCTCCCTTCAGAGCAGGGAGAGCAACATCCTAGTTCACCTTGAGTTCAGGTATCATTTCTTAATATCAAATGAAATCAGACACAGGCCTATATTTCACCATACTTCTGAGTTGGTACCTCTGGTTCTGATATGTTATAGACCGTTCATAACAAGTTCTCTCTCAGCCCCGCAGCAGGGAAGTGAGTGGGTGGTGAATTAGCCTTGCCCCTGCTCTCAGGCAGCTTCCAGCAGATTTGGCTTTTGCACATGGATATTTGCAAGGAGACCGTTTGTGTTTGTTTGAGGACCCAACCTCTCATCCAAGCAAGCCACATCCCTTCTTTCCTTTCTTTCTTTCTTTCTTTCTTTCTTTCTTTCTTTCTTTCTTTCTTTCTTTCTTTCTTTCTTTCTTTCTTTCTTCCTTCCTTCCTTCCTTCCTTCCTTCCTTCCTTCCTTTCCCTCTCTCCCTCTTTCTCTCTCTCCCCCACTTCAAACCAGTCCCATCCAGTACCTCTCCCTCTTTACCTTCTCCCATTTTCTGGTCAAGCCTCCCTCCCCTTTCTCTCTTGTCTTTCACACTTGGGGCATTTGTTGGGAAGGGTCAAAAGATATGAGGTGAGGGATAAATGTGGTGAAGGATCAAAGTGTAATTCAAAAGTTAAATTTTAATTAATTACATTTTGATTTGATTTAATTAATACATTTATATTGTCACTTTAATAATCAGTGCCCGAAAAATTGACCTCGGCCCTCACACGCCAAGTTACAGTCAGTTTGGGCCCACCAGGGCATTTGAGTTGTGCACCCTTGGGTTTAGGGGTCATGGTGGAAAGCTCATTGAAAGTGTTAATTCAGAGTGCAGTAGCTGTGAAAAAGGCAAATTCTATGTTAGGGATTGTTATGAAGGGGATCAGAGGCATAGCTACAGTAGAATAAGTGGGGGGGATGCCCCGGGCCCCCGAGAGATGGAGGGCTCTGACTGGGTGACACCTGGCTCTTTGATCTCTCCCTTGTCGTTCTCTGAAGAAGGCGGCAGGGGGTCAGGGGAGGACCCATCTTCACTTCTTGTCCCGGTTCCCACTCCAGCCTTGCTATGTACCTCAAGGTGACTGAAATTAAAGCTGCTAGTATTATAATGCCCTTACACAAATCTATGGTGCAGCCACATTTGGAATACTATATGCAGTTCTGGTCACCATATCCCCAAAGGGATATTATAGAATTGGAACAGGTGTAGAAAAGCGGAACCCAAATCATCAGGGGCCTGGAGCACCTTCTTTATGAGGCAAGACTAAAGCATCTGGAGCTTTTTGTTTAGGGAAAAAAGAGGACAAAGGGAAGACATGATAGATATTTATAAACGTTTGCATGGTGTGGTGAGAGTGAATAAAGACATTTTTCTCTCCCTCTCATAACACTAGAACCAGGAGGCATCCCATAAAACTGATTGCTAGAAAATTTAGGACCAAAAAAATGACATACTTTTTAATACAATGCATAATTAATCCTATGGAGTGCTCTGCCACAGGATGTGCTGATGGCTCCCAGCTTGGATGGCTTTAAAAGGGATTTAGATAAATTCACAGAGGACAAGTCTATCAATGGCTACTAGTCTTGATGGCTGTAGGTTATCTCCAGGCTCAGAGCAGTAAGCCTCTGAATAACAGTTGCATGCCTTCATCTCTGGTAGGGGTATGCACAAAACAGGAAAACCAAGTTCAGTTTGAGTAGAACCAGATTCCAACAGAACTGGGTCCAGTCCGGTTTTGAGTACACTAGAGCCCAGCCGGGTCCGGCTCAAGTCTGAACCGGTTTGGGCCTGGCTCAAGGGGGGACAATTTTTTAAAAAATGTGGACTTACTGTCATTGCAGGGCCTTGGGGGTGCTGCTGCGACCACGTGGGTCTGCTGAGCCCCTTCCCCCTGCCAGTCTTCCCCTAGACTCAAACAGCCTATTTTGGACTGTTTTAGGCCCATTCTGCACTGGTGGCAGAGATTTTGGAGGCTGCTGCACATGCACACTGGCCATTTGCATGGCTGGGTCATGACTTGGCTATGCAGATGGCCAGTGTGCATGCTCTGCATCCTCCAAAATGGCTACCGCCAGCACAGAGAGGCCCAGAATAGGCCAAAAATGGCCCAAAACAGGCTGTTTGAGACTGGGGGAAGGCCAGCGGGGGAGAGGGAACCTCAGGAGATCCCCCCATGGCTGAGTAAGCACCCCCAAGGCCCCACAATGGTGGTAAGTGTGCCATTTTTCATTTTTAAAAAAACCCCAGACTGGCCCCAGACCGGACAGGGGCGTTCGTCTTGACTCGAGCCGATCCAGACCCAGTCCAGTTTGAGGGCAAGATGGCTTGACCTCAAGCTGGCTCACACATCCCTAATCTCTGGCTTGTGGACTTCCCTGAGGGATCTTATGGGCCACCGTGGGAAACAGAATGCTGGACTAGATGGACCTTGGGCTTGGTCCAGTAGGGCTTTTCCTATGTTCTTATGAGATCATTCCATAGCTGGAGAACCTATCTGGTTGTCACCCACTGCATATCTGAAGGCAGTAGCACCGCTGATGCAGATTTCCCCCGCAAATGGGCAAGTGCATATGTGAGCAGGTGATCTCGTGAGCAATATTTGGAGAATACTTGGTGGAATTTGATTAACAAATTTGAGAACCAGTGTTGTGTAGTGGCACTAAACATTTGAGGCAAGTTGGACTTGTAATAGCAAGCATGAATTATCCCCTTTGCTAAGCAGGGTCCACCTTGGTTTTCATTTGAATGGGAGACGTGTGTGAGCACGGTAAGATATTCCCTGCAGGGAATGGTGCCACTTGGGGAAGTGCATCTGCATGCTTGCATGCAGAAGGTTCCAAGTTCCCTCCCTGGCATCTCTAAGACAGGGCTGAAAGAGACTACTGACTACAACCTTGGAGAAGCCACTGCCAGTCTGGATAGACAATACTGAGGTAGATGGACCTATGGTTGGACTGACTCACTATAAGGCAGTTTCCTATGTTCTTATTTTCCTAAACCCAGGACTGAGTCACAGCTCAGTTAGGTGGCTTTGAGCAAGTCACTGTCTCTCTTTAACTTGCTGTGGAACTAAATTACCACCTAAACTCCTTTGAGGAAGGGTGAAGCAGTACAAATATAATCCAAAGTGTAGTGTTGAGAATCAAATGCCAACTCCCAAGCTGGAACTTATCCTCACAAATTGATATTTGAACTTTGGCAAGAAAATCCAACATCAAATACCCTGTTAGCACAAACAGAACTGAGCATCCTCCTCAGTGATTTAAAAATACAAATTTACATACTAAATCCATTTTTACTTCATCTAAAACATATAATGCATATTACCATGTTTAACAGCCATATTCTTCTCCTCCACCCACCCACCAATATTTTCATGCTGTCTGTTCTAACAGTCTTTATGGGCTTCCAACTCCATGGATCCCATCTGGAGGATGCTAATTATATAAAAATTCTTTTCCTTACTCATGGCTATTTGACTTTCCACAAGGACAAGAATCTAAACCTGGCAAACTAGAAGCAGTTAAAAAACAGTAATGTTCGCAAAACAGCATACATTATGTACTAAAAACATAACATTATATAGTCAATTCTATACAGGTAGAAAGAGTAGGATAGATGCAATGCAACAAAACTACTTATCTTGAGTAGGTGCAATTCAGAAAAGACCAGCAACACAGAAAATTTCTTATAGAGCAAATAGTTCAAGAAAACAGATTGAGGTTATCTTCCTCACTTTGGGGTACTCTGCTCTTTTTGGACTCATTTTAGGGTTCACCTCTAAATAGGGCCAAAATGTACACTCCCATGGGTGGTGTCCACACCCCTGTACTGTGGACTCCAAAATAGTGCTGAGCAGTTCTGCAAGACATCCAAGTCAAGGTCTCTGTCAAGGTCGCTGGAAGTTCCTCGGTGTCCTCTCCAGCCTGTCTGTCCAACGTCTTCATTGAGGTCTTGGGCAGGGTCACAGGCAGCTCCTTGGAGTCCTCCCCGGTCTGCAAATAAAACACAAGAGAACACTTTACTGTTCTCTTGGTATCAGGTTCAAACTGCCTTCCACCACAACCTGGTTTGCTTACCAGATTTTCACAGTTCCAGAGCCCAACAAAGTGCAAGGCCTCTTTCACGGAAGGAATAGTGACTGGGCACAGCAGTCCGGTCACAAGCAGGGAACAAGGGTTGGTCAGGAACAGCCAGAAACTCCAAAGCCAACACAAAGTTGGAATCTCTCAGAGTCAGAGGCTGGGGCTGTAGTAACACTCCAGAAATGACACATTGCTCCTAGCAACTTGGTTGTGGTTTGTTGTCGGATTTATAGCGCTTGGCTAATTGCCTCCTCCCTCAGCCAGCTGCTGTAAATTCAGCGTTTATCTGCCTTGTTACAGAGACACTCATTTGATCTCAAAGACTGCAGCTGTGCATCATGCTGTTGCTTGATACGCCTTCATGCTTTGGGAGTTATCACTTGCACTTCTAGCAGCTCCAAATCTGACTGCTGACCCCCCAGCCTGTCTGCTTCTGACGGCCCCTCGGGAGCTGCAGCCTCAACTTGGTCTGCCTCAGCTTCACCCTGCAGCCCGACAAACAAACTCTCCTCTTCTTGCTCTGCTGGAGGGTTGCCAACTTCTTCTTCTTCTTCACTATCCAAGGGTAAGGGCATGACAACCCCTACTGTAAGAACATGGTGGGGTGGCTGGGCACACTTTCTCCTACTCTTATGCAAATAATTAGGGATGTGCATTTTGTTTTGGATACAAAACGTTTTGTGCACAAAACAGGCCGTTTTGGCTGTTTTGTAGCCAAAACAAAACACCCAATGCTCAAAACAGAAAATTTTGTAGCCAAAACAAAACGTCCCTGTTTCGGATACGAAATGTTTTGTTGTTTTGGCTCTTTTGGAACTCCATTTTGCAATCACAAAAAGTCTTTCTCCTTCAGTCTCCATTTTGAGTTTTGACATCTGTATGAATTTCCAGCCCTTCCAGCCCGCAGATTGGCCAGTGAAAGCATGGGCTGATCTGCTTGCAATTGCCTCCTTATTCCTTTTAAGGAAATTTAAGGGTAAAATTTACCCTCATTGGCTAGTGAGGCAGTGTGCATTTCATTGTTGTTGTTTCACACTGTTGTGTATAGATCAATTGCATTTTGGGCAGGAGGAATGTGGATGTGCAAGACCTTTGGAAATCTGCCTGATTTTTTCCAAAGCTCTGCTGTTGTTTATGTGTGATGTTGATGTTATTTGGGGTGGATTTGGGAAAGAAAGGGGGCTTTGGGGGCAGAAGAGTGGTTCAGGTGGTAGTGCCCCAATGGGAGCCTGCTGCCACCCAGATTCCAAAGGAATTGGGGAAAGGGTTGATTTTTAAAGAATTTCTGAAGTTGACATGTCTTTTGGGCAGATTCGGGGCAGAAAGGGGGCCTGAGGGGCAAAACAGTGGGTTGGGTGGCAGTGCCCCAAGGAGTGCCTGCCACTTGCCCTATTCCAAAGGAATAGGGTAAAGGGCTGATTTCTTAGGAATAGTTGAAGTTCACACATCTTTCAGGTCCCCCCCCAGAGAATAAAGGAGGTTTCAGAAGACCCGTAACTCCACCTGGAGGGCACTGGGGTAGCCGGGAGCGAGTGGTGGTGTAGTGCACATAGGGTGCCAACCACCCCCATGGGTTGCTAACCCATGGGGTGCTGGGTTCTGTTGTTTCTGAGGTGTTCTGAGTATAGATTCTCTGGTAGCATATGAGATTTTCAATGACAAACCATGAATCCACTCTCACATGCTACCAGAGAATCTGAATCTACACTCAAACATCTCAGAAACAACAGAACTCAGTACCCCATGGGTTAGCAACCCATGGGGGTGATTGGCACCCTATGTGCTCTACACCACCACTTGCTCTGGGCCACCCTGGTGCCCCCCAAGTGCAGTTATGGGGCAGGAATTATGGAGATCCATCATTCCCTATGAGGAAGAACTTTACAGACGTGCAAACTCCATTTCATCTTTAAAAATCAGGCCTCTGCCCAATTCCTTTGAAATAATTCTGGCAGCTTCCTTGCCCCCACTGGGCACTACCACCCACCCTACTCTGCTCTGGGCCACCCCTTTCCCCCCAACATGAAGCTATACTTTTGCTGAAACCTCAATTCTTCCCTATGGGAAAAATCCTATACTTCAAAAATTCACCAAAAATCAGCCCTTTGCCCAATTCCTCTGAAATTTGGGTGGTAGTTTCTACCCATTGGGCTTTACCACCCCCACCTGCTAGTTTTTCACCGGGGCTATTTTTCAAAATCCAAAACGTTTCGGGCAGCAGCAATATAGGAAGGTGTTGAAAGGCATCATCTCATACTAAATGGATGCAGTAGACACTAACTGTAAAGGAGATACCCCCAGACTGCTAGACCTAATCATTTTTCATGGTGGTACCTCCCCATCCAGAACATACTCTGCTTCCAGAGGAAGCATTTCAGCTGGGAGGCCTAATTTATTCCTCAACACGGTTAGATTTGAAATAAAGAAACAAAATATGAAAGGGACGAGCCATTGGAGTTTTCTGCCCGTGGATGCAGTCTGTTGGCTGCAATCCAGGTCGCTTCTGGACAACCAAGTTGGGCGAGAAATCCGCTGCCTCAATTTATTAGAGAGGCTCAATGTTATGGGGTGGGAGGGAGGAGAGAGAAATGCACACTGAGTTTGTCTTTTCTCCCTCAAAGCAACTTCATCACAAAGATTGAAAGGCTTATGATAATGCTTCAGATATACTGTATCCTCGTAAGGAATAATGTCAGTTCAGAAGAGAAGGGGGGGGGGATCACAGGAACGCTGCCAGAAGCAATCGCAAAGCAAGTGGACAAGCACTTGGGTCTGATATCGCAACTTGTTATGTCTGTGTCTGTTCAGCTCAGAAACTGCTCCTCCCTCCCCCCATTTAATGGTTTAGCAAAAGCAGAGAAATGATACAGGAAGGAATATTCAAACTCTGTAGATTTGTAGAGAATTCTTTCTGTTCTGAAACATTGACTCCCCCAACGCCAAGGGGAAAATACACACACACACACACACACACACACATATATATATATATATATAGAGAGAGAGAGAGAGAGAGAGAGAGTTTATGGGGAATAACATTGTTGTTAGAAGAGATTGTGGGCAGCAGGGGAAAGGCAAAGGTACATTTGCACTGGGGATCCCCAAGGAGTAGCTCTGAAACCTGTTTTCAGTACCAGGCTCAACTCCAGAGAGTATTAAGAAAGAATGAAAAGAAACTGTCTTTGAGCATGTGCAGGGTGACTTTCTCTCACTTCTGGCCAATCACTGCCAAAATCTGAAATTAGTGGGAAGAGCTGCAGGTCTTCCGTAATTTGAGTTGAGCCCCAGCACCTCTCATTTTAAATATTCAGCATTTGCGTAGGTGTAAATGTGTGACTAGGATTTATTTTACCATCAGGGAGTGTTGGAAGCTGTGGGAGGAAAGAAAGAGAATGAGTAGTAGGTGGCAGTAGGTGAAAACTAGAGTAAGCTTGCCAAAAGAATTCATGAGTCCTCAGCAAACATGAAGCAGGACCAGAGATAAAGATAGGAATGCTTAACCTGCTGAATTTCTGCCTGTGGTGCAACTATCATGCATCCTGTTACAAATATAGAACTCTCCCAGAAAAAAGGCATTTTAGACTGAATTTACACATTCCAAAAGAGTCCCAGCAATTCACCTCTTACCTATTCCTTGTTCAAACAAATGTGTTCCTTCTGTGCAACCAGTCTATGCATTTACAACCATTCAATGCATTTAAAGATCAAATGATTTGTTCCATATAGAAATTTTAGGCCTTCAATCTTCAATTCAGATACTATGCATAAAACAAATCAGAATCAAACAGTTAAAACATATAAAAGATCAAATTAAAATACCCATTTTAAAAAAGCAACTAACTAAAAAGCTTGGCTGAAGATATGTGTCTTTAGTTGTTTCCTAAATGCCAACAGGGATGGAGCCGCTCTAATCCCAGCAGGAAGTTCATTCCACAGCTCTGGGGCAACTACAGAGAAGGCTCACCTTTGAGTGGCCATCAGATGAGCTGGTGGAACCCTCAGACAAACCTCCCCTGAAGATATTAATAGGCGGAAGGGTTCAGAATGAAGAAGGCATTCTCTTAAATACCATGGGCCCAAGCCATTAAGGGCTTTATAGGTAACAAGTGAATTTTAGCCCGTTGAAAAACGGGCGCTAGTAATGCTTTCGGCCCCCGCCGCCGAACCTCCCAGCTGCCCGATCCCACCATTTGTACAGTAAAGAGGAGCTCGCCAGCAGAGCTCCTCTTTCTGCAAAGGCTCTTCTCAAACTGGCGCTTTGAGCGGAAAGGACGCCCTTTCCGCTCAAAGCGCCAGTTTGAGAAGAGCCTTTGCAGAAAGAGGAGCTCTGCTAGCGAGCTCCTCTTTCCTGTACAAATGGTGGGATTGGGCAGCTGGGAGGGCGGTTCGGCGGCGGCATTTTTCAGGGCCAATTTGGCCCTTAGTAATTTGGCGGGGGGACGGGAATGGTGGGATCGGGCCCCAAGGTTCCTCCCCCGCCCGGCTTTACTGGCGGCGCCAGGCCTCGGCGGCGGCTCCGCCGCCACCTCGGCCAGCTTCCCCGCCGCCTGTTCCCCCGGCGCCTCTCTCCTTTATTTGCGGTGGCCGCTTCTGGCCACGCCGCCGCCTCACCTGCACTCCCGCCGCCAGTTGCCCCGTCGCGGCCACCACCACCTCTGGCCGTGGCCATGGCTGCGCCGCCGCCTCTCCCGCACTCTCCTCCTGGCATAGGCGGCGGCCACTTCTCCTTCTCCCAGCCCCAACATGGCCGCCGGGTCCTGCCGTTCGTGCCTCCCTTGCCCTGTTCTGGGCATGCCCAGAACAGGCCAGGCACGAACGCACGCTTGGTGTCCGTCCACGGACGGACACCAAGCGTTTTATTAGAGAGGATAACCAACACTTTGTATTTTGCCTAGAAACCTATTGGTAGCCAGTATAGATCTTTTAGAACTGGAGTAATATGGTCTCTATGGGACATTCCGGAGACCAATCTGGCAGCAGCATTCTGCAGCAATTGCAGCTTCCAAACTATGTACAGAGGTAGCCCACCTAGTCAAGTCTGGTTACCAGCATATGCACCACTGTCTTAAGGTCACTCACTCCAGGTAAGGGCATACTGGCGAACCAGTCAAAGCTGATAGAAAGCACTCCTGGCCACCACCTCCACCTGAGGTATCAGAGAGAAGGTTGGGTCCAGAAGTACTCCCACACTGTTCCTTCTGGGGGAGTGTAACCTCATCCAGAACAGGCAGATTTATCCCATTTCCCGAACTGTGGCTTTCTACAGTGAGCACTTCCATCTCGTTTAGATTCAGTCTCAGTTAGGATTGCAGCTATTTAAAAAGATATTTAAATGTACCCAGTCTATGTTCAAATGCTATCATCTAAAAATTAGGGACCAGATTTAAAAAAAGAACCCTCAGGCAACTTCTGTTATGCCATCTTCAGCCATGTTTAGGATATGTAATGAATTAACCCTTCTGAAAACATCAAACTAACTACAGCAAATATAATGCCTGTTCTCACAACCATATGGGGTGGTCTGGAGGGAAGGCACATGGGGAGGGAAGCCTGGAATTTTGATCTAATGTGGAGAAGACGTTAGGGGATTTTAAAGCTCACCTCTCATTTGAATTAAGTTGTTTGAGCCCCCAGTTTCTTCTATGAGTCTGCCATGGCAGTGTATATGGATGAAAAACTTGGTGGTTGTTTGAACATGTAGTTTTGGCAAAGACTACTATAATGGTTAATGCATTACCACTGTAATGGCTATGATGTATTGATGTGAAGCAGCACGGACGACCAAAACAAAAGGTAAGATGGGCTCCATTTTTGTCCTATCTCACTTTAAACCTACGTAGCAGATCTGGGATACCCAGGTTCAGAGTTGCTGGGTTAGGAGGACTCCCAGTGCTTCAGACAACCACAAATTCCTGGGTTAACCCTCTTCTATCAGGAATATCTGTTTGTGAAAACAGAGTTATTCTCTTCTTTACCGTTATTTATCTCTTCAGTCCTTGGCTACACATATTCTCTCTAAACCTAGAGTTTCTACCTCCACCCACTGCCTGTGTACATTTCCCCTTAATTCCCTGTCAGTGGAACCCTATCCATATCCTACCCAATATTTGGCCATCTCTGCTTTTAAAATCCCATCTATTTTGCCTCTCAGTTGCAAATCCATCATTAGCAATGACTTTTTGCTGAGAGGCATAATCTGCCGCACCGCACAACTCTTCCCTCAGAAAACATATGTCATGACAATAAGAAAATAACATTTCTTTGAAAGTCAGTTCCTGACCTGTATAAGCACAAGCATTGAATTTCAAGTGTGGAATTATTTCCCCCCCCCCCCTTTCTTACACCCCCGCTAATTTTCCAACACAACAGGAACTCGTCATAAAGGCTTAGCAGTTAAAGTCAAAGGATCCATCTAGATTGCAATAGGCTGGGTTTGGGTAATGTTCATTTCTACTTTTGTGTGTCCTCCGGTGGCAACAGAGTAATAAGTTGGGGTAGATGGACTTTTATTTGAATTCTGTGCTTCATCCTATAGTTAATTCTGCTGTGAACTGTGAGGCTTCATAATAATTTAAGCACCCAGGCTACAGAGGGGAAAAAACCAACTCAGAATGTATATGAAATAGCCCAGCATGGCAAAGCACTTTGGATCCATTCTGGGATTAATGATATTTTTTTTCAGGAGCTATCAATTATGTACCTTAACTGGGGAGTGTAGATTATAAAGAGGGTTATAATTACCGGCAAATGCTGTGAGATATATAAAGACAAATAGGGGAGAGGAACGAATAGGAGCTCATATATTTTATTGAGAGCCATATTTGGTTGTAGTAATTTATTAACTGGGATCTCTTGAAGTGATTATCAAAGACATTTAGAATGGGCTGGACTGGGAAAGAGATTGTTTGCTAAGCTGAATGAAAAGGGCTATTGATTCACAAAGAAAAAGCAGCATGCTTAAAAGGAGGAACAAATAGGCTGAGTTTCTTATAGACATCTTGTAGGAACACCATCCCACTAACCCCATTCTTAGCAAAGCACAGTATTTCTAGCATACTTCCCATAACAATGCAGTAGTGCGGTAGCTACATCAAGTTCCACGAATTCTCAAACAATAGCTGGTTTTATTAAATAGCTGCATATATTCATATTTTGGATCATAAAATCATTGAATTCTAGAGAGAAGGAAACAAAGAGTAATGTAAAGCATATTCTTGAAGCATTCTTGTTGAGGGGTGTGAGGAGAAATGTTGATTGGTCCTCACACAGCAGAGTATAGTCTGGTGATAAAGATGCTACTCCCCAAAATAAAAATTATCTGGAGACTATGAGGCTGTTCTTACAATCAGCCAAAATCACACTAAGGAAGCCAAGCCCAGTTTTGGCTGATCGTAAGAACCACCAGGATCACGGCCAATTCTGGTGGCACTTCGGCAGTAAACTTGCCAAAGAAGCCAGTCTCTTATATGGGGTTAAGGGAGCAAGCACTTCTTTAGCCCTGTTTTTTCGATTGTCTGCCAGCACCGGCTGCTTGTAGCCAGGGCTGGGAGACTGTGGGGCTCCTGCCCATTGCCGAGAGGATACCCAGAATGCACCACACACTTGCAGAATGCATCATGGGATTTCAAGGGAGCAGGATGATGCACTCCCGACCCTCTGTGCTGCCTGGGGAAGTGGACAATTATCCGGGTGTGTGTTCCATGCATCCAGCTCCTTAGACTGCAGGGAAGGGAAGGTTAATGAACCTTCCTCCCTGCCTGCCAAACCCTTTTCACAGATCATGAAAAAGGGCTCAATGTGTTGAGATAAAAAATAAAACAAATAAAGATTTATTAAGAAACCGGTTGATTAAGAAAGACAGAGAAATTGAACACCATACACAAATAGGCAATAGCCTTCAACAACTGACGGATTCTGTCTCTAACAGCCTTAGAGACCTATTAACACAACTCTTGATGCCTGTAATGGTCAAAAGAAGCTACTGTGAAGCTAAAGGTTAATGCTGTAGAATTTTCACTTGTAACAATTAGGGGTGTGCACAAAACTGGCTTGGCCTGTTTGGTTTGGATTTGAACCAGCTTCGAAACAGGGTGGATAGGTTTGGTTTTGGTGTTGCTAGGACACCCCCTTCCCAGTTCAGTTCAAATTCGAATCCAATTCAAACTGGTTCTAAAAGATTCTACATAAAGGTTTTGTACCCCTAGGTGCTCTACATAAGAAATAATGGGTCAGTTCATGCCCCCATTGTACCCCATGAGAAAAATCAAAACAAAGAATTCAAAAAATAATTAAAATCATAGGAGTGTCTGATTGCTTTGGGGTTTGGGTGGTAATTGGCACCCATGGGTGCCCCAACACAGTTTAGAGGCTCAAACCAGAATTGCCAATTCAATGCTGTGTTTGGTTCAAGTTCAAACCTTTGAACCATATGGGTTCAAATTCGAACCTGTTTGCAAATTCCTACTAAAATTAATTGGTCTGCTTCTCTGCTCTAGAATCCATTCCTGCCAAGACTATGTAGTTGTCATTTATTCAAAATCGTTGGTGCCTATGACTCTGTCTTGCGCCTTGCTACAAGATTCAGCTTAGCATTCTGCTCCAACCTGTGTATAAGCGGCAACATTTTAAAGTCCCTGATTCTGACCTTTTGGTTTAAATCATGGTAATGACATAGATATCAGCCTTATACTGAGCCAGAACATTGATCCGTCTAGTGTGTTTGTGTATGGTCTACACTGTGTATGGTCTACACTGTGTATGGTCTATACTGACTGGCAGTGTCTCTCCAAGATTTCAGGCAGGAGTCTCTTCCAGCCCTATCTGGAGAACTTTTGCATTCAGGCAAATGCTCTACCACTGAGCTGCACACACATCCCACATCCCCTAAGGAGTTATACTGTGTTATACTGTGGCCTTCCAGCTGTTGTTGGCCGACAGTTCCCATCATCACCGGCTACTGGCCACTATGACTGGAGATGATGGGAACTGTAGGCCAACAAGAGATGGAGGGCCACAGTTTGACATCCCAGCCACAAGGAGAATATCTTACAGCAGACAGCACTCATGTGTAGTCACCCATCCAAATGCAAACCAGTGCATATCCTGCTTAGAAAGGGGTACAATTCCTGTTCACTACTGCAAGACCAGCTCTCCCCCTCGCTCAGTGATAAAGTTCTGATTGGCTTTGGGTTGTTTCTTTTAGAGGTGTGCATGATCAATCTAGGCCATATTGTGCCACATACATGGGTTAGCTGGAGGAAGACTACTTCCCTTACTGAGCAAATACACACCTTTAAAAGTGATAATTCTCTTTATTTAGCAGAGAGAGAGCAACTAACCCAATCCAACTGGCAATTAGCCCAATTCTAACAAATTCTACTGTACTTTAGAATGTTCTCCAAGATCCTTTTCAGTGTCTTTTTCTTCAACACAGCAGCTAAATTTCCAGAAATGACATTTCCCCTCGAGCATGATCAGAAACTGTGAACATACTAGGGGTGTGCAATTCAGGTTTTTGGGTGATTCGGCTCGGACCCGAACCGAATCACCCCTGTTCTGTTTTGTGCCCGAATCTGGGTCACCCGAATCACCCTTGACTCGGTTCGGATTCGGATTTAATCTGAATCTGAATCCGAATCCAAATCGATTCGGGGGGGTAAAAAGGGGCCCAGGGGCAAAATTTTGGGGTGGGGTGGTAGTGCCCAATGGGTAGAGTCTACCCCCCCAATTTCAGGGGGATTGGGAAAAATCCTGATTTTTTTTTTCTGAGGTGTGAATTCTCATTCTATCATAGCAAATGGGATTTTTTTCAATTAAACAACTCTCATGACCCCACTTTCACTTTTTCACACTTTCCTTTACTATGAATAATATGAGGAAGTAATCAATTTAGCACACTTCACCTTATGAAGACAAACCTCATAAAAATAAATTCACCAAAATTCACCCCCTGCCCAATCACTCTTAAATTGGGGATGGGTGGTAGCCTCCACCCATTAGACACTATCTACCAGCCCACCCCACTCCTTTGGGGCAGATCCACTTTCTGCCCCCATCTGCCCCAAAGACACCCAAACTTCAAAAATTCTCAAAAAATCAGCCCTCTGCCCAATCCCCCTGAAATTGGGGTGGTAGCCTCCACCCATTAGGCACTACCACCCCACCCCACTCTTTTGGGGCAGATCCACTTTCTGCCCCCAAACTGCCCCAAAGTCACTAAAACTTCAAAAATTCTCAAAAAATCAGCCCTTTGTCCAAACCCCCTGAAATTGGGGTGGTAGCCTCCACCCATTAGGCACTACCACCCTACCCCACTATTCTGCCCCAGGCCCCACGTTCTGCCCCAATCTGCCCCAAAGACATGAAAATTTCAGAAATTTACCAAAAATCAGCCCTTTGCCCAATACCCCTGAAATTGGGGTGGTAGCCTGAACCCATTAGGCTCTACCACCCCACCCCACTCCTTTTGCCCAGATCCCATGCTATGCCCCCGAACTGCCCCAAAGTCACTAAAACTTTTTAAAATCGCCAAAAATCAGCCATGAACCGAATCACCCGAATTTTTCAGGTCCGAAATTCAGGTGATTCGGCTTGTGCCCGAAAAATATCGGGGGACATCGGGGGTGATTCGGTTCAGCCCCGAATCACCCGAAATTGTTCATTTTGGGCACAGATCGTTCTGTGCCCGAAATTTTTTGCACATCCCTAGAACATACTTAGATTCATACAAAGCAGGTTGGGATTTTGCACTCAACACATGGCTCTAGCCTGCAGATGACTGTTTTGTCATGATAATGTGATACTTTGTTTCTTTGGTCTTGAAAAAAATATGAATTTGATAATAAACATGGTTATAAAAGCAGGTTTGATTCTATCAGCTACTTTTTAAAGGAAAAGAAATCTCAACTCGTTGAGTTTTATTCCTGAGTATGCTTCTTAAGGTTTTCTGAAGATGTGCTTCATATGTTAGACATGCCCCTAAGGAACCATCTATGGATATGTGCATTATTTCTGTGTGAAGAAATTCTTGAGGTGAGAATCTGTGAATTGGAGAATAATTCTTGTTGGAGCTAGGACCCTGGCAGCATCAGCTCTCAGCTGCAATGTCTCATAGTGACCAGTGAGGGGGCAGTTAGGGTAATGGATACAAGTGCTGGACTCCTCCCTCTTTGTTCTTACAGTGTTAGTCTCCATTTTGTCTCTCCAGAGATGACTGTTTTGGTCTCTCTCTTCAGCCATGAGCTACAGCTGAAATTAAGCTGCAGGCTTTTTCACATTTGTTTGTAAACTTTTCTTTAAACAAATCCTTGTAGTTCTTCAATACTAAAGAGTTGTCTCAAGCTCTCTCACCAAACTGGTTTTGCTTTGCTACTTGGGGATTGAACTGCCATTCTTCCCCTACAATTCTCCTTAAGCAGTCTCCTCCCCTCCAAGTGATGGATATCTACAGCTTCTTTCTTTAAAAAAAAAAAAGTGAATTAATCAATTCTATATTTTTTCAAAGAGAGAAAAAACATGCATCAACAAAGCAGTTTTACAAACAGAAAAATAGCAAAAAAAGAAAGAAAGAAAGAAAAGGCAAAAGAAGAAGAGAGAGAGGAATCTGGTTTTGTAAGTACATAGCTTGATGTCAGATGCATTGTTTTTATATGAGACAGTTTAGAGTCCCAATTTTCTATAAAGAAGCTGTTTAAAATGGCTCAGTTTTGGACAGAAACAAGAAATAACATTCAAGCATATCACCATAAAACACCCCAAGCCATCTTAGATCATTTACCATATATCTTAACCTCGTTTGTAGCATTTCCTATTGAGTGTTAAGAGGTGTTGGGTATTTCTGGGGAAAGACCTTTCCTGGCCCTTCCCAAATATTTTCTGCTTGAATCCATGCCGGAACACCTGCCTATTCACCAACAGTGGAGCAACACAAATTGAGGCTGTGTGTTTACAAACAGCTAAACCGAGGCTTAGGCAGCCCTGCCTGGGTTTGGCTGCCCGTGTGTACTGCTAGGATTATGGGCAATCCCAGTGCTGCCTCCCCCACAAGCCTGGGAATTTACCTGGGGTCATGAGTATGCTCGGGCTGCATGCAGAGTCATGTGACTAGAGCACCTGATTCTCAGGGGAATCCCCCAATGTACTACACTCATCACATGATGCATTATGGGATTCCTGGAGGCTGGGAAAATGAGTCCCATTTGTTACCAAGGGACTCCCTTAACTCTCATCCAGAGTTATGCATTTTTTACTTCCTACTCTGAAGTAGCCCCATTTGTTACATTGGATATGCCCCAACTTTTCCAGACCACAAAACCCACAATAATTTAATATTTAACTTCAGGGGAGTACAGTGGTGACCCCCAGACCCCTAAGCATGGCATCCTGTGTCTGCACAACTCACTGAGAATGTGAGTTAGCTAATGAATAAATAAATAAACATTTCAAACCCTACATTGATTGGAACTGATTATTCAATATCTCAGTTCCCAGCATTTCAGCTGAAAGGACATGCTGTGACTGACCTAAAGGCAATCAACACAGGTCTGGGAGCTGGTCAGGTCAAGTGCATTAGGAACATAGGAACACAGGACACTGCCATATACTGAGTCAGACCATTGGTCTATCTAGCTCAGTATTGTCTTCACAGACTGGCAGCGCCTTCTCCAAGGTTGCAGGCAGGAATCTCTCTCAGCCCTATCTTGGAGAAGCCAGGGAGGGAACTTGAAACCTTCTGCTCTTCCCAGAGCAGCTTCATCCCCTGAGGGAAATATCTTGCAGTGCTCACACATCAGGTCTCCCATTCAGATGCAACCACGGCAGACCCTGCTTAGCTAAGGGGACAAGTCATGCTTGCTACCACAAGACCAGCTCTCCTCCATTCTACAGGCCAGTCTCCAACAATTATCAAACCTTTTCTTCAGTTTCTTGTTAGCTATCCATGGGCATACACTTCTTAGATACACATACAAAACCTATATCTTCTAACCATCCAAGCTGAACACAGATGAAAATTATTTCCTTTGTGAATGTGGTTGCATCTCTGGGGATATGTCTGGCTTGTTGTGTCTCACAGAGTCACTGCCAGTTTTACACTGAGAACATAGTTATCCCCTACCACAGTCCTTTGACGGCAGGTTCAGATGAATGCAGCCTTGCACACACAGTAACACCAGAGCCAAGGCAGTCCTCTTTTTGGGCTGCGTCCCACTGGGAAAAATTGAAAAGACCAGAGACGTACTATGGATGGGTTATCCATTGACGCCAGACTTGCAAAGCCAACATGCTGTGGTTGATGCTGTTGTGATCCTTTGGCTTTTATCTGGTGGTTAAAATCCCTGCTTCTGCAAGGCCAGATACTTCTGAATGATATACTAGTTCCGAACGCTAGGACTGACATTGTGGGAGGTTAAATTTGGCCTAACTTGGGAGCACATAACTATGAAGTGCCTCTGGCACTATTTTTCAAACACTATCAAGTTTCAAGGTTAATTGAGTTTGCATGGGGAAACAAAACTGAAGTTTCCAAAGAGAAACAGCGTGTTCTCACCTATTCCAAATGGCGTAACATGAGAACAGGATGAAAACTACCCACCATGGAAATCTAACACCTCCCACCCCCATTCATCTCCGGGATGGTTTTTCTCTCATTTGACTTAATGTGAGAATGGGATGGAAACCACCTCACCACAGGGAGTACATTCATTTTAGTGTGGCTTCCTACCCTAGTCATAAGTTATTAATAACATAAATATCGTGACTGGTGAGGGATCACACTTGTTGATATATTGTGTACCAAAGTGCAAGTAAGAGTATGACAACAAGGGCATAGCTGGGAATGCAATGCTTTGCTTGTTTACACACATTCACACATAATCTACCTCAAAATCTGTATGAGGATTAAATATCTGCCTAGTAGTTGCCCAAATAAATCTAGTAGGAGAAATGTGGCAGTGAAGAGGTTACTACTATCAGGGCAGCGAGTAGTCAGTCTGTCTAATATGCCTATTTGCCTCTGCATTTATATCACCCTCATCACTTCATCAATATGTTCAGTCTTACTGTGAAAAAATGTCATTCTCAATTTAACTTGTGATTTATTTATTTATTTATTTATTTATTTTTACATTTCTATACCGCCTTTTGTAAAAAGAAAACTCCAATTTTTAATTTTTGCCTTATTTGAATAGAGACTCTATTTTAAGCCAAGCTCATAGACAGAGATATTCTCTGGGATTCTGACTGTTAGTGAGGAAGAAATTTAAATCCTAAATTGGAGCTGTAGAGTATTGGCTTTGCATGCAGAGGATCCCAGGTTCAATCCCTGGCATCTCTGGCTATTGCTAGAGTTAAAAAACAACAACAACCTGTTTGAAACCCTGGAAAACTGCTGCTGGTACGTGTAAATAATAGTGAGCTAGATGGTCACTACCTTAAGTGGTGCAGCAGGGAAATGCTTGACTAACAAGCAGAAGGTTGCCAGTTCAAATCCCTACTAGTATGTTCCCCAGACACCTATACTGGGCAGCAGCAATATAGGAAGATGCTGAAGGGCATCATCTCCCACTGTGCGGGAGGAGGCAACAGTAAACCCCTCCTGTATTCTACCAAAGAAATCCACAGGGCTCTGTGGGCACCAGGAGTTGAAATTGACTGGACGGCACACTTTACCTTTCCCTTAGATGGTCACTGGACCAATGATCTGATTCAGAATGACCAAGGAACTGATCAGATTCAGTATAGTTGATAGTTGATCTGATCAGATAAGATTCAGAATGATCTGATTCAGCATGAGGCAGCTTCCTATATATGGTGAGTTCTTAACCAAATAACTGAAACAGTAGTGGTTTTCATGAAATGTATGGAATTTTCAGAAAGGGCCAATTTGAACTATATGATTTATTATTATTATTTTGGACCATCTTAAAGATCCAAAATTGGAGAATGACACAGTGGCCAACAGACTGGAAGAGGTCAGTCTACATACCAACACCAAAGAAAGGAGACTTAACAGATTGTGCAAACCATTGCACAATATCCTTAATTTCACATGCTAGCAAGATAATGCTCTGGATCATCCAACACAGATTAGAGCCCTACATGGAAAGAGAAATGTTGCATGTTCAAGTTGGTTTCAGAAAAGGCCAAGGAATAAGAGACATCATTGCAGATGCATGCTGGATATTTGAGAAAGCCAAAGAATACCCAATAGAAGTCAATATGTGCTTCATTGACTACAGAAAAGCCTTTGATTGTGTCAACTGTATCAAGTTGTGGGATATCCTTAGGAAAATGGGCATCCCAGAACATCTCATTGTTCTCATGAGAAACTATACACATGACAGGAAGCCACAGTCCAGACGGAACATGCTGAAGCAGACTTGTTCCAGATCGACAAAGGAGTAAGACAAGGCTGTATACTTTCTCCTTATTTATTCAACTTATATGCTGAACATATACTGAGGGAAACTGGATTGGAAGAAGATGAGCGTGGTTTTAAAGTTGGAGGAAGAAACATCAATAACATGCGCTACTCTGACACCACGCTGATAGCTGATAATGAGGATAATCTGCAAGCTCTAGTAGTGTAAGTCAAGGAGCACAGTGAAAAAATGCGACTACGACTAAATGTAAAGACTAAACATGACAACAGCACAGTAACCAGTCTCAGAACTGACACTGAAGACACTGAAGTGGTAAACAGCATTTGCCTTTTAGGATCGACCATCAGCAGTTAAGGATCCAGCAATCAAGAAATATGCCACAGACTAGCACTTGGTAGGGTTGCAATGAAGGCCTTGGAAAGGATATGTTGATGCCATGATGTGTATATACTTACAAAGATTAGAATCATTTGGAAAATGGTTTTCCCCATTTTATTTTATTTATGTATTTTTAAATTTGTATACTGCCTTTCATTAAAACAATCCCAAGGCAGTTCACACAAAAATTAAAAACAAAACTATAAAAATGACACAATTAAAATATTAAGCGAAAATATAAAACATATCTGACTAAAAAGATTTAAAATACAAGCATAAGAATAGTACAAAATACAAAGAAGCAGCAGTAGAGACACATTATATGAAAACCCAGCTCCCTTTAGAAGTCCATAATGCTGGGAAAAGTTGAAGGAAAAAGAAGAGAACGACCAGCAGCAAGGTGGATGGACTCAATTACGACAGCAATGAATGCACCGCTGAGACACCTAAAAGGCCAAGTTGGAGACAGATCATCCTGGAGGGAATCTATCTATGTGGACGCTAAGAGTTGACACCGACTTGACAGCACTTAATCAATCAATCAATCAAAACATGGTACTATTGTTTTTTCTCTGTTTCTCTCCTATCCAGTGATATTTCCCCCTCTCCTTCTTTTGCTTAAGAGACTTATTGGCTCCCCTCTGGAAAAAGGGTGGCAGCCCAGGTCACTAGACTTACTTAATCTCACCACTAGACCTCTGGACATTAAGCCAGTCTTGTGGTAGTGAGTATGATAACTGAGCCAAGAGGCACCTTTTAAAAGTGGTGATTCCCTTTATTTAGCAGGGGGAGAGCAATTGGGCCTATCCATCCCCAGCACAGCATCCCTCCAGTGGCTGTTGCTCTTGTCTACCTTATATTTCTTTTTCATATTGTGAGCCCTTTGGTGACAGGGAGCCATTTCATTCATTCATTCATTCATTCATTCATTTATAGTAAACCACTTTGGAAACTTTTGTTGAAAAGCGGGATATAAATATTTGTCATATTCGTATGAATTGTCTCCATGGCCAAGAAGGGTTTGCCTTGGTTTGCACTGGGATCACTACATGTGAATGCTGTTTGCTGTATGATATTATCCTTAAGGGATGGGGCTGTAGCTCTGTGGTATAGTATCTGCTTTGCATGCAGAAAGTCTCAGGTTCAAACCTGGCATCTCTAGGAAGAGCTGGGAGACACTACTGCCTGAATCCTTGAAGAACCACTGCCAGTTAGTGTGATGATACTAAGCTAGATGGACCAATGATCTGACTTCGTATAAGGCAGCAGCTTTCTATGTAGCTAAAATTATTTTGAAATTTAGAGCTTGTAACTAGGTAAGCTGGTGGAAAGCAAGAGGGCAGGATGCTTTAGAAGTAGGGGGTTGAATTTATTTTTATGTAATCCTTTTATTCAATAAAAGGATTTCATTCAATCAAAGCATTATTCAATATCTAATTCCATATTCTTTTGCTCAAAATGCATCCCAATGTTTTTCAGGTTCAGCTCACTACAGTCTATGTTTCTTTTGCTTTCTACCTCATTGTGTATCATGTATCCCTTATTTGCTCTGAGTATTTATTTGGTTTAACTGTTCATCATGACCCCATTTTGCATTTCATTATTTATACATGGGTCTTGTGCATCAACAAACCACTTTAATTTGTGTTAAACTGCAGAGTCTGTGTTCCTTGCCAGCTTGGTGTTACCCACTTGGGTGAAAAAGTATCCAGATTTACAGCTTCTGTACCAGAAGATGTGAACCTGCCTTGGTTGGAAGAAAAGTGCCTGAACTAACTCAGTGAGGGAGGGAGGGATGTTCCTGCACTGGAGCATACCTTTTGATACTAAGGTGAGAAAACAAATGTGGTTGTCACATGCACATCAGATTTGGCCCTCAAATGCTAATGTTAAGCAACAAACAACTTGAGGGTCTATGACAATTAAAAGACCAACACATTATTATGGAATGAGCTTTAATTTGATGTAGTAAAACTATGCTGTAATACATTTATTGGTCTTAGCATACCACAAGGTTTTTTCCTCTAATTGTTTATTGTTATGTATGTTTTACAATATTGTGTGAATCCTGATATTTTGATTTCACTGAGATGGATGGACAGATAGATAGATAGATAGATCTCGCTCTTCCTCCAAGAAGCCCAGAGCAGTGTGCATGGTTATGTTTATCCTCACAACAACCCTGTGAGGTAGGGTAGGCTGAGACTGGCCCAGAGTCACCCAGTGAATTTCATGGCTGAGTGGGGATTTGAACTCGGTTCTCCCCTTTTCTAGTCCAAGACTCTAACCGCTACACCACCCTGGAACTTTATTGGTCCCAATTTTTTTTTAAAAAACAACAAATTTATATACCGGCCAACTCACAACAACTCTGGGTGGTGCAGAAAATTATAACAAAATCACAAAAATTAATGAAGTTTAACAAAATCATAATGAAATCACACAAATTAACAAAATCACAATAACATCACAATAAAATCACAATAAAAATAAATCAATATATTTAACAATCTTGAAAGGCTAAGCCATTTCAAAGCTAGATCTGGTACAATCAACAATACATATTACAGATCTATATTACAGATAGATCCAGTCCTCAGTCCCACCCCTGAAGCCCGCCCCCAAAGGCCGGCCCCCTTGGTCCCAATCCAGCCAAAGATGAGCATGCATAGGTCCTACTGATTTCAATGGGAGGAAGTCACATTCATGCCTAATTTGCTCATTGAAAACAAGTTCTTAACATTGATTGGATCAAGACTACTGTATATCTGATTCCCTAAGGAACTTTTAAAAATCCAGAACACTAGGCTCTGAGTATTTGGCTGGTATTGTGAAATTCATGTGTTACTAATCCACACAACCTAATTACATGCACATCAGCATACACAAATGATTCCTGTGTCTGTAAAAATGTGTGGCAGAGAAAGGCCAAGTAATTGGATGAGTCAGTTGCTAGTCAGTTGTATGCTAGGAAGACATCCAAAATATCTTAAATGAGAGTCCCTTCTTCTAGTTATGAAATTCCATTGCCTTTAATATCTTGCCCATTTAGAGAATAATTTGGCATTCAAATAACATTTGCAAAATGCTTTAATATTTTGTAGCAATATCTTCAAAAAGCAATATTTATGATAAAATCATGACCTCCAGGATGTAATCCATTTTTAAATCTCATCCTGTGCACCCCAATCTTTCAATCTAATTAGATTCACATCAGCATATTATTACAGAATGCAATCATTCCTTTTCTCTAATAGCATTCATGGATAATTTTATTTCTTGTTCTCAGACTCCTACTCCTGCGGTGTAATTAGTGTCTTTGGCACCTTACGATGCTCCGAATGAGTTGCAGCTGCTAATTGCTAATTGAAAAATTAGAAACTCAGTTCGAAGAAGGATCTAATTAAAATAAAATTAGATAAAATCCCTCTGAACTGGCATCTCCCTCTTTGTTTCTTTTCCCCTTGTTTCACGATCACAGAGCCATTAGACATTACATCGAGTTGTTGAGCCTAAATTCATTTTTCTCCTTTTGCAATAACCTTTTATTAGGCACAAAGATATTTGTATTCATTTGGTACTCTCTGAAATATCACAGCTCATCATCTCTTCCTCTTTGGAAAATTGTTGAAATGTTTGATAGCCACTGTCCATGTTCATAAAACAACAGTATTTGAAACAGTGGCCTCAATAAGTAAAAGCATGACTCCCTGCATCTTGAGGAGGTGAAAAAGATCTTGAGAATGTTCTCACGAGCAGGCTAGCTCAGGCCAGGTCAGCTTTGCCTGATTAGGCTGCTCTTATTCAGCACTGGGATTGAGTCTGATCCCAGCACTGCCCGACCACCCAACCCAATTTTTAACCCCGGTGTTTAGCCGAGATTATGCGTACCTGTGGTTTAGCCAAGGACGTTTAGCCGAGGTTATGCATACCTGTGGTTCGCTTAACCTTAGCAGGCTTCCCCCAGTCCACCGCCATTTCTGGCAGTAAGCCGGGAGGGAGAAGTGGCTGCGCTGAGCACAGTGGCTGCGCCGAGCACAGCGGCTGCTCTAATGAGAGCAGCCACAGTGCTCATGGTTCAGGACACCCTGGGATGCAGGAGTGGGGGAGACCTCCCACTCCCAGCTACAGGTTTTGCTGCAGTGCTGCTCGTGTGGTCGTGCAGTGTGTCAAGAGCACTGATGGTCGCCGCTCATCTATGGGGGAAGGTAGCTGAGCTCCTGCCTTCCCCCCCAGCCCACCCAGACTCCCAGCTGAGGTCATGTGAATGACCTCTCTCTGTGTGTGAATACACACACACACACACACACACACACACACAACTCCCAAGAGCTCCTGTGTAAGCAGAAGGCACTTTTGCTCACACCAATGGGATGAAGTTTCCCTCCAATGTCAGCTCTCCACCATTTCATTCCACACAGTTGTTGGGATCCCTCTGTAAGATTCTTGTTTGTTTGTTTGTTTATTACATTTATATCCTGCTCTTCCTCCAAGGAGCCCAGAGCGGTGTACTCCATACTTGAGTTTCTCTTCACAACAACCCTGTGAAGTAGGTTAGGCTGAGAG
Source organism: Hemicordylus capensis (assembly GCF_027244095.1). Taxonomy (NCBI): domain Eukaryota; kingdom Metazoa; phylum Chordata; class Lepidosauria; order Squamata; family Cordylidae; genus Hemicordylus; species Hemicordylus capensis. The sequence continues at coordinate 62,231,417 of NC_069660.1, forward strand.
AGAAGTGACTGGCCCAGAGTCACCCAGCTAGTATCATGGCTGAATGGGGATTTGAACTCAGGTCTCCCCGGTCCTAGTCCAGCACTCTAACCACTACACCATGCTGGCTCCTTGTATTCTTGTATGGTATTCCCACAGAATAACTCCAGGCAGACACAAACACCTGGTTGAATTCTTTTAAAAGCATTTCCATTGAGTAAGAAACACACTAAGGTTGTACACATGACCGAAGCATAGGTGGGGAGGTTGGGCGGGCAGGGAGGCTGGGTCCCACCTACTTTCCCAATGGAGCTCCTCTCTGGCATGCCGGTGCACGCCCACACGATCCACACTGCTCCATGCGGCACAGACCACTGGAGGCTGAGACGTGTTTTCCTGGATTCCAGGAATCCCACAATGCACTGCATTCTAGGTGCCCAACTCTGTGTGCAGCCAGAGCATACCCATGACCCCGGTGCCAGGGTTAAGATTAGGATCTAGCCTAACCTGCTGTAGCTTGGGTTAGGCTGGTTTTGAGAATACCCTCACTAAGTAAAGAACAGCAGATAACAAAAGCCTAGCAGAATCAACATAGGGAGTGAAACCTAACTGCATATTCACGTCCTCTGGAGCAGCCTTTCAGGGTCAGGGACAATCCTAAAAGGCCTTCATAGAATGACTGTGTCAGTGTCATATATTTCACACCATGTGAAGACAGTTCATAACTATGCCAGTAGCAAGCAGAAATATGCAGCATCTCCACAATACATCTCCACGTAATGCAAAACTGCAACATGTTGACAGACAGTATTTATTTTAGTGGTGGTGTGGTGGTTTCCTTCAACATCAGTTCTAAATTTTAAGAGGTCTCCATTATAACAGTAATATGTAGACTACTGGATAGGTAAGAGCAGCAGCACACAGCATGAGGCTGTGCACATGAGCACAGGGCAGACCTACCTGGGTAGGGCTCCTCGTGTGCGATGCCAGGATTGAGACCAATCCTGGCACTGCCTCTGCCAGTAGCTCGAGATTTTGACCTGGGCTGTTACTGTACCTGGGTTAAAGGGCATGAGTACACCCTTTATCCAAGGTCTGGGGCCATATGTATGACCTAGAGTGCCTGATTCATGGAGGGTTCCCCAATGCACACACATGTCACGTGGTGTATTGTGGAATATCTGGAGGCCAGAACTCATTTTCCCTGCCTCTGGTGATCTGCGCTGCTCAGAGCAGCGGGGATTGTGTGGGTGCTCTATCTGTGCTGCTCTAAGCAGCACAATGATCATAGGAAAATGGGAAGCTGCCATATACTGAATCAGACCATTGGTCTACCTAGTTCTGTATTGCCTTCACAGACTGGCAGCAGCTTCTCCAAGGTTGCAGGCAGGAATCTTTCTCAGCCCTACTTTGGAGAATCCAAGGAGGGAACTTGGAACCTTCTGCTCTTCCCAGAGCAGCTCCATCCCCTAAAAGGAATATCTTCCAGTGCTCACACTTCTAGTCTCCCATTAAAATGCAACCAGGGTGGACCCTGCTTAGCTAAGGGGACAAGTCATGCTTGCTACCGCAAGACCAGCTCTCCTCTCATGTGGGGGGAAGATGGGTTCAACCCTGCTTTACCCACTCCCCACCGCAGAAATGGTCGTGTGCATGATCTTTGCATGTCTTCTAATATCTTAGCTATTTACTACTCTGGAAAAACCTAATACATAAAACCTAGATTAGCTAAAACAAACAAACCATACACACAAGTAAAAGTTATCTGTGCTTGTAGTTTCTAGTTTCTAGTCCATCTGGGCCTAGACCTGTATGTTGTATTCTCTCTAGTAATCCTTTTATGTTTTTTTGTTTAGAAGTTTGTCCCTGTGGGGACCCTGTAGAGAGTGTGAGGAGTGGAGTCAAAAAGGAAAAGGGAGGGAAAGGAGAGGGACAAAATAGAATTGTTTCTGAATAAACTCTTAGTTAAATCTATATAAAATTACTTTGTGTGTATGAAGAAAGCAGCTATAAAGCACTGTACAAGAACCTGAGCAGATAATATAAAAACCACACATGACATTCTCATCCCATCTGGCTTGCTTCTTAAACAGGCAGTACACAACCATGTCTTGGGTTCTTACCATAGACATATCTAATTTCTCTCATTTGTAGCAAATTCATGTGAACATCAGAGCAGTGTTGGAGGGACTCTGTAAGAGAACTTGGAATACTCTACTTACATATAACCTTTTAACTGCTTCTTACTGCCCAGGTGATGAGAAATCCTGGTCATGGAGCTACAAGATTTATTTTCTTTCAGATAAGAGAGAATGCTGGGAAAGTGTCTTTGTAGTCATTGTTTTATTTTATTTTATTTTATTTTTTACAAATATATAAGCAGAACACTTTGGATTCAGACACCTAAAGTGGCACATCTGATAATCTTGCATGCATCAGGTTCTGAATAGGGTAGCTACACCCAAGGATTGTTCAGGTTTTTGTAGCCAGCTCTCATTAAAAATTCTCAGATCTTTGTCTCTGTTTGACCCTCTCTCCTTTTCCCAAATTCACACTTCAACAGCTTCTAGCTGTCTCTCTGGGTTGGTTCAGACAACCAAATAAACCACATATGAACATAGCCAAGCTCACATATTCAACCCTCTCAGTCCTGTCACTGAACTGTGATGCCAGCTTTGCAGTTTGGTTAAGCTCTGTAAATGCAGCCCAACACAATGGGGCTATTCTCACAATCAGCAAAAATCGGGCTAGCCTCCGCTAGCCCGATTTTTGCTGATCATGAGAACCACCAGGCTCGGCTGTGAGCCCAGTGGTTCTAGAGCGGGTAATCCGCTCAAGTACCCCTCCCCTTAGCCTGGGTTTGCAGAGTGAGCGCTCCGCAAACCTGGGCTATCCAATTGTGAGTAGCCCCCTGGAGGGAAGGCAAAAAGCCGCACACTCACATAGGGCATACTGGAGCTTCCTGGGGCTGCGCGGCCCTCAAGCTCCCCAGCCCCCACCGGTTCCATCACGGAGCCAGCAATCGTGTGGGCAGCCGATCTGGCCGCCCATGGCTCCCTCCCCACTTGTGTCAGGGGAGAGCAGGCTTAGCTCTCTCTTCCCGTGCACTCGCAAAAACCGGGTCTCACTGATTGTGAGACCCGGTCCAATGGTGTGCTTTAACTGTGGCTAACAAACCACATTTAAACTAGCACCTGAAACCAAATTTCAATCTTATTTTCAAATGCTTTTAAAATCATATTTGTAAACCACAGTTAAAGCACCACGCTAGTTTATATGATTTTCGGAGCTGTACTTTAACCAAAGCGCATGATTGTGGTTTGGTTCAAGATTGATGGCAAGCAGAGAAGGAAAAGAGAAGGGTTCAGGTCACACTCATGATTAAATAAACCTTGGTTTATTTGGTTGTCTGAACCAACCCATAGTGTTTCCCCCAAATTCAAAACTGGAATGGGATGACAGGCTTTTAAGGATCTCCCAACTTCTTTCCTTTACCCACCTACTACCCATCAATTTTGTCAGGCAAACCATAGTGAAAGACCCATTTATATCTGCCAAAGTAATAACAACATTGCCATACAGTATTAGCTATTGGCATGAATATTTAAAGCAGTATAAGTCATTTTTTTCAAAGTTTGCCAAAGTCTGCATGCTTAGACAAGGCTTTCCATACTATGCAAGCCTCTCAGTTTTGAAAATCTGTGCTTCAGCACCTTGGCTTTGCATCTGTTAACAGCTTTATCACTGCTGAATATGCAAGGTAAGCCCAGACGAAACACACCTGCTGTGCTATTGAAAGCTTTAGACATATGACTTGGAGAAATGCTTCTGTTGTTATGCCTGAAATTTCTAGATACACCCAGACAGATTGTTTTGAACATATATACTCATATACCAATGATTCTCCAGGATTATACACAAATGAGTGCAGCACTGTCATTATTTATACTGTGGAGATTCAGGAGTGGATGGGTGATATCAAGAAGACAGACTGAGCACAGAGATCAACTGCATAAATGTTTAATTTCTTGCATATAATGTTCATATTTCAAAAGAACAGGTTTTGCAAGCTCATGTTCTCTACCTTGCATGAATCTAGTCCAAAACAGGATTACTAGTGATAAATCCCTTGCTATGGACTAGTAAAACTAGGCTCAGAAGGATGCTTTAATAGGCTCATCTGGGAATCAAGCCCTAGACATAATTGATGCATATATATGTAAGCTTATTTGCCAGTGTTCTCCTCCATCTGTCAGAATGGCATGGTGGTTGCTCACAAACAGAAGAGATCCAAGAGAGTATCAAGGTGCACTCACTAGGGATAGAAAATGGCAGGATTTTTTTTTTTCCCTTTGGCAGTCAAAGCTTATCAGAGGAATTGAATTTTTTAAAGGACTCTTTTCTACTGCTCAGCTCATATTCAGTAATCCAAAAACCTTCAGTTCAAGATGAGAGTTTGATGTTTTACATTTTCACTCATGTTCTAAAAAGAATGGAAATTGCAAGTTAAGGTGCCCATCTTAACTTCCATGCCATCTAAGCTGTGAAGAATTTGTACAGACTGGTATATGATGATGGCTTTAGAGATGAGGCTTCATGCACTCACACTTTGCCTTGATCAGAGATGCACCAGGCAGAAATTCATTCGGGGACTTTCTAGGAAGTGATTGGGGAAGCTTCACTTGTTAAAAACCTGCCTGGATGCATCCTTCCCCAGCCCAATGTCCAACTGAAAGAACAAGGCAAAGTGTGGGTGCATGGGGCCTCATTTTCAAAGCCATCATCATATACCAGTCTGTAAAAATTATTTACAGCTTATATGGCACGGAAGTTAAGATGGGCACCTTAACTTGCAGTTTCCATTCTTTTTAGAGCATGAGTCTCCCCACGTGCTAGTGCCTCCCCAGTGGCCAGAGTGGTATATGGACCCAAACTGCAGCTGACGTGCTGCCCTCAGTCGGTGACCATGAAGCCCCTGTGGAAGTTAGGCTGCCTGGACAGCCATTCCTCCACCTGGCGCCCAATGACAGCCAACAGCTCATCTACTGTGTGGTCAGTATCCAGCGGCTCCACATGTAGCAGAATCTACCTAGGCTTTGCTGCCTTTGCTAACTTCGCAAAGAGGCACCTTTTAACATTGTGATTCTCTTTTATTTAGCAGGGGGAGAGTAACTGGCCCTCTCCACCCCCAAAGTGAGTCTAGCTATAGGAAACCGTTTTGTGCCTTTACTTGCTATTTCCTATGTGAATTCTGTTGAAAGGAGGTGTACAGATCAAGATATAATATTGTACAAGAGATATGGATCATGAGGCTCCCTTGACCTCATTCTGGCATGTTTTCTGTCCTAAGGAAAATCAGACACATGCTTCAGGTTGGAGTACTCTTTAAAAGTATGATTTTTAAAAACAAAACAAACCATTGCTTATATTAATTACTTGGCCTTTGACTGTCTATATTTTTGCATAGCTGATATTTATGTGGCATCAGCTTAACTTGGTGTTGACGTCAAGTAATATGCTTTTGAAAGTGGAGTGGGATGGATTCATGCCTCTCTATTCTCCCTTCTCTGTCAAAAGGTTAAGCAGCAGGTCTTTAGACTCATTAATTTGGCTATGCATACATAGCTCTAGTTACTGTATACATGGAATGTGGGTCCAGAGTTTGGGAGTGGGCTAACAGTTCAGGGCTCCTTACAAACTGATTTGCAATACTATACACAAGTAGGGTTAAAATGAAACTTCAGAAAATGTTTCTGTGGGGCAAAGACCCCAGCAACTGAGCCAAGCCAAACATTACTTGGTTCACAAAGCTGTGTTAACAGAAGGCCATTATAAATATAGAATATGTTTTTTTTAAATATAAGAGGCAAGTGTTGGTGCTTTAGTCAGGCTGTCCCTGAACTTTAATACTGCTGCAAGTGTCATATTCTTGTGTCAAGCTTTTTTTGTACCCTGCAAGCATTTGCTCATGATAAGCATAAACAGAATTAGTGGAACGAGTATCTCTGTGTGAAACATGGTTGACACACTCTTTACTTGTTACACCGACCATCTCTGTTCAACTCACTTGCCTGTAAACTCTCCAGCTTTTTCATTATTTTTCCATTTGCTATCTTATTTTCTTGTTTCAATCACGCCATGGCTAGAAATGTATTTAAGTGGCTTTCCTAATTCAGTTAATGCACTTCCCAGAATGTTAGAGTTTCCTTTCTCCAAAGTTAATCTCCACAGTGACACAAAATGTCATTATGCATTAAATAAGGCAGGAGTCAGAGGCAATAATGTGATCTGCCCTGTAACTGTTTTTGCGTTAAATTCACTGAAATGATGAGTGCCGGAGAGTGTCTGTCCAAAGGGTCATGAGTAGAATTTTAAATATCATGTTGCTTTCTATAAATTCAAGAGCAAATCAATCCTGCCAATGGAGGAAGAAAAAGGGGCTCCCAGAATTGCTGAATGGGTGCAGGGGTGTTGGTTAACACCCACAGAAACAATATATTTTTAAAAATCTATCTATCTAGCTATCTAGCTAGCTATCTTGGGGGGGGGGCCCTAGAGACATGTCACATGACTCTCCTGCCCGCCCAGTCTGGTGTTTTTCTTTAAAAAATCCCTTCTCCCCCCGCCCCCCCCCCGGCAGTGGCAATCTCACTCCCAGAGCAGGGCCTGCCCTGCCCTGCCGTTCGGCCCTGGTCACATCTCTTTTCAACTGCAAGGCGTGTGCCTGCACAGTGGAAAGAACGTCGCTGTGACGATCAATCGCGGTGATGCTCTTTCCACTGCGCAGGCGCATGCCTTGCAGTTGGGAAGAGATCTGGCAGGGGCCAAATGGCAAGGCAGGCCCTGCTCTGGGAGTGAGATTGTCCCCCACCCCCCAGCAGCGGCAATCTCTCTCCCAGAGCAGGGCCTCCCCTGCCGTTCGGTCCCGGCCACATCTCTTCCCAACTGTGAGGCACACACCTGCGCAGTGGAAAGAGCGTCACTGTGATGATCGTCTCTCTGGGAGAGAGATCGCAACGCTGCTGCCAGGTGAGATTACTGCTGCTGGTGGGGGTTGGGGGGGAAGGACTCCCTGCTTCCATGCTTTGCCATGCCACGCCATGCCTTGGTGTGCTGTGCCTTGCCATGCTTCATTACTGCCTCCGAGTGGGAGAGGTAGGTGTCCTTTCTCTGAGTCCTGTCGGTGGGGTGGGTCTCCCCCCCCTTGATGGATGTGCCCTCTCACCTGCTTTTGCTTTCAAAGCCGCCCCTTTCTGCTGTCCGCTTGATCAGATCGTTTCCTCTCCCCACACCCCAGCTTGCATCTGTGAGCCCCCAGATTTTCAGATCAACTACAGTGTTGGCCATTTAGTATTCATACAGAGAAGCTTGGTAATATTAATGTTATACAAATGTTGGGTGACTGTAACTAGCTGCAAACAACAGGCAGCATCAAGCAAAGATTTGTCCAAATGGAATGCTTCTGCTTGTGCATGGAGGCGGGAAGGTGATTTTTACCAACTCTCTCCTTTCCTCTGCAGCTTTCTGTGCCTGCCAAAAATATGTCTGTGAGAGTAGAGGGACCCTCTGGGATTTGTGTTAGTTATATTCTGAGTGCCCAATACTTTCTGTATACTGTACAATTAGATGTACATAAATGTCTATGGTGTTTAATTAGGGAACACTAGAATGCCCCTCCCAAGCCCTTGTGCTGTAGGGAGGGTGATTTGTCCCAGCCTCATCCCTAGCACAGGCCCTAGAAGATGCGATATTGGCCAGGGGCCTTGATGGGGGCGGGGCTAGCATGGCTGCTCCAGCAGCTCCCTGCCCCAAACATTCAGTCCAGCGTTTGCTTTCCCCTCCCTGCCTCCCCTAGGGGCAGAACAGGTCTATGGGCTGGTCGTCCTTTTGGGGGCCGAGTAGGAATTTTTGGCTTCCAACGCATTGGCCTTGTTGGGTTTTTTTTTTACCTACTCCGTTCTGCTATCCTAGCCCTTGTAGATAGTTAGGTCACAGCCTGGCAGGGACAGTGCGGGTTGGATGGTAAGTTAAATTACCCTTGGACAGTTAAATGGGTAAATTGGGCAATCGATCGCTTGTGGTTTGTGTGTGGCCCAGGGATGATGATTTGCCATGAAACCTTCAGGACTTCACAAATCCTAGGGCTGAGTGGTCCGGGATGTGTGAAGGCGGCCTAGGGATACCAGAACCCAAGGGGTATTCTCACCGTAACCCAGAATTTGGCTAATTTTTAGCCAAGTTTGGCAACCAGACCCCTGCTGGGGTTGACTATGAAAGGAAAAGAGTGGGTTTTTGCCTGCTTACTTCCGGAGTCAGGGTGTTTCGCCCATGCAAGGCACAGGGAAGGACTGTGAAATCTGAACCCAGTCTTTTCAGGCCCGCACTGTCTGGAGGGTGGAGTGCTTACCCTCCTACAGTCTGCTAACTCAAATTAATTTGATTAATAAAGTTGTGGCCCGTTATACCCACTATTTGGTTGTCAGTGTCTTTTGGGGGCTGGGGGCTGGGGACAAAGAACAGATCTCAAACGTGCAGTACAATTTGAGTGCTGAAGTTGTGATTTACAGTGTCCGTGCTTGTCAGTTTAAAGACAAAGATGTGAATTAAATCCATCAGCCTCGCTTCTCAAGGATATCTTGTCCCCTATAGCCATATTCTCATAGCAATGTTGTCTGGGCCAAAGGTAGACTTAAAGACTTCAACTTAAAGCTGTCTGAGACTTGTGCTGGAGTTATTGTATGAAGGGAAGGGTGTGTGTCACATGATGACTGTATTGGTCTCCAGTTAACTTCTACTCTACAGAGAAGTGCTAGGCCTAGACCTAAAACTTAGTCCACTCCAGCACCCCAGAGAAGTTGCTCTGATAGTTCTATTGCTGACTTGACTACTGTATTTAATTTGTGTGTATTTTAAGAGTCTGTTCTATTGCTGCAGCTGGCTTTCTTCTATAAGCTACTGTACTCGTATCTGTGGTAGCCTTTTGCAAGTAGTGTTAAATCTGAAGTGCAGCTGCATTGAAGAATACAGTACTTACTCCCGTTACTAGCTGGTTTTTCCTGTTGGATTTGTGTATTCTTACTCTATTTGTTTCTACACGTCTATCCCACTCTTCCTCCAAGTAGCCCAGATTGGTGTTGTGTTTATCCTTACAACAACCCTGTGAGATAGGTTAGGCTGAGAGATAAGTGACTGGCCGAGAGCCACTCAGTGAGTTTAATGGCTGAATGGGGATGTGAACTTGGGTCTCCCTGGTCCTAGTCCAGCACTCTAGCCACTACACCATGCTGGCTAGTTGACCTCAAGAGGTGGGAAAACCTGATAAAACTTCAATTCCAATTTTGTACAGCTTCATATTTAATAAGGGCAATTCTCTGCTGGTGCTTCATGCCCTCTGCTGCTTGTAGACTCTTTAAAAAAAAGTGCAATGTGTATATATTACCAGCTTTTGTTAGTGTAGTTTTGTGATTTGTTAAGCACTTCACTAAACAACAGTGCTCCTTTTTCTGTGCTCCTTTCAATTGAAGGTAGTTAAAAATATATCACTTGACTTAACTATCACACAAAGCTGAGCAATGGATATTGTGAAGTGTGCGTGTGTGTATTCAGTGAAATGTATTTCCAGGCAGTATACTTATTTTGAAATATCGGACTTAAATCCTTGGGGGCCTGGGGTGTGCGTAGGCCCTGGACGGGAAGGAGAGGAAAGCGGGGGGGGGGCATTTTAAAATCTTGTCTCTGGGTCCACTCCAACCCTGCTACGCCCCTGCCATCTAATCTGTATACTGCCCCAAACTTCTGTCTCTGGGCAGAATAGAATGTCATTTCCCCAGAACTCTTCATATTTTTAAAGTATCTTAACTAGTGCAATTTCACTGTCATTCACTATTTGACTTTTTTTTTTTTTTTTTGGCTCTTGTGGGGAAAAAATGGATTTCATACCTAAGAAAATCTGATAACTTTAAATCTAAAATTTCCTCTAGCAGAGTAAAGGCTAGGAAGCAGAACACTTCTAAAAACGTACAAGTGCAAAAAGCTGGCCATTTATTTTAAGGCTCATTCTAGATTTACAAATAAAGCTTAAGAAAGCTTGAAACTGTAAGCTTAGTTTTTCAGTGAGTATACCATGTTCCATGGCGGTGTAAGTAAATTTTATACAATCATTTTATGTTGTCTTTTTTCATGCCTGTATATTTCTGGAAAGTTGCTTTTTAAATATTACTCTCTTTTGTAGAGCCCTTGAAACACATTGGCCATATAAAGGTGTTTCTTTTTAGGCACTTTGAGGCATCCTCTCTTATTTGTCGCTGTTCTTTGGATGTGAGAGCACTGGAGATTTATGTTTCTTCATAATATTTGTTTTATTTGCAAATATAAAAGTAGGGTGTACTGGAAGCAGTAGATACCTACACAAGGAAAACCAAACTGCTGATTCATCACTTGGGTCCCCAAAAGTGAAATTGTTTGGATTCTTGCACTCTGCTGGTTACTTACAGACCGGATCAGTTCTAAAATTGCCCCCACACCAAAAGTCAATAACTCTGTCAATAACTCTAGCTTACATGCAGTGCAGTGAGCTATGCACTCCAAACAGATGTGGGCTCACTAGCTTTATGGGACTCACTTATCTATCTATCTATCTATCTATCTATCTATCTATCTATCTATCTATCTATCTAATTTATATACCATCCAAACTTCCGTCTCTGGCGAAGTTGCAAGAGGCTCCATGCAAATAGTGCTATGCATCGTTACAGTTCTGTCCCAGTCCCAGAATTCTCAATGGGAGTTGGGTGCAGCAGCAAAGATGCACAGCATCATTTGCATGGAGTCTCTTCCACCTTCACTAGAAGCACATATGGAGTGATGAGTCCCACACAGCTAGTGAGCCCCCATCCCCATGAGATACATCCCCATCCCATACAGTACATTCCGTGAGCCACTACAACTGCTATGGGAAAAAGGGACACAACTTTATTCAACATTAGAGATGAATGTGGCTGCACCAGGTATAGTTCTTTGACCCCTAACAGTATAGGCCTACAAAAAGGCTGGTGGTTGGACAATAGTGTGTCCTTCCCCCAAAACCTTCAGGGTAACCCCACCCCAGCTCAGAGGAGTAGCCAATGGTGGGAGGAAAGGAAGCCATTGCTACAGATGCCAAGACACTGGCAGGGAGGTGTGCTCAAATGGTCATGCCCCCTGCTGACCATCCCAGCCAATAATGGAAGCCTTGTGCCTTTTTCCAGCACCAGGTGAGGTAAAGCTGCCATGAGACTGGGAGGTGTGGCAATATTCCAGAACTGATATTCTAGTCCAGCTTCTGAAACTGCAATCGAAATGAACTGAAATGATCCTTCTGAAATTCCAGATCTAACTATGAAAAGCCAGATTCAGCTGGTAGCAGAATGGTATGATTAAATTTATTTATTTAACACATTTGTATACCTCCCAAAACACAAGTCCTCTGGGCAGTTTACAACGAAACAATAAAAACAACAAATAAAAAGGTTAAAACATTACAACAATCTAAATTTTAAAATGTTAGAACTATTAAAAATACAATTAAAACAATATCTAATTAAAAGCCTGGGTGAACAAATGCATCTTTACTGCCTTTTAAAAAGTTTTCAGAGACGACGTGGCTGCTATTTCAGCAGGAAGTGTGTTCCAAAGCCTCAGGGCAGCCACAGAGAAGGCCTGTCCCTGAGTAGCCACTAGAGGAGCCGGTGGCAACTGCAGATTAACCTCTCCAGATGATCTCAATGCACAGTGTGGTTCATAGTGAAGAAGACGTTCTCTTAAATATTAAAATTACAGTGATTTTGCAAATACACACTACATAATGCTGACTGAAGGTATTACATCCCCTCATTTATGCAATCCTATGCATACTTTTGTATCACTGAACTAAGTGGCTCATACTTCTGAGTAAACAAATTTTGGATTAGGCTGTTAGTTTCAAGGAAATCTGCTGTGTTGAGGTGTCAATACGGTTTTGAAGAATGTTACACAATGCATACTGAGCTTGACTTGAAATGTGTTCTACTGTATTTATTTTCTGTACCAGAGGAAGAGGACAGGGTGTTAGCCAAATAAAGCAACAGGGAAGCATCACTTTCTTGTCTCATTGTATCTGATCATGTGTGCACTCGGCTCTCTATCCCCTGATGAGACAGAAAAACCATCTACATTTACCCTGACAGCTTGAAATGTGGTAGCATGCTTGAAGAACAATCATTGAGAAATGGGAAGGATTTGGGTTTGTTTAAATGGTATGTGGGATTGCTGCAGTGTAACTGCTAATCCAAATGGTGTATGTCACGGGTTTATAGTGTGCTTTTCCACTTTAGGGAATTCTCTTCGCTTCTGGTTTTCAACTTCCCTCCATTCAGTTCTCAGTGGTGGGACCAGATAAAAATGTTGCATCTCAGATTGAAACATACTTGGCATGCATATCAAATTGCATAAATCTATAGCAAATAAGTGCAGTATGTAAGCATAGACAAGAAGAAAGAATTTAGAATTTGCTTCGTGTTATTTAACTTGCACTGTTCTCCCTGCAACAATGTTTGTGCCTTTATCATTCACTTTAGCTAGCCTTAAACCTATCCGCATATACAGTAAGATAAATCTACTGGATTTTTCCGGGCCCATCTTTTAAGGATCTGAATGCACAGAATACAGTTGTGGTCTTTTAACGTCTGAAAGCTTTGAAAAATGTTGAGGGATTTTATGTCTAAACTGTTCATAGAGCCACTATCTCAGTAGTAATTTTTGTGGTAACTACTCTGCTTCCCTTACATATAAGATAAGCTTTCCACCTAGTCCGAGTTGTTCCCATTCATAATAAATTTCCATTCTATTGGGGACTTCATAGGAAGGGACCATAGGAATAGTCTGAAATTTGGGATAACTTTCTTAATCTTTTCTTAGAATAAGAATCCTTCTGACCTACCCACATCTTCTAGTGCAATGGTGATTCTCCCTTCTTCTCTTTCTTTTTTCCTCTTCTGATTTTCTTTCTTTCTTTCTTTCCCCCCCTTCCTCTTCTTTCTTGGGGGGGGTATGGGGGCAGGGTGGGGGGCAATTTGGGCATGTTGTTGCAAAATATAAAATGTTATAAAATATTTAAAAACATTAAATTAAAGGGACTTTTTCTCCTCAGCTCCTGCTGTACATCAAATTGGTTTGATAATTGAACCTGATTCAATGTGGGCCCTATCAAACAATTTTCAACAGATTGGAATGCCATCTGAGTAATGAGGTAAATCTGGTCTTGGACAGGGTCACACTCCCTCTGAAAGACAGAGTCCGCAGCTTGGGGGTGCTTCTGGGCCCGTCATTTTTGGAGGCGCAGGTAGCAGCAGTGTGCAGAAGTGCCTTTTATCAACTATGGCTGGTACGCCAGCTGTGACCCTACTTGGAGAAGTCAGATTTGACCTCAGTCACTCATGTGCTGGTAACATCCAGATTGGACTATAGCAATGTGCTCTACCTGGGGCTGCCCTTAAAGACTGTTCAGAAGCTTCAACTGGTCCAGAATGCTTCTGCAAGGATGCTCGTGGGTGCAAGTTGCTTCATGAGAATTACACCCATCCTGCGGCAACTTCATTGGTTACCAGTCCACTTCTGGGCTAGATTCTTGACCTTTAAAGCTCTACATGGCTTGGGGCTGGGGTACCTTTCGGACCACATTTGCCCGTATGAACCTGCCAGGACCCTCCATTCATCACCTCAGGACCTGCCCATGGCCCTGTCACTAACAGAGATCTGATTGGGAGGGACTAGAGACAGGGCCTTTTTGGTTGTGGCCATTCGGCTTTGGAACAACTTCCCTGAAGAGCTTCGCCATGATCATTCCCTTAGTGTTTTTTAAAAACAACTAAAAACCCATCTTTTTAAAGAGGCTTTTTAATGCTCCATCTTTGGTTATATCTGGTAGGTTCTTTAGTTTTTAGTTTTTATAATTCTCAATGTTTAGCTTTTAAAATAACTTTTAATTTGAAACTTAATACTTATTGTGGTTTTTTACCTGACTTTTAACTTGTTTACTTATTGTGCTTAATTTTATTACTTATATTGTATATTGTATCTATTTTATTGTTGTGAGCTACCCTGAGCAGTAGTGTACTGGAAGGTCGGGGTATAAATATTTTAAATAAATAGATAATAAATAAATAAAAATTGGGTCCAATGAAAAAATGGCCCAATAAGACCCATGCCAATCCGATCCAATACAAGAGTGCCCCATACATTGTGTATCAGATTGAATTGGATCAGTGGGAAGTGGGGGCCTTATCTGACATCAGTGCAATTCTGATGTCAATTTGCTCTTTTCACTTTGAGCATCAGTGGGGTTTTAAAACTCCTCTTTCCTTCATAGCAGCACTTCATAATGCTCCCAGAAAGGAAACAACTTTATGGCATTGTGTTGGCCCCTGGTACAATAATGGAGAAAAAAACGGCTAACCTATAAGCTCAAGCACTTCCTCGCCTTCTCTTGCCCACTTGGATTAACATGACTATCTTCCTTGGAGCAAACCAGAGAGATAAAGCCAGCTATCTCTACTGCTACTCTGTCCCTCATGTGGAATACTTCTCTCATTATGTCAAAGAAAGCAGGAGTGATTCATAGACCAAATGGGCTAGGCCTAAAAATTCAGTAAGTGACATTAAGATCTGAAGACCTCTCAGGATACAGGTTGGTTGGTTGGTTGGTTTTGGTCTGTTTTAGCATCTCTGCAGCTATAGTCTGTGATTTTTGCACTGCGTCTCTTGGGTACATAGATTTGTCTGGTTAAATTAGTTCTTGGTCCATAATGACACAGAATCAGACTGACAGTTCCTCTTGCTGACTCAGGGAAAGCTTTGTTCCATTATCTTTTGGTTCAACCACCCTGTAGAGAGAGAGAAATGTCTATGGCAAGCTGAGAGGCACCCTGACACTGGCTATATGTGAAGCCCAAGTGTACATTCAGTTTTGAGGCTTGGGATCCCCCCCCCCCGCCCCAACTCCCTCTGAACAAAGAGGCAAGCTGCTGTGTTACCTTCCAGGCTACCTAACTATGGTGTCTGACATGCAATAGTTAATCCTGAGGTATCTAAAAAAACACTGTCTGGCATAAATCGGGAGGAACTCTACTTGAGAGAAGAGTCCTGCAGTAATAAAGTCAGCTTTATAATGAGGTGAATTGAGGTGGTCGCCAGAAGTGATGGATTATCATGAGGCGGGGGTAGCCACTGCTACCTCCAGCGTAGCAATGAGAAGGTCTGGGGAGGGGGCTCAGTTATTCCCCCCCCCCGGAAAACAACCACCACCAAGTTTGTTTTCTGGGGAAAAGGAAAATAACTGGGGGGTTTCACATCTCCCCACCCAGGCCTTTACTTCTCTACTCCAGCCGCCATCACTCAGTGGTGCTTTCCAGATTGCACAGGAGGAAATGGGGTAAGATCCGACTGCTAGCCCTAAGCCAGCTAGAGTTAGCTGCTTTGGCTTTTACACCACTAACTCCTTCACTGAGGCTTTGAGGGGAGAAAGAAATCAAAGGAGGAGAGGAAGCAACCCCCACTCCTGGATCTGCACACAGGGCACTTCCCTGAGGGAGAAGAGGAGGAGGGGGTGGGTGACTGATGGCTTTCCCTCTCCCCACCCCGCACACCAGTGAATTTGCACAAGGGCAGTGGACTTGTGTAAATTGGCAATTGACACACATACCTCTAAAAGCAAGCCACATTTCTACAGCTACAATCCTCTGCGCTCTTTCCTAGGAGAAAGCCCATTGAACAAAATCATTTACTTCTGGGTAATCCCAGCAAGCCTGAAAACTGTTCTCAAAACTCAGAAACTTGTTCAGCCTGACATGTCGATAAGATCCAAAAGAGGCTGTGACTATGCGAATGGCACCCTGCTGTTCTCATATGCAAGGCGGTGTCAAAACCCAGATCATAAGAATGGACAGCAAGCCTATATATAGTGCAGCAGTTTCATGGTGCCATATAGAAAGTCCCCATCTGTCCCCTTTTACACCACCTGACTTGACAGCAGTGAAAAGAGCCCCTTCTTCTTTAGCATGCTGGATTTAAAAATAAGGAGGGGTGGTACAGAAGTAGAAGTGGACATTCTAGCCCACCACTTGCTGATCCTTTTCTCTATCAGGGGTGTGTGTTTTATTTTGGGCACAAAACAAAACGTTTTTACCCAGAACAGGCCATTCCGGCTGTTTTGTAGCTGAAACAAAACACCCAATGGTCAAAACAGAAAATTTTGTAGCTGAAACAAAAAGTCCCTGTTTCAGATACAAAATGTTTTGTTGTTTCAGCTGTTTTGGAACTCCATTTTGCAATCGTGTAAAGTCTTTCTCCTTCAATCTCCATTCTGAGTTTTGACATCTGTTTGAATTTCTGGCCCTTCCAGCCCACAGATCGGCCAGTGAAAGCATGGGCTGATCTGCTTGCAATTGCCTCCTTATTCCTTTTAAGGAAATTTGAAGGTAAAATTTACCCTCATTGGCCAGTGGGGCCGTGTGCATTTACCCCCATTGGCCGGTGGGCCAGTGCGCACACTGCGTGGGGCAGTGTGCATTTCATTGTTGTTGTTTCACAATGTTGTGTGTAGATCAATTACATTTCTGTGGGGGGAGTGGATGTGCATGACCTTTGGAAATCTGCCTGGTTCTTTGCAAACCTCTGCTGTTGATGTTGATGTTATTTGGGGTGGATTCAGGGCATAAAGGGTGCTATGGGGGCAGAAGAGTGGGTCAGGTGGTAGTGCCCCAATGGGTGCCTACTGCCACCCAGATTCCAAATGAATTGGGGAAAGTGGTGATTTTTAAACAATTTCTGAAGTTTACATGTCTTTGGGGCAGATTCAGGGCAGAAAGGGGGCCTGAGGGGCAAAACAGTGGGTTGGGTGGCAGTGCCCCAAGCGGTGCCTGCCAGAACACAGATTCCAAAGGAATAGGGCAAAGGGCTGATTTTTTAGGAATTGTTGAAGCTTACGCTTCTTTAAAGTTTTCCCCCCTAGGGAATAATGGAGGTTTCAGAAGACCCATAACTCCACCTGGGGGGCACTGGGGTGCCCGGGAGCAAGTGATAGTGTAGTGCACATAGGGTGCCAACCACCCCCATGGGTTGCTAACCTATGGGGTGCTGGGTTCCGTTGTTTCTGAGGTGTGAGTGTAGATTCTCTGGTAGCCTATGAGATTTTCAATGACAAACCATGAATCCACTCTCATAGGCTACCAGAGAATCTACACTCAAAACATCTCAGAAACAACAGAACCCAGTAACCCATGGTTTAGCAACCCTTGGGGTTTTTTGGAACCCTGTGTGCTCTACACCACCACTTGCTCTGGGCCACCCCAGTGCCCCCCAAGTGCAGTTATGGGGCTGCTGAAACCTCCATCATTCCCTATGGGGAAGAACTTTAAAGATGTATAAACTCCATTAAATCTTTAAAAATCAGCCCTCTGCCCAATTCCTTTGAAATAATTCTGGCAGCTTCCTTGCCCCCACTGGGCACTACCACCCACCCTACTCTGCTCTGGGTCACCCCTTTCCCCCCAACATGAAGCTATACTTTTGCTGAAACTTCTATTATTCCCTATGGGAAAAATTTAAAACTTCAAAAATTCACCCAAAATCAGTCCTTTGCCCAATTCCTCTGAAATTTGGGTTTTAGCTTCCACCCATTGGGCACTACCATCCCCACCCACTAGTTTTGCCCTGGGGCCATTTTTTTAAATCCAAAACATTTCAGATTCAGATTTTGCAATTCCGAACAAAGAACAAAATTGGGGTGTTTCGGATTGGCTGATTTGAAACAAAGAACAAAATGGGGGTGTTTCGGACTCAGGCCAAAAACAAAACAGAAAAAAAACCACAAAATGCACAACCCTGTTCTCTATACTTCCTGTTCTGCTCTGTCACCCTCCTCCTTTTCAAATCCAGCATGCTGAGGAAAAGAAGAAATAGCTCTTCATATTACCACCCAGTCCAGGAAGAGGTGCTACCTCTGAGCCTCTGTAAGAGCCACAGCAAGGAGGAAGCTTCATTTAGATCAGGGAAGTGGTGTAGGGAAGGGGAATTAGCTCTCTTGCATCATTTCCTTGATTAAAATCATGCACAATGAATGAGTTTAATAAAGGAAATGGAATCACAATGATTTCAGCTGCGGAAACAGCACAGGTAGAAAGGCTTAACTCTTCTCACCTTCTTGTCACTTTCCTGATCTAATTTCCCCAATAGATCCCACATCATTTGTAGCCAGACCCTAAAAACAGCTTGGAGGGCATTTTCAAGGGAGAATCAGTGAGTAAAAGGAGGGCTTAATATCTCTAGCCTGCTCATTTTCCTTCAAGTCCCCTCTCATTAGCATCATAAGGCACTGCCTTAGGTTCTGCGCCAAAGTCCCATGGATTTCAGTAGAATTTAAGATCAAAGTCCCATTGATTTAAATAGCAGGATGTAACATGTTTTCTTAATTGCAGCATTTAGCATTTTCTTGTTTGGTGTTCGTAAGGTAATAGCAAAAGAAATTGTAATGTCTATGAAGATAAGCATTTCAAGGGCAGAACTGAACATTATGAGGGAATCTAGCCCAGAGGTTCAACTAGTTAATTTTGGACCCTGGACCTAATGAGCTTCCCCCATACCCACACAAAATAAGCATCCTTTCCATATATATACATTTCACCACAAACCCACAGGTATGGGTGAGAGTGCATTTCGCGGGGGAAAGGCCTACACAACCCCCAAAGGATCCATACATCTTCTTGATCATTCACCACAAAGCCACAGATGTGGGCCAGAGTACATTTGCTAATAATAATAATAATAATAATACCAAATCCAGTCAATTACATCTGGTAGACTGTAAATAGACTAGTAGTAGTAGTAGTAGTAGTAGTAATTAATAATAAAAATAAATAATAACTACACATAACAGATTCACATAGCTTATTGACCATTCACTACTAACTGGGACACAATGAGTGTCCCTTGCTCTTCAGTTCAACACACAACCAACTTGGACATATGGTACGTTCATAAGGAAAAATTTTTAAACTACAACACATGCCCCTTGCTTCACTATTCTCATACAGACCTTTTGTGTCACAAACCAACATGAGTATACTGCTTTTAAAAAAAGTTTATTTATTCAGATGTAACAGTTCCCATTTCACTAGATGTGAAGTACTCTATGGATAGAGATAACTCTTCCTGATATCTTTATTGAAGTGTGTGTGGGGGTGGGGGGTGGGGGTGGGGGTGGGGGTGGTCATTAAAAATTACAGGATTGACCAATTTTTTGAAATAAAAATTTATTCATTTATTTATTCATACATTTTCTATATGTATGAATAAATATGAGCCCTGCCATCTTGGACTACATGTGTGCCCAATTTCAGAAATCTAAGCCCAGCCATTCTGGAAATGTAAAGGGTTGGGCAAGTAAGGGGATGGGACATGTTGCACATTTTTATGAAGACAAAGGGCAGACTCTTTCACATGGAAATGGAATGATGATCCAGGGGGAAGGGGGCATGCTTCAGTTCCAGAAATATTTGTATTTTTCTGCCATGAAACAAATTTGACTATTTTATTTTTCAAAAAAAAAATTCATTAAATATCAATGGACTGAATTATCCACTTCAAAATCAATACACAGAGTTCTGATAACCTGTCCTACAGCTGAGCCAAGTTTCAGAACTCTAGACCAAGCCATTCCAGAAATATAAAAGGGAGTGAAAATGGGGGTGATGTTTACCCTTTTTAATGAAGGCAATGGGCAGATTCCTCCACATATGAGTGGAATGATGGTCTGGGGTGGGGTGTGGGGGCTTCAGTTCCAGATGTTTTTTTGTAATTTTCTGCCATGAAATAAGGCACTTACAGGACTTTTTTAAAAAAAATTAAAATAAAAAAAAGCATTATAAATCAACAGATTGACCTATCTGCTTCAAAATCAATACTCAAAGTCCTGATAACCTGTCCTATATCTATGCAAAATTTAAGCACTCTAGGCCAAGCCATTCCAGCAACACAAAAGGGACCTTCTTTTCCCTTGGGGAAAATCGTGGGGCTCTCTAGGAGAGTGGGCACACAGACCTGGGCCCCCAAGTCTGTGCCCAACAGCACTCCTGAGCTGGCCTACCAGCCTAGCACCTAATCCAATTGCCCAGTCTGCCTTGTGCTTCATTCAGAGAGCTGCTGGGGCAAACAAGCTGCACAGAACACTGGACTTCATTTTACCAGCCTCATACTATGCTCCATAGTCAGTTAGGTTTTCCCCTCATCACAATGGCAGATACAGTGCGGAATAGGAATGATTACAGTTTGGCAAGCACTTTAAGGCACATGTTTGGCAAGATGAGGAGTCACAGGTCCCTAGAAGCTTTATGGCATGGGGAGTGCGAGTGCTGGCTGAGTGCTTTGTTTAGCCTGCTGGGGCATCACCAGCCTCAAAGGCTTGACAGCTTGTGAGAGGGTGCCTTCTGCAAATAGCAATAGCAATAGCAATAGCACTTACATTTATATACCTCTCTATAGCTGGAAGCTCTCTAAGCGGTTTACAATGATTTAGCATATTGCCCCCCAACATTCTGGGTACTCATTTTACCGACCTCAGAAGGATGGAAGGCTGAGTCAACCTTGAGCCCCTTGGTCAGGATCGAACTTGTAACCTTCTGGTTACAGGGCGGCAGTTTTACCACTGTGCCACCAGGGGCGCAGTGGTAAAACTGCATGTCTTGACTGTAGGTCGACTAAGAGGGCAGCCATCAGCCATAGGGACAAGATGTTGCTTGGAGCAAAGGTGTGTTGCCTAAGGCAATTTAGGTGGGTCTCACCCCTTAGATAGTTTCCACTCTATAGTGAGTGGAGTGCCAATCCCTTGTTATTATCAGCTGCTAACATATTAACATATTGTTATCAGCTGCATAAAGTAGTGTCCCTTTACTTCCAATTATGCCTCATGTCTTCATTAGTCTGGGTACAAACATGGGGTTAAGAAATGAGGACTATGATCCTAAGAAGCCCAGTGGAGAGCTTAATGCACTAGGACATATTTTTCTCTCCCCCCACCTTTTCCCCTCCCCCCATTTCCTTTCCTTTCCTTTGAACAGCAGCTCCCTGCTTTCTTATCACAACCTGCTTTATAAAATTATAATTCTGGGAACATTTTCAGAGAAATAAAGCATGGCAAGGAAAATTATGCTATCTCCAATTCATATGACATTTAGATAGGAGATGTACAAATTCCTGAATGTCTGTCTGCCATATGAGCACAAGAAACCATCTTTGGACCAAAAGTTGGTAAATCTAGTCCCACTCAGGCTTATTTCAATAGAAAACTTCAGAGTCAAGTTAAAATCTTCACCAATCCCCATATGTTTTATGCCATTTTATCTTGACCTCTACTATGATCTGCCTACCTTTTTTTTTTTTAAACCATTTTCCTTCTATTTGATTTATTTCAGTAGACCTTATTCGGAAGTGTGCTTTTGGCAAGGGTCACAGATCATTCCTGTGATGGTGGCAGAAGATGGAGAAGAAAAATTGCACCAGGTCACAAGACCAAAATGCAAGCAAGTCTCTAGACTGTGATCTTCCCTAGTCGACCCTGCCTTCTTACTGTAAATCTATGAGAAAGCAGCAAGGGTTATATAATGATAGTGATGATGATCGCACTGCAGCCAAGACATATTGTAGAAGTCAAGCTTGGGCTCCCACATATTACACGTAGAGTTGTCTTTTAAAGGTCTGTCACTCAACAGTTCGCTCACACAAATCAATACCTAAAATCCACTATGGAAACCACCTGAGCAGAACTGTGTCCCCTCCAGTGACCCTGAAAACAACACTAGACTAGCAGGAAGGAAATGACTTAGGATGTGTGTGTTTTTTTCCTTTTAAATCAATCATTTATTTTTGTCTTTTCATCTCCCCCACGCTTTGCACAGACACATCCTAGTTCATTATATTTCCCTTCCGTCAGAAGAAACACAGAGCTGTTGGGGATTTTGCCTCCCCCCAAGGAATTTGATTTCTTCTTCTTGGCCAGTCAATTGAGATCAATTTCTTCCTTGAGGACTAAACATCTTACATCCATGAGGCAAGCAGTGGCTTTCAATAGGAATAGGATCTTCGGCCTCACATTCAGAGGTGAGAAAGAACAGGTTTTGCAGCACAAAGATAGGGACAGGAAGCCAGTCTGGGCTCTGTTCTTACAAGCCCCATAGGCAACATTTCCTGGCAAAATTAGCTGGGCCGATAGTATGAAAGCCCACAGCAATTCAACAGTAACTGGTAAGATGCTAAACAAAATAGCAATGTTGCTCTGCTCATCGTCAATTTTAGAAGAGTTTTTTTAAGTCTATGTAAAAGAAGTGGTACTGAATGCTACACAAAAATTATAAATAAATGTTAAACTGTTAAGTGGTACTGTCAAAATATATTGCTTGTGATGAAATGTCAGATGAACATGTGCAGCTGCCTTATACTGGTCAGATTCTTGGTTCATCTAGCTCAGTTCTGTCTATGGCAGATCAACTTTGGCCCTCCAGCTGTTTTTGGACTACAACTCCCATAATCCCCAGCAACAGTGTCCTATAGTCAAGGATTATGGGAGTTGTAGGCCAACATCTGCAGGAGGGCCAAAGTTGAGCAGGCCTGGGTCTATAGTGACCAGCAAGCAGCTCTCTAGGATTTCAAACAGTGGTCTTCCCCAATTCTACCTGGAGATGCCAGGGATTTTGCCTAGAACCTCTGGCATGCAAAGCAGGTGCTCTTCCACTGAGCTACAGCCCTTTTTCAAAATGTCACAGTCAGTGTTCCCTGTAATAGGGATTGCCAGATGTTGTTGACTACAACTCCCATCATCTCTAGCTGCAGTGGCCTTTGGCTGGGGAGGACGGGAATTTTAGTCAACAACACCTGGGAATCCCTGTTACAGGGAATTCGGGTCACAATCAGTGAGAACAACTTCAGAACTGGAATTTTGTTTTTAATTAACATTACAACCAAAGTGGGTTATTCATCTTTTCAATCATAGCCTTCTCCTCCCCACCTCCCAATAATAATAATTTTTAAAAAACAGTCTACACAGTAGTAGAGTCTTCACAGTTCACCAGGATATTCTAGTTTCTCAGAGGGAATGTCTCCAAATGGTTCAAGTCCTACTGAAATGATCTGGAATACTGGTTGACATCCTGACTAAGAAAGCACTTGCATGATGAGCAAAGTTGCACTCATTATGATTGCAAGACAATCTCATAATTGCACTACAAACCATGGATTTGTGGAGTTGTGCTCTTGTGCTAGAGCACTCTTGCACAAAAGTGCCCTTTAAAACAAATGAGGTATGCCACAGGTTGTGCAGGCTTGTGGTATGCTTGCAATAGCATAACACCCATACGGAATGCAAGTTCCAGACTTAGTGCAAGTAGCAAGCACTAGTACTTATTGCAAGTAGCTTTGCACTAGGGCAATGTATGTCCACTAGTGCTTCATTAGGTTAGTAGCCACTGTGCCCACTTCTGGGCACCACATTTTTAGAAAGACATTGATAAACTCGAACAGGTTCAGAGGAGGGCAACAAAGATTGTGAGTGATCTGGAAATCAGGTCTTATAAGGAATGGCTAACAGAGCTGAGTATGTTTAGCCTGGAGAGAAAAAAGACTAAGGGGAGATATGATATCTGTCTTAAAATATCTGAAGAGCTGTCATATAGAAGGAGTGGACTTGTTTTGTGTTGTTACTGCAGGCAGGAAAAATTGCACCCCCAGCCCCAATGAAGACAGGACATGCTTAGTTGGAGTAAAATAGGGCCACTTTACTAATGTACAGCAGAATAAGACCTGAAACGAGGTACCTAACTAACCAGAGTGCGGGTACTCCTCCCGTGTCGGACTGCCTCCTAAGGAGGGCCGTGCCACACCAGGACAAAGGGCCAGGTACTGATTTGGTCTGGCACCAGGTCCTGACTTCCTCTCAACATGAGGCTTTCCCCCGCCGGGGGGGGCAATCCATACCACCCCCAACTCAAGCCACCAGAGCTCTGAGCTGGTGAGTCAAGCTACCCCCCGAGCAGGGACCATTCTCAACCCTCTGGGCCGCAAAAACCCTGAAGGGTTGTCCCTTGTCCTGCCCCACCCCAAATGGCCTTCCAGCTGAACACCATTAATTCAACTACCCACCCAACACTCACACTCTCCTGCCAAGTGAATGGTTCTTTCAGTCCTACCTATGACTCAAACCCAAGGGACTCCGTGAAAAGTAGGCAGAAAAAAGATGTGCCTACTGCCAATCTGGTGCGACCCAAAAATCCCTACATGGCCCCCACAGGCGACCAGCTATCCCTCATTGAGTGCAGGGTTGGTGAGAGGGTTCAAAACTGCAGAGTGACTGCTTGAAATGTAGGTGGCCGGGACCCCATCAGCCTACCTCCTTCCCTCATTGGCCAGCCCCTGTCATGTGGAGGGGGAGGCAAGGTGGTGCCCATGCCTGCCTCATGTGATGGGGGAACAACCCCCCACCTCATTGTGCTGGCATGGTGGCAGGGAATGGCAAACTCATGGTTGAATTAGAAGGAAAATTTGGAGGTTCAACCTTAAGAGGGATTTCCTAACTGTAAGAACTGTTCAGCAGTGGTACAGCTTGATTTGTGCAGTGGTGGGTTCCTTCACTGGAGGTTTTAGACAGAGGCTGAATCGCAGTCTCAGGGACAGTGAAGCAGATTTCTGCATTGAGAAGGAAATGGGGCTAGAATGTCTCTAAGATTTTTCCCAACTCTAAAATTCCATTATTCCATGAATATGTCTTCTGACCTGTATTGTCTTCTAATGCAGAGAAAAGTGCAAAGTGCAGAAGATAGGGGCAACCTCTTTTTAAAGATCCTTTTAAGAGAATGAGTCAGGGTCCTGGTCAAACAGTATCTCTCTTCCTGGCCCTGGTACTCATGTATTTGAGCAACTTGCCTCTCTGTACCTCGGGCATGGGTCCATTCACCAGCAAGGTTTAGACTGCAGGTGAATGTTCAAGATAATTATAAAACTGGAAGACGCACTTGGGAAGCAGTAAAATCAAAACAATTTGTACAACTACTTGAGGAGATGATCTTATATTTTTCCTTCATCTTTTGGGGAACTACTTGACTCATGGAAGGGTTCCTGATTAGCATTTAGGCAGAGCTTCTGTAGAATAAGTAATTTGCTTCTTGATCACAAACCACTTTCCATCATCTTATTGGTCTTCCACCAGTTCATATTCAGATTTCTGCAACAGGGGTGGACCACCTTTCACAAATGATGTGCCAAGTCTACAGGGGCAGCTCAAGGAGGGGTATCGCTCAAAGAGAAGGTGATATCCCTGCCTGCCTCACTAACCCCACACCACTCCATGTCAGCCAGGCCATGATGCTGCTCCACGCCCCCCATCAGTGGTCACGCCCCCACCTACTGGACTCACCACCAGGGTGGAAGACCTGGTTGCTACCTCTCTTCTTCCTAACAGTGTTCAGCACTGTCCT
This sequence comes from Hemicordylus capensis, assembly GCF_027244095.1. Taxonomy (NCBI): domain Eukaryota; kingdom Metazoa; phylum Chordata; class Lepidosauria; order Squamata; family Cordylidae; genus Hemicordylus; species Hemicordylus capensis. The sequence goes on from NC_069660.1 coordinate 62,256,925, forward strand.
CCAGCTAGCATTAAACATCATTGGCTGGTCTGTCTCTATGTCCTGCAGCAAACATCTGTGCTTTGTTTCCTCCATTTTGAGAGAGACAAAGCACAGAAGTTAGTTGATTTATTGTGCATGCACGTGTTCATTTTTTCAGAGTGCGTGTATTCAAGAGAAAGAGCCAGCCAGCTGGCACAGCCTGAAAGAAAAGGCTGCCACCACCAATCATGGACGTCCACTGCCTGCTACAGCAAGCAACAGCTTATCAGCTGAAAGCAGGTAGTAGACACTATAGTGGCCAGCCTTCCTAGCATGTGGGTTCTTGTGGGGAGCACCGTCACAGCAGGAAGCTGCATGGGGCAGCAGAGAGCAGGTAAAGACCAACTCTCCTCCTTTTTAAGGATCTCACACACCACTCCCCCCTCCCCGCAGTGGTGACAAATCTGTGCATGAATCTTGGTTCGTGCACATCCCTACTGCTGAGGTTATCACTTATTCAAACTCTAAGGCTGCAACTACACCCAGACCAAGGAGGAAACTGCCAGTTTCCTGATTCTGCTTATGACTCCGAGGTTGGGGACAGTGAAGTGGACATCATTAAGGCCCTCCCCCCAGTGCCAGCCAACCTGAGGAATGGCATAACTTCTGAGCTTGCCCAGCCCCAGCTTAAAGCACCTCCATGCATATTTCCTCCTAATACTGAAGAGCCCCAGGCAGATGACACAGATACAACAACTCCTACGGAAAAGGCGCCCATATCACTGTAGGAGATCCAGCTCCAGATGGCATCGACCTTTTGCACCAGTCACCCTAAGGACCACTAGGGGCATTGGGAGTAGAGATAGATAGCTAGGGTTTCCATTCCTTCTCTTTCCTATTTATCTCTGCCCCGTGACCCTTTTATTGATAGAATGTACTCAGGAATTTCCTGGGAGTGACTTCCTCCTCCTCCTCCTCCTCCTCCTCCTCCCCAGAATGCTTCTAGCTCGCTCGCTCTCTCCGAGCACCATGCTTCTATAGGTCTCTCTCTGACCAACATGTAGCCAGAAGTTAGATATAGGTCTTTTCCTATCATCATGTCCCACTGAATAAAGTAGATTATTTTAAGCTTACATGAATCTCCATGTTTATCATTTACACGCTGTTGCCCCTGAGACCTTCTGCTGTAGCTTCTGCTGTAATGGGAGTGAGTTAGCTCCTGAAATACTCTGCTATATAAGTAATTACCCCCAACACCCACACCACTTAAAGAGCTTCAGTCGCCACTTGTAAGCCTCGGGGGTTTAAACAATGGGGATGCATGTCTATCATCACCTCCACAAGACACAGATACAGCAAACCTAAAGGAAGGGACAACTCTTCCTAATCATCCACACCCTTCCACATCATCCACACAAACTCAAGAGCTACAGTCACCACATGCAAACCCTGGAGGTCCACTGGAGTCGTATGTATCAGAAACACTCCATAATGATCCCACAGCTATACCAAGCTGCATAAAAACAGCACATAATGGATGCAGAACACCAGACTGACCTAAGCAGGGTGCCAAACCTAACGTAAATAGGAAAGCCTATGATACATAGTGGCACCTGCTGCATGTCTAACTCAGCTAGACGCCCCTAATCACAGAACAGCCTTCAGCTTGGCTCGCTGTGCCCTTGGCTGGGATTGAAAGCTGTGATATCTTAGAGAGCGCCTTCTTCTGCATGATCCCTACCACATGTTAAGGTCATCTGAGGAGGTCCGTCTGCAGTTACCACTGGTTCATCTGGTGGTGACTCAGAGGCGGGCCTTCTCTGTAGCTGCTCCTGGGCTATGGAGTGCACTCCTGGCAGAAATCCATAATTTGAGTTCATTACTGTCTTTCAGGAGAGCCCTTAAGACCTATCTGTTTGGCCTGGCCTTCCAGGGTTTTTAAACAGCTGTAAACTGTTTTAAATTGTTTGAAATGGTTGCCCTGGTTTCCAGAGTTTTTAGCTGTTTGGTTTTATTCTGTTGTTATAGTTTTGATTTTAATGGTTAACTGGTTTTAATTGTTTTTATTCTGTTGTAAACTGAGCCATTTTAGAAGGGCGGTATATAAATCAAATCAATCAATCAATCAATCAATCATAAATGGATGGAAGATATAAGAAGATTCCTTTCCCAGAATGGCTGTAGCCCTGTGATGCTGGACAAGTTGAAACCACCGAGCACATCCTCCTACACTGCCTGTTTTAGAGAGACATCCGCAATACCCTCATTTTCCCAATACTTACAAGGTTGTCAGGGTGCACAAGCCAGTTCTGTCTCCCTACTACTCTCTGACTGCAACACTTTTAAAACACACAATGTTGTCAAGTTCTGCATGGCAGCATGCAAAATTCACTGGGATCTGATTGCCAGCAAGAATTAATCAGGCCCAACACAGTTCATACCGGAATTGCCGCCCCTGCTACCCAATTATACAATTTTCATCTTATCATATTTTAATCAAATTTTACTATTTTATAGCTTCTCATAGATTTTAGTTTTATGTTCACAGTCTCTAACTTCGTAGCCTCTATGCATTTACCTTATCATATTTTAATTAATTTTATACCACTCCATAGATTTTACTTCAACAACAATAAGATTTTAGCTTCAGCTTTATAGTTACTGTCTCCAGAGGTATAGACTGTTTTTAACACTACTATTGTTATATTTTATCTTTGCCTTGTGAGATGATATGAGGTCAGTTTATCACGATCAAAACAAGGAACTCATAGCAAAGACAAACTTCATTCAGAGGCAGACTTTAGCAGAGGGCCAGTTTCCAGAATTGCCCATGATGTAGATTCTACATTCAGTGGAGCATGGAGACAATTAGGCAGCCTTCAGTCTGAAAATGTTGTATGACCTGGCACTTACATCCATACACCCAGCTAGGGAAGCTTGTCTGCTATTACTGATCTTCATATAAAGAAACCCCTGATAGGGATGTGCACAGAACCGTTTCTTGTGGTTCAGTTAGAATTAAAACCAAATTCAAACCAAATGACTAGTCCGCAAACTGGTTCGGTCAAACCAACTGATGGTTAAGAACATAAGAACTGCCCTCCTGGATCGGGCTCAAGGCCCATCTAGTCCAACATCCAGTTTCACACAGTGGCCCAATAGATGCTGCTGGAAGCCTACAAGAAGGAGCTGAGGGCATGCCCTCTCCCCTGCTGTTACTTCCCTGCAACTGGTACTCGGAGGCATCCTCCCTCTGAGGCTGGAGGTGGCCTATAGCCCTCCGACTAGTAGCCGATGATAGACCTCTTCTCCATGGCTTGTCCAACCCCTCTTCAAGCCATACAGGTTGCTGGCTGTCACCACATCTTGTGGCAGAGAATTCCACAAGTACATTATGCGTTGTGTGAAAAAATACTTCCGTTTGCTGGTCCTAGATTTCCTGGCAATCAATTTCATGGGATGACCCCTGGTTCTAGTGTTATGTGAGAGGGAGCAGAATTTCTCTCTATCCACTTTCTCCACTCCATGCATGATTTTATAGACCTCTATCATGTCTCCCCGCAGTCGTCTTTTTTCTAAAATAAATAGCCCCAGTTGTTGTAGCCTTGCCTCATAAGAAAGATGCTCTAGGCCCCTGATCATCTTGGTTGCCCTCTTCTGCACCTTTTCCAGTTCTACAATGTCCTTTTTTAGATGAACGAGGGTTCAGTCTGTTCGGTTGAACCAGGTCGATCTGCTTTGACCCAGTTCAATGTCCTATGCTTGTAAAGGGAAATCCTGCCTTTAAAAGGCTTCTAAGGGCAGCTGAGGGGCAGCGAGAGAGTACCGCATGGTCACACAAATGGTCACACAAATGCATGGTCACACAAAAGGCCTCTGTGCAGGTGTAGAGATCATGCAAATGGCCTCCACACATGTGGAGGCCAGAACTGTGCCACCATTGTGAGGACGCACTGTTGGGTGGAGTGCCGAGGCAGTGCCAGTAAAGGCCCCCCTCATCCCCCCCCCCGGTTGCCCCTAGAAGCCTTATATAGGCAGGATTCCTCTTTGCTCGCCGTATCCCCCTTTACAAGCATAGGCCCTCAAACCAGGTCGAACCGGTTGGTGCCAAACCAGGCCTGATTTGGTTCAAACTTGGACCGGCTGCCTTTTTTTGAGTCTGGTTTGGTTCGAGTTTGAACCAGTTGAACAAGGCTAATTCAAGTTGAACCCGGTTGATTTTGAACCCGTTCTGCTCACCCCTAACCTGACTTTTTGGTATATAACAAACTCGCTATTTCGCTATTTGTGTGGCTTTCAGGAAAACTGACATTTCCTTAGGCTGAACAAAACCTTTGGTTCTTAATCTTCAGTAAATGTAGACTATTAAAAGGATACATCCAGCATTGGGCAAGAAGTCAAGAATGAAATCCTTGGCTTGCAAATGTTTTCTTTAATAAGTTTTCTATAGGAATAAGTCTTGTAATATATAGCCTTTGAAAAGTCATGTGTTCCTTTTTATAGACCTTGCTTATGCAGCAAAATTAATGAAGCAAAGCAACATTAGATCTATTGGAAAGAGTGGTGATATTGAACCAATGAGAACATCTTTGCAACCTTCATTGATGTTTTTGAGGAATTCGCTGACCCTTTCCTGAATTAGGCTTAGCTGCAATGGATGGACCACTACAGTAAATGATGTACATTGACATAGTCAATGGAGCATCACTAGTGTACACTAGATGAGTTTGTAGAGTGATCAGAGGCCACCTTGGGTGAGTGCACAAGTACAAAGTGTCTTATTAACTCCATAAAAGGGAGAAGAAAATCAATACTTGTAGTTCTGACTTAAGATCATGGTTTTTTGAAATGATCAACCATGTTGATTAGACAGTATATCTTTACAGACACTCTTTCCCCCCCCTCAAACTGAAATTCAAGCATTATTGCTTGCAGTCTCTAAAGATAAATAATGCCATAAAGGCAGTGTAATATTTTTACTCCAAAGATGACACAGAGAAATTATTGTAGTCTGTTTTGTAAAGGATGAAGTGAAGCATACTTAAATGATTCTTTAGCAGAGATGGGCAGTAAACCAGAAACAACTAATTTTTCATCTGATACTTTATCTTACTACTGGATAAATGACAAGTTGCCTGAAGTATTGCTCTAAGTTGTATTTACACAAACAAGCAGGCCATGAAGTTGTTCTCATGAGCAGCCAAGACTGGGCCAGGGCAGTTAAGCCTGGGTTTGGCTGCCCATGAGAACCACTGGGAGCTGCGAAACTCCCAGCAGCACCTCGGTGGCAAACCCACCTAGGGAGCCCACCAATTAGCTGAGGTTAACGGTGCAAGTGCACCCTGATCCTGGGCTAACTGCTCTTGTGTCAGCACCGGCTGCTCCCAGCCGGTGCTGGCACAGGAGCGGGCTCCCGGCAGTCACCACCGGGGGAATCTCCACAATGCCCCATGAACTTGCTTGATGCATTGCAGAATTTCCAGGGGGCTGAATGACATGTCCTGACCCCCCACACCTCCCTGCTGCCAGTGGCAGCCACAGACTGTCCGGGAGTACAATTAGCACACCCAGCAACTCCTGGAGTATTATCTGCAGGGAAGGTGAGCTTCTGCTGCCTTCCCCACTGCCCACCCTCAAGCCCTCTCACTGGATCATGAGAAAGGGCTTCATGTTCAGACTGATGTTGTCTTTGACTGTCTGAAATAGTTGCGTCATCCATTTTTGTCTGATATTTGTGTGGCAAGGGAAATGGAGATCTAACAGTCAGTTCTGGGTAGCATGGCAAAATATTCTGGAGATCAAGTGACCTATGTCATGATACATTCATGAGAAAGGCGAAAGTCCAAATTAGGGGATGACCAACAGCAGTGGATTCTGGAATATGTGAGTTATGTGCAGTGGCTGACATGATGGGCTGCTCTTTGTCAGCATTAGGGACCTGACAGGGCCACTGCACAACTGGAAAAGCAGCTCTGACAGTGTAGCACAACCAGGCAGCTGTGGAACAACTCCAAACTGCTTTCGGGCATTGTTTCCAATGGAAATAGTGCTACACAACTGCAGGGAAGCAGTTTTAAGTCGTTCCACACAGCCCAATCATACTACACTGCTGGGGTTGCCTTTTAAGTTGTGCAGCTGCCCTGGCGGGTCCCTAATATAGGAAGGCTGCCCATAATGTGTCAGCCACTATTATTTCCTACTACTTTGGGAACTGTTCATCAAGGTTTTATGGAACATCGCATAGCCTGAACACCTTCTATCTCCCTACCTTCTGCACTCAAATCTGTATAAATAATTATCAAAATAAGATTTCCAAATATTGCTGGCGGTTCATAAGTAGAAACCCTTGGTGTTACCCAGATAAATGTAAACAGAATGTCTGAAACATATACAAATATATTTTGCCATCACATTGCATTTGACTCCTTCAAGTCAATGAGCTGTGCCCATGAGGTTCTTATTTCATCAGTGAGATACTTCTCTTCTGCTTTGTTTGTTTCAAGACACTCTATTACTAAGCAGGTTGTGATAGTTGATTGCATAGCCAAAGAGTGGGCCATTAATTTATTAGTTATTTGTATGCATTATTTATCTGATGAATTACCGATCCTGACCTGCTTAGATAAGTAATGTCTCCTAGAGATAAAAATGCTGCTGAAGGGACTTGGCTCTTGTGCCAAAGCCAAAACACTGAAAATCAATTTTAATCCTTTTTCATTAAGGTCCTTGTGAGCCAGTGCTTTTCAGATTATGGCTTTGCTTTACGGGAGGTCTCCAAGAAATCTATAAATTAGATTGCTCTGGCCACTAAGATGCAGCTCTGGGTAGAATGTTTGCTGTTTATAAGTGTATCTTAATAACTTGACTTGGGTCATTGCAACATTAAAAGGTCATATTTTATCAAAAATGGTGCTTTTGTGAAAATGTCACCTTGCAGCACCCTTGTTGAGATAACAATTTGCTGGTACATTTACTCTCCTATTGTCATTTCCCCTGAACTTTAGAGTCAAAAGAAACACTTTCCCCAGTACAATCTGTTCCATGTGGCTTTGAAAACACCCTGCAGGGTTGTTCCCAGAGCTGTTGGCAACAAATGCACCAGTTTAATAGTTTGCCTGCTAAGGGAAGCATCATGTGGCAAATGCATTGGTTGAGTTGCTGAATATGCTGGTTATTTCCTAGTACAAAAAATCACCCCAACAAAAATATTGCTTCTGCTAAGAGAGATTGCAAGAAGAAAACCATTGCTTAGAATGCATCGCACCAAGGAAGAGCATTTAAAGATCTGATTCAGAGAGGGAGAAATCTCATCTCATCAAAGGTTAAGTAAGCTGAACCAGATGCTAAGGGTACAGCTGTAGTCAATAAACCATGGGTTTCTTATCTATTCATTGATCACCACCATCTCATACAAACACATCCATTCATCTATTCTTCTCACAATCTCCCTCTCTGTTGTTTACTATGTTGATTCTGTCTGCTCCTCAAATCTCCAGCCCTGACAGTATTCTGTTCCTTGTACTGGCCAATACTATAGTATTGCACATTTTCCTACAGCTGAAAACATGGGCCAACATCTTGATTTATGAAGTTCCAGTGCTTTGATATGTTCCAGTGCTTTGACATGTTCCAGTGCTGTGGACATGACTGAAAACTCAGCACCAGCATTTGCTCAGGGGTGGGCAAATTTTGACGATCTCCTTTTCCCCTGGAAGTATTCTGTGTCATCTGCAAATATGTCCCTGAGGTTCATACAACCCTCAGGGACATATTGTTAAGTGTCACAGAGGACTTCAGGAAGCAGGGAAAGCCATCAACACACACACACACGCATAGGGAAGCTGCTTGTGTCCCCCCCAGCCACACCCCTGCATCTGACATCAGACATAGGGTGGCATGGCGTGCTTGCAAACAGAGCCGCACAAAATGGGGCATGCTGCTCTGTTTGCGAACACGCCACACCCCCTGCGTCTGATGTCAGACGCAGGGGGCATGGCTGAGGTGTGAGTCACAGCCCCTGAGTACGGCAGCCTGGTTCTTTGATACCATTCCCACAATGATGGCTCTGCCTCTGCAAACACACTTGCAAGCACCTATGCTACGTTAGTCTGGAACCTGTCCAACCCACTGGTGCTTTTCATGAAGCAGCAGCACTCCATTAGACAGGATGTTTGCCATGGTCACTGATCCCCTGACCTGTGCTAAGGTAAAAGCCATTACACTAGCTGATGGGATATTAAGTATTCAGTGAGATATAAAATGGAATATTAAAGGTACTAAGTGCAAAATACAAAAAGGGCATGTTCTCTACTGGATCCCAATCCAGTCCGCCTTTCAAGCAAACATATGCATGTGTGTGAGCCTCTTTTCTCCTATGCTATCTCATGTGGCTGCACAGTATGCATGAATATCAAGACCACATGGATAGGTTTGATCACATGGGTCTTTGCCATCAGACTGAAATCCTCCACTTTGGCAGGGTGTCAAGTACGTGGTCAAAAGATCTGCGCATCAATCCTGCCCACATGGCTGTCACATTCATATACACAGCACAGCAGCATAGGAGAAGCAACAGCTTCCACATTGTGTGTGCATTAGGAGCCCTGATTTTGCAGTTCGCAGGCATGTTGTTAAGACTTACTTTGTAATTTATTTAGCATGATGCATTATCTAGCACAGTATTGAATCTTTCCCTAGAGGGGAGCACTCTGTATACAGAGAATACTAGAAACAGGATATTTAAGGGCTGCTTCTGCCATTATTAAAATGTTTCTATATGGAGATAAGATCAGTGTAAGACGTATGTGCATGCAGTGATGTGTGCAGTGCAACACAAGGGTTTTTCATGCTTCAGGTATACCAGTCAGGCAATTAGCTGATGTGCACAGCTCAGCTGGGTAGCAACAACAGAAGCAGCACAACTGTCTTACAATGCAATACAAGGAAGCATTTTCATGAAAATTTAGTATTTTTATGCTAAGTCCTTCAAACATATGCAGCATTTTATTTAGAATAAAATAATAATGAGCTATATCAAGGAATCTGCTGTGGTGTGGATTACAATTGATGGACATGTTCTTACCATTTCATGGATACAGCAGATCAGGAAAATAGGTGTATTCCTATGCAGTGGGTCACTATACCAGATCGTTGACTGTGGGTCCCCAAGGACCAATAGCAAGTGCAGAGGGACAAACTCACACAGCTCCTTGCCCATGCCTCAACCAAGCACACATACCATCCAAACATGTAAATACCCTCAGGATTATTGCCAGTAGGAATGATGTGTCTATAATATTACAACCAACAATGGATTGCCCTATGAATTGGCTGGCCTGCTTCCACCAAAAGATGCTAGCCAAAAGCAGCATCCTAAGTAATGTGCCTTTCAGTAGGCCCACCCTCTCCCACTTTCTTCAACAATGCCACATGCAAGATTTGAGGAGGAGTCCATGCATCTATTGAGTCCACAGCCTTAGCTGCAACATGCAAATGTTTCTTGATCCAGTCCCTCATGTTTCATCATTATGCTCATTCCAATGGGGAATCTACTGGTGTTGGCCCAATGTAGACAGTGCCTGTACTACATTATCCTAAAAGGCTGGTGGGAAACCATAGTGGTGCTGTCAGCATCATGGCCAGAGAGAGGTCAAGGTGCTGTCCACAATGGTGAGTAATCAGCTATGTCTCTCTCATCCAATTCTGCTTCCTGTTTCACCTCCTCACAAAATCGCTATCAGTGGTTGCAATGTTAGCATCCCATCTAGGGGAACAGCCCCAGAATCCAAGCCATGGCTTGGATATTGGCTAGAGAAGTCAAAACATCAGAGGCTACTGGATTATACATGGTTCCAGTAGGATTAATCATGCCCTATGTGGATAAAACTTTCAGTGGGATTCCTTCGGCAAATCATAAGTTGCTGAAGTTGGTTAACAATCTAAAGTTACTGAAGACATTTCACTAAACTCAAGCCTTTGCCATTTTTTCACCTTACCTGATAATTTCCTTCAAATAAATGCTAGGATTTTCATAGTAAGCATTGCTTCTAGTAAGTTGAGTCATTGACACACAATCTGCACAGGACAGGTGAACAGTTGAATATTTAAGGCTTTTTGGAAAGTTTCCAAGCTGAAATTCTGTCTACTTCCAGCATTCTGAATATATCCTTTTATTCATTTGAGGGTTTCCCCCCACCCCTTTTCCTTGTTTTTAATTCACTCCTCAGTTCATGGTCTCACTGAAGTTTACCAGTATTAAATTTGGGATCTGAACTGTTTACACAGCATAAAGCACTAAGTGCTTCCAAAGATATTGAAGGATTCCAGCAATATATTTCACTGATGGAGCTAGTAATGTGTCAGAGTTGTAAATCCAAAGAATGTGGTGCCATATTGCAGTGATGTGATATAACAATTTCAGCTTCCTTTTTGCACTAGGCATAGTGGTTTGTAAAAGCAAAACTTACAGTTTTGAACCTGAAGACATTTCTGTGCTTATAGAACTGAGAAGTGAAGGTTGCTTGAGTTTATCTGAATTTCTTTTCTTGAATTCACTTTGCTTTTCCAGGACAAAGGATAGGACTTCACAGGCTAATACTAATTTGGGAATTTGTACAGTTGTTACAAGTCTTTTATTTCCACACAGTGAGTCCTTTCGCTCCTGCCCTTTCCCCCACAGATGAACAGAGGTTCCATTTGGATCTGCAAGCCCAGCACACAAACAATTACAGTAGCTGTGGTCACCATGGAAGAAACCAGGAGCTGGATCCACCAAGGATTGACGCTGCATCCCAGCATGCATCAGGCTGCCAGGAGAAGGGAAAACCTCATCATGTGTCCTCTGGCTACAAGGGGTCAGGAGGCAGACCCAGCTCTATTCAAGGCAGTGTAAGGAATGGAGTATAGAGTGTTCTGTGCAGAGTGGCACATTCAGAGTTGGCAGCTCCTGTAGCCATAGCTCTCTATTACAATGACAGTCACACACTGCTAGGGACTGCTTGAAATGGTGAATGCTCACTCATTACCAATCCTCTGAGGTAGGACAGCCCCTAATTCTCAATTAAGAGAAGGGTACAAGATCAGGGTTTCCCTAGTGTTCAGGACCTGGGCTGGAGGGATTCCCTTGGGGTCACACAATCCTGGATCTCTGGTTATACTACTTCCTACATTTTATTTCATGATTGTGTGAACAACCAACCTAGTATCATTTGCTGTTAGATCTCAAATTTCTCTTGGGTGCTCCCTCTCAGGTCAAGACCTTCCCCACCCCCCGCATTTTGTCTTGGTGAAGTGGGAACCATTGCTTTACAGATCCCTCTCACACCATGGAGGTAATGACAGACGTTCAGGGACAAACAGCTGTTCTTCCCCCTGGTTAGGAGGGCCAATGTAAAGAGTGGGGATAGGCTACAGCGTGGTCTCCTCCCATTGCAGAAATGAGGCATGCTGCACAGCTCTCTCACTGCCAACATAACATAAGAGGGAGTGATTGAGGATCAGATGGGTTGTCCCTACCCATCTTGAGACTCAGGAGGGGTGGGGTAGAGAGACTGATTGCATCACTGGCCAAATTGGTGCAAGGTGGCATCATCTCTGTTGCTGGAACAACTGAGTCATCCTTGTGAGTGTCCCAGCCCTGGGCAAGGCAGGGACTCCTCCTCCAACAAGACCTGTAACAGCTGTCCAGGACTATTTAAATTTAAGGCCAATTATGAAAAGGGGTGAGCAAGACTGAAGTCACCACTTCCCACTGAAACCAGAGCTCCCTCTTTCTGATTTCATCCCTCAGAAAGGATGAAGAACAAAGAGCTCATGGGCGTACACAAGGACCAAAGTGAAGGAACATCTCCACTCCTCCTTTCCCAAGCCGAGGCTAGAAAGAAGGCTGGGGAAAGCCAGAAAGAGACCTTGGGAGTCTACAGGGGCCTATCCCCTCTCCCAAACACCCCTTAGCAGTAGCTGAGACAGCTGCAGTAGCTGCTGACAGCTAGCATATATGTGCTAGCTGCAGAATTCAATCCATGTCTTCGGTACTGAGGGAAATGGTAGCTCCTGTGGGGTTGTGGCATGTAGGAAGTGGGCAGTGATTTAGGGGGAAGAGGGTCACTACAACTAACTGTATGATGTTGCAAGGTGCACCTGGACCAGCACTATGCAGATATGTGACTGCTAACGAGCCAGCCACACCCAGTCGCTAATTGACCAGAGGCATGCTTTGGAATGCGCTCCCTAGTGAAATAAGAGCCTCCCCATCTCTGACCATTTTTAAAAAGTCTTTAAAGATGCATCGGTTCACCCAGGCTTTTAACTGATACTGTTTTGATTGTTGTTAATGTTGTTTTAGAATATTGTTTTAAAAAATTTAAATTATTGTTTTTACGATTTCTTGTTTGTCTTTTTAATTAAGGTTTTAATGTTTTATCTTGTAAACTGCCCAGAGACGTAAATTTTTGGGGGGTATAAAAATATGTTGAATAATAAAATAAATAAATAAATGCTACCACAATTGCTGCTGCTACGACTACAACAATTATTTATATACCACTTTTCATCATCATCATCAACAACAACAGCAAGCAAAGCAGTTTACACAGAAAAAAGATGGTCCCCAGTTCCCAAAGGGCTCCGTCTAAAAAGAAGCCAAACACCAGCAGACAGGCAAAATTCATCCCCAGCAAAGCATCTCACCAGTGGCGGTTGCTGATTTCTACCCTGTGCTTCTTTTTGATTGTGAGCCCTTTTGGAACCATCTTATTTATTTTTACTTTTCTGTATAAACTGCTTTGAGAACCTTTTTTTTAAAAAATAAGCAGTATACAAATATTGGGGATAGTAGTAGTAGCAGAAGCATCAACCACTAGAGAGATGCTTTGCTGGGGTTGCTTAATATAAAGTGAATCATCACTTTGAAAAGTGCCCCTTTGCCCAGTTAACAGGGGGGATCTTGGGACTCCAGCATCAGTGGAATTGCTGAACAAGCCTATTGAGTCAGCAAATGTACTACACAGTGATGACCCAGATGACCCTTGGCCACCACTACTGATGTACTAACAGATTGCATGGACACAGTCCCCCTCCCACTAGGTCACTTGCTCAGTAGCAGCAGCCAGGGCCAGCATCAGACAAATGCTGAGAGCCCATTGTTCTGAAAGCCCCACTGAGGTGCTGCCCCAACCACAGCAATGCTGAAAGAGAGGCAGTGCTAAAACTAATGGGCTTACTGGAGAGTGGTTAGCAGTGGACATTCCTCTCTTTCAGTGCTCTTGCAGCTGGGATGGTGGTGCCATTTTCCCCAGATGGCCAAACCACATCTGGGAGCTAGGCATTTGTGAAATCAAAAAGGACTAAACTTTCACCACCGCTGAAAGCAAGGCATGTCCAACCTGCCATTGACCACTGCCTGGTAAGCCTGTTGGGCGGGAGCAGCCAGTGAGGGCAGCGTCGGTGGAGCTAATAAGCAGGTGCTTACCATCATATAAACAGCATCTGCAAGATGTGGCGCTCTGCCCGCAGTCCTCCCAGCATCTGGCGCGGCCACGGTATAGCCCTAACCTCTCTGCATGTGTGGAGCCTCCACACATGCACAGAGACCAGGGCCATGCCACGACCCCACAGAATGCCACCGCCTGGGATTGTTGGCAGACCGCCACAGCTTTCAGGTGCTGCTTACACAATGGTAAGCACCAGGGGCATAGCAAGGTTGGAGTGGGCCCAGAGACAAGATGTTAACATGGGGCCCCCCTCACTGAAGCTCAGCTCATGAAGTAAAGAAATCTTAAATGAGGCTGAATAGTTTAAAAAAAAGGGGTGTGTGTGTGTGTGTGTGTGTGTGTGTGTGTGTGTGTGTATCCTATGTGCCACAATAGAACATCATCCTAATTTATTTTTTTTAAGGTTTTGTAAATTGTGGACGATGCAAGTCATTTAATGGTACTAGAGAAAGACATGCTGTCTTTAACACTCACATCAATTTCAGAGGATGAATACAACTGAAGGAAGCCAGGGCGGGTACACGGCTAGGGGAGTCAGTCATGTGCCTTGCCTCTGGGGGGCCCCCCAAGGCAGTGGTCCCCCAGACAACTGTCTCCCCTTGCCCTATTTTAGTTACACCCCTGGTAAGCACCTGCTTATTTCCTCCTTAAAGGTGTCTCTCTCTGCCTCCCCAGTGCTGCCCTCACCGGCCGCTCCTTCTGTTGGGTGGACCCTGACATGTTTACCAGGCAACGGTCAGCAGTGGTGGCAGCACTCCTCATTTTTAGTGCTGCTGTCACTGTGAAAGCAAGCTGTTCCTGCTGCCACTGCCATCTGCTTTCTGGAAAGCCTGACAGGGCTCAGTGCAGGGTTGCCATATCACCAATGCAGGTGGGGAGTCAACATCATGGGTGGGCAGCAGAGAGCCTTGCTCAGGGGCCCACCACAACCTGGAGTGGACGCTAGTGGCAGCTTCTTCTGATATGCTGTATCCTCACCCCCATGAGGCACTGCTGGTTGAGGGTCATAGCTGGAAAGGTCATGATGACAGCAGGTACTGTACATTTACAATAACCACTCCATAAGGAGTATAGTTTGCATGAACTCATACAAATATAATGGTTGCCAGCACATAGCTTGTTGATTAGCTGGTGCTTCTTCCAGGAATGCTTTTGTTGTGACTCAAAATAGCAGTCCTGGGGATGTATTGGAAGAGATCATCACTTAACTAAGTTCCTAGTCAATATGTATTGAAATTCAGCAATGAATGTATTTCCTGACCAATATGGATATGCTAGGAAGAGCAATTAGCTTAAGTGTATGGAGCACCAAGATAGTGTCAGCTTTGAAAGCATCACATGGAAGCATCATGTTTGCAGCTATGGAGTGCAAGTGTTTTATCAATCAAATATGAGTAATAAAAATGTGGTGCACTGGACACACATCTAACTCTGAACAATTGGATTCCACACCCACCTGTATTTGCATGCATGCATTCATGCATGCATACATACATACATATATAATACATACATACATACATACATATTTCAAAACAAAATTATTACTAATTGTACCTACGCTACATTCGTTAACCTACAACTCATTTTAGAGAGCAGTCATTTATCAGCTGGAAAAATCACACCTCTGTTAAGTATATAGTAATCATGTCGAAAGAAACTGTTTAAATGCAAAAGTTAATGCATTAAAACAACTGAGTGGCAGAAGCCTTCATGGCTGTGTTGCACAAAAAGGGAAGCAGCCATGTAGTAAACTCTCCTAGCCATCTTTTTCTGACTAATGAAATCCGCTTTCTTTTCCAGTGGATCAGTAAACTCTAACAAAAGAGCTGTCCTTTTTAATCACATTCTCCCTTCTCATCCTATTCTCTCTACATACACAATCACATTCTGTTTGCTGATCCTACCACAGAAGCCTCAGGGCCAAAAAAAGTATTTTTGAGCATGATTATATACTTCTCTCCATTGTGCTTTTTACTGCCATTCAGCATTATAGAGTTCTGTGCCATTGCAGATTAAATGAGACAACAAAATGCTCTAAAGGGGTGCATGTTCATGTGTGTTCCCGAAATGCATATAAGACTTGATTAAGTTTTATTTCCATAGGGAATCCCACTAGATATTTACTGCTCTTATTAATGAATGGAATAGTATCCCTTTGTACTGAATGCTTGGAATGTACACATAATAAATACACTAGATAAGAGTCAAGAAACATTGTTGGCTATTGTACTACTGTCTTCCATAATTGGGAATAAGCTAGATGTAAAGACTGTCTGCCTACAAACTGGTGAATTATAAATTCTGTATCACTTGATTGTGAAAGCATTCTCCACTCAGTTCTCACAACCAGTCTATATAGCCTTTGACCAGGCTGACAAATTTGACTGCTGTCAATCCCCATCATGCTTGGGAGGTCAGGATTAAGCCCATAACCATTCTGTAAATTGTAGATTTCAAAATGTCCTACCAGTTTTCAGTTTTAAAATGGCCTGACCCCTTCTCAAACAATGTCTACTTATTTTACTTTAATTAATTGTGGCTTTGCATGCAACTTCTGTTGTTTAGCTCATGTTTGCTGGCCATGTTTAGATTATTGGAATAGGCTTTAATTTTCGTGTAAGAACATAAGAAGAGCCCTGCTAGATCAGGTCAAGACTTATTTAGTTCAACATCCTTTCCCCCCACACTGGCCAGCCAGATCCACCCGGGAAGCCCACAAGCAGGAGGTGGGCATACACCCTCTCCCATCACTGTGTGGAACTGTGAGGAACTTTCAAATTCACATTTAATTCCACTTTAGAAGTATGTTCAAAATTCTAATATTGAGCAGGCTAGAAATCTAATACTTACCAGCCTTGTTCAAGGCCCACATCACCTCTAAGTTGTTATGATTAGGACAATGAAGTCTCTAAATAAGTATTACAATAATAATCAAGTATATAAACAAAGGTGATAGGAAGCCCTGTCTATTCAAGCCCCTTCCTGTGCAATAGTAGGAAAGCTGCCTATCCAGTGTTGTTATTTTGATAGTTTCTGTGCTCCCAGCCACTATTGGCACCAATGCCCCATCCCTGGAAGAAACAGAACAGCACAGAAAAAAAATAGAATGTAACAGCTGCAAATTGAGGAAGGCAGGATAAGCCAACAGATAAGCAGAAGCCTCAACTTCCTTCCTTCCTTCCTTCCCTCCTTCTTTCTTTCTTATACCACCCTATACAAAAAGTCCCTGGGCAGTTCACAATACAAAACCATTAACACATTAACAAAATTAAAACAATTAAAATACAATAAAGCTCTATTGTTTTAAACTATATTTAAATAAAATAAAACTCTGAGGCGCTACACATGATCAATCTGTAGAGTCTCATGGAGTTATGCAGGGAGAGTGGGCTTAGTCTGCTCTCCCTGCAATGAGCAGTCAGTTGTTGCTGGGCAGCCGGATTGGCCGCTCAGAAAAGCAGATGCTTCGATCAGGGGCTACCACGCCTGGACGTGGCTCTTTCAGGAGCTCAGGGGAAGGGGAGCACCGCCGTGTGGCTCCCAGAGCCCCAGGAAGGCACCGTGCACTATTCCCCCTCCCCTCTCCCCTCCACCCCAAGTGTTCAGCCATGGCTACAAGCAGCCATGACTGACACACAATCAAGTAAACAAGGTTAGCAAACAAGCACTTGCTCCATTAACCATGTTTAAGGGGAGGGGTTTTTAGGCAGGCTAGCCACCGTGGAACCACCGGGCTTGCCTGCGAATCTGGTGGTTCTCATGAAGGGGGAAATCTATTTTCCCCCATCGTAATAATAGCCTCTCTACCTTTATGGCCTTAATGCCCCCATGGAGTCCTTTGCCACCAGGGAGCATGGGAAACAGAGTTCTTAGTGCCTCTCTATATCATCAACTGAGATAGCTTTGGTAGCATTGGGAACTCTATTTCCGAGCATCCTCAGTGATGATGAATTTGTTTCAGCATACCTCTACTGAAACCTCCATCCACACCAGCCTTCCTTTCCATTGCCAGCATCTGTGGCAAGACAAGTTTTGGTAAAGCATGGATTGGTGGCAGTAAGTGCTCATACCAGGGCAAGCCAATATGAACTGGTCTACATTTTGGCAGAATTTAGTCTTGGCTCATAATGACTCCATACCAGGGCAGTTAATTCCCAGACCCACTTAGTTCTGAATATCAGCACTATCACTATTAATGCTAAACAGCTTAAGAAAATTGTGATCTACAAGTGTGGCTTATTAATGGCATTCCAATAAGGCAAGAGAAACAAAAACACATTGAAATAAGACCCAGAAATGTGCTACCTCTAATTTGTTGATCTAAAGAGTTGTGGAAACCAAGTAAGAGTTAGGAAAGTGAAAGAAAGCCAAAGAGGTCAGAAAACTTGGCACAATTCCAGAATATGAACAATGACTAGGCCATGAAAGGTCAATGTCCTGGGATTCTGCATACCAACAACATAGTTGTGTTTGTTGCACAGCTATAGGACCAAGGGAAGATCTGGAAATACAGAGGGCTTAATTTTATGTAGCCAATCAAGAGTGGTTTGGATATGAGCTTTGGTAGGCCATGGTGTCATTGAGGCTACTATGTAGCTCTCCAGAGATAGTAACTAATTTCAAGGCTGGCTGGTAGAACTATGATCCCTAGCATCCAGACCAAAAGGTCTGAGCTCAGCAGACATGCTGAGCAACGGCTTTGGGGGACTCAGATACGTGACTTCTTCACAGGGGTTGGGGTTTGTTTTGTTTTGTTTTGTTTTTATAAGAGTAAGCCAAGTTTTAAAAGTAGGAGACCAGTAGATTTTTGCAAATACAGAAGGCTCTCAATTTAGAGCACTCCAGAGTGCTTCTATTCATATTTAGACCTTGACACCACTTTAAAATGGGTATCATTGAGAGGAAGTGATTAAAGTTTTATTGCTTAGACAGGTTCTTTGCACAGTTCCTTTTTTCCTGTTTGGCGCTGATTAAAACTTCCTTCTGCACAGTTGGTTTGTGTTGGGATTTCTGTGCCACATCTCAGCAAAATTCCTCAGGAGACGTACTAACAGAAATAAATGATAAAAATAAATAGTTAAATACTTAGAATAAAATAAAATTAAATCATCATCATCAACAACAACACCTTACAAATAGTGAGGCTGTTGGCACAAACAGTGGGCCTGTTCATATGCGCAGCCAAGAGCCCACTTGGCTGCACATGTCTACCACCAGGAAGCCAGTGGCTCCCGGCAGTGGCACAGTAGCAAACCCGCTTAGGGAGCTTGACGCTTTGGCAGGGTTAAGGGTGTGAGGGCGCCCTTAACCCGAGATTAGTGCTTGTGTATCGGTGCCACATGGCACTGAAACTGATACAAGAGCAGGCTCCCAGCCAAATGCGGCCAATGGCTAATGTAACTAAAGCTGTGCATGTGCACCTAAAAAAGGCATGCCTGATAGCACCCCTACTTCTGAGACACAGGAGTTCATCTATGCTGGTGGTGGGGTGTGTGTGATTTTCACTGATCTCCCTTTTCTCTGAAAGTGCTCTGTGCTGCATGAAATTATGTCTGAGAGTTGTGCAGAGACATAGTTTTGTGCTGCACAGAGTGCTTTTGGAGGAAGGGCAGACTGGTGAAAATTGCTCCTCCCGATGTAAGCCTCTGTGCTTCAAAAGTAGGGATAGTATCACTGCATGTGTGATTTTCTGAGCCCATGCATTCTGCTTTTGTTATGATGTCAACCATTGAGGGCAGCCTCAACAGGGCCTCCTCTCAGTATCTGAAGGCTTGGGTGCAAGGGGAAATGTACAGAAGTCATTCCTTCAAATAACCGGGACCCAGTCTGCTAAACAAGGATTTAAGGGTTAAAAAAAACAACACTTAGAATTATAGCTGGAATTAACTGGTACCTGGTACATTTCCTTAAGGAGTGGTGTTGTAGACCAGCTGAAGTTGCTAAACAGTCACAGACAGGCCTACTTGACAGAGAAGCCTTGTAAAAGTATGACTAGCTATGCAATTCTAATGAGCCACACTGCACTTCTGACAATGTATAATGCAATATTATTTGTATTATATTAAGTATTGTCACTGAAAATCTCTTAGCTGTTTGCTTGATGGTGTTGTCAAGGGCATCTGTGGTTCCTGACTAATGGAATACTTGTTCAACAGCTCATCTGGAACTTTGGCATAAGGTTATCCAAATGAAAATCCTGTACACAGTCAGGCTGCTTAAATCCCACTTACTTCAATGTGATTTCATGAGCCTTTGTGGAAAACCTTGAGCTTCGGGGGGGGGGGGGAATCTGTCCTTTTCCATTTGAAACCACCTCAACAAGTCAAATGGGTGGCTATTTAGCCCCCCTTTTCATGAATGCATAATCATTCTTAGAATATTAGTGATGCACTTCAGTGCATGTAGATAAATAAATATAAGCGATAAAGAGTATGCGTGTCCATATAAACCAGCAGTTTTATGTTCTGACAAAAATTAAAATATCATAAGATGAAGGCTGCAAGGGGACCCCTGTAGGGAAAGCCTCTTTGTCTAATGACCTTTCTCATTCTGTGGTGGCAAATACAATAGCCACAGCTCATAAATCATAGTGCAAGAAAACATCCGGTGGGCATACTTTGACACTGTTTGCATATTTAAATGTCACCACTCTCATAAAAGAAACACAAAATGCTTTTTCTCTCTCAAAAATGTCAGCCCAGACTGGATTAAGAAAGATAATTCAGAAGTATTTCCAGAGAATAATTGTCACTGTCATCTACCTGCAATGTACTTAACAAATGAGGATAGGGCTTTATTAGGAAAAATTATGATTATTAGAGTAATTAATCAGCCTCTTCTGACAGCTTCTCTGAGAAAATAATCTCCAAAGGCCAAGGGACTACAGCAGACCATTTTGTTGAAGAAGCACTTCAAGTACAAAACATTTTCTCACTATTAGATATTTTTAAAAGGTGCTTGTCTGAATAGATTTCAGTTATTTTTCAAAGGACTGGTGAAAGCCTTGCACTTTGTGAAGGAAAGACGTAATAATGATCCCTTTCATGAAACAAAAGGTATTTTTTGGCAGTGACAACTGTCAATCTCTGCATATTTCTACACCAGAAATAAAATTAGTTATGCCAAGAGTAAGGCTGATAAGCAAATTATCTTATGCGTGTAAAAACAAATATCACAACTTGAGAAATCCTTGTAATATTTTTGGGGTGGTGAGGAGATAGAAATACAGATTACAATTAATTTTGTTGTATAAATTCATTGTTACATCTAGAACAGAAATGAATATGTATTTCTGCTATTCAAAAAGTGGGCATTTTATTTCAGTGAGAATCCTGCTTTAAGCCTCTGACTAAGGATGTGTAAATAGATTCATGGCCAAATAGATTCAACTTGCACCTAGGTAATTCAAGTGATCCAACCTTGAATCAAATCACCCTTGAGGGTGCTTACAGATTTGAGGTCAAATTGTATCACCCTTGATTTGGGCTTGAATCGTTTTGGCAATTTGACCCTCCATTTTGTCCCCAGCGGTCTCCATTTTGTCCCCTCCAAACTTCTGCCTTCGCTACCAGGGGTAATTTTTTAGGCATTTTAATGTGTCGCTTCTTGGTTGTGAAGTGACTTGTTCATAGGGATTCCCTATGAAGAAGTCATTTCACAACCAAGAATCCACAACACAAAAATTCCTAAAAATTCACCACTTATTTATATATTTATTACATTTATATCTCACTTTTCCTCTGAGGAGCTGAGAGCAGTGTACATGGTTATGTTTACCCTCACACCAACCCTATGAGGTGGGTTAGGCTGAGAGAGACATGACTGACCCATAGTCACCTAGTGAGATTCATGGTTGAATGGGGACTCAAACTCGGGTCTTCCTAGTCCAGAGCCAGTGTGGTGCAGTGGTTAGAGTGCTGGACCCGGACCGAGGAGACCCGAGTCCAAATCCCCATTCAGCCATGACACTTGCTGGGTGACTCTGGGTCAGTCACTTCTCTCTCAGCCTAACCTACTTTACAGGGTTGTTGTGAGGAGAAACTTAAGTATGTAGTACACCGCTCTGGGCTCCTTGGAGGAAGAGCGGGATATAAAATGTAAATAAATAAATAAATAAATAAATAAATAATCCTAGTCCAACACTCTAACCACTATGCTGGCTCCAATTCCCTTGGCCCAGTTCCTTTGGGGGCTGGGTAGCTGTTGGCATCCATGAGGCCCTGCCACCCAACCTGCTTTGGTACCCTCTAGCCCTTAAAAATTCAGTTGAATTGATTCAAATTCAAATAAATTCAAATTCAAATTGAATCATCCTAGATTCAAGGGCAGCAGATTCCAGCTCTCATTGAATCAGGCCGATTCTATTCAAACTCAAATTGAATTGCAGAAATCAATTTGCCCACATCCCTATGGGATGGAAGGAGTGGCTGCCCCCACTGCCCTTCCTGTGGTGGCCGCCGGCACTTTTAAGTAGTTACTTGCTCCCCTTCCACCTGCCCTATCCTTAGGCAAGCAGCCCCTCCGCCCCTTTACTGGTAAAGGAGAATCATCACCGGATTCCCCTTTACCAGTAAAGTTCCAAGCTGGCTTGGTTCAAACCAGGCCTGGTTCATTCTAACTTGTACCAGTTAGACAAGTTCGGTCTAAATTGTACGGCCCGAACCTGTCAAACCAAGCCAAAGTGATGTCGAGCTTGGCTCAAACCAAGCCGGCTCAAGCACGCCTACCCTCCATGGGCTTCCTCTTTCCTGGAAAAGCCCTGAGAGAGTTACTCTGCCATTTATTTCTGGAATTTAAAACACCTTTTAATAATATAATTGTTGTAGCATCTACTTTGTCCCACAGCATATCTATTTCTTGAGGCCTCTTCCTAGTCATTCCCCGCTCTTAGACCATAGGAACCATGTTAGACTTTCATCTTAGCTAAACCAACAACTTCTCTTCCCCTCTCAAAGCTGAAAACCTTGTTTGTTGAGCAATTGGTGTGTACATTAATGCTTTCTGATGTCATATCCATTCAGCCAATTCCTGCTGAAGGCTTTACCATCAGAAGCACACTTTGGGGGGGGGGGTAATGTCAGAATCAATGTATCTTCAACAGTCACTATCAAGTGATACATTTATTAAGATCAACCAAAAAGACAGAAAACCTTAAGCAGGTTTTCAGGTTATCCAAAATTTGTCATCAGGTTGTATGTTGAGCAAAGCAAAAAGGGGGGGGGGGAGTGGAGGATTGTGGCTGGACATGGTGAGATAGCCCTGGATGCAGCTGACAACAGTCTTAACATGGAGTACAGAAAGAGTTAAGCTGACTGATGTTGTTCAGCCCTACTAGGTGCTACAAATGATCTCAGGCCACTCCCAGGCTTCTAAGGTGAAGAATTTCCCCATTTGTAGAAAATATAAATTCCAGCTATTCTGTCTCCCATACAGGGGCATAGCAAGGTTGTAGTGGGCCCAGAGACAAGATTTTAAAATGGGCCCCCCCTCACTAAAGCTCAGCTCATGAAGTAAAGAAATCTTAAGTGAGGCTGAATAGTAACAGAAAGCATAGTTAAAAGATTTATTTTTAAAGGTTTTGTAAATTGTGGATGATGCAAGTCATTTAATGGTCCCAGAGAACAACATGCTGTTCTGGTAGCTCCAGGTCTTAACACTCACATCAATTTTGGAGGATGAATACAACTGAGGGAAGCCCGGGTGGGTGCGCGGCTGGGGGATTAAGTCATGTGACTTGCCTCTGGGTGGAGGCCAAGGCAGTAGGCCCCCAGACAACTGTCTCCCCTTGCCCTATTATAGTTACACCCCTGCTCCCACACAAATTAAAACACATAGGTCCCTTTTAAGGTTGAGAACAGAAGGTAAAGAGAAAAATTGTTGTCTTTATGTTAGCAAAGCTGGAGATAAATTTCTGATGGTGCACTGATAGTCAGATAGAAGCCAAATTGGTAATATTAACTAGTGGTTAAAGGGCATTAAACCCCCACTACACCTGCAAAGTAAAGTCCATCTTCTGGAGGTAGATATTTTCCTCTTGTTTCAAAATCACATTTAAAAATCCAGTTTTGAAATCTTATTACAAAAGGTATGTACAATAATTCAATTCGTGCCACTGTAAAATGGTGACATCTGGTGGGAGAAACTCATATTATATGCCAAATTACCTTTCTTCATTTGATATATTATTGTTTAGAATCATGTTCATGTATACAGCATTTTGTGAAATTAATCTTTATTAGCTAAACTATAGTTATTCCCATTTTACAGACAGAGCACTGAGGTTTTCTTGTCTAAAAATTCAATCAAATTTAAGCTAAAAGTGAGGGGAAGGGAAGCTGGTGCAAGCACAATTGGTCATAAGAATGGGATACTACAGAGCTTTGTATATTCCTGGTGGTGTATTTCTGAATCTTTAGTAAAATTGACGTGTTTCATCCATGTACCCAGTACTGGCCAAACAGTGCTACAACAGGTAATAACTGACTACAATAATTACATTACAGCCATGGACCAGAGAGGGTCTAAAGCCCTCACTTTCTGCAATAATGGGATAGGGTCAATATCAGTGGAACAAAGAGTCACAAATGGCATAGGCCAACAACAGCAGCAACAACAAATATTTTATTCATCGCTTTTCAACAAAAGTTTCCAAAGTGGTTTATACAGAGAAATAATGAGGCTGTTCTCACGATCAGTGGGAGCTGCCTGGGGAGGGTTGGTGGGGAGAGGGAGGGTTAGTAAGAAGTGGCTGCCCACACGACTGCCAGCTCCATTACGGAGCTGGTAGGGGCTGGGAGGATCGGGGGCCACACAGCTCTCGGAAGCTCCAGCATGCCCTGTGCGCATGCTGGAGAGACCCCCGAGTCGGGAGGCTGCTTTTAAGCCTCCTGGTCGGGGGGTCTACGCATGAGTTGCTGCTGCACGGAGCCATGCTGCAGCAACACACGATTTTTAAAAAACGGGTTTGTGGAGCACTCGCTCCACAATCTTGGTTTTAGGGCAGGGGTAGTTTCGCGGGTTACCCGCTGAAGAACCACCAGGCTCACAGCTGAGCCTGGTGGTTTTCCCATCGTGTGAATAGACTCAATAAATAAATAAGATGGCTCTCTGTCTCCAAAGGGCCCACAATCTAAAAAGTAACAAGATAGACACCAGCAACAGTCATTGGAGGTTCTGTGCTAGGGATGGATAGGGCCAGTTGCTCTCCTCCCTGTTTAAGTATGTAGAAAACTGCTCTGGGAGCCTTGGAGTAAGAGCGGGATATAAATGTAGTAGTAGTAGTAGTAGTAGTAGTAGTAGTAATAATAATATGCTAACAAGGAAATAATGATCTGCTATTAAAAGTCTAGTCCAACTTGAAGAGGTTATTAAAAAAGAATGTACCAAATTTGGAAAGAGAAGCATCCAGATACAGAAATAACAGAACAAAGGCTAGCAGACCAGAGAAGATTCATAATAAGAAATAAAGTATTCACAGAAGTTGAGCTGGAAGAATTGCAACGAGCAACACAGGCTCAAGATATGGAAGAAGAATTACCACCAAGTTGCTCAGGCGCAGGTGGAGGAGGTGTTGGAAATAGAGGATGCCACTGTTGCTGAACTGTTTCAAAATCAAAACCAGGCAACCTCCCCTTTGCCTTCACCTCAAAAACCTGAATGCCGTTTAACAGAAAAGCAACAAGAACTAAAGCAAAAAATAACTGAGCACATGAACCAAACAACCACCAGGGTTCCACTTCCAGCTCTAAAAATAGTTGCCAAAAAAACAACTTGCTCAGGCATTAAAAGATGTCAATGCTGCACTTGCAGAAATAACAACCAAGAATTTGCAAGAAACAAATCAACTAATGTACAGTGCAGCAACAATAACAACACAAGAGCTCGGATATAAGATCAGTGGACCTGTAAAAAAAGAAAGTAGTACATCACCTAAATGGAAGATTAGATTACAAAATAAAATCTCCAGGCTTAGATCAGATGCTAGTAAATTGAAAGATATGAAAGACAACGAATGAAAACACCAAACAGTATCTGATCCAAAAATACCACCTAGATTCAAGGAAAATTAGAGAAGTCCTGGAAATAATAAAGCAGCAAATAACAGCAGTGTCAAAGAAGATTAGCAGATACGAAGCCAGGATTAAACAACACAGGCAAAATCTCCAATTCCAGTCGAATCAGAGACGTTTCTACCAAAGCATAGAAGGAGAAACTGCAAGAAACGTAGAAACACCAAATAAAGAAGAAACAGTGCAATTCTGGCGGAAATTATGGGACAATCCAATAGATTATAATAAAAAAGCAAGCTGGGTAAAAGAGGTTGAAAAATGTAACCAACAAATGCACAGTCTAATAATAACACCAGAATTAATAAGTGAAAGAGCAAAGAAAATTAAAAATTGGACTGCTCCAGGCGATGATGAACTGCATGGCTTTTGGCTTAAACATCTAACAAGACTTAATAAACAACTATCAAAACAGTTCAATCACATTTTGCAAGGAGGTGATATTGAACAATGGCTAACAACTGGGAAAACTCATCTCATCATGAAAGACCCAGCAAAAGGTGCAGTTCCAAGTAATTATAGACCGATAACCTGCCTGCCAACCATGTTCAAATTATTAACTGGAATAATAGCAGATGAAGTAATGCAACGCTTATTAACTAATAAGCAGCTTCTAGCTGAACAGAAAGGAAACTGCCCGAACAGGCCTTCGACTCATTGCCTCATACATGGATTCTAAAATGTTTAGAAACAACTGGTGTCAGCAAAAACATCCAGATATTTATATTAAAAAAGCAATGAGCATGTGGAGTACACAGCTAACAATCAATGGCGAGACACTTGGAAAATACCTCTTCTAATGCTAACCTGTTCAAGGGGACTCACTATCCCCTCTGTAGTTTGTAATCACCATGACTCCACTTTCACAAATGCTAAACAAAACAGGCCTCAGATACCAAACATCTAAAACATCAAGTAAAATCAACCATCTGTTCTACATGGATGATCTGAAGTGGTATGGAAAGTCCCAGTCAGAAATCGAATCACTGCTACTGTCCGTATATTCAGTAGTGATATAGCAATGGAGTTTGGACTAGACAAGTGTGCTGCATTAATAATGAACAGAGGGAAAATAAGAAAAACAGAAGGAATAGAACTGCCCAATGGAAGCAACATCAAGAACCTGGAAGAGAAAGAACATTACAAATACTTGGGCATTCTCTAGGCTGATAACATTGCACACACTGAAGTTAAAAGAAAAATGGGAAGTGGATACATCAGGAGAGTTAGAAAAATCCTCAAGTCCAAACTCAATGGCGGGAACACCATACAAGCCATAAACACCTGGGCCATACCTGTTATCAGATACACTGCAGGAATAATAGACTGGCCCAGGCAGAGCTAGAGACACTAGATCGCACTTCAAATGGTCAATAACGCAAAACTATTCAACACCAATGAAAGAAAGCAGGCCTACAAGAAAGAACAAGTCAAGAACCAAGCAGAAAAATGGAGAAATAAGCCCCTGCATGGTCAATATTTGCACAATATAAGTGGAAAATCAGACATCACCAAGACCTGGCAATGGCTTAAGAATGGCAACTTGAAGAAAGAAACAGAAGGTTTAATACTGGCTGCACAAGAACAGGCACTAAGAACAAATGCAATAAGAGCAAAAGTCAAAAAATTAACAACAAACAGCAAGTGCCACCTTTGTAAAGAAGCAGATGAAACCGTGGACCACCTAATCAGCTGTTGTAAGAAGATCACACAGACTGACTACAAACAAAGGCATGACAAGGTAGCAGGAATGATACACTGGAACATCTGCAAAAAATACAAGCTACCTGTAGCCAAAGATTGGTGGGACCATAAAATTGAAAAAGTTGAAGAAAATGAAGATGCAAAAATATAATGGGACTTCCGACTACAAACAGACAAACATCTGCCACACAATACACCAGATATAACTGTAGTCGAGAAGAAAGAAAAACAAGTCAAAATAATCGACATAGCAATACCAGGTGATAGCAGAATAGAAGAAAAAGAAATAGAAAAAATAACAAAATACCAAGATCTACAAATTGTAATTGAAAGGCTGTGGCAGAAGAAGACCAAAATAATCCCAGTAGTAATTGGTGCCCTAGGTGCAGTTCCAAAAGACCTTGAAGAGCACCTCAACACCATAGGGGCCACAGAAATCATCACCACCAATTACAAAAAGCAACTTCACTGGGAACAGCCTATATTCTGCGATGATATCTATAATAATAACAACAACAATATTGATAGTAAAATCCAGCCATCTCAGGTCCTTGGGAAGGACGCGATGTCTGGATAAAACAAACCAGTCAATAACTCCTGTCTGATTGTGTAAACAAGAAATAATAATAATAAATAAAGAGAATCACCACATTAAAAGGTAACTCTTTGCCCATTTAGCAGGGATTAGCACACCTCTATGAAGGTGTGTCTAGTGATGTCAGTAGTCTGTGCTGGGTGCTGCCAACCATTCAGCAGGTCCATGTTTGCATCATGCTGACACAGCCAACTCCTATCTCCATCACTTCCTTCTGATGTCAATAGTAAAGGTATCAGACCCCACACCCTACACCAGCTGCTGCTGGATACAGGTTTTTGCTCAAGGGAGGTTGTTAACAGTATTGGCCCACTTGATGTGAAGCATTATGGAGGCATAATACTGCACTGTGGGGCAGCTGTGGACTTCAAAGTCTGCATTGGGCCTACTCAGAATCTCAAGAAGTTTATCTTTAAGAGAAACCCTGAAATTATCTTCCAATTCCACTTTTTCAAAATATTAGTGTCAACCATCATTGCAATGGAAAGACCTATCCTTCACGTCTTCTCTGAATTGTTTTTAAAAGTCACTTATACTAGCAGCATTACAGCATCCTGTGGCGATAGGTTTAATGGGCTGATCAAGTATTGTGTGAAATGGTATTTCAATTACCAATGATCTCTAAAACATGATTCCTCTATAATTCAATGGATGGCTTTGAGCAGAGTTAATACGTAATTGTGTCTCAGTTCCCTCACTCTGCCGCATTTATGCTATGTTTAAAAAAACAAAAAACAAAAAAAACCATTTGTGACCTCAGGCTGACATGTGCCTGGGCAGTTAGGGGCTCTGGGCCATCCTCCTTAAAGGAGATGTATGCATGTGTATTGGGTGGGGTGAATCTAAATGCTCAGATGCTTGTGAGGAGATGGGAGTAGTAGGTGTGGGAGCTGGCACTCATGGCACCTCCTTTGCTCAGAACAAACTGATTGGATGTCTGCCCAGAGGGAGACAATTCACCTATCAAGTCCATCCTGTCAGCACCACTATCTCTAAGGTATTTGTACAAGCCATATTTCTGCTTTATCTTCAGACATTCAGCCAAGTGCAGGAGATCTGCATTAAAGAAAGTGGTAGGTGAAAAGCAGCCATAAAGCCAGTTAAGTATGATGATTTCATTCTACAGCTCTGCTGGGACCATGTACATTTCTTTGAACTAAAGTGAGTGTGTGTTCACAGCAGACTAACTATTGCAGAGGGGAACGCACAGAGTGCTGCTGTAGGCAACAGCTGAGAAATATATTATTTACATATTTATTAGAAACCCAGGGCTGCCTTGAAGAGCAAGTCATTTCAATTCCAATAAGTAAACAACCCGTTGGGAAAATAAGGGAAACATATACTGCAGCAGTTTTCTCAAAGATAATGCAGTAAAGCAGCAATATCCTTAACACAAAGAGATTTTGTAAGGGGGAAAGTATCCCATCTCTCTGACACACCTTCTTTTGCTAAACAGACAAAAGGGGAAAAAATACAAAGTAATTTAATTATCCTTACAATTGGTTGCTGCACAGGCTTATAGAATGACAATTACTTCTCCATTATGTGTATTACTTGGGGGTTTTGTCTAAATTGTCCCTCAGCAATAAGCACTGCTTGTGAATAAATGAAGCTCCTCTTGTCAGTTCCATCTTTCTTTCCTCTTTCTATAAGAATCTGTGGGGAAATACTCATCTAGGAGGTGCTCAGGAGAACCTTTTGTTTTGTGAGCACCTCTTATTTTGTTTCTGAGAAATTAACCCTGAACAAATGGCATCACATTTTTCTTTTCTTAGGGCCTACCTCCATGGTACATTTTGCTACAGGCATTTCACTAGGGTAGTCAGCTTGCCTTCCCACCTGGGCCTTGTCGGCCTGCAGCCTAAGCAGAATGAGGTGGTAGACTCTCCCCTACTTTTTAATTTAATGTTTTTTGACATTTTGTATTACATACATCTTTCCCCATCTCCCACCCTCCCTTCCACCCATTCACCCTGCCCCAAGCCCGAGCCCAACCTCCCCTCCCCTCGCCAGCCTTTGCGCATGACTCTTGAGGGATGGTAGAATGGACTGTTCTTCTTCAAGTTGCAGTTGAGGGATGCCATTCTTGAATGCTCCTCAATGTAAATTAATAAATAAATGGCAAGTTAAAAACTGTAACATTAGAGAGGAAAATTCTAGCCCAGTCTCCTTCCTGCTGTGCTAGCTGAGGGGATTTTATTACACATGGGGAGCATTCAAAAATGTGACTCTTGTAGCTTGAAGTGGAACTGTTCATTCTACTGCCTCATGATTCTATCGCTTTATTCTGCTTCCTGGGTCGACTAGGTCCCAGATGCTGAGCACAACTTGAAATCTTCCAAGTACAGTAGGAAAGAAAGCGGCTGAGCTATGGATCCTCCTGCCAGTCCTCTTTCTGGCCCTGCCATCCACACCTCTACTTCATTTGCTGTGAAGAACAGCTGTCTGCCACAGCAAGAGAAAGGAGGGACAAAGTGTTATACACTGGGGGATGTACACTGTGGGCAATTGTGAATTTAGTGGTGCTCATTTATTGAATAGTATAGCAATTCTGAAATAGGGACAAATAGTTGCTGTAAGTTAGTTGCATTTTCCATTATGTTTATGGTTGTTGTTAGTGATGTCTAGAAAAGAATTAGAAGAGACCTAGGTCTACTTATAATAAAATCCCAATCCTTTTTATATTAGGTGCTTCTAGGTTTGTTTGTTTGGTTGGTTGTTTTACAGACAGAATCAGGAAGAGAGCAAGCAGGGGGAGACAAGGCTGCCTCCACTACATTGGGAGATCTATTATTTATTATTTATTTATTTGAGTTATATACCAAAAATGGGTCAGGGTGGTTTACATCAAAATAAAAATGATTAAAATCAATTAATTAAAATCAGAAATATAAAAACAGCATAAAAAAATAGAAATAAAGTAGTGACAACAATCAATATTTTGACTTTTAAAATATAAAAATATTATTTCTGGAAACCCACCCTATCATTTTCCTTCCCTAAATGTAATGTGAATGTAATGCTTTACTTCTTTGAAATAAAAATAAAGTACTAATTCTATATACATCTAATGTACCATACAAAAATGCCTCCAAAGTTTCTATTGCTACCAAAGCCCCAGTGCTGTGCCAGCTTACGCGAAAGAGCCAGTGGCTGCCATGATGCACAGTGTTATAGCTCTGTAATGTTTCCTGGGACTGCAGTGGGCTTGAAAAGCAGCCCCAATGTTATTAAGAATAAGCGGTAGCACAAGCAGTATTTCATTGCCATGAATGGAGAACATTGCAGAAGTGATGGTTGCTCTGTTGCTCATTCTTAACAGCATCAAGGCTGTGTTACAAGTCCTCAAGAGCCCTAGGGGGTTACAAAGTCATAATGTTGCAAATCATGTCTGCTACTGAATTGAATGGACTTACTCCCAAGTAAATATGCACAAGGTTGTAACATAAATGGCCTATGTTCAGTTTGGAAGGTGGCAACTATGAAGTCCACAACAATGCATGGAGCTAGATATTGTAGATAGAAAGATAAGATATGATAAGATAGCTGGTTCACATGCTGGAAATCAAGTAGGAGACACATCCTACCCTAGTATGGGAGCTGTGCATGCTCCCGTTTTCCGATAGTCTATGAGTAAAAAGCAAGGTAGGAGGGGAAGGAAGCCATGGCTAAGCAGCTGTTAGATTAGATGGCTTTTCATCCTACCTTGTTAAAGAACTGGGTACAGTGCTGGGCAGGTTCGGTATTGTTCAGTATTGTCTACACCAGGGCTGCTCAGCTTTGGCCCTCCTACAGATATGAGGCTATTACTTGACTATTGGCCATTTTCTCTGGGGATTATGAAAGCTGTAGTCCAAAAACAGTTGGAGGGCCAAAGTTGAGCAGCCCTGGTCCACACTGCCTGACAGTTACTCCAGGGTTTGAGGTAGAGGTCTTTTCTAGCCCTGCCTGTAGAAAACGACTAAACCTGGGATCTTCTGCATGGTAAACATATGATCTGTCCTGAGCTTCAGTCTCTTCCCCTTCTTTCCCAAGCTTTTGTGTTGAGTTGCCCTTAAGGCTGTGGTATAAGTACATTTAGGAACATTTGTATTTTATTTGATTTAATTTGTCTGTTGGTTATGACTTTTCTTTTAATAAATATCTTCTTTAAAACAGTAAACTGGGTGTCTATGGAGGCTCTATTATATTTCTGACCAATAGTGTTCTGTAAAGGAACAGTCTAACTGTGGCTCAGGACTAACCAAATGGACGTGTCTAGACATGAGCTGTGAACAGCAGCTGAGAATTATGCAAAGCATTAACAACCTGGAAAGTCTCCATTTTCAGTTCTTTCATTTGCATTCTGTAGTAATTCAAAGTTAGAGAAAGCGTGTAAAGCGGGTTGGAAAAGGGAGGATTTCCCTCCCCTTTTTCTTTGTTATAAAATGTGAGAACATTTAGAACTCTTAACATAACCAGAAATCCATCATTGAAATTAATCAAACGTCATTTTGAAAAGAAGCTTTAGAAAATGGCCTTTTATTATATGTTTTCCCACTTCTTAAGAAAACCCATATGTAATTGTCAAATAAAGAACACCTAGGGCTGCGGCTCACAGTAAATGTCAAAATCCATAGATTAATAATGTCTCTGCAGTGCTCCAAAACAGACTTCCGTATGCAACAGAGCTGAATTTGCAGCACTGAAAAAACTCTTTGCACTCTCCTATACACTGGAGTGCAGAGAAGGAAGGCTTTGCATTTAAGAACACAAAAGTTTGCTAAAAGCAAAGCTCCCATGTTTTTCTCTTGAAGACTTGATCCAGGGCACCAGAAGTCATTTAAGCTAATTTTAGAGATATGCACCAAAATCTATTGGGATTCAACCCAACAGTCTTCTGAATAGAGAAATGATGGGCTTTCACATATGCTAGCATATTTCTTTTAGTCAGTCAAACATTTCACTGGGACATCACAACTCCCCTCTGTGGGGGCAGAAATTTATATACAGAAGTAAAATACTTTAAAAAAAAAAAAAAAGACCAGAATTATATTCATTGATCAAAAAAGGAGGAAACGGAACAGCAATCTCTATTTTAGGGTTAAGATTATCAGCAGCTTGGACAAACAAAGCTGTTTTATATGTTACAACTATAGCTATGTCTACAAGAAGAGAACAAGTTTTCTGAGCTTCTGTCAGATCTAATAATTGACTGGAAGATAAATAAATATTTACCATGGCTCTTTATCCAGCAGCCAATGAAATATGTAATGCACCACATCTTCTACAAATGTTGTTCAAAGGTTTTTGATCACAGAAAGGAACTCAATCCATAGCTCTATGTTTATGTAATGCCCATGTTATATTTCCCATCTAACATTAAGGCATAGCTTAAAAACATAATCTGGTGAGACATTTCCTAACACATGGGTAGGTAGATTCTAATAAATAATTTTTATGGACAATAATTAGTCTTTTACATTTCCAAGGGGCTCCAAGTGTATTTACATTTCAAAAAAATTACAAGTTCATATCCCAGAGGGCATAACCCACTAGGAACTTATTGAGTCAGGTACAGGGAGTTTTGAGCATGAGGCAGTGATTCTCTGCTATTGCACCAGCAGGATGCTGGAGGGAATTTCTGGTTGTTCAAGTTCGTACCACAATAGCCCAGAATCCTCCTGGTCTGCGGAATCAGGTGACAGAAGAGTATTCATCCAGGACAAATGGTGGATATACAGCTCCAAGATTTTCTACCTTCCCTAGGTTTGGGCACTCCCCCCCCCCAAACACACACCGAAGGAGGCCTTAGAATGTTCTCCCTCTGTGCTACCAGACTCTTGGTCTTAAACTTGCTCACTTCCCTGCCTGATTGCTCACTTTCCTGCCTGCTTGACTTTCTAAAGATCTTTGTTTTTGTTTTTGCCTGAGTGTCTGAGTGATGAACATAGGGATGGAGTGGAATTCTAACTCACTGAAATCAGCACTGGAACCATTGTTTCTGGTATGGTGGAAGAATTTTTAGAGTGTGCCCAGAATTTGTTGCTTTAGATTTATTCCAGTCCCTTTCCAGAAATAAAGGGAGACCTCTGAGAGTTGGAAGGAGATATTCCCCCACCTCCTGTCTGTATCCAAGGATGTAAATCCTCAGCTCCTCAGGGAGAGGAAGGTAAAAAGAGCTCACTTCATCAGAGACAATCAGGTGGTCCAATACAGCTTTTAGATTAAGATAAGCAATATAGCCACCTAATGGCGCAGCAGGGAAGCAACCTGCCTAGAGAGTAGGAGGCTGTTGGTTCAAATCCCCATTGATGTGTTTCCCAGAATATGGGAAACTCCTATATTGGGCAGCAGCAATATAGGAAGGTGCTGCAAGGCATCATTCATTCATTCATTCATTCATTCAATTTCTATACCGCCCTTCCAAAAATGGCTCAAGGCGGCTTACACAGAGAAATAACAAATAAATAAGATGGCTCCCTGTCCCCAAAGGGCTCACAATCTAAAAAGAAACATAAGATAGACACCAGCAACAATCACTGAAAGTACTGTGCTGGGGGTGGATAGGGCCAGTTACTCTCCCCCTGCTAAATGAAGAGAACCACCACCTTAAAAGGTACCTCTTTGTCAAGTTAGCAGGTGTTATCTCGTACTGCATGGGATAAGGCAATGGTAAACCACTCCTGTATTATTCCAAGAACACCACGTGTTTCTGTGGTCGCCAGGAGTCAACACCGATGCAGTGGCACGACTTTTTCTTTCCTTTAAACAATATAACAGTTATATCTAATTTACATTACAGAAGAACACCCAGAGACTGTGCACCCTTTAAATCCCCTTTAAACACATCTGTGGGTCTCTGATTTAGTGACAGGAATTTTTTTGTTATATTCTCTTTGTTAGAATACAGTGAACCATAAAAGCCATTCTGGCTTCTTCAATCCACTCCAGAATGTTCACGGGGGGGGGGGGAGAATAAAATCATTCCCATCTCTGCCAGAACTCAGCAGAGCAATCCAGCAGTTTTCACCATATTCAAATGAACAAGGAGTGAGTAGTACAGCCCAGTCATTTCCTAAGGGTGGACAAAGGGTAAATAACTGAGTTTCTAAACAATTGAGTTTCACTGAATCCCTTTACAATCATCAGGCAGTCACTCTGTTTGTTCCTAATGCATTTGTACTGATTAATCTGTTGACACAGTATATAAGTGCCAGCTGTGTTTTGTTTGGAATTATGCATGATGTCCTATGATTGAGTACTTTGGGAAGGACAAATTGGCTTGTATAAAGCTGGTCCACTCCTTGAACTTTTATATTGCCCAAACTTTGAAGCAAATCTGCTTGTACTTACTGTTGCTGTTCTTTAATTCTGACACTTGAATGCTCAACTCTCAAGACAAGCATGGTGGGTGACATTCTGCTCTGCCCTCCAATGACACTAAGGATCAGCTGAGACTGCTGCACAATTTCAAAGATGGCCCGGATGGAGTAGCAACAGGAATGCTACAGAATGCCCGGGGTGTAGCTATAATTGAGCAGATGGGTTCAAAGTACCCAGCCCCCCCCCCAGCTCCTGAGGGCCCCCCCCAGCTCCATCCCTCCCTATTTTCTTTCATTATCCCCCTCACTCTGAGGGGACGCAAGGGAGAGGGGCAAACACGGGCCCCCTCTCCCCAAGCTATGCCCCTGAGAATGCCTTTAAAGTGCTTCCAGGCAGCAGTGCAGTACTCTTTTCCGTTGGGCAGGAGTGCTGTGCTGAGGACATGCTCAACATTTACAATCTAGGTGATCCTTGATTTTCATGAAATGTATGAAGTTGCCTTATACTGAGTCAGGACATTGGACCATCCAGCACACTATTGTCTAACCTGACTGGTAGTGGCTCTCTAGGTTTTGGATCATTCCCAGTTCTACCGATGGATGCTAAGGAACCTGCAGAGGTCTACCTAGATAATTTTGGAGCCTGGACCTAAAGGCCTTTGGAGCACGCCCCCCCTCCATGCTAGAGCTCACCCACCCACAAATTAAGATTCAGGGGGGGCAGTGAATGTGGAAGCCCTGGACTGGCCCTGAAGTCCAGGGGTAAGAGCACCTCTGGGAACTGCATGCATAAGCTCTAGTCTACTACTGAGCGATGGCTTCTCTCTTAAAGTGAAAAGGAAGTGGGTATGGTTTTTATTCATTCCACATAGAACATGGAAGTGGATATAGTTTTTATTCATCCCAAATTCCTCTCTTTAGAATAGCTTAATCCTATATTTGGAAGGGTTGTCATGTTCAGAACCAGATGGTGTGTATATATTTCTTAAGATCCAGCTGCTGATCATCTTAATGCATTGCTCCCCGACCCATTACTGCTATGAAGTAAAGGGGAGCGGGGTTAGGTCGCACAGATTCCTCTGGTTCTCTGGTTCTGATCACTCCTGCAGATGTGTTTTATTCCATCAAGCCTTGGAGAATTTCTCTGAGTTTTATTTGGATATGCATCATGATATGTACTCCACTCTACTTCGCAAAAAGCCTGAAGTCCATCCCAATCTCTGTAATAGGTATTGGGTAAACCCTCCTGTGCAAGAGGGACAGCACATCCTTTATTTTCAAATCCCACTACTCACATATCACTGGAATGTTTCATGTCAATACACCAAATGCAGAAACACTGACAAAGAGATTATGTGAAATACCAGCAAATTATGCTCATTATCATGCAAGTGTTGAAATGTGTGATATGGTTAAGGTGTATGCATAGTAGGAAATACTATTAGCAGAGGGTCAAACTGAACTGAAAGGGAGGGTAACAGGCAAATCCTTTGGAAAGCGTGATCTAAGATGAGAATTGAAGAACTATCTGTTTGTTTGTTTGTTTGTTTGTTTGTTTGTTTGTTTAACATATTTGTATGCTGCCCAAAACGCAAGTCTCTGGACGGTTTACAACAAAACAATAAAAACAACAAGCAAAAAACTTAAAACAATGTTAAAACTATTAAAAATCATCAAACTATTAAAACAGTATCTAATAAAAAGCCTGGGTGAACAAATGCATCTTGACTGCCTTTTAAAAAGTTGTAAGAGATGGGGAGGCTCTTATTTCAGCAGGGAGCACGTTCCAAAGCCTCGGGGCAGCAATGGAGAAGGCTTGTCCACAAGTAGCCACCAGACGAGCAGGTGGCAACTGCAGATGAACCTCTCCTGATGATCTCAATGGAAGGTGTGGTTTATAGTAAAGAAGAAGATGTTCTCTTAAATACCCAGGGCCCAAGCTGTTTAGGGCTTTATAGGTTATAACCAAGACCTTGTATTTTGCCTGGAAACCTATCGGCAAGCAGTGTAGATCTTTTAAGATAAGAGTGATATGGCCTCTCCGAGATGACTCAGAGACCAACCTGGCTGCCACATTCTGGACCAACTGCAGTTTCTGGGCTATGTACAAAAGCAGCCCCACATAGAGTGCATTGCAGTAGTCAAGTCTGGAGGTGACCAACAGATGTACTACTGTTTTGAGGTCATTTATCTCAAGAAATGGACACAGCTGGCATATCAGCCAAAACTGATAAAAGACACCTCTGGCCACTGCCTCAACCTGGGACACCAGGGAGAGGTTTGTGTCCAGAAGCAACCCCAGACTGTATAGCTATTCCTATTCTTTGTCTGGTGGGGTGAAGCACTCATCTAGGGGACCGCCTGTATTGACAATGTCTCCATGGACATTGGGTCTACAGAATTAAATGTGGGACAAGGGGATGTTTGGATGCACATTGATAGACTGCTCCTCAGGGCCAGCCCACCACTGAGATGTGGTGAGACAGCTGCCTCAGATGATGAATTGGCAGAAGCAGTGAGGAGATGCCCCACAATGGTCTCAGTTGGCCACCTCACTGGCCCCTATCTCCACCTAGTCTGCTGTTCCTACTCTGTTCCTTCTGCTGAATATGTCCCTATCCCTGCCTTTTCAGAAGTTAGGGGTGGAGTGGGAGGAAGTATAAAGGTCTAGGTAGGACCTGAAAACTGCCAAAGACCCATCACATTAGTGAAGCTGCGAGGAACTTAAAGGTGTGGCTCTCTGGCTTGAAAACACATCAAATAGCTTCTTCAAAGGGCCTTAGATTGTGCTAATCTCCAGTGGAGAGTCCAGGCCTATCGATAACTTGGGGTGGTTGATGAGCCAATTAAGGTTCCTTATTGCTGCTGCTGCAACTACTACTACTACTGCTACTACTTCTATTTATATACTGCTTTCCACAGAAGTTCTCAAAGCAGTTTACAGAGTAAAATAAAGATGAATAAATAATATGGTTCTCTGCCCCCAACAGGCTCACCGTCTAAAAAGAAACATAAGGTAAACACCAGCAACAGCCACTGGAGGGATGTTGTGCTGGGGGTGGATAGAGCCAGTTGCTCTCCCCCTGCTAAATATAAGAGAACCACCACTTTAAAAGGTGCTTCTTTGCTCTGTTAGCCTCTTTGCTCATCCCAAAGGCTTAAGCTGCCTCTCCAGAATCTGTCTCTAGTAACTCTTTCTTCCATCATACATGATCTGAGGGAGTTAGACTCTAAATCTCAGAAATTGAGGAGCTATGATATTTCCAGGGCAGATAATCCCAGCTTGAAGTAATCAGCAGCAAGGTCAAAAAGTGGCAATCCATTTTATCAATAACCAACTCATGCTTATATTTTCTTTGTACAATTCCTATGTCACTTAGTAATATAACAAGTACAAAGGAATGAATATGTTGGTGTGCAACTGTTAAAACAAAGGAATGTGGAATACTCAGCAATACAATACTAAACTTAAGAATTCCACTGTCACAAGATGTGGCTACTTAGTTGATTTTCTAAACAGGATTTTGCACATTCATGGAGAGAAGACTTTTCAGTGGAATATCTATATTTGGAGAGGTGGTGTACATTATCAGATGCTGGGATAAAATGGGAGTACAGTACAGATCATTTCCATGCCCTCCCAATTAGCATTTGAGATTAGAATATTCTAGCTAGTCACTGTTAGAGACAGAATACTGGGTTAATGGGCTGTTAATCTGATCCAGCAAGGTAATGCATGTGCTCCAATTCCCAACTGCTCATAAAGAAATGAGACAATGAGGTTGTTCACACATCCATCTGTGCTGGGGGGAGGCAAGAACTGACCTGCTTCCCCACCTCACACATGATTGGTGGCTCTGCTGCCCACACGCCCAGACAAGTGATGTGGCAGCAGTCAGCATAGCAAGCGTGAGGTGGGAGAAGGAAGCTCAGCTGCCAGGAATCCCACAATGCACCACATGAGCAGTGTGGTGTATTATGAAAGTTCCTTCTGCTGGTTCACTCCTCCCACCGGCCTCTATGATTTTAATGGCTGCCACAGCCTGAAAGGAGCTGCCAGCAGCCCACTTGCCCACATGGCCAGGTACTGAGGAAGGATGCATGTGAGGTCTTCCTACCTCACTTCTAGCCTGGGTTTCAAACCTGGGCTACCCAGCGGGGGGGGGGGGGGGACATTTCTATAAGGAGATGTTAAAGTTCTATTATCAGGGTGAACCAGGCATACCACAGGCTCATCTGTATAGTTTAAACAATGGAACACCAAACATTAGCCAGCTTTCATTCCCTTCCCTCAATCATCTTCTTTTTTTAACAAAAAAAAAAAAAAGATCTTTTCTTGTCATCTATTTGTGGGGGGGAAACCAGTTCATTTAGTGTATCTATATACACTTGATCTGCTTTACTGAAATCCATATGTGAAAGCTAGTTTAGTTGCCTTGAGAGAATCTGTTTCATCAACTGAACAGTTTAACAGGGGCTAGCTTACAGGAGCTCATACTACAGTTCACAAAGGCAAAAGGCAAAATGCTAACCCCCTGCTAGATGAGCGAATCCCCTGCTAACTGAGCAAAGAGGTGCCCTTTTTAAGTGGTGATTCTTTTTTGAACAGGGGAAGAGCAACTGACCTCATTCATCCCAGTGCAGGATCCCTCCAGTGGCTGTCTGTTTGTTTATTCAACTTCTATACCTGTTGCTGGTGTCTACCTTGTGTTTCTTTTTTAGACTGTGAGCCCTTTGGGGACAGGGATCTTTCTTTCTTTCTTTCTTTCTTTCTTTCTTTCTTTCTTTCTTTCTTTCTTTCTTTCTTTCTTTCTTTCTTCACCATTTTGGGATCTTTGGTTGCAAAGCAGTAAATAAATCTTTGTTGTATTCATATAGTGAATCTGTTGCTGTGCCTGTGCTGAACCATATCAAAATGAACCAAGTATGTAGCCAAATATGAAACAGTTTCATCCTGGTTCCACAGACTTCCTTAGTACAGCAGGCTCCTTTATGCATGCGCCTATGCCAAGATGGTGTGATGATATTGGTGCCAGAGACCTCTGTGCAGATGCAATAAAGCTTACTGCATCTTCAAAGTCCCTGGAATTGTTGGGTTCAGAACCAAAAGAAACCTAAAATTAATTGGAAAAGTGAGTGACACGTTTCAATGGACATTCAGATGAAACATCTGAATCCAACATTTTCTAGGATGGAACAAGCAGGAATGTGTACAAAACCAGATTTCCTGGTTCAATTCAAGTCCAAACTGGGCTCAAATGGAAACTGGCATGTTCAGTGTTGGCACCCTGAATAAGGGGCCTAGCTCTGTTCAAATTCAAGCTGGTTCGGGCCCAGTTCAGGGATGCCAGGGATGTTTTTGATTGTTTTTTCAGAAAAATGGCATACTTACCACCTCCAAGGCCTCAGGGGGTGCTGCTATAGACATGGGGGGTCTGATAAGAACCATTTGGGCCCATTTGGGGGCCATTCCAGCACTTTCTGAGGTGGCAGTGGCCATTTTGGAGGCTGCTGTGCATGCACATGAGCCATTTGCATCGCTGGCTCATGAACACCAGGGGCCCCTCCTTCTACCGCTGTGGCAGCACCCCCTCCCCAAGGTTGCTGAACCCGGCAGTAAGTAATTTTTTAAAAAGCTGTAGAACCCCCAAGCTGGTCCAGAGCCAACCCCAAACTGGCCCCGAGCTGGCCCGGGGTGGGGTTGGCTTGACCTCAAGCCAAACCACTTTGCTGTTGAACCAGCTCAAAGTTGAGCTGGTTTGCACATCCCTAGGAGCAAGGTGTTTCTAACCAACTTTATAATAAATGCGGTAGTCTTTGAGGTATTGTAGGACTTATTTAAAGCTTCTCTTCTGGAATTTGTAAATCAAGGAATCCTGATTCTTAGCTTAGTGTTTGTTTTTACACAGCCCTGCCTCCTTTGACATGTAAAGAAATACCACTGTATTAACAACAAAAACAAACAATGTAATTTATAAATAGTCCATCCGCAGTAGATAAATCGAGATGAATCCTTCTTTTTTCCCTTCAAGGACACCTTTCACTGAAGTCTCAAAGGGAAGTAAAAACAAATTGCTCCTTCCTACCAAACAACCAATCTCCCCACTTGTTTAAAATGTGGGTGTCTTCAGAACAAAAAAACACCATTTGCTAAATGAAGCAAAACACTATAATAGGTTTAATGATGTAGATTTATCTTCTAACAGTTGTTCTGAGATCACAACAAATCATTAAAATCATTAACTCTCAGAGCTAAATTAGATTACAGATCTTTGGGAATGCCTGGCCAATGCAATTACTAAACTGACACTTAAATTAACGGAACTGTGCCAATAAAGGACACTATTGCACCAACAACATGTCCAGAAAGGATCTAATGTGGTGGTTAAGGCAACCTTAACTTTGGAAAGGGAAAGGTCCAACACAGATTTGGCTTAAAAACTGGTGATAAGTGAAGGCAAAAGGATAATAGTTCAACAAAGAGCATTGGGAAGGGAGCGGAATCTGGAAGACAACACTTACCTATTTAAAATAAAGAAAATTAGGCAGTATTAAGCAGTACATTACATCCAAATCAGACCCCTCCACATCACTCCACCTAGCTTCTGACTGCTTTCCCTGATTTTTTGAGGAGGCGGGGAAAGGAGGCCCCAGTCAGTGATTCCAGGAACCACGGAGTGGGGAAGAGAAGCTCTGCTGGGGCTGATGGGCCCCATCATTGGCACTGCCCCCACTTGCACCTGATGTCACACACTGGGGTGGGGCCAATGCCTGGGAGAGGATCCATTCGGACCATCTCCCGTCCCTCCCCGGTCAGCATTTCATTGAAACACTGGCTGGCTGGCTGGGCTTTTTATTTTATTTATTTAATTTTTTATTCTATTTAACATATTTTATACTGCCCAAAACTTAAGTCTCTGGGCACTTTTCCTCAGCACAGCCAGCATTTCAGTGAAACACTGGCTGGGGAGGAAAGGGATGTGCCTCGCACTCCCGGCCGGTGAGCACTTTGTTCACCAGCTACGTGTGGGAGGGGGCAAGGCGGAGTCTTGGCCGAGGAAGAGGGGGTGTCTTGGCATCCCCTTTGATGGCTGGGAGATGAAACCACAAAACCAAATCAGAGGGTGCACAGTGCTTTTTGTTTTTATTTTCAATGGGAAGACATTTTTCATGCTTTTACAGAGGCCTGCTGAATTATTACTGTATTCACCCAGATACAAGAGGACTCCGAATTGAAGATGACCTCCATAAAAATACAGGTTAAATACAGGTTATACCTGTGTAAACTCTGAATATAAGATGACCCCCGCCCCCCAGTTGTTAGCAGCAAAGAACTTGGGGCAGGGGGGTTTAGGATTCAGGTAAATACAGTTCTAAAATGGAGGGAGATGAATTTCATGCCTACATCATTACCTAGTGTGAGACTGGATATAGAGGAAGAGCAGGTTCCTTCATACTTACTATTGCTAGAACTGACATGTTTCTGAACTCTGCACCAAGAGACTGCGCATCGTTTGAATGAAGGCAGACAAATGGGAACAATGATCACAACTCCATTATTGTATTTGCACTCATACATTCACATAAGTACTGAACCGTAAAACACTTTAGTCTCCATATCTCATGGCAAATGCAGCTGCTTCAGTACCATTCTTGTCTGGCTGCTGCTGCTGCTTCCTTTTTGTGACATTAATCATAAGTGATCCCACCCAATCAGAGATCACTCAGTAATTGTCTCAGCCTTACAGAGCCAATCAGATTCAGCTACATAACAAAGTCACTGAAGGCAATTGAGAGAAAGGGTAAGAGACATGATATCTCTCATTTTCTTCCCAGTTCTAACAATGGTAAGGAAGAAACTGTAAGGTTCTTGAGCCATTTTTGGAAGGGTGGTAAAGAAATCAGATTAATAAACAATAAATAAATATGAATAAGTCCATAAAATATATCAATAAAATCAATAAGCAAACATTTGTACAGTGTGTTGAAAAAAATCACTGAAAGGGGAGGCATTTTGGGGCACATTTGAAAATATTCACAAAAGTTGGGAATAGTTCTAGTTTATTGTTAGTTCCTTCAGTGTCCAACATGTGCTCCTGAGTAAGTGCTTGCCACACTATAGCAATGGCCCTGCAATGAGAACATAATGGCCATTGTGCCCTTTCCTAAGCATCCATCACTGAGAAATCTCATCTACTGGAACAGTTTTTTATGATGTTATTTTCTCACACTAACAGGCAGAAAAATTAGGCTCCTCTGACTTTTTTTTTTTTTTTTTTTTGGTCTTTTTTACATCTCAGCAGTACAGTTTCAGTGTCAGAAAGAAGCATATGACTCATAAGCACCTCAGTGAAAAATTGTTTTACTTGTTTTGTTGTGCACTTCTACATTCTACCTCAAGGTGTTTTGAAATATGTATTTACTGAGATGCTGGTTGCTGTAACTGTTGTTTACCAACATCTATGCTCCATCATAGTTCTATCAACTGCCAATTGAATACCTGAAAGCATAACAATTTTGCTTTTAGTTCAAGTTCTTGCTACTATGTTGCTTATTTTCACAGTATATGCCACCCCATACCCTCCTGCAACCCTGAGGAACAGCCGAAGGTGGCTGTAACTATGACAAAGATAAATGTTGTATTAAGTATTGCAGAGAGTCAAAAACATTTTTACCTACAGATAATGGCATCCAGAAAAATCTAAATGTATTGTTTTTCTGAAATATTTAAGACATCTGTGAGCAGCAACCTAAATTTTAGTTACAGTGTTAATTATTTTAATAGTTTAGGAATCATGAATTTCCGGTCTGCATGCCCTGAGGGACAGGCAGAAGAAACAACCAGGCCAGGGAATCTCATATCAGTTCTTAAAAAAACTAGATCTGTGCTGAGAAAAATGTTGGGGCTGCTCTTTCCACACTTTGCCAGAGGCTGCATAGTGCTTAGGACCAGTATGCTCTGAAGGAATGAAGAAGAGCATTCAGGCCAAAGCAGCTCACATTATAAGCTCCTGAAGGGGCTAGCTCTGGCCAGAGAGAACTGTTGGAGCAGCCTTTCCTCAACCTTCTGAGGGGTTACTTAAGACCTGTGTGCCCTGAAGGAAGGAAGGAGTTGGAGGAGGAGATCCTAACTTCAGCTCCTGAAGGAACCATCACTGGCTTAAGAGGACTGTTAGGTCAGCCCTTTCCCTACCTTCCCATGGTATGCTTAAGGTTTGCATGCTCTGAGGGAAAGAATGCCAGGGGAGTTCATATTATCAGCTCCTGAAAGGTCCAACCCTGCTCTGAAACAACTCAATTTCATCTTGTGTCATTTTTGTTGTGGATTCAATATATTTTTTTAAAAAAACTATAAGCCACTTTGAATTCCAAAGCAGAGAGGAGGCATATACATATAACAAATGAAGCCATTAAAATTAACCTGAGATATGGCATTGCCATCCACTTTGAGGGAGATAACATTCAGCTTGCATTGGAGGAGGGCAAAAAGGGGATGAAAACCATAACCTTTTTTTGCTAGCATGCTCACTTATGCCACTGCTGTAAGTTTGTGATAGTGGTGGTCTTCCTGGCAACCACCATTCCCTCCCCCACAGAAGGGGACTGCTCCTCCGCTGCCACATGTAATCTTCATTTAAGCCCCTGAACATCACTGAAATGCTTCACTGT
The DNA here is from genome assembly GCF_027244095.1 of Hemicordylus capensis. NCBI lineage: Eukaryota > Metazoa > Chordata > Lepidosauria > Squamata > Cordylidae > Hemicordylus > Hemicordylus capensis. Next base: position 62,301,716 of record NC_069660.1, read on the forward strand.
TTACACTGCCTGCAAATGGGCTCAGCACTACAGTTTCAATCTCCTTTCTGAAGGGAAGAAGGCTTTTGAGTTCATCATGTCTGTGTATGTGTGCACACATGTCCTTCTCTAATCACTTTTGCATTTAGAGTCCAATACAAACCAAATTCATATCGCATTGGAAAAGGTCCAAGGGGACCCTGATGGATGTGTGTGTGTGTTTGGTAGGGATGTGCGGTTCGGTTCGGATCCGGACCGGTTCGTCCGAACCGGTCCGGATCCGGCGGCTCGATCCCGGACCGAATCGGGCCCTTCCGGGACCGAGCCGGACCGAATTCGAGCCGGTTCGGTACCAAACCGGCTCGGGTTTCCCGAACCGGTTCGGGAATGAAATTGAGTCTCTGGAGTGTCTCTTTAAAGTTCCAAGTCTGTCCTCCATTTTGTGTCTCCTTCCCGAAACTTTTGCTCCTCCTTGCATCCATTTTGTGATGCTATTTCCAGGCATTGTATTGGCTGCGCTATTGATCCTTGATTGGCCAGAATGAGTCCTTTGGTCTGGTAGGCTGCTTGGCTGTTGCACTGTTGAGAGCTGGCACCCTGTTGGCCGTGGGGGGAGTGCAAAGGTGGGGGCTCCCAAAGGAGGGAATTTCAAACCTATATAAACCCAAGCCTCTTCTCTGGAAACTTCTCTTGGCTGCAGTTGTGGGATCATCTCTGAGACCTGCTTGCCCTTTGCTGGCTGCTCTGGTGTCTCTGTGAGTCCTGACTGTGTCCTGTGTCTCTCTGTGTGTGCTCTGTCTAATCCTTTGTCCACCTGCCCTTTGTGACTCTCTGTGTGTCTCCTCTCTCTGTCTGTCTCTTGTCTGTATACTGTGTGTTACTTCACTTTACTTTCTTCTTAATTTCCCCCCATTTTCCCTGTTCCTTGTCTGTCTGCTTTTCTCCCCCCCTCCCCCCCTTTCCCTTCTCATCCTTTGGGCCTACCCTCCCCCTCCCCCACTCCCACCCACTGCATCCTCATTGCTTTAAATCTTCTTCCATTAATTATTGCTCTTTGTCCTGCCTTGTTGTTGTCCAACTTTTTGATTTTCACATTGCATTCCATTGGTTTCAGTTATATATTGCTTGCTGGTTTTGCTTAAATTGTACCATTTTGTTTGTTTCTGCTGACTGCTGCTGCCCTGCGAGTTGGTTCCCTGAATCCCTCCCCCCCACCCCCAGAGGATTCTGTTGTTGTTTCTTGTTGTCCCATATAATCAGTTTTGGTTCCCTGCTCCAAACTTGCCCCTCCAAGTCCAACCACACCCCACCCCAACCCCACCCCATCCAGCCTTCTCCCAAGTTTGCTGCTGCCAAACCGAGTCCAGTTTTCTTTGCTTGGTTCCACTTATTCATTTGCTATTATTAATTTGCAGCAATTGTGGTTTCATTGTCTCTGTTCACTTAGTGGCCCCCCTCAGAGTCTGTGTTTGGTTCCCCCTCCCCACACCCCCACCCCCAAGTTTTTTCTGCTGGTTATAGTCTTTCTTTAAATTTTTTTTTTAAAACTTCTGGCTTGTGTTCTCTTGATATATATTGCTTTATATATTTTGCTACCCTCCTCCTCCTCCTCCCCCCCCTGCCTGCCCCCCCCACCCTCCCTCCTCCCAGACCCTACCCTAGCCCAGGCCCAGCTCCTCCCCCAACCACCCCATCCAGCCTAATCGCTGCTGCTGCCCGAGTTGTTCCAGTTTCTCCTTTGCTGTTTGTTGTTGCCCCCTCCCCTTCCCCCCAACACCCCTCTGCCACACACTAGCCCCCAACCACACACACCCTCTCTGCTCCCCCCACCCCACCTCTTTTTCTCCTTGCCCCTGACTCTCTCCACTCACCCCAGGCCCCCTGCCACACACTAGCCCCCAACCACACACACCCTCTCTGCTCCCCCCACCCCACCTCTTTTCCTCCTTGCCCCTGACTCTCTCCACTTACCCCAGGCCCCCTGCCACACACTAGCCCCCAACCACACACACCCTCTCTGCTCCCCCCACCCCACCTCTTTTCCTCCTTGCCCCCGACTCTCTCCACTTACCCCAGGCCCCCTGCCACACACTAGCCCCCAACCACACACACCCTCTCTGCTCCCCCCACCCCACCTCTTTTCCTCCTTGCCCCCGACTCTCTCCACTTACCCCAGGCCCCCTGCCACACACTAGCCCCCAACCAAACACACCCTCTCTGCTCCCCCCACCCCACCTCTTTTCCTCCTTGCCCCCGACTCTCTCCACTTACCCCAGGCCCCCTGCCACACACTAGCCCCCAACCACACACACCCTCTCTGCTCCCCCCACCCCACCTCTTTTCCTCCTTGCCCCCGACTCTCTCCACTTACCCCAGGCCCCCTGCCACACACTAGCCCCCAACCACACACACCCTCTCTGCTCCCCCCACCCCACCTCTTTTCCTCCTTGCCCCTGACTCTCTCCACTTACCCCAGGCCCCCTGCCACACACTAGCCCCAACCACACACACCCTCTCTGCTCCCCCCACCCCACCTCTTTTACTCCTTGCCCCCGACTCTCTCCACTTACCCCAGGCCCCCTGCCACACACTAGGCCCCAACCAAACACACCCTCTCTGCTCCCCCCACCCCACCTCTTTTCCTCCTTGCCCCCGACTCTCTCCACTTACCCCAGGCCCCCTGCCACACACTAGCCCCCAACCACACACACCCTCTCTGCTCCCCCCACCTCTTTGGACCGCTGCTACTGCTGTGTCCTCCCCCCACACCTGAAACCCCCCTCCCTGCTGCGCTGCGCTTCTCCTCTCTCCTCTTTCTCTCTATCATCTCTCTTTCTCCTCTCTCTCTCTTTCTTTTTTCTCTCTCTCCTCTCTTTCTCTTTGTCCCTGCCCCCCCTCTCTTTTCTCTCTCTCTTAGTCTTTTCTCTCTCTGCTCCCCTTCACTTTCCACCTCCTCTCCCACAGCTGCAGCCGCACACAGTAGCCTACCCACCTGGCGGCTGCCATCGGGTTTTTTTTCTTTTTATAGTTTTTGGTTGATTTTGTCTCTGCTTGGGGGTGAGTTGAGCGACACAAATAGTGTTGTCTCCTCACTTCTGCCCCTCCATCGTTGTTGAACTACCCCGGTTGCCTGTGTGCCTCGTGCGGCCGCCCTGCTGTGTCTCAGCCCAGGGTGGCTGGCTGGCGGCGGCGAATCCGTGACCAGCAGTGAGCGGCAGGAGAAGGACCGGAAGAAGAGGGGTTAGTGCGTGTGCGATTGTGCACCTTTTGTTGCCCCTTTCTCTCCCTAGCTGGCGGTTTTAAATAGGGACACCCCTATTCTGAAATGCATTTGGGTGTGGGGAGGAGGGAGGGAACCTTGGAGAGGAGATGTACTGTTGTAAAACTTGTGTCTTCATGCCCATGCCCAGTAAAGAAATTGCTGCTGTGTGTTGCGTTGCATTGCATGCGTCTTGCAGGTGGTTTTTGAACAGGTGCCTTCCAGAGTGCTTCCTTGCCTCTGGGGCAGTCTGAGTGGGGTCCAGGGTTCTGATGCGATGCTGCCACTACATGCTGGGCCCATGCCATGCCAGAGTGCTTCCTTGCCTCTGGGGCAGTCTGAGTGGGGTCCTGGCTGGGCTCTGATGCTGCCACTACATGCTGGGCCAATACACACGTATGATGATGATCATGATGTTCAATCCATGAGGCTGCCATCAAGTGTTTGCTGCTGCTTGCTTGCCATGGCATTGGGCAGGCAGAGTCACAGAGTGGGTGGGTTCAACCTCTGTGTTGGTGTGACTGGGTTCTGGTTTTGGTTGTGTGCAATTTAGAGTCACTAAATAGGCTGCATTGAGTTTGATGCTCCCCCCACAGGAGCATTACTTGAGAACCACCCCCCAGAACCCACACTTTGTGTTCCAGTTCACTAAATAAGGGTTTCCTCCTTTGATCTGCAGGTTCCCAAGCGTTGACTGCATCCCTCCCCCACCCCCGGTAGGTGCTGTGCCCTCCCCATCCACTCCCCCCCCCAAAAAGCTAAAAACTTGCCACCCACACCACAACTACTCCACCCAACTGCCCGTGCCACCCTCCCACACCGGGGTTCCACCCTTTAACCCCCTATTTTTCTAAAAAAAACCCCTCCCAGACCCATCTCCCCAATTGGCTTGGTGGTTGACTCCCAAATTCAAAAAGGACACCCTCCCCCTCACTTCGATTGGCTTCCCCCCCCCATATCAAAAAGTCTTCCTTTCCCCCCAATTGGCTTCCTTTTTTGAAAACAAACTTCCCCCCCGCCGCCTCCAAATCAGCTGCCTTTTTTTTGGCCCCTAAGCCCCTCCAAATTATTTTTTTGACCCTGTCTGGCCTTCCTCCTAAAGTCTCCCTCCTTCTGACCTAGCAGCATGTCTGAGCGCCGTGTGGCGGGCAGGGCTCGCTCAAGGCTGGCAGGCAGAGGTGGGAGAGGCCAGGTGCGGGGTGCGCCTGCGGCACGGGGAGGGAGAGGACGCGGGGAGCCTGAGGACACCCCAGTTCTCCCCATTGGAGAATTCTTTGCTCCGGCCCCATCTTTGGTGCGCAGGATTCAGTTCCCCACGCCTGCTGCCGCCAATCGCGGCAGAGGCAGAGGCACTGTTAGGGCTGTGGCGGGTCCCTCCTCGCCGGCGGCACCAGGTGCTGCTGAGCTACCGCCAGTTGTTGAGGTGGAGGAGACTGTGGAGTTGGAAGAGCAGGTAGAGGGCGGTGAGGACCGTGCGGCTGGCAGCGATGCAGCCAGGTTCTCCCTCCCTCTGGGGCCCCTTCCCCCTATCCTTTCGCCGCTCAGTGGGGCCCCCCCTCGTGAAGCCCAACACTCTGGTGGGGAGCGGTCTGGCGAGGTGGTGGAGGAGAGGCCTGCCTCTCCGATGCCAGTTGAGCCGGGCCCTTCCTCCGCTGTGGAGGGCAGAAGGGGCGGGTTGGGTGGCAGCAGTGGGCAGGCAGCGGCGGCCGCCCCCCCCCAGGACTGCAGCCACCCTGCGAGAAACGGCCTAGGACGGCGCCCAGGGCGCAGGAGGCCAAGGGCAGTGGTGCATGGGTGCATTTTGAGGTCCCTCAAGATGCCCCATTCCACGCCCGCTGTGTCCACTGCAGGATGCTTGTCAGCCGTGGAAGGGACCCTGCGCACCTGGGTACGACGCCTATGTGGAGACACCTAGAGCGTCACCACCCAGGTCTCAGGGGACAGGCTGGCAGCGCTAGTGCGCCTTGTGCATCTGCCACTAGGGCGGGCAGCGGCAGTGTGCCAGCCAGCAGGCAGGCTACACTGCCCGTCCAGCGGTGGACGCAGTCCTCGGGCAGCCAGCGTATTGTTCGCGTGGACCATCATCACCTCACCCGCCTCATAGGGGAGATGATTTCCACCGATGACCAGCCGTTTCAGGTGGTCGAGAACAACGGCTTCCGCCGTATTCTCCAATACCTGGCTCCCGAATACGTCATCCCCTCGAGGACGACGTTCAGCCGGAACGTGGTCCCCTCCCTGTACCGCCGGTGCAGGGAGCTCGTGTCGGCCGAGCTGCGTGCAGCTCCGGCCGGGACAAGCGTGCATTTCACGACTGACCTCTGGACCAGTGTCAGTGGGATGCACGCTTCTTTCCTGGCCCTCACTGCCCACTGGTGGGGACCGGAGAGTGAGGGGACCTCCGCGGGCGATGCTTCCGGGTCCGGCGCGGCTCCCGATGCACTACGGCACAGGTGGGCCGTCCTGCACGTGGAGACGATGGACACGAGGCACACCGCGGAGGAGGTGGCGGCCGTACTCGACCGCCAGATAGAGGAGTGGATTGGCGGGTGTCCACACCTCTCCCGCGGCTTCATTGTCACCGACAATGGAGCCAACGTTACCGCCGCTGTCGAGACAGTCATGGACTGTGTGAACATACGGTGTATGGCACACACGCTCCATCTGACCGTCAGGGACGCCCTTGGCCTTAAGGAGCTGAGGGCGTCCCAGGAGAAGGGGGCCCGCCCCATCGCAGGTGCTGTTGCTGCCACGGCCACGCTTGTGGATAAGTCCCTCAAGCTGGCCGCCCACTTCCACCGCAGCGAGAAGTCCAGGAGACTGCTTCGCCAGAAGCAGGATGACCTTGGCCTTCCTCGCCATCTCATCCCTACGGATGTGGAGACGCGGTGGAACTCCACCTTCCTCCTGTTCCAGCGCCTGTTGGAGCAGGAGAGAGCCCTTGTCGCCCTGGTGAGGGACGAGTCCTTGGATGTCTGCGACTTCTCGAACGCAGAGTGGAAGCAGATGTCCGAGGCGGTGTCGGCACTCGAGCCCTTCCAGCTTGCCACGAAGGGCTTGTGTGGCGACACCACTCCCTTGAGCCAGGCGCTGCCCACAGCTGTTGGTCTCGAGAAGCTGATGGGTGGACTCCATATCTCTCTGACCACGCCAGAGGGTCGTGCTCTGGCTGGGAGGCTGAGGTCTGGGGTTGACAAGCGGCTCGTTGATGTGCTGGGAGACAGGGAGGAGTATGTCCTCGCTTGTCTCTGTCACCCAGCCCTCAAGGGCAATGCCGTGAGTGCCGACGACTTGCCCAGGTGGAAGGGCATCCTGGTCGAGAAGGTTAGGGAGGAGGAGGCCGCTAGGGCCCGCAGAGACCAGGGTGTTGGTAGTGGTGCGGGGGCAGCCCTCGCGGCCCAACCCGCACCCAGCAGCAGCATGGGCGGCCAGCCGGCGTCAGCTTCCCCTTCCCCTCCCTCTTCCCAGTCCAGCAGCGCGGCATCCCAGGCGGCGCCATCGCAGCAGCCATTTGCTACCGACTCGAGATCCGCCCAGTGGTTTCAGCGGTTCTGCTATGGCGCCATGCCTGGTATGCGGGAGGCTCGACCTGCCAGGCCCCCCTCCAGTGCTGAGCAATGCGTTGCGCAGTACTTGGAGGAGCCTGTGGAGGGAGACGGCGTGGACTGCGCACAGTTCTGGGCGAGCCGCCGCCAAGTCTGGCCGGACCTGGCGGTGGTGGCTGTGCGCCTCCTCTCCTGCCCCCCAACCAGTGTCCAGAGCGAGCGGGTGTTTTCACGTGCCGGGGACGTGGTGACACCCTCTCGCTCCCGCTTGGACCCTGGTCTGGTGGAGCAGCTGGTCTTCCTTAAGGTGAACCTCCCCCTGTTGGGCTACCCCAAGCTGCAGTTTGAGACGGGCGAGTGATTACCGTGGGTTGCCCCATGGTTGGTCACCTGCCTGGCTCGACCTCTGCTTATCCCTACCCTCCCCCCTTCCACCTCTAGCTGAGCTGACGTGACAGATGCTGAGCCGTGCCAGCCAGTCGCAGCGTGTAGTGTGCCCACACAGAGATGCAGTTGTAGTAGTAGTTGTAGTGCTGCGACTGGCCAGATGTTTACAATGCCCACGCCCACCTAAAAAGAAACCCAATGCTGACCAGCACAGGCCCTTTATCTATCCACCTGTCAGCATTTGGGGACCTGGCGTGGGCACGGCACACCCCCCCAAAGTAGCACAGCCCACGGAGTACTAGACTTAGCGGCAGCGGCGGGTATACGTTCAAAAATGCAGTGTAGATATGTAAATACTGTATGTAAATAAACATGTAAATAATTTTTTCTTTAAAAACCCCATGTCAAAATCAAGCCTCAAAATTATGCAAAAGAAAGAAAAAAAGGTGACAAAGGGAGAACAAAATGATGAATGCCAAATGAATTGATTTTATTGAAAATGTCACCAGAAATCATGTGTGGGGGGCTTGGTTTACATGGAGAAAATGATTGGGTGATTTTTTGAAATGAAACGAATGAATTATTATCATCTTATGTTCATCTTGATTGTGGTCACTGTTGATGTTGGCTGATGGCAAAAAACCCAAAACCATCAGAATAGCAATGAACTGGCTGCCAACACAACATATTGATTGATAACTGTGCAGGGGGGGAATTGGGTCTGTGTGTGTGTGTGTGGTGCAGGCTCAGTCTGTCTCTTCCTGTTGTGTGTCTGTCTGTCTGTCTGTGTGAATGGATGCCTAGCACTGTCTCTGTGTGTGGATGCTTTCTGTGTGTAGTGTGGTGTGTGTCTGTCTACGTGTTTTTTTTCCTCCCCCCCATGCCTCCCTCCATCCTTCCCCTCTCATCCTCTCCCCTTCCTCTTCACCACCTTCCATCCTCCCTCCCTTCCAGCCCACCACCGCCTCACCTGCCCCCAACCCCGGTCTGGCAGATGATGAGAGTCTGGTCTCTCCCACCGAAGCACACACGTGAGCACGTGTGTGCACAAATATGTGGCTGACCAACTCTGAGCCGGACCCTCCCCCCTTCAATCCCCTCTACATCCCTCTCCCCCTCCCCTTTCCTCCCCCCTGCCTCCCTGCCTCCCTCCCTCCCCCCTCCTAGCTAGCAGCGCACACATACACACAAAAAACACCTGTGGTGGCAAACACCACCAGCACACATGCACTCACACTGGTGCCACCACCTCTGCCTTGGGCCTCTGTGTCCTTGAGCAGATATGTGGTGGTGGACCAGAGAAGCATTTCTTTCCAGCAAGGCAAAAGGCATGCACTCACTGCACACACACACACACACACACACACACAAAGAGGTGAAGACGAGAAGAGGCAACTTCTAGAACCAGCAGCAGCAGGTGAGTGTCGTGTAATTGTGTTGCTTCCCAAGGCCACTGCCCATGCTCAATGCTCAGTCTGCTGAAACTAAAGAACTAGCTACAATCACCCTTCCTCACATGCAGCTCAGCTCAGCTCAGCTCAGCTGCACAGCACACTGACTAACTAGACACTACAGCTGGTGGTAGAAAAAACAGAAGTCTAGATTCTAGAAGATGTCCTGGTGGATTTTAAACTTTCAAATCTGTGCTAGGATTGCCTTGCCTCCTCCTCCTCCTCCTGCCTGTAATTGTGCCCTCTCCCCTTGCAGTTGCGCCGTCGTGATGGGTTGGTGATGTGCGTGCGCCGTCTACTTAGCTCTCTCCTCCTCATGTTGGCTGGGCTTGCCAGGCACTGGCTGGCAGCAGCTGTTGGCTGTGTGCTAGGCTCAGGCTGTGGCGCGCGTGACTGGACTGGGAATGTTATTGTAGCGGCAACACTGGTTGTGGTGGTAGCAGTAGTAGCTGTTGTTGTTGCTGGGCTGGTGGCTGCTGGCCTGTGCTGACTCTGCGCACTTGGTCTGGTCTGGTCTGGTCATTGGGATGCAGATGTAGGGTGTGTGTGCATCATCCATGGGGAGCATCAGAGCAGAGCAGAGCAGGTTGGCTGGCTTCTGTCTGTCGGGCCTAGTCAGTGGCAGGCACTGAGTGAGGCGGTGGTTTCTTTGGGCATCACGTCACCCATCATGCAGAGCGGCAGGTCTGCTGCTCCGCCTCCTGCTTCTTCTCTGTGTGTGCTGCTCTTGTGCTTAGTGTGCTGCTCCGCTGCTGCTGCTGTGCTGGCAGGCAGCACAGCAGTGGCCTTTTTGTTAGATCAGAGAGTGGGTGTTGTCTCTCTGAGTGTCCTCCTCTTACTTGCTTGGATAGGAGTGGTGGTAGTAGGTAGGCATTAAGATGGACTGACTAGGTGTTACGTGTTAGGGCGCCCAGAGAGAGGCGCCAAAAAGATGGGGTGGCAATTGTTGGGTTGCTCCTAGTATTATTGGTGAATTTCTGAAGAAAAATTTTTTTTCCATTGGCTAGAATGGGGGTTCGGGGCTGCCCCAGACCCGCCTCTGTGGGGTGGCAGCACCGCCAAAGTGGGTCCGGGGCCATGGCAAAAATGCCCTCAGTCCCTCCCAGCAATCCCCGTAGAGATAGGAGTGATGGTTCTGTTGTTTTTCTGAGGTGTTCTGAGTGAGTGTGGATTCTGTGATAGCAAATGAGAGTGGATTCATGGTGTCTCATTGGAAATCTCATAAGCTATCATAGAATCAACACTCAGAATACCTCAGAAAAACAACAGAACCATCACTCCTATCTCTACGGGGATTGCTGGGAGGGACTGAGGGCATTTTTGCCATGGCCCCGGACCCACTTTGGGGGTGCTGCCACCCCACAGAGGTGGGTCTGGGGCAGCCCCGAACCCCCATTCTAGCCAATGGAAAAAAAAATTTTCTTCAGAAATTCACCAATAATACTAGGAGCCACCAATTGCCTTGGGATTTTTGGGGTGGAGGACACCCATGGGTGGCTACCACCCACCCCAGCTTTTTTGCCCCTAAGGGCTCCACATTGTGAGTTATGGGCAAAAATTTATTTTTTGAAAAAAATTTGTAAAAAATCAGAGGAAGGTCCAATCGACTTGAAATTTGGGTGGCAGGTAGAACACAATGTCCCCTTCAAAACAAGCCACTTTTTGTGATCCGAACCGGTTCGGTTCGGATCCGAACCAGTTCGAAACCGAACCGGACCGGGGGGGTGGTCTGGCAAAACCAAAACCGAACCACCCCGGTCCAGTCCGGACCCGGTTCGGACCCGAACCGAACCGGGAGAACCGGTTTTATGCACATCCCTAGTGTTTGGGGGGGCAGGATTTTCTGGGCAATCTATGTTATTGTTGCAGATGGTAGCTAATCAAAATATAATTAGCACCCCTTTGTAACTCCTGTGTTCACAGTCAGAAACAAAGAAATTCACAGAACATGAGAAGGGGTCCTAGTAGTAGTTGACACCAACAGGGGTATTTTATTTTATTTTATTTTATGCCTATTTGCCAAGTTGTTTCAAGATGACAGCCACTCAGAATATAGACAACACCCTTTTGAAACCCATGTGCTGACAAATGTAAACCAAATTCAGAGCACATTGGAGGAGGTCCTAGATAAGAGTCGCTATGTTAAAAGCAGTGGAAAGTAGGCTCCATTAGTTCTATGTAGAACTATTTGTTTCTGGCTAAAAACATTTAGGCTGTTCACATGAGCAGCAAGCCCAGCCTGGACTTGGCTGCTCATGTGCAACTCCAGAAGCAATCCTGATCCGGTGCTGCCTCGACCCCAAGCCCAAGTTTTTTACCCAGGCTTTTACTTGGGTTAAAGGATGCAAGCACACCCTTTACCCCAGGTCAGGGGTTGTGTGTATGCTTGGGTTGCATACAGCCCAAGCATGCACAGAGTGGAATCCCTAAATGCACAATGTTGCTGTGCATTTAGGGTTTCCTGGAGGCCTTAATTCCTTGAATTTGTTGGTGGGGGTTGAGTCTGGGATTCATTTTCTTGGCTTCCAGAGATCCACGCTGCCGGGAGCAGCATGTATCATGTGAAGGCAAGTAAGCAGCATGTCCCATACAACCAAGATCATCTGGGGGGGAAGGTAAACTGGATCTTGCCTCCCCCCCACACCCTCCACGCCCTCCCACTGGAGACGGTCATGTGCATGACCTTTTAAAGGATTTCCCCTCTGATGATGATTTTCATAGAGCATTTGCTTCATTTTTCATTCCCCTGTGAGTGAAATTTAACCAGTGCCTTGAATGATAATTAATAACTTCTACAAAGGGTGATGGAGCACTTCTCCCAGCTTCATTACAGGGAATAGAATTTAGCTCAACATCCCAGATCTGATCCCAATCTTCAAGCCATTGCACTATAGTGGCTCTATATAGTGGCACTATATATAGGCATAGACAAAACAGATACAGGACCAACTACCATATATACAGCTTTATTTCATGCTTTATTATTTGGAGAAAAGCTGGTTGAAATTATATATCTTTCCAATATTATTATGCATGCTAGGTTTACATAATAACTAACCGGCCCCACCCCCAATGCCGTGTTTTAATTGCTTCCATAAAAATTAGCATTTTAAAAAAAGAATCTATATTAAAAAACAAAGAATCTACATTAAACTCAATTTTTAAGTGGAAAAAAGAATTTTCTGTAAAATAATAACAATTAACATTTCAAGCAGTTCTGATTTTTACTTGTCAGATTTGACACCTTCTGTGATGAGTACATTGCAGGTGTTCTACTGGCCATAACATTTCATGTTTATCAGGATAATTGAGGGCACCAAAACAATAACGCTGGAGGCAGTTATGCTGAACTCTGTGTGAGTGTATGTGTGGTGTACTCTTTTTCTCTCTGCTACCATCCCTAAAATAACTACAATAGTACATGATCAGGTAAACAAACTATTGGGATTATAAACTGCTGTGTCAAATGTAACAGTTGTTCACATAATTCCCCCTTCTGTCTCTTCTTGCACAAATTCATTCTTCTGTTTGTTTATTTGTCTGGAAGATCTTCAAGTTCAAATAATGTCTAAAGCAGCACAATAGTAATTTCCAAATATCAAGTGCCTAAAATTTTGTTCCATAGACACCACTACTCAATACAGGAAGAAACTATTATCGTTTTCTTTCATTTTTTCTTGATTTCTCAGATATTAATCTTTGCCTTATTGTATCTCTTAAGACTATTGTGAGTTGTTTTATGTATTGTCCTAATTATTTCTCATGCTTATTTTTATTGTCAAATGGCTGGTTTGGATGACATTTCTCCAACCAACTCAACCACATGAGATAAGGGCATGTGCAATGTGCATACTATTTACACCAGTGTTTGTAGCACATGCAGCTGTTTGGATGAACCACTACCCACCCATGTGAATCAGGAAATATGTCCTGGCATGCTAGGAAGGGGGAAAGATGTATGCACTCATGGTATACACATGTTCTTATTGTGTGTGGTTGGGCTTGACAGAGAAGTATTGGCCAAATCGGCCCATGGTGTCAATCTTCTAGGAGATATGAGGTAAAAGGCACAGAAGGCACAGTATAATGACATACAGTCTATTTGGGTTTCAGATAATGCAGTTAAAGTAATGGTAACAGGATATTACAAAATGTGTTCACCAGGGGTAAGCAGGATAGCCTCCTTTATACTAGGTCCTGCATTTCAGACTTAAAATTAGTCCTTGTGCTGTGCCTCAGAAGAATTGAGTTTTCCCTTTCCTTCTGCATGCTAGTGGGTGCCTTTGGGGAGGAAGTGCTGAGAATGGTTTGTTCTCAAGTCTCTGACATGCGTGTTCATGCATGTGCACACACCAGAGTCACTTTGCATTCAAGTGTCCTCATAACCTTTTTCATACCCATTGACTTTTATACTGCACAGCCTCTTGGGCATCACAGAAACTGCTGCATAGACACTGTAACACAGTGTCCATAGATTGCACAAGAGTGTCCATGGATTGCGCAATTTTCTTGCACAAGTGCTGAAAATTGCATGAATGCAGTTGCACAATGGACAGTCATTGGAAATAATGGCTGTCCATTGTGCAATTGCATTCATGTATGTTCAGAAACTGCTTTTAAGAGAATTTTTGGATGAACTCTTGTTATCTTCTGCATGATCCTCACCACACATTAAGGTCATCTGAGGAGGTCCAGCTCCAGCTAGTGTGTCTCGTGGCAACTCAGAGGTGGACCTTCTCTGTAGCTGCTCCTGGGCTGTGGAATGCACTCTCTGCAGAAATCTGTAATCTGAACTCTTTATTGGCTTTCAAGAGAGCCCTCAAAACATATCTCTTTGGCCTGGCCTTCCAGGGTTTTTAAATTGTTGTAAATGCTTTTAATGTTGTAACCTGGTTTTTCAAGGTTTTAAAACTGTTTTGAATGTTTTACTAGCCTACCCGCACAGAGAATCTGTGTGCTCTTTGGGGCCTGCTGTACCCTCCTGCCCCACTCTCTCTTGCCCTCCCTTCCCCTCCCTCCTGCCCCACTCTCTCTGCCCCATACTCTCTTGCCTCCCTCCCCCTCCTTCCTGCTCGACTCTCTTGCCCTCCCTCACTCTCCCTCCTGCCCCTTCTTTCCCTCCTGCCCCACACTTTCTTGCCCTCCTTCCCCCTCCTCTCTCTCGTGCCCCTCCTCCCCCTTCCTCATGCCCCACTCTCTCTTGCCCTCCTTCCTGCCCCCCTATCGTGCCCTCACTCCCCTTCCCTCCTGCCCCACACTCTCTTGCCCCCTCCCCCTCCTGCCCCACACTCTCTAGCCCTCACCCCCTGCCCCCTCCCTCCTGCTCCCCTCTCTCTTGCCCCCTGCCCTCCCCTCCCACCCTTCTCCCCTTCTTCCTGCCCCTCTTCCCCTTCCTCCTGCTGCCCTCTCTTGCCCCCCTCCTGCCCCACACTCTCTTGCCTTCGCCCCCTGCCCCCTCTCTCCTGATCCCCTCTCTCTTGTCCTCCCTCCCCTTCCATTCCTCTCCTCCTCCCCCACACTGTGAATTTTACCTCAGTGGGTGGAAAACAGGGAACCTCCTCCCGGGTGGCAAAGTCCCACCTCCCGTTTCCCTCCCACCCTGGCCTCCAACAGGAGCCAGGGGCTTTGCACTGTCACCCGTTTCTCACTCACCCCTCTCGCCAGTGCCTCCTCCAGCTACCCTGCTGCTGCCACCTCCTGTTCCCACTCCTGGCTGCCAGGCCAGGCTGTGCTGCTGCCGCCACCTTATCCTTTCCCAGGACGGCCTGACTTGGTCAGGCTGTTCTGCCTCCCAGCGTCCTGGCTTCCTGCCTCCCAGCGTCCCACCATCCCGTCCCACCGTCCTGGCTTCCTGGCGGCCAGCTGAGCCCGCTTCGCCTCCTCAGGGTGTTTTGTGGCCCGCCAATATTGCCCGCTGCCATTTTTCCTTGCCTGCAACTCTCACCCTTTGGCGGCGGAACTCTCACAACATGTCGTGAGAATTCCGCTGCCAAATCTAGGACATGCATGTTGGCTAAGAGAATTAAATATATAGATTGTTTTATCATGTTTTACAACACCATAAGGTTCTTTACAACCTCTGTTTTTAACTGTTACTTGATTTTAATTGTTTTGTTTTAATGTAAACTTCCCTGAGCCATTTTGGAAGGGCAGTATAGAAACTGAATAGATAGATAGATAGCAGGGGTGCATCTAGGGTGGGGCAGGCAGGGCACGTGCCGCAGGCACCACTTAAAGGGGGTCACCATTTTTCTAAAATAAAAAAATTTAAAAAATGGCTGCTGAAAACAAAATGGTCACTGTGCATGCTCAAATGGCCTCTGTGAGGCCCTAGGCCATGCCAGGCCATGCAGAGGCCATTTGAGCATGTACGGAAGCCATTTTGTTTTCAGTGGCCATTTTTAAAATTTTTTTTTTAAAAAATGGCCATCGCACATGCTCAAATGGTCCCTGTGAGCCCTAGAGGCCAACAGGGGGTGGGGGAACCTTTGCATGCCCCCCCAGCCTTTAGGAAGCCCCCAGAAGGGGCTACAAGTAAATATATATATATATATATATATATATATATATATATATATATATAATAAGTCATTGTACACATTTTCAGTTTGGCACTATGTACAGAGAGTCGGGGCTTGTGAATAATGAGCTGAAGTTTATGTGCTAGAATTGTATTCATTTGCTCTTACTTTGCTTTTTGTGATAAGTGAGTTAAATGTGATGTCTTAATAATATGGCTGTTAATGGTGAGTTTGTCTTTGAATCAGTGTGAAATCCTTAGTATTAAGGCCCACTGGATGTTTCTTGCTCTCTTGCTCTCATTTTAACTGTCTTTCTGAAATACTAGAATATATTCCAAGCAGAGACCCAGTTTACTCTGCATATCCTTTAATTATTTCCAGAGTATCTGGGGAAAGTCAAATTCTCCATTTATTTTTAAAACTTATGTAATAGTGATGCTACAATGCATAGTAGAGAATTAGACAGGCACTTCTGTTTAGTTTTCCAAGTACATCTCCACATAGTATTTGGGTATTTCATGAGCTCCAGCATACTGAAATTTGTAGTTTCCCAGCATTTTTTTGGTCTGTCTACATCCACTGCTACATAGTTTTTGAAATATTAAAAGATTAGTGAGCTTGACTTGTATTTTTCAGCTGATATTATGGTAAAGTTATCTGAAAGATGTGTGTCAGATGTTTGGACAGGGGGCGCAATTTCAGTGCTTGCCCTAGGCGCTATTTCCCCTAGATACGCCTCTGATAGATAGATAGATAGATCGATAGATAGATAGATAGATAGATAGATAGATAGATAGATAGATAGCCTGAGCTCCACCTCTCAAACACGCACACTGCTTCCCAACCTTATGTGCCGCTTTCTGCAATGCACAGCTGTGCAGGTTCAGTTTCACATTCTATATGATCTGTTTCCAGGGTATTTTTCTTTTTGACATCAAACATTTGTCTTGGACTTTGAAAGACATCATTTGGCCAGAGAAAATAGATCATCAGTGTTAACTCTCACTGAAATATCTGCTGGTCCATTCATAAAGCTCATACAGCAGAGCTGTGAGCCAAAAAGCATAACTAAACCACAATTGCCTTCGCTTTGTTCCCATTGTCAACTAGAGATACGGCAGAGAATTTTTTAAAATGTTGACATCAGTGGGCTAGTTGGGAGGAACATTGAATACAACAAGATGCATACCACCATATTTTGCATCTTGTTTTGCTCCAGAACATCCATATATTCACTAAACATACTGATTAGGAGGTTCTGTGGTGTTTTTGAGCACTTGCATAAGGATAATCACACAAACTGTGTTTCTGACTTCAATTTATGCAGTTCTGTCAAATTCAGTCTCCTCTGGCTCAAATACTGTGAAATGCAACGTAGGGAGTTGGAGCACAATCTGTTGGAAGTTAAAGGACTTTGCGCTGTCTCTTTGCCTCAGACAGTGGAGGACAGACTAGTAAGTCAGAGGGCTAGAGAGTCAAGACATTGGTCATCACTTCTCCACTGCTCTGATGCTATCCCTTTGAAATGTAGATTGCTACTCTTAGGGATTCAACTTCCCTCCTCTCTCTCTTCCCCTCCTACCTGCCTTTCTACCTTGCAACATGGCAAGCCTCTCTCCCTGCACCATGTGTGCAGAGAAGATGCAGAATCCATCTGCATCCAGCTAGATAGACAGATTAGGGATCCTAACTCCTCACTTTCCTATCTAGAATGGAGTTCCTTAATAAATGCCTTTTATATTGATTTGAAACTATGAATTGGCTCCAAGTTACTTTACTCTCAGCACACACGCATGCTTAACTAATCCGCTGTGTTGTGCCTCTGTGCACTCTGCTATAATGAGAAAGGGATTCTCTCACCACAGAGACTTTCCAACACAATCTGCACTGCTGTGCATATGTATACAACATCAGTGGAGCTGTGTACCAGGGCAGCTCTGCTCTGGTGTGAAATTGTGCAGATGCAGTTGCACAACAGGGAGGCCATTTCCCCTGCAAACTGAGCAGAGAGGCACCTTTTAAAAGTGGTGATTCTCTTTATATAGCAGGGGGAGAGCAACTGGCCTTATCCATCCCCAGCCCAGCATCCCTCCAGTGGTGGTTGCTGGTGTCTATCTTATGTTTCTTTTTAAGACTGCGAGCCCTTTGCAGACAGGGAGCCATTGTATTGATTTATTTATAACTATGTAAACAGCTTCGGGAACTTGGGTTGAAAAGCAGTATATAAATATTTGTCACAAATAATGGGTGTCCTATTTGCGTGACTTGATGCCACAGTGTAGATGCCTTGGTATGCAGCTCTGTGGGCATTGTTAATATGCTTGCAGCAGCATGGGCAGTGCTTGTTATTAGCGTCAGAAGGTATTTGCTTCTGTTTATTTCTAAACTTCATTGTATGAGTGTGGACCACTGAACACATGAAATGGAGGCGTTCTGCAGGATAGCAGAGGGTCTCTACCAGTGGCAGAAATCCTCCTAGCCTTGCAGTAATATGAAGGAAGTCAAAGCTCCAAATCTGATGTCGCATGAGTAAGATGCTCTTCCCTCATTCTGCAAGGAGTGTGTACAGCAGCAGAGGCAAGAGTGCAAGCATTTCTGCAACAGGGACATTTGCATGCATTTCATTAAGGCTAGGTGCTCATTTCCCTTCAGCCTAACAGAAGGGTCTTTGCCAATAATCTCAGAACTGGAGCTCAGACAGGTAATCAACCAAGCTATGAACTCAAAATGAACAGAGGGCACTGGGCAGTACTAGCATCAGAGGTCAACAGACTTGGGCACTGTCCAAGGTTTAGGTCATTAAAAGGCCCCTAGCCACCTAGGCTCTGGTGAAAAAAGATGGCGGCCACCAGGGCCATTCCAAACCACTGCTGCTATAGCCAAAGTAAACTTTTTCCAAACTCTTGTGGTTGCAGTAGCTCAGAGTGCACATTGACAGCTGTGCAAGTAGCTATCATCTTCTTTTAACTATACAATGCCTCTTCCCTACTGTTACAATTAGTGTCACAACAGCAGGGGCAAGATAACTGCAGTATCGGTAAAAAGATGGCAGTCACTAGTATGACTGCACCACCCCACTGCTTGTAAAGGGGCCTGCAAAGGGACTTGACCCCCATGAAGCTGAGGCCAGCACTGATTATGGGTAGAGGTTGAGGAGCAGAAGTGAAACAGAAACCCATTGAAACGTGTTGTGTCTGGAGAGTGAGCTGCAATATACCTGAGAGAATGTCTTTCCCTGCACGATCCCCACTGCTCATTAAGATAATCAGGAGAGGTCCATCTTCGGGTGCCACTGGTTCATCTGGTGGCAGCCTTGGATTAGACTTTCTCAGCTGTTGCCTGTAGGTTGTGGAATGCATCCTCATGGGTATAAGAAGCTTAAGATCTTTGGAGGCCTTCAAGACAGCCATAAAGACCCATCTTTTTAGCCTGGCTTTTAATAGATCTTCAAATGTGCTCTGTGTTGTATCCAATTAGACTCGCTCCGAGTCTTCCTCCTCTTGTGCTCTAGTCGTCTACCTCGCTGCTTTAGCTCTCGTAACTCATCTGAATACCATGGGGCTGTCCTTAAAGCAGGTCGGAGAGGACACTTAGGAGCAATTCTGTCTACTGCTTTAGTGAGTTCATTATTCCATGTTTGCACCACAGCATCAACAGAATCACTAGCAGAACCAACCCTAAACCCTTCCAAGGCTTCTTGGAATCCTATTGGATCCAATATACTCCTTGGGCAGACCAACCTAATAGATCCTTCACCCCTGCAAAGGTGGGCCAAGGCTATAACTTCTACCATAACCAGATGGTGATCCGTCCATGACAATGTGACAATGGGGAGATGAGAGAAGTCCCCACACAAAGAACACCACCCTGATCAGAGCAAAAGACTAAATCGAGTGTGTGACCAGAATCATGTGTCAGTCCAGAGACCAATTGGGATAGGCCCACAGTCATCATGGCCGCTATGAACTCTTGAGCCACTCCCAGCAAATGATTTTCAATGAGACACCATGAATCCTCTCTAATTTGCTATCATAGAATCCACACTCAGAATACCTCAGAAACAACAGAAACCTGCACCCCATGGGTTAGAAACCCATGGAGGTGGTTGGCACCCTATGTGAACTACACCACCACTCGCTCTGGGCCACCCCAGCACCCCCAAGTGCACTTATGGGGCTGCTGAAATCTTCATTATACATTATGAGGAAAAACCTTAAAGACGCGTAAACTTCAACAATTCACCAAATATCAGCCCTCTGCCCAAGTCCTTTGAAAAAATTCAGGCAGCTTCCTTGCCCCTACCCGGCACTACCACCAACCCCACACCACTCTAGGCCACCCCTTTCCCCCTGACGTGAAGCGATACACCCTACATTATACCTAATGGGGGGAAACCTTAAAGACGCATAAACTTCAACAGTTCACCACAAATCAGCCCTTTGGCCAATCCCTCTGCAATTGGGGTGGTAGCCTCCACCCATTAGGCACTACCACCCCACCCCACTCTTTTGGCCCCAGGGCCCTTTTTTTAATCCGAATCGATTCAGATTCGGATTAATTCGGATCTGAATTGAATCAGGGGTGATTCGGATGGGCAATATTCAGATACAGAACAGAACAGGGGTGTTTCGGTTCAGATCTGAATCGAAACACCAAAAATCCAAATTGCACACCCCTAAAATTAACCTTTACTCCCCTCTGGGGATTTCCTGGAGGCGGGGGGTGGGGTACACAGAGGTTCCTCCTCCCCGCACCGGCTCTCTATATAGCCTCCTCCAGCTGGTTTGCCTGGCTCTTTGGTTCGGCCCGGACCACGCAGAGGTGCAGTGTGCAGGCATGCGGCCTCCAAAATAGCTGCCGGGTGAAGGCCGAAAACTGGCCAAAGAGCACCTTAATGGGCGAAGAATCATCCAAACTGACAGGAGGGGGGCATATCAAAGGCCGGTGGAGGATGGGGTACTTCCACAGACACCCCCCCCACCGCTTCCAGCAACTCCCCAGAGGGGAGTAAAGGTTAAAATTAGGCTTGTGCCCGAAACGTTTTGGAGGCCATTATGAAGGAAGTCCTGCCACTTCCGGCTGACGGGGAAAACGGGGTGGCAGAGAGGAACGCTTCCGCCCCGAGGGGCTTAAAATCAACAGCGCGCCAGCGGGGGAAATGTGGCGGGAGGGGTGAGTACACCCTCCCCTGCCCTTAAAGTGCTACCCCTGTCGGCGCCGAAGATTTTTGTGCACATCCCTAGTTAAAATATTATTATTTCTTGTTTACACAGTCAGACAGGTGTTATTGACTGGTTTGTTTTATCCAGACATCGAGTCCTTCCCAAGGACCTGGGATAGCTGAATTTTATTACCAATGTTGTTGTTGTTGTTATTGCTGCTACTACTACTAAAAAAGGTCCGCGAACCCCGGGGGTGTTTGGTTCAGGGTCAGACCGAATAGGGGCTGGTTTGGTTAGACCCCAAGCCATCGGACCATACCGGCTCAATGTCAAACTGGCTTGATGTTGAGCCAGTTTGCACACCCCTGACAGGGATCCTGGTAAGGGAGATGGTATTCTTATAGACCACAACTACCCCACCTCTCCATCCACATCCTTTCACCTGCTCCACCATGGAGTAACCCTCTGGAAGAAGCTGGGACCAAACTGGACCACTAGTCTCTCCCGACCAGGTCTCTGTGATACATACCAAGTCAGCTCCTTCATCCATGATCAAGGCATGCATTACTTCAGATTTATTGTGAACCGACCTGGCATTACAGAGTAATAAGGTGAGAGGTTCTGTGGGTGATTGGCATTGCTCTCTAAGGTCAAAGAGGTGGTAGGCTTGCTGGAAGGGGCAATAGCCATTATGTTTCTAAATGCCTTCCCCTATAATGACCTGCTGGCCTACCAATAATAATTATTATCTTAATAATTTAACTGCTTTTTATTTTATGTTTTATGTTGATTTTTTTAATGTGGACTGCTATCCAGATTGGATGGGTGATATATACATGAAATAAATAAATAAAAGTCAATTCGTCGGTCATTCTTGACAGCAGAGCTCCCCAGCCCTCTTCACTGGGGCTGCCAAATTCTCCTCTTGTGCTGAAATTCCTTCTAGAGTACTCCTTTCTCCTTTGCTAGTCAATCAAGCAGAGAAGGAAGGAGCCTGTACCAGGAGGAGATAGTGATGAAACAGTAAGGTTGGGAAAGAGGGAGAGAGCCCCAAAGGAGAGATAGAGAGCATGAGGGGGCAGGGAAGATAAAACAAAGGGAAAGGGGAACAGAGAGATGGGAGGAAAAAACAAGAGAGGAGTCCCCTTCCTCTGTCTGCCATATCTTCAACTTACCATGATTTTTGTGTGTGTTGCCACTTATATAATTATGTCCCCTTGTTGGTAAAAGTGTATTATATAATCAGAGGCACAGTGTGGCACATTGAAGGGAATATTCAGATTTGGAAATGTCCAAGAAACAATTGCAAAGGAACAAAATAGGCACATGATGTGATAGATTCTAATCAAAGTCTAAGTGGGATTGCAGATCCTTCACATTAAAAGGAAGATTCCTTAGTAGGAGTTTGGTCTGAGCCACTTGGAGATGGATGCTAACATCAGCTCACATATCAGCTCTGTGCTAGTAAAACTGAACAATACGTGTTAGTAAAGTAATTGTCCAGATGCAAACTATTTTCCTTTATTCATTCTAGATGAGGGACTGCTATTGGGCAATAGGCATGCATTTCATGCTTTTGAGGTTTTGGATATGTGGAGCTACTGCCTACTTGGCCAATCCACTGAAAAACAGTTCTTTTATCTTTCTGAGAGGTCATTCACACAATCAAAAACAGTGTTCTACCCTGGTTTGTTTGCTGTGTGTGCTCCCAATTTTTGGTTGTGTGGAAGCAAGGTTAGAGCAAAACCTGGGTACCTTTTTCTCCTACCTTGCTTCCACACAATCACTTCTACCCAGGTCTTCCTGTAACCTTGCTTCCACACAAGCAAAAATTGGGAGCACACACAACAACCAAACCCGGGTAGAACACAGTGAGCCAGGTCTCACGATCCGTGAGACCCGGTTTCTTTGGGTGAGAGGGGAGGGAGCCCTGGGCGGCCGGAAGAGCCGCCCACATGATTGCTGGCCCCGAGACGGAGCCAGCGGGGGCTGGGGAGCTCAGGGCTGCGCGGCCCCCGGAAGCCCCAGTATGCCCTGCACGAGTGCGCAGGGCATACTGGGGAGACCCCCGGAGCTGGGAGGTGGCTTTTCGCCTCTCCTCCGGGGGTCTACTCATGAGTAGGCATGGCACGAAGCCACACCGCGGCTACTCACGATTAAAAAAACCAGGTTTGTGGCGTGCTCGCTCTGCAAACCTGGTTGTGGGGCAGGGGTTCTTGAGAGGGTTACCCACTCCAGAACCACCCGGCTCACAGCCGAGCCTGGTGGTTCTGATGATTGGGAAAAATCAGGCTAGGCTTTCCTAGCCCGATTTTCCCCGATTGTGGGAATAGCCCCAGTTTTTGATTGTGTAAATGTCCTCTGAAATAGTCAGCTCGGAGAGAACGCTTTTACCAACAGAAACAAACAAATCCCTGTATATGTTTGGGCTGTGTGTGTGTGTGTGTGTGTGTGTGTGTGTGTGTGTGTGTAGATGTGTGTGTTTGTGGAGATGTGTGAATCGGTATGAGTGAACTGAAGTTCTGAACAGAGTGTACGTGCATACAAGTTGTGCACATGATCCTGATCACTTGGCGCCTACATGCATACACATGTTGTACACATATAGGCTCTATTCTGGCCTTCAGGCTCTGTTCAGAACAGCAAAAGGCTGGATCCCTGCTTATACAGTACCCACAACTTGTATGTATCTACATCCTGTATATGTAAAGATTATTTTCTTACTACTACTATTACTACTTACAATTATTTCATAGGTCCCCTGAACATATAGAAGTTTGAATCAGAGTGAAGCAGGCACCACCCCCCACCCCCCCATGTTCATATTAATTGAGTATCTGTAGGGGACTCAGATGTGCTCCACTCATGCCCTAGGACAGATCGCTGTAACAGAAATGGAATGTCAGGTTATCTTGTCTACCTTGAATTTGCAATTGGCACAGCAACAAAACCCTGCTGGAAAATGCAGATTTTCTGCCATTTGTGAAAATTAACTTCCCTAATTAACTTACACATATAAATGCACTTAGAATGAAGACATTAAGTTGATTATCTAGAAAATTGCTACCTTGGTAGATTCCCGGATGCCACAAATGCCTCTGATTATGCCAAGAATGAAATTGCTCTTGTGGTTCTGGTACATCAACGTGATTGAATGCTTGAGAAAGGCACACACACAACCTCTGCCTCTGGCTAATTTAAACCTCATTTCAGTGGGCAACATTAACTGGATCTATAGCAGTTTATTTGATTTGGATATTAATAATCAGGAACTATAAAATCAACACCCCCACTGCTTTAATAAAAGCTCATCAAATACTTTACATATTAGCATAATTTCACATATGGTGCTTTCCTTCAGTATATCCAGCTCCTAATTAGAGGTGCTTCTCTGAAAAATATAAATAAATAAATGATAATTTGTTTATTGCTTACAATTTTAAAAGAAAATTATTGATGTACTTTTCATCCATTTAAAAGTTAATACCCAACCAGCAATTTATTTATTTTATTTAAAATATGTATATCCCACCCCTCCAGTGCAATGTTGCTCAGGGCAGCACACAAAAGCAATTTACATTTGAAGCTCTGGGTATTTCTTGGGTTACCGTCTTTTTATCCTGCCCACTCCCACAAATGTTCAGTTTTTAGAATGCAGTGGGACAGATTTGATTCCAATGCACCTCCCGGGAGCTGCACTCACCACACCCTGCCTTCTCACACCTGCCTCACACTTTGTCTTTCTGCTCCTCCACCCTCTTTCTCTCACTTCCTTCCTTTCTTCCTTCTCTCTCCTCTTTTTACATTAGAATATGCTCAGAGGAAGTTTGATTTTTTTAAAAAATTGAAAAAATTCTGAATAACATACTTCCCTATGGCTTGCAGATACCTCAGCCAGCCAGCTCAACAGCTCTCCCTCCCCCGCATCCAGGGCCTGCCTCAACCAGCCCTAGGGAGGGAGTAAGCAAGTCTTCACTTCCACTTCTGAATAGTAGTTACCGAGGGCTCAGAGGACTGCCACTGCTTCGGAGCACAGTGGGAGCAGGGGAAGAAGCACAGCAGCAGGGAGGAGAAGTGTGATAGAGTGGGGAGGAGAAGCATGGCGGTGAAAGCATCTTGGGAGCCAGACTGTAAAGCTCTGAGGACTTCATCCAGGCTGGCAAATTGACACCCCGGCCCAAGAGTCTTCTACCCAGGCTTATTTTTAAATCAAGTATAATTGACACTTATGGACTACCTTCACGGCATTGAAAGTATATTGGCTGACACATTGTGCAATGTTACACATGTAGTGTCATGTAATGTTAGTAAAGTTGAGCAAGTGTGCTGTTGCATAACTGCACAAACATTACATTCCACCTTGCGCATAACATTGCGCACTATGTCACTCATGGTGTTGATGTTAATAAATATGCTCTACGCCATCAAAATGTGATGACATGGAGGTTCAATCATAATTTCCTCTAGATTGTGACCATGATCTCCAAAAAACCCAACTGAGTCAAGCTGCAGTGTCCATATTGATGGACTGACCCACATTGTGCAGGTTTAGGAGCACAGAGTAAGAGCTCCCCACTCACAAGGCGCATGTAAACTAGCTGTGCTCAAGTGCATGGGGAGAGGGATGAAGATGCAATTTCCCCATTCAATCCCCTTCTCACAAAAGCTCTTTTCAAGCTCTACCAAGAATATGTCCCTCAGGGTAGCCCCTAAAAAGGACTTCTGTGGGGAGGGCAGAAAAACAATAATAGCATCTTCATCCCCCTCCCTGCAAATTTTATAGTTCTTGATTATTAATATCCAATCAAATAAACAGTGATTGCTCCCATTTGGTGAATCCCTCTGCTGTTACCTATGGAAACATTTGACTAGAAGACGTTCAAGATCCCTTTCAATTCTAAAATTGTTTGTTCTTTTCTTGCTGCTCTTTGCTGGCTAAAGTTTCTGCTTTAATTTGGCTTTGCTTCCCTCTGCCATTGCCTCTCCTCACTTCCCACACTTCACTTCCCTTAGCATGAGCTGGATATTATATCCCAGAAAGAATGGAGAATGGATTTCAAAGCCCAAGATGGAGTTAGCATAAGCTACAGTCCTCCATGTAACTGTTATCACCTCAGAATGT
This sequence comes from Hemicordylus capensis, assembly GCF_027244095.1. NCBI lineage: Eukaryota > Metazoa > Chordata > Lepidosauria > Squamata > Cordylidae > Hemicordylus > Hemicordylus capensis. Next base: position 62,327,142 of record NC_069660.1, read on the forward strand.
TCATGGGGAGGTTTGAAAGCACTTCCATGTCCTGATCTTCCTGTACATGGAAAGCTTGAGTATTCAGGTGAAGGCTTCCAATCTGTCCTTCTTGGTATGTAAGCTGTTTACTTGTAGAAATAATCTCCTGTGAAAGTTGCATTCTGACTACTATTGCCTGTGTCCTCTGAATATTTGGGGTGGCTGGGAATAATGCTCTCAGATGCATTAGTATTTCTAAATCAATTAGATTAGTATTATGCTGTGATTATTCTATGAAATCTATACTTCTGTTGTTTTTTTTTTAGCAAAAAAAAAAAAAAATAGCAATATATCCTATTGCTAGGATATATCCAGTACATAGGAGAAAAGGGCTCCAGTCCACGACTAACATACTTTGGGGGCAATATAGTGGAAACCGTTGTAAAGCACAAAGTCAGTCTGACGTCAGGCCTTGGCTCATCATCAGCTCCTTAGTCCATGATTATGTTACTCACTGATGGGTTCTTTACTTCTAAGGAAGAACAACTAGTTTTAAAACTGCGTCTTTTAATAAAAAAGGAGCTCTGTTCAAATGTTTTTAAAGTGATGTGTCATGTTATATCGCATCAGTTGTAATGTATTGTGATTGCAGTGATGCAGAGGCTGAGAAATTTCAGAAATATACAAGAGAAAATGGCCTGCCTTGAGATTGTACTTGACATTGAAGAAGCAAAGTGACAGAGCCTCAAACGGTAGCCTTAAAAAGGAAGCATGCCTTTACGTTATCCACGCTTTTCAGCTTGGAATAAGAGCTTTTCAAAATGCACAGTATGTGCTGCTATTTATACTGTAAGGTCCTGATGTTTCAAGCAACATTTTTAAAAATCTGCAAATAAAATGAAAGGTTTTTTTTTAAAAAAAGTGGCTGAGTTGACACACCATGTTCCATTGCTGGAATGCACCATGCCAAGGCTGCTGCAGAAGCACAGGCAGATGCAATGCTGTTAAGAATGAGTGCTTGCACAGGCAGCACTACCAGTTATTCTCATTGTTGTAAGTGGTCAAGTAGCATTTCTTGTGCAACTTCTCATCTTAACAGTATCAGGGCTGCCTGTGTGTCTGCAGCAACCCCAGAATGGAGCATTGTGACAATGGAGCACTGTGCATCATGCCAGCCATTATGCAGAAGAGGTGTCTTCAAAACCTCCCCTAAAAATGGAAAGTGAGCCTCATAAGCCATGTTCATGTTTCAGCTCTGTGTATTAAAAAATGGAGGTTAGTGGCATGGCAGGGGATGTGTTCTGTTCCATGCATTCAGTATCCTCTGTTTGACCATATGAAACAAGACTCTCGTTGTAAGTAACTCTGTGGTTCATTTCACCTAACCATGTTCAATCAAGTGATAACTACAGCCAACAAGTGATGGTGTGGTTGTGTAAAATGGTTAACAAAGATTTCGGGGGGGCGGGCACTAAGTAATACCATCAGTGGAAGCAAGCTCTTCAAGTGATACATTTAACAGCTGATAAGTCCCACCTAAATTGCTAGTGTGAGTTGGCCACAATCTTCACAAGTGGGTGTGGATGAGAATCTAGAAAGTCAGAGGTAAAATGTCATAATCTTACTATGACTCCAGCCCATGCAGCATCAGTTTAAAATGGTCTCCCTTTGTAAGACTTGTTTGTTTTTCTAGTGTGGCGGAGGTATGGCATACTGTGTAGTATCATTTGACTGAAACATAGCCATTTTCTGTAAATGCTGTTGTAAGGATGCTATAAGCCCCTAGTAACATGCAGCAGCAGCTCCCAATCTGCAAAAATGGCATTTGAGTTGGGCTAAGTCTCTGCGTTATTCTTACCAGTAGTTGAAATGACCCTAGTAGTATTTTCTAGAGACCTAAATATGTCCCTGAGAGCTACACAAACTTCAGGGTCATATTTAAGGGTGTAAAAGAGTGCTTCCAGAGTGCTTTCCAGATTAGCTGCTCAACAGCAGCAAAATGCTTCCATCAAGGCAAATTGCATTTGAAACATAAACAGCAGGGGGAGTAGTCTTGCTCCCTAACAATCCAAAAAACCTAACAAACCAGAAAAAAGCAACCTTTTTACGCCAGATACACGATGTCATAGCATCTATATTGCAGTGATTACATTCTAAACAAGGCATCGGAAATGTGAACGGCACCCTGCTGTCAGCGTAGGGACTGCAGTGTCCCAACACAGGAAGTGTGGATGCACACTTTAGAGATCCACTGTGAACATCTGGATACTGAATTTCCTTTGATTTCCAAGCTTTTACTTGTGAACTTCATATGGCTCTTTGATTTAAAAGAAAAATGAATGAGGGCATCATATATTAAATCAGGACAGAACAAGATGAAACAAAAACACAATGCAATAAACTAGAACACTATGATATAATGAAGAGTCATATGATGGAGAAACATCAGAAGACATGACATTATGAAAATGGCATTTTGTTCAAAGAAATGAAATATTAATTTATTTTATGGGATACAACTTGTGATTGGGTGTTAATTTATTGTAAGCTTCGGGGCATGTTACTTAACTGGATGGATGATGATTTTTTTTAAAATCCTGGGGTGTGCTAAATTAGTTTATTCTAATGTCATGTTTGTATAAATTATATGTAGAATAAAATAATAAGTAACTTCAAATGAGTCAGTGACATAAAATTAGTTAAGGTAGCATAACCAGTTAAATACCATACAACAGTTCTGAAATGAGTGAATTCTACCAACCCATATAATGGAAAGCTCTCAGTAACAAGGCACAAACACAAAATCAAAGTATACTCAGTTTCTCCTTGATTTTGGTATGGTTGGACCAGAGGCCCCAAGACCTTTGGTCTCCCATCAGACTGTACTCTCATAAGTTAGGCCATCCAAATTAAGGGGGCCCTGCTTGTGTGGGGTCCCCATTCTCTCTGGTAAATAATAGAACTTGTACACCATGACCCCGTCGTCTCCCAGCTATGCTTTCATACTCCCAAGGAGTAGTGGCCATTCCATGTATCTGGGCAGTACAGGGTGGGCAGACTAGGGAAACATCAGGACTGGGGATAGACCTTTACTCTCAGTCAAATTTCGGGGGTTTGGGCCAGCATTGTAGAATATGCATATCAGCTGCCATGGGAAATCACAGGAGAGGGGACCCCCGGTGATCAGCAATCCCAATAAAGTACGGTTGCCATGCTGGGCAAAAACCAACATGGGTGTGTGCCAATAGACTACCAGAGTGGCAGAGGGCCTGCTTGGACTGCTTCTTTGTGGCAGTTGCCAAGGCAAGGAGAGGTGTTGCTGGGGTACCCACCCCCGCAGCTTGCTTGTGTCAGGCAACCAGGCTGGGAAGCACCTGCCCGTCCCGCCCATGTGCATGTCTGCATGGTCTTTCACTCTCATGAGAGAGTGATTGTCACACATTATTAGCTGTTCTTTCCCCTGGATGGTTTTTTCATGAGTAATGCCATAGAGTATGTTCTTGCACCCAAGGGGAAGGGGTTGGGCGCCCCTTTCCCCAAGTTTATTGTATAAAAAATAGAGCAGAGACATTCAAGAATTCCTGGATGGGGCTGCCATTTAAAGCCAACCCCAGGTATCGCTGCCTTGCCATCTGTTATCTTTGCAGTGATCTAATTGGGTTGCCCGGTTTATGGTGCCACCATGACTGCATGTGCTTGTGAACATAATGCTTTGTCGATTTATTTTGGGTGACCAACAAACATAGTGCCCACCCTACCATCCTGCCCCCTTTCTCTTCTGGTTTTCAGAGGGAGGAACAAGAGACACAGTGGAAAGCAGGCATTCCCCATGTGACTTTTCCCTTTGACAAGCACAAGCTTAGAAGCTTGGGATGGGACAAGATGGTGTCCTTGTTGTCGGACAACGGCTTGATGAACATAGAGACAGGGGTTGGGGCAAGTGTTCTGAGAGGTGGGCATCAAGAAGCATGGCAGGCATGGAGCAGATGCATTCCTGGGTGGGACTGAGCCGCCCTCTCTATTATTTTGGATCCAGAAACATCACCAAACTGTGGTTATGGCAGTGTTTGTGTTGAGACATAATGCTTCTGCCTTCAAACCTCAGGTTGGAGCAGCGAAACTCACTACAAACTGAAGGTTCTAACTGGAGATTGGTGAGGGAAACCGCAGGTCGATTTTGCCATGAAACAATGGTTTCACACATTCGTTCATACAAGAATTCCAACTTCTGCCCCATTCAACTCTGGTTTGGTGTTACGTGTAAATGGGGACATAGTGTGACCTCAGTTCTGTATAAAGGAGCTTCATATATGTATGTTTGCATGTATGATAAGGGATGGTGTATGCCTGCTATAGATATCAGAATTCAGGTTTTAGTATATATAATGCCATTAGAATTGCTATTTGTCTAGGACTGGCCCGGAGAGTCCAGGAATTGGATCAACTTCCAGGTGGCTAGAGAGTAATCCTGGAGATTTTAATGGCTTGATCTTGTGAAAAATGTGGGGGGGGGGTGAGAGAAAAAATTTCATGAATGGCTTCAGCAAGAGTTGGAAACACAAAATGCTGTATATACTGAGCCTATTCTCATGATGGGGGAAAACTGAGCTACAGGAGCCCAGCCCAGTTTTTCCCCATTGTGAGGACCACCAGGTGCATGGGCAAGCCCAGTGGTTCTCTGGCGGCTAGCCCGCTAAAGCAGCCCTCCCCTTAAATGAGGTTAGTTGAGCGATCCCTAACCCCATTTTGGTGATCATGAGTCACCATGGCGTGGCTCCGCACTTTGGTGACTCATGAGGAGACCCCTGCCAGGAGGCTAAAACAAGCCTCCCATTCTTGGGAGTCTCCCCAGGATGCCCTGCGCACTCACGCGGGGCATCCTGGGACTTTAAGGGGTCGGGCGGCCCTGTATCCCTGCAGGCCTTACCGGCTCCATGACAGAGCCAGTAATCATGTGGGCAGCCAATCTGGCCACCCAGGGCTCCGAGGGTGATCGTCTGTGGGGAGAGCGGGCTTAGCCCGCTTTCCCCACTGAACCCTGTCTGACGCTTCACATTCTAACTAAATTAGTCAACAGAGGTCCTGTTGAAATTAAGTATTTCTTTAGCGTAATTCTTGAGTAGTACTATTGTATAATTTAGACTGGATATCAGCCTATAATCCCTATTTTTGTGCCTTCACATCAAGATAAATTAGCGGTTAGCATTTTATCTTTCAATGGTAATAGTGATTACCAGACCCGTAAGGGCCAAATGCCAGTTTATTTGGTGTTAATGGCATCTCTTTTTTTCCTCTTGCTCACATTCTCCTGCTGCAGTTATGGGAAGCCTGGCTGCATGTGAATTTCAGCCAAGACACATTGTTGCATTTTTGGACTGCAAATCACAAGTGCTCAGGTCCATTAATCAGCTGCTGCAATTGGTATTAATGGCAATCAGTGAAAAGCAATCGTATTTCAAACTATCAATTCAGAATTGATAGGGTGGGAATTGGGCATGTTTTATTTATTTAATTAGCTTGGCAATTAGCTGCTATAATTATCTTGCTGAACACCATTTAATTAGGTAGCGTACCTTCCAAATCTAATTCAGGAATTCAAAATGAAAGACCAAACATGAACACTTACTAGGCTGATGGAAATGGAGGGGAAAACAATAGATCAGAATGAAGAATGGTAAGTTTCTTTAGCATTGTCATGAGGTTAGGCATTTAAACTGCATGTGTCATGAGGCCCTAATGGTACAAATAAAAAATAGTACAGCTAGCTAGGGGTGTGCAAACAAGTTTGAATCTGAACCAGTTTGATATCGAACCAGTTCGTTTCAAAGGATTGGGTCAAGTCAAACCACCCCCAGTTCGGCTCGACCCTGGAGAAAACACACACACCCCAGTTTGGGGGTTTGTCAAGCAATTTTTAATTCCCCCCCTTTTTTACTTATCCCCTCCAGGGGACTTCTTCAAGGTGGCGGGGGGGCATCCATGGAGGTTTCCCCTCTCCCTGCCAGCCTTCCTTTATGCAAAAATTGCCTGGATTGGGTGGTCTTCAGACCTTTCCAGGCCTATTCCCAGGCTCAGTTGCCATTTTGGAGGCCACCATGCATGCACAGTGGGACCCTGCATGGCTGGGTCATGACCCAGGCCACATAGGGACCCACTACACATGTGCGGTGGCCTCCACCATGGCCACCATGCCAGAGAATAGGCCTGGAAAGGGCCAAAGACCTCCCAAACCGGGTGATTTTTGCATAAAGGAAGGCCAATGGGAGGAGGGGAAACCTCCACAGGCACCCCCCCGCCACCTCAGAGAAGCACCCAGGGAGGGGGTAATTTAAAAAGGGGGGGTTACTACCCCCCCAACCAAACCAAATTGGGGGGGGGAGGTTTCTGATGGGAGGAAAAACCAAACTGGCCCAGTTCCGTTTGGGTCTGGTTCAACTTCAAACCAAACTGGGCCAGGCAGTTTTGTGCATACCCCTACAGGTAGCTGCTAAAAATTCTGAAGCATGGGACATAATTACATTTGCTTGTGCAGTGTGCACAAAAGGACATCAGCTATCATAAACATGTATTGCAGGGGTTCTCAACCTTGGCTCCCTAGATGTTGTTGGACTACAAAGGCCATTGTGGCTGAGAATGATGAGAGTTGTACTTCAGCAACATTTGGGGACTCAAGGTTGAGAATACCCCTTCTATATAGGAGCTGAAGATGGAGGGCTTGTTTCTACATAGCTTCTCTCTGGCATACTAATAATAACCCATTTTAAACATGTAACACCCCCTTCACAAGTGTGACCTCCCACACCAATCTGAGTATATGTAAAGCTTCCACCCATCTGATCTTTCTAGACAGCATATTCATGGGCATCTGGGGTGAGGGAACACCCACCCAACGCAGTGGATTGAGCCAATATTAATGTTGGTTGCAACCTGTTGTGTTTTAATTTTTGCTCACCATGGGAAAAGTCCTGTGGATGCCCATGAGCACATGTATATAACATGCAAGTTATACCTGGGCCAATAGGAGGTGAGTTGCTTGCATGCCATATAAACATGCCAAAAAGAACCTTCTGAGTATAAGTCTTTAAATGTACTCAGAAGGATTGACATGGGAGTAATAGAGTGGCAACCATGTATATTAAAAGGCCTAAGTATGCAACATCAGCTAGGATGTCATTTCCGGTTTGGGGGTGGTTTGTGTTGCAGAGATGGCTCTCTCGATTTGAGCGACGCTACATTGAAGTTTAAACAGAAATTCATAGTTCCTTTCTCCTGGCCAGTGCAACTTCATTGACTATAGCTAAGCCAGTGTGTGCTCTTGGGAAACGTCTGCAGTATTTCAGGCAGGTCCTTGTGGTGGTACACTGGGGAAACAGCTTGCCTAGAGTGGAAGAGGCTGTTAGTTCAAATCTCCACCGGTGTGCTTCCAGAATCTGCCTAGTAAATATATCTGTAGTCACCTATATTGGGCAGTAGTGATATAGGAAAGTGCTGAAGGCATCATCTCATACTGCATGGGAGGAGGCACAGAGGTAAACCACTCCTGTATTCTACCAAGAGAATAACATGGAATGTGATCTCTAGGAGTTAACACCGACTCAATTGCACAGTCTTTCCTTTCCTTTGCCTGTCATTGCTAGGGTTTTACCAAAACTCCATTTTGCAAACAAGCTGGCCAGCGTATAATTTCACTAATGCTCTTCAGCAATACACCCTGGGCATTTCTAATAAGATCAGAATTCTATGCTTTCATTTTAAATGCACATTTTGCCAGGTGGGCTAGGAAATTATCAATACATATTCATTCCCACCAACCAAACTAAGTCAGGGTTTTAGATTCTCACTATGGCAAGGTAATGAAACATCTGGTGAGAATAAAGCTTCTGTATCAAAAGGCTTTGTGTTCTAGGGAATAAAATCTGTACACGGATACATAGGATAGGGGGCACATCTAGTCAAACAAGGGCTCTATTCTCTGAGTGCCACAGATATGAGAATGTGACATTACATCTTTCCAACACCTGGAATGTGAACAAGATGTTTCTCTTTTAAAATAAGATCAAGGCTTCTGTGAATGCATAAATTAATACATTATAATGCATTGTGACTTTGGAGTTTTTTTCTGTTCCATATGCTTGAAGCAGAAAAGCCTGTTATCAATCTGTAAAATGCCAACAATGGTTTTTTTCTTTTCTTTTCCCCTGGACAGGAATGCTAAAGAATTGCAATAGGGCAACAGAAGAAATATAAAAAGTATTTATGCACTTAATCCAAGATTAAGAAGACAGTGGCTGACATCGCCATTTAATTATTCAACAGAAGTCTTATAAAAATTAAGTAGTCCTTTAGAGTAACACCTGAGTAGTTTGGTTGTGTAATTTACTGGATGTCAGGCAGTGATCTCTGTGGGCCAAACTAGACATGTTGTTAATCAGGTCATTTGGCCCTGTTTTTCTTTTTTAAATTTAATGTAGCCAAATAGCAGCTGAGGGTGACCAGTTCCATATTTGACTCCAGCATGGCCAATCCAGTGCCCCCAAAGCCAGCAAGGATTTGGATTTTCAAGATTTTTAGGGATTCCAGAGATGTAGCATACAATCCTAAAAGTGCAGCCTAGATTCCTCTGTGATGCTATAAAAATCTGGAGTGCCCTTCTCCAACAGTTGACTGCAGCCACTTAGATCTGCCTTTGAGCTATTTGTTGTACAATACAGTATGTAGTGTGTGTGTGTGTGTGTGTGTGTGTGTGTGTCCCTCATTATTTGTGGGCATTTTGTTCTCTCCTATAGGTGTGAATGCAGAAACTGAGAATAACAAACCTTATCCCTAAGGGAATCCAGGGGTTAGGTTCCTTAAGTTTAAAAAATGGCTAAAATACAGAAATAAAGAGAAAAGCACAGCACCTTGCTCTCCTGTCCTCCAGCTCTCCAGAAAGCCCCCCCCCCAAAAAACCCCTCACAAATCCTCCAAATTTTTCTGAATTTTCCCAAAAAATCTCAGGGTTTTTTGTTTTTTTTAAAGGAGCCACAAAATGGCTCCCTGCTGCAAAATGCTGGCGAGAAACAACACCATAAATCATTTCGGGCCACCCAGTAAACGCGGATAGGTGGATTTTGCCTAGTTTTTTTTAACCACGAATAAAGAAACTGGGTCGCTTAAACCCAACCATAGATATGCAAAACTGTGATCCACAAGACAATGGATAACAAGAGTCACCCGTATGCTAAATGCATGGCATATAGCAGCAAAAATAATTAACATAAGTTAAAGTACTCTGAACTTACATTTAAGATATATCTTTCTCTTCAAAGAAAGGAGAAAACTGGAGAGATAAATGATGTTAAGTGATACAAAATTCATTCATTCATTCATTCATTCATTCATTTAATATATTTATATTCTGCCCCAAACCTACGTCTCTGGGTGGCATAAAAGACACAACTCTAATGAACGCAAAGAAGACGATTGGAGTTCATGGAGAATTGTTGTGGAGGAAATTGAAGTTGGTCATCTGCTTCAAGTGATCCTTCTGTAGAGGAGCCAATACACAAATCAGTTCTGATAAGACCTAGTTATGCAACATATGATCTGTGGCCTGGTTAGCTGAAGAGTTGTTCCAGTCCCCTTCTGCAGTCTGGAACATGAGGGCTGATGGGGCAGTACTAGACATTTTTCTGCCAGAGGCAAAGGACAGTACCATGTGAGTTGCATCTGTGGGCCACCCCCTGCACCTCTCCACATGCCTGCACCTCAGGAAACCACCTCGCCCTGCCGCATGAGGGTTGCCCCTCAGGGCTGAAAAGAAACCAAGTGGACTCTGGTTTCAAAAAAACCTAATGTGAAGATATTTTAATTTGAAGGAAGAGAAAGATTTAAAAATCCATGAAGTGTTTGGCACAATCCCATAGTTTTCACACCGTACTATCCCTTGCTATAACTAAGCCAAAGCATATGTACCTGAAATAATTGCATATTCTTTCCAGGTTTAGGCCTGCTTATTGCCTTCCCTTCCTTGATTATCTTCCTTGTGTTGATTTCTAGATTGGAGGCCCTTTGGGAAAGGCACCTGTGCTCTCATACTTCATAAAGCTTCATGTACATGGATTTCCACAGTAATATTACTTCTGTTACAAATAATATGTTAAAAGATGTGCACAAAGTGTTTTGGCACCTCTATTTGGTGGGGGCTTCGAGCTGCCCCCACCAAATTGCTTCACTGGGCACGAGTGGGCATTTTAAAAAGAGGGAGGCAGGTCTTATCTGCCCCTCCATTACCCTCCACACACACCCCAATGCCACAGGGCAGCACTGTCAGGATTAAATGCGACATGTGCGGCTACAGGCCTCCTCCCAGCAGCCCTTGGGGCAGCGTTGGTATGGAAATGGCATCTGAGCATGCATGGATGTCATATTGAGTGGTCAGCATGGTGTTGCTGACCACTCAAAATGGCATCCGCACATACTCAGATGCCATTTCTGTGTCAATGGCATGCGCAGGGAGTTTAATCCCAACAGCACTGCACTGGAGTAGCAGGGGGCAGCAGAGGGGCCATAGAGGGACAGGTAAGACCTGCCTTCCTCCTTTTAATGTGCCCACTCTCTGCCACCCCCAGATGTGCATGAATCTCTATAAAAGGATACTATTATGAGAGAGAGAGAGAGAGAGAGAGAGAGCGCACACACACATATGATTTCCACAATAATGTCTAGAAATTATAGTCATACATGCTTCATGACCCTTTAGACCCAATGCAGTCAAAAGCTGAGCACTTAAAATCCCATTGCTTTCAATGGGAGAGATTTAAGCATATATTTAACCTTCCCATTGAAATCAATAGGAGTGGGAAGTGCTTAACTTTGGCTGGCTCAGGTCTTTCATAATGTCATGGAGAAACATGAAGGAACCATCCCCCCCCCCCCGATTAACATGTGACTCATAGGCAACAGATATGAAAAGGAAATGCCCCTTCTCTTCTGGATCGTTTTGTTCCCCTGTACCTCACAAAGGTACACGCTTAGTTAGCTCTGACAAAAGATTAGGTTACAGAAAGTGTATTATGAATACAGTCAAAATGTTAATCTCAACAATATTTATTTATTTATTTATTTATTTATTTATTTATTTATTTATTTATTTTTACATTTATTATTATTATGTCTTGTTTACACAGTCAGGCAGGTGTTATTGACTGGTTTGTTTTATCCAGACATTGAGTCCTTCCCAAGGACCTAGGATGGCTGGATTTTATCATCAATACTGTTGGTTATTATAGATATCGTCGCAAAATATAGGCTGTTCCCAGTAAAGTTGCTTTTTGTAATGGGCTGATGGTGATTTCTGTGGCCTCTATGGTGTTGAGGTGCTCTTCAAGTTGTTTTGGAATTGTACCTAGGGCACCAATTACTACTGGGATTATTTTGGTCTTCTTCTGCCACAGCCTTTCAATTTCAATTTGTAGATCTTTGTATTTGGTGATTTCTTTCTTTCTTTTTCTTCTATTCTGCTATCCCCTGGTATTGCTATGTCGATTATTTTGACTTGTTTTTCTTTCTTCTCGAATACAGTGATATCTGGTGTATTGTGTGGCAGATGTTTGTCTGTTTGTAGTCGGAAGTCCCACAACATTTTTACATCTTCATTTTCTTCAACTTTTTCAATTTTATGGTCCCACCAATTCTTGGCTACAAGTAGCTTGTATTTTTTACAGATGTTCCAGTGTATCATCCATGCTACCTTGTCATGCCTTTGTTTGTAGTCAGTCTGTGCGATCTTCTTACAACAGCTGATCAGGTGGTCCACTGTTTCATCTGCTTCTTTACAAAGGCGGCACTTGCTGTTTGTTGTGGTTTTTTCTACTTTTGTTCTTATTGCATTTGTTCTTAGTACCTGTTCTTGTGCATCCAGTATTCTTTCTTCAAGTTGCCATTCTTAAGCCCTTGCCAGGTCTTGGTGATGTCTGATTTTCCACTTATATTGTGCAAATATTGACCATGCAGGGGCTTATTTCTCCATTTTTCTGCTCGGTTCTTGACTCGTTCTTTCTTTTAGGCCTGTTTTGTTTCATTGGTGTTGAATAGTTTCGCATTCTTGACCATTTGAAGTGCATCTTCTTTACTGTCCCTTATATATTCTTCAAGGCCTCTTTTCTCCTCCTCTACTGTATGATGGACTTGCAGCATTCCTCTTCCACCTGAGCTGCGAGGGAGGTAGAGCCTATCTACATCACTGCGGGGTGTAGAGCATGATTGATGGTCATGATTTTCCTGGTCTTACGATCTAGCGTCTCTTGCTCTGCCTGGGTCCAGTCTATTATTCCTGCAGTGTATCTAATAACAGGTATAGTCCAGGTGTTTATGACTTGTATGATGTTCCCACCATTGAGTTTGGACTTGAGGATTTTTCTGACTTTCCTGATGTATTCACTTCCAATTTTTCTTTTAACTTCAGTGTGTGCGATGTTATCAGCCTGGAGAATGCCCAAGTATTTGTAAGGTTCTTTCTCTTCCAGGTTCTTGATCTTGCTTCCATTGGGCAGTTCTATTCCTTCTGTTTTTCTTATTTTCCCTCTGTTCATTATTAATGCAGCACACTTGTCTAGTCCAAACTCCATTGCTATATCGCTACTGAATATACGGACAGTGTTTAGCAGTGATTCAATTTCTGACTGGGACTTTCCATACAACTTCAGATCGTCCATGTACAGCAGATTGTTGATTTTACTGGATGTTTTAGATGTTTGGTATCCAAGGCTTGTTTTGTTTAGTATTTGTGAAAGTGGGGTCATGGTGATTACAAACAATAGAGGTGATAGTGAGTCCCCTTGGAAGATGCCTCTTCTAATGCTAATCTGTCCAAGTGCCTCGCCATTGATTGTTAACTGTGTACTCCACATGCTCATTGCTTTTTAAATAAATATCTGAATGTTTTTGCTGACACCAGTTGTTTCTAAACATTTTTGTATCCATGTGTGAGGCAATGAATCGAAGGCTTTCTTGTAGTCAATCCATGCAACACTTAGATTTGTTTTTCTTCTCTTGCAGTTTTCTAAAATCATTTTGTCAATCAGCAGCTGGTCGTTTGTGCCTCTGGTGTTCGGGCAATTTCCTTTCTGTTCAACTGAAAGCTGTTTGTTAGTTAATAAGTGTTGCATCACTTCATCTGCTGTTATTCCAGTTAATAATTTGAACATGGTTGGCAGGCAGGTTATTGGTCTATAATTACTTGGAACTGCACCTTTTGCTGGGTCTTTCATAATGAGATGAGTTTTCCCAGTTGTTAGCCATTGTTCAATATCACCGCCTTTCATAATGTGATTGAACTGTTTTGATAGTTGTTTATGAAGGCTTGTTAGGCGTTTAAGCCAGAAGCCATGCAGTTCATCGTCGCCTGGCACAGTCCAATTTTTAATTTTCTTTGCTCTTTCACTTATTAATTCTGGTTTTATTATTAGATCTTGCATTTGTTGGTTACATTTTTTGACCTCTTTCATCCAGCATGCTTTTTTATTATAATCTATTGGATTGTCCCATAATTTCCCCCAGAATTGCACTGTTTCTTCTTTATTTGGTGTTTCTACGTTTCTTGCAGTTTCTCCTTCTATGCTTTGGTAGAAACGTCTCTGATTCGACTGGAATTGGAGATTCTGCCTGTCTTGTGTAATTCTGGCTTCATATCTGCTAATCTTCTTTGACACTGCTGTTATTTGCTGCTTTATTATTTCCAGGAGTTCTCTAATTCTCCTTCAATCTAGGTGGTATTTTTGGATCAGATACTGTTTGGTGTTTTCATTCTTCAGCTTCTTGTCTTTCATATCTTTCAATTTACTAGCATCTGATCTAAGCCTGGAGATTTTATTTTTTAATCTAATCTTCCATTTAGGTGATGTACTGCTTTCTTTTTTTACAGGTCCACTGATCTTATATCTGAGCTCTTGTGTTGTTATTGTTGCTGCACTGTACATTAGTTGGTTTGTTTCTTGCAAATTCTTGGTTGTTATTTCTGCAAGTGCAGCATTGACATCTTTTAATGTCTGAGCAAGTTGTTTTTTGGCAACTGTTTTTAGAGCGGGAAGTCGAACCCTGGTGGTTGTTTGGTTCATGTGCTCAGTTATTTTTTACTTTAGTTCGTGTTGCTTTTCTGTTAAATGGCATTTGGGTTTTTGAGGTGAAGGCAAAGGGGAGGTTGCCTGGTTTTGATTTTGAAACAGTTCAGCAACGGTGGTATCCTCTATTTCCAACACCTCCTCCATCTGCGCCTGAGCAACTGCTTCAGTTGGTGGTAATTCTTCTTCCATATCTTGAGCCTGTGTTGCTCTTTGCAGTTCTTCCAGCTCAACTCCTGTGAATACTTTATTTCTTATTATGAATCTTCTCTGGTCTGCTAGCCTTTGTTCTGTTATTTCTGTATCTGGATGCTTCTCTTTCCAAATTTGGAACATTCTTTTTAAATCACCTCTTCTATATGGACTAGACTTGTAATAGCAGATCATTATTTCCTTCTTGGAATTTTTTGTATATTTTTTTCGGTTAAGCAACGTTTCTTCCAGTAGCTTTGCTGTCTCCAGCCCTGGTTGCTCAACTGAAGATCCTGACTGAGTCCTGTAGCCCACTTGCCACCAGATGTCCAGGGACTATAGCACCTGGCACAGTCCTTGTTGACCCGGGCGACGACCGATCCGGTATAGATTTATTAAAGTTATGTCTCACCATATTGTTGATGGGAGAGGCACTCTTTGTCTGGCTGCTCTGGTGAGACCTGTCCAGTATGGTTGGACCTCTGGCATAGCTCTCACCTTCATCAGAGCACACAAGCCCCACAACCACATCAAGGTAGTGCCTCACTGGGGGGCTTTATTATTATTACTAGTATTTTTAAGGCCGTTATAACAACGGGCGCTAGCCTTTTTACCCCCCTTTATGTGTTCTTCATCTTTTTTTCTTTGTGTGTGTGTGTGTGTGTGTTTGTTTGTCTCTCCTGTCCCACCCTCCCTCCTGCCCCACACTCTGGCCTCTCTTCCTCCCCCTCCCACCCCGCTCACACCCTCCCCTTCCTGTCAGCCTCCTGCCCCAGTCTGTCCTGCCACCCTACTCCCTCTTGCCCTTCCCTTCCCCCTCCCCCTGCCTAACTCCCTCTTGCCCTTTCCCCTCCTCCTGCCCCACTCCCTCTTGCCCTCCCCCCTCCCCCCTGACCCACTCCCTCTTGCCCCACTCCCTCTTGCCCTTCCTCTTCCCCCCTGCCCCACTCCCTCTTGCCCTCTCCCCTCCCCATGCCCCACTCCCTCTTGCCCCTCCACCCTGACCCACTCCCTCTTGGCCCTCCCTCTTCCCCCCTGCCCCACTCGTTCTTGCCCTCCTCCCTGCCCCATTCCCTCTTGCCCCCCCTCCAACCCTCCCTCTTGCCCTCCCCCCTCCCCCACTTGCCCTCCCCCCTTCCCCCTCTCCCCTGCCCAGAAGAGTCTTGCGCTCCCCCCCCCAACCTGGCAACTTTACTCACTGTTTTGAACGCGACGGAGAAAGGAGCTCGCAAGCAGAGCTCATTTCTCGGGCAAGCCTCTTCCCGGACTGTTGCATTGGGCGTAAAGGACGCCCAGCAGCAGTCTGGGCAGTGTCTTTGCCGAGAGAGGAGCTCTTTTTGTGAGCTCCTTTTTCCTCGGTCGTCGGGGTTGGTTCTTCTTTGGGTAAGGAGGTCTCGGGCAGCTGGGTGGGCGGTTGGCGGCGGCGGCCGCAGAGGCATTTTCCTGGCCATGTTGGCCCTTGTTCATGTGTGGGGGAGCGGGGAAGGCGGGATCGGGCTACTGGGAGGGCGGTTGGCGGCGGCCGCTGCGGTGGCATTTTCCTGGGCCATGTTGGCCCTTGTTCATGGGGGAGGGGTGCGGGGATGTCGGGCTCTAGTGTGGGGAAGTCGGGCCCCAAAGTTTTCCCCCTGGCCGGCTTTAGCGGTGACGCCAGGCCTCGGTGGCGGCTCCGCCACCACCTCGGCCGGCTTCCCCCGCCGCCTCTTTCCCCTCCGCCTCTTTCCTATCTTCGCGGCGGCTGCTTCTGGCCCCGCCGTTTCCCTCGCCGCCTCTTCCCGGCTTCTTCTGAGCAGCCACTTCTGGCCGCCCAAGATGTCCGCCGGGTACCGGCGAGCGTGTCTCCCTTGCCCTGTTCTGCGGCTGCGCTTTGCGCAGGCGCAGAACAGGGCAGGGAGGCACGAACACATGCTTGGTGCCTGTCCACGGACGGACACCAAGCGTTTTATTAGAGAGGATTATTATTATTATTATTATTATTATTATTATTATTAATTCAATTTCTATACCACCCTTCCAAAAATGGCTCAGGGCAGTTAATACAGAGAAATAATAAATAAATAAGATAAGATGGATCCCTGCCCCCAAAGGGCTCACAATCTAAAAAGAAACATAAGATAGACACCAGCAACAGTCACTGGAGGTACTTTGCTGGAGGTGCATAGGGCCAGTTACTCTCCCCTGCTAAATAAAGAGAATCACCATGTTAAAAGGTGCCTCTTTGCCAAGTTAGCAGGGGGATGCTAACTTTATATTCTGCTCTTCCTCCAAGGAGTCCAGAGCAGTGTACTACATTCTTGAGTTTCTCCTCACAACAACCCTGTGAAGTAGGTTAGGCTGAGAGAGAAGTGACTGGCCCAGGGTCACCTAGCAAGCTTCATGGCTGAATGGGGATTTGAACTCGGGTCGCCCCAGTCCTAGTCCATCACTCTAACCACTACAGCATGCTGGTTCCAATATGACTGACTGACATCCTAACTAACAAAGCACTGGAGCTCCTTGAGATGTGCCAGTGCTGCAGATAAATTCCAGACTCATGCAGTACTGGTGCTCATGTGGCAGAATGAATTTTGATGACCTCCCCTTTCCCCATAATATATTTCCCTGGCAGCTGCACAACCCACAGGGATATATTTTTGGTTGACACAGTGGGCTTCTGAGGAAGGAAAGGTCATTGAAATTCACTCCCCTCCTATGCAACTGCCAGTGCTTACTTGGTCAATCATGTCCACAGTGCCAGTATATCTTATGGAGCACCCACACTTCATTAATTAGGATGTTGGCCATTATGTTATACATGTGAACAAGTACATGGGAACAAGACCATATTTTTGTGTGAATGATTGTATACATTTTCATTTTAAAAGTGAATCTGGGTATAGGTCTCCTCAGATGCTGGGTACAGATATGAAGTATGCTACTATATGTGTGCTTACCATAATGTATGAATAATGTTCATGTGTACAGATCTGTACATTTGTATGGATATGTACACACATGCACTGTACACAGCTTGGATATGTACACACATGCACTGTACACAGCTTGTTCAGCCATTATGTTGTATGTGTGTCTGTGCACATGTACATGTGTCTGTACACATGTCTGTACACATGTCTAAGTTTTTATGTGAATGATTGTATCCGTGAACCTGAGTACAAGCTTCCTCATACTCAGGGTACAGATATGATATGCACCACTGAATATACACTGAATGTATATGGAACATAGTATGTTAATAAGTGTACATGCATACAGATCCATATGTGTATTCACTATACATAGACTGTAAATGCATTGACCATAACATGTGAATTGTTGCTTCAGACTTCCAAAAAGGACTTTTGCTGGCTTAAAATCTACCTGTCATTTCACTGTTTGTTAGGATTTTGTTGGTGGTTTAGATGTTAATTCTGAACCTTTTTCATAATTCAGTTGGGCTAGATAGTTAGCATGGTGCTCATTTGTCTGCTTAAATACTACCCATGGCCTTAAGACCCCAGATTTTCTTTACTGTAAACAGGCAAGACCCCCATGTCACAGTTCTCTACATGTCAGAAAATTAATTATGGCTTCTTACCTGTTACCAGTAAACCAACAATATTCTTTATAATGGCATCTCGGGAGATTAAATGTAGAAAACAAGCTTGTTAGCTCTTTTGGGACCATAAGAAAAGCATCGAGCGAGTTGAGCTTTCTTCATGCCATTGTTTTGTGACTCTGAAATTGACAAAAATGCAATTAGGGATCCGTTGCTCCATGTCCAGTGGTGTTGCTCCATAGTGCTCTTCAAGTGTCACTTCATACTCTGGAGATATAGCAGATGCATGTCTGCAATGATTATTGATCATTATATATGACTGCTATGGTCATAACTAAATTAACAGGTAAAATCTTGCTTCTAATCCTTTACAGATGTAGCCCTGGATTTCTTTTCTTTTTCTTCTTCTTTTTCTTTTTAAAAGAATCAGTCAATCAATATCCTCAGAATTCTGCCTATGAAAAACATTATCAGGCTTTTCCATTTTGAATTAGAACTGCAGTTAATGATGCATTTCAATTTCAAAAATCAGATTAAAATATAGGCTGGATTCACACAATCACAAGGATCCTCCTTAAAAAGCTTATCAGGATTAGTGAGCTCTGTAGAGTTGATTGTGAGTACCCAGAATTTTAGGACAATCCTGTTCAAACCACTCTGATTAACCAGGACAAAACCAGGATTCAGTCCTTGTTATCTATCTTGGTTAAATGCTGAGGTTGTGCGCACAAGCAGCCAAACCCTGTCCAAGGAGCACTGGTTTAGGATTTACTCCAACCGGCTGTGGAATCACCAGCCTTAAAGGCTTTGCGGCTTGGGGGTGGTGATCCTAAAGCAGGTGTCTTGACATTAGGTCAGCTAGATGGACATCACCAGCCATAGGGTTGATGATGCCTGGAACCGAGGTGAGTTGCCCTATTTGTTTAGGTTTGAATAATCATGATGAAGCAGCGGGTCTTAAGGGGGTGAAGCACCAATCCTCTTTCTTTAAATCTCTGTCAATCTCTGTCAATCATAGTCCATTTTACTCTATTACAGTTGTCTCATGTCATCATTTGGTCTGGGTGCAGTAGATTTTCTTGTCTTTGTGCAATTTTACTGGATTATTTTTTCTGTGATATTTCTTCTTCTTCTTCTTCTTCTTCTTCTTCTTCTTCTTCTTCTTCTTCTTCTTCTTCTTCTTCTTCTTCTTCTTCTTCTTCTTCTTCTTCTTCTTCTTCTCTCTGTGTCCATATTTCTGGACTAGCCCATTATTTAAAGATATAGGCACTTTCCTGGATTGCCCCTAGTGGTCAATAAGGTTGCTGGTACTAAGAATTAGGAGGAGTTGCATCACCAACATTAACTTTCCCCCAGAACCCTTCTTTAAAGCCTACCATCCTTAAGGAAAGTAAGCTTATGAGATCACCTAACATATTCTCTCTCTCTCTCTCTCTCTCTCTCTCTCTCTCTTCCCATCTGTGTATATCCGTGTGTCTCTGTGTGTGGACACCCTATCAATTTCGCAATGCCTGAACCAATATGAAACAAATTGGGTACAGTTGTAGGGATACAGAGGGACACCTCAATGATACCTCATGTGATTATGTCATCTACCCCAATTCAAGATGGTGGAATTGTGAAGGTTTGAGTCACAAGAGGGTTAACTTGTGAACCCCCTAATAAATCTGAACCAAATTTTCTACAGCTGTGTATAGGGACACACAGGCATGCCTCAGTGGCATAGTTTGTGATGAGGTCATCCACCCCGATTCAATATGGTAGAAATGCTGGAGAGCTGGTCTGAGAGGAGAGTTGGTCTTGTGGTAGCAAGCATTACTTGTCTCCTTAGCTAAGCAGGGTCTGCCTTGGTTGCATTTGAATGGGAGACTACATGTGAGCACTGTAAGTTATTCCCCTTAGAGGCTGGAGCCGTTCTGGGAAGAGCATCTAGGTTTCAAGTTCCCTCCCTGGCTTCTCCAAGATAAGGCTGAGAGATTCCTGCCTGCAACCTTGGAGAAGCTGCTGCCAGTCTGTTTAGACAATACTGAGCTAGATAGTCCAATGGTCTGACTCTGTATATGGCAGCCTTCTATGTTCCTATAATCTATGTCAACATTTGAGGTGCAGGTGAGCTAACTTGTGTACCACCTAACCAATTTGAACTAAATTTGGTACAGTTGTAGTGAGTGACACATAGGGACACCTCAGTGGGGTAGTCTGTGGTGATGTTATCCGCTCTGATTCAAGATGGCAAATGCATGACTGCTTGAGGCACAAGTGGGCTAACTTGTGAAGCATCTAACCGATTTGAATTATTAGAGCTCCATATTGTCTCTGATGTTGAAACTGCTGGGAGAGATCATCAGGAGATCTGGTACAGGGTGTTATCAGTATGCTGATGACACCGAAATCTTTTTCTCCATGTCAATATCATCAGGAGAAGGCATAACCTTCCTAAATGCCTGCTTGGAGGCAGTGATGGGCTGGATGAGAAGTAACAGGCTGAGGCTGAATCCAGATAAGACGGAGGTACTTATTGTGCTGGGTTGGAATTCGGAAGATGATTTTGATCTGCCAGTTCTGGATGGGGTCAAACTTCCCCAGAAGGTACACAGTCTGGGGGTGCTTCTGGACACAAACCTCTCCCTGGTGTCCCAGGTTGAGGCAGTGGCCAGAGGTGCCTTTTATCAGCTTTAGCTGATATGCCAGTTGCATCCGTTTCTTGAGATAAATGACCTCAGAAAAGTAGTACATCTGCTGGTCACCTCCAGACATGATTACTGCAATGTGCTCTATGTGGGGCTGCCTTTGTACAGAAACTGCAGTTAGTCCAGAATATGGCAGCCAGGTTGGTCTCTGGGTCATCTTGGAGAGACCATATCATTCCTATTTTAAAAGATCTACACTGGTGGCTGATAAGTTTCCGGGCAAAGTACAAGGTTTTATTATTATTTATTTATTGTTTGTTTGTTTGTTTGCTTGCTTGCTTGCTTGCTTGCTTGCTTGCTTGCTTTCTATACCACCCTTCTAAAAATAGCTCAGGATGGTTTACACAGAGAAATAATAAATAAATAAGTTGGATCCCTGTCCCCAAAGGGCTCACAACTTAAAAAGAAGCACAAGATAGACGCCAACAAGAGTCACTGGAGGTATTGTGCTGTGGGTGGATAGGGCCAGTTACTCTCCCCCTGCTAAATAAAGAGAATCACCACCTTAAAAGGTGCCTCTTTGCCAAGTTAGCAGGAGTATAGTTATAACCTATAAAGCCCTAAACAGCTTGGCCCCTAGGTATTTAAGAGAACGTCTTCTTTGCTATGAACCACACTGCCCATTGAGATCATCTGGAGAGATTTGTTTGCAGTTGTCACTGACTCATCTGGTGGCTACTCCGGGATGGGCCTTCTCCATTGCTGACCCGCAGCTTTGGAACACACTTCCTGCTGAAATAAGAGCTTCTCCATCTCTTACAACTTTTAAAAAGGCAGTCAAGATGCATTTGTTCACCCAGGCTTTTAATTAGAAATTGTTTTAATTGTGTTTTTAATAGTTTTAATATTTTAAATTTTAATTGTTGAAATAACCCCTGCTAACTTGGCAAAGAGGCACCTTTTAATGTGGTGATTCTCTTTATTTAGCAGGGGAAGAGTAAAGGCCCTATCCACCCCCAGTGCAGTACCTCCAGTGACTGTTTGTTATTTCTCTGTGTAAACTGCCCTGAGCCTTTTTTGGTAGGGCAGTATAGAAATCAAATGAATGAATGAATGAATGAAATGTTTTAATCTTTTCATCAGTTGTTTTTATTGTTTTGTTGTAAACCTCTCAGAGACTTGTGTTTTGGGCGGAATACAAATGTGTTAAATAAATAAAATAGAAAATAAATTAAATTTGCTACAGGACACATAGCGACAAGGGCATAGTTTGTGACTATGTCATCCACCCCAATTAAAGATGGCGGACGTGCAAACATGTAAGGCTAGCATACTTATGAGGATTATTATTATTACATTTATATCCTGCTCTTCCTCCAAGGAGCCCAGAGCGGTATACTACATACTTAAGTTTCTCTTCCACAACAACCTTGTGAAGTAGGTTAGGCTGAGAGAGAAGTGACTGGCCCAGAGTCACCCAGCCAATATCATGGCTGAATGGGGATTTGAACTCGGGTCTCCCCGGTCCTAGTCCAGGACTCTAACCACTACACCATGCTGGCTCCCATGGTAATTATCAATTAAGGATGGTGATTATCAATTAAGATTATAGTGAAAGGAAAGTAGGCCGATTAGTTTTTACCAGAATAACTTGTTAAAAAATTTCATGCTGCAAAGCCACTACAAAAAAACATTAGCGGATGAGATGCTAATACACAGCAACTACACACCCCAAATTTCATGCAGTGGCAAACACCACCACAAGAAGTATGTGAAAAGGGCAGGGAAAATTGGGAGGGGGAAGGCAAGTACCGTTAAACAGGATCCCATTCATAATAGATACTGGCCTTAGCACATGTGAAGAAGTAGGGCGTGGATCAAGAGCATGCCCATAAGATATCCTCCCAGTGCATCCATTTATCATGTGGGGGGGCTATTTATCCAAATGGCCTCTAGACATGCACTATTTCGAGCGCATGTTTCAGGACCCTTCAGAAGAACCACCCCATGTGCGATCAAGAGACACACTGGGAGGATGTTCTAATGGGTACACCTTCTGTTTATCTCTTATCCCTTTCTTTTGAGGTCAAAGCAAGAGGGTGGACTCACACTTCAGCTGATTTCAGAATCAAGAGGATATTG
Source organism: Hemicordylus capensis (assembly GCF_027244095.1). Taxonomy (NCBI): domain Eukaryota; kingdom Metazoa; phylum Chordata; class Lepidosauria; order Squamata; family Cordylidae; genus Hemicordylus; species Hemicordylus capensis. Next base: position 62,349,704 of record NC_069660.1, read on the forward strand.
GAAAGTTGGAGCCAGATTAACCCAGCTACGCCAGATGCTAGATGGCTAATTTGCACCAGATCTGCTTCATTACATTCTGGCTGCTCTCCCGACGATATGTTTTTCGTCATGGGAGGTTTCTCTTTTCAGGGCCTCAGTGTTGGTAGTCTTTTTTTGGATTATTCCAGCATCGGAGGTCTCAGAGATTGAATTTATTAGAGAATGTTTAACATATGGTTTACAAAAGCAACAGTGAATAGAATTTCCTGATAAAACACGGCCGCGTACTAACAAATGTGTGGTTGCAACGGTAGAGAGAATATAGCACTGTACGCAAGTTCCTACGGGTTTGGGTAGAGTCCAGTTAAAAGAGTTCAATGAGAGGTATGTCCAAAAGGTCCAAGGGAGGGTCAGATTCCAGCCTCACCTTGCGTGTGGCCGGCAGGGCTGTGCCAGTCTTCTTCTGCCAATTGCAGCCTCTGGGCATGGGTCCTTGACGGCGGAGGGTCTTCTCCAGTTCCAGGGGGTCCTCCAGGGGTGTTTTCAGCAGGAGTTCCTGTCACTGTGCAGTTCAGCCGCTGTGCTGGCATGGTTCGTTTAGCATGCAGATATGTTATAGATCACGTTCCAGAGGCGGGAGGTTACATACATACATATATACATACATACATACATACATACATACATACATACATACATACATGCAGGTTGAGACAGCCATAAGAAAATAAGAGTCCCTCTGAGTTAGTCACAAGCTGCAAGGCATCGCCAATGTATGTAAGTCCTCCTTCGGTTCCACGTGTATGTGAATCTGGACAGAGTCCAGGGTAGAGTCCAAGCCAGGAGAGCAGGGGAACCGGTCTCACCTTGTAGGTTGGGGGTGGCACATTGTCCGGGGTGTCCTCTGGGGGTTTCCAGGTGGTCTGGCATCCTCCTGAAGAGGAAAAAGGAAACCTCACTGGGCTTGTCCGCAGCTCTGGTGGAGCTCCTCCCTACCAGGGTAGGGTAGAGTGTGTGGTGGCTTGCCCCCTGTGGGCGTAGTGGGGCAAGCTGTGGGTGGCTCCCCTCCTCTGGGTTTTAGGAGGGCAAGCCGTTCCCCTGTGGGATGTGGTGGCTTGGCTTGCCCCCTGTGGGTGTAGCAGGGCAAGCCGTGGGTGGCTCTCCTCCTCTGGGTTTTAGGAGGGCAAGCCGTTCCCCTATGGGATGGGAAAAGACCAGGCTATACAGCTGCATTGTGCTAATTACCTGACCATATGTTCAGAGTGAGCCCTCTCTGAGTATCTGGCAGGATACCCTGTCAGCAGTGGTTGCCTTTTTGTTCATGCTTCTGGGAGTTGTTTGATGAAGTTCTAGTCATGGTCTGTGATAAGCAAGGCACATGCAATGCAATGTGGCCTACACTCCTTCTGCATTGGTGTGGCCTCAGCCACTTCTCACTTGGGCTTTTCAGTTGGTGAAGATAAACAAATTGGGCATTGGCATTCTCACGTGTTTATGCCTTATGTTCAGTAAGTCTTAGAGTTTTCCCTCCGTTTGATGTGCTGGACGAGCAGCAGCTCCTTGGCATATTCTAATCAACCTAAAGGTCATCGAAAGGGCCAGGTGGAAGATTAATAGGGATATGGGCAAAGAGGTAATGGCCAGAGGGGGGCATTTCAGATCCAGCTTTCACATCCTGCCCTGAGCTGAGATCATAACTGGGGCATAACTGAGATCATAACTGGGGCAGAGATTCCTTAAAATTTTGGAGGGGTGGGAGGGCCAGGCCAGGCCAGGCTAGCCTTTCCCAGTGGCAGGAGCAGTGTGGGCTGGGTATAGAGTGAGGGTGGGGTTGCAGTGGTGAACATCCTTGGGCTAGTTAAATTAGGTGAGTGGTTAACCTATCTTCAGATGCTTTGCGGCTCAGGGGCTTTGTTGCCCTCATACCTGCTTCCTGGGCTTTACCTACCTGCACATGAATTTGTGCAAAGACATGTTTACATATCCATGCACAAAACTACATGGGACAGTACCGTTTGCTGTTGTTTTCAATCTGCTCTTTTTTCTGGCACTCTAGATCAAAAGCTACAAAAATTTAAAACTATCAGAAAGTTTGTTATTAGAATAATGGGAGTCAGGGAAGTACTTTCAATAGAGTCGATGAAACACTGGGAAATGTTTTGGACTGATGTGATAATAATAAATAATAATACTAGCCACTCCATAACAAAGTGTTATGAGACATGGGCCTCATGTTATTGGGCCAATGTGATATTCCAAATAAATTTTGGAATTTATTTCCAAATTATTTCCAATAATTTGGAAATTGGACTGATGTGATATTCCATATAAAGGAAATATTATCTGAGGCCTTCATTTTATGTGCACCTCTCCACCTGTTCTCTTTGCTCCAGTCCTCTCTGGTATTTGTGTTATATAGCAAAATATTCCTTTTCTCCTGGTATGTGCACTTGATCTCACTCCAGCACTGAAGATTGCTGGTGCAGACAATTCCTTTTATCTGAGATGAGACACTTAACCTTTCCAAAGAAGAGAGTTGTTTTTAATCATTACCACTGATTTGCACATACTAAGCACTACGCCTAATTCTATCAACATCTTGCGCTTTACACCTTGCATTTACAGATGTATTTCTTCCTATTTAACAGTTGAAAGTATGAGTCACATGCTCATTTTTTTTTGGTGACTGGAATGCACCCGTCCAAATGCCCAATTCATCATGCAGCTTCGAGCAAGAAGCTGAACATGGTGGAGCCATTCTGTCTCAATAGGGTGTGTGGGAGCAATTCATATAATGCATTTTATTGATCTTGTGGCTAAAATGTGTGGAAGGTGGAGGCGTTATGACCCTGCTTCTCTGTTGGAAAGTCAAAATCATTCATTTTTACAGCATCTTTGTGTAAATTCAGAATTAAATGGAAATATGTCTCTGGCACCATCAGATGAAAACTGCTGTGTCCCTGAGAGGATGGCTACAGACCTTTCTTTTTCATTTTTCCTCACAATGGATCAAAGGCTTTCCAGATTCAGGTTAAAAATCATATAATTTCAGATTTTTCAGGACTTCTAAAAAGATATTCTAGTCTACCTACCCTAATACTTCAGTGAGACTCAAAATACCCCCTTTAGGGCTTTAGAAACAGCTTGAAGAGCCCATTAATTACTGAGTAGGGCATGATTTTTCCAGTGTGATCACAGTGGCCACATGTGGCCTCTAGAGATGTTTGTTGTGGTCACTAAGCCATTGGCTTTTCATTGACTTGTATGAGATATGACTGGGTTGCATGGCCTCACCTGTAGACACCATAATGTTCTGGAGCCTCACCTGTAGCTACCTCTAAAGACCAGTCCCCAAATCACTGATCTAAGGTACAGAACCTCTCTTATGCAATGTATATTCTCCTCCACTCAATCAGTTCAGCATCTTGTTTCCATCAGTGGTCAGCTAGATGCCTCTGCCATGCCTCAAGCAGGGCATGAGCAACAGTCTCTTCCTTGCTGTTTTATCTCTCCAGCATTTGGTACTCAGGTGCTATAGTCTATTCCCTTCCTTAAATTGAAGTTCCATTTCAAAACCATTGCTAATAGCTGTTGACAGACCTATCCAAACCCTTTATGGGTAGTTTGTAAAGCAGTCCGAACACTATGGAGGAATTCCAAGAGATATGAGGATCTTGAAAACATCCATAGTCACCAGATAATGCCATGTTTCTGCTAGACCCTTGTTTTGAGCCGAAACAAATAATTCCCCCAAGGTGAACTTTCTCACCCCAGACAAGCTTGGCCAGCTTATCATCCTGCCAAATGATGACGCATTTGACACATGCACATGGCAAGATGTGTAAAAGAATGTTAATATTATTCTGACCTAAGTGGCCAAATTTGGCTTTAAAAAAGCCAAATTCTGGCTTACGGCCCATTTGACCCACGAGTATACCCCTTAGGTTCTGGCAACCCTGATTCTGACTCCTACTGATAATTTCATTCATACTTTCCTTTCTCACAACATGCAAAGCAATCTAAGTGAATTTTAATACCCTGTGTTCAAACGTCAGAAGCATGTGTTGAAAAAGCATCTTCCAACAATCTGTTTCATTCATCCAAAGCTCCATATAGCAACCATGCTGACTTATTTCATGCAAATTGCCAAGTCCTGCTTCTCAGGCCTAGGTAATAGGATCCTGAATACACTATGTTGACAATAAATTAGAGGAAGATAGGAGATCTGTCTTCTTAATGTTCTCTTATTCACTTTGTGGTCATCAAAAGCTCACACCACCTGTTCCCACCTGTTTCATTTTTTCATCCTGCTTTTTTCTTCTCCATGTCAAGCCAAATACCATGAATGATAAATCACATATAAAAGAGAGATGACTTAAATCTTTCAGCACAAAAGCCAATCCTACTAGATCCCAAGACACATTTTTTGTTCCCCAAACCCCCTTGTTTTGGTGCAATCAGGTCTTGAAACTCCCTGACACTGCTGTAATATTGACACTTTGTAGTAAATAGCAATGGCCAACATCCTGATGATCATGTGCAGGTATGGCAAAAGAAGCATACATGTAACTGCTGTGTTCCAAGCAAAAGCAGCAGGGGCAAATCAGGGGCATAGGGTGGACAATAACTACAGAGCTCCCTTCCCTCTAAAGTGCTCTGTTTCACCTGACAATACATTCCTGAGGGTTGTGCAAGCTCCAGGACATATAACTGGATGATATAATAGAGCACTTCAGAGGGAAGGGGAAATTGGAAGATTTGTCCCCTCCCCGCACAAGTGCTTGCTATAGTCTGAAAGGCAGCAGCTGCACATATACTTCCTTTGCTGCATGCACACTTTGTTAGTCAGACTGTCAGTCACTGACAACAGAGGAAAATAATGGCTAGCAGGTCACCTGTGCCAAAGATAAAGAGCTTTGAAGAGTCACATCACTCCAGGACATGGCAAGCTGCAAAACTAAGGACAAGAGTCTTTGCCCCTGGACCCCCAAATGAAGACAGGACACACGTGAATGGGATGAAATAGGGTTACACTTTATTAACTATCTATAAAGGATATGCCAGAAGCTTAGCAACTGTTAACTAGAGTGCGGGCAACTCCAACCCCTAACAGGGGGATTCAGCCTCCTAACAAGAACTGTCTGCCCCATAACTGTTTGGGCCATAACCTGGCCTGAATGCTGCCAGCAGCAACTGCTGCCTCACTTCTTCCAGCCATACAGTTTACTGTGCTGAGGAGGCAACTGCCCAGGTCATGCCCTGCTCAAGCCCCCACAAGCTCTGAGTGGGTGATCCAAGTGGCCACCTAAAATGGTCCATTCCCAGCAAGCCCGGGATGCAAAAACCTGGGGGGCTGTTTCATGGAGCTACCCTTCACCTAACAAAGGTGTCTCCGGTTGAACACCAATGCATACCCTACATTACCTTGCCTGCACCCACCCGCTCATGTGACCAACACCTTAACAATGACTCCCACTCCTAAATCCCCTAAAACATGCATCAGTGAGGAGTAGGCAAAAAATCCTACACCCCAAGCCAATCTGGGTGGAGACAAAAATCCCTACTCAGCTCAGAAGCGACCAGCTAGTCTCTCACTGGCTAATTGGGAGGGTGGGTGGGAGCCTGGTTAGAAGTGGTGTGTGTGTGTGTGTGTATATACACACGCAGCTCTCGCTCCCACTTTGGGCCAGTGCAACCCTATGGCCCACCTCCTCATGGGCGGCAGGCAAACACACACGTGTGCCCTGTCCTTACAAGGCCCAACTGCAAACCTCGTCCTGCCCGACAACTGTTAGGTGCTGGACAGACTGGCACTGGAAATGGAAATATAATAGACTCCCTTTTACGTCACACTGTGGGATCAGTTGGGTGGCATTTACTTTGCCCTCTATTAGTAGAGGTTACAATAGCAAGCCTTATTTACTGTAACTTCTTAGATAATTATATTTTGTAGCAATGTTTGGGAAATGTCTGATTATAAACTTTTCCCTGATGGAAAACACAGCTGGCTCAGAGGAAAATATGAATTCCTTTCACATATAGAACATATGTATCCAATCATCACAGATCAGACTATTACCATGTTGCACTGTTTCCATGCTCTCCACTGGAGCTGGAGGCCAGTAAACAAGAGCCCAGTACAGCAAGCACAATCTGGTAAATTTCTAATTTTATTGGAACCATGAAGGCTACAATCCTGCAGCTACAGTGTGATGACCCAACCACTGCTCAGTATGTTCACTGCAGGGCACAGGTCAGTCAGGGCAAGGATGCTAAGCATCTGGGGATGACCTCCATGTGGCGACACATGCAATGGTGTCACCTGGATCTCCTTGACTCTGCTGACAGCATTAGTGCACCTAGTGTGCCAGCAACTAGTGCTGACAAGGGCAGTGTGAAGGCTTCCCTGAAGTAGGGAATGCTGCCAAGCAGTGGACACAGTTGTCTGGCAGGAAGTGTCCTTGTCAAGTGGACCCATGTTTTCTCACCCACCTCTTAGGGGAGATGATGGCTAATGATGAACAACCTTTTCAGATGGTTGAGAACCTGGGCTTCCACTGGATTATCCAGCAACTACACAATTCCCTCAAGGACTATGTGCAGCCGGACTGTGGCCCCCTCCCTGTGTGTGAGATGCAGGGTGTCAGCCACACTGTGTGCAGCGCTGGCTGGCACCAGCGTGTATTTTACCACTGATCTCTGGAACAGTGTGAGTGGAATGTGAGTGGAATGATTTCATTCATTCATTCATTCATTCATTTGATTTCTATACCGCCCTTGCAAAAATGGCTCAGGGCGGTTTACACAGAGAAATAATAAATAAATAAGATGGATCCCTGTCTCCACAGGGCTCACAATCCAAAAAGGTCAGTCAGGGCAAAGATGCTAAGCATCTGGGGATGACCTCCATGTGGCGACACATGCAATGGTGATTTGTTTCTGCCTCACCCTCTTTCTTTGCAGTTTGCATGCTGGGTTGGTTTTGCTGCCTTGTGCCATAGTGTGTTTGTTTGTGGCAGTAGCAGTAGTAGTTTTGTGCCCCTAGATGCTCTGCATAGTGAATAATGGGCTGGTTTGAGTCCCCAAATAGGGATTTAGAACCTTTTAGAACCATTTCAAGTTGGGTTTGAGCAAAACCAAAACCAAACCTACCCACACTGGTTCGAATTGGGTTCATATTAGAACCAAACTGGCCAAGCCAGTTTTGTGCACACCCCTAGTCAGCAGTCAATGGCCAGCAGCTGGATGGCCCCCTACCCCTTGTGAGGGAAGTGGATGTGGGTTTCTTCCATGTTTAGCAGGTCAGCAGCAGTAACAACAACATTTTTGCTGGTGGCTTCTGTCCACCATGTTTCCCCCCAACTAAACCCCATGAAGTGTTGTGACATTCCCTGAGACATCGGGGGGGGGGGGAACGGGGGACATGGCAGGCAGCAGCCACTGGCTAAGACACCATTATTGCTGCTGGTAGCCTGATGGAAATGGAAGAAATCTGCATCTGCTGCCCCAGTAAGGTAAGGAAGGAGCGAACCAGATAAGAGGGGTCCACCAGAGGTCATCTTGCCAAGACTCCCTCAAGCCTAAATCTGGTGTTGTCATGTGGTCTCCTGAACAGTGCTTCCTTCCTTCAGCTGTTTAGAAGTTGTAACGTGCAGTTTTAGCCAAAGCGGAGAAGAGATTTTGAAATTATTTGGCTGGGCACCCCAAAGTCTATGCCCACCTTCCTTGTGTTTCTGGTTCTGTGATTATCAGAGTTGCTCCGGCCCATGAAAGTAAGTGTATGCACAGTCTGCAGGTTCAGGTTTACAGCTCAAAAGGAAGGGGAAATTCCAAAGTGGGAATACAGGAAGTTCCCATGCAGACACATTCATAGTCCTCTCTTATATGGCCATGTATAAATTGCAAATAATACTAACCATATGTGGTAGGAATAGGGTTTGGAGTTTGACTGTTGTATGGGTTTCAAAACTAAGTTAACCTGGAACCATATTTATGAAAAAACGAAGTTCTGGAAAACAAATATACATCCACCTCTCTTTCCCTCCCTCCCCCCATGTTCAACACACAAGCAATGCCATTTCCTGAGTATCAAGATATTAAAGCTACAAGTTTTTTTTTTCTGTAGAAGGAAAAATTGGCTTTGTTAATTGCATAGAAAGTGTAGAAAGGAACTACCAGAGCAACAGCGGCCGGTGCGGGCACCACCAGGTTGTGTGTGTGTGTGTGTGTGTGACAAAAGGCACCTTTAAGTATAAATTAGTAGGTGCTTACCTATATATTTGTAGTCACCTATATCTGGCAGCTGCGATATAGAAAGGTGCTGGAGGTGGATGCTCACTTCAGAGACAATGGCAAAGGCATCATCTCATACTGTTCAGGAGAAAGGCAATGGTAAACCACTGCTTTATTCTCTCAAGAAGACCACATGGCTCTGTGGTCGCCAGGAGTCGACACCGACTCGACAGCACAATCCTTCCTTTTTCCTTTACCTCTGCAAGTTGTTCTGAACAGCAAAATGCCACCCGGCACTCCCTGAAGTAGCAATCTGCTCCGTCAATCACCTGGCCACTGGTGGGGGATCGGTTCTGCAGAAGCCAGGTGATTGGCAGAGCCAATTCCCACTGCAGGGAGTTCTGGGGGGTACGCTGCTGCTCAAGCAGTGTGCAGGTGTGGCCAGAGCAAAGGTTAGAAGCTACTAATTTATGTTTAAAGGTGCCTCTCGCCTCCCACACACACACACACACACCAGCAGCATCCACACCGGCCGGTACTGTACCAAAGGTAGGAGACTTGTCCTTCTGGATCTGGACTTCTGGATTGAAAGCTCACTCATTTCAGCTTTGAAAAAAAGCATATTCTGCATAAAATGGGCTCATTTTCAACTTTAACATTAAGTTAAATGTTTACATGGATTTAAGGTTGTTTTGCAATTCCTTTGCAAACATATTCCCATTAATTTATTTTACAACACTGCAGTATTTCTGGGGAATGAAGCCATTTTTTAATTATGCTTACCTATACATATAGACATATATATTGTCAAAAAGTGTTGAGATTGCAAAAACAAATCCATAGCTCAAATCCATAGACTGTCCATTGATTTATTTATATCATTTATTAATTTCTTCTCCAAAAATGATCAAACTGTTCAGCATAATTAAAATCTTATGTACTCTGTGGCAGAAACATTATGTGTTGAAACCAGTAGAAGAAAAACTTATGTAGGCTTTTAGGTTCAAGAGCTGTTTTTGAAAATATGCAGTACATACGTAGTCACTATTTTGGGTTGCATTCCTCAGCCCAGTTATACACTGTTAGAAAATAAGCCCAATATGGACGAAAGACAGCCAGTTCACATGATCGTATGGGGGTAGGACAAGCATCTTGCCTAGCTTCAGGATCTGTGTGTGCTCCTGATTTTTGGTTGTGTGTTAGCAAAAACCTAGGTAGGAGGAGAGGAGAGCGAGCATCTACAAATCAGGAGCTGGGTAGGACAGACTTCTGTCCACTCTCAATAAAATGCTGGGTATAAGTGTTGGTTAGGACAGCACTGTCCTATCCAGCTCCTGGCTGGCAGATGAATACTCTCCCCTCCTCCTACCTAGGTTTTTTCTAACATACAATTGAAAAGCTGGAGCACAAACAGTTCCTGAAGCTGGGTAGGACACTTGTCCTACCCAGATCATGATCTAAGAGTGTGGTTCTTAATTCCTAACAATATCCCATCAATATTCCATCTAGTACAACTTGACAATGGGGAAATACACACTTCTTCCTTTTGCCATAGTGGCTAGTATGATGTGCTGTGTTACAGAGGCATAATGCTGTGCCACAGGGGCTGTTTTGGAGTCAGAAGGCAGCCCCAATGCTATTAAGAATGGGTGGTTGCACTAGCAGCACTTCTGCAGTTTTTCTCGTGAACATTGGGGAAACTGTGCAAGCACTGCTAGTGCAACTGCCCATTCGCAACAGAGTCGAGGCTGCCTTCTGACTCTGCAGCAACACCAGAGTACAGTGTTATGTCTTCATAATGTTAAGGATCATGTTACTATTTCCATTATAAATGCTCAGACATGGAGTTTAATTTTTTTAAAGTCTTATTAATGTTCTTTAAAAAAAATAGTTCATTATAGAAACAAGTTAGTTGCGTGATAGAGTAACATTATTTCCAATGGCCCCCTGTCATGCAACTGCATATGTGCAATTCTCTGGTCTTGTGCAAGAATGCTCCGGCACAACTGCACAAACACTCCATTTCAAGGTGGACAGAGCGTTGTCAGCCATAGTGTTTCCGATGGTTTCAGCTCCAAAATTAGCTGCTTCCTAGATCGCTTCAGTCTATTGTTCCTAATTAGGCTCTTTGCCCTTAGTCTGTGGGGTGTTCCTTACAGTGAGCTTTTCCAGCCTTTGTTGTCAGTCGCTCGAGTGGCTTTCAATGATTGGTTGCTTAAAAATGAGGTTATCTGACTTGGTATATAAGAGGCTGGAGCAGAAGCTTTTCCTTCTCTCTTAAATAAAATCCCTGTCTGATAAGAGTGAGAAATTGAAGAACATTGAGCACTCTTATGTCTGCTAGGACTCACTTCTGAGTTTATTACAAAATATTACAAAAGTATATGTATTTGTGTGCGGGGTAGGCAGGGTTGCCAAGATAAATAGATTTGGGGGAAGGAAGAAAAATGCATGGGAAAGGAGGAATAATGGATACAAACTGATGCAGAAAATGAAGGGAGAGAAATGAAATTAATTTGTTTAGGGCTGGGATAAATAAAGGATAAAAGGGAAATGAATGGGAGAAAATGAACAGAAATCAGTTAGAACAGGACAGGCGTTGAAGACAAGTGAACTGAAGGCAAGAAACAAAGAGAATGCTGAGTTGCAGACAATGCTGAATCAGTAATTCAAGACTAAAAGCCAGAAAAAGTTGCAAGTACAATCATAGTAAAATATGGTGTATAATAAATAATAATGAACCAATTTCACTCTCACACACACACACTTTTGTATTTCCTTACTGTTTATTTCTAATAAGTTTTGTTCATCAGTCTGTATGGCATTCTTAAATAGAAGGAGGACCCACTAGTTTATACTTTGACCCAAGTCTAGCAGAGCCTAATGGTGACTGGTCATATTAAAACCGGTTTACATTTGTTGTGGAGACATACCTTCTGATGCAGTTGTAGCAACCATATCACTTTGCTTGCTGCCTGCTTGCTATGGTATCATATCTACCAGTATAACCGTTTTTTCTTTTAAGGAGTGCCTGCCATATTCAGAAGCAAGGAAGTGTCTGGTAATATTGATGCGCTGCAAGTTTATTACAAGGTCATAGGCAGCCTTATCTGGTGCTATTTAAAAAGAGAAGGACTTCAAGAGAATTAATTTTTTAAAAAGCTTCTGATAAGATACAGCAACAACTCTGTAGAACATGCGGCGCCGGCCACTGGGGTATTAAGTAAGCTGATGGCTGCTGAATATCCCACAGAATACTTTCCTTGAGGAAGCTTGAATAAATGATGTCAAAAGTAAGACCACTGCAGAGAGACTGCTCATCCACGTCCTTTTCTGGTTTATGTCTTTTATGCTGCAGCCAGTTAGAATGGTATGCAGCATTAGCAAGCAGTGTACCTACGTGAGTTTCATACTGGCAAAATTATTATTCTTGTTCTTGAAATCTGTGGGACTTGAACATGACAGCTTTTGATGCATAAGTAAGTATTCCATCAGGAATTAGGGATGTGCACGGACCAGTTCAGAGGCCCTTTTACGGGCCTCTGAACTCGAATGTCCAATTTGCACGCACTGGGCACTTCCAGCCACTTCTGGTCCAAGGAGGCACCAGGGTGGCAAGGAAGTACGTTGCTGCCCCACTGGACGGGGGGGGGGGGAGAGGGGGAAACATGGTGGGAGGGGTAAGAGTACCCTCCCCCATCCTTAAAGATATCCCCCCCCACTTTTGAACCAGCAGACACTGGTTCCCTGCATACCACTATCAGGAATCTTAAATGAAAGATACTACAGGGCTGGTCTTGGATCACCAGCAGTGATGTAGTGGTAAATTTTGAAGTGTGGAGTTTGTCATGACAGCCCCTACAACCACAACCCCACTAAGGCTAAACAAAAAATGTTGCATTTGTGGTTAAGAATATAACAACAGAAGAACAGCCCTATTGGATCAGGCCCAAAGCCCATCTAGTCCAGCATCCTATTTCACACAGTGGCCCACCAGATGTCTCTGGGAACCCACAGGCAAGAGGTATGTGCATGTCCTCTCTCCTTCTGTTGCTCCCCTGCAACTGGTATTGAGAACCATAGTGCCACTGAGGCTGGAGGTGGCCCACAGCCACCAGACTGTCCACTTATGTCTCTTCCTCCTCATTCAGAGATAGCCAAGTGTCCCCTCTCTTCTGAATTCAAATTGGCTAAAAGATCATCAAATTTCTTCTCCCAAAATGGGAAAAAATTGGATAACTTTCTGAGCCAATTCAAAGCTTAGAAAATTCCAGCTGCCCTCCCAAAAGACCTTCCTGTCAGCTCCTCATCCTTCAATAACACACTGCCCTCATTCAACCTTTACTTATTGGTCCTGTTAAGAGAATAGCATGTTTGTGGACTCCCAGCAGCATCCCTACATGTGATTTGGAAATTCAGGCTTGTGGCACAGCAGGGAAATGCTTGACGAACAAGCAGAAGGTTGCTGGTACAAATCCCTGCTGGTACTATATCGGGCAGCAGCAATATAGGAAGATGCTGAAAGGCATCATCTCATACTGCACAGGAGGAGGCAATGGTAAACCCCTCCTGTATTCTACCAAAGAAAACCACAGTACTCTGTGGGTGCCAGGAGTCTTAATTGACTTGACAGCACACTTCTTTAGTTTCCATTTTGACTAGCTGAACTCGCGGGATCATGGGCTCACCATTTGCCTACATGGGCTAACTAACAATGATATGTCACTTAGCATGTAGCATGGGATGGTAACTCCAGGTCAGGTTGTTGTTGTTGTTGTTGTTTTTATTTCTTGTTTACAAAGTCAGACAGGTGTTATTGACTGGTTTGTTTTATCCAGACATCGAGTCCTTCCCAAGGACCTGGGATGGCTGGATTTTACTATCAATATTGTTGTTGTTGTTGTTGTTATAGATATCATCGCAGAATTTAGGCTGTTCCCAGTAAAGTTGCGTTTTGTAATTGGCTGATGGTGATTTCTGTGGCCCCTATGGTGTTGAGGTGCTCTTCAAGGTGTTTTGGAATTGCACCTAGGGCGCCAATTACCGCTGGGATTATTTTGGTCTTCTTCTGCCACAGCCTTTCAATTTCAATTTGTAGATCTTTGTATTTTGTGATTTTTCCTATTTCTTTTTCTTCTATTCTGCTATCACCTGGTATTGCTATGTCTATTATTATAACTTTTCTTTCTTCTTGTCTACCGTTATATGTGGTGTATTGTGTGGCAGATGTTTTTCTGTTTGTAATTGGAAGTCCCATAATATTTTTGCATCTTCATTTTCTACAACCATTTCAATTTTATGGTCCCACCAATTTTTGGCTATAGGTAGCTTGTATTTTTTGTAGATGTTCCAGTGTATCATCCCTGCTACCTTGTGATGCCTTTGTTGGAGTCAGTCTGTGTGATCTTTTTACAACAGCTGATTAGGTGGTCCACGGTTTCATCTGCTTCTTTACAAAGGTGGCACTTGCTGTTTGTTGTAGATTTCTCTACTTTTGCTCTTATTGCATTTGTTCTTAGTGCCTGTTCTTGTGAGGCTAATATTAAACCCTACGCCGGGAACTAGACAGGGGGAGTGCGTCCCTGTTGGTTCTGCTGGACCTCTCGGCGGCGTTCGATACCATCGACCATGGTATCCTTCTGGGCCGCCTCTCGAGTATGGGAATCGGAGGCACTGCGTTGCAGTGGTTTCGGTCCTTTCTTGAGGGGAGGGTTCAGAAGGTGGTGCTGGGGGACTACTGCTCGGCCCCGTGGCCGTTGGCCTGTGGGGTCCCGCAGGGATCGGTCTTGTCCCCCATGCTGTTTAACATCTACATGAAGCCGCTGGGAGAGGTCATCCGGAGATTTGGACTGAGTTGTCAGCAATATGCGGATGACACTCAGCTCTATCTCTCCTTGTCATCTGATCCTAGGGAGGCAGTGGATGTCCTGAATCGGGGGCTGGAGGCCGTGATGGGGTGGATGTGGGCTAACAAACTGAAATTGAATCCGGATAAGACGGAGGTACTGTTGGTCAGTAGGAGAGCCAATCGGGATGAGGAGATTTTACCGGTTCTGGATGGGGTTGCACTCCCCTTGAAGGAGCAAGTACGCAGCTTGGGGGTACTACTGGACCTGGCTCTGCTTTTGGAAGCTCAGGTGGAGGCGGTGGCCAGGGGTGCCTTTGCACGGCTTCGGCTGGTGCGCCAGCTGCGTCCCTTTCTCGAGAAGGCAGATCTGGCCACGGTTACCCACGCCTTAGTCACGTCGCGGCTGGATTACTGTAACGCGCTCTACGTGGGGCTGCCCTTGAAGAATATCCGGAAACTGCAGCTAGTGCAAAACGCAGCAGCGAGGGTTTTATCCAGAGCTGCCCGTTGGGAACATATCACCCCCATTTTGAAAGAGCTGCACTGGCTGCTGGTTCGTTTCCGGGTCCAATTCAAGGTGCTGGTTTTGACCTTTAAAGCCCTAAACGGTTTGGGCCCGGGGTATTTGAGGGACCGCCTGCTCCCAAGGGTTTCTGCCCGCTTGACAAGGACATCTGAGGGGGCCCTGCTCCGGGTGCCGACAATGAGGGAGGCCCGGCTGTCGTGCACTCGGGACAGGGCCTTCTCTGTTGCTGCCCCCAGACTCTGGAATGCTCTCCCAGTGGCCATTCGTTCCTTGGACTCCATCACGGCTTTTAGAAAGCTTTTAAAGACTTGGCTTTTTACCCAGGCTTTTACATGATCGTTTTCTACTGCAGCCTCTCTGTGTTTTTATTTGTTGTATTGTATTTATGCCTGTTTTTATATTTTTAACATGATGTTTTTATTGTCTTTTTATTGTATGTTTTTAACTTTTGTAAACCGCCTTGGGGTTATCTTTTTAACGAAAGGCGGTATATAAATGCAAAAATAAATAAATAAAATAAATAAAATAAAAAACCCTCTGTTTCTTTCTTCAAGTTGCCATTCTTAAGCCACTGCCAGGTCTTGGTGATGTTTGATTTTCCAGTTGTATTGTGCAAATATTGACCATGCAGTTGCTTATTTTTTCTATTTTTCTGCTTGGTTCTTGACTTGTTATTTCTTGTAGGCCTGCTTTGTTTCATTGGTGTTTATTGGTTTCTCATTATTGACCATTTGAAATGCATCTTTCTTTACTGTCCTTGATATATTCTTCAAGGCCTCATTTCTCCTCCTCTACTGTTTGATGGAGTTGCAGCATTCCTCTTCCACCTGAGCTGCGAGGGAGGTATAGCCTATCTACATCACTGTTGTTATTGTTGTTGTTATTATTATTATTTATTCAATTTCAATACCGCCCTTCAAAAAATGGCTCTGGGCAGTTTACAGAGAAATAATAAATAAATAAGATGGATCCCTATCCCGAAAGGGCTTACAGTCTAAAAGAAACATCAGATAGACACCAGCAACAGTCACTGGAAGTACTGTGTTGGGGGTGGATAGTGCCAGTTATTCTCACCCTGCCAAATTAAGAGAATCACCATGTTAAAAGGTGCCTCTTTGCCAAGTTAGCAGGTAGTTAGCAGGATGGTTATGTCAACCATCCTTGGTTGGCACAAAGGATTAGCCTTCTAAATAATCACCTTCACAGGAAGAAAAGATACGATTGCAGCAGGCTTATCCCTCTAACATAAGTGTTAATGGTTGGCATGAATCTCGGGAAAACCACTCATTATGTTAAAGAAATTCCAATCTTCCATCCAGAATGTCTTCCTGACTCGAGATAAGTTCTGAGTCCACCTATTCAATATTTTTACATTCAGGATGTCTAAACCTTTTCACTTCATTGTGCTTTAGAGCACACCCACCTAGGACAGAAAAGGACAAAATGTATTCTTTTGTCCACCACAGATGCCACCCATCTCAGGCAAGAGGTGTAGTCCATAGATGGCCTGAAGGCAGATCTCTGTCTATTTATATCCCAAATCCCATCAGACAGTGTTCTATTCTCTGGATTCACCCACTGCGAGTATGTGCATCTGGGCATCAGCTATTCCATCTGGCTGTGCCTTGGCCCTCATGCCCGTCCCGTTTTCAACCTCCAGTTTAACCCTGTCTCCAGTTCCAATCTTCACAGCACACTTGGCTGCATCAGGGAACTGGTCTTCCGGGGATCAGACCACCTTTAGACTTTTACTGGCTTCCTGACTGATGAGTGGCATGCATGTTTCCACTCTTCCATACTGTTTTCCTGCTTGCTTCTGGAGAGAGGTCCATCAGCAACAAGTGTCTGACACACAATCAGAAGAATTCATGGATACTAACCAACCTCTGCTCCAGTCTGAACACTTTTTTCTCCCCCCTCTTGCTCTCTTTTAAGTCTAAAGCTGTTTCCTAAAGGCCCATTTCTCTGGCCAGCCCTGAGTTGATTCTAATTTGGATCTTAAGCTAAATTGCCTCTTTGTGACCTACAATTTATTTTTTTAGTTTTATTAATCGTATTAGTTATTAATCAAGATTTCCTTTCTGTTACCCTTCAATAAACCTGATTGTATTCTTACTCAAACTTTCTGTCAGTAATTTCCAAGACCAAAGCTTTGCAAAAATTTATCCTGTAATGAACTGCTTACTCTAGATTTGCTGATTCCCCACATAAGCCCAAAACTTAGTCAGGAATTATGGACACACTGTTCAGTTGGTGCATGGTGTGTGTCACAAACTCGATATGGGGAGCTGGAGGGGGTGCCTGATTGGGAGTTCCAGAGCAATCTTGGGCAGAGGGTCCATCAGTAAGCCCAGTCCTAAAAGTACATGGAGTTATGGGGGTAAGAGTGAAAAAAGGAAGGCAAAAGCAAGGGGGATTCTGAACTGTGGATTTTTCAAGCTCACAAAAAGCAGAGAGGATGTTTTGCAATGTAAGTATGTTAAGGTTTTATATTAAGGGTTCTGGGAGCCATGTGGAAGAGGCAGTACTATATAAAGCAGACCAGGATCTTGGTGTGCCAGTTCAATCAGTGCCAAAGAGTTGTTTTTGACTGCATTCCGGTGGGATCAATTGGTCCATTCAGATTTCCTTTGTTCCGGAATCTGTACTTGCCTGGCTGGAAACTTAACCTGAGAAACTCAAGAGCACTGGGTGTGGTTCCTGCCTTTTCCAGGGTCAATGCACAAGCTCTGGTCCCCATGACCATCTCATTTGCCTGAAATGGAGGCCAAATCTCAAGGCACAAACTCCTGTCTACTTGACAGTTTTGCTTGCCAAAATGGGGGACAAAACCCAAGACTGAGGGTGTGATTTGATAACAAAGAGGGGGGATTTAATGCACTGATACTGCTATCCTCTTCTTATGCCTCTTCTATCTTCGGCTGTCTTCCTAATTATGTGGGCAGAGAATTCTGGATGCGCCTTCAAAGGTTGGTCTTTATCAGACTTGACAGGAACACTGCCCTCCTCTCACCTCTTGCAAAATATCCAGGGTCCAGCACTGAGCCATTTCCTCTTTGCCTATGTAATGAGGTCACTCTCCCCAGCTTGTGTCGGTCAGAAACTTGGACACTTGCAGTTCCTGCTTTGGCCCTGTTGTTGGGGTGATGCTGGGGACATTGTGGCTTGGTGGCAGCTGGGACACATCTTCTGAATGGGTGGCAGGACACTTCTCTTCCCCCTCCTGTGGCACTGGAGCTACAGTTTCTTTGAGCTTTGTTTACAGTATCTATTTAAAGCAGGGCCACCATTATTGAAATGTCAAGCATGGTGAATATGCAAGCATTTCGTAATTAACCTATAATGTATTTGTATGTTTTTTAAAAAACTAGAATTGGTTGGTTTAAGTAATGCTCAAACATTTTCCACCCTGGCCTTCCAAGAAAGTAAAACAAACACCCTCAGGCGGCATATTACACCTGAATTTCTAATTCATATTTTATGACTCTCTACCAATTAAGATTAAGATGGGGGAACAAACAGTTATTACAGAGAATCCAGTTAGCAGCATACAGAATGACTGGAGAGCTCTTTAGTCTAAAGTCTACATAATGCTGTACCACAGTTCCATATAAAGAACCCTGGTCTGAACTATCTTGACTAACGAAGATGACCTTTGAAAGACTTCTTAGTCTGATGCTGAAAAGACCATGTATTGATGTTCCTCGAAATGAAGTGCAATATGGATTTTAAGAAAAGGTTGAGAGGAAAGTGTGACCACTACCATTTACCTTAGAAATAGGACTGCTTGCAAGAAATTTCACATTGCACATATATATTTGATTACAGCAAAGGTACTTTTGACTTGGTTTTCAGTATTGAAAAGCTTTTTTCCTTTAGATCATGCCTAAAGTTCATTTCAAATCCAATAACTTTGGATTAAAAAACTATGTAGAGGAGGAGGAGTTACCGCAATAGATGAGATAACTTGGGGCTTTTGACCATTTGACCTTTGAGCCTTGATCCTCCATAGGTTATGCTTCTCATAATGTACATTATTTTTCTAGCAGCAAGCCCCCAGAATATTAGGGCTGTGATGGAACTTCTCCGTGGACTGCTTTCAACTTATGTATCACATCAGCCAATATTCTCACAATTCTTCAGGGAATTTTTCAACTGCCCCTAAAACCACTATTTTCAGCCCATAATTTTAAATGAGGTCTTTTGGAACAGCCCTGAGATCCTGTATCTGCAGATATTTGAGTATAACCCAGTACTTCACACATGCAAAACTATGGCATCTTCCAACAGTATTTGCTTGTATGGCAAGCTTTGTCTAAAGTAATACATATATGAATGTTCTGCAAAAAAATGGCATCTGGTGGCATTATCCCACTGCTTTACATATATACTTGAATATATTAATTTCCAAGCTGCTTTGCTACAAGCATGAGTTGGTTTTGTTGCCATTACAATAATGTCAGCACGGGCATTATATGTTGTTTCTCTTCACTCAAAGGAGCTAACCACATTATTAGTAATGATAGTTAAATTAATTAAATATTGAAAATATTTCAGTTTTCCTCTGAATCCTGGGTTTCCTCACCATGGCCATACCAGACCTCAGAGTAAACTGTTTCTTTTTTTCCTGTGCAGCCAACGTTTAGGAACATTTTTCATCTCTGCATACTATTTCTTTTCCTCCTAATGAATACTCACACATCTGTTATTTGAGGTAAGGGCTTCAGTGCAATTTCAATGAAGGTTTGAGCCTCAGGGCATTTCTTATTTTAGAAATTGAATACTGGGTATTAATCCCAAGCCCTGTATTTTATAAAAGTGAAATAGAGAGGGGCTTAGTCAAGGGGCAGTACTCAGAACATACTTAGAGGGGCAGCACCTTTCAACATTCAGGTAAATTAGTGGATTTTATAAGCTGGGAGGCTGCCCTCCTTAAGCCTTTATGAAAGGTGCCATCTGTGAGTTTTAGTAGTTAATCTGCATAATGGATGGCAATTTTGAGGAACATTGTGTTGTAAAAGCCCACTGGCAGCTCTTTGTTTTCTGAGTTTGGACAAACCTTTAACAATGCTTCATGCAAACTGCTTCTTACAATGTGTTATTATTGCAGACAACCCCAGCAGTTTCAACATTCTGCAAGGCTAGCTGTGAGCTTTGTAAATAGGACATCGCCTAGTACAATCCAACTCGTTTGCAATGGAATAAAATAATTGAAGTCAGTTGAACAGCACTAGGTTAAACGTGAGGAGAATTGAGAGCCAAAAAAGAAAAGAAAAGGAGAGATATTCTAGAAATGTCATATGTTCAGCGTTAACTCCAGGCATGGGTGGGGTTGTGTGTGACACTGTGCTGACTTAGGACTTGGAAGCCAAAGGGCATCCTCAAACTCTATCAAAAAGAAGACATATTTTAACTGATATTAAAATGAGTCATGGCTTTATGAGAATGGAATCAGCCATTCAAATATGTGAATTCCACCCTTTGTTAAAGGAGCTCAGGGTAATATGAATAAGATTATCCCATATTATGGTGACCTCCTCAAGTTCACTCATAGAGCATCATAGCTAAGCAAGGACTTGAACTGAGTTTCTCTTTAGCTCTACTAACACCTTCTACTACATCACACTGGCAATGGCTATCAACAAGACATGCCAGACCAATATGCCTCTCCACTGGTACCTTCAGCCTGAGGCTACTCAGTATTAATTGGTCTGGTAAATATTTAGAACAAGTATTTATGCTGGAGAGTGATGCCCCCACCAGCTGTGCACTATTTCTCAATTCATTGTTGCCTCTACTAGGGGTGTGCACAAAACTGTGTACCAGATTCAGTTTGAGTCCAGACCTGACTTGAACTGGACTGGGCATGTTTGGTTTTGCCACCCCCAGAACCCCACCCCAGCTTGGTCCGGGATCCCACCCCCATGATTTTTTTTTAAATAACATTTTTTAAAAAATTCACCCCCTCAGGGGGGATTCTCTGAGGTCACTGGGGTCTCCAGAGTTCCCCCCACTGGCCTCCATTAGTGCCCAAATTTCGTGGTTTAGGCAGTCTTTGGTCCATTCCAGGCTTCATCCCTGTGGCGGCCATTTTGGAGGCTGCTGCACATGCCCAGTGGGCCTCTGTGTGGCCTGGGTCATGTTTTTTGTTTGTTTGTTTTAAATTAGAACATACACACAGAACAGCCCAGTGGGTTAAATTCAATATTGAACTGAATTGCTGGGGCGGGGGGGAGGGTCAGTCCACTATCAAACTATCTAACCGAACCGGTTTGATGTCAAACCTGTTCACACATCTCTAGCCTCTACATGTGCACAGCCCTTAAGTGTTCTTATTCCCAACCCCATTTTTAATCTGCTTGCAGTCCCAATCAGCTGCTTATCTCCCCCACTTTTTAAAAGCTTTCTTTTGCCCAGAAATCATGGAAAAAATCACATAGCTAAATTACATAGCTGCATGAAGATGTTGCTGAGAGTAAACAAAGCTCAAAGACAGTTCTTAACCTTCAGTGATGCTATTAAATATGTAGCTGAATCTGATTGGCTAGGTGATGATGATGTCCCCGCTTCTAGGAACCAGAAGGCTGATTTTAAAATTTGGTGCCAAAACAGCAGCCAGTCAGAGCTGTGAACAACAGTGAACTGGCATGAAATGTAACACTGGCGGGGATGGGGAGGACGTTGCACCCTTCCCACTCCCACTCCCCTCTTTATGTGTAAAATTTTGAAGTTGTTGAAAATACAGTTCAGCACTAGTTTGTCTTCAGCTGTGCTGGTGTCTTGCACATGTATATAACGTCAGGATGGTTTTGCAGGTAGCTGCCAAATGTACTTCTGACTGACCACTGCCCAGTTTGCTGCACTCAAAAGTTGTGGCAGGCACATGCAGACCACAAAAAGTTGTGGTATTTCCCAGAAGCCTTTAAGGAAAACAAATTTCATTAATTAAAGCTGAAGTAGTTAGGATGGAAATGGTGTGGGACGCAGTCTAAAAAGCAGGGGAATAAAGAAATGCTTGGAGAATATTTTCAAACAGAATCTTCCAAGACCTGGTGGAAAATGCAGCTCTCTAGTCTGTGTTTAGGATCTGAAAGTGAGGCTAATTCAATGTAATGAGAGGTGAATGGTACTCAAGACCCTGCCTTTGCCACTGGAGACTCCTTACAAACAGTTTTGCTCTTTCAGTCATTAAAATTTTATGAAGTTTAATAGGCCTGCAGCCTAGAGAGCTGCCGGGATGTTGATTAGCATCATATTTTTCTCTCATTAATGTAGAATCTGATTAGCCCTCTTTAAAAGCATTTCATCTGACTCGGCAAACAGCATTGTTCTTTTATTAGGAATTACAAGTTTACTTCGTCTGAGGGAATAAAATGTTCTCTTGTTCAAAACCTCCCACTGCACCTAGCAGTTGAGAGTCTCCTGCCTACTTAAAATTCCCAGGGAGGAGACCAAGCAGAAACTGTCAAGTGAATAATAGCATAATAATGTAATACAGTTGAGCAGGGTTTTTCCAGGCAAGTCCCTCCTTTGATTTCAAAGCTATTGTGTATTTTGCAAAGGTGGGCCAAAGGCAAAGGTTGTGGGCAGTCCAGCCCACAAGTTGTTAAATAGCAACAATGGGTGTATGCCTTAGAAAACATGGAATGTAGGTTTACACGTTTCACCAGAATATAAACAAATTTATCCTAGTAGCTGTTTAATTAGAGGAAAAGATCCCAAATTGTCAGTGTATGGCAATGGCTTTCAAACTGTTTTCTGAGGAATCCCAGGGATTGCTCAGTGAAAATATCAGGAATAGCAGTCTATCTTCCCTAAAATACAGCTTGCCACACTATTAATCTTCCCTTACAGTGTACAGCTGCAGGGAAGTGATCTAGTGTTCTAGATTACACTCTCACTTCATGTGGACCAGCAGGACTGATAGGAGCTCTCCATGAATTGGATAGGCACCCTAAAATACTCCCCAGAGTCCTTCGCAATGCGCAAAGGTTCCTTGGCAGACAAGTCTGCATGTAAAAGTTTCCCTGGTGCTGAAAAGTTTGAAAATAATTGATGGAGGTGAATGCTTTTGTTTGAACTCTTCAGTAGCTTAGCGAGGGCAGAAGGGGCCTATGTCCCGCCGCCCTGTTGCAGATACCCCCCCAGTAGCAGCACATGTCTTCAGTGCTCACTATCAGCAGTGGCAGCACCACCACCACCACCGCTGCTGTTGTTGTTGCTCCTGGCACACACACTCTTCTTTTCCAGCCAAGCCTGCACACATGTACCCTCCATTCCCAGCTGAGGTGGCAAGCAGCAGTGGCAGGTGGGCAAAGCAGAAGCTGCCAGCCAGTGAGGCAGCAAGAGTGGCCAGCTGGCCAGAGGGAGGAGGTGGGAGAGGCTGTCCATGTGGTAGCTCCACCCCCCTGAAGCTCTTCACTATTTACAATACATTAATTGGCTAGCATATGTATGGTGTCTTCATATCAATAAGTCTTGCATCCAGAACAGAATTCTATTCAAATTTAAGGCTATGCCAAATGAAAGGAGGGATATATCTATATCTATATCTATATCTATATCTATACCTATACCTATACCTATACCTATATCTATATCTATCGATAATAGATAATAGCTATAATATCCTTCTGGATTGCCTGGGGGAGTTGGGGATAGGAGGCACTGCTTTGCAGTGGTTCCGCTCCTATCTCTCAGGCAGATTCCAGATGGCGGAACTTGGTGATGGCTGCTCTTCGAAATGGGAGCTATTATATGGAGTCCTTGGGGCTCCATGCTTTCACTAATGCTTTTTAACATCTACACACAGGGTGAGGTCATCAGGAGATTTTGTGCAGGGTGTTATCAGTATGCTAATGACCCCCAAATCTATTTATCATCATCATCATCATCATCATCATCATCATCATCATCATCAGGAAATGGCATTCACTCCCTAAATGCTTGCCTACGTGCAGTAATGGGCTGGATGAGGGACAACAATTTGAAGCTGAATCTAAGCAAGACAGAGTTGCTCATTGTGGAGGATCGGAATTTGAGGGATGAGTTAGATCTTCCTGTGCTGGATGAGGTTACACTCCCCCAGAACGAACAGGTACACAGCTTGGGAGTGCTCTTGGATCCAGGCCTCACAATGGTATCTCAGGTGGAGAGTATGGCCAGGAGTAGTTTCCATCAACTTTGGCTGATTTGACAGCTGTGTCCATTCCTTGAAGAGAATGATCTCAAAACAGAGGTACATCAGCTGATAACCTCCAGGCTTGTCTCAGACCCATAGCCAGCTGGTGGCATGGTGTGTACCTGCCACACCAAAAAATTCTCTTTCCTCCCCAGCCTCACTGACTGTTTTCACTGAACATTTTATAACCCTGCCTCCCCTGACTTCTGCAGTCTCCCCCCAAACATTTGGAGGCTGGCTAGAGGCCTGGCTTGACTATTGCAATGAACTCTATGTGGGGCTGCCTTTGTACCTAACCAATTTGAACCAAATTTGCTACAGCTGTAGGGACACATAGGGATGCCGCAATAGTGTAGTTTGTGATGATGTCATTCACCTCATTCAAGATGGTGGGCGTGTGAACTGTTGGAGTGCAAGTGCACTAACTTGTAGACTGTCTAACCAATTTGAACCAAATTTGGTACAGTTGTAGTGAGTGACACTCAGGGGCACCTCAGTGGTGTCATTTGTAATGATGTAATCCTCCCTGATCCAAGATGGTGGACATGTGAACATTTGAAGTTCAAGAGGTGTTACTTGTGGACCTCATTTTGACCAAATTTAATCCAGTTGTAGGGATAGAGAAAGGAAATTAGGTAGATTAGTTCTTACTAGAACAACATGTGTTTCTTTTTAGATTGTGAGCACTTTGGGATTGGGGAATGATCTTGTTTCTTTTTTCTTTGTAAACCACTTTGAGAACTTTTTGTTGAAAAGTGTTATATAAATATTCATAGCGGCAGCAAATGCTTACCTTGCTTATGCCTGTCCACTGCAACTTACAGCAGTTGTTTCAGCACCATTCTTCAAAATACTGTTGTCTTTTTGCTGGGAATAGTGATTCAAGCCAATCAGGGATCACATGGTGATGTAAGAAAACAATGTAGCCAATCAAGTTTTACTATGTGGCAATAGCCATAGGAAACATAGGAAACTGCCATATACTGCATCAGACCATTGGTCTATCTAGCTCAGTATTGTCTTCACATACTGGCAGCGGCTTTTCCAAGGTTGCAGGCAAGAATCTCTCTCGGCCCTATCTTGGAGAAGCTAGGGAGGGAACCTGAAACCTTCTGCTCTTCCCAGAGCGGCTTCATCCCCTGAGGGGAATATCTTTCAGTGCTCACACATCAAGTCTCCCATTCAGATGCAACTAGGGCAGACCCTGCTTAGCTATGGGGACAAGTCATGCTTGCTACCACAAGACCAGCTCTCCTCTCCAGCCCTATTCAGACATTATGCTGTGCGAGTGTACAGTTATCTGTACACTTGTATGTGGCTTTTGTATTAATGACTATACCTGCATTCATTTAAAAAGTGAACCTGGGTACAGGTTCCTCAAATGCATGGTACAGACAGGAAGTATACAACTGTACTAGTGTTCAATGGGTGAATAACTGTATCAATGTACAGATCTGTACCTGTGTATGCTGTACACTCATTGTAAAGTGTTAAACATAACATGTGAATAGGACTAATATTAAGCTAATTCAGAGCAAGGGTGATTATTCCTACCCTCATTGCCTTCACTTATGCTCCTATTTGCAGTCCCTCTTGAAAGGTCACCAGAATTGAGGTGCATTCTGCCTGGGGTCAAAGTGCTAACAAAATGCATTCCTCCTCCATTTTATCGGAGTCCTATTCAAATTGTAAACATAATAAAATTCCCCATGACAGACTTTTAAATGTGCAACCAGTTTTTAAATGGCAAATAGAATTTTGAGTAACATTGGATAGAATCCAAGTAGGCTGCCATGATGAGAACTTATCGGTAGCTATTTCATTCCACCAGCAAGCAAGCACATATCCACTCTGACTGATTCTGGTGAGAAGGAAAGACAACTTTTTAAATCCCTGACCCTTTTCATGCGCTTATGTGTGTCTTTATTTGTTTGCCATTTTGTTATCTCCATTACTCAGATGGAGAACTGAGGAATAGTGAGATCAATAGCTAAGTCTCTAAAGTACTCAGATAGTGTTGAAATAAATGGGAATTGTGCTGACAAATCAGTTTTAGAATCAGATCCTAAGCAATTTCTCTAGTGTAACTGAAGTCCTCTAGGCTACAGAGGAAATGGAAATTGATTTTCCTAGAATTCAGGATAGTACTTTACAAATGAAGAAATTTTTGTTTACCCACTTCTCTGGAAATAAAAATAATTCTAGGATTGAGCCAAGAGTGGAGGATTGGGGGGGGGGGGAGGACTGCCCCACATATGGGAATTTTATGACCTACCCCACAATATTGTTTTTAGTATAAATGTTGTAATGATTATAAACCACTAAAAAGTGTTGTAGCAATGATACACAAGAATAATAATAAATCTGAGAGCAAAGTTGCTAAACTTTCAGGAAACTTTATTTGCAACTAGGTTTGAAAGCCGTGTCCCTCTTTCCAGTAGCCGCCGATGTGGGTGCCACTGGGCAGGACAGCAAGAGGCAATTTTAATCAGATATTACTAGGTGCTTACCTCCGCTCAGGCTGCACCTGTAAGCAGCTCTGAGCAGCAGCACATAACCCAGCACTCCCTGCTGCGGGAGATCAGATCTGCCACTTGCCTGGCTTATACGAAGCTGATCCCCCACCAGTGGCCAGGTGAGTGGCGGAGCCGATGCTCCGGTGCGCCGCTGCTTGGAGCAGCTTACAGGTGCGGCTGGAGCGGAGGTAACCTTAAAGGTGCCTCTTGCCGCTGCTCCCCCCCCCCACAGGGCAGTGCCTGCACCAGCTGCTACTGCCTCTTTCAGTAATGCAGAAACGAAATCATGGCATTGTACTAATCCAACACCTCAATGCATTCCTTTTCCAGCAATCCTTCCTTTTGTGTTCCTTGTCTTAAGAGTAAAAGGATTTGCCTTTAATGGATGACCGGAGCCATCCCTGCTAATGGTTGGAGTTGAAAAACACCCTCACGTAATCCCAGGTGAATAATGTTGTCTCAAAAGGCTTAAGAGAGTATTTTACCTGCCTGGCATGGTTATAGATGTAATTAGTTAACATAGATAGTTAGGGTTTCAGTGCAGGCATTAAACTCAGGTCATTATTAATTATGTAAATTCTCTGTCTCCCTTTCTGTCAGGACACAGGAATAAAGTAAACACAAATGGATCAAACTGCTATTCAATAGAAACTTTATGTTAATGCTGCAAAGTGCATGGCAGGAGGTGGCAGTTACATTAATCTCTTGGGGATGGGGGCCAGCAGGAGCTCAAATATTATTAATTGTTACTCACTGGGAAACCAAGCAGGGACCATTCATTATTCTTTGATATTACAGTCGCATTACCTTCAGCCTTCCATTAAGGTCATTGTTTAGGTGCTGTATAGTATATGAGCACTGTAAGTTCCTTACCCCAAAGAACTGTCTTTCTCTATCCCTTTCCCCTTCCAGAAGTGAACTGGAATTTAGAATTTTGGAGGCTGAGGTGTTGGTATGCCGATGCTGCATGTGTGAAAGCTACGTAAGTAAAGGCCAGCACATGTTTAAGTGGGTAGGAGCTGCATGAACCACTTACACAGGTCAGTGGTTTACCCCTGGCTTGTGTCACATCTAAAGCAGACATGATGGATGCTTTACCTTGCATTCAGGAATCAGAGGGATGCATGCAGCAAAGAGGCTGATGGCAAAAGAAAAACACTGGAACTGTGCACAGCCAAAATTATCAGATCCCATTCGATTCTGATGCAAGCAATTATTGAATCATGCATCTGATAATTGTACTGGCCTGGATCAAATAGTTTGATGCATTGTCCCAGAGGCTATCTTGGCCCATAGGAAATGATGGGAAATCATTGGAATATATTATTGTAAGACAGAATCAGATGAAACTAAAAGGCATAGCAAACCTGTCTTAAGAGTAGATGGTGGGCCCTTCTTAGGATTTGATAAGGTAAAGTTGTGCTGTCAACACAGAGCCATGTGGTTTTCTTTGGTAGACTACAGGAGGGGTTTACCATGGCCAACTCATCTTCCTATATCACTGCTGCCTGATACAAGTGTTTCCAGTAGTCTGGGAAACATACCAGTGGAGATTTGAACCAGCAACCGCTTGCTCCCTAGGCAAGTTATTTCCCCACTGCACCATTAGGATTTGATACTAACCCCATTTCATGCAGAATGGCCAGGGTTCCAGAGAAGCAGGCAAACCTCCCCCTCACTTTTGGTTTGAATATATACATTCAGATGAGGTCAACAATATTCAGTTGCAACTTTCGGTGGAAAGCAGTTCCTTTCCAACACTCTTCTGAAGAGCCTCTCACAGAAAGATGGCATTTTGGCTTAGACACCTTGTAATTTTCAATTCTGTGTTCCTCCACCCAAACACTGTGATTGGAAGGGAGATGAACCAATTGCAGCATGCTTGGAACAGCAGCAAGCCTGAGGCATTGAAGCAGAGATGTCAATCACATCAGTGCGCTCTCTCTCTCTCTCTCTCTCCCACCCCCACCCCTAGCAGTTTCTATATATGGCTCATTGTCAAATTTGATGACAGGCAAAATTTGGGATGTCATCAGCACATTAAATCTGTACATTAATAAGGCTGGGGGCATTGATGGTTGCAATTTTCTTGAAGAACGTTCTGTCCACCCTTTGATAGAAATGTTTGTTTCTCTTTCTTATGTTAAACATGCCTTAATGCCTCCTGCTATATTGTATAATTGTACAACCTTCCATTTTGGGTGTCCTTCTGGCCACATTTGCATGTAACATGGAACTGTGGGTCCACTAGACCCATGGTTCCACTCCCCGCTCTCTCCCGTCCGAATTAGGATGTCACAGAGAATTCCCTCTCTGCAGTCAATGAGACTGCAGAGAGGAGGGGGAACTGGCTGCCTGGGCTTCCTTCTTGACTTAAGGATAGCCCCAGCAGCCAATAGCAGCCAGAGCGAGTGAGGACGTTCCTCCCTCCACTATGGTTGCTGGACAGCAAGACTGTGGTGCTGCATTGGGCTGTAATGCTGGCACCACAGAATTTGAGATACAGGTGATGAAACTCACTACAAACTGAAGGTACAAATCAGGGTCCAAGGAGGGAAACCGTGAGTCCCTTTGGGGGCAAAAATACAGTTGCCCACATTTGGACTTACAGAAATTGAAACTGGAAACCCTTCATCTCTCGTTTCATGTTATGTGCGAATGTGGCCAATATTACATTTAGCTTTCATTTCCCCAATAAGTACTAGATTTTTTCCCCTGTAGCTTCTTAAGCCCATTGAATAAATTGGAAAATTCTCAATGGATCCTAGCCAGTATGGAAAAAACCTCTTTGCTTATGGAGAAGTAATGATGGGGATAGAGAACGTTAACAAGGCAAGATCTGCAGCCTGATAGAACATATAATTAATTGTTCACCCAAGAGTAGGCAATATGAAGGAACAACTTTTGTATGAAACTATAAGGCTATGCACATGAGCAGCCAAACCCAGACCAGGGCAGCCAAGCCTAGGTTTGGTTTCCTGTGTGCACCACCAGGATCAAACCCGATCCCAGCGCTGTCCTCGAAGGTAGCCCAACTTTAAACCCTGGCCTTTAGCCAGATTTAAGGGTGCAAGTGAGCCCTTAACCCCAGTGCTGTGGTTGTGTGTATGCTCGGGCTGCACACAGCCTGAGCATACACAGAGTCAGGTGCCTAGAGTGCCCAACTCCCAGGGGTATCCCTCAATGCACTGCGCTCATCATGCGGTGCATTGAGGTATTGCCAGAGGCCAGGAAAATGAGTCCTGGACTCCAGCAATCCATGCTGCACAGAGCAGCGCAGATCATGTGGACATGTGATGGCGCACCCACAAGAAGATTAAGGATCATCTGGGTAGGACCATGCCTTCCCTTCACCACCCTCCCCGCCCTGGTGGCAGTCATGAATATAGCTTTATTTGAGACACTAGGGTCACCAACAGGGGGAGAAAAGAAGTCCCTATGGGGCCTGGAGACAGCATCTCTGTGAGGAAATGCTACCCCACCTGTCTGCACCTACCTGCTCACCATGGCTCTTCCACCATTCCTACCAAGGTGATCAGTACGGCACAGTTTTCAACAAACCCAGCAATCCACTTACAGTGGACTGGGCCCAGAAAATCTTGTTTGCACCCCTGCTTAGGGATACCATATGGAAAAGAGGATAGGTCTCCTGTGCCTTTAAGGTATGCATAGAAGAAGGAATTTCAGCAGGTGCTGTTTTTATTTTGCCTGCATGACAAGCAGCACCTGCTGAAATCCCCTCTTCTGTGCATATCTTAAAGGTATAGGAGACTAGTCCTCTTTTCCATTAGCAGCCCTATCCCTGCTCCAGGTGCCCTTTCTTTCAGGGGAAGGTAACCAGGATAGGGTCTTTTCTGTGCTGTTTGCCAATTTGGTAATTCCTTTCCCAGAAATACTTGTTTAACACCTACCCTTCTATCTTTTAGTCAAGTCAACATTTTTTTACTTTCGATAATGCTCAATGGATAATCTTTTTCTTATTAAGTTATGAATTAGTTGATGTAATGGCAATACAATATGTATGATGGATCTGTTATAATACTTATTAGTATTAGTATTAGTATTAGTATTAGTATTTATTATTATTATTACATTTATATCCCACTCTTCCTCCAAGGAGCCCAGAGCAGTGTACTACATACTTGAGTTTCTCCTCACAACAACCCTGTGAAGTAGGTTAGGCTGAGAGAGAAGTGACTGGCCCAGAGTCACCCAGCTAGTGTCATGGCTGAATGGGGATTTGAACTCGGGTCTCCCCAGTCCTAGTCCAGCACTCTAACCACTACACCACGCTGGCTCCCTATAGTCAACTTCTCTAGAGTGTCCGTAGAGTAAACTTCTTTCCAGAGTTTATTTTATTGCATAAATTCTCTAGAGTGTCCCTAGAGTAAACTTCTCTCCAAAGTTTATTTTATTGCATAAATTAAAATATACAAAGAGCAAATTGCAACACAGAACAGACGTTTCAGCGTATATACATCAGCTTCAGTGTTCTATATCCCACTGTTTAAAATCCACACTGATATCCAAGATTTCCCCCCAATCTAATTAAATACCTGGGTAATACATAAAAAAATTGGGGAGGAGAGAGGAGGAGAAGGTTGATGACTTACAGCTATGCCTAGTTATTGCTGACACTAAGTTATGGTTGCAGCTTGCCCTTTGTATGGCTTGATTATTTTAGTTTGTTTCTGTTTTGATTGGATTGGTAATGATTTTACTAAAATAACATAAATAGGAAATTAAATAAGAAAGTTCAAGGTCAGTGTGTCATTGTGTGTGTGAGAGAGAAAAGAATAGGATGTCTGTCTTCTCCAAAGTTTTGGATCATTTCCCTCCTTAAGAGCTTTATATGCCTCTCTCTCTTTTGGGGGTGGGGGGTGATGCAGCTTTTAACTTTATTACCCAGCAAACAGAACGTCAGATCTGTGAGGATGTGCTTAATTCAGTGTGGCATAGAAACTGATGCATTTCACATTGGACATGTTTATTATTATTTCCCTTTGTAAGGCTTAAGCATGTCATTTACTGTCACATGTGTCCTTGTGAAATCCTGGCAAGAAATCAATTTGATATTCAATGTCAAACAGTTTTCTTTAATGTCTCTAGATAACATTTGTGTGCATTCTGCACTGTAGGAGTTTTGTACACACCACCTGCAGGTCAACAACAAAAGGACTCTGCATGATCAAGTCATGCACAAAATTCTAAGCTAACTTCCAAGCAATGTTATTTACTCTGTATGCATATTTTCATGTATCTCCAAGTAGCACCTTCTCATATACTTTCAAGATGCTTTCAAATTGTCATAGAATTTTGAAGCACTCTGTTTTATGATTAACACATCAGCTATCTAGGGGTACTGACTTACAAGTGACTGACATTCTCTGCAGAGTATTGTAGATGGTTCATCACCACTCACACCTCTGCATGAGTCTAAAACACCACCCATCATATTGTGGTATAGTGCTGTTCTGCTGTGACTTAAAATGGCACAATTGTTGTGGCACACTGCAGTGCTCATCAGAAATAACAGGCATTGAACACTGCAACCATGCACTTTTAAGTTGCAGCAAAACAGGGCTGTTCTATAACACTACCAGGGGCATAACTACCATTAGGCAAGGGGAGGCAGTCGTCTTGGGGCCCCACTGCCTCGAGGGGGCCCCCAGAGGCACATCACATGACTCCCCACCCACCCACGTTGCACCCCCTATGAATTATGTTGAGTCTCTTGGAGATCGGCAGGAGCAGAGAGTAAAAAAAACTAGATTCAATGTGAACTAGATTTTCACCGTATTCATAATGGGGATGTGAGTGTGAGTGCACTATATATTGTGAAGTGTGTTTGTGTGTGTATATCAGTGAGGGGCCCATTTTAAAATCTTGTCTCTGGGCCCCCTCCAACCTTGCTACGTCCCTGAACACTACAGATGGTGTTTTAGACACTCACAAGGGTGCAGGCAGTGATGAATCATCCATTCACATTACCCTGCCGAGAACATCAGCCAGTATTTGTACAATAATTTGGTGCTTGTAACTGACCGTCCAAGACCCAGATCTGGGCTTATTTTACGGACCATTGTGCTGGAAGAATCATGGTTCCCAGACAGGCAAAAGTGAAGCCACTCCTCACTTAATATCAGGGCATCATATAGAGCCAGTTGCAGGGGTGGGGGGGGGAGCAGCAAGAAAGATGCCATGGGGAGACATGACCCCATTGCTGAAGCACACTTGGTAATCTCCAACATAGCATGACCTGTATATCCCACAAGATGATAAAGGGGCTGGGGATAGTGCAGAGCCTGTTAGTGAATTTGTAAAACCAATCCTAGGCCGTTTAATGGCACAGCAGGGAAATGACTTGACTAGCAAGCCAGAGGTTGCCGGTTCAAATCCCCACTGGTATATTTCCCAGACTATGGAAAACAGCTATATTGGGCAGCAGCAATATAGGAAGATGTCGAAAGACATCATCTCGTACTGTGCAGGAGATGGCAATGATAATCCCCTTCTGTATTCTACCAAAGATAACCACAGGACTCTGTGGTTACCAGGAGTCAACTCTGACTCAACAGCACACTGTAAAACCAATCCTTGATGGCTCTCTAATTCCACTCTAAGGGTCATTTTGCTAGAAACAGACATGATTGTGCATGCCTTAGATCTATCCACTGAGCAAGCCCAAAGGGAGAACGAAAGGAGAGGTCACTAGGAGAAGCACTTGTGGGTGGGGCAGTGGGACATAGTGAGTACAGCCCCCCTCATACTCTGGACTCCTGTTGCCATTGCCCTACTACACTGACTTTACCTTTAATTGACACCAGTCTGTTCTGCCTGATGAGTATGTTCTGTGTGCCCTTAAAACTGTATTACCATGGTATGGTTAACAGACATACAATCTTTGTACAGTGCTCATACATATAGATCCATAAGCATGTACAGGTACACATGTTCAATCTATGTACAGTAGTACACTTCCTATCCGTACCCTGCATTTGAGAGGGTGTATATCCAGGTTCACTTTTAAAATGAATGTATACATTCATACAAAAACATACACATCTTATTAGGGCTTAAAACATGCATACTTCCAGACCATGTGACATCAGTACAGTGATGTCAGCAAACAAGATAGATACTGCAGGATTACTGAACAAACACTTATTAATAACAATCTTTGGGGAGAGCATGTAGAATAACTGAACTTATCTGAGTCAAGTCCCTGAAGCAGAGGTGCACCTTTGTAATTTTGGAGCCTGGACGTAAAGGCCTTTTGCTCCCACTTCGCCTCTACCCCTCGCCAGCCCCACCTCAAGATGATGCAATGCACTATTTCTCACTATTTCTCACAGTAGGACATGCTCAGGGGAAGTTGGAAACTTCTTTGGTTTTTGTATTTTTAGAAGAAATTCTGAATAAGATACGTCTCACTGACCTGCGTATGCCATATTTTGAATGGACAGTGCTGCCACTTAAATGAGCTGAATGGACTTCCCTCCCCACCAACAAAATATGCTCAGGGAAAGCTGGAAACTGTTTTGATTTTTTTAAAAGAATAAATTATGAATATTCCCACTGACCTGTACATATCACATTTGTATGGACAACCCTGCTTCTTAAATTAGCTATCTTCAGTGGACCCAGACTAGGCCTGGGGGGCCTCCCAAAATGTCCCGCCTGGGTCCAGGGTGACTGTGCATGATGTCATGCATGCGGTGCTCATGAATTGCAGTGTGCAAGTGTGGGGAAGCAGCTCGCCTGCTCCAGGCCCAGCCAGACACAGCCCAGGCCCAGTGCCTTAGCTGCTGCAGAAGAAGGCGGCCAGAGGCAGGCTGCAGGCAGGCTTGTTCTGCCCTCAGTCTTAGCCACTGCAGAATCAGGCAGCCATGCTTGGCCCTCAGCCCAGCCCCCCAACAGCCATGAATAACAGGAGATTGGCAGGTGGGAGAGCCATGCACAGGCAGTGGGTTGGCTGCAGCCGCCCTCTGAGTCATGCACTCGGCTGCCTGGCATGGACCGGTGGTACGGGCACCCCAGAAGCTAGTGGGATATTCACCCCTCCAGACGTGGAGGATTAGACTATTGTATTTCCTCAAGAGATTGGTCAACCATGTTTCATTAGCAGAGCCCCACTGGACAAGAAACATAATTCTAAACATAATTAATGCCAGCAAATGAGACATATCAGACATTTAGTTTTCACAACTAGTCCCTCAAACCTGCATTAGAATGCAATTTTGGGGATCAGGGAATGGTTGAAGGCAGTTTAGTCTGTGCTCTGTGTTATGCTGAATACATATTATGATTCTTCAGGACTTGCCATTGTAAAGGATCATGCAAGAAAATACTGGCCACAATGACATGTAATGCGGAACTAGAATTAAAGGGGCCAGGTGTTGCCAAACTGTAATGTCCAAATACATGTATCTCTGGTTCTGTCATGCAAGTGACCTGAGCTTTTCTCTTTGGAGTTCCAATTTGAACTCTCGGGTATGTTGTCGTCCCAACCCAAGGTTGAACTCAGCCTGTGTTACATCTGAATTCAGAACTGCAGGCTGTGTTCCCTTCAAGAATGGAACGGAAGCTCCTCCCTCTCTCTAGCCATGATTGGCTGAGCGGGCTGTCTTTCATGCAAGAAGGAAGCCCACACAGACAGTTCACCCTCCTATCTGCACTGACTGCAGGCTCCCTGCTCTCCATTATGTCCAAATTTGGGGTGGGTGGGGAATGTAACTGTGGGTCCATTGGATCCGTTATGTGCAAATGTGGCCACTGTGTTAAATTCAGCACTCAGGTTGGCAATGGGAAAACGCTTTTAGAGATACTGAAGGAAGAAAGGAAAATTGGGGCTCTTGGGAATCCAGGTGCCTTATGTAAGAAGCACATATTTATAGACCTTGTCAGCTCTAGTAAAAGAAGTGTATTAACCCTTGTTATTTATGTTTACTAACCTGTCTTAAGAGTCTCCCTCTAGGCCAACTACAATGAACTTGCACATTCTAAGCCTAGAACTGCCTTGTCTGTGTGGTGAAAAACTACACTTTGTCCCTAACTGAACAGACAGCCTTGTATAATGTTCTTCCTGTCTCTCTGATTGCATGTATTTATAAGTCCCCATCCCCCATAGGAGCTTTTGTGCTGTTTGAAGACCCACATATCTGAAAAGGTTCTCACTTTTATCCCATGGCTATAAAAGCTATGCAGTCTAGCAACAACATTTGTGAATTCAGATTTCCGAATGGCATGAGTGGCTTTTATATTGACATGTATGCAGTACTCTCACCTACTTCTCTACAAAATACTCATTTTTAAAGCTTCAGATGTGCCACCTTGTGCTGTGATCTTGACAGGTCTCTCAAGCTGAGCAGGGTCATGGTGGGTTAATATTTGCATTGGAGCTCTCTAAAGAACATGGCAGTAGGGCCAGGAATTCAGAAGGTGACCCTTTTTCTGTATAGCTGAAAAAGCCTTATGTTAGTTATAGCAAAGAAGCACTTGGCTACTGGAGGTGTGCTTTTCTGTGGGCGGTATAACCTGTTTTGCTATTGACTACGGGTACTAATCCAGAACTATTGGATTTATAGCAGGCACTATTGCGTGTATGTGTGTGTGTGTGTTTTAAGTCATCTGACTCTTTTTAATGCACCCAGTTTCTTTGGGGTTTTTTAAATATTAGTTTATTATTATTATTATTATTTTTAAAATAGTTTATTTTTTTTCTTAATTTTTATACT
Source organism: Hemicordylus capensis (assembly GCF_027244095.1). NCBI lineage: Eukaryota > Metazoa > Chordata > Lepidosauria > Squamata > Cordylidae > Hemicordylus > Hemicordylus capensis. The sequence goes on from NC_069660.1 coordinate 62,385,723, forward strand.
ACCAAGCCAGAGGCTGAAGGTAGCACCCCAAAGGTAAAATGCAGCAATGTATAAAGACAAACCATAAAATATCACAATCAGAACACTAAAATACATACTGCATTAAAAATAGATGTGTAATTACTAGCCAAATAATAATAATTCTGCTGTTTTTGGAATATACCAGTTTCACTTGGCAGTACTGAGTTCACAGTGAAGTTCATTACTGCAGAACAGTCTGTAATACTACTGCAGTGATTTATTTAAAATATTTCTATCCTGACTTGCCTACCCTCAAGGCAACTTGCAATGATGATCAAAACCCATAAACACAGTATAAAATATTTTAAGTGCAATAAAAGCAACAGGAACAACAGCAACAACATAAACCCAACATAGCCATTCCTAGCATAGCCACATGCTTTCTTAAAGAGATGGATCTTATACACCTTTGTAAACTCTATACAAGATGGTTTCTAGAACCACTGCTTTTTGGAGTTAGCTGCTGGCACTGAAGGGCACATATATTTCACAGAAGAGGGTGTCTTCTTCTCACTCCTGATCTGTTCAAATCCAATTGAGCTCATTCCTCTGTCTTTCCTTTCTGAGACATAGGAACACAGGAAGCTGCCATATACTGAGTCAGACCATTGGTCCATCTAGTTCAGGATTGTCTACACAGACCGGCAGCTGTTTTGTCAAGGCTGCAGGCAGGAGTCTCTTTCAGCCTTATCTTGGAGTTGCCAGGGAAGGAACTTGGAACCTTCTGCATGCAAGCCTGCAGGTGTTCTTCCCAGAGCAGCCCCATCCCCTAAAGAGAATATTTTACAGTGCTCACACATGAATGAGCAATTCAAATGACCCATTCAAATGCAAACCAGGGCAGACCCTGCTTAGCAAAGGGGACAATGCATGCTTGCTACCACAAGACCAGCTCTCCTCCTTGAGAATGACACAAGAATTGTTCCTGTATTAGAAATGCTGATGTGCTTCAGAACCTAATTGATTGCATTTCCTTTTATCTAGGCTTTAAGATCTAAGGCACAATCAAAAACCCAGATAAGACCTTTGCTAGCTAATAGAAAGCTTGTTTTCCCTTGGGATTATTGTTAGCATCCATATCTTTTCTGACTCATGGTTCATATATCAGATTAAAACTACAGTCCTGTATATACATCCTTGAGAATCTGCATTGAACTCATAGGAATTACTTTTGAATAAGCATGCTTAAGATCACAGTACTGCATGATTATGGACTAAGGTTGCAATCCTAAACATATTTACTAGGGAGAACACAATGGGATTTACTTCTTGGTTTTTAAAAAAATGCATAGGATTATGCTAGTAAGACCTCTTCATGACAGTGGGCTTAAGTGTATGGAACTTAGTGCAGGATTACAGTTTAAACGTTTAAAAACCCTTACTGACACTACATCACTTTTATTTTTGTTCAGTTTTAGGCTTGCTCTTGAGGGTAATCACTTACTGTGCTGTGCTTTATACTGTGCTTTATACTTTATACTGTTGTAGGAGAGGAGAGCTGGTCTTGTGGTATCAAGCATGACTTGTCCCCTTAGCTAAGCAGGGTCCACCCTGGTTGCATATGAGTGGGAGACTAGAAGTGTGTGCACTGCAAGATGTTCCCCTCAGGGGATGAAGCTGCTCTGGGAAGAGCAGAAGGTTTCAAGTTCCCTCCCTGGCTTCTGCAAGATAGGGCTGAGAGAGATTCCTGCCTGCAACCCTGGAGAAGCCTCTGCCAGTCTGTGAAGACAATACTGAGCTAGATAGACCAATGGTCTGACTCAGTATATGGCAGCTTCCTATGTTCCTATGCTAACTACAGTCCTGCCTGCTCCAAGTCTCCTTCATCTGTGACTGCATGGGAAGGAAATAAAATATATCTATGCACATGTAAACATTTAAACAAACAAACAAAAATCATTCATATACAAAAGAGCACTTTTGTTCCAGTCTGCTTTAAAAAGAAAAGATCAATTTGAATCACATTACAGACTCTTTAATAAAACAAGAGGCAATGCTGATGTGCAGTCTTTTCTATGCTGTAATCCATTTTTAAAATTGGATTGGCTTTTCTTTTTCTTTTTAAAATAAATTAAGCTGTAAATTAAAAAAACAAAACCTGCTGAGAACAGTTAAAACAATGGCACAGTTCAGACGCAACACCAAAACATACTTTGGTGCTATGAGAACAAATCTTGTGCTCATGGTTCAGATCTGACCTTCAGGTGTGGTGTAGAGGGCAAGGGCATACCCTAGTTTGCAAGTTCAGTTGTAATAGCAAACTAGTTTATGCTAATGAGGAAGTAACTAATTGAAGCAGAGTAGTAGGGATAGGAGGAGAGAAAGTAGTGGGCTAGCTCAGATGATCCCAAAAGCTGGTTTGTTGGGTTGGGAATACACAGGAATATTGGAAACTTCCTTATATTGAGGCAGACCATTGGTCCATCTCTCTCAGTATTGTCAACACAGACACTGGCTGCAGCTTCTCCAGAGTTTCAGGCAGGAGTCCTGAACCGTTTTGAGTCCACACGCTCCACTTTCCCCTTTTCTTCTTAGTTGTGGTGTGGAACTGTGATGCTTAAATCCAGGTTAGGTAAAATAACAGCAATGCAATTTCTCCAAATCGAATGCTGTTTAACTATGGTTAAATCACAGTTAAAACAATGGCCTTTGGGGAGGAGAAGAGGGGCAATTGCGCTGAGTCCCACACATGGAGAGGGCCCCATCCAAGGTATGATCCAGTGAGGCGCTACACATGACCCGTGTGTAGAATCTGGGAGGGTTCTACAGGGAGAGAGGGCTTAGCTCGTTGCTGGGCGGACAGATTGATCACCCACACGACTACCGGCTCCATCATGGAGCTGGTAGGGTCTGTAGGGATCGGGGGCCGCTTGGCCCCCAGAAGTCACAGGATGCCCCACGTGAGTGTGTGGGGCATCCTGGGGAGACCCCTGGGACTGGGAGGCTTGTTTCAGCCTCCCAGCGGGGGTCTCCTTGTGTGTCTTCTCCTGGTGGGGGTCTCCTAGTGCCCACGACCAGAAAACCCAGGTTAGCAGAGTGCTGCCCTGAGCCATTTTGGAAGAGCGGTATATAAATCAAATAAATAAATAAATAAATAAATAACTGGGTTAAGGGGAGGGCTTCTTTGGCAGGCTAGCCACCAGAGAACCACCGGGCTTGCCTGCAAGCCTGGTGGTTCTCACGATGGGGAAAACCCAGGCTGGGCTCCTTTAGTCCGGTTTCCCCCCATTGTGAGAATAGCTTCAGCATTTGAATTGATCAGATTGATACTTTTTATTCAAGGTAGTAAAACTATTCCACTAACCCCAGGATCAGGAGTTATTTCAGTTGTGGGGGCTTATTGCATTGACACAGGATGTAGTGGCTGACATACTGTGCAATGTTATACATGCAGTGCAACAGAATACTTGCGCAGTTGTGCAAGAGCACCGCTGTGGAATTTGCACTTTGTGAAAGTGCAAAAATTGTACAAATGGAATTGTGCAGCAGTGAATCCATTATATAGAATGGTTATACAGTTGCACAACCCCATTTGTGCCATGTTAGCCCTTGCGCAACAGTGCTGTGGCACAACTGCACACACAAGTTACATTCCACTGTGTGCGTAACTTTGTGCAGTACATCAGCCAGAGAAAAGAAGGCGGCCCAAATAAGCATTCTGCCCCTGGGCCTCTCAGAGTCTTAAAAAGCAGGCTTGGGCCTGAAACGGCTCTGCCACATTTCAGTGGTGGTGGAGGTATTCCTTTAAGGGCAGGAGAGGGTGCACTCACTCCTCCTGCCACATTTCCCCCGCCGGTGCTCTGTTGTTTTAAAGCCCCTCAGGGTGGCAGTGTTCCTCCCTGCCGCCCCATTGCCCTCATCAGTTGGAAGTGGCCGGAAGTACCGGGTGCGCATGTGCATACGCCTGTCATGTGCGCACAGCAGACGGGCACACACGCACACGTGATGGGTGCATGCGAGCCCAGTACTTCTGGCCACTTCCGGACAATGAGGGCAACGGGGCAGCAGGGAGGAGGCTTTAAAACAACCGAGCACCGGCGGGGGAAATGTGGCAGGAGTGCACATGCAGGAAATGTGGCAGGAGGAGTGCACATGCAGAAATGTGGCAGGAGTGCACCCTCCCCTCCCCTTAAGGGAATACCCCCACTACTGCCGAAACGCCTCGGCTGCTGAAACGTTTCGGAGGCCTCTATAATGGCCTCCGAAACGTTTAGGGCCCAAGCTTTTAAAAAAGGCCATAGTTAAACCCAAATGTGAAACTGAGATTAAACTCTGGTTTCACTTCCTGATTGAACTGGGGTTTATATACCATTATGGGTGAAGGTGGGCTCTCCGCCATCAAAGAGCTTTCACAGACCATCACAGACCATCACAGACCTTGGACAGCTTTGAGCAAAAGGGGCTCATCTATAAAAGTTTGACATTGCAGAGGGCTTTGGGATTTCCTAAATTCTCGCTCCAGCAGTGCTGGGGAGAATCAGCGAGGAGTGACAGCTCCAGTTCATAAACCAGAGTTAAAAAGAATTTTGAGTTCAGCCAGCGTGCTGAACCATGGTTTTATCTAAACAGAATATCAGCAGCAGCACATAAGCAGAGGCCATTAAGTGGAGAAGGCAACATATAGGCATGGGAGGGCTCAGCTTGCATTCCCAGTCCAAGAAGTCATGATTTGCCAGGTCATTTAAACAGGTGCAGTGTGTGAACACAAGACTCATTTATGTAACATCAAACCATGGCCTGGCATTATCGTTTGTATTTATAAAGGATATTTATATACTTATTTTCAACAACATCCAAAGAAGCCCCTGTGCAATATCAAACTTGTATAGATTTACCTTGAAAAGTAATTCCTCTGTACCAAAAGCCACAGCAGGGAATGCATAGAATGTGGCTCCATGAATATTTTAAGCATCAATAACTCTCATCAGCTCTTGCAAAAGGAAGTCAGAATTCTGAACTCTGGGGTCTTGGCAGATAAATAAGGAAGTGAGGTGGGGAGAAGAGAGGAAGGGAGACAGCCATGGAAGTTGAAATGCTTTAAATTTCCCCCCACATGGTCTGTCACTTGCCATAGCTATGATAAGCAGGACTGAGTGTCTAAGTCACACATAATGCTTTTTATCCTTCTTGTTTCAGGCTTGACATCAGATTGAATGTGAAAGCTCATGAAATCATTGTGTCTGAAGCCTTTTGTATTAAGCAGGTTTAAAGTCGGCAACCACCCAGGAATGCTTTTGCACTCAATTCTTATCAAGCTAAGTGAAATAAGGTAAGAGTAAAAAGAGACCTGTTTACAGGAACTCTCATTTGCCAGATCACCCAGCCGGTCTTCCATATAATAGGTAGATTTCCTGCTTCACTCTCACACTGGTTTATACTGTCTGTCTGTCCTCTCCTGGAGATCAAGCATCACCAAACCTACAAAGAAGTCATGTCATAATAACTTTTGTCACTGTGCCCAATTCTGGAAGCCAAATATTTGACTAAGAAACACCACCACTTGTTTGTTTAAACGTTTACACCCTAAGGTCATTCACATGAACATTGTTGGACTTGGGAGGGAAGGCGAGGGGAAGGCAGGATTTAACCTACCTTTCCGTCAGACGATCTAGGATGACCTGAGCAATGCCGCACCGCCATGCACATGATTTCTGCTGCAGTGACAGAACTGGCATGGTGTTCCAGAAGCTAGGAAACCCTGGCCTTCGGGAATCTCACAATGTACTGCACACTGAGCACTGTACATTGGGGGATCCCCCCATCAGATGGGTGCTCTAGGTGCCCATCTCTGTGTCCCCTCGCGTTGCATGCAGCTGGAGGAGACACAGGATCCTGGAAGCCAGGTTAAGGGCATGCTTAACCGTAGGGTTAGGCTAGGTGGGAACACCAGGATCTGCTTGGATCCCAAAGCTCCACACAAGCAGCCATCCCAGGTTGGACTGCCCTAGCCTTGATTAGGCTGCTCGTGAGAACAGCCTTAGGAACATAGGAAGCATAGGAACATAGGAAGATAGGAAGCTGCCATATACTGAGTCAGGCCAGTGGTCCATCTAGCTCAGTATTGTCTACCCAGACTGGCAGTGGCTTCTCCAAGGTTGCTTCTCCAAGGTGAAAAGCAAGGTGGCTTCTCCAATCCTTCCTGTCTTTCAATCAAAGATTCCCGAGGCAGCTAAGAAAACATAGGAAGACAATAACATCATAACTTTTATAATAAAATGTAAAACAAATTCAATTAAATGGATAAAAAAGCTCAACAGAAACAGCATTATAAAAACTTTTAAGCAGAATAAACATGTTTTTGCCTGCTACTGAGAAACAATCAGTGAAGGCGCTTGGTGAATGGGGAAGAAAGAAAAGGGAAAGAAGTTCCAGAGTCAAGGCACCACAACTAAAAAGGCCTTGCTCCTTGTTGCTATCCATTGCATCTCCAGAAAGTATGATCTTAAGTTCATATGGGTGCCAACAGACCTACAAGTATCTTAGGCCCAGGCTGTATAGGGCTTCGTAAGTCAAATTTAGCACTCTGAATTGTGCCCTATGCATATGAATAACTTTCTGGCTCTGCTCACATAGCAGCTTCTTGGACACTGAAGCACACAATAAAATCATTATCATGACCAATGCCAGGGCAGGGAGGGCAGGTGGGGTGTGTTAACACAGGGTTCAACTTACTTTCCCCCAGACAATAGCCTTTGTAAGTAGTCCAGGAAGTGTCTTTGGAAAGACAATGATACCGCTCCAGCCCATGTGACTAGAAAGGGGGTGCACTCATTGGGATCTCCACAGAGGAAATGATTTCCTGACATCCCTTTATTATATGATGCGGGTGGGGGAGGGCAGGCTGTTCATTGTTTTAAAAAGTATTTGGAGCACATATAGAGGGAACATTTGGATGAACAGCCCCCCCCCCCCCAATGTTATAAAGGAACATGCCACAAGAGGGTTGAGATTATTCACAGAGGACATCCCGACAGATACACTCTTGGTACAACCCCTTGCTGATTGTGTGGGCAGGGATGGTATTGTCTGGAAGGTTTCGGAAAAACTATTTTTGCTGTAGACAGACCTCCTTTACTCCAACTGGGAAAACAGCTATATGATTTTTATAATTTTTTATCATTCTGATCATGAAAACTGCAGTGGATCCTGTGAAAGCCACCAGCCTCAAGTGAGATCTCTAGGCAAATCTGGAGGGCCCTTCTCATATCCAAGAAATCTGTACAGGGAAGAAGAAACAGTAGCAAGATTTCGCAAACTGGTTTAGAGATTACCCCTGTGACTGACCCAGCAAGGAGGAAGAAGAATGCAGAGGGAAACAATGGTACGAAAGAATATATATTTTTAAAGGAAATATTTGCACAGCCTAAGTATTTTGGAGGAAAGAAATTCTACCCCATTAAAACTGTGTGTTTCAATTTGGAAAATGAAAGTTGAAAATGTTTTGCAAAGTCTTAATATAAACCAATTTCATCTCATAAATTTCAAGTCTAAATTGCTTTATGTTTGTTTGTTTTCTAAACCTGCAGTTTAGTGGCCAGTATCCATCTGCTAGTGAAACAAACCCCACAGATTGCCCAGAATTTTGGACAGTCTCTGATGGGCAACATCGGAAAGCATTTAATTGCTCTTGCTACATATTTGCACTGGCAGATTCTCCCCCCTTGAACATTGTGCCTTCCATTCTCATAAAAAGAGCAACCTTCCATTTTGTAAAGATGTGTGGGAAGCAATTGCTTCCCACTATAGGGGCTAGCACTCCTGTGCTCTGTGCATTCCATTACTGTGAATCCTTCACAGGGCACTCAGAAAGACAGAGCGAATCATTCTGTCTGCCCTTTAAGCAGACTTTCCAGCTCATTATGGCAAGATGCCTCTAATGTTCTTTTCTGCACCCCTCTATGGAGCTTACACCTCACGTACATTAGCGACACTAATGAACTGCTTGCTCCGGAATCTCTGCTCTCGGCTGATTTGACACCTGGGTTGCCCTGTTCCTTGAAAATCCCTTGACAGAGAACTGTTGACAGAGTATTAGGAGAATCTTAAATCAGTAGAGCCTTAGTTGTAATGGGGATTTTTTGTTTTGTTTTTTTGCCCCACCAACTCTGTGCTATAACACAATTCCATTAAATCAGGAAGATTAGAGCTTGTCAAGCTTCTGAATTCTGACTGGCAGAGGTAAAAACACTGAGCAGAGGTTTATTTTAATTATTGCCATTATCATTAGAGCAAGCAACATGGTAGGAGTGATTAGCTTTGTCCTGATCAATAAGGAATATTGATATGTTATGTTTGTTATTATGATCTCATCTTACACCAAGGACATTTTGGGCATAACATGTTTTAAGTCTGTTTTAGCATATAATTTTTCACTGAAGAGTGGTATATAAATCAATACATAAAATAAAATAAAATATATATATACAAGTGGAGGAGCCAACACAACAATCCCATGTCTTAATTTAGTTTGCTTTCATCAGAAAAAAGAAGGGCGGGGGAAACTGCCTAGTCAAAACGCATCAAATATACACAAGGTAATGCACAGAAATCAATAGTGTCTGGATAAGAGAAGCCCAAGGATAGATTTTCACTAATGTATTATTTTACAACAGAGTTGTAAAAGTACCACAGGAAAGGAGAGCCCTCACCCCTCCTTAAAAGTCCCAGCACAGCACAAATTTCACACACAAAGTATGCTCTTTTGCCCTTGATAGGCTGCTTCTTGGCCTGCCTTGGAGAGGAAAGCTTTGAGTGAATCTAATGGTTGACATCTTGCCTCTGGATAAGCCAGGAGCTTCCATTCTCTCTCTGTGGGTAAGCTCAGTGGTAGAGTGCATGGTAGAGTGCATAGTTGAGTGCATTTGGGATGCACATAATTGCATCCCAAATCAATCCCTAGTATATTTAAGAAATGGATCTTGGGTAGCAGGGCTTGGAAAGACCTATGCTTTAGGATTCAGCATGTCACCACTAGTCAATGTAGCTGAAAGGGCCAATAATTAAAACTCAACATAGAGTGTCCCCATAGCTTTGCTCAGAAGACAAGAGGGAGAAAGTTTCTGACTAGGGGTGTGCACATAATCATTAAGAGCAGACTGAATTGAACTGAACTTGAACCAAACTGCCTGGTATGCAAGTCGATTTGTTTGAACTGGTGGCAGTCCAGTCAAAGCGGGTCGAAGTGGGTCAAACTGGTTTGACCCAGTTTGGATGCTTATAAAGGAGAATCTTGTAAAGATTCCCTTTTACAAGCATTGGGGGGGGAGGGCAGGCAGGGGGCACATGGGAGGCTAACTTACTCACCACAGTGGTGGTATGGTTCCCCTAGGCCCCGATGGCACTTCCCCCCATCATCCCAGGCCTATGAAGGTCTGGTTTTGGTCTCTACACAAGCATGGAGGCCACTCTAATGGCCTCTGTGCTTGTATAGTGTCTCAAACTAGGCCCCTGCCAACCCAGGAAGATGGGGGGAGTGCTGGTGTGGCCTAAGGAAGCTGTCACCGGCCCCTTGCTGCCACATAGGAGCCATGTGCCACAGCAACAAATAAGGGCGTGGACCCCTGCCTGCCCCTTTTCAACCCTCCCTCCCCGGATGCTTGTAAAGGGGAATTTTTACCCAATTCCTGTTTATAAGCAACTGAACTGGTCAAACCGGGTCAAACCTGTTCGATATGAACTGGGCCCAGTTTGGCTTGAACTCAGATTGCCCCCTCCCCTTTTTGATGGGCCGTTCCAGTTTGAGCTCGGACTGGTTGAACCAGGCCAGTTTGACTCAACCCCAGTTTGAGCTCAAACCAATTCGCACACCCCTACTTCTGACAGAGTAATTTACTGTTTCTTTTTTACAAGTCAATGCCACTAATGGAGACAGAGTGGTATGGCTGTCTCACAAGTCCTATTCAGACATTATTTGTGGAGGCTATACTCCCTGTACAGCCTCCGACAGAGTGCTGGAAGTCCCTCCCCCAGCACATCACTCAGTTGCCTTCCTTGATGGGTAACTCGTGTTCACCTGAAGAGTACCTGAGTCTACTGATCATGGAAGCACCACCATCATGCTTTCAGCATTTGCCTCTTGAGATGAACACTGTAACCATGTGACCCACCAGGTAGGACTAGTGAGTGATGTGCCAGGGAAGGAACTTTTGGCATGCACTGAAGATTGTACTTGAGCACAGTCTTTGCCAATAACACCTGATAGAGCTTACTTTATGGTGTGACCAAGTGCAAATGAGGACTGGTATCCTGTACTGTACCTTTATGTCAAAGTGGTGGCAGCTGCAGATTTTCTAACTCTTGCATGAGAAGAGGCACCTGCCAGAAGCATGTCAGGAGCTTTGTTCTCTTTTGCATCTGATCACTCTTTCTCTCTAGCCACCGTTACTTTTGGGGGCTGCTTTTGAAATGGAGCCTGTTTCCTTCTTTTCCTAGATTCTAAAACCAAGTGAAGAGGTACTCAATTAAACGTGTTGTCTTATTAAGGAGGCAACTTGTAATCAGTCCTCAGTGGTCTGTCTATCACCCTTATGTAACCAATTATCATACATTGAATCTGTTACAATTGTTTGGAACTTGGAATTTGGAAGATTGCTACAGAAAATAAGAAAGTGTGTGATCTCTCAGGGCCTGGTTGCCTTGCACCTAAAACCTTTTAGAAGACTTGCAAAAGCTGTTTGCATCGCCTTTCTGGCATTAAGGTTAAGCAGGCAGAGGCATGGGACTTTTAATGGTATTATAATCAGATTGTTTTAATGGAACTGTTATGCCTTTAGGCTCTTAATGAGGGCAGGCTATTACTCTAAACAAATAACAGAATTAAAATTATTTTATTTTACTTCACCATTAAGCCATGTATCTCAAATGCAAGCAGTCCTCACCTCAAGAAGATTTAATAAAGGCTTAGGTTTTTTAGATAAGCTTAGCATTCATTCACTTTTGATTTAACACTGTTTATTTGTATAGAAATCTCCACAGACTAGATGGTGTTGCTAGAGAAAGAAAACAAAGGGCAAGGAATCTGTTGGTGTTTTTTGGAGGGGGTGATGTACTTTTAATTAATCTCAAGTGGGTTTGGTTGTTGTTTTGGTATAAAAAATTAACAAAGCTGGGGGGGAAACTCAATTTTTGCACAACATGGATTGATTGCCATTGTAGAGTAACTATTGAACTCACCACTGGAGACTCAGTAACAATTAGGCTATGGTTTCTTTTTTCCATTGTGTCCTCTGACTTGGGAACAGAAACAAAAATGGTGCCCTCCATTTCTGTTACATCACTCTGCATCTGTGAGCCGCCCCAAGCCGAGTCACACTGGAGGAGTCAGATACAATATTTTAAATAAATAATAAATGAATCACAGGATTCCTAAGAGATCTTGGATGACTCACCTCATTTGTGCAATAAGTAAGTACACAGCTTCTGTTTTGTCTGTGCCAGGTGAGCAGGTAAGAAGATGACAGCATTATGTGATTCTTAGAGAAACATTATGAGAGACTAATGGCCATGATTAAAGGGCCTGTGGGCTCTGCTCCATAGGAGCTTACCTAAGTACCAAGATACAGGACATGTGAGGACTTTGCAGGCTACTTTTTGCTTACATAAGAATCTGCCTTCTGCCATGTCATACCATTGGTCCATCTAGCTCAATACCATCTACATCAACCAGCAGCGGCTCTCCAGGTTTTCAGATAGGCATTTTCCAGGCCTGCCTGCAGATGCCAGGGATTGGACCTTCTGCATGCAAAGCAGATGCTCCTCCACTGAGCTTCCCTTGCTACATATCTGATGGTTGTCAAAGCTAATTCTCAAGCAGGGTTCAGGTACATATGAGGCACCAGGGAGCCCTAAACTGGGGCTTCCAGCCATCAGACTCCAGTCTAACTTCCTATGCCACAAGCACTGTGGTCTCACTGCAGGCCTGGTATACTAAGCTCTGTGTTGCAAAGGCTGTGTTGTACAAGCTGTGTTGTAAAGGCAACAAAGGCAGTGTTGCAAAGGCTGTGTTGTACAAGCTGCCATAGCAGGCTGGCTGAGAATTTTTTACTAACTCCAAGGAACAATCCTGATTCCCCATGGTCTATAGAGCCTTGGCCTCATTGCTAGGGGTGTGCAAACCAGCTCGACACCGAACTGGTTCGGTTTGATGGTTCTGGGTCAAACCTAACCACCCCCTGTTCGGTCCGACCTCGGACCAAACACCCCACAAATGTTCGAGGGGTTCATGGAGCTTTATATGTGTGTGTGTGTGTGTGTGTGTGTGTGTGTGTGTGTGTGTGTGTGTGCATATATAGTGCTTATTCCACTCGAGGGAGTTCCTGGAGCTGGTGGCAGGGGGGTCCACAGAAGTTCACCCTCCCCCCAAAATCTCTCCTTATTGCCCCCTCCGGCCAGTTTGGCCGGCTCTTCAGCCATTCGGCCACACTTCAGCTGGTTTTCAGTCTTCTCCCAGCGGACCAGCAGCCATTGGCCACTGCATGGCCCGGGCCACGCAGAGGCTAATCGCGTAGGCACGTGGCCTCCAAAGTGGCTGCCGCGCCACTGGGAGAAGGCTGAAAACCAGCCGAAGAGTGGCTGAGCTGCCCAGAGGGGGCAATAAGGAGAGCTGGCGGGGGGAGGGGGAACCTCCGCTGACACCCGCCCTCGCCTCCAGTAACTCCCCCAAGGGAGATTAGGTAATTTAAAAAAAAACATTAAAAGGTCCGCAAACTCTCCTGGACTGGACCAAGCTGGGGGGGGGGCGTTCTAGGGGGTGCCGGACCAAAATGGCCCGGTCGGGTTCGAGTCCACTCTGGACTCAAGCCGAATCGGGCCAGCCAGTTCTATGCACATCCCTACTCATCGCTTTCTCTTTGCCTACTTTGGAATCCAACCCATGCCTGTTTGGGTCCACACACCTGCCTCTGGTTTCTTTGGACAGGACTGCCAGCAACCCCTACCCTCCACATCTCGAAACGTGACAGACTACGGTAGTGGTTCCTAACCTGGGTTCTCCCAGATGTTTCTGAACTACGATGGCCATTACCCTCAGCCATGATAAATTATAACTGGGAATGATGGGAGTTGTAATTCAGCAATATCTAGAGGAATTCAGTTTGGGAACCACTGGCCCTAGAGTGTGACCACTGCTGTTGTCTGACAAGGGGGTTGTTGTTTCTTTCAGCTCCTTCTGCTGCTGCCATGCACCATTTTACCTGCCATTGGTGTTGCACATAGGTCCCATTATGAATATAAAAACATATACATTCAAAACTGGATCTGTTTGGAAAGAGGATTTGGAATGCACAGCCCTAACAATCTAAGCAAATTTTAAAATAAGAATCATGGTTGAACTAAGAAACCAATGTTTCATTATTATTTATCGGAAACTACCTCATGCATATGAACATATCACGTTGCCTTACTGGTCAGGTTACTGGTCTACCTAGTTCAGCACTGTCTGCATCAACAAGCTGTGGCTCTGCAGGGCCTCAGACAAGTTTCCCACCTGGAGCAAAGATGGACTTTCTGCCTGGACTTTCTGTGTGATGGTCTGTTCCCAACATCTAATGCTCTACTTAAAGCTATCTTGGCTGCAAATAAAAGTGACAGAAGTCCTTGGCATTCTTACTTTCCATCCTTCATGGTGCCATTCCTTAATAAAGTCATAGAATGGGTTAGATCCTGTGCAACAATTGCGGAACATAGGAAGATAGGAAGCTGCCTTATACTGAGTCAGACCACTGGTCTATCTAGCTCAGTATTGTCTAAACAGACTGGCAGTGGTTTCTCCAAGTTTGCAGGCAGGAGTCTCTCTCAGCCCTATCTTAGAGTTGCCAGGGAGGGAACTTGGAACCTAGATGCTCTTCCCAGAGCAGCCTCATCCCCTGAGGGGAATATTTTCCAGTGCTCACATGCAGTGTCCCATTCAAATGCAAACCAGGATGGACCCTGTTTAGCAAAGGGCTGCTACCCTTTCATGCTTGCTACAACACACATCTCAATAATTGCAATTTTTAAAAAATAATATTGTTCCACAAGTGGAGTAGAATTGGGACCTTCTAAAACTAAAGTAATGAGTCGAGTCATTATTGTTTACTAGGAACATAGGAAGCTGCCATATACTGAGTCAGACCCTTGGTCTATCTAGCTCAGTATTATCTTCACAGACTGGCAGCGGCTTCTCCAAGTTTGCAGGGAGGAATCTCTCTCAGCCCTATCTGGGAGGGAACTTGAAACCTTCTGCTCATCGCAGAGTGGCTCCATCCCCTGAGGGGAATATCTTACAGTGCTTACACTTCTAGTTTCCCATTCATATGCAACCAGGACAGACCCTGCTTAGCTCATGGGACAAGTCATGCTTGCTACCACAAGACCAGCTCTCCTCTGTCTACTACAAAGAGCTAAGGCAGGGGCTCACATTTCCTGAATGTACTGTACTTACAATCTAATATGTGTGTTATTGTCATCTGTACAATGGCAATGCCTCTGGGCATGGTTGGATCATACATATCTCTCTCCAGATAGCCTGGGGTCTTGCCCAAACCAATGAAAAATCAGACAGTTTTGTAAATGGGAGAAATGTTCACATTTAAGTGAAGTCATTCACAGTGAATGCTAACAAACTAAACATTTCAGATAGTCGAGATCTCCTTCAAAAATTATATGTTTTTTAAAAACCTAGATTACCACCTCCTCCTCACTCTATTCTTTTCAAAAACACTAAGAGAAAAGAAGCTGGCTTCCCTCATTCACCTTTAACCTCATTTGCTTTGGCAGTTAATTTCTGATGAGGGTTATGTTAATTTTTACTGCATTCCTAATGATGAGAAATATTTGGCAGATTAACATCATTTAGCTTTCCTTTCCCAAGGGAGGGGGAGAGAGGGAGACAAGCCAGAGGGGGCGGGGTGGGGGGAGTATGCAATTGCCAAAAGCTGTTGAGCTTCAGACTGGGGGTGGGAATGAGCTTTTCAGAAGAGGGGAGTATTAAAACCAAATTAACAGAAATGCATGAAAAGTTCAGGAGCCCCCTGCTACTCCTCTGTGAGGTTCCATCCTTTATTTACTGCTGACAGTCCATCTGTCAGCTCCTGAGCAATGCAGAAGAGGAGAGTACACCTGTCAACACGTCTGTGGGGTAGAGACAGAGCAGATGTTGGAATTTGCACCACTGATGCTCAAATTTATCATGTCTGGCATAAAACTGCTAATAAAGGGGAAATGGTGGCTGTCCCCTATGATGCTTTTTCTTGGTCTCCCCCCGCCCACCCCCCTTGAATTTCTGGAAGCGGCATAGCCCTGCAGGCTCAGCTTCACAGATGGAAAGATGGGCTTCAGTAGGGAAATTTAATTTTACTAGAATTCAACCCAAACAGAATAATGTGTTTAATATCTATGGAGCATAGGAGAAAGGGAAGATTCACTTGCTCTCAGGAGGCAAAGGAAAGTGATGCATGTAAGCTTCTGCTTTGCTACAGAAGAAATATAAATCCACTTTCATACATGCACACAAACATATTAAGGTGCAGGGTCATGATACAAATCAGCAAAAGCAAGTGCAAGGGAAACATATTCTGAGTGATTAAATGATTACTGTTATATATTTTAACATCTGTTATTAATTTCTATGTGAATTAACATTCACATAAGGGTGGATGGAATGGAATTCCATTTCAAAGCAGGTGGAATTGCAGGTAATTGGACTGAAAATGAACAAGAAAGAAATGGAAGCTGAATATCAGAGATGGGTCAGCAGTAATGTGTATTGGACTACATCCTACAGAATCAGCAATAGCCTCCATCAGTTAGAACATGGAGAACAGAAGTGAGTGGTAGAAGTGTTATTGAAATGGACTATGGGGAGCCATCTGCATCAGCTAGAAAGGAGGAATTAATAAACACACTCAGCAGTTTTCTCCTCTGCAACACATTCTGTGCATTAATTAGCTAATATTCACAATTCCCAGGAAGGATCCACAAGCAATGGAAAGCATCTTCATTGTGCTGGGAGAGAACTGAGGTGCAAGACTCCCAGATAATTTCAGCAATAAGAATCAGAGGAGCACCACGCACAGGAAAATGTGAATGTGGGTTGGTAAATGGTATTGATTGATTGATTGATTGACTGACTGATTAAGTGCCGTTAAGTAAGTGTCAACTCTTATCAACCACATAGATAGATTCTCTCCAGGATGATCTGTCTTCAACTTGGCCTTCAAGGTCTCTCAGTGCTGCATTCATTACTGTCGTAATCAAGTCCATCTACATTGCTGCTTCTCTTTCCTTCAACTTTTCCCAGCATTATGAACTTCTCAGGGGAGCTGGATCTTCTCATAATTTGTCCAGAGTATGATAGTTTGAGCCTGGTCATTTGTGCCTCGAGTGAAAATTCTGGATTGATTTGTTCTATGATCCATGTGTTTGTTTTCCTGGCTGTCCATGGTATCCTCAAAAGTCTCCTCCAGCACCAAATTTCAAAAGCGTCAATGCTTTTTCTATCTTGTTTCTTCAAAGTCCAGCTTTCACATCCTTAGAGTGTCATGGGAAAAACCATTGTCTAAACAATGCTAATCTTTGTAGGCGTAGACACGTCACAGCATCTAAATATCCTTTCCAAGGCCCTCATTGCAAGACTGTCGTAATCATAAATCATAAATTGTATAGTGAAGGTTTAATATAACCAATAACCTATAAAGCCCTAAACAGCGTAGGCCCTTGGTATTTAAGAGAACGTCTTATTTGCTATGATCCCCACCGCCCATTAAGATCATCTGGAGAGGTTCATCTATAGTTGCCACTGGCTCCTCTGGTGGCTACTCGGGAATGGGCCTTCTCCATTGCTGCCCTGAGGAATATGCTTCCTGTTGAAATAAGAGCTTCCCCATCTCTGACAACTTTTAAAAAGTCAATTAAGACACATTTGTTCATCCAGGCTTTTAATCAGAGTTACAGTTTTAATATTTTTAACTTGTAAGTTTTACATTGTTTTAATGTTTTAATTTTGTTTTGATTGTGTTTTTATTGTGAACCGCCCAGAGACGTAAGCTTGGGGTGGTATAGAAATTTATTAAATAAATGAATGACTAAATAAATAGTATAGTATAATGGTTTTCTAGGGATGTGTGTAAACCTTCTCTCGGAAACGTTGCTAGTCTTATTGAAAGCCCTTCCACTTATTTGAAAACCCCACTGATTTTCACCTGAAGAGGAATCTCTAGATTTATTGCTTTAGGGGAAATCTAGCCATTAGATACCAAGGGCTGCATGAAGCTCACCTGAGAGATAAAGGGGGTTCTGTTCAAAGGGCGAGTTCTCATGACTCACATAATGCCAGAGGAACAGGAAAGGGGAGATTTGTGAGGTTTGCACCAGGGGCGTAACTATAATAGGGCAAGGGGAGACAGTTGTCTGGGGGCCCACTGCCTTGGGAAGCATAAATTGTGCTCCCAGCAGCATTTTTTTAATCATCTGAGGGGAAGTTAAGTTGGAATCTGCCCTCGCCTACCTACAGCCCAACATCCACCCACCCACTGCCGGGCATCCACTCAGCCATGTGAATAGGCTTTGGGAGTTCTAATCAAGGAAGGTCCACATTGTATCTAGTTTGACTCTCAGTAGAAAAGCAACAGAAACTTATTTTTTGTGAATAAAATAGCATTCACAAAGTAACTTCCAAGTTTCTTCTGGCAGTGATTTTTGTTTGTCAGTTGAGTGATAAGCTGCTTGTTGAGGTGTATATTTTTTTAAAATCATATCGATTTTTAAAATGTCAGCATACCGTTACACACAATTTGTGCATCTTTCATATGCACTTTTACATGGATCCCATTTTTTATATAATTTGGGTTGTCATGATTGCTATTAACTTATTTTCCTTTATCACCTATCATCTGAAATGCTGGTTAGCATCTTTGATGTCATTCAGGAAATCAATAGCTCATAAACATGAGCATATGTCCTTTCTGTTTAACAAGAAAATCAATCATCAGTACAGAACTATTTAGGATATGCAAAACCCCCTAAATTATTTTGGCAAAAAGAAATTGCTTTGCTGAAAAGTGGCATTGCCTTTTCAGGACACTTAGCTACAAAAGCAACTGTGCAATATTTGTGATGGTAGGGTAGTTCAAAAATGGTTAGTTCACATGTTATACTTATGTGCATCTACAAATGAGAGACTTTCCTTTCTGAAAATGAGGCATATTTGTTGCATTGCTATAAATAGATCAGTTAAGAAATGGGATCCAATCCTTTCTTCTACAGAAGGTGGTGAACGTCTCCAATCTCAAGCTCAGCGAACAACCTGGGGGGATCTTAAAAATAGTCTGCCCTGAGCAAGGGGAGATTAATGAGCCCCCAAAGTTCTTTTCCAAACTTGAACCCAGAAGACATCAGGGATAGCTGCCCATCATACTCCCCCCAGTCCTCTATGAGGGAGCAGCAGTGGACAGTGGGAAGGAGGGGAGGTTTCTTCCCCTCCCTTCACCTCCTATCACCCTGGGCCATGCATCTGGGCAAAGGGAAAAGTGGGAGGGAATCCTTCCCACTCACTCCCAGCACTGCAGTGCCCACCTAGTGATGGATAAATAAAGGGCTGGGGGAATGTGCTCGGGGTGAAGAAGCCATAGCAGTTCCCTGCAATGAGCAGAGGACTGGACTAAAAAACCTCTGAGATCCCTTATACCTTTAAATGTCTACGATTCTATGAATTGGTCTAATCTAGCTATGTTTTAATGGCATTCACCACATTTTGGAGCAGGGAATTCCAAAAATCAATTATGTATTGTGTGAAGAACTACTTTGCTCTGACTGTCCTGAATCTCCTGCCCATCAATTTTCACTGAATGACCAGAGTCATCTGCATTATAGAACAGGAAAAATACTTCTCTCTATTCACTTGTGTATCCATCCTGTATACTTTTATCGACTTCTGTCATGTCAACAGTGGCAGATATTCCTTCATACACATCTAACTTTATCCTCACTTCAAAAATCTCCCCATGATTGGAACTGTACATCTCAATTTCTGGGTTGCAAATCTCTTGAGGCAAGGGCCTGTCCTCTTTTTGTAGAGCACCATAAACATGGATGCTACAATATAAATAATAATATATCTGCAAGGATCATGGCTTACTGGAATAGGTTTCATTCATTTTGTGAGTTCAGCCCAGGAAAAAGTAAAAGAACTGACTACATACAAGAGAATCAATACCACCTGTTCAGAAATAGACTGATTTGACCAATATTGTGGGACGATTTATTATGAATGTCTTTATAACTAATACTAGTTTGCCAAAGGCTAGCAAAGAACCTGTGCGTGAAACAGAAGGAATTTGAAAACTGTACTAATGCTCATTTGACACTGCCATATTTCACCATTGCCCAATGAATATATGAATTCTTGCCATTGCTATATTTAATCAAAATTGAAAGGCAAGTAAAATGTACCCAAAAGAAATTTTAGAACTCTAACCAGTCTTCTTGTTTGAACTTGTATTTTGGCAAGGATTGTGTTGAATTTTCATTGTATTAATATTTCAGGTTGAACTACATGAGTTTTGATGGAATGAAATATTTTTTAAAAATAGTTAGCTAATTTACAGGAAGTCCAGAGATTTGGAGGAACCGTTATGCTGCCATATTGCTTTGTTTGTGGGAATCTTCTGCTCTTTGGCTTCCATCTCCTTTTGTTACTGCTGTACTTCCACAACCACTATTATCAGCTAATCACATCAACACAAATTACATAGTAACAAAAAGTTATTACATGCTATGCAATATCATTTCTATCGGTGTCAGAAGGACTGGTCTGTCTGATTGTCTGGAGAAGAATGCCTTAGCTTACTGCCTACAAAATGGTAAATGAAGTCCAATGTGAGTAAGTGTAAAGTGATGCATATTGGGGCAAAACATCCCAGCTTCACTTATACACTGATGGGGTCTGAGCTATCGATGATTGACCATGAGAGGAATGTTGGGGTCATGGTGCACAGTTCATTGGAAATGTCAACTCAGAACAGTCCCATGCTGAGGATCATTAGGAAGGGGACTGAAAATAAAACTGTGAATATTATAATGCCATTATATAAATCTATGGTGCAGCTGCATTTGGAGTACTGTGTACAGTTCTGGTCATAACATTAAAAAGGTTGAGATTTGCAGAATTGGAAAAGATGAAGAAGAGGGCAACCAAAATGCCCCATCCTGCAGCCTCGTGCTGGGGGGTGGTTCTTTGCCCCACCCCCTCAGCAACAGCCACAGGGAGCACCCTGATTGCTCAGAACTGAAGGGGAGGCAGGGCTTGCATGCTGTCAAAGCTATCCCTCGCCTCCCCTCTCCCGTTTGCTTCTTACTGGCTTCAGGGAGGGAGCTATTTTCTGCAGCTCCTTCCAAGCCACATGGCCTTCAGGCTGAAGACAACCTCTGACAAGGGAGCATGCTATGAGGGCTGGGTGTAATGGGATCCCAGCGGCTCTCACCGCGATTTGTCTGTTCCAGGCAATTTGATGGAAAGCATCCTCAAGGATAAAATTGTAAAGCAAATAGAACAACAGGTCCTGCTGGGAGAGAACCAGCACGACTTCTGCAAAGGTAAATTTTGCCTCACAAACCTTTTGGAGTTCTCTGAGAGAATCAACAAGTGTGTAGATGAAGGCATACCTGGACTTCCAAAAAGCTTTCAACAAAGTTCCTCATCAAAGACTGCTGAGAAAACTTAGCAGTCATGGGATACGGAGAAACGTACATGTGTGGATTGCTAACTGGTTGAAGGACAGGAAACAGAGGGTAGGTCTAAACTGAAAGTTTTCACAATGGAGGGAAGTAAGAAGTGGAGTCCCCCAGGGATCTGTACTGGGACTGGTGCTCTTTAATTTATTCATAACTGATCTAGAAGTTGGGGTAAATAGCAAGGTGGCCAAATTTGTGGATTATAGTAAATTCTTTTGGATAGTGAAATCCAAAACAGATTGTGAGGAGCTCCAAAAGGATCTCTCCAGATTGGATGAGTGGGCAACAAAATGGCAAATGCGATTCAATGTTGGCAAGTGTAAAGTGATGCACATTGGGACGAAAAACCTCAGCTTCAAGTATATGTTGATGGGATCTGAGCTGTTGGTGACTGACCAGGAGAGGGATCTTGGGGTCATGGTGGACAGCTCATTGAAAGTGTTAACTCAATGTGCGGCAGCTGTGAAAAAGGCCAATTCCAAGCTAGGGATCATTAGGAAGGGGATTGAAAATAAAACTACTAATATTGCAATGCCCTTATACAAAACTGTGATATGGTCACACCTGGAGTACTGTGTACAATTCTGGTCACCACATCTAAAAAAGGACATTGTTGAACTGGAAAAGGTGCAGAAGAGGGCAACCAAGATGATCAGGGGCCTTGAGCACGTTTCTTATGTGGCAAAGCTACAACACCTGGGGCTATTTAGTTTAGGGGGGGAAAGGTGACTACAGGGAGACATGATAGAGGTCTATAAAATCATGCATGATGTGGAGAAAGTAGATAGTTTTGCTCCCTCTCCCATAACACTAGAACCAGGGGTCATCCCATGAAATTGATTGCCGGGAAATCTAGGACCAAGAAATGGAAGTACTTTTTCACACAATGCATAATAAACTTGTGGAATTCTCTGCCAGAAGATGTGGTGACAGCCCCAAACCCGGATGGCTTTAAGAGGGGTTTGGATCACTTCATGGAGGAGAGGTCTATCAATGGCTACTAGAGGCAGGATGCCTCTGAGTACCATTTGCAGGGGAGTAACAGCAGGAGGGAGGGCATGCCCTGAACTCCTGCCTGTAGGCTTCCAGCGGCATCTGGTGCTGGACTAGATGGGCCATGGGACTGATACAGCAGGGCTGTTCTTATATTCTTATTACTATTCCCCTCAAGGGATGGCTGCTTTGGGAAGAGCAATAGGCCTCAAGTCCCAGGGGCATAGCCACCATTTGGTGTCCAGGTTCAAAGAACCCAGGCTGCTGCCCCTCAGGGGCCACATCTCATGGCAATGACACCCCCCCCCCCCACACACATCTGACATCAGACACGGGAGGGCTGGTTTAGCTCCTGAACAGAGTCGTGGGGCGCTGTTTGGAAGTTAGATGGCCAGAGCTGCCTTCACAGCGCAGCCAGGAGCGACTCTCCTCAGGGAAAGCTGCGTCGGGCTATGCTGCGAATGCAGGGCTGACCCTGATCTAGCTCTCAAACAGGGCTGTGTGGCCCCGTTCAGGAGTTAGCATGGTCAGGAGCGGCTCTCCTTGCAGCAGGGAGATCCACTCCTGGCCACATTCAACTGGATCAAACTCCCAGACTGGGCCACGCAGCCCTGTTCAGGAGCGAGACCCCACCCCCTGCATCTGACATCTAACACTATGTTGCGGTACTCCCTGGCCTACTGCAGGGTGTTACAATATTTCTGTTCCTTTGGCAGGTGTTTGCAGAGCAGCAGCTCCTGTGCGTGTTCTGACATGCGGCCATTCCATGGTCTTCTGGGCCTAAAATCAAACCAGCACCTCGCAGATGTGTACCCAATTCGATTTGGGGCATAGGAACATAGGAAACTGCCATATACTGAGTCAGACCATTGGTCTATCTAGCTTAGTATTGTCTTCACAGACTGGCAGTGGCTTCTCCAAGGTTGCAGGCAGGAATCTCTCTCAGCCCTATCTTGGAGAAGCCAGGGAGGGAACTTGGAACCTTCTGCTCTTCCCAGAGTGGCTTCATCCCCCAAGGGGAATATCTTGCAGTGCTCACACATCAAGTCTCCCATTCATATGCAACCAGGGCAGACCCTGCTTAGCTATGGGGACAAGTCATGCTTGCTACCACAAGACCAGCTCTCCTCTCCTAGAGTGCCTGCGTGTGCTGGTTGGATAGCTGGATGTTGAAGACTTTCTGTTCTTTTGGCACATGCTGACTGAGCAGTGGCTCCTGTGTGTGTTCTGCTTTGTGGCCATTCCATGGCCTTCTGGGCCTACAAGTGAGCTGGCACCTTGCAGATGTATTCCCAACTCAGTCTGGGGAAGTGTGCCAGTGTATTCTGGTTGGGCAACCAGAGTATGCTATGGAGCCAGTGGCTCCATTTGCTGTGGGTATAGCTAGCAGCTAGTGTCCCTCCCAAGACTGTGGGACATAGGTGGGAATGACCTTCCAAGACAGGGGTGGGAATGACCTGGGGGAGGCATGATTTAGGTAAGCAAACTGGGCTCTCCTGAGTTCAACAAGCCACCACCAATCTCGCTCCTGGTTTTTGCTGCATTCTGGGGGTAGTTATTATTTGGACTGATTGGTGGCAGAGCTGGGTCAGGCCTTGGATCCAGAATTTTCAGGTAAGAACGGTCTGAAAAGAGTTTGACCTCACCATGGGCAGACAGGTTGTCACATGTGGAGGCACTTTTATCCCACAGCTGGCAATCGTGCATTCGTCACCTTGTCTATTTGGGCTGATGGGTTTCATTTCTCCACGGAGGGATGTGATTTGTATGGGGTTAACTTGTGACATTGGCTTGTTGAACTCTTGGATGGTGGTTGGGGAGGAAAGCCAAGCTAGGCTGACCTCCCTCTGTGGCAGATACAATGCAGGCTGGGTGGAGGTGTAGAAGGGTTTGAGATTGGTGAGCACCTTGGGCAGTTTGAAAAGGTGGATTGGTCAATCGGTCCTCTAAGGCTTCATGGCTCAGGGATTTTGATTAGCCATGACACCTGCTTCAGGGCTTCGCAGACCTTAAAGACTGTGCGTCTTGGGGGTTGGAAAGCCCTAGAAGTTGCCCTGACCCTTTGGGGTTGGCAATGATGGAGATGAAGCAGGATTGCATGCTTCTACCCTTGAGTCAGGGTGTGTCACCCATTCAAGATGCGGGGAAGGACAGAAATGTCTGAACCCAGCCTTTGATAGGCCCACACTGTTGGTGGGTGGAGTTTATTCCACACTCAGTTTGCTAATTTGATTATTCAATACAGTTGTGGCCTGTTTACCCAATTTGAAATGTGTCTGTGTCTTCCTTGTGGCTCGAGTGTGGGGGCAATGATCAAGGGGTTACAACACATTCCTTGAATCTAGGGCTTTTTAGTTCAGAAAAAAAGCAATTAAGGGGAGACATGATGGAGGTTTCTAAAATTACATGTGGTATGAAGCAAGTGGTTTTCTTGGTAAAATACAGAAGTGGTTTACCGTCGCCTTCTCCCACGCAGTATGAAATGATGCCTTTGTCATTGTCACTGAAGTGATTGTCTGCCTTCAGCACCTTCCTATATCGCTGATGCCCAATATAGGTGCCTGCTTGCTTTATCTGGGCAACTGGGTTGACCTTAGCACTTTGGGTGACCTTTTGGGAGTATACCTCCTGGCGTACTTTGCTCATCCCTCCCAGGAACTCCCTGCTAGCACGATGAGGCAGCATAGCAGGTCTTGGTTCTGGAGAAGACTTTTGAGGATACCATGGACAGCCAGGAAAACAAACAAATGGATCATAAACAAATCAATCCAGAATTTTCACTCCAGGCACAAATGACCAGGCTCAAACTATCTTACTTTGGACACATTATGCGAAGACCCAGCTCCCTTTAGATGTCTGTAATGCTGGGGAAAGTTCAAAGAAAGAGAAAGAGAGGACGACCAGCAGCAAGGTAGATGGACTTGATTACGATAGCAATGAATGCACCACTGAGCGACCTTGAAGGCCAAGTTGAAGACAGATAATCCTGGAGAGAATCTATTTACGTGGTCGTTAAGAGTCAACACCGACTTGACAGCACTTAATTAATCAATCAATCAATCAGGAAGCAAGTGAATAGAAAGAAGTTTTTCTCTCTATATGACATCTCATGAAATTGATTGCCAGGAAATTTAGGACCAACAAAAGGAAGTACTTTTCCCACATAGTTCTAATCTATGGAATTCTCTGCTAGAGGTTATGGTGATGGCCCCCAGCTTGGGTGCCTTTAAAAGAAGCTTAGGCAAATTCTTGGAGGACTTCAATGGCTACTAGTCTAGATGGTTATAGGCTGCTTCCAGGTTCAGAGGCAGGGGGCCCCTGAATTCCAATTGCAAGGGAGCCACAATGGGAGAGGGTGCATGCATTCATCTCCTGCTTGTGGGCTTCCCATAGGCATCTGGATGGCTACTGTGGGGTGGTGGTGGTGGTGGGGAGATGCTGGACCTCATAAACTTTGTCATGATCCAGCAGGCCTTTTCTTATGTTCTTACCCTTCACACGCAAATGGAAAAGAATTGTGTCATAAGTTTTCTCCTCTGTGCTCACAAAGCACAACATATGAAAATATGAAAGCCATGTTCAGAATATTAGGAGCTGAAAATGTTCACTGAGTGTGGAAATTGTGGATTGCCCCCCCACCCCCACCCCCAGTTCCTATTTGTAAACATGCCTGACTGGAAGCTCCATGCAAAGCTTAGTCCTGATTAGTCATATGTAATGATGACTTCTCCTGTTGCCTTCTCCTCAGCAGATCCGGTCAGAGGTGATGGATGGCCTTTAGAAATTAATAGGCAAGTGAACATTAACAATGTTGTGTTGCTGCCTGATTGCGTAATTTAGACAACTGTGTTAAAACATGAAAATAAATTAATTCACAGTCTTTGCTTCTTTCCATGTTTCCTGGCATGCTTAACATCTGTGAATCCTCAAGATGTTTGGTGCATTTCATTCATCATATATGACATTTGCATAATGCAAACTTCCTGCTTTATGCAGATGCATCACTGATTATTTTGTAGACTGCAGTTGCTCTTTAAGCCTTACATAAATAACAGGCACAAGGGATCTGCCTGTATAAATGCGAGCAAATGTAAGATCTACATACACACTATCTTTTTTTTTTTTTGGTACTAGCATTGCAATGGTATACATACCTTACACATCCTGTGCTTTTCCTTTTATTTTCTTTCAAAGGCCATTAAAATTCTATTAGTTGCTTGCAAATATTATTTCATGCCATCTGCATTTACTCCAAAAGTTGTGAGAATGACAGCTGTAATCATTTGTATGCTTGTGCATGTGTATGTGTACAGTCATTTATTGAGTCACAGAGCTTTTTCTTTCTTGTGCTGTCATTGAAGATATAGCCAAATACAGTGATGCTTTGTTTGTACATCTCTTTCCACTCAGTATTATTTTATTAGGATGGAAGCAAAGAACAAAGACAAACAAATATAGCTTACTGCAGTTATGCTGGCCTTGGGCCGAAATAAACAAATACATACAGCTTACTGCAGTTTATAAATGGAGGCATAGTTTCATATATATATATATATATATATATATATATATATATATATATATATATATGACCAAGGTACTCAGTTGACATTGATTCCCTGCCCCCCACCCAAGGCCTATCAATAAATACCATTTACTACTGCAGAGGATAGGGTATGTGGCTTCCTGGCAGTCTAAGAAATATTAATCTCTTTGGTGTAACTATTGTAGAGCTGACCACTGAGAAATATAAACATCAAGATTTAATGCGTCAGATTCTCAAGGTTTATAAACTGCACAGATGACTTCAGGCTGGATGGTCCATAATACAGTACTAATGTTAATTATGTAGTGGAGTCATACCATGATTAGACAGCTCTGTGGTGAGCTGCAGTCCAGGGGCATAGAGAGCTTGCCGGTGGACGCCGGATGAGTTCTACCGGCAGCCCCCTGCCCCACTGTTGGTGGGGGGCAGGGGGAAGCCTCTGGTGGCCCCTGGAAGTGCTCAAGACTGCAGCAGCCAGGGGATGCTCATCCTCACCTGCTCAATGGTGGCCACGTGCCTGCTGCAGTCCCATGTATTCCTGACATGACACATGTCTATAACGTGGAGGATGCATGGAGTACTTAAATAGACTAGACAGCAAGGATGTTCACATGTGATGCCCTTTTGAAGTTAATATCTTGCAAGTGGGGAACTGTGGAAAAACAACTGCAGTGTGTGTGAGAGGGAGGGGGGAGGAATTGGTCTCAGAGCAAGCAATTCTCCTTGTCCTCCTTTGTGAAGGGGTAACGTCTCTCCCTTATTACAGCTTAAAGGATTCAGGGGTGATTGAACTGGGAGCAGCATGTCCAACAAGACCAATCCTTCCCCAGTGATCCTTAAAACTTCTCACTTGCAGCTTAAAAGAGGCTGAAGCGGGGGCAATGGGCTTGGAGAACATGTATCAAATTATGTGCATCCTTGGAGGCCCATGCCCCTCCCTTTAGGCTCCAGGCTGAAGAGAAGCAAGTTGCTTGCGGCCCTTCAGCCTAACTCTCTGTCCCGGACAGCTCACTGAAATGCCACATTTGGGTGTTGCTGTCTGCTGCTAATATTCCCTGGCAGTATGAAGTCAGTGTGCATTTGTATGCTTTGCCATGTGCTAATTCTGGGTGTTTTAGGAGACAGGTGAGAGGGTAACCCACAAGTATTACTCTTTTTCTAGAAAAGTACATTCTTGAATACTTTTCTAAGTGCCAGTTGTGGTCAGGATTGGGTTGGCCCTGCTATATAGCAGGATGAAGTGGACTACTACTGGCATTGGACTGTGGGCTCATTCTGCAGGGTGGCAGAGCAGCCAGCCAGTATCCCACATGGATGGGCTGCAGAGGAAGGAAGATGGAACAGCACTATGCTGCTTTTCTTTCTCCTTTCCTTATGTCACGGCCTATGGCAAGAACAATAAAGTCTGTCTGTCTGTCTTCCCTTAAAAAAAAGGAAGAAAGCGGGCAGAGGTGAAAGACAGAAAGCTGGAAATGAAGGTGTGATTTTGACAGAAGAGAAGAGAAGAATGTGAAGATGAACCATTTGTAGGGATGTGCACGAAACAGATATTGTGTTTTGCTTTGAGCTAAAAATGCAAAGCAGATGGTCAAAACATTTCACCGAAACATCAGTTGAACTTGTTTTGATGAAACAAAACTTGAAAACTTTTGAGTGTTTTGGCCATAGGGAACAATGGGGAAACTCAAAACACCCCATGGTAGCTCCTAGGGACACCAAAGTGGGTTGTGTGATAGGGCATGATAAATGCTACCTACCACCCGACCCACAAAAGAAATGGGCAAGTGGGATATTTCAAGCAAATGTTTAACCTTCCCCCTAAACCCCCATAGGATGCCCAATGGGGGCACAGTTGCCCATGAAAACACTTGATTTGTATGATAACAAGCCAACCAAGAAGCAAAGAGATTGCAAGCCAATCAGAAGACAGTGCCAGGAAACTAATCAGCATGGTAAAAAACAGGCCTCCAAAATAGTGCTCAAAATGTTTTGATCAAAACAGGGTTGTTTTGTTCCGAGCTTGAAAAAGGTCTTTATTTTAAGGGTGTTCTGTCTCAAGCTAAAAGCGCTCAAAATGACCCATATCAAGCTGAAACATTTTGACATCAAAATGTTTTGCCCATCCCTAACCCTTTGGTGTTCTATTTCAGGCAATTGGTAATATTTTCATGGTTCAGTTGAGATTAAATGCCCACAAAACACTTTATGACAGGGTCATTCCAAGAATGCATCCACACCAACATTACCAGGAAACACCCCCATATTCCTTAATCTTGTGGGGGGGTTGGTGGTCAGTTCATCTGCATCTCTCTTCTACACATGTCCCAATATATTTGAGAACATAAGTACAGAAATAATTCAGAGAAGCAGCCCCTTCACACAATTAAGGGATGCCCTGAGAGTATGTCAGGACATCCCCCGATGACATCAGGGTACACACACTTTCAGCATGATCCCGTCGTTACCATGTGTGCTGTGGACATCTTATGTGAACCAACTACCTTACATAGGGACATAGGAAGCTGCCATATACGGAGTCAGACCATAGGTCCATCTAGCTCAGTATTTATACAGACTGGCAGTGGCTTCTCCAAGGTTGCAGGCAGGAATCCCTCTCAGCCCTATCTTGGAGAGTAAGCAAACTGTTAGAGTGGCCTGATTTGGAAAAACAGACTTGGGAAGAACTAACCTCGGGTTTGAGCGATAGAACCTCCTTTCAAGGTCCCAGAAAGAAACCTTCAAGGAAGCAGGACGGAACGGGTGCCCTCATACTAGGGAATAGGAACGTTCCCCTTCTCGTAATCAGGTGAGTAAACCTGTATGTCACTTATGCAATGCTCCTGCATAGGAATAGGGAGGGAAGACACGACCAAGAGGTTCATGCAGATGAGACAGTAAATCTCTTCTGGAAAAGTTTGTATGGTTATGTGCAAAAAGACAAGAGTATCTCTTCTAAACAGCAATGGGACAAATTGTGGAAATGGACGTTGGACGTAACCCCCCCCCACCCTCCGATTACCTTATGTGCCTTGAAATCCCCCACCCCCGAGTTACAGTACTACCTGCATATACTTCATAACCTTGTGGATTTCCAAATCCTTGTTTGTAAATCTTTGTAGATATATCATGTACAAACAACCACTTTGTATATAATTGTGCTTTGGCAACATACTGTATGCTTTGGTAGTTTGTTGGTTCAATAAAAAAATCTTGTCCTATCAAAAAAAAAATCTTGTCCTATCTTGGAGAAGCCAGGGAGGGAACTTGGAACCTTCTGCTCTTCCCAGAGTGGGTCCATCCCCTAAGGGGAATAAGTCAGGCTTGCTACCTCAAGACCAGCTCTCTTCTCCTTAAATCTAATTGCTTTCCCTGGGACTTACTCAAGATGATTAACTTTAGCCAGCTCCCACATCTGTATTTACATGGATACTGTGAAAAAAGCCATATGGGTTTCTTTCAAATTGACATCATAAGAGGTACTGAAAAGTCATAGTAATGCTCAGAGTTAAATGTGGCACAAGGCTGGAGGTTGTTTAATATAAGTATTCTCTAAAGGTGAAGCAGCAAAGTCATCCAAAATGATTGCTTCTCTCCCCCCCCCCGCCCCCCGCCCCGCAATGTTTATTCTCATCCTTTTGAGACACTCAAAGGAACTCAGGCATCAGTATAAAACAACTTACTTCGGATAATCCTCACTGAGTCATGAATTTAAATACCTTGTTCCCATTAGCACCTTTAATAGTCTCTTCTAAGAAGCTCTGATGAGGTTATGGCTGCTTTTGCCAGAGGGTCATGGTGGTTCATGGCACACGCAGTAATTCTGCAATGCTCTACTGAGTGGGAGGCCTGTTACTCAAATGGAGCATTTAAAATTATGGTTTAATGACCAGGAGATAAAAATTGTGATTGTCATCATTATTAACTAGTAAAATCAGAGCATCACTGCTTATGAACTGCTTACTATTCCATAACCTTATATGCCCCGAGGATAAAGTTCACAGAATAAAGTTTCAGAGAAGTCAGTGCCAAATGAAAATATATATCTCTCTCTCACAGGAAACATGCCAAAAACACTTTTGCTGTACAAACAAACATTCAAGACATAATACATAAGCAGTGAATACTGCTGAAATATAAGATACAGTTCTGCTCGGTAAAAAACAACCCCACCCTTGTGTATACGTAATTAGGCACAGGATTGCAGTTAGAATTGATATTGTAATGAATCATATCCACAATACAGACAACTATCATGCTTGAATATCTTCTTCTTTTAATAACCTTTTTTGGAAACATTTCATTTCAATGCCAGACTTCCTCAGGTCTTCTGGAAAACACATGGTGCTGCTTTAGGAAGTTATCAGCCTAAAGGTACTTCTGGGATCATGCACCTTCATGCATTTGAGTGGTTGAAAGCAGAATGCAGAACTAGATCATCCTTTGGTGTGATCCTATAAGGATGATTTGTTGCTCTTATGGTCACTGCTTGATTGAGACAATTGTACACCTTTCTGTCTCCTACAGAGCATTCTTCTCTGCCACTTGGCAAACCATTTTTGAAACTCAAGGGTCATAGGGTTTGCTGCTGAAAAAAGAATCTTCCCACCACAGGAACATGAAAGCTCTTTGGTAGTTCAGTATTAAGAGAGCTCACTTCATTATGGGTTTCCTGTCCATTTGTGCCCATTACAACATTTATTGCTTCACGGCGTTTTAAATTTGCAGAGTATCTGCAGTCTTTGGTTAAATTCCAAGTGGACACAGGAAGAATTTGTGCATACATATTGCGGATCCTGAAGTCTTTCTCCCAGCCACAACTCAGCAGTCTCTCAAATCCCGCCCCCAGGAAGTTATTTGCACATGGCTTCATGCTATGGGGTAAATGTTGAGCGAAGCCACTTCGAATCATACTCATGGCATTGAGGGAAGCAGCCCCTCCCCTCTGCTCTCGGATTTTGTTTTGATGCAAGTTCACATGGCATGCCTCTGTGTTTTCCTTCTAGCCAATAGGCGGAGGGAGTGGGTGGGTGGTTGAGAAATAGCTTTTGAAGAGCTATATCTGCATTTCTAAAGAGAGTATCCCTCTTATCATGCTAATGATTCTACATCCTTGCCTCTCCCTATTTGCTCTGGCATTTTCAGAATAAGTAGCTTAAAACCAGCATTAAAAAAATCCCAGAAATACCTCAAGATAAGCTAGAATTCGCAAGACAAAGCCCGATTTGTATGGGGAGTGGGTCCAAGGATCTTGAAGGAACATTGGGGTAAATTTGGCTGGTGTGTGAATGCACAAACTATCTCCCAAAGGAGATTTGGGGTAACAGCCCTGTCTGTAAAGCCTCTGGGTGACCATGGCAGAGCATTGCTGGATCACACCAGTTAGTCTATCTAACTCAGTATTAGGATTTCAGCTGCTCAGATGAATCAAAGTTACACCATGCCGGATAAAGGAATCAGGTGAGCACAAGAACGTACTTTCTTATGCAAAGAAGCTTGGTATTTATTTTCTGTTGCTCCAAATATTTTGAATAAATTTCATTCATTCATTCATTCATTCATTCATTCATTCATTGAGCTGGGTCTCATGATCAGTGAGACCTGGTTAGGGAAGGGAAGCAGGGAGAGAGGGCTAAGCCCACTCTCCCCACACATGAGCAGGACAGGAGCCTGCACAATCACTGGCTCCAGGATGGAGCTGGCAGGGGCTGGGGAGTTCAGAGGCTGCATGGCCCCCGGAAGCTCCAGTATGCCCTGCGTCAGCGCACAGGGCATACTGGAGAGACCCCCCGAGCTGGGAGGCGGCTTTTTTTTTTTTTTTTTTACTTATGAGTAGCTGTGGCGTGGAGCTGCACTGCAGCTACTCATGATCAGAAAAACTGTGTTTGTGGAGCGCTCGCTCCGCAAACCCGGTTTAAGGGGAGGGGTACTTAAGTGGGTTAACCACCAGGAGGCAACCGGGCTTGGCTGCGAGCCCAGAGGCTCCCACGATCATCCAAAATTGGGCTAGGCTCCCCTAGCCCGATTTTGGCTGATCGTGGGAATAGCCTCATTCTCTAGACTATTTACATACTACTTGTTAGTGGGAAAAGTTCTCAAAGCATTTTATCTAAAAGGGAATTTATTTATTTATTTATCTATCTATTTATTTATTTATTTAATTTGTATACCACCCACTACCGAAGTCTCTAGGCGGTATACAGCATAAAACAAACCAAGAATTTAATAGTTAAAACATAAAACCAGATGAGAAGATTATTCCCTGTCAAAAGGCTCACACCACTTTAAAAAGTCCCTCTTTGTCCAGGTAGCAGGAGTCATCTATAACAATTTTTCCATCCGTCCTATAAAGTGAGCCATATTAATAACAATCGTATATTACAAATGCGAAATACCCAGTGAGTTCATGTCTGACACAGGGATCTTCTGTAAGTAAGGAAGCTCTAACTAAAGCTCTGTGTGTGCAGCCAAAAAAGAACACATATGCAGTTACAATATCCCAGCTTCTGAAGCATGGGGGCTCGTGTGCAGTGTGGGGGTGTGATTTTTGCCAATCTCCCTTTCCCCTTACAGCACTCAGTGCAGTGCAAAATTATGGCCCTGAGGGCCATACAGCCCCCAGGGACAAAATTTCATGCTGCACAGACCACTTCAGGGGAAGGGAAGATTGGCAAAAAATCACTCCCCTGCACACATGCTCCTACACCCCAGAATTGGGGACTCTATTGCTGCATACATGCCATTTTTTGCGGCCCATGCAAAGCTTTAGTTAGGTTGTCATCCAACAGAATACAGAGTGAGACTGTCTTCATGTGCAGCCTAGCCCAGGCTAGGGAAGCCGAACCTGGGTTAGGCTGTGCATGAGAACCTGTGCATGACGGGCCTGATCCCATCAGGGCAGCACCACCTAGCCCAGCTTTTTAGCCCAGCTGTTAAAGATGAAGGGAGCGAATGCTCTCTTAACCCGGGCTACTTGCTCATGCGGAAGCACAGGCTGTTTCCAACCCAGTTGGACACAGAGATGGGCACCAAGAGTGCTCGACTCTTGGGGGAATCCCCCAATGCATTGCATGGGTCACATGGTGCTTTGTGGGATTCCTGGAGGGTGAGACGCATCATTCCAGCCTCCAGAGCTGTGTGCTGTGCCATGCAGCGCTGCTCATATGGAAGTGAAGTCTGCTCTCCACAAAACAAGAACTTGCTCATCTGCGGCGGGGAGGTGAGTAAAAAAAGCTTCACCCACCCACCCACCACCCCGCCCACCCAGTTGTGTGATCAACCTCAGTACATGATAATATTTAATTAATATTTTGGCCAAAAGGAAAATTCCCAATAGTTGTAAAACTATAATACAAGAATTATATTGTGGTATTCCCCCCTCCCTCTCCTTCCCTCTCTCTCTCTTCCCCCCCCCTCATATTTACTATTACACTGGCTGTATTAAAATCAATAATGAAAGAGCCTTTCAAATAATGTGAATTATTTTTTTAAAAAAACAACTATAGTATTCTATGTCTTTCTTCTTCAAGGAAAGACAGGGAAGTGCTCTTGCAAATAGGGAGAAGGAAATGGACAATGTTAGCCCACTTCACTGTAATCTCCCAGTTCACCCTAGAGTTATTTTCAACCATAACCCATATTTATAGCCTGAAAGCCCACTATGTGGTCCTCAGTATCACAGCTTTTAAAGGCTACCTATAGATAAAAATCAATGTGAAACTCACATGCCTGATGCTAAGTGACTGCACAAATGAAGGAGTTATACCAATCTGCTGACCTTTGGTGCAAAAATAACAGCGCATCTCCTTCAACCCCTGTCCACACCCGCTCTGGTCTGGCAGCATTATATCAAGCTGAAAGTATCTTTGTTTCCTTCACTGCGTATTCTTGATGATGATGATGATGGTGATGATGATTTTAATTTTTTTTCTGGTGAGTGATCAGCTAGTGGCTGTGTATGGGTTAAATGGTCTAGACCAGGGTTTCTCAACGTGTGGGTCCCCAGATGTTATTGGACTTCAACTCCCATAATCCCCAGCACCAGTGGCCTTTGGCTGGGAATTATGGGAGTTGAAGTTCAATTACATCAGGGTACCCACACGTTGAGAATCCCTGGTCTAGACAAGTTGCTGAAAAAATCCAAGTGCTGTTAAACTCTGAGAAGATGATAGCATTGCAAAGGGGGATATTGGTAGGGGGATTTGAGGAGACTGTGATAGATCAATGTTCTTTGATAATGCAGGAGTTATGAAGACATCTTTTTAATGCTCTTGTTTTTAAATTTTATTGTGAGCCGCCTTGGGATTTTCTTAACGAAAGGTGGGGTATAAATTTAACAATCAATCAATCAATCAATCAATCAATAAAATAAAATCTGGTCTGTAGATCCATGGGGATGAGGGCTAAAAAAAGGAGATAAAATCTGGTTTGATATAGAGCCCTTTCTCCCAAACAGTGAGAAAGGACAAGAGGGCTAGCAGGGAGGAAGCCTTAAAAAGCCTATCTCCCTGCCAAGGATCTGGTTCTTCCCTTTGGGTGGAGTGTGCAGTGCATTATGGGTTTCACCCAGTGGCATAACTAGGGAAAACGGCGCCCAGGGCAAGCACTGAAATTGCGCCCCCCCGCCGCACCCCCCCCGCCACCCCCCCCAACATACATCTGACTGACACACATGTTTCAGAAAACTTTTATTT
Organism: Hemicordylus capensis; assembly: GCF_027244095.1. NCBI lineage: Eukaryota > Metazoa > Chordata > Lepidosauria > Squamata > Cordylidae > Hemicordylus > Hemicordylus capensis. Next base: position 62,420,679 of record NC_069660.1, read on the forward strand.
TAAAAATTTTAAAAATTACAAAAATTGCCAATATCATACATGTGGTCAAGCTCCTATCTACCACTTCAGATTTATTTTTTTAAACTACCCAAATTGTGGGGCTATCATTAATTTGTTTGGATAGCTCAGGTTAAAATGCTGGAAAACGACAAATTTCAGTATGCTGGGGCTCATGAAATCCCCAAATATTATGCTGAGTTGTACTTGGAAAAACGAAAAGAAGTGCCTGTCTAATTCTCTGCTATCCATTGTAGCATCACGATTACATAAGTTTTAAAAATAAATGGAGAATTTGACTTTTCCCAGATACTCTGAAAATAATTAAAGGATATGCAGAGTAAACTGTGTCACTGCTTGGAATATATTCTAGTCTTTCAGAAAGACAGTAAAAATGAGAGAAAGAGCAAGAAACTCCCAGTGGGCCTTAATGCTAAGGATTTCACATTGATTCAAAGACAAACTGACCATTAATAGCCATATTATTAAGACATCACATTTAACTCACTTATCACAAGAAGCAAAGTAAGAGCAAATGGATACAATCTTAGCTCATAAACTTCAGCTCAGTATTCACAAGCCCTGATTCTCTGTACATAGTGCCAATCTGAATATGTGTACAGTGACATATTATATTAATTTAAAAAAAAATACCTGTAGCCCCTTCGGGGGACATCTTAAAGGCTGTGGGGGGTCTGCAAAGTTCCCCCCTCCTCCCACTGTCCTCTAGGGCCTCAGAGGCACCATTTGAGCATGTGCGGTGGTCATTTTTTAAAATATATATATTTTAAAAATGGCCGCTGAAAACAAAATGGCCACTGTGCATGCTCAAATGGCCTCTGCGAGGCATGGCATGCCCTAGGGCCTCACAGAGGTCATTTGAGCATGCCCAGTGACCATTTTGTTTTTGGTGGCCATTTTTTAAAATTATTTAATTTTAAGAAATTGCGCCCCCCCTTCAAGTGGTGCCCGGGGCACCTGCCCCCCCTGCCCCCCTATAGATATGCCCCTGGTTTCACCCCTCCTCTCCCCAAAGCTGACTGGGAGCCCTGCAGTCGGACAGATGATCGTAGAAACGGCGTTTCTAACTTCTTTGGAGGGTGGCTCTGTAGGTGGGTGTGCTGCCACAGTGCCGCTGGGATCGGGTCCAATCCCGGCAGTACACACGCACGCGCAAAACCGGGCTTGGCTTCCTTAGCCCAGTTTTGCACGTGCATATGAATAGCTTCATAGAGTGTTGGGAAGGTAGAAGAGGCCTAAGTATTCTTTGCAAGGAATATAGGATCTAATTATTCAAACAGGTAAGAAAAATATATGTAAGTGGTTACTTGAAATAAAGTAGAGGGAGATGCAAAAGAAGAACTGGGCTCTATTAATCCAAGCTGTTAAAGGCAATAATGAGGTTGCTCATGCAATAAAAAACTGAGGCTATCCACACGAGCATGAAAAACTGGGCTAAGGGAGCCCAGTCCAGTTTTTCACACTCGTGTGAACCATTGGGATCGAGCCTGATCCAGGTGGCTACACAGCAGCAAACCCATGTAAGTAGCCTCTCCCTTAACCTAATTTTATTGATCATGTGTCATCTGACTTCTTGCACAGTTAGATCGGGTGGGAGGGGGGTCCTAATAATGCACCACACACTCACATGGTGCATTATTGGAACTTCGGCAGGGTGGGGCAATGCACGGCACATCCCAGGACCCTGACCTCAGGAGCTACAGTGGGAGCCACTGCTCATCTGGGTGGGAAATCCAACCACCCATGGACGAAGAGCTGCTCATCTGCAGGGAAGGTAAGTCAAACCCGCTCTCCTTGCAGACCTCCATGGACCTCTTCTCACTGATCATGAGAAGAGCTCTACTGTGTTCTACCTGGGTTTGGGAGCTGTGTGTGCTCCTAATTTTCAGTTGTGCGGAAGCAAGGTAGGAGAAAAAGCTACCCCAGTTTTCCTCCTAACTTTCTTCCACACAATGAAAAATTGGGAGCACACACAGCTCCCAAACCTGGTTAGAACACATTTTTTGATTGTACAGATGACTTTATTATGTCTTTATAATGGCATATAACAGCAGGAACTCTGAAATAATATAAAATGAAGATTTAGGAGCTCTTCTCATGATCAGTGGGAAGGGCTCTGGGGAGGTCTGTGGGGAGATCAGGTTTCACTTACCCTCCCTGCAGACTATCGGCCTTCCTTCCCTGGTCAGGCAGATCTTTCGCCCAGACAACAAGGTTCAGGTGCTGGGCCGAGCTGCCATGTTGCTGCCATGTTGTCCCCCACCCCAATCTCCAATAATGCATCGCACGAGTGCAAGTGTGCAGTGCATTATGGGAATCCTCTTCACATCCCTGGGCTCCCCACAACACTTGCTGCCTTTACCTCATTTAAGAGGGTGGCTAAATAGGCAGGTTTGCCATCGTGTAGCCACCAGGATCGGGCTACATTTTGCATGTGTGCAAAACTGGACTGGGCTCCCTTAGTACAGGGAGCTAAGGGAGTTCCCTTAGCTCCCTTACTCCTACCAGGGCCCTCCATTTGTCATCTCAGACCCTGCTCATGGCCTCGCCACTAACAGCGAGCCGGTTGGTGGGGTCTACAAACAGGGCCTTTTCGGTTGTGGCCCCTCAGCTTTGGAACACCCTCCCTGAAGAACTTCGCCATGCTCCCTTCCTCAGTGTTATTTTTTTTTAATTTTTTTTTTAAAAAACCAAATCATCTTTTTAAAGAGGCTTTTTAAAGTTTTATGTGCTGCTTATATGTGGTAGGTTCTTTAGTTTTTATGGGTCTCAGTTTTCAGCTTTTAAAATATCTTTTAATTTGAAACTTTTTTTTAAAAAAGTTGTAATTTTAATTGTGGTTTTAACTTGGGCTTTTAAGTTGTTTACCTTAACTCTTTTAATTGTATTAGTTTTTTTAATTTTAGGTTGTATCTGTTTTATTAATGTTGTGAGCCACCCCGAAAAGTAGTGTTCTGGTGTTCTGGAGGGGTGGGGTATAAATATTTTAAATAAATAAATAAACAAACAAACAATAATTATAGTCTAGTTGAAACTGTTCAAATGAAATTTTTAAGGGTGATCCTGCAGATGGCAAGGGAAACCTCTAATTCCTTTTTACAGTTGGAGATAGGTATGTGTAAAATCAGAACTCGAATGTCGATCTGTTCATGTAATTATTGGCTTAAAGTGAAGTTACCGCCTTGGGATTGTTTTTAATGAAAGGCGGTATAGAAATTTAACAATAGATAGATAGATAGATAGATAGATAGATAGATCTAGTGGATTTGATGGCTTTAATTCTAAAATGAGTTTCACTCAACTTAGAAACAAACAATATATATGAAATTTAGTACCATTGGTTTGGAATTATCATTTCAGGTTAATGTGTAGACAATGTAGGTATAGAGAAGTTAATGTCAATGGTTAAGCAACGAATAACAGATATGGATAGACTGATATAGTATGGATTCCTGAACGTTTTAAGACTTGGTACCATGAGAGGAGTAGATTGGCTAGTTCCTTCCAATCTCTTGTAACTCCATCACACACGAGAGCATTTGTGTGAGCAAGATCTGATGCCCTTCCCTCAGCAGTTTTGGATGAAAGATATGCTAAAATTTCCTATGGAGAATGAAAATGCTCTTTGATACCGATGTAGTTGAATCTATTGAGCATATGTTTCTATACTTTCAATTATATTGAGATTCATGGGGAGAGTTAATGATACCTCTGACAGGAAGGTTTCCTGCACATTTGGGTGAGTTCTATATCACTTGGTTGCTATCTGATCGTAATAATGAAATAACAAACAAAGTTGTCTGGTTTCATGCTATAATTTGCAGAATTCATCTTTGGATAAATTAAGACTTGCTCCCCATTTTTCTTATGGTGCTTTATTATACATATTTATGTATAATTGTATAGAGACTTTGTTATAAGATGTCTTGATCCACGGATGTTCTTAATAGTGGTTGCAGACTGTAATAAAGTTATATAACTATCATTACCCCTTCATGAAAGAAATTGTGTTAGATCAACTTCTGTCCAGATCCCAAGTGCCAAAAAGCTACCCATCCAAAACATCAGTAAACCCTTAATAGATGCATAGGATGCCCATAAATCTAAGAAACAGGTGTACTTTAGTGCACAGGTTCATTAACAAAGTGATAGACCTTGTAAGATAAATTTCTTTTTATTCAGTTGTCATAATTGGGTTTGTTAACAATGAGCTTTCTGACCTTCATGTCTAGAGAGATAGCATAGAGTGCAGATATTGTGGAGATGAGAAAGTAATCACCATTTTATACTATGTTGTCGTGTGATTAACCTTTGGGGTTTAAAAAAAAAAAAGATTCTCATTTAGTCTCCTTTAAAGGTCACAGGTTGTTACAGGTTACAACCCTCGTTGTCCATGGTTTTGTGGATTGCGATTTCATGTATCTGAGGATGGGTCTTAGGGACCCAATTTCTTTATCTGCAGTATGAAATATAGACAATTGTCACCTATCCATGGTTTCTGAGCGGCCAGAAATGAATTCTGATGTCATTTCTGGCCACTATTTTGAAACAGAGAGCCATTATGTGGCTCTTTTTTGTTTAGAAATATGTAAATGAAAAATAAGAAGATTTGGGGGACATCCCTGGAGACCTGGAGAACAAGGTACTATGCTTTTCTATCCTTATTTCTATGCCTCCCTGCTTTTTAAAGCATTTTTTTTCAGAGTAAGGAACCTAACCCTTGGATTACCATAGGAGTAAGGTTTCTTTATTAGTGGTTTCCACATTTGCGCTACTTTGCAGGAACAAAACTCCCGTGAATTATGAGGGCCACCTATAAAATCAACCCATGGATGTTATACACTACAATATGACAACAAGGTAACATACATTTGCAACCTGTGATGAGAATCTTATTATTTTCCAAGTTCACCAGAGTTTCCAGCTTGCAATCAGTTTAGATCAAGTTTTCCAACATCATGTTGATTCATGTGTACAGTGTACAGTAAGTGAATCTACAGTTATTCATACATTGAGCCGGGTCTCATGATCAGTGAGACCCAGTTGGTGCAGCAAAGCGGGAAGAGCGGGCTAAGCCCGCTCTCCCCGCACACGAGCAGGGCGGGAGCCCTGGGCGGCCAAATCGGCCACCCACACGATTGCCTGCTCTGCGGGGGCTGCAGGGAGTGGGGGCCAATCTGCCCTCCGGAAGCTCGAGCATGCCCTCCCCTAGCCTGATTTTGCCTGATTGTGGGAATAGCCCCATTATGTTCAATGCATGTGTAATAATAACAGTTCTTATCTCTACCCTGCATTAGAGGGGGCCTTTACCCTGGTTATTTTTTTTAAAGTGAACACATGTGCAGTCATTCACACAAAAATATACATATATGTACAGACATCTATATGCACATACAACATGAAGTCTGTATAGGACTATGTTGCCACTTTCTAAGAGGACTTATTGTAGGGTAGTGTGAAACACTGCCAATGTGATGTCTTCCTTGATGCTTCAAAAGGGCCCTAATTCAATTAAGCAGTTGGGAGGGGGTACAATTTGCTTTAACTTGATTTGAAAACATTGCTTCAGATCAGACTGACATTTCAATTTCTTTACTTACTTACATGATAGGAGACATGGCAATGTGTTTTCACTCCCAGCTGTGAGGAAACAGCATTTACAATGGTTTTGCTTTTTAAAATTATTTCCAATAGGTGTTCCCCCCCACCCCCCGATTTCCTTCCTGCAATCTTGGGAGAGGTGCTAGGCATCTTGGGAACTGTACTTGCTTTAGAGGCTGCTGTCTTTGCAGGAGGGGGTTATACGTAGTTGTAGAAAGCATTGCAAGGTCCTAAAAAACAGTAAAAACTAAAAAACAATACATATATAAAAACAAATGCACAATAAAAGATCTATAATAGAAGCAGATAAAATAATAAGAGCAACTGGCAAAAATCCAAACAAAACACCAGTAAAACACCAGTAAAAGGCAATTAAAATAGTATCAATTAAAATGGTAGCAAAGGCAATTAAAATGGTACCATAAAAAGCTGTTAAGGACATTACATTAGAGAACAAGAGAGATTTGGCCTGGTGCCTAAAAGTGATCAAGCAAGGCATCAGGTGCAAGTCTGGGAAGAGAGTTTGAGGCTATTCCCACAATCAGGTGAAATCGGGCTAGGGGAGCCTAGCCTGATTTCGTCTCTGTGAAAACCACCGGGCTCGCAGGCGAGCCCAGCAGGCTCCAAGCGGGTAACTCGCTTAAGTAAACCTCCCCTCAGCCCAGGTTAGCAGAGGGAGCACTCCGCTAAACCGGGCTCTACAATCGTGAGTTGCCACAACAGTGTGGCTTCGCACCGCGGCAACTCACGAGTAGACCCCCGACCGGGAGGCTTAAAAGCAGCCTCCCGGCTCGGGGATCTCTCCAGCATGCCCTGTGCACTCACATGCAGCCTCCGATCCCCCCTGCCCTGGCCGGCCCTATAACGGAGCCGGCAGTTGTGTGGGCGGCCGGTTCGGCCTCCTGGAGCAGACTGACTTCTCGTCTGCGGGGAGAGCAGGCTTAGCCAGCTCTCCCCACAAACCCCATCCACTCTTCTTACTGATCATGAGAAGAGTCACTTTGACTGTCCTTGGGTCTTCTCAAAGAAGCTCACTGTCCAAGAGTTACTTGTCCAACCTCCAAAGGCAGGAGTATTCAGAGAAGGGATCCCTATCAAGGAAGGTCCCAGAGGGTGGGCTTGTTGCTGTGAGGGAAAGTGATCCTTTAGATACCCAAGTTCCAGATATTTAGGACTGAAACCAGAACTTTGAATTTGAGACTGGAAACAGATTAGTAGTGAAGCTCTAAAACTATAACCAGCATTATATGTCCCCTTTCAATAATAATTGCTTCAAACTGGATTGAAATTTTAGCTCTTTTCTCATCTTGCAATTCCTCCAGTCCCTTTACTTTCATATCTGGAAGCAGACAGGACAGCGTTTTCCACTCCCAGCTATGGGGAGAGAAATATTTCTCATACTTTGACTTCGTAAAAGGGCTTTCAGCAGGATTCTGGTTTCGACATTCAGGACCAGATGTGATTCCAAACACTAGTCAAAGGCAGCACAACTTATAACACACTGAGGTCATTCACACTATCAAAAATTTTGTTCTACCTAGGTTTGGGAGCTGTATGTGCTCCCAATATTCAGTTGTGTGGAAGCAAGGCTGGAAGAAAGCCTGGGCAGAAGTGATTGTGTGGAAGCAAGGTAGAAGAAAAATCTACCCATGTTTCCTCTTGCCAACCCACAACTGGAAATTGGGAGCACACACAGCCCCCAAACCTGGGTAGAACACAGTTTTTGATTCTGTGAATGACCTCATTGTTTTGTACTCTCTTGGTTCATCTTTAACAAATAGCTCCAGAGTTGCAAATTATATTAAGGTCTTTAATACCAACATTTAACTTAGCATATTTACTAAGCCTTTTGTTTCCTACCAATCTCTAAGATCATCCACACAATCAAAAACTGTGTTCTACCTGAATTTGGGAGGTGTGTGTGCTCCCAATTTCCAGTTGTGTGGAAGCAAGGTAGGAGGAAAACCTGGGTCGCTTTTCCTCCTGCCATGCTTCCACACTTTGGGGCTATTCCCACAATCAGCCAAAATCAGGCTAAGGGGGCCTAGCCTGATTTTGGCTGATCATGGGAGCCACTGGGCTCACAAGCGAGCCTGGTGGCTCCCAGGCGGTTAACCTGCCTAAATACCCCTCCTCTAAAATCATGTTTGCAGAGTGAGCACTGCGCAAACCTGTGGTTTTTTAAATTGTGAGTAGCCGCGGCGTGGCTCCGTGGAATGGCTACTCATGAGGAGACCCCCAGAGGGGAGGCAAAAAGCTGCCTCCCAGCTCAGGGGGGTCTTGCCAGCATGCCCTGTGCGCTCCCCCCACTCCCACCAGCCCCCACCAGCTCCGTCACAGAGCTGGCAATCGTGTGGGCGGCTGATCCAGCCGCCCAGGGCTCCCTCCCTGATCGTGAGTGGGGAGAGCTGGCTTAGCCCGCTCTCCCCGCTCAGCTCACCAAACCAGGTCTCACTAATCGTGAGACCCGGCTCATTGTATTCTACCCAGCTTTTACTCTTACTTTGCTTCCACACAACTGAAAAGTGGGAGCACACACAGCTCCCAAACCCAGGTCAAACACCCAGGTCAAACACCACACAGAATGACCGCTCTGAGTCTCTGTTTGTGCTGGTCCAGCATCCCGTTTCACACAGTGGCCCACCAGATGCCGCTGGAAGCCATAGGCAGGAGTTGAGGGCTTGCCCTCTCTCCTGCCATTACTCCCCTGCAACTGGTACTCAGAGGCATCCGGCCTTTGAGGCTGGAGGTGGCCCACAGCCCTCCGACCGGTAGTCATTGATAGACCTCTCCTCCATGAAGTTATCCAAACCCCTCTTAAAGCCATCCAGGTTGTTGGCTGTCCCCACATCCTGTGGCAGAGAGTTCTGTGGATCAAGTGGATCACACGTTGTGTGAAACAGTACTTCCGTTTGTTGGTCATAGACCTCCTGGCAATCAATTTCATGGAGTGATCCCTGGTTCTAGTGTTGTGTGAGAGGAAAAAGAATGTCTCTCTCTCCACTTTCTCCACACCATGCATGATTTTATAGACCTCTATCATGTCTCCCCGCAGTCACCTTTTTTCTAAAATAAAAAGCCCCAGGTGTTGTAGTCTTGCCTCATAAGAAAGGTGCTCTAGGCCCCTGATCATCTTGGTTGCCCTCTTCTGCACCTTTTCCAGTTTAACAATGTCCTTTTTAAGATGTTGTGACCAGAATTTTACACAGTACTCACAAGTGTGGTTGCACCATAGTTTGTATAAGGCCGTTATAATATTAGCAGTTTTGTTTTCAATCCCCTTCCTAATGATCCCTATCATGGAATTGGCCTTTTTCACAGCTGCCACACATTGAGTCGACACTTTCAACGAGCTGTCCACCACGGTCCCAAGATCCCTCTCCTGGTCCGTCACTGAGAGCTCGGATCCCATCAGCATATACTTGAAGTTGGGATTTTCGTCCCAATGAGCATCACCTTACACTTACTAACATTGAACCGCATTTGCCATTTTGTTACCCACTCCCCCAGGCTGGAGAGATCCTTTTAGAGCTCCTCACAATCCGTATTGGATTTCACTACCCGGAAGAGCTTGGTATCATCTGCAAATGTGGCCACATCGCTGCTTACCCCTTCTTCTAGATCATTTATGAATAAATTAAAAAGCACCGGTCCCAGTACAGATCCCTGGGGGAACCCACTTCTTACTTCCCTCCATTGTGAAAACTCTCTGTTTATACCTACCCTCTGTTTCCTGTCTTTCAACCAGTTAGCAATCCACACATGTACTTGTCCCCTTATCCCATGACTGCTAAGTTTCCACAGGAGTCTTTGATGAGGAACTTTGTCAAAAGCTTCTTGGAAGTCCAGGTATACTATGTCAACTAGATCACCTTGATCCACACACTTGTTGACACTCTCAAAGAACTCCAAAAGGTTGGTCAGGCAAGATTTACCTTTGCAGAAGCCATGCTGGCTCACTCCCAGTAGGGCCTGTTCTTCTAGGTGCTTTACAATTTTATCCTTGAGGATGCTTTCCATCAATTTGCCTGGAACAGACGTTAGGCTAACCAACATGTAATTTCCCGGATCGCCCCTGGACCCCTTTTTGAAAAGCTGTGTTACATTTGCTACTCTCCAGTCCTCTGGTACAATCCTCTGGTACAGTCCTCTGGTATCCCAATTTCAGGGATACGTTATATATTTTAGCAAGGAGGTTGGCAATTTCACATTTGAGTTCCTTGAGGACTCTTGGATGGATGCCATCCAGCCCTGGTGATTTGTTAGCTTTCAGATTTTCCAGATAGTTTAGAACATCATCTCTTGTCACTTCTATCTGACTCAGCTCTCTAGCCTCCATCCCTAAAGAGCCTGGTTCAGGAACAGGTATAAACTAAGTATCCTCTGCCGTGAAGACAGACGCAAAGAACTCATTCAGCTTCTCTGCAACCTCCATATCCTACTTAATAATCCCTTTCACTCCTTCATTGTCTAATGGTCCAACTACCTCCCTGGCAGGTTTCCTGCTTCTGATGTATTTAAAGAAGTTTTTGTTATTCCCCTTGATACTTTTGGCTAAATGTTCCTCAAACTCTCTTTTTGCCTCCCTTATTGTCACCTTGCATTTCTTTTGCCTGAGTTTGTGTTCCTTTCTGTTCTCTTCATTTGGACAGGCCTTCCAATTTTGGAAGGGAATCTTCTTCCCTTTTAGGGCTTCCTTGACGGTACCCATTAGCCTTGCTGGCATTCTCCTGAACTTAGTGGTACCTTTCCTCCTATTGGGTATACAATCTAACTGGGCTTCTAGTATTGTGGTTTTGAGTAAACTCCATGCACTCTGGAGCAAAGTGACTCCCCTGATTTTCACTTTCAGCTTTCTTTTCACCATACTCCTAATTAGGGATGTGCACAAAACCGGTTCAGCCAGTTCGGTTTGGATCTGAACTGGGTCAAAACCAGGAGGGGGTGGTTCGGTTTTGGTTTTGTTCGAACCACCACCTGGTTTGGTTCGGATCCAAACAGGTTCAGACCAGTTCAGACCGGTTCGGACCGGTTCGGATGCCCAGAAATTGGTAGGGGATTTGGGCAGAGGGCTGATTTTTGGTGAATTGTTGAAGTTTATGCATCTTTAAGGTTTTTCCTCATAATAAGTTATAATGGGGATTTCAGCAGCCCCATAAGTGCATTGGGGGGTGCTGGGGTGGCCCAGAGCGAGTGGTGGTGTAGTGAACATAGGGTGCCAACCACCCCCATTGGTTTCTAACCCATGGGGTACAGGGTTCTCTTGTTTCTGAAGTATTGAGTGTCAATTCTATGATAGCATATTAGAGTGGATTCATGGTGTCTCATTGAAAATCTCATTTGCTATCATAGAATCCACACTCAATACCTCAGAAACAAGAGAATCCTGTACCCCATGGGTTAGAAACCCATGGGGGTGGTTGGCACCCTATGTTCACTACACTACCACTCGCTCTGGGCCACCCCAGCACCCCCCAAGTGCACTTATGGGGCTGCTGAAAGCTCCATTATAACTTATTATGAGGAAAAACCTTAAAGACGCGTAAACTTCAACAATTCACCAAAAATCAGCCCTCTGCCCAAATCCTTTGAAAAAATTCAGGTAGCTTCCTTGCCCCTAACTGGCACTACCACCAACCCCACACTCCATTCTACGACACCCCTTTCCCCCCGACATGAAGCTATACATTTGCTGCAATCCTCATTATTCTCTATGAGGAATTCAAAAATATTTTAACAATTCACCAATAATCAGAGGAGTGTCCAATTGCCTTGGGATTTTTTGGGTGGTAGGCACCCCTGTCTGTCTACCACCCACCCCGATTTTGTGCCCCTAGGTGCTCCACAATAGGGGATATGGACTGGTTTGGGTCCCATTATACTCTATGAGAAAAATAATTGAAAATATTTCAAATATTCATAAAAATTCATAGGGGTGTCTGATTGCTTCAGGGTTTGCATGGTTGTTGGCAACCATGTGTGCTCCACCATAAGGAATAATGGCCTGGTTCGAGTCCCATTATATCCTATGAGAAAAAAAATAATTTTCAAAAATTCATTAAAAATTGTACGAGCGTCCGATTACTTTGGGGTTTGGGTGACTGGTACCCCTGGGTTCCAGCTACTATCCTACCAATTTCTGGGTGTCTGAACTGATCCAAACTGGTCCTAACCGGTCTGAATCAAACCACCCCGGTTTGGTTTGAATTCGAACCTGCAGCCCGAACCTGATGACTGGTTCGGTTCAGATCCGAACCGCCGAACCGCCCCGGTTTGGATCAGAACCGGTTCAGATCTGAACTGGTTCACACATCCCTACTCCTCATTCTGGAGAAGTCTCCTCTTCTGAAATTCAAAATTTCTGTGTTAGACATCCTTGGTGATTCTCTCCCCGCATGTATGCTGAATTTGATGTCACTATAATCACTGCTCCCTAAAGGGTTGATGACACTGACATTACGCACCAGGTCCTGGGTGCCACTCAGAATTAGGTCCAAGGTTGCCTTCTCTCTCGTTGGTTTCAAAATCAACTGTTCTAGGGCACAGTCATTTAGCGTATCTAGAAATTTGACCTCTTTGTCCTGACATGACTGTGAATTTACCCAGTCTATGTGTGGGTAATTGAAGTCACCCATAATTACAGCCCTGCCTCTCCTTGATGCCTCCCTGATTTTCTCCTGCAACTCCTAGTCACTGTCGGCATTGTGATCCGGAGGGCGGTAGCACGTTTCCAGTAGCACGTTCCCTTTCAGGCCTTGTATAGTCACCCACAGGGTTTCTGTGGAGGATTCCAGTCCACCTAGGTTTTCTAGCTTGTTAGATTCTATCCCTTCTTTAACATACAGTGCTACCCCTCCTCCAAGGCACCCCTCCCTGTCCTTTCTATAGAGTTTATAGCCAGGGATAACAGTGTCCCACTGGTTCTCACTGTTTCACCATGTTTCTGTTATGCCCCCTATATCTATTTCTGCGTTAGCAACTAAACACTCCAGCTCACCCATCTTGGCTCGGAGGCTTCTGGCATTGGCATATAAGCACCTATATGCTGAATCTCTCACCTGATGTCTGCTCTTCTGTTGACTCTTTGACCTGCTGGCACAGTCTCCCATCTGCTCTTTATGAGGTTCTGCTCTGTCCCCTTCTCTTTTATCTGAATCCTTTGCACCCTCACACTTTAAGGGATGGCTTTTGCCGAACGGGATACTGCCCAGCTCCCATCGGCTGTTCCCTAGGCATCATTTTAAAAGCTGCTCTGCAACCTTTTTGATTTTAAGCGCCAGCAGTCTGGTTCCATCTTGGTTCAAGTGCAGCCCATCCCTTTTGTACAGGCCTTGCTTGCCCCAAAATGTATCCTAGTGCCTAACAAATCTAAACCCCTCCTCCCGGCACCAACATCTCATCCATGCATTGAAACCCATCAGCTCTTCCTGTCTCACTGTACCTGTGCATGGAACAGGTAGCATTTCTGAGAATGCTACCTTGGGGGTCCTGGACTTCAAAATGCTACCTATCAGCCTAAATTTGGCTTCCAGGACCTCCCAATTACATTTCCCCACATCGCTGGTGCCAACGTGCACCACGACAGCTGTCTCTTCCCCAGAACTGCCTAAGAGCCATGAGTGAGTATGAGGCAGAACAAGGCAAAATGTTGCTGCTGTCTCTTTAAATCTGAATGAATGATGTATGTATGAATGAATGAATGAATCCCTCCTTGAACTCCTTCCCACCCCTGCCCCTTCTTTGACCCTTCCCCTGGCCAATGTGGGGTCAGTCAGGAGTGGCAAGAGCCAGAGGAGCCAATCAGGAGCAAGGAGACAATTGTCAGCAGATCAGCCCATGCTTTTGTTCACTGCTTTGAAGGCAGGAAATTCAAATAGACATCAAAGACAAAATGGAGACTAACTCAGAGATCGGCACAAAATAGAGGTCCGAAACAACAAAACTTTTGTACCCGAAACAGGGATGATTTGTTGTGTACACACAATTTCTGGAAAGTGCTAAAGGGCGATTTGTTTTGGCTACAAAACACCCGAAACGGGCTGTTTTAGGTACAGATTGTTTTGTACCCGAAACATTTCACACATCCCTAATAGGTAATGGCCAACACTTTGTATTTTGCCTGGAAACTTATCGGCAGTCAGTGTAGTTCTTTTAAAATTGGTTTAATGTGATCTCTTTGGGCAGCCCTGGAGAGCAGCCTGGCTGGGATGCCATCAACATGGGATCTAGAAGCATCTCCAGTGTATTTGAGGGCATGTCCTCAGTTTCCGTACCACAGAAGGTTTGTAAGATATGCTAACAGGATTTAAAAGCTGATTCAGTGCATCAGAAATGTTCATGTGAATGGATTCCTAATTCTGCTTGGGGAAGCAGCCAATTAGCACAAGTGGGCAAGCCCCAAGAGGCTGGCTGCATCTAGCAAAGAGATGGGAGACATTTGTGACGTTCTTTATCCTGGCCTCTCATTACCCACTCAACTAAGTAAAATACTTCCAAGATCCCCTCATTCTGGCCTCTGTTAATAAAAAATGAGCTTATAAGTGGCAAGATTTCACCTGCTCATGAGTGGCAAAAGAGAAGAGTACAAAATTAAATAAAATGAAATAGCCATGACAGTTCAAAGCTAAAGTTCTATGGAACTGAATGCTGCTAACCATTCCTGTGTCTTCCCAACACACACTGATGAATTCATAGAAAGAAAAAATTGCCAAAAGATACAGAGAGGAAACAGGTTGAATGAATTTTGATTTATTCCCATTCCTGCTGGCAGTTTAACATTAACAACCCATTCTACTTTTAATTAATCTTTGGGCTTCTTCTTTGAAACTTCACAAAACTCCAGACTGTAGCCTATCTTATTTTCTCTTTATAGTGGAGTTGCTTAATTTGTCACCTTCCTGCATCTGATGGGATTAGGAGAGACCTGTGCATAACAAACTTGTGGGTTGTAAAGAAGCATGGAAATTAGAGTGCAAAGCTTGCTTGCTCCCTCCCTCCTTCCCTTATTTTATATTATTGTATTTTTATTTATTTATGGTATTAACAATTTATTAAACTTAGGCTATGTTCCCACAATTATTGGAATCCTGGTTAAAGAGTTAACCAGGATTTCTGAGACCGGCTGGTTGCGAGAATGCAATTTCCCAGGCGATCTTGGTCAAACCACTGTGGTTAACCTGCATTTAACCAGGGTAGATAACCAGGATCAGACACCTCCACTCCAGTTACAGAGTGCAGAGTTTATTTGTTGCAGCTATTTAGAGTAACATGCATGGAGATCACTGTAGAGTCCAAACTAAATTGATTTATTGATGAAGTACATTTGGGATAGGAAAGACCTATCCTATCTATCAGCTACATTATGGAGCTATTCCCATGATCAGGCAAAATTGGACCAGGAGAGCCTAGCCTGATTTTTCCTGATCGTGGGAGCCACCGGGCTCGCAGGCAAGCCCGGTGGCTCCCAGGCGGTTAACCCGCCTAAGTACCCCTCCCCTAAAACCGGGTTGGCAGAGTGAGCGCTCCACAAACCTGGTTTTCAAGATCATGAGTAGCCGCTGCGTGGCTGCGCAGCTGTGTGCCATGGCTACTCATGAGGAGACCCCTGGAGGGGAGGTGAAAATCCATCTCCCGGCTCTGGGGGTCTTGCCAGCATGCCCTGCGCACTTGCGCAGGGCATGCTGGAGCTTCTGGGGGCCGATTGGCCCCTGCTCCCCCCCACCCCCACCGGTTCCATTACGGAGCCGGCAATCGTGTGGGCAGCTGATCCGGCCACCCAGGGCTCCCTCCCCGCTCTGCTTCACAAACCGGGTCTCACTGATTAGCTACATAATGAATAGGTGGGGGGGAGAGAGATGTTTCCATCTTCTCTCTAGGAGAAAAGGAAGAGGATTGACTCACTACAGTAAGTACCTGAGAAGTCAAAGCAGGGGTCATAGAGTACAAGCAAGCAGGGGACAGGTAAGGGGACCCTCACTAACTATCTCTACTCCCAATGCCCCTAGTGGTCATTAGAATAGTCAGTGCAAAAAGTGAATGCACTGAAACTCCATCTCCAACAAGAATACACCCAACAATTCTATGAAGCTGCAGCTTGCAGGAGAAGATCACTAGTGTGGGTAGGAAAGCTATCTATCAGGAAACCTCATCCAGCTGATCTTCCTGTTGAAGAACCTCTGATAAGCTCCCATGGAACTCCAGAGTTCCCTTGAGCACAGTTTGAAATATATTGCATTGACATATCCTTTCAAATAAAAGCTATATATAAGGGGAACCTGCCAGTGGCTTAAGTCTCACTATGCATTACATGAATTAATAACAATGGCCCACATGATGCACAATGTTACGTCTCCATAATGCTCAGTCCCAAGGCTGCTGCAGGTACAAGCAGTTGCACAAACAGTGCTACTAAAGTTTTCCCTATTCACCACAGTGGGGAATACTGTGATCGCCCTGTTTGCACAACTGCTTATTCAGAGAAGTGTCAGAGTTGCTTCATAGTCCACAGCAACCCTGGGGTGGAACATTACAGAGGCATAAGGCTGCACATAATATGATTTTACCATATAAACCGCCTAGAGATATAAATTTTGGCGGTACAGAAATGATAAGAGCAACCAAAGGAGCAAATGTGAGCCACTTTGTCCTAACATGTGTCTATCCCAATGATTCAGAGAGCCCTTTTTCACGATCAGAGAAAGGGCTCCAAAAGGGAGACGGTAGGATACCTTGAAATGCTTACCTCTTCCACAGATGATCTGCTCTCTCTTGTAATCCCTGGGTGGATCACTCTCCCTGGGTGGATCGCTTGCAATGGCTGGCTCCTGTTGGCAGCAAGGAGTTTCTGGTAGGGATGTGCACGGTCTGGAGAAGTCCGGACCGGCACCGAAGGGGGGCCTTGTTTTTAGGGCGGGGAGGGCTTGCTTAGCCCTCCCGCCTCCTTGCCCCCGCCAGCGCCCGTATTGTACTGTATAGGGGCGCTGGAAACCAGCCGCCCCCCCCCGCCGCCGCCGCCGCGGCGGCGAAATAACCTCTAAAACCATCCAGCCCTCCCTCCCTCCCAGCTAGCTGCCCGCCCACCCACCCACCCACCCAGTCGCTCACCCGGTCGCTGGATAAAAAGCGAGAGGAGCTCCGGCACAGAGCTCCTCTCGCTTGGAAGGCCTCCAGCAGAATGGTGGCTTGCGCGCGCGCGCATGCGCACGCCGCAAACCACGCCGTTCTCCGGAGGCCCGGTCTACCCGGCGGGAAAGGGCCGGGTAGACCGGGCCTCCGATCGCTGGGTAGACCGGGCCTCCGATCGCCGGAGGCCCGGTCTACTCAGCAATCGGAGGCCCGGTCGACCCGCCGGGAAAGGGCCGGGTAGACCGGGCCTCCGATCACTGGGTAGACCGGGCCTCCAGCGATCGGAGGCCCGGTCTACCCAGCGATCGGAGGCCCGGTCTACCCGGCCCTTTCCCGCCGGGTAGACCGGGCCTCCGGAGAACGGCGTGGTTTGCGGTGCGCGCATGCGCGCGCGCGCAAGCCACCATTCTGCTGGAGGCCTTCCAAGCGAGAGGAGCTCTGTGCCGGAGCTCCTCTCGCTTTTTATCCAGCGACCGGGTGAGCGACTGGGTGGGTGGGCAGCTAGCTGGGAGGGAGGGAGGGCTGGATGGTTTTAGAGGTTATTTCGCGGCGGCGGCAGCGGGGGGTGGGGGTGGCTGGTTTCCAGTGCCCCTATACAGTACAATACGGACGCTGGCGGGGGCAAGGAGGCGGGAGGGCTAAGCAAGCCCTCCCCGCCCTTAAAGACATACCCCCCACCCGGACCCGAACCAGGCAGGGCCGGACCGGTCCGGCAGTTCGGCCATTCTTTGGAATGGCTGCCGGACCGGTTCGGACACACCACTAGTTTCTGGGGCTGGGAGACCCCCAGAACTTCCACAATGCACCAAGTGACTGTGTGGTGCATTATGGGGAGCATCCCCATAATGCATGATCCCACATACAGAGGCGGGTCTCACGATCAAGGAGACCCGCCTCCAGTGTTAGCGGGGAGAGCAGGCTTAGCCCACTCTCCATGCACACGAGCAGTCAGTCTGCTCCGGGCAGCCGAACTGGCCACTCACACAACTGCCAGCTCCGTCACGGAACTGGTGGGGGGGTTCAGGGGCTTCCCAGCTGCCAGAAGTTCCAGCGTGACCTGCGTGAGTGCGCGGGGCATGCTGGAGAGACCCCCAAGCCGGGAGGCTGCTTTTAAGCCTCCCAGTAGGGGGTCTACTCGTGATTTGCCATGGCGCGGAGCCACGCCGCAGCAACACACGATTAGAAAAACTGGGTTTGCCTCTGCTAGCCTGATTTTCTCCCTTTTTTGAATAGCCTCACAATCTATTAGCCGGGTTTCGGGTGCGCTTGTGCCCTAATCCCTGGCTAATAACAGGGGCACCTAACAGGGTTTGCTGCCATGTTTGCTGCCGGGAGCCTTGTGGCTCTCAGTGGTTCACACACACACAGGCAAAACTGGGCTGGGCTTTCCTAGCCCAGTTTTGCCTGAGCATGTGCATAGCCCCAAGGATTAAAAAAATTATATTATAAAAATGTATCTCCTTAGCTAGGATTTCTTCAATCATGTCCTTCTAGGAACTAGAGATGTATTTGTGTATTTGAGAGTAAGCCACGTTCCTCAAGGTACTTTACTTGGAGCAAGCTTGAGCTCATTGAAACTGCAAATGGCAATGAATCCTGACCATCCGCTTCTAATAATAACACTTCCTATAATTTGCATGGTAAGATTCTACTGATTTAGATAGCATTCTTTCAGGAGAGATTGATGACACACTGGCTATACAGAGGGAGACTAAATAATTTTGCCATCTTCCAAACTGAAAACAATCATGAATTCTGATTCAGTCCCAACAAAACCATAGCACTTCGGGGGTGGGGGGACAATATCCAGGAAATGTTTCACATAATAATGTATGCAAATGGAAACTATAACTTGTCTGAAAAGTTTCAAGTAAACTTCATAAAAAGAAGCTGCTGCACAAGCCAAGGTTAGCATTGTAAGACATGAACTGCTATGAAGGCTTTAAAATTTGAAGTTATGACTTCTAGCAGAAAATGCAGAGGGGAAAACAAGTGAACTCTCCCTTTGGAAAAATGGATTTCCTGGTTCTGAAGTCTACTGCATTTGGGATTTGATGGATGCTTGTGCAGGTCAGCTTCATTTATCCAAATAGCCTGGGAGATAGCTAAAATATTCGATCATGGCTTCAAAGAAATGGGAGGTAATTTTTTGCAGGATTAGACTGACATGGGGATACATAGGCGGATCCAGTGAGCTCTGATGCCTAGAAGTTGCAAATGTGCAAGGTTCAGATAATGGGAATTATTTCTTTTAGAGATGCAGCTCAGCTGATATTCAAAGCAAAAAATGTCATGAGTTCACAAAGTGGGATTCAAATTCTCACTGCGTTAAGGAACTTTCTTTGCCATGTTGTTAAAAGGTTAACTCAACATAATCACAACTCATAATTCATGACTTTGCACTGTGAAACTGTCACTTGCATTTCAATATTGTGACTCCAGTTCAGCTCCTGTAATAATAGACATATATACATGATGAGTTACTTAACTACTGAAATAAGTAGGCTCAAATTAGAAAGTCACTACTTCTGATATAAAGAAATTAAATTATTCAGTGTTAAATCAGTTCTTTCTGTGAAGGTATTCATGTGTGTTTGTATGTGAACTCATCAAAATGAGTGAATATGGTGCAAGTCTATTTATGAAAGTAGCCAGAAGTAAATATCAGACTATTGTAAATGTTGCACTTACATGGTGGATCTATTACTTTTACTGATTTATTGCACTTATAAACCACCCTTCATTTTTTAAAAAAAATTTGCCTCAAAATGGTTCACAACTTATTAAAACAATAAAACAAGACAAATAAACAAGCAAAAGCAGTGTTCTTAAAATTGATTCCTTAGGTAAGATAACTCCCTGCTTAAGATGTATGGGAACATAGGAACATAGGAAACTGCCATATATTGAGTCAGTCTATTGGTCCATCTAGCTCAGTATTGTCTACACAGATTGGCAGCGGCTTCTCCAAGGTTGCAGGCAGGAATCTCTCTCAGCCCTATCTTGGAGAACCCAGAGAGGGAACTTGAAACCTTCTGCTTTTCCCAGAATGGCTCCATCCCCTCAGTGGAGATATAGTGCACTCCACACCCCAAGAGGGAAGATTTGTGTGGGGTAAGTAAAGTGAGAGGCCAGTAAAAACACCATCCCTCTCCCCATATTACAGCAGGGTCATTTGTATGAAAGGGTGGGATCATGAGACCTTCATCTCTCCTCCAAAGGGTCTTTCAATTATGGATGTGCATGAAATGTCTTGGAGGCTCTATTTCAAGGAGCCAAAGCACTTCGAGCTCACCCCGCCGAATTGCTTTGGCTAGGGTGAGCGAATGCTTTAAGAAAAGGAAAGCAGGACTTACCTGCTCCTCCATGGTCCCTCCACCACCCCATGCCGCCCCAGTTGGTGGTCCACAAAGGTTTCCCCTCCCCCTGCTAGCCTCGGTCATCACTGCCGCAGCCTGTCCAGCCACTTTTTTTGGCCCATTCGGGTCTCTGTATGTTGGCGCGATGGCCATTTTCCCACCGCCACACATGCACAAATGGTCTCTGCGAGGCCATTTTCACATGCATGGCAGCCATTGTTTAAATAAATAAATAAATATTTATTTATTTAAAATGGCCACCATGCCAGGCCTTGCAGGGGCCATTTGCACATGTGCTGCAGCAGACAAAATGGCCACTGTGCCAACACACAGAGGCCCCAATGGACTGGGGGGGAAAGGCTGAACAGGCCACAGTGCTGATGACCAAGGCCAGCAGGGGGAGGGGGAACCTTCACGGACACCACCACCACCAACTCCCCCACAGCCTAGAGGAAGCCCCCCGAAGGGGCTAAAGGAAATATAATTTATTCATGAACCCCCTCTCGCCAGACTGAACCAGGGAGGGTTGAAGGGGTGCCAGACTGAACTAGTCCGGTCAGGTTCGAGTCCAGTCCAGACTCAAACTGAACTGGGCCAGCCAGTTCTGTGCACATCCCTATTGCTGACCACTCAAGATGGCACATGCACATACACCATTTATGTGGTGACCCTACCCATGGGCTGCTGGGAGCAGCCCTGCAGCCACGTGGTGGGCCGTTTAATCCCGACTGCGCCACATTGGGGCAGCAGGGGAGGCAGTGAGGGGCCATGGAGGAAAGCAGGTAAGACCCCCAGGATGTGCATGAAACACTTCATGCACATCCCTACTTTCAATTCATTGCAGGAACTATATGTTTACCATATTTTCACTCTGTCATTAATCTTTCTTCTAGGGAAGTAGAGGGCACTCTGCATCCCAGGACTGAATTTCTGTGATGCAGCAAGAAGAGTAATAAAATCTAGCTCTGTGCTCCTCTCCAAACTTCACCAGCCAATTTGCGGGTTGTGAAGTTGGGGGTGCGACATTTTAGCAGGTTTGGAGTGTACGGACAGGGTGAAGAATGGAGTGAGACCAGCAATGGAACTGCTTGAGCTGTAGGTGGGGGGCATTCTTTTACCCCCTCAAGAGTGGGCAGCATTGTCCTCACTCTGATTTGGATTCATAATTATACCACAAGATAATATCTGAAGTCAAATGAAAGAGAAGGCTTCCTTCCTTCAGTCTGGAGTCCTGTGAATTAAAAAAAAAATCACCTGTCAACTGCCAGGAGCATGATCACCACACACACACACACACACTCACTCACCCCAACAGAAAATGTGACAGCAAGAAAGAATCTGAATCTCAAACAAAAAAATCTTCTATGGTGGTTGACTATAACCCATCAAGTGATGAACTCTGTAGCTGGACATTTAGTTCAGATCAGCAACATTCCCTGTCTTCACCCTCATAAGCTGATATTGAACCCAGATTATTATTTTGATTTATTTAGTGAATGCAATCTAGCAGCATTGTTGTCTTCATTGTTCAAAGCCTCCAAGCCTCCAACAAATATAATAAAAGGACAATTTTCAACAAGATGCTGCACTGACTGTGATATTCTACAGCTGTAGTTAAAACTGTCTTTCACCCATCCCCTGCCCCCTGCTGAAGTAATTGTTTCTCTCACAAAAGCTTTGGTCCATCTGAACATACTTCAGGAGAGCCTAAAAATTGGTGGACACAAATTGACTGGCCAAGGATCATCAATGAATGGATATATAACATGGGTACCCAACTTCTGGTACTCCAGATGTTGCTGAACTACAGCACCCACCAGTTACAATTTATTGTGCCTGGGGATGATAGGAGTTGTAATTTAACATCTGGAGCACCACCGGTTGGGAACCCCTGGTTTATAAGATTGATTATACTTATAGGCCTGCCTTCTCTTGCTTTTATAACCCCTCTTCTTTTACCATTATGTTTGCAGGTTTTCTGTCAGCAGTGACCCAAGACCTTTGGGAATCTGAGGTGGGGCTCCAAATGTCACTCTCACTGCATGCTCCCTGCCCAACATGGCCTCACCTACTACTGTCACACCACTACTATCCCTCCCCGCTCTCCTCCTCTGAACCACCCTTACTGCCCTTCTCTTTCTCCTCTTGGCAGCAATACACAACAGACTCTGGCTCCCATGATTGTTACATTTGAAAAGGGAGAAGCAAACAGAATGGAAAAAGAAGTATTGAGGGGAACACCTCTTTCACACACTTCCTCTTCTTCTCCCTTCCCCTCTTCCTTTTCAAACTGAATGAATGAGGAAGGTGGAGTGGAGGGTACCAAGCAAAAAGGAAGAGGAGGGTAGCAAGGGCAGTGTGAAGGAGGAGGAGGAGGAAGTGGAGGAGGAGGAAGGCCCACAGCTGAGACCTGGAGAAGCAGCTGCTGCACTAGCTAATGCTACTTCCCCACTCCAATAACCTGCTGCTTGAGATTGTTCAACAACTTCACATTATCTCAAAGCTGCCTAGGAGGTGGGAAATTTCCACACGTGCTGCATGTATGGAACTTTTCCTCACCATAGAGTACTATGAACAATCCATGAATGCACTGCCCTTAGAACTGAACACTCTTTGAAGAAATAGTTCATGCAGGATGCATTCAGCTACTGTTGTACTGGAACTTGCTACATTCAGGTTCACTACATGTTAGGCTGTGCTTTCTTTTTATTAGAATTGCAGGGTTGCAAAAGCAAACAGTGTTGATAAAAGGTAATTTTGAATTTATGCTTTCTATAATTAAGCAGAGCTTATGTCTTCTTTTGAAGCATAATTAAGAGAGAGGTGCAATGTAGGCTGGCTCCCACCATATGCATGTTTTCATAACAGAGCTCTAATTATGTTTTCAGTGACACAATGATGATAATCTTTTGCACTCCCAAGTGCTAACATAATAATACTCAGCACTTATCAAGTACTTCTCACCCAAGGGACATGCATGGAAGCCTGAGCATGCTCATACTCTTGTAAGATTGAATCCTGGTGCATCAGAGGCATCAGTTAAGAACTGGAATCAAAGCACTACAAAGCTGTGGCTACAATTTGCAGTAACAGAGGCTAAAATAAGAATGTTGTATAGTATAAAACCTGACAACAGGAACTCCATCAACATTAGGGATGGCAAAGTGAAAGTTTCAGTATTTCACTCTAAACCTGTGGTTTTCCAGAGCTGAATAACTGCTGTGATCTACACAGGTTCCACATCAAAGTTTTATGATACCTGAGGAGGCAGCTACTAGGAGTGGGATGAACCCTGCAGTCTTCTACCTAAAAAAAGCAAGTGAACTGAGATTATTCTGAGAGAAACAAGGACAGGTGTTGACAATTAGGGATGTGCATAAATTGAAAATTGCAATTCGTTTCCTGCTGTTTTGATTCGAACATGAATCTTTCCTGTTTGAAACCAGATTGATTTGATTCGGACTAGATTGGATTCTAATTGAATCTGAATAGATTTGACCTGGGCTGTGCATGTGTGTGAGGGGAGGAGAGCCTCATTTAACTGACTTTAAAAATGAAAACAAAGAGGTGCTGGGGCCCTCCAAAATCTGAAATTACTTTAATTATGCAGAGCCCACAGCAGGGAGGAGGCAGCGATCTATCCTGCTGCAGCCGTTGGATGCTTCTCTGATGAAGAAGAGGCATGTGGAGGTTCCTTGTTCTAACTGCTCCTGACGGGAGCAGTAAACATTGCGGGCAGCAGTTGGGAGGTGGTGGCTGAATCCGCCATTCCTCCCGGCAGCCAACCAGTTTTCCCTCCAACAGGGATTCCCAGATGTTGTTGACTACAACTCCCATAATCCTCAAGCAAAGGCCATTGCAGCTGGGGATGCTGGGAGTTGTAGTCAACAACATCTGGGAATCCCTGTTAGGGAGAATGCTGCAGCCAACCTGGCTGGCCGCTCAAGTCACACTGACTAACATGGGCTAAGCAGTCTCCTTTCAATGGCCTCTGAGCAGGTGTGGGGAGACCATTTAGACCTTTAGCTAAAAGAACAGGGATGGTGGGTCTGGTCACCGCCTCTCTGCCGCTGTTAGCAATGTTTAACCGCCATGAGCTATTGCAACAAGGAGACTCCCTGTGCCTCTTCTTCATCAGAGAAGCATCCGTGGTTGTAGGGGAATGGCGGGTTGGTTCGTCACCTCCCCCCACTGTGGGCTCTGCAGTTACTGCTCCTGCCACGAGTGGTTCAACGGTGCCTCTGCACCTCTTCTTCCTCAAAGGGGGCTGGTAGGTCAGGTTGCTGCCTCCCCTCTGCTGCGAGCTCTACATAATAAAGGTAATTTCAGATTTCAGGGCGCCTCTTTGTTTGTTTTTAAAGTAAGTTAAATGAGGCTCTCCCTTGCCTCCCTCTCCCCTCCCCCTATACAGTAAAAGTTGGATAGATTAAGCTAGATTCGATCAGAATCAGCCAGATTTGAGTCAAATTGATTTGATGGCGAATCAATTTGTACATCTCTGCTGACATTTTCACCAGTTCATGAGAGCTGATTCACTTTGATGGTGGAGGAGAGGGCTTGTTTAAAAGTGAGTTATCAAGCCATCCTAGTTTAAATTAGGGCCTAATAACAAATGGCCATTTGGCTGTGGACTCATTTAATGATTTGGTGACTCACTTTGTCATCTGCTGGTCCCAGATCACTAGAATAAATATCAGCAACACCAGACACAGTTTAAAGTGCTGGTGCATACTGTTAAAGGCCTTCACAGCACAGCTGGGGGGCCTGAGGGATCATGCTGGTCTGCCCATGCACTGAGGCCATATCTGGAGTTCCTCTTCCATAATCTGAGTGAGCTGGTAACATACAATACAAAGCCTGAGAGAATATGTGTGTCTTAAAAGATCTTTTAAAAGGCAACTTAATATGGGGAAGCTCTTATTCTGCCTGGGAGCAGCATGTTCCCAAGTCCCAGGGGATGAACCGGCAGCAGATGTAAATGGACCTCTCCTGATGATCTCAATAGGTGTCAGGGTTCATGACTAAAAAAGGCTTTCTCTAAGGCCAATTCAAAAATGCTGCCATCCCCACAGCTACTGTATCTCTATGGGGGAAAAGTTAACAAAACAAAACAAAACAAAACCCTCTTTACTAGTGTCAGGGAAATGGAAATGGAGAAGCTCTTTAAAAAGTAAGACACAATCATGAGGGTTGTAGTCTTTGGGAATACTGCTTTGGATCTACCTTTCCCCATTTCTTGCTTTAACAACACAACCTTTTATCATCTAATTTTCCCATCTCCTGTCATCCCTTGAAATAAATTGTGGTTATTTCTCTTTTGTTCTATTTCTATATCTTGTATCTCCCCTTTATACTGAGAATAGATTTCACATTAGGCAGAATATTCATAAAAGGGACCTGCCATCATTTGAATGATGAACCCTCAGACATCCCAGTCACGGCTGTTGGAAGTTGGTGCTCTGTGGAACTCAGGATGCATTAAAGATGGCGGTATGGAAAGTCCTAATTGCCTTTTCCAATGGCTGGCATAAATCAGCTGGCTCCCTGCAGAGGGGCTATAATTTTGGAGACAGCAGCCTGATGTCATGTCTGACCCATTCTTCATGCTCACTTCCAGTTGTCCCTGCCTCTTTTTAATAGTGTGCTCACTAAAGAATGGAGCAGTGCTTTATTATGACTTACCCATCCATCTTTATTATTATTAATGATGAAATATGGTGACCAGGATGCTAATGAGCCTAAACTCCCTCCTGTTAGTTTATTTTTCTTCTCCCTTCAAACTGTCGCCTCAGAGTAAATTACTTTTTGCTGCATCTTTGTCAGCCAACATGGTACAAGCCTCACCCTTATCCCTCACCCATCAGTACACATACACACAATTTCTATCTTCCATTTCATTTTTGAACTTGCTCAGTTCAGTTCAGTGCAGTTGTCCTTCCTCAAGTATATGAAGTAAAGGGCAAAATCTACCCATTTGTACTAGATAAGTGGTGTGCTGGATCACAATCTAATATGGCAACCCCATTTTTATTACACTGTACACAGATAGTTGTCCATTTCCAAATGTATTAATTCTATTATGGTTTAGAAAGTACAAGTCACAATCATATGCAGGTTCCATGGTGTGTGTTTTTAAACTTTTGAGGTACTTTACAAATACAGCCCAACTGATCAAGCCATTTCTACTGATGTCTAAAAAATTACTGTGTGTACTTTATGAGAGTCATTCTAGCATCGCCGTCCTCCTTCCTTCCCTGCTCTGCTGCCACATGGCAGGAAGATTTAATTTTGCCATGGGGAAAATTTTTATTCAGGTCAAGTATAAGGCTCCAAGCAGTGAAGAAAACAGATTTTTGACCTAGAGGTTAAACCTTCAATATCATATATTCTCTTCCAGGACTAGTATGCTTGTATGGCTTTGCAGTACCCAAGATAACTCGATTAAACATGGAACATAATTTTCATGTGTACACACACACACACACACACACACACACACACACACACACACAGAATGATATAAAATGAATGATATAAAAATATCATTTCGATCAATCAGAGCCCAATCATTTTGATCCATCAGAGCCTAAATAAATAAATAAACAAACAAACAAAAAACACCAAAAAACCAAAAAACAAACAAACAAACAAACTTTAAAAGTAAGAACCAGAAAAGCATCTTAAAACAGTCACATCAGAAAACGTATCCTTTAAATAGTGGCTGTCATGTTGTGCAGCATAATGTAGATGGTTCAGAATCACCTGAACCCATGCGGTTGTCTAAAATATTATTTCCAATGGATGTTGTATCACACATCTATGACTGTACAATTTTAAGTAGTAGTGGAACAGGATTGTTCCACAACAGTGCAGGTCATGCTTTAGATACCTGTAACCTGCAGTGGTGCAAGGTATTGAACTGCCTGGGTTTCACTACAAAATATGTCAGCCAGTAAAAGTGCAGCCTGAAGTGCAGAAGTGTGTCTCCACTGAAACTGTAATGAGAAAACTTACTTCCAACCCCAATATACAGTATTCATCTCTGAGATGAGAGGAAAAGGTGTTCAACATGATGCATAAAATATTGTACTCAGATTAATAAAACTATTAATAGAGAAAACTTACTGGAGCATGCAGGACATTTTTGAGACTGCTTTATTATCAAACAAAGCAATAATAAAGGAAATGTGAGAAGATGTCAAGCTGTATTATTCAATAACCCTGACATTGACAGGAAGATTTAAGGAGTGGATGAGCTCCCAGTTTCTAATGTTCTCAGGACTGAGAAATCTAGTGCCTATTAGGGCCTATTTTAAAAGAACTTTCAGGTATGGTAATTAGGGCCAAACTACATGCTACATAGGATATATCTGTGTTTGTTTGTTTATCATATTTCTATACTGCCAGATATATACATCTCTAAGCAGTGTACATGATCCAAATTACAATATAAGAATAAAAAACAAACAGTTAAAACACTTTCACAACAAGACGGATATGCTCATTGTAGGAAGCCACAGTTCGGGAAATGGGATAGATCTGCCAGTTCTGGATGGGGTTACACTCCCCAAGAAGGAATAGATTTTCAGTTTGGGAGTACTTCTGGACCCAACCCCCTCTCTCTAATACCTCAGGTGGAGGCGGTGGCCAGGATGCTTTCTATCAGCTTTGGCTGGTTCGCCAACTGTGCCCTTTCCTGGAAATGAGTGACCTTAAGACAGTGGTGCACATGCTGGTAACCTCCAGGCTTGACTACTATAATGTGCTCTACATAGGGCTGCCTTTGTACATGGTCCGGAAATTGTAACTGGTGCAGAATGCTGCTACCAAATTGGTCTCCAGGATTTCTCTAAGGTCCATATTACTCCAGTTTTAAAAGAACTACACTGGATACCAATAGGGCTCTGGGCAAAATCCAAAGTACTTATTATTACCTATAAAGCACTTAATGGCTTGGGCCCAGGGTATTTAAGGGAACACCTTTGTTATGCACCCCACCACCTATTAAGATATTCAGGGGAGGTTCATCTGAGCATGCCACTGGCTCATCTGGTGGTGACTCAAAGATGAGTCTTCTCTGTAGTTACCCCAGGATTGTGGAATGCACTTCTTTTTGGGATTAGAGCTGCTCCATTCCTGTTGGCTTTTAGGAAAAAAACTAAAGATGCATTTCTTCAACTAAGCTTTTTACCTGTTTAGTAGTTTTAATGGGTATTCTAATTTGATTTTTATATTTTAATTGTTAAAATTTATTGATTTTATTGCTGTAAACCACTGTGCCCCCATTGGCTGGGGGAGGGAGGAGCAATTTAAAAATGCATTCAATGGGATGGACAGGCAGAGTGAGCCCTTTTAGTGTGCCTGTCTTTAAGAGCATACATCAGGAGGAGAGGAGGAAGGAATCAAATAAGGTTTGATTTTGTGGGGGGGTTTCCCCTCTGCACTGTTATACTGTGCTGTTGCTGCTATAACTATCTGGTTTTGCTGGAACTCAGATTGACAAAGGCGGAACTTGCATGCCTTCCTTGCCTTCCTTGAGTTGTGGTTTGGTTTGTTTGTGGAAAGGAATGGAATGGAATCTTTATTTTTGTCATTGACCAGACAAAAATACAACACAGTGAGGCTCTTCTCACGACTGATGAGAAGAGCCTCTAGGGGGTTTGTGAGAGGGTTTCCTCACAGACAAGCAGACAGTCTGTTCTGTCTGATGGAGCCAGCGGGGGCTGGGAGGATCAGGGGCCGCGTGGCCCCTGGAAGCTCCAGTATGCCCTACGCGAGCTTTTAAGCCTCCCAGCTGGAGGTCTACTAGTAATTAGCCACGGCACGAAGCCACACCACAGCTACTCACGATTTTAAAAACTGGATTTATGGAGAAATCACTCTGCAAACCCAGTTTAAGGGGAGGGGTAGTTAGGCGGGTTAACCGCCTGGAAGCCACTGGGCTCGCCTGCAAGCCCAGTGGCTCACATGCGCAGGTGAAATCAGGCTAGGCTCTCCTAGCCTGATTTCACCTGATCATCAGAATACCCTCTATAAATAAGTAGTAACCTCCAGCAATCATTATTCTGCCCATACAGAACACCATTTACAATACAGAACACTTTCTTACAGAACACCATTTACAATATAACAATATATACTGTAGCACAATTGACACTCATGCTTTTACCAATTGCTTCCTTACACAGCTTGCAATGTAGCAAAATTTTGCCACATCAATATCACTGTCGGTCAAAAAGAGAGACACATAAAAGGCTGATGGTCAGTTTGTTTGTGAGATAGTGTTATGGCAAGGGACAATGGCAGCTCTCTCTCTGTAATATTTCTTGGTGATTGCTGTGATGAACTCAATGTCTGGTCTTGAGACTAACTTGTGTTTCACTCACTGCTCCGGTCTGCTCTGCAATCTGCATTGCAAGGTGTACTCAGTCAAAATATGGCTGAAGCTGAGCTTACGGCTATGCTTGCTGCTAGTTGAGCTTATGGCTATGCTTGCTGCAAAGGGTGCTGCTGTGGAAGCTGTTGCAATGCTAAGAAGTAAGGAGTCAGAATTGTGTGTGAGAGAGCACCGGATGCCAATGATGTTACTGCAGCACAAGAACTATGGCTGGCAGTGGATTCTGGGCCAGTGATTCTTTTTTGGCCATTTTTGGACGGTGTTTGAAATGTGTGTTCTGTGTTGGGAGGAACAGATTCCCTTTTACTATGTGCTTCTGTGTGCATACTGTGTGCATGCATGGCAGCCATGTGCATGTTGCAGCCACACAGAGGATTGAGGGAGCAGCACCACAGCCATGTGCGGCCTTTTGTAGAGTGAGCACCACACGTGGGAATGTGGTGGGGCAGTGCAGGAGCAGGTAAAGATGTGATTATCTGCTTTTTAAGGGAACTGCTGCCTACCCCGCTTGTGGCTGCCTGAGCCCATTCAGGCTCATCTCTACTGTGCACTCTGTGAGTGCAGCTTGTTCCGGCCATTGGGAACAATGGGGAACCTCAAAACACCCCATTGTTCCCCATGGGTAGTTCCTCGTGGCACCAAAGTGGGTTGTGTGGTAGGGCAGGCTGGGTGCCACCTACCACCCAACCCACAACAAGAGAAATGGGCAAGCTCAAAACAAAATGCAAAATCCGTTTCATGCACATCCTTAGATTTTTCCTGGCCTCTTCTTCTCTTTGAAGCCCACTGTTACTCCCAAGCATTATGTTCCTTGTGCAATCACTCAAGGACATGTTTTCAGGAAGCACAGTGGAATTCACAAGGAAAAGATGAGAAAATTGCTCATCTTCTGTCATGCTAGTGTTATGTTAGTCTGGATATCAGCGACTGGAACATTTCACCATAAATCTCCCGCATAATGTGTGGTATGGTTTTTATTAGATCCAATCTTCCACAGTGGTTGACATGATTTACAGCCTTAAACAAGAGCTCTTCCACAAAACTAGCCTAAAAACTAGGTGTGGCTGAAGCTTGCCTCACAGTCCTGTGCATAGGAAGGCAGTGGAGAGAGTTGTTTTTTTGCTTTTCTTCCCTCCCTGCAAAAGCCATTTTTGATGCCAGGAACAGGTTCCTGAGGGCCATTGATATGTTCATCACCACCTAGATATGTGCATCAACACCTAGAGATGTACATATCAGGTGGTATACAAATAAATAAACAAACAAAAAGGGGATTTTCCGGAAGAGGAGACAAATGAAAATAGGCTCCTCATGCTTGTGAGGCAAGCCTACTTTTTAGGCTACTTGTGAGGATGGAGCCCTTGATTCACCCTCATAAGGCTGCATACCATGTCAGCCACTGTGTCCTAGATTAGATCCAGCTTTTCTAAACAATTAACACTTTTGAAATGAGCCCATCTATACTTCCTTTATTAAAAAAACACTGCTGAATCAATTTAACATTTTATGCCATAGTGTTTTAAAAATCTAGTTACAGAATCTGAAATGATTGAAGGAGCTTCCATCCTGCTTGTCCCTGGTGATGCAAGTGAAAAGTCTGAAGTTGAGCAGTCTCTTCCTCTTTCACTTTGCATGGCATGTTGTACAGGAAAGGATGTGATGGGGGTTTTGTTTATTCATAAATTGTTACTTCTCATTAGTGCTGCTTCACTGTTTTCCATAATAAATGTGGCCAGTAGCAGCTGGTAAAGAAAAAAAGAGAATTAAAATGTGCAAAGCACGTGACATATATATCATGAGTCAGCAGTTTTTCTTGAGCCATATGTAATGTCATTTCACAATATTTTAGTAGATGAAATAGCTAATGATGGAATGCAACTCCCTAACCTACTGAAAAAACTAGCTAAAGAATTAAAATCCAAAACTCAGATCAACTAATGACAGAAAAAAAATGTTGTGTGAACCACTCTAGGCTAGGGTGGCCAGGTCCACATTGTCAAAAAGGAGGACAAAAAAGGATGAAAAGAGGATGCTAATTCATGTGAAGTTTGCATATGTTAGTTTATATGTATAGAAGTAAATATGAATTAACATACATGAGCCCAAACTATGCCAATGGCAACATTAAAAAATAAACAGGCAGAAAAGTATGTCTGTCTTGTCCTCCCACCCTCCACACCAAGCTGCCCCAATCTTAGACAAAGCAGCAGTAAAATTATGCAATATTAGTTGTATTCCCTGACTTCATTGTCAGTAGCGTGGCCGTGTGGCTACCCTATGTGGCTGCTAAGAGTCGACACCGACTTGATGGCACTAACTTAATCAATCAATCAATCAGGGTGGCCATGTCCACATCTCCAAAAAAGAAAACAATGAAGAAGACATGGGGGAAGAGGACATGGACCCCAAAAGGAGGATTATCCTCTATAATAGAGGACTACTTTAGACTGAACTCTAATATAGTTGAACTCTAATATAATATTAGGAATGCTCGTTATTTTCTTCCACACTATGTTGACCTGAACAAACATTTCAGCATTATAGGTCCAATTAAAGCTTGGGTAAACAAAATGGGAAAGGAACCATGTCAGCAGGAAAATGGCTGTTGTCTGATACTGCAATACATATTATTCATAAAAGTTCATGGTTTTGTGGGTGAATGAAAAATATTTATGATTATTCCAAGCATTGATTGTACACTATATGTTGAGACAGAAGGTGGAGAAATCCTAAAGATATTCCTGATTATTTGGAAAATATTGTAATTGGTGATTTTGCAGTTATCGGAAAATTATATGAAGGCCAATTTTAATGATAAAAGCTTCATTTTGTTTCTCCCATTCTGAATAGTTATTCATCATTATTAACCAGATCTCTCCCTTTCCCAGCCTTTATCTCACTTTTCCTGATCAGCTAGCAGGAGATTGCTTCCTACATTGCTCTTCTGTTTGAATTTATCTTAGTACCTTCCATGAACTGTTGATCACTGGATTTTTGGAGTTGTTTATCTACTTATTAATAAAATGTAGAGATACTAATGAGTTATTGATTGATTTATTGTAATTGTATATAATTGCAATGCCACCTGATAATCCCACCCCCTGTGCTGATTTAATATGTCATTCTGCCTCCCTCGCCTTCCATGAGTACAGGGTTTGGCTGAAGACATTTATTACAATAATGTCTGAATATTATTTAGTGTTTGCTTTATCATTTCCATAAACAGACTCAATCCAGTGTTTGTGTGTGTGTGTGTTTGTGTGTGTGTTTCATGTTGACATATTTTCAGCATGGGGCCTTGTTTTTTCCCTTTGGGCTCTTCTGTTTGTTGTCTGCTGAAACAAAGCTACAGAAGAAAAAGTGTCTCAATGAAGACATTTTGAACAAAAGAAATTCCCATCACAGAGCCACTCTTCCTGAATGGGAAGGCTGCATTATGCAGAATGTGATTGTATAGACATACAAATGTGGTTAATTGACCTGCACCTGTCAAAAAGTGCTTACATACATCTTCATTTATTTCTTTATGAAAATGTGTCAACTTCCATGAATGGAAAGGACCCCTCTGAGTGGGGGAAGGGAGGAGCCAGGAAGGATGATAGGCTTTGTAGACCTATTATTCTGACTAAAGATTAAGTTGTGTGGTTAGAGGTCATCAGTTTACAACCCATTTCTCCTAGAATAGTATCACCTAATCCCCAGCAGCTAGGTCTAAACAAGGGATTTTTAAGGGAGGTCATATTCTCAGTCATCCTTGATGCAAAAAACACAGTCTTGTAAATCCTCCTGACTCCACAGGAGGCTCCAAAAGCTTTATGTGAAGGATTATCTGTCTATATACACAAGGGCTTGCCTTGCTGAAACCAGCATGAAAGCAGTGTTACAATTGGTTCTAAATATTATTTCCTGCAATCCATTCCATAATTTCTCTAGGAAACTCAGCAATGACAATGAACTTCATGAAATATTTTTTGCCAATATTGTTTAATGAAAAATCATAAAATGTTGGCACCCCCGGCCATCAACCCCAAATTAGACCAGACAAAAATGTGTGTAATTCAACTTTAAACTTCTCTAAAACGTAGATTTTGCAACCAGTATCCATGTTGGTGTATTTTTTTACTGTGCTCTGGCACAGAGCCAATCCATAAATTAGCACAATTAGCACATGCCAATTTTAAACATTCTGTAATACAAGGTATTTAGTCCAGCAGTTACAAAGAACTCCACAGAAATCTGACTGATTTAAAAGCATCCACTGGCCGCCTTCAGACATTCATTCATTCGATTTTTATACTGCCCTTCCGAGCTGGCTCAGGGCGGTTTACAGTTACAGTCTACAGTTAGAAATAATTAAAAACAATTAAAACAGAAATACAATTATAAACACCAATTTAAAAACATCTTAAAAACAATTAAACAATCAAAACAATCAAAACCCTGAAAACCAGGTTAACATTAAAACAATTAAAACTAATTAAAAACCCTGAAAGGCCAGGCCAAACAGATGGGTTTTAAGGACATAACCTGGAACCATGAGTCCAATGGAACAGCAGTTCCATGCCTCCTCCCCCACTCTGCCCTCCTCATTCAGATGTTCAGGAGAGCTGCCTCTATGCACTCAGCAAGACTGCAGAGACTGTGCAGACTACCTTCTTAACAGGAGGACAGCCTGCACAGCCAATCAGGTTGGAGTGAGGGAGGAGCTGCCTCCCTGAACTCCAGTTCCATGGAGTCAAACTGCCGTGTCAGCATTCGGATGTAATACTGGTGCCTTAAAACCAGAACTGAAGATGCCCCAAACTCAACTCTGAACCAAAGGTTCAGACTGGAGTTCAGGGAGGGAAACTGTGGGTCACTTTTCACCTTTAACTCCATTTTCCTGAATTCAGGTGGAGGTGAAGAGACTTCCAATATCCTATTACATCCAAATTCAGCCTTTGAGAAAGCTTCTCAAGGGGCCAAACTCCACACTATTACTAAGGTTGAGCTTCATAGCCCTACTGTGAAGGCCCCCCTCCCACTTTTAATGAAAGGAATGGAGTGCTGGTCCATGCTGCAGGGAAAAGGGAGCACTTCCCAGGTTGCCTAGGCAAAGCTTCCTCCTTCCTGGCACTGTGCTGCAATGGGGGCTTTGAAGCCACAATCAGCCAATCTGGGAAGCCAACCTTCAGATCTTCCTGCCCCAACACGATTATAAAAAATGGAACAACACACCAGGAAGGGAAGTGGGCCATGGCCATTCATATCCCTGAGAGCCAGTATAGTATAGTGGTTAGAATGTTGGACTAGGACTGGAGAGACTCATTTCAAATTCATTCATTCATTCATTCATTCATTCGATTTCTGTATCGTCCTTCCAAAGATGGCTCAGAGTGGTTTACACAGAGAAACAATAAATAAATAAGATGGATCTCTGTCCCCAAAGGGCTCACAATCTAAAATGAAACATAAGATAGACACCAGCAACAGTCACTGCAGGTACTGTGCTGGGGGTGGGTAGGGCCAGTTAAATCTCTCCCCCTGCTAAATAAAGAGAATCACCACGGTAAAAGGTGCCTCTTTGCCAAGTCAGCAGGGGCTGACCTGTTCATGGCTGAACAATTCTGGTTCAGCCATGAAACTCACTGGGTGACTTGGGGACAGTCAGTTATCTCTCAGCCTAACCTACCGTGCAGGGTTGTTGTGAGGATAAACATAACCATGTTCACTGCTCTGGGCTCCTTGGAGGAAGAGCAGGATATAAATGTAGTAAGTAAATAAATAAATAATCGTATGGTGAGCAGGATCAGTCAGATGTATCATCTGAAGCAGCCCATATGCACAGCATATTCCTATATTCCCAGAGAGGATGTTTCAAAAGGGTTAACATTTGGATTTTGGCCTTTCAGCACTTAGTCCTAAAGCTGGAATTCATTTTTGAGACTGTAAGCCTCTTTAATTAATGTGTGTGTATATAATTTGTGAGAACATGGTCTACTTTGTCTGCACAACATTAATTAAAGAATACATCAATTAGAAAAAGAATACAGGTTGAAATATCACCACTACTAATAGCTTCTCCACATGGCTGGCTCTTAATAGATGTGGTGGAAATTAAGAATAAGGCTTTTTTTATCAATTTCCACAGACAAGTTGTGTTTTTTTAAAATAATCCTTCTATTGCTTTGAAATATGTTTGTTTGGAATTCATTTTATTTTAAATGTTTTCCCCTTCCTGTAAATTGTACTGTTTGCAGTAATTGTGTAGGGGGTTTTAAATGGTGAAACCTCAATTTATTGTTTTTAATAATATTCAGAAATGTACTTCTGAGAATAGTACTTTCTATCTAAGAAATGAGAAATATACATTATCGAAGATCCTATTGCTAATAATAATTACAGTGGTGAATAGCATTTGTATAGCACACTTCAAGTGTATATAGTACATCACATACATTACCTTAATGATCTTTGCAATAGTCTTATATGTTAGGTCAGCATCATGCTCTCCATTTCGTAGATGAGAGACGGAGGCAGAGAGATGACAGTGGCTTTCCTGAGGGCTACCTACTGAATTTGTGGCTGAGGCATTTGAACTAGAGGACTTCTCAGCTCACAGCTTGCACTCAACCTCAGGCTTATGCTACTTGCATGACTGTTCCAGCCCCACAGCACAACGTCCTGCCTTCCTTCTCCTTGGTTACCAAATTCTGATTTCAATGTCATTTTTGCTAACTTGGGCAGAGGCACCTTTTAATGTGGTGATTCTCTTTATTTAGCAGGGGAGAGTAACTGGCCCTATCCACTCCTAGCACAGGACCTCCAGTAACTGTTGCTGGTGTCTATCTTATGTTACTTTTTAGACTGTGAGCCCTTTGGGGACAGGGTGCCATCTTGTTTATTTCTCTGTGTAAACCGCCCTGAGCCATTTTTGGAAGGGCAGTATAGAAATCAAATTATTAATAATAATAATAATAATAATAATAATAATAATAGCACCCCCGCAGTGATATAGATAGGCTATACCTCCCTCACAGCTCAGGTGGAAGAGGAATGCTGCAAGTCCATCAAACAGTAGAGGAGGAGAAAAGAGGCCTTACAGAATATATCAAGGACAGTGAAGAAAGATGCCCTTAAAATGGTCAATAACGAGAAACTATTCAACACCAATGAAACAAAGCAGGCCTACAAGAAAGAACAAGTCAAGAAACGAGCAGAAAAATGGAAAAATAAGCCACTGCATGGTCAATATTTGACAATATAAGTGGAAAATCAGACATCACCAAGACCTGGCAATGGCTTAAGAATGGCAACTTGAAGAAAGAAACAGAGGGTTTAATACTGGCTGCACAAGAAATGGCACTAAGAACAAATGCAATAAGAGCCAAAGTAGAAAAATCCACAACAAACAGCAAGTGCCACCTTTGTAAGGAAGCAGATGAAACCGTGGACCACCTAATCAGCTGTTGTAAAAAGATCGCACAGACTGACTACAAACAAAGGCATGACAAGGTAGCAGGGATGATACACTGGAACATCTGCCAAAAATACAAGCTACCTGTAGCCAAAAATTGGTGGGACCATACAATTGAAAAAGTGGTAGAAAATGAAGATGCAAAAATATTATGGGACTTCCAACTACAAACAGACAAACATCTGCCACACAATACACCAGATATAACTGTAGTCGAGAAGAAAGAAAAACAAGTCAAAAGAATCGGCATAGCACTACCAGGGTATAGCAGAATAGAAGAAAAAGAAATAGAAAGGATCACAAAATACAAAGATCTACAAATTGAAATTGAAAGGCTGTGGCAGAAAAAAACCACCCCAGTGGTAATTGGCACCCTAGGTGCAATTCCAAAACAACTTGAAGAGCACCTCAACATCATAGGGGCCACAGAAATCACCATCAGCCAATTACAAAAAGCAACTTTACTGGGAACAGCCTATATTTTGCGATGATATCTATAATAACCAACAGTATAGATGATAAAATTCAGCCATCCCAGGTCCTTGGGAAGGACTCGATGTCTGGATAAAACAAACCAGTCAATAACACCTGTCTGACTGTGTAAATAAGAAATAATAACAACAACAACAATTTTTTCCTTTTGTTATGCAAACCCTAAAATCATCAATAACTAATAAGAAGTTATGAATTGAAAAAAACATGAAATAGGAATAATGAATGAAGAACTTTGAATGAGAACTTCTATCAAATCTGGATTCATATACAAGTCAGAGTATTGTCTGGATGCATTTTATGATCTGTCTATATGTGCTTATTTTTAATGGCCAATGTGAGCAGCTACTTAGCACTTTGAATTATTTACTGTATATATTGAATGTTTTAGGTGACATTTTTATTTCACTTTTTTAGTACTGATTTTTCAAATGTTGTAACCTGAATGCACCACTGGGAGACCTTAAAGGCCAAGTTGAAGACAAATCATCCTGGAGAGAATCTATCTATGTGGTCGCTAAGAGTGGACACTGACTTGACAGCACTTAATCAATCAATCAATCAATCAATCAATCAACCGGCCCCTAAGCCCTGAGGATGCAACAGATTAAAAAATCAAAATAAACACAATTAAAAGAGAACTCTATTCAAATGTGTGTTTTTTGAAATACAGAAGGATGTTGCTGAAGTTTATAATAATTTGGTTCAGAATATGAATTTGTCCAACTTTTAATGATGCGATAGGTACCACTTCCTCTAGAAGATTGTCTTCAACCCTGAATTTAAAACTGAGATTCTGTATGTGTGCAGTCAGCATTCTAGCTCATCACACTGCTCTATAGATACATGTACATACGTTATTTATTCTTAACCCCTTACTTGCAATGAAAGTTGATTTCTGTGAATTATATGATCAGAGCACCTGATCAATCAGCCTTTTGCTTCTTTGGTAAACATCTTCTCTGTTTGGAACGTATTCTTTTCTTTCTTGCAAACATTGGATGGGGTTGCTATTTTCTATCCATGTCTAAAATCATTTTCTATCCATGTCTAAAATCCTGTCCTATTTAGGTATGTTTTACTGAACTCCCAATCAATTCTCAACCATAGCTACTGCTGGGAGCAATATTACAAGGTGCATGTGTCCTGAACCACCAGTTCACATTAGAGGTGGCAATGATATTTTGAAAAGGTAAAATCTGAAGCAAATTCCAGGGTTCCTCCCAAGAAAAACCATGTGAAAACAACTGAAAATTCTTGCCGGGGTGGGGGGATGTGACTGGAAGATAATACCCGGAAACAGACATCCCCCACACCTGCACAAATGCTCACTGAGAAAGCTCATAAGCCAATTCAGAAACAAACTGTGGAGAATTTGCCCATCACTATTAGCACAGTTCTTTGCAGACATGCAAGAGTGCTGTCAGGCATAAGGCAAAGATCTGCCAGTATGACTTTTCTCATTTTCTCAAGCTGGTCTTTGCAGAGAGGCGGTGACAAACAGCCTACCTCATCATTCATTTGTTTTTCTTGGTTTATCCAGATATACTTTCCCGTGACCTAATTTTATACATTTGTTTGACCATTACTTCACTGACCAACACCCTTGATTGGGCACCAGAAGTGACAGCATCATATGCAGTTGGGCTAGAATATCAACTCCACTTAATGTCACAAATGTACTAAGGGCTTCATTGTCATGACAGAAACATGTCAAGGAGGAAAAGTTCCTACTAAACAAAAAAAAGTGTTTTCTGGGTAAATAGAATGTTTAAACATAGTCCATAGTTGTAGGGGTCATATAAAAATAAAGTCAGAGTATTGCCACTTTTGCTAATCCTTTTCTGCCTTAAAATAAAGAGCAGTGTCAGTTTGAATCATGGAGGGGGCTAACTGGATTACCATCAAAAGCAAAATGGCACAGTTACATCAGCTTTGGAACATACACTGAATTAGCCAAAGGCCCAGTTATAACCAGGATACTTCTGAAATTCTTTGAATTTTTTTCCTGGATTTTGGATTTCTGGATTACCCGATCATGATTTTAAAGTACACATCAAAGCTTCTCCATTTCTCCAATTTGTTTTAATTTTTATGTCTGGTTTTTTTTAGACAGCACTGTGCAGTTGGTGTCACAACTGCAAAACTACTTCATGACTACATCAAGATTCATTTTTGTGCAGAGTTCTTCTGATGTTCACTGAAAGAACACCATAAAACAACAGCAATGTGATTGAACATACAGTTGTATCAGTATTATTTCTGCACTGTGTTTTATCAATTTGCAGTCTGTGTGTGCATCAGTAAAACACACTACACAAAAATGACATACAATCATATCAGGAATGCTTTTTGCAGAATAACAAAATGGTCATATCAAGATTGTATCTTGCCATGCATTAATGCTGCCTGTAAATGCTGGAGAAAACGGCACATGCTCCAATTCCAGAATCCATTTTAGGTTTTCCACCCTTTTAAAGCCAGAATTGAAGAGGCATACAGAAGAGGCAGAGAGAAGTATAATAAAGGAACTGAACTGGACAATCCTCCCATCATTCATAATCTTATTTGCATTCATACTCAGAAAACTCTTGGTAGTTTTTAGGAGAGGAGTCATAACAATCATATTTCCTCAAAGCTGAATTTGTTTGAAGGTTTCTCTCATCAGCATTTCACTAGATGGGAAACTTCACTGGAATCTTGCCTTTTTCATGGCTACAGAAAATTGTAAAAAGAAAAATCCAAAACAGTACATTTGCCAAAGTCTACTGAGACCAGGAAGAAGTAGATAATACCAGTCTCCGGTAATTTTCTCAGCCGGCTTTGAGCTTGGTTTGATCTACCTGAAGAAGAAGAAAAAAGAAAAAAAAAATCCAAGCAGATGTGCAGTGACTTTTGCCTCAAAGACCAGACACTTATTTGTTGCTGACTATGAAGTCATATTGTTGTTTCACTTCAAATACTCAAGAGAAGAGGAAAGGGCAGAAGTATAATTGACCATACTTCCTTTGGTATTTTGCTGTATCCTCATGAGAAGGCTCTTGAAGATGAGTCAGGTAACCTTTACAATATGCCAATAACA
Organism: Hemicordylus capensis; assembly: GCF_027244095.1. NCBI lineage: Eukaryota > Metazoa > Chordata > Lepidosauria > Squamata > Cordylidae > Hemicordylus > Hemicordylus capensis. The sequence continues at coordinate 62,461,208 of NC_069660.1, forward strand.
AATACCTGTAGAGAACAAACACAATAGGTAACATCAACTAGAGAAAGAGTTGAGTCTCTGGACATGGCTATATGAGTATGTATTTTCCTTAGTGCTTCCTTTATTTATTTTATTTAGTTATTCGTTCATTTAATTTTTATACTGCTTCACCCAGATGGCTCTAGGTGGTTCACAAATATTTTAAAAAGATAAAATAAATAACTAATTAAAATAAAATTAAAACCAGCTTAAAATGTCCAGCACTGTTTCAGGTATTACATACCTGGGCATTAATTGAGTGAGCACACACAATTAAAAAATGAGGCCTATTCAAACTAGTTCTGAGGTTTGCTTGCCTTGTCCTTTGAATGTTTGCAGTTGGCTAGTTAAGACAACTCATCTAGCTCTGACCTTTACTCTACCACAATATTTATTAGATTGGAAAGAAATATATTCCCCGAAAAATGTAATGCTTGTGCACGCATGTGTTGGCGGGGGGGGGGGAGAGAGAGAAATGATTCCTCACTTTAGCTGACATGTGCCAAATCTGTTCAGACAACAAAGCCATAACAAGGTCACTGCACACCCACAGGAAAGAGCACAGAGATAATTCAAAGCTGATCAGAATGTATCTACTATAGAAGGAGCCTAGCAATTGTCCAAGTGTACTGGTGGCGGGGGCGGGGGAGAGACACCATGTTTCTTCTTCCTTCAAGGTATGGTTCATTCAAACATTGCAGAATATGTGGGTGGCAAAATGTTGGTCTCTGAATCTCAGAAAGCTAATGATTTTCAATACATATAATTTGCTGTTTTACCCAGTGGGGGAGATTTCATAAGGCCATTTTATCATGTAAAAATGGAGAGGAAAAATCACCTCTTGCTAACTTCAAAAATGGCGGTGGGTAGGTATATGAAAGACCCTCTAACCACCACTACCCCCTGAGAAATGTTGCTAGTTTTACCAGTACTCTTTTCCCAACAACAACAACAACGTAGCCCAAGCATGAATTTCAACATTTTGTTTAGCTTGTGTACAAACTTTCAAATTTGGCTTGGACTTCCATTTAATATGCAACTTAGTCCCAGAGTGTGGTGTGAATGCACATGAAAAAGAAACCACTCTGAAGCTTAACAGGTCTGGGTGTGACTGATACCTGGCTGAGCGACTCCTTAAGAATCCCCCTTGAGTTCCGATGTGGAAGAAAGGTTGGTAGAAATGTAATTTAAAAACATAGAGGATTATGAACTTGAAACGTCACTAGTAGGGCAGTGCAAGCATGGGATGAATTATCAGTCCAATCATGATTCCAATATTGATCCTAGCTACTCTTACATCATGTAAATGATTCAGAAGGTGATTAGGCTCAAGCTTATCATTATTTTTGACTCAATATATCAGGGTGGGGTTGGGGGACTTAGCTTAAATAAAGAACCAGGTTCTGTGTAGAAAATGGCTGCCTTCTGACAACAGCAGCAGTCACAAAATGCAGACTTTTCTTCCATCTTTGTATCTTAGAGTGCAGTAGCACAGGAAGTAATGTCATTACATTGCATCCTTTTCCTGGTGAATTGCTGAGGGGGAGGGGGAAAATGGCCACACCCTTATAGTTACAGGGCATGGCCATTTATTCCCCAGTAATTCACCAGGACTTTTTTCACACCGGGTGTTTAGTTCACATCTCCTCCAGAAAGGAAGTGTGCGTGCACATATTGGCCAAATTTACCCCGAAGTTCCTGCAAGCTATCAGGGAGCACTTTACACACAAATCTTGTTTTTCATCGCATGTTAGACTGTAGCCCGGTTTATATCCAGGGTAAATAAAATCCACTTTTTGTACTGGGTTTTTTTTTGGGGGGGGGGACTTCAAACTTGCAGGAAAGCCTCACAGAAAACCCACAGTAAAACCTGCTGACTGGGAAAACTCCTGGAGAAGGATGCAATATCATGATAATGTTGCTTCCTGCCCTGGTAATTTCTAGAGTGCAAAGATAGAGGGTGGCGATTTGAACCATGGCCACCTTGGCTGCCTTCTGGGCCTCCACTTCCTGGGGACCAGACCAGATCTTCTTTGGAGGTAACACCCCCCCCAGTCTTCTGATAGATTCAATGCAATGCCAATATGATGTAGTATTGCATCAAATATATTGTTGATATCAGAGGATGGGGTGTGTGAGTCAGCCTCGAGTTCAAGCTCACTCAGCTCAAAGTGTTTGGGTCAAACCGAACTGGGCTGAGTTCAGTCCAAGTTTGAACTAGGCCGGCTCAAAACTCTACTGGTAAAGGGGAATCCGGTAAGGATTCCCCTTTACCAACAAAGGGAGTCAGGGGGCCTTCCATAAAAGTAGAGCAGGTGGGAGGGGAGTAAGAAGGCACCCTAGAAGTGCCACCAGTGGCTGGCAGCCATGGGGGGCAGGGGTGGGGGTGGGGGCATCTCCCTCCCCACTCCCACTGGCCTCCCCATGAGTAGCTTGGACTGGTTCTGGCCTGGTTTGGGCCTGGTTCAAGCCTCTGCACAGGTGGTCACTAAAATGATCTCCACACATGCGCAGAGGTCATTTGCATGACCGCTGCTACCACTGCCCCCCGTGGTTGCTGCTGCTGCAGCCACCAGCAGCAGCACTTCTAAGATATCTTTTTACTTCCCTCCGGCTCACTCTACTTCTTCGGAAGCCCCCCTGCACCTTCTTGCCCTTTACTGGTAAAGAGGAATCCTTATCAGATTCCGCTTTACCAGTAGGCCTCCAAGCTTTTCGTACCAGTTCGGTTCACACTCAAACTGGGTCCAGTTCAAGTGTGCCCAAAACCAGACCAGGCCAGGCCAGCTCAAATCCAGTTCAGATTTGAGCCAAACTGATTTTTCCAGTTTTGTGTACACCACTATCAGAGGAATTATTCTTTAGAACTGCTTCCTGAGAAGAAAGCTCCGGTACAGCTTGTATTGCCTTGGAACAGATTATCAGTTCAATGCAATGCACAGCCCTATTTGTTAGTCTTATTGAAACTTTGCTTCCCTCAAAACTTCCCTCAGAGTTTTCATTTGAGAATGAACCTCCAAATTAACCTTGACATTTCAGTCTAGGTCAAATTTGATGGCAATCCATGTATGAAAGAGTCCAAATATGGACAGATAATGGAGTACAATTAGAAATGGTAATAGAAATTGCATCTGAAGCTGAGGACATCCCTTCCTATTTCTACAAGTACCCTGAGATTCTTTGTAGATAGTTTGTCTATTATAACATATAAAAAGGATGAAGCGTTCATGAAGGCTGCTCAGAATATTTAGCCATGAATATTTTCTCAGTAAACAATGCTTTAAGGAAGCCTGAAATGTTCCTCAAAAAGCCCCCCACTTCATGCTTTTGCTGTTTCTTGCTGCTTGTTTGCTGCCTGATTAACAACTCCTTTGGCACCAGTTTATTTGCTTAGAGTTTCTCCATGCTAACTACAAAGCCCCAGTCAACTGGGGATTACAGCTGGCATGGTTACACCATAGCAATACCACATACTAAATATGATTTGATCACATGATTACCACACAAAACCTATTCAGAAGAAGGGCAACACCTTCACCCTCACTCTGAGTTATGAGAACACCACCAAACTGATCAGATTTGGCCACATGATGATGTCAGAAACCCAAACCAGAATAAAAACATGCAGCATTGTCCTCACTCTGAATGGGTGAACACTCTAGCCTCTTTTCACTTCCCCAATCCCCAGAAAACTGAAGAGGGATGCTTTTCAAAGCTTGAGAAAGTTTTTGTTACAAGTGTCCTCCTGTTTTGTCTCAGCCCTATTGCTTGTATAGAGCCCATCTATGTGTCTATGCTTGTGGGTAGACATCTTATGCATTTATATTGCAAAGGTTTCTGGTCATATCATGTTTCTTAAGCTGTAGTGGCAGGTTTCCCACTTATTTGCTTTAGCTGCAACTTCATAGACATTGTAGCACATGCATAAACACTCTTACCACCATCAGAGACCTTGAGGCCTTTATTGCTATATATACTATTGCCAGTAAATGTCATCATTTCTCACATCTGGCACATACCACTATATGCTGTATTCTCGTTTTTCAAATGCAAGGTTAGAATGAAATGACAAAAGGAATAAGTTAAGAAATACTATAAAATGAAAGTGAGGGCTACAGCAAACAGGGGACTAAGAGCCGGGGATCAGGAAGCTGAGGATAGAGACCTAAAATGTCCATGTTTTCTTCCTCAGCGTGATAATAAAATTTTGTCTTTCAAAAAGGAAAAGAAAAAAGAAAGATCTATTAACATATTCCTTCTTTCCCTCACAAATTCCCACTGCTCCCTTTCTTCTCTTTGTTGTTAACTAAAAGGAAGTTTCTTTTATCTTTTAAAATATTTTTATACAATGCCGAGTTATTTTTATGATGATGCCCATTTCTAGCCTCTAAAGAACTTCCTTATAGAAACCTGAATTTTATTTTAGTTTTTATTCATATTTATGTTTTCCATGGCATGTGGATAACTTTATTTTTTGAAAATGTGATATCTTGCTTTCTTCATAAGGAAAGCATAGTGGCATTGAAATCCAATCCAAACCTTATTCACCAAAAACCAAAACCAAACCACGAACAGAATAAAAAAGCCATTTGAAAACAAAGCCTTATCTAACCCCCAAAAAGGATATAGCCCAATGCAGCAGGAGGATAAAAATAACTGAACCAGCATTCAGGCCATATCAGAAGCTTATCTAAAAAGCCACATTTTGATTGGGGCTAGGGAGCTCTCCCAAGAGAGGGCATTTCACAAATCTGGTGCCACAAATAAGAAGGCCCTGCTTTTTGTCAGCATTCACCATACTTCAGATGGTGGGAAAATCCAGAGATATTGAACAAAGCCCTGGAGAAGAGATAAAAGCACTGGTTGACATCCAGACAAATGAAGCACCTATGCTACAGGAGAAGCATCAATGCTTCTGAAGAGTTCCAGACTCATGCTGCACTGCTGTTTGTGGGTGGGTGGGTGGGGTGAATTTCAGTGACCTCCCCTTCCCTTGGAACTACTCTATGCCACCCCAAAAATATGTCCCTTGGGACTGTAAAACCTTCAGGAAGATATTTTTAATGACACAGAGTGCTTCTGAGGGATGGGGCGGTTGCTGAAATCCCCATGCTCCCCACTGTATGAGCAGAGGTGCTGAGTTAGCTATCTTTTCAGAAGCATTGTTGCTTCTCCCAAAGCACTGCTACTTTGTTAGTCTGGATGTCAGCCACTTTGCTAGTCTGAATGCCAGCCACTACAATCATGTTTGCAGAATTGGCAACCCTACTGATGAAGCATTCCCTATAGATTCAACACTTAAACCTAGCTTAATAGACCATTATCTAAACTTTTCAATAAGGATAGAAGTAACATTTCTCACCTCTTTCAAAGTTATAGCTGTATACCACCTACTGTAATACAGGAAGTAATACAGTTATACTGTAATACAGTTATAGCTGTATACCACCTACTGTAATACAGGAAGTAAAACTGAACTGACTGTTGACATTAAGTTCATATCCATTCATTATGTCTGAATGCCTCCAATTCAGATGAGATATGTGTTTAGAGAGGTGTGTGTGTGTGTGTGTGTGTGTGTGTGTGAACACATTAATTTTGGGGATATTTACTATGGCTCCAAAAGTCAATCCTATTTAGAGAAAGGTGAGTGAGAGAAATAGATTTCCTTTAACTATTGGACTACTCCATTGCTGCATATTTTTATATGTATTATTTTTCTTTAGAGTCACGTTGGCCAGTTTTAGAACCGTGGGTCCAATAGAGCCATGGTTCCGCATCCCCCATCCTCCCACTCTACATTAATCTACATCTTCATTAATATGTTTGGGAGATCTGCCTCTCTGCAGTCAGCAAGACTGCAGAGAAGCTGGGGAGCTGGCTTAACAGAAGGATAGCCCAGAGAGCCAATTGGGCTTCCTCCCTCAACTCTGGTTCTGTGGGGCCCAAATTGTGGTGCCAGCATTCGGATTTAATGCTGGCACTGCAGAAATGGAGTTTCTGGCCCAACTGAAGGTGAAGGGACCTTAGATTTCCTGTTACATCTGAATTTGGCCCTTGTTTGATGAAATGTTTGTGGCCCATTTATGGCAGGAAAGCTATACACTTAAAATAAACTAAACTAAAATAAATAAAATAAAACAAACACAGAATTTCATAATCGCATATAAAGCTATGGCTGAGCTCCAAAATATAGAAGCTTACTCAGTTTTTCTGGACTCTTGAGTAGAGATTGATAAAAATCAGCTGAGATGAGACAATCATTTTCCCCAAACTGCAATCTCAGAGCCAGCAGAAGAGCAAGTCAAGGCATTGTGTGAGGGAGAAGTGGTGTCTTCAGCCTATAAGCTACTAAGCTTAACAGCTGATAGCATACTGACTCTGTGCCTTCAAGGAAATGCAGTATTTCATGACACTTAGGATCTAATTGTAGCTTAAGCTGCAGTAGTGAAGTTCCATAACAATTTTCTTCAGGTCATAAAAGGGGAAGGTCCTTTAACCCAGACAATATCCCACAGTACCTGTCCAGATCAACTAGCCTAACATTATCAATGTGAACATGTCACTTTAATGGTGTTTCTAGTCATTGACGCTCCAGGTTGCTGGAAGCTAGAGATGAAATTTTATTGGGCATCATGAGGAGCCTAGTGAAAGTGGGGAAAAAATCATTTTTAAAAAACTGTGTGATGCAGAGCTTTCGTGTGCTGAGAAATTATTTCCTTTGAAGACTGCACTATGGTCTATTTCCCACCACAGAGATGGGGTCTTTTGTTAGTTAGTTAGTCGAGGGAGCTGTGGCATTTAGTTCCCTTTCTATAGGGTGCCTTTATTCCAGGGACAAGGACTCTGCTATAAGACTTACAAAGCTTTATGGCATACAGCAAGCAGTATATTTCCCATTTCTTCAACTCTGTTGTGGTGTTCTTAGATACAATATTGTCTGTTGTTAAAAGCACTAGGAGCACTGTTTGTAGCAGGAAGGAAAGATAAACTACTACAGCTTCAATAAAGTTGAAAACCTATGCAGATCTATCTATCTATCTATCTATCTATCTAAAACATTTATATACAGCCCAAAATGCAAGTCTCTGGGCCGTTTACAACAAAACAATAAAAACAGAAAAAAGATTAAAACATTATAATAATTAAAATTTAAAATGATAAAACTATTAAAAACACAATTAAAACAATATCTAATTAAAAGCCTGGGTGAATAAATGTCTTTACTGCCTTTTAAAAAGTTGTAAAAGATGGGGAGGCTCTTATTTCAAGAGGGAGCGCATTCCAAAGCCTCGGGGCAGCAATGGAGAAGGCCTGTCTCTGAGTAGCCACCAGAAGAGCTATGGCAACTGCAGATGAACCTCTCCAGATGATCTCAATGGGCAGTGTGGTTCATAGTGAAGAAGGCATTAAATACTCAGCCCAATACTCTCCAAGGTGACCCAGAGACCAACCTATCTGCGGCATTCTGGACCAACTGCAGTTGGAGACCAGCAAATGTACTAATGTTCTGAGATCATTTATCTCAAGAAATGGATGCAGCTGGCATATCAGCTGAAGCTGATAAAAGGCACCTCTAGCCACTGCCTCAAACTGGGACACCAGAGAGAGGTTTGTGTCCAGAAGCACCCACAGATTGCGTACCTGTTCCTTCTGGGGAAGTGTGACACTACCCAAAGCTGGCAGATCACACTTCCTCTGTCAATTCTCAATTGGAGACCATCCATCAGGCTGACCAAGGCAGTCCACTGCATAGCCCACCTGAAAGCCAGTCTGAAACAGGTCTAGATAATCAGTTTCATCCAAGACTGCTGGGAGTTGGGAGGCCACCACCACCACCCTCGCCCAGCCACGGAAGGTTGGAGACAGGCCTATGGTTGCTCAACTCTGAGGAATCCAGCGCAGGCTTCTTAAGATGTTGTCTAATAATTGCCTCCTTAAGACAAGGAGGCATCATGCCTTCCCTCACAGAAGCATTAATTATCTCTACTAGGCCTTCTACAACAACCTTACTGCCAGATAGTATTAGCCATGTTGGGCAAAGATCAAGAGAACAGGTGGTAGGCTGCATCGCTCCAAGCAGCTTGTCCACATCCTCACAAGTCACAAAGTAAAACTGAGCCAGCCTGACCACATAAGAGGAGTCACAGGACACCTTCGATTCAGGCACTGCAGTAATTGTGGGGTCTAAATCTAAGTCGGCCCATATATGAGAGATTTTATCCACACACAAAAACCATTAAACACATCACAGCGGGTAATAGATGGTTCCAAATTCTGATTCAAGGGAGGAGGGGCTCTCACTAGCCCTCTCACAACCCTGCACAAAATCTGCTGGATGTGAACTTATGGGCTGAAAAGAATCACTTCTTTACTGCCCGATCTATGCCACAGCATAGATCTTCAAATGTGCTCTATGTTGTAATCTGTCAGATTCAAGTTCAATCATCCTCAGGGGCATATCTAAGGTAGGGCAGGCAGGGCACGTGCCCTGGGCGCCAATTGAAGGGGGGCGCCATTTTTTAAAATTAAAAAATGGCCACCAAAAACAAAATGGCCAGCGCACATGCTCAAATGACCTCTGTGAGGCCCCAGGCCATGCCAGGCCTTACAGAGGCCATTTGAGCATGCGCAGTGGCCATTTTGTTTTCAGCGGCCATTTATTTTTATTTATATATATATATATATATATATATATATATATATATATATATATATATTTAAAATGGCCACCGCACATGCTCAAATGGTCTCTGCGAGGCCCTAGAGGCCTAGAGGCCAGCGGGGGGAGGGGGAACCTTTGCAGACCCCTCCCCCACGGCCTTTAGGAAGCCCCCAAAGGGGCTACAGATTAAAAAATTTTTTAAAAAATGGTACTATATACAGAGAATCAGGACTTGTGAATACTGAGCTGAAGCTTATGAGCTAGGATTGCATTCATTTGCTCTTACTTTGCTTCTTGTGATAAGTGAGTTAAATGCGATATCGAATCAGTGTGAAATCCTCCATATTAAGGCCCACTGGGAGTTTCTTGCTCTATTACTCTCATTTTAACTATCTTTCTGAAATACTAGAATATATTCCAAGCAGTGACACAGTTTACTCTGTATATCCTTTAATTATTGTCAGAGTATCTGGGAAAAGTCAAATTCTCCATTTATTTTTAATACTTATGTAATAGTGATGCTACAATGCATAGTAGAGAATTAGACAGGCACTTCTGTTTAGTTTTCCAAGTATACCTCCACATAGTATTTGGGTATTTCATGAGCCCCAGCATACTGAAATATGTAGTTTTCCAGTATTCTGGGGCTCATGAAAACCCCTCACCCCTGCAAAGGTGGGGTGTGACCGTGAGTCCAACCTCAACCAGATGGTGGTCCGTCCATGACAATGGGGAAATCACAGGAGTCCCCACCCACAGAACACCACCCTGATCAGAGTGAAAGACCAGATCAAGTGTGCAACCTGCAACGTGCATTGGTCCCAAGACCCTTTGGGATAGGCCCATATTTGTCATGGCCGCTATGAATTCCTGAGCCGCCCCAGACAAATCGGTCCCAAAGTGGACATTGAAGTCCACTTCATTCCTCTCCTATTTGGAATTGACAGGGGAAGTGTGACTCTTTTGGTCCTTTTGAACCTCTCAGTGGCTTTTAATACTATCGACCATAGTTTCCTTCTGAAGCAGCTGAGGGGGTTGGGGGTGAGAGGCACTGCTTTGTAGTGGTTCCACTCTTACCTCTCGGGCAGATTCCAGATGGTATCTCTCAGCGACTGTTCTTCAGAAACTGACCTCTGGTATGGTGTCCCTCAGGGCTCCGTATTGTCTCCAATGTTGTTTAACATCTACATGAAACCGCTGGGAGAGATCATCAGGAGATTTGGTGCAGGGTGCTATCAGTATGCTGATGACACCCAAATCTATTTCTCCATGTCAACATCATCAGGAGAAGGCATAACCTCCCTAAATGTCTGCCTGGAGGCAGTGAAGGACTGGATGAGACATAACAAACTGAGACTGAATCCAGATAAGAAGGAGGTACTTATTGTGCAGGGTTGGAAATCAGGAGATGATTTTGATCTGCCTGTTCTGGATTGGGTCACACTTCCCCAGAAGGAACAGGTACACAGTCTGGGGATGCTTCTGGACACAAAACTCTCCCTGGTGTCCCAGGTTGAAGCAGTGGCCAGAGGTGCCTTCTATCAGCTTTGGCTGATACGCCAGCTGCGTCCATTTCTTGAGATAAATGACCTTAGAACAGTAGCACATCTGCTGGTCACCTCCAGACTTGACTACTACAATGCACTCTATGTGGGGCTGCCTTTGTACATAGTCTGGAAACTCCAGTTGGTCCAGAATGCGGCAGCCAGATTGGTCTCTGGGTCATCTTGGAAAGACCATATCACTCCTTTCTTAAAAGATCTACACTGGCTGCTGATAAGTTTCTGGGCAAAGTACAAGGTTTTGTTTATAACCTATAAAGCCCTAAACAGCTTGGGCCTTGGGTATTTAAGAGAACATCTTCTTTGCTATGAACCGTACCACACATTGAGATCATCTGGAGAGGTTCATCTGCATTTGCCACTGGCTCTTCTGGTGGCTACTCAGGGACAGGCCTTCTCCATTGCTGCCCCAAGGCTCTGGAACACACCTCCTGCTGAAATAACTTAGAGCCTCCCCATCTCTTATAACTTTTAAAAGGGCAGTCAAGATGCATTTGTTCACCCAGGCTTTTAATTAGATATTCTTTTAATTGTGTTTTAATTGTGTTTTAATAATTTCATCATTTTAAATTTTAATTGTTGAGCTTTTATTGGTTGTTTTTATTGTCTTGTGAATCGCGCAGAGAACTTGTGTTCTGGGCAGTATAGAAATATGTTAAATAAATAAATATTGTTAGTGCTTGAAACCTGTTCGTATATGATGTAGTAACTCAATTCTGTACTGGCCCTATGCAACTCCTATCTGTTTATTTTAAGCAGGGCTTACACACCAGAAATTCACTTATAAGATGGGAGTGGAGGGATAGAGAAAGACAATTGTGGATTTTAAAAAGCAGTACACATGCATATTCATTTGTTGATGTCCCAGTTATTATATCTAGTGAGATTCTGTCTGTGATGACGCTAGGGAAGCATTTTCCACATAATTGCCATTTCTTTTGCTTTAGTCTACTATTAAGGCCATTTAGGCAAAGTCACTTAAAGAGCTCCCTCGCTCTTTTTAACCACATCTGCCGAATTAAATTCCATGCGCTGACAGTGAAGCTTTCAAAAGCTCAGAATCAATTCTTCAATCACTCCACATTCTTAGCTGTGATTAAAAACATGTGTCCCCTAATTAAGCTAACGAGAAATTGTTAATTGGCACAAAGCCCCCTTCTGTGCATGCTTGTTAATGTCACCGTCAGTTTGACAGGAGAAGGAATTTAAATGAAGGGCAGACAATCTTAACAGTCTTCAAAATTGGACTTCTGGATGTGGGCTTTGTCTGCAAAGCGATAGCCATCTATTTAGGGGTGAAAGGGCGGTGTGAGATGGAGGCGTGCCTCATGTAGCCAAGGTCAAGAGGAAGTAAATAGAAGAATAATGTGGGGATAACCATTGCTTCAGCTATGTTTCTTTGCGGAACGCATCACATTTGACTTTTTTTTAAAGCCTCTTCCTCATTTGTATCATGCCAATCACAAGCATACACAATCAGGACTGATACCAGTTATTCAATGGTAGAGGAAAAATAGAGGAAATTGGTGTGAAGTTGATGCCTGTCCACTTTCTAGATCAAGATTACAGACATAAGCTTTTCAAGAAGGCAGAACAGAATGTAACTTTCAGTTCCCAGCTCAGTTCACCACTTTGTCACCTAGTGATCTTCTGTCTTCCTTTTCCCTTCCTTCTTCCAGCTGTGAATTATTAGTAGCAACAGAGATATCACCAGTACAAACAGAGGGGAAGCTTGAGGGAAAGCTCTTCACTTTTTTGGTGGGGGAGACACTTTTGTGGGGAGAAAAATATGTTTTGCAGGACAGAAAAGCAGTTGGGGGAAAACTACTCAAATGCTTAGGAACTCTGACCATTGGTTCAACTTGTTCAGTATAGTCTACAGTGACTGGCAGTGACTCTTCAAGGTTTTAGGCAAGTGTCTTTCCAAGCTCTACCTGGAGATAATGGATTGATCCTTGGACCTTCTGCATGCAAAGCAGACACTCTACCACTGAGCTATGACTCCCGGCCTATTCAGGATCTGTACCCCTGAAATGGATTGCAATTCAAGACAGGCCAAAAGAAGACCTATGAAAGCAAGCTGCAATATCCCTTTTAGCCTATTTTCCAGTAGGCTTATGAGATCACCCAGCATTCTGTGTGTGTCCATGTGTCCCCCGCCATCAACTTCACAACGGCTGGACCAATATGAACCAAACTTGGAACAGTTGTAGGGACACATAGGGGCACCTCAACAGCTTAGTTTGTGATGATACTATCCACTCTGATCCAAGATGGCCCACATGTAAACTTTTGAGGTGCAAGTGGGCTAACTTGTGAACCGCTTAACCAATTTGAACCAAATTTGCTACAGTTGTAGGGACACATAGGGATGCCCAAATGGTATGCTGTGTGACAATGTCATCTGCTCCAATTCAAGATGGCGGCTGTGTGTACATCTGAGGCACAAGCAGGCTAATCTGTTGACTGTCTAACTGATTTAAATCAAATTGCATACAGTTACAGTGAGTGACTCACAGGCACACCTCAATGACATAGTTTGTGATGATGTCATCCACCCTAATCCAAGATGGCAGATGTGTAAACTTTTGAGGCACAAGTGGGCTAACTTGTGAACCATTTAACCAATATGAACCAAACTTGCTACAGCTGTAGGGACACATCGGAATGCCCAAATGGCATGGTTAGTGATGATGTCATCCACTCCAATTCAAGATCGTGTGTGAATATCCGAGGCACAAGCGGGATGATTTATGGACTGTCTAACTGATTTAAACCAAATTGTATACAGCTGCAGTGAGTGACACACAGGGACACCTCAGCAACATAGTTTGAGATGATGCCATCCACCTTGAAGATGGTGGACGTGTGAACTTTTGAGAGGCAAGTGCACTAATATTTATTTACTTACTTACTTATTTATCTATTTATTTATTGATTTGATTTGATTTGATTTCTAGACTGCCATTACAGAATAGCTCATGACTAATTTGAGGACTATCTAACTCATTTGAACCAAATTTGATACAGTTGTAGTGACAGACACATAGGGAAACCTCAATGGTATAGTTTGTAATAATGTCATCCACCCTGATCCAAGATGGTGGATGCATGAACATTTGAGCTGCAAGAGATCTAACTTGTGAACCTTGATTTGAACCAAATTTAGTCCAGTTGTAGAGACAGTGAAAGGAAAGTCAGCTGATTAGTTCTTACTAGAACAACTTGTTTTAAAGTATATATGGATTAATAGTTTTTGGTTGTTGTGTTCTCAGATAGGAAAAATGACTCCCAGGCCACGCAACAGGTTCACAAGCACTGAGGCTATTCACATGCATGTGCATAACTGGGCTAAGGAAGTCCAGCCCAGTTTTGCATGCCCATGTATACTACCAAGATCAGGCCCAAACCCAGTGGCACCATGGCACCGTGGCGTCAAACCTGCTTACAGAGTCTCCCTCTAAAACCATGGCTAACAGACAGCAGAGAGATCAGGGGAATCCATATAATGCACCACTCACATGGTGTATTATGGGATGTCTGGGGGCAGGACAAGACATCCCAGCCCCTGGCCCTCCCCATTGCTTGGGCCAGCAGGGAATCATCTGGGCACATGAGTAGTGCGCCCAGCAATGGAAGAGTGATCATCTGCAGGGAAGGTAGGTTTAACCTGCCTTCCCTGCAGCCCAGCCTCAAGCCCTTTCCACTGCTTGTGAGAAAGGGCTCGCTATCTATTCTACCTTGCACCCATATAGCTGGTAGATTCATCATTGTTTTCTTTTTCAGTTATGCTTGATAAATGAGCAAAGAGGCACCTTTTGAAGAGCTGGATCTCTTATATTAAGCAGAGGGAGAGAAACCGGCTCTATCTACCCCCAATACAGCATCCTTCTAGTAGCTATTGCTGGTGTCTACCTTACATTTCAATTTAGGTTTTAAGCACTTGGGGGGCAGGGGACCATCGTATATATGTATGTACATACGGATGCAAAAGCTGGACTTTGAAGAAGCAAGACAGAAAAAGTATTGACACTTTGGAACTTTGGTGCTGGAGAAGACTTTTGAGGATACCATGGACAGCCAGGAAAACAAACAAATGGATCATAGAACAAATCAATCCAGAATTTTCACTTGAGGCACAAATGAGCAGGCTCAAACTGTCATACTTTGGACATATTATGCAAAAACCCAGCTCCCTTGAGAAGTCCATAATGCTGGGGAAAGTAGAAGGAAAAAGAAGAGGATGACCAGCAGCAAGGTGGATGGACTCAATTACAACAGCAATGAATGCACCACTGAAAGACCTTAAAGGCCAACTTGAAGACAGATCATCCTGGAGAGAATCTATCTATGTGGTAGCTAAGAGTTGTCACCAACTTGCCTGCACTTAATCAAACAGTCTATGTATGTATGTAAACTGCTTTGGGAATTTCTGCTGAAAAGTGGTGTACTGCCACTACTACTACTAGTAGTAGTATTTTCATACCCTCTGTGCATACTGCATAGTACCAGTGTACTTAGGGAAACTAGCAGATGGATTGTGGTTGGCTGGGTAAATAGGATAGAGTGACAGGGAGCAGCAGGTCCATTTTCAGAAGTGAGGAAGCAAAGAAAAGCGTGCTCATGTGTACAGGGATGAGTGTTAGAGTCACAGCAAACTGAAAAAAATGAGACTAAATTGCAAAAGGTTGTGTATTTCAAGAGCATCCATTGTTATCACTTTTTGCCGGGAACATTCTGTATAGGGATGTGCGAACCGGTTTGAATTTGAACCGGTTCAAATTTGAACCAGGGTGGTTCGGAGGTTCAAATTTGAACCGAACCAGCCATCAGGTGCGAGCTGCAGGTTCGAATTCAAACCGAACCAGGGGGTGGTTCAATTTGAACCAGTTAGAAGGGGTTCAGACACCCAAAAATTGGTAGCATGGAAGCTGGCACCCGGGGTACCTGTCACCCAAACCCCAAAGCACTCGGACACTCGTAAACTTCAACAATTCACCAAAAATCAGCCCTTTGCCCAAATCCTTTGAAAAAATTCAGGTAGCTTCCTTGCCCCTACCTGGCACTACCACCAACCCATCACTGCTCTAGGCCACCCCTTTCCCCCTGACGTGAAGCGATACACCCTCAATTATACCTAATGGGGGGAAACCTTAAAGACGCGTAAACTTCAAAAATCACTTAAAAATAATCCCTTTGCCCAATTCCTTTCAAATAATTCTGATAGCTTCCTTGCCCACCCTAGGAACTACCACCCACCACACTCCACTCTACGACACCCCTTTCCCCCCGACGTGAAGCTATACATTTGCTGCAATCCTAATTATTCTCTATGAGGAATTCAAAAATACTTTAAAAATTCACCAATAATCAGAGGAGTGTCCAATTGCCTTGGGGTTTTGTGGGTGGTAGGCACCCCTGTCTGTCTACCACCCACCCCGCTTTTGTGCCCCTAGGTGCTCCACAATAGGGGATATGGACTGGTTCGGGTCCCATTATGCTCTATGAGAAAAATAATTAAAAATATTTCAAATATTCATTGAAAATCGTAGGACTGTCCTATTGCTTCAGGGTTTGAGTGGTTGTTGGCACCCATGGGTGCTCCACAATAAGGTATAATGGCCTCATTCGAGTCCCATTATACCCTATGAGAAAAAATAAAAATAATTTTCAAAAATTTATAAAAAATTGTACGAGTGTCCGGTTGCTTTGGGGTTTGGGTGACAGGTACCCCTGGGTGCCAGCTACCATACTTCCAATTTTTGGGTGTCCAAACTGGTTCTAACTGGTTCGAATCCGAACCGAACCAGGGGGTGGTTCGAACAAAACCAAAACCCAACCATCCCCTCCTGGTTCGAACCCGGTTCAAATTCGAACCAAACCGGGCGAACCGGTTTTGTGCACATCCCTAATTCTGTAATAAGTCTGGGAGTCAGAGAACCTGCATGCTGCTGCATCATGTAGAACCTGGTGAACTCCAGCGGCCTTGCTAGGTATGGAATTCTTAAGTCCTAGATTAATCCCACCCAACCAAGCTTCTCATTGGATCCTTCCCGGACAGCACAGATATGAATGCTTCCTGCCTGGGCTCAGGTCTTGTGTGTTTCAAGGTCTTCTTGGACCTAGTGTGTTTCCTGGTTTTCGCTCCTGCTTGGCTTCAACCTTTGATTTTGGCTCTGACATTTGGCTTGTCTTCTCTTGGTTCTTGTTTGTCTGCTCAACTCTGACCCTTGGCTTTTAAACTGACTCCCAGCTAGCTTCCTGCCCTCAGTTCCTGGTCTGTTTCATCACTCCTAATTCTGTGCTATGTCTTCCCGGCCCTGACTTCAAGGTTCAATCTACTGTTTCAGTGGTTGGGCAACCACTGAAACTTTTTAATGCCTCATAATAACCAGATATATAGCTTCGCCTGAGGAATAAACATATTTGATCTGAAATACAGGGTGGAGACAGCTATGCTCTGTGGTGCCTGGGGAGGGGCCAGATGTTCAAGATTATTAAGTCACCCTCTGATACTCCTAAGAGGCAGAAAGCAAGAAAGAATTCTTACAGTTCCATGTTTTGGTAACCTTGCTGACCCACCTCACACACTGGTCCCCCTGATATGATGAATCATATGATGAACTTCACCTAGTTCCCCCTGATCTAAATAATTCTGCAGCACTGGGGCATATACATATCATATCTATTATATATTTTGAAGATTTTTTTTAATTGTTTGGTTGGGTGGGTGGTTGGTTTGTGCAAAATAAAGCCATGCTTCCCAATGACCTACAGATACCAAATTTTTCATACACAATCCTGCTGCTGATATTAGCTACTTTTTACACTAAAATATGCTTGGTGGATATTTAATTATTGGGGGGGGGGGAGTGTTTTTTAGAAGACATTTGGAATATTATACTTCACTGTCACCTACAGATACCAATTTTTTCATAAACAATCCTGCATCTTAAATTAGCTGAATGCAAATTTAATATGCACCAGAATATGCTGGGGGAAAGGTTTTTTGTTTTTAAGAAGAAATTCTGAATATAACCATCTTATTTTGTTATTGTTCTCTGCAGCTTTTTAGCACACAATAATCAGATCAATAATTCCAAAATGACATCATGCCCAAGAGAAGCAGACCTTTTTCAGATTCAAATTTAGTATATAGTAATTATTCAATAAAACAAATAGTTTGAAGCTGACATCCTGCAATTTCAAACTGTTATTTTACTTCCCTTTTGCAAGCACATTAATACAAAATTCTATTACATATATTTTATTTCTTGAACTTTCCTATAAGTATAATCTCATCTGCAGAAAATGACTTTGCCTGTCAATGATGGGTTTCACCTTCTAGTATGTGAAATAAAGGTTTGCCAGACAAAAACCCTGAAGAAAAGTTACCTCTTGATTACTATACTATGTCAAATTCTATAGGTTTGGAAAAGAGCAAGAAGTCACTAGACCTAGTCCCATACCACAAGGCAGGAACATATCAATACTTGAATATATGCATACATACACGAGTCCCTCCCCTAATCACAAGGTGGTGGCTACTTGGACAGAAAATACTAAGAGATTTCAAATTTACACATTACACTAAATAAGCTATCTGTAAACCAGCGTGGGATTAAACTCTAACAGTGGGCAATAGCAAGAGACCACATGGACCACAAGGTTTTGTCAATCAGCAAATTGCTTAGTTGTTTTGTGCAAGATTGGTGTGAGAGGGTGATGGTAATGACAGCTCCACTGTGCTCAGAGCAATGATAAATTTCCCACTACAGGAAGTATGGAAACTCAGACACCATTGACTTCTTTTTTAAAAAAGTATTTTCATTGTGGGTGAAATTGCAGGATGAATGTCACAGAGAAAAATGACTGGGATTTTCAAACAAAGGCAGTTAGACAGCCATGCACTTAAATTTCAATTGGAGCTGTTTCCCTGGGTAGAAATACAAGATCTTTCACATCAGGTTCATACTGACAATAGCTGATAATAACAAATGTTTCTTATCCCCTTTCCCCACATTGGGACTGTGATATCCAGTAACACCAGTAAAAATAACACATTTAAATGCTGTCTCTTCTCCTCATGAGGTTATTTGACTTAGGGAACTCCTTTCTAATCCCAAACTAGCATTTTCTTCAAAGGACTGCCCAAACTGCAACACCAACAGTGAGCATCTGCAGAATGAATGATTGCCAATAAAGCATCTTAGTTTAGTTGTTGTTCTTTGTTATCTTCAAAGCTTTTATTTTGTCATTCTTTCAAGCTACTAACACAAACAAATGAGAGACAGGACTTCTTGTTGTTTTGCAAATTGGTAGTTTCTATGCTGAACTATTGAGAGAGCATGCTATTTCCAAATTATTTTAAAATTCCCAGTAGAAGTCTCCACCATAGTATGGATCATGTGCTGATGGGTTGTGAAGAAGCTATGCTGTCATTTTGCAGTTCATATCTAGTATTTCAGATAACCTTTCAGATAACCTTCAGATAACCTTGAGACCCAGCAAAGCTCTAACTGGGTGAGTTCAGATGAATGCCTGATGCAACATGTGATAAAGATGGAATCTTGCTGAGAGCACGCCTGATCTGACACCACAGAGGACATCCCAATATACAATATACACTAGGGATCTACATGAACTGGCAGACATGCCACACACATCAAGCACTTCCAGTTTGAAGCTGACTGGGGCGGCAAGGAGGTACGCTCCTGCTCCAAGCCAGTGATTTTAAAGAAAATGCTGGTGGGGAAAACATGGTGTGTGTGTGGGGGGGGGGGTAAAAGCACCCTCCCCAATCCTTAAAGGTAACCCCCCTGCGCCAAACCTCTGGACCTTCAGACCAGTTCAGCAGTCCACAAAAGGACTGCCAAACCAGTTTGTGCACATCCCTAATATACACTGTTGGGGTGTCCCTTAATCACATGAATGGGTATTTAAATAGGGTTTTGGAGCACATGTAAAGGGGTGATTCAGATGAAACCCCCACTCAAATGATAAAGGGATGTCCTGAGAGCACATAGGGGCATTCTTCCATGACACCCAGGCAAGCCCAACCTTATCACAGGGCCACCCCCAACCTTATTGCATCTGTCAGGTGGCGCTCATCTTCACAATATTCTAGAGAACCGTATGATCCCTGGGAAGCTTCTTAGAGATCAGCAAGCTCAGCAATGACAGACAAGCTTCCTTGAAAAGCAGCTTGCTTGCCCACTATTGGTCATCCTCTGCCATGCACAGCTGCAAGAGAACATCTAATGCAGTGCAACAGTGAAGCCAAATAGCTTTGACAGCTGCCTTGCTTTACCTGTGTCAATAAAACCTAGAATATGTTCCAGAATCCTTTGCATTGCCCCAATATTTTGGGGCAGATGTGGAGGTGTTATTTCACAGACATATCAGTATGAAAAGGATTCCCTGAAGGTAACAAGTTTGAAAAATGTTATTAAGGCCTTTATTCTCTAGATGAGTGGTGGACCTTCTGAGTTGCAGCCAATTCTAAAGGGCAGCCAAAGCTCTCCTATGACCAGAGGCGCTCCTACTCCCAGACCCTGTGGCCCCAGTCTGTGGCCTCCAAGGTCCAGGGGGGCTTCCTGCCCCCACCCCACTGCTGCCCTGTGGCACAAAACCATGGCATCAAAACTTCAATAATTCTAGCCGCCATGTGTGCAGACAGGGGGTGTTGGGAGTGAGCCAAGCAGGACTCCCCCACCCTGTGGGGGTGATGGCAGCAGCAGGGAGCAACCACTGGGCCTGACTGTTCGGCTCAGAGTCCCAGTTCGGCCCTTTTAGAGTAGAGTGTTGCAAGCCGATGATGTTGGGGCTTGCAACACTATTCCAACTGTGCAGGCACGCTGGAGCACTTCGCAGTTCTCAAGGGCCAGTGGGCTGAACAATCAGGCCCAGCAGCTGCTCATGCTCTGCACACTTCTGCCACCACAGGGGTGGAGGAAAGCCTCTTCGGCTCACCCCACACACACACCCCAGCTGTGCATATGGCAGCTAGAATTATTGAAGTTTTTGGCACTGCATTTTGGCACTGCAAGGCAGTGGTGGCCAAATCCAGCCCTGGGTGGCTGGAGCTGTGGGGACTGTGGGAATTGGGGGCTGTGTGGCCCCTGGAAGTTCCAGGATGCCCCGCACAAGTGTGTAGGGCATTCTGGAGAGACCCCTATGGCCAGGAGGCTGGTTGCAGAACTCAGGTAGAACACAGTATTTGATTGTGTGAATGACTTTGATGAGTCCTTCAGCACTGGGGTTTTCAGGTAGGGAATTCCCCAGCCTAATCTGGAAATACTAGGAATTTATCCTGATAGCTCCACATGCAAAGCAAGTGCTGCTGTCCTTCCCCTATAATAATTAGAGAAAATTGCGCCAGGCCTCTTCTTGTATGCAAATACTTTGCTTCTGTGGGTCCTTCTGCATCAGCAATTTTCAAGAGCCTTTTGCTGAATGTTCTCCTATATTTCTGCAGAAAATATGATCCAACAGTCCAGGGAGTTATCATGTATTGCCTAATGTAGGTGTCTAAAAGATAAAGGGATTCCCTTTTTTCATACCAGCTAACTACACAGGGACGTCAACATCCAAGATACTCTAGAAGATATTCCCTACTTGCAAGAACCTCTAGTATGGGAAGAGGAAGTTAGATCAGCAGTTATTACCAAGTCAGAAGGCTACAGGAACTGATGGAATAGCTACAGAAATATGGCAGGCAACAGAAGAAGTATCAGTCAAGGCTCTAACCAAACTATGCCAGCAACTTTGGAGAATGACACAGTGGTCAACAGATTGGAAGAGGTCAGTCTACATACCCATATCAAAGAAAGGAGAGTGCTTAAAACATCGCACAATATCCGTAATTTCACATGCTAGCAAAATAATGCTCAGGATAATCCAACACAGATTAGAGCCCTACGTGGAAAATGCCGGATATTCAATCTGGTTTCAGAAAAGGCAGAGAAACAAGAGACATCATTGTACATGCACGCTGGATAATTGAGAAAGCCAAAGAATACCAAAAAGAAGTCAATATGTGCTTTATTGACTATGTAAAAGCCTTCGATTGCATCAACCATGTCAAATTGTGGAATGTCCTTAGGAAAATGGTTGTCCAGGAACATCTCATTATTCTCATGAGAAACGTATACACAGGAAAGGAAGCTACAGTCCAGACGGAACATGGTGAAACAGACTGGTTCCAGATTGGGAAAGGAGTAAGACAAGGCTGTCTACTTACTCCTTATTTATTCAACTTATATGCTGAACATATACTGAGAGAAGCTGGATTGGTAGAAGTTCAGCATAGTTTTAAAGCTGGAGGAAGAAACAGCAATAACCTGTACTATGCTGATGACACCACTCTAATAGCAGAGAATGCAGATATTCTGCATGCTCTAGGTAATGAATGTCAAGGAGCACAGTGAAAAAATGGGACTACGACTAAATGTCAAGAAGACTAAACTAATGACAATGGGTACAGCAACCAGCCTCAGAATTGACAATGAAGACATTGAAGTGGTGGATAGCTTCTGCCTTTTAGGATCGACCATCAACAGTAAAGGATCCAGCAGTTAAGAAATATGCCACAGACTAGCACTTGGTAAGGTTGCAGTGAAGGCCTTGGAAAGGATATTTAGATGCCATGACGTGTCTATACCTACAAAAATTAGTATCGTTCAGACAATGGTTTTTCACTCTATGGATGCAAAAGCCGGACTATTAAGAAGCAGTATATTTTTGTTTGTTTGATTGATTGATTGATTTATATACTGCCCCTCAAAAATGACTCAGGATGGCTAACAACAAATAAAAACAATTAAAATCAATTAACAGTTAGAATCAAAATTAAATCAATTAAACAATTAAAATCATTTAAACATTAAAAACATTAACATTGAAATCATTTAAAACCAGCATTAAAAATTTAAACCTTAAATCCAATTGAAAGCCTGGGTGAATAAATGTGTCTTCAGCACCTCTTTAAAAGTTGCCAGAGATGGGGAGGCTATTATTTCAACAGGGAGTGCATTCCAAAATCCAAGAACAGCAATGGAAAAGGCCCATTCCCAAGTAGCTGCCAAGTGAGTTGGTGGCAATTGCAGGCCAGCCTCTCTGGATGATCTCAACAGGTGGTGGGGCTCATGGTAAAGAAGATGTTCTCTTAAATACCCAGGGCTTAAGCTGTTTAGGACTTTATAGGTAATAACCAGCAGCTTGTATTTTGCCTGGAAACATATCGGTAGCTGGTGCAATTCCTTCAACACAGGAGTAATATGGTCTCTCCTAGATGACCCAGAGACCAACCCGGCTGCCGCGTTCTGAACCAACTGCAGTTTCCAGACTACGTACAAAGGCAGCCCCATATAGAGCACATTGCAGTAATCAAGTCTGGAGGTTACCAGCAGAAGTACCACTGTTTTGAGGTCATTTATCTCAAGAAACGGATGCTGACATGGAGAAATATATTTGGGTGTCATCAGCATACTGATAACACCCTGCACCAAATCTTCTAATGAACTCTCCCAGTGGTTTCATATAGATGTTAAACAGCATCAGAGACAATATGGAGCCCTGAGGGACAGAACAGAAAAAGCATTGACACTTTTGAACTTTGGTTCTGGAGAAGTCTTTTGAGGATACAAGTCCATAATGCTGGGAAAAGTTAGAGAGAAGAAAAAAGAGAAGAAAAGGACAACCAGCAGCAAGGTGGATGAACTCAATTACGACAGCAATGAATGCACCACTGAGAGATCTTAAAGGCCAAGTTGAAGACAGATCTTCCTGGATAGAATCTACCTATGTGGTTGCTAAGAATCGACACCGACTAAACAGCATTAATCAATCAATCAATCAACTACACTGAGCAGAAAATCTGCTGAAATGCCTATTGACTAAAAGAAATTCTCATAAACACTTTGGCATTCTGTTGAGGCTCATAAGAATGGCATTGTGAGTAGGAACTTCTTATAGACTCTGAAGAGCTCATATATTTGGATGTTGTGGTGTCACCTGCTCACTTTAAAATGTAGTAACCATCTGATTTAGGATTCACTGCTGATTACATCCACATCATCCTGTTTTCCAGTACCCTTGAATTTCTTCTAAATGATGACATCTCAAAACAAGTAGTACATTTTAAACACTCAAAGTCTGCTTCTGGAGTTAGTTCCAAACAATATAGAGCAAGGTTGCCCTGCAAAATGTAAAGGCAAGGTAATGTGATTTATTAAGAATGGGATATAGCATCCTACATCCCATGCCTATTCACATGGCAAGAGCCAGGTCAAATCTGAAGCTTCACTTGGATGAGAGATCACTGGGATCACTCTGAGGTCCATTTGTGGGGGGAAAGGCAGGATACAACTGCAATAATAAAAACAGCGACAGATTTGTACATGGGTTTGCTACCTTATAATCATAAGTTTAAAGGTAGAATTTTCCCATTGTGCCTTTCTCATTCACTGCTCCATCAGTCCTGCTTTTATTTTAACTGTTTGCTCCTTTCTGACCATGGCAGCATGCAGACATATTTTTCCTACACAGAAAATACTTCTGAATAGGAAATACTAGGCAACCTATGTGTAGATTGATATGTTGGGTGACTGCCTGGATTCCAATGCACATGTTTAGGATTGTCAAATGTGAACATATACAGTCCTCCATCAGGGAAAAGCATAATGTGTGAAGTAGACCTAAAGTTTTGGAGGTGGAATCAATAGCAAATAACCTTTGTCTGGCTGCCTCTGAAATGTACTGAAAATGTACTGCCTCTGAAATGTGCTTTTCAGACATGGATATTGGCTCCCAGCCAGAATTGGTTTTACTAGTTAGATCTGTGGCCAGCTGGAAATGCCAAATCTTACTCCAGGTCTCAGTCCCACCTGTAGAAAAATGGTATTTTTTCTTTTATCCTTCCTTCCTTCCTTTTGCAAACCCTATTAATGCCTTTTGTGTGGTCTAGCACTGTGGATCCAAGCCTGTACCATTATATTAGCCCTATATAATAGGACGAATACCACCACCACCTACTACTACAATGACGAAGAAGAATATTTATATGCTGCTCTTCAAACAAAGTTCTCAAAGTGGTTTACATAGAAAAATAAGCAATACATAAATAAGATGGTCCCCTGTCCCCGAAGGACTCACAGTCTAAAAAGAAACATAATGCAGATACCAGCAACAGCCACTGGAGCGATGCTGTGCTGGGGATGGATAGGTCCAGTTGCTCTCCCCCTGCTAAATATAAGAGAATCACCGCTTTAAAAAGGAGCCTCTTTGGAGGAGTATACCTATAAAGCCCTTAACAGCTTGGGTCCAGGGTATTTAAGAGAGCACCTCCTTTGTCATTAACCCAGATGCCTATTAAGATCATCTGGTGAGGTCTGGTTATAGTTGCCACCATCTCATTTGGTGGCAACTTGAGCCTTCTCTGTGGCTGCCCTGGGGCTTTGGAATATGCTCCCTGTGCAGGTGGAATGGGTCTTCCAGCCTCCTCCTCACATACATTCCAAGACCTATAGCTCCAAGACTGATTAGCTGCCTTGTCTTCAAGAGCTCCTTGGCTAAATGGTACCAAGCTGTGCCTTACTCTTGCTCGGAGGTCCTTTTTCCAAGCAAAGTTAGCCTAAATATGGCCTCTTTGCTAGAGTCATTGTACACAGCAAAATGTTAGACTTCCCCTTTATTTGTCTGCATTTGGTTCAGATTCTGGTCCACTGTTCCTTTTCAGTATGAGTTTCCATAGTCCAGCATAGTCCAAAATAGGCCCTCATCAACATTGTACATTAACCCTAAATATCAAGTTATGTGTGATATAATTATTCCAGACTGAAAATATTAAGAAGTACATTAAGAAGCATAGTAGTGTTAGAAGGGTAATTACTCCATGTATTGCCTTCATCTCTTGGTTAGGTATTTTAACAGACACCTGTATCAAAGTTTCAAACAAAGCTTTATTTCAGTGCTAGCAAAAGCTTTGGGGTTTGGCCGCCTGACCAGTCTGGCAGGGCAGCCCCCTTTTTATACCCTTGAGTAAAGAACTTCCGTACCTGTGCATTGCATACAAGCTAAAGTGTTACTTTAACCCCAAAGGTTCCAATTTGCCTACAAGTATTATATTTTCCATTTACACTCTTAAGACATCTGGCTTGCAGCCTTGGTTTCCGCTCCCTGTTGAGACATACCCTTAAGCAGTGCCATCATAAAATATCCTCAAGGCATGGGGGTTATCTACCAACAGCTGCAGGCTTCACTGATAAGGCGTGTATCAGTTAGCTAAGTACTGTGCAAACCAACCGTGCTTTTTGGCTGTTGAGAGCTATTGTGGATATTCCAACAGTAATCAGCCACTGAATCCATTCTTCCTGAGACATTAATCCTTAGTCAACAATTTTTCTTGGTTTCAGGTACAGGTGAACCCCATTATCTACTGGGGTTCTGTTCTCCACTACAACTTCAGATAACAGAACCATGGATAATGGAGCATTGTGATGAAATGAATGGAGGGATTAGGTTCCTGGAGGCTGGAAAATGGGCAAAAATTGGGTGGGACAAAAAATAGCGAAATAAAGTGCCCTACTGTGGTCTGTGGGTCTCCAGCTGTCTAGGAATGCACCTCCCCAGTCCCAAATGCACCATTTTCTGGTGAAAAATCTGGGGAAATGTTTTTAAAAAAATCAAATGAGCCACAAAATGGCTTCTTTTCACAAAATGGTGGCCGGAAATAACTGCCGAGGTTATTTCTGGTCATCCCGAAACTGCACATATGTGCATGTGGATATGTGGAATTGCGAATAGCAGTACCATGATTAATAAGGTTGACCTGTATTTCCTTTGCCAAGCTCATTCTCACATGCTTGTTGAAAACTGATATTCTCTACCAGAGAACCATATTTAGTTTTACCTAGAGCAAAAACAGATGTGATGAGGACAGCTATATTTGTTTTGTACATGCCGCCTCATGCATGTATAAAATAGGGGTGAAGATCAATAATGTAGGCCCTAGTTCACCACAAGTTACACTTTTGTAATGAGGAAAATATGGTTGCATCATATAATCCCTTGCAATGCATGAGAGGAAAAGGGGTAATTTATTTGAAAAAGATGCTCCATTCTTTGAATATTATTTTTATTCAAATATATCATCATTCCTCTAAATTCTGTTCTCTCTGCCCTCTCACTGTTTCCCCTTCTGGGCTCAGAACAACAGTTGGATCTTCTAGCAGAGTATCTAAATCAGGTTTAATACTAAACTGTGCCTTGTAAAATGTCTACCCTACAGAGACAGCAGCACTTCCAGTGGTAGGCCCTGCAGTAAATTAGCAGATAAGTGCAAGATCCATGTCTCACTTGCCATTTTTCAGCTCCTTATT
Organism: Hemicordylus capensis; assembly: GCF_027244095.1. Taxonomy (NCBI): domain Eukaryota; kingdom Metazoa; phylum Chordata; class Lepidosauria; order Squamata; family Cordylidae; genus Hemicordylus; species Hemicordylus capensis. Next base: position 62,487,832 of record NC_069660.1, read on the forward strand.
TAAACTGTGTTGTACAGTTGATTTTTGTTGATAAACAGCTGCTCTGAAAAACCTTTCTTCAGAGAAGAAACTTCAGATTCAAGTTCTTTTACTTTACATCATTCTCATCTATCTATCTATCTATCTACCAACCATTATATCCCACCTTCCTAAAGAAGTCAAAGTGGTTTACAAACCGTAATTAAAACCATCAGCAAAAGCAGGGATAAGAAGGAATACCAGAACATTAAAATACAACAGGATGGAATACAATGAACCACACCATCTATTGAGATCATCTGGAGAGGTTTGTCTGCAGTTGCCACTTGATCCTCTGGTGGCTACTCAGGGACAGACCTTCTCCGTTGCTGCCCTGAGGATTTGGAACACACTTCCTGCTGAAATAAGAGCCTCCCCATCTCTTACAACTTTATAAAAGGTAGTCAAGACACATTTGTTCACCCAGGCTTTTAATTAAATATTGTTTCAATTGTGTTTTTAATAGTTTTAACATTTTAAATTGTAATTGTTGTAATGTTTTAATCTTTTTATCGGTTTTTATTGTTTTGTTGTAAACCGCTCAGAGACTTGCATTTTGGGTGGTATAGAAATGTTTTAAATAAATAAATAAATAATATGAGAAGAAGACACATGGACTCTGTAGAAACATGATCCTAAAGCCAGCTAAAAAAGAAATTTCAGTTTACACCAAAAGACATGCAGTGAGGATATCTCATGTGGAAGAGAAAGTAGTAGTAGAATGACTATTGAGTCTTCAATGTGTTTGTAAGATGAACCTCTATTGCTGATGGAACACACAGGAGTTCCATCTGTTTAATATCTCCATTTAAATATTAAACCATTGTCAAGGAACTGCGTGTATGATGAGAGTTAGCCTCCATTATCTTGAAAGCAAGAGCACCATGTCTACAGCATCCACCGGACCTGCCCTTCACCAATTTCTAATCCTGTCTGATACAGGAAAAATAGACACTTTGCACCTCAACTCCCTCATGGGGATGGTAACTGGAAAACTCTTGAACTACGGACTGGTGGCAACCCCACAATCGCCTCTACCCCCTCGGGCATCCCACCTCCACATTGGCTGAGGAGCTGTCCACCTGAGCCCTCATGGCCTACCTGATTGGTGGAGGGGGCTCACCATCCATCCAGGTGCTTTACCTAAGGAGCCCTTTAAAAGTTGTGTGTTGCCTTTGTTAAGATGTAAGCTATTTCCCATCGACATGCTCAACCACCCAACACCAAAATATCTAAGTGCTTTGCTTAGGCTTTATAATGTGTTAGGAGCTAGAAATGACTTTTGCTCTATTTTACTAATGCCTGCCTACTCCCCTATCCACCTTGGTTCTTGTATATTAATAGCATAATCTTTTAGAGAGAACAATCTCACCTCTTGTGTGTGCATATACATAGACTCTGGAGTCGTCACTCCCCATGAGCTGACTGCTTGTTTGAGCTACTTTAAAGAGAAACTCACCTAAATGGGATGAACTGCTCCCGGCTCCTGTTCTGTAGTGATAGAGGGGTTCCTCAAAAGTGTCTGGGGGGAGGTGTTCAGACCCAGACTGAGTTCTCTCTGGAAGCAGTGAGTGGTGGCAGCGACTAATGGATGCCCCACTGGAGCAGGGGTGAGTGAGTGAAACTACCTAAACTCCAGTAGGGTCTCCTTTACAACAATCTAATAGGAGGGGCAGATTCATGAGGGGCAAGACAGTCCTTCAAATATCATGAGCCCAAATGGATTAGGAACTTAAAAGTCATTATCAGTACCTTGAATCCTGTCCAGAAGCAAACCGATAACTGATGGAACTGTGCCAGAATATGTTCTGAAAACTTCGCACCAGTCAGGATTCTTGCAGCTGCATTTTGTACTTGTTGCAGCTTCTGAATGGTCTTCAAAAACAGCTTCACACAGAATGCATTACAATAATCCAAATACAATGTAGCAAAGTCTGACTGAGATAGATACGGGCACAGCAGCCAAAGCTAGGCAAAGGGACCCCAGGCCACAACCATCACCTGGCTATCAGGAGAACTCCAAAGTTGAAAACCAGCTTCTTCAAGGGGAATGCAATCGGGGCGCACCTAAATAATTTCAGATTCTGGTCCTAGTGGCCTTACAGTGGGCCTTCCCTTGTTTGGGGGCTCCTCCTTAATTGTCCCTCCTTATCAATTAAATTTTTCAAAGTAGTTTACATAGAGAAACAAGATGAGAGGGGGATGTCTGGTGAGTTTAACTCAAGACCAGCTAAACTCAAGGCTGCAACTTAGCTACAGCACGCTCCTTAGCATGATACCTTCACCTCAGCCCAACCATTTCCTTCCCTCCCTCTCAAAACTATGTCCCTGAGGGTTTTAGGGGGCAATATCAGGAAGATAGTTTCAAGAGGCACAGGGAGCTGCAGAGGGAAGGGGAGATTGATGAAAATCACCTCCCCACTTTCATGCAAAAGAAAACCCTGGTGCATTAGCAAACAGTTAGTCTGGATGTCAGCCACTATTCCTATGTCACTGTACTACAGGCTGTAATAAAGGCATTATTATACTGGCGATTTTATTTCCAATCCCTTTCTGAGTAATCATTATCATTAAATTTGCCACTGGACACTGAGATGTGTGTTCACTATACTGTCCTTCAGTAACCTCCTATTGTCATTTTTTATAATGTAACTTCATTCTGTGTGTCTCACAATGAGGCTATTCACACGGTCCACCGAAATCAGGCTAGGGGAGCTTAGCCCAATTGAAGTGGACCGTGAGAATGACCAGGCTCGCAGGCAAGCCCGGTGTCCTCCAGGCTGTTAACCCGCCAAATTACCCCTCCCCTTAAACTGGGTTTGTGGAGCGAGCGCTCCACAAACCTGGGCTTTTTTATAGTGAGTTGCTGCAGTGCGGCTCTGCACCACACCAACTCATGAGGAGACCCCCGACTGGGAGGCTGAAAAGCAGCCTCCCGGCTTGGGGGTCTCTCCAGCATGCCCTGCACACTCACACAGGGCATGCTGGAGCTTTTGGGGGCCGTGCAGCCCCCAAACTCCTCAGCCCCTGCCGTCTCCATGACAGAGCCAGCAGTCATGTGGGCAGCTCCTGCGGCCACCCGGAGCAGACTGACTGCTCAACTCTTCGCAACCCCCCTCATGGCTCTTCTCACCGATCGTGAGAAGAGCCTCAATGTCTGAACACCTGCATTATTTTGTTTAAAAAATTATTAACTTATTTTTATATTGGCCAAAACTTATATCTCTGGGCAGTTTACAAAAATTACTCATGTGGTTTTACTTTCTGAAGCATTACATCAGAACGTGGCATCATAAGGATCACCCTGTTTACTATGTTGTATCTAAGTGTTGTGTGTGCATGCACACCTTATATAAGGAAGTCATTTCCAAAAACATGGTTTTAGCTCCAGTGTGTAGCTCTTTTCCCTGTACTGATACTGTAGTGTGAGGTTTTCACTTGTGGTATGGCTAAACTCCCAAATCCTTTCCTTCATTTTCTTTTGTTTTTTGTTACAGAGTATCCAATGAAGAATCCAATGAAGAATAACAAGGGTGTCCTGTAGTTTAAAGGTACCATTGAGTCGGTGTCAACTCCTGGCGACCACAGAACCCTGTGGTTGTCTTTGGTAGAATAAAAGAAGGGTTTAACACTGTCTCCTCCTGCACAGTATGAGAGAATGCCTTTCAGCAGTGCTAAGCTAACATGTAGTGCTAAGCTAACATCATAATAATTATGACACATGCTTTAAGAAGGACGTATCCATCTGTGGTTGCCCTACCTGTCACCTTTACAGCTAGTCTGTGTCTTAACAGGCAACATCTGGCCTTTAGTGAACAAGTCTTATTAAAGAATCTTCTTTTAATGAACCTATTTAAATCCTAATGGCTGCTGGCTAACTTCACTTACAATGTTCCAGTCCCTTACCTGTCACCTGCTCCGAGAACGGATGCTGGAGTCAGCTCTGTCTGTGGCTGCCATTCACTCTTTTATAAACAAACATAATTGCATGTAATAAGCCCATAATCCAGTAGGCACAGTCTCTGCTTGCCAAATCCTTGCCAAGACAAACTGTTTGTTTTACACCAGCGCCAGTAAACTCTTATCATTGCAGCTGTCCTCTCCATTGAGAGTTTCTCATTGCAAAGATCTAATTTCCCCCCCCCTCAGATTCTTTGAAAATGTAAATCTACTTTGTACATTGTTAATTTGGGCCTTGATCTTATTGCTTGCCACCCATAGTAGTCTAGAAAGCTGGAAGACTGGGGGGCTGGAAGAGTTCATGGAATGGTTTCTATGGTTCAGATAACTGGAACCAGCTGTGGAGACATAACATGTTTTCTGTGGTCCAGGCTGGGGTGTCGGGGATTCTCTTTCTATTTAGAGGGAAAGGGCTAAAAGAAAAATGTCCATCTTTTCTAAGAGGAAACAGGTTTGTTGAAACAGGATTGCGAAAGAAATCTTGTTAAATCCGAACATCTGGAAATATATTTATTTCATTATTCATTTATTTTGAATTTCTAAGCCACACAACCCCAGAGGCAGAGCTACAATAGGGCAGACAGTCTAAAGCAGGGATTCTCAACGTTGGGTCACCAGATACTGGACATCAACTCCCATGATCCCCAGCCCCAATGGCCTTTGGTTGGGGATTATGGGAGTTGAAGTCCAATAACATCTGGGGACCCAACATTGAGAATCCCTGGTCTAAAGAACCCACACTGCCTGCCTCTGGAGCTGTCTCATCCTGCCTTGCTTGCCTCCCTCTGCCTTGCCTCCCACACTTGCCAGCTTAACAGCAGCTCCTGCTGCTGTCCACTGTTGTGCTCCTCTTCACGATAGTGCGCCACACTGCCTATCCCTGGTGCAGCAGGATGCTCCTGCAGCCCACTGCTGCTTCCCAGTCATTCAGGGTTCTGACAGTCATAGGAACATAGGAAACTGCCATATACTGAGTCAGACCATTGGTCTATCTAGCTCAGTATTGTCTTCACAGACTGGCACCGGCTTCTCCAAGGTTGCAGGCAGGAATCTCTCTCAGCCCTATCTTGGAGAAGCCAGAGAGGGAACTTGAAACCTTCTGCTCTTCCCAGAGCGGCTTCATCCCCTGAGGGGTATATCTTGCAGTGCTCTCACATCAAGTCTCCCATTCATATGCAACCAGGGCAGACCCTGCTTAGCTATGGGGACAAGTCATGCTTGCTACCACAAGACCAGCTCTGCCTCTCTGTCCTGGGGCAGCTGGGAACAAGGGCATGTGTGTGTGCACACTCTTCATTCCCAGCTGCCTCAGGGTCAGAGCAGGCTGGAGCATGGCTTCACGGGTGGTAGGAGCATGCCTCTGCCATTGCTGGGGGCAGGGTGGCCTCCTCCACCATGTCTCAGCCATTATCAACACTGGGATTATCTGCCACCAGTGTAGAGAGCATGTCACCGCGACGGGACGGCTGCCCATGAGCACACAGGCTGCCCATGCTCTTCCTATGCCACTACCAATACCCTATCTTCCTGTCATGTACACCTTGTGAGATGGCCTATAACTGGGCACAAAATAATCCTTTGCTCCACCCTTACACGTCTCCCCTGCCTCACCACCAAACTCCCCCTCCCAGGAAATGCTAGGGAGAAGGCCACATTCTTTACAATTTCTATTAATTTCACTGGGAATTAAGAACAAAAGAAGAGCCTTGCTGGATCAAGCTCAAGGTCTACTTAATCCAGCATCCTGTTTCTCACAGTGGCAAATGTTTCTGGGAAGCCCACAATCAGGAGATGAAGGTATGCCCCATCTCCTGCTGGTGCACCCCTACAACTGGTTTGCAGAAGCACCTTGCCTCAGAACCTGGAGGTAGCCTATAGCCATCAAGACTGCTAGCCATTGATTTGTCTGGGTTCTTTTATACGAAAGTAAAGTTGCATGAAAGCATCAAATTGAAATGGTACAATAGCACTGCTTGGTAGATTTTTCTTTTCAGAGGATGAATTTTCCTTTCAAAGGAATGAATTCAAGGCTATTAGACAAGGCAATCAGGGAAACCCATCCTCATCCTTATTCGCACTGTAAAGCTGTTCTCACATACACCCTAACACAGGCTAGAGAAGTGCAGCACCAGTTAGGCAGTATGTGAGAACTGCCAGGATCGGGCCCAATCCCAGCGGGGCAACACCACCTAGCCCCAGGGGCATATCTAAGGTAAGGCAGGCAGGTTACCACTTGAAGGGGGCGCCATTTTTAAAAATTAAAAAATGGCCACCAAAAACAAAATGGCCAGCGCGCATGCTCAAATGACCTCTGTGAGGCCCCAGGCCATGCCAGCCCTCACAGAGGCTATTTGAGCATGTGCAGTGGCCATTTTGTTTTCAGCAGCCATTTTTTTTTTAAATTAAAAAATGGCCACCGCACATGCTCAAATGGTCCCTGCGAGTCTCTAGAGGCCAGCGGGGGGAGGGGAACCTTTGCAGACCCCTCCCCCACGGCCTTCAGGAAGCCCCCCAAAGGGGCTACAGATAATTTTTTTTAAAAAATGGCACTATGTACAGAGAATCAGGGCTTGTGAATACTGAGCTGAAGCTTATGAGCTAGGATTGTATTCATTTGCTCTTACTTTGCTTCTTGTGATAAGTGAGTTAAATGCGATATCGAATCAGTGTGAAATCCTTCGTATTAAGGCCCACTGGGAGTTTCTTGCTCTCTTTCTCTCATTTTAACTGTCTTTCTGAAATACTAGAATATATTCCAAGCAGTGACACAGTTTACTCTGCATATCCTTTAATTATTGTCAGGATATCTGGGAAAAGTCAAATTCTCCATTTATTTTTAATACTTATGTAATAGTGATGCTACAATGCATAGTAGAGAATTAGACACACACTTCTGTTTGGTTTTCTAAGTACATCTCCACATAGTATTTGAGTATTTCATGAGCCCCAGCATTCTGAAATATGTAGTTTCCCAGCATTTTTTGGTCTGGCTATGTCCACTGCTAAATAGGTTTTGAAATATTAAAAGATTAACGAGCTTGACTTGTATTTTTGAGCTGATATTATGGTAAAGTTATCTGAAAGATGTGTGTCAGATGTTTGGACAGGGGGCGCAATTTCAGTGCTTGCCCTAGGCGCCATTTTCCCTAGCTACGCCTCTGCCTAGCCCCCCTTTAAAGCCCAGCTCTTCGCTGGGGTTAAGGGCTCGAGTGAGCACTTAACACATGTTCCAGAACTGTGTGTTCGCTGGAGCTACGTTCAGCCCCAGAGGACACAGAGATGAGAACCTAGACCATGTGATCGTTCATCTGAGAAGAAGGTGAGTGCAACCAGCCTCCCCCCGCCACCTACCCACCACCCTACCCACCCAGCTGCAGTGACTCCCGCCCAGCCGCCATATGGGAGGAGGGGGTGCTCTCTTTTCTCCGCTTGCAGGCTTCCCAGATGTAGCTAGTTGACCATTGTGTGAAGAAGGATAGGGGTGTGCACAAAACTGGGTTGCCCAGTCTGGTTTGAATCTGGTCCAGACTCAAACCTGATTGGGCATGTTTGGTTTTGGCACCCTCCGAACCTCCCTGGTTCGGTTCATGACCCAGCCATGCAGAGGCCCATTGGGCATGCACGGCGGCCTCCAAAATGGCCTCTGCAATGGAGGGAAGTCCTGGGATGAGCCAATGACTGCCCAAACTGGGCAATTTGGGCATAAAAGGAGGCCAGTGGGGGGAGGGGGTACTTCTGGTGTCCCCCCCCCACTGTTGCAGTGACCCCCCAGAGGTGGTGAGTAAATGGGGGGGGGGGGGTTTAACTGAGAACTCCCTAAACAGGCTGGGGTTGAACCATCAAACTGAACCAATTCGATATTGAACCATCAAACTGAACTGGTTCGATGCAAAAAATGTTCGGAATCGAACCTGTTTGCACATCCCTAAAGCAGGATGCTGTACTTATTTGGCCTGATACGGCAGGTCTTTTGAATGTTCTTAGTTGCTAATATAGGATCTGGCTCCTAAAATGATGCAGCACCCAGGGAAGAGAATCCAGGAAAAAACATAGAAACACTGAGATTTTCCAAACAGTGATTTACTCCAGCTTCCTTATGCTTAGGGTAGGGGCCATTCATATGAAGGAGGAATTTACAGTGACCAGTATGGCAATAGTAAGATGTCATTCATGTATCCAGTGGCATTATTCAGCTTACGGATTACCCTTAATGCATTGTAAATGAGTACTAAAATAGTTGCAATTTTAAAAATGCTTTGGTGGGATACTCTGTCATTTCCCGCTCTTTTTTAAAAAAGTTGCAGCATGGTGCTCTACCACCAGAGAAGCAATTCTTTTTTAAGAAGTGGAGAAACTCTTGGAAAGCGAAATTAGAAATGATGAATATCCTGTGGAGATATTCACAGGAATTAGAAATTAGAAATGATGAATATCCTGTGGAAGAGGAGGCGGGAAAGGAAAGGCAGCAGGAGGTGATAGTGGCAGCAATGTGAACAGCTCAGATTTACTTTGATTTTTCCTTATTTAGGCTTATATGCACATAAAGGCAGTTTATATACTCTCATCCTAACTTGTGCTAAATTAAGCCACCTCCACCCCCACCCCCCACAGTAAGCTGGCAGTCTGGAAAAACTCCCAGTCTAGAAAAGCATAAAAAGAGAGAGAGACTTTTTTGTCTTCCAAAGAGGAAGGGGAAATAGTGTCTTGGAATCAGGTGTGTCTATTGCAATATCATGTAATGAATTGATGATGACCTTTATAGGAGACAGAATAATGGGCTTCATGGGTAACTTCTCTGGGCCAATATAGTAATTTTTATGCCTGTATATCAATCTAAGGTTTAAATGAGTAGTCACTCCTTTTGGATTATAATGTTGGCATCAAGCTCTGTTGAATTCCACACTACAGCACAGCGTCATCTTAACCACTGGGAGTTGTGAAGATCGGTAATGGCTTCAAAGGGAAAGTAAAGTGTGTATAATTCAGTCTTTTGTAACTAAACGTATTAAATGCAATTATTCCAAAATTATATCTGCAGTCTCTTTCCAATCTGTCTTTGAAAACAAATGGAACCTAATCCACACACACACACACACACACACACACACACACACACGGTAGGCCATTTTTATACTACTGAAATGGAAAAAGTGTCACTCTTCAAAGCAATTTATTCCTAATTACAAAATTGCTTTATAAAGAGGCCCTCATGGGAAGAATACAAGGTATAGAATCAGGAACTCAAAGGAGGATGTGAATCAAATCATTATTTTGTTTAAAACTCAGATGCGCCAAAAGCACTTAAAGTATTTTATTGCTCTTGTGCTTGATAAAAATAATTTATATTGTATAATTTAATTTTCTAATTAGTAATTAACTTTTTGTGGAATAAGTCTTTTTAAAAACCTCCAGCAGGGTGTAAAATCTCACATGTTTGAAAACCAAAAATGTCTGAAATAGCAATTTTTCTGGGGGTTGTAAAGAAATTAGATGCCCTTTTGAACCAAGGACTGAGGCGAGTGGAGATTGCACAAGATTGCACAACATACTTCCAAACTGTTCCTTACCAGTGGGGAGGCTTGTTCTTTGAAGGAGGGATGTGGGAGAGACTCGGTCAGAAAAACTGTGTATTGTATAAACATAAAGTTCTTCATGTGAACAGTATTTCTTTGTGAGAACTGCCATTGAAATATTTGCCTAATGAAAAACTAAAAGGAGATTTGGGATTTCCTCTTCAGGCAAAATATCTACCAAAAAATTGAAGGAAAGCAAAGCAAAGCAAAACAAACAAACAAACAAACAAACAACCTTTCCAGTAAAACAAGTGAAAATAGTTTGGAAGGCTCTATACACCCATACATGATTTATTTTTCACTGAATTTTGCCTAAAGTGTGCCATACAAAGTAGGGATGTGCAAATCGATTTGGGTACAAAACAATTTGTACCCAAATCTAGCAGTTTGGGGTGATTTGTGGACAAAACAAACTGCCTGTGCTAGCTGGCCACATTTGAACCCAAAACAAATCAGTAGTGATTCAATTTGGGTACAAATCAAATCCAAAAAATTGATTCATGCACATCCCTAATACAAAGTACTTTCTCTGGTAAAGTATTAGAGGAATTCTGAGGAAAGTCTAAAGATACCAGAGATGGGGTGGTTGTGTGTTTTTGTTTTGTTTTGGGGTTGTTGTTTTTTTAGTGGGGAGAATAGATACAGATCTCTGTTCTGTGTATATCTCTGTGTTATCAGGCACAACAAATTAGTATTTGTGAGGATTTAGAACTGTTTTATGTGGCTCCCTTTTTGTGTGATTTGACTGCATCTGCCCAAACCTCTTTTTTTTTTGTCGGCTACCTTTTATATGCTTACTTTGAACACCAGCCAAATATCCATAACATGATGGCTTTTATGCAAAGTCGCTTTTTAATACCAGCCTGGAGGATTGTCCTGAGGAAATGAAATGGTTTAGTAACCAGGACAGACCTTTAATTCTGAATCTCTGCGTAAAGAGTGCAAATGAGAAGAAATAGGTTTGCTGATTTTTATGCAGGCAAAGATTTCACTGTGATCAAGGATAGCATTCACTTTGTCAAAATCCTTGCTGCTTTCTATTAATTTCAGTTACTTACTCCATCATACTTTTAAACCTGTTTTGGAATATTTACACATATTTATTTCTCCCCATGGGCCAGTGTGGACAATAATGACCAGCAGGTCCTACTTCCATGAGATTAGGGACACAAATACAGCAGGAGCACGCACATCCTGTCTCCCTCATGGCAAACCTTATCAAATGCCTCTCCACGTGCAATTTCTTCTTATGTTCTTACAGCCTGGTGGTTATAGAGGTGCTTCACACAAGCAGTGTGAAGCACCAGGAGGAGGTTTGCAGGGAAAGTTGCTTTGACCCACTCTCCCCACAGATGATCACGTACCCATTGCTGGGCAAGTGGATCACCCACTGAGACAGGTGGCAGCTGGACTCTGGTGCTCCTGCACCTCTCTGTCTCACCCAGCCGCTCTGGGGGTCAGGTGAAGGAAAGTGCTGCCATGCTGCACCCCTCCCCCCGGAGCCCCAGTAATGCACCACATGAGTGCACTGTGCATTCCTGAGACCCCCCTCCCCCCGAGTGTGTCCGTCACAGCTGCAAGCAGCCGCGGCAGACACACAACTCCCCCCCCAAAAAGGTTAATGGAGCGCTTGCTCCGTTAACCTTGATTAAGAGGGTGGCCACGCAAGCAGGCTTGCCACAGGGAGCCACCAGGCTCTAGGGATGTGCAAAACGTTTCGGATACAAAATGTTTTGTACCTAAAACAGCCCATTTCAGGTGTTTTGTAGACAAAACCAAACACCCACTTTCCAGATACAAAAGCAGAATATACAAAACAAAATGTCCCTGTTTCGGCTACAAAACGTTTTGTTTCAACTACAAAACCTTTTGTTTCGGACCTCCATTTTGTGGCAATCTCTGAGTCAGTCTCCCTTTTGTGTTTGACATCTCTTTGAATTTCCTGCCCTTCCAGCCTTCCGATCGGTGACCTAAAGCATGGGCTGACCTGCTGATGATTCCCTCCTTGTTCCCCATTGGCTCTTTTGCCTCTTGCCACTCTTTACTGACCCCACATTGGACAGGGGAAGAGTCGAAGAAGGGGCAAGAGTAGGGGAGGAATTCAAGGAGGGGTTTTCAATTCATTCAGCAAGTTAGTAGTTGCCATTCTGCCTTTCTGTCTCATTGGAGAGAGAGAGAGAGAGAGAGAGAGAGAGAGAGAGAGAGAGAGAGAGAGAGAGAGAGAACAAGTTTGCAGCATTGCATGCCTCAAGTTGCCATGATGCCATGCCATTGTCTATGCCTGCCTTGTTGCCAGCCTGAGCCCAGGCTGCCAGCCTGCAATGGCTACTGCATGCTAGCCTGGGAATGAATCCAGGGGCAGAAGAGTGGGTTGGGTGGTAGTGCCCCAATGAGTGACTATCAGGCTGCCACAACCCAGATTCCAAAGAAATTGGGAAAGGGCTGATTATTTGTGATGTGTTGAAGTATAAGCGTCTTTAAGATTTTTTCCCCATAGGGAATAATGGAGGTTTCAGCAGCCCCATAACTCCACTTGGGGGGTACCGGGATGGCCCAGAGTGAGTGGTGGTGTAGTGCACATAGGGTGCTAACCATCCACATGGGTTGCTAACCCATGGGGTGCTGGGTTCTGTTGTTTCTGAGGTGTTCTGAGTGTAGATTCTCTGGTAGCATATGAGATTTTCAATGACAAACCATGAATCCACTCTCATTTGCTACCTGAGAATCTACACTCAAAACATCTCAGAAACAACAGAACCCCAGTAACCCATGGGTTAGTAACCCATGGAGGTTGTTGGCACCCTATGTGCTCTACACCACCACTTGTTTTGGGCCACCCCAGTGCCCCCTAAGTGCAGTTATGGGGCTGCTGAAACCTCCATCATTCCCTATGGTGAAGAACCTTAAAGACGCATAAACTCCATTAAATCTTTGAAAATCAGCCCTCTGTCCAATTCCTTTGAAATAATTCTGGCAGCTCCCTTGCCCCCACTGCGCACTACCACCCACCCTGCTCTGCACTGGGCCACCCCCTTCCCCCCCGACATGAAGCTATACTTTTGCCCAAACCTCCATTATTCCCTATGGGAAAAATCTTAAAACTTCAAAAATTCACAAAAAATCAGCCCTTTGCCCAATTCCTCTGAAATGTAGGTGGTAGCTTCCACCCATTGGGCTCTACCACCCCCACCAGCTAGTTTTGCCCTGGGGCAATTTTTTTAAATCCAAAACATTTCAGATTTGGATTTTACAATTTTGAACAATGAACAAAATTGGGGTGTTTTGGATTGGCTGGTTTTGAACAAAGAACAAAATGGGGTGTTTCAGATTCAGGCTAAATACAAAACAGAAAAAATTGCACAACCCTACTAGACTTGCCCTTGAGCCCGTTGGTTCTCAGGAGCTGCAGGAACCAGGCTAGGCTCCCTTAGCATGGTTCCTGCTAGTTGTGAGAATAGCCTCATAGGCTACCTCCATGTTCAGAGGCAGGAAGCATCCAAATACCATGGGAGCAATGGCAGGAGAGGGAGCATGCATTCATCTCCTTCATGTGTAACTTCCCAAGGCACCTGGTTGGTCACTATAGGAAACGGGGTGCTGGACTAGATAGGCCTTTTCTCTTTTTTCTATGTTCTTATGTTATGTTCTTTATTTAAATACTACTTAAAGAGGTCATTCACACAATCAAAAACTATGTTCTACCCAAGTTTGAGAGCTGTGTGAGCTCCCAATTTTCAGTTGTGGCGAAGGAAGGTGGGAGGAAAACCTGGGTAGAAGTGAATGTGTGGAAGAAAGGTGGGAGAAACACCTGGGTAGCTTTTCCTCCTACCGTGCTTGCACACAATCACGTCTACCCAAATTTTCCTCTTATCTTCTTCCACACAACTGAAAATTGGGAGCACAAACAGCTCCCAACCCGGGTAAAGCACAGTTTTTGGTTGTTGCATAAAGTGGAGTCAATTCCTAACTAAAATGATGACTTTGAAGTTGCACAAAGCCCCCCTTCTCTTAAGGACCCATTGGCAATCCTCATGGACTGAATCTATATTCAAATTCTTCAGAGCAATATGCAAAACCCTTGTGATAGAATGGGACAGGATAATCTGCTCCCAAGAGGTCTCTTCCTAATATCTAACAGGGAATGATTAGTTTTTAACCCTGAAGTAGAAGCTCTTGTATTCTTTTTACAAATGCCATAGCATTAATTCCCTTAATCTTATAATGTTTTATATACCCTTGTCATGCATAGAAATGACCAATCTGTTTTAGAGCTGAATCAAATAATTGACCAGTCATCCTCCCAGGTTATGATGCCATTCTCCATGGCCAAATAAGTGTAATGGCTAAGTAAATAAAATCACCCAGACTACTGAATGGAAAATAAATAGTCGGATGGATACAGTGGGAAACTGAAAGCCTTTTTAATCCTTATCAAGGATGGATCTTCTGTTCCATTATGCTTAATCAGAAGGAGTTTTAATTCCAATGAGAATTTTGCTTGCATAAGGAATTCAGGATTGAGTCCTGTTGTGTGGAAATATGAAATTTAAATTCAGCTCATATTTGAGAAACTTAATTTTAATCTCTTCTTAAACCATTTATGTGGTTAGTGTGATTAGAGCTTCATTTCAGATAAAATCCCATAGGTAAACGACCAGTAGCTAATCTTGAGATCAAAGGGTCTTAGTTAATTTGTTTCCCTACTCAATATATCAGTAAGATATACACCGGATGATCTCCCACCATGCACCTCTGAGCATGTCTCACAGTTTTGCAGTGTGTGTGTGTGTGGAGCGGGGGGGAGACAAACAGGAGAAACCGACAAAGAACAACCACACTTATTACGGATAGAGGGGGCTACAATCTAAAAGGGTAGCCAAGCAAATACAATCAGGGAGAGATCTAACATGCTGGACTGGGGTGGGTGGGGCAGAATTCTAGATCATTGCATATCAAAATCATTTTTAATGTCGTCTTTTGGACTGAGGATTATGACTACAGTTACATTTTCCTCCACTGAGCAGAGGACTGACTACAAGACCACCAAGGTCCCTTACAATTCTAAGATTCTAGGATTCTATGAGGCAATTCACACACAGGTGCAAAACTGTGCTAAGGGAGCCCAGCCTGGTTTTGCACATGCGTGTGAACCCCTGGGATCGGGCTGATCCCGGTGGCTCCATGGCAGCAAACCCGCCTATTTAGCCATTTATTTGCTCATGTGTCAGCCGCGGCTGGCACACTTGGGGAAGGGGATCCCCATAATGCACCACACTCACGTGGTGCATTATTGGAGCTCCAGGGGGTGGGATATCCTGGCACCCCAACACTCAGAGCTGCTGGGGGAAGGGGAGAAGCTAGTCTGCAGGAGGGTAAATGCAACACGCTCTCCCTGCAGACCTCCCTGGAGCCCTTCTCATGGATCTTGAGAAGAGGCTCTATCACTTACACAGTGAATATGTCTCCTTTTGTATTTATGTATATTTGTAAACAATGACCTCCTCAAGAGATTAGAACAGCATGCATTTACATGGCTGCTATGCTTTTAGTTCATTTCCTTTCCCTCTGTATTTATAAAGCGTCTTGTGATTGCTTTACTTTGATATTCCTTCACTTTCATATGCCTTTAAAGAATGCACTCTTCATCAGTTTAGGTGCTTTGCACTTTTAAATACATTATTTGATTTCTTGATGTTTCTCTCCTGTTCTCCATTTGCTTTTGCTATCATGCTTTCATTTTGTCACAGTTTTTCATTAAGTCCCCAGAAGGAGGGAACTCCCAAGTTGATCTGAGCTCTCTTTTTGGTGTTGTATTTTTAAATATATGACTAGAATCCTTCCGTGCATGATCTCAGAGGCGTATCTAGGGAAAATAGCGCCTAGGGCAAACACTGAAATTACGCCCCCTGTCCAAGCATCTGACACCCATCTTTCAGATAACTTTACCATAATATCAGCTGAAAAATACAAGTCAAGCTCGTTAATCTTTTAATATTTCAAAAACTATTTAGCAGTGGACTTAGCCAAACCAAAAAATGCTGGAAAATGACAAATTTCAGTATGCTGGGGCTCATGAAATACCCAAATACAATGTGGAGGTGTACTTGGAAAACCAAACAGAAGTGTGTGTCTAATTCTCTACTATGCATTGTAGCATCACCATTACATAAGTTTTAAAAATCAATGGAGAATTTGACTTTTCCCAGATACTCTGAAAATAATTAAAGGATATGCAGAGTAAACTGTGTCACTGCTTGGAATATATTCTAGTCTTTCAGAAAGACAGTTAAAATGAGAGAAAGAGAGCAAGAAACTCCCAGTGGGCCTTAATATTAAGGACTTCACACTGATTCAAAGACAAACTCACCATTAATAGCCATATTAGCAAGACATCACATTTAACTCACTTATCACAAGAAGCAAAGTAAGAGCAAATGAATACAATCCTAGCTCATAAGTGTCAGCTCAGTATTCACAAGCCCTGATTCTCTGTACATAGTGCCAATCTGAATATGTGCACAGTGTCTTATATTTTTTATTTATTATTTATTATTTATTATTATTATTATTATTATTATTATTATTATTATTATTATTATTACCTGTAGCCCCTTTGGGGGGCTTCCTAAAGGCTGGGGGGGTTGCAAAGGTTCCCCCTCACTCTGCTGGCCTCTAGGGCCTCGCAGGGACCATTTGAGCATGTGCAGTGGCGGTTTTTTAAAATAATCTTTTTTTTAAGGCCACCGAAAACAAAATGGCCACCGTGCATGCTCAAATGGCCTCTGCAAAGCCTGGCATGACCTAGGGCCTCACAGATGCCATTTGAGCATGCACAGTCACCATTTTGTTTTTGGCAGCCATTTTTTTAAAAAAATAATTTTACAAAATGGCGCCCCCCCTTCAAGTGGCGCCCGGGGCACGTGTCCTGCCTGCCCTACCCCTAGATACGCCCCTGCATGATCTATATATGCCAGTCTTGCTCAGTGGTACATTATTTAAGTATTTGATCACACAGAGCACATACTCTTGCCTTCATCATTCTCTATGGACTGAATCAAAGAACACATATTAAAGGCATGTAGGGAGGGCCCTTGGGCAGTTTGCATTGCAGACATGGGACAGAGGTCGTGTGTGTGTGTGTGTGTGTGTGTGTGTGAGTGTGAGAGAGAGAGAGAGAGAGAGAGAGAGAGAGAGAGAGAGGCAGGCACCTTGTGGGCATGGATAAGACAATGGCTGAGTGCAGTTTCAATCTGTTTGCATCTCCACGGAGCTTCTTCCGTTTCATGTCAGCCAGTGTGGAGTGAAAAATCTCCATTGTTGGAGCACACTTCAGTAAAATTTTCACTGGTCAAGGGATGAAACCAAAATTATCTGGCATGATTCTTTGCCCTTTCCCATGGTTACCAGCAGCAGAATGGAGTGTGCAAAATAAGAACATACATGCTTAATTTTGCTAAATACTCATAACTGATAAATCAACAGAAGTCAGCTTTTCTGAGTTTGGGGATGACTGGTGCGTGTGCTGTAGCACATAATTCTCTGCCAAGTTCAAATAAGAAATGTAAAACTGTCTGAAAGAGTTGCGTGTTCCCAGCTATGTGCATTGCCCCACATCTCCTGAATGAAGACACAGGACACAGCTTTAAAAGTGGGACCCAACTTAATTATTTACACGTCTGATCTGTATTGGTCAAATTCTTTTGGAGTGGGCATCTTGGCTACAAAGGTGAAGGAATTACTGTCACTGTCTTGGACAAGTGACCCAATCCTGGCTCCAAGCATCTGATCACTCTCAATCTGGTCACTATTTTTCACTGCTCGCACAACCGCCTGGCTATTTATACACTGAACACATAACATGAAACATTGAAAACTTGGCCCTTGCTCATCCAAAATGTGCACTGCTGAGACATTCGTAGTGAAGATTATAAGTTTGTTCATTAATATGATTGAATGCATGGTGTTTGTTAAAAGTAACAAATTCCTTTAAAAAATGATTTTATGTTATAAAAGTTGGGAAAGTTATATAGCATTTATATAAACAATACAGGGGAGGGAAACCCACTCTCTCTTGGTCACACCTCTGGTTCCAAAAAGCTGCAAAAGAGCTACATTGTATGTTGTAGTATATTTGACAGTTTCCAAGTTCTAGCAAAGACACCACCAATTTTGCAATTAATTGTCACATTTCAAGAGTTACAAGTTATTTGTAAGTCAGTCAAGGATATGATTATAGGATCAAAAGCAAGTCTTATTCCAGCAATTAAAAAAAATATTTGAATGACCTGTAACCAGTATTGGTGTGCTTTGGAACAGCCCACCAGACATGAGACAAGTCTGCCTTCTGTGGCATGCATTTCCAAGCATTTGTAGGGGATAACCTGTAATATTTTGTTTCGTCTACAAATGTCCAATTCTGCAGTGTCATTCCCCTCCCCACTTCCTCAGGTAGGCAGCCAGGTGGCCTTTTAGACTAAGGCATATTGGCATTGCTGTGTGATTAATTGGTGCTGGACAGGATTTCTGTCTAATCTCATTAGCTAATAGAGTTTTTGGTTGACTAGCCTGATGCACATAATTATCATTAGATTTCATTTTTATGGTAGCCGCAGTGTCTATTATGATATGTTTTTCGCCTTCTCAGTAATCTGATAAAGTTTGCTAGTCCAAAAAGCCAGCTGACTGATAGCAGGAACCTAACTAGGTAATGAAAATATTCACAGTCCTTACCCTCCGCTTTCACTAATCATCACTTCTTTGCACTAGAATGTGTAAAACAGTTCTTTAGTTCTGCTGCATATGGCTTCTTTATTTCTGCTGGACGTTTCTTAGGAGCATTTTTATGTCAGGGAAACTTTTAACAGCACAGTTAATTAAGAATTCACCACTTTCATTTATTTTTAGTTTTAAAAAGAAGAATTAGAAACAGCTAAACATGTTTTAAAAACCTGAATGTAAACATGATGGTTGACATCTAGACTAAAACTGTTATGCTATTGCAAGTATGTTGCACTAACCAGCTTCACTACATCAGGAGCTAAGTTTGTGTTTCACGCTAGGGTTGTGCTAGCACAAACATTCTTGCACTTGCACAAGGCATGCAGACTATGGTACACTTCCTTCTGGGAAACTTTTTCCTCAGCCCATTCACACTGCAGGGAATGTTTGCACAAGCAAGGAATTTCAAACATCCCGGAGACTTTATACAGCCACATGACCTTCTTGCATGTGCACAATTTTGTTTGTTGTGCTAGTGCAGCTTTAATAGGGGTGTGCACAAAACCGGTTCTGCTGGTTTGGTTCAAATCCAAACTAGATTCTAACCAACTCGGGCTAGTTCAGTCCTGGTTGAACCAGACCCGGTCTGATTCTACCTCTGGAACAGTTTGAACTGGTTCATGGACCAGTTTGGTGGTAAACTGGTAAAGGGGAATCCAGTGAGGATTCCTCTTTACTAGTAAAGGGGCAGTGGGGTTTCTCCAACCCTTGAAGGGGCGGGATGGGAGTCTGTAGTACTTACAAATAGTGGTGGCAGTGGCCACGGGAGAGACAGAGGGGGATGGCTCCCCCCACCCCCGACCAGCCTCCTGTAGAGCAGCCAGGGCCAGTGGCAGCCCAGTTCAGGCCTTTTCCAGCCCAGTTTGGCCTCCATTCATGCACGGAGACCATTTGCATGACCATTTGTGTGGGGGTCACTAAAATGGCCTCCACGCATGCATGGAGGCCAGAACTGGACCGGAGAAGACCTGAACCAGGCCACCACCAGGCCTAAACCAGTAGCCTAGCTACTCTGAGGGAGGCTGACAAGGGTGTGTGAGAGAGCCGCCCCGTGCTGCCACTGCCACCAGTATTTGCAAGTACTACAGACTCCCCTCCTCTCCCCTCTAGGCTGAGGGAAACACCCCCTGCCCCTTTACTGGTCGTATCTATTGAGGAATCCCCTTTACAAGTATAACCCCAAGCCAGTCTAAACTGGTTCAGTTCAAACCAAGGCTGGGCTGGTCCTTCAGGGGGCTGGTCCAATTCAAACTCAGACAACCTGAACTGGCGTAGTTTGATTCAAAGCACAGTTTGAATTGCGCCAGCTTGCACACCCCTAAGCATTAGTCTGGATGTCGGGTATATTTTCAACAAAACATTGTCCAGCTGAATGAAGCCTGGAAGTTCATCTGCCCTTGGCTCCCATACTGCACAGCAAGTTGCCTGTTGAAGAGAGGGGTGCACTCACTGCTTCTGAGCCACTCTGCAGAATGTCCATGTTGCTTTTAATTGCAGTGCTGATCCATAACTACAAAGGAGTGCACCATCGCACTTCCAGTGCTACTCCCATTGGGAAAGAACTGGGTAGTGGCCATGACGTTATGCCTGCAGAATCCCCCTAACTGCCTCCTCAAGATTTGTCATCTGCCCAGGCAAAGTTAAAGGTTCTTGGAGAATTGGGAGAATATAGAATTCTGGGACCTTGTTTATCCTGGATGAACTTCTGTTTCCCATCTTCCAAGCCATCAACTTTCCAGTGCTATTTTATCTGAGTGCTACACCTGGCCTAGTGCTATTTTCATCTGGGCATTGCTCTCTAAGAAATCTGCAAGTAGATGCATTTGTATATTTCTAGTCTAAAATTCTTCCTTGATTTTGCAGACCTGCATTTTCTGGTCTTCTTTCCAAGTAGCACTGGGAATCCCTCCACATTTAGTTTGTATTTCTGAGGTTTATACAAAGCATGTAGCGTTTGCTGCAACTTGGAGTTATTTAGTTTATTGGCATTTTCCCCCACTCAGTGTACCCATAGACGACTATAAAACATTGAAAAAAATAAACTCACCCTGTGCAAGCAGAGCCCCAAAAGCACACATGCAGCAGTTGCTTACTTGCTTTGAAAAATACATGTTTGAGAGCAGGAGGGATTTTTGGAGTGTTCTCCTTCCCCTGGAAGCACTCTGTGTAAGTTAAAATATGTCCATGACCCTCAAGGACATATTTGCACATTTCAGAGCATGTCCAGCAGAGGGGGAGATCAGCAACGATTGCCCTCCACTCTATTCCAGCATGTACATTTCAGAAGCAGGCAGGCAGCTACAGCACATTTTTTTTTAAAAGCACATAGCTTTTTGGACTCTTTGGTGCACACCGTTAGTGACGATGTCAGCCACTGTGATTTTATGTATGATTGCAGCAAGATACCTTTGTGTAGTATCTTGCATACGCATGCATGCACACATACTTAAATGCAATCATACATACAATTATATCAAGATTGCTTTTTTGGGGGGTCAAATTTGCATGTTGGTAAGGAAGAAGTGGGGGTGGGAGAAAAGATGCCAGTTAACTGAAGGAACTGAAATATATGGCAAATAGACTTGTACCATTTCTGGAAATTCTAGAAATTCTCCTAGTTAAACCAGGAATTCAGGAAGACTGGCACACACAGCAGAGGAAAGCCATGGAACAATGAAGGAATGCAATGGAGGAAATCCGCCCCTCCCTTACTATGGATTTCCTGCATGCTAAGCAGATGAAGAAAGTAGTCTTTGCATAAGTCTACATTTAAACATCTAATATTCTTACAATGCCATTCTAAATGTGTCTACTCAGAAGTATATCCCATTGGGCATTACTCCCTAGTATGCTTAGCAGCTTAAGTATGCTTAGGACTGCAGCTGTGGATAAATGAGTTTTTGATCTCTGACACTAAATTGGTGCAATTAAATGGTCTTTGGCTATTCTCAGCATGCAGAATTACCCATTTACTTTTTGTAAAATGCATTGCCTCCACCACATCCTATGATGGTGGATTGATTCAACAATCTCTAGCTACACATAAGGGGAAACATTTTCTTTGAAGTGGAAATCTTTTCAGATTTATCTAAAATCCCATTGTTCCTGTCTACAAAACAGAGGCAGGAGTGGCATCCTAATTGTCTTTCTTCTTTTAAAACTTCTGCTTGTATGCATGTACACTGTGCACAAGCAGATTTATGAAACTGTGAGCCATATGTTTAAGAGACAGTCCTCTCATTAGATTATTTCTAAACTTCAAAGGATTCTTAGCATTCAGATTGAAGTCATTCTGATCCATAACAGAACTCTCTATTGAGAAAGAGTGCCTCACCATCAGTCCAAAAGGCACTCTAGCCGAAATATTGCAGACACATCTATCTCATCATGTTTAGTTTTTCTATTTTCTAGCTCACTAGGCTCAGTCCAATGAATTAAGACCAATTAATAGGCTTGTGTGATTTGTTTTTCACACTTTTTTTGCTGTTGCAGCCACACAAAACTGCCTATGAAGCTGTAAAAAGGAACATTTGTGAACTTTTCCCCTTTTCAAACAAAACTAGAGGAAACAAAAAAAGAGCTTTATTTAAAAAAGAATCCAATTACATTTATTCCCAAGTGTGATTTTCTCATCCAGATTTTAGCCTGAAGGGACATTATACAGAAAAGTTACAAAGTGTGGCAAAATATTGAAAGACTCATGTTTTTTATACTTTTAACAAAAACAGACAGAATTATATGGATTCAGTCCTGTAAGGGGCAATGTATTTGGCTTACCAAACGACATGAACATCTCGTTACGGTAAAAACCAGAGTCCTGAGCAAGCATTCAGAAAACGCCATTGAACATGCTTACAAGGCTCAAACGGGGTTAGAAGTCCCACTTGCTCACTCCCATGCTCTAAGCATGCTCTTCACACTTAGAGCAGCATTCATCTGAAGAGACAAATGCTATAAGCCTGACTGCTTGCATTTCCATGATCAGGAGACTGGAGCACCCCAGCCTCCCGATCACAAAAACAGAGGAAGAAATCCTTACAGAATTTGTCTCTTCAGACGAATGCTGTTGTAATTCTCAAGAGTGGGGTGAGGGAGTGGGATTTCTGACCCTCTTTCAGCCTTGTAAGTGTGTAGGGGTGTGCACAGAACCAATTTTTGTTGTTCGGTCCAAATTCAATCTTAATTCAGTCTGAATTTGAATTAAATTTGGACTGGATTGTGGCCCACGAACTGCTTTGGTCAGTCTGACCATCTGGACTGTCTGACTGAACCTACTTGAACCACTTCACTGGTTCAACCAGCTGTAAAAGAGAATCTAGTGAGGATTCCTCATTGCTTCTGAAGGAAAAAAGTTTTTGCAAAGGGTGGTGGGGGAGTGGCGAGTGAGAGGTGTCTTTAAAAGTCAACTAGAAGGTGCTTACCAGCAGGCCTGCCACACTCCCCCCTTCTTGCAGCAGTGGTGGTGGAAATATCTGGTCTCTGCACATGCGTGGAGACCATCTGCATGGCCAACGTGATGCTGACCATGCTGCAAATGGCCTCCACGCATTCATGGAGGCCAGATATTGCCATCACCGCCGCTGCAAGGTGGGGGGAGTGCAGCAGGCCTGCTGGTAAGCGCCTTCTAGTTGACTTTTAAAAGGTCAATCCACAGAAGAACCGGGCTTGATTCAGTTCAGTCGTGGACTGGATGCCTTTCGCAAGGGCTGATCCAGTCCATGATTGAACCAGTTGAACTGGCCTGGTTCATGGAGGACTGGTTTGATTGCAGGCCAATCTGGCACACCCCTGTAAGTATGTTCAATGGTGTTATCTCTGAATGTCTGAACAGGGTTCAGAATTTTCACAGTTATGATCCGCAAACTGACTTGATGCTGGCTGGTGAATCTTCATGCTCAGAGGTGATATGCTATGATGAGTATTTGTTTCTCTTGTGGTGTTCTTTGACCTATAGTTCACACAGGATAGGTCAGTGTAGATATTATCAACTCAGACTTCCAGGTTTCTCCAGACACCATTACAATTAATACCACTAGATATCATTAAAATGGATATGTTTCTAGTACAGGTCAGTGGGAGACATGCTCAATTATGCCTTAACACAAGGTTTTCTTGGCTGACTTAAGAATGAGATGCTCTTAGCTCTGTCTGTATGCTCCTTCTAAACTGAGTTCACTTAAAGGGTTGAAAGAGCAAAAGAATCTCTTACAATTTAAGAAGAACTCTTCTAACTTCCCCCTATTCAGCAAGAAAGTGTCTTTCTAAACTCTTTCTTGCTCTTGCTCGTTTTTGCTTTGCATTTGCTTTTCTTTATTTTTGGAGTGAGTTGTTTTGCAAACTTCCAGCTTCCTGATTGTATCTTGTTGGCTTCTGCCCAGTTTTGCATATTGTGCTGTTGCTGTGTGTCCTGCTAAACAAATAGCTCTGGCAGTAATTTATGTTCCAAACAGAACTGTCACACATTCTCACAAAGAGATGAGCAAGCTGTCCCTGCATAAGGAACATATGCATTTTGGTGGAGTGGGAGATGCAAAGGTTCCACTTTGGATGCTAAAGAAAAGTGCTGAAATAGGAACTTGAGACAATTGAGCTTCCTATTCCCCTTGCATCTGAAACTACTCTGAGATTTGTAGAACAGCTACTTTTTATATAGTATTTGAGATCTTAAACTTTAATGTTCAAATATTCAGGGTCTATAAAGTAGCATTTCTAAAAATGCTTCATTGGCAGGGCTGGCTAGACACGAAGAGCTGAAGGATCTCATTGAAAGGGTGAGACCATGATGTCAACTTTAACTTTGGTAGGCACTGAAGGATATTCTGGGGCAAACCAAGACAGTAGAAAATAAATGGGCTTCACTTGAAACTGCATGCATGGAGCTAAACTATTTAACATCAAAATGGGTGCAGAGCAGCTTTTAAACTGATTTCTGTGGGAAAGCCAAAATGAACTGGGGCTCAGAGGATTCCCTGCAGGGCAAATCATGCTTAAAGATCATGGTGTGAATGCTTCAGATTCTCAAAGTAAAACTTGACAACAACCATACTGGAAAAACATGACAACTGGTTAAAGAGACCAAGGGGTCAGAGCAGAAATTGCACATCAAAAGTCTATTTTGAGAGTGATTCAATGAGTAGACGATTATATGCTGATGCTAGAAGCCTCCAAGCCAAGTCCAGAAAGCTAAAATACTTGGTTTGATTTGAAAATTCAGATTCTATCCAAAATTGCCCCCAATCAGTAAAAACTGGTAAAATCCAAATCCAGTTTTTAAAAAAATGGATCAGTAAAGTTGGAATTAATTCCAAAATTAATTTTGGAAATACTTCAGAATTTTGGATTTAGCAACATGGAATAGAATTTCCCCCCACAGAGGTGAATTGGGAAATTTTTAAAAATCACTAAAAATCACTGTTTGGTCACAGAGTCTTGAAATATGCCACATTTGTGGAGAAGGAGGTTAGGGCCTACTGTAGTGAATGTGAAGATATTTGGTCAATCATCTGATTTTTGAAAGTTTAAAATGGCTAAAAATGGTGAAATATGAATTGTTTCGAACCAGAACTTTACAAAAAAATGGTGAAACTCTAGATCTCCCTTGGAGCATCATTCCAACAGCATGATGGTAACTTGGCAATGAGGCACCTTTTAATGTGGCCACAGAAATCACCAGCAGCTTTACTGGGAACAGCCTATATTCTGCGACGATACCTATAACAACAGCAACAACATTGACAATAAAATTCTGGCATCCCAGGTCCTTGGGAAGGACTCGATGTCTGGATAAAACAAACCAGTCAATAACACCTGTCTGACTGTGTAAAATAATAATAATGATGATGATGAATCTGCCCTTTGCCTTCATGAAAATGGATGCCTTCATGAAATTGTTCCTTTTGACCCCCGACCTTTTTATTTCCAGAATGGATGAGCATACAGTAAAGAATTTTGGCACATATAAAGTCCACATTGGCAGGACTCTGTGTTGTTGTTGTTGTTGTTGTTGTTGTTGTTATTAAAGCTATGGGTCAATCGCCTAATTTTTGGTGAATTTTTGAGATTTTTCTTTAAAATTGCAAAAAAAAAAAAAAAAAGTAAAATCTGGTTTGTTTCAAGCCAAGACTTTACAAAATGTTTTGGATCTCCCCGGGACTGTTATTCCACCCACAAGTGGAGGAACAAGGACATTCCTTGCATTTTATATTAATTTTTGTCCTCCCCATTGCAAAAGCACACAGTCAATAAAATTGAAAGTAATTTGAATTTTTTGTGTGTGATTAGAAAGGATTTCTTGCTTTCGCTTCTAGCCAAAGGACTATAAGGTGTGAAATCCTTTTAATCCCTTTAAAAAGATCTGCATGTTCCTGCCCTTTCAATGTGGACTTCGTGTTTGCCAGATTTCATAACTGTATGCCCATCATTCAGGATATATAAAAAGGGGAGTACAAGGGGCATACTGTTACTTCTTTTTCAAAAGGCAAAGGGCAGATTCCTCCACATTCTGAAGGAATGATGGCCCATGGACAAGCTTCGGTTTCAGAAGTTTTTGTAAAGTTCTTGTTCGAAACAATCTAGATTTCATTATTTTTAGCCATTTTTACAAAACATTCAAAAATTCACCAAATATCAAGGGATTGACTAAATATTTTCAAATTCTCTACAGGGTCCCCTGATCTCCTTCCTCACATGTGTGGCATGTTTCAAGGCTCCATGAACAAGTGGTTAGTTTTAGTGATATTTTTAAATTTCTCTATTGACCACTATGGGAGAAATCCGGATTTGAGTCAGAATTCAGATTCAGATTCTGAATCCAATCCAGTATTTGATATCATCAGAGCCTATATAATCTGAATCTGATCTTGTCAAATTTGGATCGGGTTGAATCTAAAGCCAAATTTTCTGAACGTGCACAGGACTAATACTTGGTACCAAACAAGAACATAGATCTAATGGTAATATGCAAAATGTGGTGGAACAGAGAGGATCTGTGGTATAGTTAGTGCTGGATATAACAGCTATAGATAGGACAGAAAAGGGCAGTGAGTGAGTGAGTGATGCTCTATATGTTACATAGGGTACATAGAGTACAATAAACTAGAAAACATTAAGAGAAAACTCTTCACAGAATCACTGTGAGTAAAAAAATATGAGGCCTGAAAAGTAACTTAGTGCTTGGGGCATACTAACAGCTCCCTGACCAAAACTTCAAGATAATAAAAAATGTATTTATTTATTACAAATATCTGGATCCTCTCTTCAGTCCAGACTTCTGGAGTGGCTTATAAATTGTTTTGTATAATGATATTAACATCATTAATAATTTAAGCAACAACACAGTCTCAATAAAACAAATACAATTCCAAATAAAAATCAGAGAGGCTGCCAAAGGAGAAACTCTTGTAAACTAAGTCAGTGAGGTCGTTTTCACCACCAGTACTGGGGTGGAGAGGGAAGGTGGGGGAAAAGGCAGGGATCAACTTACTAGCAGTTGGGTTAAGGGAACACTTGCTCCCTTTCACTTTGGAGCCGGGCTTAACCTAAGAGTTAAAGGGTGCAAGCATTCCATTAATCCGGCTGCCCGGATTTAACATTGGAGCCATGCTCCTTTTAACCTAAAAGCTGGGGTTCAAAGTAAGGTTTGGCTGGGCTGGAGTGCCAGGATCCATATGGATCCCAGCGCTCCACAGGAGCAGCCTAGCCCTGCCCTAGCCTGGGATAGGCTGCTCGTGAGAAGAGCCTCATTGAGGTCATTCACACAAAATCTGAAGTCATTCACATAATCAGAAACTGAGGCTATTCACACGATGGGAGAAAATCGGGCTAGCATAGGCTAACCCGATTTTCTCCCATCATGAGAACCACTGAGCTCGGCCTTCGAGCCCAGTGGTTCTTAAGCGGGTAACCCACTTAATTGCCCCTGCCTTAAGCCCAGGTTACCAGAGCAAGCACTCTGCTAACCTGGGCTTTCCAATTGTGAGTTGCCATGGCGTGGTTCTGTGCCGCAGCAACTCATGAGTAAACCCCCGACTGGGAGGTTGAAAAGCAGCGTCCTGGCTCGGGGGTCTCTCCAGCATGCCCTGCGTACTCGCGCAGGGCATGCTGAAGCTTCCAGGGGCCACGTGGCCCCCGATCCTCCCAGCCCCTGACGGCTCCGTAACGGAGCCAGCAGTTGTGTAGGTGGCCGGTTCGGCCACCCAGAGCAGACTGACTGCTCGCAAACCCCATCCAGGCAGCTCCCACTGATTGTGGGAACTGCCTCATTGTGTTCTACCCTGATTTGGGAGCTGTGTATAGTCCCAATTTTTGATTGTGTGAAAGCAGGGTAGGAGGAAAACCTGAGTTGACGTGATTGTGTGGAAGCAAGGTAGGAAGAAACGCTACCTAGGTTTTCCTCCTACCCTGCTTCCACACAACCTGAAACTGGGAGCACACACAGCTCCCAAACCTGCGTAGAACACAGTTTTTTATTGTGTGAATGACCTCATTGACTATTCCTTAGAACAGCACGTCCCTGAACCAACGAGAGTGGGGAGAACCCTGGAATGCTTGGGATCTGTTACAAATATAAGTGTTTCCTATCTCCCTGGATTTATGGCCTGCATTTAGATTTTTCTATTTACATATTTTATGTAGATATTTGTATGTATATACTCTGCACACACACACCTGAAAAATTCCTGCAGACACCCATATTTATGTTCTGAGTGGTTCACAACTTTCAAACTGTGTTTGAACAGATCCATTCAGTTAAGATGTTTTCAATTTTCACACATGCTCTAAAAAGCATGGAAACGGCAAATTAAATTGCCTATCTTAACTTCTGCACCATATAAGCTGTAAAGACTTTGTACAGTCTCATATATAAAAGGAAAGGGAGAAGGAAGGGAATATTTGTTTAACTATAGAAGTGTCAGACTACTCATAGACACTCCTTATCAAGCAGCTGCTTTCAGAACCAAGCTATTCTCCAGGACTTGCCAGGACTTCCTCTCCCAACTCTGGGTTCAGAACCCTCAGTAGGCAAAATCCAATATTGCCAATATGTTTCCTGGTGAAATACAAAGTGCTTATTATTACCTAATAAAGCCTTTAACGGCTTGAGATCAGACTATTTAAGATAATGCCTCCTCTGTCATGAACCCACCCGCCTTTTATAACCTTCTGGACAGGTTCGGTTGCGGTTGCCACCAGCTCGTCTGGTGGTAACTCAGGACTGGGCTTTCTCTGTGGCTACCTTGGGGCTTTGGAATATGCTCCCTGCTGAACTAAGATCATCTCCTTCTCTGTTTGTTTTCAGGAAGACCCTTAAGACTTTCCTGTTCTTGCAAGCTTTTAATTAGAATTTTAATAATTTTAATAATTTCTTTTATATTGTTTTTATCATGTTTTATGTATTTTTACCTGTGATTTTAATGTTGGGATCTGTACACCGCCTAGAGATTTACATATCAGGTGGTATACAAATATGATGGATGGATGGATGGATGGATGGATGGATGGATGGATGGATGAATAAATAAATAAATAAGGTATGTTATCTAATTGCAAAAAAACCCATGGCTAATACGTGAACACACTCTTTTTAGGAGGTGATATTACCTTTTAAAAGGAGCTAATAGGTAATAGAAGGTGCAGGCATTTTTCAACAGATCTATGCCAAATTTGGAGGAGTTATGTCTGTTATCACCTAGTTGATATCTGCTTACATTCAGGCAGATTTGATAGACAGTTTTGATTCTATGACCAATAGAATGTTCAGGGCTCTTAATGGCAGAATGTTGAAACAACTCCTCATCTTAACTACATGGGCACTACTGTGCCAGTATAATATGCAGTACATTCGTGGACAACAACAGCACACAGTATATTTTGTTTAATCTCTTTTTGTTTGTGGTGGGGGCGGGAATGGGTTAGAAAAAATCCTAGAGGTATGAAATTGGGGTTATGGCATAATTCTGTCTATTATGAGTGATATCTAAGTAGACTGAACATAAGGTCTGATAGAAGTGCAAGTTAGTCATGATATAATTTTCTTGCTTTTAAAAGGGGATGTGTATTAATATGTTTTAGAACCTAAGCTGGGATATGGGAGGAAGCAACAGCACAAGGGAACTTGTAACATTTTTATGGAATTGAAAACATTTTCTAGTCTTCTTGCAGAGATGCATTAATTCACAAGATCTATTTTTTAAGTTAAAAAGGAACACATTCTATTGTATTTGTATATCAAAGAAGTAACATTAACTATTAGAAATCAGAAATAGTGATGTTAGCTCCCTCCAGCTTGCCTCAGAAAATATTCAGCTGAAAAGAATCAGATGGGGGAAATGTCATGTTTTATCCAAGCCAGGATTTATCTTGTATAACAGTGTTCCAATATTGACACTTCTGCCCACATTTTTCCCCACTCAAAGAACTGATTAAGATAAGGTTTGAAGAAATGTTTGACAAGAACATTGATTTGCCCCAACCCTGTCATTGCTAAGATTTCATTAGCTGTTCTTGCATCTAAATTAAAATAAATATATTCGGATTTGCCAAAACTGATGATTGAGACTTTACTGAATTATAATAAACTTTTCAGCTCTCTGATTAAATGTTCTTGATTAGACAATAGCCCTCCCACATCATCAGCATACAAAGGGATTTTGTGTTCTCTCTTATGTGTCCAAATTCCTTTATAGAATCTTTACTCCTAATAAAATAAAAAAACAGCTAATGGTAGTGTATGTAAAACAAAGAAGATAGGCAATGGGAAAATCCTAACAAATTTCTCTTCCCAAATAAAACATACCAGTCAAAGAAGTGATCTTGATAGATCACTTGTGGCAATCTACACATCATTCCAATTAATCTCCTTAATACTAAAACAAATCTCTTGATTAGAATCAAGAAACTTCCAGCTGATTCTATCAGAAGCCTTTTTCAAATCACAGAAATGGTCAACAGTTGGAATAGCTCTGGATTTAACAAGAAAAGGTATCAATCACTCATATAATATTGTCAGTCATTCTCCTTGCTCTGGATAAATTAATCTAATCTACAAAGATATTATTACCTAAAAAAGACATTTAGATAATTAGCAAAGATAGTCATCATTATATTGAAATCTTGATTTAATAGTGAAATAGGATGACATTAGTAGCTGAAATGATGAGGAAAATTATTCCAGAAGTCACTTTGAAATTAAAGGACAAGTTAAGCACTGTACAGCTTGTCACTGTAATTTCAATTGGACTACTTTGAGTAATTGTCCAAATCATATCAGCCAATGATACAATCTAGTCCTTGATCCTCTATTGCTGTCATGATGATGCAAAGGAGACTAACAAGTTAAGGATAAGTTAACAAATCATCTTGGCCCAAGTCACTTGACCATGTCCCCAATCCACCTTGTCCAGCTGACACCTGTCCACCTAAGCAGCCATTTTCAAAGCTGAGTGATGAGTATTAGCTTTGACACAGGTGCTAAACTTCTGCCAATCTGCCAACATGGGCAGAAGGTTGGTGCCAGAGATGCTTCCCTTGTGGATGTCACCATTTCAGGTGGAACAGTGTGGGCAAGGGCACTACGTTCTTTCACATATGGAAGGGAGATTGGGAATAATCTACCTCTAATGAGAAGAGGAAATTTCTCCATTTTTCTGGTTTTTGAAAAACCAGGTAAGAGATAGAAGGCTGGATGGTCCAGCTGGAATAAGATCGCAGCTTGGTTGGTTTTTAGTCTTTTGAAAACTTCTTGAAATGGGATTGTATGGTTTAACCTTTGATGGTTACCTTTTCATATAGCTATTATGAATTGAACAACATATTTTCACTCCCTTAAAGACATTTAACATTTTTTGTTGTTGTTATTTAATTGTATTTCTATTATAGTTATAAGCAAATTGGGCACTCTCTGAATGGAAAGGTAGGATAAAATTCTCAATAAAATAAATATACCATAATTTTGGGTAGAAAGAAACGCAGCATTGGCCTAAATGCCAGGGTAAGGGGAAAGGGCTTAAAAATTGCAGAAAGCCAGAAGAAATGCCGCCTCAGCGTAAATGCCACAGTTAGAGGACAGCATCATGCATTATTTTTTTGGTTGTGTGGAACGCTTACAATTTTACTACATTTAAGTTTAAAATTTTACTACAGCTAAGCATTACAGTGTAAATCACTAGTAACCCATATCCTCATCGGTCTTAATGCAAGAAAAGGAAATTAAGACATAAATGCATAACATAATGGTTTTTTTAAAATTTCAACACATCACATTGTAGAAGTCATTTCCCATTACGTCATAGGAAACCTTTTTTTATTATTATTTTTAAGCACATCACATTATAAACTTCAAATTGCACTTCAAAGGAAACATTGGTTCCTTTTTTTCACATCACATTCCAAAAATTATAAACTTCAAATTGCACTTCAAAGGAAACCTTCGAAGTCTGAATCATCGATCGCCGAAATAAAAAGATTTAACAAGGTCTCATCTAATTTTTCAGGATAGTTTGCATCCTCGTCATTTTCATCCTCTTGTGAAATGTTTTGCATTGCTTTCAGCATTTTCAGATTGTATAATTACAGCTTCTGTGAAACCAGAAATCACTGAAAAAGTTTTAACAGCTTTCCATGCTTCTGAAACCCATTTTGCGACCTCACCGTAGTTTGCTTTGTGAATGTATGCAGGACTTTCCTCATTCGGTTTTCTCAAGGCTTTTGCATTTCACATTTGAATGCCTTGTTCATGGATAGGTCTAAGGGCTGTAAGATTTTGGTCAAACCACCAGGAATCACAGCTATAATAGCTGATACCTTTTTGCATTCATTTTTAACTGAATCCAGTAAGTGTGCACAAATCAAGTCCATTATTAAAATGCCACGTGGTTGGGAAAAAAAGCCAAATTTATTTTCCACCAAATTTCATTAAGCCATTCAAACTTTATGTCTTCACACATCCACCTTTTCTCATTAGCACAAATAATAGCATCCAAAGGGAAATCTCATTTTGGGATAGATTTCTGTTTAAAAAATAGCATTGGTTTTAGTTTGTCGCCATTTGTGGTGCAGGCTAATATGCACGTGAAAGATGTCTTCTCATTTCTGGTTGTGTCTAATGAAACTGTTTTTTCTCCTTTTTCATTTACAGTCCTATTCAGGGGACAGCCAAATGTCAGTGGAACTTCGTCCATATTTGCAACGAACTTTAAAAAAAACTGATTCCCAGCCCCCTGCCAATCTTTTGGCAGCTGCTGTGCCATTGTTGTTTTAGTGTGCACAGATAAATTCTTTCACCTCATAAATCTATAGCACCAACACGGGCTACCTTTAAAGTCCGTTATTCCCATTTGTTCTGCCATTAATTTTGCTTGTAGGCAGATTTTCACAGTAGAGAGTGGCAGTCCTTTTTCTCTCTGCTCTTTAATCCACTCCTCGAGGTTATTCCCCAAATCAGGCCAGGCTGCAACACCACTTCTCCTTGCATGTTTTGATTTCAGCATACTTGCCGGGTCATTGTTTTCCAATTTCCACCTATGAATGCAGCATTTATCCACTTCAAAATCATGGGCTGCAGCTCTATTTCCAATCTGTTCTGCTCTTAGCACAACTCTCAGCTTCAAACTAGCAGTGTAGCTCTTATGCCATTTGGGCACCATTCCCCCCAACAAAATTGGCAAGAGGAATCCTGTCCGGAAATCTTGTGTAAACGCCATATCAGCATTAGCATTTTTCCGGCTTGCCCCCGAATCCATACATAAATGCCGCATCAGCGTAAACACCGCAGGCAGTGATAAACAACTTATAAACGTACCCGCGGCGGCGTTTCTACCCAAAATTATGGTAACTCATCCCCATGCTCCTTTTTAATAGGAGACATATGCTTCTTAGTGTCCTCCAGTTTCAATATTTTCTAGGAGTTTATCAACTTGATCAACCTTACCAACAAACACTCTCCATGAAGCTTTGGCAAATGCCTTTCCAGCACTTTCTCTATCCAAAAAACCAAGTTCTTGTCTAACCTTCTCCACTGTTCTCAAATTCCTTTTACCTCTACTTTTGTTTATATTTATCTCACACTATTGATTTATTTTAAGAACTTCTATAGTTTTATTTATTTTCATACTGAAAAATCCTGTGTTGTTCAAACCTTTTCTACCTTCCAAACAAATAGACCATTTGTTTTGTTGACATAGAATAAAAGTCTTAATACCTTTTCTTTAAGAAGAAAAGTTTTAATACCTGAGCATTCTTTCACTAACGTAACATCACTAAGTATTATATTCTTCAGTCGCCATGGTGAGCTTTTCAACATATTACTTTCGTACTGCTACTGAATGGTTAGAGGAACATTATCTCCAGAAAGCCCTTGCTAATATTTCAGCTTTCACATCTACACTCACCCATTCCATAGATATCTATACAAAGCATATTTTTGAAAAAGAACAATGAGCTGATGAGTAAAAAATATTGGCCAGATCTGCTGTTGTAACTATTTTGTCTGTTTCCAGGTTTCTGACATCCAATCCCAAAAAGAATCAGATAACTAGCTACTCACACCCAGTGTCATGGTATCTATCCTGCACTCATTTCCAAACAGCATTGTAATCACCCTCTGATGTAATAATTCCTTCAGATAATTTCTCACTTTCTTCAAATATTTATTTTACAATGTACCCAGGGCAGAATTTTGGCATCTCTAGATTATGTGTGTTTATTATGAGTTTCCCTAACACCATTCTCCACTTGCATCTCAAAATGCATGGTTTGCTGCAAAGGATAACTTGAACTGATGATAATTCCACTCCATCATTCCTTTTATCAGTAACGAATGAGGAGAAAACAGTAGCAAGCCCTGAACAGTAACATTTTAATATGGATTCTATCCATCAGCACTTCACAACTTTCAGGGGAATATACATTTGAATATACACACAAATACACTTCCCCATCCCCATATTCTGCTCCAATTAGTCAGATTCAAATGACTGCATCAAGGTGGGGAACTGTCAGCCCAGTTGCCCCACCAAATGATATGTGTTCCCTCTTCCCTCTGACACCTGTTGGGCAACTTCACATGTCACACCAAATCTGAATTTTGGCAGAGCGGCCAGAGCCCCAGGGATGTGTGTACACCCTACTTCCAGTGTTGGGACAGACATGCTGAGATCAGTCATGTTGTATGAACCCACCAATCTTGGCATATTCTACCCAACTTGCAGTCTGAAATCTGACATCTGACCCTTACTTCTGAACTTAGTTAGGTATGTCAGGAATTCAGACCACAAGTAGGGTAGAATATTCCAAGACTGGCAGTTTTGTATGACATGCCCAATCATGGCATATTTGACCCAACACCAGAAATAGAGTGTGTGCACATTACTCGTGCTATGGCCACTCAACTGAACTTCACATTTGGTGTGACTTGTGAAGTTGCCCACTCTCTGGCAAAGAATTTCAGATAGTGCTCAGTTCAGCATCTCTCATTTTCCTTTTCATTCTATACACCAAATTACATTTCTTTTATGGGAAACATCCAGACTAGAGCTCCATAGATGGAAACATCATCTATTAATGGAATTAGCACTGCACAAGTACATGGGCTCTTTACACAAGTGCAACACTCTTTCATTCATTGAAGGAGTTTCTGCTGATGGAGCACTAGTTTGGATGCCACCCATCAAAGCCATCCTAAGCCACTCCACTCTTCACAACATACATAGTTCGTAATCCTTGATAACTAAGTAAGGAGGTAGGTGTGTGCACAGACAGTTCGTGCAGAACTGGTTTGCCTTGAACCAGGGGATGTTCAGTGATTTGGTCCATGATCAAACTGAACCAGGCTTTGGCAAACCGGTTTTGGCAAACCAGTTCAGCATGATAAGGGGCAGCCAGGCACGGGTGGCAAAAGAGGGAATAAGGTCCTTATTGGGCTGCTGGTGCCACCACTCACCACCACGTGCCCTCTCTGCGGCCCCAAGCACACTCCTTGCCCCATTACCAAGCCACCAGCTTGGTGGCAGCTCCATTCTAGCCTCTGTGCATGTGCAATGATCATTTGCATGGCCCTGCAAGTTAAGTCCTTGCATGTGTGGATGCCATTCAAATGATCTCCATACATGCACAGAGGCCACAGCCAAGCCATCACCAAGCCAGTGATTTGGTCATGGAGAGAAAGAGTGCACTCATGGAGGGTGAGTGGCAGTGCTGGAGGATGGGTAAGAACCTTATTCCCTCTTCCGCCACCCCTGCCTGGCCATCCCTTACCCCTGATAAAGGGGTGGGGAATCAACAGATTCTTGTTTACAAGTATATCCCCCAAACTGGATCAGTTTCAAACCTAACCGGCCAAACTGGTTCCAGCCAAACTGGTTCCTACAAGGAGACACCTTTTAAAGTGGTGTTTTTCTTATATTTTGCATGGGGAGAGCAACTGTTGCTAATAAGCCCAGTATAGCTTCTGTTCAGTGGCTTTTGCTGTTGTGTCCTTTGTTCGTCTTTTAGATAGTGAATCACTTTGGAACTGGAAACTATTTTCTCATACTTTTTATGTAAACTGATTTGAGAACTTGTTTGTTGAAAAGTGGTATATAATGTCATAACAGAACCAAGGAAGTTGTTAGTCACTGGTTGGATTCAGACACAATGAGAAACTTGAGTTACATAGGGCAAAGGTTGCAATTCTGTTATGTCCAAATGCATGGAACCACAGTTTTGTGGCGAACTCAACCTGCGGTTTGCCTCACCAAACTCCAATTTGAACCTTTGGTTTGCAATAAGGTTCACTGCCGAGACCTGAGGTTTGGCCACCAAACTGTTACATCCAAATACGGATGATGCCATAACCACGGTTCCGTGCAGTTTTTGAAACCGCAATCATAGAGATGGTGTAGGCCCACCTAGGATTGCGTCTACTCCATGCCTGCAGTGTTTCTCTATGGCCGCCTCTCTGAGCACCAGTCCTGCCCCTCCTGTCTCTGATGCAACAAAGCAGTTTCCCGGCAACAGGGACACTACCACCTCACATCCCAAGCTTGTCAGCCTGTCAAGCAGCAAAGTAGCTTGACAGGAGCATTCCCTCTTCACACTCTGTCCCTTGCTACGCCCTCCTAGCAAGCAGAAGGGAAAGAGGACAAGATGGGCATTATGTGCTTTGCTCCCTGAGAATAAACCAACTATGATGTGTGTTCACAAGCACAAATACCCCAGGTGGTGACATAAGCAGGGCACCCCATTACAGGACCGCAACGGGAACATATGGCAAGGGGGTACCCACGGTTGGGTTTAAAAGGCAGCCCTACCCAGTGATTCTTGAATAACCATTTTCAATTTTTTGCACAAAAAAGTTGGGAAGGGGCCCCCAGCTCCATCCTCTTGGGGGTACTGTGTGCTCCCTAGGCTTTCTCATGAGAAGGGCCAGGCAGCAGGATCAGCATTGCCTAAGTGAAAGGAATGATTCGGCATCTGATGACAAAGGTTGCTGATCCCAAACAGAGCTCACTCATGAGAGTATAAGGCCATGGGGACAACCCCTCACAACTCATGAGAAGAACTGTCTGTGGGGACAGAGGTTTTGGGTAGAATAGCTAATAATGTGTGATGACAAAACAACCTCTTCTCCCTCAGACCTCTCTTCTCACAAGAGTGTCAGGCCATGGGGCCCCTATATCAAGCCAGGTTGCTCTATGCAGGAAAGCCACGAGGATGGGTACCACGGCAACTGCTCTCCCTGTCTTGGTGACTGCTTCCAAGTAGCTGCCAAAGTGTGTCCCCTGCCAGCGTCGGCCCATGTGGACATGTGCACTCTTGCTTGTGCCTTGAAATGGCGACCCCAGTTTCCTGGGATCACTCAGAATTGGGGCTCCCCTTGATTCCCCATGGCAGAAAATCTGCATACAACACAACACTGGCCCAAACCTGTGAATTTTGAATTGGAGTAAAGATCTGTCAGTCACCTGATGATATTTCCCCTGTTCACAGACATGGCTGGGCTCTGACATATGGAGTGTCACAATCTCCTTTGGTTCTGTGCAAGACTTACCAGGGGAGGAGGGGGTTGCAGTGCAAATGTTTTATCTTTAACCAGAGATGGGAGGGCAAAGAAGCAGGGGCCGCTTTGTTGGGTTAGCTCAACTTATTAGCACACAGTCTGACAGAAGACCAAGGGTATTTAACCCTTAGGTCCTCCCCAAAAGACTGGTCCTCTCATGA
Source organism: Hemicordylus capensis (assembly GCF_027244095.1). Lineage (NCBI taxonomy): Eukaryota > Metazoa > Chordata > Lepidosauria > Squamata > Cordylidae > Hemicordylus > Hemicordylus capensis. Next base: position 62,525,355 of record NC_069660.1, read on the forward strand.
GAGTGCTAGCCATGGGTGCCCACCACCAACCCCAGTTTTGTGCCCCTAGCAGGCCACCATAACAACACACAGTGTCACAACTAAGAAGACAACCAACTGGAAACCAAAAAACCACCACAGATACAGACCTGCTGCTGTGCCCGCACAACTGCAAAGCCAAGGGGACCAAACCAAACAACAACAACAGCCACAAACCAACAAGACCTAATTAGATGGCACAAGGAAGTACAACAAATCTGGCATGCAAACTGCAAAGAAAGAGGGGCAAGGCAAAAACACACCAACATACTGAAGAACTTAAAGTAACACGCACCTGGTTTTTCTGCTCTTCTCTTCGTGTGCAATGCATGCTTTTTGCCTGTAGGGAAAGAAATGCCTCAGAGTGTTTGGTCCACCACATCTTTGCTGGAGGCCACACAGGGCCCCAGGCACGTGGTGGCACCAGCGGTGTGCATGTGTGTTTGTGTTTGGTGTGTGCATGTGTGTGCTGCTAGCTAGCTTTGTTATTTCTCTGTATAAATATATTTTTCAGGGAGGGCTCTGAAAAAATTAAAGGGATACAAAAGCCCAGCTCAGAAGTGGGTCAGTGGAGGCCAAACACAACGTGGTGTGGAGGGAGACCACTTACTCATCATGACCAATGCATGCATGTCTGGTGTGTTTGTGTGTGCGTACGTGTCAGCAGAACCAAATGAGAGGGAAATGTGGGGGCACACCTAACAAAAACAATTCACAAATACATATATACACAAGTATATATACAAATCCATCTATACACAGCAGCTATACAGTAATATTTACACCAACAACATCTATCTATCAACACAAACCAGACCAAAAACACTATCTACAGAAAGGAAAGGAAAAACTTCTACTACTGACAACATCCACCACACACACACACACACACACACACACACCAGAAGAAACCTCCATGCACACACACACTCACGCATACATATTTATTTTATTTATTTTATTTATTTATTGTTGCATTTATATACCGCCTTTCATTAAAAACAATTGCAAGGCAGTTTACAAAAGTTAAAAAACATACAATAAAATGACAATAAAAGTATTAAGCTAAAAATATAAAAACAAACCAATCTATAAAATACATATGCACACACAACACTTCTATCTACACAAGCACATATTTACACACACTGAAATATTTACAAATATACATTTTGGCCATCCCGCTGCCCTCTCCTCGCAAGTCAACTATGTACAACAACAAGCAACACAACACACATCAAAATATGTAAACACCATCTACACAGTGCCACATTGGGACAAACCGCCTAGTGTCTGTCAGTGTGCTTGCGGCCTCCTGAGTGCTGTGGTCAGGTGGAACCAGGGGCTAGTTCAGCATCGGGTTACGCCAGTGGGGGTGTATATCCAGTTGCAAAGTCACAGCACTAGCGAGCATGCTTTGACATGGCATGACTGAAGGAGGAAGGGGAGAGATGAGTGGAAGCTTCTGCTGGGCAGGTGACCGGCACCATAGGTCAACTATGGGTCAATCACTTGCCCAGCTCAACCTCCAGCTTGGGGTAGCCCAGCGGGGGGAGGTTAACCTTGAGGGAAACCAACTGCTTGACCAAGCCAGGGCCCAACTGGAACTGAACAGGTGTTATCATGTTGCCCGCACATGCAAACACCTGCTCGCTCTGGATGCTAGTTTGTGGGCAGGAGAGGAGTTGGTGGGCAGGAGAAGATGTGCACAGCAAACACTGCCAGGTTCAGCCAGACTTGGTGGTGGGTTGCCCAGAACTGCGCACGGTCCATCTCGGGGTCTTCCTCCACAGGCTCCTCCAAGTACTGGGTAACGCATTGTGCAGCACTGGTGGGCATGGTAGGCCAAGCCTCCTGCAAACCAGGCAAGGCACCAAGGCACACCCACTTAAACCACTGGGCTGATTTAGCAGGAGGAACTGCCTGTTGCATTGGTGCCACTGCCTGAAATGCCGTGCCACCTGACTGCGAAGAAGAAGGGGTGGGAGCTGAAGGGTCGCCCACACTGCTGCTGTTGGGTGTGGGTCATGCATGCTCGGGGGGCACACCATCACCACCCTCCTGGTCTCTGCCAGCCCTAGTGACCTCCTCTTCCCTAATTCTATCTACCAGGAAGTCCCTCCTGGTCAAGTCATTGGGCAAACAACATTGCCCTTGATGGTCAGGTCACAGAGCCAAGCCAGGACATCCTCATCCCTGTCACCCAAGTCATCAACCAGCCTGTTGACAACCCCGGCCCTCAGTCTTCCAGCCAGAGCACGCCCCTCTGGTGTGTTCAGCCATGTACAGAGTTCACCCATCAGCTTCTCCAGGAGGAGAACTGCAGGCAGGGCCTGGCTCAGAGGAGTGGTGTTGCCACACAAGCTCTTTATGGCAAACAGGAAGGGCTCAAGTGCCAACACGATCTCAGACATGAGCGTCCACTCCACATTGGATAGATTGCACATGCCTAAAGACTCGTTCCTCACCAGGTCATCAAGGGCCACCTCCTGATACAGCAGGTGCTCGAACAAGAGGAAGGTGGCATTCCACCGGGTATCTACATCCATGGGGATGAGATGTTGTGGAAGCCCATGGACATGCTGCCGCTCGTGAAGCAGGCACCTGGACTTCTCACTCCAGTGGAAGAGGGCTGCAATCTTGTGGGACTTCTTCACAAGCACAGCCATGGCAGCAACAGCACCTACCATGGGGCAGCCATGTTCCCTGGACACCTTCACTTCATTGAAGCCAAGGGCATCCGGTGGCATCCGGTGGAGCATGTGTGCCATTCAGCGGATGTTCACACACTCCAACACTGACTCTACTGCTGCCGTGACACTGGAACCATTGTCTGTCACAATGAAGCCTCAGGAGAGGTGTGGCTACCTGCCTATCCACTCATCAATTCGGTGGCCAAGTACGACTGCCACCTCCTCCTTGGTGTGCTTGACATCCAAAGTCTCCACGTACAAGATGGCCCACCTGTGCCAAAATGTGGTGTGGGATGTGCTGGTGCCAGAGGCAGCACCGGAGGTCCCCTCTCTCTCTGTACCCCACCAGTGGGCAGTCAGGGCCAGGAAAGTAGCGTGCATCCCACTCACGCTGTTCCACAGATCAGAGGTGAAATGCACGCTGGTGCCAGCCGGTGCTGCATGCAGCATGGCTGACATGAGCTCCCTGCACCACTTGTACAGGGAAGGGACCACATTCCAGCTGAACGTGCTCTTTGAGGGGATGGTGTAGTCAGGGCTAGCAGCTGGAGTATCTGGTGGAAGCCGGAGTTCTCGACCACCTGAAAAGGCTGGTCATCAGTTGCCATCATCTCCCCTATTAGGCAAGTGAGGAGACGTGGGTCCACATGACCAGGGCACTTCTTGCCCAACAATTGCATCCACCGCTTGATTGGCAGCGTGCCCTGCTTCATGGAAGCTGAAGCACTGCCCTTGTCAGCGCTAGTAGCAGACACACAAGGCGCACTAGTGCTGCCAGTGGAGTCAAGGAGATCCGGGTGACACCGTCGTATGTGTCACCACATGGAGGTCGTCCCCAGCAGCTTTGCATCCTTGAAAAGAGGCTGCAAGAGGGAGGGAAAATCTGGCTAGACTGCCAGCCATCAAGCCCCTGCCCTCCACCCCACCATGGAAGAAGCTTCCCTGGCAGCACCACCAGGCTCTGCACTGGACACCAGCCCCAGTGGTGCACCACCCGATGGACCCACCACTGGTCCAGGACCTGGCTTGGTGGCAGCAGGCGCCTCCAGATAGGAAAGCCTTCGTGCCACCGCCTCACAATTCGCCGATGGGGACCTGTGGGACCCCAGGATGATATTTTCTCTCCCCCCTCTGGCCTCCTGCACCAGCTTGAGGACCCCTCCCACCTCTGCCTGCCACCCTGCTGCGAGCTTTGCTCGCCACATGGTGCTCAGATATTCCCGAAGACCCTGAGGCTTTTTTAAAAAATTGGGAAAATGTTAAAAAAGGGAGGGGGTATTTTTTAAAAAAACCCTGCATGACCCAGGCCTTTCAGAGGCCAATTGCACAGGCATGGTAGCCTCCAAAATGGCCTCCATGCCAAGGGCGTAGGTCCGAATGGGCAAAAGAGCTGGCCGAACTCACCAGTTCCGGCTGCATTGAGGCCAGCAGAGGAAGGGGAACCTCAGCGGACCCTGCCCCCCTGCCTCCAACAACTCCCTTGTAGGGGGTAAGTTACATTTTTTAAAAAAGTCCACAAACCCCCGAACAGTCAAGGCATGTTTAGTCCGGGGTTAGACTGAACAGGGGGTGGTTTGATTCAACCGCGGACCATTGAACCGAACCGGATCGACACTGAGCCGGTTTGCACATCCCTGCCTTCTTATGCAAGCCCAACTTCGTTTATTGCACAAGTGCATTGTTAGTCAGAATGCCAGCTATTGTATTTCAATAAATTGCCTCTTTGGGAACTTTGGTTAATAGGCAGGATTTTAGAAAGACTTCACATAAACAGCTGCCATGCTGACTCTCACAATCGCTTGGGCAGGGGTTAAAAACTGCAGCAGTAGTACAGCAGAGAAATGCACTCCTACCTCACTAGCTGAGATGTAACCCACTTAAACTGCAGCCAGGCAGTGAAGAGGAACAGCAGGGAACCTGTGCAGTTGCTGGTCTTCTGTTGCTTTTTCTTCCGTTGCTTTCTTCTCCCGCTACACAAGAGCTCTTTTGTAAGTCATGCAACTAATGGTTTTGGCACTTTCCATATGTCACTCTTAGAGATATCTATTTGTATGCCTTCATGTCTATCACTCTCACAGGCTTATTAGGAAGTGTAATATACGGAAATGAACAGAAGACAAAGACGATGAAGATTAAAGTACCATATTTCTCTTTATCCTCTTGACAATCTAAAAATACATTTCCCGAGGGCATCCAAAGCATTGGACTCCTGTACAATGAGCTCTAAATCTTGGGACCCAAGAGCTTCTTGCTGGCCTGGAAAGAGCCTTTTCATGTTCAATATGCAAGGGCTGAATAATGGTGGGAAATTATTCAAAGGATAATTATGGCAATTGATCTCAAGATGTTTTGTGGCGTCTTTCATATATCATTCTTCAAAGCTCCTTCTGAGGAATGGTTCTTATTGAGCCTGCTGGAGGCAAAGAAGCTTGCTCATCATAATTAAAGACGAATCATTCACCCAGTTTAGCAGTGGGGTCTTATAAATAGAGCCATGCTTGTTGAGCCCAAAATAGCTGTATCAGAGGCTAAGGAGTATTTTCCCAATAGTGCTTTAATTGTCAGAATATTCACTCCTTTCCCTCTCTCAGCTTGCCACCATTGATTCCCCTACCTGCTGCAGCTTTGGCACACCTTTTTCATGTCATTGCTTCTTTCTCCCTCCTGAGCTGGGCAGATGGGTGAACCCCACCAGTCAAGGATCACATAGTGGTGGCCGGTACGGGCACCGCCAGTGGGGGAGGCACCTTTAACTGTCAATTCGTAGGTGCTTACCTCTTCTCCTGCTGCACCTGAAAGCTGTTCAGGGCACACCCTCCCACTGCACCTGAAAGCTATTCAAGGAGCAGCATCACACCACCCAGCACTCGTTGCAGCAGAGGATCAGCTTCGCCACTCAGCTGGCCTCCACGGATGTGTGGCGGCCATTTGCTGGCCATGCAAATGTGCTCCATATTGGGTCATGCAGCGCTGCTCTGAACAACTTTGAGGCGTGGTGGGAGGAGAAGTAAGAACCTACAGATTTACAGCTAAAGGTGCTTCCCAGCGGCACCCACATTGACCACCACTGCCGTGAATAGGATTATAATGCTGTGTGGCAAATCAGACCTGTTAACATGCTGATGATTCTTAAAGCAAATGAAATCAATTTAGAGAGAGTACAGGAGACAGTACAAATGACTAAACAAACATTTCACTTCCAAATCAATTGCCAAAACAATTGTCAGACATCTGGGGGGCATATCTGCCAAAAAAACAGGGCTGTGCATTACATTGGGCCAACAATAGGAACGGATATGATGCAAGGCAAGCCTTCCTAGGCATTTTTCCTTCAGATGTAATCCAGTGGGGGGAAATATGATAAAAAGATACAGTTGGCTGCAATACAATATCATATTGTACCAAACTATATCAGTGGGGGGCTTAGCTGAAACTGAGAAGTGGATTCTCTTCTATCTTCTGTATGGAAAGCAACTGCTTTTCAGGCAGCCACAACAGCAGCACCTTAGAAGGCCGCCTTTCTCACCTTTGGAATCATCACACAATGGCCTGGAAAGGAAGCAACATCATGAATTCCATGTTTTTTTCTAGCATACTGCCCTGCAACTATACAGAAAATATTTTCCCCACTCCTCCAGTAAAACACTGGGAAAAAGAATGGACATGACCTTGTGTTGTTTCCTTACTCTAGGCATTGTGGGCCAATTTCAGAGGGGAAAGGGTGGTATTTTAAAGGCTTCTCAGAAAGCAGCCCACTTCTTGGTGTGAGATAAGCCCACATCTACCCACCAATGCATCAAACTGATCCAATATGTTGGCTCATTTCTATACATCTACCCAATTGCATCATCAACAGGAGGTAACAATTACCAGTATCAGATCAGAACTGATTCTGTCACCAATAATTTCCTTTGTGCATAGCCCTTCCAAAAAATATCCCTTCAAAACAGCCATTCTTTGCAACTAGTTATAAGAGCATTTCCAGTTACAGACAGTTTGGTACATATTACACACAATAAATATAATGGCCGATAGGATGAGGAAATTTACTCAAAATGATCCCATGGAAATGCCTACCTTGTCTTTTTAATTTCAGTGGGACTACTTAGAGTAATTTTCCTCATGTCAGCCAATATTAGGCTTCATTAAGCCTTTAAAAAGCACTACAATAAGTTTAGTTTCTCATTGGAGTGGAATTCGAAGTGATTCCTTAGACTGAATGAACCCACTTTTCTCCAAATCTCATCATCATGCTCAGGGTTTCAACATTTGTTGCATGCTTTATCCTTTAACCATACCAACTTTTTAGAAGTTTAAAAAAGAAAGAGATGGCTACTTAATTTAGTATAGATTTACTGCTGACCCGAATGAGGCCAGACTGAAACCTCATATAACATTCTTCCCTGCAATGTAGTGTCAGGAGCAGAGAGGGTGGAGATAGATGGACACTTGGGAATATTAGTGTTCTTTCTTCTACAAAATCAATAGAGATCCAAGATTTTAAAATAGAACTGCCACACATAAGAGGAAAATCATGGAGCTCAGCACAAGACAGGGCGGGGCTGCTAATTCATTTCAATCAATCAACTGATTATTAGCAGAGCCCCTGCAACATGCATGCATGACAGCAGATGTTGCCAACTCTGTCCTTTGGACATGCCACAAAGAGGCTTCGCCTAGTAAGACAAGAAACACAATTAAGTGAAATTTTAGAGTATTAGAAAATATCACTCACCATCTCTTTTCATGGCTTTTTGAAAGTTACATGATGAATATACAGTACTGTAGTTCTCCAACATATTTAAATGATAGAGGATATCATGTGAACAGAAAAACAGCAGTGATTGACCTATAGACTTATGTGAACATCTGCTTTCATTAAAAGGAATTTGTCTAGTCTTCATGATTATGTAGGACATTTTGAAGAGTGCTGCCAGCCATCCCAGTCTAGGAGAGTGAAGGCATTTGAGCATCATTGCACAAGTGGTGCTCCTTTGTCCACAAAGCCATTCCCATTCAATTCACTGGAGAAGAGAGCTCCACCTCCAGAAAGGAAAGCATACAGAATCATTGTGGATAATCCTCTGGCCTCTGCTCCATTTGTAACTTCAGTCAGGAATATTTGGCAGACCGTTTTCTTCTTGTCATTGCTTCTTTCTCCTTCCTGAGATGCGTATATGGGTGAATCCCACCAATTGCTTATTTGACCCAGTGCTTACAAATCAGCACCAGAGGATATAGAAAGAAACAAGCATCATTTATTTATTATGTATTTATTGAATTTATATACTGCCTAGTATAACAATCTCAAGGTGGTGTACATAATTAAAACAAAATATAATATAAAACATTAAAATTCATAAAAAGATAAAAATAATAGTTAGAAACACATTAAAATTTAAATGTTTCCTCTCAGTTGAAGGCCTGGGGAAATAGCTATGTCTCCAGGGTCTTTTTAAAAGCAAACAGAGAAAGAGATGCTCTTATTTCATCAGGGAGCACGTTCCAAAGCCCTGGGGCAGCCACAGAGAAGGCCCGGTCCCGAGTTGCCACCTAACGAGTTGGCAGAAACCGTAACTGGACCTCTCAGGTGATCTTAATAGGCAACAGGGTTCACGACAGAGAAGGCACTCTCTTAGGTACCCTGGACCTAAGCCATTAAGGGCTTTATAGGTAATAACCAGCACTTTATATTTCACCCGGAAACATATCGGCAGCCAATGCAGTTCTTTTAGAATTGGTTTTATATGGTCCCTTCGGGGAAACCCAGAGACCAATCTGGCTGTCGCGTTCTATACAAATTGTAGTTTCCAAACTACATACAAAGGGAACCCCATGTAGAGTGCATTACAATAGTCAAGCTTAGAGCTTACCAGCATATGTACTACCATTTTAAGGTCATTTGTCTCCAGAAATGGACATATCTGGCGTATCAGCGGAAGCTGATAAAAAGCACTCCTGGCTACTGCCTCAACCTGAGAAACTAGGGAGAGTTTGGGACCTAGGAGGACTCCCAGACTACCAATCTGATCTTTTAGGGGGAGTGTAGCCCCACCCAGAACAGGCAGATCTATACCATCTCTTGGATCCCGACCCCCTACAGACAGTACCTCCATCTTGTTTGGATTCAACTTCAGCCTGTTATCCTTCATCCAGCCAATATTACCTCCAGGCAGGTACTTGGGGGTGGGGGGGGTGGGGTCATGCCATTTCCTGATGAAGTTGGTATGGAAAAAGATATCTGAGTGTTAGCATATTGATAGCATCCCAGACCAAACTTCCTGATGATCTCTCCGAGTAGTTTCATGTAGATGTTAAAAAGCATTGGAGACAGTATGGAGCCTTGTGCAACCCCACACTTAGCTCTCGCTTTTCAGAGCAACAGTCTCCAAGTGACACCATCTGGAATCTGCCAGAGAGGTGGGAACAGAACCACTGTAAAACAGTGCCACCCAATCCCACCCCTTTCAAGTGACCCAGCAGGATACCATGGTAAATGGTATCAAAAGCCACCGAGCAATTCAAAAGGATCAGCAGAGTCACACACCCTCTGTTGATAGCCAACTGGAGATCAACCATCAGGCTGACCAAGGCAGTCTCAACCCCACAGCCCACCCGAAAGCCAGTCTGGGAAGGATCTAAGTAATCTGTGTCATCCAAGACTGCCTGGAGCTGAGAAGCAACCACTCGCACAACCACCTTGCCCAACCAAGGAAGATTAGAGACGGGTCTGTAATTAGCTAAGTCTGAAGGATCCAATGCAGGTTTCTTCAAATAAGGTCTAGTAATAGCCTCCTTAAGACAAGGAGGCATCCTGCCCTCCCTCAGAGAGGCATTTATGATATTGGCCAGACCCTCTCTAATAATAAGACTGCCAGATGAAATAAGCCAAGTTGGGCAAGGATCAAGGGAGAAGGTAGTGGGAAGTTCAGTCCGAAGCAGTTTGTCCACATCTTCAGAAGTAACAAACTGAAAATGATCCAATTCAATCCTACAAGAGGGGTTGCTGGGCACCTCTATGATAGACTGCAGTAACTGTGGAGTCTAGTTCAGCACGAATACAAGATTTTTTATCTGCAAAAAAGTTGTTAAACACATTACAGTGAGTGACAGATTGTTCCAAGTTCAAATCCAAGGCAGAGAGGGCATGAAGTAGCCCACTCACAACCCTAGACAACTCAACTGGAAGTGAATTTGCAGAAGCAATGTGGGCAGAAAAGAACTGCTTCTTTGCAATCTGCACTGCCAAAGCATAGATCCTCAAATGAGCTCTATGTTGCAATCTATTGGATTTGTGCCATTTATTCCTCCACTTGAGCTCTAGTCGTCTGCCTCACCGCTTCAATTCCCACAGTTCATCTGAATACCATGAGGCTGACTTTAAAGTAGGTTGGAGAGGACACTTAGGAGCTATTGTGTCTACCACTCTAGTAAGTTCATTATTCCATATTTGCATCAGAGCATTGACAGAATCCTAGCAGAGCCAGCTTGAAACCCTTCCAAGGCTTCTTGGAATCCTATTGGATCTAATAACCTTCTCAGGCAGACCAACCTAATGAGTCCTTCACCCCTTCAGAGGTGGGTTGTGGCTGCAAGTCTTACCTTAACCAGATGGTGATCTGTCCATGATAGTGGGGAGATAACAGGGGTCCACACCCATGAGACACCACCCTGATCAGAGCAAAAGGCCAAGTTGACAGTGTGACCTGCATCATGAGTTGGTCCAGAGACAACTTGGGATAGGTCCATAGTCATCATGGCTGCTATGAGCTCCTGAGCTGCCCATGACAACCAGGTCCCAAAATGGACATTGAAATCACCCACCACCAGCAGCCTGGTCCACTCCAATACAGATGTGCAAAATATTTCGGGTACAGAACGATGAACAGGCTGTTTCAGGCGATTTGTGCACAAAACAAATCGCCCGACTGCAAGTCCTGAAAGATTTGTGCACAAAACAAATTGCCTGAATTTCGGATCCAAAAGTTTTGTTGTTTCATACCTCCATTTTGTGGCAATCTCCATGTAGCCTCCATTTTGTGTTTGGCGACTATTTGAATTTCCCGTCTTCAGATGAATGAACGAAAGTATGGGCTGATCTGCTGACAATTGTCTCCTTGTTCCCGATTAGCTCTTTTGGCTCTTGCCACTCCTGACTGACCCAACATTGGCCAGGGGAAGGATCAAAGAAGGGGCAAGGGTGTGTGTGGGGGGGGTGGAGTTCAAGGAGGGATTTTCAATCAGATTTAAAGAGGCAGAAGCCACTATTCTGCTTTTCTTCCTCTTAGGAGGAGAGGGAGAGAGAGCTTTGCTTTGCTTTGCCTTGCAATGCTGCCTTCTGCCTTGCCAGCCTGCCTTGCCACCCAGCCTGCCTGCCCCTGCTGGCTACTGCATGCCAGCCTGGGAATGGATTATCTGCTGCATTGCTTTTTTGTTCCTGAGGAAAATTCTTATTTCACCCCCTTGAGAGAATCACTGCCTGCCTCTGCCTGCTGTGTCTGTGCTGGCCACCAGCCCCAGTGCCTGTAGTCACTGGCCACTTGGCCAGCCAGACCCTTTCCTCCCAGATTATCTAAGCTTTTGCCCCAGCCCCCCCAAATCTAAAGACTGAAGAAGGAGAAGAAGTCAAGAAAAAGACTGAAGAAGAAAGAGTAGACTCAGAGACCAGACCACAGAAGTGGACAACTGGACACACAACGTGGGTGAAGCCTTAGACTGAGTGAGTGCCCATTTTCACACACACACACACACACACACACACACACACACACACACCCCTCTGGAATTGTGTATTCTTGGTTTTTTTCCTGTTTGGAGGGAGGTTTGGGGTTGCATTTGAATTTAAAAAGTTATGTGCTATTTAGAAGAAGTTTAAACAGGGGTTCTATGTCAGAGGGAAGCCCGTTTGCTAGTACTAGTAGGTGGTTAGAAGGGTAGAGTAGCCTCGTGGTTTTTTAAAAAATAATTCTGTCTTTTTTTTTTCCATTCTAAAGATATTCTTTTTGGCATTTTTTAGAAAACAGAAGCCTGTCCTCCAGCCCTCTGTGCCCATAATATATCAGTTTTAATATCATCTGCCCAGCATCCTACTTGCTCTGAGTGGGCAGGAAGGTACAGACTCTAGCCTTCTCCCTGCACCCATTTACCCCCCACCCCCAACTGCAACATTCTGAGGCCATGGCAAAAATTAACCCTGAAACACTAACCCATTCACAGAGCACACACACAGGTATACTATGCTAATCTCAGGTCTAGCAGTATATATATATATTTTGTTTATATATATATAGTTTTGTTTTGAATTGTTTTGAATGTTATTTTTAGAATATTGTTTTAAAAATTTTAAATTGTGTTTTACATTTCTTGCTTTAAAATTTTTGTTTTGTTTTATTTTTGTTTTTAATTAATGTTTTACTTTTTAATCTTGTTGTAGACTGCCAAGAGACGTAAGTTTTGGGCAGTGTAAAAATATGATAGATAGATAGATAGATAGATAGATAGATAGATAGATAGATAGATAGATATTCTGCAATTCAAATGCCTTGGATGGTTTGTTGTTGTGCCTGTATTTTGGGGGCCTATTTTGGGGGCCTCATGGATAGGCACAGGACAGGTCCTCTCTCTCTCTCTCTCCCTCTCCCTCTCCCTCTCCCCCCCCCCCCGGACTTCTTTGCAATGAAGATTGGGTCATATTGTGACTTCTAGCATCATCATCATTTTTATTCAAACCAGATTGCTTGCATCTACAATAGGTTGTGCTCCAATCTATTGTGCTCCAATCTAGGCTCCAATCTATTGCAGAAAAGTTTAAAAAAAAAAGCACCAAAAATTGTGTGCCATTGTTGTCATCATCACTCTTTTACTTTTTTAGGCGGGGGGGGGGGGCTTTGCTGTTCCAGTTGCAGAATGTTGTTTTTCACCCTTCCTTACTTAACCTGCTTTTATGGCTGGGTGCCACAGATGTAGCTGTGTCTGTTGCTTGTGGATGAAAAATGCTTGTGGGAGGGAGGGCAGGGGACATCTGATGCTGTTGTTGGCCCTAGTCTGCTGCCCTAGTCTGCTGCATCTATGATATCACACTTGCCTGCATGCTTGTTGCTGGCTACTGCTGTTACCTTGCACTGGGAGGGGTGCGTGGGGCAGTGCATTTCATTGTTGTTGTCTCACATTGTTGTGTGTAGATCAATTGCATTTCTGGGGGGAACACAAGGGATGTGGTGAGTGTGTGACACAGTGGATGTGTGTGACCTTTGGAATCCTTGTTCTTTGCAAAGCTCTGCTGTTGTTGATGTGTGCTGCATCCACCCTATGGGACAAGGGGGACAGATAGTGCCCATTTCTGCCTGTGGGTGCCTCCTAGGAGTGCCACAGTGGGTCGAGTAGTAGTGCCCCAATGGGTGCCTGCTACCACCCAGATTTGAAAGGAATTGGGCAAAGGACTGGTTTTTAGAGAATTTCTCAAGTTTGCATGTCTTTGTGGCAGAAAAGCGGCTTTGGGGGCAGAAGAGTGGGTTGGGTGGTAGTGCCCCAATGGGTGCCTGCTACCATCCAACTTCCAAAGGAATATGGCAACGGGCTGATTTTTAAAGGAATTGTGAAGTTTGCGCGTCTTTAAGCTCTCCCCCCACAGGGAATAACGGGGGTTTCAGCAGCCACATAACTCCACTTGGGGGGCACCGGGGTGGCCCAGAGCGAGTGGTGGTGTAGTGCCCATAGGGTGTCAACCACCCCCATACCCACAAGCCCATGGGGTACTGGGTATTGTTGTTTCTGAGCTGTTCTGAGTATAGATTCTCTGGTAGCAAATGAGAGTGAATTCATTGTTTGTCATTGAAACACCATGCTGACCACGCAAATGGCCTCCATGCAGATGCAGAGGCCAGGTGAGTGCTGCAGCTGTGACACCATGGTCAGCATGTTGTTGCTGACCACACAAAAGGCCTCCATGCATGCACAGAAGCCAAGTGAGTGCTGGAGCCAAAGCAGCTGCCATGTGGGGTGTTAGGTGGGGCACTTAATTCGTGGTTTGAGGGTGCCGGCAATATCAACGGTAATTGCTTTTTAAAGGTACCTCTCACTGCCCCACCAGTGCCAACCTCAACAGCTACCAGTGCATGGACCAATGGTCTGACTTGGTATAAGGCAGCTTCCCATGTTCCTAACGTGTGACTAGGGCTACTGTGTTTGCACAACTAGTTGTGCCCATTTCCTTTATGAAGAATAAAGATATGTTAGGAACATGAGTGTGATTTGTTGGGAACTCTAATGTTCAATGTGAAATACATCAAGAAGTCAGAAAAAGATATGAGGAGGAGGGTATGTGTGTGTGAGTGGGGGGGGAGGAAAAGGGGTTGCTTCAAAAGCAAGAGAAATTTAGTGAGCAAATCAAATATGGAAAGAAATATAAAATTAGCTAGAATACATGTTTATAAATGCAGATGTAGCCTAGTGCAGGGTCAGCGAAGTCATACTGAGTGAGGCTCAAATGATGCTCCCTTAGATCTTGAGAGATTCCCCCCCCCCCGTCTCCTGCCATGAAAATTCTAGGCACAGAAGAGGGGGTCAGGAGGGCTCCTCTCTTTATTTAGCAGTTCCTCAGGAATGTTTCCCCTCAAGAAAAATGAGCAGAGTAGCACCCGAAGCCCTCAATCATTTCCCTCCTCCATCCTTTTATTTCTCTGGGAGGCAAAAAGAGAAAGAAAATCATCATGCATAAAGCTGTGGCTATATTTCCATACAGAAATAGAATTAGGAACTGATAGGAATGAGAAATATTAGCCTATAACACTGGGTGCTTCATCAAAAGCCCAGCCTTGAGAAATGACAGCAGACATCAGTAATTGCCAAAACACAAGCCTTATTTATAGATTGGGGGGAGAGATAAATACAGTACATACAAATTCCAATTAAGGATAAACCATCCCAGCTTACAAAGCTACTGCATCTCATTTACAGCTGGCAGAAATACAGTCCTTTGCATATTCTTTGTGACCTGCCCAAGATGGCTCAGAAAATAATACCATGAGGAGGGTGTGATACTATTACAGCAAACAATCTTGCTTCCTGACCTTCAACTATGTTGATCAATTAGAAACCGAGCAAGTAAGACACTGAAACCTTCTTATACAGACTCATCTCAAAGTTGAAGCACTTATGGTTGCCTCAGAATAACTGAAATGGGGGGAAGCTGCTCCAAATCCTAACCACAAAACAGGCCCTTAATCATCATAAATGAGTCTTCATAAAACGAGACAGCCTCCGATATAATTTATGCTTCTCTTGGATGATGTGGATTCATTCTAGATTTCAAATAAGGCCAATGCAGCAGAATGATGTGATATTCTGAAGTGATACTTTCCCAAGTGGGGCTTCTCCAGGGGTGTATCTAGGGGAGAGAGGGCCCGTGTTTGACCTTCTCTCCAGCGGCAACTCGGAGTAAGGGAAATATTTTTTTAAAAAAAGAAGGGGTGGAGCTAGGAGGCCCTTAGATGCTGAGGGGCCCGGGTTCTTTGAACCCATCCACTCAATTATAAAACCCTTGAGCTTCTCTTATATTTAGCAGGGGGAAAACAACTCTCCCTGTTCAGGCCCAGCACAACATTCCTCCAGTGGCTGGTCCTGGTGTCTGCCTCAAGTTTCTTTTTAGATTGTGGGCCCTTTGGCAAGAGGGAACTATCTTATGTATTATTTATTTATTTTTCTAAGTAAACTTCTGTGGGAACGTTTGTTGAAAAGCAGTATATAAATATTCATGGTCGCGGCAGTGGTAGTGGTAGAATGGACTAAACCAGCAAAGACTGCGGATAGAGGGTCATATTTTTTGAATGTGCCCCTTAGTTTAATACTCCTGCATCTAGAAATCTGGGCTAAACAGGAGAAGGGTGGACAAGAAACTTTCTGCTTAGTGTGCCATTTGTTTATTTATTTTAATTGCAGGAAGCATCGTGGAGCATTCAAAAGTGGTACCACCATCACCCCCTACAGTCTGAAATGATCCAATCCATTCTACACCCTCACTTCATTCTGCGGCATGTAGACCAGGCCCATTGCTCAATCACATGGATCTCTTTGTCTGATCCCAAGAACCAGAGGCGTATCTAGGGAAAATGGCGCCTAGGGCAAGCACTGAAATTGCGCCCCCTGTCCAAGCATCTGACACCCTTCTTTGAGATAACGTTACCATAATATCAGCTGAAAAATACAAGTCAAGCTCGTTAATCTTTTAATATTTCAAAAAATATTTAGCAGTGGACTTAGCCAGACCAAAAAATGCTGGAAAACGACAAATTTCAGTATGCGGGGGCTCATGAAATACCCAAATACTATGTGGAGGTATACTTGTTAAACTAAACAGAAGTGCCTGTCTAATTCTCTACTATGCATTGTAGCATCACCATTACATAAGTTTTAAAAATCAATGGAGAATTTGACTTTTCCCAGATACTCTGTAAATAATTAAAGGATATGCAGAGTAAACTGTGTCACTGCTTGGAATATATTCTAGTCTTTCAGAAAGACAGTTAAAATGAGAGAAAGAGAGCAAGAAACTCCCAGTGGGGCTTAATATTAAGGATTTCACACTGATTCAAAGACAAACTCACCATTAATAGCCATATTAGCAAGACATCACATTTAACTCACTTATCACAAGAAGCAAAGTAAGAGCAAATGAATACAATCCTAGCTCATAAGCGTCAGCTCAGAATTCACAAGCCCTGATTCTTTGTACATAGTGCCAATCTGAATATGTGTACAGTGTCTTATATTATTATTATTATTATTTTTACCCATAGCCCCTTTGGGGGACTTCCTACAGGCTGGAGGGGTTTGCAAAGGTTCCCCCTCACCCCACTGGCCTTTAGGGCCTCGCAGGGACCATTTGAGCATGTGCAGTGGCCGTTTTTAAAAATAATCTTCTTTTTTTTTAAAAGGCGACTGAAAACAAAATGGCCACCGTGCATGCTCAAATCGCCTCTGCAAAGCCTGGAATGACCTAGGGCCTCACAGAGGCAATTTGAGCATGCACAGCAGCCATTTTGTTTTCCGCAGCCATTTTTTTTTTTAAAAAAAATTTACAAAATGGCACCCCCTTCAAGTGGCGCCCGGGGCACGTGTCCTGCCTGCCCTACCCTAGATACGCCCCTGCCAAGAACAGATGCGGGGGGCGCTACTATATGAATAAAGCTGACTTTGACTCTCCTTAGGCCACTGTTAGGCAAAATGAATTTCAACTAGATATGCCTACTTGGTGGCAAATAGCACAAATGATTCTGAAGCAACTAATGAATTAAATCATTATTTAGCTGCCAGTACATTAAGCATTAAAATGACCAAACTGCATTAAAATGCAAAGGACTATGAGGCAGCACTTATAAAAAGAATATATTATTCAGGTCTGGCTATTTTATAACTGGTTGTTATCATTAGAATTGAGACTACATCACTATCAAAATTATATGGTGCACAAAACTCTATCAGCTTATAGCAGTGGAAATCAGAGATGAAAGGTACTGTATGCATATTAGCTCATAAAGGGCACCTAGTGTCTCCAATCAGAACTTTAAAATAGTCCTGTGGAAATGCTATGAAACTTTCAGCAGCTAGAGCTTTTCAATAAAACCTATCCCGTGTCAATAATGAGTAAAGATTTATGCTCAATTGACAGTTATGCTGCTCAACACTTGAGAAATCTGTGTATACAGGATATACAGGTAAAGATCAATATACAGGTGCAATTATTCACATTTTACATTGAACGCAGGCACAGCACTACTCTTCCAATCTGTCTCTTGCATTTGAAGGTGTCTATACTATACCCTCTATACTATACCTAGGCTCATCTTTTGAAATTCATGCAGGTATAGTTAGAGATACAAAAACATGTGCATGTGAACAGACATCTGAGTGTAGGCACAACATAATCGCCAAATTCAGATGTACTAGGAAACCAAAGGCCCCATCACCTTTGCGGTTTCTCAAGCCGCACGTCCAAATTGATGAAACCAGAGTTAAGGGCAAGAAGGGACCCATGGTTTCCCTTTCCAATTCTGAACCTTGGGTCAGAGTGGAGTTTCACCACCCTTACCTCTAGCAGCAACAGCTTTACATCTGAATGTGGGCATCACAGTTTTGGCTTCATGGAACTGGAATTGAGGAAGGAAGCTCCTCCCTCACTCCAGCCTGATTGGCTGTGTGGACTGTCCTTCCATCAAGAAGGAAGCCCACACAGCCTGCACCCCCACCTCTCTGCTGTCTCACTGACTGCAGAGAGGCAGCTCTCCTGAATGTCTGAAAGCGGACAGGAGAATGGGGCGGGGGGCAGAACTGCAGGTTCATTGGACCTGTGGCCAACAGTCCATTGGACAATGTGGTCCATTGGACAAGGCTGTTGTAAACCTGTAAGGTGAATCAAGAGCTATATATCAGCAGACAGAGCGTGCAACGGGCAAAGGGTCAAAAGGAGAATGTCAGAGCCAAACAGTAAGCAATGTCCAAACCACAGCCAGTCTGAGTCGTTACAATATCCAGTCAGTCAAACCAAGTCCAAGTCGAATTCCACAGAGTCCAAATGGTCTGGAGTCAAAGCACAGACAAACAAGCGACACAGCTGGGTAGCTCACCCAAGCACGACATTGCTACCAGCAATGCAGCTGTGGCGAAGCCATATTAAATAGTCTGAAGCCATGTGCTCTCAGTCATGGGTCCCTGACTCAGCCGCTCTCCTTGTTACTTGAGCCATTCTGCGCATGTGTCTCCTTATCTCCTCCTGTCTCTTCGACTGACGCCTCTCTACAGCTGAGATCGGC
This sequence comes from Hemicordylus capensis, assembly GCF_027244095.1. Lineage (NCBI taxonomy): Eukaryota > Metazoa > Chordata > Lepidosauria > Squamata > Cordylidae > Hemicordylus > Hemicordylus capensis. The sequence continues at coordinate 62,543,872 of NC_069660.1, forward strand.
TGCACCTTCTCCACAGGAGCTGTCGTACTAGGCTCTGTTTCTTTTTCAACATACTGTGAGTCAGTCCCACTTGCCTCTGCAACTTCTTGCCTTTGAGGTAGCTGCACTCCCTCCTCCACTGTCACATCGCCTGCCTCCTCCTCCTCGGAATCTGACAGCATGCCCATGACAAAGGCAGCCAATGTCTGAATAGGTCTTGTGAGTAGGAAGGTTGTTTTTTAACTATCAGTCATACATATTTGTCGGGGTCCTATGGTTCCTGTATAGGACCTAATAAAAATTAAAATTGACTTGTGCCTTTAATGACTTGTTCAAAGCAGTAGAACTGTTGGTATGTATAGATGAATCATGCGATATGAAGGGAGGTTATCAGATTGGGGAAGTCACTATTGTTTATAATTTTACTACTAGTACTGCTACTACTGCCACTACTACTAATCGTAATTTCAAATTTTATTTTTAAGGAGAATGGTACCCTCACCTATAAGTAGATGTGGAAGGGAGCATTCTTACCAAGTCCAGAGTGGAGTTTTTTGTCTTGCTTAGTTCTGTTCTGCAATAACTATTGCAACTTTAATGCAAGATGGGACAACCAGTTGTTTTAGAGTTGCATCTCCCTTTGATGCAACTCTAATAGGTGCCACATCCTTAATCCAAAGATGTTCCATTCAAGAGAGGATTTCATCTTTTGATTTGCTACAGTCAAAGGGATATTGTTCTTTCTTGTTAACAGATCTATACAATCCATTTCTGATAAGTGAATCCCTTCAGGGAGAAAATATGTAACCCCAAATGGAACCATCTCTAAATTTAAAAGCTCTACTAACTGTCAGTCTGTGGGGAAACAGAGAGATGGCTAGTAGAGTGTGCTTTATTGCAAACTGTTTGCTGCAAGAGTAGCTTCACTTGATTCATGCTGTCAAATAGAATCAAGAACAGTGACCACTTGACTAGAAAGCTCAGCTCAGCTGTTGGTCTTTGTATTTAGACTAATTCTTGCAGGGTCATTTCTAGTGTATGGAGAAAGTGGACAGAGAGAAGTTTCTCTCACACATACACACCAGTAGAACCAGGAACTAATCCAATGAAACTGAATGGCAGAAGATCTAGGGAGAACAAAAGAAAGTACTTCTTCACAAACCCTATAATTAAACTATGGAATTCAACATGTGGTGATAGCAACTACTTAGGACTGGTGCAGACTTTACTTGTTCAGCACACACAATTAAAAGAGGGATGTGCTGACAGCATGCCCATTCTGATGTCTTTTGCAGATGTCTTGATGTGCTCCTGCTGTGTTCTTTTATTGTGTGTGGGAGATCAAATTGCTACCCTACGTGCAACTCAAATTGCCACTCCATGTAGTTTGTCCAAGTTGCCACTCTACATGAGATCCAAATATTTGTTTCAACTTGTATTTGGGTCGCATGTAGAATAGTTCAGATGAGCTGTTCCCCTTGCCACTCAATAAAGGAACATGCCAGGAAGATGTCAGGATGGGCCAGAAAACTCCTATCCAAACTAGTCCTTTAAAAGGGCTTTAAATGAGGGCTTTAAAAGGGGATTAGACAACTCTACCAAGACAAGTCTATAAGTGGCTACTAGCCTCCAGGTTCAGTATTCCTCGAAATGCCGGTTGCAGCAAGAAAGGAAATATTCTTTCATCTCCTACAGAGAAGGAACTGGTTGGCCACTGTGGGAAACAGGATGATGGACTACTGTAGATAGGCAGTCCAGCAAGGCTCTTATGTTTACAGCAAGGCTCTTATGTTTTTACACTGTTTTGAATGTGGATTTTGATGTGCTGTCCCTGACATTCTGATTATGATATTTTGTCATCAGCATTAAAAGTATACTCATAGGCATAATGTCAAATGGCTCATCTGAGGCCCTTTTCAGTTCATGTATTGTATACTAGATTGTAAGGCCATTCTCACGACTGGGTGGGCAGAAGGGGAAGCATAGTGGAACCTACCTTCCCCGCCCCCCAGATGATAGTTGTTGTTACCATTGCTGTGCTGCCACGTGCCCACAAAATCTGTACTGCACAGAGCAGCAGGGATCTCTGGAGGCTGAGACTTGTTTCACCAGCCTTCAGGAATCCCACAATTAACTGTGTGACCAGCACAGTGCCTTGGGAGGTTCCCCCAGGAGTTGGGTGATCTAAGCACCTGACTATGCTTGGGTTGCGTGCAGCCCAAGCATACACACAACTCCATACCTGGGGTAAAGGGCACTTTTGCACCCATTAACCCAGATAAAAGCTCAGGTACAAAACTTGGGCTTTCGTGGGAGGCAGCGCTGGGATTGGTCTTGATCCCGTCACTGCACATGAGCAGCCCTACCCAGGTAGGTCATCCTAACCTGGGTAGGGCTGCTTGTGTGGATAGCCTTAGAATGTCTTAAGCTAAGAGGATAAAGTATATGTTGCAAGCACAGTTCACAAGTTGTCCAGGCTGTATTTGTCCTGGGAGGGTGTGAATCAATGTGCTGTGACTTCTGATAAATCATAAATCAATCAGTGAGGATGGTTGCTAAGAAAATGTCAGGTACGTAAATTAGAAGTCACAGCTCCTGTCTTTCTGAGGACTGAGACATATGTGTAAAGGGGGGATGACAAACAGCAGAACTGATTTTCTCTGGCAAACTTTGCTTTTCCAGCACATGTTGCATCTCTGAGCTGGGCAGGGAGATCAGGAATTGTATCTCATTTGCAAATATGAGCACATAAACAGAGCTAGTCCCTTTTTTTACCACATTGTGTCTCTTATACCCACAGGAACATAAATAAATTCCTGGTGATGGGGCACAGCAAGGATTCCAGCCTTGGGTTTGCTATGTATCACAAGCCTTCATTCCAATCCTGCAGAGCACAAATTCTGCAGGGTCAGCCACTCCATTCCCGGAAGACTAGGAAGATGCCATGAAGCTGACATTCACAGTTCAATAGGGTTTTTCCCCGCCAGCTATAAAAGCCTGTAGGCCTGAAACTACTGTCAGGGTTGGGATTTATTAGACACTTGACAAGTCCAGTTCCACCCACAGTTGGTATCTTGTTCTTCTTTCAACTCCTTATCTTTGTCATGAAGTGTACGAAGCTTAAATAGGTGCCCCCTTCCTTTTCTTAACCCTGTCCTTTACCTTTGCACTTTTCAGGCACTGCTGTGTTTTGTTTTCCCCCCAAACATGTTCCGTTCCCTTCCCAAAAATGGAAGGGAAGGGGAAAGACGTGGATTTCTCTCTTTGTAATACAACTGCCTTAGGGTGCATATGCATATACATATGCATGCAAAACACATTTTAAATTGTGCAGCTTGTGACTTGAAAACTGCCCCTCTCCCATTGTGCTTGTTAAACATGTTTTGGTGCACGTAACATTAATCTGGATGTCAGTCAGTGATCATAAGATCTGAATAATGAGCTTGAGCATTGAGTTTCTGTTAAGATGCCCAACTTTCCTATAGCATAAGAGTGATTATGTGGTAAATGAGTACAATTATGATATGAATGTGCAGGTACCCCAATCAAACAAAAATCAGAATAACCAGCAGTGTTCAAAATACCTGCAAAGCATCACTGGAATAAGAGCTAATTCAGATATTACATTTACTGTGGATATATGAGCAGACATAATAACTGAGATGTATCACTGCCATGCATGTTCTTCATAGGAACCTGGTAAGCTGCCTTATACTGAGTCAGACTGTTGGTCCATGAGTACACTAACTGATAATGACCCTCTAATGTTTCAGGGAGGAAACATCCCAGCCCTACCTGAATATGTCAAGCACTGAACCTAGGACCTTCTGCATGCAAAGCAGATGCTCTAGCACTGAACTACAGCCTCATCCCATCATTCTTAATGGGACAGGAGCCTTATTCAGATGTTATTATTGAAGATTACAATGAGGTGGAAGTCCTAAAAATGAGGTGGAAGTCCTGCCTGGTGCATTAATCACTCTCCCCTGCTGGGCAGGTTAATCACACTTACAGCCATCATCTGAAGAGGTGACAGCTGTCAGCATGATTACACACCTCAGGAGACTGGGGATGAGGCTGTCCGTGTACAACCTCCAGTGATAATGTCTGAATAAGGATGTGCACATAATGGATTTAGCATTCTGTTCCGAGCTCAGAACGGAATGCTAAATCCGCAGAATGATCCACTGGAACAAGCAGTTAAGCCGATTGTTCTGATGGCATGACCCCGTTCCGCGTCATGTGGCAGCTATTGGCAAGGTGATGCTGACCTCACAAATGGCCACTGCATGTGTACAGAGGCCAGAAGAGTGTCATTTTGGATTCCAAAGTGACACTTGGAACATTCTGACTCAGAACGGGCCATTTTGTTCTGAGCTTGGAACAAGCCCTTCATTTGACCTATTTTGAAATGGCCTGTATCAATTTGGAAAGTTCCAAACACAGAATGTTCTGCACATCCCTATGTCTGAATATGGCTATTGTGTGATATTTTCATTCATTCATTCATTCATTCCCTTCCAAACAGTAAGGGTAAACAATCAGGGATCTACAATAGTAGAGTTCCCGGACGTCCTCCATCCGGGTCATGGTCTAGAATAGATCTGCTTAGCTACTGCAAAACTGCCACCTCATATGCCTGGGACCTAGAAGATAGATCAAATGGTGAAATGTTTTATATTTAATGTCGTTTAAATATATGGTATCTCATACAGTTCCCCCTGCCATTCCTCCTAAAGCAATGACAGAATTCTTAACTGCTACAGAGGTGCCCTGCTGATGGAAGAGTAGGGGGCTATGCAGTATCTTGTTATGCTGCAGTACATTACTGCAACAGCAACACGTTAAAGGAAATGTAGGATAAAATTTTGTCAATAATTTAAGTAAACAAGGAGGCAGATGCTAAAACAATCAGCGCAAGAGCTGAATGGCTCATGGATAAAAATTTGATTGTGCTTCTGCGGCCATATAGACAGCCAATGTGGTATAGTGGAGATAGTGCTAGGGACCCAGCTTTAATTGCCCACTCAGCCATGAAGCTGACTAGATGCCCTTGGGCACTATAGTAATGTCACTGGCAGCAGTCTGGATTTTTTGGCAGGATGTCACCACTGCTCACTCACCCACCCATGGTATCATTGGAGGAGAGCAGTGGATAGGCAAGGAGCACCACAAGAGGCAGGTGATGGAGGCAGTGAGTAGGGGGGCTGCAGGGGTGAACAGGAGGCTGCTGTGGAGGTCAATGGGGGTAAGCTCAGAAGCTCACCTCCCCCCAGGCAGCCCTCATGCAGAGCATATGAGTGCTCAATTATAGGTCTGCCCTTGCCCTTGGGCCAGTCACTATCTTTCATCCTATCCAACCTTACAGGATTGATGAAGAGTGGGATAATATGTTTTCCTCTGAAAAATGCTAACTTGGGGCTCAAGTCTGTTCCTGACTGATGGCTACACAAGCAGTGGCCACACAGTTTCTCCCCTAGTGACAAATGGGAGAAAACATGGAGATGCTGCTTGCACAGGCTGGAAACAGTGTTGCCACTGCTTCTGTGGCCCCAGCAGTGGTGCCGCCGATGTCTTCCATCCCCATTAAAGCATCATGTCAGCCCGTATAACTTCTCTTTTACTGCTGGGTAAAGAGACAGCTCAGCCTTTCAGAACGGAACACTTGTAGTGTGCACATTGAATGGTCATACTGTACACATTGAACGCCTTGATCATTTGTGGTGACAGCAACCAAAGTTTAGAATCCTTGTCTTTGGTGGGAAAGGCTTGGCAAATGAAACTGATTAGCTTCAGACTATCATTTCAATCATTTCAATCTCCGCTTCAAGCAATCAGAGACTTTCATCATTATCCCAGCCCCACAAAACAGATCCAGACACACACCAGCCTCACTGAAAGACTTATCAAGACTGCAACAGTAATTCACAAATTCACTAAAATTCCTTGCTCCACTGAGCAGCATGACAGCTCTGCCGACTGCAGTAACATTTCTATTCAAACTGGCTTTGGTGCTGAAGCTATAAATATCCTTGCAATATTTCCTGCTTCAGAACATAAAGACAGCTTTACAGCACTGATAAAATAGAAATTACTTTCTCTCTGAGGTCTTGCTGGAATTTTAATGTCTGTTTTGCAATAAAGCAGCTCCTACACATTTCGATTTGAGGGAGAGAAAACAAACGGTCTAATTTAGTTACAATAATGACTCCTCGTGTGTTGTCAGCCCTGGTCTGCTCTTTGGTTAGAGAGCTGTTAAGGTTGGTATTGTCGAGCACTGTGGTGATTTTTATAGTAATATTAAATTTGTTTTTTCCCCTTTTGAAGGTGCATGGGCCTGGTTAATTACAGCAATCTAACAACAAGAATTCAGAAAGAAAGAAAGAAAAAGAAAAATCATTAAAGTTTACAACCCCTAATAGTGTTTCTGTAAAAATTACTTGTCACAGTTGTAAAACTGGTGACCAAATACGACATGGATTTAAAAGGATTCTTGGACTGAAGGGGGGAGGGAATTGGCTATTGCTGAGCTCATCAACATAACCTTTAATTATGTACCTGCCACATCAGTCCTTGTTAGCGCCTTCAAAAATAAGTAAAGGGTCTTTCTTTCTGTTTCCCTTTATGAACACCAAATCCTCTTGTTTCCTTCACAGACCATGCACTGAAGCCAATGCAGGGGGTGGTCTAAATGGGATGTGAAATGAAGAAAGGGCACAATACCACTGGAAGTGTGTCCTGAGAAATGCTCCCCCCCCCGAAATCAATGGGAGCTATGGAAGATAGCTTCCCAATGGGTATTGTGCTTGGTGATCTTCCTTTTATTGAAGGCAAATGGCAGAAGCAGATGGAACTGTGTATCCAGATGCTACTAAATATTACCGCACACTAAAATGGAATTAGAGCTACTCAGATGGCAAATTTAAGATGCTACTGACCATAATGTGAGAGATACAACACCACCTGTGCCAGGATACTATTAAGACTTGAAGACTGAACCTTTAGGGTTACTGTATTGTGTAACTATGATGATAAGCAGGAGTAGAAATGTTACTAACAGAGACTGCAGCCCTAAAACCACTCTTTCTGAAGTTGTTGTGGTGTATCCAATAGCCTTATATTTATTTAGCAGCTGCCTGGAGAGGAAGAGGAATGCTGGAAAGTGGTGGCTGGCTGGCTGAGAGAAAGCGGCGGCAACTGCAGTGTATGAGGGAAATAAGGTGGGGGGAGAGAAACTGCTGGTGCGAACTGCCACTGCTGAGTGCTCAGACAGTTCCCAGCTGCCTCTCCTGCTGAGTGCCACTGCCAAGAATGGCCCAAGTATGGTTGTCCTCCATGCGAGGAGACCAGCCGAGTAGGTGATTCAAAGGTGGCACCGCTTCCCTCTCCAGGCTGGCTTGCTAGCCAAATTGCAGGTTGGGCCACACTGGGGCTGAATCAGCCTCTCTTCACCTGTGCAGAGACGCGAGGAGACCAGCTTAGCAGGCGGTGGAGAGCGCAGTGCAGCCTCCTTCACCGAGCCCACCTACTGGCCAAATGGCAGGTAAGGTCGCACTGGGGCCCAATCAGACCACTCTGCACCTGCAGAGAGGTCTCTTTGGGCCCCAGTGTGGCCTGACTTGCCATTTGGCTGACAAGCGGGCCCGGAGAAGGCAGCTGTGCTACCCTCTCCACTGCCTGTACAGTCGCTGGGAGGGGTAAATATAGGAAAAACAGAGCACATGGGGGTGTCATGAATCTGTTAGCTCAGCTAACCCAACAGGATTTACAACCCCTTCAGCTCTCCCCCTGTGAGTTAAACAGAAAGTAGTGGCGATGCTGCACAAAGGAAAATGAAAGACTCACAAAGAAAAATATTAGTAAATGAATAAAGTCCCCTGAACTAAACTAGGTACCCCCCTCTATGATAACTGAGTAATAACTGAAAAGAAAACAACAGAGCAAGGAATGAATAGAACAAGGGACAACAGAGCAGGAAAGAACAGAACAAGGGCAAACTGGAACTCGAACGGTTGAGGAATTCTAAATAGGAACACGGTCTGTGGTAAGCGAAAGTTGCTGACAGCAATCTGTGCAACTAACAGACTGCTTAATCTAGGGCTCAAGATAACTGGCAGCCAATCAGGCTTTCCGGAGTCAGCACTTCTACTTCCTCTCCTGTGATATCTTCTGCCTGTGTGTCTCCCACTGAGCCTTCCTCTTGAGACGTCTTCTCAAGACAGGCAAAATCTCCGCCTCCTCCTGATCAGCCTCCTCAGCCCTCATGTCTGGCAGCTGTTCCGATTCCTCAGCTCCAGAGTCTGTTCTCCCTACCAAATCCTGTTGCTGTGCCTCTGAGCCTGCACTTCCAACTGAGTCCTCCCATTCCTCCTCTGACTCTTCTGAGTCAGAGGTCTGAGCCATTACAGGGGGAGCTGAGAAAAAGATGTGTGTGGGGGGGAAGCCAAGAATGGTTAGAAAGTGGGAGTGCGAGTGGCAAATGTGGCAGACAGGGATAACAGCAATAAGGTACTAGTGTGCAGATGCTCTGTGTGGGGTCACCTAGTGTCTATATCTATCTATCTATCTATCTATCTATCTATCTATCTATCTATCTATGCATGCAGTTGTGTCAGTCTGCTTGACAGTGTTGTTGAAAGCAATTCCGCAGTGACAACAGATGGTCTATGACCTTTGGAACCATTGGGAGTCTTCTTGTTGTTGCTGTGAAACTCCCCTGGAGTTCCAACATGTCTGCTGGACTGTCCCCCACACACTCCCTCTCCATTCCCTCCTTGGAACCACTCTAGGTCCTAGAAAAAAAGGTGCCATACTAAATGTCTTATCAGGCCTATTTTTTCTGGGATTACCCAGGCCAATCAGGCACTTAGTAGGATAGCTAAAGGGGGGAAATCACATTAAAAAAACACAGTTGGAAAAGCAAAAAGCTAGTTCAGTGCTCTTTCCAGGATAAAGAGGAAGCAAAGCAGCCTGGACCCTGCCCCACGCACATTCCAGGTAGAGGACGGGGCAGAGAGGACAAGACAGGGCAGGGCGAGTTGGTATCCCACAAGCATATCAATATTCTGACTGACCCTAAATGAACACACACAGCATGACTGTTGGGAGGGGCAAACATGGCTTTCCCAAACAGTATCACCATTGGGTCTCATTGGGTCAGAACAGAACCCAATATTTTGGTCTAACACATATGATTATACATATACACACATGCACACAGACAAAGACCTAGATACACATGCACAAACACTCACAACTTTAAAAAGCACTATTAAAAAACAGAAACAAACTACAAATAAAATCAGCTAATACACCACTAGCCGAAGAGAGTCAAAATCTCTAGGCCAGAGGCCTGCTTGAAGAATACTTTTCATCTGGGAATGGGAGGCCAGCAAGGAGAAGGAAAGGCAAGCATCCTTTGGCAGGGTGATCCATTCACAATTGTGGCCAAGGGTGTTGCTAGGCACTTAAAAGATATGGGGCCTGGACCTGCAGAGTCTGACACATGCCTACCTATCTCATGCTTTGGTATTTATTTCTTATGCCTCCTCCATTACTGCCCACCCATTTAGATGATTATTTTTTTCCTTTTGTGTGGCAAAGCCCTAATGCTGCTGGGGTTTTGAGCATCTGTAACTCAATAGCTTATTCTTATTGTTAGCAGGTGGAAATAGCTGATAGACACTTCTTAGTATTTCTGCCTTTTAAGGTTTAGATGTATGTCCCCATTAATGTGTGTCCCCATTAAAGTATACAAACATTTCTAATTTCTAGTTAATATTCTCCCTGAGAAGGAGGAGGAGGAGGAGGAAGAAGAAGAAGAACAACAACAACAACAACATCCCAAGATCAATCCAGTACATCTCTAGATAGGACTGGAAATGACTCCTGTCTGGAAACCCCTGGAATGCTGCTACGAGTCAGTGTAAAATGCTGAACTAGATGGATCAATGGACCGAATCATCAGAAGGCAATTTCCTGCGTTCAGTCACATGAAGTATGTTATGTAACACTGTTTTGTTGAATGATAAGTAACTATCAAAATGCAAAACCAATAAAGAGTCTTGTGGCATTTATTGTGTTTGCATTTTGATAGTCTGCATTTTGATAGTCATTATATGCAAAAACACATTAAGGTGCATTTTTGCATTATAATAATTACTCAGCATTACAACAAAACAGTTCTAAAATGCATAACAAAATGGTAGAAAAAAATTCAAATTCTCTCTCAGACTCAGCTAAGTGTACAAGTACAATATACAAGCTAATATACAAGTACAAGTACACCTCCCTGATAAATAATGTAAAAATGACCTTGCCAACAAGTTGATCCAAAATAAAACACACCACCTTAACATAGCTTAGATGGCTTTAAAAGAAAATCAGAACCATTAATAGAGGAAGAGTGGTCCATAAGTGGCTATTAGTCATTATTGCTATGTAGAACCTCAAGGGTTTGAGGCAATATACCTCAGATCAGTCTAAGAGGTGTGCCACTGCTCTTATCTGGGGTTTAATCACTGAACAGGATTTAAGGGAAGAAAACTTCCCACACTGTGAAACAGGGTGGAGAGAAATCTCATAACTATTTCACTTCTTCTTGTTGTTGTTGTTGTTGTTTTGTCTTAATAAAGTTGTGGTCCTTTCCTTCCAGTTATGTTGCCTTACATCTTATCAGTGTGGGGACAAGTATTATTATAAACTCGGGTAAAACATATGCATCAGCCATAGGGCAACAGCAGTGGAGAGAAAACTCATAAGGATCCCACTGAACATTTTCACTTCGTCATTGTTTTTTGACATTGCGCCAAGCTTCTTTCTTACCCAAGTATGTAGGAATTTCTAGCAGATGATCAATGTATACCACTGAACCACATGTTGTTGGCTTAGATGCAAAAACATGCTGGTTGATACTTAAAATCTGTGTGCGGGCTGCTGGAGGTCAGATTAGTAGCTGATCAGAATGATCCCCTTTGGCCTTAACATCTATTTAAAAAATAAAGTTAGTTCAGTCAAATGAGTGTTTCACTGGTTAGTCTATTTGTTGCTTCTGGGTATATGAGATGCATATTGTAAACAGTGCATAATTATGCCACAAATATAGTCTTAGGCCTGGAGCAAACTCATTAGAACTCAGTTTGGATCCCATTAACATTTTGGAAACCTAGTTACCTTAATTGGGCAGCCATCCATCATACCTCATGCACTGATTATACCTCCAAGTTAGCCCACCTTCATTCATTTAAATAAGATTTATTTAAGTAGCCTATTGCTTTCTTCCTTCAATCCATTTATATGGTAAAATCAATGGTTATTATAAGGTTATAAGCTATCGGCTTATTGACCATATACGGTTTTGACCTTTTAAAGGTCATTAAGTTATTATCCGAATTTGTATTTGGTAAAACTGTGCAAGCTCATATATTGTGTTTTGCTGGGAGTTTTCTCCTCCATGGGAACCTAAATGTATTTTTGTTTCCCCCTGTTGGATCATTTGCATGAGAATGTTTTTCATAATTCTGTAATTTAGGAAAGAGATCTCTCTTTCTAACAGAAGCCAGGAAGATAAGAAAATTAGATGAACCAGCAAATATTCCACACAAGCACAACAAAGCCATATGGGATTGCAATGATTCATACACACAGAATGGCAATGCATGCTGGAAAACAGGCACAAGAGGGTAGGTCTCCATGTTACAGAGGGTGGATGCACTCAATGTGGATATATGTTAATCACCAACATATCAATTACAGCTGCAATTTACACAAAACCAGATCAGGACTCCTTTGTGGAAGTTCCTCAGCATAGCTACTATAACTAGGAATGGGAGTGGAAGGGCCTCCACATATATGCTTCTAACCAGGATGGAAAAAAATAGCTCTTTATTCATCAAATAAGCATACATCAACTATAGTGCTAAAGCCAATTCTACAAGGCCTGTCCCACTAGCAGAAACTCGAGAGGAAACTAAATTTGTACACATCACAGTAGGATTGCTATCAGTCGAACGAGTATATCCCGCCTCACAAGACTATGAATTTATTTATAAAACAGACAAATTTTGGTTTTCTTTAATTAGTTATGGACTCCCTGGGTCTTCATAATTTCTTTGGATTATAGCTATTGGCCAACATTCAAACTAAGGAAATACCGGTGCTACGTGAGCAGCACTGGCACGTGCAATGAATTCCCATCTTACAAAGCACTGGTGCTAGCATGGGGGGGGCAGGTTAGGGGTAGGAGTAATTTGAGAAATCCCCCTTCCACTGAGGGACTGCGCAATCCTCAGGGACATATTTTCTTTTGGCACAGAGTGCATATGGGGAAGGGGAGGTTGTCAACATTCACTATCACTGATTTAGTTGAAGCATCAGAATTGCCACCGCATCTCATGTAGCACCGACACTTCCTTGGTATGAATGTTGGTTACTGAGTCTTACATTAGATATCACATGCAGTAGCAGAGCCAGCCAAACAGGGGCCTGTGTTCCACCCCGGCCAGTGGCCCCACCAGTAATGCCCCATGCGTGTGACATCACATGCACAGCATGTGGCTTGGGTTCCAGAGAGCCCCGAACGAGCTTTCCCTCTCTCATTTCAGGCAGTATTTGCTGCCTGACAGTGTTTATTTCGCTTCCTCTCCCTTCAGTGAGGGAGAAAAATAAAAATAAATGCTGTCAGGTAGCAAACGTTGCCTGAAATGAGAAGGGGAGAGCGAACACAGGCTATCTCAAGCCTGAGCCACGCCCCCATGCTCATGATGTCACACACAAAGGGGGCGTGGCCTGGGCTTGGGATAGCCCAGGTGAGCTCCCCTTCCTCTCATTTCAAGCAGAGTTTGCTGTCAGGCAGCAAATGCTGCATGGAAATGAAACAGGGAGGCCTGGGATGGGCCTTCTGGCAATCGGGCTATGCCCCCTTTGCATGTGACATCACACACAATGGGGGCTTCAATGGCCCTTTTCATTGGTGGCCTAGGTTCTTTGAATCTGTTTGCTCAATGGTGGCCATGCCCCTGATCACATGCTCCACCTGCCCTTATTCACCAGGGATAGGCCCTATTTTCTGGTACTCATTCTTAAATCACAGTCTATTTTGTTCTTTGGGAGGATTTTAGATATGCCTTTTTGAAAACAAGTTTTACATTTGTACATTTTTACCAGAGTGCACACACTTCCTTCAGCTGCATTCCTAAATTGCCTGTTGAGTTTGCATCTATTCTATCCGATCAACCAAATATTTTATGAGATTAAAGAACTATTGTGGTCATTTTATTAACAGTTATTTGCTTTATAAACTGGAATGAGACAGGCTATTGTAGAGAGAATGTATACAGCACATAGCACGTGGAGAAAACCTTTCACCAATATATAGTGGGTGTGTAAGGCTTAGGCAAGAGTATCCTTGTGTTCAGCTGTGCAACGTTGGAAAGTATGAGATACACCACTTTTCTAAAGCTTTAAAGGTGGTTTCAAGTGCCATAATATGAAATGGTGGCCATTGTGTTTTACTGTATGAGGTAACATTGTTGAGCATTCCTCATTATTTCCACTATAAACAGTTTCCTACACATATGTGGACGCCAAAAATTGGCATCTACACATACTGGTGTTGTCTTAAGCTACCAAGGCAGACTAATCTGCTGCTAAAACAGCTGCTACTATACTGTCATGTGCACTGTGTACAGGAAGAAATTCCTATTCTCACTTTTTTAGTGTGCTCTAGGATATAGCTATATTCAAAGAAACTGTTTCAAGGGGGATTTCCCCCCCCTCTGTGTTCTGAATCTGCCAGGAGGGTTTGAGACAATTACAGACGAAGCAAAGTCCAAATAGCAAAATTTACCTTAGGGAAATTTAAAAAGGAGTTAAGTGGGCATTCCCACTAGGGATGTGTGGACCAGACCGGTGGTCCGGTCCAGGGGTTTGGGGGATTGGGGTCGAACCGAACCACAACCACCCGGTGTTCTTAGACTAGCAGACCCGGGCTAAGCAATTCAGGGAGACCTGACACACTCCTGAACCCATGCTGGCTTTCTGGCAAGGGGATTAGCCTTCTCATAAGAGGGCCAGTCCACCAGAGAAAATATAAACACCATGTGTTTCAGCTCTCTGTTTGATTGTATTCTCATGAGGTAGACCTCCCAACTATAGGGGGCCCTGCTGATTTGGGGCCCCAGATACCCCTATAGAACTCATGCTTCATACCTTCCCCCTTTCCACTCAACCCTTCCAGACTTCCAAGGGGTCCAGGCCACTTCATGTGTCTGAGACGCTTCAGGCGGGCAGATTAGGAAAGACTGGGGATGATTCCTATCTTTCCTGGACTTCAAAATACAGGTCATCCATGCCAGCACCACATGCAGTGTGTGTGTGTGCGTGTGCGTGTGTGTGTGCGCACATGCACGCACGTGCATGTGTAAAATGGACACTGTCTGTAACAAAACAAAAGTCAGCAACTGTGTTTGGCTGAGATGTCCTGGGCACAATGTCCCATATCATAGTACTATTCAAAATAGATTACTGTAATGAAGGACTGCCCTTGAGGACCATTAAGAAGCTACAGCTGGTTTCCAATGCAGAGGCCAGGATGCTAGGACTGACTTCCATAAACATATCATGCCAGTGTTGAAAGGTCTTGTTTATTTCTGAGCTCAAGGTGCTGGTTAGGCTTTAGCCTTTAAAGCCCTAAACAACCTGGGACCCAAGACAAATGGGACCCATTTTCATGCACACAAACTTGTTTGTCAATTAAGATCTTCATCAAAGCTCCTTTTCCATGGATCCCCACATTCTGAAGTTAAGGAGATTGAAGACTAGAGAAAACATTTTGTGATGAAACCCAAAATTTGTGATGCCCCCCTGAGGCATGTTTAACTGGTGCCTCTGTACTATATTTTTGTGCTAGAGAAATACAGAATACATAAACATCTGGGAGTTTCTTGGGGGAGGGAAGAACACATACCCTGGTTCTCACAGATTATCAGAGCCTCCATTTGGCTCTGCGAACACACCCCACAGTTGATCACAGCAGTGGTAAGTGTGAAACACAGAAGATCCTCCCAATCTAAGGAGAACTTTTCTGGCATGTGTTGAGCAGTAAGGAGGCAGGAAACCTCATGATGCCAGCAGTCATACTCTGATTGGCCATGAGGTGGTAAGAGGTGGGCCCAGCCCCATTCAAGCCATTGCTAGCATAAGACCATAGAGTGCACTGTGCAGAGTGGCACATTCATAGATAGCAGCCCTGGTAGCTGCAGTTTTCTCTCACAAACATAGTGGCCGGTTGCTGGGAGCTGGAGAGGAAGGGAAGTGCTGATACACAAGCAAACACCAAGGTAGGATGGCTCCTCTTTTCATCCTATCTTGGTAAGAACTCGGGTACAGGATCTGGGCTATCTGTCTTGAGCTCACTCAATGAAAGACGCTGGTCAGAGATATCAGGTTTCAGTTGTTTTATTTGCTAGAGAGGCAGATTCATCAGCAGGGATACAGGAGTGAGGAGTCCAATTACAAGGTCAAAATCTCTCCGATGGAGGCTCGAGCTGATTTGACATATTGTTTCCAGCAGTTGGAAACAAGGCTGCCTGATTAAGGGTCGCTCCAGCCTCGCAAGCTCATCCAGAACTTCATCTGACAAGCCCTCCTAGTATTGGTCCATCAGAGCTGCATCATTCCAAGCTAAGTCTTGGCTCAACAAAAGAAAGGAGCTGGAATACATGGCAACAGAGTATTTTCCTTGACGCAAACGTCGAATCTGCCTGTTGGCAGTCTCTGCCTTTGAAGGATCTTTGTAAACAGCCCGCAACTCAGCCACAAAAGCTGCATAATTAGCAAGAAGAGGTACCCCTTGAAGCAAGAAAGGAGTAGCCCATTTGGCTGCAGGCCCAGTCAGGAGGCTTATCACAAACTCCATTTTAAATCTATCTTCAAGAAAATCCTCTGCTTTTAATTGCATGAAGAGTTCACATTGTTAAAAACCCCATAAAACTTAACTGGAGATCCATCAAACTTATCTGGAACTGCCACAGGGCACTTACGATTTACAGCCAGGTGTTGAGTCACTAACTGTGTTTGAAGCGCTGCAACTGCAGCAGTTAACTGGTCAAGCTGGTTTTGGAGGGGTTCTGTCATCTTCCCCAGCTCTTCAAGGTTCAAAGGGCTGGAAACAAGCTGTCACGAGCTCACTCAACGAAAGACGCTGGTCAGATATATCAGGTTTCAGTTATTTGCTACCCGCTACCCACATTTGAATGGGCTGAGTTGGAGGGCTTGAACATGCGGGTTCTCATAGGCATTACTAGCTGGGTTTGCTGCCCCCTACCCTTCAAATCTTAGTCATGTAATTAGATAACTTTTTATGCTTCTGGAACCCTTTTAGCTGGTGGTTGCTTGACAGATTTCATCTACCAGTTTATTGTTATTGGTTTTTACTGCTGCTAGGAGCCTAGCCCAAGACTTACTGCACTTGAAATGACGTGGTAAACTGCATGCACACACATGCACCCCAGCATGAAAAGCAACCGTTCCCCTTCCCAGACCAGATCTTTCTCCCTCCAGAGCCCCAGACCTATTTTGAAGACTCTCAGTGCACAAAGGGTGTTGAGCAGCAATCCCCACCATCCTCCAGCCCAGATATCCCTTTCTCTAGAGTCCTAGATCCTTTCCCAAGTCTCATGATATGCAAAGCATACCAATTTACACCGACCCCACAGCCTGCAACCTCACTTCCCACAGTTCATAACTTCCTTCTGGATCTCAACTAACTAATCAGTTTTTTTAAAAAACCAGTCAGCAGACTTCAGTAAACAGAACAATGCCATGATAACACAGCATTGCAAGTGAAAACTATCACACAAAAAGATTATACACACCTAAACATACAAGATGTAGAAGAGCTGTATATGCATTAAGAAACTCTGAATGATTACATGTGATCATTTATCATTTTGCCTCATATCCTCATAGCTAACTGCAACAGTTGTGCAATTTTACTACCACCCAGTCTGCACTCTGATAGGGGACTTCTTTCTCATTCCCATCCGAGTGGGGGCCTACCTTTCCTTCACTAGCAGTGGTATGAGCTGCCACTGCTCTCCTCCTCCACTCCTGCTCTAACATTTTAAAAGCCAGAGACTAGAGAAAGGAGCAGAGGGACATGTTTTGAGGACAGTAGGATGCCTAGAGCAGCTCCATGTCTTGCAATGCCTACAGGCATAAATGTATGGGGGCATGGCCATTTAAGAATGAACACAAGAGTAAGGTCAAAACAGTCAACTTCTGATCTGATGTAGTAGAACAGTTGTCAAGACTGCTGCTAGGAGGCAAGAGTTTAAACCCTGGCCTAGTAGATTATAGTTTGGTAGATAAATATATGAAACCATATACTTATGCTAAAGTTGCTACTGAGTATGTCTAAAGTAGAATCCAAACAAAAAAAGGGAAAAATTAGTCAATACCAAAATTTCCGGAGGGAAGTTTAGATGATTGATATAGGATTATTGACATTCAGCAAAAATGGCTGTCATCCTGACTAAGGAAACACCAGTGCAGAGAGAAGATCAGAATCAGGGACATATTTTGGGGTAGCACAAAAGCACTGCCTAAGGAAGGAAAGGCTGTCAAAAATTGCCCCATCCTCCATGCACCAGTGCTGGTATACAGGGGAAGGGGTGAAAGCATTGTTATGCTGATCCTATTGCTGCACCACTGCTTCCTTTGTCAGGATGTCAGCCAGTATTTTTGATTGAAAAGAACAGATGCAATAGGGGAAACATCAGTTCAGGAGACAGTGGGACCAAAAGGCACATCTCTGCCCTCAAAGAAGCCACATCAGAACTACTGCAGCAGATGGACAGCTCACACCATATGCTATTTTCAATGGCAGTGGATTCTGCCCCACCAGAATCTGGGCCAGATTCAGTTGAGGTGGAACAATTTTCAGCATGGACTCAGGACAACACACATTCTGGCAGCTTCTGAATCCATTCCAGGCACACCATGCAATGTTTGGTGCAGCACAGAAATGGCCATTACATGTGTTCTCAGCAGTAGGCCATTTGTTAAAGCACAAGGGGGAAAACAGAATGAGCTAAGGAAGTCTAACTGCCGAAGGACCAAGACTACATACTGGTTAAAAGAAAAGAAACCTAAATGATAATGATAGCAACATGCAGCCATAACTTTACATTGGAAAAGAAAGAAAGCAATAAATGTTAGCACAGCTCTTCAGTACTGGGGAACTAGGGAAGGATGGCCAGGAGGAAATAATGTCATGAATAATAGACATTAGGGATGTGCGAACTGGTTCGAGTTCGAACTGGCTCGGTTCAACGGTTCAAACTCATTCCAAACAGGGCTCTGGTTTTGCTCTTCTGGTCCGAGTTCGAACCAAATCCGAACCGGTTCGGTTCGAACTGGTTCAAACCAGTTTGGATGTGCCATGGAGTGCCTAGGGTCTGTTAAGACTCTCTCTCTCTGTGTGTGTGTGTGTGTGTGTGTCCTCCATTTTGTGGATCATTCTTCACTTTTGCTCCTGGCCTCCATTTTGTGAGCCTATTTTTCAGACTTTGCATTGGCTGGGCTATTGATCATTTGATTGGAAGAATGAGTCTTGCACTCTGGTAGGCTGTGGAGTGTACCACTGTTTGAGAGCTGGCACCCTGTTGGCCGGGGGGGGGGGGAGTGCAAAGGTGGGGGCTCCCAAAGGAGGGAGTTTCAAACCTATTTTAGCCAAGCCTCTGGCCTGGAAAATTCTCTTTGGCTGCAGTTGTGGGATCATTTGGACCTTGCTGTGCTGACTAGCTGTGTGAGTCCTTGACTGTGTCTGTTCTCCTGCTCTTTCTTTTGTCCATTCTCTGCCCTGTGTCTGTGACTGTGTTACTTTACAGCTTCTTTCCCCATCTATTATTGTTGTTGTGTTGTCTTTCTCTCATCCATTCATTCTTTCATTCCTTCATTATTTGGCCAGGGCCCTAGGCCTTGGCCTCCCCCCACCCCCCATCCATCTGCATTGATTTCATACCCTGCCTCTCTTCTTGTTTATCTCTTTTCCTGCTGATTTATTTTTGCTTTGATTTTGTTCTTTGTTTAGTGTGCTTTTTTAAAGTCTTCTTGTTGTTCCTGCCTCCCTCCCTGTCATCCCATCCCCTGCCTGGATCCCATCCCAGACCAGTCCCCTGGCTGACCCAGGGCCTAGGCCCTGCAGCCCGGCCTGGTCTCCCCTGACCTCCTCTTGTGCCATCTGCCCCCCTCTGGAACCTGTCCCCCTCCTTCTCTGTTTGTGCTTTGCTTTGCATTTGATTGATTTCTGCTGGGTTCATTTTTATTGATTATTGTTGATTCCTGATTATTGTTTGCTGTTATATATTTATTGCTGTGTTGATTTAATTATTGATTTTTGTGCGTCCCTTCTGGGCCTGCTGCCCCCTCCTCCTGCCATCCCCCCTCCCATCCAGACTCCCCCCTTCCATCCAGATTCCCCCCACTGCCCCCCTCCCTCCTAGTCTGTGCCTGCCTGCCTGGGTTGGTTTTTGAAGATTTTTTGTTTTTAAAAAATATTAATTTCTGCTCTCTGTGTGTGCTCTGATTTGCTTGATTTCTCCTATTAATATTATTGAAGAGTTTGTTTGTTCTGTTGTTGTACATTATTTCCTGAGGTTTTTTGCACTTTTGCTTTTGTTGGGTCACTCCTGGTTTTTGTTGTTGACTTGTTGTTGATTTATTTTGTGCTCCTTGGGGCCCGGTGCCCCCCTACTCCTGCTCTGCTAATCTCCCCCTCCCATCCAGATTCCCCCCCACTCACTCCCCATGTGGCCCTTGGGCCTGCTGCCCCTTCCTTCTGAAACCCCCCTCCCAGCTAGTTTCACTCACCCCCTCTCTCTGCCCTCTTGGGCCTGCTGCCCCCTTCCTCCTAATACCCCCACTCCCAGCTACATCACCCCCACTCACCCCCCTCTCTGCCCCCTTGGGCCTGCTGCTGCTGTTCCCTTTCTCCTACAACTCCCACTCCCAGCTACATCACCCCCACTCACCCCCCTCTCTCTGTGCTGCTCTCTCTCACTCACTCCTAACTCCTGCTCTGTTGTCTCCTCCTTCACTCTCTGACTCTGTCTGCTCTGCTCTAGTCTCTCTTCCTGTCTCCTTTCCTTCTTTCATTCCCACAGCTGCAGCCCACAGCACCTGCCATCGGTGTGTATCTATCTATCTATCTATCTATCTATCTATCTATCTATCTATCTATCTATCTATCTTTCATTTTATTTGTCACTGCTTGTGGGTGGGTGAGTCACAAATAGTGACTCCTCATTCTGCCCCTCTCAACCGTCCTTGACCACCCCGGCTCCCTGTGCCGCCCTTTCTGTGTACCAGGCCGGGGTGGGGTGGGGGGCTGGTTTGCACGTCTGACCAGCAGTGTGTGGCAGGAGAAGGACCGGAAGAAGAGGAGTGAGTGTATGCATACGCATGTGTGCACCTTTTGTTGTCCCCATCCCTAGTTGGTGGTTCTAAATAGCGACCCCTGTATTTTGCAATGCATTTGGATGTGGGAAGGGATATTTTGTGATGTATTGTTCTGTTGTTGTTGTTTACTTGAAGATATGGTGCTTCTTTTGCAGGTTGTTTCTTTTTTTGCAGCCCCCCCGGGCTATTGTTATTATTGTGTTGATGATTGCTATTGTGTGTATTTTGCTTGCTTACTCTGGGTGGAGTGGGTGGGTTTTGTTAAACGGGTCATTTAAAATAGGCTAGGTAGGTAGGCTTAGCAATTTAATTGTCCGTCCCCCCCCGCCACCGCCAATCTTAAACTACACTTTTCACTAAATAAGGGTTTTGTTTGATTTTCAGGTTCCCCAAGCTTTGACTCCATCCCTCCGAACACAGGCAGGTGCTGTGTCCTAATCCCCCCCGCCAATCTATTTCCCTCATAATAAAAAAACTTGTCCCCCCACAACTAATCCATCTAACTGCCTGTGCCACCCACCCAGGGTTCCCACCCAGGGTTCCCCCCCTTTACTTAAATTTTAACACCCCCTCCCCGATTGGCTTTTTCAAACTTAACCAAAAGGTTCCCCTCACCTCACCTAAATTGCCCCCCCCCCGTTGAAAGTCTTCCCTTCACCCCATTGGCTTTCCCCCACAAAATTCCCTCCCAGCTCCAAATTAATTGGCCTTTTTTGCCCCTTCTCCCCTTCCAAACTATTTTTTTGCCCCTTTCCAGACTTTCTCAAACAGTCTCCCACCTTTACTATGTCTGAGCAATGCGAGCGCTGTGTTCAGGCCAGGCCTCGCCTAAGGTTGGCAGGCAGAGGTGGGAGAGGCCGGGTGTGGGCTGTGTCTGTGGCTGTGGGGCAGCAAGTGAGAGGATGTGGGGATGAGCCTGATGATACCCCAGTCACCATTGCAGAATTTTTTGCCCCAGCTGAGGGGTTTGTGCACAGGCTAGATTTTCCCCAGCCTGCTGCTGACTGAGGCCAAGTCAGAGCCACTGGCACTAGGGCTCTGGTGGGTCCCTCAGCTCCAGGTGCTGCTGGGGCACCACCAGTGGTGGTGGAGGAGACTGCTGGTGTGGGGGAGCAGGCAGCGGGCAGGGAGGATGTTACGTCTGACAGCGATGCAGCCAGGTTCTCCCTCCCTCTTGGGGCCCTTCCCCCTATCATTTTGCTGCTCAGTGAGGCCACCCCCCATGAAGTTGTGGTGGCATCCAGCAGTGGTGGGTCTTACCACTGTAAGAGATTTTTGGCAACTCAAAATCCCTGCAACCAGGAATAAATGAGGACTCCAAAAATTCTCACGCTAACTGGGTTCTTTCTGATGGCCTTGGCTGTCAAGGATCTCAAGACCCAAGAAGACACGAGGAGAAGTGGAGAGATTATATTTAATCAAAACAGATTTATTTTCTTACCAATATTCAGATGAATCGCAGTAGTGCACACAATGGTTTTTCTTTCCCTCACAGCAATTAATACAATATCAAAATGACACTCTATAGATTGCCAGAACTTCCACTCACTCTTTGTGGCTTATTCAATTCCCCTGAGCTTACCAAAAGAAACTGATGTTTCTTTCTTGTGAGGTGTCGGGTGTTTCAGGTTGGGCGATCAATTCCTTCCCCTCCTTTCTCTATTTTCTTCACCCTCTGCGTCCACTGGTCCCATCGACCCCTTTTCGCCCCAGATCAGGGTTTTAAGTACTCTCACCTTTCCCACCTACGCACTAATAGTGATTGGATAAAGAAGGGGTCCTGACCATCCATGACCCTTGGCTAACCTGTCCCCCTTGACATTTAATATAATTGGCTAGGGAAGATGTGAAAGAGGAACAAGGCAGGGGCCAAGCGACCCCCCTTCAAATGGAACACCGAGTCTTGGCGTACTTTCGATCTGAAGTACTGAAAAATGAGGAAGTGTGCCTGAGTTGACAGGCTGATTCTCTCTAATTTAAGACAAAAGCTCTAGATGGGGGCTGTTTTTGACAGCATGGAAGATTTGCTGGAACAGGGGAATTTGGCATTTTCAAACATGGTCAAACAACAGGGAAATTTGGCATGTCTCCTTTCTGTCCAACCGTTGGAGGTTTAGGGACTGGCCCATAAGAAGGATATCTAATTTGGACGCATTGTGTGGGATTTGGAAATCCACCTTTCGTGACGGCATTCACTCATGGGTTCATGCTAAGATCAAGGTCTAAACTGTATCAAGCAAACAGACTCATGTCAAGCATTTATCTAATACAATATGGCTAACCTATCTATGCACTTATATAAGAAAATGATCCCAATTGGACCTTACACCACTCTGGCTTTGATGAGGAAGGGTCTGCTGCTGAGGTAGTGGAGAGGCCTGCCTCTCCTCTGACAGTGGAGCCAGGCCCTTCCTCTTCCACACAGGGCAGAAGGGGGATGGGTGGTAGCAGTGGGCAGGCAGCAGCGGCCGCCCCCCCCCACCAGGACTGCAGCCACCCAGAAGAAAGAGGCCTAAGACAGCACCCAGGATGCAGGAGGCCAAAGGCAGTGGTTTCTGGTGGCATTTTGAGATCCCTGAAAATGCCCCGAACTATGCCCGCTGTGTCCACTGCAGGGAGCAGGTCAGTCGGGGCAAGGATCCCAAGCACCTGGGTACAACGCCCATGTGGAGACACATGGACTGTCATCACCCAGCTCTCCTTGGCCCCGCTGGCAGTGCTAGTGCGCCTGGTGCTCCTGCCACTAGGGCAGACAAGGGCAGTGTCCCTGCACCAGCCAGAAAGCAGGCTACACTGCCAGTCCAGCGGTGGACACAGGTGTCAGGCAGTAAGTGTACTGTTCGTGTGGACCATCATCACCTCACCCGCCTCATAGGGCAGATGATTTCCACAGATGACCAGCCATTTCAGGTGGTCGAGAACTCCGGCTTCTGCCGGATTCTCCAGTACCTTGCTCCTGACTACATCATCCCCTCAAGGACCACGTTCAGATGGAACATCGTCCCCTCCCTGTACCACCAGTGCAGGGAGCTCGTGTCTGCCAGGCTGCGTACAGCCCCGGCAGGCACCAGCGTGCATTTCATGACTGACCTTTGGACCAGTGTCAGTGGGATGCATGCTGCTTTCCTGGCCCTCACTGCCCACTGGTGGGGCCCAGAGAGAGAGGGGACATCCGTGGGCACTGCCTCTGGGTCCAGCGCATCTCCCACTGCACTATGGCGCAGGTGGACCATTCTGCATGTGGAGACGATGGACACAAGGCACACCATGGACGAGGTAGTGGCCATACGCAGCTGTCGGATTGAGGTGTTGATTGGCGGGTGTCCACACCTCTCCCGCGGCTTCATTGTCATGGACAATGGGGCCAACATTACCGCCGCCATCAAGACAGTCCTGGGATGTGTGAACATACAGTGTATGGCACACATGCTCCATCTGGCTGTTAGGGATGCCCTCGGCCTTAGGGAGCTGAAGGCATCCTCCCAGGTCCGTCCCCTTCAAGGTGCTGCTGCCGCCACGGCCACGCTTGTTGAGAAGGCTCGCAAGCTGGCCGGCCACTTCCACCGCAGCGAGAAGTCCAGGCACCTGCTTCCTCATCATCTCATCCCAACGGATGTAGAGACATGGTGGAACTCCACCTTCCTTCTTTTCCAGCGCCTGTTGGAGCAGGAGAGAGCCCTTGTTGCCCTGGCGAGGGACGAGTCCTTGGCTGTCTGTGACCTCTCGCATGCAGAGTGGAAGCAGATGTCAGAGGCGGTGTCGGCACTCGAGCCCTTCCAGCTTGCCATGAAGGGCTTGTGTGGCAACACCACTCCCTTGAGCCAGGCACTGCCCACAGCTCTGGGTCTGGAGAAGCTGATGGGCGAACTCCAGACTTCTCTGACCACACTAGAGGGTTGTGCTCTGGCTGGAAGACTGAAGTCTGGGGTGGCCAAGCAGCTTGTTGGTGAGTTGGGTAGCAGGGAGGAGTATATCCTCACTTGTTTCTGCAACATGACCATCAAGTGCAATGTCATGAGTGCCAGCAACTTGCCCGGGTGGAGGGCCCTCCTGGTCCAGAAAGTTAGGGAGGAGGAGGTCGCTAGGACCAGGAGAGACCAGGAGGGTGGCAGTGGTGTGGGTGTGTCTCCCCCCCAGTGACCCGCATCCAGCGGCAGTGCGTCAGTGTCAGCTTGCCTTTCCCCTTCCTCTTCCCAGTCCAGCAGCGTGGCATCACTGGCAGCGTCAACGCAGCAGGCACTTGCTCTCTGCAAAATCCACCCAGTGGTTTCAGCGGGTGTGCCTTGGTGCCTTGCCTGGTGTGCGGGAGGCTCGACCTGCCAGGCCCTCCAGTGCTGAGCAATCCGCTGCCCAGTACTTGGAGGAGCCTGTGGAGGAAGACAGCTTGATGGACCATGCACAGTTCTGGGTGACCCGCTGCCAAGTCTGGCTGGACCTGGCGGTGGTTGCTGTGTGCCTCCTCTCCTGCCCCCCAACCAGTGTCCAGAGCGAGTGGGTGTTTTCATGTGCCAGGGACGTGGTGACCCCCTCTCACTCCCAGTTGGACGCTGGTCTGGTGGAACAGTTGGTCTTCCTTAAGGTCAACGTCCCCCTTCTGGGCTACCCTGAGCTGGAGCGGGAGCTGGGTGAGTGATTACCGTGGTTGCCCCATGGTTGGTCACCTGCCGTGATAGATGCTGAGCCGTGCCAGCCAAGTCGCAGTGTGCCTTCTACTGGTGCTGCGACTGGCCACATGTTTATACACCCCCCACGCCCACGCCCACGTAAGAAACCCGATGCTGACAACAACAAGCCCTTATCTCCACCTGTCAGCATTTGGGGGCTTGGCATGGGCACGGCACATGCACCTAAAAGTAGCACAGCCCCACAATAATACCACCAGACTAGCACCGGCGGCAGCGGGTACACGTTCTGTAAATATGTAAATAATAATTTCCAAAAAAATTCTGTTAATCAACCCTCCAAACATATTAAAAATCATACTTGTACACAAATGATGACTCCAAGAAGTATTGATTTTTTTAAAATATGTTATCAAAGAAATCATGTGTGGGGTTGGTTTACATTAAAAATGTGTTTAATATCTTTTTAATGCTTGCTGAATGAATTCTCATGTTGTTGATTATGATTACTGTTGATGTTGACTAACAAATTATAATCATAGAACTTACTTGTCAACACAACATATTGATTGATTGATTGTCTGGGTTCTTTGAGGGAAGGGGAGGGAATTGGGTCTGTATCTGTCTGTGCTGTTTGTACTTGTCTGGAGAGAAACGTAGTGTGTGTGTGTGTGTGTGTGTGTGTGTGTGTGTGTGTGTGTGTGTAGGCTGTTTCTGCTGTGTATGTGTGGATGGATGTTGTTAGTACTGTCTCTGTGTGTGGATGGATGCTTGCTGTAGTGTGGTGTCTGTCTGTGTCTGCATGTTTTTCCCCTCCCTCCCTCCCTCCCTCCCTCCATCCTCTTCTTCATCACCCTTCCATCCTCCCTTCCACAGCAACCTGATGAGAACTGGTCTCCCACCGAAGCACACTCATCAGTCACGTGTGATGTTGGCATACGACCTAATCTGAGCCGGACCCTCCTCCCCCTTCAATCCCCTCTGGAACATCCCTCTCCCCTCCCCCTCCCTTCTCCTCTCCTAGCCAGCAGCACACAACAACACCTGGCCAAACAAACACGCATGCACTCACACTGGTGCCACCACCTGCCTTGGGCCTCTGCGTCCTAGAGCAAAGATGTGGTGGACCAGACAGACCCATTTCTTTCCCCAAGCAAGGCAAAAGGCATGCAGCCACTGCACACATGAAGAGATGAAGAAGACAGTGACACTGGACAAGACTAGAGATATAGAGAGAACTACTGAACCAGCAGGTGAGTGTTGCAATGCTCAATGCTCTGCTCTATCATCACACTCAGCTCTCAGCTGCACTGTGTAGACACACTGGTGGTTCTTCACAAGTAAATTTTACCTTTCTATCTGTATTAGAATCGAATCCTGCCTGTAATTATGCCCTCCCCTTGCAGTTGCGTTGTCACACGGGCTGGCTTCTACTGCTGTATGTCATCTAGTTAGGTCTTGTTGGCTTGTGTGGGCAGCAGCTGCTGGCTGTGTGCTATGCCCATGCTGTGGTGTGTGATGTTGGTGCACCACTAGTAGTAATAGTAGTAGTAGTAGTAGTAGTAGTAGTAGTAGTAGCTAGTAGTCTGTGCTTGGTTTGTTTTGGATTGGTCCCTTGGCCTGCCTGGACCCCTTCTTGGCCTTTTCAGCTGTAGTGTGTGCAACTGTGCATCCATGATGAAGGTGGAGAGCAGCAGAGCAGATGAGGTCAGCTTCTGTCTGTGGTGGCCTCAGTGGGCAGGCACTGAGGCGGTGGTTTTTTGTGTTTGTTTGGTTTTTTTGCATCATCCATCCTGCAGGAGCAGCAGAGCAGGTCTGCTTCTTCTCTGTGTGTGCTGTGCTGGCAGGCAGTGGCTTTTTAGATCATTGTCATTGTCAACACTAGTTGGTGGCCTGTGTCATCTTAGTTGCTTGGGTAGGTAAGGTGGACTGACCTGGGTGGTGTTAGGGTGCCCAAATAGGGGCAAAAAAGCTGGGGTGGCAATTGATGGGTGCCGCTAGTATTTTTGGTGAATTTTTTGGGGGGGAAATTCCCCCATAGGATATAATGAGGATTTGGGGTGGCCCTGAAACCCGCCTCTGTGGGGTGGCAGCACCCCAAAGTGAGTCTGGGGCCATGGCAAAAATGGCCTCAGTCCCTCCAAGAAATCCCCAGATTGATAGGAGTGATGGGTGGGGTTTTTTAAAGGATTTTCTAAGGCATTAAATAATATCTCATAAGGATTGATGGCTTAACCTTTCACCCAGTGACACACTTTCAAGCAATCCCTATGAGATATATCTAATGCCTTAGAAAATGCCAAAAACCACCCTGAGCCATTTTGGAAGGGCGGTATACAAATAAAATAAATAAATAAAATAAATAAAAATAAAAATAAAAAACCATCACTCCTATCAGTCTGGGGATTTCTTGGAGGGACTGAGGCCATTTTTGCCATGGCCTCAGACCCACTTTGGGGTGCTGCCACCTCACAGAGGCGGGGATCAGGGCTGCCCCAAATCCTCATTAAATCCTATGGGAAATCCCCCCCCCCAGAAATTGACCATTAATACTAGGGGCAATTAATTGCCTTGGGAATTTGTAGGTGGGAGATGCCCATGGGTGCCTACCACCCACCCCAGATTTTTACCCCTAAGTACTCCACAGAGGGAGTTATGGGCAACAATGGAAATTATTTTAAAAATTCATATAAAATCATAGGAATGTCCAATTGTTTTGAGGTTTGGGTGGTAGTTGGCACCCAAGGGTGCCTACCACCCTACCTACTTTTTGAACCAGTTTGAAACCAGTTGGAATTCGAACTGAACCGGGGGTGGTTTCAGCAAAACCAAAACTGAACCACCACCCTCAGTTCGAACCCGGTTCGAATTCGAACCGAACCTGGCAAACCGGTTTTATGTACATCCCTAATAGACATGATAACAGCTGTATTCACCAGCTAAAACAAGATTTGGTCATCATACATTTAAAAACAAGCCATGAGACTTCAATTGGAATGTTTATTTTCATCTTAGCATATGGATGCAAGAGCTGAAATTTGCTGAAGGTACAAACATGATAGTGCCTTTGAAAGCAAGAAATAGTGGAAATTTCTGGATAGTAAATGGAACAAATGTGTGACAAAAATCAAAATCCAATGGAGTTTGATGTCTTTTTATCTTGGAAGCCCTATCAAGAAGAAAATGAACGTTTAACATTTTGGAAAGAAAGCCCATTGCAGGAATCTCAAGAAGTACAGGAAGGGAAGGGTGGGAAAGGGGGAGCAAAGTTTGGGGCTGAAGAAATTCCCATAAGATGCTCAGATTAGCAAACTATACATTATATTGTATCATGGTTTTAGCTGGCCTACCAAAGAGACATGAAGACCCTTTGCCCCTAGGAGGATTGCTATTGCAATGCATACATGTCACAAGCAATTACTACTTTTGAATATCAGCTTGAGGCTCCACCTCTCCCTCTGTTCTTTTCAGACCTCACAATTCTTTGGAGCAAGTACATATATATGAGAATAATGGGACATGATGATGGAACTTCTGCGGGGGACTTTTTTTTTTTTTTTTTTTTTTTTGCTCAGAAGCCAAATTTAGCTTTCATGCTTTGATTTTAATTGATTTGGAGCTTAATTTATTTTATTTTATCTTTACATTTCTAAACTGCCCTTCATTTATTATTTATTTATTATTATTTATTTGTTCAATTTCTAGACCGCCCTTACAGAAAAAAGTAAAAAGATCAATGCAGTGTACAACAAATCAAACTATAACAATAACACCTCATAAAACAATAACTAATAGGCCTCTTTACAGGGTAGGAGGCAGGCTACCTTTGTTTGCATGAATCTGTGAACTGACGAAATTCCTTCCAATCCAGATTTCTCAAAGCAGGGTAACCCAGCTTTTGTACCCTGCCCTTAACCCAAGGAGAGCTCTCCTCCCTTGCTATTCTGGTTATGTGGATCCACTTACCTCTTTTATCCAGCCATGGGGAACCAGAAGGCCTGGAAATGATAGAGAGCTGTGGCTACAGGGGCTGCCAACCATGGGTGTGCCACTCTATAAAGCACACTTTGTGATCCTGTAGCTGTTGCGGCTAAGTCCAGCAGGGCTGAGTCCACCTCCTGCTCCTTCATGGCCAATCAAAGGGCAGCTGCTGATGTAAAGAGGCTTTCCAGTCTACTGGCAGTTCAATACATGCTGGGAAGACATGGAGGCCTCAGAAAACTATCATCTCTCAAACAATGGATGTCGGGCGCGGATTAATCATGTGTTTCCTGGGTTTACTGACCCAAAAGGAGATTCTGCTTATGTGCTGCTAATGAGGTTGGAACTTTCCAACCCTCCAATGTGTTGGAAATTCTCTGTGGTGAGAGAATCCCTTTTTCAATATAGCAGAGTGCACAGAGGCACAAACACAGCGGATTTAGTTAGGCATGCATGTGTGCTAAGAGTAAAGTAACTTGGAGCCAATTGCTAGTTTCAAATCAATATAAAAGGCATGTATTAAGGAACTCCATTCTAGATAGGAAAGTGAGGATTTAGGATCTCTAATCTATCTATCTAAATGGATGCAGATGGATTCACCATCTTCTCTGCACATATGGTGCAGGGCAAGAGACTTGCCATGTTGCAAGGTCAACAGCCAGGTAGCAAGAGAGAGAGGGAGGAAGGAAGTTGAATCCCCTAAGATTAGCAATCTACATTTCAAAGGGATAGCATCAGAGCAGCGGGAAGTGATGACCAAATGTCTTTTACCTTCTAGCCCTCTGACTTACTAGTCTGTCCTCCACTGTCTGAGGCAAAGAGACAGCACAAAGTCCTTTACTTCCAACACAATCCACCCCCAAATGGCCGTGTGAACAGGCCTAAAACAATTAGCAAGCACACGATTAAAATACCAGAAGACCAAGGCGAACTTCTGTGTCTCCTGGTCAAAAGTCCAGACAAATAAAAAAAAGCCTTTAGACATTTACTAAGTTCTGGGAGAGAAGACACTGTGCAGATCTTTTCTGAGGGGAGTATTAAGGGAAGGCGCTATCCTGCATGCATGACAGTCAGGCTTCAGCATGGGCCAAACAGATCTCATCAGGTGGGTAGAAGGTGATCCTTCAAGTTACTGGTGCCCACACATATGAAACACCTCTGGACAAACCAATTGCAAAATTAAGAATAATTCCCTCTTGTAAGAATGGCAGATGGGGGCAACAACAGGCAGACCTTTCTCAATGATCTTACTAAGTGGTGGGGGACCTGAAGGAGAAGATGCTCTCTTAAATATGCTGTGCCCAAGCCATTTAGATGTTAAACAATATGGGGGGCAGTTCTGAGCTCTGCAGGACCCCATAAGCCAGAGGCTAAGGAGTCGAGCAGAAATCCCCCTACACCACCTTCTGGGACCTCCCCCCAAGAAAGGACCGGAACCACTCCAATGCACCACCCCAATCCCCAATTCATGAGAGGTGGTCCAGAAGGATACCATGGTTGATGGTACTGAATGCCACTAAGATGTCCATCAGAACCAACAGGGATGCATTCCCCATATCTTGTTCCTCGTGTAGGTTATCCAACAGGGCAACCGAGGCAGTTTCAGTCCCAAACTCAGGGTGAAAGCCAGATTGAAAAGGGTCCAAAGCAGGGATCCTCAACGTTGGACCCCCAGATGTTCTTGGACTTCAACTCCCATAATCCCCAGCCAAAGGCCACTGGGCCTGGGGATTATGGGAGTTGAAGTCCAAGAACATCTGGGGGCCCAACGTTGAGGATCCCTGGTCTAGAGAATCCGTATCATCCAAGACCCTTTGCAGCATAAAACATAAACAACATAGAAGCTCGCTTTGCCTTCCTCACTTTTCTTTATTGTTGATAGTAAGGTACTCTAGCACTTGCCTGACTTCTAGCCTGGATGCAAAATGGCTTGCATACTTTAAACACTGTATAAATAAATAATAATCATTACTAAAGATCTCTGAAAAGAGACATACATCACATTCCCTTCATAAATGTAAGGTGAAGTTAATGAAAAAAATCTACTCTTATCACACTGACAATACAGCATTAAAACAACTGTATGGGACTCTGGTGGAATATATTGCAAATGTTCCACATTATTTCATTTTTTACGAATTAGCATCTATAGTGCTGCTGTGAATACTGATTTATAGGCTTTTAAAATATCCCTTTATAACTTTTATTTCGAAAGAGAACTTACAATGATGCTTTCCAATGTGTTAGAATAATATTGTACAGAGCAACTTCCACTGAATTGCATTTTTCCCCATGGAAGCTGTAGCATCAAGCAGCAAGAGAAATTAATAAGGTGCTATGAAATCCTTCTGAACAGACTTTTATGGCAGAGGACTTTTTACTGCAACCAAACACTTAATTGAGTAGGGGGCGGGAAATCATATAAATCATCCACAGTTTCATACAAAAGGATACTTTTATGATACAGCAGGAGTGCTGGTTGGAATATTCTGTAGGGATGTTATGGCTCTTTGTACACATACGTGTCTTTTGATTTAAAAACAGAACAAAAGCTACATAAAGTGACACCCATTATCAACTTACAGTTATTGTAGACTATGAGAAAGGACCTGTGTGTGTGTGTGTATGTGTGTGTGTAAGTGAGTGGGAGGGAGGGAGGGAGGGAGGGACAGAGATCCAATTCCCGTAATGCACAGCTAGTATCCTTGAAAAACAAATAGCCCTTAATGGCTGTGCTTGCACATTTCCACCCATATCCTTCCATTTCAGTGGAGTCTGAGTGAGCTTTATGGTAGAGAGATAACAAAATGGCAGATGAGATTTAATGTAGGTAAGAGTTGCACGTTGGATCAAAAAATTCTGACCACATACCAGTGATGGCCAGTGAGGTATAGTACTTAGTAGGCCTGTGCAGTCAGATTGTTCTGATAGCCTTGTTGGACTCAATACTCCCCAGGTCAGCACTATCCATCTATTTGTCTATCTGTCTGTCTGTCTGTCTATCTATCTATCTTTCTATCTATATTTCTCTTAAATGTACCAGTCACTAATCCCATGTGTGGCAGCTCTCACAAGAACTTGCAAGCTGCTGCCAGATAGAGGCATGGGTAGGTGGGCAGCAGTGGCCAGGACGGCCGGCAGGAGGTGGCCAGGCCAGGCGGGGAGGGAAAGTGCCGCCACAGGGCAGTGAGAGAAAGTGGACTGGGAGGGGGAGAACGGATTGGGGCTGAAGGGATGGAGATGAAATGAAGATGGGGAGGGGAGAGACAGGGGCACAGGGGCACAGATGCTCTGCCCCGGATCAGCTAGTAGGCATTAATTCTACAACTGATAGGAGAGAATTACAAAGTCAGAACTCTGACTAAATTCCCTCTTATTGGCATGGAATTAGTCATAGTTCCAACATGTCTGTCAGAACTACCCCAAACCCTTCCCCTGCTCTCCTCCACTCTTATCTTTAAAGTTTAAAAAGAGTTTAAAGTTTAATAGTCTACAGCTGCTGGACTGATTAGTCACTGGCCTTCTGTTGCAGGCATCTGGTACTGGTACTGTTGCTGCTGCAGCCTGCAGGGCTGAGCCACTGGGCTTCCATTAGAGGCCTCCAGTAATGGTGGCACTGCTGCTGCCAGTTGCTGTGCTGCCAGGCTTCCATTGGAGGTCTCTGGTGCTGGCAGCAATCTTTAGTGTATGAAGTGATGTGTGTGAAGGAGAATGGGGGGAAAGAGTAATCCCCACAATGCACCGCACCACAGGGTCCTTCTGGGCATTCCTAAAAAAGGCGAACACCACATATGGTGCCTTTTTAAACTGCCCATTCCCCCACCCCTCTCTGAGACACTAAAGCTTGTTGCTATACCAGAGGCCTCCGATTATCTTCCTAATAATTAGGAATCCTCTTCCTCATAATTCCAGCAGTGCAGTGGCCAGTAGCAGCAGCGGCAGCACCAGAGACCTCCAGCAGAGACCCAGTAGCACAGCAACCCAGTAGTGGTGGCAATAGTAACCCAGAGTGGTGGTAGTGACTCTTTTAGAACTTTAATTATAAGGGTGGAGGAAGACAAGGGGGAATGGACGGTGGGGGCTGTGGCAGGAATGTTGGTAAAATGTTGGTTCAAATCTAACCTCAATCCACCTCTGGTGGTGTTGGGGAGGTCATATTGGCTTCCCTGTGATCTGACATTTTTGGTGGTGCACAGGCCTAGTAGTTAAGAACATAAGAACAACTCTGCTGGATCAGGCAAAAGGCCAATCTAGTCCAGCATCCTGTTTCACACAGTGGCCCACCTCTAAGAAGCCCACAGGCAAAGAGGTATGTGCATGCCCTCACTCCTGCTGTTGCTCCCCTGCAACTGGTATTAAGAGGCATCTTGCTTCTAAAGCTGGAGGTGGCCTACATAGCCTTCAGACCAGTAGTCGTTGATAGATTTGACTTCCATGAATGTATCTAAGCTCTTCTTAAAACTATCCAGGCTGGTGGCTGTCACTACATATTGTGGCATAGAATCCCATAGGTTAATTATGAATTGTGTAAAAAAGTACTTCCTTTGGTTGGTCCTAAATTTCTAGGGTTTCAGTTTCATGGGATGACCCCTTGTTCTAGTGTTATGCAAGAACAACTTCTCTCTCCATTCTCTCCACACCATGCATAATTTTATAGATCTCTATCACATCGCCCCTCAGTCTACTTTTTTCTAAACTGAAACACCCCATGTGTTGTAGCCTTACCTCATAAGGAAGATGCTCTAGGCCCCTCACTGGCTGCCTCTTCTTCACCTTCTCCAGCTCTATAATGTCCTTTTTGAGGTATGGTGATTAGAACTGTACATAGTACTCCAAATGTGGCCACAACATAGATTTGTATAAGGGCATGTTAATCGCAGTTTTATTTTAAATCCTCTTCCTAATAATTCCAAGCATGGAATTTGCCTTTCTCACAACTGCTACACATTGTGTCAACACTTGCAAAGAACTGTCTACCATGGCCCCAAGATCTCTCTCCTGGTCAGTCACCGACAGCTTAGACCCCTTCAGTGTATATCTGAAGTTGGGGTTTTTTGCCCCAATATGCATCACTTTACACTTGCTATTATTGAACCACATCTGCAATTTTGTTGCCCACTCCACCAGCTTGGAGAGATACTTTTGGAGCTCCTCCCAATCTCTTTGGGATTTCATATCCTAAATTGTTGATTGTTGAACTTAGATTGGAGAGGCCTGCTTGGACCTCAATGCTCACTGGGTGAGAAGGAGGAAGAGAAGGAGGAGAATCAGTTGTCACTGTTCAAAAAAGGAGTCTTGGGACTGTAATAATAATAACTCAGTGTGCAGATTGAGTAAGGCTCTTATTTTCTTATGTTCATATCCTGCTGAATAAAGCACTGGTGCAATGGAAGAAGCACTGGTGCAGCACCAGTGTTTCTGAAGAGTTTCAGGTTAACAAAGCACCACTGCTGGGGTGTGTGTGTGAATTTTAACATTTTCCTATTCCAGGAAGCCTCTGTTCCACTCAAAATTATGTCCCTGGATATTTTCAGGTTCCACAGAGCACTTCTTGTGGAAAGAGAGGTAATCAAAATTTGCCTCCACCTAGCATTGTAACTTAATTAGTTGGACATTTCAGAAGCACTAGTGCTTTTCCTGTTGCACTGGTCCTTTGTTAGTCAGGATATCAGACACTCGATATACATCTAAGTGTCCAGCATCCAAAAAGATATTATAGAGTGGGGGGAAATACTGGGAAGGAAAACTAAAATGATCCAGTTTATTTAAACACCATCCTTATGAAATCAAGTAAAAGCCCAATTCAAACATTGTCTAAGTGGGTCTGCTATACCCAGGTAGAGACGAAACAAGTCTAGTCAGAATTCCAAACTAGAGGGAGACTTTGTTTCCAAGCCTGACTCCTACTTAGTCAAACCATTGGCCCATCTAGCTCAGTACTGATTGGCAGCAGCTTTCCATGATTTCAGACAGGGGACTTTCCCTGCCCTGTCTAGAGGTGCAAAGCATATGCTCTACCACTGAGCCCATCCTCATATCTCCCTATGGTAGGTAAATGATATGCATTTCTTCAAATGACAATCCTTTCCTCCAGATGCTGATAAGAATATAAGAGCTGCCTTGTTAGATTAGGTCAAGGTCTATTCTAATATATTAGGTATTATATTATTATTATTCCTTGTTTACACAGTCAGACAGGTTTTATTGACTGTGTGTTTGCTTTATCCAGACATCGAGTCCTTCCCAAGGACCTGGGACGGCTGAATTTTGTTATCAATGTTGTTGCTGTTATTATAGATATGGTCACAGAAAATAGGCTGTTCCCAGTAAAGTTGCTTTTTGTAATTGGCTGATGGTGATTTCTGTGGCCCCTGTGGTGTTGAGGTGCTCTTCAAGTTGTTTTGGAATTGCACCTAGGGCACCAATTACCACTGGGATTATTTTGGTCTTCTTTTGCCACAGTCTTTCAATTTCAATTTGTAGATCTTTGTATTTGGTGATTTTTTCTATTTCTTTTTCTTCTATTCTGCTATACCCTGGTATTGCTATGTCGATTATTTTAACTTGTTTTTCTTTCTTATTGACTACAGTTATATCTGGTGTATTGTGTGGCAGATGTTTGTCTGTTTGTAGTCAACAGTCAATATTATGCCCATAATATTTTTGCATCTTCATTTTTTACAACTTTTTCAATTGTATGGTCCCACCAATTTTTGGCTACAGGTAGCTTGTATTGTTTGCAGATGTTCCAGTGTATTAACCCTGCTAGCTTGTCATGCCTTTGTTTGTAGTCAGTCTGTGCGATCTTTTTACAACAGCTGATTAGGTGGTCCACTGTTTCATCTGCTTCTTTACAAAGGCGGCACTTGCTGTTTGTTGTGGATTTTTTGACTTTTGCTTATTGCATTTGTTCTTAGTGCCTGTTCTTGTGAAGCCAGTATTAAACCCTCTGTTTCTTTCTTCAAGTTGTCATTCTTAAGCCATTGCCAGGTCTTGGTGATGTCTGATTTTCCACTTATATTGTGCAAATATTGACCATGCAGTGGCTTATTTCTCCATTTTTCTGCTCGGTTCTTGACTTGTTTTGTTTCATTGGTGTTTAATAGTTTCTCATTATTGACCATTTTAAGGGCATCTTTCTTCACTGTCCTTGATATATTCTGTAAGGCCTCTTTTTTCCTCCTCTACTGTTTGATGGACTTGCAGCATTCCTCTTCCACCTGAGCTACGAGGGAGGTATAGCCTATCTACATCACTGCGGGGGTGCAGAGCATGATTGATGGTCATGATTTTCCTGGTCTTACAATCTAGTGTCTCTAGCTCTGCCTGGGTCCAGTCTATTATTCTTGCAGTGTATCTGATAACAGGTATAGCCCAGGTGTTTATGGCTTGTATGGTGTTCCCGCCATTGAGTTTGGACTTTAGGATTTTTCTAACTCTCCTGATGTATTCACTTCCAATTTTTCTTTTAACTTCAGTGTGTGCAATGTTATCCGCCTGCATTCCACCCACACCTTGATCTGCCACTTACCTTTCTTGTGCTCCAGCAGTGGCACCAGGAGAATGCTGATACATTTCCCTCCCCTCCCTAGTGTTTGGCATGGAGTCATTATAGTGTGCCGGATGCAAGGACTGCCTTTGCAGGTAGTCCGGAAGCTGCAATTGGTACAGAATGCTGCTGCCAGATTCATCTGCGGGACGTCCCATAGAGACCATATTACTCCTGTTCTAGAAGATCTATACTGGCTACCAATAGTTTTCCAGGCAAAATACAAAGGGCTGTTTATTACCTATAATGCCCTTAATGGCTTGGGCCCAGGGTTTTTAAGAGAACACCTTCTTTGTTATGAACCCCACAACCTATCAAGATCTTCAGGGGAGGTTTGTCTGAGGATGCCACCAGCTTGTCATAGTACAGGAGTAATATGGTCTCTATGGGACGTCCCAGAGACGAATCTGGCAGCAGCATTCTGTACCAATTGCAGCTTCCGGATTACCTACAAAGGCAGTCCTTGCATCTGGTGTGTCTTCTTGGTACTTGCCCCAGGACTGTGGAATGCTCTTCCTGTTGAGATTAGAGCTGCTCCATCCGCATTGGCTTTTAGGAAGCAACTTAAGAGACATCTCTTCAGCCAAGCCTTTTAGTTAGTTGGCATTTTAATGGATATTTTAATCTGGTTTTATGTTTTAACTGTCAGATTCTTGGTTTGTTTCACTCTTGGTTTGTTTTATGCTGTAAATCGCCTAGAGACTTTTGTAGTGGATGGTATACAAATTTATTAGATAGATAGATAGATAGATAGATAGATAGATAGATAGATAGATAGATAGATTCTCTATTATCTCGCCACCACTGCAGCCATGAAAAAGTAAGTAGGAGAGGGAGAGAGAGTCAGTTAGGCAGGGGAGGTTTCAGGAGGCTATGAGAGGGATCAGAATGGATCCTGTCAGCTTCCAGTGTTGTCACTGGGGGAGCAACAAGATCTGAACAGACTTGGAAGTGAGAGCAAAAACAATAAACTATTTTCAAAGTGGGCAGAGTGGTAGTTTGTTCTTTTGACTCCAGATTCAAGGCTAAAAGGGTAGAATTTACCTATAATTGGTGTCATACAACCCCTCACATTAATTTCAGAGATGTTCACATGAAGCGTGTGGGGACAGAATTCAGTCTTCCAAGAAGGCTGGTGTGTCAATCAAGACAACCCTTCATGTCATCCGTGATATACATTATATGGAAATAGATCCTGTGTATCAGATGTGTGAGGCAGCTCAGCCTATTTTTAAATTACTCTTTGGTAGTACAGCATCTCCCATCCTATGTCTGAATATAATATGGAAGCTCAAGGCTATCCAACCCAAATTACTTTCAGATTACATTACATTATACAGAAAGTGGCAAATTATCATTGCTTCCTTTGACATTCAGCATAATACCATGATGAATTTCCCTTTACTCTTCAAGTGGCCACCATACATTATTTCAGCCACATTCCATTGAAATGTAGCATTAATTAATGTCCGTAGCTTATCAAGTGTTACTCAGTTTCTACAGATACTGGTGCTTGCAAAGAACTGTGTTGCACTTGCTGCCACAAAGACCAGAAATACTTCCTGGAAGATGTGAAAAGTCAAATTGCATTCACAGAGTCTGTTGCCCCCTGTGGCTCTTTATAACACACATAGTTCCCTCTTCCTAAGCTAGTTGTGACTAAGCCAGTAATGAACTAATGTTTGCCATGGGAGCTGAGTCTGTTATGAACAGCAGTTGCCAATTCTATACAGATGACATGGTGGGCTTCAACATTAATTCTCTCTCTGTGACCTTCCAGGCACCAATATCTTCAGCTGCATGCTCCCCTCCTGATTCAAACTGTGAATCTGAGATACCACAAAGGGAGAGACAATGTGTGCGGGGTTTTTAATTCTGGTGGAACCAGTAGACTGGACCCCCCAAGTTTCAAATGACAAATGTTCAAACAAGAGTATTTGCAACTGGATAGTTATCCTAGGGCTGCAAGTAAAAAAAGAAGAGAAGAAAATAGAAATTAAAGTTTAGGGATCTGCAGAAATGTAGGGATGCTATCTGAACAATTTTAAATTAGTCTTCTGCAGTTTGTGCTCATGGCTTAGCCGTGGCCTGCCTTCAAAAGTTTCGAGACTAGCAGAGTATTAAATTGTCCTGCATTTGTAAATAAAATGAAAAATCCGCAATGATCAGAATGTACATTTCATTTTAAAAAGCACTCTTCTATGTAGTTTCTATTGTACATGAATATTGAGAAATATCCCATACCAACGTGTTCTTTCTCAGAACTCCTTCATTGCTAATCTGTGGGCATTTAAAACTGCTGTACATTTAAAGTTGGCTCAAATGTTTATCCTCTGACATGGCATAGTCTTCTCTTGTGTTGTTAAAAATGTTTTTAAAATCACTTCAGAGAGAAAATTCATGCTTACCTCTGAGGTAGGTGTAATCTGGGACTCAATTTCGATGCTGGGAAGCTTTCAAACAAAGAAACCACATGAAAATCTTAAAAGGTCAGTCACACCATTTAGTTCACACTACTGTATGTTAGAGAATGAACATTTGAATCAGCCCTGAAATTAACATATATGAATTATTATTTTCATGGAGAGTCCCATCCAAAATGTCAGCCTTTCCAGATAAGGTGTGACATGAGGGTGCTGTGTAACTCTTTTCAAGATTTCACAACTACAGTTTCACACTATATTCTGGTACAACATTCAAAGTCAGGAAGCCAAACAAAATTTTCAGATACATCAGGATCGTTACCATCCAGTCTTGGCAATGCACAGTCCAGAGTTGGATATGGAGGAAGAAAAGTCTGATAAGTCTGGTACAAGAAGAGATGGCAGGAGCCACACAGGCAGGCAGAATATAGTCCAATGTCAGGATCCTGGAGAATGAAGATGGTTAGATGCAGATCTTTCAGGAGCCTGGCAGATGACTGGGAGAAGATGGATTGTTCTCAGCAGGGCTCCATGCCAACTTAGCTCTTTTATATAGGGGTGTGCATGAACTGAAAATCGCGGTTCGGTTCAAATTTGGACCGAATTCAAACCAAACTGCCTGTCCTTGAACCGGTTCAGTTGAACTGACTGGCTGGTCCAGTCTGACTGTACCAGTTTGGCGTTTTGAGGGGCTATACTTGTAAAGAGGAATCCACTGAGGATTCCTCTTCCTCTAAAGAGCAGCTGGGGGGAGGCAAGATAAGTAGTTTAATGTTCACCCCCCTGGTGCAGCCCAAGTGCACAGTGATCCCTCCTCAGCAATCTGCCTGCCTGCATGGCGGCGGCATGGTTCTGCCTTCCATGCATCTGCAGAGGCGGGAACCGCACCACCACTACATGGGCAGCTTGCTGAAAAGGGATCACCACACACTTGGGCTGTGCCAGGAGGGAAAGCAGTTGCACTGGAAGCCTGCACCAGTCCGTAAGAACATTCAACTACTTCTCTTGATGCTACCCCCCCCCCCCCCCCACACACACACACTGGCTGCCCTTTCTGTCCTAAACCTGAACCAGTCTGCCCAAACTGGGCTTGGTTTGGTTCAGCTGCAGACCAAACCACCTCTGGTTCAGTTAGTGATCCAGCAACCCAGCTTTCGAACCAGCCTGGTTCAAGATGAACCAGTTTGGGATCGAGTGGTTTGTGCACACCCTACTTTTATATTGCCTGGGGTCGATACAGTAATATATACTTGTCCCAGATTTCCTGCAGAAAATAATGGGAGCTTTTAAGAATCAACCGCATCTTATACTGTTACATTATTGATTAAATTTCTTAGTCACACGGGAGTGTGAACCTTCAATATTAATTGAAGAGTGAATATCCAAAATAGAATATCCATAATAGAAAGTGGGGTAAAAATATTTACAAGAGTAACAAAATGAGAGAGAGAGAGAGAGAGAGAGAGAGAGAGAGAGAATTAAAAATAAAATGTGTGTGTATGGGTGTGTGTGTGTGGGGGGGGGGTTGATTAGCTCAAGCCCCGATAACTTTTAGTATTCTGAAAGATATGATTAAGATCAGGAGGATGCACACCTTGAGTTTAACTCTTTCCGCTATGGTGTACTGGGAGATTTCAGGAGGGTGGAAAGGGAATTCTGAACACAAACACTCCTGTTAGGTGCTGGGGATTATGGCTGTCATGGACAAAATTATTTGATAAACCTGTCCTCCATGAATTTATCTCAATCCCTCTTAAAGCCATACAGGTTGTTGGTAGGTGTGTGCGTGGAACTGGCTGGTCTGGTTCGGTTTGCGTCCAAACTTGGCCTGAACCAGACCAGGCCAGTTGGGTCTGGCACCCTCTCAAACCCCCCCCCCCAGTTTGGTTCAGTCGGGGGGGCATATTTTTTTCTAAGTAAAAAGATTTATTACACATTATTTATTTACACACATTTATTTATTTATTTATTTATTCAATTTTTATACTGCCCATTCAAAATGGCTCACTCACCCACTCACCCCCTCTGGGGGAGTTGTTCAAGGTGGTGGGAGGAGGGGATCCGCGGAGGTACTCCCTCCCCCCACTGGCCTCTCATGCCATCATTCGGCCGCTCTTTGGCCACTTGTCGGCCTTTCCCCCTCAGCGCAGTGGCCATTTTGGAGGTCGCCACACCTGCTCAATGGGCCTCTGTGTGGCCCATTGTGCAGGCATGGTGAAATATGGCATAAGGGAGGCCGCCGGTGGGAGGGGGAACCTCCAGGGGGGCTGCCGGGGGAAGGGGGACCTCCACGGACACTCCCTACACACTACCTTGAACAACTGCCCTGGAGGGGGTAAGGATAATTTTTAAATGTAATTTTAAAAAATCATGAACCCCTGGGAGAGTTTGGTCCAGGGTCCAACCAAACAAGGGGTGGTTCAGTTTTACCCCGAACAGTCGAACTGCACATCTCTAGTTGTTGGCTGTCACCACATCTTGTGGCAGAGAATTCCATAGGTTAATTATGCATTGTGTGAAAAAGTACTTCCTTTAGTCAGTCCTAAATTTTACAAGGACATTGTAGAACTGGAAAAGGTGCAAAAAAGAGCAAC
The DNA here is from genome assembly GCF_027244095.1 of Hemicordylus capensis. Classification (NCBI taxonomy): domain Eukaryota; kingdom Metazoa; phylum Chordata; class Lepidosauria; order Squamata; family Cordylidae; genus Hemicordylus; species Hemicordylus capensis. Next base: position 62,585,480 of record NC_069660.1, read on the forward strand.
AAAGATGATCAGCGGCCTGGGCACCTTCTTTTTGAGGCAAGGCTACAGCATCTGGGGCTTTTCAGTTGGGGAAAAAGGTGATTGGGGGGGGACATGATAGAGATGTTTAAAACTATGCATGGAATAGAGAGAGTGGACAGAGAGAAATGTTTCTCCCTCTCTCACAACACTAGAACCAGGGGTAATCCCATGAATCCCATCATTTTAAAAGCTGCTCTGTGACCTTTTAAGCACCAGCAGTCTGGTTCCATTAGGGGTATAAAGAGATGAGTCTGTGACCTGCGATCTACACAGAGGTCACAGACTCCTCTCTTTATACCCCTAATTATCGAACTGCCCACTACTAGGAGGCCCCCAGCCCACAGTGGAGTATCCCCTATGCAAGAGGATATGGGCTCATCTCTCACAGAAGGGGTCCCTTCTAAGGGAGCATTTCCCTCTTTTTCAGAATGATGTCTTCCTTCCTCGAGACCTTCATTCTCCCTGACAGTATAGGAGCCTTAAGCCTGGAAGTGTGATGCCTCTATCACGTCCCTGGATGCCTCGTCCATGGGCTTCTCTGACTCTCTGAGCTTCCCTAGGTCAGCCACATTGGCTTCAAGGGAACGGACATGTTTGCTGAGAGCCAGGAGCTCCTTGCACCAAGTACACACCCACAACTTCTGCCCATGTACAATACACTGGGAAGCACCATCTCCCCGGTTGGCTTTCTATCTTCATGAATGGTTTTGCTGACTGTCTAGAGATTGTTTATTTGAAAATCAGGTCTCTGCTGAAGCTGTCAGCTATTCAACTAAACAGTTCAAGCTTTATTTCCCGAGAATATGAAAGAGGAAGTAGTATGTACCTTCTCTTCCCGCTGGCCTCCTCGTGATCAAGGGGGCTCCTTTCAAGCTCCCTCACACACTTTCCTGCTAAACTCCAAGCAAAACTCCAATGACCCTGTTGGCTAATTCCTGTTCACTAAGGTCTGTTCACTAATTTCTCTTGCTGTTGCCTCTTATTTAGGCCTCAGGCAGACAGGCTCAATAGACTCAACATGGCCCCTCCCACCAAGTGTAACTCACCTCAGCCCTAGCTGACACCTTCCACTGTCTTCCTCAAGGCAAGAGGGAAACTAAAACTGAATGCCACATAGCCCCCAAAGCAAGCCCTGGACTTTTGTACTAGAAAAGGATGACCATTAAAAGCAAGCAAATAATTAACCTGTAAAAAGGTGGGGGGGATCTACAGCAGCTGGGATTTGAGAAATTAACTAATTAACTGTGGAGTGAGTGCAACAAGCCCATTCAGTTCAGCATAATTTTTAACTGCAGTCTAAACATCATGGCTGATAATAATGCTCAGGTTGTTTGAGTAAATACAGCATGTAAAGGAACATGTATTTTATCCTCTAGGAGACAAGATATGTATGTGAAAGATACTGGGGAATGCAACCTCAGAGCCAACTATATAGCAAGTATTCTCTTCAATTTGAATTTAAAATATATATTGTCAGGAGCTAAAAACCTTGAAACGCTCAGAGAAACTTAAACAGGACAAATTACACCCCCCTTCTTTACAGATGCAACTGAACATCTGATGCATGTGCAACCCACTTATGTGATTAATTCAATTATCTTAGTTCTGGCATCTTAGTTGCTGGCACATTGAACAATAGGTCAGTAACCTCAAGAAGCAAGTATTTGAATCTCTTTATTGTGAGATTAAAAAGCAGGTTTCATAGTCAAGGTGTTGCAGATTTTTTCCCCTGTATTCAGAAATGTATTCAGTCACCTAAAAGCCAAGTTCTAAAAGCATCTACAATATTTTGTTATAATGCATTTATTATACATATTTATTATAACCCACCTTTCCATCCAGTGGCGCCCAAGGCGGCTAACAGCATATTAAAAACCATAACAGTAAAATCCTCATAAGACACATACCATTGACATGAAATATATATATATATATACACACACACACACAAACCAGAAGATTTTTTTAAGCATCACTAAGTAGTAATGCTGCTGAAGTTGTACTTCTTTGTTTCAGAATACAAACCTCCCCAACTCATAGTTCTCGCCTTGAAGAGAAGGCAAACATTACAACCCTGCCTTGTTCTCTAGCTGGGATTTTAATCTGAGCTGGACAAGAACCCTTCCCTCCCATTCCCACCCATTCACCTGCCTGGCTGCTGCTGTGGCAGCTGTAGTAGTGGCAGCAGGGAGGAAGATTCCCTCCACTTCATTGACTAGAAAGATCTACAGCAGCATCCCAGGCTTGCCATGTGATTTTCCTAAGGTGCAGGGGCGTAACTACCATTAGGCAAGGGGAGGCGGCTGCCTGGGGGCTCCCACGCCTCGAGGGGCCCCCCAGAGGCAAGTCACATGAGGCAAGTCACATGACTATATATTGTGAAGTGTGTGTGTGTGTGCATCCGCGAGGGGCCCATTTTAAAATTTTGTCTCTGGGCCCACTCCAGCCTTGTTACGCCCCTGCTAAGGTGCATGACATTAATATGGACATTGGGTGCCCTGGGGAAATGACATAACCTGTTGCCAGCCTGAGATACTGCAATAGAAACATTTGTTCAGGGAAGTGGGAAGAAGAGAAGGGAGAGAGGAAGACAGTCAGACCTCTTGCCACCACCACAAAAATTTCCCTTAGCACTGTGCAACACTTACAGCAACAACCCAAAAGGACTGCTGCCCTAAGTTACAATGCTCCATTGGTGTCACTCAAAACGGTTTCCCTCCATATACTACTTATGCTACCCTTTGTTCCTACTATCATTACATACTCTTCTTCACAAGATGTAAGAGGGAATCTGTACCAAATGATCTTTGCATCCCATCTTTGTTCCCATGGCTATGACTAATAGTGATAGATTTTGCAGCATGACCTTGTCTTCTCTCCTCAAAAATCTGATTGTCCATAAACCAGGTGGAATGAAGTAAAGCAATAGCAGGATTTCGGAAAATAAATTCACTTTTTGTTGCAGCTAATGATTAGCCATAAGCTGAGGCCTGACATTGACTCAAAGACGTTTTGCCCAGAGGTGCAGAACAGCAGCATCTTACCAGCAGCCAGAGTGTAGAGTTAACATGATGTAAAAGGACCTAATTAGCATAATTTGAATCCATGATTTTATTTTATAGCTGTTTCACTTTCACTGTTTTATATTCCAATTTTCCACCTTTTAGTCTTGCTTTTCTTTTCCTGACTGCCAAAATCCTATCTCATAGAGGAGGGCAATTACTGGGCAAGCGTGTAGCTCTTTAATTGAAACACCTACAGGTGTACACTAGTAAACTATAAAGACTTTTAAGGAACAGCAACGCTTTAATAGCTTCTTGTTTACGCATGTTGTAACCTAATTCTGTGCGCGCCCGGTATTGCCAGGGGAAGATATTAATTTATAGCTGTGATGAGCAATAAAGCAATAACAGTAATCTAAAGGTGCAATATTCCTTGTTTAGGGGGCATTTATGGTTATGTATTAAAACTATAAATACTTCAAGATGCTGCAAAGCTGATCTATACAAAATGAAAGATAAGATCTTGCTGCTTTAAAAAGTGCTCTTCCAGCAGAAAAAAAGCCAGCCTCATGTTTATGGCTAAGAAATATTAAACTACAGAGATCAGCACGAATGGTCATCTGATGGCATCCACTAAGACACCCTTGGGCTAAGTTGACTCTTCTGCTGCTTGGGTCCCATTAACACTTTGCAGGTAGTAAAATAAAAGACTTTAAAATTGTTGTTAAATCCAGAAGGGTCAATTGTTGTTATGTTCCTTGATTTATGTCTACAATATAATGGGCAATACAGGAATCCATTCCTGATAAAGGATTCATTCTGCATTTGGACCAGAATTCATCAGCCAGTCTATACAAAGGAGTCAGTCTTCCTGAGTAGGGTATGATCTATCTGTATATTTTCTTAAGTACATATGAGCATTTCTGTACATATGTCGAAAGTGGAGATGAATTTCCTCAGTACATTTCATAATATCTGAAGTTGTGGGAAATGGGGACTTGTTTTGATCTTCCCTAAGCCATTTTTGCATTATGTTTCAGAAGACATTCTTAAAAGTGGAGCATCATGTTTAAAAATATGGAGTTGCCTTAGTCGAATCATTGGTCCGTCATGTCAGTGTTGTCAACACTGATGGCAACAGCTCTCCAGGATTTCATGCAAGAGTCTTTCTCAGCACTACCTAGAGATGCAAGGGACTGAATCTGGACTTCCTGCATGCAATACATGTGCTCTGTACAACTGGGATACAGCTCTACTTCAGAAACATGAAGTGAAGAACTGGAGTATTTTCTTCCACCCCAATATGCATGTTCATAGGAAGAGGGAGCCTCAAATTAAAAGGCAGAGATGACATACAAAGCTTTACTTTTATGCAGTTACAGCAGTTTCAACACCAGTGCAATATTTATTTTGTCTCCCTTAATATTTTAGCAGTTGAAGTGGTTCCTACATTGTTGTAAATGGTGCAATTTAATTTGTGGTTAGCATGACCCATGGGAAACAGAGAAATTCAGTCAAAAGTTTTTCTTGTGATCCATTCAGACTGTAAATCTTTGGACATATAAGCTCCCTCTCTGCCCATTGGGACTGATGAAATGTGAAAAATGACTGTCAGGTCAATGAAGGAACTGACTTCCTATTAAACGGTCCTCTGGCCACCTAACACAATGAGCACAACCGGGCAGATGGAGCAGGCAGGTGGAGGAAGGCTGTGCTCCTCACCTCCCCACCCCCCAGATGATCATTTTATAATCCCCACTAGGATCGGGCCTGATCCCAGTCATTCTCATGCACAGCCTAATACAGGCTGGGCTTCCCTAGCCCAGGTTAGGCTGCGTGTGAGAACAGCCTCAGTATGTGAGAAGAAGGCTGAGGAAATGATCTAATAAAATCCAAAGCTTTCAGACAGAATCTGCATTTTGAACATGGAAGTATCACCATGAAGTGTAATGTTCTCATTATCTGTTATATATTTTGAAGAATTGGTTGGTTGGTTGGTTGGTTGGTTGCTGCAAAATAAAGCCATACTTCCCAATGACCTAGAGATACCAAATTTTGCATACACAATCCTGCCACTGAAATTAGCTGAATGCAGTACTTTTTACACCAAAATGTGCTTGGTGGTTTTTAAAAAAATGTAATTTTTAGAAGAAATTCTGAATATCATACTTCTTGGTTACCTACAGATACCAAATTTTGCATGAACAATTCTGCCACTTACATTAGCTGAATGCACTACATTTTACACTGGAATATGCTGGGGGGAAGCTTTTAAAAAGTTGTGTTTTTAAAAAGAAGAAATTCTGAATTCAATCATATTTTACTATATTGTTTTCAACAAATATTTAAAATTCATTAAATAAGATCAATAATTCCAAAATGACATCATGCCGAAGAGAAGCAGAAGAGCATTCTCAGATTCAAATTTATGATGATTCAAGTTTACCATATATGGTCACTATACAATAAAATGAATAACGTTTTAAGTTGAAATCCTACAGATTTCAAAACTGTCCTTTTGCAAGTACATGAATGCAAAATGCTATTGCATATATTTAATTTCTTGAACTTTCCTGTAAGTGTAATCTAAATGACTTTGTTTGGTCAACAACAGGTCTCGCCTACTAGTTCCATCATGATGCCTTAAAAATGCACCCCCAAGTGCTGAAATCAGTACTGCTAAATGATTTGAAGATAATATTTTCTAGGGCATGGTTAAATATTGGTGTAACAACTTGGAGGCCAGTTCATTAAACAATTTATCTATGGGAGAATAAGAAAATACCACCTCAAGCTAACGTTTACCAAAATGTTCATGCAGAGTCACCAGTCAGCATCACGTTGGTCCACATATGATCAGCACTGTTCAATGCACCAACAGAAACTGTTGTCACAGGGTCTACAGATTACACTCTTGATATAAGAGTGTAATCTGTAGTTGAATGGGTAGTTGAATTATAACCAATTAACGGTGGAAATAATATTTGACTCCTTTAATTGCTAACTGAGAAAAGAGGCACTTTTTAAAAGTGGTGAGTCTCTTTATTGAGCAGCGGGAGAGCAACTGGCCCTATCCAGCCCCAGCACAGCATAGCTCCAGTGGTTGTTGCTGGTGTCTATCTTATGTTTCTTTTTAAAATTGTGAGCCATTTGGGGACACAGAGCCATTTTATTTATTTATTTATATCTATGTAGACCACTTTGGGAACTTTTGTTGGAAAGCAGTATATAAATAACTGTATTGTTGTATTCTTTGTCATAAGCTAATACTTTTTTAAAAATCCACCAAAACTTTGGCTGATTTTACAGTTTTCGGGGGCATTTCTGGAGCCCTGCAACCCTGGAGAGCATGGTACTGTACAGTTCTACTCTTATTTATCCCCCCTGCCCACATTTTAGGCATTTTTTTTGCCTAAATCACCCCCCCCCAATTCCCATAGAGTTAAGTCCTGCCTATAGGCAAGAATGGAATCCCCACGAATAGCGAAGGCCACCTGTAGTCATATAGTCTGATTCTCACAATCTTAGATTTTTCAATGAAAAAAAGAGCAATGTTATGTCTATCAACCTTCAGAAACTACAAGTCAAATGTATTTCTTAAGAAACTAGTTAACAGACATTGTGAAAAATACCTGTATTTTTCTTTTTTATGTCAGTGTAAGAAAGGGTGATGGCAAGGGATAATTACCTTGTCTGTGTTTGGTCTGCAGATAGACAAAATGTTTTCTGACATTTCAGAAATCCAGATGGTTTTTGTTGTGTTATGATTAAAAAAGGAATAGAGGGCAAACCCCTCTGATATTAAAGACTACAGACAATTTCATGGTAAAGGTAAGCAAAGAAAGTGAGTCATTCCATAGATGCAATGCATTCCTATCATGGAGCTTACAAGATCCTTACTGAGCTGGCAGCTAGAACTAAAAATGGTAGCATTTTGAGCAAAGTGTAGAAACAGATTTAATCAATCAAACTATTGTGAAAATGTCTCATTCCAGAAGTATTTGTTCCACATTTTTAGCCTATTTTCCTTAAGGAAAGTAAGCTTATGAGATCATTCAGCTCTGTGTGTGTCTGTGTGTGTCCCTCTATCGACTTTGCAATGCCTGGACCAATTTTAACTACCTTTGGTACAGATGTAGGAACACATAGGGAACCTCAACAACATTGTTTGTGATGATGTCAGCCACCCCAATTCAAGATGTTGGACATATGAATGTTTAAGGTGCAAGTGGGCTAACTTGTGAACCACCTCACCAATTTGAACCAAATCTGGAACAGTTGTAGTGATACATAGGGACACCTCAATGGCATATTTTATTATGTCATCCACTCCAATTCAAGAAGATAGCTCCATGAATGTTTGAGGTGCAAGCTGAGGGCTAAATTGTGAACCTCTTCACCGATTTAAACCAAATTGGGTGCAACTGTAGGGACACATATGGACAATTCAACGGCATCGTTTGAAATTATGTCATCCATCCCAGTTCAAGATGGCAGATGTGTGAACATTTGAGGCACAAGTAGGAACAGATTTTGACCAAATTTAGTGCAGTTCAAAGTTAGTGCAGTGACACATAGGGATACCTCGATAGTGTAGTTTGTGATGTCATGCACCCCAATTCAAGATGATGGATGATAGAACATTTGAGGCAGAAATGGGCTAACTTGTGAAGATGGTAATTATCAATTAAGATTATAGTGAAAGGAAAGTAGGCAGATTGGTTCTTACCAGAACTTGTTTCATGACTTTCATTGCCATTGTTGATCCAAAAGCATCATGAAAAAGAATGGCTCAGTAGCAGCCTTAATGGTCTGTAACTTTAACGTTTTCCAACAGCCACACACATCACAAAGTATATTAGAATAACAGGAATTTCTGATTGTGAATGTTGCTTCCAGGAATGAAACACTGTAAAGAACAAATCTAACCCTTTAAGAGGCTTCTGGAAATAACTTCCTTTTGTTACATGTCATTCTAAGCTCATGGTATTTGGAAGTGTAGTGAGATAACAGTTCTCAGGTGATTTTATGCTTAAAGAAACTATTAACAATAGCTGACATGATGGCGCAGCCCACTGTTGGTGTAATGCTCCATCCTGGAGCTGCTATGGACTCATAAGTGGTGAATGGGGGAAAATGCAGTAGCACTGCTTGCACAATTGCTTGTTCTGAACAGTGTTGGGGCTGCTTATGAATCTGCAGCAGCCCTCGAGTGGAACTTTACAGCAACACTGGGCTGTGCATCATGTGAGCCAGTTTATTTAATAGGGAGCAAGCCTGCCTTGGAGATGTGATTAGCAGGTCCTGAGGGGTTGCATGCCTTAGATGTAATCTCTTACATTTATATGTAAGAGATGTTTATTTGCAGATATGTTATCTGGGTTGCCAACTTCAAGCAAAAAGCTTTTGTTGCCTTTTTGAGCTCTGCTGAGTCAAACCCCCCTTTAGAGATTCAGGGCCTCATGTGTTTCACTCCTTCACACATGCCTTTCTAATTGGAAGATACAATTTCATTAGCATAATATGCAATTTTGCAACTAGCCAATAGACTGACTCAGAGATTATGTTGCACGAGTGTATAGATGTCTATACATGTTTGTGTGGATGACTGTAAAGTAAAGTGTGCTGTCCAGTCAGTTTTGGCTCCTGGCGGCCACAGAGCCCTTTTGTAGAATACAGGAGTGGTTTACCATTGCCATCTCCTGCGCAGTATGAGATGATGCCTTTCAGCATCTTCCTATATTGCTGATGCCCAGTATAGGGGTACCAGTGGGGATTCGAACTGGCAATCTCTTGCTTGATAGTCAAGCATTTCCCCAATGAGCCATTAGGTGGCTTGGATGACTGTACCTGTGTTCATTTTAAGTGATTATCATTTTGGATGCCGGCCTCTCAAATGCATGGTACTGATAGGAAGTGTACTGCTGAACCTGCATTGAGCGTAAAATGTGAATGTCTGTACCTGTGTACAGATCTGTACCTGTGCACACTATAGACTCATTGTACGAGTGTTGGACATAACATGTGAATAGGCCTAGTATCTTTTCATATCTATCAGTGTTGTTAGTGGGTTACATTTGTGGCTGAAAGTGCATGCCACACAACCTTGCCCTTTGCCACTCTTCTGCAGTGCTGGAAATTGCTTTCAGCAAAATTGTTCAGGGGAAGAGTTAAAACCAGTTTGGGGAAAGAATGGAACAGGACTTTTTGCCTGATTGTTCACTAAATTTCGTGACAGGGGTGGGTTGCAGCATGGCTGTAATCTTTTCTTTTCTACTGAACCTGCAAAGGCATGATGTTTGCCATTCCACCATGCATTCTGAGTGTGTGTGTGTGTGTGTGTGTGTGTGTGTGTGTGTGTGTGTGTGTAGTGCAGCTGGAAGGAGCCAGCCACCAGACCACTTCCAGCATTCCCAGCTCTGCTGCTTCCACTGCCTGCAAAGGCACAGTGTAAAAGAAAGGACACCCATGTTGTTACCACTACTCCAGTGAGCCCTCAAAGTTTCCAAAAAATTGCCCACATCCCCATGAACTCTCCATTTTCTTACTTATAAATTTGGCAGTGAAAATGAGGAGGCACTTTAGGATGACATTTAGTCTTCTTACAAACACCAACAAATCCATCTAGAGGTTGGCACATCCCCTTTTAAGCCTAGTTTCTTTATCTCTCACCCTGCTTAGAGTTGCTGCTAGTGACATCCAGTTTAGTTAGTGAATGGTAATTTTTCAAGTTTTTCCAAGTCCTTATTTATTTATTTGTTTGTTTGATTTCTATCCCGCCCTTCCAAAAATGGTTCAGGGCGGTTTAAAGTTAGCAGGGATCCTTGCCTAACTCCTTGACTAGTATGCAAGATTTATTTATTGTTTGCCACTTAATTATTTCATTCATTTTCACTATTAAGAACTTCATTTGTTTAGACATTTAGTTGAGAAAATAACAGTTACTCATTTGCTAGTATTTCATTCATTTTTTCCATAGTCACTAAGGGGAATTCAAAGAACCTGCTTCACAGAAAATAGCTGCTGGGGGACAAAACCCAATTCCCCATAGGATCCCCTGAAGGGAGTGAGCTACTTTACCAGCAGCAGCCATTTCTGGGGAACAAGGTGTTTAAAACCTTCCCAGTCTGAATGAACTCTGAGTGAATAATGAATGGGTTATGAATGAGTAACCTATTCCATATTCATTCAGAGTGCTGATCATTTCTTTTGTCATGAATTAAAAATGAACTAAATGGGCTCCATTCAGTTCCATTTCCCCCCTGTTCATTCAAAAACTAGTGCACACCCTACTAAATCCTGTTTCAAGGTATAAAAAGAATCTGTTGTACGGTACCTTTGGATGGTTTCACCAGGCTTCCTTCCCTCTTTTTTATGCCCCTTTTTTCCTGGCTCCTGGAAATTCACCCACTAGTTTCCCTCACATCATACAAAGTTCTTGACTGATTGTTGCAGAGCTTTGGCCTAAAGCCAATCCAACCATTACTACAAATGAACTTGCCAATGTATACCTTGGGTTATGCACTCTGGTTGTGCCTTGAATTCTTCTGTGCCTAAATGTACTGTTTTTTTAATATTTGAATTCTGTTTGGCTCAGTCAATATATTTGAGGATGTCATTCCCTATCCAAAGTAGAATTCATTCTGAGTAGGGAAATACAGATGAAAATACATAATAGGAGTAATGGCAGCTAGACAGAATTGTGTGTGCTCTTCATACCCAAGGCATATGAACCATTACTACAAATGAACTTGCCAATGTGTACCTTGGGTTATGCACTCCGGTTGTGCCTTGAATTCTTCTGTGCCTAAATGTACTGTTTTTTTAATATTTGAATTCTGTTTGGCTCAGTCAATATATTTGAGGATGTCATTCCCTATCCAAAGTAGAATTCATTCTGAGTAGGGAAATACAGATGAAAATACATAATAGGAGTAATGGCAGCTAGACAGAATTGTGTGTGCTCTTCATACCCAAGGCATAAAGTGCCAAGTATTTTCATTAAGCCAGAATCACATGTTCCTATAGTCTGCTGCTGGAACCCCCTTCTCACTTTTCTGCTTCCATTTAGGAAAGTGAGTTTAGGCTACCATTTTGGCAAACTCAACTTGATTAAAAGCAGGCCTCAATAGAGCTTACGCAAGAATAAGGCAGTTCACACCCTTATAATTATGGTAGGACATCTACCCTAGTTTGGGAGTTGTGCAAGCTCCCATTTTGTGATTGTGTGCATGGGAAACAGCAAGGACGGAAGGGGAGGAAGTGATCATCTGGGAGAGAGAAGATGGGTCGGGTGGCCATTTCTCCTACCTCAGTAAAGTGCTGGGTACAAGAGCTGGGCAGGGCAGTGCCATCCAGCCCAGCTCCTCTCTCCCAGATGAGACTTCCTCCCCCTCCGACCTTGCTGCTCCCCTCATACATAATCACAAAATGGGAATGTGCACAGCTCCCAAACTAAGGCCAGACATGTCCTACCCTAATTATATTTGTGCGAACTGCCTTGTGATCTCCTATAGTTTGTGTCTGGGGAGACATCTAACAAAAGGAGCTGGTCTCAGCTCCCACGCTACTAACTTAGTTCTTAAACAGTGTGGCATGCATTGCAAAAAGCTGCTGCGTGAATTATTATTATTATTTTACATTTTATATCCCGCTTTTCCTACAAAGAGCCCAGAGCGATTTACTACATACTTAGGTTTCTCCTCACAACAACCCTGTGAAGTAGGTTGGGCTGAGAGAGAAGTGACTGGCCCAGAGTCACCCAGCTAGTATCATGGCTAAATGGGGATTTGAACTCGGGTCTCCCTGGTCCTAGTCCAGCACTCTAACCACTACGCCACACTGGCTCTCTAAGATTCATTTCCAAGATTCAGCTCCAAGATTCATTTCCATGTTTTAACCATCTGCATATTAAAGTCTTGCTGCAGATAAAAAATACTAACTGAAATCAAACCAAATCAGGGCTGATTAAAACATATGCATTGGACATGGTACTGCACTCTATGGACTGTATTACCTTGGTACTTCAGGCAGATAAGAATGAACATGTTTCAGTATTCTTTCATGTGAAAAGCTCTTTACCCATGCAAAACAAATATGTGGTAGGGGAGAAGAGCTTTCTCATTGGCTATAATATTTATCCTTGACATGCTAGCTTTTAATGTGTGGAGAGTTATTTTTTCCTTTATGTGTATGTAGGGAGGGGGTCATTCAATCATGCCATTCTCTACCTGTAGCTAAAGTGATACAATCCAGGGTGGGTTGACCATGTGCTGTTTCTGCATGCGTGAATCAACTTGCAGCAGGTCTTTAAAGATTCATTCTGAAAACAGAGAAGGGCAAGCACAGAAAACCATTTCAGAAGCCTTATGTAAACAACAGATCTGCCTTCGTGGGTATTCACAGCAAGGACAGAAGAAAACATAAGACCTGGATCATGGCTTTTGTCACTCTGAATAGCTGAGAGAACCCCATGTATAACACAGATGGCCTTGTTTTGCTGTCTAAATATCTTATTCTGCCATCTGTTGTGGCCTTTGAAAAGCTCCTGATAAAAAAGATGCTTCTATAGAGGACAATGTACAGTATGTTGTGAGACATCTAAAGAAAGAGGTGTAGAAATGTATATGAAGAGGAAACATATCTTCAGAGGGTAAGCTTGAATGCAGTGGAAAATGAGTGAGGCAGTTAGAAATGACTTGAGCAAAAAGGGCTTTCTCTGCACACGCTTAACTTGGCTTGTCACCAGGAGCATACTATGTACTCCAGGTGCCTTTGTTGCTAAAAAAGGGCACCTATTCTTGTTCATGGAAGGCCATGAACAGGCAACCAGACTGCAATTTCCCCAGTGATGTCTCCGCTTCTCGTTGTCTGGGACATGAATGAGTGAATAACGCTCTTTTACTTTTTTTAGGTCCTTGCTTTTCCCATTATTTCACACCAGCTCCACTGATGCTGTGATCTTTCTTTCTCCTGACCTCAAGGTACACAGAGTGCAAGCTCCTGTGTTAAGTTTTACAGTGCAGTATGACTGCTCTCCCTGTGGTTCAGTTACCCATATAGCAGTTCATCAGCAAGCTTGTCCTTTCAATCTGTTCTGAACGACATGTTTAAGGTCAAACTAAACATTTAAAGAATTATTAACGCTGATGGGCTTAGTTCCTGTTTAATCAATAGCAGCTGAATTGGGACCACAACAGATGGATGGGGGAGAGCTTTAATCTTACCCAGCAACATGGCCCCAATCCATAAGGGAGCAAGACAGCTTCTATTTAAATGGGAGATGGGAATAATGTTCCTATGGTGTCAATAAGTTTTTTTCTGGAGTAAATAGCAACTGGTTTGGGGAAGCCTATGGATTGGGGTGATGGAAGGAATATACTGAAAATCTGTTCAGCAGGGATGTCAACATCCAAGATACTCTAGAAGATAATCCCTACTTGCAAGAACCTCTAGTATGGGAAGATGAAGTTAGATCAGCACTCCAATCATTACCAAGTTGGAAGGCTACAGGAATTGATTGAATAGCTACAGAAATATGGCAGGCAACAGAAGAAGAATCAGTCAAGGCTCTAACCAAACTATGCCAGCAAATGTGGAGAACGACACAGTGGCCAACAGATTGGAAGAGGTCAGTCTACATACCTATACCAAAGAAAGGAGACTTAACAGATTGTGGATCATCCAATGCAGATTAAAGCCCTATGTGGAAAGAAAAATGCTGGATGTCCAAGCTGGCTTCAGAAAAGGCCGAGGAACAAGAGACATCATTGCTGATGCACGCTGGATAAATGAGAAAGCCAAAGAATACCAGAAAGAAAGAAATATGTGCTTTATTGACTACAGAAAAGCCTTCAATTGCATCAACCATATCAGGTTGTGGGATATCCTTAGGAAAATGGGCATCCCAGAACATCTCATTGTTCTCATGAGAAACCTATACACAGGACAGGAAGCCACAGTCCAGACAAGACATAGTTCCAGATCTGCAAACAGACTGGTTCCAGATCAGCAAAGGAGTAAGGCAAGGCTTTATACCTTCTCTTTCTCTATTCAATTTATATGCTGAACATATACTAAGAAAATCTGGATTGGAAGAAGATGCACGTGGTTTTAAAGTTGGAGGAAGAAACATCAATAACCTGCATTACGCTGATGACACCATTCTGATAGCTGAGAATGCGGATGATCTGCAAGCTCTAGTAATGAATGTCAAGGAGCACAGTGAAAAAATGGGACTACAATTAAATGTCAAGAAGACTAAACTAATGACAATGGGTACAGACTCAGAATTGATAATGAAGACATTGAAGTGGTGGATAGCTTCTGCCTTTTAGGATCGACCGTCAATAGTAAAGGATCCAGCTTCAAGAAATACTCTGCAGACTAGCACTTGGTAGGGTTGCAATGAAGGCCTTGGAAAGGATATTTAGATGCTGTGACGTGTCTACACCTACAAAGATTAGAATCATTTGGACAATGGTTTTCCCCATGACACTCTATGGATATGAAAGCTGGACTTTGAAGAAGCAAGTTAGAAAAAGCATTGACACTTTCGAACTTTGATGCTGGAGAAGACTTTTGAGGATACCATGGACAGCCAGGAAAACAAACAAATGGATCATAGAACAAATCAATCCAGAATTTTCACTCAAGGCACAAATGACCAAGCTCAAACTATCATACTTCAGACACATTATGCAAAGACCCAGCTCCCTCGAAAAGTCCATAATGCTGGGGAAAGTGAAAGGAAAGAGAAGAAGAGGACAACCAGCAGCAAGGTGGATGGACTCGATTACGACAGCAATGAACCCACCACTGAGGGACCTTAAAGGCCAAGTTGAAGACAGATCATCCTAGAGAGAACCTATCTATGTGGTTGCTAAGAGTCGACACCGACTTGACGGCAGTTAATCAATCAATCAATCAATCAATCAATGGACTGGGGTCATAATGCATGTAGGGCTATAACCCTAAAGGAAAATTAAGCCCATCAGAGCAAATAGCACTTAAACATCATGTGTAGTTTGACCCTAAAGCTTACACTGTTTGTTTCTATATTTTAAAAGTATATGAACCTGAAAGTGGATGACTGCTATACACTTTCCTCCAAGCATCTAGATCTGATCAGCAATGTATACAAGACTGTAAGAATCAGTAGTCTAATTCAACAATTCTATCCTTCTGTTCTTAAGACATTTACAGAGATTATGTCCTCTTCCTTTAAATGAGCTGCTGTTGTAATATTAGTCCATGCCAACTTCCATGTGCAAGTCAAAAGTTCAGGGACAATGATAATGAGTTTAGATTCCTTTAGATGGGAACGAGAGTGATGGTTTTGCATCAGTGATTATCTATGTAATGTGGATATTTGGGCCAAGTTCAGAATCCTTTACCCCTGAGATTATGACCTGTCCAAATTAGTCATTATTTAATCAAAGGTCTTTCTGCAGCTTTCCTAATATATGTGCATCAATATGCACAATTCTACTGGCAGCCAGATGTTGGTACAGATTTTGCCAACTCTTTCTACTTTCCCTGTGGGGAAACCATTCACCTCATCACCAAAGAGAGTGAGAGGGTAGAGAATTCCATCTGTTACTGCTCAGTGCTCGAGGTCTTGTAATTGCACCAGTATTCAGGCTGCAGATCAGATTGTCTTGTTTCAGGAAGCACATTGGGAACACTTGTTCTCCCTTTATTGTTTCTTCTGTCACAAGCGACCATATTTCATCTCCACTGAGACGCAAAGCAAGAATTTCCAAACAAATTTGTTGCTTAATGATGCCATTGTGCTTCCTATATAATTGTAATCCTTGGAAATCTGGAAAGTATCGTGTTGCATTTTTTTGTTTTTTGTTTTTATGTTTTGCAAGACAACACACTATCTCCTTGAAATGAAACACATTTTGCTGGGTCATCTGAAGTATACATCACAGTATTAGAGTATCTTTCATCTAGTTGGACAGCCATGAATGTTCAGACTACACTATCAAAGCCCATGACAAAGCTCAGCATCACACCATGTTGAAAATTATTGATTTTATCAACTTTCATTAGCATGGTGGTTAGAGTGTTGGACTAGGACCGGGAAGTCCTGAGTGTGAATCCCCATTCAACCATGAAACTCACTGGGTGACTCTGGGCCAGTCATGTATCTCTCAGCCTAACCTACCTCACAGGGTTGTTGTGAGGATAAAAATCACCATGTACACTGCTCTCAGCTCCTTGGAGGAAGAGTGGGATATACAAACAAACAAACAAACAAACAAATAAAATGCATTTCTGTGAGGAAAGTTTAGAAATATCATAAGCTGCCTAGAGAGGTTTTTTGTTTTGTTTGTCTGTTGTTTTAATCTTCCTTTGAGGCTTTCAGAACAAGGATAACCTTGCAGGGATTTTAGGTAGCAAACATCCCATCATGGAACAGCTGACTAGATGGTGCCTTTCAGATCTATGTTTCTAAAAGGCTAATTAGAGATGTGCGAATCGTTTCGGGTACAGAACGATCTGTACCCGAAACAGCGAATTTTGGGTGATTCGGAGCCGAACCGAATCACCCTCAAAGAAATCCGAATAATTTCTGATCCGAAACGAATCACCCTTGTTTCGGATCCGAAATATTTGGATGTTTTGGAGCTCCATTTTGTGGCCTTCTTTTCCCCCCTACATTTTGATTTGAATTTCCCACCTTTTTGCATCCCATTGACTTCAATGAAAAAAGGTCTGATGTGATGTCTGCTCAAATTTCGGGTCCCAGGGGCAAAATAGTGGGATGGGGTGGTAGTGCCCAATAGTGGTAATGGAGCTTTCAGCAGCCCCATAAGTGCACTTGGGGGGTGCTGGGGTGGCCCAGAGCGAGTGGTGGTGTAGTTCACATAGGGTGCCAACCACCCCCATGGGTTTCTAACCCATGGGGTACAGGGTTCTGTTGTTTCTGAGGTATTCTGTGTGTGGATTCTATGATAGCAAATTAGAGTGGATTCATGGTGTCTCATAGAAAATCTCATTTGCTATCATAGAATCCACACTCAGAATACCTCAGAAACAACAGAACCTTGTACCCCATGGGTTAGAAACCAATGGGGGTGGTTGGCACCCTATGTGAACTACACCACCACTCGCTCTGGGCCACCCCAGCACCCCCCAAGTGCACTTATGGGGCTGCTGAAAGCTCCATTATACCACCTTATGAGGAAAAACCTTAAAGACGCGTAAACTTCAACAATTCACCAAAAATCAGCCCTCTGCCCAAATCCTTTGAAAAAATTCAGGTAGCTTCCTTGCCCCTACCCAGAACTACCACCAACCCCACACCACTCTAGGCCACCCCTTTCCCCCCAACGTGAAGTGATACACCCTTCATTATACCTAATGGGGGAAAACCTTAAAAACGCGTAAACTTCAGAAATTCACCAAAAATCAGCCCTCTGCCCAATCACTCTGAAATTGGGGTGGTAGCCTCCACCCATTAGGCACTACCACCCCACCCCACTCTTTTGGCCCAGATCCCACGTTATGCCCCCAATCTGCCCCAAAGACACTAAAACTTCAAAAATTCACCAAAAATCAGCCCTTTGGCCAATCCCTCTGAAATTTGGGTGGTAGCCTCCACCCATTGGGCACTACCACCCACCCCACTCTCTTCACCCCAGGACCCATTTTTTAAATCCAAATCAATTTGGATTCGGATTAATTTGGATCCGAATAGAATCGGGGTGATTCGGATGGGCAATATTCGGATACAAAACAGAACAGGGGTGTTTCAGTTTGGATCCGAATCGAAACACCAAAAATCCGAATTGCACACCCCTAAGGCTAACTGAAACGGCAGTTTTACTGGCACCGGAACCACAATCCTGAATAATATACCATTTGCAGTTAGTGCACACATGCAGCCAAGATGCTACATTTTCTCCACATGATTTTCTGTGGGCTTGTGTGTGCCTGCTGCCACATGGACTCAGTTCCATGTGAACCACTGCATACAACACACAATACTGGAAGCTCCCAGAAGTGCCTCTGGAGTCACAGGAGCACTGTGTATATTGAGCATGTGAAACTGCCTTTTACTCAGTCAGAACACTGGTCCATCTAACTCAATATTGAGAGGATCCTCACATTGGACACTGTTAAGTATGCCATCAAAAGTTGGGAGATGGAGGCACACATGCTCCAGTGAAAGCTGGTAAAGTTATTATGTGCCAGCGCCAATATCGGCTGTATGGTGTGCCCTGACAGGCATTCAAACATGATCAGCACTGTAGATCAGAATTTTAATTGGTGATCATGGTTGAATGTCCAGCAGGATGTGGCACCCAGCCAGCGTTGAGTTGGCACATGATTATTTTACCAGCTTTCACAAGAGAGCTTGCGCCTCCCGATTTTTGGCAGCATACTTCACATCAGCTGATTGTGAGAACCACAAGCTCTCAAGAGTTTTGGATGGAGATTTCTCCCAAGCCTATCCAGAGAATGACACTGGGTCTTCCTGCATGCTCAGTCACTAAGAACCATCCTCTGTTTTAAGACAATGTGTCAAGAGTTCACAGAAAGGTGGGTTTTAAGAAGAAATTTGAAGCAAGTAAGATTGGAGGCATCAGACAAGAGTTCTGGAGGGTTGTTACAAGCATTAGGGGCAGCAAGGGAGAAGGGGCAAAGTTGTTTAACCTTCACCAGAAGTCATGAAAATGAAAATGTTGTTGTTATGGGGTAACTCTGTACCCCACATTGGCCAGCCCTGGCAACCATGGCAGAGAGGTATACAGAAGTATCTACTGTTGAGGGAGCATCCATTATGCTTTGCTCTTCTTCTCCTCCTGTTCTCTTGCTTGATCTTCACACTTACTTGCTTTTCTGCCCTTGCTAATAGGAAAAGGGAAATGGAGCCCATATGTAAAGGCAATGATGACTAGCTGACATGGCACTCCTTATTTTGAAAGGTCAAAAGTGCAATGACTTGGCAAGAATGCCAAGGTCAAGAAGAGTTTCCTTCCTCTTGAGAACAGGTGATAATGAATTTTTCCTGTGTTCAGGGGTGACACAGGGGTCAAATAATATTGTTAGGTGTTAAGGGGTATTCATTGCTAGGTGAGATTGTTCCAAAGTTTTCATCATGGTGAACTCTAAATTCACCCTGACCAATAGGTCACCTACAAAACATATTGAAGGGTTACACAAGGGGCAGTCATTGCTAGGTGCCAATAGGTTAAATTTGTGGCCTTTTTTTTTCTCTCTCCAAAATTTGCCATTATGGTGAATTTTGAATGCACCCTGGCCCATAAGTCAACCAAGCAAAACTTGCAGAGGCAAACCAAGTCCTAGAGGAATATATTTCACTAAGATAGTGGATGTTCTGCAAGTCAACTAACTCAGGGATATGACTGTACCCCTATGGTGCAAACTTGTACCCCAGAAGTTTCTTGATTAAGGAGGCAAAATCATTTATGCTAATGACCTGCTCTTTGCATATTTTGTTTACTGAGGTGGCAGTGCCCCATATGGACAAAATTTTAGAATTAAGAACAAACCATTAATTGTTTTGGGCTTCTAGGGGTACAGAAATACCCCATGGCAGCCAGTGAGGGTTAATAGAGCAGGAAACATTCTGACACTTGAGGGTGATAAAGCAAAAGGAGAAAGTATCATAGCTGGGAATGTAATGGGATATGAGACCTGTGTCCATTCAGAGAGGAAGACCAGAACACTCTCTCTATTGGCCACAATGGCTTGTTATCTGCATATCCAGCTTTAGGTTTCTGGCTTTGATTGTATTCTGGGGTGGCTGGACAGGTTGAAGGCAACTTACATTCCTTTTAGCACATTAACATTTCTTATGTCCATCAAGAACTCAGGCTTCCTCAAGGAGATGACTCAACAGTGGGGAGCATCCCATTTATAAGTGGCTCTTCCACCAGTCCAGCTTTGTACAATATTGCCATCTATTCCACTGAGAAGTCAGTTATTTCTGTGGCATAAAATGGGTGCTTGTTTGTTTGTTGATAAGATTTTTATATCACCCCAAACTTCCATCTCTGGGCAGTTTACAACACACACACACACACACACACACACACACACACACACACACACACCAGAAATAAAAACCTTAAAATGATTTAAAACCACAAGTCTAGTTAAAAAGCTTGAGTAAATAAATGTGTCTTTAGAGACCTTTAAAAAGTTTCCAGAGATGGGGAAGCTCTTATTTCATCATTGAGCAGATTCCAGTCTTGAGGTGGAAACAGAGAACGCTGTTGACAACAAGCTGGTGGCAACTGCAGATGAACCTCTCTAGATGAACTCGATGGGTGATGGGGCTCATAGTGAAGAAGGTGTTCTCTTAAATACCCTGGGCCTAAGCTGTTTAGGGCTTTAGAGGTTATAACTAGCACCTTGAAGTCAGAGGCGCTCCTACCCCTGGACTTTGGGGCAGTCAAAGAGGGCATTCTGCTAGCCTGTCTGCCTAATTCAACATGTCCATTTTTATTTTTGCCTGGTATGGCAACCCCACTCTCTCAGGGTTGCAGACAACTCATGCTCCTCTCTCCCACGATTTCTCATGGCATCAGATCTGCATATACCATAATGCCAGTCCAAACCTGGGAAATTTGAATCAGAGTTAAGATCTGTCCCCAGTCCAAGTGTTTCCCCAGTCTGCCCACCTGGCTACAACCAGACACACGGTGTGTCAAAATCTCATATGGGTGCACCAAAGGCTTCCCTGGAGAGGAGGGGGGTCATTATGCAAAATAACTCTTATTAAACAGAGAGGACGGAGCCCCCACATAAGCAGGGCCCACCCCACTTTATTTGGATCACTCAACTCATGAGCATGCAGTCAGATACAAGACTGAAGGCTGGTGAGCCTAAAGTTCTCTTCAGTAGATAGGCCCTCTCATGAGAGTGTTAATCTCCTGGTGGCAAACTGTAATGGGGGCAGAAATGTGGTCTGGTCTTCTTTGGTTTGGACTGAGCTTTCACAAGAGCCTTCACAAGAGCATCCTTGGTCACAGTGGGCCAGACCCCAGGATCCTTTACCTTCCATCATATTCATATCCCTCCTAGGAAGTTATCATGTTCCCTTCCCTTTCCTGAGTTACAGATAAATTGTGGCACTCAGCGCGCACACACACACACACACACACACACACACCCCTCAGAAATTGTGCTTGTGCAAGGCTCTTTTCTTGTGGGGCTCTTACAAGTGTGGCATGTTCAGCAACCTCTGGCTTCATGTTACATGGGAATGTGGCTACTAGCTTGCTACAAGAGTGACTGAAGTGTGCATTTTAAAATTCAGTCACCATATTGGACGCATCCACTGCTCTTCCTCTAAGAATGGAGAGGCCCTATGCAATATCAATCCCCTAATTTCTCTGTCAAACATCCCAAGGGAGGTAGAACAAGAGGCAGCTATTGTTCCAGGAGCTGACAAAGGAGGGGAAATGTGTGTGTAGCTTTCTGAGTACAGAGGGAACCCTGTATCCAATTATAATTCAGAAAAAAAATGTCTCCCAGGTACCAAAGGTTACATTGAACTAAGCGTTTTTCAGTACTTTGGAGATGCCTTAAAGATGCCACCAACACTTTCCTTGAGGAAGTGTGGATTGTATAATAAAGTCAAGGATAGCAGTGTTTATATTATTTCCAATATGTTAAATCCATAGTTTAAATAACTAGCAAAAAATCAACCATTTACATCATTTTCCCTTTCCCATCCACCCCCCCCCCCAAGAAAAAAGGCATTTAGATCATAGATAATACATTCAAATAGTCTGACCACTGTGGATAAGTCTAATTCCAGACAGGCTCATTGAGCAAAATAACCTCTTGGTTTTATAGGTTTCTTGCATTAATTTTATTCTAGCTATAAATAACGATCTTGAACTATCACACTGACAACAACATGAAATTAAAGGTAGACACCGTTTATGCTGCTGGCTTAAGCCAGATGCTCCCAGATGACACAAAGAAGAGGGCATAACTCAATTTATTTACTGTTTTCTTTGCCCTCTCTTTTACACTACTACTACCTGTAAAAAGTAAGTTGCCATTACAACATCCTTTAGGGTTTGTTCTGGATGCCCTCTGCTATTATTACAATATTGGGAAATAACTTTTTTTTAATTGCAGACTTGAAAGAAATAAAATTTGGTCTCATATGAATAACTGGAATAACAGGGAATGTGCTCGTCTATCCTAGACAAATGATTAGTTAAGATACCTCATCTTACCTACCTTTTCCTTATTTTAAACATTGATCCAATTTGTGTTCCAGGGATGAAGAGAGTTAAAAAGAGTCAACAACCCCTGAGAGGATCAGGGATTCCTCACCCACTTCTCTTTCATCCTGTGACAAGTGATCATGTAAACAGCAGCAAAGGTTTCACCTTGGCTACTGGATTTTGAAATTCTGTAAAGAGACATAAGGCAAGTTCACATTAACGGTGGCATCTGAGGTTTGCACCAGCACTTGCAGCTCCAGGAGCACATGCAACCCCATCTCTGCTGAGCCAGGGTGTGTTTGCCCTGAAGGGCTGGAGGAAAATATGCTGTCTGACCTCTGACCTAAGGTAGGCTCACATTGATGGGAGCACTGGTGGAGAATTTTACCTGCTGCAGTCACATTCATCTTAATGTTTAATAAAGCTGTGGCCCTTTCTCCCACATTGTGGTTCAGCTTCTTTATTGCCTCATGTCTTCTGGTATGGGGGCAATTTCCACAATGCTACATGGAGAAAAAGGACATGACTTGGTGACTAATTGAGTACAGAGAGCAACAGAGGAGGAGGGGTCAATTTTTCTGCTTCACAGTGAACATTGATAATCTGTTTTTATAAACGAGGTCACTGGAAGGGTTCAAACATACAATCGGTTCTAAGGCCAAAGTGTATCAGGCAAAATTAAAACATTTTGCTTTCTCAGGGTTAACTGCATGTTTGACCCTTTAGATAATTTAGTTTCTCAAATCCCACCATAAAATGACTTTTAAAGATCACTACACGTTGGGCCAAATATCTCCTACCAGCTTTTAAAATGAGTAATAAATCAAGAGAGGGGCAAAAACCTGCTTTGGGCATTACTTTTTCATTTCAAAGCAATAAACGGGGGTGGGGGGAGAGAGAGAAAGAGAAGGTACACATGCTTCTTTATGATATCTGATATGTCATTTATCTGGTGGAAAATTGTGTAAGGTTTGCCAAAGACTCCATACTAGGTTCTCTTCCCACTAATGTAACATAGCAAGAATTAAAATGGCAGATCTACTTAAAGAACTCTACACCATGACAAATGAGCAGTAAAAATTATTCGTGTTGGCATAGAGAAAATAATCCAGTCCAATATTATTTATTTATTTATTTATTTATTTATTTATTAGATTTGTATACCGCCCCTCCAAAATGGCTCAGGGCAGTTCACAGCATGACAAAAACAATTAAAACAAATCAACAATCAAAATCAAACTATCAAAACACAACAAAACCAATTAAGCAGCTAAAAACCCTGGAAATCAGGGCAACAATTTAAAACAATGTAAAACAATAAATCATTTAAAACCCTGGAAGGCCAGGCCAAAAAGAAGGACAGCAATGATCTCCAATTACAAATTTCTGCCAGGAGTGCATTCCACAGTCCAGGAGCAGCTACAGAAAAGGCCTACCTCTGCGTCGCCACCAGACAAACCGGGGGCAAATGGAGACAGACCTCCTCAGATGACCTTAACATGTGGTAGGGATCATGTAGAAGAAGGCGCTCGTAGATAACTCGGACCTAAGCTGTTCAGGGCTTTAAAGGTAATAACCAGCACTTTGTATTTTGCCCAGAAACATATCGGCAGACAGTGCAACTGTTTCAAAACAGGCATGATATGGTCTCTCCAGGTTACCCAGAGACCAATCTGGCTGCTGCATTCTGGACTACGTACAAAGGCAGCCCCATGTAGAGCGCATTGCAGTAGTCAAGGCAGGAGGTTACCAGCTGGTGCACCACTGTTTTGAGGTCATCCTCTTAGAGGAATGAGCATAGCTGTCGAATTAGCCAAAGCTGATAGAAAGCACTCCTGGCCATGGCCTCCACCTGAGATACCAGGCTGAGACCTGGGTCCAGGAGTACTCCCAAGCTGCACGCCTGCTCCTTTGAAGGGAATGTAACCCCATCCAGCACAGGAAGATCTAAATCACCCCTCAGATTCTGAGCCCCCACAATGAGGACCTCCATCTTGCTTGTATTCAGCTTCAATTTGTTCTCCCTCATCCAGCCCATTACTGCCTGTAGGCAGACATTTAGGGAATGAGTGCCCCTTCCTGAAGATGAAAAGGAGAAGTAGATTTGAGTGTCATCAGCATACTGATAACACCCAGCACCAAATCTTCTGATGACCTCACCCAGCGGTTTCATGTAGATATTAAAAAGCATTGGTGACAGAATGGAGCCCTGGGGGACTCCATATAACAGCTCCCGTTTTGAGGAGCAACTGTCACCAAGCTCCACCAGCGGGAATCTACCCAAGAGATAGGAGCAGAACCACTGCAAAGCAGTGCCCCCATCCCCAACTCCCCCAGGCGATCCAGAAGGATACCATGGTCGATGGTATTGAACACCGCCGAGGGATCTAGAAGAACCAGCAGAGTCACACTCCCTCTGTCAATTCCCCGGTAAAGGTCATCCATCAGGCTGACCAAGGCTGTCTCAACCCCATAGCCAGCCCTAAAGCCAGTTTGAAATGGGTCTAGAGAATCAGTTTCCTCCAAGATTGCCTGGAGTTGGTTGGCCACCACCCTCTCAATCACCTTGCCCAGCCAAGGGAGATTGGAGATTGGCCTGTAACTGTCCATCGCTAGGGGTCCAGAGAAGGCTTCTTTAGGAGTGGTCTAATCAATCCCTCCTTCAAACAAGGGGGCACTCTACCCTCCCTCAGCGATGCATTTATGACATTAACTAGGCCATCTCCAACAATCTCCCTGCTAGAGAGAAGCAGCCAAGTCCGGCAAGGATCCAGAGAACAGGTGCTAGGCCACACCGCCCCAAGCAGCTCGTCCACATCCTCAGGAGTCACAGATTGAAACTGATCCAATCTAATACTGCAAGAGGGATTGCCGGACACCTCCTCCATAGACCCTGCAAAAATAGTGGAGTCCAAGTCGGCCCAAATACAGGAGATCTTGTTCACAAAAAAAACCATTAAAGGCATCACAGCAGAATGACCCTGGGGACTGATTTGAGGCAGAAGGAGAAGAAACAACCCGGGATAGCTCTGCTGAGCACAAACCTGCAGCCGCAATGCACGCAGACCAAAAACTCTTTTTTACTGCACGCACCGCGACTGCATAAGTCTTCAGATGGGTCACATGCTGTATCCTGTTGGATTCAAACTGAGTTCTCCTCCACTTGTGCTCTATTCACCTACCCAACCGCTTCAGCCCCCACAACTCCTCAGTATACCAAGGGGCCATTTTTGAAGCAGGTTGGAAGGGACGCTTAGGAGCAATCATGTCTACTGCCCTGTTGAATTCCCTGTTCCAGGTTCCCACCAGGGCATCGACAGAATTACCGGCCGCACCAACGTCAAAATCCTCCAAGGTCTTTTGAAATCCCACTGGGTCCAGCAGCCTTTTCGGATGGACCATCCTAATAGGTCCACCACCCCTGCAGGGGTGGATTACAGCTGTGAGTCCAACCTTAACCAGGTAGTGGTCCGTCCATGACAATGGGGAAACGACAGGATCCCCCACCCACGGAACACCCCCCTGATCCAAACAAAAGACCAAATCGAGTGTGTTGCCGGCAACGTGAGTCTAGGTGGCCAGATTTGGCTTTTAAAAAGCCAAATTCTGGCTTACGGCCCATTTGACTCATGAGTATACCCCTTAGGTTCTGGCAACCCTTCCGTGAGTTGGTTCCGAAACTATTCAGAAACAATAGGGATCCATTCCCTATTGAAGAGGCAACTGCATGACAGCCTTCCATCTGAGGAGCACTATCTAAAATTTTGGATACATGGCAGGCTTGTTGAAGACCTGTACGCAATGTAAGCATCTCTTTTGTGTTCACTTTTACTCTATAACAAATAAACTGACTAGAAGGTCTATGAGAATCATCAAACAATCTTTATTTATGATCAAAGATCAGCTACCAAGTTTAACAACATCAAAGAACAAAAACATTCAGAACCTACTGGATCATGACTGAGTCATTTGTTGTCATGTTTTCACCACTGCCACACAAAACATAGCTACTGTACAAGTTATAAATTGGTTTGTATCAGAAAGAAGTAATGTGATATAAAACCCATCCAGCCTACTTGAATATTTCAGCAATAGGGGGATGAAATATTTAATGTGAGAGTCCTTATAAAAGGGACAAAACAACAAAACATGTTGCATCATTTCAATCTCCTATGACCCACACTGACAAGTTCACTCTGCACTTAGAATATCTACTCTGCAAAAGCGCAGAAGGACGAACGTTGTGTCTAGTCCTAAAGAATGCCTTTCACATTCTGGGAAAAGTGAGTTTTGTTAAATAATTTGGAGGTTCCCAGGCAAAATTTGCAGCCCGGATTTTCATATTCTGTGATATTCTATTAACTTCATTTTGATATTCCATATCATTCAGTCTCTGAATAAATACTTGTTTGGCCTAATTGCAACCTAGAGAAGAAAGGAGCTCTATTGAAAGGCCATGTGAAAGTAACTTCTTTGCAATTTCAGACTTCCAACTGGACAAGTGTTCATCTGACAGGATTAGCAACACTAATACTGTCCAGACAAACTAAACCTTGAGCCAATAGCTGATTATATACCTCCAAGCCCTCACCTCAATTTGGGGCATACCAGTCTCTAATGTGAGTACTGCATTAGACATGCATCTGGGGCAAAGAGGATGATCCTTAAAATTTTAGTTCAAACTGTTTCTATGGCATCTTGATTAATATAGATTCCCACTTGTGCCCCTATATAATGTGGGCCTCAAAGAACTGGTTCACCTTGATCCTGCCGTCGAATCAGTTTGGCATTGAATGGTTTGTGCACACCCCTACTCCCAGATATTTTAAATTAGGAAACTGTTCAATTCTGTTTCCCTCAACAATCCATTTTTGTGGTCTTACTCTTTCCGCAAATACCATGATTTTCTATTTTTGGAAGTTGATAAGCAACCTGTTCTCTTTACAGTATTGGATTATAGATCTCACAGCTTGGACAGATTGGAGTACAGACCAATTGGAGTACGTGAAATGACTGCTGCATCATCTGCATACAAAAGTTTGGGGATATTAAATCGTGCAATTTTATTATTTATTTATTTATTTGATTTATATACCGCCCTTCCAAAAATGGCTCAGGTGTTCCAATTTTATCCATTGCTTCTTTTCTGGGCCTAAAAAGAACAACCCACAATTCTCCTGCACAACTTTACCACCTTATTCTGCAACATGTAAAATACCTCAAATAGCCCAGCCCAAATAACAGTTAAAGCAAAATAGTCATGATTTGATTCCATGTATTTAACCAGCTTAGCTAAATGTTTTTGCTTAGCTGCTTGATGAAAGCAAATATTTGAGTTATATTGGTTTCCTGTTTGCCCAAATGGATGAGAATAATTTGTCTCCAGGCATAATCATCTGGTAAGATCCGATTTTCCCCACTGTGGTCCAGAGACTCCTAATGTTGCAGCTCCTGGGTCAGCAGCATCTTAAGCATGGCTCGATGCAAACAAAATGTAGCATAGTGTATATTTTTCCCCAGTGTACTTGCAGAGTGACAATTGTTTCTCACAATCGTTTTGATAATGTGCTTGGTTTTCATTTCACAGGACCATCACAACTGTACAACTGACCATTGTAATTTCTGGTAATGTTTCACATTTGCCGTGTTCTCTAAAAGATATTTCAACCACTTTGAATGTTACACTTCCCATATGAGATCAGCACCAACATGGTCCCCTATAGTTTTATTTTCTATTGTCTCAACTTCCTTAGTTTATTATATTGCACTTACCTGTGAAAAGCAAAGAACTGCTATCCGATAAGCAATCTCCAGTCTTGGTTATGAAATAGGCTTTGCCTGCAGTTCAGGAAATGCTTTTACATCCCTTTACTGCTTCCTCCTATTTCATATATTTTCAAGGAGCACAGGGGGGAAGCAGAAATGTTGCAACATACCTATTGTTATAAGATCC
Organism: Hemicordylus capensis; assembly: GCF_027244095.1. Lineage (NCBI taxonomy): Eukaryota > Metazoa > Chordata > Lepidosauria > Squamata > Cordylidae > Hemicordylus > Hemicordylus capensis. The sequence continues at coordinate 62,613,682 of NC_069660.1, forward strand.
TAGCCATTCATCTGCCAGCCTCTGCCACATCTATTTCGGCTAAGATTTTTCCCAGGGAAGACAATGCTGCCTCTCTATTTTCTGGAATAATTGGAAATGCATATCCAGACCAGAGGCTCTATGAAAGAGTTTCAGGTTTTCTAACATTGCTTCAAAATGGGCAAAGAGTTTATCATTTTCTTATACCCAGTTGTCAGAGTCTCTGCATAAATTACGCATGTTGTGCACAGTTGGGGTGAAGAAATACACATTTTTGGATATCATTATTCAAGTTGCATCACTTTATCTTACTGTCACCATCACTTTCCCCATTGTTAGATTTTCAGTTTCCATCATATGGCAATGCGATGGCTAATGGGGAAATCAATTTGGTGTAACAAGAGTTTAATTCCACCCTCCTCTATGCATAAGTGTCATGTGGTTTTTAATGTTTGGATTTTTAAAATTTTAACAATTGATAATGTAGAAAGCACATTCTATCTATCTATCTATCTATCTATCTATCCATCTATCTAATTTGTATACCACCCAAAACTTTCATCTCTGAGCAGTTTACAACATAAAACAGTTAAAACACAGAAGATAAATATCTTAAAACAATTTAAAACCACAGTCATTTTTTAAAAAGAAATGGGTGAAAAGGTAAGACTTCAGGTACATTTTCAAAGTTGTCAGAGATGAGGAGATTCTTATTTCAGCAGGGAGCGCATTCCAGAATCTTGGAGCAGCAACAGAGAAGGCCCATCCCTGTGTGGCCACCAGATAAGCCGGTGGCAATAGCAGACAAACCTATCTGGATGATCTCTACAGACAGTAGAGATGTGCACAGAACCAGCTGGCCCTGTTCAGTTCTGGCACGCCCCTCGAACCCCCCCCCACCGGGGTTCGGTTCAGTCCATGGGAGTCAGTGAGCTTCACTTCATTAAAAAAAACTTTTTAAAAAATTACCTTTATTCCCCTCAGGGGGGTGACTGGAGGCAGCGGCGGGGGGGGGGGGAGATGTCTACGGAGGTTTCCCCCTTCCCCCTGGCCTTCCTCATGCCCCACTCAGCTGGTTTGGGCACTCTTCGGCCAGTTTTCAGCCTTCGCCCGGCAGCCATTATGGAGCCTGCACGGCCAAGTACAAATGTACAAAGGCAAAGACATATAGAGTACATTGCAATAGTCAAGTCTGGAGGTTCTCAGCATATGTTTCCGGGCAAAATACAAGGTCTTGCTTATAACCTATAAAGCCCTAAACAGCTTAGGCCCTGGGTATTTAAGAGAATGTCTTCTTCACTATGAGCCACACCACCCTTTGAGATCATCAGGAGAGGTTCGTCGGTAGTTGCCAGTGGCTCATCTGGTGGCTTTTTGCGGATGGGCCTTCTCCATTGCTGCTCCAAGGCCTTGGAACATTCTCCCTGCTGAAATAAGAGTCTCCCCATCTCTTACAACTTTTAAAAAGGCAGTCGAGACTCATTTGTTCACCCAGGCTTTTAATTAGATAATGTTTAAATAGTTTGATGGTTTTTAATAGTTTTAATATTTTAAATTTTAAGTTGTTGTAATGTTTTAACCTTTTAATATGTTGATTGTATTGTTTTGTTGTAAACCATCCAGGGACTTGCATTTGGGTGGTATACAAATATGTTTGTTTGTTTGTTTGATTGATTAATTAATTAATTAAAATATGTGCCACTGTTCTAAGGTTGTTCATCTCATGAAACTGACGCAGCTGGTGTATCAGTCAAAGCTGTCAGAAAGCACCTTTGGCCACTGCCTCAACCTGAGATATCAGGGAGAGGTTCGGATCCAGAAACCCTCTCAGATTACGTACCTGTGCCTTCTGGGGAAGTGTGACCCCATCCCGAACAGGTACATCAAAATTGTCTCTGGAGTTCTGACTCTGCACAGTAAGTACCTCTGTCTTATCCAGATTAAGTCTCAGTTTATTATCTTTCATGCAGCCCATTACCACCTCCAAGCAGGCATTTAGGGAGAATATACTTCTTCTTATGAGAAATAGGATATGCCTATTTCTCCTTGACCTGAAGAAATAGATTTGAGTGCCATCAGCATACTGTTACACCTGCACCAAATCGCCAGATGATCTCTCCCAGTGATTTCATGTAGATATTAAAAAGCACTGGAGACAGCATGGAACCCTGAGGGATGCAATACAGAAACTCACATTTCAAAGAGCAACAGTCTCCAAGCAACACCATCTGGGATCTGCCCGAATTGTAGGAGCAGAACCACTGCTAAGCAGGGCCTCCCACCCCCCAGCACTCTTAGATGTTCGAGAAGGTCTGAGAGTGTTTGGGGTGGGAGGAACTGCTTTGCAGTTGTACTGCTCCTACCTTTCGGGCAGATTCCAGATGGTGTTGCTTGGAGACTGTTGATTTTTGAAATGTGAGCCTCTATATGGCTTTTTTATGGTCGATAGTATCGAAAGCCACTGAGAGATCCAAGAGGACCAATAGAGTGACATTCCCTCTGTCAGTTCCTAATTGGAGATCATCCATCAGGCTGACCAAGGCAGTTTCCACCCCAGAGTCCACGCAAAAGCCAGTTTGAAATCATTCTAGATAATCAGTTTGCTTCAGAACTGTCTGGAGCTGAGAGGCCACCCAGAGGCGTATCTAGGGAAAATAGCGCCTAGGGCAAGCACTGAAATTGCATCCCTGTCCAAACATCTGACACCCATCTTTCAGATAACTTTACCATAATATCAGCTTTAAAATACAAGTCAAGCTTGTAAATCTTTTAATATTTCAAAAACTATTTAGCTGTGGACATAGCCAGACCAAAAAGTGCTGGAAAACTACAAATTTCAGTATGCTGGGGCTCATGAAATATCCAAATACTATGTGGAGGTGTACTTGAAAAACTAATGTCTATTTCCCTACTATGCATTGTAGCATCACTATTACATAGGTTTAAAAAATAAATGGAGAATTTGACTTTTCCCAGATACTCTAAAAATAATAAAGGATATGCAGAGTAAACTGTGTCACTGCTTGGAATATATTCTAGTATTTCAGAAAGACAGTTAAAATGAGAGAAAGAGAGCAATAAACTCCCAGTGGGCCTTAATACTAAGGATTTCACTTGATTCATGGACAAACTCACCATTAATAGCCATATTATTCAGACATTACATTTAACTCACTTATCACAAGAAGCAAAGTAAGAGCAAATGAATACAATCCTAGCTCATAAGCGTCAGCTCAGAATTCACAAGCCCTGATTCTCTGTACATAGTGCCAAACTGAACATGTGTACAGTGACTTATATTATATTAAATTTTAAAAAATACCTGTAGCCCCTTTGGGGGCTTCCTAAAGGCTGTGGGGTGGGTCTTCAAAGGTCCCCCCCTCCCCTCGCTGGCCTCTAGGGCTTTGCAGGGACCATTTGAGCATGTGCAGTATATATATATATGGCCGCTGAAAACAAAATGGCTGCCATGCATGCTCAAATGGCCTCTGTGAGGCCTGGCATGGCCTAGGGCCTCACAGAGGCCATTTGAGCATGCACAGTGGCTATTTTGTTTTTGGTGGCCATTTAAAAAAATTAATTTAAAAAAATGGCGCCCCCTTCAAGTGGCACCCGGGGCACATGCCCTGCCTGCCCTGCCCTAGATACGCCCCTGAGGCCACCACCCTCTCAATGACGTTGCCCAGCCTTGGAAGGTTGGAGACAGGCCAATAGTTGCTTAACTCTGAGGGATCCAATGCAGTCTTCTTCAGAAGAGGTCTAATGATTGCCTCCTTTAGACAAGAAGGCATCCTGCCCTCCTCAGAGAAGCATTTATAATATCTATCAGGCCTTCTATAGCCCCACCCCACCCCCTGCCAGATTATATAAATCATGTTGGACAAGGGCCAAAAGAACAGGTGGTAGGCCACACCACTCCAAGCAGCTTGTCCACATCCTCAGGAGTCACGAACTGAAACTGATCCAGCCTAACCACATAAGAGGGGTTGTTGGATATCTCTGATTCAGACACTGCAACAATTGTGGGATCTGAGTCTAAGTCAGCCCAAATGCAAGAGATTTTGTCCACAAAGAACTCATTAAATACATCACAGGAGGTAATTGATGGTTCCAAATTCTGATTCAAGGGAAGAGGGACATGTAATAGGCCCCTCACAACCCTGAATAACTCCGGAGGATGTGAGCCTGCAGATGCAATATGGGCAGAAAATAATAGCTTCTTTGCTGCACGTATTGCCAGAACATAGGTCACAGACGTCTAGTGGCAACTCAGAGGTCGACCTTCTCTGTAGCTGCTCCAGGGCCGTGGAATGCACTCCCAGCAGAAATCCGTAATTTATTTTTATTTTTATTGTTAAATTGATATACCACCTTTCATTAAAACAACCACAAGGCGGTTCACATAGAAAAAGTTAAAACAAGACTATAAAAATTACACAATTAAAATATTATGCTAAAATATAAAAACAGATCTAATTAAACATTTTTAAAAATACATACATTCTTAAATGAACAATTTAAGTTCATTATTGGCCTTCAGGGGAGCCCTTAAGACCTATCTGTTTAGCCTGGCCTTCCAGGGTTTTAAATACTGTTTTAATCTTTTTAATGGTTTTGTGTTGTTTTTACAGTTTTTGATTTTAATAGTTACTTGATTTTAGTTTTGCTTTAATGTAAACCACCCTGAGCCATTTTGGAAGGGCAGTATAGAAATGAAATAAATAAATGCACTCTATGTTGTAATATTTGGATTTGAGTCGAATCCCCCTCCACTTGCGCTGTAGTCGTCTATTTTGCCGCTTCAACTCCCGTAGATTTTCCATATACCAAAGGGCCAGTTCTGAAGCAGGTTGGAGAGGACGCTTATGAGCGATTGTGCTTACTTCCCTGGTGAGTTGGCTATTCCAATTCTCCACCAGGGCATCAACAGGATCACTAGCAGAGCCAACACTAAATCCTTCTAAGGCTTCTTGGAATCCTATTGGATCCAATAACCTTTTCTGGCAGACCATTCTAATAGGCACCTCACCCATGTGGAGGTGGGATGTGATTGTGAGTCCAGCCTTAACCACATGGTTGTCTGTTCATGACAATGGGGAAATCACAGGAGTTCGCACCTACAGATCAGAGTAAAAGACCATATTGAGCATGTTACCTGCAATGTGCATCGGTCCTGAGACCTCTTGGGATAAGCCCATATTTGTCATGGTTGCTATGAACTCCCGAGAACACTGAAATCCTAAAGCACCACAAGTCTGGGAGACTCCAATGCCAATCCCATGACCAAGTCTGTGAGCTCAGTTAGGGATGCTGTTGTTCAGTGGGGCAATTGGTATACCAACAGAAGTAATAGTCTATCCCTAATCCCCAAACTTAAGTACACTTATTCAATATGGTCAGATACTTCCACAGGGATCCTGGTAAAAGGGTTGTTATTCTTATAGACCACAGCAACTCTGCCTCCCCTCACCTACTCCTCTACAGAGTATCCTGAAGGGAGAAGCTGGAACCCTGCTGGGTCACCAGCTCCCCCCAGCCAAGTCTTTGCTATACATACCAGGTCAGTCCCTTCATCCATAATCAAATCATGGATTATTTCTGGTTTATTCTGGACTGACCGGGCATTACAAAAGAGCAAGGTGAGGCTCTGTGAGTAGTTGGCACGGCTCCCTGAGGTCAAAGAGCTGGCAGGACAGCCAGAAGGGGAAACAGCTGTTAAATTTCTGATTTGGACTTATAAGGAAGGTGCACAAGCCATTTTTCTTAAAAGTCACCCCCCCCACACACACACACCAGAATCTTTCCTCTTGTGAGAGGCTCTGAGGTTCATTTAGTGCCCACAGGTGTTGATTATTAGCAACTCAGGAAGGAAGGCACAGTCAAGGCAGCATTGCTGAGCCAATGTTCAAGCTGTCCTGGCCAAGCAAGAGCGGGAGGAGGCTGGGGTGGTTGCAATCAATCTCCCAGCAAACAAGCGGGCAAAGTCACAGCCTCACACCTCACCCACTCCCATCTTCTCTGGAGCAAAGTGCTTTCAAATCTGTTGTGTTTCCCCACCAACACCATTTTAATTAGATCCCAATTATTTCCATTTTACTGAGGTGAGGCTAAGAACAGGAGTGACTTGAGCAAGACTGCATCATGAATCCATAGCAGACGTGGGACAAAGGTGAAGCAATGTTTCTCCGGTCCAAGTCTTTATCTCTTGATTTCGTTGATTTGCTAGTAATGTAATTTAGTTGAAATGTCACTCATGGAGTCCAACTGGATAGTCCTTTCCAGTCCTATGTTACTACATTTCTCAGTGTTCTTGGGGTAAGATCTGAATCAATCTATCCTTATGAACAGACATTAGAACATTCCAAAGTATATTCATACTTGAACACAGGGAAGTGGACAGAGGGAAAGCTTGAAGAGTAACTCCTCTCTTTTTTTGGCAGGGGGGAGGAAATACATTGCCGGGGGGGAGATATGGGTTATTAGGTTTGATGGGGGTAGTTTAGTAAAATGATGAGAAAACTCGAAGGCTTAGGGGAGGATCGGCAACCCTGCTTGGACAGCAAAGACATACTCATCAGCTGCTATAGAGATACATATTTTGGAAAAGTGTAAAGTGTTTGAAAAAGTGTAAAATTTTCTCATTTAGATTTTTTGAGAAGTTTGAAGTTTTCTTATTTACAGCCAGCATATTAATACTTGCACTGCCTGATGGGTACAGACATGAAATTAGTATTAAATATTTTACATTGTATCCAGTGCTTCTGTGTGACATCTGTCCCTAGACGAAATACTGTATGTTTTTCTTTATTTCAGTACCTTCAAAGGAATTTTTCAACTTATCCCATATAATATTTTTCCCCTTCAGAAATGGTGTCATAAATGTATTGATTTTAGTTTTGAGTTCTTTGTGTTGAAGCATTTCTTTAATCAAAAGTAAATTATGTAAAGGCCATTTGGGTCAGCCCAGCCAGCAAAATGAAAAGAGCAATACATCATTTATTTGTAAATGTCAGTGAAATCTGTGGATCGATATCTTTTTCCAACTTGAATTATATTTATGATTTTGTGTAAATTTCATTTCTGGAATTAAATCCTATGCAAAATGGCAGGCTGAAGCACATCTGAACTCATCTCTGCATGAATGCTTTTTTACCTTTTAAAACCAATTTACAATTGTAATGTTCATTCGACTGCATTTAGCCCTAGGGGCCGTGGGCACATCTGCTTTACATTCAGCATGGCCCACTCCTGCATTGTACCCTCCCTGGGTATGTTGACACTAGAGGGCAGATTCATGTTGTAGCTCCTAAGAGACACAGCACACATGCTCCACCACAGGAATGGTTTCTGAAGCTAAATCGGCCACTACCTCAATGGGACACTGCCTGGCAACCTCATGTATAACACTCTAAACTCCATGAGAGAAAGAAGGGATAAAATGGTAGGGATAAATAAATAACCCAATGTTAGAACATTGAAATGATAGGCTTTGATAACCTCATTGTGGGTGGACATAGGCAGAAAGACAATTGTACTCCACTGCAACATAGGATAATAGGAAGCTGCTTTATACTGAGTCAGGCCATTGGTCCATCTAGCTCAGTATATATAACATGGATTGGCAGTAGCTTCTCTAAAGTTACAGGCAGGAGACTCTCTCAGCTCTATCTGGCGATGCCAGGGAGGGAACCTGGAACCTTCTGCATGCAAGCATGCAGATGCTCTTCCCAGAGTGGCTCCATCCCTTGAGGGGAATATCTTAGTAGCGATCACATTCAGTTTCCCATTCAAATGCCAACCAGGGTGGACTCTGCTTAGCAAAGGGGACAATTCATGCTTGCTACTACAAAACCAGCTCTCCTCCCACTGATGCTGCTTGCGCATGCAACAAATAGGAGTTGAGGATAGTATCACCACAAATCCAAGTACAATACAAAAATTTATATTTGTGGGTGCAGGAAATGTTTGTTTGTTTGTTTGTTTAACCGAAAAAAATAAACAGACTCCAGTATATTGCATTGCTCCTCCATCAACAGAATTTTGACTGCTTAAACTCTTTTACATTTGCCAAGAGGAGCTGAATAGCATCCATATTCTGAAAATAGTTCTCTATTCCTACAACAATTAGCTACTTCTACTGATGGCAAAAAATGTGCTTATCATTTGCCATAGGCAGTGTGACCTCTTGTGCTAGATAAAAATGAGTATGCAACAATAATTCATCTTGCATCAAAGGATGTCCTGTCTCTAGATCAAACAAACATATCAAGCATTACTCATAGCAGGAATAGCCACCCCTTGCAGATTTTGGCAGTACCACCAATGACTGAGGTTGTAGACAGAGTGGTTTTCTTTTGCCACTGATGGACAAAATCTACATGTCATTTCAATCAAGAAAGTTGGAGCACAATCACCCTTAATTCTAGGTCTTTACATTGGAGCCGTGATGTTAAAAATGGATGTGTAATTTCAGTACAACCCTGAGGTGCATGGAAATTTGTCAGCATGGTCCTCCATGAGCTTTTGGTCACCTTTGGATTAGGCATTTAAAATAGCTACTGGCAGTGAAATCTCATGCATTTAAATATTATTGCATCTTTCATGGTCAAGAGAGATTGAATAGCCTTCAATGACAAGCACCACCCAATAGAAAATATTGTTGTCATCTTGCAAATACCAACAACCGAGTGTTAGATATAAGAATAAAATCAAAGCAGATCTTGCTAATTAATGCTTGAGATGCTGGTGTATGCCATCAAAAAAATCCCCAAAGGCTGACATCTAAGGATGGAAAGTCTCAATTCCTATAAAATAAGACTATTAGCATTTATTTAGCGCTTATAAGTGTTCAAAGTGCTTCCCATACACTGGCTGATATCCAGACTAATGCTGCATGTACACAAACATGTTGTGCCAGGATGTTGCACTAACTGGTTCTGCCAAGTCTGGAGCTTGCATTCCAGAGTAGATTAAATTTTATTGTTCTATTGTTTCTAGACACTGGCCATTACAATGGTTCATTTGCACATCAAGGTGCAGACATAGATGTGTACATCCTGTCCCACCATTGTTGTGTAAGTGCAATGCAGCTTTGACCATCCCTGCGACTAGTCAACCTTGATGTGTATGTACAATTTTGTTTATTGTACTTTTGTAACCCCCTCCCCTTAAGGGGTAGGTGGGTTCAATCTTACTGGACAGTGGAACTCCCATCCATGGCTGCACAATTCCCTAAACCAAGTTTTTGAGATGAATACAATAACAAATACAATATGATTGATATTAAATATTTTTCTTAAATCAGAACACATAAGAACCATCAGGCCCAAAGCCCATCCAGTCCAGCATCCTGTTTCGCACAGTGGCCAACCAGATGCCTCTCGGAAGCCCACAGGCTGAGGGCATTCCCTCTCCCCTACTGCTACTCCCCTGCAACTGGTATTTAGAGCCATCTTGCCCCTGAGGCTGGAGGTGGCCTATAGCCCTCAGACTATTAGCCATTGACAGACCTGTCCTCCATGAATTTATCTAAGCCCTTCTTAAAGCCACCCAGGCTGTTGGCAGTCGCCACATCTTGTGGCAGAGAATCCCATAGTTTAATTATGTGTTGTGTGAAAAAGTACTTCCTTTTGTTGGTCCTAAATTTCGTGGCAATCAGTTCCATAGGATGACCCCTGTTTCTAGTGTTATGTGAGAGGGAGAAAAAATTCTCTCTATAAGCTTTCTCCACACCATGCATGACTTTATAGACCTCTATCATGGTGGGACTATAGGTCACTTCCAGCCTGTGAGGCAGGATGCCTCTGAATATCAGTTGCAGAGGAGTAACAGCAGGAGAGAGGGCATGCCCTCAACTCCTGCCTCTAGGCTCCCAGTGGCATCTGGTGGGCCACTGTGTGAAACAGGATGCTGGACTAGATAGGCCTTGGGCCTGGTTTAGCAGGGCTGTTCTTATGTTCATATCATGTCTCCCCTGTCGTCTTTTTTTTTTCTAAACTAAAAAGCCCCAGGTGTTGTAGCCTTGCCTCTTAAGGAAGGTTCTCTAGGCCCCAATCATCTTGGTTGTCCTCTTCTGCACCTTTTCCAGTTCTACAATGTCCTTCTTAAGATATGGTGACCAGAATTGTGTGCAGTACTTCAAATATGGCCGCACCATAGTTTTGTATAAGGGCATTATAATATTAGCAGTTTTATTTACAATCCTCTTCCTAATGATTCCAAGCATGGAACTGGCCTTTTTCACAGCTGCAGCACATTGAGTTGACACTTTCAACAAGCTATTCACCATGACCCCAAGATCCCTCTCCTGGTCATTCACTGACAGCTGAGATCCCATCAGCGCATATGTATAGTTGGGTTGTTTTACCCCATTATGCTTCACTTTATACTTGCTAACATTGAAGTCATCTGCCATTTTGTTACCCACTCCCCTGGAGAGATCCTTTTGAAGCTCCTTGCAATCTCTTTTGGATTTCACAATCCTAAATAGTTTGGTGTCATCTGCAAATTTGGCCACCTTGCTGCTTACCCCAACTTCTAGATCATTTGTGAATAAATTAAAAAGCACTTTGTAAATAAATTAAAAAGCACAAAATCAGGGATCTGTACTGGTTCCAGTACAGATCCCTGAGGAACCCCACTTCTTACTTCCCTCCATTTAGATAACTGTGCATTTATACCTACCCTCTGTTCCCTGTCCTTCAACCAGTTATCAATCCAGACATGAAGCTGTCCCCTTATCTCATAACTGCTATGTTTTCTCAAGAGTCTTTGATGAGGAACTTTGTCAAAAGCTTTTTGAAAGTCCAGATATACTATGTCAACTGGATCAACTTTATCCATGAACTTGTTTGCTCTCTCAAAGAATTCCAAAAGGTTGATGAGGCAAGATTTTTTATTTTTGCAGAAGCCATGCTTGTTCTTCCTCAGCAGGGTCTGTTCTTTTATATGCTGAACAGTTTTATCCTTGAGAATGCTTTCCATCAATTTTAACCAGATTAAACACAATTAAACCAGATTAACATATTTTTAAACCAGATTAAATTTACAACATAAACGGTAATCTTGCTGCTATTATACCATAGCCCTCAATTATACAAAGAAGTATTTTCCAATAAGAAAATACTCAATTCTCTTCAGCACCCCTGAGGATGCACATATAGAAATTTCCATACACATATGTGATCTTGGAGGTAGAGAGAGAGAGAAACCACAGAAATAGTCCTCTTGGCCTTGGCCTCTTTAAGATCATTGTTTAAAGGGTAGTGAAGATAGCACTTGATTACAGACCCTGTAACAAATTTAAAAAGGCCTCCAAGACTGTCTAGAGCTGGGAGGCCACCACCTTCTCAATCACCTTGCCCAGGCATGGAAGGTTGAAGACAGGCCTGTAATTGCTTAACTCTGAGGGATCCAAGGCTGGCTTCTTCAGAAGTGGTCTAATGATTGCCTCCTTAAGACAAGGAGGCATCCTGTCCTCCTTCAGAGAAGCATTTATTATCTCTACCAGGCCCTCTACAACAGCTTCCCTGCCAAATATTATAAGCCATGTTGGGCAAGGATCAAGAGGACAGGTGGTAGGCTGCACCATTCCAAGCAACCTGTCCACATTCTCAGGGGTCGCAAACTGAAACTGATCTGGGAGTTTCATAAGAGTTGCTGCTGGACACCTCAGCATCAGATTCTGTAACAATTCTGGAGTTTGAATCTAAGTCAGCCTGAACAAGAGAGTTTTTGTCCACAAAAAACTCATTAAAAAGTCACAGCAAGTAATTGTTGGTTCCAAGTATTGATTCAAGAGGGAAGGGGCACACATTATCCCTTTCATGACCCTGAACAACTCTGCAGGATGTGAACTTGCAGATGCGATATGGGAGGAAAAGAATCGCTTCTTTGCCACACTTATCACATGAGCATAGATCTTCCAATGCTCTCTATGTAATAATCTATCGGATTCAAGTCAAGTCTTTCTCCACTTGTGCTCTAGCTGTCTACCTCACCACTTCAGCTCCCATAGTTCTTCTGTATACCAAGGGGCCAGTTTCGAAGCGGGTCGGAGAGGATGCTTAGGAGCAATCATGTCCACTGCCCTGGTGAGTTGATTATTCCAATTCTCCACCAGATTGTCGACAGGATTACCAGCAGAGCCAACACTAAATCCTTCCAAGGCTTCCTGGAATCCTATGGGATCCAATAACCTTCTCGGGCGAATCATCCTAATGGACCCTCTACCCCTGCTGAGGTGGGACGTGGCCGTGGGTCCAACCTTAACCAGAGGATACTCTGTCCATGACAATGGGGAAATCTCCGGAGTCCCCACACATAGAACACCACCGTGAAAGATCAGATCAAGTGTTTGACCAGCAATATGCATCAGTCCCGAGACCACTTGGGATAGGCCGGTAGTTATTTTGGCAGCTCTGAACTCCTGAACTGCCCCAGACAAATGGTTCCAAAGAGGACATTGAAGTCCCCGAGCACCACAAGCCTGGGAGACTCCAATGCCAAGACCAAGACCAAGTTCTCCAGCTCAGTTAAGGACTCTGTCAGGTGGCGGGGTGATCGGTACACCAACCGAAGTCCCAGTCTATCCCTGGTCCCCAAACTTAGGTACACCCATTCAATATGGTCAGACACTTTGACAGGGATCTGGCATGGGAGATATTGTTCTTATAGACCATAGCCACTCCACCTCCTCGTCCATGTCCCCTCCCCTGCTTCTCAACAGAGTACCCTGGAGGAAGAAGCTGGAACCAAACTGGGCCACCAGCCGCCCCAACTAAGTCTCTGTAATACATACCAGATCGGCCCCTTCACCCAGAATCAGAACATGGATGATTTCAGGCTTATTCTAGGGCAACCTGGCATTACAAAGGAGCAAGACAAGGCTCTGTGGGTGGTTGGGATTGCTTTCCAAGGTCAAAGAGCTGGCAAGAAAGCCAGAAGGGGAAACAGCAATTAAGTTTCTGATCTCCCTTCCTCTGAAATGGCCTGCTGACCTGTCAATGTTACTTCTTCTATTCCCCAGCACCACTGGAATAGCTGACCCATAATCAGCGGATACACCCTCCGTCTCCCCATCTCCAGACAGACCCAAACACATTAAAACTCAACTCACCCAGGATTTTAGACAGAAGCCAAATTAAAATACCCACTCACCTTCACACATCACTTTTTCAAGCTCTCAGAAGTTTTTCTTTTCAAACACATATACTTCAATATAGTTATATACATAACAGCTAAGGAATTTTACAATACTACACTTCACTCAAGATTAAGGTTCCAAATTCAGCCCAACTTACCCCCAAATTTAAAATACTCTCCAACAAAAGACAACTTGCCTCATTCATGAGAAAGAGACCCTCTTCATTACCTGAAACAAATAGAGACAGGCCCATGAATTGAAATATTTGCAGGCCTCCCTTCTGTATCCGATCTGGGGAAGCTCCTTTCTTTGCTTGTTTCTGTAACAAGCTCCCAGAAGCTTCTGAAGACCCTACAGAACATGTTGCACTTGTTAGTTAAGGAAAGGGGTAGGGAAACGCATTACTGTACACCTTTTATTTACCAAATTAAGAATGGGTTTTATGTCTTTGTTCCCTACCACTATTGTTAATAAAGCTGGTAGTAACAGCATGCTGTTACTACCAGCTTTACTAACAATAGTGGTAGGGAACATTTGCACAATGTTAGTTTGGATGTCGGCCATTTTTATTTATTTTTAATTTTTTTGCACCTCTTACAATAGCTCTACAGTGTGGGTGCTGTCTCCCATTGACAGTGAGGACTCACTGGGGCTACTATACAACTTCAAAGGCTGCCCCAATGGTGTAGCAATGGGACTGCTGTAGAATTACTTTAATCCACTTCTGGGCGGCAACACAGCACTCCTTTCCTTTGGACAAGTTGTAACAGAATGGAAACCAAGATGAACATTTGAATGGTCAACCAAATCACATCCCACTTAAAGTAATGCAATGCAGATAGATTTGGTTATGCATTCAACTTTAATCCACAATTCCTGATCCAGTGATAGGCATGTTTCCACATATGGATCTTCTTATCTAGATTGAGGCACTAGGCTTTGGGACATGTCCTTGGACTATTGGGACATTTGAGTTCATAGGTACTATTGCTTTTATTTCCTTTCCTTTTCTTTCCTTTTTAAATGATGATTTAAAAAAAATAAAAATTATATCCCACTACATGGCTCCTAGAGAGCAGGAGGCTGTTGGTTCAAATCCCCACTGGTGTGTTTCCCAAACTATGGGAAACTTGGGCAGCAGTGATATAGGAAGATGCTGAAAGACATCAGCTCATACTCTGTGGGGCGGGGGAGGCAATGGTAAACCCCTCCTGTATTCTACTAAGCCAGTGATTCTCAAACTTGGGTCCTCAGGTGTTATTGGACTTCAACTCCCATAATCCCCAACCAAAGGCCACTGAGGCTGGGGATTATGGGAGTTGAAGTCCAATAACACCCAAGGACCCAAGTTTGAGAATCCCTGTACTAAGCAAACCACATGGCTCTGTGGTTGCCAGGAGTCGACACCGACTCAATGGCACAACCAACCAATATGGCTCCCAGGGATGTAGAGAAACATTTGAGAAAAATATCTGATGTTTCTTCTAGAAGGAACTCTAACAAATCTCTTTCAAATTGCACTTTGGAGAAATTTTGGCTCCAAACCTATAGAGTGGCTCTCTTTATTCTCTCATCCCTATATTTGAACAAAAGCATTTGTTTTGAAGTTGCTGCTAAATTATACAATGAGTGGAGAGACACTTGTTCTATTGGGTACCCATTTACAGTAATATACAAATAGTTAAAAAGGGACTAGCATCCAAAGCATTCAAGGGAAATCCTTTGGACTAGCATACAAAATATCCAAGGGGAACATGTATATGACTCATACAATCCCTCCTTTTGCTGAACAACAGGGGGATGTTTGGGAGTGATAAGAGAGGTTTTCTGCCTATGTTGCAAGGACCCACTGAACAGAGTCTCGTAATTGCCCCTGTGGCCTAGCAAATTAGTTAGACAAATGGAGTCACATAAACTATGAACATGTGCTTTGATCTTAAATAGTCAGAAGACCTATGAGGAATAGGATTAAAATGTATGTATAACAGACGTTTTATTTATAAAGCAAAACAAGCGTCTTTATTCTCTTGCACATCAAAGTTTTCTTAGGGGTATGTTTCATTCAGCAATAGAACTTTATAGAAATTCACATTTCTATCTCCCAGTTTCAGGGCTGATTTTGTAACACTGAGTGAAATGTATCAGTGTTATAAAAGCGTAGACCACCATGTGATGATATAAGCCATTTCAAACTGGCCATTTCAAACTGGAAGCCATTTCAAACTGGCTTTTGGGTGGGCTATGAGGTGGAGACTGCCTTGGTTGGCCTGATGGATGATCTCCAATTGGAAACTGACAGAGGAAGTGTGACTCTGTTGGTCCTTTTGGACCTCTCGGTGGCTTTCGATACTATTGACCAAAGTATCCTTCTGGAACATCTGAGAATGTTGCAGGTAGAAGGCACTGTTTTACAGTGGATCCACTCCTCCCTCTCGGACAGATTCCAGATGGTATCGATTGGAGACTGTTGCTCTTTGAAATCTGAGTTTAAGTATGGTGTCCCTCAAGGCTCCATACTCTCTCCAATGCTTTTTAACATCTACATGAAACTGCTGGGAGAGATCATCATGGGATTTGGAGCAGGGTGTTATCAGTATGCTAATGACACCCAGATCTACTTCTCCATGTCAATTTCTTCAGGAGAGGGCATAACCTCCCTAAATTCCTGCCTGGAAGCAGTAATGGGCTGGATGAGGGAGAATAAACTGAGGATGAATCTAGATAAGATGGAAGTACTTATTGTGCAGGGTCAGAACTCCAGAGACGATTTTGATCTGCCTGTTATAGATGGGGTCACACTTCCCCTAAAGGAACAGGTTCACAGTCTGGGAGTACTTCTGGATTCACACCTCTCCCTGGTTTCTCAGATTGAGGCAGTGGCCAGAGGGGCTTTATATCAGCTTCAGCTGATATGCCAGCTGCATCTGTTTCTTGAGATCAACAACCTCAAAACAGTGGTACATATGTTGGTAACCTCCAGACTTGACTTCTGCAATGTGCTCTATGTGGGGCTGCCTTTGTACACAGTCTGGAGACTTCAGTTGGTACAGAATGCAGAGGCCAGGTTGGTCTCTGGGTCATCTCAGAGAGACCACATCACTCCTTTGCTGATAGAGCTACACTGGCGGCCAGTAGGTTTCTGGGCAAAATACAAAGTGCTAGTTATAACTTATAAACGGCTTAGGCCCTAGGTATCTAAGAGAATGTCTTCTTCATTATGAGCCCCACCACCCATTGAGGTCATCCGGAGAGGTTCATCGGTAGTTGCCGCCAGCATGGCTGGTGGCCACACAGGGACAGGCCTTCTCGGTTGCTGCCACAAGACTGTGGAATCCACTCCCTACTGAGATACATTACTCCCCATCTCTGACAATTTTTAAAAAGCATTTGAAAACCCACCTCTTCACCCAAGCTTTTTCAGCTTTTTAATATTTTTAGGTTTTAATCTGTGGTTGATTTTTAAATTGTTAAATTGTTTTAACTTTTTGTATATGTTTTTAACTTGTTTTATGCTATTGTTAACCACCCAGAGATGAAAGTTTGGGGTGGTGTACAAATTAGGTAGGTAGGTAAGTAGGTAGGTAGATAGATAGATAGATAGATAGATAGATAGATAGATAGATAGATAGATAGATAGATGGATAGATAGATACCAGAGATGACAGTTTGGGGTGGTATAAAAATTTGATAGATAGATAGATAGATAGATAGATAGATAGATAGATAGATAGAGCTCTGTATTTGAAATGAAACCCAGGCTAACATCTGCATTCGGTTTTCAACAAATAATTTTTTTTTACCAATTGCAAGTTAAATAATGAAGTTGGAAATTACAACAGATATTAATTTGTTTTGATGATCAGGAGATTTTGAATTGTTTAGGCATTACTTCCAGAGCTGTAGCCGTGTTAATCTGCAGCAGAAAAAACACCAGAGGCATGCGGAACCTTCAAGCCCAAGTTTTTAGGTTTATATGACCTAAATATAATGTTTTATATTTAGGTTTTAGGCTTATATGGCCTTTATATAAATTTATTGTATATTTATAGTATAAATTTATTGTATGTTTATATTTATTGTATATTATCAATAAAATAAATTTATTTCTATTTAAGATTTAGGCTTATATGGCCTTTATATAAATTTGTCACATATAAGTTTGCATGGACTATGGTCCACTTCATCAAATGTGTGAAATATAAGCCTCAATAGGCATGTATATAGACATAGGTACAGAGAACAATATTGAGAACACCGAAATCAAATCTTCTGCCATCTGACTTCCCAGCTTTCAGTTAGTTCCCTATATTCATGATTAGAGAAGAACTGGTATTTTCTCTTTACCCTTGTGTACCAATCTAGTGAGGATTATACTTCATGCTTCTCGTGAAGTGGTCTTTAATAAATGAGAGCTTATGCTACAATAGATGTGTTAGGCTTTCATAGTGCCACATGAAAATCATCAACATCCTAACTAATGCTGAGTCCATGATGCACAGCTGCAGTGGTGGAGTAGGGGTTCACATACTGGGGGTGCTCGGTTTTGCCCTTCTCCCCTTCCCTCAGAAGTGCTCGTTGTAACTCAGATACATGTCCCTGAGAGTCTTACATCCATCAGGAACATGTGTCTGGGTTGCTTAGAGTGCTTCCAGGGGAAGGAGAGATTGGCTGAGAGAGAGAGAGAGAGAGAGAGAGAGAGAGAGAGAGAGAGAGAGAGAGAGAGAGAGAGAATGTGAGCACCCATGCTTCTGAAGCAGGGACACTACTGCTGAGGCAGAGATGCATGGATGCAGCGTTCGTCAGGATGTCAGCCTCTGTGTTTAAGCACTGGAATCTTTGTGAGAAACAGACACCTATAATGAGCCATAGATCTAAGATTAAAAAACTGAATCCACACTAAAGTTTATAAGACTTTTGACCTAATTAGTTTTTCTATTTTATGTATGGGATGCACTGTCTGATTTCTTTTGCCTTTACTGAGCTGGACTTGCATGTTCTCTTTCCCGATCATACAAGCAGTTATTTTTACTCACTCTCTCGAAGGAGAGAGTTGCTTCAAACCCTCCTCACTATCTATTTTCAAAGTCAGTGCTCAGTAGCAGGGATACTTACTGAGAGGTTCTTTACAAATCTGACCTCAAATCACAGTCACTAAGAAAGGTAAGGAGTGAAACTACTATATTAAGAATCCAGAGTTAATGCAGCCTACATCAGTGATTCAGTGGGAGGAACTGCCAGAAAGCTTCCCTGATATATTGCATCCTTTAAAGGATGGAATAACAGGAGGCACAGTGGTGCACTTTGGCTCATGTGAGAGACCTTCTGTTTTACAGAAGGGATGGTTCCACAATGAATACGAGGCATTAATATTCCTATTGTGAGAGAATAAATATAATGAGTGTCAAAATGAAAGAGACCAAACGAGGACCAGATATTTCCAGACAGGGAATTCTGTAGTGAGACTGTCAATTACACATTTCATTTAACAAAGGTAGGTACAACACCTCAAGGAGTTACTATATTTATTCAGTTATAACAGTGGTCGGGAGTTGGAACGGGTGATAGGAAGAAACGAATTTAACTTGGAAATGTATGGGAGAAATGCAGTTTGATTGATGGAAGGCTCAAGGAAATGGTTTTACAATGCACAACTATAATTTATGCATGATAAAGATGTACTGAAGCACATGTATATAATACCTAGATCACATGATGGATGCCATGGAATAAAAGTTATCCTATTGACAGAAAATTGAGAGCAGAGCAGATCTTTTCCTTCTCCAGCTGCATACATAATGAGTATATATTAGTATTAACACCCAACAGTTGTTGGCTGACATCCAGACTAATGAACCACCTGTGCTATGGGAGAGATAAACTAACTCAGCACCACTGCTGGCTCAGCAGTGGGAGGCAAATTTTGATGATCTCCCCTTCCCCATGAAGTGCTCAAAGTCATCTGAAAATTTGCAGCCCTCAGGGATATATTTTCAGGTGGCACAGAATGTGGGAAGGGGGGGGGTCATTAAAATCCTCTCTTGTGCAAGCACCATTATAGTCTGGATGTATTCAGAAGTACTGGCACTGCACCAGTGCATCTCCTATAGCATTGTGGCTTTGTTAGTCTAGATGTCCGCCAGTATCCATAACATGACCAATGGTTCTATTCTACTGTCGTATGTATGGTAGACGATGAACTTTTCATCCAGAAAGTCTCAGATTCAATCCCTGGAATCTCCAGGTAGGAGGAAAAAGGTCCCCTGACTGCTGCCCTGGAGAGTCACCACTGCCAGTTTTTCCATTTTAAATTTTTATTGGCATTTACATTCAAATTACATTCATTTATTTAATTAAGTAAATATTGACTTCCCACTTACCTATCTGCATGGTTCACGTTAACTATACATATAAACCATTGCTATAATAATTTAAAACATAGATACTCCACATTACTACTCGATTTTACCCAACCCAACCTGCTGTTATTACTATATTTCAAACCCTGCTGAAAAGTCCATATTAGAAAAATAGTTCTTTAAGTAAAGTAAAAATGGTTCCCAATCTTCCTTGAAAGATTCCAAATTTTCATCATTTGTAAGTGCTGTAAGCTTTGCCATCTCAGCATATTCCAAAATTTTTATCAACCAGTCTTCTTTTGAGGGCATTTTAGTGTCTTTCCATTTCTGTGCATATACTATCCTAGCCGCCATGGTTGCATACATTAAAAATGTTAAATTTCTTCTGGAAAACTCTCCTTGGGTTATTCCCAGCAGGAAGGATTCTGGCCTCTTAGGAAATGTCGTTTTAAAAATTTTCTTCAACGTTGAAAATATTTTACATGGTGGTCCACAAAAGCTTTTGATAATGATGCAGTGGTCCACATAAAGGAAAAGGTTGTGTACCCCTGGACTAAAGATAATTCAATAAAATAAAACATACTCACATGTATATACACTCTTTTCAACCCCTGGAAACATGTCACAGAAGAATTATTTTCATTATAATACAGGGAAGAGCTGGTAGTAGCAATTCTAGAACATCATAGGAGGACCCAGTGGAAATTCTTGCACCTTTGGTATACAGCCATCTATACTGGTACAAGGACCAGGAAAGAATATTCCAGTCATGTGCAGAGACAACCTCAGTAGCCACTTGGGCCAAAATTCTGCACATAAGTATGCCATTTAAATCTCATTGACTTCAACTGGGGCTAGTAAAACAACATGTCCATATTCCTAAGTCCTGTTGGAACTTGTATTTTAGAGTGGATCTGATCATATGTTCCCACAAATTTTCATACAAAAAACCCCTACAGGCAATTAAGAGTGCCAACTTTTCATTTTGCACAAAATAACACCAAGAACTTCTGTAAAGGCAATCTTCACGCATATCTGTGAGCACCCTTGGCTGTAACGATATTTCCAGCATGGCTAGCTGTTAAAAATGAGCTAATTCGGAAGAACCACATTTAAATAAATATAATGCAAAGACATAATGGCCCAAGATAATAGTTTTGAATGGGGAATTATAATGACTTCGAGTGCATTTTACGGGGCAATTAATACACACAGTAATGCTGTGCCATTCAGCTGATAGAAGAAGGGGCAGGAGGAGGGAGACTGAGAGAAAAAGGGAGATGGCTGCACCAGATAAAAATAGGGGTTGATTTTCTTTTCAGAAGGATCACTGCTTACAAACATAATAGACGAGGGAAAAATAAGCATGTCAGGTTCTATAATGCAGCTTGTAAAATCCAGAATGATTAGATTCTAAAGAGGGCAATTAGGCGGCTTTTGCATATGCATGTGACTTCTGGGAAGAAGGCTGCTGAGCCGATTCTGTTTTTGCTCTCCCTCCCCCCCTTTCCCCAATAAAGAACCTAAAATATATCTTATTCTCATTAAACCTCATGTATCATCCCTTTCATTCCATGAAAGGGACTATTGCCAGTGATTGCTGCATGCAAATGCCCTGGACACTCTTAAGAGATTATTAGTTTTTATTGACTCCAACAGAAGGTAACAGATGAGGGAACATAAACTGGGTTAGCTTTAGATGAGAAGAGCCTTAATGGTATAAAATGGAAATATTTCACAAAAGGACTATTATTCTTCACAACAAGGCAAGAACTGGCGACCTTCTGTGCTTCAAGAAAGGCTACTGGCCATGCAGACGGCCAGCAGCCATTACAGGCCTATTATTCCTAAAAGGAATAGAATAGATATATAAATGGTACCTTTAAATGGGGCGGGAAGGAAATGTATAAACACACAGGATGGATGGACTCTGTATGGATTTGTGCTTGTTTTTTCATATGTTTACCAATTCTAGATAGATATAAGATCTGGTTGTCCCACTTCCTCAAGCAGTGAGAAGTTCTGGCGGTCTGCAGAGCCTTAGGTCTGGTTTCCTTTGGAAACAGAGTCATTGCAGTGTGATGGTGTGTCTTTGTAGCATTTGGTTTATTTACAACAAATATACAAGATGAGCATTAGATGGAGATAGAAGATAGCAGGTAATTCTTCCAAGTCAGCAGCAGGTTACATTAGAGAGGTCAAATCTGAGATGCTGCCCTTGGCTGCTTTATTCCAGGCTGTCTCTCCAACAGTCCCTGTGCCTGATCCTCTACCTAGCAGCCTGCTCTTTTTACAACAGCTTAACACATATACCTTTGACACCAGGGAACAAGGGGTGCTGAGGTCATCTCTGCCAGAAGGTGGGAAATATGTGCCTTTGTCACATGTTAGTGCTAGACTCCTCTAGAATGAGAGCCATCTAGGGTCATAGAGTTATTGGCAACACTTTAAGGCTGTTCACACAAGCAGCCCTACTCAGGCTTGTGCCGCCCTACCTAGATAAGGCTGCTCATGTGAAGCACCAGGATTGAGGCTGAGGCTGGTGCTGCCCTGCAGGGAAGCCCAAAGTTTTCCCCGGGCTTTTACTGAGGTCAGACACAGAGCCGGGCACCTAGAGTGCCTGGCTCATGGGGAAATCCCCCAATGCATTGAGCTCCTCGTGTGGTGTATTGTGGGATTTCTGGAGGCCAGACTGCATATCCTCCAGAACACCACGTAGCTCCCCGCAGTGGCAATCATGTGCACAGCAGCCTGGCATGGTAACGGGATCAAGAAAATCATGTGGGGGGAATCATGTGGCTGGTATACTCCCCCCTCAGGCCTCTCTAGCCTCAAGGGATTTGGGTCACGTGAAGGACTTTATTGTCTAAATGTCTTCATCCATCAGCCAGTGATCATACTTATGAAAGAATAGCCAGCAGCTAAATACTACCACATTATTGCAGTTCTCATATCCTGAGTGCAATTCACTGTTAAATACTACCATATCACAACAATATATATCTACACACACGCAAACATACACATTGATACATAAATAATATATATACTATTTGTTCAGAAGCTTGGAAATATTTCTTTCACAAAGCCTAAACAATGAACAACAGTGTTAGCTCTTGAAGGAATATCTTGATTCACAGATCTTCCCTCTACTACCAGAAGCTCATGGCCTACCAACATCCTTCTTTACCCTCATATATGCCACTTCCTCTCCACTGTTTACTAACACATGCTCACCAACATTTCAAAGTTGAAAGCAGAAACAGTGTAGTGAGTCCTTTCAACCCAAGAGGGAGACCACCCAGGGGCATAACCTACCCGTTTCTGAAGGTTCCTGTGCTGGAGAGAAGCGGACAGGTGACCCTCAGGAGCTAACAAGGCTACAAACTAGGGATGTGCACAAAACCGGTTCGCCCAGTTCGGTTCGAATTCGAACCGGGTTCAAAAAAGGATGGGGTGGTTCGGTTTTGGTTTTGTTCAAACCACCCCCTGGTTTGGTTCAGAATCAAACTGGTTCAAACACCCAAAAATTGGTAGGATGGTAGCTGGCACCCAGGGGTACCTGTCACCCAAATCCCAAAGCAATCGGACACTCGTACAATTTTTTTAATGAATTTTTGAAAATTATTTTTATTTTTTTCTCATAGGATATAATGGGACTCCAACCAGGCCATTATACCTTATTGTGGAGCACCCATGGGTGCCAACAGCCACCTAAACCCTGAAGCAATAGGACAGTCCTACGATTTTTAATGAATATTTGAAATATTTTTAATTATTTTTCTCATAGAGTATAATGGGACCCAAACCAGTCCATATCCCCTATTGTGGAGCACCTAGGGGCACAAAAGCAGGGTGGGTGGTAGACAGACAGGGGTGCCTACCACCCACAAAACCCCAAGGCAATTGGACACTCCTCTGATTATTGGTGAATTTTTAAAGTATTTTTGAATTCCTCAAAGAGAATAATTAGGATTGCAGCAAATGTATAGCTTCACGTCGGGGGGAAAGGGGTGTCGTAGAGTGGAGTGTGGTGGGTGGTAGTTCCTAGGGTGGGCAAGGGAGCTATCAGAATTATTTGAAAGGAATTGGGCAATGGGCTGATTTTTAAGTGATTTTTGAAGTTTACGCGTCTTTAAGGTTTTCCCCTATTAGGTAGAATGGAGGGTGTATCGCTTAACGTCAGGGGGAAAGGGGTGGCCTAGAGCAGTGTGGGGTTGGTGGTAGTGCCAGGTAGGGGCAAGGAAGCTACCTGAATTTTTTCAAAGGATTTGGGCAGAGGGCTGATTTTTGGTGAATTGTTGAAGTTTACGTGTCTTTAAGGTTTTTCCTCATAAGGGTTCTGTACAGAGTTCTGTTGTTTCTGAGGTATTCTGAGTGTGGATTTTATTATAGCAACTGAGATTTTGAATGAGACACCATGAATCCACACTAATTTGCTATCATAGAATCTACACTCAGAATACCTCAGAAACAACAGAACCCTGTACGCCATGGGTTAGAAACCCATGGGGGTGGTTGGCACCCTATGTGCACTACACCACTACTCGCTCTGGGCCACCCCAGCACCCCCCAAGTGCACTTATGGGGCTGCTGAAAGCTCCATTATACCTTATGAGGAAAAAGCTTAAAGGCGCATAAACTTCAACAATTCACCAAAAATCAGCCCTCTGCACAAATCCTTTGAAAAAATTCAGGCAGCTTCCTTGCCCCTACCTGGCACTACCACCAACCCCACACTGCTGTAGGCCATCCCTTTCCCCCTGACATGAAGCGATACACCCTCCATTATACCTAGTGGGGAAAAACCTTAAAGACGCGTAAACTTTAAAAATCACTTTTTAAAAAATCACAAAGAAATCAGCCATTTGCCTAATTCCTTTGAAATTTGGGTGGTAGCTTCCACCCATTGGACAGTACCACCACCACCCACTCTTTTTGCCGTGGGACCCTATTTAAAAATCCAAATCAATTCGGATTCGGAAAATTTGGCTACAAAACAAAACAGGGCTGATTCGGATTCAGAAAATTTGGGTACAAAACAAAACGGGGATGTTTTGATTTGGATACAAATCGAAACAAGAAAATTCCAAAATGCACACCCCTAATTACTTGTTGTTTAATTTAAACAGCAGAAGCTGTTGTTGAGAAGGGTTCTGTTATTGAATCTTAGGTGAAGTAAGTCTACAATGTATCTAGGCTTGTTTGGAGATGGGGAGATGGGTGGGTGTCCATTGAATGTGGATGGCTATTCTGGTGGTGGTGGGGAAAAGAAGGAGTAACATTGACAGGTTAGCAGGCTGTTACAGGGGATAGAAAATCAGAAATGTAATACAGGTCAGGTATCCCTTATCCAGATACCCCAAATCCAGAATACTCCAAAATCCGGACACCACACCGTAATGAATAAATAAATAAACAAACAAACAAAGCCTCAGCTCACTTAAAAAATTTAGTCAAACCGCCTTCCCCAGGGCCAGGGCTGTCTCACCACTGCCTCCCTCAGGGCCAGGCCAGGCGGTCCCACCACCACCACCACCACTCACCCCCCCAGCCCCGGCACCACCAGCGCCTCCCACCTCCTCCACTCGCCTCTTCAGCCGTCCACCTCCTCACTGCCACCATTATTGCTCACCACTGGAAACTTCGCACACTCTCACAAGAGTTCTGCCTGTACCCTGTACTGTAGACTCCAAAAGTCTAGATTCCAAAGTACTGCAGACTCCAAAATCCAGAAAAGTCCAAAATCTGGAACACGGCTGGTCCCAAGCAGTCCAGATAAGGGGTACTCGACCTGTAGCTGTTTCCCCTTCCAACTGTCCTGCCAGCTATTTGACCTTGAGGAGCAGTGCCAAATACCCACAGAGCCACCTTGCTCCTTTGTAATGCCAGGTCGGTCCAGAATAACTCAGAAACCATCTATGATCTGATTATGGATGAAGGGGCTGACCATACCAGGTTGGGGGAGGGTGGTGGCCCAGTTTGGTCCTAGCTTTTCCCTTCAGGGTACTCTGTTGAGGAGCAGGTGAAATGACGTGGGCAGGGAGATGGAGTGGCTGTGCTATATAAGAATAACATCTCCCTCATTAGGATCCCTGTCAAAGTGTCTGACCAAATCTAATATGTGTTCTTAAGTTTGGTGACCAGGGAAAGACTTTCGTTTGTGTACCACTCACCCCTCTGCCCAACAGAGTCCCTAACTTAGCTGATGGATTTGGTCTTTGGCTTGGCATTGGAGTCTCCCAGGCTTATGGTAGTGGGGGACTTCAATGTTCACTTTGAGTCCAATTTGTCCGGGGTGCTCTTGGGACCAGTGCTGGACACACACTTGATCTGGTCTTTTACTCTGATCAGGGTGCAGTTCCGTGGGCAGGGACTCCTGTGATTTCCCCATTGTCATGGATGGACCACCATCTGGTTAAGGTTGGACTCACAAGTACGTCCCACCTCCACAGGGATGAGGGGCGTATTAGAATGGTCCACCCAAGAAGGTTATTGCACCCAATAGGATTCCAAGAAGCCTTGGAAGGATTTAGTGTTGGCTCTGCTGGTGATTCTGTCGATGCCCTGGTGGAAAACTGGAACAGCAGACACACCAGGGCAGTTGACATGATCGTTCCTAAGTGTCCTCTCCTACCTGCTTCAGAATCGTCCCCTTTGTATACAGAAGAACTATGGGGGCTGAAGTAGCAAGATAGATGACTGGAGCACAAGTGGAGAAAGACTTGACTCAAATCCAGTAGATTACAACATAGAGCGCATTTGAAGATATATGCTCAGGTGATATGCAGCAAAGAAGTGATCCTTTCAGTCCGTATTGCATCTACAAGCTCACATCCAGCAGAGTTGTTTAGGGTTGTGAGAGGGCTAGTACATGTCCCTCCTCCCTTGAATCAGAATTTGGAACCATCAATTACCCATTGTGATGTTTTTAATGAGTATTTTGTGGATAAAATCTCTTATTCGGGCTGACTTAGACTCAGACTCCACATTTATTGCATCCAGTAGGAATGTGCACAAATGGTTAGAAGCAAACTGGTTCACTGCAAACTGGGCCGGTTCAATCACAAACCAGACATACCTTCAGGAAAGGGGGCCAGTCTGCGATCGAGCCTAACTGAGCCCAGTTCGAGGTGAATCAGTTCGGTGGTTTGTGCTGCTATGTAAATTGGAATCTGATGATGATTCCCCTTTGCTTGTAAAGGGGAATTTTTTCAAAGGGCGGGGTGGGGGTAGGGTGGGGGTAGGGTGACGAGAGGCACCTGTAAAGGTAAATGCTAATGTGCTTATTAGCAGTGGTACTGAGCAGTGGCGCTCCCCCCAGCTAGCAGCCCACACAGCCGTGCAGCTCCACACTCACCTGGGCTCCATGAATGCACAATGGCCATTTGCATGGTCAAGCATGTGCCAGGTGAGTGCAAAGCTGTACTGCCATGAGGGCTGCCTGCTGGAGGAAGCAGAGCTGCTTAGTACTGCCACCGATAATCACCTTAGCATTTACTTTTACAGGTGCCTCTTGCTGCCTTCCTTGGCGCCACCCATACCAGCAAGCCCTCTTTAAAGAATTCCCCTTTACAAGCAAAAGATAATCTTAACCAGGCTGGTTCGGTTAAACAGACCGGGCCAGGTGGTCGATTCAACTGGAAGCTGTTTGTACACCTGTGGTTCGGTCTGAATTCGGTTCAATTTCGGTCCAGACCAAACCACACAAAATGGTTCATGCACACCCTTAGTGTCCAGCAACTCCTCTTATATGATCATGTTGTAGCAGTTTCAGTTTGCAATTCCTGATTATGTGCATAAGCTGCTTGGAATGGTGAGACCTACCACCTGTTCCCTTGACCCTTGTATGACATGGCTTATACTATCTGGCAGTAGGGTAGTTAAAGAGGGCCTAGTAGATATTATAAATGCTTCTCTGAGGGAGGGCAAGATCTTAAGGAGTCAATTATTAGACCTCTTCTGAAGAAGCCTGGATTGTATCTCTCAGAATTGAGCAATGATAGGTCTGTCTCTAATCTTCCATGGTTGGGCAAGGTGATTGAGAAAGTGATGGTCTCCCAGCTCCAGACAGTATTGGAGGAAACTGATTGAGGTGGGTGAGATCCGCTTTGTCCGGGTTTGCGGAGAGAATGGGCTAAGCCCACTCTCTACAATCTACAATTGTGTACATAGCCTCATTGTCTAGATCCATTTCAAACTGGTTTTGGGGTGGGCTATGGGGTGGAGACTGCCTCTTGCACAGATTCCACTATGAGCCCCATTGCCCATTGAGATCATCCAGAGAGGTTGGTCTGTAGTTGCCACTGGCTCATCGGGCCATCTCTGTTGACGGCCCAAGACTATGGAATGCACTCCCTGCTGAATTAAGAGATGCTCCATCTCTGGCAACTTTTACAAAGTATCTAAAGACATTTATTCATACAGGTTTTTAAACTGGACTTGTGGTTTTAAATTGTTTTAGGGTTTTACTTTGTTTATGTTGCTGCAAACCACCCAGAGATGGAAGTTTGGGGTGGTGTAAAAATATAATAAACAAAAACAAAAAAACAAATATTAACCATGAGCCAGTATACAGGTTCCTTCATGCTTCTGATCTGTGAACCTTATTCCTTCTTTCCATCTCTACAGGAGTACATAAGCTGTTTGTAGTAGCTTTCAAAAATAACAAGCCATTAGCTCTAGAATGGTAGTGATGTTGATGTGCTTCTTTATATTTGCAACTAAATATTGCATATGCTTAACAGACGGTCCATTAACCAATTGTTATGGCAAGCTGCATTTTAGCAATTAAAATCTTCGGCAACCATTTCAAAAATATGACAGATAGGCACATGAACATCCACAGAGCACTAAAAGATTGCAATTTGCAATTGGAGGGAGGGGCTAGGGAAACTGTGAGGTGGGAAGGAAATAGCATGTTAACATACTTTCCTTCTCATTGGTTAAGAAGGAAAGAGAGACTAACCTGTTAAATTATTAATAAAGGTCAGATGAAGCATCATAAATTCCTCTTTTGATTTCTAAGATGACACATTTAGCCTTACCAGAAATTATTTTCATATAAATTGGGGTATTACCAAAAAGAATATCATGAAAATCCAGTTACGAGAATGGAACAGATTAGTACAATGCAGGGAGGGGGTTAAAATGAGATATGTCTCTGGATTAAAAAACCATTTGCTGTGATATTTCTGTTATTTAGAAGGTGGTGTCTTTAGTCCTTATGATTACTGACTAACTGGAAACAGTTCTGTAAAAAGTTTTATTTTGCAGCAGTGGGGGAGAATAAAACACACATTTCATAAATGTTTTACTCAAATATTCCAACCCGACCACCATCACCACCTCAGAATAGGGCAAGTTGTTCTATTAAGAATTAATCTACCTAATTTCCTTTCACTATCCCTACAACTGGACTAAATTTGATCCAAATCGGTAGGCCACTTGCACAGCAAATGTTCATGTGTCCACCATCTTGAATTGGGGTGGATCACAAACTACGCATTTGAGGTGTCCCTACAACTGTACCCCAATTTGGTCCAAATTTGTTCCCACCTGCACCTTAAACATTCATGAGTCTGCCATCTTGAACCAGGGTGGATGACATCATTACAAACAACACCCTTGAGCCATCTGTATGTGTCCCTACACCTGTAACAAATTTGTTTCAAATTGGTTAGGCTGTTCACAAGTTAGCCCAATTGCACCTCAAATATTCATGTGTCTGCCATCTTGAATTGGGGTGGATTACATCATCACAAACCACACCGTTGAGGTGTCCCTGTGTGTCACTCACTACAACTGTACCAAATTTGGTTCAAATCAGTTAGGCGGTCTACAATTTAGCCCTATTGCATCACAGAAGCTGTAAAGACTTTGTATAGTCTTGTACATCATGCTGGCTTTAGAAATGAGACTCCATACACCCACACTTGGGGAAGCTGCACCTGTTGAATGTCTACCTGGATGCATCCCTCCCCAGCCCAATGTCCAGCTGAAGGATCAAGGCAAAGTATAGATAGATAGATAGATAGATAGATAGATAGATAGATAGATAGATAGATAGATAGATAGATAGATAGATAGATGAAATAGCCAGACTAAACATTTTTTGGGGGTGCTGAAACTTCTGAATCATTCTTCCTGGATATGGTAGCAAAATACATCTGGAGACAGAGTTCCAATGTAACTCTGTACAGCAATAAGAGAATATTGTCCTAATGGCTATAACATCTCCCCTAACAAAGATATAAAAGGTGAGTGCATGCAAGCCTCCCGACTTGTGGGCTACTCTGTGGGCTCCTTCTGGCAACATTTTGTATATTTTGTATGGGATGGTGTCTATTTATGTCAGCTTGGCATTTCTGCAATTACCACATATTATTTAGTGACTTCTATACAGTATATGCATAAAATATCAATTGGCACTTTCTATGCATGGGTGAGAGTATTAGTGGTGAACATTATCATGATTGGTAGGTGATGACACAGTTTCCAGGCATGCTGTGGGAGGAGCTTTTGGAGTTGCTTTATCAGATTTTGTTCCTACTGTTATTTTTTATGCTTTTAACTGTGCTGCTGTAGGAGCCCTGGATCCCAGAAACTTTACAGCCATGCTAGTTCGGACACAACAGCCAGTGAAGTAGCTGGACCATAAGATTGGCTTCCCAATCCATGTGCTAAATAGTTTCCTTCTTTGTGGTTCCTCAAGTTTTCATGGCCTCTGATGGATAGGACATAAAGCTGATCCGAGTAGAAAAGTAACTTAACAGGTTTAGCAATTCGTCTGTTCTAATCTATGCTCTGTTCTGAACCACTTAGGAGAGCAAAAAATAACTCCACAGACAATCCAAAAAGATTATTTTAATGAGAGCCGGGAAGCGAAGAGCAAATGGCTCAAAATGCGCTTCTCAAACATTTTTACATATGTCTTCAAGGAGCTGTGCTATGCTTGAGTCAGCAGGCCTGCAGTGAGAGACTGAGGCTGGCAGGAGTTTGTTTCCTTTCCACTCTTGCATATTGTTTCCCCACCACCACTTCCTATTAGCTAAGTTGAACATTTCATGTGGTAGCTGCATGTTATCTATTTTCTGCTTGTAAATGTTTTTTTATCTGGTTCATTCAGCATTGTCCAGTTCACATTTGCTCTTGATTCTTCCCATATAAAGTTCAGGTGTGGAAAGATCCGATCTTCTTATTTGTACAAGAAGGTAGAAAGAACTGGACATAACTTTCCAAGTGCATGCTTACAAAAGAACAAACCCAAACGTGCAGCCAGGGGAGAGGGGGCCCATGTTCACCCCTCTCCCCTTGGAGTGAGGCATATAATGAAGAAAATAGGGAGGGTTGGAGCTGGGGGGCCCTCAGGAGCTGCCCCCCCCCGAGTCTTTGAACCCATCTGCTCAGTTATAGCTACACCCCTGAACAAGCCCCATTGAACTAAATGGGACTTGCTTCTGAGCACACATTTTAAGATTGAACTGTCAATATATATTCATTTCATCCCTCCTTTCAGAATTCTCACAACGGTTTATTAAATTTCCTTTACAGACAAGTTTCTGTTCTTTCAAATGTTAAAACTGGCGGCGGGGGTGGTGGGGGTGGGGTGGGCAGAATGATATTCAGCAATATGTGCTGGTAAGCACTAAGATCTGCAACCTAAGCAAGAAGCAAATAAGGTCAAAACTGCAAAGAATAAACTACCATTTAGTATTAGACCTGGAAATTAAGTCTAAACATAACTGAAGATGAGCATTAAGGATGTCTCTCTACTCCTCCATTTGAAAGCCCTTTGAAGTAACAGTAAAACTATTTTGCATCAAAAGGAAGAACTATGGTGGGGAAATCAAGATTATTTTAAGGGTGGAGCCATAATTGGGTTCGAAGAACATGAGCCGTCCAGCTAGTGGATGCCACTTGGCCTCTCCTCCTGAGCGCCAGTGGTCTAATTTTCAGTCAGTGTCCTTGACTGCTGGGTATTTTCTTTGTTCTCCTCCTCACTCTGAGCAAAGGAGAGAACAAAGAAAACACACAGCCATAAATGAAGTCAGCTGGGAAATGAGCTCTGGCAGTCTGCTCCTTCCCTTCTGGGTGCCGGCCATGGCCTCTGCATGTGACATCATATTCAGGAGGTGTGGCTAGTGTGCATGAGGGAGGAACCACTGGGAAGAGGAGCAAACACAAGTCCACTCTCCCCTAGCTACATGCCTGGATTCTTTGTCATATTTTGCTCTACACTTTGGTGTGGCATATGTCCCAACTGCAATGCCAAATAATGCATGTTGTGTCATGTGACTGCACTTGCACAATTTTAAGTCACTACAGAACTGATCAGTTCTGCAACACTGCCAGAGGTCTTTTAGATACATGCAGCAACACAGACAGTGCTAAACTGCTCACATTACACTGTGTGGAATGTGAGCCACTATCTTTAAAAAAATAAAAAATGATCCAAAGCATTAAAATGTATTATAGAAATGTGTCATGTAAATTGAAACAAACTGAGCCAAAATGGGGACCAAAGTTCAAAGATATTTTTGCACCCCTCATGTGCTACCCCTTTTGATGAAAAGTGCCCCCTTTGGAGAGGCTTTGGGAACCCTGAAGGGGGCATGTCAGTGTACCTGAGAGGATAGAACATGTCACTGTTGCCAAGGCAACAAAGTGATTGCTCTCTGTCTTGCTGCATGCTGCAAATAAATTGCCACAGCACAGCAAGACAGAAGGTGTCTCCATAATGAAGGCAACCAGTGCTGCTTTTCTTGCTGCACTGAGGTGGTTTCATCACAGTGAAGCAAAATAGGGTTTGTCAGTCCAGTTATCTTGGCAATGGAGTATGTTCCTTCCTCTTCTGAGCAACTTCCTTTCCCCTCAAAAATGTGGCTTCTTTTTTCCCTCCGTAATGTCAGCACATAATCAAATCTGATTACTTACATGATCCCATGATGCCATTGTGATATACAGGCTACAGATAGGAGTGTACTACTTTATGTGTGTTGAACGTAAAGTGTGAATAGCCTGTACATGTGTACAGATCTGTATGCTCATAAACTATACCGGAGAACCTCGATATTCAAAGAGGTCCCAATATTCCAAGCTGCAGCTACAGATATGGAAACCATGAATATCAAGTCATTGGGGCTATGGGATTGCAGAGGTTAGGTTCTTAGTCGGCTGAAATTGGCCGGAAATCAGCCCAATTTCATAGTGGGGGGAGCTTCTTACCATGCTCTGCTACTTCTCCTAAGTTGTGCTGTGCCGCCAAATTGGCAAAAAACCAATTGGTAGTCCCCCTGCTATTTTTATACAAAGACGGCAGCCATTTTGTGGCTCTGTTGAAGAAAATGGCGGCTGCAAATGACCTCTGTGGTCATTTCCGGCCACCTTCAACCCACTGATACAGAAGGTCAGCATGTTTTTTTCTCCCCCACATATGCTGAAGTTGG
The DNA here is from genome assembly GCF_027244095.1 of Hemicordylus capensis. Classification (NCBI taxonomy): domain Eukaryota; kingdom Metazoa; phylum Chordata; class Lepidosauria; order Squamata; family Cordylidae; genus Hemicordylus; species Hemicordylus capensis. The sequence continues at coordinate 62,646,609 of NC_069660.1, forward strand.
GTGTATTTTTCCCAACCACGGATATGCAAATCCACAGATATGGAATCTGTGGATAACGAGGTCCACCTGACACAGACTGTGCATGAGTTGAACATAATGTGTGAATGACTACTTGTGTTTCCTAGATTTGAACATCACTCACTCTCCTTCTCCCACTGAAAATAGCTGAGTAATTTAGACAGGTTTCAGGTAGTTTAAATGCATTATCATCAGCTGATGCACTTACCATGTTTTTCAAGTTTAAGTAGTTGGAACCTTGAGTGACCCCATCATTCTCAGGGTTTAAGGCAATAGTGGCCAGTGAGGGCAGCGCAGGGGAGGCAGGGAGAGGTACATTCAAAACTCCTTACCTGAGATACTGCCAGCACTTGCAAGCCGCGAGGAGCAGAGCCTCGCCACCCAAAATCCCAACTGATGGCTACCCTGCCCATGCACAACAGTCATTTGTGTTGTCAGCAAAGTGTTGCAGATAATGCAACTGGCCACTGCACATGTGCAGAGGCTAAGTGAATGCCATAGGTGGGGCAGCTGCTGCTTGGGATACCAGGCAGTGCGCTGCTGCTCCCTGTGGCCAACAGGTGCTGGCGGTATCGCAGGTAAAGGCTTTTAAAGGTACTTAACCTCACCACCCTCGCCACTGCCACTGGTTTAAGCACTCCCCACTGCCAGCTGATCTAGCAGGACTAGCATTGGCTCCTTCACCTCCTGCCTACTACCTATCAGGAAGGTTTGTGATGCATTCGTATCATCTCTCCCCGCTCCTTACAGTCGCCTATGTTGGAATTGTCAACGATCACCCCACAAATCCCCATAAGCATTTCATATGGAAATCGACGATGTTTATTCTGTGGACATGAGTTGGTCTTTTTTTATCCCAGGGGACCAACATGGATGGGTCTTTGCTGAATATCTCTGCTGAAATAATAAAAAAAGTTACTTAGAGACAGCACCTTTTCTTCTAAGTACTTAGTGACTGTGGTTAGAACAGAGAAACCAACAGCTAGCTTAGCTTATGTAATAGAGCTTAGACAACCGCCTCCCAAATGGGAATTTCCTGTGCCACATAAGCCACTTTTCTAATTCAGGGGATTTTAAAAAGTTGTTTAAAAGCAGCATGAGGAATGGGAATGTTATTACTCCAGTACTTGTAATCATTAGGGATGTGCATGAACTACGGTTTGAACCGCAGTTTGAACACATTTCGGGAGCAGGGCCCAGGAGATTTAAGAAAGAGAAGTGCAGGTCCTTAATTGCTCTCTGCCACCCCAAGAAGCTTCCTGCCGGGGCATCGCACATCCCAAGAAGCCCCGCATGGCATCAGCACCCACACTGCATCCATGCACGCGTGGGAGCTATATGCTTGGTCAGCAACACCATGCTGGCCATGCAAATGGTGCCCACATATGCGCAGACACAATGTGCATGCTGACAATGCACAGGGCTTTGGGCAATGCACGCTGCCTTGGCAGGAAGCTGCATGGAGTGGTAGACAGCAGTTAAGGACCTGCTCTCCTCTTTCTTAAATCTCCAGGGCCCTGCTCATGAAATGTGCTCAAACTGTGGTTCGTGCACATCCCTAGTAAACATTCCTTTGTAAATGTTTAAAAGGACTTTGTGGCTGTTGATGTAATAGTAAAGGTAAAGTGTGCTGTCAAGTCAGTTTCGACTCCTGCTGCCCACAGAGCCCTGTGGTTTTCTTTGGTATGTTCCCAAAAAAACTGGATCCTTCCCCGCCACCGCACTACCCACAAACACTCTCTCCTCCCCCAGTTTCTTTATATCCCTGAATGAGAGTACAAAACAGAAGATATATGCAGTTTGATTTTGCCCTATGATTGGCTATTATCATAAGATTTGGAACAAAATGTCTCTTGAAGTTAATAGCAGTCTTCCCCACACCACTCCATATATAATTGATCTTGGAATACCATCCAACAGTATGTGTTTAATAAGTAAGTACAATGTCATTATTTAATCTATGTATACAGATTATTCATATGTATTTCATATATTATTCAAAATGTCAAACATAGTGCTTCTCACACTGTGTTGCTTCTACAGAGATCTTTCAGACAAGCAATGTACACGAGGAAATAACTAGAATCTTAAAATATGCAAAACATGCAATCTTCTTTAAAAATATGCTCCACAAATAAAACCCAACCATATATGTAAATAAAATAACAGATTTGTTAAAAACACACCATTCTTCTTTAAATAATTTTTCAAAAAAACAAACACATCCTCAGAGTTATCAGGATAGACATTTTCCATAAGCAGCAAGGATCTCCAAATTAGTATTTTAATAATATGTCTCAGGCCCCAGGTGTCCCTCCAAAAGCCATGGCTATTATGTTTTCCTAGGCTTTCCTTTTATAAAGACATTTTCCATTATCCAGTAGAGATGGGAGCCATAACAATACAATTTACACAAGTCCCATGTGAAAAGAACGGAGAATGTGGTGAGACAAAAGTAACATTTCCGGGGGTGGGGGGACAGGTTGTTAAAATGAATGAAGAAACATTACAAAATTTTGCTTTTTGCTGTATCAAGGTACAAACCCAGTCACTGTAGCCCACAAAGGATCGATAAATATGAAAGAATCTATACAAAATAGTTCATGACCTCCACTATTTCATTCATTCATTCATTCATTCATTCATTCATTCAGTACATTTGTATACCACCCTATACAAATATTGAATATGATACTAGAACCAGAAAGTGTCAACATCAGAATATAATGTAATTGGTCTCTTTTTATTGTGTGACTATCTTGTGAATAGATTTTTATATTACTTTCCTCACTGGGGTCAAATATCATATAGATGTATTGGAATGTGTGAGCAAGGGATGGCATTAGCACATGAGACCTTTGAGCAGCTGTTGGGACCCCAGTGCCCAGGCAGGACAGGCCTCTCAGGAAGGATTGGGCCAGGCTGCTATCTTCCAATCCGGGCTGCCATTCCCACGGGCCCACAGTAATATTCCTACTGTGGCATGCAGCCATTGAAAGGAGGAAAGCAAACTCACCAGCATTGCCACTCAGAACAGTTCCCCACAAACCTTAGGGGACATCAGCATAGGAGAAGTTATACCAGATGACAATGTACCTTGCCAAGGGCTCTATCAAACCTCAAGCCAGTCCAAAGCTGATAGCCCAGCAAGCAGAGCAGGAGACTGAATTCTGGGTGTGGAGGTTGAATTGTGGGCTATATAGTACAGCCCCCTGGGTCATTTTGGGTAAGTCCATATCATATATTATGGTCCTAAATCTTAGGGATGCTATGATGATTCAAATAGGTGGCAAATTCAGGCTGATTTAAAATCAGGTTATTGTCAATTATTCATTATTGTAATTTTACTGTGGAAGATTTTCTAACTCAAGCACCAAAATGTCTTGGGCAAGTCCTGTCCACAAGTCCGACGTTTAAGCTATTATGAACTATCGTCATGAATAAGGATAACTTATTCCTTCATGGATTGTGTTAGCCATGTCCTATCCATGTCACTAAACTCAGACAGATGATTCACCCCAATTTAATGTGAATGACAGTTTCAGCTCAGGAGAGGCCTGTTACCCAGTTACCATGGTGACAGAACTGCATCTCTTCACTCTAGGTTTGGGGGTTAAAATCTCTGATGAAGCCTCTCTGTCTGAATATTTTCCCCCAAAATCACTTTCTTTACTCACCTTTCTCCCATATGCAAGTGGACAACGTAATTTAAAAATGGATCTGTGAAACAAAGATCATAATGTCAAGATTTTTTTGAAAAAAACCACTATGTATTAATTGTATTTCTTTAGTTCTATTTTGTATTAATCTGAATATTAACCATCCTCTGAGGCCCATTACAAGCAGAGAGGAAGCACATATACACATAATCTACACGTGAATATTCCTACAAATGTCTTGGTGAAACATTTGTGGGTTTTCTTGGGATGCCCAAGGAGGCCTCTTGTCTCTTGGATACGTCCATAGTTCTGGGGGAAGGATGTAGGAGTGGGGAGGATTTGCAGCCACCTCTAGCCCTTTCTCCTTTGGATGTCTGCCTACAACTCCCTCTTGAATGCTCACACTGGGAGTGTAAGGGCCATTACTGGGCTTGCTTGCCCTCCAGTACCTTCCTCCTTCTCATTATTTAGATCTTTAGATCGCTGAGCCACAAACCCTACAGTTCTCATGAAAGGATAAGTCACTTGTGGACCTGTCCACTGACAAGCGCCCGCAGCATTCCTTCCCACTCCGGCCTTCCTGCTCTTTGGTCTCCTTTGCTGCATTGCTCCACCCTGGGGGTGTATGAGCCAGCTCAGTTCAAACTGTGGTTCGAATCAAAACGGCCCAGTTCGGCCGGTCTGAGTTTGAAACAGACTAGGGATGTGCAAACTGGCTCGACACTGAGCCAGTTCAACATCAAACTGGCTCAGTTTGACGGTTCTGAGTCGAATTGAACCATCTCCTGTTCAGTCTGACCCCAGACTGAACACCCTCCGACTGTTCGGGGGTTCGTGGTCTTTCCCCCCCCTCGTTAAAAAAAATTAAGGCACTTATCCCCTCAGAGGGAGTTGTTGGAGGTGGGGGTGTTGGTGGTCCATGGAGGTCCCCCCCCCGCACTGGCCTCAGTGCAGCCCAAACTGGCCCATTCGACCAGCTCTTCCCCCTTGGCACAGTGGCCATTTTGGAGGCCACTGTGCCTGCACAATTGGCTTCTGAGAGGCCTAGCATGACCCTTCAAAATGGCCACCGTGCAGAGGGGGGAGGCAGAGCTGGTCAAACATACTTTATTACAAGTATATTCAAACCAGCCCATGAACCGGTTCGGCCCAATTCATTCAGCTGGACACCAAACTGGGCTGGGTCGGTTTGAATCTGATCCGGATTCAAACCAAACCTGCCAAACTGGTTCCATATACATCTCTATCCTGCCCTGCCCCACAGCTCTGACCTAGACCTGTCTGTGTCTGCAGCCTTTCTGTCTGTCTCCTCTCTGGCCTCACCTCCCTGTCCATGTGGGTGAGGTCAGGCCTGACCATCAGCCAGGCATGGCACTGCCAACTCCCCACAACATTCTTTCTGTTGGTAAACACAGACTGAATGGGTTGTGTTTTTGAGAGTTTGTCTTTCTTCCCATTTCCATCACTATAGAATGTGTTACCTAGTAAAACATGAGAGCGGCTGTGCATTTCTTTGAGCTGCTGCCTTTCTATTTCATGTACATAGTTTCTTTTCATCACAGGCATACTTCAGGCCAATTTAAATGGTGCATGGCTGAAAATGCATGTGAAGCTGCCTTATATTGTGGCAGTCCATTAGTCCATTTAGCTCAATACTGTCTATCCGCACTAACTGGTAGCAACATTTATAGTAGCACTAGTTGTGCAACTGGAGTTCTTCCCAGAGGCTCTGCTACTTCTGTGTCCACAACAGTGGTGTCACAATATCCTCCCATCACTGTTAGCATTGCATGCCATGTCAGCCACTGTTCACAGATTTTATGTGCATTGAACATAGAGCCTCCCAGAGACGTCTGGGCGGGGTATATATTTAATAAATAAATAAACAATAAACATGCCATGCAAATAGAGCTAGAGCACTTGAACTAGTAATACTTGTATATTGTTCAACACTTGTTAGTGGGGTTTGTACTAACAACAACAACAGCAACAGCAACAACAACAACAACAACAACATGGTTTCCTGTCCCCAAAGGAGCTCTCAGTCTAAAAAGAAACACAAGGTAGACCCCAGCCACTAGATGAATGCTATGCTGGGGCTGAATGGGGCCAATTGCTCTCCCACTCCTGAACAGAAGAGCATCACCACTTTGAAAGGTGAATCTGTTTCTTTTGCTGTTCAGCCACTCATGTAATTATTGATTTGAAAAGTATTACTGACACTATGTTAGGATAAGGAAATGCCACCCTTCAGATATATGTTGGAATGGCTATGGAACAAATTTTGAGAATCATGAAATCACAACTCTCTCAGCACAGCTAGATGCAAAATGGAGGCTCTTTAGACAAATTGGCCCAGTGCTCAAGTCAGCTTTCAGACTCACTAACTTCCAGATTTTCTCATTTTTCAGCCTTTCAAAACATATCAGACAGAAATTTGGCACATGTTAGAAGTTGCAAGACCAAACCATATCTTACATGTTTTTAAAATGAACAAAATAGTTTCTTGTTGTTTTGCTTTTCTTTTCATATGTCCCAAAATTTGAACTATAAATTACTTATATGTGAGGGTTATGTGATGTTGTTTCCAGAGTACTATATTATTACATCTTTTTAAAAATGAAATTTAAGAGACAGGAGGGCCTTGTTATCAATGGACTCATGGATCGCAGCTTCGTGTATCCATGGTTGGGCCCTAGAAACCTGTTTCTTTACTCACCAGTAGAAAAATAGGCAAAATTTGCCTATTGGTTTCTGAGTGTCTGGAAAGGACTTCTAGGGTCATTTCCAGGTACCATTCTGCAATATAGAGCCATTTTGTGGTTCTTATTTTTAAAAAGTTTTTTTCTATAAATATTCACACAAAATCTTGAAAACTTAGGAGATTTGGGGGGCACTGCTGGAGACTGGAGACCCAGAGAGCAAGGTATTGTGCTTTATTACTCTTATTTTTTATTGACAGGTAAAATCAAGGAAGCCATAAAGCAGAAGAAGTGGGTAACAAAATGGCAGATGAGTTCAATGTTAGCAAGTATAAAGTGAAGCATAATGGGGCAAAACAACCTGACGACACATATGCGCTGATGGGATCTGAGCTGTTGGTAACTGAGCAGGAGAGGGATCTTGGGGTTGTGGTCGACAGCTCATTGAAAATGTCGACTCAATGTGAAAAAGGCCAATTCCATGCTAGGGATCATTAGAACAGGGAGAAGTGAAAATAAAACTGCTAATATTATAATGTCCTTATACAAAACTATGGTGCGGCCACTCCTGGAGTACTGCATACAGTTCTGGTCCCTACATCTAAAAAAGGACATTGTAGAACTGGAAAAGGTACAGAAGAGGGCAATCAAGATGATCAGGGGCCTAGAGCACCTTCCTTATGAAGCAAGGCTACAACACCTGGGGCTTTTTACCGTGTTTCCCCAAAAATAAGACAGTGTCTTATATTAATTTTAGCCCCAAAAAATGCACTAGGGCAATTAGCGGTACATCAGAAATTACTGCTAGGTCTTACTTTCGGGGTAGGTCTTTCAGGGAAACAGGGTAGTTTAGAAAAAAGATGACTATGGGGAGACATGATAGAGGTCTATAAAATCATGCATGGTGTGGAGAAAGTGGATAGAGAGAAATTCTTCTCCCTCTCACATAACACTAGAACCAGGGCCATCCCACAAAATTGATTGCCAGGAAATTTAGGACCAACAAACAGAAGTACTTGTGGAATTCTCTGCCACAAGGTGTGCTGGTGGATGGATTTAAGAGGGGTTTGGATAACTTCATGGAGGAGAGGTCTATCAACAGCTACTACCTGGAGGGCTATAGGCCACTTCCATCCTGCGAGGCAGGATGCCTCTGAATACCACTTGCAAAGGAGTAACAGCAGGAGAGAGGGCATGCCCTCAACTCCTGCCTGTAGGCTCCCAGTGTCATCTGGTGGGCCACTGTGTGAAACAGGATGCTGGACTAGATGGGCCATGGGCCTGATCCAGCAGGGCTGTTCTTAAGTTATGGGTTTTTTTTTTTAATTTTTTAATGATCCTAACCCCTGTATTCCCATAATGTTTCTTTATTCGCAGTTTTCATACTCACGGTTTCAAGTGAGAACATAAGCCCCGCAAATAATGAGGGTCTTCAGTATAGGTTCTGTCTCACAGCAATGAGACTCTTTCATTTGATCATACAAACATACAATTAAAAGGGCTCCAGAAGCCTGGGTTTCAGTGTTCAGTCATGGGTAAAGATACCTACAGCCAGAAGTTACCATTTCCATATGCATTCTTGGAGTAGGAAAAATCAGAAAGCCCCTGAAAAAAATTGGTAGTCTTCTCAACATTCTTTTTGCTTCTCTTGCAATTTATTGTATGGTTTACCTGAACTCCACTTCCAAATTTGCTTCAGATGAACCCAGGAATGACCTACTGGTGCATAAAATCCCCCTGAGAGATTTTACTAGTCTTATAAAACCTCTTTCTGTTTCTCCTGCAAAGAAAGAGAAACCCCATATATGAAAGATATCCTTGTGTACATCTGAGCACACACTGATCTCTGCACCAGAGCAAATGAATGATGCTCACTTACTTAGTTGAAAAATACATCACATGAACTATGAATGAGAAACCAAACAGAATCGCTATTCTGTGATACCTTAAAATATATATTTTTTAAAATCTTTCTGGGAGAAGGAAAATAAAGGTCTTCAGACTCCTAAGCATCTCTTCCATTTGCCTATAGAATAGTTTGAGTTGGACTAAGTTCCCCCAATGTTTCTAATCCTCCTTTACAGTCTAAGTCCCACCCCCTTCTTAGAACCTATACATCATGGTATTGTGCATGTGTGGTATATGTATCAGGTATATGTATCACATCCAGAGGGTTTATCTCTGGGCAGCAGAATACCTGAGATTCTGTATCCCTCAGTTGTAGTCAACAAAAGGGAAGCTGTGGGTAGTTTCCAATGATTTCTCAGCTTTACCATCAATAAAACTGTCCCACGGTTCCCTGTTTATTTATTTTTTAATTACATATCAGAGATTCTAATTAATTTACCAGGACCCAAGATTGTTATCCCTTTCTCAGGACAGGACTGATAAGGCAAAGTATTCTAGATGCTTGTGCTGATAAAAGTTCATCCTTTTTGGTTGTGATTAATAAGTCTTTCAACCAGGACGTACCAGCCAATAAAGCCATTTCACAGAGGTTATCAGGACAGTACACATTTTCATCTTAGTTGGACAGAGTCAATAAAGCCCATAAATAACCTTTAAATACAGATTTGTGTCAGCTCATGTGGACAGAAGGAGGCAAAGGAAATGAATTCTTCCCAGTAGTGGAAAATCTGCATGAAATCAGCCCTGCATGTCCATGCAAAGAGCAGAAATTTGAAAACCGAACAAAAAACAGCAATTCCGTTTTTGTGTCCATGATATATTCCATAGCTCAGTGCACTTTCCTTTGCAGATCCTTCATGCATCACCCAAGTACAGGCTCATCCAATGCATCTGCCAGAGCAGCCACAGGAGCAAACAGAAGATTTTTCCTAGCTTTATTGTTCAATTTCTATACCACTTTTCATTAAAATAACCTCAAAGTGGTTTACAATATCATTAAAACAATGCACAATTAAAATACAAAAAGATATTAACTATAAATATAATCTCTATTTAAAAGTTTTTATAACTATATAAAACAATAATACACAAAACAAAGAGCAGCAGTAGTAAAAACTATACACTCGTTTCAAAGCCTAGGTGAAGAGCCACATCTTTTCTAAAAACAGTGATGAAGACTGAGGAGCGGATGCCAGCCAGGAGAACATTCAAAAGCCTAAGGGGCAATGACTGAGAAGCCAGGGCAGAGCCACCATTGGGCGTGTGGGTTAAAAGAATCTGGGCCACTGACAATCAGGAGCTGCACATTGTGGACCCAGACACAGCTCTCGTGTCTGATGTCAGATGCATGGGCGTGATTTTGCTCCCAAATGGGGCCGTGCAGCCCTGTTTGCAAGCAAACAATCAGCTGGAGCGACGCTCCCTGCCTTTTAAAGGCAGGGAGAGCTGCTCCTGGCCATGCTGCAAACACAGCGCTGGCCAATTTTGCTCCCAATCAGGGCCACATGGCCCTGTTCAAGAGTTAGATCGGCTAGCACTGCGTTCTCCCTCTTTAAAAGGCAGGGAAAGTTGCTTCGGCTGTGCTGTGAACACAGCTCCAGCCGATTTCTCTCCTGAACAGGCCAATGCTGACGTGGGGCTAAACACGCGGGGGGGGGGCTAAGCAAGACCTGCATCATATGACAGATGCAGGGGGTGAGGTTGGGGTGTATGTGTGGCAGTGGCAGAACCCAGTCCTCCACTTGGCTCCCTCTGCACCTGCTGAGAAGGCCCTGTCCCGCATGCTCAACTGCCAAGCCTCTCTCATTGTTGGCACCCAGAGCAGAGCCCCCTCCGATGATCTTGTCAAGTAGGCAGAAACCCTTGGGAGCAGGCAGTCCATCAGATAACCTTTAAGGGCTTTAAAGGTCAAAAACAGCACCTTGAATTGGACCCAGAAACAAATTGGTAGCCACTGCAGCTCTTTCCGAATGGGTGTAATATTCAGAATGTAATATCCAGAATGGGTGTAACAATGTAATATTCAGCTCTGGTTAAAATCCTAGCTGCCACATTTTGCACTTCAGTAAGGTCAGCCCCACATAGGGCGTGTTACAGTAATCCAGCTGTGACATGACTAGGGCATGGGTAACTGTGGACAGATCTGTCTTCTCAAGAAAGGGACACAGCTGGCGCACTAGCCAAAGCTGTGCAAAAGGACCTCTGGCCACCACCTCCACCTGAGTATCCAAAAGAGAGCCGAGTCCAGCAGTACCCCCAAGCTGCACACTTGCTCTTTCAAGGGGACTGCAATACCATCCAGAACTGGTAGAATCCCGATTAGCTCTCGTACTGACCAACAGCACCTCCATCTTGTCTGGATTCAATCTCAGTTTACTAGCCCACATCCAGCCCATCACTGCCTCTAGCCCCCGACTCAGCACATCCACTGTCTCCCTAGGATCACATGATAAGGAAAGACAGAGCTGAGTGTCATCTTCATATTGCTGAAAAATCAGTCCAAGTCCATGGATGACCTCTCCTAGAAGTTTCATGTAGAAGTTAAGCAGCATGGGGAACAAAACAAAACCCTAATGGCCAAGGAGCTGAGTAGTAGTCCCCCAGCATCACTTTCTGGACCCTCCCCCCAAGAAAGGACCTAAGCCATTCGAAAGCAGTGCCTCCAATTCCCATACTCGAGAGGCAGTCCAGCAAGATACCATGGTCAATGGTCTTGAATACTGTGTGAGGTCCAGCAGAACCAAGAGGGATGCATTCCCCCTGTCAAGTTCCCAGTGTAGGTCATCAACTTGGGTGAGCAAGGCAGTTCCAGTCCCATATCCAGGATCAAAGCCAGATTGCAAGGGAGCTAGATAATCCGTATCATCAAGACCCCCTGCAGCTGAGATGCCACCACACGCTCTATCACCTTGCCCAAAAGGGGGAGGATAGAAACTGGTCTGTCATTGTTCAGGTTGCAGGGATCAAAGGAGGGCTTTATTAATAGTGGTCTCACCACCACCTCCTTGAGGCATGATGGCATCCTGCCATGCCTTAATGAAGCATTGATTTTTTCCTCCAACCACATGCCCATACCTGCCCTAGCAGATTTTATTAACCATGAAGGGCAAGGGTCTGGAGCGTGCAATGTTCCCCACACACTGCCCAGGATTTTGTCCACATCCTCAGGCTGCACCAAATGAAAAGAATCCAACACAATAGGACCAGACATCTGCTGGAATTTCCACAATCCTGGCATGCAAATCAGCACAGATGTGAGCAACTTGGTCTGCAAACTGGCATGCAAATTGACCACAGCAGGCTATAGATGGTTCTACCCACATTACACTAGGGATCTCAATTGCTTGTAAAGGGGAATCCATACCAGATTACACAGGGGGATGTGTGAAGCAATAACTTTGCTACATGAAAAAGCTGTGCTGGCCTGCACTGAAAAGACACAATGGATGCAGAGAAAAATGTTTATTTACCACTAGGGATGTGCAAAACATTTCGGGCACAGAATGATCTGTGCCCGAAATGACCAATTTCAGGTGATTCGGAGCCGAACCGAATCACCCATGATGAGACCCGATAATTTTCGGACCCAAAACTAATCACCCCTGTTTTGGGTCTGAATTTTTCGGGTGTTTCGGGTCTCCTTTTTGTGCCCTAGAAAAGTGCCAGCCTTGTCTTCTTCTTCCCCCTCCGTTTTCAGTTTGACGTCTCTTTGAATTTCCCGCCTTTTTGCCTCCATAGATTTCAATGCAGAAATTGCTTTCCTTTTACTTTAATTGAAAAGGTCATGGGGCCAAAAGAGTGGGGTGGGGTTGTAGTGCCTAATGGGTGGAGGTTACCACCCCAGTTGCAGAGGGATTGGGCAAAGGGCTGATTTTTGGTGAATTTCTGACGTTTTAGTGTCTTTGGGGCAGATAGGGGGCATAACGTGGGATCTGGGCCAAAAGAGTGGGGTGGGTTGGTAGTGCCTAATGGGTGGAGGCTACCACCCCAATCTCAGAGTGATTGGGCAGAGGGCTGATTTTTGGTGAATTTCTGAAGTTTACGCGTCTTTAAGGTTTCCCCCCATAAAGTATAATGGAGGGTATATCGCTTCACATCGGGGGGGAAGGGGTGGCCTAGAGCGGTGTGGGGTTGGTGGTAGTGCCGGGTAGGGGCAAGGAAGCTACCTGAAATTTTTCAAAGGATTTGGGCAGAGGGCTGATTTTTGGTGAATTGTTGAAGTTTACGCGTCTTTAAGGTTTTTCCTCATAAGTTATAATAGAATGGAGCTTTCAGCAGCCCCATAAGTGCACTTGGGGGGTGCTGGGGTGGCCCAGAGCGAGTGGTGGTGTAGTGCACATAGGGTGCCAACCACCCCCATGGGTTTCTAACCCATGGCGTACAGGGTTCTGTTGTTTCTGAGGTATTCTGAGTGTGGATTCTATGATAGCAAATGAGATTTTCAATGACACACCATGAATCCACTCTAATTTGCTATCATATAATCTAAACCTTAAAGACATGAACTTCAACAATTAACCAAAAATCAGCCCTCTGCCCAAATCCTTTGAAAAAATTCAGGTAGCTTCCTTGCCCCTACCCGGCACTACCACCAACCCCACACCGCTCTAGGCCACCCCTCCCCCCCCGACGTGAAGCGATATACCCTCCATTATACTTAATGGGGGAAAACCTTAAAGATGCGTAAACTTCAGAAATTCACCAAAAATCAGCCCTCTGCCCAATCACTCTGAGATTGGGGTGGTAGCCTCCACCCATTAGGCACTACCACCCCCACCCCACTTTTCTGGCCCAGATCCCACGTTATGCCCCGGATCTGCCCCAAAGACACTAAAACTTCAAAAAGTCACCAAAAATCAGCCCTTTGCCCAATCCCTCTGCAATTGGGGTGGTAGCCTCCACCCATTGGGAACTACCACCCCACCCCACTCTTTTGGCACCAGGACCCGTTTTTCGTACCCGAATCAATTCAGATTCGGATTCTGGTAAATCCGAATCCTAACCGAATCGGGGGTGATTCGGGTGAGCAAAATTCAGGCACAGAACAGGGGTGTTTCGGTTCAGGTCCGAACCAAAACACCGAAAATACCGAATTGCACACCCCTATCACCTCCACAGCCAAGAAGTAGTCCCTAAAATGGGTTCTAGCCCATGTTCATTTGGATTCATCATGACTCTTCCTTCAGCATCATCCCAGCCATTGTCTGAGTTGTTCCTATTTTATCCAAATTGTTTCTTTTAGTGCTGCTTCTGCAAGGTCCACCATGCATCGCCCTGGCCCTTCTGAGCAGCTACATTCCTGGCTGTGCTTAGGTAACAGAATTCTTGAAAGACCAGATCCCCCTTTACAAGCAAAGGCACTTGTACTGGGCTGAACCGGCTCAACCCACTTCAACAGCATGAACTGAACTGCTGGCTGTTTCTAACAAACCAGTTCGCAGACTGGCAGTTTGGTTCAAATTTGGTTCAAATTCAAACTAAACCACTGCGGTCAGTTCTGTGTACACCCCTATCTGCAAGGTTTCAGGCAAGAGTCTTTCCCAGCCCTACCTGGAGATGCTGTGGATTAAATCTGGGACCTTCAGTATGCAAAGCAGGTGCTCTACCACTAAGCTATGGCCTCATCCCTCTTCTTGCTGGGTGGTTTGAAAGAATTTCATACTCTGTAAAGCCTATTGACACATTTGAATCTTGCTGGCTTTGATATGTTCCTTTTTAAACTAATGTAGACTTTAAACCATTTGATTTTTTTTTTAACATGGTGAACTAAACTGCTTCCTTCCTCTCCATCCACTATTCATAAGTAACAAGAAATCATTTTAAACCATTGCTTAGGAAAATGCTCAAAAATCAACCAGGTGCATATTACAAGTGGGTGTACAGCTTACAAGTCTATCATGAATTCATTTTATTGGAAATAATTCCTGTCAATTCCATTTTCAATTTTACTTCTAAGTGAGTGAGTTCAGGATTCCCACCTCCTGTGTTAACCATGTGAAGACAACTTACAGTGCAATCTATTCTATATTACTTATGGTTGTGTTTTGCTTATAAAGTGCCTAATATTGCACTAGCATTCCATCCCCCACTGACATGGACAAGATATGAACTTGTGCCCCAAGTGTGAAAGGATCCAACTCACCATTAGAAATCAACCATGCAGTCTCACCAATAAAGCTTCCTGCACAATGTGGAAGGAAAGCATACAGAGCAGCATATTGGTTATCTTGTGGAACAGAAACAGGAGATGAGAAAATAAGTGAATTTACTGAATGAAACAGAGCAAATTGAGGGAAGGGCTGGCCTTTCCTTTGCCCTTGCTGTATTTCTTCTCTGGGTTAATAAAGCATTTCAGTCTCCAGGGCTGTCTGCAACATTACATTCATTTTAAAGGGATACAAACATACACAGAGAGAGAAAAGCGTTGTCTTGACTTATTGAGTAAATTCACTAAGGAAGCCACTGAGGGAGAATAACTTCCTCAGCATGGAATGTCATTTCCTGGCACTTTAATAGAAGCAGAGGTAAATATGCAAGTGTGATGCAGAAAGAAAAGGGCCATTTTAAAATTTTAACTGGTTTATGCAGAAAGACTAGCTATCTGTAAAAAGCATCTGGTAGAACACAATTCAGAACAGCCTCTTCTGACAACCCAGCTCTAAATCTATTGGTATGGAAATGTGTGTTTAGGCGATTAAAGAGGATGAGACATGCAAAAAACCCCACCAAAAAAACCCCCAACCACCCCAGCCTCTTACATTTTAGACAGGGAAAAATATTTGTATTTGTAGTACATTTAGCAAAGTGGGTAGATTTATATCAGATTCATACTGATTGAGTTTAGTTGGGCTCTTTTGCACAAAAAGAAAAGGGGGTAGGGAGTTAACATAGATTTCTACTGAATAAATAACACCAGCTCAAGTTAAAATATTTAAACAATAACATCTTACTGCTTAGTATCAAGGAGTCTAATTGCCCAAAGCAAATTGCTTATGAATGCACTATTAGGATGTGATAAAAGCAAGCTTAGGGAAATTGAGGTGGGAATGCCTGAAAGACTCAGAGAACTAGTAATAGGATAAAGGTCCTTTTTGCCTTCAAGGCATGGAATCAAAATTTGTCCATGCCAATTGCAATGGGAAGCTGTGCGCATGTGTTGCTACTTTTTTGGTCTGCCTAATGGCGCAGCGGGAAAATGCTTGACTAACAAGCAGAAGGTTGCCAGTTCGAATCCCTGTTGGTACTATATTGGGCAACAGTGATATATGAAGATGCTGATAGGCATTATCTCATACTGCAAGGGAGGAGGCAATGGTAAACCCCTCCTGAAATCTACCAAAGAAAACCACAGGGCTCTGTGGGCGCCAGGAATTGAAATTGACTTTACAGCACACTTTACCTTTAAATCATATATTTCTGAGTATGGATCTTTGTGGAAAGCACAAAACAAACTGTTTTGTATATGAATGAATTTGCAATGTGAAACATGCTCCTAGAACAGTTTTCAGTGTTATATTTCCCAACTTGTGGGTTTTTTTAATAATTATGTAGAGATGCAGCCAGAAAATGGCAAATGTATATTTTTGTAATGTCAGAAGAGGCTTCCTGCCCCCCACCCATCACCCCATACAAGATCCTTGAAGCATTTCTCCTCACAAACTATTTGTGTTTATACCTGAACATTGATAATACAGGACACAAAACAGAATGGACTCAGTTTTAAGCTGAATAGCCAATGTAGATTGGCTAAAATGTAGATTTAAACCAATATATGAAATGCAAAACCTAATTTTAGAGCCATGTGTGAAAACAAATTTAGATCTTAGAGATACTGCAAACTGCCAGCTCCTGAGGTATTGGTAGGACAATTTGAATTCACTGATATTTCACTTTCTGACACAAGATTTCCAGCCCTCATACATACATGATTTGAACTATTAACTAACTAAATTCATCATATTCATGATCTCTCTACTTTGAATTTTTATTGACAAGAGGAAGAAGATTTTGTAAATTTGACAGAGAATATCACTTTCTCAAAGCATCACACTTAAGGAAGACCATCTTTCCACATCTGAACCTTGAGTTCAGAAGTCTGTTCAAAGATGCATTAAACATTTCGGACTGAATTAAGGTCTTCTGGGGGTTCTACATTTTGAGCTTTGGGGTCTTTGGCATTAGCTATTGGCAGACTGGGCCACCCAATGGCCTCATGTTGTGTGGTAGCTTTATGCCTCACCCCATGCTAGAAGGCACGGAGTGAGGGGGAGGATTTTGGGCCTCATGAAGAGGCAGGGTTTTCAGGCTGTTCCTGGACACACACTCTCCTGGACTCAGTTTGCTGCGGACAGGCTCTGGAGAGGCGGCTATTTTTGCTCTTCTCTAAGCTGGGAAGGAACCGCAGTGGGGCAAGCTAGGCAGTGGCAGCACAGACTGGTGGTGGAGAGCCCCAGAGAGTGGCGTCTGCTGTTGTTTCCAGCCAGGCAGGGTGGATTCAGCGGTGACAAGTGGGTCTGCATTGCAGTGCTAAAGTCAGCTTCGGCCTATTTGGGGCTTGGAGACCTGGGATGACTGCAAGCAAAGGAGTGCAGCAGCAGAGGAGGAGTGGAGCATTCGGCCCCAAGAGCTCAGACAACAGGCTGGGAAAGCCTTCCCTTGGCTGCGTTTTTAATTTGGAGTGCATACCTGCACAGGGCAGCATGCAGGTGAGGCTGTTGGGAGACTCTACCGCTGGAGGTTTTCTCCTGGTGTTCAGTGGGCACGGGGGTCCAGGAAGGGGAGAGCACTCACCTTGGTAGCAGGCATACTTTGTCCCCTTGCTAAGCAGGGCTCCCTTGGTTTGCAGTTGGCACAAGGTGAGGGCTAATCTGGCAGCAGTAGAGTGTTAGCCCCAAGGGTTTCAGGCATCGGGCAGGGGAAGACTTCCCCACCACCACCTTTTATTTTGGAGCACATTCCCAAGGAGGGTGGCTTGAGGTTGAGGGGTGTTGAGAGACTCCCATCTGCACCAGGAGGTTTTTCTCAGTGTTTGGTAGATGTGGTAGGTTTGGGAAGGAGAGAGCATGGGACAGTGCATCTTGGGGTCTCCTGTTGGGCATTGGGGGGGGGGATCTGCAGTGGAGTATAGCACCTAAAAAGGCTAAGTGTGAGGATGGTGGCCACCTTGTACAGCCACCGAAGAAACCTGCACCCTCTCTGTTGTCTTCAGAGGAAGTAGAGGATTTGGTTGAAGTCCAAGCACTTATTGCCCAACTAGAGGTGCTGGAGAAGGAAAAGCAGGAAGGATGTGAGGCTGATGATGCTGGGCCCTCCAAGCCAGATTTTTCTGGCAAGAAATGTACTAGGGGAGCAGTTAGAGCTGATTTGATCTGTGATCTCTCCAGCAGGCTGGCAACACTTGAACAAGGCACTGGCAGGAGTGACCAGAGGATACAGGATGCAGTGGACCTGATACCTATGCCAGAGCCTCCTGCTCCCATTGGATCACCAGTGACCCCAGCTCCTGGATCTGGGGCAGATGCCATTCAGAGGTTGGATGCAGCACCAACAGGTGATGGTGAGGCTATGGGGAATTGGGCTGCCTGGCCCCCTTGTGAATGTGGCTTATCCAGACATGGGATTTGGGGAGTTTTGGCTACCTGCTTCACCTGTTGGTCCAACAGGGAGGATGCCCAGCTGAGCTAGTGTGGGCTCCTCCCCTTATGGAAATTGCTCTCTAGTTTGGTGTGGTAATGCATTTCCTGCTGTGCTGAGCACCAATGATGGGGTGTCTGTGGCTTTTCCTATGGAGGTGGTCCCCTCTCCTCAGCACTCTTTTTCTAATTGACCACCTGCTGCCATTGACCAGGGAGAAAATATGGCGGGGGTGGGGAATATATTGTTGTGTTTAACCTCCTTTTCAGGGAGCCCAGTGTGAAGGACAAGGAGGGGACCCTGAGTAAGGCGCATGAGGCCACAAAGTGTAAACCTGTAGAGCATACTTGGAATAATTGGCTCTCAGGTATACCATTTATATGGGGGTGGTCATGCAGATCCAGCCCTTGTGGGTCCCAGCATTGGTGAAATACCTAGAGCTTTTTCACTGTGCATTTATGGATTTCTCAGGCATATCTTGGGAGCGGTCTGATAAGAATTTATGCATGTGCTTGGTGCTGGACCCTTCCATCTCCTGGGACACCCCGATTTGGGAATTGTGGCTCTTGATCATGTCCCTTTCCAGGCCCATGCAGGGAGATAGGGCAGATAGCAGCCATCTGCTGTCCAAGCCATCCAGTTTGGAGGATGGGACAGGAACGGGTACACAAGGGGTTCAACCCCACCTTGTATGTTGGGAATTCAACAACAGTGGGCACTGTCTGCTTAACCCGTGCAGGTTTTGTCATGCTTGTTGGGTCTGTGGTGGGAAGCACCACAATTCCAACTGCAATCAGAACAAGCAATGGGGAGCAGATGGACCCCCCTCCTACCAGAAGAGATGAGGTGGGTCAGGGGATACATCCTCCAAGCATTCTTAGACTTCATCTATGCATAGCATGCCATGGGCCATATGGTGGCTCTTTGCAGTCTACCGTTCAACACATGAGTTATTGATGATGGAGTTTGCAAAGCATTTGGACATTGCACTGGTGATGTGCCTTGTTACCTTGTTTTGTTTATTTGGGGCTTGCAGAGCAGTGGCTCTCTGGCATACCCTTCCTTGGGGTCTTGTGAATGCATTGGGTTCCACTGGTGTGGCAGCATGGATCTGATATTTGGTTGTTGAGAGGGAGGGGTGTGTACGGTGTTTGTCTTCCTGCTTAGTTAGTGATAGGGTGGATAGTGCCCCGAGTCTTTTGGCCAAGCCATATCCACTGGTCTGCTTCCGGTGTGTTGGGCTGTTAGGGGCATCAGCTGGGACCTTGGGTAATTGGGTGGGTGGGTAGGTAAGTGGAGGGGGGGCTGGACAACAAAGGCTGGACTTCCCTATGGCAAGGGCAGTGTGGGCTTGGGTAGAGTTAGGATGGGTTTCATTGATGAGCATCCTTGGGCTTTTTAAATCAGGGGGTGGTGGTTAACTTGTCCTTAGAGGCTGCACAGCTCAGGGACAGTATTTTCACCCATACCTGCTTCCTGGGCTTCATCCATTCAAAGGCTATACAGCTTGTTTGGGTGAAGTCCATGAAAGGTCCAGACCTGTTGGGTTGGTAAAGACAAGCAAAAATCAATTTGACCTGATTCTAGGCTCTGAGCCAAGATGTGTCACCCAAAAGGCTCAAGAAGGATGAGAGTCTGACTCCAGTCTTATTTAGGCCAGCACTGCTGGGGGTGGAGTTTTGTTTATTGCTACCATCCAAGTTATTATTAGTTATTAACTACCAATAAAGTTGTGGCCCTTTCCACCCCAAAAAGAACTTGTCTTGTATTTCCTTGCACTGGGCCTGGGGGTGTGGGGGCAATCAGTAATCTAAACTGCAAAAAACTGACCTTCCTTTATCAAGCAGCAGCAGAGAGAGATGCTAAAAGAAAATATCAGAGGATCTGACATTTGAGCAACTATGGAGGGAGGTATAAAAAAGTCTACACTGCCCCTCTGCTGTAATTTGAAGATATCACCCTCCAGACTCATCTGTCAAAACTAGCATACTACATTCACTTTGAAGCTTGATACAACATGGTCATCATAAACAAAGGATACAGAGGAAAAAATGTGGGAAATTATTCTTCTAGGCAGAGTTCGTCAGTAGTGCCTATTCAAAATATTTTTCCCCTCCTACACACTAATTTAGTATGCTTTTTCCAGTTGGTGTACCTCACTTTCTGTCCTTTATTGGCATCAGATACATTTATTCCCATCATCTGCCATGATCTGTATTTTCATACTGCATTTTCATTATATTGCGTGTTCCAGGTTAGTGACTGACTGACTGACTAATTGCTTGCTAGCAAACACTATGTTTCTCTTCCAATGGCAGAATTATTATTATAGGGGCTGTGGAGACATGGAGATCACAAAACCACCATGTGTCCTGATGAGGACCCTTGTACTCCTACAGCCCTGATTAGCATACACAGCAAACAAGATTTGCCACATTTGTAGTGGGCACATGGCACTGTAGTGGCATTTTTGGCTGTTTAATGGGGTATGAATACTAAAGTTTATATCTCTATAGCTTGAGCTTTAAAAATGAGTACCTAAGTAGATTATTACAAATGTAGCAATCAACCAAGTTCTGATATAACATTTTATATCCATGGGATGGCTCCAAAGCCACCATTTGCAACCACAGAATGGGCTCACCATTCATGAAATGTTGCTAGCAGTCAATCATGGTGAGGCTGGCTGGATGATGGCTTCATACATGACTGTTCGTCTCAGGAGATCTATGAGTAAGCTGGTGGGACCCATTCTACATAAATGTTTCACGTATAAACATTTCTGGAGATCATTCCAAGAAACCTTCCATGATGCAAAGAAGGGGTGTGGGGACAATGCAGCAAGGGCTGCCATGGTCTGGGGTGGTGGTAGTGGAGCAAAGGCACTCCTTGACCTTGTAGGGTGCCTCTTTGCCCCCGCCCGCATGTTGGAGCTAGGACCCAGCTCTCAGCTGCAATGTAAACATTTTAAATTTTAATGTGTTGTTAATGTGTTTTAATCTATGATTTTTATCTTTTTATGAATTATAAATGTGCTATATTTTATGTTTTAATTCTGTACACCACCTAGAGATTTTTATACTAGGCAAAATATACATTCAATACACAAACAAACAAACAAACAAATGTCTCATAATGACCACTGGGGGTGGGGTTTAGAGTCATGGATAAACGTACTAGACTCCTCCCCTCTTTGTTCTTCCAGTGTTAGTCTCCATTTTGTCTCTCCTGAGATGGCTGTTTGTTTTGCTCTCTCTCTTCAGCTATGAGCTACAGCTGAAATTAAACAGCAGGCTTTTTCACATTCGTTTGTAACCTTTTCTTTAAACAAATCCTTGTAGTTCTTCAATACTAAAGAACTGTCTCAAGACCTCTTGCTTTGCTGCTTTCTAATCAAACTGGCTTGGCTTGGCTATTTGGAGACCGAACTGCCATTCTTCCGCTACACCACACCCAGCTGAAACACTGGCCAGCTGGGCAGATGCATAACCAGGGTGGGGCAGGCAGGGCACATGCCCTAGGCACCAGTTGTGGGGGGGGGGCACAAAGTGCCTGCTGTGCCCCAACCTCCACAATTTTTTTTTTAAAAAATTAAATCTCCCCCTCGCTCATGAGATCTCTGAGTCCGGGGGAGGGCGGGCGCTCTTCCATTGGCTGCTGGAGAGCGTGCACAGCACCCACCCATCCCAGGGCTACTAGGAGCCTCCCCCCAGTGAGCATCACTTGCCAATTATTTTCAAGCAGCATTTGCTTCCTGAAAGCATCTATTCCCCTTTCTCTCCCTCCAAAGAGGGAGAGAAAGGGAGAATAGATGCTTTCAGGCAGCAAGCACTGCCTGAAATGAGACTGAAGAGCTGGCTTGGGCTCTTTGGAGCTCGAGGCCACACCCCCTTTGCATATGATGAGGGAGAGAAAGGGGAATAGACGATTTCAGGCAGCAAATGCTGCTTGAAAATAATCGGCAAGTACTGCTCACTGGCAGGTGGGGGGGCTTGTTCGGCCAGAACTAGAACTAGCGCTCATGGGGCACACGCCCTACTTCTGGCCAAGAAGGGGGGAAGGGGCGGCAGGGAGGTATGCTGCTGCTGCCCCATGGGCCATGGCTAGCTTTCATAGATAGAGAGAGAGAGAGAGAGAGAGAGAGAGAGAGAGAATGGAGCGCCGTTCTACCGACCCAAACAGGGGAAGGGGTGGTAGCTAACTCCCTTATAAACTTCTTTAAATCATCAAAATGCAGGTCGAAAAGGGTCTGTTCTGTTTTGCAGTCCTTTGCTCCAGTTTGCATGCAATGCATTGCTTTGAAATTGCGTGCCTGCATGCTTTTGCAAGTAGGTGTGCCAGCATTTTGGTTTAGTTTTATTATTTTGTTTGTTGAGGGGGGGAGTGAATATATTTGCTAAGAACAACTAAGAACAACTCTTCAACCGATGGTGGCTATGAAGGTAGGAGCTGCCTGCGGGGTCCCCGCCAAACTCCTTGGGGAAAGAGTGCCTCTGCTCCAAGAGGGGCTGTGCTTTTGGCTTGTGCTCGCTGCACACAACAGAGAGCCAGCTAGAACAACTTTCCTCACTGTGAAACTTATGAGACAAACTTCCCTGGAGTGTGATCTCAGAACGGTAGTTATGGTACTCTTTTTGCCCTACTGCCCATAGTCTCCGTTATGTGTCAGATCTCAGAGATTAGCTCGAATACTTGGGATGTTTTTCCCCCCTCCCAAGCTGGCTTAATCAGACTCCAATCGCTGGTTTGATTCAACTTCCTTTCTATTTAAGAGATTTGCTTTGTGTTTTGTTTTTTTCACATTTACATATACTACCCCATATACAAATCTCTGGGCAGTTTATAGGCTAAAAATACAAGCAACAATTACAAGATTAAATCATGTAAAACAACTTAAATTAACTATTCATAAAACTTAAAAACATTCTGAACTAAAAGTTTGATAAAGTAAGTGCAAGTTACATTCTAAAGTGTTCAATAGATCATGGGCTACTGATTGTGATTGATGGGACATCTGATTTGGTGTTCATGTATAATTCTAGGGGTTTGAGGAGTGGAAAGGTAGCAGTTCTCTCTCTTTGTTACTGTATATTCAGAATTGCTTCCTTGTTCCAGCATTATCATGATGGCTGAAATTATCATGGGGTGCATGAGAGAATGTCAATATTTATTTCTGTTTATTTATTTATCAAATTTGTATACTTTGGACAAGGGCAGCGGCGGGGGCGCAATTTCAGTGCTTGCCCTAGGTGCCATTTTCCCTAGTTACGCCCCTGCAGCTGGGAGTGTGAGGCATGCTCCTCTCTTCCTGACTGGGGGGGGGAAGCCTAGCCTGTCAGCATTTCAATGAACCTATGAAATGCTGGAAGGTTTGATAAAACACTGACTGGGGAGGATGGGAGAGGGTCTGAACAGACCCTCTCCCTGACAGTAGTCATTTCCCCTGAATCTGACATCAAACAAAGGGGGTGTGGCTTGGGGATCATGCACTTTGCACACATGGTTAGAAATAGCAAGGGACAGGGGAGCCGCCAGCATGACTTCATGATCTGGCTGAAGGTAAGCTTCCTACCCCCCTGATGCAAAGTGTTTTATTGGCATGAGCCCCCTTTGATTAAGCAAAGAGAACATAAGAACAGCCCTGGTAGATCAGGTCCAAGGCCTATCTAATCCCGCATCCTGTTTCACACAGTGGCCCACTAGATGTCTCTGGGAAGCCCGCAGACCAGAGCAGAGGGCATGCCTCTCTCCTGCTCTTATTCCCCTGCAACTGGTATTTAGAGGCATCTTGCCTCTTAGGCTGGAGGTGACTTCAGACTAATAGCCACTGGTAAGACTTGTCCTCCATGATTCTAAGCCCTTGTTAAAGCCATCCAGGCTGGTGGCTGTCATTGCATCTTGTGGCAGAGAATTCTATAGGTTAATTCATAGAAGCAAACAGATAGTTCACAGAGACCAATGTGGGGCTATGAATTTTGTGTACTACATGATTTCTTAAATGCATCCATAGCAAAGGCTCCCTACATCCACAGGTTTAATTGGCACGATCTGCTAGAAGAGCTCCTGCCAGTGTCTTCTAATCATTTTTCAAAAAGTGTGCACACACATGGGAGTGTGTTTGCTTTTCATTTCCCTGCTATTTCAGAGACATTCACTCTCTTCGGAGCAATTTCTAACCTGCTGACATTGGTACGACTGAAGCAGAACAGAGAAGATCAATACAAATTAAAAGCAAATTAAAAAATGTGCAAAGGGCTGAAGCATGTTGTTGAAAATCCATTAGCCTCTGGTTTATGGTTTTGTGACCCATGATTGTTTGCCACGGGACAGAAGTGATCACAAAATCTATTATCTAGTTTGTGTGTTTGGAAAGTCCTGTCCCATTGCAGAAAGCTTTCCTTATTGTGAATACATTGAATCAACTTATTTTAGAGTGCCACTCATATTAGCAGCAGTCGGTTGGCTTAAAGTCAGCTAGGCTGTAGCCTCAAGTTAATTTCAGAAATTAGAACTGGAACAACTAAAATAGGAGATTTGTTTGGAATAGGGCTATGCTAAATATTCTCCAGTTCCTATTTTGGTCCGAAAACAGCAAAGAAAGTAGAGGTAGAACTATTTTGTGAAAAGCACATTAAATACACACTAGCAGACCCGACGCAGAATGTCTGCGCCCTCTTCCCCCAGGCATCTCTGATGCCCGCCTGGCCTGCGCCCCCCCCCCCCGCCAGTTTCTGGCCGGCTTTCAAGCCAGCCCGTCCCCTCCCCTTCTGCCGCCGCTTCCTCACCCTAGCAGCTGGGCCCGCTGCTGCCTCCTCGCTGCTTCTGCCTCCCCACCGCGGCCAGGCCCGCTGCCACCTCCACACCGCAGCTGGGCCCACCACCTCCCTGCCACAGCCGGGCCCACCACTGTCTCTCTGCCGCTGCAGCCGGGCCCGCCACCACCTCCCCAACTTGGCCAGGCCCATCGCCACCTTGCCTGCTTTTCCTCACTGCTATGAGTCTGGTGAACAGCAGTCAATCAGCGCCCAGCCAATCAGGTGCCTCCCTCACTGGCACACATAGCCTTGCCACATCCCTACACATGGCTGGTGGCTGGCTAAGAGAATTAAGTATAAAGATTTTTCCCCCAATCCTTTTCAGTGCCACTGCTATTGCTGCTTCAGCTCCAGTTTTCCCCTTGGTTACTGCCTTTCTCTTTCCTGGATTATTTATTACCTGTATATCCCATACTTTTTTCAAAATGCTCAGGACAGCAATTAAGCAGGATTTATCACATTGGTGAGCCCAGCATGTCAGGGAGCACATACTGAATAGGCTCTGTGATGGAATCACTGAGGGCAAATGAAATCAGAAGGGGAGCTATATAAATAAACAGGTGAACATGTTCAAAACTGTTGAAAATGAGGATTGTTGATACTGCAGGAAATGTTCCTGAAATGCAGCGCCCTCATTTCTGTCAGCCATAGTTTGAAAATATACTATGTTGAAGGTTTGTGAACTTAAACAAAAGACTTTTGTAATGGTATTGTGTTAAAAACAATGAATACACATGTTTTCAGGAACATTCCCAGTTTCTTGGGAAAGAGGCCTTCAGTTACTCCTCTCTTATTGTATGTTCTATTCTATTTCCTTGTTGTGCTGGTCATAGACTGTAATAAACCTTGAACTGAACTCTCTTAATGAGGTGTTTGGCACAGAAGAGGAAAGTTACTCAGTGCTCTTGTACATAATAGAGTTCTTTTCACGATCCGTGAGAAGAGCTCTGGGGCAGTTTGCGGGGAAGGAGGGTTTAACTTACCCTCCCTGCAGATGATCTCCTTCAAGTCCCTGGGTAGGCGAATTGCCTGCCCAGACTTGCAGCAGCTCCCACTGGAGCTCCCTGGGTTGGAGTGCTGGGATGCACTGCTGCATGTCGCCCCACCCCCTGGAGCCCCAATGATGCACCGTACAAGTGTGCAGTGCATTACTGTGTTCCCCCCTCACCCCCAGTGTGTCAGCCACAGCTGCAAGCAGATCAGCTCCGTCCGAGCGTCTCCAGTCCATCAGTTGGCTGGAACTTTGTGCAATCCGGTACGCCCTGGTGCACTTTCTTCCAACAGTCCAGAATTGGCACGTCCTGGTGAGGACAAACAGTGCAACGGCCAAAGCGCATGTCAATCGGCAAGGGGGGACGAAGTCCCAACCCTTGATGCACGAGACTTCAATACTGTTGCACTGGGCAGAGAGGAACTTGAGTTCCCTGGAGGCCGTGGCCACAGCAGTGTACTCCAGAGTGTGATATGTCAAACCAGCTCCTGTTTCATACTAACACCTAAAGATCACTATGCAAATTGCATTGTGATCCAAGTTCTCCACAGTCCTCTGGGTTGCCTTTGTGTGGGCAAGATTGATAGCCCTTCGATAAATACCTGAAATATGAGGGAACTAGCTGGCCCAGCACAGAGCATCTGCACACCTAGTTCTCCCTGCCCACCCCCCCCCCCCCGCCGCAAGCAATCCGGATCTCTGCCCCATCTTCATTTCATCTCCAACCCTTCAGCCATTCTCCCCTCATCCTTTCAACCAGTTCGTTTGTTCTCCCCTTGTCTCTTCAGCCAGTTCATTAGCACCCCCCCCACCCCAACATCCCTTCAGCCTGTTCATTCTTTCTCACCCTATCCCCATCCCCGTTCCTTCAGCCAGTTCTGCTGCTGCTTTCACTTGGTGGCTGGACGCCACGTTCCTGCATTCCTCTCTCCCTCCCCTCGCTCCTGAACTCTTGTGAGTGCTGCCACACATGGGATTAGTGACAGGTATGCCTTAGAGAAATATAGATAGATAGATTATTAGAGTAATGCTGGAAATAATGCCCATATTGGGCAACAGATAATGGCCCTTCATTGTACAATATTACATTTTCTTGCAGTGATTGAGGCTGAGTTCAGGCGACATAGGACACTGGACTGGAGGTCCCCTGCTAACTGAGCAAAGAGGCACCTTTCTAAAGTGGTGTTTCTCTTTATTTAGCATGGGGAGAGCAACTGGTCCTCTCCATCCCTAGCACAACATCAATGGCTGTCGCTGGTGTTTATCTTATGTTTCTTTTTTAGATTGTGAGCCCTTTGTGGACAGGGAGCCATTTTATTTATTTATTTATATCTATGTAAAACCCTTTGGGAACTTTTATATACTGCTTTGGGAGTGGTATATAGATATTTGTCTCGTTGTCGTATTTGTATTCACTTCTGGTTTCTGAAGCTGGTTGTCTGAACTTGGAAAACTGGAATTGAGAAAAGGGACCTGTGGTTTTCCTCACCAAAGTACACAGTGGAGTACCTTCAGCCACAGTGGAGTTTTGCCATCCTTAACTCTGGTTTTGTGGTGTCAGCATTATGTACGAATCCTGACACTGCAGTTAGGGGTCCACAGAGCCAGAGTTGAAGGAGGAAGCTCCTCCCTCACTCCAGCCCAGTTGGCTGTGCAGACTGTCCAAGAAGGAAGCCCGCACAGCCAGCTCCCCTACCTCTCTGCAGTCCCGCTGACTGCAAAGAACAGCTTTCCCCTGTCATCCAAATGTAGATGGGGGAGCGAGGGAGAGGCGTGGAACCATAGGTCCACTGGACCTACGGTTCTGCACTATGTCTGAACTGTCTGAGTGTTTCTTGTTTTAAACTTAGGAATCAGTTTTAGCACTACTTTCTTATAACAACAAAAGCAAATATAAATTTAAAGAATCATATAAATTGATTGCTTTTTTCTGGGAACATGAACATGCTCATAGGGTAGCTCACTTTTTGAATAAAAGTGATGTAGTAGAGGACAAGATGGCTAATCCTTGTTTCTTTGTATTGCTTTAGCATGTAATTTTAGCCTTTCATTTTAGGGTATACCATTTGCTGTAAAATGACAAGTAGTAAAGCCTTTGTAGGCAAACAGCATGGAGCACCATTCCCTCTTTCCTTATTTCATTTAAAAACATTTTCATAAGGGAAAGTAATTATAGGCTGGGTCTCCGGTTCAATATTAATGACTAGAGAGACACTACTCATAATCCATGGGACAGATTTAGCAGAGCTCAGCAATTTAAACCAGGGGCATATTTCTAATTGAAACACCAAAAGGGGAGCCAATTTTCAGCAGTCTCCACCACCTCCACTGTATTCCCTCTGGTCATAGTTTCAGAAGAATTCAGACTACTGGGTACATTTTAAGGTAAATTACTAGAGTCTTATTCTTCTCTCTCTTTCTCTCTCACACACTCATTCACACTCACACATCTTCGGGGTGGTTAAACACACAGCCCAGTTAAGGCCCAATGTCTGGGAGTTCTGGCTTAGGTTTAAGTGTCATTCAATATTTCCCCCTCACTGTTTTAGCCGCTTTTGATCCATAACTCTATATCTGACATGCTAATGATTATCTTCTCTGTGTTGCTTCTGTTGTTTTTTTCTACTGTGATCAATATACTGGTTTGGAAGGAGTGATGGGTTTGAAGGAGTGGTATGTATAATAACCAGAAGTATCTCCTTTGTCTTATGAATAACTCCAGCTTCTCATCTTCTGAACTCTGTTCAACTGGGATATGTATAGATGTATATTTGCCTTTAATGATTAACAAGAAGGGTTTGGTTCTGTGTGTATTCTTGTGGATCTCATATTACACAGTAAATTTAGCCAAATTGGATGTGAAATTTAGATGGAATCTTAAGTTGGTATGTATGATCTACACTGGAGAGTGAAGAGAATGAAGAGCAGAGGAAGCTTGTAGGAAAACCAGCACACATGTAATGCAAGTACTACAAAATATTCAACTAATTCTCAAAAATGAATGATAAAATGAACAGGGGCTTAAGCAATGAAAATGAACCGAATACCAAGCTGGGGAAAGAAATCTTGCACACCCCTAAATGTGTGCTGGCCAGAAAAAACAAATTTGAACATGGTAATTTTTTCACACTGGGCCCAGGGTCACATGTTCTGCTCTTATCAAGTATTCAAAACTGTGGTTTCTACAAATTGGTGAGAGAGAGCAGGGTGTACTTATCTTAAGGGAATCATTTCACACAATATGTAGGTATCTACTGAGCAGACTAATGGTGAAATCAAAGGTGGATTCTCCACCTTAGGGGTATGCATGGAACTGGGTTTGGAAGTTTGGTTTGAATTCACGAGCTAGTTCGGTTGAACCAGCTGGTGGTCTCATCTGTTTGGTTAAACTGGGTTAATCCAGTGAAGATTCCCCTTTACTAGCAAAAGCGTGGGTTAATAATTGTTCTAAGAGTGGTTGGGGTGGTGATGAGAGGGCATTTTATTGGCTGCTGCGGTGGCAGCAGCTCCACTAAACTCCACTGGCACTTTCCTGCAGTACCACAGGCCGACGGCGGCCCAGTTCAGACCTCCGCAGATGTACAGTAGCCTTTCAGCATCTCAGGCTTCCACAGATGCTGTGGGGGGAAGTGTCAGCAGGGCTTAGAGGAGCCGCTATACTACCACCACCGAAGCCAGTAAGATGTCCTCTCACCACCATCCCCAGCCGCATTTAGAACACTTTTAAAGGATCTCTCCACCCCTTTGCCAGACCACTTTGAGGCTGATCCACTTTTTTTTTTAGGGCGGTCCACTTCGTTTGAATTAGTTGAACCAGGCTAGTTCAAATTGAACCCAGTTCAATTTGAGCCAGTTCTGCACACCCCTGCTCTCCCTGGACAAACATTGTTTCTGCCTTCCTGCTACTGAACGTGTGCCCTCTTTGATGAATGAAATAAATTCAGCTTTCAAGATCCACCTCAAAATTTGTTGAGAGTAGTGGTTCACCCCAAACATATTATCTAAGTTGCTGAAAAACACATACTCCCCCTACCCCGAGCAATCTGGGGGAAGTCATTTCATTTGTTGTGGATAGAAAGGAACTGTGAGTGAACTGTCCCAAGCAACATTCCTTTGTTGTTGATCAAGGCAATCCCCGCCACCCCAAATTATGGTCTGTGCTCATGATCATCTGAAAGGCAATATGGTGGGCAAAATGCCACATGGGCAGGACTAAGGAACAGCAAATATACACATAGTAGTCAGCAACCCCAGCTTGTTACCTGTTATGGTAATGTTCTTTCTGCTACTCCTTTTCATTTTACATTTAGTCACCTTTTGGCCATTTAGCTCTCCATCATAAATATATATATATATATTAACAATTTGACAGAACCAGACTGCTGTGCCACCTAATTAAAAATCTCCACAGTGTGCTGTTTCTTCTCCTTACATTTTTGAGATGCATGTGACATTCTGAATGCAACTTTCATCTCAAACGCATGCTGTTGCCATAGAAATCGTAGCAAGGGAGTCTCTGGGTTCTTCACTCATGCCCTCGGGGATTTAAAATGCTCCAAGACCTTGTTGCTTGATGTTTGCCAAGCTCCCTGCCATTTACTTTTGGAGGGTAACCTGCCAGTTAAAGTCACAAACGGAGCAAGAGGCAGCTTTGCAGATCCAGAAAAGGGGTTATCTAAACACAACAGGTATTCTGCAAAACAAAACTCAGAAACAGATATATGAACACAGATACCAAGAATTAAATTTGAAATGAAAGAGAGAAGAAGATCAGATGATAATGATGATGTCTCTGATGTTTCTGATGTTTTAGAATGGTCCATGCCTGTGAAATACATAGTGAGGCTCGCCGTAAAGGGGTTTGTGGGGAGAGCGGGCTTAGTCGGCTCGCTCCACAGACAATTGGAAGGGAAGCCTTGGGTGGCTGGATTGGCCACCCAAACAACTGCCGGCTCTGTCATTGAGCCAGCGTGGGCTGTGGGGATCGGGGGCCATGCAGACCCCAAAAGTTCCAGGATGCCGCTCGTGCAGGGCATCCTGGAGACCCCCCCCCCAGGGTTGGGAGGCTTGTTTCAGCCTCCCAGTGGGGGGTCTCCTTGTGTGTTGCCGTGGCGTGGAGCCATGCCATGGCAATACACCACCAAAAAGATGGGGTTAGCAGAGCACTCGCTCCACTAACCTCAGCCAAGGGGAGGGGGAATTAGGAGGGTTTGCTGCTGGGAGCCGCATGGCTCCCGTGGCAGTAGACAAACAGCAAAAAGTGGGCTAGGCTCCCTTAGCCCGCTTTTTGCTGACCGTGAGAATCTCCTCATTACTTTATAACACCATTGAAACTTACATTCATAGAGTTTTTCAAATTCACCAAATTCAGCAAGGGGTTGGTTCAATCAATCAATCAACTTATTACAGCCATAGGCCATACAGAGAACATACAAAGATTAAGGGGTTGGTTTGGATGATAATTCATCTGCCAACCCCCAACACAAAAAATGAAGCATGTATACTCTGTGAGCACACACATCCTTCTCTCCTACTGACGGCAAGGCCACCTTTCCATAATCATGTGCGGGGGAGCGGGTTCGTCTGAACCATTCCTCTACAAAAAGTGTAAATTCAGGTTTGTGTTAGTTTAATTTAGTATTTACAGTACATGATGAGGAGTGGTTTAGAAGATAAACCACTTCCCACCCTGTGATTACAGAAAAGTGCCCCAGTGCTAGGGACGTGCAAAAAACTGGTTTGCCCGCTTCTGTGTGAGTCTGAACCGGACTCAAACCAGATCGGGCATGTTCCATTTAGGCACCCTGAACTAGAACCCTGTTTGGCTCAAATTCGAGCTGGTTCAGGGTTCTACTTTTAAAATAATAATAATAATAATAATAATAATAATAATAATAATAATACCCCCCAGTGAGGCACTACCTTGGCATGGTTGTGGGGCTTGTGTGCTCTGAGGAAGGTGAGAGCTATGCCAGAGGTCCAACCATACTGGACAGGTCTCACCAGAGGAGCCAGACAAAGAGTGCCTCTCCCATCAACAATATGGTGAGACGTAACTTTAATAAATCTATACCGGATCGGTCGTCACCCGGGTCAACAAGCACCGCGCCAGGTGCTATAGTCCCTGGATATCTGGTGGCAAGTGGGCAACAGGACTCAGGAACTTCAGTTGAGCAACCAGGGCTGGAGACTGCAAGGTTACTGGAAGAAACGTCGCTTAACCAAAAACAAAAACAAAAACGAAAAATGCCAACAAGAAAATAATGATCTGCTATTACACGTCTAGTCCAACTAGAAGAGGTTATTTAAAAAGAATGTACCAAATTTGGAAAGAGAAGCATCCAGATACAGAAATAACAGAACAAAGGCTAGCAGACCAGAGAAGATTCATAACAAGAAATAAAGTATTCACAGGAGTTGAGCTGGAAGAACTGCAAAGAGCAACACAGGCTCAAGATATGGAAGAAGAATTACCACCAACTGAAGAAGCTGCTCAGGCGCAGGTGGAGGAGGTGTTGGAAATCGAGGATGCCACTGTTACTGAACTGTTCCAAAATCAAAACTAGGCAACCTCCCCTTTGCCTTCACCTCAAAACCCCAAATGCCGTTTAACAGAAAAGCAACAAGAACTAAAGCAAAAAATAACTGAGCACATGAACCAAACAACCACCAGGGTTCGACTTCCAGCTCTAAAAACAGTTGCCAAAATACAACTTGCTCAGGCATTAAAAGATGTCAATGCTGCACTTGCAGAAATAACAACCAATAATTTGCAAGAAACAAACCAACTAATGTACAGTGCAGCAACAATAACAACACAAGAGCTCGGATATAAGATCAGTGGACCTGTAAAAAAAGAAAGCAGTACATCACCTAAATGGAAGATTCGATTAGAAAATAAAATCTCCAGGCTTAGATCAGATGCTAGTAAATTGAAAGATATGAAAGACAAGAAGCTGAAGAATGAAAACACCAAACAGTATCTGATCCAAAAATACCACCTAGATTCAAGGAAAATTAGAGAAGTCCTGGAAATAATAAAGCAGCAAATAACAGCAGTGTCAAAGAAGATTAGCAGATACGAAGCCAAAATTACACAACACAGGCAGAATCTCCAATTCCAGTCGAATCAGAGACGTTTCTACCAAAGCATAGAAGGAGAAACTGCAAGAAACCTAGAAACACCAAATAAAGAAGAAACAGTGCAATTCTGGGGGAAATTATGGGACAATCCAATAGATTATAATAAAAAAGCAGGCTGGATGAAAGAGGTCGAAAAATGTAACCATCAAGTGCAAGATCTAATAATAACACCAGAATTAATAAGTGAAAGGGCAAAGAAAATTAAAAATTGGACTGCGCCAGGCGATGATGAACTGCATGGCTTGCCCGACACCCAGGAAGACACGCGACACATGGTATTGGTGTGAATTAAGGGCCACAATTTATTTAAACTTCAACAACCAATTAAAGAGCAGGGGTTGGCTCATCTCCTCCTACAGTGTAGTACTGTAGGCATGCGCCACCAGGGCATGCCTAACCTATAGCATAGGGTGATGCACCTTGGCTCCAGGCAGCCCCAAATGCTCCGAAACCGGGGCTGCCTATCCTAGCCAGCCTAATGCCGGTCCCCTGATCTAGCATTGCCCCCAGGTAGCCGTTCAGCCATTCCATGGGGCTTAGCCCGTCAGAGTAGGTCGACCAAGGGCAGATATCCCTGAGCCGTGCAGTCTCTAGGGAGTTGCCCTTCCCGACCCCTAGCCAAACGCTTACCCGAAGGTGTTCACCAGCCTGATAAGATCTTCCCAACCGCACTGCACCTGCCATATTGTGACCAAAATAAATACTACCTAACTACGGGTTGGTACAGTCAAGAGCAGGCGCAAAAAGGCGCA
Source organism: Hemicordylus capensis (assembly GCF_027244095.1). Lineage (NCBI taxonomy): Eukaryota > Metazoa > Chordata > Lepidosauria > Squamata > Cordylidae > Hemicordylus > Hemicordylus capensis. Next base: position 62,680,230 of record NC_069660.1, read on the forward strand.
CACTACTGGCCAATCAAGTGAGCGCCCAAAAAATTCCTGCTCGGCCGCAATAGGCGACCAGCCGACCAGACTGTACCTAGGTAAGGGAGGGTGGGTACCTTCAGAGAGTGAAGTGAGCTCTCTCGGGCCCGGAGCAGGATGCGCGGCTTAAGCCCTGATTGCCCTTTGGCCAATCAGGCCAAGCCAAGCCTCGTGCTTCCTAAAAGGGGGCCAGGCAAGAATGCTGCTCCGCTTATTCAAGCGGAGAGCAGCGGGATTTGGGCTTAAACACCTAACAATCCTTCATATACAACCATTAAAACATTTCAATCACATTACGCAAGGCAGTGATACTGAACAATGGCTAACAACTGGGAAAACTCATCTCATAATGAAAGACCCAGCAAAAGGTGCAGTTCCAAGTAATTATAGACCAATTACCTGCCTGACAACCGTGTTCAAATTATTAACTGGAATAATAGCAGATGAAGTGATGCAACACTTATTAACTAATAAGCAGCTTCCAGTTGAACAGAAAGGAAATTGCCGGAACACCAGAGGCACAAAAGACCAGCTACTGATTGACAAAATGATTTTAGAAAACTGCAAGAGAAGAAAAACAAATCTAAGTGTTGCATGGATTGATGACAAGAAAGCCTTCAATTCATTGCCTCACACATGGATACTAAAATGTTTAGAAACAACTGGTGTCAGCAAAAACATTCAGATATTTATAAAAAAAGCAATGAGCATGTGGAGTACACAGTTAACAATCAATGGCGGGACAGTTGGACAGGTTAGCATTAGAAGAGGCATTTTCCAAGGGGACTCACTATCCCCTCTGTAGTTTGTAATCACCATGACTCCACTTTCACAAATACTAAACAAAACAGGCCTCGGATACCAAACATCTAAAACATCCAGTAAAATCAACCATCTGCTGTACATGGACAATCTGAAGTTGTATGGAAAGTCCCAGTCAGAAATTGAATCACTGCTAAACACTGTCCGTATATTCAGTAGCGATATAGCAATGGAGTTTGGACTAGACAAGTGTGCTGCATTAATACTGAACAAAGGAAAAATAAGAAAAACAGAAGTAATAGAACTGCCCAATGGAAGCAAGATCAAGAACCTGGAAGAGAAAGAACATTACAAATACTTGGGCATTCTCCAGGCTGATAACATCGCACACACTGAAGTTAAAAGAAAAATTGGAAGTGAATACATCAGGAGTTAGAAAAATCCTCAAATCCAAACTCAATGGCGGAAACACCATACAAGCCATAAACACCTGGGCTATACCTGTTATCAGATACACTGAAGGAATAATAGACTGGACCCAGGCAGAGCTAGAGACGCTAGATCGTAAGACCAGGAAAATAATGACCATCAATCATGCTCTGCACCCCCGCAGTGATGTTGATAGGCTCTACCTCCCTCACAGCTCAGGTGGAAGAGGAATGCTGCAAGTCCATCAAACAGTAGAGGAGGAGAAAAAAGGCCTTGAAGAATATATCAAGGATAGTGAAGAAGATGCACTTCAAATGGTCAATAACGGGAAACTATTCAACACCAATGAAAGAAAGCAGGCCTACAAGAATGCCCCTCCCCCGGCCTTGTTGCAGGAGGGAGGGCAATTTGTCTCAGCCCGGCAACTGGCCAGGGGGACACTGATTGGTTCTCGGGCCTTGTGGGTGGGGCTTGATGGCCGTTTTCAGCATCTTCCCGCCCAAAGTTTCAGTCCAGCCCGAGACTTTCCTACCCTCCCTTCCCTGTAGCAGAGCGGGCCTAGAGGCTGGTTGCCCTTTTGGGGGGCCGAGTAGGAATTTTTTGCTCTCAACAGATTGGCATTGGTTGGGTTTTTTTCCGCCTACTCTGTTCTGTACCGTTAGGGGAAGTTGTTATTTAGTTAGGTCATGGCTGGCAGGGACAGTGCGGTTTTAGTTGGAAAATAGTGGGTTTAACATCGGTGAGCACCCTTGGGTGGTTGAATGGGTGATTGGTCAATCTCTCCCTTGTGGCTTGTGCAGCCCAGGGATGACGATTCACCATGAACTGGCTTCAGGACTTTTCAGATCCTTGGGGTGCGCAGTCCGGGGTGTGCAAACGCCTAGAAGGATCCAGGCCCTTGCTTGGGGTTGGTAGAAAGGAGATGGATCAGGCCGGCACCTGATGCTCTCCTGAGCCCGGGTGTGTCGCCCAAGCAAGGTGCAGGGGAGGACCAGGGTGTCCGAACCTGGCCATTGCTAGGTCCCGCACTGTCTCGGGGTGGGGGAACATCCCTACCCAGTTCGCTTGCTCAGTGTTGATTAAGTTAATAAAGTTATGACAAGTTTCACCCAACAAATTGTGTCGGTGTCTTCTTGGGCTGGGGTCTGGGGACAAAGAACAAGTCAAGAACCGAGCAGAAAAAATGGAAAAATAAGCCCTGCATGGTCAATATTTGCACAATATAAGTGGAAAATCAGACATCACCAAGACCTGGCAATGGCTTAAGAATGGTTGCTTGAAGAAAGAAACAGAGGGTTTAATACTGGCTGTGCAAGAACAGGCACTAAGAACCAATGCAATAAGAGCAGAAGTCGAAAAATCCACCACAAACAGCAAGTGCCGCCTTTGTAAAGAAGCAGATGAAACAGTGGACCACCTGATCAGCTGTTGTAAGAAGATCGCACAGACTGACTACAAACAAAGGCATGACAAGGGAGCAGGGATGATACACTGGAACATCTGCCAAAAATACAAGCTACCTGTAGCCAAAAATTGGTGGGACCATAAAATTGAAAAGGTTAAAGAAAATGAAGATGTAAAAATATTATGGGACTTCCAACTACAAAACAGACAAATATCTGCCACACAATACACCAGATATAACTTTAGTCGAGAAGAAAGAAAAACAAGTCAAAATAATCGACATAGCAATACCAGGGGATAGCAGAATAGAAGAAAAAGAAATAGAAAAGATCGCAAAATACAAAACTATCTACAAATTGAAATTGAAAGGCTGTGGCAGAAAAAGACCAAAATAATCCCAGTGGTAATTGGTGCCCTGGGTGCAGTTCCAAAAGACCTTGAAGAGCACCTCAAAACCATAAGGGCCACAGAAATCACCATCAGCCAATTACAAAGAGCAGCTTTACTGGGAACAGCCTATATTCTGCGACGATATCTATAACAATTGACAATAAAATTCTGGCATCCCAGTTCCTTGGGAAGGACTCGATGTCTGGATAAAACAAACCAGTCAATAACACCTGTCTGACTGTGTAAACAAGAAATAATAATAATAATAATAATAATAATAATAATAATAATAATAATAATAATAAATCTAGCCATCCCAGGTCCTTGGGAAGGACTCAATGTCTGGATAAAACAAATCAGTCAATAACACCTGTCTGACTGTGTAAATTAATAATAATAATAATAATAATAATAATAATAATAATAATAATAAAATAACTCAACAGCAGGTCCAGGTTGTAATGCTGGCCTCTGGGGTGGGTGTGGGTTTGCTGTCACGGCTGCAAGGGGGTCTCAAGACATCCCCCTCCAGCCTCCCCCTGGTCCTTTTTGGGCTGGTTCAACTGATTTACGGGCCTTCCTGGCCCTCTGCCAGCTCGCAGTGGCCATTTTGAAGGCTGCCATGCATGAGCACTGACCATTTGCATGCCCAGGTGACCAAGTGACCTGGGCATCAATCCACCACCACAAAACAATAGTCCCTTTCCCAAATGGGAAATGGGTAAAAACACAGCATGAACATACATATTTCAGTGTTTTGATTAACTGCCTCTTCTTTAGGACTTCCTTCTCTTCGTTCCTTACTGTGTTTCCCCCATCCTCACAAATGTGACTACTGCAAGTCGCTACTTTGGGGCAAATTACCAATTTGGGGTGATTTTGTTGTGGACCTATAGGGAATTTTTTTTTTTTATTTCTCCACTTGCAGTGTTTGCTCTGCTGCTGTGCTTCCTGCTTACCCTATTGCCTTCCTTTCCCAAAGACAGTGGGTGACTACTAGAGCTGCAGGAAGCATGGAAGAGTAGAGTGGCTCCCCCCATGTTGCTTTATATTAGAAAAATTAAGCATGTTGGCATCAGGTATGCAAAAGGTGTATTATCTTAGTTGGTCCTGTAAGTATTCTTGTACAAGTGAGTGGAAAAGCAGTTGTCCTGTAGGGCAACAAGGCATAACATTTGCTTACAGGTCCTCTAATTCCAGAAGACAATCCATTCCATAGACATTCATGAACCAGACATTTTTGCCTGCAGTTCTGATCTAAGGGTTGCAGAAGAGATTGCCTAGGTAGGAAACCAGGTCTCAATATGCATACATTTTGAAAGGAGAACACCAGTCTCTTGAAGTGCAGCATTAGAAATAACAACAGCATCAGCAGAAACTCACATGTACAAGAAAATACTCAAATTTGCACAAACCAAGTTTCAAATTTGATTTGAGAACAAGAATATAGCATACAAGCTGAAGTGATTGATTGGTGTGACATCTTTCCTTTATGAAACTTTCACTCCTATGTGCACTATTCCATTGAAAAGGGAGAAATGCTGTACTACTTTGTTTTATTGCTTCACTGTTTTCTCTATGGTTCCTTACAGAAGTTCTAGAATAACCACCCCTTCAGCACCTTTCTACAGGGCTTTGACTCTCTCAAGCCCAGCAAGGCTTCTCTGGACTTTAATTAATGAGATAACAAAAGGGAAACATCCAATGAGCAATCCCCTTCTCCCAAGTTGAGGACTTTATCTGCTTTTTGCAGCTGCATCTTCTTTTCTCTCCGCACCCCCTTTAAGCTGCATTCCAAGTCCCGTCAATACCATTTCCCATTAAGTTAAATAGCTTATTGACTTGTGTGAGACGTGGCCATGAGGCTGATAGGATCCACATGCAGCACTTTCTGAGTGCAAACAATCACAGGTCACTGCACAGTAAATCAGTTAGTAATGGAGTTTGAACTCGAGGAATCAGTTCTGTGTACCCTTTTTATTTGTTTTTAATTTGTATCAATGGTAATTCTGTCGGTTTCAATTTATACAATGGTAGCAGGTTGAGGAGCAGCAGAAATGCTATTTGTCTTCTTGGTTAGCCATCGTGTGCACAATGTCTTGGCAGGCAAAGATTTGGAGACACTGTTTGAAGAATCACGAGAGATACTTCATGAAGTACCACAAGAGATATGGCACTGTCATGAAGCAGAGTGAAGGGGACTGCTTCAAGTGGAAGACTGCAGGCCATAGGGTCATAAGAAGCTGCCTTATACTGAGTCAGACTATTGGTCCATCTAGCTCAGTATCCTCTACACAGACTGGCAGCAGCTTCTCCAAGGTTGCAGGCAGGTGTCTCTTTCAGCCCTGTCTGAAGATGCCAGGGAGAGAACTTGGAACCTTTTGCATGCAAGCATGCAGAGGAAGGAAGTTCCCATGGCACTGTACTGCTTTTCTTCATCACTACCTTTTTTATATGGAAGGGACAGGGAACCATCTTATTTATTATATTTATATATTTATAATTTGTTTCTTTTCTGTAAACGCTTTGTCACATTGTTTCCTGTTTTTCCATTGACAGCTTTTTGTTGAAAAGCAGTATATACGTAAATATGCACAACAGTAGTAGTAGTAAATGCAACAGATACAGATTGCCAGCCTGTCCCACTTTTCTTCAGTTTTAAAAAAGGTGACATTCATGGGGCACACAATATGCCCAGTGACATAAATACCTGTATCATGACCCTCAGTTCCACAGAACTCTAGTGTATATTTAGGATTTTTATGTGTGGAACCACATGACTCATTCTCTCCATTCCCCACTGTGTACCTGATGAAAGCTGCTGAGAAGACATATAGAGGCCAATGTGCCTAACAAAACCACTGCCCTTGTAATCGTGTGGCAGACTTTTTGATCCTTGTTAGGCCTTAGCTGGAGAACAGAGGAGAGAAGCACTTCTAAGCAGCATAAAGTGTGACTTGTGCACATGGGCATCTTGCAGTATTTAACCACTCTTGGGGACAATTTCATATAAAATTCATGGGATGGAAAGGAAATGGCTCAGAAGATTTTGTAAACATGAACTATTATGAAGGAATATTTGCATACCTGCATAGTTAAACAAATTTTATTTGAATCACATCAGTGCACCATCTTCTGCTCTTCCATAAACGTAGAGACACTAGCATGTGGTCTGTTGACATTTTGCTACCTCGCCATATTTTCACTTTCCAGCACTAATCTGGTCCATTACCCATTTGCTCAGACTTAGCACTTATGCTCATATCCACAAAGCATATGAAGATGTCAAGAGGGGTCAGGCAGGCAAACCAGTACATCTGTCAGTAGCTGCATTATGTCTATATTAGCAAACTGATTTTTGAATAATCACTACAAAAAGGGTCGTACTGGTGCTACATCTCTTAAAGATATTTTAAAAAACTTAACTCTTATCATACCAGTAGTTTATCCATCCACTATCTTATCTGTTATGCTCAAGAAGAAGAGTCATACAAGAATATAGGCAATGACAGCATTCACTATCTCCCTGCTGTATCTAGTTTACTATTTTCATCCCTTTAGGAATATGTTTGCCCTGCACCAGCTTGTATGTCTGTGCAGGACCATCCCTAGAACAAATGGAGTTTAAGGTGGGGAACATATTCCGTGCCCTCTCCATTGGTTCATCTTTTGAATACTTTTCATGGCATTTATAGCCCCTTTCATGCATGATCTGCATTCATAAATCATCCCTGTCATATAAAAATAAATTTGCATGCATGGAGCTATAAATCTGTATTTATTCATGCTGTAATAAATGCCATATATATGAAATAAAAGTACACTTACTTCCTCTTAGCTTACAGAAGCTTTTTAATGTCAGGAATAACTTAAATGCCCGGTGCCTCCCAAACTTCAGGTGGTTGCTTGAGTCACTCACGCACAGAGAGGAGAGCTGGACCTGTGGTAGCAAGCATGCCTTATCCCCTTAGCTAAGCAGGGTCCCCCCTGGTTGCATATGAATGGGAGACTAGAAGTGTGAGCACTGTAAAATATTCCCCTCAGGGGGTGGACCTGCTCTGGGAAGAGCAGAAGGTTCCAAGTTCCCTCCCTGGCATCTCCAAGATAGGGCTGAGAGAGATTCCTGCCTGCAACCTTGGAGAAGCTGCTGCCAGTCTGTGTAGACAATACTGAGCTTGATGGACCTATGGTCTGACTCAGTATGTGGCAGTATACATATATATATATATATAATATGTGTGTGTGTGTGTGTGTGTGTGTGTGAGAGAGAGAGAGAGAGAGAGAGAGAGAGAGAGATGCCCCAGAACAGAAGCCTAGTGTATTTTACACCTTATCCTAAAAGATATCTATAATCTGCAGTTTTCTTCTCGGTTTTATTAAAGGTATGTTATTTGTGAGTATATTGAATTACAAGTAGCAAAGGCTGATTATATCCAGCAAGATAGAGCAATATGCTGTGTAAACTGTAACTCTGCTGCCCCTGCTCATAGCTAGAATGTGAATACGCTTGAATATACTGACATAGGTATGCATGTACAAGAAATGCATAGAAAAGAATTGTGCAAGAAAGGAATGGGAAAACAGGGACAAACCTTAGCTCATAAGAAATATGTGCTCAAATGAAAAGTGGGCCAAAGGGTGCCTGGTTCTCTTACATTTTGTAATGGAACATTGAAACATAGGAACTACCTTATCAAGTCAGATCACTGGTCCAGCTAGCCCAAAATTGTCTACACTGACTCGTAGCAGCTGTCCAAGGTTATAGGCATAGGCACTAGTCTCTTCCAGCCCTACCTGGAGAGTTCCCAGACGGTCATTTTACTTTTGAAAGGCAGGTGTACATTCACATATCATCCAGATGGAAGTCAAAGTCCCTGCGAGCTATCCGGGAACACTCCACATACGATTTGAGTTTTTCATTGCGCATTGGCGCTTAGCCCGATCTAAGTCTGGGGTTTAATTTTTGTGCTGGGTTTTTGTTTGTTTCTAAATACAAACGCACAATAAAGCCTTGCAGTAAACTGCTGCTATCTAGGAAAGCTCCTGGAGATGCCAGGGAGTAAACGTGGAACCTTCTGTATGCAAGTATGCAGATACTCTTCCACTGAGAGCCCCATTGCCTAAGTTAAATCTCTTAAAGCAGAGATACAGCAACAGGGCTTTACCATTACATGATTGCATATTGTGATGTGACTTGCATGGGAAATAATGCAAGTCACATCACAAAGTAGTAACAGAACAGCCCTGTTGCACAGCAACTTGGGTGGGTGTTTTAGATGCCCACAGCAGTACTGGCTATTTAAAACTGCCTGTGTTACCTTGTGGGATGTGTCAACCGCCATTTTTAGAAAACTACAGAGGTGGCATATTTTGGCTACAATTGGGAGGAGTGGAACTGGTGGATTTCATTAGGGGCCCCTTACCTTTTCACTTCTAATACAAGCAATACTTCTAGGAGCATGAAAATTAAAATGTGGTCCCTAATCATCTTAGCTATAAGCTGTCATGAGTTTGCCCTGTCATTTTTAGACATGACAATCTCATCAGTTTTTATTACTGTATAATTTTTCCAGGGAACACTGATATTATTGGACACTCTTAACTGCAGACATCCCTGGCACCTTTTCAATTATGTTTATCAATATTTCTCATGTCATTTTCTGTCATTGGTATCATTTGCTGCTGGGCTGAAAGACTGAAGCCATTTCAGGTGACCATTTCATTACTTAGGAGTCACACAAAAAGCCTTATCCATCCATCCATCCCTGACTTACAATTCTCTCAGCCTGTAGTGAGGGCATCATGTGTATCCATGCTGAGTGCCCAGGATTCAACCTGTGTTGGTTTGCCCACTACCACAAAATGCTTTTTTAACATGTATAGTGGCACAGCATAGGATGATCTGAGCTGAGCCCCATGCATATTGCTGATAGGATGTAAACTCCCTCATCATAAGCAAATGTGACTGGAAATCAGCACAGGAAACACTTTCCCTTGCGGCTCCCTATTCAGCCCCAACACAGCATCCCTCAATAATTAGTTTTTCTCTTATATTTAGCCAGGGGAGAGCAAATGTCCCATTGAAGCCCAGCAGAGTATCCCTCCAGTGGTTGTTGCTGGTGTCTACTTTGTGTTCAGGGGCATAACTATAATAGGGCAAGGGGAGACCATTGTCTTGGGGCCCCCTGCCTTGGGGGGAAGGCCCAGAGACATGTCTCCCCCACCCAACGCATGCCCGAGCTTCCTTGAATATATATATATATATTAATTTTTAGAGGAAGGCAGTGATGGGGGGGGCATTTTAAAATTTTGTCTCTGGGCCCACTCCAACCTTGTTACGCTCCTGCTTGTGTTTCTTTTTAGACTGTGAGCTCACAGTCTTTTAGGTCTCACAATCCTTTAAGATAAGAAATCTTCTTCTTCTTTTTAGTTATATTTTATGTAAACCACTTTAATAACTTTTGTTGCAAAACAGTATATAAATATTCCTCGTAGTAGCAGGAGTGGTAAAGTGATTATTCAAAGAAATCTTCTATCAAGTGATTATATTGCTAGGCTAGAACATTTTTCTTTTCCTGGTTGAGCCACATCACCTTGACCAGCGCTAAATCATTTAATGTGCCCTGTGTCTTCAGAAAGATTATGATTTTTTTAATCCATTCCCTAGATTAACTGTAGCACAGATTGCCTCATTCATTCATTACTCATGCATCCAGCTGCTGAAAGCCTTTAGTAGTGTAATGGCTTGACTGAAGTGATTATATGAGGTGATTGTGTGTCAGGATGCTAAAACAGTGATAAGACATTACACTTGAAGAGCATTATCTCCAATAACTGCATTATAATGGCCAGAGAATGCCTATGGACCTAAATATGCTCTACCCACAGATAAAGAATCTGTTTGTTAAAGCTTGGTTGTTCATTTAAAAGACTGTCAAAGCAAGAGGTATCACTGCATCTTTATGATGTTTTGCATTGCAATAGGAGATACACAGACAAAATCTGCCTGCTATGTTGAGTCTCACACATAAAGACAAACACACGGTGCTTCTTAACAATATTTTGGGAGTGTTATAAAAACTGTCACTTGTATAACATCTCTGAAACCAGGGTGCGATTTTTCACTGAAACAATGTTATCAATCATAGGCCAGAATGAAATCAGGCAGGCAAAAGATAAAACATAAATATATTAAAAATGTTTTGTAAACATGGAGCAAACATTTCTAGAATGAATTCTAATGCACAGGGTATTTTACTAGAGTTTCTTAGAACTTAAAACAGTTATTATTTATTTATTTAGCACATTTTTATACCGCCCTAACCCAAGGTCTGTCATACCCATTAAACTTTTCTGATTCAGACAGTACAAGCTAAGAAAGTGGGAGTGTGGGAGTGTGGGAGGACCCTCTGATATGGACTACTTTATCTTATTTATTTATTTATTTCATCTGTACACCACCCCAAACTTTTGTCTCTGGACGGTTAACAATAGTATAAAACAAGTTAAAATATATACAAAAACTTAAAACAATTTAACAATTTAAAATCAACCATGAATTAAAACCTTAAAATTTTAAAGAACAGAAACAGCTCAGGTGAAGAGGTGGGCTTTCAAATGCTTTCTAAAAATTGTCAGAGATGGGGAGGATCGTATCTCGGTAGGGAGCGCATTCCACAATCTTGGGGCAGCAACCGAGAAAGCCCGTCCCCGTGTGGCCACCAGCCAAGCTGGGGGCAACTGGAGACGGACCACTCCGGACGACCTCAATGGGCAGTGGGGATCATAATGAATAAGACGTTCTCTTAGATACCCAGGGCCTAAGCCATTTAGGGCTTTATAAGTTATGACAAGCACTTTGTATTTTGCCCGGAAACCTATTGGCAGCCAGTGTAACTCTATCAACAAAGGAGTGATGTGTATCTCTCCGAGATGACCCAGAGACCAACCTGGCCGCCGCGTTCCGTACCAAATGAAGCTTCCGGACTACATACAAAGGCAGCCCCACATAGAGCGCATTGCAGAAGTCAAGTCTGGAGGTTACCAACAGATGTACCACTGTTTTGAGGTTGTCGATCTCAAGAAACAGATGCAGCTGGCATATCAGCCGAAGCTGATAAAAAGTACCCTTGGCCACCACCTCTACCTGAGAAACCAGGGAGAGGTGTGGATCCAGAAGTACTCCCAGATTGCAAACCTATTCCTTTTGGGGAAGTGTGACCCCATCTAGAACAGGCAGATCAAAATCATCTCTAGAGATCTGACCCTGCACAATAAGTACCTCCGTCTTATCTGGATTCAGTTTCAGTTTATTCTCCCTCATCCAGCCCATTACTGCTTCCAGCAAGCATTTAGGGAGGTTATGCCATCTCCTGAAGAAGTTGAAATGGAGAAATAGATTTAGGTGTCATCAGCATACTGATAACACCTGCTCCAAATCCCCTGATGATCTCTCCCAGTGGTTTCATGTAGATGTTAAAGAGCATTGGAGAAAGTATGGAGCCTTGAAGGACACAATAAAGCTCAGATTTCGAAGAGCAACAGTCTCCCCTCTTCCAGATACCATCTGGAATCTGTCCGAGAGGTAGGAGCAGAACCACTGTAAAATAGTGCCCCCCACCCACAACACCCTCAGACGTTCCAGAAGGATACTATGGTCGATAGTATCGAAAGTCACCGAGAGGTTCAAAAGGACCAACAGAGTCACACTTCCTCTGTCAATTGCCAATTGGAGATCATCCATCAGGCCAACCAAGGCAGTCTCCACCCCATAGCCCACCCGAAAACTAGTTTGAAATGGGTCTAGATAATCCATTTCCTCCAACACCGCCTGGAGCTGAGAGGCCCCCACCCTCTCAATTACCTTGCCCAGCCATGGGAGGCTGAGAACAGGCCTATAGTTGCTTAACTCTGAGGGATCTAATGCAGGCTTCTTAAGAAGAGGTCTAATAATTGCCTCCTTAAAACAAGGAGGCATCCTGCCCTCCCTCGGAGAAGCATTTATGATTTCTACCAGGCCTCCTACAACAGCCTCCCTGCTAGATAGAACAAGCCATGTTGGACAAGGGACAAGAGAACAAGTGGTAGGCCTCACCGCTCCAAGCAGCTTGTCCATGTCCTCAGGAGTCACAAACTGAAACCGATCCAGTCAAACCACATAAGAGGAGTTGTCGGACACATCCAATTCAGACATTGAATTAATTGTGGAGTCTCTGTCTAAGTCAGCCCGAATCCGAAAGATTTTATCTACAAAAAACATATTTTATCTACAGATAAACAGATTTTATCTACAAAAAACATATCTTCAAACATATTGCAGTGGGTAACTGATGGCTCCAAATTCTGATTCAAGGAAGGGGGGGCACTTACTAGCCCCCTCACAACCCTGAACAACTCCACTGGATGTGAACTCGCAGATGCAATACGGGCAGAAAAGAACCGCTTCTTTGCCACACGTATTGGCTGAGCATAGATCTTTAAATGTGCTCTATGTCGTAATCTGTCGGATTCAAGTCGAATCTTTCTCAACTTGCGCTCCGGTCACCTACCTTGCCACTTCTGCCCCCGTAGATCTTCCATATACCAAGGGGTCTGTTTTGAAGCAGGTCGGAGGGGACGCTTAGGAGCAGTCGTGTCTACTGCGCTGGTGAGCATGTTATTCCAGTTTTGCACCAGGGCATCAACAGGATCACCAGCAGAGCCAACATTAAATCCCTTCAAGGCTTCTTGGAATCCTATTGGATCCAATAACCTCTTTGGGCAGACCATTCTAATAGGCCCCTCACCCCTGCAGAGATGGAAAGTGGTTGTAAGCCTAACCTTATCCAGATGGTGGTCCGTCCATGACAATGGGGAACTCACAGGAGTCCCCACCCACGGAACACCACCCTGATCAGAGTAAAAGACCAAATCAAGCGTGTGACCTGCAATGTGCATCGGTCCGGAGACCGCTTGGGATAGGCCCATAGTTGTCATGGCCGCTATGAACTCCTGAGCTGCCCCAGACAAATTGGTCCCGAAGCAAACACTGAAGTCCCCCAGCACCAAAAGTCTGTGAGACTCCAACCCAAGTTCCGCAACCAAGTCCGTGAGCTCAGTAAGGGATTCCATCGGGCAGCAGGGCAATCGGTACACCAACAGAAGTCCCAGTCTATCCCTGGTCCCCAAACTTAGGTACACACATTCAATATGGTCAGATACCTCGACAGGGACCCTGGTAAGGGTGATCTTATCCTTATAGACAACAGCCACTCCACATCCCCACCCACGTCCCCTCACCTGGTCCTCTAAAGAATAACGTGGAGGAAGAAGCTGGGACCAGACTGGGCCACCAGCCTCCCTCAGGCAAGTCTTGGTGATACACACCAGGTCAGCCCCTTCATCCATAATCAAATCATGGATGACCTCGGGTTTATTTTGGACCGACCTGGCATTTCAGAGGAGCAAGGTAAGGCTATGTGAGTTGTTAGCAGTGCTCCCCAGGTTCATAGAGCTGGCAGGACAGCCGGAAGGGGAGACAGCTATTAAATTTCTGACTACGATTCCCCTGGAACGGCCTGCTGACCTGCCAACGTTACTTCTTCTATTCCCGAACAACACCGGAATAGCTGCCCCACATTCAACCAAGGCGCCCCCTGTCTGCCCATCTCTAGATGAACCCAAACACATAACTACTTCAACCCAATCTCACCAACAGTGAAGTGAGGAAGAATCTTCTCTAGCTGTTCAAGTTAGTATGTTGCCCCCAGCCCTCAGTCCCTCCTCCAAAGGCTGCCTCCAAATATTCACCAAACAAAATGGCTGAACAAGCCACACAAAGCAAACTAAGCTTAAATACAAAACACAAATTCTGATTGGTTAATATATTTATGAGATTAAGTTACACAATCCCATATTTGAGCCAGCACAGCATAGTGATTAGAGTGTTGGACAAGGACCAGGAAGACCCAAGTTTAAATCCCCATTCAACCATGAAACTCACTGGGTGACTCTGGGCCAGTCATGTAGTTCTCAGCATAACCTACCTCTCAGGATTGTTGTGAGGATAAAAATAACCATACACCGCTCTGAGCTCCTTGGAGGAAGAGTAGGATACAAGTGTACAAATAAATAAATAAATAAATAAATAAATAAATAAATAAATAAATGAAATTATGCTATTAAAATTTGCTGGTATGTTTTGCATATACTTATCGTACAGTCCCATAACATTAGAGTAAAATCAATTTTAAAAAAACACCCGAAAATACCATGCATAATATGGACAAAATGGAGGAAGCTACCATTAGCTTTAGATTCATGTGGCACAATAGTACTGGAATAGAGAAAAGTATGGTGAAGGTCCACTCTGGTACATGATTTCTGTAATGTATCTTTTAAAGAATTTTAGTGAATCTGATTGATTGATTGATTGATTGATTAAGTGCTTTCAAGTCAGTGTTGACTCTTAGCAACCACACAGGTAGATTATCTCCAGGATGATTTGTCTTCAACTTGGCCTTTTAGTTCTCTCAGTGGTCCATCCACCTTGTTGCTGATCATCTTCTTTTACCTTCAACTTTCCCCAGCATTATGGATCTTCACATAATGTGTCCGAAGTACGATAGTTTGAGCCTGATCATTTGTGTCTCGAGTGAAAATTCTGGATTGATTTGTTCTATGATCCATTGTTTGTTTTCCTGTTCAAAAGCGTCAGTACTTATTCTGTCCCGCAAAAACTTATTGGTTTGAATGTTTCATCGACACTCTCATCATATTACATCGAACTCAACTTATATTATATCAAACTCAAAGTTCAATGATACAAGTGAATGGATTTTTTTTAACTCCTTGATATTCTTCCAAAACACTACTCATGCCCATTCCATTCAGAGGAGACTACTTTGAACAGATAAAGCTATTCACATGGAGTCAGACCATTGGTCCATCTATTCCAATACTACATATCTTCCTCCAGGTTTGTTAATGTCTGTCATGATGGGCAAGAAAGCCCACACAAAGGATAAGATAGATGTGCTGGTTTGGTGGTGACCAGGGCCTGGATTCCACAACCCCCACCCCCAATATATTTTAAAATTTCATGCCATTAAAATTTCCAGGACTGCTTTCAATAATCACCTGAAGATTAATGCTCATCTCTAGAGATTCCAGGCCAATCATGGAGGGTTGGTAATCCCTATAATTGCCAAGGATACAGCAGGGGCAGGCAAGGGAGTGAACAGGGTTACCAGAGAGTAAGGTTGGAGACTGGAATTGGAGCAAGGCTGGAGTTAGATAGCAGAGAGGAGAGCTGGAGCAGCAGACTAGGGGAACAGATTTTCCATGTTGAGTTGTTGTACTAGCAAGGGTTTGGACAGATGCAAGTGAAGAGTGGATATAGGAGCAGGCAACTCCTCCCCTTCCTGGAAATTGGACTTTATCCAATTTCTGCACCTACATGTGTTTCCTCTACTTCATGAGTAAGTTAGTGAGTAAGAACATAGGAAGCTGCCATATACTGAGTCAGACCATTGGTCTACCTAGCTCAGTATTGTCTTCACAGACTGGCAGTTCTCCAAGGTTTCAGGCAGGAATCTCTCTCAGTCCTATCTTGGAGATGGCAGGGAAGGAACTTGGAACCTTCTGCTCTTCCCAGAGCAGCTCCATCCCCTAAGGGGAATCTCTTACAATGCTCACACATCAAGTCTCCCATTCATAAGCAACCAGGGCAGACCCTGATTATCTAAGGGGACAAGTCATGCTTGCTAACACAAGACCAGCTCTCCTCTCCTTCCAAGCTCATTGGAAGTGGGGCCTCAAGCAGCCAGGCAGAAATTTATCCACCATTTCTGGATGTTGGTCTGGATCTGGCATTGTCATTGATCTTGAGCTACCAGGGATGAATCAGAAGGGCCTTGAGTAGGGTCTAGGCTCCTCCAAGATCTCAGACTCCTCCTGCAGCACCAAGTATGGCTTTTCTTCCAGAACTGAGTAGGGATGTGCACGAACCTGTTTGAAGGCCCTTTTATGGGCCTATGAACAGATTTGAAAGACTGGTGGTGTGACAGGTTCGAAGGTGGGGGAATACCTTTAAGAACTGGGGGGGTTGCACTTACCCCCCCCCCCCACACACACACACATTTCCCCTGCCAGTGCTGCAGTGTAAGAGGGTCCAGTGAGGTGGCATTGTACCTCCCTGCTGCCCCGTTGCCTCCTCAGACCAGAAGTGATTAGAAGTACCTGGCACCCGTGTGAATGTTGGGTATGCATGTGAACACACCCATAGTGTGCATGCATGCCGGGTACTTCCAGTGGGGAAACACGCCAGTGGAGGAAACGCAGTGGGGGGCTAAGTGCACTTCTCCTGTCCTTAAGGGTATCTCCCTCCCAGCCGCCACCACTGGTTCCGTACACATCCCTAGAACTGAGGTTACTCAGGGATTATCGTCATTGCCAGTGGCTCCTGCAGGGATCATAAGAACATAAGAACAGCCCTGCTGGATCAGGCCCAAGGCCCATCTAGTCCAGCATCCTGTTTCACACAGTGGCCCACCAAATCCGACTGGAAGGTATGCCCTCTCTCCTGCTGTTACTCCCCTGAAACTGGTATTCAGAGGCATCCTGCCTCTGAGGCTATAGGTGACTCATAGCCCTCCAACTAGTAGCTGCTGATAGACCTCTCCTCCATGAAGTTATCCAAACCCCTCTTCAAGCCATCCAACTAGTAGCCAATACCATATCTTGTGGCAGAGAATTCCACAAGTTGATTATGTGTTGTGTGAAAAAGTACTTCCGTTTGTTGGACCTAAATTTCTTGGCAACCCATTTCATGGGTTCTAGAGTTATGAGAGAGAAATTTCTCTCTATCAATTTTCTCTACATCATGCATGATTTTATAGACCTCTATCATGTCTCCCCATAGCTGTCTTTTTTTAAAACTAAAGAGCCCCAGGTGTTGTAGCCTTGCCTCATAAGGAAGGTGCACTAGGCCCCTGGTCATCTTGGTTGCCCTCTTCTGCACCTTTTCGAGTTCTGCAATGTCCTTTTTTAGATGTAGGGACCAGAATTGTACGCAGTACTCCAGGCGTGGCCGCACCATAGTCTTGTATAAGGGCATTATAATATTAGGTCACAACTACTTTTCTGTCTAAGGCATGTGCATGTGTGCACACTCACACATTTTCTGATGTCTACTCAGTTAAATTCATTATTTATGCATGTATGTATGTATGTATGTATTCAATTTCTATATCCCCCCCCTTCCAAAAATGGCTCAGGGCGGTTTACTTTAGATCCCATTCAAGTTAAATCAGGAATCAGGCCACACTTGGAATACATGTGCACACACACTGCCTTGATACTGCCACCAAGAACAAAACTCATTCTGCACATCGCACATAGATCAAAAGAATTATAGCGAACACTGGTCACAACTTTACCTTTACCTCTTCCTTATCAGTGGAAGCTTCTTTGATTTCTAGGTCTGCCTGACAGCTTGTATGCCATATTCTTGATTAAATAAATATTCTGTTTTGTCAAGGCTACATCTTTGTATGATAACAATAAATATAATTCATAATTCATAGGAAAAGATACCTTTTTGGTCATTTTTGTTAAGAATCTACTTGGATTATCTTTGTACTTAGTAATGTCAAAATAGTGTTTGATGGGTTCATTTCATCTTGAAGTCAAAGGGCAATTCTCAAAGGAAATATCTGCACATTTGCAAAAGGCCAGAGCACTAGCCTATTCTGAAATATGTGCTATAACTGTTTAAAAGATAGCTTAATTATAGGAGATATATATATATCTTTAGGAGAACAGAATATTCATGAAAAGATAGGCAATTGGTTGATGGTAGTTGCTCATCAGTGACATTTGATAAATGACCCACAAAATATTGGAACCTTAAAGCAAGTATTGATGCATGTGTGTCTAAATAGCTCTGTACGCTAAAGGGCTTAGATGTTATTCAGACTTCTTATCCTGTACTGACTATATTGCTCAGAGAGAAGCATGAATCTTTGTCACCTATAAAGTTAACATATTAAGTTTTCTCTACTGAGATCACAATACTGCGCATTCATACACAGTATTGTAAAAGCAGTGTAGTGTGTGTAAAATCTTGTCTGTTGCTCCCTCTTAGCTGCTCTGGTTCTGAAGGCCCATATATATTAGCAAAATGCAGGGTAGGCACTACAGATGCAAACAAACTATGCAAAATGTGGACTTTTGCCAGATAATGTTGTGGCTATACACTGATGTTAGCTGTGACATCAGATCATCTGGGTCAGGGCCTGATCAATCCAATTGGGCTTTAATAGCCTTTTAGGCTTTGGCGTGTGCTAAAATTGTCACAGTGCTTGACAGAAGTGAGCCTTGTGAAAACATTCATGCTGAAAAGGAGATCCTGCCCATGCTGAAGGAAGAGGTCCAGTTCAACTAAGCAGGATAGTTGCATTTGGACATGAAGGCAATAGCACTGCACATGAGCATCCAGGGCAGCTTGGCATCACAGAAGTCCCCATATGTCACAGCTTCCCTATGTTATGACAGCCACCATCCAAGAGCTAAAGATTCTTCATCAGCCTTTATGCCACAAATATAGCCCTCCTGGTCACTCCCCCCCCCACACCTTTTGTAAGTAATGTGAACTGTAGGTTGTGAGGAGTTCTCCATTTGTAGCATAAAGACCACAGCAGGGTCCTGAATATCCAGTGACTAGAGATAATGTCATCACCTCAGGCTAGGATGTGGAAACAGTTTGGTTCTAATATGAACTCTGGATTAACTTTCTGAAAATACAGTGGGTGTCTAGAATATTAATCCATTATTTCAGATTGGTTTCCATTCAGAACTGGCGGGATCCTGGCCTGTCCTAGGAGGTTACCAAAAACAGAATGCTAGTATAAACTATTGATAAGGAACATGGTACTTCATACTCCTCACCCTCCTGACCCCCTGGTACTGAAATGTATTGTGATAACCAAACAGAAACACACTTTTTTTTCCCTTAAACAGTTATGTGCTAACTGTCCCTGCTAACTGGGCAATGAGGCATTTTTTCAAGTGGCACTCGTATATATGGCAGAGGGAGAGCAACTGCCCCTATTCAGTCGAGCATAGTAGTAGTAGTAGTAGTAGTAGCAGCAGCAGCAGCAGCAGCAGCAGCATATCTCCAGTGGCTGTTGCTGGTTTCCCCTTGTGTTTCTTTTCAGATTGTGAGCCCCTTTGGGCCAGGAATAAATCTTTAAATTCCTTTTGCTACGCAAACCATTTTGTGATTTCTTTTTTTCCTTTTTTTAAAAAGAAGTATAACAAAATTAAAACTAAGTTCTAAATGCAAAGGTAGCCACAGTATAAGTAGTCATCATTCTAAGACATCTGCTATACTTTTAAATAGTTGGAGGGGATAAAAGGAAAGTATGCATTTATAATTGAAAATATGACTAATGGCAAAATAAAATCTTGAAAATAAGCAGCATAGGAGGCAAAAACAACCTTGAGAAATATACACATTCTCTGGAGGTGTGGATTATATAACAACATAAGAACAGCCCTGCTGGGTCAGGCCCAAGGCCCATCTAGACCAGCATCCTGTTTCACACAGTGGCCCACCAGATGCCGCTGGATGCCTACAGGCAGGAGTTGAGGGCATGCCCTCTCTCCTGCTGTTACTCCCCTGAAACTGGTACTCAGAGGCATCCTGCCTTTGAGGCTGGAGGTGGTCTTTAGCCCTCCAACTAGTAGCCAATGATAGAACTCTCCTCCATTAAGTTATCCAAACCCCTCCTAAGGCCATCCAGGTTGTTGGCTGTCACCACATCTCGTGGCAGAGAATTCCACAAGATGATTATGTGTTGTGTGAAAAAGTACTTCTGTTTGTTGGTCCTAGATTTCCCGGCAATCAATTTCATGGGATGACCCCTGGTTCTAGTGTTATCTGAGAGGGAGAAGAATTCCTCTCTATCCACTTTCGCCACATCATGCATGATTTTATAGACAACTATCGTGTCTCCCCACAGTTGTCTTTTTTCTAAACTAAAGAGCCCAAGGTGTTGTAGCCTTGCCTCATATGAAAGGTGCTCTAGGCCCCGATCATCTTGGTTGCTCTCTTCCGCACCTTTTACAGTTCTACAATGTACTTTTTTAGATGTGGTGACCAGAATTGTACGCAGTACTCCAGGTGAGGCTGCACCATAATTTGTATAAGGGCAATATAATATTAGCCATTTTATTTTCAATCCTCTTCCTAATGATCCCTAGCATGTAATTGTCCTTTTCCACAGCTGCCACACATTTTGTCAACACTTTCAACGAGCTGTCCACCACAACGCCAAGATCCTTCTCCTGGTCAGTGTCTGACAGCTCAGATCCCACATCAGCATGTACCTGAAGTTGGGTTTTTTTGTCCCAATGTGCATCACTTTACACTTGCCAACACTGAACCGCATTTGCCATTTTGTCGCCCACTCACCCAGTTTGGAGAAATCCTTTTGGAGCTGTTCACAAGCCGTTTTGGATTTCACAACCCAATAGAGTTTGGTATCATCTGCAAATCTGGCCATTTCACTGCTTACTCCAACTTCTAGATCATTTATGAATAAATTAAAAAGCACAAGTCCGAGTACAGATCCCTGGGGGACCCCACTTCTTATTTCCCTCCATTGTGAAAACTCTCCATTTATACCTACCCTCTGTTTCCTGTCCTTCAACCAGTTAGCGATCCACACATGTACTTGTCCCTTTATCCCATGACTGCTAAGTTTCCTCAGGAGTCTCTGATGAGGAACCTTGTCAAAAGCTTTTTGGAAGTCCAGGTAGACTATGTCAACTAGATCACCTTGATCCACACACTTGTTGACACTCTCAAAGAACTCCAAAAAGTTTGTGAGGCAAGATTTACCTTTATGGAAGCCATGCTGGTTCACTCTCAGCAGGGCCTGTTCATCTCTGTGCTTTACAATTTTATCTTTGAGGATGCTTTCCATCAATTTACCTGGAACGGACGTTAAGTTAACCAGCCTGTAATTTCCCAGATCGCCCCTTGGATCCCTTTTTGAAAATCAGTGTTACATTTGCTACTTTCCAGTCCTCCAGTACAGAGCCCGATTACAGGGATGTTATATATTTTAGCAAGGAGGTCTTCAATTTCACATTTGAATTCTTTGAGGACTCTTGGATGGATCCCATCTGGCTCTGGCGATTTGTTACTTTTCAGTTTTTTCAGACAGTTTAGAACATAATCTCTTGTCACTTCTATCTGACTATCTCTTGTCACTTGTCATCATCTTATCATCATCCCTTGTCACTTCTGTCATCTCTTGTCACTTCTATTTGACTCAGTTCTTTAGCCTCCATCCCCGAAAAGCCTGGTTCAGGAACAAATATATGCTCAGTATCCTCTGCCATGAAGATGGAGGCAAAGAACTCATTTTGCTTCTCTGCAACCTTCATATCCTCCATATCCTCTGAAACCACCATATCCTCTTTAATAATCCCTTTCACTCCCTCATTGTCTAATGGTCCAATTGCCTCCCTCGCAGGTTTCCTGCTTCTGATGTAAAGTTTTTGTTATTCCCCTTGATAATTATAGCTAAATTTTTCCCTCACATTTCTTTTGCTGGAAAGAAATTTACCTTATGCTGAGCTAAAAGATGGTGACCTGATAATTTCTTCTCCCTCCCTCCCTAGATAGATAGATAGATAGCATGTGTGCATTGTTTCCTCTTCTAAATGTAGCATGTTACTCCTGTGCAATTTTGCCTCTGGCTTTATAGATCCAGTCATCTCACAGGCAAATAAGTAACTCACTTTCCTCCAACAAGAATAATGTTCCAAGGCACAGCCCTCAGGAAATAGAAATGTGTTTTATAAAACCTCCACTTCAGCAGTCTGGTCCCTGTTGAGCATTCCTGTAAAGTAAACAAACAGGATGCAAATTTGTCATGCCTTGAATGATAATTGCTGTTGAAGGGACAGAGATGCTCTTTATGCCTCCCAAGTGTGGATTGTGGCTCTTTTGCTTTCTTTCTCTTTCATGTAAAATGGGAATGTGTAAGTGGAGGGCATATCACAGAAACTGGCAATGGGGGGAGGCGGGGAGAGATGAAAACATTGTACAGTACTTGTCAGTTGTTTTCTGACTCAAAAAGCAATAAGAGTTTAAAACCATGAGCAGAACAAGTTTATATGCAGATGGCTTCGCTACTGATGATATTTGTGTGCATATGTGTACATGATTTGCATTCCCTGACTTGCAAACCAGTCAAATCAGCAGTGCTACAGTATACCACAATACTTCTGCTCTGTACACTGAGAACCTCAGAAATGGCCAGCACTGGAGCCCTCTTCAGGCATTTTAAACTCAGGTATGTTATACCCAGGCAGACAACAAAGAGGAGCACACCAGCTAACCTCACGCACAAAGATCCAAATGCTCCACTACCATGCCCTCCAGTGTTTCCTGATTCAGTGACTGACATCTAGATTAACAATGCATATGGGAAGGGACAATTTTCACCACTCTTCCCTTCCCTCTGAAGCCTACTATGCCTCCCAAAAATATGTCCCTGAGGGCCACACAGTCCTCAGGCACACATATTTGACATGCACGGTCGGCTTCAGAGGAAAGAGGAGATTGGTAGAAATTTCCCCTTCTGTGTAGCACCAGTGCAGCAATCATCTGGATGTCCGCCACTGTTTGGGGCTATTCTGACAATCGGCAAAAATCGGGCTAGGAGATCCTAGCCCGATTTTTGCCAATCGTAGGAACGACTGGGCTTGCAGCCAAGCCCGGTGGTTCTAGAGCAGATAACCTGCTCAAGAACCCCTGCCTTAAAACCAAGTTTGCAGAGCGAGCGCTCCACAAACCTGGTTTTACTAATCGTGAGTAGCCACGGCACAGCTTCGCGCCATGCCTACTCATGAGGAAATCCCCGGAGGGGAAGCAAAAAGCCACCTCCCAGCTCCGGGGGTCTTGCCAGCATGCCCTGTGCGCTCGCTTAGCCCGCTCTTCCCACTCACCGCCCCAAACCGGTTTTCACGGATCGTGAGACGCGGTCCTTTGTCTAGATCCGGAGCCCTTGGTCATTCCAGGGTTCTGAATCACATGAAGGATATGTCCCCGACCCCAGCACATTTTCAGGGAATGGTGTACTGCAGGAGGCAGGGGGCATAATATGGAGTGTATTGACACTGCAGGGCATAGCTGGCTAGCACACCTCCATTCATTGTACAACAGACAAGTATTTAGATCACCTGAAGATGGCTCAAGGCCTGAGGCTTACAAAAAAACACCTGGTGTGGAGAGTTTTAGTGTCTCAGGTTCCATCATTGTAGCAAAGACCACACCTTGCTTCTTTATTCTCTGCATTGCCAGATTTCCATTTGGAAATTCTTGCAGAGTAACTTCAAAATCGTCAATGTTTGCTTGAATTCCTGTGAATGCAATCTTTCCTGAAAGTGACAGAGAAAAACCTGTAGAACAAACATCTTAACAAAGGCAGATAGGTTGGAATCAAACAAAAAGCTAGCTATTGTGCAGTATATTGGACGCCAAAACAATGTAATAACTGGCTTTCAGCCAAGAATTCCTCAATTCAAATCTCACCTCAGCCCTGAATAGCTGAGATGATCATGTGAAGCACTTGAAGACTTAGGCAGAATTTGGATGACACAATGCTGCCTTCAAATCTGAGATTTCAGCAGCAAATTTCACTACAAACTGGTTGTGCAAATTACGGTTTGGGGTCAAAAACCTCAGGGCACTTTCATGAGGAAACCATGGTTTCACACATTTAGATTACTACAAAACCAAACCTCTGGCACGGTTACCTCTGGTTTGCCATTATGTCTGAAGGTAGCCTTAGGAAAGTAAGCAAATTGGAAAAGGAGAAAGGGGAAATATGTAGATCCCACTCATTCACTCCATGGCAGCCTATCTCAAAGACAACTCTTTATTCTGGAGTGGGCTTGAGAGCCTTGTTACCACATTTGCTCAGCAAGGACATATGTAGATGTGTAGTGGATTTGGGGGGGGGGGGAGACTCAGTGAATGAAACAGCCAGAACTGATGGGATGAATCAAGTTCTTGTACAAAAGGTGTGAGAAAGCATGTGTTCTTGTACCTTATGTGGAGACCTTGCATTCTTGTACATACAGTACACAACAAATTTTGCACATATGCCAACACTGTTCTTTCCAGATTGCTCTCTGCCTTTCTAGTACAGTATGACTATTCTGTTGATTGAGCTTGCAATTACTTGTTTGTTTGTTTGAATCCTGGCTAGGATCAAGGAATAGATCCATCAAAAGTATTAAAGATATAAAAACAAATATAGAAATATAAATTCTTGAAGCAGAAATCCAAGTGCCAGTACTAACAGCTGCATATAGTCTTTGCTTGCATTGGAATAATCATTTAAAAAGCACTTTTTTGCTGCTGGATCATACATAAAACACTGGGAAATTCTGAGGCCCTGAAGAGGGGAAAGTGTTTTAATTTCATGGCCTTGGTTTCTCTTTCTCCATGAAAAACAATGAGCATTTGGAGAAAATTTGAAATTTATTATACAATACTTGTTTAACAAAGCAAAACTTACTTTGCTACTTTAAGAACATGAAATATATTACAGATAATGCAGTAAGCACCTAAAATTGTACAATACGGTACACATATTAAAAATCATCTCAGTGCAACCTGTTATGGACTAGTACTCACAGATTATCACAGTATTCAGCATGCATTCCCCTTTAGCGTCATGTAATCAATCAGATTCAAAATCTTCACCGATCAGGAGTTTTAAACTGGGAAATAGGCTGCTGCTTCTAGTGCCACCAGCCTCAGTTCTGCTCATGATGAGCCTAGTTTAGATTGCCTGTTGCTATGGCATTGTTAGCAATTCATTGTAGCTAAAGGCTCAGTGTTCAGAATAATGGATACTAAACTATATACGTTCAGTTGCCTAGACATCTTTGAAGCAGGACCATCTATCCACCATCCTACCAAGTCAAAAACAATGCAGATCACAGCATGCCACAGGCGGAGAACAAGTACACTGCAGAAAAGTGCTTGTAGAACTAATAGCTTCAGATTCCTCAAGGAAGGGGGGGGGGAACCCACACACTGCAGGCAAATCAGGTCCACTTCTCCTCAGAAGCAGTACACCTGGCTCAGACTAGACAACTTTCTTATCGAAATCCATGCTAGAAAACCTTTTTTTAAAAAGGAAAGAAATCCATTTCGACAATGAATTTACAGCATCTTAAACTATTTTCATTCAAGAGTTCATAGTAAATTCTTTTCACTCAAAATAAACCTTCAATTTCTCCTCAGTTTTCTCTTTTTCTCTCAGGTTTCCTCTGACTCTTATGGCTGTGGCCATATTAATAGCTCAAACATCAGGCAATTGCTTAAGGAGCAAAATTTTCAGATAGTCCAATAGGCAAAACATATGGCTAAGTTTGCAGAAGTGCTTTGTGTAATAATGATAGTAGGAACTAACATGTTCTACAAGTGGGTGCACTGAGGAAAGCAATTCTGGAAAACACCATCAGAGAACTGAAAGCTGAGACAGCCGCCATTTTGAGCTGATGTAAGAAGTGCACTGTGTTAAGTTAAGCCTGTTTGTTCTGCACTTCAGTGTCCTGACCCATGGCATAATTTTATAATGTGTGCAGTAGCAAATATTACAATTATGTTTCCTTTGTCTTTCTAAAAAATAAATTCCTTTTGTTCCTGTCACCTCTGCAGTTTTGGAGAGGCTGATTTGATAGTGGTATTTGTTGATATGTTAGTGCCTACATATGAAAGAGCTGTTGTACAGCCAGATTGAGATGTTTTACTCTAAGATTGATTTGAGATGTTGGCAAAGTTCTTGAGGCTCAGGCCTGGGAAAAATTTTGGCAGCTCAGCAAAACCACACACACATATGAGGGGTGAACTTAATGAGCCTTGAGAATTCTTCTGAGCTTGAAGACCTTGGAGAAATGTTCCATACACAACCCCTCACCGTTTCATCATCCCACCCCACAATGTTCCAAGAGTAAAGTGATGGTGCTGTCACATGGGTACTCAAAGGCTTTCTTCTTCTTCTTCTTCTTCTTCTTCTTCTTCTTCTTCTTCTTCTTCTTCTTCCTCCTCCTCCTCCTCCTCCTCCTCCTCCTCCTCCTCCTCCTCCAATTATTGCTATGTTGCCCAATTCTGCAGAGCACCAAAGCAAGGGTACAATGGCCCTTGGATTGTGGAGTCTTCCCAAGGCCTACTGCAATGCAAATACATTGCTGTAGTCAGGCACGCAGCCAGCTGCATGGTGGCCTGGATCCAGCTCCGCCTGGCGGCCCCTCAAGCAAAGTCCCATGAGCATGACATCACACACACGGGACGTGGCTCAGGCTCCATAAGAGCCCTGAGGGAACTCTACACCCTGCCCCTTGGCTCCAATGAGCCCCAAGCCAGCTCTGCCCTTTCATTTCAGGCAGCATTTGCTTCCTGAAATCCTCTATTTCCCTTTCTCTCCCTCTAGCAAGGGAGCACTGAAAATGACAGTGCAGAGCTTGCTCAGGCTCTCCGGAGCTCGAGGCCACATGCCCTTAGCATGTGACATCACATGCAAAGGCGGTGTGGCCTCAAACTCCAGAGAGCCCGAGCCAGGTCTGCCCTGTCATTTCAGGCAGCACTTGCTGCCTGGAAGCACCTATTTCCCTTTCTCTCCCTCGATGGAGGGAGAGAAAGGGAAATAGAGGCTTTCAGGCCGCATACGCAGCCTGAAATGACAGGGCAGAGCTGGCTCAGGGCTCCCCGGAGCCTAGGCAATGAGCAGGGGGAATTCGCTTGGGGCTCTTATGGAGCCCTAGCCATGTCCCCCTGTGGGCTTTGGCGGCCCTTCCCATTGGTGGCCCAGGTTCCTTGAACTTGTTCGCATAATGGTAGCTCCGCCCCTGGCTGTAGCCATAGAGAAGACTCTAAATCCAAGGGGCCACTATGCCTTTGTTCTGGTGATCTCCTGAAGAGGGCATAAGAATGACAATGTGGGGGGTGGGGGGCTTTTAGTCCCTGGGTGGCTGCTCCACTGCCTCTTTTCTCGTGGTGTGCTGAGCCGAGGAAGAACAAAAGATTCCCTCCTCTCCGAACAATGCTTTTGCTTCTCTTGCTGCTCCAGGGCTGCCAATACTGGCAAGGAAAGGGGGAGGAGCTGGCAGGGAGGAGAGCGTCTCTGACCTGGCTCAAAATGGCTCAGCAAGTGATCTGAGTTCTGGTAACATGGATCATTTCCAAGAAATTCTGAAGTGAGCTCAGAAGAGTTTGCCCTTCACCTTTTGTTTTATGTAATCAAGTAGGCTTCAGGGACTGTAGCAAAAATAATTCACTGGTGGAGGAAGAGGGATAGGGAGAGAGGGATTTCTGCACTGAGTCTGTGCCTTCCACTCTCTCCACATGAGGCACCATCTCTCACCCTCAGCCCCACCTCTACTGCAAATGAGGTAGGAGTTGTATGTCTCCTGACTATACCCTCTGAAGCCAATAGCAAATTATTGCAGAGAGAATGGCATCATCCCATAAATGTCCCATCCCATAAAGAAATGATTTATTTAATGTGATGTAAAAAGAACATCATCGTCATTATCATCTTTTTCACAAAGATGGGCAAGCTCCATTGTTTTGATGTGGTCTGTGCTACAGATGATCAGTGGTACACAGAAATGTTTTAAATAAAATATTCACTGTATTCTGGTAAAATTGGATGAAAAACTGTTTTTAGCCTGGAGAAACTGAAGCTAGCAAAACGAAAAACTACATGTTGAGACAGTCTCAGTGGATTGGCAGGCATTCCTGAAAAATTACCAGATATTTTGGCTTTATTAAATAGCCTTAAGTTATCTTTGAAAAGTCAAGAACAAAGAGCTGGGGAAATAGAAGGGAAAAATTGCCACTGTTTAAAACTAATATCCTGTTCTGAGACCAGCAGGCAAAAGTGGTTGGGAATCCCTTCCTAATGTCTACTCTTCCCTGGAAGCAATGCAAAATAATGTATGATCACAAATGTCTGAAGCCAGTTTTATAGCAATAAAAAACATACAATATAGGCTTGAGCCCTTTATATTGAGTATTTTCAAAAAGAATCTTATGATGTGAAAATATCCAGAAACCTTAAAAAGCTTAAAGCAAAGACTCCCAACAATCTTCCCCCAAAGTTCCCTTTTCAACTGTGCCAGGTGCCAGCATTCCAAAACCAGCAACAGCCTCATTTTTTGGAAATCTAATTTGGCAGCCATCCTTATGGACAAAGCATCCCATCTGCACACATACCATAGCACCATCTTTGACTGTATCAATTTTGAAATTTGAGCGGAAACATTCTCATGAGAAAACATTGCACCAACTCAGTTTGAAAGGCTCCATATTAGAAGCTCATCAGCACAGCTGACAGAGACACATTAAACATGTCTGGTATCCAGAGAGCTCTGCCAGTGGAAAATGCTTCTTTAGGCTTCTGTTTGAACATCAAGGACTCCTCCTGTGCTGCTCTTATTAACATCATAACTCAAGGAGCTTTCCCTTGTCTGCAGAAAAGCATTCAGCAAACTGTAGAGGCTGTGGCAGGCCACCGCTGAGTCTATGGCTTTGGTTTTAACAGCGTCATGATCAATATTTAAAGAGGATCCACAATGCACCTCTCTCTTTCCAGCTGCTGCCTTGAGATAAAAATGGGGGAGCTAATCTGAGCTTCATTAAAGGTGACCCTGAACCCTCCCATGTTTTTCAGTGGTGGGACCTTAGCAACATAAATAAGTTCTGTGGCAGGCTACAACTGGAATGAAAAGCATCCCTTGAAAAGCTCATTTATAGCAACAATTCTCACATATAAAGCAACTCCAGTATTCCCAAATGTCGCTTGTGTAACTGTCTCCACACCCAACCTTAGAATCCTGCTCCAAATAATAGTGTGTACCAGCTGTTCCAGTTGAAAAGTCCAATGTTTTAGGACTTTAATAACCAACTGGTTCATTGTATTGCAAAAGAGAACTATAATTAGCTCATGAATTCATAATTTTGGACCCTTCTGGCAGTGTTCTTATAGATCTGGTTGCTCATTTCGAATTTGGAAAATTTATGTGTCTTCACAGAGCCTGTAAGAGAGACTTGGAAGATGCCCAGGACACTGTCTGTTCAAAGAGTCCACTTCATTCATACAGTTTTCCTTACTTAGGCTTTCAGACAGGGTAATCCTAGGGTAAAAAAAAAGGAAGGATTCTTGTATTGCATTACCTTGGAGTAAAAACAGTCAATGAGTGAAGAGTAGGAGCCCTCAATAATTTGGGGCAGCATGAAAGTATAAGAAGTGATGATAGAGTTTACAGAATAGGTATTGTGTAATTTATTTTTATTTTTATTTTATTTATTTTTACATTTTTATACCGCCTTTCGTTAAAAGAAAACCCCAAGGCGGTTTACAAAAATTAAAAACATACAATAAAAAGCAGTAAAAACAACAAGCTAAAAACAAGCATAAACACAGACAACAGATAAAAACACACAAGAACAGCAGTAAAAAACGATTATGTAAAAGCCTGGGTAAAAAGCCAAGTCTTTAAAAGCTTTCTAAAAGCTGTGATGGAGTCCAAGGAATGAATGGCCACCGGGAGAGCATTCCAGAGTCTAGGAGCAGCAACAGAGAAGGCCCTGTCTTGAGTGCACGACAGCCGGGCCTCCCTCATTGTCGGCACCCGGAGCAGGGCCCCCTCAGATGTCCTAGTCAAGCGGGCAGCAACCCTTGGGAGCAGGCGGTCCCTCAAATACCCCGGGCCCAAACCGTGTAGGGCTTTAAAGGTCAAAACCAGCACCTTGAATTGGACCCGGAAACAAATCGGAAGCCAGTGCACCTCTTTCAAAATGGGGGTGATATGTTCCCAACGGGCAGCTCCGGATAAGACCCTCGCTGCCGCATTTTGCACTAGCTGCAGTTTCCGGATATTCTTCAAGGGCAGCCCCACATAGAGCGCGTTACAGTAATCCAGCCACGACGTGACTAAGGCATGGGTAACCGTGGCCAGATCTGCCTTCTCGAGAAAGGGACGCAGCTGGCGCACCAGCCGAAGCTGTGCAAAGGCACCCCTGGCCACCGCCTCCACCTGAGCCTCCAAAAGCAGAGCCAGGTCCAGTAGTATCCCCAAGCTGCGTACTTGCTCCTTCAAGGGGAGTGCAGCCCCATCCAGAACCGGTAAAATCTCCTCATCCCGATTGGCTCTCCTACTGACCAACAGTACCTCCGTCTTATCTGGATTCAATTTCAGTTTGTTAGCCCACATCCAACCCATCACGGCCTCCAGCCCCCGATTCAGGACATCCACCGCCTCCCTAGGATCAGATGACAAGGAGAGATAGAGCTGAGTGTCATCCGCATATTGCTGACACCTCAGTCCAAATCCCCGGATGGTATAATAGGTAATACCTATTAAAATAAATTAAAATAAAATAACAGCCTCTGAGCATTGCTTCTGGTGGTTGTATATGTGATTCTATGTTGGATCTGTTAAAAAATATCACTAGTAATGCAGTGGTTGAGACTAGAGGGAATATGGGGGATCTTCTGAAGGTGCTGCAGTTCCTACTAAGTTTGTGCCTTGATCCTCCCCACCATCAGGTACTATTTTAGTCAAGAGTCTGTCTTGAACTATAAGCCTCTGTTGTGAGCTGAAGCGCTCTTGTCAATGGTTCTCAGCTGGTGGTCTACCCCTTTTTTGACTCTATGACCTATTCTCTATCCAGTGTGTCTATCCAAGTGGTCTTGCATCTTGTTCAGCTGCTCAAGATGTCTACCTCTGTGTTGATGGTGGGGTGGGGAGTGTTGAAACCTCTGAAGAGTTTTCACATCTTCCATTTAGATTTGTAAAGAGGTGTTACATTGTGTATCCTGTAAACTAATAATGGGAAAGAAGAATTGTGTCAGCTCTTCAGAAGGAGGGATAGTTATCCTACAGCAAAAGGGGGGGAAAGCCTGAACATTTCATATCCCCTAAAGAAATTTCCCAAAATTTAGTGTATTCGGTTCCTGTTAATAATAGATGTGATGTATTGACTGCAATCTGTTCTAGACCTGTGAAAGAATCCAGCTTGACTGAAGATTTAAGAGAGAAAATATATCCTCGGGTAAATGAGTCAAATGATTTAATATAATCATATAATTTAATTGACAGTATCCAGGCAGAGCAGAACACAATAATCTGCTTTATGTTTACTGGTTGTTCTGTTGTCAAGCTGGACATCCTTCCTCAGAGATGCAATAGAGGACAGCTTTGAATGTCCTTTTAAAAAAGTGCTCAAATAGGAAACATGACTGAGTACTGCTTCCCTGCCCCCCCTTTTCTATAAATTTGAAAAAAAGGAACTTGCACATTGTTCCCCTTGTACAGTTGTCAATTAGATACCAAAAATCTCATTTGGAGTTGTCAGTTCTTTATAGGAAATCTTGGGCCAGAGTACATAAATAAATGGCATTCTGGCATGATGGTCTTGAGTACATGCACAACTTGTGCACAATCTGAGCATTCACTCAGTGTTAAAATGGTAAATGGCCAGAATGCATTAAGATGAGATATAAGCTCCATTCAGACATTTACCGCCCAAACCCACTAATGGTTACAGCTCCAGAAGTGGGTAGGACGTCCTGCCCTGGAACCATCCTGCCCCCTCTCTCCAACTGTTCATGGTTACAGTACTACTCATCTGCAGAGGGACCTGCTGTAACTGTGACAGAAGACACTTCTGTGATTGGCAGCCTGTATCTCCCCTTCCCTCACCGTTACTGCTGGTCCATCTGTAGATGACTGCCACTGTTACCATTAGCAACTGGAGAAAGGCAGTGAGTGACAGCCCTGGGTGGAAAAATGTCTGAATGGGGCTATCATCCATTAGGGAGTCAATGTTGGTACACAGAATACCGAAGCTTCCACTGTAATGTATGAAACAGAGTCAAGGATTTTGGCTGTGTTGTGCTCTGTGAATTTGAATGTTCACAGATCTAAGCATCAGGGAAATAATATGAGCCCTGCTCCATACATTATATTAGAAGCTAGGGAAGTTTTGCCTACCACACTTTTTCCTCTTGATATAGAATTGCATTCCTCTTACATGCAATTCATTTGCCACCTAATGGCACAGTGAGGAAATGACTTGATCAGCAAACCAGAGGTTGCCAGTTCAAATCTCCACTGGTATGTTTCCCAAATTATGGGAAACACCTATATCAGGCAGCAGCGACATAGGAAGATGCTGAAAGGCATCATCTCATGCTTTGTGGGAAATGGCAATGGTAAACCCCTCCTGTATTCTACCAAAGACAACCACAAGGCTCTGTGGTCACCAGGAGCCGACACTGACTCAATGGCACACTTTGCAATAACATTCAAGGTTCACAAACATTTCTGCAGGGCAGACAAATGAGCTCTCTCATTTCTATCACTTCGCTCACTGATATTATGGTGATGTGGAGACTGAAGAGCAGGAGTGCAAGTCACTCATGCTTTCCCAATTCCTGGCAAAATACAAAGTGGCCTTACAGAGGAACAAGCAAAACAATTCACAGACTGTCTGCTTTATTCCAATGAATGGAGAATCAAAAGAGGTTCAGCATCTCTCCATAAAAATGGGAAGTGCTGCATATGATTGTACCCTGCCATCTTTTCCAGTGTTCAATGAATATTTTGAATAATTGTGGACTCTCATTTATAGAAGAACTCTTGTATTCTTTTTTTAAAAAGATTACTTTCACTCACTTGATATTTCAAAATGGTCTAGATTTTGCTATATCATAATTTCAGACATGCCTACTGACCTGTATCTAGTCACAGAGTGGATGCCTATCTGGCTCTCTCCCCTTAAGGAAACCCAATGATGTTAACTAGTCCTCAGCTTTTCAGTACAATACATGCATTTATCTTATAAAAACTAAGCCAGCTATGCTTCTGGCCAAGCCAAACGTTGATCTGTGATAGGTCAGGATCACATTTCTGGCCGTTGGCCTTTAACAGTGGGAAGCTAAGCATTAATCCTCATGCTTGTGGGGCGGGGGGAATACAACAATCTCAATCAATGTTCATTTTTGTTCTCTTTTTGCCTTGCTCTTTTTCTACTAGTTCTTAAAACTATATACTAGTAGCGACTAACACAGTCCATATTTGCTTTCTCTCTACCTAGAGGCATGGGATACTGCTGAAGAATTAAAGTTACAGCAAGGCTGAGGGATTTAAACACACACACACACACACACACACACACACACACAAATGAAAAAGAAGGTGGTTAGGGTAGAAAGCAAATCAGCAAACTCAGTACTCCATGGAGCATCCTATATCCCTCATCTTTTGGAAGACTGCCAGTTAGCAATAGGGTAATGGCAGAGAGTGATAGGATTAAACAGTCATTCATTAGTAAGATGCTCTTCCCAGCATTTACATTTGCTTCTGAAAAAGTGCCTGATTTAGCCAACCCACTCGATTCATGTTAAAAAGCAAAACTGTTGAGCTTTCCTTTAGCAGGAAATGCTTTAGCTGCAAAGTTAATAGTGTCAGAAAGGCCTTCTAGAAGCTAAGGTTGTCCTCACAACCATTGGTTGGGCAGGGAGGGCAGGCAGGCGGAGTGGGGAGGCACGGTTGAACCTACCTTCCCTACCAGATGACTGTCCTGCTACTCTTCAGTGTGCCATCACACACCCACACAATCTGCACTGCTCCAACCAACGTAGATCACTGGAGACCAGGAAAATGAGACCCAGCCAGGGGTGTAGCTATAATTGAGCAGATGGGTTCAAGTAACCCAGGGCTCCCAGCTCCTGAGGCCCCCAGCTCCCCTCCCTATTTTCTTCATTATCTCCCTCACTCCGAGGAGCCACCAGGGAGAGGGGTGAACACAGGACCCCTCTCCCCTAGCTACACCCCTGGTCACGGCCTCCAGGAATCCCAATGCACCGTGCGAGCAGTGTGGTGCATCAGGTGATTCGGGCTGTTTGCAGCCCAAGCATTCACATGACCCCGGACATGGGGTAAAAAGTGCACTTACACCCTTTAACCCAGGTAAAAGCCCAAATTTAAAAAACTACCGGGGGAGGCAGCGCCGGGATTGAACCCAATCCTGGGACTTCACATGAGCAGCCCTACACAGGTAGAGCTACACAAGCCAGCATAGGGCTGTTTGTGTGAATAGCCTTGCTGTGTTGATGCCAAAAGGCAGTATCATCCATTATGGGAATGAAATGGTGTTGTTTTTCTATATACCACTGTTCTGCAGAGTGGCACATACTAAGTTCAGATTCAAATCCAAGGAAAACAAGTGTGTGTGGGGGAAAACCTAAGCTTCACATCTGTCTGCCTCAGGTAATTATATCTGACATTTAATTAATACACCACTTCACATTCAGCAATATATTTATTCTCACAGCAGGATAACCTTCTTTCCTTTCCTATACATTATTGAAAGGCAAATGGCCCCCTTCTACCCAATGCAAGCAATCAGGAAACATCAAAGTTTAACCCAAGATTTTCAGTTATCAGGAAGGCATCCATCTACCCAATGCTAATAACTTTGTAAACATGAAGAAGACAGTTGTGGGGCAGTGGCTGGAGCTCTACACTTATATACTTATGTACACTTGTAGAAGTTTACATAGCAATGAAAAAGGATGTGTGTATGAAATCAGATTATAACCAAGAAACAAACTATTTCAGATTATAACCAAGATTAAAAAAAAGAAGTTATCTGGGCTGGACAGTAAAATATGTGGGGAAGAAATGATCAGCTAAGGCTCGAATCAAGCTTGACCAGAACTAAGTACAAAACTAAGTACCAGAAGTACACAACAAGCAATTCTGCATCAACATTCATGAAATACTTCCTAAATTTTACTTTAGCCTAAGAGATGGTGTGCTAAGAGATGGTTTCATAGGATCATCAAAAACCTTTGATCCTTTTAAGCTGCAAATATTACTAAAGGTAAAGTGTGCTGTCGAGTCGATTTCGACTCCTGGCGCCCATAGAGCACTGTGGTTTTCTTTGGTAGAATACAGGAGGGGTTTACCATTGCCTCCTCCTGAGCAGAATGAGATGAATGATGCCTTTCAGCATCTCCCTATATCACTGCCTGATATAGTACCAGCAGGGGATTCAAACTGGCAACCTTCTACTTGTTAGTCAGGCATTTTCCCGCTGCACTGCTCTGGGCCAAATGAGATGTGAAGGTCGCAAAACTGTTTATGTAGGAATTTGCCTCAGCATTATTGCCCCAGAAATAAGGTAGTTTTTCTGTTCTTAGCAACCAAAGGAACTTGCAGGTCAGGAATGCAAAAGGGGACCCACTCCCTGCATGGTCCTTTTGCTACTTAAAACAGTTTGCCTACTGCCTTCTTTCTGTCTGCAGCTATTGATCTACCTTCTGTCTGCAGCTTACCTTCCATCAAAGTGCTCCCCCGCCCACCATGTTCTGCTCTCATTATTGGGGCCTTTCTAAGACACTCTGAGGGACCTGAGCGTTTTCCAGATTGGACACTACAACAGTGTCACTACATATCTGCTAAGTGTGCTTCTGTACTGCCTGTGTATCGACACTGCAGTTCCTGCACTGTCAGCAAGGTGCCCTGCACATTTCCAATGCCTCATTTCGGGTTTTATTACTGCATTACAGCCCTACAAGGTTGTAAAAAAATTGCTGTATTTTCCCATTGTAGGAGTTTAGAAAAGACTGCTCCCCCTGTGGGTGGCTCTGTGCAACATCTTTTATTTACAGTTTCAATACAATTCTGCCAAGTCGAAGTAAATAATGCCTGTATTACTGTGTAATCTGGAAAGCGCCCTGGAGGCAGAATGTTCATTAGAGCTCCCACCAGTGTTCCCTGTAACAGAGGTTCCCAGATGTTGTAGACTACAACTCCCATAATCCCCAGCCAAAGGCCATTACAACTGGGGTTGCTGGGAGTTGTAATCAACAACATCTGGGAATCCCTGTTACAGGGAACACTGGCTCCCACCCACCACACACACACACTTTCCTATCTCTGGCTGACATATTGCGCAACATTATGCACTTAGTGCTCTGTAAGCACAAGAACAGCATGACAAAAGGTTGTGCGACAGTGTGGTCATTATACTAAATGTAACCAGACTTCTCCAGAAGATCATAAAAGGTGGAAGCGTTCATGACAAAGGAGGCGCTCTCTTAAATAGCCAGGACCCAACCTCTTTATTAGCAGGAGGAGAGTAACTGGCCATATCCACACCCAGCACATTACTTCCAGTGACTGTTGCTGGTGTCTATCTTATGTTTCGTTTTAGATTGTGAGCCCTTTGGGGACAGGGAGCCATCTTGTTTGTTTGTTTGTTATTTCTCTATGTAAACCGCTTTGGAAACTTTTGTTGAAAAGTGATATATAAATATTTGTTGTTGTTGTTGTTGATGATGATGATGATTTGTTGTGCGGGGGCCAAAGTTAATTTTCAGCAGATTAATTATTACATGAAAATTAATTCTTTAAAATGTTAATAAAAGTTCAGAGCCAGCATGGTGTAGTGGTTAGAGTGCTGGACTAGCACCGGGGAGACCCGAGTTCAAATCCCCATTCAGCCATGAGACTAGCTGGGTGACTCTGGGCCAGTCACTTCTCTCTCAGCCTAACCTACTTCACAGGGTTGTTGTGAAAGAGAAACTCAAGTATGTAGTACACCACTCTGGACTCCTTGGAGGAAGAGCGAGATATAAATGTGATGATGATGATGATGATGATGATGATGATGATGATGATGATTAAAGGGCTGGAGTCCGGGGGAAAGCAAGGGGAAAGAGGGATGGTGTCAAGAGGCTCTGGCCCAGGAGTGGAGGGCAACTGGTCTTAAGCAGTCAACAGCATTGAGCAGGACAGACCATATTCCTGCCTGTGGGCCAGCAAAAAAGTCCCTGCGGGCCAAATTCGGGCCCCAGGCCTTATGCTGTGCAGCCCTGCGTTACAGCCATAGAGAGTGAATACATGTAGAGGGAGAAATACCACTGATGCCACCAGCTGAGCTTTCCCTCTTTGCATGGTCAGCCTAAAGTTTACATGCAGAGAGTGTGTGTGTGTAGAAACATGTAGGCTCTGCCTGTGCAATTGGAAATCCTGCCAAAAAAAAAAAAGATTCTCTACTCATGTGCACAGAGCCTAAGCACAGACAGTTTGCATACATAAAGTCTCTGGGGAGCCGAGAGTGTGCTCAGATACTTTCAGAAGTATGTTTGGAGACTTAGGCTTCAATCCTAAATGTGCTTACTGGAAATTAAGTCCCCTTGTACATAGTGAGACTTACTTTATCAGGAAAGAGTGGTAAGATTGTGCTGTTAATCCTCAAGCAGCCCCGCTATTTTTGCTGGTTGTATTTCTTCTGCTGGGCACCGCCAAACCAATGTTTTCACTGATGCACAGCATCCATTATGCACACAGTTGCCCAGACCAGAATGAATTTATATGGTAAAGCTAACTATGTATGTCTATTGATTGTATCGCTTTAAATATGCAATGATTGATTGAATCACCATCATGGCTGGAGGCCTGATATTTGTTCAGGTGGAGCCAATCAAGAATTATGTTTTCCTCTTTGACTACAGGACAAGATCTGAGTTATGCTTTACGTTGCTGTAGCAAGATAATAATATTATTTAGTATGTTTTCAAATAAAACTACTTGGTATGTTTTGAAGATCAGTATGTTACAAAGAATCGTTGAGCATGTGAATTCAGCCCCATCAATGAATCACAGTGACTCATCAGGCTAGATTTAATTATGTGAAAAATAATTTCAGAACTAGTAGGGGGGAAATTAGGAAATTCCTATAAGCATTTAGAACCCTGATCACATTATTGGATCCTATAGGCATACAGTCTGTAGGCTCATTCAGACCTTTGGCTAAACATGTATATGGGGCAAGACCCGAGGCTGTGAGTGTGCATGATCCCACTCTTCCATGAGAGTGCTTTAAGACCAATTTCTGAAAAGCAGTTATGATTAAGTTGTATTTCAAGAGGAAAGATTCTTAAACACAGATGTGATGCATGTAGCTTATGAGCAGAGGGAAGAATATTTGGGAGCATTATCTCAGCTACCCGATCGTGGGATCTACAAGAGAAGGATACCTAGAGATGACTTAATGGTTATTCTGCATTAATGAAAAAAATCTGGAAGAGAAAAAGAACATCAGTGTGCTTATTTCAGAATTGGGGATGTCCACAAATCCCCCCAGAATGTGAATCTGGATTTTGGTATACTGGCTAGAGATGAAATGTTTCTGGACTGGAACAGGGACACATCCAACTCCAGTTCATTCCAGTCACAGCCCAGAGGAACGGCACAAGACCTCGCTGTTCATGCACAGAAACATTTCTGATCAATGTGATACAATGACATCACTGTGCCATATTACTGAAGAGGCCCATTGTGCATGCTTGATGAGCCTAGGACTGCCTGCAGATGTCCTCAGATGTGCTGGGACTCACTGATCATGTGCAGCAGCCTGTGGCATATCACCAAATTAATATGTCCCACTCCAACAACACACCAGAGAACTCACTAGATGTCCTGCTATGATGCCTGCTGCATGTTGTTATCCTACTAAGAAATATTACTACAAGGCACTGGTTGCTTAGAGTTGTAAGAACAGATCTTGTTCTATGGGAACTGTAATTTGTTTGGATTACAACAGGCCCCTTTCATGTTTCTATCCACATGGGCCATGTGCTATACCATATCTGTTGATGGAAGCTTTTAGGAGTGCAAAACACCAGTTCAGATCTTTGCAATAGTCTGGGTCATTCATAGTACCATTGTATAAGAATGAGTCAGGCTTGAACAACAGTTATTGTTCCCCATCATATACATTTAGTGAGCACAGTGGAGTTCTCTCTCTCTCTCTCTCTCTTTCTTTCACTAAAAGAATATCCTAAGCTCATAATTTCAAATACTAGGCATGTTGCATCCAATTATTCTGAATCCCATTATCTGAAATATACTTTACTGATTAGATTTTGGAGAAATGAATTCCAAGCTAAACTTGGCTGCTGCTTCTTGCTGTCTTTAGCAAGTGGATTACTCATACATCAGACCTTCCTTTGTTCAATGCAAAGTTCTGCATGAATTGCTTTCAAGGCAGCGCTCATCCTTAACTTCATCCAAAAGCACCACAGAGCATTTAGATAATCAAACTCCATTCTGATAAAAATCCATACCCTGCAATTACTTCTTTCAAAGTGATGTTATCATTTAAATGCTTTGGGTGAAGGCTGAGCCCATAAAAGATCCAAAGGTAGAGATGTGCAATTCTGCAGTTATCCATCACCATATTTTTCAAGCATGCAAATATATACTAAGGACAATGGGATGAAATTATGAAAATGGAAAAGCATGCTGTGATGCCAGGGTAAAAATTTCTTAAAGTCCATTTGCTTCTGAAGCAAAAGGTTCTTAAGATCCATTCATCTCTGAGGAAAAAAGATTGGAAATGCACTTGGGGTCCCTACTCAGTAATTATGAATGCATTGGAGCACTGGAAATTTAACAATAATGAAGAATCCTGACTGAGCTGGAACTGAGCAATGGTCTGACAAGATTTTTCTCAGCTGGGAATAATAGAAAATACTGTACAGGAAACCACACATAGGAGGAAGCTTTCTTGCTCTCATTGTTATGTGCAAAGGGGACACAATATAGGCTATTCCATTTCTGCTTTGAAGAAGCTTTCCTTGAGCTAGGATTGCCACCTAATCCAATGAAACGCCTGGCTTGTTCCTGTGCCTTTAGCAACAGCAGGATCTGCAGAAATCAGCAGGTGAACGTTTTCAATACATGGAGATAAGCCTTATCAGTGCTTACAGATCAAGTTGCTATGAAAGGCTGATTAAAGAGCAGAGGACCATTTTTTAAAAAAGCAACTGTACCTAAGTAAAGCAGTAAGTAAGTAAGTAAGTTTGTTTGTTTGTTTTTTGGTCCATGCTTATATAAGTAAGCATGGACCAAAAATGTGGTTCAAATTCAAACCAATTCGAACTGTGTTGTTCCAAACTAGTTCAGTCAAACTGAACAGTCCAGTCCATTAGATTAAATGGTCCGGTCCGTTAGATCGAACCGGTTCGGGTGGTTCAATCAGCCAATATACTTGGAATATTGGGTATACTTGGAATGAAGGGGGATCTGTTGAGGATTCCCCTTTACAAGTACAGGGGTGGGGGACTCTGCTAATGGTAAGGGGCAGCCTGGCAGGAGTGGCGAGAGAGGTAAACAGCTGCTTACCCAGCTGGCGTGGATGCTGACACCACCACTTGCCCTTCCAGCGTAGCCCCAAGCATGCTTCCTCCTCCTTTACCCAGCCACCAGCTTGGCGATGGCTCACTTCTGACCTCCGCAGCTTGGTAAAGGAGAGGGAGCGTGCTTCAGGCCGCGTCGGGGGCGGGGGCAAGCAGTGGTGAACAGCAGCACCAGCAGCGTATTACCCCTCTCACCTCCCTTGCCCAGGCCACCCCTTACCTTGCCAAACTAGTTTGCCTCAACTGCTCCTGGTTCGGTTCAGTCTTTGACCGAACCTCCAAACCAGTATGGCATGAACCATCCGTGCACACCCCTATACCTAAGATTCCTGGAGATTAATTCAGATAACTGTTTTATACACAGGATGACTGCTTGCCTGATTGACACTTTTGACACATGATGATTAATTAAGGCTATATGTTTCTATGCACATCTATATATGTATATTTATTTTAACTGTTTCTTGGAGTCAGTCATCACAACACCACAGTCATGATCAAAACAGACTGGGGTGGAGAAAATCATTACTCTGACTTGGAGACAGAAAAGACTGGAGCCAGGAGTTTTGTCTCTCCCCCACATGGACATTAAATTGTATAACTCTATCCCATGCAAGTTTATGATAGTATACAAAATCTGTATTGTTCATTTCAGATGCAGAATCTGAAGAGTTTGATGCACAGAATTCTATAGCCTCTGGCTATCCTGCATCTACACTGAAAACAACTCACATATGATGCTGTTTCATATTCTTGTCCCATCTAGCCACAGAGGAGTTTAGCTAAGTGCTTAGTAGCCAGATGAAAACTAAATTGCATTCTAACCTCAGGATGGCAAGGATAGCATGACATTGATTGAAAATCTTCCAACAGAGTGGCTAATGCTTGTAATAATAAAAATAATTCTCCAACTGAGCCCTTCCCTCCCACGTCTTTTTGGGGAAAGAACTAAATTCATATAATGAAATTAGAATAGCCTTAGCATTTAATTAATATTTATTATTAAGGGTTTAGTGCAGCAGACATGCTCTGAACAGAAGCCTGATTATTGCTTTAGTTTAAATCTCCTTACATAAAACCTGAACCTGTCCCACCAGGATTCTCTCCAGTAACTTCTGAACAGTAGATACCAATCTACAATTCCCATGTCAGGCAGTTGCAAAAATTGGCTGGAAGGGAATCCAAACTGCATGCTGGATTGTTTTAAGTTGATTATTTCCTAGCACAGAAACTGGAAAAAAAACATCCCATGAGATCTTCACTCCACTTCTTCCCAAAATCCCCCCTAAGCTATATTTTATAGACCCTGGGTACAATCGACCACTCAGTTGCTACACACTGTTTCAACAAATAAACTAGCTGAATTTCACCCATTATGAACTCTTTTACTTTTGCTTTATGAAAACAGTATTATCATAGTTACATGCTCTGTAAATGAGTCACCTTGTTGTCTTATATACTAGTGAGATGCCCACCAATTTATGGGAATATGAATGGAAATGTGACCATAATGATTGTCTGATAGAGGATAAATGCCAATCACAATGTTGGCTTTACTCAACTTTTTTCATATGGCTCCTGTCCTCCTCCCCCCCTCACCCCTTCCTATCTCTTGGACCCCTTACTTTTGTCTTTGTTTCCCCAAGTCCTGAACTGCTATTCAGTTATGTTTCAAACTAACTGTCCTGATTGTTGCTCAGCTCTGTACAGTACTGTACTACATACATGATAGGTTCCTTATATGCTTTGCTTTTTAGTTTCCAGGCATAACATTGGTGTAAAGGCTTTCAATGTCACAAAGGCACTACTTTTC
Source organism: Hemicordylus capensis (assembly GCF_027244095.1). Lineage (NCBI taxonomy): Eukaryota > Metazoa > Chordata > Lepidosauria > Squamata > Cordylidae > Hemicordylus > Hemicordylus capensis. Next base: position 62,722,341 of record NC_069660.1, read on the forward strand.
TCCTACATTTCCATTGTAGTTTCCAGGGGCAAGAGGCATGTGGGGAACCACAAATCCGAGGTGTTCCCTTGGCCAGATTCAGAATTGATCTGGGAAAGGGGAGCTATTTCCCCCATACGTTGAGAAAACAGCTTGGTTCTTCTGACCCTAATTCTGAATTTAGAAACTCAATCAGCATTCTGGACTCCCCTAGTTCTTAATTTGCCCCTCACCTTTAACTATTCCCTTCCCCATTTTCTCAGTATTCCACAGTTATGTCTGTTGCCTGAACCAGTAAAACAGTTCAGAAGAAATCAGACTTGCAGAAGTATGAAATGTTGTTATAAAATTTTACTGGTAAAGGGGTGTACAGTCTTCAAGCATATCAACAGTTTCACTCTCTGTGACTCTAGTCTTTTGCTATCTCTGTGAGGTATCATTCCTGCTGCTTTCCAATGGGAGAGTTTATTCAGATTTTCTGGGGAACTATTGCATTTTTCCAGGGTCTGGAATCTTTTTGGTAGTCTGGGCAGGGTCTGAAATCTACCTGTGAAAATAGCATGGTTTTTTAAATGTAGTTTGGTCTGTGAGTTCCATGTCAGAGAGTTGGTCAGTCAGTGAGGCACAAGCAGCTTTATATTATAAATGCTATAGTAATAACAATTTAAACTGAAACAGGATTCTGAATTGCAGAGTTGAAGCACAACATTTTATATGGAAGAAATACACTCCAAGGTAATCTTAAAATCCTGATGGACAGTTATTTTAAAAAATGCAAGACAAAGGAGCATCTTTGTACCATTAGAGATATTATGATAGGAAGACAAGGCAAATGACCTTGCCCAATATAACAAATACAAGACTATCTATCTATCTATCTATCTTCATTCTGCTAGATCCAACCAAAGTTAAGCACTTTCAGATCCCACTTATTTCATGTTTAGCAATGCTATTTCATGTTTAGCCACATGTTTAGCAATGCTATGAAATAAAATCAGACTAATGTGGCTAAATTTGGCAGCTTGGTGCCCATTGTTTTTTCCTCATATTCAGGGCTATAGGCATAATTGAACCAGGTGGGGTACATGTCCCTGATAGCTCACTCTTCTGCAGCAAAGATACAGGGTGAAAAGTGGCAGGCCCAGAGGGGACCAAGGACGCATCTTAACGTTTTGGCCCAGGGCCCACTACAAACTTGCTACACCCCTGCCCAGATTATCTTGTTACATCAGTCCTTGGGTTTGGTCAGCAGCTATAGAAGGTATTCTGGCTTCAAGTGACTAAGGCTGCAAAGATCTAATCAAGTGTGATTGTAAATGCAGGAGAGGCTGACAAAGCTGTAACATATACATGATTAATTCAGTATGAACTAAATCAGTAATATGTAACAAACCATAGTCGGCTGTTGTTTTTGTAGGGGAAGAATGGCAGTTCAGTCCCAAAATAGAGCAAAACCAGTTTCATTAGAAAGCACTCAAGCAAGAGGTCTTGAAACAGTTCTTTAGAATTGAAAAACAAGAATGTATTTAAGAAGGTTACAAACATATGGAAAGAGGCTGCAGCTTATTTTAGCTGCAGTTTATGGCTGAAGAGAGAGAGACTATAACGAACAGCCATCTTCAGGAGAGACAAAATGGAGACTAGAAACTCTGTGAGAACAAAGAGGGGAGGAGTCCAGCACTTTTCATCCATGACCCTAAAGTTCCCCAATGGTCACTTTGAGACATTACAGCTGAAAGCAGATGCTGCTAGAGTCTCAGTTCCAACAGGTTTGGGCTGCGGGAGGTTTGCCATACACAGGCAGCATATGTGAGAATATCAATGTGTGTTTCTGTGGACTCCTAGGCTGTGCATACAGAGCACATGGTACATCCAACTTATATGCACGTAAGCTTTCTTCATAGTTTTAGGAGAACACAATGCCTCCTCCCACCATATCATTCACAAATTGTTATCCCCTCTTCTTCTTCTTCTTCTTCTTCTTATTATTATTATTACTATTATTTTGATTTGATGCTGTCTGAACAGAGCCAGTGACTCACATGGTGCACAAGGCAGTGCCAATGTTTGAAAATTGCTGCATATGTGGAAGCCAGCCCTGGCAGTGGAGCCCAAGAGTACAGTTGTGCAACTGCTTCAAACAGTGCATCCATATTTCCACAGCAGAACCTACATTTAAGTAGGGTCAGTGTCCACTCTTCCTGAGCTTTGTCTTCAAGTGAAAGACAAAGTTTTCCTCATAATTTCATTAAAATATATGTCTCTCTCTGTGTGGGGGTTTGGGTGTATTTTATATTTCCTTTTAAAAATAATAATAAAATTCATTTCTAAAAGGATGAACATATGCCATTTGGAAGTCCTCTCCTGCTTGGAAGCCCTCATGAGAATGCTACAGAAGGTGGCTACCAGTATGTTTTAATTAACAATCGGCATAAATTCCAGCTGTTTGATTGTTGTAGCAAGGTTTTTGTAGTAGCAGCAGGAGGGGTGTTTTCTCCTCTCCAATTTTCACACTCTCGTTTTAACTCTGCCCACATGCAGTTATACACCTCAGTACGTTTGATATTCACATTGAATCAATACTATGATTTATGCATAAAAGCCCAGAATCCCAGTCACACAATTGTGCACGTAATTTTTCATGAAGCAGACTTTAAGCACTTGCCAACAGGCTAAATTACCCTCTTGTTAAATGTTCTGTTTTGCTCTTGCCTCTTTCTTCTTTCCCATGTACTCCTTAATATTGATAAGTGTTTTCCAGCACCAGAAAACATTAGCAATTTTTTTGCTAAATATTGTACTGTCAGATGCACCAAGGACTTCCTTTGTTCGTTCATTCTCTCTCTCTCTCTCTCTCTCTCTCTCTCTCTCAGGAACGTTTCTTACATTCTGAACTTGATTTGGAAAATAACTCCATGTTGCAAGCTGAACAAAGTTCAGTTGAGTTTTACACTCTGTCTTTGATCCGGCTGGGCTGTGGACATAGATAACTTGTCTTACACAACTAGTGGCCCTGCATGCATAATATTTTATTAATTATTATTATTACATTTTATATCCTGCTCTTCATCCAAGGAACCCAAAGCACTGTACTACATACTTAAGGTTCTCCTCACAACAACCCTGTGAAATAGGTTAGGCTGAGAGAGAAGTGACTGGCCCAGAGTCACCCAGCTAGTATCATGGCTGAATGGGAATTTGAACTCGGGTCTCCCCAGTCCTAGTCCAGCACTTTAACCACTACCATGCTGGCTCATAATAAACAAATATTGCATAGTCCAATTTGTATAAAATATGCAATCTGGATGAACATCACAATACAGACTGGGATTTGTATCATGCATGCAAAGTTGTTAGTCTACATGGATCAATCTAGCTGTTTTGGGTCATCTATATAAACCTCCTGAATCTATATAAATCTCCTGAAGGAGGGCATTGCTAGACATTTCTTAGGATACTAAGAAGTATATTTTCTTATTTTCATAGCAAATTAATTCAAAGTGCTTTAATAAAAAATTCAGTTCAGGGGGAGAAGATGGAGGATCTCAGGTCAATGGTCACCAATAAGATTTTCAGAGATCATTAGGTTTCCAAACCACTAGGATGAAAAAAGTTGTTTTTTTCTATATGTTACAAAAGGTACCCATGTTTAGAATAAGTCTGTTGGCTTTTATTGGTGGTTTTTTGTTTTTTAAAATGATTCATCTGTCTTGAAGAGTAGCCACAGAACAAAATGTTTTATTTGATGCAGGTTTGCAGCATCCTTCATAAATGTGTTTTAAGTATCACCCACACCTGCATGGACAGCAATCTCGCACAGCATCCCCATGAAATCAGTTAAGTAGGGCTGGTCAGAATGCCTATAGAAAACTTCATGTAAATTTGGGGAAAGCAAGAGAGAGTTTTTCAAGTGTATGCACACACACATACACTCCTTCTCTAAGCACACTGAGCAGCCATTCACTTGACCTACCGGGCAGGTGAGTAGGAGGAAAGCTTTGCAAACCTTACCTCCCACCCCCACCCCGCTCCGGACGATCATGCTGTGCTTGGTGGGAGTGCAGAGCACGCTCACACACTATCAGCACTGCTCCATACAGCACGGAGCAGGGCAGATTGCTCTGAGGCTGAGACTCATTGTCCCAGCCTCCAGATATCCCATAGTACACCATGTGCCAAGCAAGGTGCACTGGGGGATTCCTCCAGCGGACAGGTGCTCTAGATCTCCATCTCTGTGTTAGGGGTGTACACAGAACTGGCGGGCCCAGTTCAGTTCAAGTTCGGACTCGAACCGGACCAGGCCAGTTCAGTCCGGCACCTGCTCAAACCCGCCACCCCCCAGTTCAGTTGGGTCTGGGCAGGGTTGGCAAACTTTTTTTTAATTGGAAAAAAAAATTAAACTTACCCCCTCTGGGGGTGTTTTTCAAGCCGAAGCGGGGTCTGCAGAGGTTCCCCCTCCCCCCGCTGGCCTCCCTTCAGTCCAAAACCGGCCCATTCGGCCATTCTGGCCTTTCCCCCTGGCATGGTAGCCATTTTGGAGGCCACTGCACCTGCGCAATGGGCCTCTGCATGGCCTGGCACTCTCAACCTTGAATAAGAGCCGGGCTTCAGCACTGGATTTGGCACTACAGCACCACCAGGCTCCACATGGATGCTGGCGGTTCTCACTGGCAATGCAGCCCAGGCTTGCTTGCCTAAGTCTGGGCTGCTCGTGAGAACAGCCTCTGTATCTTTTTTTAAAAAAAAAACCAATTGATTCTCCTTGTCAGAAACAAGCTGTCAACACACACCATTATTGTTCCATTTCTTCAAACTGCAGTTTTACAGAGGCAGATAAAAGATAGGAAGGTTTTGTTGTTATTTTAAAAGGCCTTCAGTAAAAAGGCGCCTGAAGGACAGCATTTGCTTCTCATCGTCTTAGAAGTATTTCCCCCTACCTAATTTGAATAACAGCTTAATTCAACAGCTGAAGGAAGACTTCTTTTTAAAAACTCTTTTTGAATGTATTTAATGCCTTGAATGTATTTACAAGGGTGGTAGTTTGATAATTTTGAGGAATGAAAACTAGTTCACAGAGAAGGCTCAAGCAGCACATGAAGGAATTTACTTCATCATACCAGACCCTTTCAGATGTTCCGGATGGGCTCCATATGTTCCATTAACATGCGTGGGGGGGGGGGCAGTGTCAAAGCTCCTTCCCCACCCCTTTTCCTCTGTGTGTAAAGGTAAAGGTAAAGTTGTGCCATTGAGTCAGTGTCGACTCTTGGCGACCATAGAGCCCTGTGGTTTTCTTTCGAAGAATACAGGAGGGGTTTACCATTGTCATCTCCCATGCAGTATATGGCTGCTGCCCGGTATAGGTGCCAGTGGGGATTCAAACCAGCAACCTCTTGCTCAGCCTCTTGCTCCCTAGGCAAGTAACTTCCCCACTGAGCCATTAGGTGGCTTTACTCTGTGTGTGCTTTACTCAGTGTGTGCTCCACTGCATATCTGTATCTCTCCCCATCACAACCTCTGCAAAGGTAGAGTCATTTATCATAGGCAAAAGTGCCTACCTGTGTTAAAACACTCACAGAGTGAGCAGGACACTGCCTGCCCCCGCTCTCCCGCCACCATACATGTGCCCATGAACATCTGAAGAGGGCTGTCAATACCAATCTAGAGCCCCCTTCTAGTATTTGTAGAGTATGAGTTTACACCTGATAACATGTGAGGTTATATTATAGCTTAATAACATCATTATAATGTCTTGGCACTTTGCAATCATTATTGTAGACAACCTACTGAGCAAATTCACCCATTTTAAGGCAAAGGTGAATTTCTAAAGCTATGCTTTTGAAAATTTCAAAGCTATACTTGTGCATTAATAGCATGTAGTTTGCCCATAATGCTTAGTGGATGAATGCACTTTGTCTAGAATGACTATTCACTCCTGTACTGTTAGTGTAAGTCATACAACCTTTGGGCAAAGACTTGAAGTCAGTTTGGGTTTGCCTAGACTGCCTTGAATTGTAGTGCCCATTGCTCTTCAAGCCATGCAAAAACTGACTTTTTGTGCTAGGTATATTCTGAGCTTTGCTCTGTCCTGACTGGTTATTTATATTGGATTTCAACTGCAGCTGTTAGAAACAGACATAATTGACTGTTAAAAACCTGTCCAGAGTGACTTAGCACATGCCCAGTAACAGCTGGATTATTTTTTTTAGAGCTATAGGCATGCAGGAAAAAAATCATCATGGGCAGACTAAAATGTACAGCAGCTAAGAACTTAAAATGTAGTGTGCTGAGCCCCCAAGGGAAATGGAGGAGGAGTATGGATTCCTTGTACAAGCAGAATCATGTCTAGCACTTGTACTGTTTGTTCATGTGAACATGACAGGAGTACTAGCCACAGATCTTTTTGCTGTGTGCTTCTGTCCACCAGAGAAGGTATGGCTCTTGGTAATGTCATGAGCCGAACTGAGAACTCTGGTGCCTCCTACTGCTTACTTAGCTGGGTCTAGGCGGCCATTATGTGTGGAGCTTAATATAGGCTAAACGCCACAATACATCATAGAGTACTTGTGATTAATAAGAAGTCATAAAGTTCATTCACATGACCTTAGCTGCCGGGGCTGGAGAGGACTGGAGGGAAGACAGGAGCTTACCTGCCTTCCCCCACACAATCCTCACTGCTCCCAGACCCGCCATGCTCACACAAATAGCACTCAAGCACTCCCAGATGAGCATGGAGGATGTGGCAAACCTGGCTGCAGCCTCTAGGATCCCACAATGCACTGCATGAGGAGCACAGAGCATTGGGGGATTCCCCACTGCTGGGCCACTACTTCTGCCTGGTTCTGTGGAAGCTGGCAACCTGATCTTTCCCATGACCAGGCAGTGAGGGCGCATGCACACCCTTCTGCCTCACTTTTAGACTGGATACAAAATGCAGGCTACCCAGAGAAGGAGCGTCAGATTGGTCCTGATCTCACAACCAGCCCTACCCAGGCTAGCGCTGTCCTACCTGGGTTTGAGAATGACCTCATTGTGTATTTGAGATTCTAAGGTGGACATATCTGAGGACATCACTGAGCATTTTTAATTTAAGAACAAAAATAGTGTGGCAAATAGCAATTTGCCATTGCCAGTAAAGACTACACTCATGTTCAGATTCTAGATACAATTTCTATTAATTTTTGAATGGCACTGAGCATTTTCAGAAGTGTCACAAAGCATGCCTTTTAACATTGGACTGTAATGTATCACTTTAATGCACCCAGACAGCATACAAAGTTGCTTTGAAACCATATGTACACATTAGGCAATGTATCTAGTTCCTTTTATTTGCAGTTGTGGGGAATAAACTAGATTTAAGAGCATGATTTGCTAAAACAGTTGATATTATACACACCTTCTATTACATTTACGTTTCCTCCTTATTTTAAAATATATTTCTTCTGTGTTGGCAAGTTTGACATATAGCAGAATTTCAAGCACTACATAGACATGTTATTTTGCTGAATGATCATACTACAATTTGAGTTGTGTTTTGGGTAGTTTACAAATATGTTAAATAAATAAATAAATAAATATTTTTTAATTTTATTTTTCAGATTGTGAGCCCTTTGGGGAAAGGCAACCATCTTATTTATGTATTATCTATGTTTCTATGTAAACTGCTTGGAGAACTTTGGTTGAAGAGCGGTATTCATAGTAGAAGTAGTAGTAAGAACCTATTCCAAATTTGCATCATCTTGAGAAGGAAACCCGCAGCTCCCTTCTTTTACATCAGATTGCTAATTAGGGTCAAGCAGTTAAAAACCAAGGTCAGTAAGAAGATCTAGTAGTATCATTTGAGATGACCTTTTGGCTTCCTCCTTGCTTGTAGCTTTTTGCTCATAAAAGCCAAGTCAATTCAATTTTGCTAAACTCTCAGATTCCCGATAACAATGTGCTTATTCCATTTAAAGCCTGGTTTATCTCTAATAACAAACCCATGCTTAGCTTCAGGCTCTGACAATATGGAACTAAGGATTTCCACCAAGAGGATTTCTTTCAGTGTGTTGCAGTTTAGAATAGAACGATGGCACTGAGCTATGTTCAGTCTTGAAGCAGCTAATTTTTCTTTTATACCAGTAAAATTTGACAGATATCTAGCTCCCTTATTCAATCACCCTCACATTCAAAATTTCAGCACCTTTACCCTTTTCCCAACTTAGCCCTTTGGGGCAAATATCCAGCTATTCTGGGCACAGAAAAGTAGGGGGAGAGGACCCCATTTGTCCATATTCCTTCTGGACAGAGCAGTGTCCTTAGAATGCCTTGCCCACCAGCTGAATGATCAAAGCCTTACATAGCTGGTCATTTAGTCTGAGGAGGTGTCAATTGATGCCATATGCAAAATATCTCATATGATGACCAGCAGATGAGGGGTTTTCACACTGTGTACAAATAATACCTATGTACTGGGGAATCAATGACAATTCTGAACATCCACATGCGCATTCACCACAAGTGGTGACCCCCACATGCTGTCAGACATCTTGCCTAATGCTGCACACATGCAAGCAAATGGAGCATGTGAGTAGCAACTGCAGTCCATGCTTCAGCAGTATGGATGCTCATGGTGGGCTATTTTCACCATTCCTTCCCTTCCCCAGAAGTGCTCTATGCCACCCAAAATTATGTCCCTGATAATTTCAAGTGTCACCGAATGTTACATAAGAACATAAGAAGAGCTCTGCTGGATCAGGTCCAAGACCCATCTAGTCCAGCATCTTGTTTCACACAGTGGCCCACCAGATACTGCTGGGAAGCCCACAGGCAAGAACTGAGGGCAAGCCCTCTCTCCTGCTCTTACTCCCCTGCAACTGGTATCCAGAGGCATCCTGCCTCTGAGGCTGGAGGTGGCTTATAGCCCTCAGGCTAGTAGCCATTGATAGATCTTTCCTCCATGAACCCCTCCTAAGGCCATCCAGGTTGTTGGCTGTCACCACATCTTCTGGCAGAGAATTCCACAAGTTGATTATGTGTTGTGTGGAAAAAGTACTACCTTTCTTTGGTCCTAAATTTATTGGCAATCAACTTCATGGGATGACCCCTGGTTCTAGTGCTATGCGAGAGGGAGAAACATTTCTCTCTTTCTCCACACCATGCATGATTTTATATGACCTCCCTCATGTCCTCTATAATGTCTCCTTGCAATCATCTTTTTTCTAAACTAAAAAGCCCCAGGTGTTGTAGCCTTGCCTCATAAGGAAGGTACTCTAGGCCCCCTGATAATCTTGGTTGCTCTCTTCTGCACCAACGTTTCCAAGTGAAGAAGAGATAGGTGAGAATTGCTAGGGATGTGCACGAATCAAAAATTGTGATTAGATTCAAATTTGAATCAAAATGTTTTGTTTCGAACACAAGTTGAATCAGCCCTAAGCAAACCGATTCAATTCAGACTTGATTTGATTAGAATCAAATCCAAATCAATTCAACCTGTAGGGTGGGGGAGAGCCTCCTTTCAACTTTTTTTTTTAAATAACGAGGTACTGGGAAATTACCTTTGCTTTGCAGAGCCTGCAGTGGGAGGGAGGTGGTGACATGACCTGCCATCCCCCTGCAGCCTGCCAGGCACTGCTTTTAAAAACAAGAGGTGCAAAGGCACCCTTGAACCATTCCTGGGAGCGGTCACTGAAGAGCGCGCAATGTTGGGGAGGAGGCGATCCAATCCACCATCCCTCTCTGCAGCTCACCAGGCATTCACAGCTGGCTATCCCTTGAAATGGCCTCTGAACACCAGTGATTTTACATAAAAAACACCAGTGTTTTAGTGAAAAGAACCCCAGGCTATCTCTTTAAATGGCCTCCCCATGTGTGCGCAGATGCAATTTAATGGGACAGCCCACTGTGAGTGGTTGGCAGGTTGTGTGGAGGGATGGTAGATCTGGTCATCACATCCTTGCTGCTGCATGGTCTGCAGTTACTGCTCCCAGGAGCGGTTCAAAGGTGCCTCCACACCTCTTGTTTTTAAAAGAAGTGGCCAGGAAGCTGCAGTGGCCAGGGATGGTGGGTCAGGTTGCCATCTCCCACCTCCCCTTCTGTGGGCTCTACACAGCAAAAGTAATTTCCAAGTGCCCCAGCACCTCTTTCTTTAAAAAAAAAAAAAGGCTGAAAGGAGGCAATCCTCCCCCTCCCACCCTCCATATAGGTCGAATCAATTTGGATCGATTTGATACAAAATGGGCTGATTCAATTCAAATTTGAATCCCTCGAATCAGGCAGATTTGGATCAAATCTATTGTGGTATGAATTTGTTTGCACATCCCTAAAAATTGCCCCCACGATTTTTAGCCTTTATTATGTTTTTAAACAAAGTGACCTTCCCTTTGGAATGTTGGAATGTGTGAATTGGACCTTTGACTTCTGTAGGTGAATGACTATTCCTTACTTCAGTGTACCTTGCAGAGTACTTGAAAACATAGTAGGCTCTATTGCTGGTTCAAATTACAAAAAAAACTACTGCACTATAAATAGGAATTTCTCCAGTGTCACAGGAGTACACATACAAGTAGTTTGTCCTATTATGTTTCCATGTCATTCCATTACTGGAAAGCAAAGCTATGAAGAAACTGAGAGAGCGAATTCTCTTTTTCAAGGCATGTTAAAGATATTATTCCAGTATCAAGCTGCTCTATTGCTGGTATCTAGAAACTGAAGATGGCTGGCTTGTGTTTGCCTTAGGCAACTTATTAGCCAACAAGAAAGCTTATTAGGCTCTCTGGTACCTCTGGCATAGTCACCACCTCTGGGAACACAAGGGGACATTCTTGCTGATGTGATAAATGCTAATGGGATCTAAGTTTGAAATGAAGGGAAATGTTATCCAGTGATTATAGAATTGGTCTACTCTGTGATACAGATGTAAAAGGCAACAGAGAAAACAGAGCCCTTTGGTGACAGGATTAATGGGAAGACTTTTATGTGCTCAGACCTTCAGCTTAGTGTGTTTTTGCTCTGCCTTTGTAAGCTGAAGTTTCTTCTGCAGTTAACTGAAGCAAACTAGCAAACTTCAAAGAGCTCAGTATTTTTTTGAAAACCTATTCTTCTGTTTTCATTTTTTTCATTTTTCTTTTAAAAAAAATTTAACATATTTTTATACCGCCCAAAACTCACGTCTCTTTGTGGTTCACAACAAAGCAAACAAAACAGAAAAAGTTAAAACACCAGTTAAAATACATGAAAACAAAAATTAAAACACCAGTTAAAACAAAATAAATGATACAGCAAAAGTTAAAACACTACCACAATTCAAACCTTAAAACATTTTAAACAATGTTAAAACTATTAAAACAATATTTAGTTAAAAGCCTGGATGAATAGATGTGTCTTTAAAGACTTTTAAAAAGTTGTCAGAGATGGGGATGCTCTTATTTCAGCAGGGAGCACATTCCAAAGCTCTGGGGCAGCAGTGGAGAAGGCTCGTCCCCGAGTAGCCACCAAACGACCTGGTGGAAACTGCAGACAGACCTTTCCTGATTATCTCAGTGGGTGGTGGGGCTCATAACGACATCATAATGACGTTCTCTTAAATGCCCATGGCCCAAGCCATTTAGGGCTTTATAGGTTATAACCAGCACCTTGTATTTTGCCCGGAAACGTATCAGCAGCCAATGTAGATCTTTCAAAATGGGAGTAATATGGTCTCTCCTAGATAACCCAGAGACCAACCTGGCTGCCGCAATCTGTACCAATTGTAATTTTCGGACTACACACAAGGACAGCCCCACATAGAGCACATTGCAGTAATCCAGTCTGGAGGTTACTAGTATATGTACCACTGTTCTGAGGTCGTTTATCTCAAGAAAGGGACACAGCTGGCATATCAGCCAAAGCTTATAGAAGGCACTTCTGGCCATGGTCTCAACCTGGGACAACACGGAGAGGCTCGAATCCAGAACCATACCCAGACTGCGTACTTGTTCCTTCCGGGGAAGTGTGACCCCATCCAGAACAGGCAGATCAAACTCATCTCCACAGTTTCGACCCCACACAGTGAGTACCTCCATCTTATCTGGTTTCAGTCTCAGTTTTAGAACAAATAAAATAATAATATAAATAATGTATCATATAATACTAGCATATACCAAAAAATCAGCACTATTAACACAGAAAATGGCACACAGAATCTCCATATTTTAAACATAAATGTTTCATGTAATAAATATCTGTTGACATGATAATCCATTGACATGATAATCCATCACTGATCCATCATTGAGTCACAGGGAGCCTTCAGTGTAATGAGCAGGGCAGTATGTGGGAAGAGTGACTGGAAGGTGATTTTTGCTTCTTTCCCCTCCCCACAAAAGCACTGTTCAGTGCCAGAAATATGCCCATGAGAGTCACACAGCAAGTTTGCTCCTGCTCTTCAGCTCATTGCTCCTCTTTCACTAGCAATGGATGTGGGACACACTTTACATTTGTGGTAGCACTCACTGCTCCACGTCAACCCACTCATCCATGCCCTGGAACTGATTTTCCTCCAACAATGTTGAGTTTTCTCAGTCATTGCAATGCAATAATGAGTGATGCTGCATCGGTGAAATTTCTGCCTGCCAGAGAAATCTTAGAAGGACAGAAGCCATGTCCCTTTTAGAATATGGTTACCCTAGCAACTGCACTGGCATTCCTAATAAAAATATTTAGTGTAGGTGCCACCTTGTCTGTAATTGTCTTTACTGCTTAAGAAATTAAGCTCGTTAATTTCATCAGCTGTCATCACATTTTCTATAATTTACAGAATCTCACTGGGAAAAGTGGAACTTCAATTGTGACTCACTCTCTTCCCCATTAAAGAATGTGTGTATATTCCTTGCTAACATATGCAGTGATTTCTGCTCTGAGATACAGAGAAAGTAAATGAAGGATGTTTCTTTTCTTCTTGTTGCTAATACAGTTTATTACCTCTTTCAAGATAATTTGTTTCTCTTCTCTGGATATTTCAATTTTGGGGATAACATTGATTCTTCTGAACATCTGAAATTCTGGCAGCAGAACATAGAGGGGTGTTCTAATCCTGAAAAATAGACTTGATTGCTCTGTGTGTATGAACCCAAGAGACCTACAATTCACTTGCATTACAGGGATAAAACATTGTAGGGTTGTCCTTTTAAGTCAGCTCAGAAGAGTACCTCTCTACATTATGAAAGGCTCTCAGCTGAGCTATCCACACTTGCTTGCGTTTTCATTTGGTTTCTTCTCCATTGAACAGCAGCCCATAGAATCTGGACTTGTGGTCCTCACATTCTAGAACAGAGGGACATCTTATCCAATGTTCCTACTCTATGAGATGGTCCTGCCCTTATGGCGCCCCTTCTCCATCATCTGCAGTGCTGCCACATCTGCAGTGCTGCCACAGGTTGGCAAATATATGTCACAGGAAAGGTTTTGGGATTATTCAAGGCAAATAAGACAGAACCTGAGACTCATAGCTCAGTGGTAGAGCAGTTCATGCTTTGCATACAAAAGGTTGGATCCTTACAATCTCTAATTTAAAGTATCCCAGATACCAGGGCTGCAAAAGACCCAACTGAGCTGCAGCTTCATCCAGCAAGAGCAGAAGATAATGGACTAATGGAGAAGGCACCTTCATATATTCGGGTGAGCTGTTCTTTTGCCTTATTTGCCAGCCAAGATGGGATGCTGTTTTTCACTCTACTGCTTCCAGAGCAGGACATTGGGTTGGGATCGATAATTTAGTTTTCATAGCCTGCTCAGTTCCCAGGGCTTGGATTGGGCCTCAACACACACATATGCACACAAAAAGAAACACAATACAAAAATTTCATATCAACTCAATATCAAGTCCACCCGCCAACATAACTTTTCTATCTCAACATTTTAAAAGTTTCCAAGAGACATTTAGAGCAGATTAGACTCTGGAAAATGTTCATGGCAAAAGAGTGTTGTGATGTTAGAGGGGCCACAAGAAATCTCTCTGCTCTTAGCTAGGGCTGTTATTGATCTCACAAGTTTTGAATTTTGACAGAAAATGGTGGGCGGGGGGCGGTGTTTCAATGAAAACTCTCAAAATATATGTATCAGTACATTTTTATGGCTGGTGGTATGGTTCTTTTTTAGCACCTGCTGCCTGCAAGTGGCAAGAAGGCATGGCTGCTACTTCACCATGAATTATACATATCTGCAAACATTGCCTATCATCAGTCCCCGCTTGGGCCCAACTCCATATAGCAGCATTCTTTGAATCCACCAGCCTCAGGCAGATCCACTTTAATTTACCCACCCCTTGATCTGAGGGTGCTTTCACTCCACAGTCACACTGCAACCCTACCATTTATCCCTGAAAGCTCCATGGGAGAGACTGACTTGCTCCTAAGCCTTTAAAAGAAACAAACAAAAAACACCTGCAAGATCTTGACAGACAAACTTTTTTTTTTTTTACATTTTATATCCTGCTCTTCCTCCAAGGAGCCCAGAGTGGTGTACTACATACTTAAGGTTCTCCTCACAACAAGTCTATGAAGTAGGTTAGGTTGAGAGAGAAGTGACTGGCCCAGAGTCACCCAGCAAGTATCATGGCTAAATGGGGTCGCCCCAGTCATAGTACAGCACTCTAACCACTACACCATGCTGGCTCTCAGCGTGACTTAAGTGAAGGCTAGGTCATACAGCTGATCACTCCAGTTGAAGAGTCTGGAATTACTTCTCTCAAATAGTTTAGTGAATACAACACCTTTTGGGAAGGACAGTCTTCATCCCCATATTATTACACTTCCCAAATCTAGACCATTCCACAATAACCAAATAGCACATTGCTGCCTATTCACTGTGGATTATCACTCTCTTTAGCCCCAAATATTCTCTTTGCCATGAAATTCTCTCTCTCTATCCATTCAGTCATGTCCAACTCTCGGTCACTCTATGGATCAAAGCACTCTTTTCAAAACACCATGAAATTCACTTCAAATCGAAAACAATAAGAAGAGTAAAGAGAAAGTAAATTGCGCCAACAAGCAAAATATAATTTGTTTTATAAGTAGTATGTTTCTCAGTTATTAAAACATATATAAGACAAAGTCGATACAATGGTGACGCAGTATGCATGGTGGGTTAGCTACTTCTCTCAAGACCTTATTTTATTGTGTAAGTTAAAACATTAAAAAGAGAACTGAAACTAAGAACAGACATTTTGAGATATATACATCAGCTTCAATGTTCTATGTCCCACTCTTTAAAATCTGCACTCTTATATCCAAAACTTTCCCCAATCTGATTAAATACCTAATTAATACTTAAAAGGGGGAGGAGGTAAAGGTTGATGACTCACAGCAGTGCCTGTGTAACACTAACACTGAGAGGTGTTAGGGACACATCCCCCCCCCCAATTTATATGTTTTAACTACTACTACATACAAAACAGGGCAACTTGGATGGTTATTTTGAATTCTCTCATTTAGGCTGGAGTTAATATTTATGGTCCCACTGGGTAATTATCTAGCCCCTCTGCTGACCATTAGTTATATACAAAATCTGGAATGCATAATCTCAAAGTAAGCATTTTAGAATCTGAATCTGAGGTCTATAAAATCATGCATGGTTTGGAGAATTTGGAGAGAAATTATTTTCCCTCTCACACAACACTAGAACCAGGGGTCACTCCATGAAATTGATTGCCAGGAGGTCTAGGACCAACAAACGGAAGTACTTTTTCACACAACACGTGATCCATTTGTGGAACTCTCTGCCACAGGACATAGTGACAGCCAACAAGCTGGATGGCTTTAAGAGGGGCTTGGATAACTTCATGGAGGAGAGGTCCATCAATGGCTACTAGTCGGAGGGCTGTGGGCCACCTCCAGTCTCAAAAGGCAGGATGGCTCTGAGAGCCCGTTGCAGGGGAGTAATGGCAGGAGAGAGGGCACACCCTCAACTCCTGCCTGTGGCTTCCAGCAGCATCTGGTGGGCCCCTGTGAGAAACAGGATGCTGGACTAGATGGGCCTTATCCAGCAGGGCTGTTCTTATGTTCTTAAACATAAACATCTTATGTACACTTAAAAGAGAGATAAGGGAAGCACTATATTTGGATAAGCTATGACCTGAAGTCAACTGTAAAGAAGAAATGAAGGAAATCTTAAAATACACAGGCCATTAAAAGGTGTAAGTAACATTTTGTTTCATACCCTCCCTATCCCTGGTTTTTCTCCTCTCTGTCAGCGTTAAAAAGGCACAGCTGTGAGTAATCAAACTTTCCCTCCTCTTCCCCTCCCCCTTTAATATATTAATTAGGTATTTAATCAGATTGGGGAAAGTTTTGGATATAAGAGTGTGGATTCTAAACTGTGGGACACAGAACACTGAAGCTGACGTATATATGTCGAAACATCTGTTCTTAGTTTCAGTTCTCTTTTTAATGTTTTAACTTACACAATAAAATGAGATGAGTATTTATAAGACAATATGAATATAAGCCTTTACATTTTTAATTTCTTAATTGCACTCTCATTTGCCTACTCAGTTATTTAAAACATTAAAAATAAACACAAAATATAGCTGTACACACAAAAATGATTTTTTGCAAAAATAAAGTAACATATATTATGAGAACTCAATGAATGTAACTGATTTTTCTTTTCTAAAATTGCTGTAGAAACAAATAGAATAGCACTTAAGGCTGTTGTACTTTAAAATGAGTGGAATTTATCTTAACCACAATTATGCCAATCTTCTATATGGATTGTTATCATTATTAGCTATAGAGATTATTATTGTTATTAGGAACATCAATCATAAACAAGGACCCCACTGTGCAATCACCTCTAAAAAATATTTAACCTACTTAACACTCTTAAAGCACATTGGAAAAGGCAGTCCTCTGCCTCCAGGAATTAACAATCTAAATTTGAAACCCAAGGCAACCAACAGAATATAAGAGATAAAGAATGATGAAGCAATAACACAGTACAAGCCACAGTGGCTCAGCAGTGCATCAAGCTCTTCAACTGAGGCATTACAGACATTTTTAAAGGCGGGGGGGAATTGGAGGACAGATTAAGAAGCGTTGTGGCTAGTTACAGTAACTCTTTCCAAGCTTAGAACAAATATGAGAAAAAGTCTAATGATGCTTATTGGTAGAGCACAAACAACCTAGTTAAAGCTGTCAACTTACTGGAGTGGGGAGAACAACCAGCTTGGGTTTTCTGAAATTTGCCAGGAAAAGGGAACAATCAGTTTTTGTGATGTAGTAGTGTTTTATAACTGCTTCCTTCTTAAAGACAAATAAATCTTATGTAAGTTTAACTAAGATTTTATTCAGAGACAACTCCATTTCTTCTTCACCTTTGCCTCCTTTTTCTTTTTGACACCACCCACCACACTCTTGCTACAGGAACCCCACTGGTGACTGGGACAAACTTCTAAAAGACAAAACATAAAAGATTTCTAGATAGATTACGACAAGGCTGTTCACACAAGCAGCCCTACCAGGCTGTTCATGTGAAGCTAGGGGTCATGGCTGATCCTGGTGCTGCCCCGCCAGTAAGGGTTAGGGTTAGGGAGAAATCGGGAGAAATCAGAGCTAATGCAGACATTACACTTACAGCAGGTATAAGAGCAGACTTGGTAACTGAGGTGGATTGCTGCCATGTGTGCTCTCCATTCTTAATAATATATTGCGGCTGTGTGACAAATCAGGATAGCAGAAACAAAAAGCAGAGAAACCACTCCAGGCAACAGGCAGACAAGGAAAAACAAAGCTCCTCTGGCTCTCTCTCTTCTCCCACAAGGGAGAAAGGCAGAATGGTGGCTGCCTGCCTCCTTAACTACATTTAAAAATTCCTCCTTCGAACTCTCCTCACCCTTGTCCCTTCTTTGACCCTTCCCCTAGCTAATGCAGGGTCAGTCACCCCTGGCAATGAGAGATTTGAATGGAAATGAGCCAATCAGGAACCGGGGGGAATCGCCAGCCAATCGTTGCACACTGTAAGTCACCATTCTGAAGCTTGGGAGGGGAGGGTTTCCAAAAACATTTCCTGACACAAAATGGAGACAGCAAGAGAGATCACCACAAAATGGAGGTCTGAATCTACGAATTGTTCAGGTCCGAAATCTGGGCGATTTGTTTTGGACCCAAATCTGGCCAACTAGCACAGAGGCAATTTGTTTTGCATTCCAGTACATTTGGGAAACTGGCCGCTAAAGGATATAGTGAAATTAAACATTTTACAGATTATAGTATTCCTAAGCATAGATGCAATTTTGTGTAAGCCTTTATGTAACATGGTTCATTTCTATGTATTTCTTAAAGTTTTCATTAATGGGGATAATTGCATAATGGTCACCTGTGACAATATCTGAAGGCGACAAGAGTGCAATTAAGAAACAGTAAAGTTTCAGGCAAAAACTGTTAACCACTTGAACTATTTAAGCAAAATGTAAAGTGGTAGGGCACCAATTCAGTGAAATTATTTACATGGCTTAATAGTAATTGAATGGTTCCCTTAAGCTAGAATAACAATATAATTGTTCCTGTTTTTTTAAAAAGGGATGTATGTTTGAGCCAAATAACTATTTGCTGATAAGCATTCTGAATATTTCTTTTAAATGTTGTACTCATTTGCTAGTAAATAAACTAGAATCATGGGCAGAACTGAATGGTACTTTCACTAAAGAGCAGGAAGAGTTCTTCTCTATTATAGATAATTCATAGAAGAGCTATTCATGTAATTCAGCTTTTATCCATGACTTGATCCAAAACTACTACTCTTTGCAGCTTTTGTAGATTTTATTCAGGCAACTCAATTAATAAAGAATGTGTGTGGGGCGGGGGTGGGTGGGGCAGGTTGGCACAAACTAGATCAAAATCCTGATACTTTGCTGACAAACCTATTTCAAAATACTGTGCATATCCAAGCTGGAACTAAAGGACAGATTTTGGATCCAGTTTCCTTAATCTGTGGTGTTAGACATGGATGTCTTCTTGCCTCAGTGCTTTTTAAGGGTTATATTAATAATCTTGTGGGCCTACTAGAATATCCTAGGTTTTCCTTTCCTAATATTATGATCACCATTTAGGAGTTTGCAATATGCAGCTGGCATCATTATCATTATTATGCAAAGTGGGATGAAAAACAATGATATGAGGAATCTTTTATATCAATTTCAAGAAGACCTACATTGTAATCTTTAGCCATAGTTCTGTATATAGATAGGTGGAAAATAGCTGGAATTTGACTGATCAAGTTACTATTTTTAAATATTTGGGAACAATTTTTTGTTTCTAATAGGATGTGATCTAAACATTTTCAGAATATTAACTTAAAGACCTCTCAAGCATCATATTTCCTAATTCATTTTACAGGAACCCACTGAGGGAATTTGGTAATTCTTGCAATCCAGAGGCTCATGGCTAAAGTGTTTTTTGCTTTGTTGTATTGGCTGCAAATGTGAGTAGGAGGGAAGGCTGAGACTTCAGAAATTATATTAAATACATTTTCTACAATATTGTCTATACGGTACATACCTCCCTCAGCTCTAGCTTCTTTGTGCAAAGCTGGGTAGAAACTTAAGTTCATTATGCTGTCATCTGATATAGATATAACCCAATGAGATGTAACAGTTTCCATATTTGTGCATTAATATACAAGTAGGCCCTTGTCATGAGTGATTAATAGAATCACTTTTTTTTAAGTACAGTAATCCTTGATGAGTTGCTTACCAAACATTCTGTTATGACTATCTTCTATTAGTCTAAACATAATCCAATATATCTTTAGCCAACCAGACATGAACCACTTAGTCCACAAGAACATCTCATTGTTCTCATAAGAAATCTATACACAGGAAAGGAAGCCACAGTCCAGACGCAACATGATGAAACAGACTGGTCCCAGATCGGCAAAGGAGTAAGACCAGGCTATATACTTTCTCCTTATTTATTCAATTTATATGCTGAACATATACTGAGAGAAGCTGGATTGGAAGAATATGAGCATGGCTTTAAAGTTGAAGGAAGAAACGTCAATAACCTGCGCTACGCTGATGACACCACTCTGATAGCTGAGAATGTGGATGATTTGCAAGCTCCAGTAATGAAAGTCAAGGAGCACAATGAAAAAATGGGACTATGACTAAATGTAAAGAAGACTAAACTAATGACAATGGGTACAGCAACCAGCCTCAGAACTGATAATGAAGACACTGAAGTGGTGAATAGCTTCTGCCTTTTAGGATTGACCATCAACAGTAAAGGATCCAGCAGTCAAGGAATACGCCACAGACTAGCACTTGGTAGAGTTGCAATGAAGGCCTTGGAAAGGATATTTAGATGCTGTGATGTATCTATACCTACAAAGATGAGAATTGCATGACAATAGTTTTCCCCATGACACTCTATAGATGCGAAAGCTGGACTTAGAAGAAGAAAGATAGAAAAAGTATTGAGGCTTTTGAACTTTGGTGCTGGATAAGACTATTGAGAATACCATGAACAGCCAGGAAAACAAACAAATGGTTCATGGAACAAATCAATCCAGAATTTCCACTCGAGGCACAAATGACCAGGCTCAAACTATCATACTTTGGACACTGACTTGATGGCACTTAATCAATCAATCAATCAAGATTTAAAAATGTTTATCACATCTACAGTTTAAGTTTAAACAGCCTAAGCATGTTTACTTGGATGCTAGTCTTGGTGAGTTCAGTGGAGATTACTCCCAGGTAAGTGTGCATAGGACTGCAGTCAGTTCACTTCCTGTGATGGGCATTCACATTCTTAAAATGATGCTCCACACCCATGTGCATCTTGGGTGGAGCAATTTTGCCCCACTCAGCCTTGGATAAAGTATGAGGCTGGTGGAAGTGAGTGGACCAGAGAGCCATTTGAGCCCTCTCCTACCCAAATCCTTACTTAAAGCAGCATCCCTCCCTCCCTGGAAAGCACTGAATTTGGGCTGGTCTCCCTTTCAGGGGCCAGATAGGTATTTTGGCTCTTCATCAAATTGGCCAATGATAAGGAAACTTTTTGCCTATCTCATACTGCTCTCTGTAGTTAATTGAGCTCTGTTTGGTCACAACAGCAGTTTTGCTTGCAAGCTTGAGGGAATTTAGGATAGCTTAATGGTAAGCACTCAAGGCACATGGTATTTGCATGAAGAAGTGTTCCAGCCATTTCCTAGAAGCTTCATAACTCAGGGAAATTTGACTGTAGCCACTTGTAGCATTGGGGAATTACCAGCTTTAAAGGATGAATGGCTTGCAGAGGATGATGCTTCTTGCTGACACACAGAGGTGCACTTAGATAATATTGGAGCCAGGGGTGTAGCTATAATTGAGCAGATGGGTTCAAATAACCTGCCCCCACCTACAGAGGGCTCCCCAGCTCCACCCCTCCCTATTTTCTTCATGATCTTCCTCACTCCGAAGGGCTGCCAGGGAGTAAAGAAAACAGGAGTCCCCTCTCCCCTAGACACACCCCTGATTGGAGCCTGGACATAAAGGCCTTTGGAGCCCCCCCCCACACAGTTAAGTTAAGCATCATCCCCCTACAACACACACACACACACACACACACACACACACACACACACACACACACAGTATTTTTAATGTGGGTTATCGAGGTCACAAACAGCAACTGAATTCACAAGAATGTACGCATATAAAACAAGTATATTTGTGCAAATATGACTTAGCAGAAACATTTTAACACCCAACTTAACGTATCCCCATCTCACATATATCTTTCCCCACTCTGTCTCTAAAGGAGAGGTCATGCTTGGCTGCCCAGCACAGTGTGGGCCAGTGGTGTGGTGACCACACCACCCAGGACAGATGAAAGAGGATTTGGGGTGTGAAGTGGGTGTGAAGGTCCTGGAAGTCCAGGGGCAAGAGTGGCTCTGCTGACTCATTGACCCTATATGGGTGAGCTAAGAAGAGCAATGATCAGCCTAAAGGCTCCAAAACTACTTCAAACTGGGATGCAGGAGTGTAGGTATAATTGAGCGAAAGGGTTCAAAGAACCCGGGGACCCAGCTCCTGAGGCCCCTCCAGATCCACCACTCCCGATTTTCTTCATTATCTCCCTCACTCTGAGGGGGCCGCCAGAGCGAAGGATGAACACAGGTCCCCTCTCCCCTAGCTATGCCCCTGCTGAGATGTAATCACCCAACAAAAGTTAGGCACAGAGAATTGCATCTCAAGCTCAGAAGTTCCTGCATGGAAAAGGGGCTGGATAGCCCAGTCATGCTGCAGTATTTGATTTGGGTTTGAACTAATAAAGTTGACTCTTAACTTCCAGGAAATGCTGCCTCATATCTTTAAAGATTGCGGAAAATGGTCACTACTACTCCTACTATTTAGATCCTGCTTTTCAACAACAAACCCTTCTCAAAGTGGTATAAAAAGAGAAGAGAAAAAAGGTTCTGTTTTAGCAGAGATTGCAATGCTTTGGGGAGAGGAAAATCCAAATAGTAATGGGTAGCTAATTTTGCTTAGGCAGCTGCAAAAAGGTTGTGAGGATATTTTTATATACTGTATTTTCTACTTGTTATTTGTATTTCCATTATAATCTATACTTCTTTACTTATCTGTTTTTGAACCTTCTCATGGCTTTTGACTTGTACAATAAAGAATGACTGGCTGACCCTCACTTACTGAGTCCTCCTTTTAGCCTGACTGAAGCATTCAATATTTTTGGTTTGAAGTGACTGCTGCTTTCCCCCCTAGTTCCCAGTGCCATCTCAAAGCCCTGGGCATCAACATGCCTTTTAAACCTTATTGCTGTCCTCTCTGAACCCTAAGTTCAACTCCATTCCTTTTATTTACCCAGACCTCTTATGCTAAAGTGCAGGTATTATATAGACTTCCAGCAATCAGCTCAGACTGTTTTAAGACTATAAAAAGGTTCTGTCTTGGGGGCAAAAGAAGTCAGTGGCAAAACCAGATAGTAAAAAATGGAAATTGCTTTTCTCCAGGAATGTTCTCCCCTACATCCCTTCCCATGCCCTCAGAACCTTTGCAAAAGTCCTGGAAGCTCAGATGAAGCTGACAGCCTTTTTTCAGTCTATTCAAAGTCTTGGCATTCAGCTGGCAGAGGCCCTTTGTACTGAAGTCGTCCTTTTTGCCTCCTCTTTTGTGACATCCCAAAGGCAGACACTTTAACAGGGCAGAGGGTCAGAAGCTAAGTGAGCGCGAGGACTGCTTTAAAACTCTCCTCTGATGGTTCTGCACTTTATGCTTGATACTTAGGTGTAGGAAATAGGGCTGAACCAAATGCTTGCACAACTCTGGCACATATTCTGCAAGCTGCAAAGTTAGAGATGGCATTTTGGCAAACGAGGGGACTTGAAGGGACAGAGTAAGTGGGAAACTGATTGTGGCAATGGCCCTTCAGGGAGTTTCAACAGTAGGCTGCCACCATTTTTTCCCTAGCAAGAGTCCTAGCAAGAGACCAAGAAGCATTGCCGTCATTCTGACTGGCTTCATGACTATTATGTTTTGTGACGACATTATCATGATGAAAGTAATCAGAGTGAGAGCAATGCTTTTTGTCCTCATTCTAGGACCTGCTGGGAAAGCTACTGAGACTTTCAAGAACATTATTGCCACTGCCATGAGGGCCATTAAACACGTGGCTGTGAAAAAGATGGGCTCGAGGCAACTTCACAAAACACACACATATTTACATTTTTACATTTATATCCCACTCTTCCTCCAAGGAGCCCAGAGCGGTGTACTACATACTTGAGTTTCTCCTCACAACAACCCTGTGAAGTAGGTTAGGCTGAGAGAGAAGTGACTGGCCCAGAGTCACCCAGCTAGTATTATGGCTGAATGGAGATTTGAACTCGGGTCTCCCCGGTCCTAGTCCAGCACTCTAACCACTACACACATGCATTTTGAGCCAAAAATGTTATTGGAAGGGATTTTGTTTCATTCCTAGGAAGATAATGTTTTATCATTCTCTTTGATATGGAATCTCCTTTGAGGACATCTTTTTTCTTGTTGTTGAAAAGTGGAATATAAATACAGGTCGGAAATCCTTTATCCGGACTCCCGAAATCTGGAAAGCTCCAAAATCCGGACACCACGCCGAGAGAGAGAGAGAGAGAGAGAGAGAGAGAAAATGCTTGTAGCTTCAGCCTCTCCACACAACCCCTCCCCCTCAGCCCCCAAACCAATCCCGGCCCCAACTCAACAGCTAACAGAGTATATACACTACTGTATAACAAAGCAGCAAAAAGCCTGCAACTCACAGAGAGAACATTACAGCGGCTCTGTAATCGGCTGGGAAGCATTGGGGCCGGGATTCGGTGGGATGCTCAGTTTGCAGGAGCAATCGCTTACGGCCCCTAAACTCGCTGTTGTTGCTTCCTCAGCTTGTTAGCTACCCTTTTAGTTATTCCCCTCAGGCTTTGCTATCTGACTTTTGTTTACTGCTCCTCAAGCACTGTCACTCACACGCTTCTCAAGCTGCCCTCAGAGAGAGGAAGGAGGGAAGGCGGGAAGGAATGTGATCCCATTGAGAAGCATGTAAATGCAATCCCATTGAGAAGCGTGTAAGTGCAATCCCATTGAAAACCTTAAAAACAAAACAAAACAGTAACCTTTCATGCCCAAGATATCTCATTTATGAAAATATTCCAAAATTCAGAAAAATCTGAAATCCGGAATACCTCTGGTCCCAAGCAGTCCAGATATAGGATTCTTGACCTGTATTGTTAATCATCATCTTTCCAGGAGAAGATGCTAGAACATTCCCTCTTGCAACAGCTTCCCAGGGAACTCTATGCATAGCTAGTGGAAGGGAGTAGAAAACAGTAGCCTTGTCACTGGGGAGGAGGAGGGGGAAATTACCTCTAGTGGAATGAAGCTTGGGGAAAGCCATTCTTTGGATGGGCAATGGTGGCCTTGTGTGGACCAGCCAATAGGTTGTGAGCACTAACTTAGTACATATGGCTGGAAGATCCGTATCAATATGCTGTTCCTAGTCAGCTCAGTGCACATGTGTATGCATGTGCACACACACACAATCTTTATCCCTCCCAAGACAATGTAAAGTCAGCAAGTTGCCACTGGAGAACCAAATAGGATGTGTGTGTGTGTTCATCCCAAGTTGGCTGTGTGGAAAGGTGGTTTTGTTTTAATCTGTTTCACCTACTCTATATTTAATTGCTGGTTTGTGGCCACTTTTTAACTGGATGGGAATACTGCTGGGGCTAAATTTGAATAATACTGTCAACTTAGGCCCAACTACAAGATAACACTGCATGCAAAGCTGTGGGGGGCAAAATAAGAAATAAGGGACATTGATTATCACCCCAAGACATTACTTAGAAAGTGAAGAGTTTTTCCTAGACTAGCCTCTTAGGACTACTTGGCTTGAGAAGAACATAGCCGAGAAACCCCTTGGGGCCCACCTGTCTCATCTACTAAAGTAAAGTGTGCCACTGAGTCAGTGTCGACTCCTGGCAATCACAGAGCCCTGTGGTTATCTTTGGTAGAATACAGGAGGGGTTTACCATTGTCATCTTCCGCGCAGTCTGAGATGATGCCTTTCAGCCTCTTCCTATATCACTGCTGCCCAATATAGGTGTTTCCACCAACAGGGATTCGAACCAGCAACCTCTGGCTTGCTAATCAAGTCATTTCCCCGCTGCACCATTAGGTGGCTCCTGTCTTACCTCACCTACACAGAGTGAATTGGCACAAGGAGTCATTATTTGACCAGGCTTCCTTCAGCTCATCTTTCAAGGTGTTGCTGTTAGGAGTTGGGAGCAGTTCTTTAAACTATTCCTAGATTCTGAGTGAGATCACCCAGCCTTGGGAATTAGCTGGGCAAATATGTTATGTGTCTTCTCCCAAGTATGTTAATACTCATACTGCAAATGGGAATTAGACAACTAAGTAAATCAAGGACTTATTTATTTATTTAGCATATTTTTATACCGCCCACAGCCTGCATCTCTGGGTGGATTACAGTTAAAAACATTTAAACATTAAATCAGTTAAACAATTAAAATCATTTAAACATTAAAATCATTAACATTAAAATCATTTAAAAACCCAACATTAAAATATTAAAACTATAAATCTAATTAAAAGCCTGGATGAATAAATATGTCTCTAGTGCAGAGCCATTATATCATTATATCATGATATATCATGATTATATCATGATATAATGATTTATCTTCATTATATCATTGCAGAGCCATTAAATAGTTAATGAAGGTGTGGTTCATGTTTCATTCAAAGTTCTGCTGTCTCATCTTGTATTTCTGAACCCATGTGTAGTCTTCTGTTCAATGAAAACTACCCACCACTTAATATTTTATCTTTCATGGTTTTCTTGATGTCCTAAATATTTCAGTAGGAAGTGCAAATGGGTGGCCTGAGGCAGAATCCAACTTGCGGGTGGTCCCAATTGCCTCTAACCAAGGTACTATCTCACAGCACTACCCCTTTCTTTTGTTCTAAGAAGACCCCTTACCAGTCATGCATAACTTCAAAATATCTGCATTAGGACAACACTAAGGCTATTCACACAAGCAGCGCAACCCAGGCTAGGGCAGCCCAGCCTGGGTTGGGTTGCTTGTGTGATGTGCCAGCATCACTCCTGTTCCCGGCACTTCTGCCCCCATGAGCCCAGTTTTTAATTCCGCCCTTAACCAGAGTTAGAGGGAACATTTGCACCCTCAATCACAGGTTCGGAGTAATCTGTGTACTTGGGCTGCACACAGCCCAACCGAATACAGTGTCGGGAGAGTCCAGCTCATGGGAAATCTGCCAATGCACCACACTCATTATGCTGTGCAATATGGGATTCCTGGAGAACGGGACTTGTTCCCTGGCCTCTGCTCTGCTGGGAGCAGTGTGGATTGTGTGGGCATGTGACGGCAGGCCCAAGAGGAGCTCCTTGCTTGTCTGGAAGAAAGCTAGGTTCAACCTTGCTTCCACCACCACCCACCCACCCGCCCTGTCCCTGTTATTGTCACAAGAACAACCTTACTGCTTATTATTAATAGCCATCATGTGATTTTTAAATCTCTTTAGAATAGATGAATTGCAGAGCTATAGTGGGTGGATGGTGCACTGAGTCTTCTCAGTTTGCTTAAGGTGTGTATCTTGCTGCTGGATGCATCTTAGTGTAATTAACTAGGGGGAAAGGGCCAGTCATATCAAACTGGCTGAGAGGGAAGTGACAGCCAAGTGAAGGTAAAGGGTCACTATTCAAATTAAGAAGTGACAGAGAAGAACATTATTCACTTCTATGAAATGGAAGAAATAAAATAAAGTCTGCAAGATCTCTGGAGAGATGTGAACTTACTGTTGAAAGTGAAATGAATGTTTTGATACACACTCTAACTGGGAAAACATTGCTGCTTCTAAGTGTTGAACTTTCAAGAGAATATAATTAATGGCTTTGGGCTTTAGCTCTGACTCATATTGCAAACAGAATTTATTTTCACCTGACATAGGTATCTTTCTGAATGTTTTGGTAGAGGTGCCACAGGGATCTGATTCAGCAGTGAATTCTTTTGGCTTAGTAGCTCTCAGACTGTTAAAGGCATTGGGTCAGACCCAACTCTGCTTCATTCTTTGAACCAAATATCAAATTAACTTCCTGTTTCCATTGATACTGCATTCTTGTGTTGCCAGCAAGCCATTTTTTGGAGTAGCCCAGAGAGCACCAAAGTGTCTCAATCACACTGTATCATGGGCTCATGATCTTAGTACCCACTTCACCCTGCCTAGTAAAAAGAACTTAACTCTTGGTTCAAAGCAGGTCGCTAGCATAGGTTATGCTGGTAGTATGTCTTCAGGTCTAAGCTATCAAAACACATCAAAACAAGAATGCTAATGAGATATGCCAGACCTCGCTAATGAGGTATGCCAGGTTATTCAGACCCTACTTCAAAGGTAACTCACTGACAGGAGAAACCTCCTCATCTAAAAGAGATAACAACAAAGCACTCTTGGGAGTAACTCAGATAAGCGGCACATTTCCCAAACTTGTCACGAATTAACAAATTGGCTGGCAAGGACTCAATGGAGAGGCTCATAAAAACTATTGATGTATAATCTTTTTACACCTGAAAGATAGCCTGGAATCTCTTTACACCAGGAAGATTTTCAACCAAACACAGCTCTGTTCACCACATACAACACATTTGCCTAACTTCCTCTTGGCTTTGTTGGGCAAGGCACAACCAAAGTGATGAAGTTCAAGTAGCAATTAACTTCTTTGTCTTTCATGGAATCTGCTACCCTCAGTAAGCAGAATGGCTTGGAAAGTGCCTCAGGGCACATTTCAAGGTATATCTACCTCAAGCAAAAGCACATGGCCTCGGAATCTGTTTGGATCACTATTCTTTGGACTCTCATACATGGAGGTTGTAGCCCTTCACTCCTCACTCCTCTTCTTCACTCCTCACTCCTCTTTCTTGCCTGTTCCCCGTGAGGAGACCTCACTGCCAACATGCAACCAACACATCACCTGACCTGAGAGGGATAGGTAAACTAACCTCTTACCTCCTCACTGCTTCTCTTCCTTCTCTGACTCCTCCCTGCTTCCCAAGCACTTTTCATGGCAAGCCTTAAGCCTCTGGTCTAAGAGCCTTGGCCTGATTAAGAGTAACCTGATTTACTCTTAATTAGGACTTTAGCTAAAAAATTTCCAGCAAGACTCTCAGCAAAGATTGATTGCATTACCTAACCAAACTTTTGCCATCTGTGCCCCCATTTTACCTTTAATAAAGCCTTTGAACTGTATTCTTGTTTCCTCTTTTTTCCAACATGCCAAAGTTTGCTCAGATTGATACTGGAACTGAGTTGTTCCCCAAGCCAAGCTAATTTCCCCACTTTAAGCTACAAGCATAGTTGAGGTGTCTAGCTAGAACCTCAGGGCAGTAACAGTTGCAAGACTCATATTTCCAGTCGGAAAGCTCTATTTACAATCTGAGAATTGTTTTGTATAGACACTGATACAGCTATGGGGAAAAGGAAGAGGGCTGAAACCAATTTAACATTGAAAATCTATGCCTGATCCATCTGATTAGGCAGATTCTACATTAGGTGTTCCAATTCAGATATTTGGGTTTGAGGTTCCTTACAGAAATTTCAATATTAATTATGAATTTCAGATACAAGGCTGAAATGTAAGTTACTATTGACCCTATTTAAGCAAAATTATACTGGCATCAATGTAGTCTGTGGCCAGCAACCAAATAACAAACAACGCAATTAAGCCAAATTAGACATGACTTCAATCCTGTAATTGGCATGCTTGCTTTTTCTTGTGAATTTTGCTGGTGTAAGGGAGGGCTTTAATTCTGCCATGATCATGGTCCTCAACCAAAACAGGGGCTTCCACACATGCTATTTGTCCTGGGACAGGTGGTGGAGGGGAATCCCATAGGAGCCAGTGCAATTATTGACACTCAGGAAGATTTGGGACTTTTGTTACTTAAACAGCAATGCCTCATGTTACATAGCAAACTGCTTTTGAAATTGAAGTATGTTTGAAAAGCAAGTTGTGAACATGAGAATATGCAGTTTGAAGGAGGCAAAACACATAAAGTTTGCAATGGGATTGTGCTCACTAATCATGCCTCTGCTGCTTATATGATGACTATCCATACCCCCAGACATCCCCACGTTTCTCAGCAGATATTCAAATAAATCTGAATATTAACTAGAAAGATTCCTTACACTATTCTTATGAAGTTTGTGATACTTTGCAATGTGGTCGAGTTGTTTTCTGTTTTATTCAGAATTTCTGAATAGGGATGGAGAGTTGCAAAGCATGTTTTAAAATTTTATTTTAGCTAAACAAATGTATATCTAAGATGAAAAACAAAGCTTCTTAAGCAAATTTCAGATTTTGTTGCCCAAAACATAGCTAAATTTGGTACTATTATTACTGTTATCATTATTACATTATAATTCTGCAGTGAGGAAGCTGAACTCTGTGTGTGATCATCTGCATTGCTGTCTAATAGAACACAAATAAATACATCATGAGAGGAATATCACTCTTCTGTTACAGAGGCCTGTTTCTAACAGATGACTTCCATATTTACGTTGTACAGTAAATCTGAAATGAAAATGTAAGACTTGGACATAACTGAACAAAGGGAAAAGAAAACTGAATTTAACTTATAATAAAATGGATTGCTTTGTAGGGAAATATGTCAGCCACTGAGTAATATGGAATATATTTGACTGGGTCATTTTTTATGCAGTAGGAAACCACTAGATGGCTTTCACTGCAAATTGCAGAAGCATTGTTGCTTAATACATGACCTATCATACAGAAACAGAGAGTGTATATATATCTATATATTGATAGATAGACAGACACACTGATAATAAATAGATAGATGACATCAGAGGTGAACTTGTATGAAAGGCTGTGAAAGAAGAACATCTTTTATTACTCACAGGACTGCCCATTGAAACTGCGGCACATAAAAATAGTTCAGGGGGAAACTAATCTAATTTCCCTAGCTTTGCCATTCTTCTTAGTGATGTGCCAATTTGTGTGTGTACACATGGTTTGATTTTTGCTGTTAATGCTGCCATTTCAGTGGGGTACTAAAATACATAAGAAACCCTGCCATCACACTTTTTTTAACATATTATCTCCTACTCTTCCTCCAAGGAGCCCAGAGCGGTGTACAACATACTTGAGTTTCTCCTCACAACAACCCTCTGAAGTAGGTGAGGCTGAGAGAGAAGTGACTGGCCCAGAGTCACCCAGCAAGTATTAACCTGCTAACAGCCATTATTTCCCCAATTTGCTGCTTTTGCCCCAACTAATTAATTAAGTACATCAGGATGAGGAAACATTCATTTAGTTGCTATGACAATGGAGATAAGCACTTTGTTTTGCTAACACCCTCCCTCTTGTAAACAGCTCTGCACCCGCTCACAAACTGGTCAAAAATGGCAAACATTGCCTAAAGGATGGTGGATTTTGCATGGGGAAGAAATGTTCATTTAGACCTCCCCTATACATACATTCACTAAACATGTGAGGGGGGAGTGAGATAGTGCCTGCCAATCCCATTCCCTTACTCCCTGCATAGACTCCCCTGCACCCCAATATACTGTCTGGGGCAGGGCTGGTGAATATGGCAGAGGTTTAGGCTGAAATCTCATTCCTCCTCCATGTACACATGAAAAAGTGATAATAGAGCAGGGGTGGGCAAACCTGGCCCTGCAGCTCTTGTTGAACTACTACTCTCAACTTCCCTGCCACAATAAATTGTGGCTGGGGATGATGGGATTTGTAGTTCAACAACAGCTAGAATAGAGCTTAGAAAAATATGTTTCATGGAAGCCCTGTTCAGGCAGAGGAGGAGAGCAATAGGGATGTGCAAACAGGTTCGAATTTGAACCGGTTCAGTACAAAGGTTTGAATTTGAACCAAACAGGGCATTGAAGTGGCAATGCCGGTCCAAGTTTGAACATAACAGACCCTGGTACAATTTGAACTGGTTTGAAGGTTCAATCCTCCAAAACTGGGTTAAGGTGGTAGGTACCCATGGGTGCCAATCACCACCCAAACCCCAAAGCAATCAGACACTCCAGCGATTTTAATGATTTTTTGAAAAAGAAATTTGCATTTTCCCCATAGGGTATAATGGGGACTCACACTGGCCCATTATTCCCTACCACCAACCTACCAAGCCTACCACCAACCAAACCCCAAAGCAATTGGACACTCCTCAGATTTTAGATGCTTTTTTGAAGATTTTTCAAATTTTTGCATTTCCCTCATAGGGTATAATGGGGAATTGAACTGGCCCATTATTCCCTATACAGAGTACCTGGGGGGGGGGAACCTGGGGTGGTGGTGGTAGGCACCCATCCACCAAACCCCAAGGCAATTGGACACTCCTGCAATATTACATGATTTTTAGATGATTTTTGTATGATTTTTGCATTTTCCTCATGCATTTTCCCCATGTAAATCCAGAGTGCACATCAATTAAGATTACACACTGTCCATTACATTATGGCCATACCTGCCTTGCACCCAAAATCACTTTGGTGCCCAGGCACACACACACACACACACACACACACACACACACACACACTCGGGAGTCAGTTGGGGCATTATCAAATCCCCATTATTCCCTATCAGGAAAATGCCAAAAAATTGAAAAATCTTCAAAAAATCATCTAAAATCGCAGGAGCGTTTGATTGCTTTGGGGTTTGGTGGTGCCTGTTTTGTGCCCCTAGGTAGTCCTCATAGGGAATAATGGGCCAGTTCAAGTCCCCATTATATCCTATGTGGAATCTTTTAGAACTCGTTCAAGCTGGGTTTGAATTTTAACCAAACCAGGAGGGGGGTGCATTGAGCAAAACCAAAACTGAACCTACCCACCCTGGTTCAAATTTGGTTTGAATTTGAACCAAACAGGCCAAACCAGTTTTGTGCATATCCCTAAAGAGCAAACACATAAAGTGTGTGGTAGAATTTTGTCTGCTAACCATGTGCCTGCTGCTGACACACTGACTACCCATGCTCCCAAATATCCCCACATTTGCCTACAGACAACAAACAAATCTTACCAAGAAATATCTGACACTATTGTTCTGGAGTTTCTGGCTGACAGAACATGCAGAGAACCGTAGATCAAAGAGAGAAGCATGTGGGCTGCTTAGGGATGTGCAAACTGGTTTGAATTCGAACCCATTCAACATAGAACATAACCAGTTCGATGGTTTGATATCGAACCACCCCTGAACCGATCCGGCCCCTGTTCAGCCCGATCTCAGACCAAACAACCCCCAGTTTGGGTTCAGACTTTCATTTTTGTTTATTTAATTTTAATGTTTTTTAAAAAGTAATAAAAATCACTGCCTTTCTCTCTGGGGGCTATTCTGCAGCTGTGGGGAGTGGCTGGGCTCCATAGGTCCCCTCCCCCTGCAGGCCTCAATTTAGCTTCCATTTAGTAGCAAATAACCCAGTTTGAGCAGTTTTGGGCTCATTCAGGGCCTCACCTCCATGGAGATGGCCATTTTGGAGGCCATCACACATGCCCAATAGACCTCTGTGTGGCCTGGGTCATGATGCAGCCATGCAGAGGCTCATTGGGCATGTGCCACAGCCTCCAAAATTGCTACCGCCATGGAACTGAGGCACAGAATGGCCTGAAAACCACCCGAACTGGGCTTTTTGTGACTAAATGGAGGCTAAATGGAGGCCAGCAGGGGAAAGGAAAACCTCTGGAGACACCCCCCTGCCACTCACAGCTTTAAGTGGTTATTAGGATAGCTGAACTCTCTTCCCATCAGGAAATAGTGTGGAGGTTAGTCAGTTCTTTAGATTTCACTACACAATTTTGTATTAGAGTAAAAAATAATTGTTAAAATACAATTTGGACAAAATACAAGGTGCTTGTTATAACCTATAAAGCCCCGAACAGCTTAGACCCAGGGTATTTAAGAGAACGTCATCTTTGCCATGAGCCCCACCATCCATTGAGATCATCTGGAGAGGTCAGTCTGCATGTTGCCATCAGCTCATCTAGTGGCTATGCAGGGAAGAGCCTTCTCTGTTGCTGCCCTGAGACTCTGGAATGTGCTTTCTGCTGAATTAAGAGCTTCCCCATCTCTGAAAACTTTTAAAAAGTCTCTAAAGACTTGTTTTTTGACCCAAGCTTTTTAACTAGTTAGTGGTTTTAAATTGTTTTAAGGTCTTCACCTTTAATCTGTATGATGTTGTTGTAAACTGCCCAGAGATGGAAGTTTGGTGCAATCTACAAATTTGAAAAAATAAATACAGGTGAAACTCGGAAAATTAGAATATCATGCAAAAGTCCATTAATTTCAGTAATGCAAATTAAAAGGTGAAACTGATATATGAGACAGACGCATTACATGCAAAGCGAGATAAGTCAAGCCTTAATTTGTTATAATTGTGATGATCATGGCGTACAGCTCATGAGAACCCCAAATCCACAATCCCAGAAAATTAGAATATTACATGGAACCAAGAAGATAAGGATTGTAGAATAGAACAATATCGGACCTCTGAAAAGTATAAGCATGCATATGTATTCAGTACTTGGTTTGGGCCCCTTTTGCAGCAATTACTGCCTCAATGCGGCATGGCATGGATGCTATCAGCCTGTGGCACTGATGAGGTGTTATGGAAGA
This sequence comes from Hemicordylus capensis, assembly GCF_027244095.1. Classification (NCBI taxonomy): domain Eukaryota; kingdom Metazoa; phylum Chordata; class Lepidosauria; order Squamata; family Cordylidae; genus Hemicordylus; species Hemicordylus capensis. The sequence continues at coordinate 62,756,489 of NC_069660.1, forward strand.
CCAGGATGCTTCATTAGCGGCCTTCAGCTCTTCTGCATTGTTTGGTCTCATGTCTCTCATCCTTCTCTTGGCAATGCCCCATAGATTCTCTATGGGGTCAGGTCAGGCGAGTTTGCTGGCCAATCAAGCACAGTACACTGTATACTTTTCAGAGGTCCGATATTGTTCTATTCTACAATCCTTGTCTTCTTGGTTCCATGTAATATTCTAATTTTCTGGGATTGTGGATTTGGGGTTTTCATGAGCTGTACGCCATGATCATCACAATTATAACAAATTAAGGCTTGACTTATCTCGCTTTGCATGTAATGCGTCTGTCTCATATATCAGTTTCACCTTTTAATTTGCATTACTGAAATTAATGGACTTTTGCACGATATTCTAATTTTCCGAGTTTCACCTGTAAAAAACAAAAACAAAATAGAAGATTGTAAATGCAAGTCAGTTATCAGCTTCCAGAATTAGGAAACAATTAACAAGAGCCAGATTGGGTCAAAGCAGAGTTCCATCTGGATCCTGTCTTTGATAGTAGCCTCTACAGAATACCTCAATGGAAGCAGACAAAAAGGAAAGCTGTTTTGTGGCTAATCACAAACTCTGTTTTCCTTCCCCATTAACAAATGTTTTAGAGTTTTCTGAGAATAAGGTTACATTCCCCATGGCCCATGTGCTTAGCAGCCAATCGTGTATTTGTCTTCCTTTAAATGTTGTTCCTTAGTGGTCTCTTTATTTAAGAACAGAAATATTATCAACCCAAGTGGAATATCAACCAGTTAGCATGACATAATATACAGATTAAATAATTTCAAAACAATGGTGTTAACTCTTAGCGGAAAGTCAGTTTTTAAGAAGTAACCAACATGAATGTATCATGAGCAATCAAACCAGACTATCCATTTGTTTAATTACTCATCTAGCTAATGGGCTAAAGGTTGTTCCCCCACCACCACCTTAATGTAAAACATATCTTAGAATCAGAAGCCCAGAGTTGCGTGCAGACTTTGAAAAGTCTTTTTGTTTGGTCTATGTCCTATCTCACTTCTTACTCTACCGCTTCTTAATCATCAGTAATCCCAAAAACACATTTCTTAAGTGAATTTTAAAACCACATGCATGGCACCTATATACCTTCTCCATCTGAATCTTCTCATCCCACAAAACGGTTGTTCTTGCCATCCTTACCCCCATCCCTGAACCCGGTGCCATTTCTTGTCTTGTGACACTGACATTGTATTTCCTCCCACAGCCAACCTCACATGTTCTACTATAGTTTTGAACCCTCAGATAGATGCTCCCCACCCCCTGCTTATTTGTTCCACTTATTTAGCAGCCGCAGCAGCATCTACTGGTGAATTTCCATTGGAAAAATGGTGGAGTAGAGCAATTCTTAGTTGGAAAAGATAAAATCTGATGGCAAATCAGCATCTGCTAGGAAAAATCTGACATTTCCATATATAAGTACACAAATTAGTGAAATGTGCACCAAATAAAAGTAGCATCAGATGGATTAAAATAAATACAAACAGTAGTTCCTTGTAAAATAGGAATAACATTACGTGCACTATTCTGGAAGAGGAAGGGCAAGCAATCTTTTTGCCAGTGATACAGATAGTGGTACAGAAATTTGGTTTGTCAGATTAGAAGATGACAGAAGGTTGAGAGGGATGCAAACTCTTTGAAGATTACAATACCAATTTAAAATTACCTTGATCCAGAAGAAAATGGGGCTAAATGCTTAAATGAAATGCAAAAAAATCAAGCATGAAAGCATTTACATATAAGAATGAAAAATCCAGGCACTATTTAGTATTGCTGAGGAGAGTAAGTAATAAAAGTACATTGAGCATTAAATACGAGCCAGTCAAAAGCATTTTGATATCATTTTAGAGGCACTGTAGCATAGAACTGGAAGGTGACTATGCATGTTGCAGACTTATTCTATCACACAAAGGCCTGAAATGAAATCCTATAAGGAAATTAAAGCCTAGAGCTTTATATTATTCTTAATGCCCAGGCATGCAGGCATATCTCAGTCTCATTTATGGGTAGGGAAAGCATGACATGCCCAATGGGTAATACCCATACCTGTGCACATAGTTTCTCTCTTCTTTATTTATTTCTTATTTTATTTATTTATTTGACATATTTATATCCTGCCCAAAACGTACATCTCTGGTGACTCACAATAAAGTGCAAATTACAACAAAATAAAAAGGCTAAAACCACAATAATTTAAAATTTTAAACAAAATTTTAAACTATCAAAACAGTAAGGCTAGTCTCCTGACTGCAGGAAAGTGGGCTAAGGGATCCCAGCCCACTTTCCTGCAGTTGTGGGAACCACCAGGAGCCACACGGCTCCCAGCAGTTAGCCCACTTAAGTCCCCCCCCATTAAATTTATTTATTTAATTTAAATAACCTAGCACCTAGCACATCCTTGCGCTAGCACAACATGCATTAGGCCGGATCAGCCACTGATCCTTAGTGAGGAAGAGAAAGTTGACATGGAAAGATGGAAGATAAAAGTTGTGATAAATTAACAGGTGCTATAAGTGGCTTGGCCCTTGGGCCAAATGTGGAAGATAAGATCGTGGACTGAAACAGAAGACATCTGACTACCATGAGGTGGTATTGTATTCTAGGGGTGTGCATGAACCATTCAACATCAAACCGGTCCACAATGAATGAACTGGGCCGGTTTGACCGCAAACTGAACTGGCCTCCAGGAGAGGTGGGCTGCTCCATGATTGAACTGAACCAAGCCCGGTCCATTGCAGACCAGTTCAACCCAGTTTGATGGTTCAAGGAGCTATGCTTGTAAAGGGGAATCCAATGAGGATTACCCTTTACAAGCAAAGGGGAATCCTGCCTTTAAAAGGCTTCTAAGGTGGCCAGTGGGGGGCAGTGATAAGAGGAGCAGCCCTTAGGGACATATTTTCAGGTGGCAAAGAGGGCTTCCTTGAAAGGGGGAGTTTGTCATAAATTTCCCCTTCTCTGGTGCATTAGTGCAGTAAGTCTGGCAGTGCTGTTAGTCTGCTCCTCTCATTGTACCAGTTCTTTGGTCAGAATGCCAGTCACTGGCTCCACTACTACCCCTGAGCCGCCATTTTGCACCTGACTGTTACAACACATGAAGCAAGATTCGTATGAACTATGGGATCTCTGCACTGCAGCAAGGACTAACCCATGCACAGATGTTAGAATGATACAAATGGAGAAAACAAACTTCTAATGCAAAATATTCAATGTTTATTAAAAAGCAATCAAAATACACAATCTCATTTGGGGAGTTAATAGAATAGATCTTTAACTGCAATGCTAGTAAACCAAATCATTAACACAGGAAATCAGAGAGGCTAAACTTGCTTGTACGGACATCAACACAGAAAAGCAATGCATTCAATAATAACCATTGAAATGAATGGGGTGATCATAGAGTTTTAGGAGTCATGACTTCTAACAAATCTCCTAGTTGTAAAACTAGCTGCTAGTTTGACAATGCTATGTGGGGATGGTTTCTGAGATAGGCAGAGAGTTAATAACAAAATCAAGGGAATAGGCTGGTTAGAAATGGAGGGGGTAGGCCAAAAAAAAAAAGTCAATGCAATGCAGCTGCTCTTGAGGTAGACCAGGTGACAAATCCACACAGCAGCTGCACATAAGTTTGTGGGAAAATGGGGAGGTTAGGGTTAGAGAGAAGATAAATGAGAGTGCACAAATCTCCCAAGTTGGTCAGTATAATTTAGGGTGTTAGTGAAGCAGGACAGAATGGAGATTTCTAAAGAATGTAGACAAACATTGTGTCGTTATAGACACCTATTCACAAATATGAATCTCCCCTATGCTTCTGAGCAGGGCTAGTCTCCTGATAAAAGACATTCTTCAGCTATGCATGGCTTTAACAACAGAAGTCCCTGGCTGAATGCTCTGCTGTACTGGTAAAAGATAGAAAAGAGACAAAAAGAGGGGGAAAGGGAATCCCTGTCCTAAAATTCGCATTTGCAAGGCTATATCTGTCTCTCTTGCAACTTGCCTGGGCTGGAATGATAAGTCTGGAGGTTTGCTTGGCAAGGGGAATTCTGGGCAGCTAGATTGAAGTTGTTGTAGGAGATCAAGAGACACCTAAACAGCGGTTTCAGCTCCTTGAGCTAGAGATTCTCGTGGTTTGAAATCTCCAGGACTCATATGTTATGGCCTGCACCGATAATTGAGTGCTGGCTAACTTGCTAGGTTAAGTTCTCCCATCCTAGACATGCACACCAAATTTATTTGCAGTTATAGATAAATTTCCTCCTAGGGTTTTCCCAAGTTATTTAATTTAGTCAAAGATCTGATCAGCACTTTCATTATCAGTATTAAGCATGGAAGAGGAGCACTGATACCAATCCTTCTCTCACATTCCATTGCAAAATGGCTTTCCCCCTTTGGTCTCTGGTAATGCCAGTGTGGACTTGAAAAGTCCTGGTACTGTCTGGGCTGAAAAGGGGGTTATTGCTAACATTACTCACCACCGCACACAACTGGTGCAGTTTGTATGATCTAATTCAGGAGTGTGCCAATCTTATATTATGTGTTAATTAAAAAGCAAGCTTAATTGTGAGCTAAGCCCCAGCTGGGTAGGACAATCACATCCTACCCAAATTCCGTCCCTAGCTTCAGAACAAGGTAGGAAGAAAAACTTACAATCAAGCTTCCAGCCTCTGCACTTGTTTTTAATTGACACATGATTTTAAAAAAACGGGAGTGTGCAGAGTTCCCAAATTAGGGTAGGAGGCTTCTCCTACCCTAATGGTTGATCATGGGAACTGCTATTTTGCTTCTGACTCCATTGGGTGTAACTTAGAGTCTTGGTGAAAAGCTGCAAGCCTGCTGTTTGCCTCCCCACTGTTCTACTGGACTAGCAAGAGAGGGAACAAAATGGAAAGAAGAACCAGGGACTGATCTGGCTCTGTCAATGGTCAGTAGCAGATACATTACAATTTTTTCCATTTCTGTACACCTTGAAAGTTTCAGGCTTTGTTCTCTGTTCTTGCTGAAGATCCCTGTGTGCACTGAGAAACAACAGATTCATTTCTAAATATGGCACTAACTCTAAAAACAGTTCACTTCCTACATAAAGTAAAATGTGCTGTCAAGTTGGTGTTGACCACAGACCCCTATGGTTGTCTTTGGTAGAATACAGGAGAGATTTACCATTGCCATCTCCCACACAGTACGAGATGATGCCTTTCAGCATCTTCCTATATTGCTGCTGCCTGATATAGGTGTTTCCCAAAGTCTGGGAAACATACCAGCGGGGATTCAAACCAGCAACCTCTGGCTTGCTAGTCAAGTCATTTCCCCACTGTGCCATTAGGTGGCTGACACGGCCTTCATGGTGCTGTTTATTTCTTCTGCTTTCTAATTTCTCTTGTGCAAGTGAAGTACTGTATAGCATGTAGCTTGAGAACTCAAGGATTTCAACTGCAATTGAAAACTGTGAAGCAACTAAATAGATTGTGGAAATTGCTACAGTTTAGACATGCAAAATGTGCAGTGTCTACAGGACACTGCACAAGCAAATAAATCTCCTGCATGTGAAGGGAGTGGGATGAGAAAGTTGCCATATATTGAGAAGGAAATATTGTGATTATTTTAACAAGACACAGGGGAAAACACCTTTATGTAGAAAGGAAAAACCTGCAAGAACCCACATCAGTATCTGCTGGGCAAGGGGTGATACATTCAGTTGGACTGTAACCAGGAAATTAGAACGATCCAAAAAAAACCCCACATCACTGGAACAAGCTATTCCAATTGAATCTGCAACAGGAAGGCCTGAGAACAACTTCTCCCTACACTGCAGCTTCATAAATCATCCTGCCTTTAATTACTGAGCCATGGTATTACATACGTAAAGTACTGTATGTAATAATTCTTGAAAAAAGTGGAGATCTTTCCTGGCATTAATACCAAGCTCCTATTTTGCTGATCTTTTCTTTCTGTGAGTACGATGATCTTATGTTTCAGGCTGTGAAAGAGACCCAGCTTGACTTTAGGAGCTGCATGCATAATCAGAATTGTATGAGAGCTCTAGACTTGTTGCAGTGGGTGCGGGGATGGGGGGTGGGCTGTGAAGGCGGAAGGAAAAGCAAGGCACCAGATTTAATTTAGATAGCCAGGAAAGGAGAGAAAGAGAGAGTTGCTACATATTTTGTTTGATAGTAAAATTTCCACATTAAGAACTAACAAATAAATAGATCTCAGACCACAGCAGGAACAAGATAAATGCAGAGACATGAGCAGCGTTTCGGAGAATTACATCAATAAATATAGCTCACGTCTGGATCATCCCTCCTGATTAAAAGCAAACCAGTTAGCTCCTCCATGACCTGGGAGCTGCTTTCTCTATGTGCCAACGAAGATCAAATCACACAGTCAAATAGAGACAAGGCCTGAGAAAAACCTTTTGAACACTTACTCAGATCTGCACACAGGCCTCAACCAATGCTCATTAGCAACATGCATGTGGGTGTGGGCACTGGGGACCGTGTCTGAATGGGGCTACAGTTATATAAAGTTACAGACATGGCATTATGCTACAGCACAGTGACCAGGATCTTTCACATGTTTCATGTTTCATACCAGAAGGTCAAGTGATGATCCTACCCTGGCCTAGCTTCAGCACAGTTGCTGTCAAATAAGCTTTCTGTCAGACCCCATTCCAGGTTTCAGTGGGTCTTCTGCAAACTGCCCTCCAGGGGTCCCCCTCCTACCAGGGTGTGTTGAGAGAGAGCCACTGTACCACCACCACATAATGGTTATAGGCACAGAGAAAGTCTGAGGGATCAACAGACTACCCCAAGATTTATTCATAATTGGTCTGTTTAAAATAGTCCAGTGAATTTCTGCCAGAAACTAGGGGTGTGCAAAGTACACCGGTTCAAACTCGGACCAGCCACCTTTTTTTGAGGCCGGTTTAGTTCAAGTTTGAATCTGTTGATCCAGGCTGGTTTGAACAGAAGCTGGTTCGATTTGAACCAGTTCTGCACACCTCTACCAGAAACATTCCAAAGTATATTTTCTCAGGTGGAGTGACAAAAATTGGACCCCCATCAAATCTCTTGGCCAGAGCAAGATCTGGCTTGAATCTCCCCATTTTCAATGCAATCCTAATCATAATCAGTTTGGGGAGAAGGGTTGCAATACAAAGGATGAATTGCCTCTTTTATTAAGCAGCACTTGCCTTGGTTTGCATTTGGATGGGTGACTACATGTGAGTGCTGTATGATACTTCCCTTAGGGGATGGGGCCATAGCTCAGTAGAAGAGCATCTGAAGGTCCCAGGTTCTCTGGGTAGGGCTGGGAGAGACTTCTGTCTGAAACCCTGGAGAGCTGCTGCTAGTCAGTGTAAATAATACTGAGCTAGAAGAACCAAAGGTCTGACTTGGAATAAGGCAACTTCCTGTGTTCTGTGAATACTGGGTATGGCAGACAAGAACTAGAAGTGCTTAAGATTGCAACCCAAACCTATGGTCCACAATGCATGAAAGAAACAGATCAGATTAGGTGCAAGGCCTGTTTGCAGAAATACAGTGTTACAAGATATAGTATTACACATGTGCAGTAACTTGGATTCATGCTTCTATATGCTTGTATAGCTGCAACTGCACTAGGCAATGCCGTGTACTTAGAGGTTTGGGCTAGAGAGGCAGGGGCTGCATTCGCATATAAAGCAGAATCATAGTTGAATGGGCCAGAGGTTCCACGGACATTACATCCAAATGCAGGAAATTGGAGTTAGGTGCGGTGATGTAACCAAGGGTTCAGATATGGAACTCCAATTTGAAGCTTCATGTTATAGTGACCATAATCCAAGGTTTTATGAGCCTGCATTACATGCAAATGCAGAAACGTAGGCTACATTAACTCCAACGTAGCTCCTCGCTCAGCTCCGGCATGATTGGCTGTGCAGGCTGTCCTTCAGTCAAGAAAAAGCCCGCACAGCCAGTTCCCCTCCTCTCTGCAGTGTCACTGACTGCAGAGAGCACGCTCTCCGTTACGTCCGAATTCAGACAGGAGAACAGGGGGAGCGGGCGTGGAACAACGTGTTGCATGTGAATGGGGGCAGCATGTTGCATCACTGGCAACACTAAATGCATCTCCACACTGACAGAAGCAGCACCCCTTTTGTGCCACCATAAGCTGCAATCATGAAACATGAGCATTTACTGAAAAACAGGAGTTAGTGTCAAATCAGTGCTGATCAACCAAAACAGAATCTACCAAGCCAAGAGAGATGGACAAGTGGCACTATTGCACTACAATGCCAATATGAATTGGCACTGCACGTTGTCCTCCTATTAGATCAACATCACCATGGACTACAAATAGCAAGTGACAAAGAAAGGTGTTGGGAAATTCACTAAGTGCCTGGCTCATACAGAAAACTCCTGCAGGCTACCTTTGCATAGGATGGCAATCATACACACCATTAGCATGCTTTGTGTAGAATGCTGACTAACTTGTACTGGGACCAGTTCTGGTGCATCAGTAAGAATCCTCTGCAAATATACATAGGGCATATTTAGGATGCTGGAAGCAACAGTCATTCTAGGATCTGAGAAGAGAATGGCTGAGCTCTGTAGCCCCCATCTTAGTTAGGACTTCAGCGGTGATGCACATTGCTGGCTGAAACAGGGTCAGCAGAATGCTGGACTGTATGATCTTTGGTCTGATTCATTTAGGCTCTACTTGTGTTCTCAGGCAACCAGCTGACACGCCCTTGCACAGGAATGCACACATCCAAATGAGCATCCCAATGAAAGTAATGCAGTGTGAAGTGGAACATCCGCATTCAATTTGCATTTGTATTCTCTCTTCTCCCGCATTTTCTATCCACTCCCATTCAAATGCCCATTGGGGTTCACTCTTCTACTTCCCACACTGCTAAACAGCAGGAGGTAAAGAAAACAATGGCTGCAAATTGGCACAAAAATGCATGAAGTTGAAAGGGGGTGCCGGAGAGAGAAAGTTTTGAACCTTTTCCCATGCTAGTGCTTAATCTGTTTGTTTGTTTGTTTGTTTGTTTGTTTGTTTGTTTTAACAGAGATGATCTGAGGTCAACACTGCTGGGTGATGGTGACTTCTGCCCTTTAAATCCTGCTTCTTAATCATAAGAACATAAGAGCAGCCCTGCTGGATCAGGCCCAAGGGCTATCTAGTTCAGCATCCTGTTTCACATAGTGGCCAACCAGATGCCTCTGGGAAGCCCACAGGAAAGAGCAGAGGGCATGCCTTCTCTGCTACTGTGGCTCCCCTGCAACTGGCATTTAGAGGCATCTTGCCTCTGAGGCTAGAGGTGACTTATAGCCACCAGACTAGTAGCCATTTATGATGGTAGATAGCCCTACCATCCTAAATGGTAGAGGCAGGCCATGGTTCCAGAATCAAGTCTGATGATATGCCAATGGCCAATTAATCTACCATGGACTAATTACCCTTTTGCAGATGCTTTTTAACTACCACCATCACCTCCCAAAAACTTTCTTATTCTCATATAGTCCTTACATGGCAGATACCGCCTCCCTGAGAATTCTTTCCATACTGACATAGGTGAAAGAAAATGTGTAGCTGAGAATGAACGGCTAGACCTATCTCCCATTGATTTCATGTATAAACTGTTATTTAAATTCAGATCTAGAACATTAGGAAGACTACATTAGGAATAAGATTCAAACTAGTGTTTTCATTTCTGAGGAACATTTATCAAGGCAGCAGATGTATAATTTTTTTCTGTTTTGAGCATCAGAGATAGGCCCAGTTGTGGACAAACATTTATTCTGTCTGTCTTTCTGCCTGCCTACCATATTTCTATACCACCTGATTTATGCTTCTCTGGGCAGTGCAAATAGATGTAAACATCAGGGGCAGACTTATAATAGTGCATACATGTTTAAGGAACATGTGCTGCCTGACATCTGGGAAATGACTCACTTGCCTCTCAGCCCACTGCCTCCCCCTGGCCAGTTGGCCACTGCTGCGGCTGCCGCCACCAACTGCTCATCTAACATCTGCTTGCCACTCATGCTGTCGTCGTTCACCAGCTCCTGGGTTGTGGGAGGCAGCCCGCAGCCCTTCGGCTGACAGATTTAGCAGAGCTTTGGTTGCTGCTGCCACCAGCCACTCACCCCAGCTCCTGAGCCTTGCTCTGCTTCCTTTGGGCCAGAAGCCCACTGGGATGAGGATGCACACGCACCCTGATGGAGACACAGGGTGCATGCATGCCCTGATTCCCAGGAGCCTCCCAGCCCAAAGGAAGCAGGATGGGCCTGGGTGCCCTGGTGAGAGGCAAAAACAGTGGCAAGGTGGCATGGTTGAGTGGGGGATGAGCACATGTCAGGGCCCTGTGCCACCATGGGAATGAAGGCCACCCATGTTCAATGCTTGAACACAGGCCATTCTCCCCTCACTATGCTCCTGGTAAAATATTGGAGGAGCCTGAACCCTATGGAGCTCTCTTTCCCAAAGGTGCTTTCAAAGATCATGGTGAGAGGTGGCCACCATGTTTCATGAGTTGGCTACTTTCCATTAAGAGAAAGAATTAGCTTATCAAGACATGCCAAGAAGAATCAAAGCCTCTAAGCACTAAGGGACCAATTGCAAGTTGAAGAGCTATGGCCTTTTTGACACTTTCTTTATATACAGCTATTCAGTTCCTTGGCTTGAACTGGTAACAGGGAGAAATAAATGGTCTAAGCCATCTACATCCTAATAGATTTCCTATAACTTAATGCAGGAGCTCTTCAATCACCCTATTAATGTGCACAGTAAAATGCTGCTTTCTAGTACTGAAAAGAGGCAGAAAAGAATAATGTCATGTTCATATCGAAATATACATGTGTTTAGCTTTCTCCCAGCTGCTGTGTGACACAGTCTCTCTGGTGTGAGGCCATGACTGGTCACACTGCAACACTGTGTCACACTGCAGTGCAAGCATATTGTATTATTGTTATTTTGTCCACTTCAGAGCCTAATTCAGACCCGTGTGTGCTCCTTATGACATCACTGAAGCACAGTAGAGTCCAAATCCCACTCTCCATCTCCATGAGCCTACAAGCCCTTTCCTGTGCGAGCTCCCAAATCCTCTTACCTGGCTGCTATTGCAGCAGCAGGGAGGAAGATGTCAATGCTTAGAGAGGGAGAGATAGTTCCCTGCTGTTACTTCAGCAGCAAGATAAAGGCTTATCTGAACAGTGTGTTTAGGGGTGGGCTATCAGAAGAATGGCACCTTATATAAGTATGCATTACAAAATCACAAAATTTGTATCCCATACTGAGTAATTACATGTTTTGGGGACATTACTAGTTTTGTTTGGATGCCAGAGCAGTGGAGAATTGTGGTGTCTTTATAATATATGTTTATTTACAATATAGAAGCTGAGCCTATTGAAAGCTAGCAGGCTCCAAAAAAACAGACCGCTCCGCTTCTAATTCTTCATCAGATTTCCAGAGAGCAATTGCACCCCAAAAGTGCCTCAGTTTTAGCCCACTGAAGGGCTAAACACTCCCAGAGATAGGCTCTCTCTGCCTATCAAACTGCAACAATCTTTTCCCTCATACTAGTAGGTGGATATCACATTCCAAAGGCAGGGGAGAAAGAATTGAAAGAAAACTGAAAACTAGCAAATCACCAGGGCCGGATGGCATCCATCCAAGAGTCCTCAAAGAACTCAATTGTGAAATTGCCGACCACCTTGCTAAAATATATAACTTATCCCTGCAATCAGGCTCTGTACCGGAGGACTGGAAAGTAGCAAATGTAACACCGATTTTCAAAAAGGGATCCAGGGGCAATCTTGAAAATTACAGGCTGGTTAGCTTAGCATTTGTTCCAGGCAAATTGATGGAAGCATCCTTAAGGATAAAATGGTAGGGATGTACAAAACGTTTTGGGTACAGAATGTTCTGTACCCGAATCAGGCCGTTTCAGGCGATTTGTGCACAGAACAAATCATCCGATTGCAACTTCCGAAAGTTTTGGAGACAAAACAAAACACCCTGATTTGGGCTCCAAAAGATTTGTTCTTATGGACCTCCACTTTGTGGCGATCTCTGAATGTAGTCTCCATTTTGTGTTTGACGTCGATTTGAATTTCCCGCCTTTCCAGGCTTCAGATTGGTAAAGGAAAGAATAGGCTGATCTGCTGGCAATTGTCTCCTTGTTCCCGAATGGCTGTTTTGGTTCTGCAAAGTGCAAAATGACCCCGTATTGGCCAGGGGAAGGACGAAGAAGGGGCAAAGGTGGGGGGAGTTAAGGAGGGATTTTCAAAGGTATTTAAAGAGGCAGCAGGCAGCCATTCTTCCTTTCTGCCTCGTGGGAGGAGAAAGAGAGAGAGCACTTTGCTTTTTGCTTTGCTTGGCATTGCTGCCTATTGTTCTGCCTTGCCAGCCTGCCTTGCTTGCCACAAGTGTCACCCAGTCTGCCAGTGCCTGTGCCATCCTGGGGTGGATTCACTGATTCTTTCCTGCATTAATATCAATAATTGATTTTTGAGAAGAAAAAGAGAATTTCATCTGATTCTCTTTTCACTCCTTCTTCCTGATGCTGAGAGAATCACTGCCTGCATGTGCCAGCCACCAGCCCCAGAGCACCTGTGGCCACTGACCACCTGGACGGCCGGCCGGCCGGCCGGCCAGCCCCCCCCCCCCCCCCCACCGCCCCTGCCAGATTTTCAAGGATTTTGCCCCATCTGAAGACTGAAGAAGAAAGACTCTCAAAGACCAAACCACAGAAGTGGAATACTAGACTCAACATGGGTGAAGCCCTAGACTGAGAGTACCCATTAATTTTAACACACACCACCACCACCACCACCACCACAACACACGCGTGTGTCTCTGGAATTGTGTATTCTTTGGTGTGTGTTTTTTCCTGTTTGGAGGGAGGTTTGTGGTTGCAATTGAATTTAAAAAGTTGTGTGTTGTTTAGTTTAGAAGAAGTTTAAATAGGGGTTCTTCTGTCTGTGGGAGGGATTCCCATTAGCTAGTACTAGTAGGTAGTTAGAAGGGTAGCGTAGCCTTGTGGGTTTTTTTTATAAAAAAATTCTCTTTTTCCCCATTCCAAATATTTTTCCCCCTCTGTGCCCATAATTTATATAGTATTATTAATATTCTCTGCCCAGCAGCCTACAGGCTCTGAGTGGGCACATGCTCTAGCCTCCTCCCTGCGCCCATTTACCACCACCCCACCCCCAACTGCAGCCTTAAACAAAGAAGGCCTTCAGCCACCACCCCAGTACAGCAGCAGCCTATTGTATCTTCTTTTCCCTAATTCCCTAGTTATTATATCTGTTCCCTAGTTATTGTTTCTGTTATTGTATCTGTTCCCTATTGTATCTGTTCCCTATTACAATAGTCCCTAACTTATTGTATCTGTTCCCTACTGCCCAGCAGCCTACAGGCTCTGAGTGGGCACACACTCCAGCCTCCTAACTGTGATCATTTAACACCCCACCCCCATCCCAACTTTCCTTTAAACAAGTAAAGCCTTCAGTCATCACCCCAGGTCAGTAGTCCAGCAACAGCAGCCTATATTGTGTCTGTCTGTTCCCTGTGCCCAGCCCAACCTACAGGCTCTGAGTGGGCAGTAGGCACAAACTCTAGCCTCCTGCCTTACCACCCACCCCCAAATGCAGTGGTCACACTCTGACCCTGTTCTTGGTCCATCTCCCTACTGAGTGTCCCCTTCCCTGAGACACTCACCCCACTTCTGCCCCTTGCCCCCCAATTCTTTCAAGAAAGTTTTTTTTAAAAAGTCAATGTTTTTAAAAGAAGCCCCAAAAGAAATGGCGGGGAGGGGCAGAAGAGTGTCAGGTGGGGGAGGCCTTTTCTTGCTGGTCGGGGGGGGGGGGGCAGTGACAGGGGCCTATTCCATGAGTCACCCCCACCCCTGCTTTGGTGCACAGGCTGGACTTCTCACGTCTGCCTGGCCTTACACCAGGGCCTGCAGCCAGGCAGCAGTTAGTGGGGAGGGCCCACCCATCAAGGAAGAAGTTCTTCTCGTGGCAGATGTGGAGGTGATGCAGGTGGAACAGGCTGCCAGTCCAGCCAGATCCACCTTGCAACCCTCCCCACCGGTCCCTGTGTGGAGTGGGGGCCCCAAGGTTGCATCTGAGGAGGCCCAGGAGGAAGCCCCTGTGTTTCCTGTCCCAGGGACTTCCCAGGACAGCATGTACCGTGCATGTGGGGAGGCTGTGTTTGCCCAGTTGCATGCAGCTGGGCCAAGCACCAGTGTGCACTTCACTGCGGAACTCTGGATGAGCCGCAGCGGGCTGTACACTGCCTTCATGTCTCTGACAGCCCACTGTTGGGGACACGGGGGTGAGGGGACATCAGCTCCGCTGGAGCTGTATCCATCTCCTCCCATGCAGGCAAACCTTCTTGGGCAGCGTTGCATGTAGAGGCGATGGGTACAGACCACAGGTCGGATGAGTTGTTGGCAGTCACGAACCAACAGGTGGGGACTTGGCTAGCCGGGGAGCCAAACCTCTGCCGAGGCTTCATGGTCACCAACAACGCAGCCAACATTAGAAGGGCAGGCAGGCAGGTTCAATTTGTGCACATTGCTTGCGCTGCACACACTTTGAACCTGGTGATGCAGGATGCACTTGGGCTTAAGGAGGTGAAGTCCAAGTGCCAGCATAGGTTAGGTGTAGTTCCCACCACAGATCCTGCTGCTTCCGTGGCCACTCTTGTGGACAAGTGCCACAAGATTGCTGGCCACTTCCACCGGAGTGAAAAGGCAAGGTCAAGGCCAGGTCAAGGCCAGGCAGATTAAGCTGGGCCTGCCTGAACACCTGATAACCCAGGATGTTCCTAGTTGGTGGAACTTCACCTTTCTCTTGCTCCAGAGCCTGCAGGAGCAAGAGAGAGCCATCCACAGCCTGGCAAGTTGTAGTGGCTTGGATGTGTGTGACCTGTCCACTGTGGACTGGCAGATTATTTCCGAGCTGGTCTTAGTACTCAAGCCGTTCTATGCTGCCACAAACAGCTTGTGTACTGAAGCAGCTACGCTGAGCCGGGCTTTGCCCACAGGTCTTCTCCTCGAGAAGACCGTGGGTAATCTCCAGGCCACTCTGACCACTGGGGATGCAATTGTGACACCCTTGGGTGCATCTGCATGGCATGTCCTGGCATGCATCTGCGAACCAAGGATGAAGGGCAGAGCTGTCACCCCTGCCCAGCTGCCCAGGTGGAAGGACCTCCTGGTCGAGCAGTCAGGCATGCAGAGCAGAAGAGGCTAGGTGCAGACAATGACCAGGAGGAAGGGGCTGGTGCACAGCCTGGCAGTGCACATTCCACCCCCAGCAGCACTGCCACCTGTCTTCTTCACCACTTCCCAGTCCAGCAGCGTGGTTTCTCTGGCAGTGGCACCAATGGAGTGGCCAGTGCCACCTCCGTGTTCCGCTGCCCAGTGGTTCACAGAGGGCTTCCTTGGTGTCTTGCCAGGGGGCAGGAGGATCCTGCCCCTTGCTGCAGCTGTGCTGAGCAGTCTGTTCTGCTCTACCTGCAGGAGCCAGCAGAAGGCCGGGAGACGGAGGTGTGCCAGTTTTGGGAAATGTGTCGCCATGTCTGGCTGGACTTGGCAGCCGTTGCTGGCCAGTTCCTCTCATGCGTGCCAACCAGTGTCTAAAGGGAGAGATTGTTCTCCAAGGCCGGAGATGTGGTGACCCCTCTACGCTCACGTCTGGATCCTGAGTTAGTCAAGCAGCTGGTCTTCTTGAATGCCAACCTCCCCCTGTTGGGCTACCCCAAGCAGTCTGTGGAGGGTGAGTGACTCACGTCACCCCCCTATGCAGCGCCTCCCACACCATGGCAGCTCATCCCGACCAAGATGTGTCACGGCTGCTGACACATTCAGCAGATATGCACACAGGCACTGACATACTGCCAGCCCGAGAATGGTGAGATGAGGCACTGCTGCTGTGCTGGCATTCTGGGCTAGGACAAGTGAGTGCTCCCAGATGTTGCTGAGAGAGACTACAACTCCCATTCCCCACTGTTGCAATGACTGGCCACCATCAAGACTAGTAGGGACAATGGGAGTTGTAGTCACTCTCAGCAGCATACAGCTGTGGATCCCTCCCTCTTGCAGGAGCACCCACTTGCCAGGTCCTGAGGGCCGAAAAGCAGAATTGGCACACCATCCATCACAGAAGCAGGCTGCTGCATGTGCAGGCACAGGAACGTTTCTGGGATGCTATGTCTCACACATGCTTTTGTCGAACTACACACACACACACACACACACACACACACACACACACACGGAGCACACTGTCACAGAGGGTTTGCTTTGTTTCCCTTTAATGTTGAATAGTGTTTGTTTGATTTGTTTCAACCATGCAAGACACGGCAAGGCCCATGACGGAGGTGAGTGGTGTGTCCTGGCCTGGCGCCACTATGGCCCAGCACCACCACCACCACCAGAGACTGGGGTTGGTGGGGAGGGAGGCAGGAGGGAGGGTTTTGGAAGATGCATGCTGATATGAAAGAATTGCTTTCATTGACTATTTTGAATTGATGCTGAAATTAAAATGATCAATGTCAGTATGATAAAAATATGATGCTTGCATGCTGATGCTGACAATGTGATGACGATGAGTTGCTGTTCATGCATTCTGTTTTGCAATGTGGCTTTCAGTTGAATCTTTGTTTGTTGTCTGAGACTTTGCTTTGCTTTTTTCCACCCATGGAAGGACTGCGACTGAAGCAGCAGCACACATACACATATGCACCCACCAACCCCCACCCCCACCCATAACCAAGGATGAGCTTGCTGCTGGTGCCCTCAAATGTCTGTCATGCAGACTTAGAGAGCACATAGCATTCTGAGGCCATGGCCAAAATTTTAACCCTAAACCCACTAACCCTTTTGCAGAGCATGTACAAACAGTTATACTATGTTCCCCCCTCCCCACATAATCTCAAGTCTAGAAAGTACCCAGAATGTTGGGGGCAATATGCTAAAAATCATTGTAAACCACTTAGAGAGCTCCGGCTATAGAGCGGTATATAAATGTAAGTGCTATTGCTATTGCTATTGCTAGAAATACATATATTGCAATTCAAATGCCTTGGGTGGTTTATTGTTATGGCTGTATTTTGGGGACCTCATGGATGGGCACAGGACAGGTTCTCTCTCTCTCTCCCTGGACTTCATTGCAATGAAGATTGGGTCATATTGTGACCTAGCATCATCAGTGTTTTTATTCAAACTAGATTGCTTGCATCTACAATAGGTTGTGCTGGTGCCACAGGCTCAGATCAGTTGCAGAAATGTCCAAAAAATGCACCAAAAAATTGTGTCCCGTTGTTGTCATCATCACTCTTCAACTCGCGTAGGTGGGAGGGGAGCCAAACCTAGCTGTTCCACTGGCAGAATGTTGTTTTGCATCCTGCAATGTTGTTTTACTTTACCTGCTTTTATGGCCGGGTGCTACAGATGTAGCTGTGACTGTTGATTGTGGATGAAAAAGAAAAATGCTTGGGGGAGGGAGAACAGGGCACATTTGATGCTGTTGTGTTGGCCCTAGTCTGCTGTCCAAGTCTGCTGCATCTGATATCACGCTTGCTTGTTGCTAGCTGCTGCTGTTACACTGCATTGGGAGGGGACGTGTGGGGCAGTGCATTTCATTGTTGTTGTTTCACACTGTTGTGTGTAGATCACTTGCATTTCTACGGAGGGGGAGATGGTGGGACACAGTGGATGTGGTGAGTGACACAGTGGATGTGCGTGACCTTTGGAAACCTTGTTCTTTGCAAAGCTCTGCTGCTGTTGTTGATGTGTGCTGCATCCACCCTATGGGACAATGGGGACAGACAGTGCCCATTTCTACCTGTGGGTGCCTCCTAGGAGTACCACAGTGGGTTGGGTGCTAGTGCCCCAATAGGTGCCTGTTACCACCCAGATTCCAAAGGAATTGGGCAGAGGACTGATTTTTAAAATAATTTGCATGTCTTTGGGGCAGATTTGGGGCAGAAAAGGGGGCTTTGGGGGCAGAAGAGTGGGTCGTGTAGTAGTACCCCAATGGATGCCTGCTACCACCCAGATTCTAAAGGAATTGGGCAAAGAGCTGATTATTAAAGAATTTCTGAATTTTGCACGTCTTTAAGCTTTTCCCCATAAGAAATAATGGGGGTTTCAGCAGCCCCATAACTCCACTTGGGGGGCACTTGGGCCCAGAGCGAGTGGTGGTGTAGTGCATATAGGGTGCCAACCACCTCCATACCCACAAGCCCATGGGGTACTGGGTATTGTTGTTTCTGAGGTGTTCTGAGTGTAGATTCCCTGGTAGCAAATGAGAGTGGATTCATCATTTGTCATTGAAATGACAAACCTCCTCCTCCTCCTCCTCCTCCTCCTCCTCCTCCTCCTCCTCCTCCTCCTCCTCCTCCTCCTCCTCCTCCTCCTCCTCCTCCTTCTGTGATCCCAGTGAAATCAATAAACATGACTGCTTTTGCTAGTATAAATCATAGATGTCTCTTTCTGGTGAGATAATGAGACTGAATGGGTTTTTTGTTTGCTGTTTGTACTTTATTTTTTCTTTCTCTTTGTGAGTGGTTTTTCATGTTGAAGAGGTACTCTGTGTTCCTCACTTCAATTAGGAGTGATTGAAACAGTGGTTTATTTTTTACAATCTGTATGCCTGGTTGTTTTGTTAGGATGATACTTTTTTCTTGCAAAACTTATCTCTCGAATAATATATAGGGGCAGTTCAGACAATACTCCAACTGGCCCCCTCAATCAAGTGAGGGACAATTGTGGGCATGTACATATTCTCCTTCCTGGCACACCACCTCACAGCCACATAAGCTGTGGGTTCATTCTTCTGAATTCTAGGATTAAATTCTGGGATGGCACATGGGAATGGCAGGGAGACTTGTGCATAAATGCACTTCTCTCACTTGTGGGGTGATTGGAGGATTGTATGAACTGGCCCAATATCATATGTTCATGTCGTGTAGTCATAGTTGTTTCTATCCCACATTTTCTCTTAATAATATTTCACTTAATAGTAGGATTTTTGTATGACTTAATAAGCCCATTGTATCCTTAAAGTACAGGACAAATAATATTTCTTCAATTTATTCATTCAGTCAATGGCACTGTGAGGTCGGTTGCTATCATTCCCATTTTACATATTATTATTAATAATAATTTCAAAAGAACATTTCAGTGTGTTAAAAATATTTTATATTACCTTACTACTCTGTGAGGTAGGTTAAGCTGAGAGATAATGACTTGTTCAAGGTCACTCAGTGGATTTCATGACTGAATGGGGATTTAAGCTGGTCAGGTGTGAAACCGGCAGGAGAAATTCAGTTTCCAGTTCTATTTACTGAACAGAATGTAGGTGAAGAATTGCCCAGAAAGGCCATCATGGTCATTTTAATCTCAAAAGAGGAAACTTCCTTTTAAAAAAAACTTAAGGGAAACTCTATAGCTGCAAGTTAAAAGGGAAACTCTATAGCCGCATACGCACGAAACATGAAACTGGAGGTTACCAAACCCACGGTTATTTTTTCTAACCATGAATCACATTGCAGACATCCATCCAACCATAGCCTGGCAACCTCAATTTTCAGGGCAGGGGAGCCCCTCCCTCTTCCTGTTCCACAGAGTCTACATCTCAGCAAGCTCCATAGCTCTCATGTTGGAAGACTGTGGGCTTGAGAAAGGTCTGCAGGGTGACAGCCATTGGCCATGATCTTCAAGAGGGCATGCCAAGCATGGTCATGCCTTTTTGGAATGGACTAGCAGCCCTCATCAGGGAAAGGGCACATAGATCCCTTTAAATGTCATGCAAGCCCTTTATCTGACAGCAATAGCACCACCATCCTCATAAGAGTCCCACAACAAAACATTCTCGCACAAGCACAATTTCTGGCAGTGAGGGGAAGCTGAAGGGCACTATTTTTCTGTTACAAGGGAAGGGAAGGGAAGGGAACATGATGACTTCCTAGGAGGGGATATGTATATGAGGGAGGGCATCCCAAAGGATCTTGGGGTCTGTCCGGCTGTAACCAAGAACGTTCTTGCAATGGCTCACCCTGGAAAAGCAGTCCACGGAGACCAAGCCACACTCCTGCCCCCATGGTGGCTTGCTGCCCAGGGATTAGCCCTCTCATGAGAGGGCCAGTCTACTGAGGAAGACCTTAGGCTCTAAAACCTTTGGTCTTCTGTCAGACTACATGCTTATGAGTTGAGCCATCCAAAAAAGGGGGGGGCTCGCTAGTGTGAGGCCACTGTTCTCTCTGGTTAATGATAGAACCTTTGCACAGTGACCCCCTTTCCTTTCAAGAGAAGATTTTCACACACCCCAAGGAGATTTTGACATTCCATGTGTGTGGGAGTTGCCAGGTGGGCAGACCGTAGAAACAATGGGACTGGTGTTGTAAATCTGTTGGCACAGCTGACTCGACAGGATTTATAGTCCCTCCAGCTCCACTTCTGTGAGTCAAGATATAAATTCTGTAGATAAGAAAGTAGCAGCTTAGCTGCATGGACGAAAGCGAAGGATGACTCTCAAAAATAAAGTAGTAGAAACAAAATAAAATCCCCTTGAAACTAAACTAGGTACCCCGCTCTACGACATCTGAGAAATAACTGAAATAAAGGAGCAAGGAAGGGACAGAACAAGGATAGGCTGAAACAAGAAAGGTTGAACAATTATAAGCACAAGGAACACTGTCTGCGGTAAGCAACGTTGCTGACAGTATCGTCTCAGGAACAGTGTTTGCTTGATGTAGGGCTCGAGATAACTGGCAGCCAATCAGGCTGTCCTGACTCAGCATTTATATTCACTCTCCCGTGAGATCTTACACCTTCGTGTCTCCCACTGAGCCTTTCTCTTGAGATGTCTTCTTAATACAGGTGAAATTGCAGCTTCCTCCTGATCAGTCTCCCCAGCCCTCATCTCTGCCAGCTGTTCAGATTCCCCTGTCTGCTGCAGTTCCACCGCAGCATCTGTTCACACAGCCAAACTCTCCTGTTCTCACATCCATCTGTTCTCACCTCCAAACCCTCCTGCTGTGCTTCTGATCCTGCTCTCCCAACCAAATCCTCCCGCTCCTCCTCTGACTCTTCTGACTCAGGGGTCTGGGCCATGACACCTGGGGACAGATCTTAACTATCATTCAAATTTCCCAGGTTCCGACCAGAGTTGTGGCATATGCATCTTATCTATCTTATTTATTTATTATTTCTCTCTGTAAACCGCCCTGAGCCATTTTTGGAAGGGCGGTATAGAAACAGAATGAATGAATGAATGATGATGATGATGATGATGATGATGATGATGATGATGATGATATGCAGATCTGCCACCATGGAGAATTGTGGGAGAGGGGAGCCCCAGTTGTCTGCAACCCCAAGAGAATGGAATCACCAAGGTGCACGTCCCCATTGCTTGCTTATGATGTCCAGCCCACCTGATGTCCAGCCTACATGCGTGTCTCCATAGCCTAATACTCCCGTGAGAGAGCAGTCCATGGGAGAAGGGCTTTCATCACATAATATTAATGATTCTGCCTGATCTCCTGATCCCCCCACCCAGATGGTTCTTCTCATGAGTTGTGAAGGCCATCTCTATGGCCTTACACTCTCATGAGACAACGGTCTGCTTAGGAGCAGCATCTGTTGTCATCACCCATGTAGAATCACTCCTTTCACTAGAGGCAATGCTGGTCCTGATGCCTGGCCTTTCTCATTAGTAAGCCTAGGGACTGCACATCTTAACCCAAGGGGGAAGGGCTGGGCCCCCATTCACAAACATCTTGCACAAAAAGTAGTCCTGAGCCATCCAAGAGTTCCTGTGTGGGGCTGCCTTTTAAACCTGACACCAGGTATCACCGCCCTACCATATGTTACCATCCCAGACATCTAATAGGGTTGCCCTGTTTATGTTTCCACCACGACTGCATCTGCATGTGAACATTTATTTATTATTTATTTATTGTATTTCTATACATCCTGATATATACAGCTCTAGGCAGTAATGTATATCTTTACTTCAGAGATGTTCCATCAGAGAAGGTAGTGGACATACATTTTTATCACTTCATTTTCAGAGAACAAAGCACATAGTGCCCATCTTGCCATCCCCTCTCTGTTCTCGCCTGATTGCTATGAGTGGGGAACAAGAGACAGAGTGGGAAGAGGGTATGCCCTCATGTGACTTTCCTGTTTGACAGGCTTACAAGTTTGGGATGGGATATGGTGGCATTCCCGTTGCTAGGCAACTGCTGTCTTAGATTGGAGATAGGGGGGCAGGGCTAGTGCTCAGAGAGATGGCCAGTGAGAAGTGCTTCAGGCATGGAGCGGGCATGATCCCGGGCAGGCCTGAGCCATTCTATCTATGATTACGGTTCCAGAAAGAGCACAAAACTGCATTTATGACGGCATCCGTATTCGGATATAATGCTGCTGCTGCAAAACTTCAGCTGGGGCAGTGAAACTTACTACAAACCAAAGGTTCAAATTGGAATATGGTGAGGGGGACTGCAGGTTGCTTTTGCCTGTGGTTTCACGCATTCAGACATACAGAAATTCCAGCCTCTGCCCCATGTAACTGTAGTTTCACGTTACATGTGAATATGGCCAATGGGAGAATTTCAACCCTTTTCCGGATGCCTCCTCTCAAAAAATATATCACAGAACTAGGAAAGGTGCACAAAAGGACAACCAAAATGACCAATTTGTTGGTGCATCTTTTCTGTGGGGAAAAGTTAAAGTGATTGGAGCTTCTTAGTTTAGAAAAAGACAAGACAATCAAACCAGAACCATGATAGAGACTTATACAGTCATGCATAGTATAAGAGAAAGTGAATAGTTGGGTTCCCCCCCCCCCAATCTTATAATATTAAAATCTAGGACGGCCTTAATCAAATTTGTGGGCAGTAGGTTCAGGACAGACAAAATAAAATACCTTTTCTGTATGATTTACAGAATTTGCTGTTAGAATACGTCGTGATGGCCACACATTTAGATGGCTTTAAAGGTGATTAGACAAATCTGTGGAGGACAGGTCTATCAAAAGCTATTAAACATAGCTTTTAATGTATGAGAGGTGGTCTTATGGTAGCAAGCATGATTTGTCCCCTTAGCTAAGTAGGATCCACCCTGGTTGCATTTGAATGGGAGACCACATGTGAGCACTGTAAGATAATCCCCTCAGGGGATGGAGCCTCTCTGGGAAGAGCAGAAGGTTCTAAGTTCCCTCCCGCATCTCCAAGATAGGGCTGAGAGAGATTCCTGCCTGCAGCCTTGGAGAAGCCACTGCCAGTCTGTGAAGACAATACTGAGCTAGATGGTCCTATGGGTCTGACTCGGTATATGGCAGCTTCCTGTGTTCCTATGTTCCTAGCTGAATGATTCCATAGCTAAAAGGAACCTCCATGTTCTGACGAATTGTACTTCTGAATATCAGTAGCTGGGTAGCAAAAATTGTCTCCATGCTCTTTCTGGTTTGGCAACTGTTGGAAACAAGAGATGGTCTGTGGTCTAATACTGCAGAGCCTGTCTTGTGTCCTCAGACTGAAGCAAAAGATGTCAGCCATTCCGTTATATTTGAATGGAACAGAGACAGCTTGGGTGGGGCACTGACTGTTGTGTTTGCCTCTGCCTCACCTCCTACAGGTATGTCCATTACTGAGGCTGCTGCTGCTACAAAGAGCAGACTGGGCCAGGGGTGTGAGCCTCTTGGCATGAGCTTAAAGGAGAGAACACAAGGGCTCTCAGTCTTGGAGTGAGCAACTTGAGGCCTCGGAAGACCTTCCATTTTTCCATCAAGAAGCCAACAAAAGAGTATACTAAGCTAGTCTTGGACCTTAAAAAAAAAATCAAACAGAGGAGCTGTGGTTGGTTTGGTTGAGGAGATGTGTCTGGGAGAGCAGAAAAGTGGGGATGGTTGGGGGTGGCAATATCACAGGTAGCGGGCAGAGGGAGGTATGGTGGTGGGAGTTGGCTGGGATGCATGTAAAGGCATCCCAGCCCTTACAGGGGAAAACGGTCCAGGCAATTGAGGTCTGTTCCTTTTTCCAGCTCTTCTCCCAACCCTTTGGCCCCAGGGTGCTCTGAGAACACTCCTTCGAGGATTAGTGTGCTGCTGTTGAATGCCAGGTCAGTAAACACTAAAACATCTCTCATCCACGATTTGATTGTGGATGAGCATGCTGACCTGGTATGTGTGATGGAGACCTGGTTGAATGAGCTGGGTTGGGTTGGTCTCTCTCAGCTTTGTCCTCCAGGTTTCCTGATCATGCAGCAGCCCCACCTGGAGAGTTGGGGAGGGGACATAGCGGTCATCTATCTTGAGACCTTTCCCATTTCCAGGTGCCTGGTCAGGCAATCTCAGAATTTCAGTGTTTGTCCTTGAGAGTGAGCCTTCGAGATAAGCTGGGGATTCTGCTGGTGTACCAACCACCTTGCTGCACTTCAGTCTCCCTACTTGAACTGGCAGGGGTGG
Source organism: Hemicordylus capensis (assembly GCF_027244095.1). Lineage (NCBI taxonomy): Eukaryota > Metazoa > Chordata > Lepidosauria > Squamata > Cordylidae > Hemicordylus > Hemicordylus capensis. Next base: position 62,780,998 of record NC_069660.1, read on the forward strand.
TCTCAGAGGTGGCTTTGCGTGCCCCCAAATTTATTGTCTTGGGAGATTTCAATGTCCATGCTCAGGACCCACTAGTAGGAGTGGCTCAGGATTTCATGGCTTCCATGACAATCATGGGCATATCTCAGCTGATATCAGGACATTCTCTGGATCTGGTTTATGCTGACCTGGAAATAAATGATCAGGAGGTGGGGGAGTTTGAGATAATTCCATTGTAATGGACAGATCTAGTGGGGTTTAATTTGCACCCCTCTGCAGGGGTGGTGGACTGGTTAGAATGGTCCACCCCCAGAGGCTTATGGATCCGATTGGTTTCCAGACAGCCCTCAGGGAGTTGCCAGTGTCTGGAGCTGGTGACTCTGTCAAGGCCCTGGTGAATCTCTGGAACAGAGAGACAGCCTGGGCTGTTGAGACACTTGCTCTTAAGCACCCTCTCTGGCTTGGTAGAGCCCATTGTGCTCCTTGGTTTTCCTTGGAGCTTAGGGTGATGAAACAACTCGGGCGATGGCTGGAACAATGCTGGAGGAAGAGTCATGATGAATCCAACCAAACATAGGCAAGAGCCCATTTTAGGGATTACACCGTGGCTGTGGGGGTGGCGAAGAAACACTTTTTCTTCACATCCATTGCATCTCCTCAGTGCGGACCAGTGGAGCTCTTTAATTTAGCAAAGACATTGTTCCACACATCTCCCCAGGTAATGGGGGAGGGACCATCTACAGCCCATTTTGATCAGTTTGTATGTCACTTTGCAGATAAAGTCGCTCACATCTATGCTGATTTGGACTCCAGAGTTTTGGCAGTTCTGTCAGACGTGCCTCGGGTACCGTCTGGTCCTATTGTGTTGGATTCTTTCCACTTGGTGCAGCCTGAGGATATGGACAAGATCCTGGGCAGTGTGCGGGTGACATACTGCATTCTTCACCCTTGCCCTTAATGGCTAATAAAAGCTGCCAGGAAGGGTACAAGCAGATGTTTGGAGGTGATTATTAATGCTTCATTAAGGGAGGGCAGGATGCCATCATGCCTCAAGGTGGCGACGGTAAGACCATTATTTAAAAAGCCTTCCCTTGATTCCTCCAACCCAGACAACTATAGACCTGCCTCTAACCTTCCTTTTTTAGGCAAGGTGATAGAGCGCATGGTGGCATCCCAGCCGCAGAGGGTCTTGGATGATACGGATTATCTAGACGCTTTTCAATCTGGCTTGCACTGCAAATATGGGACTGAAACTGCCTTGGTCACTCTAGTGGATGACCTACACCAGGAACTAGACAGGGGGAGTGTTGGTTCTGCTGGACCTCTCTGTGGCATTCAATACCATTGATCATGGTATCCTTCTGGACCACCTCTTGAGTATGGGAATTGGAGGTAATGTTTTGAAGTGGCTCCGGTCCTTTCTTGGTGGAAGGGTCCAGAAAGTGGTGCTGGGGGACTATTGCTCAATTCTGTGGCCATTGGCTTGTGGGATCCTGCAGGGTTCAGTTTTGTCCCCCATGCTGTTCAACATCTACATGAAACCACTGGGACAGGTCATCTGGGGATTTGGACTGATTTGTCAGCAATATGCACACTCAGCTCCATCTCTCTTTGTAACCTGGTCCTAGGGAGGCAGTGGATGTCCTGAATCGGGGGTTGGAGGCAGTGATGGGTTGGATGTGGGCTATTAAATTGAGACTGAATTTGGACAAGATGGAGGTAATGTTGGTCAGTAGAAGAGCCAATAGGGATGAGGAGATTCTACCAGTTCTGGATGGCGTTGCACTCGCCTTGAAGGAGCAAGTAGACAGCTTGGGGGTACTGATGGACCCAGCTCTGCTTTTGGAAGCTCAGGTGGAGGCAGTGGCCAGGGGTGCCTTTGCATGGCTTCGGCTAGTGCACCAGCTGTGTCCCTTTCTTGAAAAGGCAGATCTGGCCACAGTTACCCATGCCTTAGTCACGTCATGTCTGGATTACTGTAATGTGCTCTATGTGGGGCTGCCCCTGAAGAGTATTCAGAAAGTGCAGCTAGTGCAAAATGTGGCAGCTAGGATTTTATTTGGATCTGCCAGCTGGGATCACATCACATCCATTTTGAAAGAGCTGCACTGGCTGCCATTTTGTTTCTGGGTCCAATTCAAGGTCCTGGTTTTGACCTTTAAAGCCCTTAAAGGTTTGGGCCCAGGCTACCTAAGGGACTGCCTGCTCCCAAGGGTTGCTACCCGCTTGACGAAGTCATCTGAGGAGGCTCTGCTCCGGGTGCCAACAATGAGGGGGGCTCGGCTGTCGTGCACGCAGGACAGGGCCTTCTCAGTTGCTGTCCCCAGACTCTGGAATGCTCTCCTGGTAGCTATTAGTTCCTCAGTCTCTATCACAGTTTTTAAAAAGCGTGTGAAATCCTGGCTTTTTACCCAGGCCTTTATATGATTGACTCTACTGCTGCTGTTTTGTATTTCGTATTGTTATATTGTGTTTCTATTTTAAATCTTTTTAGTCAGATCTATGTTTTTATATTTGAGCTTAATATTTAAATTGTGTAATTTTTATATTCTTGTTTTAATTTTTCAGTGTGAACTTCCTTGGGGTTGTTTTAATGAAAGGCAGTATGCACATTTAACAACCAATCAATCAATATGATTTGATTCTGGCTGCATATCCTTTTAGGGATGTGCACGAACCTGTTCGGAGGTCCTTTTACCTTGAACCTCTGAGTCTGAACAGGTTTGAACCAGCCTCCGGTTCGAAGTTTTATAGGGGGGTGCCTCTTTAAGAGTGGGGAAGGGTGCACTCACCCCTCCCACTGCTTTCCCCCTGTCGGTGCCGTTTGTTCTGAAAAACCTTCGAGGTGGCAGAGTTGCCCTCATCGGCCGGAAGTACCAGGTGTGTGTGCACACATTGTCTGTGCACTCATATGACTTGCATGTGCGCACACGTGACGTATGCATGCGCATCTGGTACTTCCAGCCACTTTTGGCCGATGAGGGCAACAGAGTGGCAAGGAGGTACACTGCTGCCCCAAAGGTTTTTAGGAACAAACAGCGCTGGCAGGGGGAAAGCAGTGGGGGGGGGGGGGTGAGTGCACCCTCCCCTGCCCTTAAAGAGGTACCCCTGCCGCCTTCGAACTATGGAGGTGTGGTTCTGTGCACATCCCTATATCCTTTTACTCAATATTTTCTCAATTTTTCAATTTCATCAAGGTACCAGATGACGTTTTCACATGTATTTTTTGCTCATATGTATTATGTAGTCCATAAGATGCATAAACCCTAAGGTAGTGCCGATAATAAAAACTTAACATTGTCTAGCAGTTAATCCTTCTCCCCAAGGAACCATGGTTCAGCTTGGGGAATTACTGATCCCTACCAGAAAATTCTCATCATGCTCAACAATTCTTAACAATTTCCAGGATCTTCTGGGAGACACCATGACAGTTAAACTGTTATAAAACCAATATAAATGTTTATTGGTGATAATAAACTTAAGTTTGTACATGTTTATTTTCTGCTAGGTCAAACCTGATGTTTGTAGTCTTAAAATAGCACAAATGCTTTAGACACAATAAAATGTAGAGTTTATGCTTCAGCTCATTATTTTCAATTGGCATTTAATTATGCGTTGAGTTTTGTCCTTTTTCTCACATTTGCCTGTTTTTCTAGGGCTGGTCAAGCTATAGAGCAGCGAACTAGACTTGAGGTGCCAAAATTTCAGAGATTCTCATTCATACAAATATCTTGGAGGGGAAAACAATCCTTTCTGCAGTTTTTCAGAGAAGATTCAAAAGGCAGTTTAGAGCTCATTAGTTGGGTGATAGCCCAGAGGATGTCGACATCCTTCTTATCTTCATCAGTGCTGGAAAGAGCTGCTTCAAGGGAAAATAGCCACTTCGGAAGGAAGGGCTGTTTTTCAGCACAAAAAGAGTAGAGGCAGAACCAGGACTAGGGGTAGGCAAGTAAGGCAGCCACCTAGGACACAGCATGCATCACAGATCAACCAATGACAGTTTAAACAAGTGTTATCCTCTCTAATAAAACGCTTGGTGTCCGTCCGTGGACGGACACCAAGCGTGCGTTCGTGCCTGGCCTGTTCTGGACATGGACCCGGCGGCCATCTTGGGCGGCCAGAAGTGGCCGCCCCGAAGAAGCCGGAGAAGCGGCGGCGGGGGAAACTGACCGAGGCGGCGGCAGAGCCGCCGCCTCGGCCAAAAGAGACGGAGGCCGGGGGAGGAGCGGAGGCCATGCAACTTTTAAAAAAATTGCTGACGCCGCCGACCGCCCACCCTCCCTCCCAGCTGCCGAGTCCCCCTTACCCTGGCCGACTACTGTCGGCCAAAGACAGCCCTTAATTTAAGAGGCAGAGAGGAGCTTGCAAGCAGAGCTCCTCTCTGTGCAAAGCCTCTTGCCGAACTGCCGCTTTGGGCGCTTGCGTCCCTTGCGCCCAAAGCGGCAGTTCGGCAAGAGGCTTTGCACAGAGAGGAGCTCTGCTTGCGAGCTCCTCTCTGCCTCTTAAATTAAGGACTTCCTTCGGCCGACAGCAGTCGGCCAGGGTAAGGGGGACTCGGCAGCTGGGAGGGAGGGTGGGCGGTCGGCGGCGTCGGCGGCGGGAGCATTTTAAAAAAAAGTTGCATGGCCTCCGCTCTGCCCCCTGTCCCGGCCTCCGTCTCCTCAGCCCGGCGGGGGCAAGTCCCTGGGCCGATTTGTCCCTTAAAGGTAGGGGGGACACAAAGGAGCACCGTTACTAGCGCCCGTTATTCAACGGGCCAAAATTCACTTGTACTTTATAACACGTTCATATTTCTAATGTTAGAAAATTAAGATTCCATGGCATATATTTTTAAAGCTTCGAGTTGTAGGTATTAAAATGAAGGCCCAAAACCATTCAGTGGACAGTACCACAAAGGTATTTGACCATTTGTGGTGTGCAGGAAAGAGGGGTTAGCTGAATCATTACAGAAGGCAGACAAATATAGCTGCAGTGCAAAACAAGAATCTTACTCTCCTTTCAACAGTAATTCACTAATCCTACAATCTGATTGTAGGTATGTATGCATGATCTGACTGATTCTCACTAAAGCTATAAATACGTTGCTTATGGCAAGAGGGGAATAGCAGGATGCTGTTTTATATAGGACTGCTTCACACGGCAGCCCAAAAGTAAGTAAGATGGAAACCAGATGTTCTCAGGGAACGTGCACTTCTGGTGGGTGTGTCATCTGAACCCATCAACCTCTGGATCCTATACCTGTTCCTAACTTCTGCCTGACTTTTACTCAAGATTATCTGCCCAACTTCAAATGTCAGTGGCAAGTTGGGCAGAGAATCACAGGCAGAAATCAGAACCAGTGCAGGAACCAGTTTTGAAAGGTAAAATTGTGTGCATTTCTCTGAGGGCATAAGTTTCAAACTTTGTTAAGGTGCACAAATGCCTTGTCCTTGCTGTAGGTTGAAGAGACATGTCTCTTACCATGCACCAAGTTCCTAGGGTAGCTTCCTCCCCACCACCAGCTGATTTTTTAAAATATATAAAAGGACTGCTCTTGAGCCACTTCCTGGTTAAATCTGTCTTTCAAAGATGCCCATAATGTCACACATAGTTTGACCAACAGTTGTAAAGGAAAGTCAGTACAGAAATGGTAATAATTAAAACAATGTTAAAACAGAATTAAGAGAAGACTTGATCATTTAATATACAATTTAATTGTTCTAGCTCTTTTAATTTTTTGTTATTTATTGTTGCTTCAAACTATATATAAACTACCCAGATACCAAAGTTTCAGGAGGTATAAAAATGTAATAAATAAACATTGTTATGCCACTCAGCATTAGACCCAAGGATTGGGGGAGCGGCAGCAAAAAAAACCCCCTTAGATTAGCCCAGGGTTTCACTCAAAGTAACACATGGTATCATGGATTTGATTATTACAGGAGATGAGTGAGAAATCAGACCTGGCTACAGTTATCCACCTTCTGGTGATCTCTAGACTGGACTATTGTTCTAGATGTTCTAAATGGGGCTGTCTTTGTAAAGGACTCAGAAACCTCAGCTTGTTCAAAATAAGGCAGCCAGGCTTTTAGCTTAGGCTCCTTATTGGGAGCTACAGGTGTGCACAAACCGTTCAATCCCAAACCGGTTGAACTCAAACCTGGCCAGTTCGGCAGTTCAATCATGAGCCCAACTGGAGGCAGTTCAGTGATCAAACCAAATGAAGCCTGGTTCAGGCAGACCAGTTTGGGATCAAACAGTTCGTGCACACCTCTAGCTCCAAGGGCCAGTTTGTGATCCTTCCATGGAGGCTAGAACCTCACCACTGCCACACAGGCAGCTTGATGCAGATGGGCTGCACCAGCCTGGCAAGTGGAAGGGCTGTCCACCACTGCCAGGCCAGTAAGAAACTTCTCTCACCACCTCCAGGCCCCCCTTTAGAACACTTTGCAAGGATTCCCCTATCCCTTTGCTTGTAAAGAGAAATCCTCAATCCTCAAAAAGAAATCCTCAATCCCCTTTACAAGTATAGCCCCCTGAACCACCCAACTGGTTCGGTCAAGTGGAATGGACCAGCCATCAGTTTGACCAAACCAGTTCAGGAAAGGCAGTTTGGTTCAAATTCTGTCCAAATTCGAACCAAACTCAATTTTTGGTTTGTGCACACCCCTATTGGCAATATGTTCAAATCCCGCCCCCCTTCCCCCCTAATCTGGGCTCAATTCAAATTACTGGTTCTTCCTTTAAAGTCTTGCACAACGTTAGACCTGGGCATCTTCTGTGTGTTCCTCCTTGGGTGTCCCATTCAACAGCTGAGGCTTTGATCTGTGTGCTTTTGCTGAATAATGTTCACTGGTTATCCACTAGAAGCAGGGCCTTCTCAGTAGTGGCACCAATACTATGAAATGCCCTCCCCACAATGATTTGCTTAGCCTCATCACTGTGCTATTTCAGGTGCCATGCTAAAACCTTGTTAGGCCCATGTGATATTATTTCTGTCTTTATGCTTTATCACGGCACTGATTCATTAACTATGAAGGTGTTTACTATGAAACTGGCTGCCATTTTGCATGCAAACACGACCAGCTGTGTAGTGGCACAGGGTCATTCTGTAATACTGCTGTCAGTGTGTACACACATACAGCAGTACCATCTGTCTTTCACTGCATTGAATATGGGCCATTGTATTTTGCATTTTGCAGCTTTGGTCTTTATGGGGAAAGTGCCATAAAATTACTTTTTAAAAATAAACAAAAACATAATTTGGCTTTAAAAGAATTAAACAGTTCAAAACAGTTATTATACAGACATGGAACATAGAACATAGGAAGCTGCCATATACTGAGTCAGACCATTGGTCTATCTAGCTCAGTATTGTCTTCACAGACTGGCAGCAGCTTCTCCAAGGTTGCAGGCAGGAATCTCTCTCAGCCCTATCTTGGAGAAGCCAGGGAGGGAACTTGGAAGCTAGAGGCTCTTCCCAGAGCGGCTTCATCCCCTGAGGGAATATCTGACAGTGCTCGCTCACACATCAAGTCTCCCATTCAAATGCAACCAGGGCGGACCCTGCTTAGCTAAGGGGACAAGTCATGCTTGCTACCACAAGACCAGGTCTCCTCACCTAGACATGATAGTAGGGATGTGCAAACAGGTTCGATGGTGAACATGTTCAACATTGAACCAGTTTGATTAAAATGTTCAGGGTCGAACTGAACCAAACCCTGTTCGGTCTGACTCGGGACCAAAAACCCCTGGGGGTTTGTGAGGTTGTTGTTTTTATTATTATTATTTCTTGTTTACACAGTCAGACAGGTGTTATTGACTGGTTTGTTTTATCTAGACATCGAGTCCTTCCCAAGGACCTGGGATGCCTGAATTTTATCATCAATACTGTTGGTTATTATAGATATTGTCGCAAAATATAGGCTGTTCCCAGTAAAGTTGCTTTTTGTAATTGGCTGGTGGTGATTTCTGTGGCACCTATGGTGCTGAGGTGCTCTTCAAGGTGTTTTGGAATTGCACCTAGGGTGCCAATTACCACTGGGATTATTTTGGACTTTTTCTGCCACAGCCTTTCAATTTCAGTTTGCAGATCTTTGTATTATGTTATTTTTTTCTATTTCTTTGTCTTCTATTCTGCTATCCCCTGGTATTGCTACGTCAATTATATTGACGTGTTTTTCTTTCTTCTCGACTACAGTTATATCTAGTGTATTGTGCGGCAGATGTTTGTCTATTTGTAGTTGGAAGTCCCATAATATTTTTGCATCTTCGTGATGTCTGATTTTCCGCTTATATTGTGCAAATATTGATCACGCAGTGGCTTCTTTTTTCATTTTTCTGCTTGGTTCTAGACTTGTTCTTTCTTGTAGGCCTCCTTTGTTTCATTGGTGTTGAATAGTTTCGTGTTATTGACCATTTGAAGTGCATCTTCTTCACTGTCCATGATTTATTCTTCAAGGCCTCTTTTCTCCTCTTCTACTGTTTGATGGACTTGCAGCATTCCACTTCTACCTGAGCTGCGAGGGAGGTATAGCCCATCTACATCACTGCGGGAGTGCAGAGCATGATTGATGATCATTATTTTCCTGGTCTTACGATCTAGCATCTCTAGCTCTGCCTGGGTCCAGTCTATTATTCCTGCAGTGTATCTGAGAACAGGTATAGCCCAGGTGTTTATGGCTTGTATGATGTTCCCGGCATTGAGTTTGGACTTGAGGATTTTTCTGACTCTCCTGATGTATTCACTTCCAATTTTTCTTTTAACTTCAGTGTGTGCGATGTTATCAGCCTGGAGAATGCCCAAGTTTTTGTAAGTTTCTTTCTCTTCCAGGTTCTTGGTGTTGCTTCCATTGGGCAGTTCTATTCCTTCTGTTTTTCTTATTTTCCCTCTGTTCATTATTAATGCAGCACACTTGTCTAGTCCAAACTCCATTGCTATATCGCTACTGAATATACGGACAGTGTTTAGCAGTGATTCGATTTCTGACTGGGACTTTCCATACAACTTCAGATCGTCCATGTACAGCAGATGGTTGATTTTACTGGATGTTTTAGATGTTTGGTATCCAAGGCTTGTTTTGTTTAGTATTTGTGAAATTGGGGTCATGGCGATTACAAACAATAGAGGGGATAGTGAGTCCCCTTGGAAAATGCCTCTTTTAATGCTTTGTTAACTGTGTACTCCACATGCTCATTGCTTTTTTAATAAATATCTGAATATTTTTGCTGACACCAGTTGTTTCTAAACATTTTAGTATCCATGTGTGAGGCAATGAATCGAAGGCGTTCTTGTAGTCAATCTATGCATCACTTAGATTTGTTTTTCTTCTCTTGCAGTTTTCTAAAATCATTTTGTCAATCAGCAGCTGGTCTTTTGTGCCTCTGGTGTTTGGACAATTTCCTTTCTGTTCAACTGGAAGCTGTTTGTTAGTTAATAAGTGTTGCATCACTTCATCTGCTATTATTCCAGTTAATAATTTGAACATGGTTGGCAGGCAGATTGTCGGTCTATAATTACTTGGAACTGCACCTTTTGCTGGGTCTTTCATGATGAGATGAGTTTTCCCAGTTGTTAGCCATTGTTCAATATCACCTCCTTGCATAATGTGATTGAACTGTTTTGATAGTTGTTTATGAAGGCTTGTTAGGTGTTTAAGCCAGAAGCCATGCAGTTCATCGTCACCTGGCGCAGTCCAATTTTTAATTTTCTTTGCTCTTTCACTTATTAATTCTGGTGTTATTATTAGATCTTGCATTTATTGGTTACATTTTTTGACCTCTTTCATCCAGCCTGCTTTTTTATTATAATCTATTGGATTGTCCCATATTTTCCACCACAATTGCACTTTTTCTTCTTTATTTAGCACTTAGCAATAGCACTTACATTTATATACCGCTCTATAGCTGGAAGCTCTCTAAGCGGTTTACAATGATTTAGCATATTGCCCCCCAACATTCTGGGTACTCATTTTACCGACCTCGGAAGGATGGAAGGCTGAGTCAACCTTGAGCCCCTGGTCAGGATCGAACTTGTAACCTTCTGGTTACAGGGCGGCAGTTTTACCACTGAGCCACCAGAGGCTCTTATTTGGTGTTATTTATTTATTTATTTGGTGTTTTATTTATTTATTTATTTATTTATTTATTTGGTGTTTCTACGTTTCTTGCAGTTTCTCCTTCTATGCTTTGGTAGAAACGTCTCTGATTCGACTGGAATTGGAGATTCTGCCTGTGTTGTGTAATTCTGGCTTCATATCTGCTAATCTTCTTTGACACTGCTGTTATTTGCTGCTTTATTATTATTTCCAGGACTTCTTTAATTTTCCTTGAATCTAGGTGGTATTTTTGGATCAGATACTGTTTGGTGTTTTCATTCTTCAGCTTCTTGTCTTTCATAGCTTTCAATTTACTAGCATCTGATCTAAGCCCTGGAGATTTTATTTTCTTATCTAATCTTCCATTTAGGTGATGTACTGCTTTCTTTTTTGACGGGTCCACTGATCTTATATCAGAGCTCTTGTGTTGTTATTGTTGCTGCACTGTACATTAGTTGGTTTGTTTCTTGCAAATTCTTGGTTGTTATTTCTGCAAGTGCAGCATTGACATCTTTTAATGCCTGAGCAAGTTGTATTTGGCAACTGTTTTTAGAGCAGGAAGTCGAACCCTGGTGGTTGTTTGGTTCATGTGCTCAGTTATTTTTTGCTTTAGTTCTTGTTGCTTTTCTGTTAAACGGCATTTGGGTTTTTGATGAGTGACAGGCCAAAGGGAGAGGTTGCCTGCGTTTGGATTTTGAAACAGTTCAGTCAACGGTGGTATCCTCGCTATTTTCCAACACCTCCTCCATCTGCTCCTGAGCAACTGCTTCAGTTGGTGGTAATTCTTCTTCTCATATCTTGAGCCTGTGTTGCTCATTGCAGTTCTTCCAGCTCAACTCCTGTGAATACTTTATTTCTTATTATGTATCTTCTCTAGTCTGCTAGCCTTCTGTTATTTCTGTATCTGGAGGTCTTCTCTTTCCAAAATTTGGTACATTCTTTTAAAATAAACTCTTCTAGTTGGACTAGACTTGTCAATAGCAGATCATTTATTTCCTTGTTGGCGTTTTTTTGTATATTTTTTTTCGGTTAAGCGACGTTTCGTCCAGTAGATTTTGCTGTCTCCAAGCCCTGGTTGCTCAACTGAAGATCCTGAGTCCCTGTAGCCCACTTGCCACCAGATGTCCAGGGACTATAGCACCTGGCGCGGTCCCTTGTTGACCCGGCGACGACTGATCCGGTATAGATTTATTAAAGTTACGTCTCACCATATTGTTGATGGGAGAGGCACTCTTTGTCTGCTCCTCTGGTGAGACCTGTCCAGTATGGTTGGACCTCTGGCATATCTCTCACCTTCATCAGAGCACACAAGCCCCACAATCATGCCAAGGTAGTGCGTCACATTATTATTATTATTATTATTATAATTATTTATTTTAAACTTACTTCCTCCGGGGATTTATCCAAGGCAGCAGGGGGGACCACAGAGGTTCCCCCTCCCCCCACCGGCCTCTCTTAGTCCATAAATTAGCCAGTTTTCAGCCTTCCCTCACCAGCATGGCAGCCATTTGGAGGCCTTCGCACCTGCGCAATGGACTAAGCTGGCAGGCTAGGGGGAACCTCTGCAGACACACACACACACACACCCACCGCCAGCCGCCTTGGGCAACTCCCCCAGAGACGATAAGTTTGTTTGTTTGTTTGTTTGTTTGTTTTTTAGGCGCACAAAACCCACCCACCCTGAACCGAACCAGGTGGGTGGGTCTGAGGCGGTGCCAGACCGAATTGGCCCAGTCCAGTTTGGACTTGAACCAAACCCCCCAGATCCATGCACACACCCTTCATGATAGTGCAGGCTGCTCAACTTTGGCCCTCCTACAGATTTTTGACCTACAACTCCCATAACCCCTGGCTATTTGGTCACTGTGGCTGGAGATTGTGTGAAGTTGTAGTCCAAGAACAGCTGGGGGGCCAAAGTTGAGCAGGCCTGTGATAGTGCTTGTATACTGAAGGAGAGATATAAAACCCCACATTCTACCGTATAAATCCTGAACATTCTAGTCATAAAATCTGAATCATCTATCCATTCTGACTGAATTTGGCATGGAGCAATCAGGCAACAAGTGCTATTATCTGCATGTTTCTGGGAAATCTGCTAAAACATGATCAAGCAGGGACATAGCTAGGGGAGAGAGGCCCATGTTTGCCCCTCTCCCTGGCGGCCCCTCGGAGTGAGGGAGATAATGAAGAAAATAGGGCGAGGTGGAGCTGGGGGGCCCTCAGGAGCTGGGGGACCTGGGTTCTTTGAACCCATCCATTAACTATTATAGCTACACCCCTGTGACTAAGATACAGCAACTTGCAAATTGACCTCTAGGGAGCTTATTTCACTTGTTGGTGACCTAAATGTCGCCAAGAGTAATATACATTTCTTTCATATATATTTTTCTTATCCTTCTAAATATATTCAAAAGTTCAGATCTGTATAATAGTTCATGCTTTTATTGTTTTGACTAGAAATCTGTTAAGTATTTCTAGAATGATTAGTCTTTGAAGTCCTCATTATAACAGAGTAATGAATTGAGAGTGCACAGCAAAGCACATGTCAAATGGCTTGATTGCTACTGAGAAGAATCCGCCTATTTCCTCCACAGACGGCTGCCACCTGCCTTTCTTCTTATCTGTGTGGGCCAACTGAGCCACCATAGCAAGATGGGCTGTGTGTTTAATCTGACCCTCATTCAGAGCAGAGATTACTGGTTTGCTGAGCTTCTTCTGGGTATCTGCAGCAGCTGCCTAATAGTAATCCTTTGCATGTTTACTCCAGAGTAAACTCCACAGCATAGGATTTACCCTAGCATTTGGGGAAAGTACTGCTCCTTAGAGATGCATCTGGCAGAAATTAATTGGATGCATCTCTAGCAAGTGATTGGGAAAACTGCACCGCTTGAATTTCTGCCTGGACAAATCTCTCCATCCAACATCAAGCAAATCTCTTCTCCATCCAACATCAAGCTGAAAGACAAGAATCAAGTGTGGGTGGAGCTTAATTTGTAAAGCCAGCATAGTGCTGATTTCCATGGTGCAGAACTCGATTTCCACACGTTTTAAAGCACATGTGAAAATATTACTCTCAATTTAAACCAAAGATCTTTAGATATTTTAATCTTTGTCTAAAGAGAAAGCAAAGTTGGGGGAGAATGGCAGCTTCTTTTTGACGCCAGGACTAAATGGAACAAAGCTGTTTGCTGGCAACTGGAGCCTCTTATCTTTTTTTTGCCAAATATTTCTCCACCGCATCTAACAAGGAGAAAGATGACTTACATTTGGGGCTTTCATTGTGACAAATCCTATTTATATATGCAGAAAGGATTAGATAATAGGTGTTTTTATGCCAGGAATTCTCAGAGGATCATCCTGTGAGGCATGCTTTCACAGAAGCAAATATACAATCAAGTAATTTCTCTTTTAGAGTGATCTGTTCTGTGCCCAGCATTTCTAAGGAAGATGCAAAAAGAAAAAAGAAAAATCCACCAGTACACCTAGCCTCTGAACAATATGCTGAAGAACATTGCATCTTGACCCCAATCTCTTTATGCCCTGAAGCATGAGGATGATAGCAGTTGTTATTTTTGATGCTCACTATCACAGCTGCGGAAGCTATTGTTGTTATCATTGTGGATGTACTAGGTTGGTGCATAATGTAAGGGACTAAGCTTCTATTCTAAGTTCTATCCCCACCTTAAACGGGTTGTTATTTTTTGTAAGCAATTTCTTTTCCTCAAAGAAAACCTGTATACCTATATCACTTGGAAGTTACGTATATGCATGAGCTGGTCTTGTGGTAACAAGCATGACTTGTCCCCTTAGCTAAGCAGGGTCCACCCTGGTTGCATTTGAATGGGAGACTACATGTGAGCACTGTAAGATATTCCCCTTAGTGGTTGGAGCTGCTCTGGGAAGAGCAGAAGGTTCCAAGTTCCCTCCCTGGCATTTCCAAGATAGGGCTGAGAGGAGCTCCTGAGAGGAACCTTGGAGAAGCCGCTGCCAGTCTGGGTAGACAATACTGAGCTAGATGGACCAATGCTCTGACTCAGTAAATGGCAGCTTCCTGTGTTCCTGTGTTCCATCATGGAAGATGGGATGCAATTTCAACATTTGCACAACAGCACTCTTGCACAACTGCACAAATGCTGCTGTTACAAGCACACAGCAGCTTCCGTGGTGCTGACAGTGTCAGCCATCAAAATTATGTGGAAATGTTCTTTCAAGATGGTAACAAAATGAGTATCTTTTGCTTTCATTGGGCACTTTTTAAAAGCTGTTGTATGGGATAAAGTTGTTAACCCTGCAGTATTTAAAAAAAAACACCACAGGAAAAAGTATTTAGGAATGAAATGCAGATAGGTAATGTCATAATGATGTCAGAGGCACTATCCAATGAGTATAACCTGGTTGTGAAATAGTCTGCCCCACAACCAGGGAGCACTAATTCTATCAAGAACAGAGAAATCAGATTTAACCAACAAACTTGAATCCCAGTCTCAGTGCTTGGAAATTAGTAACAGAGGTATAATATGATGGAAAGACATCTGTTCTTCTTCTAACCAATTGGTTGTGAGGTGCTGTCCTTATTACTGGGGGGAGATTCTCTGTATATGGCTCAAAATGCACCCTTGAGGCATTGTCCTGCTGTATGTACTTGTATAAATGTTGTTAATGTGCAGTTTCATGTGTTGGAAGTATCACTCTGTGCATACATAACCCAAATCATTTTGGAGAGTCCAAAACATCAGACATGCTGATACAGGCTTATTTGATATATTTGTCAATGTTACTCAGCAAAACATTTTGGGTGTGTTAAAAAGTGATGACAATTACATAACATGTTGCCATAAGGGGTGGGTGGGATCCCTTTAATATAATGTCCAAGGCTTTTTTTAAAAATTCTAACTAGTGTCCCTCCTCATCCACAAGGATACATTTGATTCAGCTCTTCTTGCAGATTGAAAAGTGAGTCTTCTTTTGTGAAGGAAAAGAGTGAGATTTTTTTTAAAAAGTTGGCTGGTAACTTTAAAAAAAAAGATCAATCAATTGATCATCTATTAGTGCTGAGGTTACCAATAAAGCTAATCAATTTCTTGTTCAAATGAGTAATTCACTGTCAACCCTACCCTACGATATAAAACAGAAATGGAAATACAGTGTGATATGGCCCAACATTGGCCTGCACTGTGAGTGGGAGAATTGATGAGATAAATAACATTTTTACTCCTTTCTCTCTATGGTCTCTACAGCTGCTGAAAACCCTTTTTTCCTATGGATGCATCCATCAAACAGCCCCAAAACCCTTTAGTAGTCTCACTATAGCTATAGGTAGAATGGGGTGGCCCTTGGAAGTGGGATGAAAAACACACATACAAACCCGAGTGTATGCAATGACAAATTAAGTTTTTAATTTTAATAGCTAGATCTGCCTGTTTTGGATGGGGTTACACTCCCCCTAAAAGATCAGTTTCATAGTCTGGGAGTGCTCCTGGATCCCAAATTCTCCCTGGTTTCCAGGGTTGAGGCTGTAGCCAGGAGTGCTTTTTATCAGCTTTGGCTGATACACCAGATACGTCCATTTCTGGAGACAAATGACTTTAAAACGGTGGTACATATGCTGGTAACCTCTAGTCTTGACTACTGTAATGAACTCTATGTGGGGCTGTCTTTGTACATAGTTCGAAAACTACGATTGGTACAGAATGCAGCAGCCAGATTGGTCTCTGGGTTTACCTGAAGGGACCATATAACTGATTCTTAAAGAACTGCACTGACTGCCGATATGTTTCAGAATGAAATACAAAGTGCTGGTTATTACCTATAAGGCCCTTAACGGCTTAGGTACAGGGTATTAAGACAGCACCTTCTTCTTCATCATGAACCCTGTTGCCTAGTAAGATAATATATGGATAACCATAACCAGCAACCGGTTATGGTTGCTGACAACTCGTTTGGTGGCAACTCAGGACCGGGCCTTCTCTGTGGCTGCCCCAGGGCTTTGGAACTCACTCCCTGCTGAAATAAGAGCATCTCCTTCTCTGTTTGCTTTTAGGAGGACCTTGAAGACATACCTGTTATCCCAGGCTTTTAACTGAAATTGAAATTTTAAATTTTAATGCGTGTTCTTATCTATTGTGATTTTTATCTGTTTTTATGAATTTTAAATGTTTTGTTTCATATTATGTTTTAATCTGTACACTGCCTAGAGATTTCTATACAAAGTAGTACAGAAATACAATCAATCAATCAATCAATCAATCAACTGGCTAGCAAAAGCTAAACATCTGGCTGCTTCATGACCTCAAATTTGACTACTGTACAATCCTGTCTCCAGTCCCATTCTGCTGGGGTTTTTGTCACATTGCAGTGCATTTGTTGGTGTGGTTATGGGTTTATTGGTATATGGGTTGCACCAATTCAGTCATTCTCATTCGAGGAGGAGGAGGCATGCCAGGCATGTGCAGGAAGATGAGTTTAAGAGTAAAACATAAAACGAAATGGGCAAAGAGTGCTTTTACAGACACTCCATAAAACAACAGTGTTCTCACAGCTATCCTGTTCAGTACGTTTTGTTGATATTAGATCATTGGTTTTCTTCCAAGCCTGGTACCCAGCAACAATGGGTAAAAACGAACACCATTTAAAAAACACTGCTTAAAACAATATAAAAACAATTTTAAAAGAGTTCAGAACCATTTAAAACCAATTACAATACTTAAAAACAATTTTGACATCAGAAAAGTCATTTCCAGGTCATTTCCAGCCACTCAAAATCACAAATAGGCAATTTTTGCCTATTTTTCATACCATGGATGAATAAAATGGGTCTCTAAGACCCGTCTGCTGATACGTGAAACCTCAATCAGCAGAGGAGAGCTGGTCTTGTGGTAGCAAGCATGATTTGTCCCCTTAGCTAAGCAGGGTCCATCTTGGTTGCATCTGAATGGGAGACCACATATGAGCACTGTGAGATATTCCCCTCAGGAGATGGAGCCTCTCTGGGAAGAGCAGAAGGTTCCAAGTTCCCTCCCAGGCATCTCCAAGGTAGGGCTGAGAGAGACTCCTGCCTGCAGCCCTGGAGTAGCCACTGCCAGTCTGTGAAGACAATACTGAGCTAGATAGACCAATGGTCTGGCTCAGTATATGGCAGCTTCCTATGAGGGCCACCTGTACGTGAATCATAAATCACTTCCTGCAGTGAAACAGGAAATGGAACTAAGCCTTTTAGTGCTTAGTGCTTGGACATATAGAGGGGCTATTCATGCAACCGCGCAGGTGGGTGGTGGGGAAGGGGGGCGGGGAGGCAGGGTTCAACCTACCTTCCCCCAGATGATCGAGTTTCATTTCTTCAGCACACGAGCCGTGCACCCACACAACCTGTGCTTCTGGGAGCAGAGTGAATAATTATCTCTGCTGCTCCTGGCAGCATAGATCAACAGAGGCTGGGACTTGTTTTCCCAGCCTCCAGATATTTAACAATGAGCAAAGTGCCTTGGGGGATTCCCCCATCAGATGTGTGCTCTAGGTGCCCATCTCTATGTCTCCTCAGCAGTGTTCCCTCTAATTAATTTCATCTGTGTGCAGAATGAGTTTTGTTCTCGGTGGCAGTATCAAGGCAGTGTGTGTGCATGTGCATTCAGAGTGGGGCCTTCCTGATTCAAACTGAGATGGATCTAAAATTAACTGAGTGGACATTAAAAAACTTGTGAGTGTGCACACATGCACACACCTTAGAGGGAATGCTGCTTCTCAGGCTGCATGGAGCCTGAGGAGATGCATTATCCTGGCAGCCGGGTTTAAGGAGTGCTTGCTCCCTTAACCTTGGCTAAGAGTTGGACTTGGGAGCAGGGTTAAGCAGGGTGGGCGCACCAGGATCCTCAGGGATCTTGGCACTCCACACAAATCTGGGCTAGGCTGCTTATGAGAACAGCCTCAGATAATTGTTCATGGAAATGTGTATCTCAGAAGCTGGAGTCAGTCCCTCACCACAGTCTTCCTAAACCTGTTTTGCTTGGCCCTTCAGAGTTGTATTCAGAATCTCCTCTCTCTATTTCATATTCATATACTCACTCCCAAACAACTATAGAACATTGTTCCTATTCCATTTAGCAAGGAAGTGTACAAATTGATTTCCATGTCTGCACCGATCAATATTTATGTGCATTAATTTTTTATTTCCTGCGTCTAGCCAAGGAGGACATGAATCTTCAGTGTGCTCCCTCCTCTACACACTTGTGTTCTGGCAGCACTTTAATCCTCTGGCGCCACCCGTCATGCAACAATTACCCAAAGATCAGAAAAGTATTAGTTAAATGCTCAGCAAACCATGTTATATGGCTGATGACTGATACCAAGACCACTTTACTAGTGCAAAGAAGCTTAACTAAACAACTCTTTCTTCTGGCCACTCAAAACATTTGCAAAATATTCCAGGGCCCTTCAACCACTTATAGAAGTCCATTATCACTTGCCCAATTTTATATATATATATATATATATCTCACATACATATACATATACACATACACATACACATACACACACACACAATTTTAAAATAGTTCAGAACCATGTTTTAGATAGATAGATAGATAGATGCTCTATGGAGTGGAATTACTCTGCTGAGTAATTCACAGAACCTCAAAATGAATAAGATGTATTCAGACTTGGCTTACCACACTGTCCGGCTTACAACACTGTTTGTGCTTAGCAATCTGTGCTGTAGCCTTCACCACTGCCATCCAGGGGAAGACCACCCTTAGCAGCAGGAGTGAAACAGCAGAGATTGAAGACTCCAGGTCTTGGTATGCAACAAAGGTGTCATTGCCATGTGCCAGATGCTGGAAGTTTCTTGATTATTTGAGAGTAGCCTGTGATTTCATCTAAAATAAATCTGTGCAGGACAGGGTAGCCAAATTGTTTTCCTATAATTATACAACTATATATATTTAAGGGGGCTCCAGTTTTGGGTTTAGTGAAAATTATTCTCCCTTTAATATCCTTCCCTGGATTGAAGGAGGAAAATAGGCTCCTGGATTTCTAACACAGGAAGTACTAGTGTTTGCTGTTGCTATTGGTATTGCAAGTAGGGTGGTTAAAGCTTCCCCTCAATGTTTTCCAACCAAATATCCCTAAAAAATGACACATTTTTGTGGGATTGTTACTCATGGTTCAATAAAGAGGCTGAAATCATGTTCTTTGGTGTATTTTTCATGTTTTTAAGGGGGGAGCTTGAGAAAAATGCAGAAGTTTAAAAAAATCAATGCTTTTAGATTGTGTTTCTTTAAATCTAAAGAGAAAGGTTTTATGGGAGTGGTCTCAGATGGCTCTCCCTTGTCTTGAGTGGCAGAGGGCAGTGGCCAATGAAGAAGAATTTCATCAAATGGCCTCATGCTTCTCCTCCAATCACAGTGCTGAGGGGAGGGGGAGAAAAACAGATCCCTTTATTATCCTTGTGCAACAGATCTCCTGCCTACCTGAAGCCAAGCCCCACCCACCTACCCACCTCACCACATCACCACCAACGCTCTATGGATCCACTGCCCAGAGAGTTCTTTGGAGCTCAAAGAACTCCAAAAGGCTAGTGAGGCAAGACTAGCCCTTGTGGAAGCCATGCTGGTTCTTCTTCAGCAAGGCCTCTTCTTCTATATGTTTAATAATTTTGTCCTTAAGTATGCTTTCCATCAATTTACCAAGCACAGAAGTTAATCTAACTGGCCTGTGTTTTTTCTGATTCCCCCTGGATCCCTTTTTGAAAACTGGAGTTACATTAGCTACTTTCCAGTCCTCTGGTACAGAGCCTGATTGTAGGGAGAAGTTACATATTTTTGCAAAGAGATCAACAATTTCATATCTGAGTTCCTTCAAACCTCTTGGGTGGGTGCCATCTGGCCCTGGCGATTTGTTAATTTTTAGTTTTTCAAGACAGTTTAGAACATCCTCTCTCATCACTTGAAATTGGCCTAGCCTCTATCACATCCCTGAGGATCTCATCCACATCCCTCTCTGCCTCTGAACTTTTCTGGGTCAGCCACATTGCCTTCAAGAGAATGAACTTGATCCCTGAGAGCCAGGAATTTGAGTGCACACCCATGACTTCTGCCCCTTAGTCATATATGCAATACACTGGGAAACACTCCCTCTCATGCTGGCATTTTACTTTCATAACTATGTTTATTGGCTATTTAGAATGTATGAAAATTGTTTACTTGAAAGCTAGGTCTTAGCTGCAGTTGTCAGCGAATTAAATGTTTTAAGCTCCATTTGCCAAGAAAAATTACAGAAGTGGGATAGTACTCACCTTCTCCTCATGCTGAGTGTCTCTTTTGTGATAAAGGGGGGGGACTGCTTGTGTGCAGGGGCAGATCCAGGATGAAATTACAGGGGGTGCAGTGGCCCCTCTAATTTTTTTCATCTCTGTGGAATGAGTTTTGTTCTGGGTGGATGTATCAAGGCACTGTGCATGCAGATGCATTCAGAGTGAGGCCTTCCTAATTCAACCTTAGCGGGATGAGCAGACATCAGAAAACTTGAGAGCGTGCGCACGTCTTAAAGGGAACAGTGAGGGGGTGCGACAGGAATACCACCCCCCAATATAAAAATATCAGGGCTTGGATTTTCTCTCTCTTGGAAATGCACTATGCCAGGGGTGTCAAACTCAAATCTGGTGGAGGGCCAGATTGGATTCCGATAAACCTCTGGGAGACCGCACATAGTCTTATGCCACCTTCTGCCACTGCACGCCCACCTCACACCACTTTCTGTCTTCCTCTTCCCCCACTTCTCTCATTCCCTTTCTCCCCTGCCCCTGTCCCTTGCCCTGCCATTTAAATTGAAGGAGATAGAGTTGCAGTACATCGACTTTTTGCACCAACTATCCTAATGACCAATAGGGGCATTGAGAGCAGAGATAGTGAGTAAGCGTCTCCTTACCAGTGGCTGTTTTATCTCTACTCTGTGACCCTTGATAGGACTCCTCAGGCATTTCCTGTGAGAGTCAGATTCCCTTCCTTTCCTCTTAGAGAGCAGATGGAAACATCTCTCCCTACCTATTCATTGTGTACTTCTATAGATTAGGGTTAGGTCTTTCCTATCCAAAGTGTACTTCACCAATAAATCTATTTATTATTTAGTTCTACAAGAATCTCCATGTGTCTTCTCTAAATAGCTGCAACAACTAAACTCTGCATTCTACTCTGTAATTGAAGTGAGTAGCTTCTTTAGTGCTATGCAAATTAATCGGGGTAAAAATTACAGCCCCAACATAAATTAGTTGATTGCACTACGTTTTACACCCCAAAACACTCAGAGGAATATTGAATCTTTAAAAAATTATATTTAGAAGAAATTCTGAACAACATACCTGCGGATACCAGATTTTGCATGCATAATCCTGCCTCGCTCCCCTCTTCTTCTCTCCCTTACAGAGGTGTTGCTAGGTACTTAAAAGATTTAGGGCTTAGGCCAACAGAGCCTGCCCAGGGCCCACAACCTCCCCATATTTTGATAATTAAACCATTTCATGCTATCTAAAATTCTTCTCCCCACTAGTTTACTTTACCACTAATAATTAATCTCCTTTTTCTCCCGCAGTCAATATCCACACACTGTTCAGAATCAGTATGGTGTAGTGATTAGAGTGTTAAGACTAGGACTGGGGAACCTGGCATACCCAATCAGTCATGAAACCCATTGCAGGACTTTAGGTGAGACACACACACACTCACTCACTCTCTCCTCCAAACCTGCTTCACAGGATTGTTGTGAGGATAAAAGTGGGGAGGAAGATCATGTATACCACCCTGGACTCTTTGGAGGAAGAACAGGATATGTGATATGTCACATATAAAATATATATGTCTGTAACATATACATATTTATATTGACTTTTAGCCACATGCACTCCAATCCTCAACATGTAAACTCAGAAGCAAACTCAAACAGCTCTTTTACACCTATCATAGCAGCAAGCAGCCCAGTTTGCATTTTGTTCAAGCAAAAAGCATAAACTACAGTGTTTGTCTATATACTACAGAAGGAAAGGCCACCAGCTGAATTTCAAACAGGACAGCAGAATGTCACATATGGTTACCCCAATTTCTTAGGATTTAAAGACAACAAAGCATTTCGTTTGCGAGAGAGTTTTTAAAATGAGTTTCTTGTGATCTGATTTGCAAAGACTTATTTTGAAGCAAGTGTATAAAAATAGACTTTTGGTGGTGGTGGAGGCTTAAAGTTCATTTAGCAATTGGTGAAGCTACTTTCAAAAATTTGGGGTATTTTAGTCCATTACAAGCTTATTAAAAAGACAATAAGGCGGATCCCACTATCAGTCTGCTCCGGGTGGCCGAACTCACCACCCACATGACTGCTGGCTCTGTTATGGAGCTGGGGGGGATCGGGAGCCACACAGCCCCCAGAAGCTCCAGCATGCCCAGGAATCCCTCCCCAGGGATCTGTACTGGGACCGGTGATTTTTAGTTTATTAATAAATGATCTAGAAGCAGGGGTAAGCAACATGGTGGCCAGATTTGCAGATGATACCAAACTCTTCCGGGTATAGTGAAATCCAAAACGGATTGTGAGGAACTCCAAAAGGATCTCTCCAGACTGGGGGAGTGGGTAACAAAATGGCAAATGCGGTTCAGTGTTGGCAAGTGCAAGGTGATGCACACTGGGACGAAAAACACCAGCTTCAAGTATATGCTGATGGGATCTGAGCTGTTGATGACGGACCAGGAAAGGGATCTTGGGGTTGTGGTTGACAGCTCGTTGAAAGTGTCGACTCAATGTGTGGCAGCTGTGAAAAAGGCCAATTCCATGCTAGGGATCATTAGGAAGGGGATTGAAAATAAAACAGCTAATATTATAATGCCCTTATACAAAACTATGGTGCGGCCACACCTGGAGTACTGTGTACAATTCTGGTCACCACATCTTAAAAAGGACATTGTAGAACTGGAAAGGGTACAGAAGAGGGCAACCAAGATGATCAGGGTCCTAGAGCACCTTTCTTATGAGGCAAGACTACAACACCTGGGACTTTTTAGTTTAGAAAAAAAGACGACTGCGGGGAGACATGATAGAGGTCTATAAAATCATGCATGAAGTGGATAGAGAGAAATTCTCTTCCCTCTCACACAACACTAGAACCAGGGGTCACTCCATGAAATTGCTTGCCAGGAGGTCTAGGACCAACAAACGGAAGTACTGTTTCACACAATGTGTGATCCACTTGTGGAACTCTCTGCCACAGGATGTGGTGATAGCCAACAACCTGGATGGCTTGAAGAGGGGTTTGGATAACTTCATGGAGGAGAGGTCTATCAATTGCTACGTTGGAGGACTGTGGGCCACCTCCAGCCTCAAAGGCGGGATGCCTCTGAGTACCAGTTGCAGGGGAGTAATGGCAGGAGAGAGGGCACGCCCTCAACTGCTGCCTGTGGCTTCCAGCGGCATCTGGTGGGCCACTGTGCAAAACAGGATGCTGGGCAGATGGGCCTTAGGCCTGATCCAGCAGGTCTGTTCTTATGTTCTTATGCCCTGAGCGAGTGTGCAGGGCATGCTAGAGAGACCCCCGAGCCGGGAGGCTGCTTTTAAGCCTCCAGGTTGTGGTGTCTACTCGTGAGTTGCTGCACTGTGGAGCTGTGCCGTGGCAACTCACGATCATAGAGCCCAGGTTATCAGAGTGCTCGCTTTGCTAACCTGGGCTTAGAGGAGGGTTATTTAAGCTGGTGACCCGCTTATGGACCAGCAGGCTCGCAGCCGAGCCCGGTGGTTCTCACAATGGGAGAAAATCAGGCTAACCCGATTTTCTCCCATCATGTGAATGGCCTCAATATGTGCTTTTTATATATGAGCTACTGTTACTAGCACAAAGCAAAATAAAACAGTAATGCTTGTAAGGGGAAACATGTTGAGAAAGTAGCATGTAAATATATTTAAAATTTGTGTGTGTGTGTTTGTAGAGAGAGAGAAGGTGATAGAAACCCACATACAGAGACCAGATCAGAGCTATAAGGAGTTTAGTATCTGCAGGAACAAAAGGCAGAAACAGAAACAGATCCATTTTGTTAAGAGCATTTCTTCTTCTCATTCTTTTAAAAGTTTTTAATACATTAGAACTGACTAATTTCCCACAAGAAGATATATTGTTGGGATGGAGACAGTTTTTCTTACAAGTTTGTATTAGAACCGAAATTGATTTTTTTTAAAGTGTAAAACTCTCTCACACAAACACAAAGAAATACATGCCTACAAATCGAGATTACTTCTCTCACGTGTGTGTATACACACACACTCATGGGGGTGGGAGTGGGAAGAGGAATACAATGGCTTAAGCAAGGGGTTGGTTGCTTAATCTCTTTCTCTCACACACAACACAAATGGATAAGAGTTGGGTTTTTGTATGCTTTACTTTCCCGGGGGAAGACAAGCCCAACAGCCCAAAACTCCATTGTCCTCATGGCAAGTGGCAGAGTAGGGGAAGAGCACAAGACCCCAGGAGAACAAATCAGGCTGCTGCTGCTCCCTCTGTTGGGAAAGAGCAGGAATAGCACCAGAAAGTGAAATTAACCCTTTTTTATGCAGCCGCCGCCGCGGAGGAACTACCAATCTGGAGCCAGATTCACAGGGGGTACAACTGCACCCTTGCACTTCCCCTTGGCTTTACCCCTGCTTGTGCACCTCCCCCGCACACTTCCCAGCAAAACTCAATCTATATTTGTTAGCGAACTCCTATTTGCAAAGCTCCAGGTATCAAATCTCCCCTGGTCTGAACCTCATCTTCTCTAGAGCTGCTTCCAAACTGAGCCTCCTCAGCAATGTGGACAAACTGCATAGCTCACCAGCAGCTAATCCCCACCAACTGTCTCTTGAGACACAACTGAAACTGAAACTGCCATGTCAAAAATAAACCCCTAGCCAGCAGTAATCAAGCTCTAGTGAAATACCAGCCGTACCAAACTCCCCTTGTCCTTGCCCCCTTGCTTTCTCGTTGATTCGTTTACCTGTTTGCCTGTTTGCCTGGCTGCCTGCTTGATTGCTTATTTAAGGAAGAAAACAAAAGTTTTGTTGCCTCCCCTGGTCTGAGCCTTGTCTTCTCAAGAGCTGCTTCCAAACTGACTAACCTTTTGAGTTATTTGAGAGTGTCAACAGGTAACAAAGTTCCTCACCAAAGGCTCGTGAGTAAACAAGACAGGACAGGTTCATGTGTGGATTGGTAACTGGTTGAAGGATGGGAAACAGAGGGTAGGAATAAATGGGCAGTTTCCACAATTGAGTGAAGTAAGAAGTGAGGTCCCCCAGGGATATGTCCTGGGACCAGTGTTCTTTAATTTATTCATAAATGATCTAGAAGTTGGAGTAAGTAGCAAAGTGGCCAGATTTGCCGATGATACTAAGTTATTTGGGATAGTGAAATCCAAAACAGATTATGAGGAGCTGCAACAGGATCTCTCCGAACTGGGTGAGTGAGTGACAAAATGGCAAATGAGATTCAATGTAAGCAATTGTAAACGGATGCCTATTGGGGCAAAAAACTTCAATTTTATGTATACACTGACGGGATCTGAGCTGTTAGTGATTGACCGGGAGAGAGATCTTGGGATCGTGGTGGACAGCTCATTGAAAGTGTCAACTCAGTGTGTGGCAGCTGTGAAAAAAGTGAATTCCATTCTAGGAAAGGGACTGAAAATAAAAATACCAATATAGAAATCTATGGTGCAGCCCACATTTGGAGTACCATGTACAGATGTGCAGGAGGACATTCTATCTTAAGAAGGACATTGTAGATAGGGATGTGCATAAAACCGGTTCTCCCGGTTCGGTTCAGGTCCGAACTGGGTCCGGACCGGACCGGGGTGGTTCGGTTTTGGTTTTGCCGGACCACCCCCCCGGTCCGGTTCGGTTTCGAACCGGTTCGGATCCTAACCGAACCGGTTCGGATCACAAAAAGTGGCTGGTTTTGAAGGGGACATTGTGTTCTACCTGCCACCCAAATTTCAAGTCGATTGGACCTTCCTCTGATTTTTTACAATTTTTTTTTAAAAAATTAATTTTTGACCATAACTCACAATGTGGAGCCCTTAGGGGCAAAAAAGCTGGGGTGGGTGGTAGCCACCCATGGGTGTCCTCCACCCCCAAAAATCACAAGGCAATTGGTGGCTCCTAGTATTATTGGTGAATTTTTGAAGAAATTTTTTTTCCATTGGCTAGAATGGGGGTTTAGGGCTGCCCCAGACCCACCTCTGTGGGGTGGCAGCACCCCCAAAGTGGGTCCGGGGCCATGGCAAAAATGCCCTCAGTCCCTCCCAGCAATCCCCGTAGAGATAGGAGTGATGGTTCTGTTGTTTTTCTGAGGTATTCTGAGTGTAGATTCTATGATAGCTTATGAGATTTCCAATGAGACACCATGAATCCACTCTCATTTGCTATCACAGAATCTACACTCACTCAGAACACCTCAGAAAAACAACAGAACCATCACTCCTATCTCTCCGGGGATTGCTGGGAGGGACTGAGGGCATTTTTGCCATGGCCCCGGACCCACTTTGGGGGTGCTGCCACCCCACAGAGGTGGGTCTGGGGCAGCCCCAAACCCCCATTCTAGCCAATGGAAAAAAATTTTTCTTCAAAAATTCACCAATAATACTAGGAGCAACCCAACAATTGCCACCCCATCTTTTTGGCCCCTCTCTCTGGGCGCCCTAACACGTAACACCTAGTCAGTCCATCTTAATGCCTACCTACTACCACCACTCCTATCCAAGCAAGTAAGAGGAGGACACTCAGAGAGACAACACCCACTCTCTGATCTAACAAAAAGGCCACTGCTGTGCTGCCTGCCAGCACAGCAGCAGCAGCGGAGCAGCACACTAAGCACAAGAGCAGCACACACAGAGAAGAAGCAGGAGGCGGAGCAGCAGAGCAGCAGACCTGCCGCTCTGCATGATGGGTGATGTGATGCCCAAAGAAACCACCGCCTCACTCAGTGCCTGCCACTGACTAGGCCCGACAGACAGAAGCCAGCCAACCTGCTCTGCTCTGCTCTGATGCTCCCCATGGATGATGCACACACACCCTACATCTGCATCCAAATTACCAGACCAGACCAAGTGCGCAGAGTCAGCACAGGCCAGCAGCCACCAGCCCAGCAACAGCAACAGCTACTACTGCTACTACCACAACCAGTGTTGCCGCTACAATAACATTCCCAGTCCAGTCACGTGTGCCACAGCCTGAGCCTAGCACACAGCCAACAGCTGCTGCCAGCCAGTGCCTGGCAAGCCCAGCCAACATGAGGAGGAGAGAGCTAAGTAGACGGCGCACGCACATCACCAACCCATCACGACGGCGCAACTGCAAGGGGAGAGGGCACAATTACGGGCAGGAGGAGGAGGAGGAGGCGAGGCAATCCTAGCACAGATTTGAAAGTTTAAAATTCACCAGGACATCTTCTAGAATCTAGACTTCTGTTTTTTCTACCACCAGCTGTAGTGTCTAGTTAGTCAGTGTGCTGTGCAGCTGAGCTGAGCTGAGCTGCGTGTGAGGAAGGATGATTGTAGCTAGTTCTTTAGTTTCAGCAGACTGAGCATTGAGCATGGGCAGTGGCCTTGGGAAGCAACACAATTACACGACACTCACCTGCTGCTGCTGGTTCTAGAAGTTGCCTCTTCTCGTCTTTTCACCCCTTCTGTGTGTGTGTGTGTGTGTGTGTGTGTGTGCAGTGAGTGCATGCCTTTTGCCTTGCTGGAAAGAAATGCTTCTCTGGTCCACCACCACATATCTGCTCAAGGACACAGAGGCCCAAGGCAGAGGTGGTGGCACCAGTGTGAGTGCATGTGTGCTGGTGGTGTTTGCCACCACAGGTGTTTTGTGTGTGTATGTGTGCGCTGCTAGCTAGGAGGGGGGAGGGAGGCAGGGAGGGAGGCAGGGAGGCAGGGGGGAGGAAAGGGGAGGGGGAGAGGGATGTAGAGGGGATTGAAGGGGGGAGGGTCCGGCTCAGAGTTGGTCAGCCACATATTTGTGCACACACGTGCTCACGTGTGTGCTTCGGTGGGAGAGACCAGACTCTCATCATCTGCCAGACCGGGGTTGGGGGCAGGTGAGGCGGTGGTGGGCTGGAAGGGAGGGAGGATGGAAGGTGGTGAAGAGGAAGGGGAGAGGATGAGAGGGGAAGGATGGAGGGAGGCATGGGGGGGAGGAAAAAAAACATGTAGACAGACACACACCACACTACACACAGAAAACATCCACACACAGAGACAGTGCTAGGCATCCATTCACACAGACAGACAGACAGACACACAACAGGAAGAGACAGACTGAGCCTGCACCACACACACACACACAGACCCAATTCCCCCCCTGCACAGTTATCAATCAATATGTTGTGTTGGCAGCCAGTTCATTGCTATTCTGATGGTTTTGGGTTTTTTGCCATCAGCCAACATCAACAGTGACCACAATCAAGATGAACATAAGATGATAATAATTCATTCGTTTCATTTGAAAAAATCACCCAATCATTTTCTCCATGTAAACCAAGCCCCCCACACATGATTTCTGGTAACATTTTCAATAAAATCAATTCATTTGGCATTCATCATTTTGTTCTCCCTTTGTCACCTTTTTTTCTTTCGTTTGCATAATTTTGAGGCTTGATTTTAACATGGGGTTTTTAAAGAAAAAATTATTTACATGTTTATTTACATACAGTATTTACATATCTACACTGCATTTTAGAACGTATACCCGCCGCTGCCGCTAAGTCTAGTACTCTGTGGGCTGTGCTACTTTGGGGGGGTGTGCCATGCCCACGCCAGGTCCCCAAATGCTGACAGGTGGATAGATAAAGGGCCTGTGCTGGTCACCATTGGGTTTCTTTTTAGGTGGGCGTGGGCATTGTAAACATCTGGCCAGTCGCAGCACTACAACTACTACTACAACTGCATCTCTGTGTGGGCACACTACACGCTGCGACTGGCTGGCACGGCTCAGCATCTGTCACGTCAGCTCAGCTAGAGGTGGAAGGGGGGAGGGTAGGGATAAGCACAGAGGTCGAGCCAGGCAGGTGACCAACCATGGGGCAACCCACGGTAATCACTCGCCCGGCTCAAACTCCAGCTTGGGGTAGCCCAACAGGGGGAGGCTCACCTTAAGGAAGACCAGCTGCTCCACCAGACCAGGGTCCAAGTGGGAGCGAGAGGGTGTCACCACGTCCCCGGCACGTGAAAACACCCGCTCGCTCTGGACACTGGTTGGGGGGCAGGAGAGGAGGCGCACAGCCACCACCGCCAGGTCCGGCCAGACTTGGCGGCGGCTCGCCCAGAACTGTGCGCAGTCCATGCCGTCTCCCTCCACAGGCTCCTCCAAGTACTGCGCAACGCATTGCTCAGCACTGGAGGGGGGCCTGGCAGGTCGAGCCTCCTGCATACCAGGCATGGCGCCATAGCAGAACCGCTGAAACCACTGGGCGGATCTCGAGTCGGTAGCAAGTGGCTGCTGCGATGGCGCCGCCTGGGATGCCGCGCTGCTGGACTGGGAAGAGGGAGGGGAAGGGGAAGCTGACGCCGGCTGGCCACCCATGCTGCTGCTGGGTGCGGGTTGGGCCGCGAGGGCTGCCCCCGCACCACTACCAACACCCTGGTCTCTGCGGGCCCTAGAGGCCTCCTCCTCCCTAACCTTCTCGACCAGGATGCCCTTCCACCTGGGCAATTTGTCGGCACTCACGGCATTGCCCTTGAGGGCTGGGTGACAGAGACAAGCGAGGACATACTCCTCCCTGTCTCCCAGCACATCAACGAGCCGCTTGTCAACCCCAGACCTCAGCCTCCCAGCCAGAGCACGACCCTCTGGCGTGGTCAGAGAGATATGGAGTCCACCCATCAGCTTCTCGAGACCAACAGCTGTGGGCAGCGCCTGGCTCAAGGGAGTGGTGTCGCCACACAAGCCCTTCGTGGCAAGCTGGAAGGGCTCGAGTGCCGACACCGCCTCGGACATCTGCTTCCACTCTGCGTTCGAGAAGTCGCAGACATCCAAGGACTCGTCCCTCGCCAGGGCGACAAGGGCTCTCTCCTGCTCAAACAGGCGCTGGAACAGGAGGAAGGTGGAGTTCCACCGCGTCTCCACATCCGTAGGGATGAGATGGCGAGGAAGGCCAAGGTCATCCTGCTTCTGGCGAAGCAGTCTCCTGGACTTCTCGCTGCGGTGGAAGTGGGCGGCCAGCTTGCAAGACTTATCCACAAGCGTGGCCGTGGCAGCAACAGCAGCTGGGATGGGGCGGGCCCCCTTCTCCTGGGACGCCTTCAGCTCCTTAAGGCTAAGGGAGTCCCTGACGGTCAGATGGAGCGTGTGTGCCATACACCGTATGTTCACACAGTCCATGACTGTCTCGACAGCGGCGGTAACGTTGGCTCCATTGTTGGTGACAATGAAGCCGCGGGAGAGGTGTGGACACCCGCCAATCCACTCCTCTATCTGGCAGTCGAGTACGGCCGCCACCTCCTCCGCGGTGTGCCTCGTGTCCATCGTCTCCACGTGCAGGACGGCCCACCTGTGCCGTAGTGCAGCGGGAGCCGCGCCGGACCCGGAAGCATCGCCCGCGGAGGTCCCCTCACTCTCCGGTCCCCACCAGTGGGCAGTGAGGGCCAGGAAAGAAGCGTGCATCCCACTGACACTGGTCCAGAGGTCAGTCGTGAAATGCACGCTTGTCCCGGCCAGAGCTGCACGCAGCTCGGCCGACACGAGCTCCCTGCACCGGCGGTACAGGGAGGGGACCACGTTCCGGCTGAACGTGGTCCTTGAGGGGATGACGTATTCGGGAGCCAGGTGTTGGAGAATCCGGCGGAAGCCGTTGTTCTCGACCACCTGAAACGGCTGGTCATCGGTGGAAATCATCTCCCCTATGAGGCGGGTGAGGTGATGATGGTCCACGCGAACAATACGCTGGCTGCCCGAGGACTGCGTCCACCGCTGGATGGGCAGTGTAGCCTGCCTGCTGGCTGGCACACTGCCGCTGCCCGCCCTAGTGGCAGATGCACAAGGCGCACTAGCGCTGCCAGCCTGTCCCCTGAGACCTGGGTGGTGACGCTCTAGGTGTCTCCACATAGGCGTCGTACCCAGGTGCGCAGGGTCCCTTCCACGGCTGACAAGCATCCTGCAGTGGACACAGCGGGCGTGGAATGGGTCATCTTGAGGGACCTCAAAATGCACCCATGCACCACTGCCCTTGGCCTCCTGCGCCCTGGGCGCCGTCCTAGGCCGTTTCTCGCAGGGTGGCTGCAGTCCTGGGGGGGGGGCGGCCACCGCTGCCTGCCCACTGCTGCCACCCAACCCGCCCCTTCCGCCCTCCACAGCGGAGGAAGGGCCCGGCTCAACTGGCATCGGAGAGGCAGGCCTCTCCTCCACCACCTTGCCAGACCGCTCCCCACGAGAGTGTCGGGCTTCACGAGGGGGGGCCCCACTGAGCGGCAAAAGGATAGGGGGAAGGGGCCCCAGAGGGAGGGAGAACCTGGCTGCCTCGCTGCCAGCCGCACGGTCCTCACCGCCCTCTACCTGCTCCAACTCCACAGTCTCCTCCACCTCAACAACTGGCGGTAGCTCAGCAGCACCTGGTGCCGCCGGCGAGGAGGGACCCGCCACAGCCCTAACGGTGCCTCTGCCTCTGCCGCGATTGGCGGCAGCAGGCGTGGGGAACTGAATCCTGCGCACCAAAGATGGGGCCGGAGCAAAGAATTCTCCAATGGGGAGAACTGGGGTGTCCTCAGGCTCCCCGCGTCCTCTCCCTCCCCGTGCCGCAGGCGCACCCCGCACCTGGCCTCTCCCACCTCTGCCTGCCAGCCTTGAGCGAGCCCTGCCCGCCACACGGCGCTCAGACATGCTGCTAGGTCAGAAGGAGGGAGACTTTAGGAGGAAGGCCAGACAGGGTGAAAAAAATAATTTGGAGGGGCTTAGGGGCCAAAAAAAAGGCAGCTGATTTGGAGGCGGCGGGGGGGAAGTTTGTTTTCAAAAAAGGAAGCCAATTGGGGGGAAAGGAAGACTTTTTGATATGGGGGGGGAAGCCAATCGAAGTGAGGGGGAGGGTGTCCTTTTAGAATTTGGGAGTCAACCACCAAGCCAATTGGGGAGATGGGTCTGGGAGGGTTTTTTTAAAAAAATAGGGGGTTAAAGGGTGGACCCCCGGTGTGGGAGGGTGGCACGGGCAGTTGGGTGGAGTAGTTGTGGTGTGGGTGGCAAGTTTTTAACTTTTTTTGGGGGGGTGGATGGGGGGAGGGCACAGCACCTACCGGGGGTGGGGGAGGGACGCAGTCAATGCTTGGGAACCTGCAGATCAAAGGAGGAAACCCTTATTTAGTGAACTGGAACACAAAGTGTGGGTTCTGGGGGGTGGTTCTCAAGTAATGCTCCTGTGGGGGGAGCATCAAACTCAATGCAGCCTATTTAGTGACTCTAAATTGCACACAACCAAAACCAGAACCCAGTCACACCTACACAGAGGTTGAACCCACCCACTCTGTGATTCTGCCCACCCAATGCCATGGCAAGCAAGCAGCAGCAAACACTTGATGGCAGCCTCATGGATTGAACATCATGATCATCATCATATGTGTGTATTGGCCCAGCATGTAGTGGCAGCATCAGAACCCAGGACCCCACTCAGACTGCCCCAGAGGCAAGGAAGCACTCTGGCGTGGCATTGGCCCAGCATGTGGTGGCAGCATCAGAACCCAGGACCCCACTCAGACTGCCCCAGAGGCAAGGAAGCACTCTGGCGTGGCATTGGCCCAGCATGTGGTGGCAGCATCAGAACCCAGGACCCCACTCAGACTGCCCCAGAGGCAAGGAAGCACTCTGGCGTGGCATTGGCCCAGCATGTAGTGGCAGCATCCGATCCCCTGACCCCACTCAGACTGCCCCAGAGGCAAGGAAATACTCTGGAAGAAGGCACCTGTTCAAAAACCACCTGCAAGACGCATGCAATGCAACGCAACGCAACACACAGCAGCAATTTCTTTATTGGGCATGAAGACACAAGTTGCAATGGTACATCTCCTCTCCCTCCTCCCCACACCCAAATGCATTTCAAGATAGGGGTGTCCCTATTTAAAACCGCCAGCTAGGGAGAGAAAGGGGGCAACAAAAGGTGCACAATTGCACACGCACTAACCCCTCTTCTTCCGGTCCTTCTCCTGCCGCTCACTGCTGGTCACGGATGCGCCGCCGCCAGCCAACCCCCTGGGCTGGGACACAACAGGGCGGCCGCACGAGGCACAGGCAACCGGGGTAGTTCAACGATGGAGGGGCAGAAGTGAGGAGACAACACTATTTATGTGTTGTTGCTCAACTCACCCCCAAGCAGAGACAAATGAAATAAAACAACTTTCAAAAGAAAAAAAAACCGATGGCGGGGACCTCCAGGTGAGGTCGGAGGTAGGATACTGTGTGGCTGCAGCTGTGGGAGGAAGAAGAAGTGAAGGGATGAGGAGAGAGAAAGAGAGAGAGAGAGGAAGAAGAGAGGAGGAGCTGTAATGTAGCAGCAGGGAGGGGGATTCGGGTGTGGGAGGAGAACAGCAGCAGCAGCATTGACGGTCCCAAGAGGGGGAGAGACCAACAGAGGGTGTTTGGGAGGTGGAGTGTGTTTCAGGGGGTCTGGGGTATGTAGCGGGGAGTCAGGGGGGAAAGAGGGGGAGAGACCAGAGGGTGTTTGGGAGGTGGAGTGTGTTTCAGGGGGTCTGGGGTATGTAGCGGGGAGTCAGGGGGGAAAGAGGGGGAGAGACCAACAGAGGGTGTTTGGGAGGTGGAGTGTGTTTCAGGGGGTCTGGGGTATGTAGCGGGGAGTCAGGGGGGAAAGGGGGAGAGACCAGAGGGTGTTTGGGAGGTGGAGTGTGTTTCAGGGGGTCTGGGTTATGTAGCGGGGAGTCAGGGGGAAAAGAGGGGGAGAGACCAGAGGGTGTTTGGGAGGTGGAGTGTGTTTCAGGGGGTCTGGGGTATGTAGCGGGGAGTCAGGGGGGAAAGAGGGGGAGAGACCAGAGGGTGTTTGGGAGGTGGAGTGTGTTTCAGGGGGTCTGGGTTATGTAGCGGGGAGTCAGGGGGGCAAGAGGGGGAGAGACCAGAGGGTGTTTGGGAGGTGGAGTGTGTTTCAGGGGGTCTGGGGTATGTAGCAGGGAGTTGGGGGGCAAGAGGGGGAGAGACCAGAGGGCAGGGTGTGTTTTGGGGGGATTAGTATGCGTAAAGGGGGATGAATCTGGGTGGGAGGGGGCAGGCAGGGCAGGAGTGGAGGAGGAGGAGGTGGCAGTGGGGGGAGTGGGTTTCTGGAGGGGAGGGAGGGGGGAAGCTGGGAGCAGAGCAGAGGGCCACACAGAGAGGGGAACAATCAATGAATCAATCAAAGCAAACCAAACAATATGAAAAAAAGTCAAAAAAAAAAAAAAAAACCTGGGACCAATGGGCAGAAAGTCGGGGGGGGGGGGAGGAACCAACAACAACCAGCAGGGAGGAATGGGACACACACACACACACACACAGCAAAACCAGAACCAAAAGAAGCTAATTGATTTCACACAAAAAACCAAAGTAACTAAGACAGGACTCAACAGGCAGCAGCAGCACCAGGGAGGATGGGGAACAACACTCAGTCTGGGTGGGAGGGGGCAGGCAGGGCAGGAGTGGAGGAGGAGGAGGTGGCAGTGGGGGGAGTGGGTTTCTGGAGGGGAGGGAGGGGGAAGCTGGGAGCAGAGGGCCACACAGGGGAACAATCAAATTTGAATCAAAAGAATCTATACACAAAGTAAAAAAAAAGGAAACCAAAGGCCAGCCAGAAAGTCTCAGGGCGGGGGGGGGGGGGGTTAACAACTACCAGGGGGAGGGACTGGGGGAGTGGGTGGGACACACACAGGGAGCAAAACCAAAACCAGAACCTAATTCCACAAAGAAATCCAAAGAATGCAAGACTCAACAGGCAGCAGCACAGGAGGGAAACAATCTTATCTGGGTGGGAGGGAGGGAGGGAGGGAGGGGGGAAGCTAGGAGCAGGGCCAGAGGGGAACAAATTAACAATCAAAATCAGAACACAAGGAATCCAATTGCAGCAATAATATAAACTAAATCCTCAGGAACACAACTCAGACAGGCAGCCAGCAATAACAATAGCAGAAGTTATTAATTAAAAACCAAAATCAGCAAATATATAAATTTACACAGAAGCAATAATTGAATGAAACTCAAAAAGTGGAACAAAAGTCAGGCAAGGCACAAAAACAGGAAAGCAATGCAGAAGATGGGGGGGGTGGGGGGGGAGGAGGGCAAGCCAAAACTTTGGGAGAAGGGTTGAGCGAGAAAGGGTGAAGAGAACAGAAAACACAACAGGGAAAGTTGGAAAAAGTTGAGGGGAAAGTATTAAAGAGGTTTGGACAGAGACAGACAGAGGGCAGATGGACAAGGTGGCACACAACAACACACAGAGAGAGCAGAGAGACAGACACACACTAATGTGACACACAGTCAGGGACTCACAGCAGACACCAGCAGCAAAAGAGCAAGCAAGGTCTCAGAGATGATCCCACAACTGCAGCCAAGAGAAGTTTCCAGAGAAGAGGCTTGGGTTTATATAGGTTTGAAATTCCCTCCTTTGGGAGCCCCCACCTTTGCACTCCCCCCACGGCCAACAGGGTGCCAGCTCTCAACAGTGCAACAGCCAAGCAGCCTACCAGACCAAAGGACTCATTCTGGCCAATCAAGGATCAATAGCGCAGCCAATACAATGCCTGGAAATAGCATCACAAAATGGATGCAAGGAGGAGCAAAAGTTTCGGGAAGGAGACACAAAATGGAGGACACACTTTAAAGTTTCAAGAGACACTCCAGAGACTCAACGGCACTCCCGGACCGGTTCGGGAAACCCGAGCCGGTTCGGTACCGAACCGGCTCGAATTCGGTCCGGCTCGGTCCCAGAAGGGCCCGATTCGGTCCGGGATCGAGCCGCCGGATCCGGACCGGTTCGGGACGAACCGGTCCGGATCCGGACCGAACCGCACATCCCTAATTGTAGAGCTCAAAAAGGTGCAGAAGAGGGCAACCAAGGTGATCAGGGGCCTGGGACACCTTCCTTATGAGCCAAGGCTTTTTATTTTAGAAAAGAGGTACCTACAGGGAGACATGATAGAGGTGTGGAGAGTGAACACAGATGAATTTTCTCCCTCTCTCACAACACTAGAAACGGGGGTCATTCCAAATCCGATCCAACATTCAACAATCGGCAGATCCCATAGAATCAGAATCCAACATTGCCGAAGTCAGATCAGTCAGATCCAAATCAGAATGCATACAAGCCTACTATTTGCTTCTCAGCCTCTA
Source organism: Hemicordylus capensis (assembly GCF_027244095.1). Taxonomy (NCBI): domain Eukaryota; kingdom Metazoa; phylum Chordata; class Lepidosauria; order Squamata; family Cordylidae; genus Hemicordylus; species Hemicordylus capensis. The sequence continues at coordinate 62,817,393 of NC_069660.1, forward strand.
AATTAGAGGTTCTCAACCTTGGGTTCCCAGTTGTTGTTGGACTACAGCTCCCAACATACCCAGCCAAAGGCCATTGTGGCTGGGTATGATGGGAGTTGTAAGTCCAGCAGCATCTGGGGACCAAACGTTGAGAACCCCTGCTCTAAGCCAAAGCAACTGCTCTTCACACTATACAAGAGCTTCTATTGTTCACTCAACAGATGATAGTGATGTGCATGGAACCGGCTGGTCCAGTTAATTTCAAGTCTGTACTGGACCCGAACTGGACTGGGCCAGTTCGGTCTGGCATCCCCTTGGAAAATGCCTCCCCCAGTCTGGTCCGGTCCGGTCCGGATGGGTTTTTAAAAAAAGATGTTTTTTTAACTTAACCCCTTTGGGGGAGTTGGAGGGAGGTCCATGGAGGTTCCCCCTCCCCCACCAGCTTCCCTTTATGCCACCACCGACCATTCAGTTGGCTCTTTGGCCTGTTCGGGCCTTCCCCCTCCAGCGAGTCGGCCATTTTGGAGGCCGCCATGCCTGTGCAATTGGCCTCTGTGTGACTCAGATGTTGTGTGATCTTTCAAAGGTCATTCTGAAATGTCCCTACTACTGAATATCCCACTCTGCTCTTCTATTGTTCACTGTTATTTTTCACTGGCTGACATCCTAACAAGTGTCATGCTCCCATCTGGGGATTCTGAAGAGGAGTGGGAGGCAGGGGACTTACCGGAAGTGGGGAAGCACTTGAGGAGGATCAGGTCTGTGGTCTGAGTGGGGAGGTATTGGAGACAGGCTAGGGTAAGTGTCTGCTGCCGGAGGAGCCAGCAGGGCCATGTGATCTTTGGAGGGAAGGATCAGAGCCAGAGATTGAATGGCCATTATAACCTAGAGGACGCAGGCGGGAAAGGCGTCAATGCCAGGTGATAGAATTATGAAGAAGTAGCCAACTATTCGCAAGAAGACAACAGGGCCAAGTGATCTTTGGAGGGAAGGATCCAAAGATCCTTCTTTGAATTTATGGCAGCTGGTGGGGGTAGAGTGCTGATTATGTGCCTGTGGCTGCTTATGCCTTGAACAGACTGCTGGAAACAACACGTCTAATCAGCTTTGTGCTTTTTCCCGGATAGTTTGTGGCCCTGGAATTTGGACTTCTGGAGTTGTTCTGGATAGCCTGGGTCATCAGAAATTTACTGGGACTGTGGTGCTTTGACTTCTTGTTTCTGTATTCGTGGTGAGACTGTTTGTTGAAACTTGCCATTTATCAGTAAAGCTGAAACTTGAGCAGCAACTACAACTGGTTATTGTGTTATAAATCTCTGGTCAGCTCCCTCAGTTGGGTGAGCTCGTGATTATGCAGAATAATCCTTGGTGCAACAGAAGAAGCTCTGGTGCTTCCAAAAAGTTCATCTAGCTCACCTACACTGGCGGCTCAGCAGTGCGGGCAAATTTTGACAACCTTCCCTTCCCTAGAAAGTGCTCTGTGCCACCCAAAAATATGCCCCTAAGGGACACACAGACCCAGGGACATATTTTTGTGTGACATTGAAGAAATTCCTCAACACACACACAGACTCACTAGCTTTGGTGCTGCATTTATCAGGGATTCTTCAGAAGCACTGATGCTACCTGGGTGCTTCTCCCATTGCACTGGTCCTTCATTAGTCAGGATATCAGCCACCAATACAAAACCTAATGAATTACTGAAGGCTTTTCATTGTCTTTTCTGGCAGTTGGCCTGAGCCCAGGATTCTATGGCTTACATGTCTCCTCTTGTTTATTTTCAGTGCCTCTAGGCGAAGGGGAAGAGAACAACAATTAACCTTCCCACAGAGTTTACTTTATGTCTTTACCTAATCTATTCTCTATGTCATTTTTATTGCTTATTTATGGTCCGCTGTTTATCTAAGATGTTCCTTATCCTCAGCATTTTCCTTATTACTAGATAGCTCATGGGGATTGGTAATTTATGAGATATGGAGCCTTTCACAGCAAGGTCAGTGGCTCTGAAGAGGGCTGGTATAGTGTAGTGGCTAAGAGACTAGGCCATGAATCAGGCCTCCCCAAGTTTGAATCTTACTTCTGCCATGAACTCATTAAGTGACTTTAGCTAAATCTTAGCCTCAGCTGCAATATGGTGTATAATGGCTGACATACTACACAGCACTCCATTGAGCACTCTTGTGAAAGATCACAGAATTGCACAAACAGAGATGTTCAACAGGAAGCCATTATTTCCAATGTCTTCTGTCACACAACTCCATTTGCACAATTCTATGGTTTTGCACAAGAGCGCTCTTCTGCAATTATGCAAATACTCTAGTGCAAGGCAGATGGAGCATTGTGCAGTATGTCAGTCATCAATACTTACCTTACAGGACTGTTTTAAGGATTAATATATACAAAGCACTTTGCATACTCCAAAAGTGCTGTAAAAATGCCAAGTGTTTGCAAAATTACCCTCATTCAGTGGCAAGAATATGTTGCTAGAAATGTGAGAGCTGTGAAACAATCCCACAGAGTCCAGCTTTTAATCAGGGAATTTTGCAGTCTATTCAGCCATTGGTCATTAATTTTAACAGGAGCCATATTTTGAATTGAATAAAGGATTAAAGGGACAGCAATTTTGGTTTCCTCTACTGATTCACTTCCATGTGAATTGAGACACAGGGGAAAAATTCTCTGCTCTCTTCCTTCCCAGTATCAACAGCAACAGAGGCCTTCCCTTATTATGCCTTTCAGTTGCTCTAGTCAAATGGTTCTTTAGTCTCCCATAGTGTGAACAGTAAGAGAGGAATAATCAGAATTCTCCCTCTCTGCAGCTCTGAATCTCACTCCCACTTACCTGAGTTTTGACTCTCTTCAGCACTCTCTGGGCTGTGTTTTTTTTTTTAATGCATATTTAATCAATGAAAAAAGTACTCCCAATTAATGGACAAGGTGGGAAGGAAGACTCTCAGCCCTTTAAGAGCAGAGGTGACTCAACCATTACCTGCAGGAAGAAGGAAAGCGTGCTGGTTGGCCCCTTTGATGATGAGGGCGTGAAAGGCATTATTAAGGAGGATAAGGAGAGTGCAGAGAAGCTGAATGAGTTCTTTGCATATTTCTTCACAATGGAGGATACTGACCATATATCCTCTCCAGAACTGAGCTTTTTAGGTAGGTCTGTTTGTTTGTTTGTTTATATTGTTAAATTTATATACCGCCTTTCATTCAAACAATCCCAAGGTGGTTTAATGGCTGAAGAACTGAGCCAATCTGAGGTGACAAGGGAAGGTGTTCTAAATTGTTTTGAAAAACTAAAAATTAACAAATCACATGCACCCAAGCGTTCTGAAGGACCTCAGATGTGAAACTGCTGATCTCCTAGCAAAAATATGTAACTTGTCCCTACAATCAGACTCTGTACCAGAGGACGGGAAAATAGCCAATGTAACTCCGACTTTCAAAAAGAGATTCGGGGGGATCCAAGAAATTACAGACTGGTCAGCTTAACTTCAGTGCCGGGTAAATTGATGAAAAGCATACTTAAGGGCATTATTATTAAACATATAGAAGAAAAGGCCTTGCTGAAGGAGAACCAGCCTGGCTTCTGCAAGGGAATATCTTGCCTCACTAACCTTTTGGAGTTCTCTGAGAGTGTCAACAGCCATGTGGATAAAGGTGACCCAGTTGACATAGTATACTTGGACTTCCAAAAAGCTTTTGACAAAGTTCTCTACCAAAGGCTTGAGTAAACTTAGCAGTCATGGGATAAGGGGACAAGTACGTGTGTGGATCGGTAACTGGTTGATGGTCAGAAAAGAGGGTAGGAATACTGTAAGTGTGGACATTGTGGACAGTTTCCACAATGGAGGGAAGTAGGAAGTGGGGTTAACTGGTTTATTAACTTGTTCATAAATGATCTAGAATTTGGGGTAAACAGAGAAGTGGCCAAATTTAGGATAGTAAAATCCAAAATAGATAGTGAGGAGCTGCAAAAAGATCTCTCCAAACATGCATGTGCAGAGGCCTGAAATGGGCCAAAAATGACCCAACCTCTCATTTTGGAGGCAGGTGGGCTCAAGGAAGGAGCTCTTGCCACAAACACTGCGACCGCCTTCCCCACCTTGGTCTCCCCTCAAGCAAGTGCCTGCACACCCCACTGGCTGCCTCTGTCCCTACTGTGCAGCAGTGGCTGAAAAAAGTAAGAAAAAAAGATTTAACTCTCCCCGACCCCCCCCCACAAGACCTCAAGCAGGAGTGCATTAAATATTGCATTAAAATTAATTATTAAAAATGATCAATTAAAGCAATTATTAAGCATATTTAATTCAAGAAAGGCATAAATACAGATAAAAGGAGACATGCAGCATGGTGCCACAGAGGTAAAGAGTACAAGCAGGTGAGACGATTATTTTTGGAACCAAAACTCAGAGACAGATGGTCAACAAGCTGTTTTGTAAAAAAAATAAAATATTAGAATGTACTGTAAGTGACTATTATTTATAAAATAAAAATCCACATGGTTAGGGCCAAAAGAGATATGATGTGGGAGATCTGACTTAAAAAAAAAAAAATCTTTAAAGGGGTGATAGTTCAATTTTTATCAGAGTAACAGTGCTGGGAGGCATTTAAACCTCCACGCTATTTTCACAGTCTTTCCATGGGGCTTTCTTTAATGTTACAACCACAAGCCAAAATGTTCACAGTCTAAATCTGTCCCCCTCAGCTGCTGCTAGTAGCCCCCTCCCAAGGAAAAAATTGGGTATCGGTATTGTGCAACTTTTCTTCTCTCTCTCTCCCTTTCTTTCTTTCATTGCTGTGGAACTAATAGCAGATTTAAGGGGTGATTTAGATTGGGAAAATGAAATGGATAAGAATAGTTGGACACCTCTTCACCCAGAAGAGGTGCAGTTGGGTAATTTTGGAGCCTGGACCTATAGGCCTTATGCCCCCTCCCCCCGCAAGATAATCAACATCCCTCTACGCACACACATCATGACACCACACAGTATTTAACACATATGTTCTTGAGAGCCCAAACACCAACTGGATTCACAAGAATGTAAGAATGTAAAATAAGTATATTTATGCAGATATGCACTGCTCTGCTCCCTTGTGTGATTCCAGCAGGCTGCTCAATGCCCAGCACCAATACATGTGTGTGCACTGGCTGCACATGCTCACACTGGTATGGCCGGGCAGAAACGGCTTAGCAGGCTGCTCATCCAGCCAGGCCCAGCCAGGCCCCACTGCTAGAGCTGTGCATAGAACTGGAGGAGTCTCAGGCAGGCTGCAGGCTGGCTGCACTCAGTGGGCTGGCCAGGAACCACACTCAGCCCTCAGAGCCCAGTTGCACTCAGCCACCAAACACAGCGCAGGCCAGTGGCAGAGGGCAGCATGGCCACCCAACACATAATTAAGAGGCCCCAAGGGTTGTGGGGACCGGACCTCTACCCAGAAGTCTGGGAGAAAAGACGCCCCTGTCACACAGCAGCACTACTCCAACCAAACTAAATGCCCCCATAGCAGCTTCACAGTTTTGTTTTGTTTTTAAGTGAGGAGATCCAGCCACGGATTTCCCACATCCATCTCCCTCAGTTGCTGCTGCTATCATTGTTATTATTATCATTAGTGGCTGACGTGCTGAGGGAAATTACTCAAAGAACTTCTATAGAGATTAAAAGAAAAAGTTGAAGATGCAGTGCTCCTAACATTGGAGAGCTGGTCTTGTGGCAGCAAGCATGACTTGTCCCCTTAGCTAAGCAGGGTCTGCCCTGGTTGCATTTGAATGGGAGACCACACGTGAGCAGTGTAAGATATTCCCCTCAGGGGATGGAGCCGCTCTGGGAAGAGCAGAAGGCTTTCAAGTTCCCTCCCTGGCTTCCAGGGCTGGATTGGAGGAACTGAGAGGGTGGTGGAATGTATGTGGGGAGGGGGCCAGGGTTTGAGCAGAATGGGTAATTAAGGGTGGGTGTTGGGGTGGGGTGCACCAGGTGGTGTGGGGTGGGTGAGGCGTAATGGGAATATGCCCTGTTGCCCTGAGGGCAGTCTGAGCCTGCTTCTCACTACCAATTGGAAGGAGAGGAGGTGGGGCTCTCCAGACAGGGAGAGGGGGAAAGGGGAGCTGGGCAGCTGGTGCAGGGAGAGTCCAGCGAGTGCAGCAGGTGAGGCGCACTGGGAAAATTCCCTGCTGCTCGGTGAGCCACTCCCTGGCTTCTCCAAGGAAAGGCTGAGAGAGATTCCTGCCTGCAACCTTGGAGAAGCCACTGCCAGTCTGTGTAGACAATACTGAGCTAGATAGACCAATGGTCTGACTCAGTTTATGGCAGCTTCCTATGTTCCTAGCATTTATATCAGTTTTCAAAATCACATGAAATATTAAGTTAATATTAATATTAAAGGTTCTACAACTTTAAAACATAAGAACACACGATTGATCAAGAACCCTGCTAGATCAAGTCAAAGGCCCATCCAGTCCATCATCCTGCCTTATGCAGTAGCCAGCCAGCTGCATTTGGGAAGCCTGCAAGTGGGTGAAAGAGGGCACCGAACAAGTCTGCAGCAGCCCTGAGGCAGAGATTATCATAACATAACACTGCACATCATGTCAGCCAGTATTTTGATTATATATAGCTATATCCACTGCCTACCTGGAACCAATGAGTTAAGCTACTCTTTGTCATCACTCTCCTCCTCTTCTACTGAAATGCCCCAACAGGGAGGTTGAGAAGAGAAAGCCTTCCAAGCACAAAAGTCCCTAGATGCTGAGGGAACTTTTTGTCCTCCTCTCCCCAGTCACAGGGGCCATTTTAGAAGAGAGGAGAGAAGTGATAATTTTGTTTATTAATTTATTTGTCACATTTTTATACCACCCAAAACGCAAGTTCTCTGGGCAGTTTACAATGAACAACTTCGCTATCATGAATGATGGTCATGAACAACTTAACTATCTAGTGCCCAGCAGGCAGCATGGCAGTTACTTACTTTACTGGTATTATCCTCTCACTGTATGCTCTTCAGTCAGTATAGGTGAAGAGCAGCACAGCAGTGTGGTTTTGTAAGTTACATGCAGAGGGAGCCAATCCACACCTTGTGCCTCATGTCTCCGGCTATGCATGGACTCATCAGAGAAAGGGGTGGGATTCTCCATAGCTCCTTGGCTAGCTCACTGATAGGCTCAGAGAGGTCAATTATGGATTGCACCTGAACTGGACTTCAGTCTTTTCATCTCAGCCTTGGTCTCCCCTTCAGGGAAGAGGCAGTGAGTCCTTTCTCACAATCCAGTGAGAGGACTCGAGGGTGGGTGGTGTGGAAGGTAGCAGAAGCTTGTCTTCCCCACAGACGATCCACGTGGAGTTGCTGGGTGTGCAAATTGCATGCCTAGATGGTCTGTGGCTGCCATGGACAGCACAGAGGAGTAAAGATGAGGACGTGTCATCCCAGTGAGTCTGCGGTGCATTGTGGGAATCCCCTCAATGACTGGCAGGTGCCCATCAATGTTTCAGTGCCGACTGAAAGTAACCAGCACTGATACACAGTCAATTAAATGGGGAGAAGGGAGTGCCCACTCCTTTTACCTCATTTAACAACCAGGCTTCTTAGCCAGGTTTGCCACCGAGGTGCTACCGGGAGCCGCATGGCTCACACAGTGCAGCTAAGCCCAGTTTTTGTGCCCTAGCCCGGTCTTGGCTACTCACGAGAACAGCCTTGGTGTGTGCTGTGGAGCTGAAGGCAAGTCAATGTGGTAAGCGTTATGGAGCTTGAAGCCAGATCTCTCCAAGTCTCAAGACTCCCCACTGGGGTTGAGCACTGCTGTGACTTTGACTTAATCTGGGCTTGCCTTTCTCTGGTCACCAGTGGGAGTTAGACAACAGATCAATTGCCTTGAATGGCATCTTATTGCCTATCCCTCCATCTGCCCACTCAGCCCCCTTCTCACTGACCTGAAAGGGTTTCCATTGCAGGTTAGAATGTGTATGTATGAATAGGGTGAGGGGAGATTCAAGGTTGTCAACCCATGAATTGGAAAAAGCTGAGCTGGCAACTTTCACATCACCTTCTTCTTGCTTTCAGCTTCTTCTGTGCAATGCATAGAGAGTTATCATCCATGAGGACTGGGAGGGAAGGTTCATAACAGGTGGCTTCTCTTGGTTGGTGGTCCCAGGACAAATGTTTCACCATGCTCTATGGTATCTATGCCCCTGAATAAATCTGTTTGTTTTCAAGGTGTCACAAGTCTTTTTATTGGAGTAAATAAGGTACATTTCTTTTTTCCACAATCCCTGCTTTGCATGTGGCAAGAAAACTGCATGATGCCACAAAGCCATTCTCTGCAGTTCATTCCTGTGTGGTAATGTAAAAAGCACTTTAAATAATTCAATTCTGCTAGTTTGTTTGTTTTATATTTAGTTGGACACGGTCTGAGAACTGGAGTAATTTTCTAACTCACTGAATGATCCCTCTTTTACTCTCTTAAGCACTTTTCGTTTTCTGGAAATGAGTTTTCAATCAACAAAACGAAGTGCTCACTCACAACCGATGGACTATCCTTTATTCCCTGGAAATGTAATATTGCAGCCTTGGATACATTTCATTTAAATATATTTGCATGGTGATGCCAGGTTAGCCTTTGACTAAGGGTGAAATCAGCCTCTTTTCGATGCAAATAAGTTACAGATGTAAGTGACCTCTCTAGCAGTTGGGTTAAATGTGCTTTTGCATAACAGCTTGGGCCGTGAAATGAAATTAGAATCTCACTCTTTTGTGTTTTGTTTTAAAGGAAAGGTAATTTGATGAAAATGTCTCCGTGTTTTTCTTCATTCCATATGGCACTACATAGAATCTACTGCACATCATCAGGCTACCCTGCTGATGCCAAGATATACTCACAGTTGGGGGCTATCTCACTAAGCCAGCCTGACCCCTCCTGAGTCAAAGTCTGCAACTGATCCTCCACCTCCTCCTCTTTCTCACACATAATTTTTAGAGTGTAATTTGTTTGATCATGATAAAGAATAACAACTTTGCCTATTCTTGTTTAAGGTTTGGCAAGGGTCATGGAATTTCAGATACTATGGGTTAAAAGTGCCATGTGCTGGTTTTAACAAATCAAAATAACTCTTCCAATTTAGCCATTTCAGAAGGAAACAAGAAGTTAGTGTAACACAAATACTGCACCGATCAAAATGGAATTTGCATATATTCACTTGTTTTGCATAATTTATTCTGTTTCTGCTTAGGCAAGAGAAGATGCAAAATGTAGTGAAAGATTCTGAAGTCCTAAAAATCCTGTTCCATTTTTCCACTCCCAATCAAGGTTGCACTGAATGATTCTCAGATAATAGCCCTATTTAGATATTTTAGCATAGATGATGTATTCTCTCCCCTGCTATCTGAGCAAAGAGGCCACCTTTTTAAAGTGGTGATCCTCTTTATTGAGCAGGGGGAGAGCAACTGGCCCTACCCAACCCCAGCACAGCATCTCTCCAGTGGCTGTTGCTGATTACTGTTGTATGTTTCTTTTTTGAGCCCTTTGGGGACAGGGAGCCATTTTTATTTGTTTGTTTGTTTATATCTATGTAAACTGCTTTGGGAACTTTTGTTGAAAAGCAGTATATAATTATTTGTTGTATTAATTGTTGTATTGTATACAGCAGAGATTCCCAACAGGGGGTACTAGTATGGTGTACCCCTAGGGATACTTGAAGGGCTCCCAAGGTCTCTCCTTACTTAGGGCTCTTCTGACTCCCAGTGCAGCAGCTGCACTATTTGTTACCCATTTGAGGATTGCTGGTTTGTAGCTGATATGTCTTCAGCTGTGCGTCCACTGAAGAAAGAAGACCCTCCTTTGCTCCTGATTGGCAGGCTATGTGCTGAAGTTCAATTTACCCCTCCCCTCAGCTTGACCAACAGCTTTCAGAAAATTAGCACTGAATACTCCCATTGAAATTAATCAACACATAAACTTGTCCCATTAATTTCAATTTGAGTACTCCTGAGTACTTAGTCTGGATATGAGCCAGTGTTTGGAGTAACCTGCTGCACACACACATGTGTGCGTACACACATGTATGTACACAAAATCTCTATGGGGTACCAGAGCTGAAGGTTTGAGACAGAAGGGGTACACTAGTTTATAAGGTTATCTCTGACAGATTCAAATCACACTTTATTTGCTGAGTTCTCAGTAAATTATCCTGCTTTTGGCAACCCATGTTTAAATGGTGAACATCCAGGTAAATCAGCAATGAGAAATGTTTGCTTATGTGTACACTGTCAAAAGGCTGGGGGGCTGGCTGATTGTGGTTAACTCTTTAACCACGATTGTTCTGGACTTGAGAACACAGCCACTATATTTGAGATGTTTATCCCCTGCTGTGGATCTGTAGATTTTGCTTCAGAAACCTAAAATTATGGATATTAGCTGCATCTGTGCTTCCAGTCTCCTTGGTTTCAGATAGAAGTTTGAAAATGTGGTGATGATGCTGTGAACAATGTGAATGTGTGCTTAAAAATAAAAAAGGCAGCAAGCATTAAAAAAAAAAAAGAAGGCACTTTATATTATCATTTTTAATACCATTTCAGTTTTTTGGGAGAGGCTGACTCAAAGTTCATAGCATTTCGTATCAGAAATGTTAACATATAAGCTTATTTTGGAATTAGTGTGACTCGTCCACCAGCTGTAGCTTGGCATCTCTTGTGCTCATGAAAATGATATGTAAATGATCTCTATTACATGGAACTAAAATGTGCAAATTACCAGCAGCCCTTCATTTGGCCTAGAGAGCGTTTCTGCTTGCCAAAAGTCCTCTGCACGTTTGAAAAAACTCTTTTTTCCTCCTTTGCAAAAGCAACTAAGTAAATAAAATAAATAAATCCATAGTACCAAAATCACAAAGGGAACTATCTATGCCATGATGCAGGGATGAAGTCAAACTTTTCTCTCAAGTCTAATGCATTCCATCCATTTGGATTCCATAATCCATGTTCTTTCAGTGGGTCAATTGTTTAACCTCAAACTACAAGAATGATACAACATCACCATTTTATTTTACCTAAAACTGGTGAAGTCTGAAATACTGGGTCAGGATTGAAGCTGAGCTAATCTAATATGTATTGATTTCTGAAAACCATTCTTGTCTAGGAAATGATATGGATTTTCAAGAAACATTCTGCTATCTCTGTTTTATAGTTTGCTTGAAAACATGACTGATGTTTTTTCATGCTCCAAACATCATAGTTTGGTATGCTTTCGACATGGTCTGAATAAGGGAAAGAGATAAATCAGAGTTTATTTCTGCAGCATGTAAAAAGTGAAAGCATCCACCTAGCCTCATTATGGAAACTGTTGGATTCACCCTTGACCTGCTTAAAAAATATATCGTTTTCCATTGGACATAAAACCTTTTGTGCATGAGGCAGGGGAACAATTCTGAGAACCTCAAGTGACAACACATTTGAGAAACTTTCAGAAGGCACATCTGTGTCTCAAGAACCATAGCCCCTCTTGCCTACATCTTAGCAGTCATCGGATCTTTTCCTTCACAATGATTATATGAGTCTATCTGTTCTACTGATCAGCTGTGTATTGGCACCCTAAGATGCAGATCCAGCAAGGTACAAGTGCTGCTTAACCCAAATGCCTTTAAAGATACAGGCTCCCATACTGTCCATACCATACTGATCCAAGGGAGAGGCCTGTATGCCCCTTGCGAGACACTGTAAAGCACGTCCACTCAGCTTGCGGAGGTGGGGCTACAGTGTGCCTACTGAGCATTGTGGAAATGAAGTTGCAACACTACTTCTCATTCTCAGTGAGAGTAACATTTAAACAGCTGCATTTCTGCAGTGCTTAACAGGCACACAGCAGCCCCGCTTCTGCAAGCTGTGTGACTCACAAAAAACATGTTCCCCTCTCTCTTGGATCGTCAGTTCCCTGCTCAGTATGGGTACCACAGCATTCTCCATGGGAGGGAGGCAATCATATAGTCACACTTTATTCATACTTTAGTATATTCATATAAATATACTAAAGTATATTCATGAATCAAGTATATTCAGAAATATTTTAAATATTTCTCTTGTAGCTATTTATTCTACTTTAATAGAATTGTGTTCCAGATCCAGATCTGGAGGAGAAATAGGAGCAAGGGGACCCCGAGGTCTCTCTCAGAGTCTCTGTTTCCTTAATGAGAACTTAGGAGGATGTTCTTATTTTCCCTTGCGATGGTCCCAGGTTGCTCAGAGAAAGACATTTTACAAGCTGCAGAAATGAACTCTGATTTATCACTTTTCTTGATTCAGACCACTTCGAAAGCACAACAAACTATGATGTTTGAAACATTGGGGCAGGGGGGACATCATTTGCCAGCCTACCATTTTGCACTTGTAACTCACAAGATGTGCTCTTTTCTCTGGCATTGCTGAAACTGAGGAGAGCAGATCCAGCACTTGGCTTCTCAGGACTCATTCTGTAGTCCAGTTGTGTTCCAAAGGTTATCTCTGACAGATTCAAATCACGCTTTATTTGCTGAATCCTCAATAAATTATCCTGCTTTTGGCAACCCCTATTTAAATGGTGACCATCCAGGTAAATAAACAATGAGAAATGTTTGCTTATGTTGTGTACACTATTGAAATCTATTGAAAATGTATTCTCACTTGCCTCATGTATCTCTTTGACAGTTAATCCTGATCTCCAGTCAGACCTAGTTCTCAATTAATTAGAACAAGGGGAGGCCCACAAAGATTCACATAATTGGGGGTGTATGCCTTTCCAAGACTGGGAGACACGTGACATTTCACAGATTTCAGTTTATATGAGTAAAGATGCCAAGGCTTCTTTGCCATGTCTGAGAGTCTTGAAGGAGTATATACAAAGAGGCCTTAAATGCTGCCTGGAATTGGTTTATCAGACTGTTACATCTCTCCTTGGGCCCCTGCAAAAGAAGGCATAGGCAATTAAAAAGAGGCTCTAGCCAGGACTAGAGATTCAGCTCTGAGAGGCCTCCTGGTAAGTGATCCTTCAGTGGGCCCCCTCCTATGTCACCTAAGGCATATCCCCTAAGGTTTGGGGTACTTTGGTGGAGGCATACAACAGAGGTTGCAGCACTGACCTCAATAGCCACTAGCTGGCAGCCATCATTTCCCCCCACCCAATGCCTTTAAATGTAGAATTATTCCAAGGCATTGTGGGGGAAAATACATATCACCATTTCCCCCCACAATGTCCTAGAATGATATTTGATCAGAAGCATTTTGGGAGAGAAATGGTAGCCAGGTTTAAGCTGTTGGAGCTAGGACCATGACAGCATCAGCTCTCAACTGCAGTGTCTCATATTGCACTGGGGAGTGGGGGGACATGGATAAAACTGCTGGACTCCTCCCCTCTTTGTTCTTCCAGTGTTAGTCTCAACCTTACAAAGTTAGTTACAAGCTTACAAAGGCGGCAGTTGCTGTTTGTTGTTGATTTTTCGACTTTTGCTCTTATTGCATTTGTTCTTAGTGCTTGTTCTTGCGCAGCCAGTATTAAACCCTCTGTTTCTTTCTTCAAGTTGCCATTCTTAAGCCTTCTTTCTTCTCGACTACAGTTATATCTGGTGTATTGTGTGGCAGATGTTTGTCTGTTTGTAGTTGGAAGTCCCATAATATTTTTACATCTTCATTTTCTTCAACTTTTTCAATTTTATGGTCCCACCAATGTTTGGCTACAGGTAGCTTGTATTTTTTGCAGATGTTCCAGTGTATCATCCTTGCTACCTTGTCATGCCTTTGTTTGTAGTCAGTCTGTGCAATCTTTTTACCACAGCTGATTAGGTGGTCCACTGTTTCATCTGCTTCTTTACAAAGGCAGCACTTGCTGTTTGTTGTGGATTTTTCGACTTTTGCTCTTATTGCATTTGTTCTTAGTGCCTGTTCTTGCACAGCCAGTATTAAACCCTCTGTTTCTTTCTTCAAGTTGCCATTCTTAAGCCATTGCCAGGTCTTGGTGATGTCTGATTTTCCACTTATATTGTGCAAATATTGACCATGCAGGGGCTTATTTCTCCATTTTTCTGCTCCATTCTTGACTTGTTCTTTCTTGTAGGCCTGCTTTGTTTCATTGGTGTTGAATAGTTTCTCATTCTTGACCATTTGAAGTACATCTTCTTCACTGTCCTTTATATATTCTTCAAGGCCTCTTTTCTCCTTCTCTATTATTCAATGGACTTGCAGCATTCCTCTTCCACCTGAGCTGCGAGGGAGGTATAGCCTATCTACATCACTGCAGGTGTGCAGAGCATGATTGATCATCATTATTTTCTTCTTATTATTATTTTTATTATTATTATTATTAATAATAATAATAATAATAATAATAATAATTCAATTTATATACCGCCCGTCCAAAAATGGCTCAGGGCAGTTTACATAGAGAAATAATTAATAAATAAATAAGATGGATCTCTGTCCCCAAAGGGCTCACAATCTAAAAGAAATATAAGATAGACACCAGCAACAGTCACTTGAGGCCAGTTACCCTCCCCCTGCTAAATAAAGAGAATCACCACATTAAAAGGTGCCTCTTTGCCAAGTTAGCAGATAGAATACAACACATTCCCCACCACCACCTTTATAACACCGGAACTGTGTTATAATTTCATTTAAATTTTGTTTAAAATTTGGTGACAAAGAATTTCATTTAAAATTTGGTGACAAAGTCTTGAATTCTTATAGATGATCTTCTGCCACACACACATTGCACAAACTTTCCTACATTGCAAAGAGAGAAAGGTTTCAAGAAACAAGCATGTGGAAAGAAATGGATAACTTACCTGTAACTGAAGCACAAAACTGGGAGGAAGCTACAAAAGAATAAATGGAATCATCGCACAAACATAACACATGAACCATCTTAGCTACCCAAGGGAAGAAAGACTGTGGGGTGAAAGTGAATTTGTAGAATTAAGCAAAATGCAGAAGGAGATTCCAGCATTTTAAAGCAAGACTGGTGGCAAAGCGATTCTTGTAAATATATGGGGAAGATTATGATGAGACATTTGTCCCATTGTAAAACACACCTCAGTAAGGACACTCCTAAACATTGCAGCAGCAAAGAAAATTCAAGTGGATCACACAGACGTGAAAACTGCATTTCTTCATGGAGACATCAAAGAAGATATTTATTTGGAGCAGCCTCCAGGATTTGTAGAACCTAGTAAGGAAAAACTTGTATGTAAACTGCAGAAAAGTATCTATGGACTAAAGCAGGCTGCAAGAGCCTGGAATGTCAAATTAAACCAGTTGCTAGTCAATGAGGGATTTACCCAAGGAAAGGCTGACCCTTGCCTGTACTCGAGGCTCAAAGACAACAGATGGACCTATATACTGCCATCCATTGATGATCTGATAATTTGTTATGAAAGCAGAGAGGACAGCCTTGAAATAAAAAGCACCTGAATAGTGAGAGAGGTAAAAAAAATCTTGGGCCTATTTCACACTATCTTGGGATACAGAGAGAGAGAGAGAGAGAGAGAAGAGGATGAAAGCTATTTGCTTAACCAAAAACGGGGGGGGGGTGAATTCCTAGAGTATTTGGGACTTACAGAGCCCAAAGAAACATGTACACCTACAGGTTACCTAAAACAGAGAGGAAAGCGAACTTCTGCCAGACAACAGTGAGTATAGGACAGCTATTGGGAAACTTTTATATGTAGCTATGATAACAAGACCAGATATAGCTGCATCTGTAGGAATCTTGGGTAGGAATGTAAGCACACTGATGGAGGAATTCTGGGTTCGTTTAATGAGCAGAGGCAAAGCCATCCATCAGGTCCAAGCATTTGTTGATCCCAACATGCTGAGTGTCTCTCTTCCAAGAGCACATGCTCAGGCTTTTTGGCAAGAGTCTTTTATATTGTTTACAGGCCATAGGAATGAATACGGAGCCTATCAGAGGCCAAGTTTCATGGTCTACACCAATCATACTTGTAGAAGCAGAATAAAACTCAGCCATTGGTATACAAGGAGAACCAATTACAAGGTAGAAACCAGCAATAATGCACCAATCAGCTTTAGCTATGCATGTCCCTAATCAGGCAGAGCAAAGGATGGTCAACAGGTGCTTATCTCTAGCCAGGTGGGGCAGAGTATTGTTTCCAAGAAAAGGGGCCATGTAACAGGAGGGTGCAGAAACTTGTGGGCTGTGGCAGGGAGGCAGGATGGATCCTTCCTTTCCCGCCCCAGACGGTTTATATTCTCCTTTTTGATGCATAGCCATGCACTAGGGGTGTGCACAAAACCAGCTGGCCCAGTTCGATCTAGTGCTGGACCGTCAAACCAAACAGGTTCAAGGTTGAACCTGTTCGACCTCGAACCTGTTTGCACACCCCTACCATGAGCCCACAAAATTTCTGTTGCTCCGAGCAACACTGATCTCTGGAGGCCAGGAAAATGAGTCCTGGCCTCCAGGAATCCTAAGATGCACAGTACAAGAAGCACCGTGCATAGAGATTCCCTCTCAAGCTGGGCACACTAACTGCCCTGCTCTGTGTACGCTCAGGCTGCCTGCACAACCCTGGACCTGGGGTAAGACAGAAATTCAGGCTGTATGCTGTTTGAATTTAGAATTAATGTCATCTCCTGCTTTGAATATGTGTGCCCTGTTAGTTTTAGTCATTAAGGTTGTTCTTACAACCATAACAGGGGCAGAGAGGGTGAAGCCAGAGAGGGAACTTGAAACCTTCTGCTCTTCCCAGAGTGGCTCCATCCCCTGAGGGGAATATCTTATAGTGCTCACATGTGGCCTCCCATTCAAATGCAACCATGGTGGACCCTGCTTAGCTAGGGGGCCAAGTCATGCTTGCTACCACAAGATCAGCTCTCCTCTCATATGAATAGCCTCTAGTGTGAATAGGCTTATTGTTTTGGTTTTAAATTGAGATTTATTGTTTTTCAAAATGTTGTTTGTATACACTGGCTGGAGAAAAATAATAAGTAAATTATATATTTTGGAAAGCTTTTGCGCAGATATGTGACTATATTTTTCTGTAGCTGTGTAGTGGATTTAACCCAGCCTTTGCCCTAAGGCAAGACAATGTGAGGGGAAGAAAAAAATGCTGAATCATCCCATCTCTATGCTTTCACCCACAAAGGCTATTCCTTTAAACTTTTCTGTACTTAGTATTCACTGCCGCCACCATGCAATTATTACAGAGTTTAAGCACATCCACACACCTGGATTTGGGTGGAATTCCAGGGAGACTCTCTTTCTATTGGAGAAGTACAAAAACCTTCCATGTGCAAGCTTACACATGGTGAGAAACCTTGGTAGCTGAACAATAAAATTGACGTGTGTTTGCACTGAGTAAACCCCTTTCCAGCCTCCCTTTCCTGCGTTAAAAATCCACTCAAAGAGGCTGGTTTAAATTTGCGAAGAATATAATTAAAAATAAATAAATCAGTCTCTGTGTGAGGCTTTTTCTTTTTAGTTACAGGTAAAAACACTCAGTTGATTACAAGGTTCCTTCCAGAAAGCACTGCAGCTGATATTGGAGGGGCACACTTTAAAAATCGTGGTTACCCAATTGCAAAAAATATGGATGTAAGAAAATACAAAAGCACCTTTAAAGTTTGCATAGACTCTTTCAACACCCTAGCTGAATGGATGGGTGATGGCTATTGCTTCCTTAGCTTAGTTCCATTCTAGGTCAAACAACAATAGACCAGTTGCACAGATATACAGAGCACATGTAAGGAAAATAAAAATCTAACACAAACTGACTAACAAACTGTTCCCTAGGCTAAACTTCCCGAGGTCAAGAGCCCTGGCTCCCTTTCCCCTTGAACTCACCCCAAACTCCAGGACAGAATTCAAACCCCTGCAGTCTTATCTTCCAAGAACTGCAGATCTCCTTTCAGCAGCCATTTCCCTGGCCAGCCATCTGACTGCCAGCCCAGCCTAGCTTTGACTGCACAAAGAAATGCTTCTCTTCCTGCCTCATGGCCCTCTAGATCCCACCCATCGTATGCTAAGTGGCTGATTCCTAGAGGTTACTGCCTGTCAGTCAGGACAGGGTACGCTTCCGGTTCACTCTTTAGGAGAACGAGGAGCTGGTCAGTGACTGATCACTACAAGCTGAGACTTGGCTTTTTTTGTAGGGCTTTTTTTTTCCAGAGTTGTTTATATACCTTTGTAAGAAATACCTGCTTGAAGATTATTTTTCTCTGCATCTAGAGGTCTTTAGCTTTTGGGAGCATTTTTTAACTGATGTGGGTGCAATGTGGGTACTTGGTATGCATGGGAAAAGAGGAAGGATTTATTTCTTAGCATTCAGATTTGGAAATCTGACCTCTAATCATCTAGATAAAGCAGAAAACAAGAGAATCCATGGTAATCATGTATGAGAATCAGCCATAATTTGTAAACAGCCAATATGAAATGGCTTGGGTTATTGTGTGCAGTTGTGCTGTGTGATAATGGCTTGTGCATGAATATGAAAATGTAAGACTTAGCTTTCCCAATACATTATGTTATTATATTACATTATAGAATATATCATTCTAATATATTAGAATATTTTAATCAAATTCTACAATTAGAAATAGGCCAAAAAAATCTGAATGAAATATTTCACATCAAAGGGAAATGTCAACCTAGTTCGGTAAACAATTTTTAAAAATTAGTATATTATATCCAAATATTTTACAAACCTAGGCTATTAACGGAGAGGAAATGTTGGGTGAGACATCGATGTATTAGAAGAAGGAGATATGAGGCATTTCCTAGATAAGAAAGAACTATATAAGGACTATATAGCACAGGTCATTTTTAGTAGGTTTCTTCCCCAGGCATTTCTGATTGAATCTCAGAATGGTTTGGTTTTTCCTACCCTCATTTTTGTCCTAATTTAAAACAAATTGCATGCAAACTCGCAGTGAATTTGTCTCTGAGATTGCATTCTCACCTACCATGAAGGGTTAAAAAAAAAACCCTTGATTTTCTTCTGTAAAGGTGTTTTTGTTTTATTTTTTCCTGGAGAAGATTAGACAAGCAATGCTTTAATTTAAACAAACGTTCTGTCTGCTATCCAAGAGACCGACTGAGCCAGCAAAATTCAATGCTGCATCGAACAGGCGCCTCATCAATTTTGCACCAGAATTTTAATTTTATCTGGGAATAAAGAATAAACTCACCCATTTTGCACTGTCCCTTCTGCAAATACAAATACCTGTAAAAAGCCCGAGGGGCTCAACAAACTAAGAAAATCAATACATTTTCTTTCCCCTACCAATATCTAAATGGACAGTTTTATGTGTGTGTGTGTTTTTAACTCAGTAACTGTTGAACAAAGGTCAGTGCTGATTTAAGTCAAACTTTATAACCCAGATTGCTTTTTTAAAAAAATAAAAAAGAGGGGGGAGAAAATAATAAAGAAAACAGTTTTTGCTTCCCACACTGGGAATGCAGAAAGATAGAATTCATATAAATGTACATATCAGTTTGGAATGTCATTACACTCCACACTGCTGAAAGAGCCCTATAAACTGTTAAGGGAGACTCAAGATATTGTGATATAGCAGTGCTAGCAAGGTTAAGTTGGAGACTGTAAAACAGCCTCCACATGTGACATGAATCTAGCTGATAAATGCAGTAGCATCATCAATCTATACAGAACCAGAGACACATGTGAAAAATGGCTGGACCAATGATCTTTGCTCTGCTTTAATGTTTGCATTGTTAGAGTGCATTACAGTCTTTCCAATGATGGATCTTACCCCTTGGAAATTCATCTTCTCAAAATGAATCCATTAGAATAGAAATGCTTGGGGGAAGCAACAATGAACGTGGGACTGGGGTGAACACTGGGGCTCTGCTGTGATTAAAAAATAATATTTGGTGTCATAGCAATCACTCTGTTTGCATAATGCTATTCGCTCAAGCAGGCTGCCACACATATGGAGACTCATAAGATATGTGATGCAAATGGAGGTTCCCAATCTGACAACTGGATTCATTAGCATTTCATGTTATTTCATTGCCTAGGGATATTAGTTTTAAATAAAGAACTGGAGCCCATGGAAACTATCCTGAATTGAACATCCAGTCCTCACAGAATCTGGATTGGAATACGCAGTGGTTTGGAAATGAAATGTTGACCAACTAGATAGATCGCTGCAGAAAAGAAGTTCCAATTTAGCTCAGTGATCTTGTTACTTTGAGCCTTTTATAACATGCAGTAGTATTCATCCCATGCCTATTTCTATGAATATCTTCTGTTTTATGCAAATGTAGCTCATAAGAAAGCAGTCAACCCCATACCTGTTGGAAGTAAAGGACTTTGCGCTGTCTCTTTGCCTCAGACAGTGGAGGACAGACTAGTAAGTCAGAGGGCTAGAAGGTCAAAGACATTTGGTCATCACTTCCTGCTGCTCTGATGCTATCCCTTTGAAATGTAGATTGCTAATCTTAGGGGATTCAACTTCCTTCCTCCTTCTCTCTCTTCCTACCTGGCTGTTGACCTTGCAACATGGCAAGTCTCTTGCCCTGCACCATATGTGCAGAGAAGATGGTGAATCCATCTGCATCCATTTAGATAGATAGATTAGAGATCCTAAATCCTCACTTTCCTATCTAGAATGGAGTTCCTTAATAAATACCTTTTATATTGATTTGAAACTAGCAATTGGCTCCAAGTTACTTTACTCTTAGCACACATGCATGCATAACTAAATCCGCTGTGTTTGTGCCTCTGTGCACTCTGCTATATTGAAAAAGGGATTCTCTCACCACAGAGAATTTCCAACAGGTTATGGGCCCAGCAAGTTATGGGAGCAGTATTTTGAGCTGCGTGTGCTGCAACTAGATAGTTAGGTTTGTTCCAGGAGATCCATTGAGATCTAGCGTGGACACTTTGAATTGCTAATCTACAGCAACTGCCTTTTGGAGCCGGTGAGCATGGCTGCATACCTGGAGGGAAAACTCAGGCTTACCATCCTGGAAGCAGATAATTACTTGGAATGGAAGACTCGACTGAGGATTGCACTGAAAGCAGAGGGACTCCACCAAGTTACTGAGGAAGACCCCCCGCCAGATGGAACCTCGGACGCTGAAAAAAAGGAGAAGGAACTCTGGCTAATTAAGGACCGAAAATCACAAGCGATGATTGCCGCTTCCGTGAGTAAAACTTTCCTTTATGCTATTTGTGATCTTGGAACCTCAAAGGAGATGCTAAACAAGCTAGATTCTATGCATATGAGGAAAGGATGGGCATACACGTTTAATTTACGCCGAAAATTGCAAGATCTCCAATATAAAGATGGGGACTGTTTCTCTACTTTTATTGGGACTTTGGAAGATTTCTTTTTTCAATTTAGACAAGCAGGAGAGGAATTTACAGAGAGTCAAAAGCTGGAGACTCTGTTCTTGAGCTTGCCTGCTTCCTATAGCACTATAATTGGGCAATTGGAAACCCACACCAATCTAAACTTTGAAAAGGCTGTAGAAACATTGTCTTCGGAGGCTAACCGAAGAAACCTTTTAAACTCACGCTATGAAAGTGAACTGGCTAGCAACTTTGCTCTTAAAGCAACAATTGATCATTCCAGACGTAACCCGAGATGGGGAGGGAATGCTGGAGGAAATGCTGCAAGAGGGAACCGCATGGGCACCTCACATTTGCATACAAAGAGAGCAGATTACACCAGAGAAACTCAGCCCAGAGAGAGAGGTCACATGACCGCCAGTGCTGAAATGAGGTCAGCTGGAAACAAAGCCTTCAGGTGTTTCCTATGTAACGAATTTGGCCACCGGGTGGCGCATTGTCCCAAGAATCAGACCAGGAGGTCTGGGAATATCAGTCAAACAAAGGAGAATGAAAATAGAGATTCCAAGTATACAGACAGACATTTCAACAAGAACTATAGTGTTAATTTAATGAAAAATAATGAAAAGCTGATTTTAGATTCTGGGTCATCTGTCCATATTTCTAAAAATCTAAGTTTCTATACTGAACTGTTTGATATTCCTGAAGAGACTGTTTATTTGGGCAATAATACTACAATTAAAGCAAAGAAAAAGGGCGAAGGAATTGTATATTGCAAATTGCTGGATGGATCTGTTAAACCATTTTTTCTGAGAGATGTTTTGTATATCCCTGAATTCTCAAGCTCCTTGATTTCAATATCCAAGCTAGAGCAACAAGGCTGTGAATTGTATATTAAAAATGGACAATGTGTTGTTACCCAGAATGGAAAAGTTTGCCTTGTGGGCTCGGAATTTCAAGGTCTTTATCATGTGGAAGAGCAATTTACAGACAGAGAAAGACCAGCCCAGTCCAGACCTGAGGCATACCAGCCTAATGTAATGAACCTAGCCAAGTTGTGTCAGCATGGAAACTGCTTACAATTATGGCACAGAAGACTAGGACACAGAAGTTTTGAATCAATTCAAAACATGAAGGAACAGGGATTAGCTAATGGCATTGATTTTGTACCATGTGACACTGTAACTAACTGTGTTTCTTGTCTCGAGTTCAAAGCAGTAAACAAGCCATTCCCAAAGCAGAGTGAAAGGAAGACGAAAGGACCCTTGGATCTGATCCACAGTGACATATCTGGACCACTACCAGCAACCATAGGTAATCATAAATATTTTCTAACTATAACAGATGATTTCTCACGATACACGTGTGTTTATTTACTGAAGGAAAAATCAGAGATGCTGGAGAAATTAAAACAATATGTGGCGATGGCAAGCAACAAATTTGGCTGGAAGCCAAAGATCCTGCGCGCAGACAATGGAGGAGAATACATGTCCAATGCTACACAGCAGTTCTTGAGAGAACATGGAATTGTGCATCAAACTACGGTGCCTTACTGCCCGCCCCAAAATGGA
This sequence comes from Hemicordylus capensis, assembly GCF_027244095.1. NCBI lineage: Eukaryota > Metazoa > Chordata > Lepidosauria > Squamata > Cordylidae > Hemicordylus > Hemicordylus capensis. The sequence goes on from NC_069660.1 coordinate 62,840,227, forward strand.
ATCGCAGAAAGAATGAACAGAACTCTACTGGACATGGTAAGATGCATGCTTGCTGACGCACACCTCCCACAGAAATTCTGGGGAGAAGGCATCATGACTGCTACATACATACACAACAGAATGAACACAAAACCTATTGAAACAACACCTTATGAACTTTGGCATGGTCATAAGCCGTCCATGACGCATCTGCGTGTCTTTGGAAGCACGGCTTACTCATACATCCCAAAGGAAAAAAGGACTAAGTTAGGGCCTAGGGCCACAAAAGGGATTTTTGTAGGCTACGCAGCACAATCCAAAGCCTACAGAATTCTGGATCCTGACACCAACAGGATAACCATAAGCAGAGCAGTGTGTTTTGAAGAGGATGAAAGAGCTACACCTTCAGAGGGGGCCTACACTGAAGCAAGCAACCAGACCAAGCACCCTGATGACTGGATTATGCTTCCTGATCTCAGAGGAACTGAGGAGGAGGAGGAGACAGCAGATCCAGATCCAACCACACTTGACACAGAGACCCCCAGCGATCCACCAGACGCACCTGAGGTGATAGAAGAGACCACAGAGGGTGAGGTGAGGCGATCAACGCGCTCAAACAGAGGTGTTCCAGCTCCGAGGCTGTCCTACCTCGCAAGAACAGCGGAACAACCAGAACCTTCATCATGGGAGGAAATATCCCAGCTACCACAACCAGAAGCCCAGAAGTGGAAACAGGCTGCAATTGAAGAGCTTGAGGCTCTACAGAAAAACAAAACCTGGACTCTTACTAAGTTACCACAAGGAAGAAAAGTTATTGGCTGCAAATGGGTTTTCAAACTCAAACATGATGCTGATGGTGAGATTCAGCGCTACAAAGCCAGATTAGTAGCAAAAGGATATTCACAAAAATATGGAGAAGATTATGATGAAACCTTTGCACCAGTGGTTAAACATACCACAGTAAGGACTCTGTTAAGTATTGCTGCTAGCAAAGGAATGCATGTTGAGCACCTAGACGTGAAAACTGCATTCTTGCATGGTGAACTGGAAGAGGACATTTACATGCAACAACCACCAGGTTTCTTACAGGAAGGCAAAGAGGACTATGTATGCAAACTGCAAAAGAGCATTTATGGTTTAAAACAAGCTGCCAGAGCATGGAATATAAAACTGAATGATATGCTGCTTCAAGCAAACTTCAAAAGAAGTGAAGCTGATCCCTGCCTGTACACGAGATGCAGAGATGGGAAATGGACTTACATTTTGGCGTATGTTGATGATTTGATTTTTGCCTATGAAAATCCAGATGACAGCAAGGAAATAATGGATCATCTGAACAAAGAAGTAGAAGTCAAGCAACTTGGCAACATTGCACACTACTTGGGCATTCAAGTACAAAGAGAGAAAGATGGAAGTTTCCTGATCAACCAAGAACAGAAAATTAAAGACTTGATAAACTTGCTCAGACTGGAAAATGCAAATCCTACACCAACTCCAATGGAAGTGAACTACATAAAGCAAGAAGATCAAACTGAGCCACTATCTGACAACCATAGATATCGTGAAGCATTGGGTAAGCTTTTATACATTAGTACACTCACTAGGCCAGATATTAGTACAGCAGTTGGTTTACTTTGTAGAAAGACTGCATCACCAACAGTCAAGGACTGGAATGCAATGAAAAGACTTGTTAGGTACCTAAAGGGTACTGCACACTTTAAGCTCAAGCTGCCAGCTAATAGTGAACCAAAACTAGAAGCATACGTAGATGCAGACTGGGGTGGAGATATAACAGACAGGAAATCCACCAGTGGTCACATAATTTTCTATGGAGATGGAGCGATAAGCTGGTCAAGCAGAAAACAAGACATAGTAGCATCATCAACCACTGAAGCGGAATATGTATCAGCTGCACAGGGCTGTCACGAGATACAATGGCTGTGTCAACTACTGAAGGACCTAGGTACAGATGTACCACAGCCCATACCAGTGTATGAAGACAACCAAAGCTGCATTCAACTCTCCAAACAAGAAGATGTAAAGAGGAGTACCAGACATATTGATGTGAAGTACCATGTAGTGAGAAGTCTGCAGAAAGATGGACTAATCAAGTTGCTCTACTGCCCGACAAATGAAATGCTTGCAGACTTACTCACTAAGCCACTACCAAGACCCTGCTTTGAAAAGCTGAGAGAGAAAATGAATATTGTGAACTGAGTCACGAGACAACGAGAGGGGGTGTTGGAAGTAAAGGACTTTGCGCTGTCTCTTTGCCTCAGACAGTGGAGGACAGACTAGTAAGTCAGAGGGCTAGAAGGTCAAAGACATTTGGTCATCACTTCCTGCTGCTCTGATGCTATCCCTTTGAAATGTAGATTGCTAATCTTAGGGGATTCAACTTCCTTCCTCCTTCTCTCTCTTCCTACCTGGCTGTTGACCTTGCAACATGGCAAGTCTCTTGCCCTGCACCATATGTGCAGAGAAGATGGTGAATCCATCTGCATCCATTTAGATAGATAGATTAGAGATCCTAAATCCTCACTTTCCTATCTAGAATGGAGTTCCTTAATAAATACCTTTTATATTGATTTGAAACTAGCAATTGGCTCCAAGTTACTTTACTCTTAGCACACATGCATGCATAACTAAATCCGCTGTGTTTGTGCCTCTGTGCACTCTGCTATATTGAAAAAGGGATTCTCTCACCACAGAGAATTTCCAACAATACCAGCTACGTTAACATATGTAATCATGATAACAAAGGGCCCAAACACTCCAGACTATCTGACACTTAGAATATTTGGTTATGTTACAACTCTTGAATTTTGAAATATTTTTCTCAGAACTCAATAGAACTTTGCTTGCATGAATACATGCATACAAACTGTATACACATAAATATGCCATGCATTAATCTGGATCCATGAGTGATTTATAGCCACCCACAAGAGAACAGAAGCCTGATTATCTTCTGGACAGTTTCCCCTTTCTCACAGAAGAAGATGTCACCCAGGCTACATTTTAATTTAAGCACACCTGCTTCCGCCTACTCTTCATGAGATAAATACACCAGTAACAATAAATGAGTTGATACATAGGATTAACAATGGCATATGTGCAAAATTTAAGTACTTGTATATGTCAAATCTGATTGGAGATGAATTCACTAATTCTCAGGATATACTTTAGCAGCTCAGAGCAGCCTTTATTATGAACACCACCATCATATTCTACTAAACAATTTCAGTGGCCAACATCCACACTAAGGAAGCACCAGTGCTACATGAAAACCAGTGGTATTCCCAGTGACTTCAACTAATTCAGTAGCAGTGACTGTGCATAGAAGAAGAATTATGAGTCTTGTCTTCCTCTAGAAATGCTCTGTGCCACACAAAAATATTATCTGGGGGTCACATGTGAACACTGTAAGATATTCACCTCAGGGGATGGAGCTGCTCTGGGAAGAGTAGAAGGTTTCAAATTCCCTCTCTGGCTTCTCCAAGATAGGGCTGAGAGAGATTCCCACCTGCACCCTTGGAGAAGCCACTGCCAGTCTGTGTAGGCAATACTGAGCTAGACAGACCAATGGTCTGACTCAGTATATGTTGCTATGATCCCATATCATGCAGTCTCTGGACCTCTGTGCCATATTTTCATGTGGCACAGAGCATTTTTAGGGAAAGGGGAGGTCACTGAAATTCCATGTGAGCACTGTACTGCACAAGTCAGGAACTCCTTAGAAACACTGCTGCTTCTCACATCACACCAATACTTCCTTAGTTTGGATGTCAGCGTATGTTTTTAGGCTTTATAAGCCTCTGGCTCCCCACCACCACCACCACCACCATTTTCAAAAGCAAATTAAAATTAGATTCTTCAAAATACCTTTTAAGGGCCAAAGGAAAAGAAGTATTTTTAGCAAGATAGTTTGTTAGGCTAATGTCATTGTAGCAAGAGCTCCCCCCGCCATTTCTTTATTTTCCCTTTGCTGTACTAACCCAGCAAAATACTGTTCTTTGAGCAATGGTAAAAAGATGCATTCAGTGGTAAAGTTGTGCCATCGAGTCGGTGTCGACTCCTGGCAACCACAGAGCCATGTAGTTTTCTTTGGTAGACTACAGGAGGGGTTTACCATTTATCACACTCCCATGCAGTATGAGATGATGCCTTTCAGCATCTTCCTATATCGCTGCTTCCCAATATAGGTGTGTGAAACATAACAGCGGGGATTCAAACCAGCAACCTCTTGCTCCCTAGGTAAGTTACTTCCCCACTGAGCCATTAGGTGGTTGCATTCAGTGGTACTCTCTCACCAAAGCTGCTTGTATTTATTCTAGATTTAAGAGAAGGCAAACTCCATAGGTTACAACTCATTTCAGAATACAGAAGGGACAAGGATAATCCCCACTGCCTGCCTTTCCAGCAATTCCTTTCTTTCATGAAAAGAGGGGCTGTTTTCTATAGAGATGTACTACTCTATAGTGAAAGGCATCCATTTTTTCCTGTGGAAAATAATATATAATTCTTTAAATGAAGAGCGGTCTCTTGCTTCAAAATGGTTTATTTCTTGCCCATCTGGACTGAAAATTTTGTTCTTCAGAAGTGGGAAATGTAAAGTCCAAAGCTACTGACAGAGGTTCCAACTTTAAATTTCTGAAATACTGGCCCTCTTGGTAAAGTCAGGGCAATACCAGGAGGTCCAATTGGCTGGTTTACCAATTGGTAAACCAGCAGGTAGAACAGCCCCCTGCTCCGGTGAGTGTGTCAGCCCACCTCTGAGGACAGGTCTACCTGGGCAGACCTGTCCTCCCAAGTGGGCTGATGTGCCAAGTCCAGAGTGGAGGGTTGGCCTGCTAATCTGAATTGGTAGACCAGCTCTCCTGTTTTTCCAGGGAGAGCTGGTCTACTAATTGGGATCAGTGGGTAGACCAGCCCTCAGCTCTGGTCAGCACGTTGGCCCACCTCGGAGGACAGGTCTACCTGGGTGGACCTGTACTCCAAGGTGGTCTGATGTACTAAATCTAGAGCACAGGGTTGGTCTACCCACTGATCCCAATTGGTAGACCTGCTCTCCTTGGAAATGAGAGGCATTTTGAGGCCCATTTTCCTGGCATCAAAACTGGCATCAAAATGGCAATCAAATCACTGAATCGATTTGGGTCAAATCGGGGTGATTCTCCTCAACCCCGTATTGGGCCCTCTATTTTGAGGGTGACTTGATTTGGGGTCAAATCTGCAAATCATCCCTGATTCTGCCCAAATTGATTTGACAGTGAATAGATTTGCACACCCCTAATTTTTAAACTGCTAGCAAATTTTTTAAAACATTAGAACGAAGCAAAAAAGGACAGCAAAGCATGATGCAATATCTGCCACCCACATAGATCTGTTTACTCCAAGAGTAAGGGATAAATTTAGTGCACAACAGAAACAAGGAGAATGGGGTTTTCTTCTGGGTCTCAGGCTTGCTCATTCATTGTGTGGCACCCTCAAGCCACACAACACTTATATGCAGCCAGTGGTAATTCACTGCTTATCCACACTGAAGATATAGGACATCATGAGTTTTCACAAAAGGTGGGCCCATGCAAAGAATGTGTCAGTGGCTACTCTCTCCCCACCACATCATACTGAATTTTCCTAGTTACACTATAGTGAGAAAACCGGTGTTTTACTTATTGCATTTGGGTAACTGAAGGCATGCAAGCTTTGATTCTCTTGTTGTGTGTAATTTCTTACAATAAAAGAAAGAAACCTTGTATTTTGAACAATTATTAATATGCACCTTAAAGCCATCTGCAATGAGTTATCATCTAAAGAATAGGAACAAAATCATTCATTGGGGGAAAATAGCCATTAGTGACATCTTAATGCATCCCAAATAAAGTAGGTTCTGAAATGCAGGCTGTGGCTTACCAAAGGAATCAGAGATATTAATCACACTCATGATAGGCATTCTGCAGCCACACTCAGGACTGATTCACTCCAGCGTGATTGCTCTGTCTGGTGGAAAAAACAAGTGTAATGTGACATCATCAATCTAAGACAGAGAATAGAATAGATTTTCTGATTATGGGGTTAAGTGATGCATCAAGAGGGAGCAGAGCTTGGTCATTGCTAATAATTTAAATTTAGGAAGACTGAGTGCTATGACATTATCTGAATGGCATTAAAGAGTGGCTCTTTGATGCCAGCCATTTATATGTGTCCTTTCTTCTCTATGTCTGTATTTATTATCCTTAAAAGGCGGGGAAAACCAAGCTAAGGCAAATCAAGCAGTTCTGCCCTTTGGGCTCTTCTCACATGTAGATTTAATTCAAGATCAAAGTAATCCTTTCATGAAAGAACTTTGGACACGAAGAGACAGATTCTTTATCCACTTTGGTCTCTGCAAGCCCCACTGAAGCCAACTGTATTCATTGCATGTGCCCAACATCTAACAATTGGGGTGTGTTTAGAAGTATTCAATTAGTCAGTGAGCAAAGTTCATGCTGCTAAAATCTTATGATGGTGTAATACTTGCTGCTGCAAACTTGTAAATACTTTTTGCAAAAACAAAAGGAACTTTTGTTAAACTCTGCAGTTTACAATGGTATTATAAAATGTCAAATGCTCTAGGTTTCTGTTCCATGCTCGATGTTCTCCATGAGATACAACCACTCACAGAACACTGTGATTCCTTTAGTCACCATAATTTAGGGGTGTATCGGTTTGTATTCAACCAGATCACTTCGTCAGTTCGATCATGGACCGAAGTGGGCTGGTTCAGTCTGCAATCATACCGAACCACGCCTAGTTTAAGTGGATCAGTTCTACATTGAAGGGAGCCGGGAGAGGGAGAAAAGTAATATAAAGTACTTCTTACTGGCCAGTGTGGTTGCTGGCAGAGGCACTGCCACTTGGCCGCTCCCCGGCACTGCCCAAGTGCGCAAAGATCTGTATTTACCGGTTCAGCAGCACACGGTTCCATTCCATGCACTCCCCTGCCATCATTACTTGTGAGTCATGTCTATTTTGTATTTTGCTGAATCAGATAGATACTTTTAAGTATCTGGCCGCATCTGCAGTTCAATAGGCTAGAGGTTCCTGAAGTGTTACATGCTAATGCCAGCAATTATGGTTTGTTGCGGCAATGAACATGAGGTTTCAGATTTCTAACTCCAATCTGAAGCCTCAGGTTGTAATGAGTTTTGTCGCTGCAACCCAAGGAGTGCTGCAGCCAGCAGTATGTCCAAACTGAGCCCTGCAGGCTGCATCTCCTAGAACTGTAGTTGAGAAAGGAAGCTCCTCCTTCAACTCTGGCTGTGATTGGCTGGGTGGGCTGTCCTTCATGGAAGAAGGAAGGAAGCGTGCACAGCCAATTCCCCCTTCTCTCTGCAGTCTTGCTGACTGCAGAGGGAGCTCTCCGTCATGTTCACATTCAGACAGAAGGGGGAGCGGAACCACAGGTCTGTTGGACCCGTGGTTCCGTGTTATGTGTGAATGTCGCCTCTCTGTTAACTGATTTTCTCATATTGGCCTTGCTATTATTCACAGTCATCAAGTGAGAGCCAGAGCTGGAAGGTCAGAACCAGAATGAGACCAAGCCAAGAACCAGAATAGTGGCTTGCATTTCATGCAGCCAGGCACACACCCAAGAGGGATGTGGGCTTGTTGGCTCTGTAGCATTCACTAGTGCATGGAAATGCCTAGCAATGGTGGTGGTGGTGAGGGAAGCTCAGTGCATCCTAAGCACTGCATCTTTGAGAAGACCATTGAGGAGACCCAGTGGACCCCCAGGGTAAGCAAAGTCACTCTAGTACCTAGTACTTGGGACACTACCTAGGTATGCCTTTTACTGCCTAGGTATGGTCTACTCCACTGTGGCCCTCCAGCTATTTTTGGACTACAGCTCCCAGCATCTTCTGCCATAGTGGCCGATAATCAAGGATGATGGGAGCTGTAGGCCAGCATCTGCAGAAGGGTCAAAGTTGGGTAGCTCTGGCCTAGGGTCACCTAGGGTAATGGTTATGTTATCCATTTTGAACAGTGTTCCACGATCCTACCCACAGCCTCATACCTTCCCATAGGGCAAAGACAATTCTCTTGCAAAAGGCTGGCGCAGGGCAATATCCTCCCAAAGCCTGGAGTTTCATTCTGATTGAAAGCATGCACAAAACTGTCAGCAGGTAACCTAGCTATGACCTCAGTTTACGCTTGAATGATTTCAAGGATGCTTCTTATTCCTTTGTGTAAATTCAGATTTCTGTAGTAATTGCACCTTATTTTTATCAGTCATACTGAACACAATTTTCTACCTTAGCATATGGCCTCTAGTGTTTCTCACAATCATTGTTTCCTTCCTGACTCAATTTCAGCAAACTCTGGGAGAGAGCAGAACAGAAATATCTGAAAAACAGCATTGGGGGTGGGATGGGATAAGTGGTTTCTAAATATTGTTATTTAGCCCACTCCAATTGATGGTTGTGTTACAGTGATCTAAACCTCAAAGGTTTCTCCCTTATAGTCTGCAACAAAATAATAAACTCTGTGTCATCTTTCTCTGCCAGCCCACACCACACACAACCCCAGTGTGGCAACCCCAGGAGTGGCTGACTAGCAGGTAAGTGGAGGCAAGTGAGCTGGCCCCAGAGAAGAGTGTGACAGCCCCAGAGCAGGAGGACATGGGTTCTTTGGACCTGTACATCCTATTATAGTTCTGTCTCTAATAAATAATAGTTATTTATTTAGTATTTATACTCCATCCCTCCAGTACACTACAGCTCGGGGCGGTTCAGAACATAATAAAAAGATATAATGCAAAATAAGACCAACAGAGTTGACCAAGTTTAAGTTAACAAGTTAAAAGACCAAGTTAAACCCTCATTTAAAATTACATTTTAGAATTTTAAATGTTTAGAAAGGCTCCCTCTCTGCCTACCAGTCCCTTTGAATATATTTTGAAATTTCGTCCAAAAATGTTTCCCCCTCCTTCCCCCAGCCAATGGGGGCACAGTTGCTCATGACAATTCTTGATTTGGATGCTAACAAGCCAACCAAGAAGCAAGGAGACTGCAAGCCAATAAGAAGCTAGTACCAGAAAACAAATAAGTCAGGGGAAAACAGCCCACCAAAATGGTGCTCGAAACACTCAAAACGTTTCAAGTTGAAACAGGGTGATTCAGTTTTGAGCTTGAAACATGCCCTTTATTTTAAGGGTGCAAATAATCAAAATTTGCAAAGGAAGTTGCACAACGGACGACCATCGGAAATAATGGCTGTCTATCTTGCAACTGCATTTATTTATTTATTTTATAGTTCAAATTTAATACTGCCTTTCATTAAAATAATCTAGAGGCGGTTTAGAAAACATTTAAAATAATATAAAACCAATAATAAATTGCACAATAAGAATTAAAATGGAATACAAAATATAAAAATACAAGACTAATTTAAATTTTTAAAAACATGTATAATATAACCATATGATACGAAGCAGCAGAAAACAAAACACTCATTTAAAAGCCTGGGTAAAAAGCCAAGATTTTACTTGCTTTCTAGAAACTGTGATGGAGATTGGGGAGTGGAGGCCCACCGGGAGAGCATTCCAAAGTCTGGAGGCAATGACTGAGAAGGCCCTGTCCCACGTGCACGACAGGCAAGCCTCCCTCATTTTCAGCACACGGAAATAAGGTCACCCCCAGTGACTTCATCGAGAGGGCAGAAACCCTTGGGATATGGCAGTCCCTTAGGTATCCAGGGCCCAAACCATTTAGGGCTTTAAAGATCAAAACCAGCACCTTGAATTGGACCCAGAAATAGATTGGGAGCCAATGTAGCTCTTTCAAAATGGGGGTAATATGGTCCCAGCAGGCAGCTCTGGCTAACATCCCAGCTGCTGCATTTTGCACTAGCTGCAGTTTCCGAATATTCTTTAAAGGCAGCCCCACTTTGTGTGTGTTACAGTAATCCATCTGTGATGGGACTGTGGGTAACAGTGGACAGATCTGCCTCCTGAAATTTACACAATTTCACACATTTGTGCAAGAACACTTACACATTATACTCACACTTCATTACAAGGTAAATGGAAGCTTGCACAGTATGCCAGTCACTTTTAACACTACTATAATGTAGATCCTAACCTCCCCTAAGCATGATTTGGTGGTAACGGGGCAACACTCCATGTGGGGAGATATGTGTACACCCACATTATTCCCTCAAGCATTTAGAAGAGCTGTCTGAGTATTGTCCTACTCAGCCCTTTGGGTTTAGGGGATCCATTCCAGTTCAGATTCTAAGCAAGCAAGTGATTTTTAGACTTGGCTTCAGTTCTTGTTCACTGGAAAAAAAATGTGTCTGAACTGGATTTTGAGACTTGGTTCAGTTTAATTCCCTGCAAAAGGCTCCCTGGTTTTATTTTATTTTTTAAATCATCTAAGAATAAGACTAGATGAAGATTAGCAGTTAGAATATTTTTAATGTGCTGGCCAAGCAATATGGCCAGAAAAGACTGCTCCTAAAATATCACAATCTTACTGTGTGTTCCCCCTCTTGGGCTTCTTTCATCCAATTCAGCAGTCTCTCCTGATGCATTTTGTTTTATATTTCCCAATCCATCTCTCTTGTTCTGACAACTTCAGCCCTAACATTCTGCAGAGAGGGGAAAGTTATATGATCTCAGGATATTTGTATATTATTCTACAATGTTACCAGCCACAGTTATGACTTTTCAGAAGAAGTTGGTATGCCAACTCATAGAAGAATACATTCTTCCTCCAATCTCATAAAAGACAACAGGGGAAAGAGAAAAGACTAGGTTGCAACCTTCAACGCAATTTTTAATTATTTTCTGATCTGGCACATCACTGGAAGTATAAAAGATGGTGGCAGATCAGACATGGGGCACAGTGATATAATGTAATTGATTTCTATATATACTTAGTAAGCTGGTGTTTCATAACATGTAATGTGGCTAGAGGAGTATAACCTTTAGAGGAGATATAAATGTGAAGGACCAAACACATAAGGAAGAGATTACCATTGGGAGGTCTTGCAGAAACTAATATTCTTCATCTACAGCAGTTGAAAGATGAGTTTGAAATTCAATAAAAAGAAAGGATAAGTAGCTGTCAAAATTGGGGGCAATCTACGAATCATTTGTAAGGGAGACAAAATCATCACTTAAAGTTTTTACCTTCAATTTTTGAATGGGAAATTGGCTGTGCAAAACTTCCTTGCAATATGCATGTTGCATAACACTGACTATGAAGTTGTAGTGGCAATATATACTGTTGAATGGTGAGAAACAAGACAGACTGGAGTGTAATGCTGTGAGAGTGGGAGTATAATTGCCCTTTCCCTTACACCCCCACCACAAAAAGCCCCACTCACTGCATCAAGGTACAGTCCAACTCCACTTGTTATGTGAGTGCAAAACTGTATAGGTACACATGAAAATATCCAAAATATCGTTCACTTTTCTCCAGCTACACTGAAGTCATAATAGCCCTAATCCAACATCATTTAAAGCCATGTTTGATGTTTCCACATTTTAAGCAGGCTGGTGGTGGGGGGAGGGGTAAATGCAGGCCTTCTTGGTCATATCCCATAGATTATGAAGTTCCAGCCCATTGAGGCCAATCTTTGACCCATCTATCCTTTGTGTCTCAAAAAGTGTCTCAGTTGGTTTGACTGTCCACCCAATATGTGTGTTTGTGAATGGTGATACATCACTCTTCAGAAAAGTTCAAAACTGATTACAATAACAAAAAACCCTCCACTAAAACCAGCAAAAGTATTAACATAATATCAACAATGCAATAAAAACCATCATAGAAATCAACCCCAAACCTGATGAATTAGTTGCTAGACAGAGTTGGGGGGCAAAGGAACTGAATCTAGCCATGCTCCCACATCAGGAGCACAAGTTCAGTGCAGAAACACAGCCCTGGTTGTAAAGGAGAGGAGCTGTAGGAGCCTGACTGCTTAGAGTTCTGACTCAACATGTCCACCAGCGCCTTACATCTCCTTCTGCAGCTAGTACCCTTCCACATTTTTGAAAAGGCCACCATGTGCAGACCCAGATGTTGGATAAGACTGGGAGTTCCATGTGTAGCACCAATTTGCACATGTGATTACCCATCCAGCTGTGCAAAAGTCTATTAAATTAAGCAGATACTAAATACATTGAGAAAGCCAAAGAATACCAAAAAGAAGTCAATATGTGCTTTATTGACTAAAGACTTCGATTGTATCAACCATGTCAAATTGTGGAATATCCTTAGGAAAATGGGCATCCCAGAACACCTCATTGTTCCCATGAGAAACCTATATACAGGAAAGGAAGCCACAGTCCAGACGGAACATGGTGAAACAGACTGGTTCCAGATCAGCAAAGGAGTAAGACAAGGCTGTATACTTTCGCCTTCTTTATTCAATGTATATGCTGAATATATACTGAGAGAAGCTGGATTGGAAGAAGATGAGCGTGGCTTTAAAGCTGGAGGAAGAAATATCAATAACCTGCGCTACGCTGATGACACCACTCTGATAGCTGAGAATGTGGATGATCTGCAAGCTCTAGTAATGAAGGTCAAGGAGCACAGTGTAAAAATGGGACTACAACTAAATGTAAAGAAGACTAAACTGATGACAACAAGTACAGCAACCAGCCTCAGAATTGACAATGAAGACATTGAAGTGGTGGATAGCTTCTGTCTTTTAGGATCAACCATCAACAGTAAACGATCCAGCAGTCAAGAAATACTCCTCAGATTAGCACTTGGTAGGGTTGCAGAGGCCTTGGAAAGGATATTTAGATGCCGTGACATGTCTACATGTCTCTGAGCCAGGGGTGGGGGGTCAGGACCTGAGAGATGGTTCAGAGGCTAGCAGAGGCTAGCCCGATTTTTGTTGACCGTAAGAGCCACCAGGCTTGCAGCCGAGCCTGGTGGTTCTTGAGCGGGTAACCCGCTCAAGAACCCCTGCTAAAAAGCAGGTTTGCAGAGCGAGCACTCCAGCAAACCTGCTTTTTAGGATCGTGAGTGGCCGTGGTGCGCCTTCACGCCACGCCTACTCACGAGTAGACCCCCGGCCAGGGGTCTCCCCAGTATGCCCTGTGCAATCACGCAGGGCATACTGGGGCTTGCGGGGGCCACATGGCCCCCGCTCCCCCACCCCCCGCTGGCTCCGTCACGGAGCCAGCCATCGTGTGGGCAGCCAATCCGGCCGCCCAGGGCTCCCTTCCCGCTCACTGCCCCAAACCGGATCTCACTGATCGTGAGACCCAGTCCACTATCAGATAATGTCTGTGGAAAAGGCCAGAGGCTGATCTCCTCTTTCCTGTTGCAAGAAGTCTGTGTTAATCCTTGTCAATGATTGCTCTGCTATGCCCAAAGGGGACACTCTGTTGCTGTCTATAGAAAGTCCACTCTAGGAAAACTCCTGTAGATTTAGTCCTTTTATTAACACCTTTTAACACCTTCTGGGACCAGGCCAGGAATCTGGGGACAAGAGAAGATGTCCATTTGCAGCTCAGAGATACAGATTTGCTTTGGGCAAAATAGAACATCCCCTCCCCAAGATAACAGCTAACCAAAAATGGGATTGAGATTACCCTGGACTGACCAAATATCCTGATCTAATTTTGATAATTAAAAGACAATATCCAGAGGATAACAGGAATTGACACCTTTTGTGATCCAGGAGACTCAAATGGACATCAAAGGATGGAACCACTATAAGAAGGAGTCTCTGGACATGGCAGATTAGCAATCTTTTGCCTACAAGCAAGACTTGCTCATGAGCAATCCAAGGGTTTGCTGCCCAAGCCGTGGGGCTAGAGGCAGGAACTCTTTCCAGGGAGAAGGGACTGTTTGTGACATCTGCTGCACAGTGAGAAGTCAAGACTCCCCAGCCATGATACTGCCAAGCAATCTTGCCTAACAAGCATACTTGCACAAGAGCCATCCCAGAGTTTGCTGCTGAAGCCGCACGGCTAAAAGCAGGAACTCCTTCCATGGACAGGAACTGTCTGTGACTTTGCTGCGCAGTGAGAAGTCCAGACTACCCAGCTATGGTGCTTCACTTTGCTCTGAGCAGCTGACCCCAGCCTGCTTGACTGCTTGAAGCTTGCACCCCAGGCTCCTGTTCTCCAGCACCTGCGTTTCTCCTCCATCTGAAGCCTGCATCGCTCTCAAGTTCCAGCAATGAACTATTCCTTTGAAGCCTTCTTCGTGAACCTGGTGAGATGCCTATTCATCGCACAGCCTAGCCTGCTCCCCACTTTCCTCCTCCTTACTAATCACTGCTACCCCCTTCCTAAGCCCCCCCTTCCTCCTTTTTCTCTCTCTGTTTCTCTCTAAATATTTTATTAGGATTTGTTAGATTGTTAGATAACTGTAATTACTGATTGCACACACATATGTTAGTTAGGCACATTACACTAGAATCGGAAATATTTTTTTAATTTTATCCTGATGAGCAACTTTCTATAATAAAGCCCATTAAACTTTCTGAGTGTGTCTCTCTCTGCCTCTGTTTGCATGCCCAGATGGTCACCCAGATGGTCACCAGATGGTCCTACATGGTCACCATCTCCAAGAACCAATCCAGTTTATTTATGATGTGACTTTCCCTCTTTCCCTCTGAGCATGTACAGAGTGCAAAACCAGGTGTAGTTCACAACAAGTGTCAACTCAGTGTGCAGCTGCTGTGAAAAAAGCAGATTCCATGTTAGGGATCATTAGGAAGGGGATCGAAAATAAAAATGCTAATATTATCATCCCTTTATACAAATCTATAGTGCAATCACATTTGGAGTACTGCTTGCAGTTCTGTTCACTGTATCTTAAGAAGGACATTGTAAAACTGGAAAAGGTGCAGAAGAGGGCAACCAAGATGATCAGGGGCTGGAGCACCTTCCTTATGAGGCTAGGCTACAGCGTCTGGAGCTTTTTTGTCAGGCAACTATGGGAGAACGTGATTGAGGTGTACAAAATTATGCATGGAGTAAAGAGAGTGGACAGAGAGACATTTTCCTCCCTCTCTCACAGCTCTAGAACCAGGAGACATCCCATGAAACTGACCAACAAAAGGAAGTACTTTTTCACACAGTGCATAATTAATTTATGGAAATCTCTGCCATGGGATGTGGTGATGGCTGCCAGCTTGGATGGCTTTAAAGGGGGCTTAGACAAATTCATGGAGGACAGATTTAACCATGGCTAGTCTGGTTGCTACAGGCCACTTCCAGCCTCAGAGGCAAGATGTCTCTAAATATCAAGGGAACAACAGCAAGAGAGAGGGCATGCTCTCACCTTTTGCCTGTGGGCTTCTTAGAGGCATCTGGTGGGCCATTGTGTGAAATAGAATGCTGGACTAGATAGGCCTCCAGCCTGTTCCAGCAGGGCTGTTCTTATGACCATATAACACCAATTTCAAAAGAACTACACTGGCTGCCAATATGTTTCTGAGTGAAATACAAAGTGCTGGTTATTACTTCAACAGCTTGGGTCCGGGGTAGTAAAGAGAGTGCATTATTCATCATGAACCCTGTCACTTATTAAGATAATCTGGGGAGGCCCAATTATGGTTGCCACCAGCTCATTTGGTGGTGACTGGGTGTTCTCTGTTGCTGCCCGGGGGCTTTGGAATGTGCTCGTTGTCAAAATGAGAACATCTCCATCTCTGGTTGCTTTTGGGAAGACCCTCAAGACACATATGTTTTCTAAGACTTTTGGTTTTAAACTGTTTAATTGTTTTCATCCCATGATTGTTTTAAACTTTTTAATTCTGAAATTGTTTTAATTGCTTTTACTCTGTTTTATATTTGTTGTGTTTTAAATTGTGTACACCACCTAGAGATACACATATCAGGCAGTATTTAAATATGATAGATAGATAGATAGATAGATAGATAGATAGATAGATAGATAGATAATGTTCAAATATATATCCCACCTAATAAACCTCAACCCTGAATAGTCATGAAACAACAGTGAAAGAGGCCAGAATGGCTTGGGTCCAAGTATTTAAGATAACACTTTCTTCTTCATGAACTCCACCACCTAATAAGATCATTGGGGAGGTCTGGTTGCAGTTGCCAATGGATTTGGTGATGATACAAATCCAGGCCTTTTGTAGGGTTACTCCAGGACCTTGGAACACACTTCCTAACAAAATTAGAGCCTCTCCTTCTCTGGACGTTTTTAAGAAAAACCTGGAAAATACCTGTATTATCAAACTTTTAATTTACAGTTTTAGCATTTTATGTTTTAGAGTTATCTATTTTTAAATTGTTTTAATTGTGTTAAAGTTTTAATTGTTGTGTTTTAGATTGTGAACCACCCCGAGATTTGCATATGGGGTAGTACAGAAATGTACCAAATCAATCAATCTATCACCACTGATACTTTTTTGAGTCCTTCACATTCCCTAGAAAGCAGCTTGTGGCCACATCTGGTCTGGCATACACCACAGCAAGCCTGTGTCCACGTTAAATAATGTACAGTGCAGTCATAGTTTGTCAGAATAAGGAGTCTGGGGATGTGAACTGACAGCTGGCCAAGAAAAACCTGCACAGGCATTTCTCATCTCTGGGATGCTCCTGCCTTTGACGGCTTCAATCTTTCATTCTGAGATGTGTATTGATTGGCTTAGGAATTACTGTACACTAAACACACATCTCTACACAGTGGAGGGATAACAAAGCAAACTTTCCCCCAAAGTGTCATATCCCAGTGGGACGGGAACGATTGATTTCTTCCCATTGAGTGCCTAAATTCTGCACGTTTCTATCCAGCCAATTTTCTTCCCAGTGGCCCTACTCTACTTCACTTAATTGTGTTTTCTAACCAAGGAGTCAAGAGGGATATGTCACAGTTCCTGTCCAAATCAGGCGCAAATCTTTTTAAGTCATTTGTTTGTTTTTTCTTTCCCCAGCCTGTTAATGTGGCTAGTGAATCTGTGCCTTTAAGAACAATGAAATAACAGATTAAATAATATGGTGAATGGGAAAGTTGAGTGCAAGCAGAAATGTAAGCATCGAGAAAAAGTGAGGAAGTTGTATCTTTCTCCAACTTTTATTGGGATTCAGCTCTGTAAATGCAACCCTCTAGTTTGGTTTGGATAGTATGTTATGTCTGATTCTGCTTTCTAGACACTAGTTTGGAAAAATAATTGCAAGTGCTATTTTATTCCACCTTTATTAGGAAATATTTCTCAATAGTTATAGTACGTGTCAGTATAATGGCACCTAAAAGCTTCAAAATCTCCTGCCTAGTGTACCCATGCATTAATCTAAACAATATAGATCTAATATAGGAGGCTGAGTTCAAAATAGAACAATTGCAAAGTTGTTTTTCAGGAATGCAACCATCCTTTTTGATGACCCAACCATTAAGTATCAATAGCTTAATCTAGTTGGCTGTATGTTATAACTATTATTGCTACAATTTTACAATTTACCAGGTGCCCCCATTTAAATAGGAAAGAAGGGCATATTTGCTTCCAGGTGTTGAGGCAGGAAAGAGTGTGGAGCCCAAAGGGTGTGGAGCCTCCCTGGCTTAGGGTTTAGAAGTCTTCTTCTGCCCAGTAGTCAATCAGGATAGCCATGATAATTTACTATATACAGGCATCTGAATGGTTTATCCAGATGCAATTCTCCCTGGTTTTAAAAGCAGAAATATGCTTCTATCTGGCCCAGTTGACTGTGAGTGGGGCAGGAGCAGGCCCCCTACAATTACATGGAGAGTGAAGGGAGGTCTTACAGAGGCTGTGCGTAAACACAGACTGGCCCAGCTTTTGCTTAATCGGTTCATAGAGTTTCCTTGAACCTTGCTTTGTGGGCTCATGGTTTTTTCCATTTTTTCCAAGGTTGGAGAAGATCCCAGATTTTGCCCTCTGGGGCTTAACTTATTTATTTACATTTATATCCCACTCTTCCTTCAAGAAGCCCAGAGCAATGTAAGCTGGGGGCAAAAACCTATTTTTTCTATTTATTTTTTTTAAAAATGAAAGCATAGATGCTAAGGGGCTGGCGAAGAGACTCCACTGTGCTTAATAATGGGAACAACCATAGACAGACACCCAAGTATAATGGAAGCTGTTTTCTGATAAGCAAACTGCTGGCTTGTCTTGTCAAAAACAACTGTGTCATGGAAAGCCATTACAGAGGGTCAAAACACAGTGGCTGATCTCTTAGCATTTGTGCATCAACATTGCATTGGTGCTACAGGAGAGCTGCAATCTCCCTTTCCCTCTGAAGCCTGCTGTGCCTTCCCAAAATATGTCCCTGAAGGTTGCACAGCCCTCAGGAACATATTTTCAGAAGTCACAGTGGGCTTCAGAGAGAGAGAAGATGGACAAAAATCACCCCTCCCTGTAGCACCAATGTAGGACCAGCACTTCATTAGTCTGGATGTCTGCCAGTATTTAAATATATAATGAGGGATGAGCAAACACACAGAAAAGGTTCTGTAGGCAACTTCATGTGTGTGGCCCTGAACAGATACAAATAAACTATCCCTTTGTCCAAAAGCCATGGGTAAGCAGGGGAGGAAGGGAAAGTCCAGTTCACAAAGATTCTGTGCCTGGGCAGGGGCCCTAAGTGGCCAGCGTGAGCCAATGACATTATCTGTTGCTGACAGTAACTGGAAGCCTATCAGAGCATATGGTGGTTTTGAATAGTACTGATGTGACTCTCCTTTGCTAGTGAAGCTGAGGCCAAGAAGGGAAGATGGCAAAATCCAAAAAGTTCATGCACACTGCAGCACCTGGGTAGAGGTCTGGGTCCCAGAGCATGGCTCCTCAACTTCAGCCCTCCTGCAGATCTTGGCCTACAGTTCCCACAATCCCTGGATATTAGCCGCTGGGGATTATGGGAGTTGTAGTCAAAAAAACAGCTGGGGGGCCAACATTGAGCAGATCTGGCCTAAGGGCATATGATACAGCCACCTTGCTAAAGCTAAGCAAGTCTTGGTGTACTCAGTGTCTGGGTGGGAGATCCATGCGTGCCACCTTTGGGGATGGGGTTGTAGCTCAGAGTTGGAGCATCTGCTTTTCATGAGAATGTCCCAGGTTCAATCCCTGGCATCTCCAGGTAGGGCTGGGAAAGATTCCTGCTTGAAACCTTGGAGCGCTGCTGCCAGTCACTGTAGATAGGCAATGGCAAGCTACAGTAGATGGACCAATAATCTGACTGGACTGACAATGATCTGGTAAAGCAGCTTCTTATGTTCCTAGGTCTCAAGCAGCTGGGGTGGGTTGTGTTACTAGAACACTATTCTGACATCCTGGAACTGCTGAAACTTCAAGCTGTTCAATTCACTTTAAAGGAATTTGGCTGCAATTTTGCTTATTATTTATAATTATTCCTGGAATTTTTACCCAGTTTCCCAACCAAGATTGCTCAAGCGTCTCACAAACATTAAAACATTCCTATATAATATGCAACAATAAAACATTCAGCAAAACCATCAACTAACAGGACTAAAAACAATAAAAACTCCATCAATCATCTATAATATCAGCATGCACTAAAAGTCAAACATTATGCTGGACATAACATGGATCCAGGAAGCTGGGTGTATTGATCAGTCTGGTATGTACATAGTGGCTTCAGTCTGGAGGATATTATTCTGCTGCAGAGAAATGGAGGGCAACAGCTCATGAGCCGACACTGATTGCTTTTGAGCACCATGGGGATAAATCATTTCCTTTTTTATTTTTACAGTCCTATGTGAAAAGCCTGCCCAAAACAAGCTGACTATGGATTGCATTGTAGGTGCTACCCATTTAGAAAAACATTTGTTTGGTAAAATGAAATGTGATAATTCTAGGATACACAAACCCTGCTATGTGCCTTCTTATGGGAAGGTTTCAAAGAACCTCTTATGACATGCTTCAGGGCTGGTTCTTGTGTTGGTGCTCTTCTTTAAAGATGGTAATCCACATGGTTTGGGATAGATTGTAGGGCCTAGGACAGCACAGCTAGCTTCAGCATCTGTGACACATGCATTTGAAAGTTGGCATTGGTCGACTGGATAGATATGCATTTGACATTACTTGGCCAAAACCCTTACATGCCTTCCCCAACACTCACATTCTCTCCTCCCTCATCTGTAGCTGGTTTCAAGATTTCAGCTCTACACTGGAGCAGTCCCCTAGCAAAAACGCAGAGGACCAAGGCAATGTTTCTCCAAAAGGGGTGATACAATCAGATGGGATGGATGGCTCCATGATTGGCATGCTTCAGGTATGTGTTTTGAAATGAGGACCCATGAGATGGCTGATGGCTTGCATTAATCCATCCTCTGCCTAGTGGGGTGAAGCGTATATTTAGTACTGTTGCAGTGGCTCACATATTGTGGAAGAGTTCGTCAGCCTAGTAACGAATGCAAAATTTGCACTATACAAGAGTATGCCCTTTGGAAATCATGGACTTGCTCCTGTGTAACATGACTTCTGCAAATTCGCATCTGCACAACTTGCTCAACTTACACAAATTGCACAAATGCAACATTACAAGGCTGCTGTACTCTTGCACAGTATAGCCAGTATGCCCAATGGCCTGGTGTGACACCAGGTTGCAGTGGGCTCGAGGACAAAGCTGTGCACTTGCACCCTCCATGCTGTTGCTCAGTCCCCAGATGACACATGCTTGCTGCTCAACCTGCATCACCTGATGGTGCATGCTTGCCACTTAGCCCCCACCCCAATGGTGCATTCTCAGTACCCTTGAAAACTTACTAATCAGCTGAAGAGGGGCTCCTCCTTTAGTGCTATTTTAGATTTCCCAGATGCCCTGGCACCCTGATATGCATCGCAGGTGGGCCATGGGAATGGCACCAGTGCTGGAGGAGGATTGCCCATTGCTGTTACCCACCACTTCCAGTGTTGCCCATATGGAAGCTTATCAGAGGCCAATGGGGAAGGGTTACCAGGTGGCAGTGGGCAGCGGGGGACATGCCTCAGGGGCGTATCTTCAGTGGTCTTGCCTGGAGATTGGATATGATGACAGAGCAACTCACTCACTTAAGCAAGTTGCTCGGTTGTCATCTCCTCCCTTCCTCTCTATCTGCAAATGGTCTTTCTCCGAGGCCACTGGGTAATCGCAGGGGCCTCTGAAGGAAGCCTAGTTGTAGACAGGGAGGGTGAACAAAGCAACTCTCTAAGTTCAAAGAGTCATGCTGCTGCTGTCCCCACACAAAGGTGAACTCTGGGGCTCTGAGGTACTGTAAGTCAGGTGGGCTTTCTTATGTATGTAGACCCCTGAACTGGTACCCTACCGGGCTGACTCCTAGACCTGCCAATGATACAAGCAAGGGTTCTCTGTGTTGCCATATGGATATGGAAAATACTACGACTATTTCTCATATGTAACCAGGACTGTTAGATTTTTGCAAAGCTCACAGAGATAGGAATATCTCTACACAGTCATCAACAAAGCATTTTAAATCCATCTGGCATTCGCTGGCCATAATGCTGAGGCTGGTTAGGACAAAACCACCTCCCATTGATCTACTGTATGATAAGTTTGCTGACTTATTGACAAAGTGCTCTGTAATCATCCCCCTGGAACAAGAAAGGAAACAAGACAGGCCTGAAGAATGGAGAACAGATCAGATGTTTGTCACATATTAAAGACCAAATCACCGAGGCTGCACGCCCGATTAAAAGCAATATAGGAGAAGCAGTCAGGCTCTCAGCTGTAAATGCCTTCAGCTCATATTTTTGCCGTACTGCGGGAATTCTTATCACACAGACAACTTGTTTTTTCTATGCTCTCTGCTCCAACCCATCACAAGAATGGGATGAGATGTTTGATTCAGGAACATCCCTTAGTGTATTTGCTTTGATAGAACACCTCTCTCTCTCTCTCTCTCTCTCTCTCTCACTCTCTCTCTCTCTCTCATATTTGGCTTATATTCAGTGCTCTGGACTTGAAAGTATTTCATTCATGCAAACATCATCTTTAGCTGTAAAAATCATTCACTCATACATACCCCACAACTAGTGATGCCACTGAAACTTGTCATTACTTGTATTCAGTGCACCCAGAATGAAAGCTTATATTCCACACTGAATGCCACCCCCACCCCCCACACATGATGGTTCTTCTTTGGCTCAGAAACTTATACCAGTACCACATATCCATTTACATGCCTGTCTTTGCCTCTCTGCTTACTCCTATGGTGCATGGAATACTGGCACCAAGGGCTCTGCGATATGTTGTTCTCAGGGTGCCTTATATCCAAATGAAGGACAGGTGCCCTGGGAAAATGACATCCTCCAGGATCCCCAGTGCTTGAGACTGCTATAGCAGCATTCCAGTTACTAGATAGGGACTGTTGCCAATAGTTGCTCATGAGGGATTGAAAGTGGGAAGGCAAAATAACTTACTGGGCAGGGGAGAGTAGCCGACATCACTCCTTCCTCCCCTCCCGCCCCACTCCGTGTGCATGCTCTGCTGCTCAGCAACACTCTAGCTTTGCTCAGAGCAGTCTCTCCATGCTGGGACACAGTTCAGCTGCATCTTGAGATGTCTGCTCTGGATGTCAGCCATTGACATGTTGATGTCTTTCCTGAAAAAAGAATGTTTCTTATTTAGAATGCTGAGTGCAGTGTTAGTGGTGGAGAATGTTGCTTGTCACTGTCTTATGTTCTCAGAATGAACAACCAGCCAGACTGAATCATTTGTAACTTGGATTTACTTACATAGAATTGCTTCATTACAGAAGACTTATGTTAGTGGTTTCTATTCTGGGATTAAATCCAGGCATATCCATAATAAAGTAGGGATAGCTGAATACTTGCTGCAAAATCAGTGATAATCGCTGAACTGAAACTTCAGGTTGCCTTCATATGCAAACTATTAAATCAAGAAAGTGGATTGTCAAATACTACACTGAATATTTTATAACTTGGCTGATTTAACCAGCAGCTCATTTATACAGTACTGTTACCGACTGTTAACAGACACAGCTCTTATCATCTGTGTTCAAGAAGGATGGATTCAAGCTTGGACAAGGGCAAAGGAGAGTAATGAAGGAGGATGATGAAGAAGACCACAGAAAAGAAGATTTCACTTTCAAGCTCTATTTCTCATCTAAATGTGTGTCACCTGTGTGAATGGTTATGACTTTCTTTCTAGCTTATTATAGATATATAAGGTTGCGTGAAGCAATTCCTATTCAGTTGGGGGGCTACCTCAGCACTTCAGAGGAGCTCCAATTCGATTCGATGCTTCAGGGAGGTCCTACTTTGCTTCGGTCTGATTCAAATTAGTCGTTTCAGTTTGGAGCTGAAGCTTTCTTACTTGCTTATTTATTTATTTACCACCCTACATCCAAAGAACCCAGGGTGGTGAACAAGTTAAGAACAAACAAGCATAAAACATCAATAAAAGCATTCTCCAAAAAAATAAAACTAAATAGTCACAGCTGCAACCTAAAGAGCAGGGGTCAACTCACTGGCCAAAAGCCTGGATAAAAAGGGCAGTCTTCAGTCTCAGGCTTTGCCCCTCACCTCTTCTCTGAACCCTGTACTATGTAGTGGGGTCAAGACATGAAACTGGGCAGGCTACACTTCCATCTTCACTCCTGGTGGGGGAACAGTGTCTTTCCCAGCTTCAGTTTTAATATCACTTCCACTAGTGTGTGTTTTTAAATGTCACCCCCTGAAATCCTGGGAAAGGCACAGGATTACTTCAGAACAGTAGATTTTTCCAGGGCTGCAGCCATTACAAAAAAACTCACAATTTTACATGCATGTCTTTTTTCAGACATTGTTTCTCATTCTGCTGCCACACCATTAGTTCGTTTGTTTTAAACTGGAGAGTGCCTTCTTCATGTGAACCCAGCTAATCAGGGAAACAGATGTTCATCTTCACTGCATTGCATTCAATGAGGTGTGCATTTAGATCTATATTTAAATTCACATTCTCATCCTGTTCCAATTGATCCATTCTGCATGACTGGTTTAGGGGGAGAAATTGGGCAGCATCCAGACTAAGTTAGTCATGAATGAGTTCCGATGGTACTTAGGCATGGCTACCTAATCCAGATGCTGCTCATTGACTATAATGGAGGAAGAGTTTCAGGGTGCTCAGAATAATAAAAATCAGTATTTCAAGCAGTGACAATTCATATTATAAGCTCATAATTTGTGAACTTCCTCAACATCACTAAAATGATGCTGCACATAAATATGGCTACACAAAATTATAGTGTCCTAAGCATACCCTTGAATCACTCAACCATCCAGCCTCCATGCTGAGCTCCTTCTGTGAATCACTGCAAATCCTGAAGCTAGTTATCTATTAGAAATTGGTCAATCCATTATATGCTTGTGGATTCAATCACTGTTAACATTTTGGTTGCAAATGCATTAGCTCCTTTTGAAGTTGCCAGAAAACCACTCTTATGCAACCCACATACCACCCACAAATGCAGGGTTTTTTTGAGCAGAGATTTCAAAACAGAAAGAAGAAAAGGGCCTATTAACCTTAACAAGCAATTATATAACCACCTACAAGGCCTGCACCATTTGTTAATATGAATGGAACATGATGAAGTGCTGGAATACATGATTTATTTATTTTTTTGTTGGATGCACAGAAATATGAGCCACAGAAACGGATCAGCAGCAAAGAGCAAGGAGACGTTGCGTATAGTAGAGCAAAATTTTGTTTGGAGATTTGTACTTTGTATGAAGTACCACAGAAAGTTCTGCCAAAAGAGAAGAAATTATGAGTTAATGAGGTGATTCTCACGACCGCCAAAAAGCGGGCTAAGGAAGCCGAGCCCACTTTTTGGCGGTCATGTGCTGCCACGGGAGCCGAATGGCTCCCGGCAGCAAACTGCCCAAACCACCCCTCCCCTTAGCCCAGGTTAGCGGAGTGAGCACTCCGCTAACCAGGGTTACCGGATTGTGTGCTGCCGCTCTGCGGCTCCATGCTACAGCAACTCGCAAGGAGACCCCCGACCAGGAGGCTAAAAAGTGGCCTCCCAGCTTGTGCAGGGCATGCTGGAACTACTGGGGGCCATGCGACCCCTGAACTCCCAAGCCCTCACCGGCTCCATGATGGAGCCGGCAGTCATGTGGGTGTCCACTGTGGCCACCCAGGGATAGCTGACTGGTCATCTTCAGGGAGAGTGGGCTTAGCCCACTCTCCCCACAAACCCCATCCAGGCTCTTCTCACTGATTGTGAGAAGAGCCTCAATATGTGAGAAAGCATTTACTTGGCAATTATACAAATAAAAGTACTGTGATTCCATTGCACTGAAGAAGAATATGTACTGTATGTTTGGGGCGAGGTGCCAGTACACACAAATGTTCTAAAAGCAAAGTATAATTTGTATAAAGTAAGCCTCTCTTTGAGGCTCTACACATGATGAAGGTGTAGAACCCCAAGGGGTCTGGTGGGGAGAGTGGGCTTAGCCCACTCTCCCCACACACGAGCAGTCACTCATTTCTGGGCGACTAGATTGGCCGCCCAGATGAGTGGCGGCTTTGGTCGGGCACTCCCGCACCCGGCCATAGCTTGCTGGGAAGCTCCAGGGGTAGGGGAAGAGGAGTGCCACCACACAATGCCCTAGCCCCCAGAGCCCCCTCCCCTCCCCCCCATCCTGACTGTGTCACATGATCAAAATAACGAGCTTAATGGAGCGCTCGCTCTGTTAATCTTGTTTAGTGGGAGGGTTACTTAGGCGGGCTAGCCGCTGTGGAACCACCGAGTTCGCCTGTGAGCCCAGTGGTTCTGATGATCACTAGAAGCCGGGTTGGGCTCCCTTAGCCCGGTTTCTAGTCATCATGGGAATAGCTTCTTTTTATTTCTGTACAATGGATATTCACATTTTTTAAAACTGAGAATATTACCAATTGTGTCTAAACGCCACTACACTGTTCTGTATCCATAAGCTGATTTGATCTTATGAAGAAGTTGTTTCTTCTTCATTATGTGACTTCATTTTAATGAGTTAGTGACTTAATGAGTTTGAAAAAGGACAACATAATAACCAGATATAACTTCAATTTGAGTCAGTGAAACTTTGGATTAGAACAAATATTTGGTATTTGTTAAAATACCAAATATTAGTTCAAATCCAATGTTTCATTGACTCCAAATATTTGAACAAGGGATATTTAATGGAATTAAAGTTTGCTCTAAATTTTGTTTCAGTAATACATTTCTTAACTGATGAAGATACACATACACCAATTCACCAAGTTGTGCTTCTGTACAAGTCTCATCAGTTCAATTGATTGTGCTTGGATAGAGTGCTTCCTGCATAGGAAGATCCAAAGTGATATCAGTTAATGGCTGGCATAATGTACAACCTACCGCTTTCGTAAGGATCTGCTGCTGGGCTCTTGTGAACTTCAAAGGAAGCTCCACAAGAGCCCAGCAGCAGATCCTTATGAAGGTGGTAGGCTGTGCATTACATCACAGACTTCAAAGGAACCTCCAATACACACTGTCCTGAGGCAGCAATTGTGGAAGCTGCACTTCCACAGGTTTCCTCATTGTCCTGAATGGGGAAACCTACAGAAACACAGCTTTTGCAACTGCTGCCTCAAGGCAGTACTGGAAAGTCCTTTGACGTCCGCAAGAGCCCCTCAGTGAACCCTTAGAAAGGTGGTAGGCTATTTTTCATGTCAGCCATTGCAGCACTTCACGTGACCCGTGTGAAGTGCCAGGAGGGTTTGTGTGGGGAGAGAGGGCTTTACCCACTCTCCCCACACACAAGCAGCCTCCAAGCCCTGGGTGGCCGGATTGGCCACCCACACGACTACCAGCTCCATCCCATGCAGCCCCCGGAAGTCCCAGGTTGTCCCACACGAGTGCGTGGGGCATCCTGGGGAGACCTACAAGACAGGGAGGCTTGTTTCAGCCTCCCGGTGGGGGTCTCCTCATGTGTTGCCATGGTGCGCATCCATGCTGTGGTGGCACATGATCAACTAAACGGCGTTACACTAACCTCGTTTAAGGGAGGAGTGGTTTGGGTGGTTTGCTTCCAGGAGCCACGCAGCTCCCATGGCAGCAGACATCCAGGAGAAATCGGACTAGGCTCCCTGTTTTCTCCTGGTCGTGAGAATAGCCCCCCTGTCTAGTTTCCCCTGCTAACTGAGCAAGGTGGTACTTTTCTTAATTGGTGGTTTTCTTTACTTAGCAGGGGGAGGGCAACTGGCCCTATCCAACCCCAGCACAACATCCCTCCAGTGGCTGTTGCTGGTGTCTACCTTACATTTCTTTTTAGATTGTGAACCCTTTGGAGACAGGGAGCCGTTTTATTTATTTATTTTTATTTCTCTATGGAAACCACTTTGGGAACTTTTGTTGAAAAGTGGTATATAAATATTTGTAGTTGTAGTCATAGTCATCATTGTAGCAGTAGTAGAGTCCATGCCCAATTAAGTTGTGGACTTTACAGTAACCCTATTCCGGGATTCAGATCAGATGGATATTGTGAAGGTGTGAAGACCAGGATAGGAAGCTCAGCCCAGCAAGCGACTTGCATTCATCCAAATACCTGAACAGGATCCCCATACATACAGCTGAGCATGTAGAAGTCTTTCTACAAAGGACCAGGAACCTGCCAAGGTAGGATTCCCAGTCACATAACTTTCTGTCTGCATAGTTACACACCTTAGGCTCCTTTCCAGTGTTTGGATGAACACATGTAGATTGGGAGTCAGAGCTTCCTACCCTTATCTATACACATTCAGTATCCATGTTATCTGGGCACCTAAGCAGGATTACACAGAATTAGAAGGTCTAAGAGCTTTGATTGATTGAATTAGTACTGTCTAATGAAGTGGTTCAAACAAACAGGCTGTCAAATCTCTACTTTTTATGTGGTAAATTGGATGAGTTCAGCCAACATATGGAACAGTGTATTTTGTCTAACTACGGTTAGCTTGTACATCTGAACACATGCACATCTGGTTAGTCAACTAACCACAATTTATTTTGGGCAGTCTATTTATTTATTATTTATTTAAAATATTTATACCCCACCCCTCCAGTACAGTACTGCTTGGGGAAGCTCACAACATCAACAAACCAGATACAAAATAGATACAATGTAAAGGAAAAGTTTAATAAAGTTAACAAGTTAAAAGACCAGACTAAAACCACGTTTAAGATCACAATTTTTTAAAGTGTCAAATTAAAAGTTATTAATTAAAAAAGCTAAAAACGGAGAACTAAAAAACTTAAATACCTCCAGCCAAGATCTATACAATAATTAGAGTGCTGTGGTGTCATTAGTTAAAGAAAGCAGTGTGGTTTGATTTTTAAAAGTTATATTTAAAATTCCTAAATTGATCTTGGTTTTTGTTGTTTATTAAATCCACATTGTTTCCTTTTATTGGTGACATCACAACACTAATTATTGCATTGTTGCTTCAAAGTCATGCAGAAATTTTCAGCACTGTAAAATATAATGTATATGTTCACCAATTGGGTACTCTGATCACTGGGACCTGTGTTCCCCCCCCCCGGCACGTGGCCCTCCCCCCAGAGGTGTGCAGCCCCTCCACAGTGGCACGTGCTTTTGTGCACATGACCCCCACCCCACCCTTTCACCTGCTCTCGTGTCCCTCCTGGCTTCCTACTGCCCCACTGCTTGCCAGCTCTTCCTGCTTTGGCAAATAGCAGCAGTGGTCAGGTGAAGGCAAAGGAAGAGTGCAAGGAGGCAGGTGTAGCGGGTAGGCAAATAGGAGGTGGATGTGCAAGGTGCAGAAGTGGCAGCAATCCAGAGCAAGGCACAGAAGTGGCAAGAACAGCTGGAGGGGGAAAGGGAGGGGGAGGTAAGAGAGTGGAGTTCCCAGGGGCAGAAGGGCCCATGTTCTTGGGACACCCTTGAACACCATTAGCTCTGCCCTTGACTCTGATGAATCACATCTTGGTGTTCATGGGATTCCCAAAGACAGGGGAGGAAGCAGTGGTGTGTGTTACAGCAAATCAGAACTTAAAAGTACACTTTGGGCAAAATCAGCCACACAGGAAAGTGGGTAGGAAACGGTTAACTGGTGGCTCACTGGAAATGGTGAGCAACTGTAGATGAGAGAAGAGTGGCTAGGAGCAGAAATGTTGTTGGTTTTTTTGCTTGGCGAGCATATTGAGAGCTGCCAAAGAGCTCAGAAAGAGGATGGAGAACTCTGAAGGAGTTTGTGCTGGGTTGCCATACACACCTTCTAAGCAGGACCAAAGACTGGAGATTAGCTGAAGAGGAGAAGCCTTGGCAATAGTAAGGTAGAGCAGAGAGAAGGGGTGAGAAGTGAACAAAGCACAATATGGGAAACAAACTGAGATTGAGTAATAGTTGTGATGCCTATCTAGTTTTGTTAAATAAACCTTAGTTCACACAAACTGTGATTCCTTGTGGAATCACACTCACTCATTGGCTGCATTTGTACATAACGTGGAGCCGGAGTTAAAGGGGCAAGAGGTTGTCCTACTTAGGAGTGTGCATGGAACAGGGCCAATTCAGTCTGGCCCCCCATCAAATGCCCCCCCGGTCCCGTCCCGGACCGGTCAGCAAATTTTTTGTTGTTTTTTAAAAAATAAATTAGATGATAAGTACCTTTAGCCCCTTCGGGGGGCTTGCTGAAGCCATGGGGGGTGGGTGTCCACGCAGGCTCCCTCTCCCCCTGTCGGCCTTCCTCGTCACCTCCGCAGCCCACCGCAGCCGGGTAACTTGAGCATTTCCGGCCCTTTCAGGCCTCTGTAAGAGGGCGTGGCCGCCATTGCGCCGAAAATGCTCAAGTTACCCAGCTGCGGCGGGCCACGGCAGTGATGAGGAAGGCCAGCAGGGGGAGAGGGAACCCATGCAGAAACACACACACCCCGTGGCTTCAGCAAGCCCCCCGAAGGGGCTAAAGGCAGGGGCATAACAAGGCTGGAGTGGGCCCAGAGACAAAATTTTAAAATGGGCCACTCGCTGATACACATACACACACTTCACATGTGACTTGCCTCTGGGGGGGCCCTCAAGGTGTGGGGGCCCCCAGGCAGTTGCCTCCCCTTGCCTAATAGTAGTTACGCCCCTGGCTAAAGGTACTTAGCACCTAATTTAATTTAAAAACAAAAAATTTGTGCACCGTCCCAGGACCAGACCGGGAGGGGGGGTTCAATGGGGGACCGGACTGAACTGGCCCTGTTCCGTGCACACCCCGAGTAGGACAACCTGTTGCCCCTTTAACTCCGGCTCCGCGTTATATGCAAATGCAGCCAATGAGTGAGTGTGATTCCACAAGGAATGTGATCGTGATTCCACAAGGAATCACAGTTTGTGTGAACTAACGTTTATTTAACAAATGCTGTGGCCTCGCAGAGGGCATTTGCGCATGCGCGGTGGCCACCAAAATGGCGGCCGCGCGCTCTTACGGAGGCTTGAAAGGGCTGAAAATGCTCAAGTTACCTGGCTGCGGCAGTGATGAAGAAGGCCGGCAGGGGGAGAGGGAACCCATGCGTAACCCCCCCATGGCTTTAGCAAGCCCCCCGAAGGGGCTAAAGTTACTTATCACCTAATTTAATTTAAAAAAAATATTCGCAGACCGGCCATACCAGACCCGGTGGTCTGGTTTCCGGTCCAACGGGGGGGGGGTTCAACCCCGAACCCCCAGACCGGACCACCGGACTGGTCTGCACATCCCTAGTCCTACTGTTACATCTGAATGCATGCAACTCCAGTTCCATGATGCAAGCGACCCAAAGTTTCCTCTCTGAAACTCCAGTATGAATCCTTGGTTTGCAGTGAGTTTCATCACCCCAACTTGATGTTCAATGCAGCCTGTGTTGCATCTGTATGGAACCACAGACTGTGTTCCCTTCAACCAGAGTTGAGGGAGGAAGCGCCTCCCTCTCTCCGACCGTGATTGGCTGTGCGGCTATCCTTCATGCAAGAAGAAAGCCCACACAGCCAGTTCCCCTTCCTTTCTGCAGTCTCGCTGACTGCTGAGAGAGTGCTCTCTGTTATGTCTGAATTCAGACAGGAGAGCAAGGTTTCCATTAGGGATGTGCAAAAAATTTCGGGCACAGAACGATCTGTGCCCGAAACGAACAATTTTGGGTGATTCGGGGCTGAACCGAATCACCCCCGATGTCCCCCGATATTTTTCGGGCACAAGCCGAATCACCCAAATTTCGGACCTGAAAAATTCGGGTGATTCGGTTCATGGTTGATTTTTGGCAATTTTTTGAAGTTTTAGTGACTTTGGGGGCATAGCATGGGATCTGGGCAAAAGGAGTGGGGTGGGGTGGTAGTGCCTAATGGGTGCAGGCTACCACCCCAATTTCAGGGGGATTGGGCAAAGGGCTGGTTTTTGGTAAATTTCTGAAATTTTCATGTCTTTGGGGCAGATTGGGGCAGATTGGGACAGAAAGTGGGGCCTGGGGCAGAATAGTGGGGTGGGGTAGTAATGCCTAATGGGTGGAGGCTACCACCCCAATTTCAGGGGGATTGGGCAGAGGGCTGATTTTTTGGGAATATTTGAAGTTTGGGTGTCTTTGGGGCAGATTGGGGGCAGAAAGTGGATCTGCCCCAAAGGAGTGGGGTGGGCTGGTAGATAGTGCCTGATGGGTGGAGGCTACCACCCATCCCCAATTTAAGAGTGATTGGGCGAGGGGTGAATATTGGTGATTTTATTTTTATGAGGTTTGTCTTCATAATTTGAAGTGTGCTAAATTGATTACTTCCTCATATTATTCATAGTAATTGAGGTGTGAAAAAGTGAAAGTGGGGTCATGAGAGTTGTTTAATTGAAAACAATCTCATTTGCTATGATAGAATGAGAATTCACACCTCAGAAAAAACTTCTGAGGTGTGAATTCTCATTGTATCATAGCAAATTCTCATGGTAACATAGCAAATTCTCATTGTATCATAGCAAATTCTCATTGTATCATAGCAAATGAGATTTTTTTCAATTAGACAACTCTCATGACCCCACTTTCACTTTTTCACACTCTCTATTACTATGAATAATAAGAGGAAGTAATTAATTTAGCACACTTCACCTTATGAAGACAAACCTCATAAAAATAAATTCACCAAAATTCACCCCTCTGCCCAATCACTCTTAAATTGGGGATGGGTGGTAGCCTCCACCCATTAGGCACTATCTACCAGCCCACCCCACTCCTTTGGGGCAGGTCCACTTTCTGCCCCCAATCTGTCCCAAAGACACCCAAACTTCAAATATCCCCCAAAAATCAGCCCTCTGCCCAATCCCCCTGAAATTGGGGTGGTAGCCTCCACCCATTAGGCACTACCACCCCACCCCACTCTTTTGGGGCAGATCCACTTTCTGCCCCCAAACTGCCCCAAAGTCACTAAAACTTCAAAAATTCACCAAAAATCAGGACTTTGCCCAATCCCCCTGAAATTGGGGTGGTAAACTCTACCCATTGGGCACTACCACCCCACCCCAAAATTTTGCCCCTGGGCCCCTTTTTACCCCCCAAATCGATTCGGATTTGGATTCAGATTAACTTCAAATCCGAACCGAATCAAGGGTGATTCGGGTGACCCAGATTCGGGCAAAAAACAGAACAGGGGTGATTCAGTTTGGGTCTGAGCCGAATCACCCGCAAACCCGAATTGCATACCCCTAGTTTCCATGTTAAATGCAAATACAGCCATTAAATGATAAGCCACACGCCCCTCTCTAGAAGTAAGGTTATGTGGGAATAGATTTGATGAATCCTTTATAACCAAGAACAGGGATTGCCAGCTTCCTAGACAGAAGTGGCCGTGTACCTCATTACTGAAGTGCCGGTGTGTGTGTGTGTGTGTGTGTGTGTGTGTGTGTGTTTGTGTTGGGGGGAGACTCGGATAGTGCAAAGGGGTGGGGCAAGACTCAGAAAATGCAGAATTGACACACCAGAAGCCTCTGTAATAGTTTCTGGGCTCAATTCTCCTTCCCACCATCTCATAGATGGGTGGAAGACTACTTGATGTCTGCTTTAGATCTTGACAGCACCCCTTCTCAAGAAAATCCAGTGCTGCCCAATGGAGCATGTAAGAATATTCTGGAGCAAGTGAGGTAGGGAAGAAACCTCATTAAAAGGGGACTGAGCCAGATTCTGCCTTTGGGTCACCAGTTGGTTACTGTCCTTGGGCTCTCTGCAATAAGAGGTAGTTTGGAGGTTATTTACAGTGCCTAACGTGATGTGCAGCATTACAGAGCTGCAATGATGTGCCCCAGGGCTGATGCAGACTTCAAAGCAAGTCCCGACGCTGTTCTGAACCAGCAAATGAGGAAGCAGAGTTTCCACAGGAATCCTTCTTTGCAACAACAATTCTGCACATCAGGTCAGCCAATAACATGTGAAGCCTCAGTGGAATAACCACTTGGCCTCTATGGCAGAAAAGCAACTTGAAATCATCAGCCTGTCCTTAGTTGCCTTCATCTAACTAATTATTTTAGCACTTGAGTAATACAATAATTATTTAAGATGGGTGCACTGTGCTTCTGTACCCAGTGATTATTCAAGCTATGAGTCATCAATACAAGTTAATAGGAGGCTATATTTTCAAGGAAAAGTGCAGAGGGCTGGAGCTGAGAATCTCGCTCTTAAGATCTTATAATTATAATAAACAATCATAAGCACTATGGACCTTCTTTGGCCATATTACCTTGGGATGCTCTGTTTTAACCCACTTGGCCCTTACACCCTGCTGCTTTTAGGGAACAACAGCACAAGATTGTTCCATTGCTTCGGGCTCTGGAGCTGATAAATAGCCCTTTAGGATGCCATGAAGTTTTTCACACCCAGCTTTTTGTTCACATCTTCTCTGGAATGGAGGTGTGTGTTCATATATTGGCCAAATTTACCCCAAAGTCCCTGTGAGCAATTCACACCCAATCCAGGTTTTTCATCACAGAGTGTAACCAGATTTATATCCAGGGTAAAAAAAAATCCACTTTTTGTGTCATTTTGGGAGGGCAACTATGAACTCTCAGTGAACTCTCAGTGGAGAGAATGGGTTCAAAGAACCCAGGCTGCTGCCAACTAGGGGCCATACCTGGGGCCCCAGCCATGCCCCCTGCGTCAGACGTCAGATGCAGTGGGGGGCGGCATGGCTCCCAAACAGGACCACACACCCCACTTGGGAGCAAATACTGGCCAGTGCTGTATTCGCAGCATGTCCGGGAGCTGCTCTCCCTGCCTGCGCTGTGAACGTGACGCTGGCCAGAATATGCTCCCGAATGGGGGGCGCAGCCCCATTTGCGAGCAAAGCCACAGACCCCTGCATCCATCTGGGAGGCTGCTTCACTCGCAAAGCCAGCATGGTGCACTGGTTAGAGTGCTGTACCAGGACGGGGGAGACCCGAGCTCTAATCCCCATTCAGCCAAATACTTGCTGGGTGACTCTGGGGCAGTCACTTCTCTCTCAGCCTAACCTACTTCACAGGGTTGTTGTGAGGAGAAACTTAAGCATGTAGTACACAACAGGGCCAGGAATGCTCTCCCTGCCTTTAAAGGCAGACATGGGGGGGGGGTGGCAGGGAGGCCGCTGCGGCGAGAGGAACATGGGTCGCCGGCTAGCTTCCTCCACCACTGCAGTAAAGCCCCACAGAAAACCCGCTGTAAAGCCTGCTGTCTGGGAAACCTCCATGTAAATAAGCCTCCCCATCAGAAATAAGAGCCTCCCCATCTCTGACAGCTTTTAAAAAGTCTTTAAAAACACATCCCTTCACCCAGGCTTTTAATTAATGTTGTTTTAATGGTTTTAATGCTGTTTTAAAATATTATTTAAAAATTTTTAAATTGTTGTAATGTGTGTGCCCCCCCCCCCACACACACACACCATTTTTGTCTTAACAAATGTTTTACTTTGTTTTTATTCTGTTGTAAAATGCCCAGAGATGTAAGTTTTGGGCGGTATAAAAATGTTTTAATACATAAATAAATAATAAATGTAAAGGCCTATCCCCAGCCCTTCCCTCCCTGCCCATCTGTCATCTATTCCCTGTCCTGCCCTGGGGGAGGGGGGGGACAGCTGCACTTCACTGGGGAAGCTTTGTAGTCTGGGATAGGTCTCTACACTAGCACAAGAGGTGAATTGTCCCCTCATGCTGCTGCTTCCGGGACCTGGATGTCTGAAGCAATGATAGTGGCTGCCTGAGCACGTGGCACATCCATGGGACAGGGCCATAAATCTTCCTTGCCCTGCTACCATTTCCATATAGCACATGTTCTCACTGCTGTGTCCAGCCTCAACCTGTCTTTAAATATTCCAAGAAATGGAGCTGCTACTGGTAAAATCCAAACACGCATTTTCAGTTTAAAAAATTACACACACACACACAACTGGGTAGGTCAAAAGGAAGGAACCTGGCTATTCCATGGGGTTTCATTTGAAAGCTCCTGCTATGTTGCAGTACCACAGAAAGCCTTGCTTTTATAAAAAGCTCTGCCTTTCGAAAATATATTCCAAATGATTGAATTCTGTCTTCCAACTAAAACAACCCAATACTTAGACTACCAGAAAGCTGGGCTTTGTTTTGTATTTTCCTCCAATGACTTCTATGTACTTAAAGAATAAGAAAACAAACATGGCTATTTCCAGCCCTAGAAACCACTTAGTTTTACTGCTGCATGTAGATAAATTCACGGCGG
The DNA here is from genome assembly GCF_027244095.1 of Hemicordylus capensis. Classification (NCBI taxonomy): domain Eukaryota; kingdom Metazoa; phylum Chordata; class Lepidosauria; order Squamata; family Cordylidae; genus Hemicordylus; species Hemicordylus capensis. The sequence goes on from NC_069660.1 coordinate 62,875,824, forward strand.
AATTGAGCTTGCACAGCAACTGGGGGGGAACAAACAGCCCTTTGAAAGCCAGCAGAAGTTCACTAATTGGTCTCAAACCTAAGGCTGCAATTCACAAGACTTTTACTCCAGAGAAGTCCCATCCCCATCAGTAGGACTACTCTTGAATAAGTGAGTTGTAGATTGTGTTCTGAATCATTAAAAGACCTGTAATTATACTGCTCAAAATTAACCCAGAAGGCTGTTTTTAAAAGTCCATTTTAAAGTGAATTTATACTATTATAAGGCCTGTCGACTGTGAGTAATAAAAGTGGAGATGCTAAGTTAAGCTTTGTGTTATCCTGTTTGCTCAGATGGTGCTTATGGTGCTGTATCCCATAGAAAAGCACTTTTCAATTTATTTTTATTGCTCTTCTCTAAAAGCATTCCATTAAAGGAATATTACACTGTATGAAGTTTCGAACCACCATCGGCAGTTTATTTGCTTGTTTTGCCAGAATGGAATAAACAGTTATTCATGTAACTGTTATTACTGCTCCATGCTTGCAACACTATAGTTAAGGGTCAATTGCTGTTTGTTCTTCGTGCCATTGTGAGTATACGCCACACATCTTCCCTTTCAGGAAATTTTAACTTGGCTCATTCACCAATCAAATTGGGCTGGGAGTTGGTGTTGATCTGAGGCTGCCTGCTGAGATGGAACAAGGGACTTTGTTGAGGCTGCACACTTTAATTATCATGTACATCACTTGTCTTCACAGACTCTCAGTCTAGAGGTCAAACTAGGGTTTTGCTACCAATAGCAGAATGCTGGAACACACTGAATCAAATGATCAAATCCAAAATCCAATCCATGGGAGAGAGTTCTAGCTTCCTGGTCCATTTCCTCACACCCAGGAGAAAACCAGGTCCTAGGAAGCAGTGCCTGATGATGCCCAGACAAACCCTAAACCCACCTCCATACATTTCATGGCTGGCATTGGCACCTCAGTGTCACGGAAATGCAAACCATGAAAATACAAACCAGTTTGCCCATATACTGAAATGAATACCTTAGATAGTTGAGACCATACAGACCCCCACAGAATGGGAAGACACAGTATATGCACAATATAATCTGGATAATTATAGAGGATTATTTCACACCGCTGTGTAACAATACAGACTAAAATGGGTTATAACCTCTCTTGCTTCACTGAACTTCTTCCTTAGATTCTGTATAGGTAATCTGAACTGGGCTTGATTAGGGATGAATAGTATTTCCTAGGGTCCTGAAGCAGCATCAAGGGCACTGCCCTTGCTGTCACAAATGATGTAAAGAACAATGCAGGCAGCAATAACTGGAATTACGTTCTGCTCCTCAACTTCAAGTCAGATGACCAGCCAATGCCAGCAGGTTTCTGACCCACATTTCCACCTATCTATCACCTACAATACAACGAAGAACTGAATACTGTGTATCTGCTATCTTGAGACTCCCAACCCACTTTTTGCCATTTAGGACTCTCAGGTTAATCATGTTTTTAATAGCATCTGTTCAATCATTACTTTGCCTGCTGTTGAACAAACAATTCCAAAGTAGTTAGCAACCAAATTCTAACCATTGGGAGCTCAATTTCCACAGAGGCTTTATTTATTTAACACCATCAAACTACAAGGTACAATAGAATAATGCTAGCAAAAGAGGCATATCCTGGTCTCTCTGCCATGAGGAGCTAAATTTCAACAGTAGGGAAGACAAAAGCTACCTGTGTCTATAGTCCTTAAATGCTAAGAAATGGGTACTGGTTCTCTCCTAGTTCAGGCCACAGCTTTACACTCTGAAGGAGAATTTCCTTTGTCATGTGAAAGCTCTGGATCTACTGGTCTGAGTGCAGTGCAACATGTTTCCACCCTCTCACAGAGCAATGTCACTGCCACCAATAAATACTCTGCTGAGCAGGAGCAAATGAGGATAAAACTACATATTACATCAAATAAATCACTGGACCTTGTATCTTTGTTTATTTCCTAAACAGCAGCTGGGGGGGTGGGATTCAGATTGGGACTGTGACATAAGGAGAGAGGGGCTTACATACTGTGCAAGGGCCTGCAGGTAGCTTGAGCCCCATTATTTCCAATGGGTGGCACACTCTTTGCATATATCCTTTACTGTCAAATGCTGCTCTCTTCTCCTCACAGCTGTTTCCACACATGCAGGGGTGTGTGTAGGGCTCCCCTGCACAAAATGGAAACCAAGGACATTAATCCTTTGACCCTACTGTGGTCCCAATCTGGATTGCCTCCCCCTCCTCCTATGGTAGCTTCCCTCCTGGGACAAATAGCAGCTGTGCACTGTTTGATCCAGATTGGTACCATTGTGGGGACAACGGATTAAAGTCATTTTCATTCCCATGCCAGAATTAAAATCCAGATCATGCATGTGTAAACCATGAATTCTGAAGGGCTGGCCCAAGCAGCAGTGAAATTTGCAAGAGAGCGTTAAAGATAAAACAAGTTGTGTGAGTATATTTATGCAAGTACACATTAACAGAAACATTGAACTTAACATTTCTCACATGTCTTTCCCACTCCCCGCGCCTCCGCTTTGTCTTTAGGAAGTCCAATGTTCAACTGATCCAAACTGGAACTCCTGTCTTGATCCAGCTCTTCTGTTTTCACTTGCAGTTTTGCAAAGAGGACCCCATGACAAACTCAACAATTACAGCCCTACAATCAAATAATACATTTTATTTATTTATTTATTTATTTATTTTTACATTTCTATACCGCCTTTCGTTAAAAGAAAACCCCAAGGCGGTTTACAAAAATAAAAACATACAATAAAAGCAGTAAAAACATCAAGCAATAAAAACATCAAGCTAAAAACATATAAACAAGCATAAAAACACGACAACATAACAAATAAAAACACAGAGAAGCCGCAATAAAAACGATCATGTAAAAGCCTGGGTAAAAAGCCAAGTCTTTAAAAGCTTTCTAAAAGCCGTGATGGAGTCTGAGGAACGAATGGCCACCGGGAGAGCATTCCAGAGTCTAGGGGCAGCAACAGAGAAGGCCCTGTCCCGAGTGCACGAAAGCCGGGCCTCCCTCATTGTCGGCACCCAGAGCAGGGCCCCCTCAGATGTCCTTGTCAAGCGGGCAGAAACCCTTGGGAGCAGGCGGTCCCTCAAATACCCCAGGCCCAAACCTCTAAGGGCTTTAAAGGTCAAAACCAGCACCTTGAATTGGACCCGGAAACGAACCGGCAGCCAGCGCAGCTCTTTCAAAATGGGGGTGATATGTTCCCAACAGGCAGCTCCAGATAACACCCTCGCTGCCGCGTTTTGCACTAGCTGCAGTTTCCGGATATTCTTCAAGGGCAGCCCCACGTAGAGCGCGTTACAGTAATCCAGCCGCGACGTGACTAAGGCGTGGGTAACCGTGGCCAGATCTGCCTTCTTGAGAAATGGACGCAGCTGGCGCACCAGCCAAAGCCGTGCAAAGGCATCCCTGGCCACCGCCTCCACCTGAGCTTCCAAAAGCAGAGCCGGGTCCAGTAGTACCCCCAAGCTGCGTACTTGCTCCTTCAAGGGGAGTGCAACCCCATCCAGAACCAGTAAAATCTCCTCATCCCGATTGGCTCTCCTACTGACCAACAGTACCTCCGTCTTATCCGGATTCAATTTCAGTTTGTTAGCCCACATCCACCCCATCATGGCCTCCAGCCCCCGATTCAGGACATCCACCGCCTCCCTAGGATCAGATGACAAGGAGAGATAGAGCTGAGTGTCATCCGCATATTGGTGACAACTCAGTCCAAATCCCCGGATGACCTCTACCAGCGGCTTCATGTAGATGTTAAACAGCATGGGGAACAAGACCGATCCCTGAGGGACCCCACAGGCCAATGGCCACGGGGCCGAGCAGTAGTCCCCCAGCACCACCTTCTGGACCCTCCCCTCAAGAAAGGACCGGAACCACTGCAACACAGTGCCTCCGATTCCCATACTCGAGAGGCGGCCCAGAAGGATACCATGGTCGATGGTATCAAACGCCGCCGAGAAGTCCAGAAGAACCAACAGGGACGCACTCCCCCTGTCTAGTTCCCGGCGTAGGTCATCCACTAGAGCGACCAAGGCAGTCTCAGTCCCATACCCGGGGCGGAAGCCAGATTGAAAAGGGTCCAGATAATCCGTATCATCCAAGACCCTCTGCAGCTGGGACGCCACCACACGCTCCATCACCTTGCCCAAAAAGGGGAGGTTAGACACAGGTCTATAGTTGTCCAGGTTGGAGGGATCAGGGGAGGGCTTTATTAATAGTGGTCTTACCACCGCCTCCTTGAGGCATAAACATAACAGCCAAACAAAATACCCCACCCCCACCTCCACTTATAACCCCTGCTCACCTAAGCAAGGGGTTAAGACTGGTTCAACTTCTATCTCATGCACCAGACAGACAGACAGACAGAGAGACAGACATTATCTCCCTCTGGGTCTACTCACAGCAGGGTTAGCTATCCCTGACCACACCCACCAGTCTGAACCAATCACTACACCCTGTGGAGGGGTTACACATGCACACACACCCATGCAACTGCTGTTTAAGAAGCCACACATACAAGGACCAGTGGTGGCCTCAATGTGACATGCAATTTGGCCTTGACTCATCCAATTCAAGACATTAACATCTTCCACTCCAGTTGTCCATGTCTACTATATCTACTATAATCACTGTTTTCTGGCACCTGCTTCTGCTAAATAACTGTCCCCTATTTTTGCCTTTGAAGATACCTGTTTAAATTTCCTTAGTGCAATCTTCTCAAGTTGTTATTCTTCAGGATTTAGTCTTCACCCCATTTTATAGAAGTTAAATTTCCGGTGATGGTAGTAAAGACATACATATATGCAAGCATATTCAAGACATATGTATGCCTTGAAAGGACATACAGATGGCCCTCATTATCCATGGTCTCCATCTCCACGGATTCGCGTATCCACAGCTGGGTCATAGAGACCCAGTTTCATTTTTCCCAGGTAGGAAAATAGGCAAAATTCATCTTTTGATAACAGAGTGTAGGTTAATTATATTTTATCTAATATAACTTTAACCCAAACAACAAGGTTTTGAGTGGCCGGAAATGACCTGGAAATGACTTCTGATGTCATTTCCAGCCCTCATTTTCCAGTAGAGAGCCATTTTGTGTATTTTTTAAAAATTGGCAAATATTCACCTGTTTTGGGGGTTGGAGAGGCATTGTTGGAGAGCTGCAGATTGGGAGAACAAGGTACTGTACTTTTCTTCTCTTGCTCTTTGGCCCTGTTTTGTTGTTAGGCACTTAATCCCCCAATTCCCATTGACTCAAGATTTCATTAGTCACAGTTTCCATATTTGCACCTATAGGTGAGAACAGAACCCCCACAAATAATGAAGGCCACTTGAACTTATAAATATACATGCATTAACATCAAGGTAATATGAGGTGTACTCCCATTTCACATGCAGGTGATGATCATTTTGAACTTTTGATAACAGATTGTAGATTAATTATCTTTCATCTAGCATATCTTTAACCCAAACAACAAATAACATGCTGGTTTTTAAAACAAGCCAGTAAATTTAATTTATTGCACAGTATATTAATACAGCATGCAGCAGACAGGGAAAAGCCTTCAGCAACATGTAAAAGCAGGACTCAAGCACTAATCTTTGGAAAATGAGCATGCCCATATTTTCAACAATGAAATGTTGGAGGGTATGAAACATGGGGCAGCTAGCCCCATGCTGTGTAGATTCTTGCAGTCTTGTATATCCTCATATAGGCTATGGTTCTATACTGTGTAATCTACCGCAGTAGCAAAAGGCAAATAGGAAATGAAAAGGGAAGAAACAGAAGAGACAAGGAGACTATGCAGACAGCAAGATCATATTACTTGCAGCAGATCCGTGCCATATTAATTTGTTTTTGGCATGGTCTGATTAAATATCTTGCAAGTGGCATGCCTATACGGACAGCCCTTCCATGGGGCAAGCTAAGGGGGTCACTTCAGGCAGCAGATTATTGGGTCACCAGTGAGATGGCAAGATGCCCTCCTTTTATAAAAGGGGCAGGGGAGAAGCAGGAAGCAGAAGTGGGTTGCGTCTGGCACCCTGACTCAGGCACACTGAGGACTTAAGCCATCCCTGTATGCCTGCATTTTGTGGGGAAAGTGTTTACAACAAAAGACAAGAAGAAAGCAGGACTCATTAAACATGTGGACTTCAGAGAAACAGATATGGGGATACCAAAATAGCACCGAGACAGTAACACTTGCAAGTCTGCATCTGGAAGAGTGTAAAAATCCAACACATGGCAAATGTGGCAGTCACAAAACTGCTCTCACGTAATGCTTCTTGCACTGTTGATGTATAAAAGCTTCATACAACTCTTCACCCCTGCTAACCGGGCAAAGAGGAACCTTTTTAACATGGTGATTCCCTTTATTTAGCAGGGGGAGAGTAACTGGCCCTATCCACCGCAGCACAGTACCTCCAGTGACTGTTGCTAGTGACTATCATGTTTCTTTTTAGACTGGGAGCCATTTGGGGGCAGGGATCCACCTTATTTATTTATTATTTCTCTATGTAAGCCACTTCGGAAACATTTGTTTAAAAGCGGAATATAAATATTTGTTGTTGTTGTTCATACAATCAGCACAGTTTTCTCTGATTCTAGTGTTTAAATGCAGCATTATAGAAAAATGGAGAACATACTTGCTTCTCGCAGGCCTAGCGTATACATTAAGGTCATTCACACAACCTGTGAGACCGGGGACAAAAACTGGGGTAGCGGGAGAGGCAGTGATGAGGTCAGCCCCAATCCTGGAACTTCACACAAGCAGCCCTACCCCACTAGGCACAAGCACTACCCCACTAGGCACTTCCCTGGGCACAAGACCAGGGAAGGCTGCTAATGTGAAAAGCTTTAATGTTTCCTACTTCCTAACACACCCTGGGTTGGAAATCCTGGCTGCTGGAAAGTGAGGCCCCTTCCAGCATCTGAGACATATAGTAGCATCTGAAAGAGGGTGCCAAACGCTGCCTTGCCCCATATCCCTAGTGTGGGCTAGTGATGTGCAAACAAGTTCAACTGTTCAGAGTTGAACCAAACCATCCCCTGTTCGGTCCAACCCTGGACTGAAACAACCTCCCCCAACTGACTTGTTCTAGGTGGCGGGGGCGGGGTCCTCAGAGGTTTCCCCCCACCAGCCTCCTTGCCTCCCAAACCGGTGTGTGTGGCAGGCTCTTTGGCCTGTTTGGGCCTTCCCCCTCTGGCACGGTGGCCATTTTGGAGGCCACTGCACCTGCGCAATCAGCCTCTGCATGGCCTGGCATGACACCCAGCTCTACCTATCTTTTAAATCAGCAGACACCAGGAGGCAGTGGATGATCTGAATCGGGGTTTGGAGGCTGTTCTGGACTGGATGGGGTCAAACAAGCTGAAATTTAATCCAGATAAGATATGCTAAGATAAGGAAGTGCTCAGGGTTGGGAAAACTGATCATCGGAGTAGTGAGGTAAATCTGGTCTGGATGGGGTCATGCTCCCTCTGAAAGACAAAGTCTGCAGCTTGGGGGTGTTTCTCGGCCTGATACTTTCCTTGGAAGCACAAGTGGCAACAATGAGCAGAGATGCTTTTTACCAGCTTTGGTGGGTACACCAGCTGCCTGCGACCCTACTTGGAGAAGTCAGACCTGACCTCAGTCACTCATGCTCTGGTAATGTCTAGATTGGACTACTACATGGGACTGCCCTTGAAGATGGTTCAGAAGCTTCAGATGGTCCAGAATGCTGCTGCAAAGAGGCTCGTGGGTGCAAGTCATTTTGTGTCACACCCATCCTGCGGCAGCTTCATTGATTACCAGTCTGCTTCCTGGCTAGATTCAAGGTGCTGGTCTTGACTTTTAAAGCACTACACAACTTGGGACCAGGGTACCTGTCGAACCACATTCACCCATATGAACCTGCCGTCAGGGCCCTCTGCTCATTATCTCAGGCCCTGTTCATGGCCCACCACTAAAACAAATCCAGTTGGTGGGCACTAAAGACAGGACTTTTCTGATTGTGGCCCCTCGGTTTTGGAACACACTCCCCAAAGATCTTTGCCATGCTCCCTCCCTCAGTGTTTTTAAAAAACAATTTAAAACCCTTCTTTTAAAAGAGGTTTTTAAATGTTTTATCTGCTGCTTATATCTGGTAGATTATTTAGTTTTAATAGTTCTCAGTTTTTTAGTTCTCAATTTTTTAGTTTTTTTAATTAAAAAAGGTTTTATTTGAAACTTTTTTAAAAGTTAATTTTTAATGTGGTTTTAGCTTGGTCTAATGTTTTATTTTACATTGTATCTATTTTATTAATGTTGTGAGCCACCTCAAGCAGTAGTGTACTGGAGGGGCAGGGTAGAAGTATTTAAAATAATAATAATTAATAAAATAAATAAATTACATACATATAATTCAGATGACTGCAAATGCAAATCCAGACAATTGGAGCACATCTGGTTAAGGTTGGACTTACAGTCACACCTCACCTTCACAGGGGCGAGGGACCTATTAGCATGGTCCGCCCGAGAAGGTTATTGGATCCTATAGCATTTCAAGAAACCTTGGAGGGATTTAGTGTAGGCTCTGCTGGAGATCCTGTTGATGCCCTGGTGGAGAACTGGAACAGCAAACTCACCAGGGCAGTAGACATGATTGCTCCTAAGCGTCCTCTCCAACCCGCTTCAAAATTGGCCCCTTGGTATACAGAAGAACTAAGGGGGCTGAAGCGGCAAGGTAGATGACTGGAGTGCAGGTGGAGAAAAACTTGGCTTGAATCCGACAGATTGCAACATAGAGCTCATTTGAAGATCTATGCTCAGGCAATACATGCAGCAAAGAAGCAATTCTTTCTGCCCGTATTGCATCCGCAAGTTGACGTCTGGCGGAGTTGTTCAGGGTTGTGAGAGGGCTAGTATGTGCCCCTCCTCCCTTGAATCAGAATTTGGAAACATTGATTACCCGCTGTGATGTGTTTAATGAATTCTTTGTGGAAAAAATCTCTCGTATTCAGGCTGACTTCGATTCCGTCTCCACAATTATTTCAGTGTCTGATGTGGAGGTGTCCAGTGACTCCTCTTATGCAGTTAGGTTGGATCAGTTCCAGTTTGTGACTCCTGAGGATGTGGACAAGCTGATTGGAACGGTGTGGCCCACCACCTGTCCTCTTGACCCTTGCCCGACATGGCTTATACTATCTGACAGGGGGGTTGTTGTAGAAGGCCTGGTAGAGATTATAAATGCATCTCTGAGGGAAGGTAGGATGCCTCCTAGTCTTAAGGAAGCAATTATTAGACCACTTCTGAAGAAGCCTACCTTGGATCCCTCAGAGCTGAGTAATTACAGGCCTGTCTCCAACCTTCCGTGGCTGGGCAAAGTAATTGAGAGGGTGGTGGCCTTCTAGCTCCAGACAGTCTTGGAAGAAACTGATTATCTAGACCCATTTCAAACTGGCTTCCGGGCTGACTATAGGGTGGAGACTGACTTGGTCGGCCTGATGGATGATCTCTAATTGGGAATTGACAGAGGAAGTGTGACTCTGTTGGTCCTTCTGGAGCTCTTGGCGGCTTTCGATACTATCGACCATAGTATCCTTCTGGAGTGTCTAAAGGGGTTGGGGTGAGAGCTACTGCTCTGCAGTGGTTCCACTTTTACCTCTCGGGCAGGTTCCAGATGGTGTCCCTTGGAGACTGTTGTTCTTCAAAATCTGAACTTTTGTATGGTGTACCTCAGGGCTCCGTATTATCTCCAACTTTGTTTAACATCTACATGAAACCGCTGGGAGAGATCATCAGGAGATTTGGTGCAGGGTGTTACCAGTATGCTGATGACACCCAAATCTATTTCTCTATGTCAGCATCATCAGGAGAGGGCATAATCTCCCTAAATGCCTGCCTGGAGTTGGTAATGGGCTGGATGAGGGATAACAAACTGAGACTGAATCCAGTTTGAGGGTGAGCCCTCAAACCAGGCTGGTTCAAGTTTGACAACCACAGGGCTCTGTCATCACCAGGAGTCAAAACTGACTCGACGGCACACTTTACCTTACCTTCCCTCTGACTAGCATCAGCTCTCCAGAGTTTGAGATAAGAATCTTTCCCAGCCCTGCCTGGAAATGCTAAAGAATGGATTGAACCAGGGAGCTTCTGCATGAAAGTAGATGCTCTGCCACTTCCCACCAAGCTACAACTCTATCTGCATCATTATATTATGCATGTCCTTGTGCCCAACAGGAGCAGTGAATGGTGTGAAGTGGTGGTGGGTGAATGTATATCATAATCACATGTGAAAATATATTAAATTGAACTAGAACTAGCCAAACTGGAATGGAAAGAAAAGTGAAAGCGGACTCAACCCAGAGATGCTAGTTTTGGCAGTAGCATTATGTTCTTTGTATCATGTTCTTGTAATTGCACTGTGACATCTGTGAGAACTATTGTTCTTCCATGGTATTAATCCATGACAACTAGTCTGGTTACAAATTGATCCTAACGTTGTCCTATATTGAGAGCAAAGTGAGAGTCAGGTGGGAAATGCCAAAATTGACTGTTTCTTGCTAATGAAGTTGTAGGATGCCTTGAGGATCTTACCAGGCATCTCTGTTTCTTAAGCACTTGAAGGCAACTTCAGCAAACAAGTAAGGAATATATGGGCATGGTAAAAGCATAGCAAAGGAATAAAATGTCCAAGGACAAGGTAATTTGACCTAAATTCTAATGGTGGGGCCTAATATAATGAATCCTGTCTTATCTGTCTGGATAGGGAGATTATTTGCAGACATCAAATTTTGTACTTCAGCAAATGCTGCTCTAAACTAAGGAGAACAGCACATACACACACACACACAAGAATTGGCGATGCAGAATAATATACTTGCACATGGTAAGCAATAGACAAGCAACTGTATATCACAGCGAGCAATAATGTCAGCTTTGGGAATCAGATAAATTGCAAATAACAATGGAGAAGACAAGTGACCCTTGAGGAGTATCAGCTGACAGAATGAGACAACGTGGATTTAAACCTCTCTCCCATTGTTTAGTGAAGGGGGATGGTAACCAATGAAATATGTGTGGGGAAAGGGGATAATAATGGATCCTAATGCCTAGGACTGATTATGAAAGACTTTCACCTAGCAAGAAAAAAATATTAACAAAGAAAAAATAGTAGTCCAAGACCTGGCCACAGTAAGTCAAGTACTTCTTACTCACTGAATAATTTTTTCTGCACTCAGAGGTACCAGTAGGTCCGGACTTTGGGGCACAAGTCCAGCCTCCCCACTCCCCTGGAAGGCCCCGACAATGCACCAGCAGCCAGCAACAAGAATCTCCTCCCCGCAGCAGTGGTGCGGACTCTGCAATGCCTCCCTGCCTGGCATGCCAGCAGTCTGGTGCTGGCCATTCGGAGACTCTCTCCCTGCATGGGGACAGGCTGCTGTTGCTTTCTCTGCTTCTTCAACCTGACCAACAACTGTTCAGATGGTGGGCAGGACTGGCATGGAGGCCTCTTCCTGCCTTGTGTCTCTGCAGCAGTTTGAGCTGGAAACCAAGGAGCAGAGGGCTAGGCTTGGAGGGCAGGGGCCAGTGCTGGCTGCCCCCAGACTTCTGCAAGCCCTCTGCCTTGCCTCCCCCACTGCTGCCAGCTTGTGTGCTGTGCCTGCCTCATTGTGGGAGCCATGCAGAAGGTGCATGGGTTGGACAATATGGGGCTTGTATGGGTTATTCCCCCTTTGTGTATTTCTAAGATAGCTCGGACAAGGGCTTTGATGTTTGGCACAGATCCAGGGCAGGATGCAGGGGACTCTGTATATATAATTTGAAGTAGGTTGGTCAATTTATTTATTTTCAATTGATTTTTTTTTTTTTGAATTTCAAAAAAGTCTATAAGTGGCTTGTTTTATGACAAAAAATTACAAAAACTTCTGGAACTGAAGCTACCACCATCTCCCTCCAGTGAGGGAGAGAAAGGGAAATAAATGCACCCAGCCAGCCAACGCTGGCTGTAAATATGATCCGGAGGGCTGGGGCAGGCCCTCCAGCAATCAGGCCATGCCCCTTTTGCATGTAACATCACGCACATGGGCATCACTGGCATATGCGGGGCTGCCAGCATGGAGGAATACTGCCATTCCTCTAGCTGCCATTCCATTGGCTATGCCACTGCACCATGGGGCTGCGTTGGATGGACCAATGGTCGGATTCAGGATAAGGCAGCTACATATGTAAGAACAGTGTTTTATACTCTAGGTTTTTGTGCCAACCACTATTCCCTACAGCAGCTTGAAAGGAAGGTGTAAAACATCTGCTTTTCATAGAGCCCTTAATAAATGATTTGTTATCTGAAATGTGTTGGGCATATTAAAGGTTTTCTGAGGCACTTTGAGGAGCTTCCTTAGTTTCACTGGAAACCAGATGGGAGAGATGGCAAAGGAGATGGGCATGGGCATGTGTCCATAGTTTGGATTCAGGTTCTGCCCCCCCCCCGCCCGCCCTGCCCCGGACATTTTTATCCCCTCCTCTTTTTACTTAAACCTCCTGCCAAACCTAATAACACATTTCTCCACTCCACATCTCTCCCTCCCCAAACATAATTGCTCCTCAAGTTTTCCCTTTCTCTGTACTGCTGTCCACAATTATGGAAAGGAATAATAATAATATGAGGTAGTGATAGAGCCTTATTACACCTGTTAACAGTGACAAAAGAGACACTTCCATACATGGTTAAGGGATTAAAATGTGACAAAAGCATTTTCAGTTGTATACAACTCTGTTGGGGGGGAAATAGCAAATGTAGGACCAAAAAATACACTTCAGACAGAATTCTTCTGTTCACAGGTGACCCCAAATGCAGCAAAGTTAAAATGCAATTGGAAATATACCTTACTTCACAGCTTTCAGTTGATTTAAAAATCTGATATGAATGCATTTGTATTTCTTTCACATGCACACTAACAGCAAGAGAGTGGCTGAAAAGCACTTTTAAGTGGACACTTTCAGTGGCAGTTATGAAATCAGGCTGGTTTGGCAATTTGGGGTATGGGTGATTCTTCCTACCCTGCATACAAATTTTGCTAAAATGCTTGAAGTAACATGTCGCCATATTTGCAAAAGGAACCTAATGATATCGGAGCTCTCACAAAGCTACTGACTCTGAAATGATGAGTCCCAGCTATCATTGCCATTTGAACCTAATGATATCGGAGCTCTCACAAAGCTACTGACTCTGAAATGATGAGTCCCAGCTATCATTGCCATTTGAGGTATGCATTTCAGTTAATTGTAGTGCTCTCTAACAATGATAGAATAGCCTGCAGGCTTACATGAGCACTGCTGTAAACTAAAAGCAGGACCACAGGCCACTGAGTGACCAGCTAGAGTTTCATGCTTGGGGCAAATTAGCACTTATCAGTACAACCTATATAAACACACCGACATATACACTGAACACACATGCATTACAATGTGTTTGTTGCTACATCTCTTCATAGGCAACACATCCTGGCCGCATTAGCATGTATTATGGAACTGTGGGTCCATTGGGCCCGCGGTTCCATGCCCCCGTCTCCCGCTCTCTCATCCAAATGTGGACGTTCAGGAGAGCTGCTTCTCTGAAGTCAGCGAGACTGCACAGAGGCGGGGGAACTAGCCATGTGGGCTTCCTTCTTGACAGAAGGACAGCCCACACAGCCAATCAGTTCAGAGTTGAGGGAGGAGCTTACTCTCTCAAATCCAGTTCCAAGGCCATCAGGCTGCAGTTCTGAATTGGAGTCCCAATCTTGAACCCTCAGTTTCTTCACTGCACCTGATTGCAGTTCCCCACATTCAGATGCAAAGTCCACAGAACCACAGGCCTATTCAACTGCAGTACCACGTTATGTGTGAATGCTGCCCTTGGTTGGTAACTAGAACTTCCACATGCCCCTCTGGCTCCAGGCTTTCCCAGATATTTGGACAAATTCAGCTAGGGAGATCCTCTTGCTGAATCAAAAACCACAAGATTGCACATCCTAGTATGGGTGTGTTTTCATCTCCCTGCATTGCATTGCCTCCAGAGGGATGCTAACTGCTCCTGTCTCCCACACAATCATGTCTCTCTCCTCCCACCTAGTTGTTTGCTCCCACACAACTGAAAATTGGAAGCGGGCACAGCCTGGGCACCACGTTTGTCCTACACAATTTTTGATGGTATGAAGAGCCTCAATATCTGATTATTTTAGTCATACCAGTAACTCCTTTCCAGCATATGCAGCACATAGAACTTTGGAGGTTACCAATAATCCCTTCACCCATCCTGGCACTGTGATCAACCTCTCACTTTGTTGATGTCCAGGAGATGTCACTTTCTATGGTGACCAGGCTGAGGACAGCAAGGAAGCACCAGAATGCACACAAGCAGACATCACAACCTGGGGTAGAAAGGGGGCATCACGCATGGTTGCTGTTTTGTATTTAAATCTATCAGCCCAGCTTTGGGCAGTGCGGCATAACAACTTTGACTGAGTGGGACACATGCTGCACAAACAAATCACATTCATCAGAGTTAAATAATTGATTCGGTAGCACAGTCTCATGTAAATCCTCCTGACCCAAGTATATTCAGGCCAGTCAAATTGCAAGAGCAAATTCTTCTGCTCCACAATCCTACATTGCTTTTTCTCCTCTTGTATATATATATATTTCATATCTATGCACACAGTAGTTAGTGGGTAATTTTTCAGATTGGGGTTTCAGTCCAGAAACAATTCAATTTCAGGCCTACAGGGCTTGTCAGTTGGCCCTGCGCCTAATTCCAGTTCCCTTTGCTGCAAATTACCAAGCAGGGAAATGAATGACAGTTTTCATCATTCCTGCGTAAATGATTCCGTGCTGATTCAGGCATTTTGGACTCCAACTGCATTGCTTGTCTGAGAAGGAAGGGGGGAAAGCAGCATGAAAGTCAAATGAAAATCTCCAAAGGAGAAAAAAAATTAGATTTAGGGTTATTTTTCAGGCCTGAAAAGAAAAACCTATTGGATTTTGCTTCCCAACTTCTCTGCCTGTTACTATCCTATCTCTGCTTCTCTTAACAATGTTCAATTTTGTTTGGACTAAAGGGGATGGTTGGGTAAACATGAGCAAAAGAGGACAGGTCTCCTGTCTCTATAATAATCATGCTGAAGAAGTTTTGTTGTTGTTGTTGTTGTTGTTGTTGTTGTTGTTGTTTACACAGTCAGACAGGTGTTATTGACTGTATTGTTTTGTCCAGACATCGAGTCCTTCACAAGGACCTGGGATGGCTGAATTTTATTATCAATGTTGTTGCTGTTATTATAGATATCATCGCAGAATATAGGCTGTTCCCAGTAATGCTGCTTTTTGTAATTGGCTGATGGTGATTTATGTGGCCCCTATGGTGTTGAGGTGCTCTTCAAGTTGTTTTGGAATTGCACCTAGGGCAGCAATTACTACTGGGATTATTTTGGTCTTCTTTTGCCACAGTCTTTCAATTTCAATTTGTAGATCTTGGTATTTTGTTATTTTTTCTATTTCTTTTTCTTCTATACTGCTATCCCCTGGTATTGCTATGTCGATTATTTTGACTTGTTTTTCTTTCTTCTCGACTACAGTGATATCTGGTGTATTGTGTGGCAGATGTTTGTCTGTTTGTAGTCGGAAGTCCCATAATATTTTTACATCTTCATTTTCGACAACTTTTTCAATTTGATGGTCCCACCAATCTTTGGCTACAGGTAGCTTGTATTTTTTGCAGATGTTCCAGTGTATCATCCCTGCTCCCTAGTCATGCCTTTGTTTGTAGTCAGTCTGTGTGATTTTTTTACAACAGCTGATTAGGTGATCCACTGTTTCATCTGCTTCTTTACAAAGGCGGCACTTGCTGTTTGTTGTTGATTTTTTGACTTTTGCTCTTATTGCATTTGTTCTTAATGCCTGTTCTTGTGCAGCCAGTATTAAACCTTGTTTCTTTCTTCAAGTTGCCATTCTTAAGCCACTGCCAGGTCTTGGTGATGTTTGATTTTCCACTTATATTGTGCAAATATTGACCATGCAGTGGCTTATTTTTCCATTTTTCTGCTCGGTTCTTGACTTGCTCTTTCTTGTAGACCTGCTTAGTTTCATTGGTGTTGAATAGTTTCATGTTATTGACCATTTTAAGTGCATCTTCTTTACTGTCCTTGATATATTCTTCAAGGCCTCTTTTCTCCTTCTCTACTGTTTGATGGACTGGCAGCATTCCTCTTCCACCTGAGCTGTGAGGGAGGTATAGCCTATCTACATCACTGTGGGGGTGCAGAACATGATTAATGGTCATTATTTTCCTGGTCTTACGATCTAGCGTATTATTATTATTATTATTATTATTAGTAGTAGTAGTAGTAGTAGTAGTATTGATAAATACAGTTTCTTAGGGGGTATACCACTGAGTTCATAATGAATGAAAAATGAACCAAATTAGGTTAATCTGGTTCATTTTTCATTCATGATGAAACAAATGCTAGACATCTCTGGATGTTCATTTAGAAATAACCCTTTTTTTCTCCTAACTGGGCATCTAGGGGTCTTATCTGTAGTGATAGGCTTTTAAAAGTTAAAGAAATAATTTTTTTAAATTTAAAAAGTGGCAGAGTTCTTTTTGGTAGGTACCTGTCAGAGGCTGCCCTATTTTACGCATAATGCTTTGGGCATGGCATCATTCTGGAGCATTCTGGCATTCATCAGTTTATGGCCCACTATTTCCCCTAGAATATCCAGAATGGTGCACGTTTGGAGCATTTTGAGGAAAAAATAACAGTAGGCAGTCAACAAAAGGAACTCTGCTACCCCTTTACAATTTTTAATGCAGTTTAAAAAAGAAAAAAAGCTGGCCATAGCACCAGGCTTCAGTCAGACCTCTGTCCTCAGCCCTTCCCTCCACTATGAAAGTGAATGGAAACTATTAAAATAACACCTAGAGTGGATGTGATTTTTATGAATGAAGAACAAACCAACTCTGATTTTTAACCATTAAAAAAGTGGAAATATAGAAAAAATATATTATGCATTCCTATCGTCTTTCAGGGGTGATATAAATGCATCTGATGTTTTCTTTTCTACCCAAGTATTAAAAGCACAGGGAGCTTTGTCCTCCTCTGCACTTAGTAACCAACCAAATACTATGATAAACTTCCTAATTATAGAAACAATATGATGGTGGGTTAGATAAGTTATGGAAGTAAACAAAATTAAGATATTTAAAATCTTGCCTCTTTAGAGGAAGGGTTCTTTCATGTCCAATTATGCAAATCTATTGGTTTTATTTCTCTGGAATATATTAAAGGCATAAAACATCTAATTTAAAAATCCCTGGAAGCTATAAATCTACATGCTTCCCATGCAAATAATCCTTCACATCTACATGCTTCCCATATAGATCTATCATGTAAATATAATGTAAATTATATCTAAATATAAATTATATCATGTAGATATAAATCGACGTGCTTTCTATGCAAGTAATCCTGCAGTCTCAAAGACAGGCCCTAACCATGGGAGCAAATTCCATTGAAAGAGAGATTTACCTCTGTGTAAACATGCTTAGCGTTACTCTGCATAACAATATAAAGTAAAGTAAATATATGCCACCAGGTCCGTGTCGACTCCTGGCAAACACAGAACCCTGTGGTTGTCTTTGGTAGAATACAGGAAGGGTTTACCATTGCTTCCTCCCATGCAGTATGAGATGATGCCTTTCAGCATCTTCCTATATTGCTGCTGCCCAATATAGGTGTTTCCCATAGTCTGGGAAACATACCGTTACAATATACCCTGCAAATATTTGAGCTTTGCTTGGAAATATCACATTAGAAATGTTCAGACATTTTGGACATACTATTTACAACTGTTTTGTTTACAACCAGTATTCAAGAACATTTTTTTAAAGCACATGTTCAAATGCATCCATTTTTATTTTTCTATTAACAACAGATTTACAATTATTTTGTTTGACAATACAATGTGCCTCCTAATCCTATGTTCCTGTTACAACAGTGCTTACTACAACATGGCTATACCCGTACTACACTGGAATAATGTAGTTGCAATTCTGTGTACTTGCAATTCCATATTCTCCAAGCAGTAAAGTCAAAAACAAGAGAAATGCGACACCGTCAGCTACCCTTATCTTACAGCATCATGGCACCCCTGATTCCACCTGCCAATCACAGCACTGATCCACCACTGACATACACTGAAGCTATTCACATGTGCAACCCTTCCCAGGCGTGCACAGCCCTACCCAGGTAGGGATGCTTGTATGGACCTGCTTTCCCCCAGGGTAGCCTGGGTTTTTTACCTGGGCTTATACTGAGATAGAAGGGTGAGAGAGTGCCCTTCTACCCCAGTCTCTGGTCATAGAGTGAGTGGGTGGCAATGGGAAAATCCTGCAATGCACTGCACCCCTCACATGGTTCATTGTGGGCTTTCTAGAGGCCGGGTTGCATTTCCCTGGCCTCCAGATGGCCATGCTGCTCGCTGCCACACAGCTCATTTCAGCGGCTGAAAAGCAAGGACAGATCATCTGTGGGGAAAGTAGGTGCAATCCTGCCTCCCCCTGCCTCGCCAGCCCCACACATAGAAGTTGTGTGAATGACGTGTGTGTGTGTGTGTGTGTGTGTGTTCCAACTGTGTAAAAAGACTCCTGAATCTGAAAATGCATGCTCTTGTCCACAAAATATATCCCACAATATTTTTTTGTTTTTAAGATTGCACATGTTATTTTTCCTGGCAACAGGACAAAACTGGAATCTAATTCTTTATGGCTTATGTGTTACATTTCACATGGGGCTTACAGATTAGATAGTCACACTCACATATAAATATCTTGGAAAGATGTAACATGGCCGGCTCTGTATTGATAACTACAGGGTCTGAAAATGCCAGGACAAACTTCAGACATTGAATATACTATATAATTAGTTGCCCAATTTAAGATGGGCTAGAGCACTGGTTTCTGAAACTGGGAACACCTCAGCAGTGCCTTTCCCATTCCGCCCCCTGCTTCTTCATTACCCACCCCTCCACTGTTATAGGCCAATAGCAATGTGGAAGGAAGAAGGGGTTTAACAGAGAAGGGAGCTGGGCAAGAAGGGATGAGGGGAGGGTGGAATGGGATGCTATGAGAAGAGCTTGGAGGTGCCAAGGAGCCTGGGTGACAAATTGACCAGGGCTCCATTCCTGCTGGTGCCTCTGTGGGTCACCAAGTTTTGAGTTTTAAGCCTGCTAGATATCTTAACTTGATTACAGTGCCAAAATACTGCAGAGCTTTGACTCTGGCATGTTGCAGTGTTTTACAAACAGCAGTTCTGGAAGGAGGATATTCAAAAATCCCCTATAAAGAATGCTTTTGCCACTGTAATTTAAGAGACATCGAAGCTACAGATCATGTGCTGCTTTAATGTCAATTTTACCAGGACCTACAGCACAAATATATAATTCCTTTTATAAGTTGTCATCCAGGTTGTACCGACTCTTCTTATCTTGATTATCTTCTAGCCGACCAGACTGATTTACTATCTTATAATGTGGCTAAGTTTTGTTTGGTAGCTAGCAAGACTCACCAGGATCTCATTATGAATTCAATCTAACTGTTCCGTTTTGAAATTTAACTTGCTAATATTATATTACAACTTTTATGGTTTACTCTGTTGGGTTTCTGTGTGTATATTATTATTGTACTGCTCTGTGACTGTAATAAAGGATTTGATTTGATTTGATTTGGCCAGCTCTGTGTACTAAAAAGCCTTTCTAGGTACAAGATGAGGTCTGTGTGATACAGCAGTTCTCATATATGCAGATACTATAGGAAACCTAACATAAATCAGATGTCATTGAAATGCCATCTTTTATTGAAATTTACCTTGGACAAATTCTCCCTTGTCAAAACTCTCTCCCCTGTGCGACTGTTATAATTTGTTATTTACTGAACATTCAGCACTACACACAGTACAGAAAAATGCACAGCCGTGCTGCCAGAAGCTTTATCCTTCAGATCCACATTTCTGACTTCTATGTGATGTTTGCCAAAAGGCATCTAATCCAAATAACTACTTACTTGTGCAAATAAGTCTTAACCATGTGAACATGTCTGATGATTTATATGGAATACTTCAAATGAGTCAGAAGAAGATCAAGGACTATATTAGAAAAAGAATATTATGCCCTCAAATCTGCCTTTTGTTGATGTTTTTAATATTAATATACAACTTTTCAACAAAAACAGTCCCAAAGTTTATATAGCAAGAAGTATGAGACAATGAATTCCTGTCACTAGAACCAGGGGTCACTCCATGAAATTGATTGCCAAGAGGTGTAGGACCAACAAACGGAAGTACTTTTTCACAAAACGCGTGATCCACTTGTGGAACTCTCTGCCACAGGATGTAGTGACAGCCAACAACCTGGATGGCTTTAAGAGGAGTTTGGATAACTTCATGGAGGAGAGGTCCATTAATGGCTACTAGTCAGAGGGCTGTGGGCCACCTCCAGTCTCAAAAGGCAGGGTGGCTCTGAGAACCAGTTGCAGGGGAGTAATGGCAGGAGAGAAGACACGCCCTCAACTCCTGCCTGTGGCTTCCAGCAGCATCTGGTGGGCCCCTGTGAGAAACAGGATGCTGGACTAGGTGGGCCTTGGCCTGATCCAGCAGGGCTGTTCTTATGTCCCAAAGGGGCTTACAACTTAAAAAAAAAAAAAAAAAAGGAGAAGGACTCTGTGCTGAGCTGAATAGGGACTGTTGTAGGGATGCACATAAATTGATTTTTCGGATTTATTTGTGCCCATATCAAATCACCCCTGATTTGTTTTGTGTCTGAATCTGTCTCCTTGAATCACCCTGGATTGGATTGGGTTCAGATTTGGATTGATTTGGACCACTTATAAAGGTCCTAGGGGCACCTAATTGGGTGGTGGGTAGGTCCCCATGGATGCCACCTACCAACCAAATTTAAAGGCAGTGGGGCACCTGGTTGATTTTTAATGGTTTTTCTTTTAGTTTTTACTGAAATTGTATATTTCCACCATAGGAAATAATGGGGATTCGAAGTCACCCTATCCTAACCATTACATGGATCCCCGGCTTTCATTAAAAAAAAAAAAAAAAGCTAAGCTCTAGCCCTTGTAGAAGTGGAGTTATGGAGCAAAATGTGTGGTCACTGTTTTTCAAGTGTTTGGATTCTTTGCTGTATAATAACTCTTCCTCATAATGAATCCCTATGAGGATTCATTGCACACCTTCATTTTTTCTCTTCATTTTGACTGTCTTTGGACAGTGCCAACTGTCAACTGCCATGTGCCAACTACCCCCCCTACACACACACACACACACACACACACACACACACACACACACACCCCTACCTGCAAGGCAGTAGGGTACTCAGTGTATTTATTTTTTAAGGAATATTGAAATGTTTAGATATGTCTAATAACTTTTCCTCATAATGTAGCCCTATGAAGATTCATTATATGCCTTCATTTCTTCTGTTCATTTTGACTCTCATTGGACAGTGCCAACTGCCATGTGTCAACTACAAACACACACCCCACACACTGGGGTACTCAGTTTATTTTTTAGGAATTTTTGAAGTGTTTAGATTCTTTGGTGTCGTCATCATTTCTTCTGTTCATTTTGACCCCACTGCCTTGCAGGTGGGAGGGGGTTGTATTATACACCAACAAATCCAAACACTTGAAAAATAGTGACCGCACATTTTTCTCCATAACTCCACTTTTCCAAGGGCTAGAGCTTAGCTTTGTTTTTTAAATGAAAGAATCTGAGGGAATTAATAGGAGGAATCCAGGAATCTGAGGGAATTAATAAGAGGAATCCGAATCTTGAATCAATTTAAATCGAATCTGGCATGATTCGATTTGAACCTGAATCTAGCCAATGGACCACAGCGGTGATTTGTTCTGTCTCCAAATCACCCAGATCAGCTAGATTCTGGTACATATTCCCAAATCGATTTGCACATCC
The DNA here is from genome assembly GCF_027244095.1 of Hemicordylus capensis. Lineage (NCBI taxonomy): Eukaryota > Metazoa > Chordata > Lepidosauria > Squamata > Cordylidae > Hemicordylus > Hemicordylus capensis. The sequence goes on from NC_069660.1 coordinate 62,897,869, forward strand.
CTAAACAGTTTCTCTCCCCTGCTATATAAAAGAGAGCAAGAGCCACCAATATCTCTTTGCCAAATTAGCAGGGGTTGTGGACATGTAGAGCTCTAACTTCAATGTTAGAGGGAACAGGGAAGATCTTGGGCTGGCAGTGACTGTGTTTCTGCTTCTGCCCTACCTTTCTTCAGGTGTGTTCCATCTATGGGGCTGACTCTGCTGCTTTAAAGCTCAGGCTGGGCCAGGGGCGTGAGCCTCTTGGCGTGAGCCGAAGGGCGAGAGCACAAGGGCTCTTGTCCTTGTGGCTCTCAGCCGTGGGGTGAGCTGCCTGGGGCCCTGAAGATCTTTTCCTTCTGCCCTGAAGATCTGTCTTCCCACAATCAAGAAGCTAGCAGGAGATCACGCAAGTCTGGTCTTGGTTTTTTATTAAGCCAAGAAGCCGTGGTGGTTTATTCTGGGGAGATGTGCCTGGGGGAGCGAAAAAGTGGGTCTGGAGTGGGGGCGGCAATATCACGGGTAGCGGGCAGAGGGAGGTATGGCGGTGGGAGTTCGGCAGGCCGTTACAGGGGAAATCGGTCCAGGCAATTGAGGCCTGTTCCTTTTTCTGGCCCTTCTCCCAACCCTCTGACCCTAGGGAGCTCTGGGAACACTCCTTCGAGGATTAGGGTGCTGCTGCTGAATGCCAGGTCAGTTAACACAAAAACATCTCTTATCCACGATCTGATTGTGGATGAGCGTGCTGACCTGGTATGCGTGACGGAGACCTGGTTGGATCCGCTGGGCGGGGTTGGTCTCTCTCAGCTTTATCCTCCAGGTTTCCAGATCATGCAGCAGCCCCGCCTCGAGGGTCGGGGAGGAGGCGTTGCGGTCATCTTTCGAGAGACTCTCCCCGTTTCCAGGTGCCCGGTCAGGCAATCTCAGAATTTTGAGTGTTTGTCCTTGAGGGTGGGCCTCCGAGATAGGCTGGGGATTCTGCTGGTGTACCGACCACCCCGCTGCACTCCAGTCTCCCTACCTGAGCTGGCGGGGGTGGTCTCGGAGGTGGCCTTGGGTTCCCCCAGGCTTATTGTTTTGGGGGATTTCAATGTCCACGCTGAGGCCCCCCTAGTGGGTGCGGCTCAGGATTTCATGGCCTCCATGGCAACCATGGGCCTGTCTCAATTGGTATCAGGCCCTACCCACGTGGCGGGACACACTCTGGATCTGGTTTTTGCCGACCGGGAAATAAATGATCTGGAGGTGGGGGAATTTGAGACCACTCCCTTGTCATGGACAGATCATCACCTGGTGGGGTTTAGTTTGACTGCTCCGTCTACCCTCTGCAGGGGTGGTGGGCCGATTAAGATGGTCCGCCCCCGGAGGCTTATGGATCCGCTTGGATTTCAGACGGCCCTCGGGGAGTTTCCAGTGTCCAGAGCTGGTGACCCTGTCGAGGCCTTGGTTGATCTCTGGAATGGAGAGATGGCCCGGGCTGTTGACACGGTTGCCCCCAAGCGCCCTCTCCGGCTTGGTGGAGCCCGTTCGGCTCCTTGGTTTTCCTCGGAGCTTAGGGTGATGAAGCAACTCGGGCAACGGCTGGAGCGACGCTGGAGGAAGAGTCGTCACGAATCCAACCGAACACGGGCTAGAGCCCATTTTAGGGACTATGCCGTGGCGGTGGGGGCGGCGAAGAAATGCTTTTTCTCCGCCTTCATTGCGTCTGCTCAGTGCAGACAAACAGAGCTGTTTCGTGTGGTGAAAACCTTGCTCCACACATTCCCCCAGACAATGGGGGAGGAGCCATCTACAGCTCTTTGTGATCGGTTTGCCTCTCGCTTTGCAGATAAAGTCGCTTGCATCCGTGCTGACCTGGACTCCAGAGTTTTGGCAGTTCTGGCAGACGTGCCTTTGGTACCATCTGGTCCCGTTGTGTTGGATTCTTTTCAGTTGCTGCGGATGTGGATGTGGACAAGATCCTGGGCAGTGTGCGGGCGACTTCATGCGCTCTTGACCCTTGCCCTTCATGGCTAATAAAAGCTGCCAGGGAGGGGACAGGTAGATGGCTGGAGGTGATCATTAATGCTTCATTAAGGGAGGGCAGGATGCCATCGTGCCTTAAGGAGGCGGTGGTAAGACCTCTATTAAAAAAGCCCTCCCTTGATCCCTCCAACCTGGACAACTATAGACCTGTGTCTAACCTCCCCTTTTTGGGCAAGGTGATGGAGCGTGTGGTGGCGTCCCAGCTGCAGAGGGTCTTGGATGATACGGATTACCTGGACCCTTTTCAATCTGGCTTCCGCCCCGGGTATGGGACTGAGACTGGCTTGGTCGCCCTAGTGGATGACCTACGCCGGGAACTAGACAGGGGGAGTGCGTCCCTGTTGGTTCTGCTGGACCTCTCGGCGGCGTTCGATACCATCGACCATGGTATCCTTCTGGGCCGCCTCTCGAGTATGGGAATCGGAGGCACTGCGTTGCAGTGGTTTCGGTCCTTTCTTGAGGGGAGGGTTCAGAAGGTGGTGCTGGGGGACTACTGCTCGGCCCCGTGGCCGTTGGCCTGTGGGGTCCCTCAGGGATCGGTCTTGTCCCCCATGCTGTTTAACATCTACATGAAGCCGCTGGGAGAGGTCATCCGGAGATTTGGACTGAGTTGTCAGCAATATGCGGATGACACTCAACTCTATCTCTCCTTGTCATCTGATCCTAGGGAGGCAGTGGATGTCCTGAATCGGGGGCTGGAGGCCGTGATGGGTTGGATGTGGGCTAACAAACTGAAATTGAATCCGGATAAGACGGAGGTACTGTTGGTCAGTAGGAGAGCCAATCGGGATGAGGAGATTTTACCGGTTCTGGATGGGGTTGCACTCCCCTTGAAGGAGCAAGTACGCAGCTTGGGGGTACTACTGGACCCGGCTCTGCTTTTGGAAGCTCAGGTGGAGGCGGTGGCCAGGGGTGCCTTTGCACGGCTTTGGCTGGTGCGCCAGCTGCGTCCCTTTCTCGAGAAGGCAGATCTGGCCACGGTTACCCACGCCTTAGTCACGTCGCGGCTGGATTACTGTAACGCGCTCTACGTGGGGCTGCCCTTGAAGAATATCCGGAAACTGCAGCTAGTGCAAAACGCGGCAGCGAGGGTTTTATCCGGAGCTGCCCGTTGGGAACATATCACCCCCATTTTGAAAGAGCTGCACTGGCTGCCGGTTCGTTTCCGGGTCCAATTCAAGGTGCTGGTTTTGACCTTTAAAGCCCTAAACGGTTTGGGCCCGGGGTATCTGAGGGACCGCCTGCTCCCAAGGGTTGCTGCCCGCTTGACAAGGACATCTGAGGGGGCCCTGCTCCGGGTGCCGACAATGAGGGAGGCCCGGCTGTCGTGCACTCGGGACAGGGCCTTCTCTGTTGCTGCCCCCAGACTCTGGAATGCTCTCCCAGTGGCCATTCATTCCTCGGACTCCATCACGGCTTTTAGAAAGCTTTTAAAGACTTGGCTTTTTACCCAGGCTTTTACATGATCGTTTTCTACTGCAGCTTCTTTGTGTTTTTATTTGTTGTATTTGTTGTATTGTTTTTATGCCTGTTTTTATGTTTTTATATTTTTAACATGATGTTTTTATTGTCTTTTTATTGTATGTTTTTAACTTTTGTAAACCGCCTTGGGGTTATCTTTTTAACGAAAGGCGGTATATAAATGCAAAAATAAATAAATAAATAAATGTTATTATTCATATGACCCCCCTCCCCCAAATAAACAACTCATGATACTGTATATTATCAGAAAAGCAGCAGCTCCGAAAAAAGAGTATTGGGATTGTTCATAGAAAGGGAAAGGTCTTCAGGATGTGGGAGCCTAGGTCATCCATTCCATCCTTGAATCTTGGCTTTTCAGCCCTTCTTTTCTGCTTTTCTTTTTCTCAGTTTGCCTCTGCCTCCTTCCTTTAGCTCTCCTGATTCTGTGGTCCTTTAGATTCCTGCATCTCAGAAGGAACCTTTTCCCACTTAACTTTCTGGTAGGGTTGTGCGTTGTTGTTGTTGTTTTCTGTTTTGTTTTTGGCCCGAATCCAAAACACCCCCATTTTGTTCTTTGTTCGAAATCAGCCAATCCGAAACACTCCAATTTTGTTCTTTGTTCAAAATTGCAAAATCCGAATCCAAAATGTTTTGGATTTTTAAAAATGGCCCTGGGGAAAAACTAGTGGATGGGGGTGGTAGTGCTCAATGGGTGGAAACTACCACCCAAATTTCAGAGGAATTGGGCAAAGGGGTGGTTTTTGGTGAATTTGTTAAGTATAGGATTTTTCCCATAGGGAAGAATGGAGGTTTCAGCAAAAGTATAGCTTCATGTTGGGGGGAAAGGGGTGGCCCAGAGCAGAGTAGGGTGGGTGGTAGTGCCCAGTGGGGGCAAGGAAGCTGCCAGAATTATTTCAAAGGAATTGGGCAGAGGGCTGATTTTTAAAGATGTAATGGAGTTTGTGCGTCTGTAAAGTTCTTCCCCATAGGGAATGATGGACCTCCATAATTCCTGCCCCATAAGTGCACTTGGGGGACACCAGGGTGGCCCAGAGCAAGTGGTGGTGTAGAGCACATAGGGTGCCAACCACCCCCATGGGTTGCTAACCCATGGGGTACTGGGTTCTGTTGTCTCTGAGATGTTTTGAGTGTAGATTCAGATTCTCTGGTAGCATATGAGCGTGGATTCATGGTTTGTCATTGAAAATCTCATATGCTACCAGAGAATCTACACTCAGAACACCTCAGAAACAACAGAATTCAGCACCCCATGGGTTAGCAACCAGTCTTTAAGGAAAAACAATTAGCACATTTTTAAAATTTTTCTCTTTTTACAAGAGTCCACAAATACAATCCCCATGGTCACCATGGCAACTAAGAATTTACTGCTGCCAATCAGAATTGTGCAGTCTCCAGTCATGCTAGTTTGGCCTCCTGTTGTGTGTTTTTTAACACAAGAGTTTAAAAAATCAGGTGGCCAAACTACCATGACTGGAAACCTTAAGTAGATTGCCACACCAACCTCTGCAGCTCCTGCTATGTCCCTTGCAGTCCCCTGATTGACAGAAAGTGAGTGAGTGAGAGAGAGAGAGAGAGATCTGGCAGTGGCATTTTTAAAAGTCCTTTTCCCTTACCTCCATCAGCTTTAGTTCCCAACCCACACATGCCTTTGCTTGCTGCCTGGAGTGGATACATGAAGGGATCCTCCAGTCCCTTCCCTTCACACCCACCCCTGCTTTTTCCTCCCAGCACATGCCCTCTGTAGCAGAGTGCACTTGTATTTGGCCTCTCTCTCTCACCCAGTGCTTCCCACTTCAGAAAAAAAAGGGGGACACACAGACATTTTGCATCAATCCCCTCTTGCTTTCCAAGCTACTGTAGGGAGTATGGGCAGACCCAGTTTAGAATGGAAAATATTTGCTGATATTCTGACTAATGCTGCTTGTGCTCAACAACAGCCTGTGTGCAGCACTAGCCCCCACACTTCCACAGCATGGACATTCTTGCAGAGGCACGCTTACCCCGAGACCTTGGGGCCCTGGCCAGTGGCCTCCTGAGTCCGGTGGGGCCTCCAAATGTCCTGGGCTTGCAACTCTCATACTCCCACTGCTCAGACACACTCACTGCGCAGGGACACTTGGACGGCCCCACCAGCTGTTCTGCCTCTGCTACCACCACCACCACCATGAGGGAGGCAGAGGCCTGTTCGGCTCAACCACCACCACCACCCCCGGCCGCACACATGGCGGTGGCAAAAATGGAAAGGAGCGATGGGGCTGTGGCAGGCATGGGAAGTAGCAGGACAAAAATGGTGAGTGGTGCAGCCCCCCAGGACGGAGACCCCCCAGGACAGAGGTTTTATTTTTAAAAAAATTAAGGGGGGTCTTGTGTTGGGGGGACTCATGGCTGTGGGGGGGCCTTGGAGCCCTTGAGGTCCGGGCGCCAAAATTACCTAGGTGTGCCCTGGCATTCTTGCACAAGTGCAAGACGATTTTGGTTGCTGTCTCCTCACACCAAAAACACCCTGTTATAGCGGAAACATGTCCTTGAGCTTTATGGACATGATTCTGCAATAACAGCAAGCTTCTGGAGCATGGAAGAGTGCTGAAAATAATTGTGCTCTTCTGCAAGAGCACCCACACTTTCAAAGTGCAGGGCTTAGTGCTGTGTGCACAGTGGCGGAGCAAGGACACTAGCAGCCCCTGTCCAGCTCGGGGCCCCAGCCAATTCCCCTGCATTTGACATCAGACACACCTGCATCTGACGTGGGGGCATAACCACATTAGCAAACCGGGTGCGGCACCATTTTTGAAAGGCTGCAGCCAGCGCTGGATTCCCAGCCTGGCCATGAACATGTCTCCCTACTTTTGTAAGCAGGGAGAGGTGCTCCCAGCTGCACTGCAAATGTAGCACCAGCCAAAATTTACTTGCAAACAGGGCATGCAGCCAGCAATAGAGCATCTGTTTGCATGCAGAAGGTCCCAGGTTCATTCCCTGGCATCTCCAGGGCATTTTCTGGACTATGAGATTTGCAATGGTTAAAGTGCTACAAAGTGCAGTGGAATTAGGCAGCAGTTTTAAACCACTAGCAAAGCAGCTTTGATGCAGTTTTCTATGCAACATGACAGGGTCTTGGCTGTCCATATTGCCTGCCACTGCAGTGGATTTTCCCAGCAGGAGGTGTCCATATTCAACCTGGATCGCATTCACTGCCCCCTCCTCCTTCTGCATTTCCAGCCAATAGGGTTGTGGAAAGGCTACCATGGGGAACCACTGGCGCGATTATCTCTTTAAAAAAAAAATTCTCGGAGCTTTTGTGCAAAGGTGCAACCAGTTTCTCCCTTGCGCAAGCAGAAGCACCGAACACATGGGGTGTGAGACCAACGGCATGAAAAGACAAAGACAAAAGAGGAAATAAAACGGAGCAGAAATAAAGTAGATATCTTTTTAAAATAAAATAAAAATTGGCTTTACATATCAGATTCCAGAGACAAATGTGACCAAAACCCAGGGCCAAAGGCAGAAATGAAAAAACTAGAGGCGACAATATATTAAGAAAAATATATTGTGTGGCTTTACATAGCAACAAATCCTTGATCTGTCAAATGAGCCAGCAAATCCACAGCATGAATGTGTAAAAAAAGAAGAAGTCTTAATCAAAAACATGAGTGATGGAAATCAAAAGCTGAAAGCAGATGAGAAATGAGTTGCACCATTGCAGCACTGTGGGTTGCACCCTTGCACAAGAACTTGCGTTGAATTTTGTTTTTTTTTTTTTTAAATTAACATGAGCGGCAACATTATTTCAGGAAAGGGGCTGTAAAAAATGGAAAATCCAAGTGAACCATTCAGACCACACTGCGCTGCAACTCATCATGGGGCAAGCCTCCGTACAACAGGAAAACACAGCACTTTCCTGCCACCGTTTTACAATGTTCTAGGGCCAAAACACATTAATAAAACCCAAATAAGGCATCAGAAATATAGATGGCACCCTGGTAACCGCAGTGACTGCAATGTCACAACATGAGAAATGCGGAGGGGAGTTTAACGGACACGTTGCAAAAAGGTTGCAGCATGTAATCTGGAAAACGCCTTGGTAGGGTTGGGAGAAACTCCTGTCTGAATCCTTGGAGAAGCTGCAGCCAGTCAGTGTGGATCAGGGATTCCAAACTAGTGGTACTCCAGATATTGCTGAACTATAATTCCCACAATCCTGCAGACAATTCTTTGTGGCAGGGGATTATGGGAGCTGTAGTTCAGAAACATCTGGAGTACCACTGGTTGGGAACCCCTGGTGTAGACAACAATGAGCTAAGATAGTTTGACTCGGTATAAGGCAGCTTCATATGTTCCTAACAGGAAAAATCACATTCACATACTGAACTATATATTCACCATTCTCATAGCCTCACAGCACTTCAAAGCCATTAATGTACTGTACTGAATGAGTTGCCAAAAGGGTTAACCTGGTAACATTTATTAGCAAGATTCTAGCTGGCACAACAGAAGACCCTGAATCTGAGATTTATTTAGTGACATTGGGAGAAAAATTACATGAAGTGGTTGTTAAGTTTTGAAAAGATGGAAGGCATAATCCACTTGAGGATTTAGCAAGCCTTTAGTGACTTAGTGTTAAAACTGCCTGCCAAGATGACCTTTGGCAGATCATTTCACTTCTCTGGGACCTAGCTTAGCCTCTGTACTATGAAAATAATTATTTGCTCTCAGATCCTTCATAGATGGGACTGCAAATGCACCCAGTGCTACATATACTCAAACGACAGGCATCAGCCTATTGGATATCAGCTTTGCAGACTAGCTCTACAGTTTACACATCTCAATCCCACTCCAAAATATTGTAGGAGCATTCATGATGAACTCTATCACCCCATCTTGCCTTGATTTACCCACTGGGATTATCCATACAGTATATGATACTTTTAAAGACCTTTTTGACACTCCCCTCACCATCACACTTTGTTCCACTTTAACCATAAATATTAATTCCAATCCTCTCCTCCGTTTAAGCATGAATGAATCTGGCTTAAAGTAGTCACTTGTAAAGGAACTATATCTAAAACAGCTATTTTCTGAAATAGCAACTGCAGGGGCAATCGCAGCTTTGGAGGAATTTTCAGCAGGAAAACAGTATGGGGGAAAGGGTTAAACCCTCTCCCCACCCCCCCACCCCACAAATGAGCCAGGCACGTGTTCTTAGTTTAAAAATGGAGGATGAGAATCCCAAGCATGGCACTTTCCAGACTGGACCTACAACAGGGTCAGGACATATCTCGGAAGTGTGCTCCCACACCTCCTGCGTCGTGACACCGCAGTTCCTATGTGGACAGCAGGGTACTGTTCACATTTCCGATGCCCTGTTTCAAATTTAATCACTACGATATAGAGCTAGGACGTTGTATATCTGGTGTGAAAAAGTTGCTGTTTTTTCAGGTTGTTAGTTGCTGTGAGGCTGCTCCCCCTGCTGTTTATGTTTTGCAACTTGCCCAACTTGCCTGAATGGAGGCATTTTGCTGCTGATGAGCAGCTAGTCTGGAAAGCACCCATGAGATTCAATAATGACTTTAAGGTCATGTCCTCCCCTAAGACTGGAGAGGATTGGTGTGTTTTACAGTACCATCCCAGAGGTATCCCTGGGAGAGACAATAAGCCCTGAGCACCAACAGTTCACTGGTTTTGTACTTTTCTCGAAGCACAGACAGTTTTGCATAAGAGCACAAATACCTTTCCTAGTCTGTCTGTATTCCGTAACTGCTCTGTTAATGCAGAAACATGTCACTGAGGGTCAAGCAACATGTTTCTGCTCTGAGCAGTTCCAGGATATTGGAACAGGCGAACTCCATGAAGTATTTGTGCAGTGCACCCATGCTTGGAATGGTGCACCCATGCCTTGCACTATTCCAGAGCGTGGAACAGTGTAAGAGCTAGTACTGTTAGTGTGGCAGCAGATGTTAGGCGTGTCCATAGTAGACTGCTCTGGATGTTGGGGATGGTTTTCTACAGAAAATGTGTTGATCTGGTTTTCTTGGCAAACCTTCTTTTGTCTTTATTTTCAAACTCAGAAACAGTGTGCCAAATAGTAATGTAAAAGATCTCCTAATGTAAAAAGAAACATGTTTATGCTCATACTGTAGATGGAGCATTTCAGCAGTTTGTTCCCTTGTGACTTTCCCAACCACAGACTTCACTTCATTGTCTGTTGGATGTGCTATAATATATGCATTCATATTTTGTGATGAATTGAATTACTCTTTTAAGTCTTAAGGGCAGAGGCTGGGAAGGTTAGGATGGACTAAACACATTTTCAAAAAGGCATAATAAGCCTTTGGGGAGTAAGATATACCACAGATGACCTGCAGCCACTGAGACCAACTCTTTGTGCATCCTTGCAGTCCTCATTAGAAGCACATACACATGTGGATAAATTTGTTGGTACCCTTACAGCTAATTGAAAAAGTGGTGTTTTGCCTCCTGGAAAGTTTCTGTGACAACAGTTGCAAATATTATTAAGAAGTTCACAGTCCATGGGACTGTACCCAACCTCCCTGGACATGGCTGCAAGAGGAAAATCAACCCCAGAATAGGCAGAAGGATAGTGAGAATGGTAGACAAAAAGCCAAGGACAACTTCCAAAGAGATACAAGCTGAACTCCAAGGTCAAGGTCCATCAGTATCTGATCGCACCATCCATCGCTTTTTGAGTGACAGTGAACTCAATGGAAGAAGACCCAGGAGTAGGGATGTGCAAACCGGTTTGAATTAGAACCAGTTCAAATTCGAACAGGGGTGGTTCGAAGGTTCAAATTCGAACCGAACCAGCCAACAGGTTCAAGCTGCAGGTTCGAATTTGAACCGAACCAGGGGGTGGTTCGATTTGAACTGGCTTGAACTGGTTCAAACAGGTCTGGACCTCCATAAGTGGGTGGAGTGGTAGCTGGCACCCATGGCTACCTACCACCCAAACCCCAAAGCAATCGGACACTAATACGATTTTTAATGAATTTTTGAAATTTATTTTTTTCTCCTGGAGTATAATGGGACCCGAACCAACCCATATCCCCTATTGTGGAGCACCTAGGGGCACAAAAATGGGGTGGGTGATAGACAGGGTTGCCTACCACCCACAAAACCCCAAGGCAATTGGACACTGCTCTGATTATTGGTGAATTGTTAAAGTATTTTTGAATTCCTCATAGGGAATAATGAGGATTGCAGCAAATGTATAGCTTCATGTCGGGGGGAAAGGGGTGTCCTAGAGTGGAGTGTGGTGGGTGGTAGTTCCTAGGGTGCGCAAGGAAGCTATCAGAATTATTTGAAAGGAATTGGGCAAAGGGCTGGTTTTTAAGTGATTTTTGAAGTTTATGCGTCTTTAAGGTTTTTCTCCATAAAGAAGCATGGAGGTGTCAGCAAATGTATAGCTTCACGTTGGGGGCAAAGGAGTGGCCTAGAGCAGAGTGTGGTGGGTGGTAGTGCCCAAGTGGGGCAAGGAAGCTATCATAATTATTTGAAAGGAATTGAGCAAAGGGCTGATTTTTAAGTGATTTTTGAAGTTTATGTGTCTTTAAGGTTAGCAAATGAGAGTGGATTCATGGTTTGTCATTGAAAATCTAATATGCTACCAAAAAATCTACACTCAGAACACTTCAGAAACAACAAAACCCGGAAACAACAAAACCCAGGGGGTGGTTGGCACCCTCTTTGCACTAGACCACCACTCACTCTGGGCCACCCCAGCACCCCACAAGTGGCTTTAAGGTTTTTCTCCATAGGGAAGAATGGAGGTTTCAGCAGCCCCATAACTGCACTTGGGGGGTGCTGGGGTGGCCCAGAGCAAGGGTGCCAACCACCCCCATGGGTTGCTAACCCATGGGGTACTGGGTTTTGTTGTTTCTGAAGTGGTCTGAGTGTAGATACTTTGGTAGCATATAAGATTTTTAATGAACAACCATGAATCCACTCTCATTGCTCACCTTAACGACACATAAACTTCAAAAATAACTTAAAAATCAGCCCTTTGTCCAATTCCTTTCAAATAATTCTGGTAGCTTCCTGGCCCCCCCTTGGGCACTACTACCCACCACACTCTGCTCTTGGACACCCCTTTCCCCCTGACATGAAGCTATACATTTGCTGACACCTCCATGCTTTTTAATGGAGAAAAACCTTAAAGTTGCGTAAACTTCAAAAATCACTTTAAAATCAGCCTTTTGCCCAATTCCTTTCAAATAATTCTGATAGCTTCCTTGCCCACCTTGGGAACTACTACCCACCACACTCCACTCTAGGACACCCCTTTCCCCCGACGTGAAGCTATACATTTGCTGCAATCCTCATTATTCTCTATGAGGAATCCCAAAATACTTTTAAAATTCACCAATAATCAGAGGAGTGTCTGATGGCCTTGGAACTTTGTGGGTGTAGGAACCCCTGGGTGTCTACCACCCACCCCACTTTTGTGCCCCTAGGTGCTCCACAATAGGGGATATGGGCTGGTTTGGTTCCCATTATACCCTATGAGAAAAATAATTAAAAATATTTCAAATATTCATAAAAAATCATAAGGGTGTCCGATTGCTTCAGGGTTTGCATGGTTGTTGGCACCCATGGGTGCTCCACAATAGGGAATAATGTTCTGGTTCAAGTCCCATTATACCCTATGAGGAAAAAATAAAAATAAATTTCAAAAATTCAGAAAAAATTGTACGAGTGTCTTATTGCTTTGGGGTTTGGGTGGCAGATACCCCTGGGTGCCAGCTACCACCCTACCAATTTTTGGATGTCTGAACTGGTCCAAATTGGTTCAAAGTGGTTCGAAACAGTTTGAATTCTAACCAAACCGGGGGGAGGTTTGATCAAAACAAAAACCGAACCACCCCCTCCTGGTTCGAACCTGTTTCGAATTCGAACCAAACTGGGCAAACCAGTTTTGTGCACATCCCTACCCAGGAGCACTTCACTGTTGAAAGAAAAATACAAAAAAGCTAGAATGGAATTTGCTAAAATGCATATTGACAAGCCACAATGCTTCTGGAAGAATGCCCTTCAGACAAATGAGACAAAACTGGAGCTTTTTGGCAAGTCACATCAGCTCTATGTCCACAGACAAAAAAATGAAGCTATGAAGGAAAAAACACCATACCTATTGTGAAACATGGAGGAGGCTCGGTTATGTTTTGGGGCTGCTTTGCTGTGTCTGGCACAGGGTGCCTTGAGTCTGTGCAGGGAACAATGAACTCTCAAGACTATCAAGACATTCTGGAGCGAAATGTACTGCGCAGTGCCAGAAAGCTCTGTCTCAGTCACAGGTCATGGATCCTCCAACAGGATAATGACCCAAAACACACAGCTAAAAGCACCCAAGAATGTCTAAGAACAAAACATTGGACTATTCTGAAGTGGCGTTCTATGAGCCCTGATTTGAATCCTATCAAGCATCTATGGAAAGAACTGAAACATGCAGTCTGGAGAAGGCACTCTTCAAACCTGACACAGCTGGAGCAGTTTGCTCAGGAAGAGTGGGCCAAACTACCCATTGACAGGTGCAGAAGTCTCACTGAAAGCTACAGGAATCGCTTGCTTGCAGTGATTGCCTCTAAAGGTTGTGCAACAAAATATTAGGTTAAGGGACCCATCATTTTGTCCATGTCATTTTCATTTCAGTCAGAATCTGAGTACCCACATCCCCATGCACACACAGCTGCTTCGAAATAGATAAGTCAGGAGATACAATCATGGGATCTCTGTTTGTTCTGGTTGTCACTTGCTCTTTCCAATATGGAGCCTCCTTCCCATCCTCTCTTTCCCTCTCCCTCTCCCTCTCCCGTTCCTCATCACCTTTGCCTGTTTTCAAGGAACAGCCCCCTATTTAGGATTAAAATGAAGAAAAGCAGAATTATATAAATATATTAAATAAATACATTACAGTATATTCTAATAAAGTATGGTTAATGTTCTAACACATGTAATATGTCATTTTATTAAGGTCTTACAATTTGTTCATTATTTTGGAGCTCTTCAGGTGGCAAGCCTCCCTCCCTCCCTCCATTCACAAGTAGCATGGAATCATCCCCCACCCCACCCCCACACACACACTCTCCTGTATGCATTCAGACATCCAAGAGAGTGTCCTCTCTGCAGTCAGCGAGATTGCAGAGATGCAGGGGAGCTGACTGTGCCGGCATCAGGGGCGTAGCAAGGTTGGAGGGGGCCCAGAGACAAGATTTTAAAATGGGTCCCACGCTGATATACACACACAAACACACTTCAAAATATATCGTGCACTCACACCCACATCCCCATTATGAATACGGTGAATATCTAGTTCAAATTGAATCTAGTTTTTTTACTCTCTGCTCCTGCCGTTCTCCAAGAGACTCAGCATAATTCATAGTGGGTGCAACATGGGCGGGTGGGGAGTCATGTGATGTGCCTCTGGGGGGGCCCTCGAGGCAGTGGGGCCCCAAGACGACTGCCTCCCCTTGCCTAATGGTAGGTACGCCCCTGGCCAGCTTCCTTTTTTACAGGACATCTCACACAGCCAATCAGAGAGGGACAGAGAAAGGAGCTTCCTCCCTCAACTCCAGTTTGGTCAAATGCATCCTTCAATGCTACACTCAGATGAAAAGGAGTCTCCCTCGACCCTCAGTTTGGAGCAGCTAAACCTCACTCCAAACTGAGGGTTGAAATTGGAGCCTCGTCAGCGCAACCTCTGGTCACACTGCCGGCAGAACTGGACTTGGCTGGGTTTGGACATAAAAGTAAGGAAACCACGGGTCCTTCCAACTCACATCCCCCATTACATATGAATGTGGTCTATCTCTCCCTTCCTCCCTCTCTCTCCAAATTCAGACTGATCACAAAACCAAGGATGGGCAAACCCGTGGTTTCAAATGTAACTGTAAATCACACCACAGACATTCATCCAACCACAGCCTGCCCACCTCCTGTTCCAGGAGAGGGGAGCCTCTCCCTGCTGCTTAGCCACTGAGGCCAATGCCAGCAAGCTCCATGGCCAGATGGTGGGCAAAGCATCAGCATACCAATGGAGCTGCCACGACTGGCAATGATCCCAAAGGGGGCACGCTGAGTGTGATTGGGCAATTTCAGAGTGTTCTGCCTGCCCTTGGCATGAAAAGGGCATTTAGATTCCTGTAAATGCCATGCCATGCCAGTGCTGCTTCTTACAGTGATGTTACTGCCGCCACCCCACAAAGAGCCTTGCACCAGAGAGTCCTGCACAAGCATGATTTTTTTTGTGGGGGGTTGCTGGGGGAACTATTTCCCTGTTAAGAAAAAAAGGGAAGATGAAGACTTCCTAGGAGGGTGTATGTATATGAGGAAGGGGAAGGGATCCTGGGGCATCTGTCCCTTTCGGATTTAGGATGGTGTTGTGAGGGATCACCCCGTCAACGCAGACCAAACCAAACTCCTACTCCACTGGCAGCTTGTGGAGGGCGAGTCTACTTGGGAGGACCATGCAGCTGAAACCTCTAGGTCTCCCTTCAGACTGCATGCTCATGAGTTGAGCTAACCTAACAAAGGGGGCCCCACTTGTGTGTAGCCCCTAACTTTCCATGGTAAAAAATAGAACAGAATCGCTACACACACACCCCTTCCCTTGTGCACACCCAAAAGAGATATTGATACTCTATGTGTGAGCCTGGCCGCTTGCACAGTCAGGAGAAACATCAGGTGTGTGGACAAATCTTTAAACCCATTCAGAATTCCCAGATTCAGTCTGGTGTTGCACCATATGCAGATCTGCTGGCACAGGGAATTGCGGGAGAGGGGCACCTGGATTTTCAGTGACCCCAGGAGACTGGGGTTGACATTTGGGCATACAAGCAAGAGTGCACATGTCCACATGGGCTGATAAGCTGGCAGGGAGCATGCTTTGACAGCTACTTGGTGGCAGTTGCCAAGACAGGGAGAGCAATCGCTGGGGTAACCATCCCCGTGGTTTTCCTCCATAGAGCAACCTGGCTCAATATAGAGCCTCAATGGTCTAGCACTCTCATGAGAGAGCAATCTGTGGGAGAAGGGGATGTTTTGTCATCCGACATTATTAGAGATTTTGCTCAGCAATTCTCTTCCCTCCCCTCTGATGGTTCTTTTCATGAGTTGTTAGCGGGTGTCACTCTCCTGAGCGTGCACAGTACAACTTGGGTCAGCAATCATCATCATCATCACACATGTCAAATTATTCCTTTGACTAGAGTAATGCTGACCCTGGTGACCAGCCCTTCTCACGAGGAAGCCTAGGGACAGCAAACCCTCAAAGGAGAAGGGGCTGGGCCCCCGTTCCCCAACTTTTCTGTGAAAAAATAGAACTTGGCTGCTCGATAATCCCTGCTCGAGAATCCCTGCTTTTTAACCCCACCCCAGGCACACACACCCAGCCATTTGTTCCCCTCCCAGTGCTGTGATGGGGTGCCCTGCTTCTGTTGCCACCTGGAGTGTTTGTGCTTGTGAACATACATCATTCTCACTTCCTTCTCAGGGAGCAAAGCTCTTCATGCCCATCCTGTCTTCTGGTCCCCTTTCCCTCCTGCTTGCCAGGTGAGGGAAGCAAGGGTCAGAGTGGGAAGAGGGAATGCCCCTGTGTGCATGCTGCTTGAGAAGAAGTCTGGGGTGGGATGTGGCAGCATCCTTGTTGCTGGTCAACTCCATAGCTGAGTAGATGACAGGAGGGGCAGGGCTGATGTTCAGAGAGGGCCAGCAAGAAGCACCACAGGCATAGAGCAGGTATGATCCCAGGTGCATCTGCACTGAGGCCTCTATTACTGCAGTTTAAAGTTCTGCAGTTATGGCAGCGGGATTGGATGATTCCATAATGCGGGATCAGATGTAACGCTTCAACAGCCAAGCCAGAGGTCTCAGTGGCAAACCTTTGTGCAAACTGAAGGTTCAGTTTGGAGTTTGGCGAGGCAAAATGCAAGTTGCTTTTGCTGCGAAACCACAGTTTCACTCATTCAGACATACTGGATTTCCAACCTCTGCCCCCTTTAACTCCAGTTTCATGCTACATCTGAATTCAGCCTCTCTCTCTCTCTGTCAATCTCTCTCTCACCCCGCTACTTTGTGAGGCCAAAGTTGCTGAGGATTGTACAGGTATATGTAGCTTCATTCCAGAAAAGCTTTGATATGAAATTAATTTCAAAAGGAGTTTTGTCTTCACAGCTACCAATTTGTGCTTCTCTTCCTGCTCTTGATGAGTAAATGTCATAAAGTTTATTCCCATGATTTCTTACATTATTATTGCCCTTTCTCGGCTTTCCCCTGGGGCATTCACAGTAATGTCAAAGTATCAAACCTATTTGTGTTGAAACTGCACTGTAAAATAAAAGTGCTAGATTAGGCCCTGAAGCATAACACTGCTTATTTTATCATTTGCCCAGGGATTTTGAATTTCAGTCTGCTGTTACCATCTTGAAAACCCTGCTGAGCGGATTATTTTTCCCATATTCCATATTTGTAAGCATTTTCATTGTGATGTTTTTCTTAAGTGCCTGGATTTTGAAGTGCACTTTGCAGAAAAAGGACAAAGGGAAAGTGCATCAGTAATGCCAGTAAATGCATCTACATATCAATTACCAGGTAGCTTTTTTAGGTTCCTGTTTATCTTGACCTGCTGAAGTTGCCCTTCATCTGTCCTCATTCAAAAGAGCAAAAGATCCAATACAGGGTACAGACTAGAGGACATTCCACATGGCAATAAAACACATGCTATTCAAAGCTTTCACCCAAGTTTTTAATGTGATCTTGCAGTACACATGCTGCTGCAGGCTTCTGTACTACTTCCTAACATGATCTTACCCTCTGTACACACACCCCAAGATCATGTGATTTTTCACAGAGCCATGTGCTAGCCAGCTTTCCAAGAAAAACCCTCCCTTTCCCCCAGTCACTTCAAAAGTGCTAATGAAAAGGGGTGGGTTCAGTTCAACAGCTGGTCAGTAGGTGGATCTGTAAGAATTGCATGAGGCCCCTGCTGGACATGTGTACATGTACAAGACTGCACCAGGAAGTAGCACAGAAGCCTGCAGCAGTGTGTGTATGGGCAGTAAGACTGCACTTGGAATTTGTGCGAAAGTTTTTGACTATCCCACACTTCTTTGAAACAAATAAAGATCCTAGGGTAATCAAGTTGTCAACTCTGACTTAAGCCATACCTGGATACTTTTTAAAAATAAAATTTAAAAAAACCCAAAAGGGAGGTAGTGGTGGTGGTGGCAGCAGTGGCAGACAACTGAGATCTGTGAACATGGGATCTCTTTGCCCATGTAAAGAGGTTCCTGATTCACATCACCTAGGTTTTTTCCCTTGATGAACTGCTTTTTGTGACCAAAAATTGACCAAAAAATCCCAGATTCACAGATCTCAGTTGTGAGCAGAAATCAAGTGGGGAAGAACCTTGTATGAACTCTGTATGAACTCTGAACTCCTTGGAGGAAGGGCAGACTAGAAATGTAATAATAAATATGAGTGCCAACCAAGCCACAATGCAAATTACCTTCATATCTGTCATGTACTTGGTTGCCCATGCAGTCAATGACAAAATTCTCTAGATCTGGTGTTAACTCTAACTTTTACATTCTTCTCTTTTTATACAATGGAAAACATCTGATAAACTAGCTTATCTTGTTCCCCATCCCTTATTCTAGTTTTAAGGATTATATTGAGGGTGCAAATGGAAACTGCAAGTGTGATTGCTGTATGGAGAAGATCCCATTCTGATGAAAGTGTAGGCCAATTCACACATTATGTTCAACACCCGTACGAGACTTTTACATTCTTCTCATTTTATGAGAGGTGTACAGTGTACACAGGTACAGATATGTACACAGGTACAGTCATCCATATATTTTTGTTGAACTTAGGTGCAGAAGTACACTTCCTCTCTGTACCATGCATTTGACGGGCCTCTATCCGATGATGATGATGATGATGATGATGATGATGATGATGATAAAACAACTTTATTTTTAGCTGCCCCGAAACAAGGAGTTAGCTGCTATGAGGTTAGCCCCATAACAAACTGGTCTCTGGGAGGCTCACAGCGCTAGTGTACACCTAAAAATCTACCTGGTGGCAGTAGTTAAACTTAAAAGTTATGGGGCTAGTTGAGACCAGGCTGTGACAAGTGGTAGCAGCACGGTTTTAACCATGACATCCTGTAAGACAACATACATGGAATATTATAATTGAAATAAGAGGTGGATGAGAAACTAGGGAACTTCACAGTCAAGAAAAATTCTACTCTCAGCCCTCCTCACTGCTCAATTCCTTGTCCAGAAGGATGGAAACATTATTCTGGCTGTCAATGGCATAACAGAAGGCTGAGGCCAAAGGTGTCCCTCATGTTGGAGCTTCCACCTGTAACCAGTGCCCTATAGCCCTCACTTGGCCCTAAATTCATGAGGCCCTTTTTAGCAGTCAGATGGCTCCCTTTTTATTCTAATCCGCTTGCTAAGTCTCTCTCATTCACCATCTGCTCCCCTTCCTCCTGTATCCCAGACGTTACCTGATGCCTGGGGATTTCCTCTACTGCCCCCTTGCACTTTGAGGCTCACCTTCCCTTAATGCCACTATCTTCTGCATTCGCCTTTGTTTCTCATGAAGCACTGGAATAGAAATGCTATGAGAAATGCTATGCTGATCTGAAATTTGTTTATTTTTTCTTTGCTGTGAAAGGGATACATCTCTCATGTCCAGGATCTAATATTTTAATTATATTTTAGAGGTGGATTTATTGTGAGTGCTTGCCTGATGTGCTTGATGACGTATTATAAATAGGGTTGTGCCCAAATCATTTTGGCGCCTCTTTGATTTGGCTCCCTGCACCCCAAACATTTTGGTGTAGGGTGAGGGGTTCCTTTAAAAGGAAGCAGCCAGGACCTAGCTGCCCCTCCTGTGAGCCTCCACCGCCCCATTGCAGTGCTGTTCTAAGCAACGCATCCCATGAAAGTGGCAGCCCATGCTGCAGTCTCTTTGAAATGCCCCACTGTGACAACAGGATGCTTCCCCCAGCATCCCTCACATGGCATCGGCACACAAATGGCATCAGCGCATGTGTCAATGCCATTTGTGGGGCCAGCAACAGCATGGTAGGGGCAGGTAGGACCTCCCTGCCTCCTCTTAAGAGAACCCCTCCCCACCCCCTGGGATGTGCCCAAAGTATTTCATGCACATCCCTAATTACAAAGACATACATTGTAATTGTTATTATGTGGAAGCTAACACATAATCTGCCACCTCAGTAGTCCAGATTCGTCCCTCACCCCTGCAAATCTCAGTTTAAAGGCACATCGCTCTTTTGGCTCCCAGAATAGCATTTCTCCTGAAGCAAGTCCCAGAAACAGGAATCATATGCAACGCTCAAATTAAGCATCTCCCTATATCACTCCTGCCCAATATAGGTGTTTCCCATAGTCTGGGAAACATACCAGTGGGGATTCGAACCAGCAACTTCTGGCCTGATAATCAAGTCATTTCCCCGCTGCATAGAGGGTCCTTAATTACATCTACAAGTCCAATTCCCTGATCAAATAGTGGCCCCCATAGCTTTTGGTAGTCAAGAGGGTCATCTATATCAGAGATTCTCAACCTAGGGGCCCTAGATGTTACTGGCCTTCAGCTCCCATAATCTCCAGCCCCAATTACCTTTGGTTGGGGATTATGGGAGTTGAAGTCCAACAACATCTGGGGAGCCAAGGTTGAGAACCCATGATCTATATAGCTAAGTGAGTGAGGTCACCTGTAATTCATACACTGATATTTATTTGTTTGTTTGTTTGTTTGTTTGTTTGTTTAAAATATTTATACCCCACCCCTCTAGTACACTACTGCTCAGGGCAGCTTACAAAAACAAAATAGATATGCTGTAAAATAAAAGTAATAAAATTAACCAAATTAAGTAAACAAGTTAAAATTCAGGCTAAAAACCACAATCAGTATTAAGTTTCAAATTAAAAGTTAATCTAAAAGCTAAAAATTGAGAGTTATAAAAAATTAAAAACTGAAGAACCTACCAGATATAACCAAAGATGGAGCATTAAAAAGCCTCTTTAAAATGATGTGGTTTTAGTTGTGGTGATTGTTGTTTTAAACACTGAGGGAAGGAGTATAGTGAAGCTCTTCAGGGAGGTCATTCCAAAACCGAAGGCCCACAACCAAAAATCTTGTGCCTAATGAACATATAGACACATAGAAGTTGGTTGCAATTCCATGTGTACAATCTCCAGCATTAGACAAAAAAGCAAATAGCTAAAAGAAAGAAGAGTGGTTTGATGTTGGATCATTAAAGAGATAAACTGGATCTGAAATAAGCATTCATATGACCGAACAACAAACTGAAGGCAGGATTCAGACTGGTGTTGCACTTGCATAATGCAAGAAAAGTATGCCTCTAAGTGGTTTTTGCTCCTCTGCAATGTCACGCAACCACTAGTGCACATCCTTGTTTGTGCACTATACAGCGAGGGAGAGGGATGCGGAACCACGGGTCCATTGGACCTGTGCTTCCATGTTATGTCTGGAAGCAGCCTCTCTTTCTCCCTAGTTTCAGTCCCAGTATGGCTAATTATATATTAGCTACATTTGTATCCCAGTTTTCAAACAAAGAGCTCAGAGCAGCATAAATGACTTTTGGTTCTGTGTTTTGCAACAACCCTGTGACATAAGTTAGGCTGAGAGAGAATGAATGGCCCAAGGGCACCCAATGAACTTGACCAAGGATGAACCCAGTCTCCCTAATCCAAGGCCAACACTCTATTGACTACAATAGGCTGGCTCACAACATTAGGAGGTTGAATCAGCAGCATGACAACGTCTACAATGAATAGGCATAGATTGTCTCTCCTCTATAGGACTCCATGGCAGCTGAGAAGACCTTTAAGTGCAAGAAGCATGGCTACAGATAAAGATAATGAGGCAAAGTAGGTGATCGCCTCAGGCAGCAGATTATTAGGGCACCAGTAGGATGGCGAGGTTCCCCGTAACATCCCACTGTTGCCATCAGAGCAGCTCTTCAGAACAGATCTGACCCTTGCATGCTTTAAAAGTAAAGCCTCTCCTCATACTCTATGCAAAGGCTTCAAGAAACATGAGGAAAGAAGAGGAGGTCGTTGCTTACCTTCCCTCCTCCCCACCCCCTGTGCCACCTTCAAAGCTTGGAAAGGTCTGTTTTGAAAGGCAGCTGGGCCTCACCAGGGGCATGGGGCAAGGCAGTGTTTGGTGCTTCACCTCATGTGGCCCAAAATCTTGGGCCACCCCTGACCAGGCCTCATTCATCACACTGCTTATACAACCCTCTAAAAGTCCGTTGCTTTCACCACGACTACTGCAGTCTGGAACCAGAGTTCTCTAGCCAACAGTCATGGGGCAGGTTTGATGTGGCTTACCTTGACTTCTTGGTTGTTGACTGGATTTGCTCCATTTCTATCAACAGTGACATACAGTCTGAATCCAACATTTTTTTGGTGTGTCTCCATATAGGAGATGTCATTAAATTTTTTGACTGAAAGCCTGTTCTTCAAAATACCCTATGTTGGTTACATCTAGATATGTGGACCTCATCTTTGTTAGAGGCAGGATTTGGGACACAATAAGCCTTTTCTCATGAGCAATGAGAAAAGGCTGCAGGGTTCATGGGGAGGAAGCCCTGAAGAGCTTTTACCTACCTGCAGATGATCATGCTGTCTTCCTTAGGTGTGTGGATTGTCCACCCAGACTAGCACTGGCTGCTGCTGTTAGCTCCAAAGCTTGGAGTGCCTGGACTCACTGTCCCACCCCCACCCCCCACCCCCGAGTTCCAATAATGTACTGCGTGATTGCATGGTGCATTATGAGGATTCCCCCTCCCCTCCCTGGGCTCCAAGCAGTCTGGCAGCCACAGCAGCAAGCAGCCACGGTTGACAGACGATCACAGAAACAGTGTTAAGAGAGCACTTAGTCTCCTATCCACATTTTAGAGGGATGCTTCACAGGCAGGTTTGCTGCTGTGGTACCGCCAAGATCTGCCCGATCCCGGTGGTTAACATGCTCATACAAAACCAGGCTGGGCTCCCTTAGCCCGGTTTTGCACACTCGTGTGAACAGCCTCAATGGGTAATTGGTTTAATCAAAATATTTTAAATATGCAATGTAGAAAACAGCATTACTGACTGAAACAGCGCTAGATTGTGCAGGTTGATTCAGATTCATAAATAAGTTACACTGAATTTCATGGAGTTTATTCCAAAATAAGTGTGCATAAGACTGCAACCTTGTGTTTTCCATGCATAAATAGTCACAAATACAATGTTTTACTCTTAATGTCTCCCTGTTAATTATGATATTCCTTCATTAGATAGTTCTTTGAGCCTACCTAATAATTCATCCTAATATTATGCTACATTTTTTTCCTTTCCAGTCTCTAGTACACAGCAAGGAAGTAGAGTAGGTCTTAGAAATAGAAAATTTAAAAACAGTTTAGTGTAATTCTAGTTTCTTTCAAACAGAGCAGCCTTTTAAACTGTAGTGCAGCAGGAGAGGGGAAAATGTCCATAAGAACATTTTGCTTGCAAAACAGAGTAGTAGATGTGATTTTTCATTTACTCACATTTAGGAGATGTTAAATGTACTGGAACGTAGCAATAACCATAGACTGCAACTGTATTGCAAGCTAAAATTGTTAAGGCAATCAGAGCTGAAAAAGAGAGACAAGCTCTCTCCTCTCCACAATGCCCCAAAGGCTGGTGTTGTTTAATCCAAGTGAAGGGCTTTACTTTTAATTTGAAACTAATGCTCCTTGATGGAGGTATCCAACATGGACTGATTCCAAACCACAGAAATGACATTTTGCTTTCTGCCCTCTGACACAAACCTGCCAAGCTTCTTCTGATTGGACGGTCTTGCTCCAAAGCAAGGAAGCCTCTCCATGAATCATCTAAAGCCTTGATGGAAACTTTGAAGCGGGTCAGTTATTTCAGGTGCATGGAACTTGGCAGTATAAATCCCATTTCGTGTTACTCTTTTGATGTCCTTCTGCTGCTTTGGCTCTGAAAAGGCATTAGCATATTCTGCATGGTGTTTAGCATGCCAAGATTCATGTTCTGAACTTATGCAGTGCTGGGTTTGGTGTTTGGGTTTTTCTGGTAGCAAACTTTTAAAGTCAGCCTAATAGAACTCTTCACAAACTGTTGCAGTCAACAGGACAGGATCAGATTAACCAGTTATGCTAAGGAAACTATAGTGTGGCACAAAGTCCATACAACACTGCATTATGGAGGGGCTTCTCAGCACTTTCAAATCTGTTCACAACTAAGAGGGTGGTGTGGGGATTGTTTCCTTATTCCTTCAAGGACATAAGTGATAACCTAGTCAGCATGAGGAGGTCACTTAAAACCTTACACAAAAGGATTTTATCATGCTAGGTACAGTATAGGCTCTGCTTACAAAGTGGTTGTACAGGGTCCAGATGGAGTTCTCATATAGTGTATTCATTGTGTTGGATCCAAGCACAAATATCTTTATATCCAAGTTGATACTTTGGCTGCCATGTTTTCCTGGCAAATTGCTATTACACAGAAAATGTGATTTCTCATCAACTAGCAGGCCCATCACAATCTTCTCTGGTGTCTAAAATGTGTCTCTGTGTGTGTGTGTGTGTGTGTGTGTGTGTGTGTGTGTGTGTGTGTGTCATGGACACATATAGGATAGTGCTTGTAATGTCACCAGTGATCAGGCACATAAATCCCTTTCCCCTTCCTTGTCACCACTGGTTTGTTTACATGTGTTTTACAGGTAGATAGATGTATCTAGGGAAAATAGTACCTAAGGAAGGGCACTGAAATTGTGCCCCTGTCCACACATCTGACACCCATCTTTCAGATAACTTTACCATAACATCAGCTCAAAAATACAAGTCAAGGTCGTTAATCTTTTAATATTTCAAAAATATTATTTTTGAATAATATTTTTTAAAAAATATTTAGCAGTGGACGTAGTCAGAGCAAAAAATGCCGGAAAACTACAAATTTCAGTATGCTGGGGCTCATGAAATACCAAAATACTATGTAGAGGTGTATATGGAAAACTAAACAGAAGTGCCTGTCTAATCCCCTACTATGCATTATAGCATCATTATTACATAAGTTTTAAAAATAAATGGAGAATTTGACTTTTCCCAGATACTCTGAAAATAATTAAAGGATATGCAGAGTAAATTGCGTCACTGCTTGGAATATATTCTAGTATTTCAGAAAAACAGTTAAAATGAGAGAAAGAGAGCAAGAAACTCCCAGTGGGCCTTAATACTAATGATTTCACACTGATTCAAAGACAAGCTCACCATTAATAGTAATATGATTAAGGCATCACATTTAACTTACTTATCACAAGAAGCAAAGTAAAAGCAAATTTTAAAATAATTACCTGATTTTCAGTGCGGTGGCCATTTTGGAGGCTTCCACCCATGCTCAAATGGCCTCTGCCGAGGTCTGGCAAGGCCTAGGGCCTCGCAGGGACCATATGAGCATGTGTGGTGGCCATTTTGTTTTTTGCGGCCATTTTTTTAAAAAAAAATTAAAAAGTGGCTGCCACACATGCTCAATGCATGGAAGCCTCCAAAATTGCTGCCACACTGAAAATCAGGTTTTTTTAATTTTAATTTTAATTTTTAAAAAAATCTCAAACTGGGGAGGGGGTGGGAAGCAGCATGACACTGGCACTCCCCTCAAGTGGTGCCCAGGGCATGTGCCCTGGCTGCCCCACCTGATAGATTTACCTTCTAGAAGTGCAAAGAATTCTTATGCATGCCTGTCAACATTTCCTATTTTCCCATTCAGTTGATTAGTAGGGCTGAAACTTTGCTTGGTTACAAAGGTGATGATTTGAACTTCTCCCAGCACTTAGTTACTTTACACACAATGGCCACATTTGCACATAATGTGGAACCGTGGGTACAATGTACCCATGGTTCTGACCTCCCTCCCCCCATAGTTAACTGCCTGCATTGAGATGTAACTGGCAGAACCCCAACTGATGTAATTGAGACTGCAGAGAGGAAGGGGGGACTGGCTGCATGGGCTTCCTTCCGGAATGGACAGCCCTGGCAGCCAATCACAGCTGGAAAGAGGAGAGAGCTTGCTCCCTCAACTCAGTTTGGAGCTCGGTGGGGCTGCAGTTCAGCATTCGGACATAAAGCTGACACCTTCAAAACTCAGGTAGGAGTGGTGAAACTCACAACAAATCAAAGGTTCAAATTGGAGTTTCATGTGTTCAGGTGTACTATAAATTCAACCTTAGGCCCCATCAGTTTCCAGTTCTGTGTGAGTGGGGTCAATATATAAGGCTTTTTACCTAGAACTGTTCTTCAAAACCCAGTCTTTATTACAGAATCTTCTAATAACCCAGTGCTTTGTTTTTTTAGACTGTGTTATCCTTTGAGTCTCAGAACAACTCCTCTTTGAGAATGTCCCTACCCAGTAGGGATGTGCAAATTGATCCAGGTACAAATTGATTTGTACCCAAATCTAGCTGATTCAGGTGATTTGGACACAGAACAAATCACCTGTGGTCCATTGGCTAGATTCGGGTCCAAATTAAATTGTGCCAGATTCAATTCACATTGATTCAAGATTCAGATTCCTCCTATTATTTTCCCCAGATTCCCAGCTTTCATTTTTTTTAAAAAAAGAGCTAAGCTCTAGCCCTCATAGAAATGGAGTAATGGAGCATAGTTTGAGGTCACTATTTTTCAAGTGTTTGGATTCTTTGGTGTATAATAACTTTTCTTCAAGGAATCCCTATGAGGATTCATTACACACCTTCATTTCTTCTATTCATTTTGACTGTCTTTGGACAGTGCCATCAACTGCCATTTGCCAACTACACCCCCCACCCAACCCACAAGGCAGTGGGGTATTACTCAGTTTATGTTCTAGGAATTTTTTCAGGTGTTTAGACTCTTTGGTGTCTAATAACCTTTCCTCATAATGAAACCCTATGAGGATTCATTACACACCAAAGAGTCTAAACACCTCAAAAATTCCTAAAATATATAACTGAGTAGCGAGTGGCTTGCGGATTAGGGGGTAGTTGACACATGGGATGCCACTAATTCCCCACCCCCACCTGCAAAGCAGTGGGGTCAAAATGAACAGAAGAATTGAAGATGTGTAATGAAAAAGACACCAAAGAATCTAAATACTTCAAAAATTCCTAAAAAATAAACTGAGTACCCTTGTGTATGTATGGGGAAGGGGGGTGACTCATGGAAGTTGACAGTTGGCACTATCCAATTACAGTAATAATGAGCAGAAGAAAGGAAGGTGTATAATTAATAGGGATTCATTATAAGGAAAATTTATTAGACACCAAATAATTTAAACACTTCAATATTCCTAAAAATAAAAATAAACTGAGTACTCCACTGCCTTGCAGGTGGGGTGTGGGTGTAGTTGGCACTGTCGAATGATAGTCAAAATGAACAGAAGAAGTGAAGGTTTGTAATGAATCCTCATAGGGATTCATTATGTGGAAAAGTTATACACCAAAGAATCCGAATACTTGAAAAATAGTGACCGCCCATTTCCTATGGCAGAAATGTACAAAATCAGTAAAAACAAAAGAAAGCATTAAATATCATTAATAAAAGCATTAATATTAGCTTTAAAAGCATTAATATTGCATTAATATTAAATATTAATTTATATTTAATATTAATGCTTTAATATTAAATTAAAGCATTAATATTAAATATAAATATTAAATAAGTGCCCCACTGCCTTGAAATTTGGGTGGTAGGTGGCACCCATGGAGACCTACTCACCACCCAAATTTGGTGCCCCTAGGACCTTTATATGTGGCCCAAATAGATCCAAATCAAAATCTAATCTAATCTAATCCAAATCGAATCGGGGTAATGGGGGGGGGGATGGATTTGGACACAAAACAAATCAGGGGTGATTTGATTCGGACACAAATTGAATTTAAAAATTGATTCATGCACATCCCTACTACCCAGACCCAAATCCCACTCTAACTGAACTTCACTTCCAGCTTCTGTCACTCTCTAACTGCCTCTTATGATTGACAGCTCCAAAGAGTTCTAAGCCAATTTGCATAAAAGAAGTCCTGCACCATTTCATCACAGTGTCATGTACCATCATCCCGCAAAAACAAGTGAAATGCCGTAGCAGACAATACATTATTGAAATAAAACCAGACAGAGGTGGCAGCATGGGATACTGTACACATCCAGCTCTTCTTAGAGCTGATTCATATTTCCATGTACATCACCTTTTCATTTATCACTTAATAATATCTGATGGCTTTCAGATGAGCATATGAGCCATTTCACTGAGAAGTATTGTGTTTTGAATTAACACTGGATGATGTGAAAATTTTCCATAGCAATTAATCTGCGGTAGCTCATTCACCCATGCAGATCACGACTTGATGATACAGTCAATGAAAGATGTGAACCAACCCTTAGATTTGTGCACTGATTTTACACTGCTAAAAATCTGTACTGTTTGAATGTAAGATAGCACTCTATTGTCACACACAGTATAACAGACCACCCTAACCTCACAACCCTTTTAAAAATAGCTGCCTTAAAGGCATTTCTCCCACCCCACCCCACCCACATCAGAGTTAGGGCTTGCATAAAAAAAACCAAACACCAATATAACTGAGAGGATGAGAGGCCGAGCCAGGAGCAGAGTGCCAGGCGAAGGAGGGGAGATGCTGGTTGTGGCGGGCAACAGCAGAGGGAGCCAACCCCACTGAGTCATCCCCATTGCATATAGGCTCCCCTTCCAGGAGGAGAGTGGTTCTGTAGTGCAGCCACTGGTGGTGGCTGAGCTAGAATTAGGAGGGAGGTCCTCTTCTGTTAGGGAAGACTCTACCTGTACAGTGGAGGAGATTGTGTTGGCTGCTAGCCCAGCCGACACAGTCTCACTATCCTCCCCAAACTCCTTCAGCAGTTCCTGGACCTTCTCAGCCCTGGACCAAGGGTGGTGGTGCTGGTGGCCCCCAGAATGAATGAGCAGCCCTAGTGCCACCATCATTGAAATGGGCCCAGAATGGTTCATCATGGTGTGGGACCACATTGGGCTCTGCCATAGTGACCCAACCCATGCTGTCTGCATAGTGACCCAACCCATGCAGGACACAGGTCAACAGGGAAGCAACTAGGGATGTCAGCATCATTGGATGTTGGGGATGCTGAAGCACCTGCAATGGGACCTGGAGGTCCCTGCTCCTGCTGGCAGCAATAGGTCTTCGATAAATAGTACAGGTATCTTCCCTGCAAAGTGGAGAATAGCAATAGTGGTCCTGGTCTTCAAACGGGGTTCCCATCTTGACCCATCTAACTATAGGCCCATTACCCTGCTTTCAGTGGTGGGCAAAGGATATGCCTTTTATTTGTTATCCAAACTTGAAGCATGGATTTCTGATCAGCAGATCCTAGGGACTAAGCAGGCAGGCTTTAGAGCGGGTTGTTCCACACTCGACCACTGTATGATTCTGAACCATCTTGCATGTAAATACTCTAGTGTTCCTAAAGGTAGACTTTTTGCTGCTTTCATGGATTTAAAAGCTGTGTTCGATCTAATTCCTAGGGAATTATTGTGGTCTAAGCTTGGGAAATGGTCAATGGACAAAGGATTGTTGTTCCTGATTATGCAGCTCCATGTCAATTCTTCTATCTGAGTCAGATATGCTCCCAATGGGGCTCTTACTGATTCAATCCCCGCCACTTGTGGGGTCAGGCAGGGTTGTGTTCTGGCCCCTTCATTGTTTAATTTTTTAATCAATGATTTAGCGCAGTGTTTAGAAATGGTGGGTTCATATGCCCCGAAACTGGCCAACATCTGTGTGCCAGTGTTGCTATATGCTGATGATGCGGTGTTATTGTCCGAGACCTGTCTTGGTCTCTTTAGATTGCTGGGAGCCTTTGCCCATTTTTGTAATGACAATAACTTATTGTCATGGCTCAGACATCTGACTCAGAAGAGTCAGAGCAGGAAAGGGAGGATTCACCAGCTAGTGAGGGCTCAGAGGCACAGCAAAAGGAGTTGCCAGGAAGACCAGACTCTGGAGCTGAGGATTCGCAACAGCTGCCAGACATGATTTCTGATGGGGAGGAGCCTGGGATTCCACCTGTCTTGAGAAGATGGCTCAAGAGGGAGGCTCAGTGGACGTCACGCAGGTGCAGGAGATCAATAGAGAGGAAGCCGAAGTGCTGACTAAGGGAAGCCTGATTGGCTGCTGGTTCTCTTGAGCCATACATACAGGTGAAACTCGGAAAATTAGAATATCGTGCAAAAGTCCATTAATTTCAGTAATGCAAATTAAAAGGTGAAACTGATATATGAGACAGACGCATTACATGCAAAGCGAGATAAGTCAAGCCTTAATTTGTTATAATTGTGATGATCATGGCGTACAGCTCCTGAAAACCCCAAATCCACAATCTCAGAAAATTAGAATATTACATGGAACCAATAAGACAAGGATTGAAGAATAGAACAATATCGGACCTCTGAAAAGTATAAGCATGCATATGTATTCAGTACTTGGTTTGGGCCCCTTTTACAGCAATTACTGCCTCAATGCGGCATGGCATGGATGCTATCAGCCTGTGGCACTGATGAGGTATTATGGAAGACCAGGATGCTTTATTAGCGGCCTTCAGCAATTCTGCATTGTTTGGTCTCATGTCTCTCATCCTTCTCTTGGCAATGCCCCATAGATTCTCTATGGGGTCAGGTCAGGCGAGTTTGCTGGCCAATCAAGCACAGTACACTGTATACTTTTCAGAGGTCCGATATTGTTCTGTTCTTCAATCCTTGTCTTCTTGGTTCCATGTAATATTCTAATTTTCTGAGATTGTGGATTTGGGGTTTTCAGGAGCTGTACGCCATGATCATCACAATTATAACAAATTAAGGCTTGACTTATCTCGCTTTGCATGTAATGCGTCTGTCTCATATATCAGTTTCACCTTTTAATTTGCATTACTGAAATTAATGGACTTTTGCACGATATTCTAATTTTCCGAGTTTCACCTGTATTTAGCAGTCTCTCAATTGCTCAGGTGCTGTTTGCAACTTTCGCTGGTCCACAGACAGTGTGCTATTGAATTCCAAAACTTTGTCCGAGTTCCAGTTTGTCTTGTTTATGCTTTTCTGCTTTGTTCTGTTAATTCCTTGCTTCTGTTGTCCTTCGCTATTTTCATTCCTTGCTCTGTGTTTTCCTTTCACTTATTACTCAGTTATTGTTAGAGGGGGGTACCTAGTTCAGTTCAGGGGACTTGATTCATTTACTGTTTTTCTTTGTTAGCCTTTTATTTTTCACTTGTGCAGTTCCACTGCTGCTTTCTGTTAATTCAATGGGGAGTGCTGAAGGGGGTTGTAAATCCTGTTGGGTAAGCCGAGCTCACAGATTTATGACACTTATCTGTTAACTATGAGAAATCTAAGGTCCTGGTTTTCACTAAAGCTAGGAAACTTTACAAGTGGGTGGTAAACAAGGAAAATATCAAGCAGGTTTATAAATTTAAATATCTTGGTATACATTTCCAATATAATCTTAACTGGAAATCTCAAAGATTGTATTCTATCCCTATTGCTCGTAAAACTCTTAATGCTCTTTCATGATTCTATTATTACAAAGGAGGCCAGTATATACCTATGGCTCTCCATGTTTTTCGAGCAAAGATTGCAGCTCAATTACTTTATGGGGTCCCACTTTGGATTCAGGGAGTAACATCAGAGATGGAAAGGTTTCGATCAATATTCCTTAGGGCTATCTTTGGGGTACCCAGATGTGTACCTTATTCAGCATTATGTTTGGAATCTGGATCCCTTACTATTTTCTTTAAAGCATGGGAGCTCACTTTTATCAGATGGAATAAACTTTGCTTGGATATTTGGGAGCCATCCTATTTTTAGTTTCTATGAAGGGACTCCTTTCCTAGCCCTTGGCTGTCATATGTCAACAATAAAATATTGCAAATGGGTCTATCTCCTTCTGAAATTCTACTCATGGGAAATGAGAGGGTGAAGGTTATACTTATCCAACGCCTCCACAACATTGAGCACCAGAATCTTGTTTCTAGGGGAAATAGAACCTGCTCTCTATTCTTTTGTATCATGCCCCCTTTGGGGAATAGAGGTGCTAAATATTTAGCTTCCCTACACTTTTTAAAGTTTAGGATAGCATTCACTAGGGCCTGTATGAATGTGTTGCCCCCAGCCCTTTTGGAAAAAAAATTCGATAAGGGATTGTCAGATTTTGGCCTATGCCCTTGTGGTGCAGGCCTCCCTGAAACAGTTTTGCATGTGCTGTTATATTGCTCCCTTTACTTTGATACTAGGAAAGAGCTCATATTCCCTTTGTTAGAGCAATTTCCAGGAAGAGCTGACTCCTTTTATTTGAATTTCTGTCTTGAGGATCAAAATAATGAGGTTACTAAGGTGGTGGCGAAATTCTTTTATGTTGCTATTAGACTAAGGTCTTGTTTAAGGTCTAATTCATAGGAGCTATTGCTTTGTCCTGTTTATTATGTATTATATTATTGTTCGCATATTGTGTTTTTAATCCTGTTTTTATCTTTGTATGTTCTCTGTATGGCCTATGGCTGTAATAAATTGATTGATGGCTTGGTGTGCCCTTGATTAGCAGCAAGGTCCATCTAGCATAGTATTGTCTGCACCAGGCCATGACTGTTCTGTCCTCCTGCTTCTGGAAGGGAGGGAGGGAGGGAGGGAGGGAGGAAGGAGGATAGATTGTTTTGTGGTTTTCTTTTCTCAACACAGTATAATATGCTGTGCTGTTGCTGTTATAACTATCTGGTTTTGCTGTATCTCAGACTGACAAAGGCAGAACTTGGGTGCCTGCCTTCCTTGTGGTTTATTTGTTAGTGAGATAGTGTTGTGGCGAGGAATGGACAGTGGCAGCTCTGTGTATAATATTTCTTGGTGATTGCTATGATAAGCTCCCTGTCTGGCCTTGAGTTGAGACTAACTTGTGATTCACTCACTGCTCTGGTCTGCTCTGCAATCTGCTTTGCAAGGTGTACTCAGTCAAAATGTGGCTGAAGTTGCTCTAGTTGAGCTTATGCCCATGCTTGCTGCTGAGTAAGGGTGTTGCTGTGGCAGCTGTTGCAATGCTAGGAAGTAAAGTAAGGAGTCATAATTGTGTAAGAGAGAAAGCAACTTGTCCCAATGATGTTTCTGCAGCACAGGCACTGTGGGTTGTAGTGGATTCTGGGTCAGTGATTCATTTTTTGCCATTTTTGGACTGTGTTTGCAATGTGTGTTCTGTTTTGGGAGGGACAGATTCCCTTTTACTGTGTGCTTCTGCAGTGTTTTTCAAGGCAGCATTGCAAAATGTTTTGCAAATTGCAATGTAAAACTGTTCCAGTCATAAGGGACGATGGGGAACTCAAAACAACCCATTGTTCCCCATGGGTAGCTCCTAGGGACACCAAAGTGGGTTGTGTGGTAGGGCTCGATTGGTGCTACCTACCATCCAACCCATGAAAGAAATGGTTAAGCAGATGATATTTAACAAATTTTTAACCTTTCCCCCAAACCCCAAAGGATCCTATGGGGGTTTTGGGGGAAAGTTAAAAAAAAAAAAAAAACACCCATAGCAATCACCCGCTTGCCCTTTATTTTGTGGGTTGGGTGATAGGTAGCACCCACCATTCTCTACCACACAACCCACATTGGTGTCCCTAGGAGTTACCCATAGGGAACAATGGGGTGTGTCAAGTTTCTCAATTGTTTCCTATGACCAGAATATTCAAAAGGTTACAATGTTTTTCCATCAAAACTAACTGTTCAACGGAAAAAACTTGAAACATTTTGGCTATCTGCATTTCACTTCAAGCTCTAAACAAAAGGTTTTGTGCATATCCCTACATAAGCAATGCTCCAACCACCCATGTTACTTTGTCTAACATGGTAACATTGTGTAACATAATCCCCAGTTGCAGGGGAGTAACAGCAGGAGAGAGGGCATGCCCTCAACTCCTG
This sequence comes from Hemicordylus capensis, assembly GCF_027244095.1. Taxonomy (NCBI): domain Eukaryota; kingdom Metazoa; phylum Chordata; class Lepidosauria; order Squamata; family Cordylidae; genus Hemicordylus; species Hemicordylus capensis. The sequence goes on from NC_069660.1 coordinate 62,931,387, forward strand.
CCTGTAGGCTTCCAGTGGCATCTGGTGGGCCACTGTGTGAAACAGGATGCTAGACTAGATGGGCCTTGGGCCTGATCCACCAGGGCTGTTCTTATGTTCTTAGGTGGTATGTGAGCCATTAAAAATTTGGTAGCTTGTTCTAAAAAAATTAAATCTACACCGACTTCTATTTGAAAGGGAGGAAAGCATGGATTCTATCATGTGGTTGCTACCCTCATTCTGGTTTTCATGTCTTCAAGAGCTGCATAACAGGCAGAAATTCAACAGGTGAAGTATTTCCCATTATTGTATCTTGTAGTGGATTAAAGCCTTTGTCTCAGCCCAAGCTCATGTGAGAGAAGGAAATGCTGAATCATCCCTGCTGAGCCGCATGACTAGGCTTCTACTAATACTCTTCTGTATTTTTGGTAGGTTCAAAAATGGCTGCTGCCATCACCCTTATTTATTACAGAGCTTGAACCTCCCTGGGCTTGGAGTGGAGTCTCAAGGAAAACACTATTTTGCTACTAGACAAAACAAGTACAAAAATCTTCCATGTGCAAGCCTACACATGATGAGAAAACAGATAGCTGCCGAATGCCTGAGGAGACGTGTTTGCACCAGAGAAATCCCCCTTTAGACTCTCCTTTCCTGAGTTAAAAACCAATGAGGCTTGTAAAAGAAAAGAACAAAAAGAAAAGCAGATTTATTCAGGTACTACAGACTGCTTCTGTCTGAGGCTTACTCAGCTTTTAGTTACAGATAAAAATACTCAGTAGGTTATTTAAAAAAAAAAAAAAAACTTCAAAAGCACCCTGAATGATGTTGAGGCAGCACAATTTAAAAATCTTGGTTACCCAGTTGCAAAGAACAGGTATGCATGAAAATGCAAAAGCACACGTAAATGCGTATAGAGTATTTTACTCTGTCCTAGGTATATGGAGCGTAGGCTAGTGTTTCTTATTTCACTAACATTGTAGATAAACTATAAAAGAACAGTATCAGGAATATGCAAAACACATAGACAAAAGGAATATAACTTCTAATGCAAAATCTGACTAAACAAACCTTTTCCTAGACTAAACTTCCTGGAGCCAAAGCCCAGGCTTCCTTTTCTTGAACTCACCAAATTCCAGAGGAGAATTCAAGCTTCCTGCCCTCCCATCTTTCAAGGATCTGCAGAGTCATTTTCCTGCAGCCATTCATCCTGGCCACAGGTCCTTCTCTAACAAAGAACTGCCTTCTTCCTCCCACAAGCTCTGTAGGTCCCACCCACTTGGTGTGCTGATTGGCTGAGCCCTGGAGTTCACCAGCCTGTCAGTCAGGACAGGGTTTTTTAATTTTATATCTCACTCTTCCTCCAAGGAGCCCAGAGCAGTGTACTACATACTTAGGTTTCTCCTCACAACAACCCTGTGAAGTAGATTAGGCTGAGAGAAAAGTGACTGGCCCAGAGTCACCCAGCAAGTATCATGGCTGAATGGGTATTCGAACTCAGGTCTCCCCGGTCCTAGCCCAGCACTCTAACCACTATACCACGCTGGCTCCATTCTGGTTAATTCTTTAGCAGGGAGGGGGTGGGCTGATTACTACACATCTCCATGCTATGAAATGTTGCACCTGTTCAGTTTCTGCCTGTCACAGATATTAAAAGTGCAGGAGTTCCAGAAATAATTACCAGCCCCATCTACAGGCTGCAATGCCTGTTCAGTGACAGAAGATAAGTCTATTCAGTGCTTCTTTTGATTATGATACATAGAAACATTATTATTTAAATCAGTCCTAACAACAGGGGTTTCTTCCCACCTCATGCTAGAATAATGCAGGCCAGCCATAATGAACCAGTTCCTGGGGTAGAATTAATGGGAGATAGTAATGGTGATTAGGTAATTATCAAGTACTGGAAGTATTTAACCTTCCCTGTGACAGGCACATCTGGCATCACCTGAGCTCACACAGACTCTCTGAAAAGAATTAACAATTTTATATTATGCCATTTAAGCTATTAATCGAAAAATTAAAAGGGAACTCAGGAATAAAGCAGGTCGTGCACATTTCCCTCATGTTTTAGTATTTTGCCATCACTTAAATCTAGGCATTTCCTCTCTGCAATTAAAATTGGATTGCAACTGTTTCAGGACAGATAGATAGATTGGCACTCACTGCTGCTGGGAAGTGGAAGGAAATCCACCTTCTACACTCAGTACAACATTGCTGGGCTGTTCATATGCCTCCCAATAGATGACTGGTGATGCTAGGGCTGATTGGTTCACTGGGGCTATTAGGGTTATAGCTGATCATATGTTTGCAAGAGGAAGGCACCCAGGCCTTGCCATTCTCCCTTCAGCTGAGCAAGGTTTGTCAGAGCTTATTATGTGTTCAACTAGGGGAGAATGGAAGACTCTCACACACCAGAAGAAGCAGCAGGTGTTAGTGCTTGTTGGCTTAATCCTACTGAAGAATAAATTATCAAAGGTCAATGTACCTAAGCTGTCTTTCTTTTAAATTCAGCTCATCTTATCTTAATAAGATGTAAGATATAACAACAACATATCCCTTACCTCTCTGTCAGAGCACCTGCCTATATTGAGTGTGTGTACTTAAGTCTTGGGGTCAGGGATAAATTGGGACTTCTATTGGTTTATCAATCACCCTACTGCCCAACAGAATCCCTAACTGAGCTGTCAGATTTGGTTGCAGAGTAGGCATTGGAGATGCCCAGGTTGATGGTGGTGGTGACTTCAATGTTCACTTTGGGACTGAATTGTCAGGAGGAGCTCGGGAATTCATAGTGGCCATGACAACTATAGGCATTTCCCAAGTGGTCTCAGGTCCGACACATGTTGCTGGTTATATACTTGATTTGTTTTTTTGCCCTGATTAGGGAGGTGTTCTGTGGGTGGGGAGTCCTATGATTTCCCCATTGTCATGGACAGACCACCACCGACCTGGGGAAGGTTCAGTTTGCAGCCTCTAGTCACCTCTGCAGGGGTGAATGGCCTATTAGGATGGTCTGCCCAGGGAGGCTATTGGATCCAAAAGGTTTCTAAGAAACCTTGGAGGGTTTTAATGTTGGCTCTACTGGTGATCTAGTTGACACCCTGGTGGAAAATTGGAATAATGAACTCACTAGGGTGAGAGACTCAATCATTCCTAAGTGTCTTCTCTGATCCACTTCTAAATTAGCTCCATGGTATACTGAAGAACTATGGGAGCTGAAGCAGCTAGGTAGATGACTAGAACACAAATGGAGAAGGACTCAACTCAAATCCAACAGATTGCTGCACAGCACACATTTGAAAACCTATTCTCTGGCAATGCGTCCACAGGTTCTCATCCAGCAGAACTGTCAAGGGTGTTGAGGGGAATTATACAGGCCCTTTCTGTTCCAGCTTTGGAACTATCAGTTAGCCACTGTGAAGCTTTTAATGAGGTTTTTTGTGGACGCAAAATCTCATATTTGAGCCGACCTGGATTCCATTGTTGGTGCAGAGTCTTTAGCGGAAGTATCAAGTAGCTCCTCTTTGGTGGTTACATTGGATCAGTTTCTGTTTGTAACTCCTGAGGATGTGAACAAGCTGCCTGGAACTGTGCATCCTACCACCTGTTCTCTTGACCCTTGTCTGATATGGCTCTTATTATTAAGCAGGGAAATTGTTGGACAGGGCCTGGTCAAGATCATAAATGCTTCTTTGAGGGAAGGTAGGATGCCTTCTTGTTTAAAGCAGGAAATAACTATACCACTTTTAAAGTACCCTACACTTGATCTGTCAGATTTAGGAAATTATAGGCCTGTCTCCAATCTCTCGTGGTTGGTCAAGGTGATTGAGAAGGTAGTGACCTCTCAACTCGAAGCAGTCTTGGATGAAACAGATTATCTAAACCCATTTGAAACTGAATTTGGGCAGGTTATGGGGACTTCCAGACTCCAGACTGACTTGGTCGGCCTGATGGATGATCTCCAAAGAAGAATTGACAGAAGGAGTGTGACTCTGATCTTTTTGGATCTCTCAGTGGCTTTTGATACCATTGACCATGGTATCCTTCTGGATCGCCTGGGGGAACTGGGCATTGAACATTGCTTTGCAGTGGTTCTTCTCATACCTCTTGAGTAGATTTCAAAAGGTGTTACTTGGAAACTGCTGCTCTACTAAGTGAGCGCTTTTGTATGGTGTCCCTCAGGGTTCCATCTTGTGTCCAATGCTTTTTAACATCTACATGAAACCACTGGGAGAGATCATCAGGGGATTTGGTGCAAGGAGTATCTTCAGTATGCTGAAGATACCCAAATCTATTTCTCCATGTCAGCTTCATCAGTCAATGGTAACTTCTATAAATGCCTGCCTTGAGGCAGTAATGGGCTGGATGTGGGTTAACGAACTGAGACTGAATCCAAACAAAACAGAAGTGTGCATTGAAGGAAGCTGCAGTTCAGGAAATGGGATAGAGCTGCCTGTTCTGGATGGCATTACACTCCTCCAGAAGGAACAGGTTCACAGTTTGGGAGTACTTCTGATACCTCAGGTGCAGGTGGTGGCCAGGAGTGCTACCAGCTTCGGCTGATTCACCAACTGCACCCTTTCCTGGAAGCGTGCAGAAGTAGTGCAATTGCAGGTAAGCTCAAGGTTTGATTACTGCAATGCAGTCTACATGGGGCTGCCTTTGTACATATTCTGGAAACTGTAATTGGTGCAGAATGCTGCTGCCAGATTGGTCTCTGGGATGTCCTGAAGAGATCATATCACTCTGGTTTTAAAAGAACTACACTGGCTACCAGTAGGTTTCCAGAAAAAATACAAAGTGCTGGTTATTACCTTTAAAGCCCTTAATGGCTTGGGCCTACAGTATTTAAGAGAATCCCTTCTTCATTATGAACCCTGCAGCCTATTAAGATCTTCAGGAAAAGTTCATCTGAGGGTGCTGCCAGCTCATCTGGTGATGACTCAAAGGAGAGTCTTCTCTGTAGTTAACCCAGAGCTGTGGAATGCACTTCCTGCTGAGATTAGAGCTGCTCCATCCCTGTTTGCTTTTTAGGAAACAACTAAAGACATATCTATTCAGCCAGGCTTTTTAGCTGCTTACTAGTTTTTATGGATATTTTAAGGTGATATTTTTATGTATTTTAATTGTTAAAATTTCTTGGTTTGTTTAATTGTAGTAAACTACCTAGAGACTGCGGTAGTGGGCAGAATACAAATATGATAGATAGATAGATAGATAGATAGATAGATTATTGCTACAGGCTTCATACATGCATTTCTAAATTTCTTATTTATTGATGGATACAACTTGAATAATCAGCTTCAAGTATCAGGGGGGCCTTGCTAAACTGCCCTGTATGAGCCTACTCCTACCTGGGATCCTGATGGTTACTACACTACCACCAAACAAAGGCTATGGGCACAGTGTTAGTATCATTAGACCTTCCATAGACCCTTGACTGCCCATTGATGCTGACCCCCAGCACTAATGCTGGGCATCAGCCATTACAAATTTTGAAGAGTTTGTTTGTTTGTTTGAAATGAAGTCATAATTCCCGTTGACCCATAGATACCAAATTTTGCATACACAATCCTGCCGCTGAATTTAGCTGGATGCACTACTTCTTACACTGAAATGAAACTGAGGAAATATTTTTTAAAAAATTGTAGTTTTTTGAAGAAATTGTGGTTATCATACTTCCTGGTTACAGATACCAAATTTTGCATGAACATTTCTGACACTTAAATTGGCTGAATGAATTTTTTTTACCCTGGAATATGCTTGGGGGCACATTTAATTTTTTATTTTTTTTTACTTTTGTATTTTTTTCACAGAAATTCTGAATTAATCAACTTGTTTTAGCTATTATTGTTCTCAGCAGATTTTTAACACACAGTAATTTCAAAATGACATCATGCCCAAGAAAAACAGATGATCTTTCTCAGATTCAAATTTACTATGATTCAAGTTTGAATGAATAATACAATGAATAATGTGTGAAGTTGAAATCCTACACATTATAAACTGTTCTTTTACTTCCTTTTGCAAGCACATTAATAAAAATTCTGTTACATATATTTAATTTCTTGAACTTTCCCAGAAGTGTAATCTACACAAAATGAGTCAACGGCAAGTCATGTATATATCTAGTCTATGTCATTCAGTGATGTTGGCAGGCATCACTCTAGTGACAGGGGACAGCAGTGACAGTGACTATAGTGGCCCAACAGGGTGGACTCTTCCCAAGCATAGGCCCTTGATATTTACCAGAAGGTTTTGCATTCTGATGCCAAGCCTGCAAAGTGAAGCATTTATTAAAAAAACAAACCAGCCAACAACAATCAGTATATGTTTGAAAACATTTGCGACACATATTTGCACAGCCCTCAGGTGTATGTACTATTCCATTTTTTGCAATGATTTCTATTCTTTAAGAGTCATGTGATTCAGCACAGCTAAAAGGATGGGACATAAGAAAAAGAGCATGGTTGCTTTCCAGTGCCTAGGATGCTTAAATCACTGACTATCATTACATATATAAGTGCTGAAATGTAACATGGCAAATCACATAAACCACTGGCACCCAATGTGCCATTATGTCATCATGTAATTACCTGATGATGTCACTGGGCTCACACAAGTCAAATCAAAATGAATGGATGATGAAAGGTTAGACTAGGATTCTCAGCTCACCTGTGCTTTTTTAATCAGTGCTCTCTGCTCAGCTGTGGTTTTTAATCAGAATGATTCCTGTTCCTGTTCTAGTTTGATTTTTTATCCATTTGGTTGCAATTCTCTTTACACTGGAGACAAAATGTCTTGCCATTGACTTCAAAAGAACACATTTTCCTCCATCTTCTGGTTTAGAGATAGCTGCCTTGATGGACATCCTTCCTATGAAGATCAAATAATGTCTTAACCTTCTCTTTGATAAAATAATTAGGCTGATGGCTGAGTCATCAGGGTTATATAGTGGACCGAGTGCCTTTACAATGAATGGATGTCGAACCAGCAGAATATTTTGAAAAACTAAATATTACTAAGGAAATAAGCAAGTAATTGCTCTAGCAAAGTTTTAAGCAGTTTAAAATGACATAATAATATTCGGCTACTTTAATAGTATACACCATATTTATTGTTGCATTTATATACCGCCTTTCGTTAAAAGACAACCACAAGGCGGTTTACAAAAGTTAAAACATACAATAAAAAGGCAATAAAACATCAAGCTAAATATATATATATATATATATATATATATATATATATATATACACACACACACACACACACACACACACACACACGTAAAATACAGGCATAAAAACAATACAACAGATACAAACACACAGAAGCAGCAGTAAAAACGATTATGTAAAAGCCTGGGTAAAAAGCCAAGTTTTAACAAGCTTTTTAAAAGCCGTGATGGAGTCCGAGGAGCGAATGGCCACTGGGAGAGCATTCCAAAGTCTCATATAGTTCTTCCCAGGTCTATGGAAATATATATGTGATTGTGCATCTATTTCTGTCCAGTATGAGCCTCTCTCTAAAACACAGTTTTTGAATTCATTTTGTATTCTTCTCACTACATCAAAGAGTCTCTTTCCCTCTCTTTATTAGTAGCCAGTAATATATTAATGCATTCCTTGGTGTGAAATGTGCTCTTAACTATTACCTCGGACACTCATTTAGCTGAATTTGATAGTGACAACACATTGACATTGGTAAGGTTAATGATCCAATCCTTTATTTCGTCGAACAAGTTGAACAACATTTAGTACACTGTTTCACGATGTCCTAGAGAGCCGTCTTGGCTATTACTTTAATGGTGCTATGGCATCTTTGCCCTTTAAGTAATTGGCACCATGAAAATATATTCCGGGTCCTGTCACAATCGATTAGTATTGTGCTGAATTACAAAAAGATTACTTTTATTTTTTGTTTTTTGTTTTTTGCTGGAGGACGGTTAAATTCGATGCTTAGGTAAATGCAAAGCTGTTGGCTTCCATTGTAAACCAATGAAATAGTCTTCTTACTTGTAATGCACACTCAACAATATCATCTACACCTGCTACCACTGTCCTTATCCCCTTCTAGATCTGGAATAATTCCCCAGTAAATACAAAATACTGTGGTCTAACCACACCCTAGGGCCAAATTATACATAATATTAAACAAGTGGTTTGACCTTTGCATGTTTAGGAGTTCTTGTTTTAGGAGTTCTTGTTTTAGGAGTTCTTGTTAAACTATGGTGGAGTGGAAGGAAGATTTAACTATTTCCACTGCTGTGATTCAAATCCAGATCAGCATTCCCTGTAGCTACTATTTCTCTCCAAAGGGAAGACTCATTGCCTTTAATTGGAACATTCTGGGGAAAAACAACGGGATGGTGACAGTCCAGGTCAGGACAGTGGCAGAGTTAAAGCCTCCTTCCAGATTGCCATAGTCCTGATCCCATTTGCATCTGGCCCACAACTGACTTTTAGTACATACACAAACAAGCAAGTAAGACAAGCAAGTATGTGTTCAGTGTTACAAGAAGTTTGATCCTTGGTGATAACAGTTTCTTTCTCATCTTTGACATACCTGCAGTTCTAAAGAAGTATTTCAATCCTGACATCCTACAGACCACTCCACCTCTGAATTCCTTGCTATGTATCAGTTAGCAAAATTATGGTCTTCCCATTATGTTGCATTGAAACATGCCAGCATGGACCTTACAGACCATCATACATTCACTAGGGATGTATGTGGCACTGTTTATTGTGGTTTGGCTCCAATTCTAGCCAAATTTGAACCAAACTGCTGCTCCACGAACTGGTCCGGTCGGACCTACTGCCAGTTCAATTTGATTGGTTGAACCGATTAGACTTGGTTCAAGGACTATGCTTGTAAAGGGGAATCCAGTGAGGATTGCCTTTTACAAGCAAAGGGGTGGGGGAATCTTTTAAAAGTCTTCTAAAGAGCCTTACTGGTCTGATGGCAGCCATACCACTGCTCCTAGAAGGCCCCGGGTGCTCCCTAGTAGCCTGCCCTGTGCGGCACGGCTCTGACATTGACTGGTAGAGACCAGTGCATGTGCGGAGGCCATTTGCATGCTCACATGCCATGCAAATTGCCAATGTCAGAGCAGCACCATATGGGCAGGCTGAAGGGGAGTGCCGGGGGCCTTCTAGGAATGGTAGTATGGCCACCACCACCAGTTTACAAGCATAGCCCCCTCAAATCGTTGAACTGGTTTGACCCCGTTCACCTTGGACCTGGCTCAGTTCAATTATATCACAGACCGAACTGACTCTGATTTAGTCCACAATCAACCCATTAAACCAGCCCAGTTCATGCACAGTCCTAATATTCACATGGACTGCACTGTACAAAATCCAAAATAGCAGAGTTGTTTAATTGTTCTCATTTATAAAAAAATTTGCCTCTCCCCCATTCTAGTTTTGTGGGACAACATTTCCCTGACCCACTGTTGGAAAGCATAGGGCAATGAGTGGGGTTTAGTTAGAAGATACTGAGAGGGGATGGATTTAGGCAGCTGTTGGATTTAGGCACCTTTCCACCCCCACACTTGGTATTTCAGAGGCATCCTTTCTGCATGACCCACAGTCAGGTCCCTCTGTCTACTCTGGACGAGACCTCAGATGAGAAGAATAATGGGGTACAGAACCTAGAACTACAACAGACCTCAGAGGATCCAGAACCATCAAGGTCGAAGACCCTATGCCCAAGACTTCATGGAATTCTTCATGGAATATCTGTGTCTACTAATCCTGATGCCTATAGGCTACCTCCATGTAAAGAGGCAGGATGCCTCCAAATACCAATTGCAGAGGAGCAGTGGCAGGAGAAGGAGCATGCCTTCATCTCTGCCTTGTGTGGCTTTCCAAGGCATCTGGTGGACCACTGTGTGAAAGAGAATTCTGTACTAGATAGACCTTTAATCTGGTCCAGCAAGGCTGTTCTTATGTTCTCACCTAGGCCTCTGATGTAAGACCAGAGAACATCATCGGATTTGTTATCAGCCGATTCTGAAGTCACTAAGTGAAACAGAGCTTCCACAGCCTCAATGCAGCCTAAGACCACAGCAGCAGGCAAATTCCCTTTAAACCATCTGGGACCTAACCCCAGGGGCAGAATTACCTGTCTCCAAGCCAGAGCTACAAGAATAAAAGTCGGCAGTCAGCTCCAAGTCCTTGTCAGAGCAACAGCTTATGTAGAGCTCTCTGTCTTAGCCTTTCTTCTAATTCCTGGCTCCAACTGGTTGACCTCAGCCTGCCTGACTTCATTTCTGTCTTGCCCTCAGTACCCACTGCTCTTCTGTTTGACCTCCACCTGTCTAACTCTACTTTCACCTGGCCCAACTACCCGCTGCTTTCTGGTATGGCCTGCCTGACTCCAGCTTTGCCTCACTCATGCATTTGCTGTCCTCTTTGAAGATCTCAGCTTGACTACCAGATGCCAACTGTGCCACCTAGTCCTGTCCACACCCTTGTTTTTGGAGTGCCATGATGGACTAGAGCACCTTGATCCCCACATGATAGGTGGATGGACAATTATGGTTGTCCTATTGTGGTTGAGTAGAGTTGGGTTTTTTTGTGGGGTTTTTGTTTGTTTGTTTTTTGTATTTTGTTCCTGGCTGATTGGCTGTTGTCAGGGTTGGGTTTTTTTTCACTTACTCCCGGAACTTTTTTCACACAGGGCTTTTAGTTCACACCTCCTGCTGTCTGAAAATGCTGCTGGCTATTTTTTTTAAATGTAGAATGATTTCACCTTTTGTTAGGTATAACAGGCAGGGACAAGTGGGTAGTGTAAGATGTAGGAATAACTGACTGGTGAATACCTATACTGATTGGTGAGTACCTGAAGCATGGAGAGTAAGTAGTCAATCAGTACTTCAAGGCTCGGTGGTGTGAAGAACATGGACTGGGGTTTCTACCTGACACCATGGTGCCACCACTCTCAAAAGACGAACAGCTCGAGTGGGATGAGTCTCTTGGGAAATGCCTTGACCCTTTCAAAGGATTGGTTAGGATAAACAGGGATCAGATGTGGGTGACCCACAGCTCTGAGATGGGGTGTGATTACCTGACAAGCGTTTGTAGGAATGATTTTACATTCTGTTCTTCTACCTGAGATCAGTGCCCACATTGTTGATGGATGTTAGACCCACTGCAGTTTACCATGTTATTTCAATAAAGTTGTAGCCTTTTACATCCAAATCCTTGCCTTGTGTCCTGGGAATAAGTGGACAAAAAGTTTTTTTCCCCCATTCCTTTCACCTATAAAAGGAGTGACTGTTTCAAAACTTATCTCATATTCTATGGAGAATCTTTTGTGCAAAAGAATCCCGATGGAACAAGAATTGACAGGACCATATGGCTGGCTTGCTGTTTCATTTTTGTTTGTGAGTTTGCTTGTTACCCTGGTTTTTAATAGGGACAAAAGCTTACATTATGAATGAGATGAGGAGCACCAACTAATGTCATTGATTTTTCTGAAATGACCAATGAAACTGCAAGAATTTTTCTGGAAAACATCTCAAAAGTAAAAGTACAGCAATACATCTTTGACATACAGTGTCATGAAACCCATTTGCCAATTTTTTGCATATTCTACCAGCATTTGACTTCTATATCTTATCAAATTATCACCAATTCACTCATTATATACTCTGTTCATTGCACTTTGATACTAAAGCCACAAACAGTGCATGCATAAAGAAGGGGGTACAAGACAAAAAGAGACTGAGGGAGACTACACATGAACGGGACCACAACACAATTCACCACAATGGCTGGTGATGAGTGGAAGAGGAGTCTAGGTCTCTGTCATCAGAAACATGACTTGAAGCTACCCACCACACCAAAGCTGAAGACCACTGAGAAGGACCAGAAACCTGTCTTTTACTTCTATTGGCCAAGTTGTGTACCAGTTATGGCCACTAAAGTTTAAAGAGGAAGAATGTGGGAGAAAAGGGATGGCCATAGCAATAGAAAAGGAAAGTGGAAGGTGAGGCAAGAAGACAGATAGCTTGCCTCTCACACCAGCTTTCCCTGCCTTAATAAGCCAGCCAACCTGACCTGAGGATTCTGTGCAGCAACAGCAGGTACAAGTGCAGATACAGCAGAGACGAAAAAATGGAAAAGAGGTGGGAGAGGATGAATGAGACATACAGATTGACAGAGAAGAGCAGTGTAGTAGTAGTAGTAGTAGTAGTAGCAGCAGAACTGAAATATAATTTCCCTTTCCATTTGAAACTCCTTCAAGTTTCTGTTCACAACTGCCAGTTTTGATGTCCATCAAGACAAGGAAGGATCAAACTTCATTGTAAAGATGCAGACCATTTATGGTCAAATCTTACATGGCAGTAATCATAGGCACTATGGATGCAATTGTCTTGGATTTCAGAGCAAATGTGTGCCAGAGCCTTTGTCACATGCAGCAGTCTTTTGCATGGATATGCCCATTAAATGTCTATATTATGATGGGAGATGAAGGTTTACTAACTGAGACAGCTGGGACAAATGAACATCTGAAGCTGTCTTCTACTGAATCAGACCATTGATTTGTATAGTTCAGTATCATCTGCACTGACTGGCTGCAACTCTCCAGGATTTCAGGCAGGGGTCTTTTCCAATCCCACTTAAAGATGCCAAGAGTTGAGCCTGAGGCCTAAAGGCTTTAAAGCATGTGTTCTGCCACTGAGCTACAGTCCTTGGGAATCCTGAGATGGAAGTGGGCGGGGGTTCAATCTTGTGGAGACCAAGTGCTTTCCAAAACTTTTAAAAATTAAAAAAAAACAAAAAACTACTCAAGGGCAAAAACATTTAAAAGCAAGGGCCAGAGTACAAATAACTTTAAGTCAGTGTCACAAGTTTCAAAAGCTGTTTATATATGGCATGAGGGTCAACTGTTCAATGAAACACAGTTTTAAAAAATCCTACTAAAGTAGCTTTTTGGATCTTGGCCCATATCTTTAAAATCTCATTATCTGAAGGGACGTGAATTTAGGACTATTTAGGATTTATGATTTAGGACTATTGGCTTTATGATTTAGGACTATTGGCTGAAGTGAAATAGCATGACTCTTATAATGCATAGCTAGTCCATTCTGTTTGGTGACCATGTGTTGCCCTGTAGGAAACCGCAATGTCACTAACAATGAATGTTAAGAACATCCTTGGAAGTCCCTCTTTGGGTTTTGAATGTGAGGGAAGTGATGACCTAGGACCAGGCCTTCTTTGGTTGTGTTCCTTGGGTTGCAGTCTCCTGTGAGGCTCACCTGACACTGTGTGTGTTATCCTTTCAGCACCAGGTAAAGACTTCTTTAGTTGCACAGACCTTTTAGATTCTAGCTGTCAGTTTACTCTACAACATCTGTTGTTTAATTGTGGCTTTCCTGCTTGTTGTTTAGTATTTTTTTTTTAAAAAAATGTGGTTTTTGTTTGTATTATTGCGCCACCAGGAGCCCCTGGTGGCGCAGTGGTAAAACTGCCGCCCTGTAACCAGAAGGTTACAAGTTCAATCCTGACCAGGGGTTCAGGATTGACTCAGCCTTCCATCCTTCCGAGGTTGGTAAAATGAGTACCCAGAATGTTGGGGGCAATATGCTAAATCATTGTAAACCGCTTAGAGAGCTCCGGCTATAAAGCGGTATATAAATGTAAGTGCTATTGCTATTATTGTTAGCCCTCTGAGCATACTGTGCAGGATATAAACTATTCAAATAAATGAATGAATGAATGTATGAATGAATGATCTCTGCAGATTTTAGTTAAAAGTCCCCACAGGTTCAGAAATTCAGTGGTATCTTACTACTAATACAGAGATTCTTAAATTTTGGTCCCCAGATATTGCTGGACTACAACTCTGATCATTCTCATTTCATTGGCCAAAGGCAGATAGGAATTTTAGTCCAACAACTGAGGACTTAAGTTTGAGAACCTAAAAGTTTGAGAACCTAAAGTATGGCAGTGGCCATATTATTATTATTTATATATTATTATTTATCATAATAAAATATATGGTATACATTATAAATATAATATAAATTACATATTATTGTAAATTATTATATATTGGTTTAAAAGTGCTGAAAATTGACACTTTGGTCCTTTTTTGTCCACATTTTATTCAGGCATATAATTTCCACCTCCTCAGATTTTGATGAAAATGCCTTGTGTCATCTGTTCAGGCTTTTCTGCCGCATTAAAGTCTATGTAACAAGTGCTGACAAAGTTATGCAAAGTGTGACTGTTTTGATAATGAAGCCAGAGTGCTGACACGTTTTGCCAGTTCTCTGACATCAGCAGGGGGAGACAGTTAGTGGATTCTATTGCAAGTCCAATGCATGTTCCTTTAGTGATGGAAGGTGAACTCTCAGGGAAGGGTGGGATGGGAAACATGGAATGGACAGTTGGGGAATGCCAGGTGGGTAGTTAGACCAATGTGAGGGAGAAGCAGTATAGAGGCTTACTTCTGAGTAAGTCTGCCCAGGATTACTGCATCATTTAACTTGGCAAAGAGGCACCTTTTAACATGGTGATTCTCTTTATTTAGCAGGGGGAGAGTAACTGGCCCTATCCACCCCCAGCATAGTACCTCCAGTGACTGTTGCTGGTGTCTATCTTGTGATTCTTTTTAGGTTGTGAGCCCTTTGGGGACAGGGATCCATCTTCTTTATTTATTATTTCTCTGTGTAAACCACCCTGAGCCATTTTTGGAAGGGCGGTATAGAAATTGAATTAATAATAATAATAATAATAATTTCTCCGCCATCCTCTCCCCCATCCTCTCTTATCTGTGAGGCAGATTGTTCCTCCCTCAAACTTCTTCGGAATTCCCTCAGCTGACACTGAGGATTGCTGCTCCACTGTCAGAATGCTGACAGGAAAACAGCGCATATCTAGCACGTTTCTCACAGAGTTCTATGGCCAAAGTACTGGGGAGGATAACACTTCCCCGCACTCTGTGTGTGCCTTTCAGGATGGTGCTGGGGCTTTACAGGGCTGTATTATTCTTTCAGAGTCCTGTGGCCCAAAATTGGAACCTAAGGCACACATGCCACATGATCAGTAATGATATTGTGCAATATCACAAATTATGTGTGCTTACAACTTGCCTTTGATGCACTCACATGACACCATGGGACATCTTTGCTGTGGGCAGGTGCTCCATGCTCCCCAACTTCAACTGGGCCTCAAAGACCAAGGAAAAGTGCATCATGTCCAAGGATGGGTGCATGGAGGGCAAATTGAAAGCAAAATTGGTGACATTGCACAACATTTCTGATCATGGCATGCCTGTTAAGCCTTAGGTTCCAATTTCCCATGCTTTGTGGAGCTTGAGCCAAAATGAGATAATCTTAATTCTAGTCTTAAACCATAGGTTTTTTAAAAAAATTATTATCATCTAATATAAAGAGAACCACCACTTTAAAATGTGACTCTTGAGTATTTGCCCAGTTAGCAGGGGTAGAGGGGGATACTCATGTTCTACTGATTCCATTAAGAGTTCTTATAAGGAACTTAGTTATAAATAAACATATACAATTTATCTAGATGCTTGATTTGTCATACATTTTATAGAGTATGCTTATGAGAATGCCCCAAACCAGAATTCTGTGTGCATGAGCCATCCAAGGAAATAAATATCCCACCATCAAGAAAAACACATCCCTTTCACAGTGCAGCATGGCATATACAGTAGAGCAAGCTGGTAGGGGGGTGGGAAAAGGCCATGTATGAGTTAAATCCCATTCAAGGCAGGAAGCCAGGAGCATAGCACTGAAATGATGACATCTGGAAAAAGAAGTGGCATTTGGTGGCACTGACTTGGAATCCAGCCAAATTGTTCACCAGGGGACTTGGAGATGCAAACACAACAGCATGAAACAAGAGAGAGAGATCTTGACGATGGTTGCTATTTTGTCCTCCTAGCACCTTCCCTTTTTCTTTTAAATTACCCTTGATTGTGTAGCATCTGCTCCTTTCAAACCTGCGTATGGTTCTCTCTTTACATCTGCATGTGCCTGTCTATGAAAGGCATGAAAGCAGCTGAATACAAATACACATCAGAAAGTTTTCTTTTGAAGCTTTACAGTAAATCAACAAGGCAGGCTCAGGCTGCACTGCAAAAAGAAAGAGTAGACACTATGTGTATAGGCACTGAGTATTCTTATCTATCTCGATGTTTATATAACTCTTTAGTGTAGTCCCAAGAAGCTCAGCACTGTTTTAGATGCTACAGCTATCACCTTGAGAAAGAGCACTGTTTCCAAAAGGGCAAGCCTCATGAAGAGACTTCTAATTGGTCAGGCAGGATCATTCCTTGACCCTAGAATGTTAGCTGAGTTTGCTTAAGAAAATAATTCATGTCTATACATAAATAGCCTTAGTGAAATGCAACAGGTATACAGGGTCTTTGCCTCAGGTCACTCATTTCTACTATTTCTCATCGGGGGGGGGGGGTGTCAGTGATCAGCTGAACATTTAATGATGAAAAGTAACACACACAGAGACACACACAAAATCACCACTCTCACAGATGCCTTGCTGCCCCTCACATCTACAAGTTGATCACAGCCTCACAACCTGTATGAGTCTCTCCTAGCCATTTATCCGGCAACAATTGATTTTGGGGTTCCAGTGGTTCCATATAAATGATCTCACAGCCTCAGCTATGTTGGAGCTAGGACCCTGGCAGCATCAGCTTTCAGCTGCAATGTCTCATAGTGACTACTGGGGGGCGGGGGTTAGGGTCATGGATAAAAGTGCTGGACTCTTCCCCTCTTTATTCTTCCAGTGTTAGTCTCCATTTTGTCTCTCCAGAGATGGCTGTTTGTTTAGTCTCTCTCCCCTTTCAGCCCTAAGCTCAGCTTTCCTATTCTTTTGTAACTTATAAATAAATCCTTCCTTGTAGTTCTTCAGTACTAAAGAGCTGTCTCAAGACCTCTTGCTTTGCTGCTTTCTCACCAAAATGGTTTTGCTCTGCTCTTTGGGGACTCAACTGCCATTCTTCCCCTACAAGCTGTGCCCCTGCTGCTCCAGATTACTGCTAAGTTCAAACCTTAGGTGGCCTCTCTTGCCACCTATGTGCACTCCCAACTAATGGTCTTAACAAATTTAAGCACCATGTCCCAGGGAGCCAAGGCTGGTCTATTTGAAACTGTCTTTACTGCATGCCTTGCAGCTACTAAAACTACCCATCCTTACTAGGGCTAAGCTATTATCGTTTGAATCTGTTTGGAAAAGGGTTGTTAGACTATTGGATTAAACATTGTGGCTACTGTATTTTAGAGGCATAATTCAACCGTTAAACATGCACACCACGTGATGTTCTTTCTGTATCATGAGCAGGGTAAACCACCATGTTCAACATAGGGACTGTAACATTTGTTATCCTTATGCCATGTGGAGGGCCCCAGTCATGTGAAAAATCTAGAGCAGAATATATAAATTTAATACATAAATAAAAACATTCTTGACAGGTGCAGTTGGTGTGAAAATCTTTACCATGCAGGTCGTAAGCAGATTTCCAACACTACTGATTGCTTTCTTAGGCCTTCAGCGGAAGCCCTGCTCTACTTTCTTCCCTCCAGAGGTTAGTCAGGTGGGTATGTGGGACAAGGCCTTTTCCTGGCCATTAGGCCAAAACTTTGGAACTGTCTCCCCTGTAATGTTCACTGACTCTAATTCTGGCTTTCCAGTATTCTGCAGAACAATTTCTGGTTAGGGGGCTTTGAGAAAGCTAGTTTGCTCTATTGGTTTTATTAATTGACATTTATATTTGACTCTGGTTAGTGCTATAATTATAATGAATTTCATTTTATGTGAATGTTGCATGTATATCTTTATTTCTGCTTTGTTAGCCATTTGGGGAGTGTGTTTTGAACAAAAAAGCAAAGTATGGGGCTTTTCATGCATGGGGCAGGCAGGTGGGTGTGGGGGAAGGCTTTGCCAACTTACCTTCCCCCAGACGATCAACAGACTGCTGCTGGAAGTGCGAATTGCACTTCCAGACGATCCACGCTGCTCCAAGCAACTTGGATCTCTTGAGGATCTCCAGCCTCTGATTATCCTGCAATGCACCGCACAACAAGCATGGTGCAATGGGAGAATCCCTCAGGAGTTGGGCACTCTAGGTGCTCAGCTCTGTGTGCATTTGGGCTGCTTACAACCTTGGCCTCTGGGGTTAAGGGCACTTCCACACCTGGCTAAAGGCCAGGGTTAAAAGCAGGGTTAGATGGGCAGTACCAAGATCTGCATGGATCCTGGTGCTGCACATGATCAACCTAGCCCAGGCTAGGCTGCTTGTGCGAATAGCCTTATTATGTGCTTTAAGATGAGTAAAGTAAAATAATACGGCCTTATTAGAGTGCTGCCATGCAGAAGCATATTTGGTAGCATCCATAGAGTGTGTTTCTACACTGGTAAGGCACTGAAATTTAGCCTCATGTGGGTTGTTCTATTGCCCTGACCACTGAACTTTCTTTTCTTTTAAAGAAAAATTGACACCACTTTTTGACCTTTGAAGGGACCCCAAGCCTGAAATTCCATTTAGGTCAACTACAGTTTTACAGCAGGCTTCAGCAGCCTGTTCACTGAGAACTTGAAGTTTGGACTATTTTATTCATATGACAGCATGATCGTTTCCAGCCGTGACAGGCTCATGATCTATGGTGTTATAATAGCAAAAGCTGTTCTTTATTGCTAAAAAAAAATCCAAGCAATTCCATCTCCAATGCAACACAGTGGCTGAACATAAATCAATTATATATATTTTGTTATCTCCAGTTGGTTCTCTGACAGTTCAGTCTCATAGCGCTATATAGCTGTTCAGTTCAATGCAAACGAAGATTTACCTTTAGGTCTTAAAGTGATCCCCGTTTACAAACATCAAGATACATTTTGAGTTTCCCCCCCCCAGCTCAGTTCTTTAAGTTACTTCCTTTCCTGACCTTTCCTGAAGCAATACCTGCAAAGAGATGAGCTGCTTCTTTATTGGAAACTTCCTCAATCTCCTTATCTGTATTCCTGTCCCTGCTCTGGTCTACTAGCCTTGCATCCTCCTTAGGCCAGATAAGATACAATTCTGGAGCGGCAGTTACCCAGTTAAGGTGTGAGTCCACAAAGTTTCCGACACTTTAACCAAATCCAGCAATGAATCTGAAACCTAGTTGTATCAGAATATATAGACATTATTTTTCTCGCTTTCTTTTTCTTATCTTTCTCCCCCCCCCCCGCCCCCCGCAAATGCACATAGAGGATTCCCTCTTAAAACTGGCCTCTGACTACTGCTTATTACAAATATTCACTACAGCCCTATCAGTCTGACAGACTGTGATCATCACTGAACCTCCCTCCTGAAAATCCTGCATGTCCCTCCTCTGGAATTTAAGACCAATTGTGTTTTAATCCATCACAATTACTTAGAAGTCGGTAATCACTCACTCTTGCAGTCTCCTCTGAACTGTCCATGTGCACCATCTCTCTTGTGCCATTACTTGAACAATGCAAATGCAGAGGCCTGTGTTACTCTTTCAGGTCATTTAGCTGCCTAGCCTGCATCAGCCCCTCTGATGACAGAGCCCTTCTGGCTACAATTGGCACAGATGTACTGGCCCTGCATCTTCAGCTGTTTCATAGGTCTGTAGCTATGGTAGTGCCTCAACCTTTTAGTTATTCTGCACCAACTTAATGAAGAGCTCTTGAGGTTTGAATTCTGATGCAGTCAATGGGTGTCCTATGGGAAATAGACTTCTTCTACAGCTATATGATATAGGTTTCAAGTTACAACGGGCAGGTACACCTAAGCCAGTTTGTCCCTTGCCAGAAAGGGACAAAAAACATGTACTGCTTATAAAGTTGAAAGGCATTGTTGTTTGACTGGTTATTGCCAAATCATGGTTTATTCATGAATAATGCATTCAGGCCACCTTATAGTCCAATGGATAGTCATTAAAAAATTACATCATCCAAGTTCCACTTCAGGATATATAATGTTTCCTCTGGCTGATTGAAACATGTTTGCTGGACATTGACTCTGGATATTCCATACATGTTTTGCCAGGGGTGTAGCTATAACTGAGTGGATGGGTTCAAAGAACCCAGGGAGCCCATCTCCTGAGGGCCCCACATCTCCACCCCCACTTTTTTCCTTCATTATCTCCCTCTCTCCAAGGGGCCACCAGGGAGAGGAACAAACACACGCCTCCCTAGCTACACCCGTGATTAGCAGAGCCCATACTTAAGTTGCCATGGCAGGTGAAAATTTGGCAGGTAGATGGGACTGACTTTCATAATGAACAGTGGTTGACCATTCTGTGCAGAAGTCAGCACAGTGGGAAATGACTCTCACATTGACTTTTTTTTGCCAAAGTGGCCCACACATTAAAAATAGGGAAGATTGCTGATAGAGCTAGGGGGAAAAAAACATGCATAATTTCCCTCCAGTTATAAGTTATATTATTCAGTTTATAACTGTCCAGTATGTGATTGAGCTTCTTTGCAGAATTTAAAAAAAAATGATATTGGCACAACCATGAAGCTGCATGAGAGGAGACTGTTGATTGTGTGGCAGAATGACAATGGCAGGTGTCAAACAGGGACATTGAAAATGGATGTAAAAGACCAAAGACACTGATCACAGCCAACATCTACAGTTGGGAGCACAATATTGTGCCTGTTGATTTCTTTTTGTCCCTTAATCTACAGAGATATAAAACACTGGAACATAAGACGAAAGTGGTTTTGCCTGTGTGTGAAGAATCCATACAATTAACATGCTCAGGAGGTCTCCTCAACAGACGCTTGTTAGCCTAAACCAGCCGCCAAAGAGCTTCAACAAAGCACAAAGTCATGAGCAGATAGGTCTATAATATAAAGGCGTGTTTGCCTGCAAGCTGTATTTAATGAAAGCCATTTACCCACTCCCATTCTTCCTTTGTTTTGTTGTGGGTCTCTCCCCCCCCCCCGCTTCTAAGGTATTGGCAACCATTTCCTACTCTATTTTTTAAAAGTATCTCTTATAAAAAGATACGGCATTATTGAATAGTCCCCTGCAGCAGCTTCTGACAGTTTTACTGCAATTTTTGTTCTCTCGCAGGAGGACACAGCTGCGTTTCTCAATTGAAATTCAGGTTGCAGAATGAACAACACTAAGTAAAATATGCCCTTTTCTAAAAATAAGGACTGTCCAGTGGTTGGGACAATAACCCTAGGCTGAGTTTACACAAAGGTGAAGAATAATGGATATTGCTATAGAAACTCGTGTCTAAAGAGCCTTTTTGGTGCATGCAAAATCTTACACACATGCATCACACTTTTCACTTTTTTTGCCAATACCTACTTCTCATACTGGTTTGGAGGCTGCAGCTGAGGGTTCTTCTGAGTTTGGGGCACAACTTGTTGGATGCTCTACAGATCTCCTTTGATCAATGATAAAATCACCAATATTCTAATACCCTTATATAAATCTATGAAATGGCCAGTGTTTGGAATACTGGGCTACATAATGCATAGTCTCCCATCAATGCTAACTAAATGCAGGGGCTGCTAAACAACTTCAAAAGCAACCCCATGGTGTAGTGACTGGGCTGCTGCAGAAAGTGCTTCCAGAGTGTTCCAGACCCAAGTTCAAATTTCCATTCAGCCAAGAAACTAACTGGGTGACCCCAGGCCAGTCTAATCTACCTCGCGGTGTTGTTGTGAAGATAAAGATAACCATGTACTCCTGGGAGGAAAAGTGGGATATAAATGCAGCAAGCAAGCAAATAAATAAAGCAAGCAAGCAAGCAAGCATTTCTTCACGGAACTCATAATTAGTTCATATGGAATTCATTGTGCCAAGATAGGATGATGGTCTCTAGTTTAGATGGCTTTAAAAGGGGATTAGACAAATTACTGGAGGACAAGTCTGAATACTAGATGGCAGTACACTATGCCATTGAATGCCAGTTGCTGAGAAACACCAGCAAGAGAGAGCCTTTCACCTACCTGTATGTGTCCCAGTTCAGGGCTTCCCAAAGGCATCCGGTAGGCCACTATGGAAAACATGATACTGGACTAGATGAAACTTTGTTTTGATCCAGCAGTGCTTTTCTTATATTCTTATGCTTTTGGAAGGAAGGAAGGAGTTTGCATCTCTTCTCCAACAAAACCCTTTAGTGCTTCCTCTGATGTTTCCCAGCTTGGGGAAGTAAAGGTAAAGTGTGCTGTCAGTCGAAGTCGACTCCTGCTGACCACAGAGGTTTTCCTGTGGTTTTCTTTGGTAGAATACAGGAGGGGTTTACCATTGCCTCCCCCTGCGCAGTCTGAGATGATGCCTTTCAGCATCTTCCTATATCACTGCTGCCCGATATAGGTGTTTCCCATAGTCTGGGAAACATACCACCGGGGATTTGAACCTGCAACCTTCTGCTTGTTAGTCAAGAATTTCCCCACTGCACCATTAACAATATATTTACAAATTAGGCTAGATGAGTAGGGTGCTATGCTCCTTTTTCACAACAGAAGCCCTAAAGGCCTCAGTTCATTCCTCACTTTGCATTTATTCTTGCATAGTGTTATATTTACTCTCTCTGAGACCTTCTCTTTCATTTGTGAACATTTCAACTTCTTATTTTTGTCATTTTCCATTGTTTCTGCATATTTACAAACAATCGCTCTGATACCTCATGGGGGTGAGAGCTCCACTCCAAATAGGTTGCACATATGGGCTGCCCCATTAATTCTGACAAAAGGAGTATATCAGTATGCATATATTTTTTTCATGCACATCTGCTCCCTCCATTGAAATTAATGGGGCAGCCCCTGTGCATCCAAGCTCTATTGAGGATAAAACTAGCAGTACTCTGAACTGAGGCACGCATGCTTAACAGTTTCCATAAATGCCACTGACCACAGAAACTGATGAACCATCCTCCTCTTAATTATACCATTTTGTTGTGTTCCTTTTCATTTGTATCCTATTATATTCTGACGTCTGAGATGACTACCATGTGTTTGTTGTTTGCTTGTTTGTAGGGGATGTGGTGTTTTTGGTTAACCCATTCCTTGATCCAGGCCAGTTTTTGAATGGGACTTTAGTTACTTTTAGTCCAATCCTGGAGTAGAGGTAAGGCTAACAAACAAACAACTGCAAGAGCACTGAAAGCAGTGGCAGTTAAGTTGTGCCCTTGAGTCGATGCCGACTCCTAGCAACCCAAGAGCCATGTGGTTTGTAAATATTATATATTTCATTAAACCATAAATATTCCTGATTCTACTGTACTGCCTTGTCCTTGCGTGCCACAGCACTTTCCTCTGGATTCTATGGGGGGAGTGGGGGGAGCAAAAAGTGAAGAATAATAAGTTAAATAATGCAGGGGTATAGCTATAATTGAGTGGATGGGTTCAAATAACCCGTGGGCCTCAGCTCCACCCCTCCCTATTTGATTTGGTCCCTCACTTTGAGGGGCCGTCAGAGAGGGGTGAACACAGGGCCTCTCTTCCTTAGCTACGCCCCTGAAATAGTGCATTCATGCTGGTATCACTCCAGCTATCAAATGCAAGTTCAAATGAAAACACTTTACATGGCTTCAAGATGATGCTCCAACTCAAGCTTGAGGAAATGTCCAAGAGAACGGCATTCCATAATTGTGAAGAAGCTACTGAGCATCCCTCCCCAAAAGCATCCCTCCCCAATTTTCCAGTGCACATTTCCAGTGCAATTTTCCTGGCTGAACTGGCTGCACACATGGCAGGATTAAGAGGGAGCACTTGGACATGTTTGTGGACTGTGACTGGATGCAGGGAAAGAGATAATCCCCAGGATACGTAGGGGATGCCCCAAGTAGTAGCTGACATACAGCGCAGGGTAACACAAATGATTCAGCACTACCTGTGCCCCTTAGTGTGTCTAAAACACCACCTATGGTGTTGCAGAATAGGCCTGTTCCACTCCAACTTAAAATTGTGCCACTGAATTATATGACACTGTCTCCATTACTTCCAATGGAGACAATGTTGTACAACTGAATTTGCATAATATTAAACCTGAGTGTAACACCCTGTTTTGCAGCACCACAGGGGGATGTTGCAATACACACAGGGGCGATGCTGAAACACCCATGTTACCCTGTACCGTATGTCAGACACTATTTCCTGTCTTGTAAGATTAGCAGATTGTACTCAGACATTGTTTCAGAAAAATAAAACTGGAAGACACAGCCATAGAAAAATAAAAATTTCTATTGCATCACTCATCTGAAGCAATATATCCTGAAACTGGTGATATATGAACATAAGCTGATTAATTACTGAGTGAAACTATTCAAAATTTTACTGCATGACTTTTTTCAGTACTCACGCACTATCATTCTGATGAAGAACCCCATGTGGACACAGAATTCTTGCACAGACTGCCATATTTAATTTATTTCAATGTTGACAACTTCACATGGATTCACCAGCAGTACTGAAATGAAGGCAGAAGGGCCCTTGCAAGTGGAGAGGTCTGTGTTCGGACTGCATTCATGAGAAGTCTTTGCATCAAGGCATGTAAATATCTCTGTTCATTAAAGCACAATATTGTGATTCATTTTCTGGTACCCCAGTTTGGAACAGGGACAGCTTTACATTTTTGTTTAATAGCCTTGCCAAACTAAACTTTTTCCAGATCCATACAATGTGAAGTCAAATATCAATTTTCCAGTGCACGTTTGGTTTATCTCTTTCCAGTTTCTTATTCTTCCAAGCCTCTGTGTCTCACTCTCCTATCTATAAAACTGGGTTATTCTTGATTGTATGGCCTTGGCACTCTCTCCACAGGTCCTCCTGAGTAGTGCCTGCCTATTACTTTCTGTAACAGCTTTTCATTTGCATTGGTTATACCCATTTCAATCAGCCTTGCCCCATCTCTGAATACACAAAAGCCACATATGCTTATTTAGAACCATCAGAGACAATTGAAATGACCTCATTTAAAAATGTTTTATTCAAGCATTTTGCAATTGCTCTTCCCTACTCTCCTCCTGCCCTCCACAAGGGCCTTTTCTCTCCACCCTTGAGTTGAGTCTTCCTGGAATAGGCTACATATTTGTCTCTTGCTTCTCTGCACACCCATTATTATGTGGAATGCAGGAGTTCAGCTCAGCACCTCTGCTCAGTGGCTCGAAGTGGGTTGAATTGTAGCCAGCGGCAGGGGGGGATAAATGTAGCGTAAGATGCCTTTTCCCATAGCAAACTGCAAATTGCCTCAGCAGTACGGTCCACAAAAGGTTCCTGCAGAGCGAATTTATCTCCCATTGTCGTCCCGAAGAGGGAAGTGGATAAGACCAGGCATTTTATTTTTAAAAAGTCACATTCGATCTTGTTCAGCTTGGAGTCCACAGCACTTTAAAGGACTTTCTATGGGGAAAAGAACAAGAATGCAAGCCTGAGAATGCAGCACAGATAAAGGGATTTATTTTTAACAGCAGACAGGGTTCATGACCATGTAAGCATTTCAATTTCTAAGCCACTCTCTTTGGATAATATAGTTGGCCAGTGTGGGTGTTATGTCATCTAATGACCCATGGGGTGGGAGGAAGGTTGACAGCAGGAGAAGAGGAACAGAAGAAATTATCCACTAATGATTCTCACATTCTGCCTTAAAAGGGGGAAAGAAACACAGCTTATCTCTTTCTCTTGACCTCCATTACTGTAGTACCATTCACATGGCAGTTTCCAACCAATCATGTTCACAGTTCCCCTAGCTCACACTGTGATGTTACAGATATGCATAGCTGTTATGCCACACAGTGTGACTTGCAAAGACCATGGCTACAAATATCGCCTGAGATCGCCACTACACACAGACTGTCAATTACATGGGAAGCTTTCAGACACACAAAATCAATTATAATATAAAAGCTTTGCAACACACATTGCAAGGGCAAATAACAACATTTGTGCAATAGGGCAACAGCTGAATAAGCTGATAATAAATCCATCAAGAAAATAAGTCCATTAGTATAATATTTTTTTAGGAAAGTTCAAGGAATATCAAAGAGGTCGTTATTAGTGGAGGCACTAAGGTTCAGAATTGGGAGCCTCATAAGCCCTAATCAGATATTGTATATGCATACAGATGTCTGTACACATGTACATGCTTTTTTGTATGAATGACTATACATGTGTCCATTTTAGAAATGGATACAGGCTCCTCAAATACAGGGTACAGATAGGAAGCATACCATATCATTGAGCTCAATATGTACTTTGTACATGTGTACAGATTTGTATGGGCATACACTATAGCTAAATTGTATGTGTGTTGACCATAACATGAATGGTGAACTAATGAGTCTCCCACCCCAAAAGTAATTTCCTGCTGAGCCCAAACCGCAAAGTCCAGTTCACTGGCTCCATCTCATTTCCATCTCTACAATGCTTCCTATCCTTCCTTCCTTCCTACCTGATGGTAGAAAGGACAGGGGAAACCTCACTGGAGGATTCTCAGTGAAGCCTTCATTCATTCATTCATTCCTCAGTTCAGTCCTTTGATAACTTCAAAGTACATCACAATAATTTCTGCTCTGATTGTAACTATGGCATGAAGCAGAGGCAAAAAAAACCCTTCATGCTATATTCATTCTTGTAGCATATACAGCTGACACTCAGTTCAGAGAGTTGTAACAGGATTTCTTGGAGTAACCTTGATTTGGAGCAAGTTTATTAAAGGTTGTGGTTTTTTCCTATCATGTGTCTTTTATGTCACTGAAAGTGCTAATGGCTGGGATTTTAACCGATTTATAATAGAGTATGTAAGCTGGCAGCCTGCACTGTGTTTTAAGAGCTCCACTCATGTCAAAGCAAAATTCTTGTGCAAGTTTGAGTAAGTTCATAAACATGTTTTCAAAAGGGGGAAACATTATAAATAGATATTGGCTGATATCCTAACCAAAACTGTGTGAGGTCGTTCACACAACCAGGCGGTGGCAGGGTGAGGGGAGGCTTTGCTTCACTCACCTTCCTCCCAGATGATTGCCACATCCCAGACTCCAGGTATCCCACAAAGCACCGCACACCTCCTACCCTACTTTGGAAGCTGTGTACACTCCCACTGTTCGATTATCTGTGCATGTATAACATGGTCAAAGGCAAGGAGCTTGGTCATATGCTAAGCCACAGCTGGGTAGGAGAGTTGTTCCTCCTACCTTGTTCCAAAGCTGGGAATGGAATCTGAGTAGGGCATGCTTGTCCTACCCAGCTGCAGCTTAACATATGACCAAGCTCCCCACCCCCAACCTTATTTGAGAGAGAGAGAGAGAGAGAGAGAGAGAGAGAGAGAGAGAGAGAGAGGATCAAATACCAGAAGCACACACAGCTCCCAAACTAGGGTAAGATACTTGTTCTACCCTAGTAATTGTGAGAACTGCCCAGGTTTTTTGTGGATTTATAGTCTGAATTTATCACAACAGTCAAGGTACTTTGATTATAATTAATCATTTCCGTTCCTTGACCTTTCCTATGAAGGTTATAAGAGACTTCTGTTCTTGATGGATAAGGTTATCGACGTATGGCTCTTGTACTATTTTAGAAATGCTATTTGTCTTTACGATGCATATTACTGTTTTTTAAAAAAAATAATACAATTGTTTAAGTATATCTGAGAGCTCCCCATTTAATTGCCAGTCTTTGTATGGTGGTAACCTCAGGTAATATTTAGTTCTAATTTTACCATTAGGTTCTCCTGTTTTTGCCCTTTATTTTCTTTTTGGTTGTTCACAGTGACCATAGTTATAGCAGGCCCTGTGCTTAGCAAGGCAGGCCTCCTTTGCTGCCTGTCAATTACAGTCCCATTACAAAAAAGACCACTAGCAAATTAACATTTGCTAATATTAATTCCTAATTCCTAATATTAATTACTAAGATTCCTTAATGTTGGCCAATACATAATTAGAATCTCACACAGGCAAGTTTTCCCAGCTTCTGTTCCCAGTAGCCAATCCACAAGGGCATACAGGTGAAACTCGGAAAATTAGAATATCGTGCAAAAGTCCATTAATTTCAGTAATGCAAATTAAAAGGTGAAACTGATATATGAGACAGACGCATTACATGCAAAGCGAGATAAGTCAAGCCTCAATTTGTTATAATTGTGATGATCATGGCGTACAGCTCATGAAAACCCCAAATCCACAATCCCAGAAAATTAGAATATTACATGGAACCAATAAGACAAGGATTGAAGAATAGAACAATATCGGACCTCTGAAAAGTATAAGCATGCATATGTATTCAGTACTTGGTTTGGGCCCCTTTTGCAGCAATTACTGCCTCAATGCGGCGTGGCATGGATGCTATCAGCCTGTGGCACTGATGAGGTATTATGGAAGACCAGGATGCTTTATTAGCGGCCTTCAGCAATTCTGCATTGTTTGGTCTCATGTCTCTCATCCTTCTCTTGGCAATGCCCCATAGATTCTCTATGGGGTCAGGTCAGGCGAGTTTGCTGGCCAATCAAGCACAGTACACTGTATACTTTTCAGAGGTCCGATATTGTTCTATTCTTCAATCCTTGTCTTCTTGGTTCCATGTAATATTCTCATTTTCTGAGATTGTGGATTTGGGGTTTTCATGAGCTGTACGCCATGATCATCACAATTATAACAAATTAAGGCTTGACTTATCTCGCTTTGCATGTAATGCGTCTGTCTCATATATCAGTTTCACCTTTTAATTTGCATTACTGAAATTAATGGACTTTTGCACGATATTCTAATTTTCCGAGTTTCACCTGTATGTAATGAATTGTATGAATCATATATAAAAGAAAGGAAGCAGCTGCAATGGTGGAATGAAATCCTGGTCTGATGCCCTCACATGAAACAGATGACACTGTGCTTCATCACTCTGCTCTCAGTGCAGATCTGATATCTGTGCCACTGCCATATCTTGCCTGATTGCCACTGCAGTGGAACTGGATGTGTGTGTGCGCGCACGTACGTGCATGCACACAGACACACAGCTTTGTTGAATATGAGCATCACCCAGAGTTCCATGGAATGAAATCTCTAGTCCTCAGAGTTTAAGAGTTATTGCAATTGCATCCAGCCCCTAGTATCACTGGCCTACATACTGTGCAGTAAGCAACCAATCCAAGAGAGGAGTGAGTGCATTGCTTCTGAGCCACTCTGAAACCCACCTGCACTGCTTCCAATGGCGAGACTACTCCATGGCTACTAAGAAGTGCATCATCACACTTTCAGCACTACTCTCACCATATTCCTGATGGGAGTAGCACTGGATGTGTGGTGACACACTCCTTAGTAGCCATGGAGCAGCCCCACCATCAGAAACAGCACAGGCTGTAGAATGACTCGGAAGCAGTGAGCTTCCCCCTCTCTTGGATCTGTGTCATACTGTACAGGATAGGAGCCACTGTAAAGCAACCACTGGAAAAGTCACCAGCAGAGCAGATACAGCTGTGGAACCTCTGCAACGGCATCTAGATTTTTAAATAACATCCTCCAAATGAAAGAGAAAACATTGTCCATAAGGCAAAACGGGAAGGCACGAGTACCATTCAGCTTAGGCTTATCTGCCAACTTACCAGCACAAATCCGCTGATAAAATGCTCTAGCTAGATGAGATGTCAGGCCATTTTCAAGTGGAGATATTATGTGCACTATAGCATAAGGAGGTGGTCAAGAAAACAACATCTAAGACTATTTTCTCCATGTATTCATTTTCTCTGAGGCTAGAGGAAAACAGATTGACCTTTTTACAATTCATAGTGATATTCTGGGAAAAGAAATACCCTGGTGTGCCATGTTATTATACTGAGAAATATATTATGAATTTTATATATTTATAAAGATACGTTTGAGCTGAAGAAGCTTTATTCAGACACTGTAAGGTGTGTAAATGATGGCAGTCAAAAGTGATAATCCTGATCTTTTACAAAATCTCCACTTTCATTGGCAGTCAGTGCTCACTCTGCATGAAGAAGTGCCAGTGCTGCCAAGGTGTTTGCTAGGAGATATAAATTTCAGCAATCTCCTTTCCCCCCACAAGCGCACTGTGCTACCTGATAATATGTCCCTGAGGATTGCATGACCCTTAGGAACATATTTTGGGTGATACCATGAATTTCTTGAGGACAGGGAGATCAACTAAATTCCCTCCCCACTGAGTGATCACTGCTGGTGAGTTACTCGGTCACATCTACAGCCCATGCACATACTGCCCAAGCTGCGTTAGCTGAATTCAGATGTAACACAAAACCAGAGTTAAATGGGGCAGAGGTGGGAACTCCGTTACACCTGAATGCGTGCAACTACAATTTTGTTGCGAAAGCAACCTGTGGTTTGGCTCACCAAACTCCAACTTGAACCTTTGATTTGCAGTAAGGTTCACCACTGAGACCTCCAGTTTGGCCGACAAAGCGCCTAAACCCAGACGCTGCCATAACTGCGGTTTCATTCTGTTTTTGAAATTGCAATCATACAGATGGTGACACAAACCTGCCTGGAATAGTGCCCGCTCCGTGCTTGTAGCACTTCTCGTTGTCCAGCTTTCTGAGCACCAGATCCACTCCTCCTACCACACATCCAGCAATTCAGTAGCCCGGCAACAAGGACACTGTTACATCCCATCCCAAGAATGTCTGCCTGTCAAGCAGCAAAATCACACAGGGGGCATTCCCCCTTCCCACTCTGTCCCTTGCTCCCCCTTCCTGGCAAACAGGAGGGAATGGGAACAGGATGACAGGGCAGACATTAAAGTGCTTTGCTCCCCAAGAATAATGTGACAATGATGTATATTCACAAGCACAAATACTACAGGTGGCAGCATAAGCAGAGCACTGCATCACAGCGCTGGGACAGGAACATATGGTTGGGGGTGGGGAGAGACCCAGGGTTGGGTTAAAAAGACAGCCCCAACCAGGGATTCTTGAACATCCAATTTCTTTCCCCCCCCCCCACAAAAAGGTTGGGGAAGGGGAGCACAGCCCCTTTCCCCTTGGGGGAACTCAGGGAGGACATGCTCGCTCAAGAGAGTGCCAGGCCATGGGGACACAACCTCACAACTCATGAGAAGAAACATCTGTGAAGACTGGGGTGTCTGCCACAATCTCTAATAATGTGTGATGACAAAGCATCCCCTTCTCCCCCGGACAGCTCTCTCATGGGAGTGTCAGGCCATTGGGGCTCTATATAGAGCCAGGCTGCTCTATGGAAGAAAGCCACGGGGACGGGTATACTGGCAACTACTCTCCCTGTCTTGGTGACAGCTGTCAAAGCATGCCCCCTGCCAGCTCATCAGCCCATGCAGACATTGCATACTTGCTTGTGCTCCAAAATGGTGACTCCAGTCTCCTAGGGTTGCTGGAAATTAGGGCTCCCCTATCCTGCAATTCCCCATGCCAGCAGATTCACAATGCTGGACCAAACTCGGGAATTTTGAATGGGAGTAAAGATCCATGCCCGCACTCATTGTTCCCCCCATCCATTCACGCAGCCACGCTCTGACACTTGGAATGTCAAAATCTCCTTTGGGTGCATGCAAGGATTCCCAGGAAAGGAGGGGATTGCAGTGCAAAAGTTCTATCTTTTACCAGAGAGAGTGGGGATCCCACACAAGTGGGGCTCCCTTTGTTGGGTTAGATCAACTCTTCAGTACACAGTCCAGTGGAAGGCCTGGGGTTTACAACCCCATGGTCCTCCACAGTAGACTAGCGGAGACAGTTGCATGGACGCTAAGATGTGTGTAATCAGTGCTGTTCCACCACTGCCATTATTCCCAATGGGGCAGCACAGCAGCAATTACACATGTGGTATACATGCTACTGCCCCCTCCACTGTTCAGAGCAGAGATGGGCTCTCAGCTGGTGTAGAAGCCATATGCATGCATCCCTCTTCCATTGATGGTGCACTGCACTGCAAAAACACATGGTTTTTGCACTGATCATACCTGCAGAAAACAACAAAAGTAGTCAAAGTTCCTAGAAACCCTGCACATCCTGGAACGGAGTGGTACTGAAGCAGAAAAGGTATGGCCAACTTGCTAACTAATAAAGTGCCGGTACTCTCGGAGAGGTACAAGTACTGCAGATGGGGTCAATTAACTCAGCACCAGAACTCACATGGAGAGGGCGGGGAGATGTCACCCCAAAAATATGTCACTGATAATCATGCAGCCCTCAGAGGCATATTTTCAGGTGACACAGAGGACTTCCAGAGGAAGAGGAGGTCATCCAAATTTCACCACCACCACCACCACCGCAAACACCAGTGCTTCATTAGTCTGAAACCTGTCTGCAGCACTGGCATATCTCACGAAACATTAGCACTTCTTTAGTTAGAATATTAGCAAATGAAAACAATAATGTAAGAGTTACTCTGTGTGAGTCTATCATTAAGAAAAGCTCCACATGGAGAAAAATATCTCTCCTGGAGACTTTGCTGGTTAGTTTTTCATGGGAAGAATATATTGTCTCCAGCTCTTTTAGAATTCTTATTTACAAATATTAAATTGATGTGTGCATTGTCATGCTGAGTTGGTTTTTTTCCAAATATTTCTCTCTCCATGTCTCTTCCATTGCTAATTATTTAAAAACCCTGTACCACTTAAGCCTCCTTCATCTGAAAGCCAAGCAATTACTTCTTGCACAATACATAGGGCACATCCTAACATCTGAACTGACAGAACATAAGTGAACAATTAGAGCAAAGTAATTTTTGACTTGAAACCTTGGTATGTCATGGATTGTAAAGTTTTACATCCCTGCAGCTCTTTACTTGATGGCTTTTATATACAGTAAAATAAGGATAAGTCTCCCGTGTAGGAAATGTCTTTGGCCACTGGTGTTGGATGTACTGCTGGGTCATTCAACTGAAAGTCCTTGGAATTGTTTGGATTTATTTATTTATTTATTTATTTATTTAACAATGTGTAGGTGATAATTCTGTGCCTTTTTATAAACAAAAGAATTCTTACGTATTGACCAAGTGAAGTGAAACAAGGCCTTTGCTTTTTTGCAATCTCTAAGTTTACTTGTTGGCAATGTGATAATTTAACGTGGTGGTAATTCTGTTGAATGCTGAACTATTGGAATGAAATTTGGCACTCACATTTAGGGCACTATTCAAGATTTCAGATTGAGCCCTGCGCACATTATCTTCTTCTTCTACTACTACTACTACTACTACTACAGTATTTATATATCACTTTTCAGCAATGTTCTCAGAGTGCTTTATAAAGGAAAAATAAATGCATAAAGATGCTTCCCTTTCCCAAAGGGGTTCTCAATCTAAAAAGAAACATAAAGTAGATAACAGCAATGGTCACGGGAGTGTTGCAGTGCATAAGGTTCTGGGGCGGCGGGGTGTGTGTCTGAAAAACCCAAACCCGCCGCTACTGTGACAAAGCTGGGATATCAAACAATCACATCAGCATCACTCACTCTGACCTTGCAGTGCCACAGCCTGTACACCGCAGATGACCTGTACACTAAGTACACTCCTTTACATTCTATGAAATTGCTCCCAAATTAGATAAGGAAGATGATGCTATTAGAAAAGCAACATTGCCACATTGTTTGGGAACTCCAGTAAAGCACATTTTTCCCAATCTGCCCAGGTGGAAGGTACCTTTTTGCAAACTAAAGTTGCCTTAGAGAAGTATTTCGCTCTATGCAGAAATGTTGTAATGGAATGGTTTAAGTTTGGACACAGGATACCAGGTGAATATGTAAATATATATATTAATGCACTTAGACAATTAGTGAAATCCTGTGAAAATGGAGAGTTAGAAGCTGACATGATTTGGGATAAAGTAGTGGAGAAATGTATATACAAAGATTTACGAGATAAATATTTGCAGGGGATGTTCTGACATTAGATAAAGCAATTAAAATGGGCAGATTGTATGAAAGTGCTCAAGAAGAAAGCCACTAATGTCTGCACTGAGTAATGATTCTGCAGACACTTCTGTTAACCATGTCACTCATCAAGTAAAAACAAAAAAAATTGTTAGAACTTCCAAGGATACAGCATTCCATGACAGGAATCAGCCAAGTACAGACACTCCATGTTATCATTCTGCATTATTGAACCACACAAGAGAACAGTGTGGTGTCCTGAATGCTACTTGCCTATAACGTGGAAAAAATAGGCATTTTGCTTCTGTCTGTCAGAACTTTATTCTACATTTGTATTTGCAAGAACAAGACCAAAGTTGCTACCAACAAAGAAGGAATTTTTTGCTTATGTTTGTCCCACCCACTCTCATGTTTAAGTTTTGAGGCACAATTTGCTTGGAAAAATAGTGTTGTAACTGATTTAATGTATGTTATTGAGGCTGACGTGGAGTCCTTCCTCAGTCATAAGACTTCCTTTGCTCTACATATCCTCCAGAAAGGAGACACTGAGGCGATTCTCACGATCGCCCAAAAGTGGGCTAAGGGAGCCTAGCCCACTTTTCAGTGATTGTGTGCTGCAACGGGAGCCTCGCGGCTCCTGGCAACTAACCTGCCTAAATACCCCTCCCCTAAGACAAGGTTAATGGAGCAAGTGCTCCGTTAACCTCATCTTTTTGCTCGTGTGTTGCCGTGGTGAGCGGCAACACACAAGTAGACCCCAACCGGGAGGCTGCAAGCAAGTTGAAGCTAAATAAAAATAGAGGTTGAAGCTAAATAAATATAAATGTCACTTGGCCTTGACAATAGGAATGTGCAAATCGATTTGGGTACAACACAATTTGTACCCAAATCTACCCCTTTGGGGCGATTTGCAGCTTGCAAATCTCCCCTGTGCTAGCTGGCCAGATTTGGGTCCAAAACAAATCACCTAGAGTTCAGACCTGAAAAATTTGTAGATTCAGACCTCCATTTTGTGGTGATCTCCCCTGCTGTCTGAATTTTTTTTAAAAAAAATCCCGCCCTCCCAACCTTCAGGTTCATGACTTACAGTGTGCAATGACTGGCTGGTGATTCCCCCCTCATTCCAGATTGGTTTGTTTCCATTCCAGTCTTGTGTTGCACAGGGTGACTGACCCCACATTGACTAGGGGAAGGGTCAAAGAAGGGACAAGGGTGGGGGGAGTTTGAAGGAGGGATTTTAAAATGTACTTAAGGAGGCAGCCAGTCATCATTCTGCCTTTCTGATTCATGGGAGAAGAGAGAGAGAGAACACTAGAGGAGCTTTGTTTTGCCTTGCCTGCCTGCTGCCTGAAGTGGATTCTCTGCTTTTTGTTCCTGCTTTCCTGATTGAGGAAAAGAGAAGACATTTTTTTCACCCCCTTCCTGCTATTGAGAAAATCAATGCCTGCGCCTGCTGTCAGTGCAAATTGATTTGGGTACAAAACAATTTGTACCTGAATCTACCTGTTTCAGGAGATTTGTGGACAAAACAAATCATCCCTGTGCTAGCTGGCCAGATTTGGACCCAAAACAAATCGGGGGTGATTCAATTTGGGTACAAATCGAATCGATTCAATTTGGGTACAAATCAGATTTAAAAAATTGATTCATGCACATCCCTGCTCG
Organism: Hemicordylus capensis; assembly: GCF_027244095.1. Classification (NCBI taxonomy): domain Eukaryota; kingdom Metazoa; phylum Chordata; class Lepidosauria; order Squamata; family Cordylidae; genus Hemicordylus; species Hemicordylus capensis. The sequence continues at coordinate 62,966,868 of NC_069660.1, forward strand.
ACAAGATTTTGATCTTAGGCCATGTTGTTTCAGCTGAAGGAATCAAGTGTGATCCAAAGAAAATGGAAGCCATCTTACAAACCCCCAAATCCAGAAGTTTAGATCTACTGTGTTCCTTTTTGGCAACTTGTGGTAATCTCATGAAATTTATTCCTCATTGTGCAGATATTTCTGAACCACTTTGCTGACTAGAAAATGAGTCACTTGGAATAGGTCTATAGTGGTTGACTCTGCACTCAAGCAACTAAAATCTGCACTAACTAAGGAAACTTGTCTGGCTTACTATGACCTGCATGCACCTACTTTTGTGGTGACAGATGCCAGTCCTGTGGGACTAGATGCCATTCTGCTACAGACTCAAAAAGATGGATATCGAAAGCTTGTGGCATATGCTAGTCACTCACTCTTTGCTACAGAGCAGTGATATTCTCAGATTGAACATGAAACTTTGGGATGTGTATGGGCTGCAGAACACTTTAATGTGTATTTTAATGCCCATTTGTGTTGACTGATCACAAACCACTTATACACCTCCTGCACCCATACAAAAGCAGTATTTTACCACCTCATATTCAGCATCTCAGTTGGAGACTGAAACCTTATGCTTTTACAGTTGACTACATCTCTGGCAAACTGATTCATCATTGGTGCAGCTGATTCATGGTCACATATTCCTCTATCTGACATATCTGTCACATATTCCTCTGTCACATATTCCTCTATCTGACAAAAGCTCAGGTTCATTGGTGGATGATTGTGTTCATAGAGTTATCAACACGTGTATGTTGGATTTTGAGGCACTGTCTCTCTCTTGAGGAACTTTGACTTGCTTCTCAGCAGGATGCTTCATTGACTATGCTTTGACATATTCTTCAAACCATCAAATGGCCACAGAAACGTCCTACTCAATTGCGTCCTTTCAAGCATGTAGCTGCTGAGCTTTCATTATATGATCATTCTGTTGAGAGGGGAACAGATTGGAATACCTGAATCTAAAGTGTGTAGACTGTTGAAGGTGGCTCATGAGATGCACCAAGGGATAGCAAGAACCGAACAGATTCTGCGTGCGAAGTTTTACTGGCCAAGCATGGACTCAGATATTGAACATTTTATCAAGAACTGTGCCATTTGTGTACAAACTCAATGCTTTCATGAGGATCAACCATTATGTCCTCTTCAGTGACAACCTCATCCTTGGAGCAAACTGGGTATAGATATGGTTGGACCAGTCCAACAAAACTACATGCTTACTGTCATTGACTATTATTCCTCTTACCCAGAAGCAATCATATTGCCAAACATTTTTTCACACACTGTTATCAACACCCTGCAAGAACATTTTGCTCATTTTGGATATCCTTGAGAAATAGTTACTGATAATGCTCATCAGTTTGTGGGTTCCCTGACTGGACAGTTTTTCAACTCTTGTGGTATCAAACATATCTATACTTCCTCTTACTACTCCCAAAATAATGGGAAGATAGAACGTTTTCATCAATATTTAAAGAAAGCCCCCCTCCCCAGGCAACTCATTGTGAAGGGAGGAATTGAAAAATAGAATTGCCAATGATTCTAATTGCATATGGTTCTTCTCTACACAGGGCTTCACAGGAGACACCAGCCAGATTGCTTCTGCCACATGAGATTAACACTAAACTTCCTTGCCTTGGCACTCAAAGAGTGGTAGATGATTCACATGTTAGGGACCAGCTGGCACCATATGAAACATTATGCTGATGCCACCCACAGGGTTAAGGGCCATAGTTTTAAAGTTGGGGATCTGGAGTACAGTATATTGCTGACAATAATGTAGGTGACAAACTTCAGCCAACATACAGAAATGTACACTCTGTTATTCTTCAGAGCAAATCAGATTCTTCCTTTGAACTTGTCAACACTCAAGATGGCAGTGTTTTGATGAGAAATGTCAAACATCTGAGAAAAATTTCATCTCAACCAAAATGTGATGATTTAGCAGTCTCTAGTAACTCAGATTGCATACGCCTGTGATGCAAGACTGTGATGGTAGGCAGTTGCTCCAGTCCTGTCAATCACCTTTTAAAGCCTAAGGAACCACCCTCCAGGTGGAATTCCTAAGGGAGAGGCTTTAGAGCAGAGAGTAACTGTCTTACTGTAAGCTCATATAGGGCTTAGAGGAGCCAGGAGATAGGCTGGTTTTCTCAGATAGGGCTTAGTGAAGCCAGGAGATAAGACTTTCTCAGAGAAGGCTTCGAGAAGCCAGGAGATAAGGATGGACAGGGCTAGCGAGAGAATCTCTAGAAAGATAGGGTCTTTTCTGGGACTGGTGGGGTTCCAGGGAGGGACTGGGTAGGACAGGGTCAGTGTCTGTAGGTGATCCAAATGTGGCTACAAGTTGTTGGATCGAACTGTGTATCTGTCCAGGTACACTGTGTATAACGCCTGTCAGTGGGTGAAGTCTGTGTGTCATAATCGTACATCTCACATTATTTACACTTTAGCCAAGCCTTGTTACTGTTATTAAAGAAACCATTATGAGTGTGAAGCCCTGCTATGGCAGAGAGAAACCTTTAAGTTTCTTGTAAATAAACTTGATTTTGTTTTATTTAAAAGTTCATTCTGTGTCCAGTGTGTTATACTTCCATCTCACACAGCCCTCAGCCACTCGGCTAGGGGTTGTCAGGATAAAAACCCAAGCAGGAAGAGCTTTGTGGTGGCAGGGAAAGCTAGCCACAGGGAAGGATAGATAAATACATATTTCTCAGTAATATTGGTTCACATAAGTATAAAATTGTTAACCTCTCTAGTTTTGGGTACAGACCCACCTCACTCACAGTGTCCCAGGTGGATGTGCAGGTTGCCGCTGGTCATAAGGACACTGATGAATTCTCTGAGAACAATGACCACAGAACAGTTAATGAAATTGATGCTCTTGGTATAGAACCTACTCCAAAGAAGACTACGAAAAGTGGATGGGTAGTTAAAAGACTTTCCTGATAAAAGGATATGGTTATTTTGGCAGCATGTTAGGAAGAAGTGTTATCTTTCAGAAATGTATTTAAAGCTGGACAGTGTTTAGTGTTTATGTTTGTTTTACTCTAACAGAGGAATGTAGCGTAAGTTCTTACAGAGTTTCCTGCAGTACTGCAGATCCCAGCAGTCTGTGCAGTAGACAGAAAGTGTCAGCAGAGATAGGAAGTACCAGCACAAATATAGACTCAGAGACAGAGACTGGTAGGAAACAAAAGGCTTAGTAAATATGATGAGTTTTTCTGGAGCTTTTTTGTTAAAGATTAAACAAGAGAATGCACAACACACATGCCTACTCATTTTCAAGGGGGTCTGGAAAGATGTAGAGGACAGTAACATGTGATGTCTGTCTTGAAGACTGGTAATAGATGATGAAATGAAAGATGCTGTGCATATCCAGGGGCATCATTCCAAGTTTCAGGTTCAAGCCACAGTTTGACCCATGCACTCATTTTCAAGAGGACCAGGAATAGCATAAAATACACCACAATATTCTCACCCTTGAACACTGAGATATTGGAATGAAATTTTCTCTATGATTATTAAATGCTTCTATTGGCAGGATATTAATACAATATCTGAAATGAGGCCCATCAAAGAGTATGTTTTACTAGTTATTGTTAATGGCCATTATTCAGGCACACAAAGTCAAGTCCCATATGCACTACAGACCCTAAACCCAACACTGTGTGCTGTGGATCACATACACTACCTATTTAGAAATGATCCGTCAACTCAGCAGGAACCTATCTTTGTCACTAATTATATAGCTCTCTGGCTCCAAGACATTATCAGTGAATAAATTATAATAAGGAACAGTTAGAGTTCAATAATGAACTTAGCAAAAGATAATAAGATAGTCATTAGACTGACAGAGCTTTGCCTGGTGGTGAGGAGAGAAGTGTGCTATCTAAAGCAGTGCTTTTGCTAAATAATTGTGCCATCAAATGCGGCGGGGAGGGTTCAGTTAGTAAGGCAACAAACACAAAAGGGAAGCCCTCTATTCACTGAGCCAACACTACACTATGATCCATAGGAAGCTGTCTTATAGTAAGTGAGACCATTGGTCCATCAAGCTTCATATTGCCTATGGTGACTCATATACTGCACAGTGAACTGCCTGTTTAAATGAGAGGCAAGTAAGCTCTTTCCAAGCCCTTTTAAAACCCACTGGTGTGACTTAAGAAGGCACAGAGGTTCTGTGGCTAATATTTATTTATTTATGTAAAATATTTATATCCCGCTCCTCCAGTACACCACAGCTTGGGACAGCTCACAACATTTATTAAATGGTCACAATGTAAAATCAGAATAAGAAAATTAACCAAATTAAGTTAAACACATTAAAAATCTGAGCTAGAACCACAATCAGAATTACAGTTTACGTTTCAAATTAAAAGTTATTCAAAAAACTAAAAACTAAGAATTATTAAAACTAAAGCAGTGTGCCCTCAAAGTCTCACTGCTACCCCCATTATTCTTTTTACAGCTCAGAAGGAGAAAGTTCACTTCTTGCTTAGACTGACTTGACTCCCAGACTGTGCTGCTAATACTGTGCTGGTGCCAGAGGCGCAACGAAGGAGGGGCAGCCGGGCACGTGCCCTGGGCGCCAACTGAAGGGGGCGCCAAAGTGCCTGCCATGCCCCGCCCACCACCACCAAAATTAAAAAAACATTCTCCCATATTCCAGCACCGCGGTGGGCCCGCTGCTGCTCACCGCTGTGCTGCCACGGCCGGTATCTTTGTCTCCATGCAGCGCCTGTCCACCTGCAACCCCCCCCCGTGCCCCCCGCACCCCTGCACCCCCCATGCAGGCGCAGCACACAGCGCACTTGCGACTCATCGCAATATCTCCAAGTGCAGGTGGGCGGGCCCTCCCATTGGCTGGCGCCACGGAGAGCGGGCGCCAGCACTGGCCGAACCAGCATGCCTTCACCGACCACCTGTGTGGCTGTAGAGAGAGACTAGCAGTAGCAGCGTGCTGATCGGTACACTACTTCCTCGTGTGCTGCTGTTCATTCCTTTTCTTTCCCACCACCCTGCCGCTGGCTGCATTTTCTTTCTGCTGCATAGGAGTTCTGACCACCCCACTGAGTCCAAAGTAAGTAAACTTACAGTTCTCAAAAAGAAATATCTCAATCTCTGTGTGTGTGTGCCCTGCCCACCTGCCTGCTGCTAAACGCTTCTCTGTTCTGACTGGATCTTCCTCCTCACTCTCCTCCCCGCAAATATAAAAGTCCTAGAGGGTCAGAGGGTCTGGGGTCGGGAAACTCTTGGAATTTATCTGTGTGTGACTGTGCAGCCCTTCCCCCACAGGGCCAGGCTCAAGGGCGCTCTTTAAATTGCTCATCTTCAATTGCATAATCTTAACAAGCCCCATTGGAACCAACGGGCATGGAATGTATTAGGCTTCTTAACAGCTTATCATAAAACATGGGTTGCTCAGGAAACATTTCGTAAAGGGGCAGGGGTGAATGGGGGGGGAGAATGAGGAATGGGAAGTGGGTGCATGCTTGCCAAGGCAAGGGCCATTTTTGTGGTGTTTTGTTTTGTTTTGTTTCCTTTTCTTTTTAATTGGAGAACCAGTTCATTAACTCCTTGCTCTTGTGTTTCTTCCTTTGATCCGAATCCCGCTAGCTTTTCAGGACAGCCTGATGGTGTGTTGTGTGTTCAGGCTGTGCAGTCCTATAGGAAAGCATACTTGGGAATAAGCCCCATTTAAACATCAGTAATGTGTGCGATGAGATCAGGCTGCTAAGCTGCTGTAGAAGGGCTTGTGCAAAAAAAATAAGTAAAACGAGGGGAGGAGAGAGAACAGAATAACTGGTGTACACTCCGACTTTAATTGTGACTCCGATTGGGCTGTTAATTTAAAAGCAATAAAAAAGAAAGAGGCTCCCACTGCCGTCCTGCCTCTCTCATCTCCCACGAGAGAAAAGCCTTTCTGGATGAGAGCGAGAGCTACTGGTGTACGAATCAGTCTGGGGATTGTGGCCTTAAAAAACCCCCTTTCAATTAGCATTGGGTAACAGCAGCCACCTCGCCGCCAGGGCTTTCCTATTGGAAACACACAGTTCTCCGCCTCCTTCTAACTGGTTTCCCTCCTCTCATTTTTGGCCTGCCCTTCAGGAAGCTATCCTCCGGGCGTTGTGTAGGTTTTAGGGACACCCCCGCTTCCCTCTTTTGCATGTGCACTGCTAACTTGCTAAGGCAGGCAGGGCAGTCTTTGTCTGGGGCTGGGCATATCCGTGCCCCAAGATCATCTGGTGCATAGGACGGAGGAGGGCAGGCATGCTTAAACTGCTGCCTCGGTTCTTTCCATCTGCTGCAGCTTTTTGATTAGTCCCCTCCCTGCCTTGGCTCTTCTCCGAGCAGGGATTGCAGGCGGCGCTTTTGCAATCACAGGCTGGAGTGGGGCGGGAGAAGGAACAAGAAATAAATACAAATAAAGAGGCAGCCGAGACCCTCACCCCTCGTGTTCAGATCTGGCTGCTAACTCTACCTGCCGTGGTGACTTGTAGTAGGGAGTGGATGTGCTTGGCAGCAAAGATATAAGTGGGTGTTCTGTAGCTGTGGCTCTCTGGACTCAGCAGCAGGGAGGTAGCTTGCACAGTTTTCTTCACACAGACGGCATACTGTAGGACTCACTGAACTGAAGTCCAACGTTGCCACAAAACTCCAGACTGCATCTGTCTATTCAGTCATAATGTCAGGGGCTGAATTGAGGATTCCCTCACTCCCCCCAGCCCCTTGTATCTCCCAGTTCCTTCCAGCATCACTCTGCTTCAGCTGGCTATAATGAGTGCCTTTTGACTTCTGCTGCCAAGAGGAGAATCCACCTTGCACGCTTTCCCCTTCCCATCTCCTGCCCTTTTTACAGCCAGGTGGGTTTAATCACTGTAGGGAACTCTGATCATGGAAAGCTCGCAGAGTGCTTCCTAACTTCTCAGGCAGAATAGCAACTGTGGGAGAGAAAGCAAAGGGGGCATGGAGGAGGAGGAGGAGGAGGAGGAGGAGGAGGAGGGGAGGAGGAGGAGGAGGAGGAGGAGCTGGGGGAAATTTGCCTCAGAAAATTCTCTTGCTGTTGCACACATTGAAGTTAGATCACTTCTAGATTTTCTTTGATTAAAATGTTTAGCAAATATTTGACATTCAACAATATTCAATTTCAATGTTTTATTCTGACAGTTGATAGTGTTTGATAACAGGCATGCAATGATATTTGCTGTATGGCAAAACTGGTAGCTGATCCACAATGAGATATCACAGTCATTTTCAAACTTGTTGCTATCAAGAAACATTTTCTTTGATGACTTGTCTATTGCGGTACCCTGGGCATCTGTTTCAGAAATTCTGCATATTGCAGAAGATTTGGAGGAATGTCCTCAAATCACATTCAGTGAATGTGGGGCACTGTTGGGCCTCAGCACCACCCATTTATGATGTGGTTGTGTTTTAGAGCACAACAGTCCTCGGATTACATAGTGATTGGTGGGGGGCAGACGACCTTGTTATTTGCTCTTCCATTCTGGTCTTGTAGTTAGGGGTGTGCAATTTGGATTTTTGGTGTTTCAATTCAGAACTGAATCGAAACACCCCTGATTTGTTCTTGGGTCCAAATCTGACCCATCCAAATCACCCCAGATTCGATTCGGATCTGAATTAATCCGAATCTGAATCAATTCAGATTTAAAATGGGTCCCAAACCCAAAAGAGTGGGGTGTGATGGTAGTGCCTAATGGGTGGAGGCTACCACCCAAATTGCAGAGGAATTGGGCAAAGGGCTGATTTTTGGTGAATTGTTGAAATTTTAGTGTCTTTGGGACAGATTTGGGGCATAAAGTGGGATCAAGGGATGAAGAGTGGGGTGTGGTGGTAGTGCCTAATGGGTAGAGGCTACCACCCAAATTGCAGGGGGATTGGGCAAAGTGTTGATTTTTGGTGAATTGTTGAAGTTTACACGTCTTTAAGGTTTCCCCCCATAAGGTATAATGGAGGTGTATCACTTCACATCGGGGGGAAGGGGTGGTCTAGACTGGTGTGGGGTTGGTGGTAGTGTCCAAGGGGGGCAAGGAAGCTACCAGAATTTTTTCAAAGGATTTGGGCAGAGGGCTAATTTTTGGTGATTTGTTGAAGTTTACACATCTTTAAGGTTTTCCTCCATAGGGAATCATGTAGGTTTCAGCAGCCCCATAACTGCACTTGGGGGGTGATGGGGTGGCCCAGAGAGAGTGGCAGTGTAGTGAACAGAGGGTGCCAGCCATCGCCATGGGTTTCTAACCCATGGAGTACAGGGTTCTGTTATTTCTGAGGTGTTCTGAGTGTAGATTCTCTGGTAGCAAATGAGATTTTCAATACAAATCATGAATCCACTCTCATTTGGAGGGGTTAGAATTTGTGCAGGTCAGGGAGTGTGACTTGTGGATAACAGCCAACAGTTCCTTGTCGTTCATTAGTGATCTTCTCATGATTAAGGCGCCACTGATAATCTTCCAAGGAACTCAGACTTCCTCAAAAGATAAATTTTGAATTAAGAATTTCTATGAAAAGATTTGTATGGTGAAAAGTAGAACATTCGTTGCATTCGGAATATTTGTGAATATTCATTTTAGCTGTAATACAGCTGCTGAATAATAAGAATGATCATTGTCATGCACACGAAAGGCATGGTCCATTGAGGCTGCTTAGGCAAAAGACTACCTATGTTGCGCCAAAGAGTTGTGGGCCAGGTGCGTATACAAAAAGCTTGGCATTCAGAAAGCTCATCTAGGCAAATTTCTGTGCCTGGCACTGGCCTTCGTGATTGCCTCAGTGAGGAAGTTCCCAAAATAAATGAACGAGGGGAATGGGTACTTAGCTGTGATGACAATCCAAATGCTGCTTATATTGAAAAGAAAGAGGGGGGTGTTTGGGAGGAAGTCCTCTCTGTATCAAAGAGGGACTACTGTTCCCTGGGGTGTGCTTTAAGGAGTTTCGTGCCCCTCCTCTACTTTTCTAAGTATAGAATCTGAATTGAGATATCCTGTGTTTAATAATGATAAGCGCAATTAATTACTAGCAATTTAGAAAATGTCTCAGAGTCTATGAATGCATTAAATGGAACCGATTAAATGTGATTCCAGGCAATTATGCATTTTTACCCCACCTTTGATGAGTACCTAATACATAAGCATCCTCAGCATTGCACAGTATTTTTAACTGGGTATATCGTACAAGGAATAACCATGCAGGCTGGTGCTGTAACTCAGATTGTTATAGGAAGTCAAACAGAATAAAGCACAGAAATTTGAATTAAAGTGGGAGGGGAGCATCCATTATTTGATGAACTTAAATCTATATCAGTCAAGTAAGAAAAGTACAGTTTAAGCATTATATACCTTTAAAACATGGGAGCACATAGTATAAAAGGATTGGACTGCTCTGGAAAGAAACCTGGATATATTTAAGAAGCACTACTATATATACACCTGCAAACTGGGCAAGGAGGCACCTTTTTAACCCCTGCTAACTGGGCAAAGAGGCGCCTTCTTAACATGGTGATTCCCTTTATTTAGCAGGGGGAGAGTAACTCGCCCTATCCACCCGCAGCACAGTACTTCCAGTGACTGCTGAAAAATTAGATTTCAGTAAAATTTATTATTTCTCTATGTAAACCGCTTTGGAAACTTTTGTTGAAAAGCAATATATAAATATTTGTTGTAGTTATACACACACAAAAACAACCAATTAAAGAATGAGTTAAAAATACATATGCACCTAATCCAGCTAACATCATTCCACTCAGCTAACATTTATTGTATTTCCCTATTAGAAGAGTGTTTCATAGGGGATGTTCATGTTCTTGATATTATTCATAACTCTTCCAAACCCTTGAAATAGAATCTATCAGAGATATGCCACCAAAGCTTTGGCTGGTTATTTTTGAATCAGTATGTGAAACAAGGAAAATGCCCACTGAATGGTGGAAATCTCTAAGGAAATGTGACTAAGATGATGGACTACAGCTGAGTTGATGGACAAATTCCATCATTCTTGGACTCTCAGTTGTTTTGTCTAGCCCTCATTTTCCTTCACTTCTTTCCCTCATTTCTTCCAGTACTCCTCTCTTAGCCCATTGCACCCTTCATCATCCTTCATCTTTCCTTCACTTCATTCCCTCATTTCTTCCAGTATTCCTCTCTTAGCCCATTGCATCCTTCATCCACCTTCCTTTCACCCCTTTCCTTAACTCATTCCCCCTCTCTTTTCTGAACTTTCCACACCTTCCCTCACCCTCTCTTCTTCTGGCTCTTGCTTCCTCCACAACTCTTCCTGAGGTTGCCTGCTTGCTTTGTCTTTCTTCTCTTTACTTATTGCCTCTGTCCAGACTCCATTGATTCCTTATTTCATGTCCTGCTTCCTCTCATATCTATATCTAAGACGTACCCATCGCTAATCCCATGTGTGGCAGCTCTCCAAGAGTTTGTGAGCGAGCTGCTAGCAGGGGGAGAGAAAAGCAGCAGTGCTGGACAGGTTTCCTAGTGGGGGTGGAAAGAAAATGGTGGCAGGTGGCTGGCCAGGCAGGGGAAGAAAACGGAGGCTGGTGGGCAGGGAAGAAAATGATGGTGGTGGCAGGGGCAGGAGGAAAAAATGGCGGCGGCATGCAGGCAGGGGGAAGGAACAAAGAAAATGGTGGCAGCGAGGGGAGAACTAGAGGCACAGGTGCTCTGCACCCGGCCCAGCTAGTTCCTATTAATCTTGCTCAGATATAGTCCATCTTCATTGGCTTTGTGCCTGTCATGGCATAGGAACTGCTAATTGTCATGGCATAGGAACTGCTAATTCCTGCTGACTAGGTGAAAAAGCACCTTTGAAAGGGGTGGCTTTCTTATACATAGGAGATCAACTGGCCCTACTGAACCCCAGCACAGCATAATTCCAGTGGTTGTTGCTGGTTTCTCCCTTGTGTTTCTTTTTAGGTCATGAGTCCTTTGAGGACAAGGAACCACTTTCCCATTCCCTTTGCTATGTAAAGCCCCTGTTAATTGAGTCAAGAGACATCTTTTAAAGTGGCAGTTCTTTTATATTTAGCAGGGAGAGTAACAGTTGCTCTCCCTCTGCTAAATTCAATTCCAGCATAGCATCCCTCCAATGGCTATTGCTAGTGTCAGCCTTGTATTTATTTTAGATTGTGAGCCTCTTCAGAACAGAGAATAATTTTCTTAGGCCTCCTTCAGACATAATGCCAATCTGGAGGCAAACGTGCCAGAAGTCCGGGTTTGTGGTCGTCCGAATGCGTGAAATCGTGGTTCCGTCACCCAATTGCAGGTCAGTTTATGACCCCAAGCCTGAATTTGAAGCTTTGGTTTGTAGTGAGTTTCACTGCCAAAACCCCAGGTTCCAAAGGGCCATTGTTTCATTCGAATTCTGCTGCCTCCATAAGCCAGGTTTTGTGTTGTGGACGCTCCCTAAACCATATAGAAAACAGCTCATTGCAGCCCAGAAACACATCAGCTCTGTGCTGGCCATGCTTCTTGCCAGCTGCCTCTCTGAGCAGTAGCCCCAGCCTTTGCAGCCCCCACACTCCTGACGTTGCTTGACCAAAATAACTGCAGACTTACCACCATTGTGTGGCTTCAGGGGGTGCTGACACAGCCACAGGGGACTCTCCTGATGTTGCCCTCTCCCGTCAGACTCCCCCTGGGCACTTTTGGCCCCTTTGGGACAATTTTTGGACTATTTGGGGCCATTTTTGACCCGTTACCAGCCTTTCCGCACTGCCGGTGGCCATTTTGGAGGCCATTACACATGCACACTGGACATCTGCATGGCCAGGTGGTGACCCTGGCCATGCAGATGGGCAGTGGGCATGCTCAGCGGCCTCCAAAATGACCACTGCCAGTGCAGAGAGGCCCATAGGGCCAAAAACGGCCCCCAAGGGGCCAAAAACAACTGGGGGAGGGGAACATCAGAAGACACCCACCCCACCACCACAGCAGCAAACCCCCCAAAGCCCTGCAATGGTGGTAAGTCTGCTAATTTCTGTTTGTTTGTTTTAAAAAACAACAACCCCAAACTGGTCCTGGAGCAGACTAGAGGGTTTGGCTTGACCTCAAGTCAAACCAGCCCGGTCTGACTCAAGGGGGAGCCCTCAAGCCAGGCTAGTTCATATGCAAGCTGGCTTTACCTTGAGCCGGTGCACAGATCCCTAATGCCTCATCTCTAGCATTCATCCATTTAAAGGGAAAGAACTACATTGGAGAAAGCGTGCTCTCCACTCTATCTCATGGCCTCCACTTTGTCAATTCGCACAAAAAGGGATGGGATGACAAGACAGGCACTGCAGAAGATGTCTCCAACAATTAAGGACTGCGGAAACATGTGCACAAACCCATGGAGTCCCGGTGACACTGGGAATTGGGCAATTTCGTTGTTTCCCAGAAAAGGTCACACATGCCAGGTGAAGGATAGAAACATTGCTTGGCAAAAACACCAATGTGCTGACCCAGTGCATAAACCCATGGAAACCCCAGATGTGGAAACCTTCCTGTTGTACAGTTACATAAATAAAGAGGCAACATGTATCCCCACAGATCTCCTGTCTGCATCTGTCCATTTGCTTGGATTACTTGAGCAACCTACAACACACACCTCGGCACATTGCCCGGCATGCAGGACCTTTAATTGCAGTTTCCATACAAGGTGTTTTGACAGCTTCCATCGAATTCATTAATAAAACACCTGATCAAGTTCAGCTTCCCAGCAAAGCATCCTTTCTAAGGTGTGTGTGGAGTCTGGTCAGGCAGCAGGGCATTGATTTCCCTGAATGCCTGAACAGTGTCTGTATTATTACGGTCTCTACGGATGGTGCTGCTCCTGCCAACTGCATAGAGTGGTCCCCTAAAGTCTGCACATATATGTATGTGTATCCAAATGTTCTGACTTGGCCCCCAGGCTTGGAGATACCCCAGAGTAGTGTGGTGCCATGCATACCGGCAAAGGAAAGTCTACCACCAAAGGGATAACCCAAAGTTTGGATTAAAAATAGCCCCTAGAATTCTTAAGTGGTTCTGTTCTAATTTTTGTACTAGTTTGTAGGGAAAGGGGGGGCAGCCCCTTCCCCGTGGATACAAGTATGCAGTCCCAGCCATAACTCATGAGAAGAACCGTCCTGGAGGATGTTTGCATGGGGACCAGCTCAAAAGCCCAGTGTGACGACAACAAATGCAATAGATTATGTTCCCTTCTCCCAAGAACTGCTTTATCATGAAAGTGACAGGCCATGGAGACATGTAAGTAGTAGAGGTACATACCTGCTGTCAAAAAACATGTGCTTTTGTTTACAAACAAATGCACATGGCTGGAGGATGATGTCATAGTGACATCACGGGGCGTGCAGCTGTCAAAATGTGCTGATGTCACTAGAAATACGTCACCGGATATGCGTCAGCAGAAATACGTCAGCAGAAATGGTCAGAGGAGACCCCCATGTGGCCAGAAAGGGTCAGAAGTAGGGGTACACCCTCACCCCAGAGGTTTACCCTCCACCCTTCCACTCCTACCCCCAGAATATGTCCAGACATGTCCCAAAGGTGGGCATGTGACCCCCTCTACAAACATGCCTAGCCATTCTGGACCAATAGGAACAGGTTTCAGACCCCAGAAAGGTCCGAGTGCGCAGGCGTGATAATGGTCGGGTGGCCATTTTGCATAACTTTTATTGGCTGAAACAAGGTCAAGTGATCCCTCTACAAACAGGACTAGGGGTGGGATGTTTATAGGCTAACCATTTTACAGCTGTACAGAGATGATGGCTGATGCTAGGACTCCGCTGAGTCCCACTGGTCTATCATTGCCACAGGCACCCACGAAAATTAGGCCTATGCATCCGCAGAGTCTGTCCTTCCCTCCTACTGGTATGAAAACCCACCAGATGGCTGACCTTATTGCTGGTGAGGTTCCAGAAACTAACTTTGCAACACAGCCAATGGATGAGGATGGTAAACTAGAATGTGATTGCGGCCGCTGTAACACCAGCCTTGCAACCCCCACGTAAACTGAAGATGGAGAGCCTCCAGCTACTGCCTCCAAAGTGGGAAACATGTGTTCATCAGATTCTGAAACAGAAGTGCCTGTGAAACAAAAGTGGTGTAGGAAGAAGAAAAAATGGGTGAAGAGCAGACCCCAATATACATGGTGCGACGAGCGTTGTTGTGATAGTTCATGAGTATACTTATTCAGATGAGTGTGGGTGCGAATCTTACCTGTCCTCCAGGCCAAGGGTATCCTATTGTGAGTATAAGTGCTGCAGGTCGAGCGAAGACTGGTCATCTTGTGATTGTCTGACCCCAAGCCCCAGCAACCCTAGGTCCGCTTACTGTAGGGCTGTGTGCTTTACTTCATCATCTGGAAGTGGGGAAGAGGAGGAAGCCATGGACGGCATTGTGCTTACAAAGCCTGAAGAGCCAGACCCAGTTGTGGAAACTGACAAGCTGGTGTGTTGGAGGGGATTTAATCTACCTTGCTTTGTTTGCCTGTGTTTTACCCATCAGTATTAAAATATTCCCCATCTTTTGTGCAGGTACAGGCCTTTGAGAACATGCACCTCAGGGATGTCAACATGTCCTGCATTTCCTGTACGTGTACTGATGGTGACCAATAAAAGAAATTTGTTTTAACTATGTGTGTTCATAGCTGTGTTAAACAGAACCATGGCAGGGCCCAAAGAAATCCTAAAGAAAATATATTACACCCCTGGGAGAGTGGGGAGTTTCGGAGGTGTAAACCCGCTATTTCAAGAGGCCAGGCAGCACAGTAAAGAGCTGAGTAAAAGGCATGTTGAGGCATGGCTTTCAGAGCAGGATGCTTACACTCTACACAGACCTGCAAGGATTCATTTTAAAAGAAACAAGACTGTTGTTTCAAGGGTGGATGTACAATGGCAGGCAGATTTAGTGGACATGCAACAGTATTGTAAATACAACAATGGCTACAAGTACATTTTGACAGTGGTGGATATTCTATCTAGATATGCCTGGGCTGTACCTCTAAAAGATAAAACAGGGAGGGAAGTGGCCGGTGCTTTTAAAGCTATTTTCAGAGAAGGCCGAGAGCCTGGCAAGCTCCAGACAGATAGAGGGAGGGAATTTGTAAATAAGCCTGTAGGGGCACAGTTAAAGGAGCAAGGTATTCACCACTTTGTCACCAACAATGATGTCAAAGCACCCTTTCTGGAGAGACTGAACCAACCCTTAAAAACACGTATGTGGAGGTATTTTACTGCTCACAACACATTCCGGTATATTGATGTCCTGCTTCAGCTCCTAAAAAGCTAGAATCACAGCTTTCACAGAACCATACAGTGCAAGCAGGTAGATGTCACAACCAGCTACGACCTGTCAGTTTGGAGAAGAGTCTATGGCCGCAGTAGCCATAAAAAAAGCCAAGACTCCAGTGTTTAAAAAAGGAGATCACATCGGGATTTCTAAAATTAAAGGGTTTTTTGAGAAAGGTTATGAACAGAACTACACCACAGAATTGTTTATAGTGGACCGCGTCATCAGAAAAGCTGAAAGGCCGGTCTATCTGCTAAAAGACTACATGGGTGAGCCAGTTCTCGGGAGCATCTATCTTGAAGAATTACAGAAAGTTAAAGCAGGAGAGGACAAACTGTACAGAGTTGAAAAAATTCTAGCTACAAAAGGGCGTGATAAAGTAAAACAACATTTAGTGAAGTGGGCAGGGTGGCCTGACAAGTTCAATAGCTGGGTGCCTGCTTCAGACCTCCGCAATGGGTGATAGGGGTTTTTACATTACGCTCCCTAGTAATGCCAGCAAGAAGGCATTTCCACAGAACACTAGCTCAGACTTCACCATCCAACTAGCCAGGCCTCTGGATCTTCCTGGGGAGTGGAAAGTGAGGCTCTCAGAGATACAGTACCCATGCACTGGGGACACCATCACGGTAGATACCCCCTTTCAATATAGCAAGGGGTTAAAGAAATGGACCTTCTACTTGTGAAAGGGGTATTACTCCTGCATTGCAGATTTGCTGCACGATATGAATGAAATCACCAGCACCCAGAATGCTCTAGAGCGGGCATCCCTGCTTTATGACCCTGTTACTAGAAATATTCAATGTATGAGTCCTAACAATGCATTCATCTTTTCTGCAGGGGCAGAATTAGCACACATATTAGGGATCCTTCCTGACACACACCCAAAAGCGTTGTCTTACCCATCAAGCATAGCTGGTGGGGTCAAATCTCTGTTTGTTCATGATACAACCAGCAAAGTATCCCCTTTCCCTGCTGACATAATGGGGGTTCAACACTCTGTTTATACAGACATTGTAGAGTATCAGATAGTGGGAGATCACCATGTCCCCCTTTTGCAAAGAATTACCGTGAAGGGGCAGAACGGTGAGTGTGTTAACATTGTTTATGACAAGCCACATTACATCTCTGTGAGCAAGCACCACATTGACACAATCACAGTCCAGATAAAGTTGGACCAGGACAAATGTGTGCCATTCCGTTTTGGCAAGGTGATTGTGAAGCTACACTTTCACCCCAGGAGAGGACTACATCTTTAGGGAAAAGAAAAAAGAAAAATGCCAATTCTGAAAATTTATGGCAACCCCGCCCTTTACAAGAGCTATTACAGGGCCCAGACTAGAAGCGCCTTTCCTGGCTTCATGGGGCCCCCAGTCATGTATGGGGCAGGAATTGGTGGTATATTTCAGATCCTTTTCAGGAAAGCTGTCCCTCTTTTGAGATGGGGACTGGAAATCATTAAGCCACACATCAAAACAGCAGCGCGAGGCATTGCTAAAGACGTGGTGGGGCATGCCTCCCAGGCTGTTCTGAACAAGATGGATCATGCCTGTACCTCACAAGGGGGTTCAGGACTGATGTATATCAAAAGAAAACAAAAAGCATCATGTGTGCAGCAATCAGGACCTCCCCAACCTCTTAAAAGAAAAGGGGTGAGCCTGAAAAAGCCTCAGAAGCTTCAAAGGCATCCTAGGGGGAAGATGAAACGTGCTCTCAGTGACATCTTTTAAGTCATGATGGCTTTTATACACTGCAGCTCCGAAGAAGCATGAAATCGGAACTGGACGTTTTCCAAATCGCACCAACACAAACAAGTAGTGAGAGAAGCATATATGTTGAGGTGCCGCTGCTTATTGCACTAACAGACACAGCACCTCTGGACTTTTTCATTGCTGGGGCTGAAGATTTTTACCCGGATCTGAATAACATGCTTTTATATGTGTGTTGTAAAATTTTCAAGGAGGATGGAACCAACTTGGCACAGGATTCTGCTGTGGGGCTAGTGAACTACCCAATTGCTGCCATGTTTAGCCTGGTGGATGTGACCCTGGGAGACCATCTTGTCAGCCAGAGCAGTAGCACCTACCCCTACCAAGCTTTCATTGAAGCGATGATGAATTACAGTCAGGCCACTTTATCTACACAATTTTCAGCTGGCTTATTTTATAAGGACACCCCAGACTTCCATGAGAGATCAGTGTTAGATGGAGCAAACAATGGGTTTGTTGACAGAGTCTCCTTTACATCTGAAAGTCGGAAAGTGGACCTATTGAGACACTTACACACAGATCTTATGTTTCAAGAAAAACTGCTTTTAAATGGCGTAGATGTAAAAATTAACCTAATGTGTAACAAGGACACATTCTGTCTGATGGCAGGTGGAGCTAATCCCCACTACAGGCTGCAAATCTTGTCGGCATCCCTCTTTATCAAGAAATGCTCCCTGAACCCCGCTGTGTGGTTAGCACATGCTGAGGCATTGCTCACAGCCAATGCAAAATACCCGGTGGACCGTGTGAGTATGAAAGTGTTCAGCATCCCCGCTGGAAGTCGTGTCTGCAATCAGGAAAATTTGTATTTAAGACAGTTGCCAAAAACTGTCATCATCAGTTTTGTGGATAACGATGCATTTAGTGGGTCATATACCAAAACCCCCTTTAATTTCAAAAATTATGACATTAACTTTGCCTGCCTCTATATGGATAGTACCCCAGTCCCCATGAAACCGTACCAGCCACAGTGCGTAATTATCTCCGTGAGTATACGGGGCTGGTACAGATCACTGGCAAGCACCTAGAAGACAGACCCCTGCTCAATAATAGGGAATAATATGGGAAAGGCAACACGCTGTTTGCATTTGATCTAATGCCTGACCAAGAATGTGGGGGCCACTATTCCTTGATTAAAACAGGGAATCTGAGGGCTGAAATACACTTTGCAGACCACTTCAAGTGACCATCAATATGATTGTGTATGCAGTATTTGACAACCTCATTGAGATAAACCACAGGAGGGATGTACTGTTTGACTATATGTAATATGGATAGCATACAGCTCACACGCGTGCTGTCTGCAGCCCCTGAACCCAAAAGACTTTCTTTAGAGTTTTTCCTAGTGACTGGCTGCCTAGAAAGAGACTGCTACAAAGACCTGCGAGTCTTGTAGTGAACACACACATAACCTCCCAGGAGAGCACTGGCTAGCCATCTACCTGACAGAGGACAATCTGGGAGAGTTTTTTTATTCTTATGGACACCCCCCCAAATCACCCATGGCTTCCCAAAGCTGTAATGAATTTTTTTAAAAAATGCCTCTAAGACAGTCTTTCAACCCCGACAGCTCCAAGCTCCTGATTCTGTGACCTGCGGCTACCACTGTGTGTTCTTTCTACAGCAGAGGGGTAGGGGTTTAACATTTAAGCAGATTCAAGAATTGTATTCGGGGAATTTAGAAAGAAATGAGCAAATGGTTGAGCTGTATGTTAAGAAAAAGAAAATGCCCAGACATGCCCCAAATTGTTTTCAAAACACAAAAGTGTGTGGAACTTGTACTGATTTTCATAGAACAATAAAGTAAGCCTTGAGGACTTTTAAAAGAGTATATGTATGTGTTTGTGTGTTCCTTACCTGCAAAGCAGCAACTACCAGCCTATAAAATATATTCCAGAGGAAACAAATTATTTGACACTCTGTGTGTGTGTGTGTGTGTGTGTGTGTGTGTGTGTGTGTGTGTGTATGTAACAGGCTACAACTGGAGCCAGTTTTCTCACAGGTATTTTACAAGTCCTGGGTGTAGGAGTTAAGGGTAGAGGGCTAGCTGCAGGGCTAGGATTCTTCGCATGCTCTAAAAGTTCCTTGCTGGTATGGTTTCCTGCAACAGAGCTAGGGACATTTAACTCTGCCAAACCGCTCATAAACAGATCCCAGGCTTTAGGGAAGCATTTGGAAGGCAATGCATGAACTTGGGTGAATGCTTTGATCAGGTCCACCATGTTGGAACCCTCAACAGCGGCCCCCTTATAGATGAAACGGCCCCTCTCATACCACGCTGGAACTGCAGCATTCTGCCTCAACTTGTTTAACAAAATCTTTGCAGAGTTCCTAGAGTGCACAGGCAAAGTGTCCAAGAGCTCTTGAAAGGAGGGGTCAGAGCTATGTGGAACTTCAACAGCAGGCATCTCAAGTTGTGGTAGAAACAGGTTTAGTTTTCCCTTTTTGGCATCACCCTGTCACATGTGTTAAATAATTTTGAAGTACACCCTCATAAAGTTTAGCCTTTTCATATTCTGTTAAGTCAGACCTCTGAAGAACTCCTTGCATTTCAGTGTCTAAAGTGTAGATTGTAGCCGCTCTGATGCTTTCCTCCTTAGGAGGAGGGTTCCCTTTTAGCAGATCTAGCTGGTCTTTGGGGACCAAGTACATCTTTTCCGCATATTCCATTATTGTTTGGTTAAAAGGCTTGTTATAAAAGGAATTGCAATGCTTAACAGTGGTGCAAGAAACCCGCCAGACTGCTTGACCAAAAGCTTCTTCTTTCTCAGAGATACGCGCTTGTTACTC
Organism: Hemicordylus capensis; assembly: GCF_027244095.1. NCBI lineage: Eukaryota > Metazoa > Chordata > Lepidosauria > Squamata > Cordylidae > Hemicordylus > Hemicordylus capensis. The sequence continues at coordinate 62,986,750 of NC_069660.1, forward strand.
AGCTTTTTAATTAACCCACATTTTTTTTCTTAGCACACGCACTTGGTGTGGAGACAATGGAATATTCCCTTTTAAGGTGTTCAGGACAATCTCAGATATGGCTGATATTAAATCATCAGAAGTGGCACATAGTATGGCCTTCCTCTGATGTGGTGAAGCCTTAATAAGGAGTTTCAAGAGGGCAAGGTTTCTCTTCATGCGGGTAGACATGTCTCCATGCAGTGGGGGCTAACAGCATCAGTGTGTGCCTCTTTTGTATCCCCCCTGTGGTTTTTTCTTGATGTATACAACAGGCCAGTCAGGAGGGAAAAGACCCGTTCTGACCCTATAATCCTCAGGAGTTCTAGGGTTTAAATCCACAACTAAGTAACCATAAGGTTCTCATGTGGCATCATGGTAGGCCTCTGTGAAATACCTGACATTCCTGGAGAAAATCTGGTGTGCTAAATTAATGATCTGTAATTTATCCCTCGGGCTTTTAAAGAGTACCATATACTTGGCATTAAGGCTTATGGTATGGGCAGATTTCCCTTTGTAGGAAACATTCTGTGTGATGAGAAAAACGCTCAGATTCCTGTGGTGAACAAACTCCGTGAAAGCATGTTCAATTTGTTGACTGTCAGATGGTGCACTCATCAGGTCATCCAGAACAAGAAAACAGGTTTTATTTGGGGGTAACAACTCATCATCATCAACTTTCTCAGGCATACCTTCTACAAACGTTATCATAGGGTATTTACAGAACATTTGTTTGTAGAACGGCTGCCAACAAGAGTAACACCACATGATTTTTTCAGGCATCACAGATAGCACACAGTATGCATTGTCCAACATTTTTTTTTCAGAAAAAAAGTTTTACCACAGTTACTAGGTCCTGCAAGGATCGCAGAGAAGGGATGTTTCCAGCGAGCATCCATTTTTAATACCTGTATGGTATAGTCTTAAAATCTTCAATGATGACGTGCTTATCAAATACCACTCTCTGTGTCTTCCTCAAAAGCCGTGTTTCTATCTGCCACCTCTTCTTATTTCTAACTATACTGTTCTGCTCTACCACGATCTCGCGTGCAGGACCCTGTTCCAAAACGTAGGCAAAAACCAGACCTTTAAGACCATCAAAGTTAATCTTTTGACAACTACTCACATTCAGAGTAATCCTTTTGATTTTATACAGGATGCGCCCCCAGACAGCTTGTAGCCATAAGATTTAGGACCTGTGCTCACAAACTCTGTTATGTACTGGTCTGATGGCAGTTCGTTTGTCAGCTCCTCTAAAATGTTTCCAAGGGGAGGGTTGTACCCCCCCTCGTGAGACACATAGATCACAGAATCTGTGTCATGGTACAGGCATTGTTCCTCTAGTTTCTCCATGATAGAGTACAAATGCAGGCGTGCATATGATGTTGTAAAATACGCTAGAAAAACATTTGTGTTACCTGGTGGGACTATGTGATCTTTTGCATCTTTCCAAGACACACAACATGTATCATCATCAAGGAATTCACACATAGAGACCTCATAGCTATCTGGAAAGAGGTATTGGAAAAGCTCATCAGTCTTTTTCACTGTGGAGGTCCTAGGGAGGTTTGTCCTTTGAGCAAATTTCCCCCACAAGGAATTTAAGAAAAGCTTGGCTATTTGGCATTTAGCAGGGTTGACTTCAATCAGCTCAGGGCGTAAACACCCCCCTTCTTTCTTATAATACTCATCAATGTATCTCTCTTTGACCACCCTGCTAACATACTCTGTGGGATAGCCAGAGGCCTCCTGCTTCTGCCGGAGAAATGTTTTGACGTACTCTGAAAAGAGACTGTCAGACCTCCTTTCAAAATGCCAAACCTCATAGATCTGCACCTCCCTGTACCCTTTAGCCCCAATTCCACTGTGCACCATGTCCCCAGCAGCGCCCTTTCCTCATCATTGTGGCTACATTGCTCCAACTGTTGTGAGTCTGCACAGAGCCTGCACAGGAGAAACATAAGCTTCCCATTCACCTTGACAGGTAGGACGGGGGGAAAGAGACTGCGTGGTGGGTAAGCCTTCACCTTGGCAATTCCAAAATACTCAGAGAATGGCCTAAAATTATCATAAATTACTTCAGGATGGCCTATAGGAAACTGGCAATTTTGCATATTAAAAGGATAGAGAGAGGTAAAATCTGAGTGATGAATCTGTTCTCCCTCCTTCGCCTCATAATACAGACTCACACTACCAGTCCTGCCCCCAAACAGTGCATCTCTAGGTTCCAGAGGTTCTGGAAACTGCTGCTTCTTCAGAAAATCCATCACCTTCTGGTCCCCCTTGACCATATCAGTCCAATCATGCTCCCATATACAGTGGACTTCAAACCCCAATCGTTTTAGAACATCTGCCATCCTCTCACTAGCATTGTTGAGAAAACCATAGGTTTCCAAGAACATAGGGTCCTGTCTGTGTGCAGGATAAGAAGTTAGACACCCGTGATAAAAACATCTGTTAAATTCAAAAGCACATTTCTTTCCCCCATTCACAGAATAGCCATCTAAATAATATGCCTTAACACCCCCGATGCCTCCTGCAGCTCCTGAGGAATATCAACCTTAAACTCACCCCTTTCAGAGCATGCTGAATATGTATGCTTTCCCTGTGGGCCATGTATTCCAGCCATTGAATGGACGGAGTTGAGAATCTTTTGCACTGATTATGGTAATTATCTGGGGCTGGTATGGCGATCTCTTTATCCTTCAGATACTTGTAATGGTACATTCTTAAGCACACACTAGCAAGTGTAGGGTATTGGAAGGGGTCGATACGCACCAGCACCCTGACAGTTTTCTTCCCCTTAGGTTTATCAACTACATCCCATGTCATCTCAACCAATTCATGTCTATATTTTGTACAGGCCTGCATCAAGATGTCTACATCTTTCTGACAGTAATAGGCCAATTCCTTCTGCATGTCAAACGTCTTTGATTTGTTTTCCTCATACCACTTCATGAATTCTTCCTTATCTGCAGTTTTCATAGTGTCCACACCATAGTACATGGGTTCAGGCATATTCCCAATATATTTCTCTTTTTCTTTTTTATTAAAGAAATGTAGGAAATAACCCTTACAACCCTAAAAACCTATAGCTTCGGGGAGCTTTGCTAGGGCCATGGGCAGATGGCAAAGGGAATCTATAAATTTTATGTTATTATTTTTAACTGTTATACATAGTAGTTTCCCCCCACTGAGTGAGCAGATCTACATCGAGACCTTCTTTGATTAGCTCCCCCAAGATGAGAATTCCATCATAGCTTATCGAATTATGGGCTATAAAATGACAACCGTTAAAGCTACTGTCTGATGTAAATGTTATTACAAACTCTTGCGTACATGAGTCCCCCTTAAATTCCCAATCTTCCCCTTGGGGGCCCCACTTTTTCCAACCTTTCTGTTTCTCTTGTTAGGCTTTAACAGGCTCCACAGGCTCCCCTTCAAATGCCCTGGCATAAATATAATTTGGCACGTGGGCCCCATCCTCCTGCCTGCATTTGCAGTCATAAAACACATATTTTACAGCTAGCTCGGGGTACTGTAAATGTGGAATGTAACACTCATGTTCTTCCCCCGGGCAAAGGTACTCGTAGCATACACGACACTGTTTTCCCCTACAGGGACGTTCATCTTCATGATCCACCTCGACATAACGGCAGCACTTATCACATAGTTCACGTGGGATGCATTCTACCCATCCCATTGCAGAGAGCTTCTTATGCCTTCCTAGACATTCTTGTGATCTACACTGCATCTTGCATTCGGGGCATCTGATTATTCACCCTACACGTTTTACACACCCGGTGTCCCAACAGCAGTGGCACTTCTTCAAAGTCATGGCTGTGTGCATAGGGTGTGTAACAGACATAACAAAAATTTCTGGAGCCCAAAAAACCTTTGATGTTCTTAACCCCATAATAGTGAGCATCATGAAGTAACAGAAAACACATGTTGAGGTATTTCTGTTCAGGAGTTTTTAAAACACTCCATCCAGAAGTTTCCCATTGCACAACCACAATATTGACCTTCCTGTGAGTGTCTATGGTTTTCACGTCTTCAAAAGACACTTCTTTTTGCTCACCCCACCCAAGATCCCTGTACAGTTTTTTTGCACCTTCTTTTATCTGTGTAGCGGTAGCTCTCTCATCTAGAACAGCCATGAGACTCGCTGCAATGCAGAGTGCTGAATTAGGCATGGGTACATCTATCAGGTGCAGCCTTTTTTTCTGTACAATGCTGTTATAGGGTATTGATTTTATATGCCTGAGTCCGGCTCCTCGTGGGGGTGTAATGACAATCACAGTCAGTGTTAATGCCCCATCAGCTAAAATTTGAGCATAACTTTGAAGCAGGTTAGACATTAAGAACGTTTCTGCATTCAGATGCCCTGCCTGCTTCCTTGCAGAGTAAAGGGGGTTTGAAATCCCTGGCCCCCGCAATCTGAGCTGAACAAAGTCCCCTGGTTCTATATGGTTGTTTATATTGTCCAGAACCCTTTGAACAGCAGAATACATCCCCAATAGTACATCACAAAAGGAGTGTACTCTGTCCAAATTCACAAACTTGAATTCATAATACATTTCAACGCCATTAAAGCATGCATAGTTCCTATTATAATGTCGAATAAACTGTAGATCCACAGGTGGAAGTTCTTCAGGACTGCCTGCTGATTCTTCAGAAGAGATTGGCTGGGAATCCACTGCAGGGCCAACATCAGACGCCATGCCTCCTTGAGAGGACCTGTTGGGGGTACCACACTGCTCAGGTGCTATAATCTGACGGCCGGCAACACTATGTGGCTCTACAGGGGGTTCAGACACCGTATGAGAATCAGGAGCATTCCCGGAATCCTCTTGTTGACTGGGTGACGTGTTCCCTCCCTCCGCCTGTATGCAGACAGGGTAAGATTGATCATTTTTATTTCTGTCTACAAAATCACACATCGTGGTTCCATATCATTAGAGCTTGCAGCTGATGTGTAATATCTCTAATCAAGTCCTTTTCTTTTCGAATGATGCGCACCACTTGCTCACGATGTTGCTCAGCCTCTGTCATGCATTCTACGGCATCTGACTTATCCCTTATTAATTTTTTACATGTATTCTGTAGCCCGCGCCATGCTGGCCAAGAACTCATTAGTACAGAGATTCAGAGCCTGCTCATCACAGACCCCAGGTTCATGTTCTGAAACAGATAGATCAGAGGCAGGGGTCACCAGGCATGTCTGGACATATTCTGGGGGTAGGAGTGGAAGGGTGGGGGCCAAACTTCTGGGATGAGGGCATACCCCTACTTCTGACCCTTTCCAGCCATGTGGGGGTCTCCTCTGACCATTTCCGCTGACGTATTTCCGCTGACGCATATCCGATGACGTATTTCTGGTGATGTCAGCGCATTTTGACAGCTGCACGCCCCGTCCCCCGTGATGTCACTATGACGTCATCCACCAGCCACATGCATTTGTTTGTAAACAAAGGCACATGGCTTTTGACAGCAGGTATGTACCTCTACTACTTATGTATCTGGGCTGGAGGGCTGTTGCTGCCCAGCCCAGTTGGTAGATCCCTGCAAGCCTCTTGAAAACATCCCTGCAAGCCTCTTGAAAAGATCCCTGCAAGCCTCTTGAAAACAAACACATGAGTGTGTGTTTTGCCCCACTCAGCCACCAGTCTTGCCAAGGGTTGCTGAAAACAGTGGACACCCTTCCCCGGGATGCCCCACGGTGGCCGATTTACATATGCTACAAAGCCAGTCCCAGCCTAGTTCATCTGGCTGTTGCCATCCCCGGTCTTTCCCAACTGTACGAACCCAAAACCACTCAAACAAATGGAGCGGACTGGATTCCTTGGAAGTCTGGAAGGGCTGAGTGGAAATGGGGAGGTATGGAGTAAGAGTTCAATTATTAACCAGAGATACTGGGGGCTCCACATCAGCGGGGGCTCTTAGTGTTGTATGGCCTACCTCATGAGAGTGCAGTCCAACAGAGACCCAAAGCTGATGGTGCTTCTGTTCTCAACAGCAGACTGGCCCTCTCATGAGAGGGCTAATCCCTGGCTGGCATGCTGACATGGGTAGGAGCGTGTTGTGGTTTCCTGGACTGCTTGGTCTGGGTCTAAGAGTCCAAGAGTCCATTCAGACATAGTGGATCAAACCCCAGGATCCTTTGCCTGCCCTCATATACAAACTACCTCCTAAGAAGTCATCATGATCCCTTCCTGGAGTAATAGAAAAGTAGTGCCCCTCTCCATACCCCGGTACCAGTACTTGTGCTTGTGTGAGATTGTGTGGCTGCAGGGCTCTTGCAAGATCAGCAGTGCAAGTGGTGTAAGGAAAAGGTTGCAATGCCTTTTCATTGCCTAGGGTGGGCGATCAATGCTGAGAAGGCAGGATCACACTGGGCATGCCCCCTCGAAAATTGTGGCCAATGGTTGCCACTCTACTGACATCCTGATGCCTTGCACGCAGTCTGGCAACGTGTGCTGCATGGAGCTTGCTGGGATGCAGCCTCAGCAAACCAGGAAGAGAGAAGGGCCCCTCTGCCCAGAAGCCAGAAGTTGCAAAACCATGGTTGGACAATCATCTGCAGGATGATTCCTGTCTTCACAGATCAACCACAGGTTAGTCTACCCGAGGTTTCACGCTATGTCCAATGTGTAAGTAGCCTTCTTGCATAGCTGATAAAAGTACAGGGGCAAAAAGATGCTGCACAAAGGTTGCCTCCCAGGCACTGGATGGTGATCTGGGCATTTCTGGGAAGGTTAATGTTAGCCCAAGGCAGATAGCCACCATCGTATTCAAAATACAAAAGACAGTTGGGCTTTTCAATGTAAGTACAATTTTTTTAATCAAAGCTGCATTGTTGTAAAGTTCTTTGCAGTAAAGTTTTTAAATGGGGGTGGGGGGGAGATACCCCCCCTTCAAAAGGAAACTGGCTAACAATGAAAAATAATGAGTGGGATCTGTAAATAAACTTTGTGACAGAATCATCTGTGATTCATAGTACTTAAACAAAGCTGGATAAAAAACTCAAAGTAGTGCTGTAAAAACTGAGTCAACCATCAGCTCCTATGAGATAGAATGAATGGGCTAAATTTCTTTGATTTTTATTATTCATTCAGAGGATATAAAAAGGAAGAAGCAAGCACCTGGCCAAATTATTTCTAGCCAAGATACTAATGGAAAGAAAAATGTCAGAGCAGATTAAAATGAGGTCGTTTTTGCTCAGGGAGGTTGGTGGATGAGATCAAAGTGTCACTGTCAATGGTGTCTAGCCTTTCATTAGTGGCGAAAGAACACCCTGATTAATGGGAAAGGGGCAAGGCTGCCATTGGCCTTGATGAACTGCGATATACTCAACAGAGTGTAAAAGGAGGAATCCAACTCAAAAGAGTTTTTAGCAATCACAGTCAAAATGCTGAGAAACCTGTAACTTATCACTGTCTTGAGTTCAGACTAAGAAAAAAGCCACCTTCATCTCTAGAATTCTGTAGCCAGGTTTGTCACAAAGCATCAATAGCTGATTCATAAGAAAACAGCTGTGCATATGCAAAGCCACCTTCAAAAAAAGTGGTAATTGTGTTGATCAGCTGTTCAGCAGGGAAAGGGCACTGGGGGACAGCCTCCTCTCACTCCCATGCAAACTATTTTTTGAAGAGAGAAATGAAAAGAGGCTTATGCAGCCCTGGCAGCTGTATTAGGAAGAAGATGCAGCACTCATTTGTACCTATGGGTCTTCATTCTATGCAGAAACCCATCTTCTCTACTCATATGACCTGTAGGTGGGGCAAGGTGGAAGTTATTGGCTTAATTATACTCCCTGAAAGCCTTGAAACAGTAAATGTGATGTTCACCAAAAAAATACAGATCCCACATTTATAGTACTGTATGGAAAATATAGTCTCTACAGCTGGGGAAAAGAAGATGGAATCCTAGATTTTGTTTCCCAGATTCACCCAAAAATAGAACAAACTATTCCCTAAAACCTTCAAATGCCAACACTAGATACTATGGGAGCACACAGCTACTGCTTTCAGTAGTCATCTTGATGACTCTTCTGTCTCCTGGCCATGTACTACAAACCACATGTCCAGTACTACAAACAGTACTACATTATGTGATGTAACTGCACTGCAAGTTTGCCCAATCCCATTTGATTGCACTGGCTTCCACTTGCAGGAGCAGGGAAATTCATAAAATGATGACACTACATCACATATTTTGTAGTATTAGGCATTATTAGACATGGTGGGGGGGAGAAAACATGGGACTGCTGCTTTTGGTGGGAGCCATGTGGCTCCCATAGCATTTGCTCTGGCCGTAAAGATGCTAGAAAAATATATAGATGTTCTAGTTTGCACATGGTTTGCCTGCATGTGCAAGGGCTTTCCCTTTCTTTTCACTGGTGATCTCTGCTGCGGCCTATTGGATACTGTATAAAGCTCTGGTCAGCACATCTCAAAAAGTATAGATATTATAGAATCTATTGGAAAAGGAGAAGAAGAGGTCAACCAAAAGGATCAGGGGCTATAAAGCACCTTGCTTATGAGGAAAAGGCTACAACATTTGGGGCTTCTTAGTTCAGAAAAAAGGCAAATAAGAGGAGACAGAGATTCATAAAATTATGTATGGTGTGGAGAGAGTGCAGAGAGAGATGTTTTTAATGCCTCATTCACAACACTAGAACCAGGGATCATCCCATTAAATAATGTCAGGAAATTTAGGACAAACAAAAGAAATACGTTTTCCACACAGCACATAATCAATCTATGGGATTCTCTATGGTGTGGTGATGGCCACCAACTTAGGCAGCTTTAAAGATGTGTTAGACAAATCCATAGAGGATAGCTCTATCAATGGCTGCTAGTCAAGATGGCTGTATGCTATTTCCAAGTTAGAGGCAGTATGCCTCTGAATACCAGACAGGGAACAATGGCAGGAGAAGGTATGCCTTCATCTCCTGCTTGTGGGCTTCCCAGAGGTATTTGCTTGGCCTCTGTGGGAAACAGGATGCTGGGATAGATAGGCCTTGGGCCTAATCCTGTTTTCTTATGTTCTTATGAGAATATGAAAATGGGAACATGTGCAAAACTGCCATCATGAATAACAGGGATTCCCTACTGTGAAGCTTTGTGGGCCAATCAAGCAGCCAAATCAGGATGCAATTCTGGAGATAGGTACTATATGTGTTACTTTGGTTCCCTAAAAAACCAAGAGAGAAAGGTTTTGAAACATTTCTTTTGCCAAAGTACTCAAGCGATATCTACAAACATTGACTTGTATCTTTCTACCATGTGACAGCTTGGTACTGGAACTATGCTGGTCGCTGATTCGAAACTGACCAGATGGAGCAATAACTTGAGTGGGTGGATTAGCAATTCATGGGACTCATCATCTATGTTTAGGGGATGGAAATTATTGTAGCAGCTGTTATTAATAATGAGATATTTTTGTGCTGCATATGGCACTTCTCTTACTTTTATGACACCTGACACATAGTACATGTGTTGGTCAACAAAACATTACTGAAGAAGTCATTCATCATTTGCGATGTGTGCGAAATTCCAATTAACATTGAGCACAACTTGAAATTGTAAAATATATTCCTCCGTGAGCAATCAAGGGTGCCAAACTGCAGAATATCACCTCTGAAGCAATTGAGATAGGGAGGAAGATTGAAATAAATGAAATATTCTGCCAACTCCATGCTGCAGTAAAAACAGAGACAAAGAACCCTCAGAACATTTCAATTTTACTAACATAAAACTAGTCAATATTTTTGACAGGGGGTAGGTGGATAATGATGGCAACTATTAGAAGGGCATATGTGCAAGATCACGCTCTTGTATGCTTATATTAATTAACTGGTACTACATTTTGGCCATACACAATTGCTAACACAGATTAGAATCCAATCCCCCCTCCACAAATTCATCTTTTTACCATGTTTTAATCACCTAGATTGTGAACAAAGAATGAGACACTAGCCCAATTCAGAGATGTCTGAGTGTACAGTTGTCTGTGCACTTGTACATGTGTTTGTGTGAATGACTGTGTCTGTGTTCATTTTAAAAGTGAACCAGGATGCAAGCCCTTCAAATGCATGGTACAGATAAGAAATGTATTTCTGTACCTGTGTTCAACATAACATGTGAATGAATATATCTGTATACACTGTACACACTCTTTGTACTAGTGTTGAACATAATGCGAGAATGGGCCTAGTGTAGTAAACTAAATTGTATTCCGTATCCCTATGTGCCTGAAACTGAAATGTTGGCAAGATAATACCAAAGTGTTTGAATGTGTATGAAAAAGTTGCCATAAGATGGGGTGAATGCCCATCTTTACTTCCTCACCCAGCTTGGCTTATCATCCTCTCACTTAACCCCTGCTACCTCATCCCTCTTTCCCTTGGCTCCTTTCCCTCTAGTTGTCTCCTCTTCTCTCCCCTAACCCTATACACTGCCATATCCATGGCCTTTCCTTGTTCCCTATTTCCTCCTCTTTTTCTAGGCTACTCAGCTGATCTGTTGTGATCCTGGGTCCAGGACCCAGCTGGGAGACAAGGAGGACAGTTCCAAGGATGAGACAGAGTGGAAATACCCTATGGATAATGCCTAGGCAACCCACACCATCCCGAACCAGGAAAACAGGAGCCAGCACCTTCACCATGACCCAAGAATGCCATCCTGCAATTATCCTTTGACTCAGAAGAGTCCCTTGAAGACCTACCAGTCCAAGTAGAGGTACCCTAGAATTACCAGAGCCAGCAGTTAGAAAAAATGGTAAGGTCTTTTTAAACAACAGAGCCTTCCCCAAGGAAGGGGCAGGACTAATCCACTCTACCCTGGAGAGCTGCCATCAAAATTAGCAGTCCTCTCCAAGGAGTCACTAGAGCAATTTCACCCAAATTTGCTTTATTCTGCTCTCTTGAGGTACTGACACCTTTTTTGTGGGAGGTTTCTGTGACCCCCTCACATGGTTAGAATAATATGGTTTCTGGGTATTGGCTCTTTCTTTATACACACAGCCTTTCCTAGTCCACATCCTTCCCACCCCCCATTCCTTCTTACCTCAGGCCTCTGACCTATATTCTGGCCACTTTTCCAGAGGCATAGCAAGGGGAGAATAGGCCCGTGTTCACTACATGGGCAGCCTCTCCTTTCATGCACCCCCCCCCCCCATGGCAGTGCATGTGCATCCCACTCATACAGCTCCGCCCATCCTCCTTCCATTGGCTGGCCTCGTGACTGATGGAAGGTAGATGGGCAGAGCCAGGCCAGCCACCAAAGGAGACTGCTGGTGGCAGTGATGGGCTGTGTGCATGCCCTCTTTCTATCAGCCACTGGCCAACAGAAAGAGGATGGGCAGAGTCGAGCCAGTTGTGGAAGGAGGCAGCTGCAGGTGGCTGGCAACAGCAGAAGCCTGAGCCAGTGAGAGTTCAACAGCTCCTCTGGACACTCGGCAACTCCCCAATGCACAGCAGCTTCTCTGAACCCATCTGCCCTGTTACAGTTCTGCCACTGCTCTATTCTATCTTTCTTCAATTCTGCTCAGCTAATGTTGAGCTAGGAACTTTGCAAACATGTACAAACGTGTAGTAAAGAGAAGGGACTGCTCTACTTGCTGCTAATGCCACATATGCAGTCCAGCTTATTTATGTCTACCTTGCTGTAATTATCAACACACAGTTCCTGGGAGGAAGAAGCATTTGGGCTTACATGCTCCCCAAACACAGCCTCTTGCTCATGACTTCTCCTCCATCTTGGCAGTCTGACCTTTCCCAGCTGAACTGACCAATGGGCTGACAGCTTCATATGTAAAGAATAGGGATGTGCCGAACATTCCAAACTTGGAACGTTCCGACTCGAAACAGGCCATTTCGAGTGTTCTAAGCTTGAAACAGAATGCCCTTCAAATAAAGAGCCTGTTTCGAACTTAGAATGGAATGACCCCATTCCACTGATCAAGCTGATTTGTATGATAACAAGCCAACCAGCAAGCAAGGAGATGGCAAACCAATCAGAAGCCAGTGCCAAAAACAGGGAGCAAAGAGAAAACAGTACACCCAAATGGTGCTTGGAACACTCGAAGCGTTCTGAGTTTGTTCCGTTGGAACAATCATCTCACCCGGTTGTTCCGATGGAACATTCCAGGGATTTGCATTCCATTCCAAACTTGGAATAGAATGCAAATCCCATTTCATGCACATCCCTAGTACAAGAGCAAGATCTCAGCATCCTTTAATGGAGAGTGCAGCTCGGAGAACTATAGTCAAAGCAAGACTTAAAACTCGGGGGCGGGGGGTGTATCTCATTTTTGCTATAGGTTTTAATTTATGACTAGTCCTAAAATGTGCAGACTACATAAAATGTATGTGCTTGGAACAGTGACATGCCAACAGCTACAAACAAGTTAGAGCAACTTGTTTTTATTTTCCTGCAAATATGTGATGTACTGTGGTATAAAGCCCTTGAGGATCAGAATAATTGATTGTGAGGGCTGTGCTCATAATGAGGACACTCCAGTGAAGTACTTCTGAATAAAGTTCTCTGCTGTAACTATCAGGAACTATTCTATCAAAAATAGACATAAAAGTTGTATTAGACTCTGGCAGGGTTTTTAGGCATTAAATGGGCGTTTATGTCTCATTTGCCATTGGCATGCTTTTTATAGCCACACTCCTCAGCCTGCTTTGATTTCTGGATGTGTGAGCTTTTCTCTGCACTCACTGATGCATTGGAATTATTATGGCACAGCTATGAGGCAAGGACTTCCAACCATCCGGTTCTTTAAACAGCTCCTGGGAATTTTCTACATCTAACAAAGGAATCCACCAAGCTTACCTCCTGTTTGGATAACATTCCACTAATTGTGCTGCTTTATTTTCACTGTCATTTCTATTAGCTAGTGTCTGCTTCCCTGTCAAGCAAGGCATTCATCTGTGTTTTATTTTACTAGTTACATGATAAGACTCCAATATTGCTGAGTACATGTCCTAAAAGATGCTCATAATCCAGAGCAGGATTGTTAGCTTCATGTGCAGTGCTGTAGTGGTGAGAGTGGTCCCAGCTGAATCCTCTCTTCTATAAGTGGTTTGAGAAGAAGGGCCATAGCTTATGGGTCAATCTCTGGCTTCTCCATGAGGACCAGCATCAGCTGATGGCACTCTCAGTCAGCTGCCAGGGCACCCACCTGATGTCTGCCCCCACCTGCCTTCAGATCCCTCCCCAGGGAGGACTGTGCCCAGGCATTTGAGGCCATCATTTTTCCCACAAATGCCCCCAACATAGCATCATTCTAGGGCATCATCCAGAGGGGACGAGGCAGCCTCAAGGAGAGGCGGCTGCCATTTCCCCCCCACAATGTCCCAGAATGAAGCGGCATCAGGGCATTGTGGGGAAATACATGGGTGATGTACTGCTCAAATCAATTCCCTTACAAATAGGGTAACCATATGGTAACGAAGACAGAAGTTTTTCTTGCCCCTGCATCACAAGCTGCACCTGCTGAAATTCCCTCTTCTGGGCATCTCTTAAAAGTGCAAGAGGCCTGTTGTCTTTTCCATATGGCAGGGGTTCTTAACGTGGGGTCTGCCAGATGTTGTTGAACTACATCTCCCAGCATCCCCAGCTACAATTTATTATGGCTGGGAATGCTGATAATTGTAGTTCAGCAACATCTGGTGGATCCCATGTTAAGAACCTCCACCATATGGTACCCCTTAGGAAGGCCTACCAGTATCGGAGGGGACCACTGTTCCCTCTAACAGGGATTTCTAGATATTGTTCACTACAACTCCCAGCATCCCCAGCTGCCATGGCCTTTGGCTTGGGATTATGGGAGTTGTAGTCAACAACATCTGGTTATCACTGTTAGAGGGAACACTGGAGTGGACCCACTACAGGAAACTTTGCTGGAAGCCCCATCAAATCGGGAGCTTTCCTGATCTCAGGAAGAAGGGCTAAGAAAACCTCTTTTTGAGATCTGGGGAGCTGCTACCAATCAGAGGAGTCAATATTGGGCTCAGTTGTCAGCCTCATTATAAGGTAACTGGTTATGTTTATCCACGTCCTTCCACATGAATCTACTCATACATTAAAAATTTGCTTCAAAGGCCATTTTTGGGAGTCCCTGTCATCAGAAATTAGATTGGTGTAGAGATGTGAAGGCCTGGGGGAGGGGGGAGGAGGGGGAGAAGGGGGAATGGGGAAAAATAGGAGTCCCCCCCCCCTGAAAAAAATGGTTTTTTTCCAAGGAGGTTTCCAGGCCTTCACATCTCTAAGTTGGTGCTGATGAGACAAAGGACCTTTTCAGTGGTGGCCTGATTATGGAATGCTCTCTGCAGAGCAGCTTGCCTGATGCAAGACTTCAAACATAACTTTATGCAGGCGTACAGATGTTTATGTGAGTGATGAATATGCATTCATTTAAAAATGAACATGGATTCACATCCACTTCAAATACAGGGTATGCATAGGACATGTACTAGTAGATGGGTGTTGAACATAATGTGTGAATGATTGTATGTACGTACAGATCTGTACATGCATATGCTATATGCATATGGATGTTATTTTTGATGTACATTCATCAAAAATAACATGAGAATAGGGCTCTAGTCTGCTTAGTCTTTGGCATCAGGATAAGACCTTTTTATTCTCTCAGGCATTTAATTGATTTTGGCTCCTGTGTGTATTTTAGCAATATACTGCTGCTTTGTTTTACTCTGTTGTTGTTTTTTGTTGTTTTTTTAAATGCTGGTTAATTGCTAGTTTAAGGCAATTTATTTGTATAAACTGCTTTTAAAATCCTGATTCAAAAGTGGGACAGTAATTATTTAAATAAAATATATAATGCAACAAATATGAAATGGACATGCAAGTCAGGTTGCCATTTTTATCAAACAAGAAATTGTTCTGGTTTTGTTTGCTTGCTTGCTTGTTTTCAGCCATACAACCTTGAAAAAGAATGCAGATGTGATTTCTCCACATCCATATCCTAGTTCCCCAATCTGCCATTGGTTCTGGAAGCAGGTGGTGGCAGAGGAAGCTAGAGCCCATCCTAAGGTTGCCCGGGGGACCCCACCCCCCACCCCCGAATAATGGGCTTACATGATGTGCAGTGCTTCATTGCTGGAAGGAAGGCTGAGGAGGACTGTGCATCCACAAGAAGCCTTAAAGTTCCTTGCAATGAAGTTTTCTTTGTGCAGTATTCAGGGCATGGAGAAGGAAGGGGTGATCTTTGCAACTCCCCGCTCCCTTCAAAAGCCCTTTCTTGTTGTATGTTTTATATAGCTCGAAAGGGCTTTTGAAGGGAGGGGAGATGTGAAAATCGCCCCCCAATGCCAGAGCACTGCACAAGGACGCTGAAGGCTTCTTGTGGGTCTATTGCCCTTCACAACACTCCTTTTGGCAATGGAGGAGCCTATAACAAAAAACAACAACCCACCATGATAGGACTGACTGGTAAAGGAGAAGAAGAAGTGCAGTCCATTCTCTAGGACCCAATGGCCACCCATAGAGCCTTGCTTGCTTTGCGTTGAAATTTGTAATGAGTTATGCAGCTGGTGACTGCATTTTGGTGGTGCCTTTGCCTCAAACTGGAGTTGAAGGAGGAAGTTCCTCCCATGCTCCAGCTCCTATTGGCTGCATGGATTATCCTTTAGGAAAGAAGGAAGCCCGCACAGCCAGCTCCCCTGCCTCTCTGCAGTCTTGATGCAGTAGGTCTTGAGACTGCAGTAGGTTTGATCAGGGTGGGGAGAGCGGGAAGAGGTGGGGCATGGGACTGTGGAACTGCATTACAAATTCTGCCTTGAAAGCAGAATTTAGCTGTAGAGCAGGGCTGCTCAACTTTGGCCCTCCTGAAAATGTTGGCCTACAACTCCCATAATCCTTAACTATTGGCCACTGTGGCTGGGGATTATGGGAGTTGTAGTCCAAAAACAGTGCGGAGGCCTAAGTTGATCAGGCCTGCTGCAGAGAGATGAGACAAGCTGAGGAGAGCTAATGGGCTGGTTCCGATGAGATACAGAACTGCAGGTCCAGTGGACCAACAGTTCCATGGCCCACCTCTTCCCGCTCTCCCCACTCTGATCAAACCTACTGCAGTCTCAAGACCTACTGCATGAAGACTGCAGAGAGGCAGGGGTGCTGGCCGTGCGGGCTTCCTTCTTTCCTGAAGGATAATCCATGCAGCCAATAGGAGCTGGAGCATGGGAGGAACTTCCTCCTTCAACTCCAGTTTGAGGCAAAGGCACCACCGAAATGCAGTTACCGGAGGCATAACTCATTACAAACTGAAGGTAACAAATTGAGTTAGGGGAGGGAAACGGCAGGTCCATTTTTATTTTAACTACAGTTCCCCAGGTTCAGACATTTGGCTAGCAAAACCAGAAGTGAATGGACCTCTGGTTTTGTGTTTCATCTGAATCTGGCCAATGTATAGAGATAGGAAGAGGGGGAGAACTGAGATTCAGAGTGGAGAGGCTAATTTCTGAAACAATGAGTTTCTAATTCATTACAATTCCATAATATTCATTAACTATGTCTTTTCAGTACAGTTGGGATCCCTTTTTAATTTAATTTAATATTAGACTCATTTACAGTCTGCCCTCATCTTTGGTAATAGAGCAGGTGCATAATCTAACTTGCAAATCCTATACATGTTTTCTCAGATGTGAACTACCCTAAATTTAATGGGGCCTACTCCCAGGGAAGTGTGAATGATATAGGTTATCAGCTAATGTAATAAATGCCTTGTTAATGATACAGCTCCTGGGGGAAATGGCAAACACCCCCTGACTACTTTTGAGTTTGAGTGGGGGAGCTAGCAGGTTTAGATGGAGCAGCTCATTTTCAGAATAAATGTGTGCAAAGCTTTAATCACAGAAATGATTTTCAGAGAGTTCAAAGATATATTCAGGTTTATTTAAGGGTTTCAGGGTACAGGAAAGAAGGTTCCAGGAAAGGCAAGCAAAACAATATTGACTAACAAAACTAACAAGGCTAATAAACCAATAGGACTAAACTGAAACTCACAAAGAGGTGTTAGCTTGAGATCTGAAATAAGTTCACTCAAGGCTGACCAGAGAAATGACTTTGGATTCTGGAGAGAGCAAGAAAGGAGGGAAGCAAGAGACTTTAGAGCAGAGATTAGTTATACCGAAGTCAGTCGGGTGGGGTATATGGATCCTTGTAGCTCAACCTACCTCTTCCCTCAGGGACACGCAGGAAGGCAAAAGGCAAGAGTGAGGACCAATGGACCAATCGATCCGGGAGCCAGAAAGAATCCAAAGAAGGTCTGATCTTGCTGCAGACAAGCATGCTGCATAGATCAGACATGGCAACAGGGCTGATCTAGAGGTGACAAGCAGGACAGGACAAGTGTTCAGGCCAAGCATGATGGTGTAGCTAATGCCGAAACATACAAACATGCAACTGGTGCATCCAAGGAAGAGACACATGGAGGCTCTTCTCACGATCAGTGAGAAGAACCATGAGGGGGGTTGTAAAGAGAGCGGGCTAAGCCTGCTCTTCCCACAGACGAGCAGTCAGTCTGCTCCGGGCGGCCGCAGTGGCCACCCACACGACTGCCAGCTCTGTCATGGAGCCGGCGGGGGAGTTCGGGGGCCATGCGGCCCCCGGAAGCTCCAGCATGCCCTGCGCAAGTGCGCAGGGCATGCTGGAGAGACCCCAGAGCTGGGAGGCTGATTTTCAGCCTCCCAGTCAGGGGAATCCTCATGAGTTGCTGCAGCACGGTAGTTTGGCTGGTTAACTGCCTGGAGGACACTGTACCCACCTGTGAGCCTGGTGGTTCTCACGGTCCACTGAAATCAGTCTAAGCTCCTCTAGCCCGATTACCATGTGAATAGCCTCATGGAGTGATTGTGCCTTGGCTAGAAATAGCCACCATCTTGCCCTGAGGCAGCATGCTGACCACACCTTTCTGGTGACAATAGTGATGGACAAAAGTGTACTCAGTGTCCAGTTCAGACCTGGCTGGGCCTTCCAGCCCAATGGGATGAATGGGTTAAGAAACCTGTGTAGGGTGGAATGAAATGGGCACATCAGTGTGGTCAGAGAGGACCTTGGGAGCACCATATCGTGTGGTCAGAGAGGACCTTGGGAGCACCTAGGAAGTTTCTAACAAGCTTGCTTCCCATGTCCTGACCCAGTAGCACTTTTGTTAGATAAGGAGATGAGCTTGTTACCTCTTATCTCTCCTTTCCTGCGAAGGTGATAGGATTGAACTGACCCAATGGTCCAACATAGGGGGAGAGCATTTGGCTAGTTCTCTAAAGAAATAGAGCTTAATTGACTCGTGTCTACTCCGGCTTCCTCACCTGGATTGGAATCAGAGAGTCGAGCAGAGGGATAGCCCTGCAGTCGTTGGTTAACTTGACCTAGAGCCACATTTCCCAAGCTATGTGCCAAGTGACATACTCCTTGAGATGCACTCATGATCCCATGGGTTCAGAGAGACAAAAATTGAAACTACAAGCTTGTAGCTCTAGATCAGATGTAGGGGTGCTCCGGGGAATCCCTAAACAAGCTATCTGGGTAACAACCTGTGCTGGCCTCAGGCCGTGTTGAATAAATTCTTCTGTCTGTAGAAGCAAGAAGCAAGGTGGGCCCCAAAACACACACAACGGACACACAGCACAAAGCAAAATAAAAAAAATTAACTAAAGTTAGTAAAATGCATCATCAGAAACAAAATGTTGCAATAGATATATCTGTAATGACAGAGGGGGGTGCAGCAAAACAAAACATTGATACAATCTGACCCCCTTCCCTCCTTTGGCCTCTTTTCTAAAGAGCAGAGCTGCCCCCTACCAGTCCCTGTCTTTTTTCTATAACTCACAAAGTGTGGAGACCTGTCAAAGCACCAGGACTGTTAAAATAATAGTGAGAGTCATCGTTCTTGTTGAAAAGCTGGTTGGTGTATTTTAGCGTAAGGGGTTTGTGTATAGGGGAGGAGGGTTCCCTTAGCATAAGTTAGCTGGCTGAGTGACTTATGCTTTAACAGCTGAGAGTTGCAGTTGGTCTTTGTGCGTGAGGAAAGAAGTAGCCTCTTCTCTTCATCTCTGCTCCTTCCAAAGAAAAATAATGTTTAAAAAATCTGTTGCTTTTTGAATAACCCATGTAGCAAAATGTACTGATTAGTGCTATTTTTCTTTTTCCTTGACCTGTATGTATTATTTCTCCTTTGGTTCCCACTTTTGATGCTGAATAATGTGAAGTTTACTTCTGATAAACATTGCAATGATCCCTTTTTTAACTTTTGTATTTTATATATTGTCAGCAAATGTGTAACTATATCATATACATGAAAGAGATCATACCACCTGTGTTTTTGTTGTTGTTGTTGTTTCATATTGAATTGATTTTTAACACTGATATCCATATAATTCACAAGAAAACACTGATCACTTTCAGGACAATGGCTGACATGTCCTGCCCACACTGCTGCAGGGCTCTAAATCACCTGGTGATGCTGCTCATCAAGAGGGCAGTACTTCTGACCCTTGCTGAAGGTATTGATGACCCTTGCACGTTCACATGTCACATGCTTCTTCCATTATTTCCAGTGGAAGTAACATGTAACATACGATCATGCAAGAGTCAGCAGTGTTCATACTGCCCTCTTGTTAAGCAGCACCGTCAGCTGATTTAGAGCAGGTCTGTACCTCCCATGTTATGCTGCAGGACATGTCAGCCACTATGGTAAATATACAAAGGGTGACTTACACAAAGCACAGTGTGCTTCCTGTGGAAGAAAGGGATGTGCACATTGGCTCACCATTAGTCCAAACCACACCCTTGTTCCTACTGAGCTCACAGGCCTCCATTGCTTCTGAATCATCACTGCAGTGGCAAGTCTTCCATTCTGGAAAGCTTGTTGCTGCAGTGGTGATGCAATCCTTAGGACCCATGGAGGCGTTGCAAACTTGTTAAGAGCAAATACATGGTTGGGACTCACATGGTGCCAGCATACACTCCCTGCTATTCCATGGGTGGCTCACTGTGCTGTATGTAAGCACATGAGTAGTGCAATGTGCTGTATGAAATGATGGACTCATTTCAACAATACCAAATGCCGTGGCTTATAGTTTGCACATTTAAAAAGCAGGTGTAAAAATGCACCTGAAAAGTAGGCAACGTCCATTACATCCCAACTGCCTTGAGCCAACCCCTTAAAAACATTTGTGTGTCGTGGTGGTGGGGGGTGTTTGCTGCTCCATGTTGAGTACCATGAGAAAGTAACAGGGAGCATGCATGGGAATGTTGGGGACTAAAACGATCTACTTTGGGGTGGGGGGACTTATTATTATTTATTCACACAGTCAGACAGGTGTTATTGACTGGTTTGTTTTATTCATACATCGGGTCCTTCCCACTGACTTGGGATGGCTGAATTTTATTGTCAATGTTGTTGCTGTTGTTATAGATATCGTTGCAGAATATAGGCTGTTCCCAGTAAAGCTGCTTTTTGTAACTGGCTGATGGTGATTTCTGTGGCCTCTATGGTGTTGAGGTGCTCTTCAAGGTCTTTTGGAACTGCACCCAGGGCGCCAATTACCACTGGGATTATTTTGGTCATTTTCTGCCACAGCCTTTCAATTTCAATTGGTAGATCTTTGTATTTGATGATTTTTTTCTATTTCTTTTTCTTCTATTCTGCTGTCCCCTGGTATTGCTATGTCGATTATTTTGACTTGTTTTTCTTTCTTCTCGACTACAGTTATATCTGGTGTATTGTGTGGCAGATGTTTGTCTGTTTGTAGTCGGAAGTCCCATAATATTTTTACATCTTCATTTTCTTCAACTTTTTCAATTGTATGGTCCCACCAATTTTTGGCTACAGGTAGCTTGTATTTTTTGCAGATGTTCCAGTGTATCATCCCTGCTACCTTCTTGTTGTTGTTGTTGTTGTTGTTAATTCGATTTCTATACCGCCCTTCCAAAAATGAATCAGGGCAGTTTAAATAAATAAACTAAATAAAATAAACAGAAATAATAGATAAATAAGATGGAACCCTGTCCCCAAAGGGCTCACAATCTTAAAAGAAACATAAGACAGACACCAGCAACAGTCACTGGAGGTACTGTGCTGGGGGTGGATAGGGCCAGTTATTCTCCCCCTGCTAAATAAAGAGAATCACCACATTAAAAGGTGCCTCTTTGCCAAGTTAGCAGGGGTAAACACTGACGAGTGTATTAAAAGGATTAACTACAGGCTTCAGGACCTCTTCTAGGAAGAGTGTATTTCTTTCATCATTCCCATTCCCCTTAATCTACCTTCCCTGCCAGGATCTCAGATTCCTGGAGAAGCAGAGGAAAAGACAGGATAAAAATCGTGCTGACACATGGGTTTGGCTTTGTGGGCTTTTCTAACATCCACGGACCCATAACCATCTTGCTGGATGCTGCTGTCAGTTACCGTTGAGTATGTGAACTCCTAAATCCCAACATAGAAATGGCCTTGTGTTAAACTTTAGATGTACGTGCAATGTGGCATTGCTATACACAGACTTTCTCTATGACTTGGGACAACTGCTTAATTTCTCTGTGTCTTAGGCACCCTTTCATGATTTAGAGGACTGTAAAGGTAGTGTTTTACCAGTTCGGTATATAGTAATAGAATAATAGGGGCAGTATGCAAAGTGCCTAGGCAGCTTAAGAACTTAAAGTCATACAGTGCCCCTGATCACCAGTAGAGGGAGATAAAACAGCAGCAACTGAAGCTTGGTTTCTTATTTAATATAGCTGGAGAAAGGGAGAGATCAAAATGCTCTTTCCCGTTTGATTGGGTCCCCCACCCCCCGCACAAGTCTTGCCTTTGTCTTCTTGCCATATATAGTAAAAGACTTATTCTCACTCCTGGACACTGTAGAAAAGCTGCCCATGGCCTGTGAGGAAATATGTTAATAGCATAAAGTGTTTGAGGAGTTAGCAGTGGTATGACTGTTTAGGACTTGAGAAAATGTTTTTCTCAGTGTTTTAGGACTTGAGGAAAAAAGAGTGTTATTGATGAGCCAAAGTTTGCTCCCAGAATCTATCTGATCAAGTAAATCGGAAACAACAGCACTGATGCTAATACATCATTGGGAATTCAATCCTGCATTTTATCTAACCACAAAGATGTGTGACACTTAGTTTATAGGAATGACTGAAGAAAAATCTGTTGTATATATGTTCCCTAGAAGTATACTTGGTAATGCCTTTGTATGGTGCTAACCTCAATATGTATACACTACTTTCTGCTATAAAAAGGACTAGATCATATATGCATCTATTTTAACATGGTGCCAAGTGAAAGAATAACCAGTGAAAGTTACTGTAAACTTAACAGCTATATTCATTCTCTCTCTCTCTCTCTCTCTCCCCCCCCCACCCCCGCTTTATTTAGCTAGAAGTGGCATAAACCAAGAAGTCATATTAAGCATATTAAGAGCTCACATATTTTAATATATTTAGGTGAATCTATACTGCTTTTGGAGATGGGGCAATGATTTCTTCAGACAGTGGTTGGGATGCTTTCATATTTATAAACACTGCTGTTTTCCTCCAGGCTTTTTCTGCAAAGAAAGGACTCTCTTTTGTTTTTCTGCATTTACCCGCCCCCCGCCCCCCACCCCACCCCATTCCTCCCCTGATGTGGAGTCAAATCACACACACACACACACACACACACACATATACATATATATATATATATATATATATATATATATATATATATATATATATATCACAGCAGTCTCATATATCACAGCCACTTCTTTTCAGCTAGCTAGCTTGGTAATGCTGATTAACTAACTGGAAACCAGTAGGCTGTTTACAACAATACAAAAGTTCCTTTTCAGAGGCAAGCTGAGCTACCATTTAGCCCTCCTGTAACCTGCACACAGAAGCAAGATTTTACAGAAATTAACTCAATTTAAAAAATGGAACAGTTGCTGCTGCATCCAATTTTTGCATAAGTACCTAAGTACACATCACATCAAGATCACCTGCACTCTGAAAAAGTGTGAAAAATCATACTAAATCTGCCTTCTATGCAGTATTCACAGATGTTAGTTTAACAGAGCAGCTCTTTCCAATGGAGGAATTCAGAGGTTTGGCCATGAAAAAGTCACAAACAACAGATGTTACTGTAATGGACAACATTTTGCAGCTCAACATTTTTGCGCTAAGCACGCCTGTGCTTTACAGTCAGACAGATTTGAAGGTAACTTTGTTCTAAACTCCACTTATGAAAAGTTAGAGTAAGGAAAGTAAGGAAATCAACTGTATGGTAAAGAAACATAGGGGGCTTAGAGGATTCATTCCTAAGGCATGTTTCCATGAGAGCTTTTCTGGGTCTCAGATACACTAATTCAAGACACATGCTACCAATGCTGACCCCAGTCTGATCCCCTACTTAGCTTGGGGAATTGCAGGCAGTGTGGGTGGCAGAGATCACTGAGAGAGAGAGAGAGAGAGAGAGAGAGAGAGAGAGAGAGAGAGAGAGAGATGGGCAAAATCCTGCACAGTCTTGTACCTTTTGTCTTATGGAGCTTATCTTGATATCACACTTATTCTGTTAAGGCAAATCAAGAATGAAGGAAGCTCCTCTGCAGACATTCTCTTAAGGGAACACAAGTTAACAACAGGATGGTGTTTGAAAAGAAGAGGGCATGTTTTGTGGGATTCATTTGCGCAAGTCTTAGCAATGAAAAATGTATCGTGGTTATTCATCTCTATTTGGCAGTGGCCAAATAGATATAGTCAAGTTGGAAAGAATTTGAAAGGATTAAGAAAAGGAGACATGTGAAGTCAGAAACAACATTTTGAAATTTATCAAGAGTGACTGGCAGAATTTAGCATGTCCAATCCCAAAAAATAGAGAGGAGAAGGGGCATGAAAACAATTCGGAGATATAGAATATGTTGTACAAAACAAGATAAAGTCTGGGCTTATTTACATTTGAGGGGGAAAGCTTGGAGAGACATACTGGAGACAATTCAAAGGAAGGCTGCAGGGCTTGCAGCAATGAAACTTGGGGGTGGGAGAGTATGTATAGGCTGTGTCCTATATATACCCTGTTTCCCCAAAAGTAAGACCTACCCCGAAAGTAAGACCTAGCAATAATTTCTGATGTACCGCTAATTGCCCTAGTGCATTTTGGGGGGCTAAAATTAATATAAGACACTGTCTTATTTTCGGGGAAACACGGTACTTACTTGGAATTCAGTGCTACATATTTCTAAGTAAAGAATGTCATGGCTACAGTCCTAGGTAGAGTTACCTAGCTGTTCCATTGTACTCACAGGGAATTATCACTAATGTTCAGAATTACTTGCCCAATTCACATGTAATGTGAAACCAGAGTTGAAGGGGCCTGAGGCTGAAATCTTTCTATGTCCGAATGTGTGCAACCGTGGTTCGGACCCAAAACTGACCTGAGCTTTCCCTCCTGAGACTCTGATTTGAGTGGGTTTCGTCGTTCCTACCTGCAGTTTGACAATGCCAGTGTTATGTCTGAACTCTGCACCACAGTACTACTGTGCTGCAACTGGAGTTGAGGGAGGAAGCTCCTCCCTCACTCCAGCTGGGATTGGCTGCCAGGGCTGTCCTTCAGCCCAAGAGGAAGCCCACGCAGCAAGTTCCCCCTTCTCTCTGCATTCTCCCTGACTGCAGATTGCCTCCTGTCCGTTATGTCCGAATGTGGACAGGAGAGCGGAGGGGAGCAGGACCACGGGTCAGTTGGACCCGCGGTTCTGCATTATGTGCAAATGCGGCCACTGTTTCTCATCTTGGCTCTGTGAAGCAATGTCATGAGGCAGAGTTGCATTCACTTTAAAATACAGGTGGAACATTGGGCAGGCCTGCAACAGTAGCATGTAGCCCTGTACATGTCATTCAGATCTGGGCAGGCAGGCAGAAATCCTAAATCTGTGCTTCTCCCCGTCAATTGCAGATTTCATAACTGCTCAGCTCATGGTCACCTTACAGCACAGTGAACACCTGGAAGCGTTGTGGGAATTCCTGCCCTGCATTGAGAAATAAGTAATGGAGGGGGTTTTGCCTCTTCTACCCTGCTTTCATAGACGATTTGGTCATTATTAGGGAACACAGTGAGGTTGTGCGCACAACCAAACTCAGATTGGTAGGGGTGGGGAGGCAGGATCCTACCTTCCTGTACCCAGATGATCTGGGCCTGCTCTTGCTGCTGCTACTCACGTGCCCACATGAACAGTGAAGCAGCAATGTCCTAAGCAGGGATCTGGAGGAGGAAGTCCCCCAGTACCCCACAATGCACTGTGCAGGCAGCACAGAGGCAGCCGACATCAGTGCAGCAGCTCCTGGCTTCCTGGCTGCTCTGTATGCAGCACTCACTGGTGGAGATCGAGCCAGGCTGCCAGGAGGTGCTACAAACAGCCCTGATCATGCACACGGTCAAGGCTGTGTGGCAGAATGGGGCTTACTACTACTAAACGTGGTAAAGACCAAGGTATAAATATCAGGTAGCAGCAAGGTAGGCAGCAGTCCCATGGCTCCACACAAGCCTGTGAAGGTGTGTTTACTGCCATCTACCCTGGAAGCACTGGCCGTGAGAACAGCCTTAGTGTCTGTTAAATTGTGCAGATCAGGGGTGTCAAACATACGCTTCACAGGACAAATATGGCCCCCCTGAACTCAACTGTCTAGGCCGCATAACAGCCTAGTTTCCCTGCAGAGCAATTCTGATGGCCACTTGGTTACTCATAGCTCCCGCACACAACCACTATTTTTCACTGTTCGGGATGAAGTGCTGAGAGGAGGGGCAGGAAGCAGCTCTAACAAAGGCTTGAATCTGCTAGGGCTTTTCATCTTCCTCTCAGAGCCTGGCAGGAAGTGTCTGCCCAATTCCTTAGTGACCAGCCTAGGTGGTGATGAGGGAGGGATTCGGCAGTGGGCTAACTTCAATGTGGGCAAGGAATGTGCCAGTCCTGGGAGGAGTGAGATTGCACTCTGGCAGGAATGAAGAGCCAATCAGGCAGAGGCGCACAGATTAAAGACGGGAAGAGGCAGGAAATTCAGGCTGGAAAAATGCATTTTTGTTTGCTCTGAGAGTGATTTTGTCCCCTCTCTCTTTCTCTTTCTCTTTCCTCCCCTTTTTCTCTCTTGCCCCCTTTCTCTTACTTTCTTTATTCCCTTCCTCTCTCTCTCTCTCTCTTCCCCTCTCTTTCCCCCCCCCTCTCTCTCTTTTTCTTGGGTTGAGGGGGGAAACTCTGTAGGTCTGGGAGTATGGCTCTCTTTTGACCTGAGCTTCACCATCACCACCACTAGCCTTGTGCATCCTCAGCATGAAATTAGGCTATGTGCAGCCCCCTGGGGGTGCATTTAAATCACCTCCCGCCCACCCACCAACTGAGTTTGACACCCCTGGTATAGTTCCTAGTAGGGATGTGCACAAACTTGTGTACACCCAGGAGGTGGGGGTGGGGGGGTGGGGGGAGGTGAGGGGTTCATGACCCAGGGCCCCTGGGTCATGAACCGGTGTGCATGCACGGTGGCCTCCAAAATGGCTGTTGTACCAGGAAACAGGCCTGGAAAGGGCCAAAGACCACCTGAATTGGGTGATTTTTGCATAAAGGAAGGACAGCGGGGGGGAGGGGAACCTCTGTGGATCCTTCCACCACCTCAGAGAAGCACCCCCAGAGGGGATAAGTTAAAAAACGAGAGAGAAAATTAAAAATGGCCAAAGAACCTCTGAACAGGAGCAGGGGTGTTCAGTCCAGGGTCGAGTCAAACCAGGGGTGGTTTGGCTCGGTCTCGAACCTTCTAACAAAACCGGTTCAATATCAAACCAGTTCAGATTCTAACCTGTTTGCACACCCACTCTGTAATTGGTTTTGACTATAGTTATTGCATATCTCTGTTTAAACAGTTGGTGGTCCATTTAATGCAATGGATAGAAAGCTTTCAGGGCTTTACCTTTTCATAGAGCTCAGCTCCAGCTGGTGTTCTAGTGAAGGTGGTTGAGGTTCTGAAATATTCAGATCCATTTCCTTCCTTCCTTTTTTTTCCTCATAAGGTTCCAAGCTCTGCTTTACAAAGAGACTGTATAAGCACTTAGAATGCTGGAATTCAGCCCAATCCATTTTTAAAAAAAATTCTGCCTAATTATAACCTGCCCAAAATTCTAATGGATGCCTACAGCACAATATTTAAAGTTAAAGCTTATTACTTTATATGCACCTTTAATGTAAAATAATTGTCTAGGTTATTGGACAAAAAGTCTAAATTGTAACATGTAGCCCGCTGAGTTAAATTCTTTGAGTTTATAAACTGAGGTTTTTAACTTGAATGTAATGAGATGGTTACATTATAGAAAGCATTTACTTATTAAAGCTGAATTACACTAGATGCTTTTTGTTATTGAAAAACACACATGACATCCATATGAATTGCTACAAGTTCACAGTGATCAATGCTATTTTCCATTTTCAACAAGTTTGCCAAATCTTCCAAGTACAGTAGGTTACGTGATTTCTCAACCTTCTATTATGCAATAAATGTTGTCAGATATTGTTAATTTCTTTTGCTGTGAACACTACCCACAATGTAATAATTTGCGTAAAATCACCCTTGACTCTTGTAAGCATTTTAAATAGGATAGAAACAAAGTGGAGTTAAATGAGGAATCTGGCAAGGTAGCTTTTATTTAATCTAGGTAAAACAGCATGTAATAATAGACATTAGAAATGCCACTAAATTCAATGGAAATTCTTACTTCCACCTATTGCATAAACCAAGGGCAATGTCGGTCATTTGTCCCACCCACCCCATTGGCTTTGTATGCATACAGCATCTGGAACCTTTAGAGATGAATCAAAGTGTTTGATTTAGACCTCATAACATTTCTACTCAGAAGACACAGCTTCCACATTTCCACAAGGTTAAAGGAATATCCAAGGAAGGTACATTATCTTCAGCACAATCTGGATTATCACAGTTAGGTTGCAGCAAATTGATGCAAATATCTAGGAAACCTATGTAAGGGGAATAACAAAATGCATTCATGCTGTTTCTAAAATCATACAACTCAGGACAGAAAACACTTTGAGGGAAAATAAGCCACATTAAAAAATCCAGAACTGTAACCGCCAATAATACATTGCTCTCCCTACAGTTCATAATAGCAGGGTAGAAATGGGGACTACATACGACCAAGATGCCCTTTTTCTCAGGCAGAAAAGCCAACCCTACCATGAAACAGAGTGAAGTGTTCCGCTTCAAGTGGCAGATTTTTAGCTGGTTCTTAACAGAGCACAACAGCCCACCCAGCACCCACCCCATGGTGGCCTGCAGTGGAAGGAAGGCAAAATGGCACCACATTGCTTTTCTTCTTTACTTACTAACAGAGAGAACAGGAAGACATTTGACAGGAGGAAGGAACTGGAGGTGTGATTTATTTATTTATTTTTAAAGAGAGGAAAGGTTGAGAAGGAAGTGGCACCAGTTAGTGCTTTGCTGTGTTCGTCTTGGGCTCACACAGCCTTTTGGACCTAATCCATTAAAAGGGACGGGTGGCCCTGGCTGTTCAAAGTCAGAAAGAATCCAGACCTATCAGATGACTTTTGGATTGTGTCCCTTGCTGGCACAAGTCAATGACATAATCAACTGAGCCATGCCTTGCATGCCACTCACACCAACATAAAGGAGGAGAGGTTTTCGGTATAGGCCCGAGGAGAAGCCGCTGCCAGTTTGTATAAACAATGCTGAGCTAGATAGACCAATGGTCTGATTCAGTATATGGCAGCTTCCTATGTTCCTATGAGGTGCTCTCTTTTGTGGAGGGAGGTAGCAAAAAGAGGCCCAGATCTAGCACACTGGCTGAATGCTTCATAATGAAGGCATGGACACCAATGATGTGGGCTAACCTTGGGACACAATTGTATTGAAAACAAGTTTGATCTGCATAAGAAATTAAATCTAATCTAATAAATCCAATGTTGCAAATATACTGTAGATATAATGGGAAGTATCTACACTAAGTTAATCATGATTAACTTGTCTGAGATATTCCCCTCAGGGGATGAAGCCACTCTGGGAAGAGCAGAAGGTTTCAAGTTCCCTCCCTGGCTTCTCCAAGATAGGGCTGAGAGAAATTCCTGCCTGCAACCTTGGAGAAGCCACTGCCAGTCTGTGAAGACAATACTGAGCTAGATAGACCAATGGTCTGGCTCAGTATATGGCAGTTTCCTATGTTTCCTATGTTCCTATTGATTTCAGTGATGGTTAGTCATGACTAATTTGGTGCACAAAGAGAGACAGAGGGGGGGGGTGAGGGAGAGAGATGGCGGGGGGATGATTTTTACGTTGTTTTCTTTGCATCTTTGTCCATCTCTCAAAGGTGCCAGTACATGTCCTAAAATATTTGATGTCATATGCTATGGTCTGTAAAACCTATGTGATTTTATGTAATTTCATTCCGAGATAGGCGGGGACATAGTGCAGCTGAGTCACATAAGTGGCTTTTGAGGACAGGAAGATACAGTCACCTACTGCCTGTTAAGCCACATCATAGGTGCTGCCCACCTTTAGTGCTGGAACAGAAGAAACATGTATTTCTAGGTATATGGATACAGTGCACATTAGGGATGTGCAAAACATTTCAACATCAAAATGTTTCAAGATGGAAACAAAACAACCTTTCAATAAAAAGCCTGTCTTGAGCTTGGAACAAAACAAACCCATTTTGATTCGAAATGTTTTGACACTTAGAGCGCCGCTTTGGAATCCTAATTTGGAGGCTGATTGGTTTTCTGGCACTGGCTTCCGATCCTATGTGAGTTTGGGAGAAAGGCTAAAAATGTATTAAAAATCACCTGATGCCCGGTTTTTTGTGGGTGGATTGGGAGGTAGGTAGCAGTGATCCCTCTAACAGGGATTCCCAGATGTTGTTGACTACAACTCCCAGAATGCCTAGCTGCAATAGCTTTTGCTTGGAAATTATGGGAGTTATAGTCAACAACATCTGGAAATCCCTGTTAAAGGGAACACTGGTAGGTAGTACCCATCATGCCCTACCACCCAACCCGTTTTGGTGTCCCTAGGAGCTACCCATGGGGAACAATTGAAATGTTTTGAATTTCCCCATTGTTCCCTATGGCCTGGTCAAAGAGGCACCTTTTTAAGGTGGTGATTCTCTTTATTTAGCAGGTGGAGAGCAACTGGCCCTATCCACCCCCAGCACAGTACCCTTCCATTGATTGTTGCTGGCGTCTGTCTTATGATTGTGAGCCCTTTGGGCAGGGATACATCTTGTTTGTTTGTTATTTCTCTATGTAAACTGCTTTGGAAACTTTTGTTGAAAAGCGGTATACAATATTTGTTGTTGCTGTTGTTATGGCTGAAACACTCAAAACACTTCGAGTTTTGTTCTGTTGGAACAACTGGGTCAACCGCTGTTTTATGAAATATTTCAGCAATCTGCATTTTGTTTCAAGATTGAAACAAACACAAAATCCATTCCATGCACATCCTAGTGCACATGATTTGCCAGCCCTTACAATGAGCATGTGTGCCCTTCCCCTCTCTAATTTTGCAGGAGAGCCTTTCCCTAATCACACTGGGGGCTGGTTCTTCTGCACCACCTCATGATATGCACTACAAATACTAGTTTAATATATTCAATTCTGATGCTGCTTTTATCCCCTGTTGAGCATTCTGGGTAGTTCAAAAGATTTAGATTAACTGCAACAATTTAAAACAACAAACTGTCAAGAAAACTGACCAAGAAAAAAAATATGCATTGAAAAATAAACAGAAGTCCAGCCAAGAATTAGGCAGAACATAAACATCAATTTTCCTAGGAGAGCCTGGGCCTGATGGAGCCTGGGCCCGGTTTCTCTGGGAATTATTATTTATTTATTTAAAATATTTCTATACCACCCAAAACATGCATCATAATTCACAATTATGAATCTTTGCATTCCAAAGATACACCACCACTACAGGTAGGCAAAGTTCTGCATAGCCAGCCTAGCTTCTGAAACAGGAGGAACACAGAACAAAGTCTGTCCTGAAAATCTAAACAGTTGGTTCCAATTGCCTCTGCTTCCACAAATAATTGTTTATATAATTATTCCATTTCATAGAAGGGGAGGGTCACAGCTGGCTACTGCACTGCTTACACAAGAAAATTCCTCAACATGAGCAGTTACTT
Source organism: Hemicordylus capensis (assembly GCF_027244095.1). Classification (NCBI taxonomy): domain Eukaryota; kingdom Metazoa; phylum Chordata; class Lepidosauria; order Squamata; family Cordylidae; genus Hemicordylus; species Hemicordylus capensis. The sequence goes on from NC_069660.1 coordinate 63,017,971, forward strand.
CCTTGTGGCAGCAAATTCTGATTTAACCCTAGGGACTGCTTTATAACGGCAGGTGGGCAGAGCCACTGGCTGACATCCTGACTAACGAAGCACTTGCAGAAGGTCATTGCACGGATGTAAAGCTGTTGCTCTAGCTACTTGCACTAAATCTGGAGCTTGCATTCCAGACTAGTGTCACACACTCTGCAATGCACCTCAGGGCCATACACACAATCATATAGGGGTGGTTTGGTGAGATAAAGAGCTCCTACTCCGATCTGCGCAGATGAGCAGACCCTCTCTGGTTGGGACTGCAGTCTCAGCACCCAGACAATCCCGGCAGCTGTGGTCCTCATTTTTAAATCGAGAAGTTGGATCCTCCTAGGATCAGAAGAGCTACCCCAGCATGCATTGTGCTACCTGGAGACTGAGAATCCTCATTAGATCATCAGCTGTTCTTTGACTGGCCATGAACGGGCAGGAGGCAGGCCCAGCCCTACTGAAGGCATTGCTAGCAAAGGACCACAGAGTGTGCTGTGCAGAGTGGCACATTCACAGATGCAAGCCCCTGTAGCCACAGTGCTCTGTTACAAACATGGCCACTTGCTCCTGGAGACTCCTAGAAATGGTAAATGCACCCACATGATCAACACACTGTGGTAGGACAGCTACCTCCTACTTCGGTAAAGAACAAGGTATAGGATTTGGGCTACCCACATTTGAACAAACTGGGTTTGCATGGGTTCTTGTGAGCTTGCAGACCTGGGCTGCGTGCCTCCTACCTTCATTCTGAAAATATTTGAATAACCCTCTCATTTGTTTTAAAGGGAAGTTTGTGCAAGAACACAATTCTACAAATCCACTTTTTTGTACAACTATGCAATCCTTCTCTGTACCGAAACTTTGCTTGTTACACAAGCACTTAGTTAGTCAGGATGTCAGCCACCATGCTGTAGAAAATAGAGTTGGTTTTGTTTTTTGAGAGACATGAGTTCAAGCTCTGGCTTGGAGAGACCACAGTGGCTCAATACGTGTGCTTGGCCAAGTCACTATTCCTTTAAGATGTTTTTTACATTTATATCCTGTTGTTCTTCCATCATGGAACTCACAGCAGCATACATGGGGTTCCCAGATGGTCTTCCATCCAGGCACTGATCAGACCTCCTTAACTTCAGCGGAATGACTATATCCTGTGCCCTAAGACCATATCCTGAGTGTGTGTCATGATAAAATACAATAAACCCACATACCCCATCCTGAGATCCTTAGAGAAAGGATGGGATACAAAAATAGGATTGATATATTTTAGAGAGAGAGAGACAGGTAGATAGTGCTCTCTCTCAGTTGCCAGGGATAACATGCCATTTTAGCGGTTGCAGCATATGCTTCTACTGGCATCACCAGTCTGGTCTGTCTGAAAGTGAGCAAGCAACAGACTTTCTTAAACAGAACAACGAACAACATGGCTAGGATTGATGTATGGGATCAAAATGAAATCAGAACAGTAACATAGAGTGACCGATGTCTTCTTGGCAGATAAGAGGATAGAAACGGGGGGCAGGGGGAACAACCCTATACCCACCAATGAGTAAAGAACATTGGATACAATACAGCATCTATGATGTTGTTAGTAGTAACCAGGGAGTCAAGGAGAGTTGTAAGGAGGGGGGAAACAATAATGATGAAGAGCACTTACCAAAACACTTAACTAATTTTGAAAAAGCCACAGCATATTGTCCAGTTCAAACAGGAGGATTACAAATGCAAAGGGTCAGAAAGGATCTACATTACTGCATGGAACACGAAGGCAATCTAAATCTTGAGTTGTTTTGTGTATTTTCTTTCCCTCACTTTCAAATACTGACAAGGACACCAGGTCATGGAAAACAAATGCTAAAAGAGAAGACACACTCATTTTTGAATCTGAGTGGGGCTTCCATTCAAATGCTGTGCATATTCAGGCACTCTCCCATTTAGACTGATAGCTGCATGCAAGAGCAGCTGTTTTTAACTTCATGTGCAGTGCACAATGGATGAAATCTTGCCTGCAGTGTTCAGCTGCTACACACAAATAATAAAGATGCCATTGTTGCCCCTGAAATAATACTGGTTGGTAAAGCACAACATGGCTAAGTAGGCACAACAAAGGGGAGAGTTTAGAAATACAGTTCCTGAGCAAGAAATCATAGTTGTGAAGAGGGACTGGAGGATTTGTACAGAAACATGTTCAGTAGATATACTGGCGTACATTCTATGCAGTCAGCCACTGATCCAAGGAGGAAACATGCTTGTTGCTTCTGCATTACTCTACACCTCGCACATGCTGCTCCCAACGGCAGAGAGGCTCCATGTCTACTAAGGAGTGTGTCATTGTACTTGCAATGACATTCCTATTGGGTCTCCCTCCCAATGAGTCTCCTCAGGAGAAAGAGGGGAAACAGCCAGAATGTCTCCTCAGGGGAAGGGCTGTTTTAGGGGTCCAGGAAGGAATGTATAACCTCTCAGTAGGGATGAGAGCCAGTGTGATGTAGTGGTTAGAGTGCTGGACTAGGACCGGGGAGACCCGAGTTCAAATCCCCATTCAGCCATGAGACTAGCTGGGTGACTCTGGGCCAGTCACTTCTCTCTCAGCCTAACCTACTTCACAGGATTGTTGTGAGGAGAAACTTAAGTATGTAGTACACCGCTCTGGGCTCCTTGGAGGAAGAGAGCGGGATATAAAATGTAAATGATGATGACGATGATGATGATGATGATGATGATGATGATGATGATGATGTGCACGGAACCAGCAGGAGGTGCTTTGCAGGCGGGGGGGCATACCTTTAAGTGCAGGGAAGGGTGCTCTTACCCATCCACCCCCACCACGTTACTCCCACCGGCGCTCCATTTTAAAAGTGTCCGTTGAGGCAGCAGCATACCTCCCTGCCGCCCCGTGTCCTCTTCGGCTGGAGTAACAGGAGGTACCCGGTGCACGTGTGAACACTGTCATGCTCACTTGCGCACACGTCGGGTGAGCGTCCAAGTGAGCATGACATGCGTGTGCATGAACCCAGCATGCACACACACGCCGGGTACTTCCTCTATTTCTGGCTGAAGAGGACATGGGGCAGCAGGGGGGTACGCTGCCACCCTGACAGACGTTTTTAAAATGAAGTGCCAGCAGAGAGAAAACGATGGGAGGGGTAAGGACACCCTCCCCCACCCTTAAAGTTATGCCCCCCCGCATTCAAACTGGCTGAACAGCCAGTCATTCAAACTGGTTTGGAGGCCTTAAAAGGGGTGCCGAACAGGTTCATGCACATCTCTACCTCACAGTTCTCACCGGCACCTTTGATAGTTCAACAGCTCCTCAATGAGCCTGTGGCTCCAGCTACCTTCTATATGCCTGGTAGCTCGGCCTGCCTCATAACCTTGCTTGTTTGCTGCCTTGCCTCATCTGGGCTCAGACACATAGGAACATAGGTAGCTGCCATATACCAAGTCAGACCATACTGTAGGTCCATCTAGCTCAGTATTGTCTACACAGACTGGCAGCAGCTTCTCCAGGGTTGCAGGCAGGAGTCTCTCTCAGCCCTATCTTGGAGATGCCAGGGAGGGAACTTGGAACCTTCTGCTCTTCCCAGAGCGGCTCCATCCCCTGAGGGGAATGTCTTACAGGGCTCACACTTCTAGTCTCCCTTCCCTGTAGCACCAGCAGAACATTAGCAGCATCAACACTGCGTTAACCTGGAAGCCAGCTATTGTGCCTATAGGAAGGATGAGCATTAAAATTTGTAAACCGCACAATTTGTTTTCTTAATGTAAATTATAGCTTATTTTTCAAATGAAGGTAATATAGAAAGAGAGTCTGAGGGGGAAAACATGCATTTTCTTTGCAGGGAGAGGGTGGTTATAAATATCCACTTGTTTTATTAAATTCTGTAAATATCACAATTATTCCTCTGTTGGCTGACAGCTGGCAACTCAAAGTTTCAGCTTGATTTGAAACAGCTGAGAGATGAATTCCAGGGGTAAAATAACCCCAGCTGTGTAATGGACATGCTGACAGAGTCTTTAACTAGAATGTTGTTCTTCACCTTAGCAAGTAGTCATTGTAATTATAGGTCAGGAAGGAGAGCTGTATTTCATGTGATTAGGTCCTGTTTGCATTCCCATCCATTAGAAAACAAAAAGGAGGAAGTTTGGGGCAGATGGGGCTTTCAAGATCTAAACTGTTTTCATTGGGGGATTTGTTCAATTTCTTGTTAAAACAATCTTGCAAAACTGGAGTTATATCATCACCAGAAATGTGTGCTGGGGGAAAAACATTGAAAGGATTTTGGAAATGAGCAATATGCTTAGAAAAATCACATGTGTGGCTGAAGGTTTCAGGTGCAGAAAAAGATAGATAAAATCATCGGGGTGTTTTTTGTTTTCCTGCACAAGGGAAGACTAGAGACTTTAGGACTCCTAAGTTTAGTTTAAATAAAAATACTAAAGAGAGCATGAATGTGTTGTTAATTAAACAACACATAATTAAACAACAATTATGAACAGCATAAAAAATGAGGAGGTAAAGGATTTTCTACCTCCCTTGTAATATTAAAACCCAGTCACTAATTGTATCATTAATTATATTGTGCCATCAGTGTGCATGGCCCTTTACAGTGTATAAGGAGACAGGTCCCTGCCCCAAGGAACTTACCTATAATTTGATACAGGAAAGACAACAGAGAAAGAAAGAGAGGTGGGGTAAACTGGGAAGGACATGTGATTATTTCAGATACATATACTTAAGTTCACTTTTAGTACAATATGGACACTCACAGAGTTGAGCCAAAGGCTACATTCACAAAAAGGGTAAATTTTGAGGAGGGTTTTGAAGCAGGAGGGAGCCAGCATCACAAAGGTGATTTAGGAAACAGTTCTAAGCATATGGGTCAAGAAAGGAGAAAGGGCAGAGCTGAGATAGCAAGAGCTATTCTCCATTACAGCTAAACAAGAATGCACCCACAATATGTTGCAATGTATTCCTGGTGATCCCTGCTGCATATGGTGAAAAAAACAAATTTAGCAGCAAAACAAACTCTTGTCACTGCTGAAACTTGGGTCTTTTTTTCTGTTTTCTGCATGGTTCCCCTCCCCCTGGGGAAAGGAATCAATCCCAGCTTCTTTTCAAACTCCTTTGCCCTCGGAAACACAAAGCATTGAAATGGCTGATGAGAAAACAGAAGAGTTTCACACACCTTTCCCCCTCAGAAGCAGAAGGGATTATGACTTCTTGAGGGAGTAAATGCAGGTTCATGTTGGAGAAAATGGACCTAGAGCTAGAGTTCCCAGGTCTCAAGAATTTGCCCTGAGGTTCTGGCCTTCAGAAGTGAGAATTCTAAAGCACAGCCTTTTGCATTGCAGTAACCTCTTCTGGCCACTAAAGGCATGAGGATATATGTTAATAGATCTCTCTTGGTCAAGAGCCTGTTAGATTCAATTGTTGAAGGCTAGTGCCTGTTTGGGTATGTTGTTCAATGTTTCTCTCTTAGTATGTGATGTTTTAGTTTCTTAATAAACCTTTATTTGTTTTTTGAACTCAACCTATTGTCCCCAGATAATAGCTTGGGCTGGATTTCTTTACCACCAGAGCATACTCAGCTGTGTGAGGATTTTAATGTTTCTCCTCACACCCCTCAACAAAGATCTCCAGAGGAAAAAGGAAAGTCTTAGTGGGATGGGAGCAAAGCAAAAAGTAGGCTATTTTCTGCTTGGCTTGAGAGGTTTTTCCCCATCTGTCCATCCGACTCTGCCCAGATGGAACAGGAAAGAGTTTTTTTGTTTATTGTTTATTACTTTTATAAATTTATTAAATATTAGAAATATACATTAATGTTACAACAGTATAGTACAACAGGATACAGAAACATCTGCAATATGTACAGCTGATATAGATTTTGTTAAACTGGTATTTTGATCATATATTCAATCCATCATCTTTTTAACCATTTCAACCAAGATCTTACTCGGATTATAATAAACCCTATTTAGCTCCACTGTATCTATAACTAGTTTCCATACTTGCTTAAAATCATATCTATTTAGCTTTTGTCACATATTATTAGATCAAAATAAAATGAGTTCTTCAAGCATATATTCCCATATTATTTTATACCAGTTACTGATGTTAAGATTTTCAGCAGTTTTCAAATTACGAGCAATTAATACTTGAGCTGCTAGTAAAAGAAACCGTAACAGATCATTGTTATCCATTTTTATATTAATTCCAGTGAACAAAAGCAGTAGTCCCAATTCTATATTAAGCATTATCAAAACTCTAAATTTAGTTATTATTTCATCTTCCACTGCTTGCCAAAATCTTTTAACTCTGACACAATCCCACCACATATGTTTATAAGAGCCTAATTCTATTCACCTTCTCCAACAGTTAGCATTAGAGATTTTTTTTTAATCTTCGCCAACTTCCTTGGTGTCATATGCCATTTAGTTACTATTTTAATTTGTTGCTCCCATATTCTAACATTACTTGTCCATTTTAAAGGTTTATTTAACTTAACCCAATTTACTGAGTCTATACAATTTCCTATATTCTGAGGATTATAATGTTTCTCCTCACACCCCTCAACAAAGATCTCCAGAGGAAAAAGGGGGATGGGAGCAAAGCAAAAAGTAGGCTATTTTCTGCTTGGCTTGAGAGGTTTTTTCACATCTGTCCATCTAACTCTGCCCAGATGGAACAGGAAACAGTTGACTCTTGCCCTGATTAGCCAGGTATCATCTTCTGGCCCCACCCAAGTCATAGGGTTGCCAGATCTAAAGTTTTTTGCCTGAGAGTCAGGGCTGTGTGATGAGCCTGTCACCCTGAGGCACGGCTAGAGGGCGGGTGAGGGGAGTCTGTTTTGGGAACAGACTCCCAGAGGTTAATAACCTTATAACTCTGAGGACCAGTTTTACTGAGAATGATGTTCCCTGTATCAAATGTTCGCTGCCACCACCAAGCTCTTCTAGCTTAGGTTTGTGTCCTGATAACCCCTTAATAGTATAGCTGAGACTGGATGGGGAGAAAGTATAACTCACTGAACACAGAGTGAACTTGAAATAAAACAAAATCAAGTTTATTTATGTACAAATGGCTTAAAGTTCTTTCTCTCTTGCTATGCTAAAGCAGGGCTTTACATGCGTAATGGTTTCTATAACAACAATAACAAGACTTGGTTACAAGGTATGATGTAAGGTTTTAGGACAACACAGACTTCACCCACTGGCAGATGCTCTACAGAGTGTATATGGACAGATACTGTAGTTAAACAGTTTGAGGCAGCCACAGTTGCACTCTCTAACACCTAAGGTGCTGATTCTGTCCTACCCGGTCCATCCCTGGAACCCCATCAGTCCCAGAACAGACCTTGAGGCGCTTCACACAAGCAGTGTGAAGTGCCGAGAGGAGGTTTGCAGGGGACAGCGTGTTTGACCCGCTCTCCCCACAAATGATCACTCACCTGTTGACGGGTGGGTGGATTACCCACACTAGATGAGTGGTGGCTTGTCTCCAGCACTCCTGCACCTAACTGTGGCTCACCCAGCAGCTCTGGGAATCAGGCGCAGGGAAGTGCCGCCACGTGGTACCCCATCTCCGGATAATGCACCATGTGAGTGTGCAGTGAATTACAGGGAGCCCCCCTCCTCCTGAGTGTGTCTGCCGTGGTTGCAATTGACCCCATATTTGGGCGCACTCATATCCAAAACCTGGGTTAAGTGGTGGGCTCCCGGCAGACTCCCACTAAGGCTGCCATTGGTTCACATGTGCAGCAGAAAGCAAGCTGGGCTCCTTTAGCCCAGTTTCTGCTGCATGTGTATAACCTCCCTATCTCCCTAGAGATCCTCTCTCTAGCCCTGTCCATCCCTATTGCTGGGCTTCTCTAAGCTCTCTCTGAGAAAGTCCTATCTCCTCTTACCCTGATCAATCAGATATCATCTTTGGCCCCCATCCTAGATAGGGTTTCCAGATCTAAAGTTTTTTGCCTGAGAGTCAGATTTGGAAATGCTGCCTCAGACCCTTCCACTCAGCACCACCAGGTTCCCTTCCCTGGCTCAACAGAGCCTGCCTTTAGCTCCCACATTCTGCTCTGCATCTCAGGATCTGAGGCTCAGACACTCTATTGAGGGCAGACACAGTTAATGCAGGGCAGCAGCCAGTCCTGTTGGATCTCATTGCTTCTTCATGTGAATTGAGAGTGCCACCTAAAACTCACCACTCTACAGCTACTATTGCAAACAAAGATCAGTAGTAATGAGCAAGCTAACATTAACGAAACCTTAAGGCTATTCTCACAACCAGGAGAAACCGGGCTAGCCCGATTCCTCCTGGCCATGTTCCGCCATGGGAGCCGCGCATCTCCCGGCAGCAAACCCCACAAAACACCCCTCTCCTTAAATGCGGTTAGCGGAGAGAGTGCTCCGCTAACCCCTTTAAGTTGATTGTTTGCCGCCGCCATGCGGCTCCACGCCATGGCAACACACAAGTCGACACTACAACAAGCCTACACTCCATGCCATGGTAACACTACAACAAGCCTACTGGCCTCGGAGGTCTCCCTGCACTTGCGTGGGGTATCCTGGGACTTCCAGAGGCCAGACAGCACCCGATCCCTGCAGCCCCTACCGGTAATAGTGTCCGATCCAGTGTCCGATCCAGATCTAGTGGCCGATCCGGCCGCCCAAGGATAAGTGCCTCCTTGTCTGCCATTGTATTTTTTTAAAAAAATTATACCAGGCCTTTCTTCCAAAAGAATCTCAAAGTATCTTGAAACAACAAAGTGAAAAACCATTTCAATACAACAATAAAATACACAAAAGGTAGAGGGCAGACCACTACCTGTTTTAGACTGGATGGAATCAACACCCACACTAAAGAGTCATTCCATATCTCTCTGACCCTATCGGCCAGCCACCCCCAAGCCCAAATGCCTGAACCAGCCAGGCTGGGCAAGAGTTAAGTGTGCACATGAACACTCTTACATTCCTAAGGATTGTGTCCACATCCATGGACTGAAAAAGTTCAAAAGAATCCAAAAGGCAGACAGGTTTTGCCAGGGCCAGTACATCATTTGGAATGATCACAGCAGAATCCAAAATGTGCTGGCTGTGAGCAATTTTACCTACAAATGGCTCTGCAGATTGGTTACAGTGGGCCATGGAGGCATCCTCCAAGTGGTTGGAGGGGCCCAAATGTAACAAGTCACACATCAGGCAAAAACGCTCTCTCTGGATGCAGTTGTGACAGAGAAGTGATTTCTCTTTGCTGCCATCATGGACACAGAGTAGACCTGATAATAGGCTCTTGCCAGTGTTCATTCAGATTTGTCACGAGTTTTCTTCCACTGTTGCTCCAGTTGTCTTCCCAAGGTCTTAATCACCAACAGATTCCAGAGAATCATGGAGCCAACTGGGCTCTGTGACTGGGAAGAGGATGATTGAGAGCAATCATATCAATTCATATATGATACATTACAGATCTTCTCATTGATAACCACTTGATTATCAATCAACTTCCAAATCAACCACAAGGATCCCCAAAAGAACCCAGCTGGAAACAAAACCTTTGTTTGGGAGCAAAGCCCAGTTTCATTTTCTAGTATGATACATAATGCTGCTACCATCTTATCTGCCTATATTGGAAGCCCTTCTGACTTCACTGACATTCACCTTTCTTTTCATTTTTAAGGAATGCAGAGAAGACTGCAGTTATTGGAGTTTTCTTACCTTTACTGACCTTGATCAAGTGTAAAATATGCAACCTTAAACATATCCTGTTGTATTAACTGTGTTGCACTAAACAAATATATTACTATGAGCTGTGCAGAACATGCCTTCCACTCTGCTGAAATGGCCACACATCTCTATTGATGTATGCATAAAGGTCAGCATGCCCTTCTCCATAAAAACTCAATAATGATCTCTGTAACTGCCCATTAAACACCACAAATAGATAAACAAGGGACTAGGTTGTACCACTTTTACATTAGTATTTGGAAAAGGCAGCCTAATATAGTGCAAGACTTAGTTGTTTTGTGTTCCTTTGCCCATAGCTCCCCACATCCTGAGCTAAATGTTTTTCCAGAGTGTATCTATTTACACACATGGTAATAAATAAGGGATCAAAATTAATAAATTATGAAAACAGGCATTATGTACCAGCATTTCCTTAACTTTGCTTTCACTTCAATCTAATCAGCACCACAGCTCATCCTTTCTTCCAGCTCCAAACTATAAGGCGGGTTCAGGCAATACAAAATGCCATTTCCTGCTGCCGCGCTTGCACGATGAGGCGGGATGCAGGGTTGTACCCATGTCACTGAAGCAAGCATGGTGGCCACCATTTTAAGTCCTTCTCCATGTGGCCAGGACCGGCCAATCGGGGGAAGGAGGCGGGCCGATTGGGCCCAGCCGCCTCTATTCTGGGCACCCACCCATCTCTTCAGCCGGGCAACCACCCATCTGCCCAGTACTCAGTGAGGGATAGTCGGCCACCTGTGGGGACCAAGTAGGAATTTTTTGGGTTGTGCAGGATTGGCTTGAGGCACAGCCTTTTTTCACCTACTTCGCACTGAGGCCTTAGTGTGGGGTCGTAGGCAGACTCAGTAGGTAACTGGTCACTTGGCAGGAGAGTGTGAGTGTTGGGTAGGTAGACTGAGTAATGGTGTTTGGCTGGAGGGCCATTTGGTGTGGGGGGGGAGTCAAGGAACAGCCCTTCAGGGTTTTGGTGGCCCGGAGGTCTGGGAACACCCCGCACTTGGGGGATGGCTCAATTAACCAACTCAGAGCTTTGGCGGCTTGGGTTGGGGGAGGGTCGGGCCACGCCCCCACCCCCCAGTGGGGTAAAGCCTCACAGTGAGAAGAGGTCAAGACATGACACCTGACTGAATCAGTACCCGGCCTTTCACCCTGGTGTGGGACAGCCCTCACTAGAAAGCACCTCCACACGAGAGGAGTACCCTCTCTCTGGTGAGTTAGGTACCTCGTTTCAAGTCCTGTTCACTGTACATTAATAAAGTGGCCCTAATTTACTCCAACCACATGTGTCCTGTCTTCACTGGGGCCTGGGGGTGCAATGAGTCAAACTTGCAACTTGTACACTTGGTGGAAACCAGCAGTTTCCACCACCTTACTTGCAGCAGTTTGTCCAAACCTGCCCATAGTGAAAGCTATGTCTGAATTAGATGTTCCTTCAGGTCCAGGGGGATCGTTCCCCACAGCAGAAATATGAAGTATAACTTCTGATGACTTTACTGTGGTCATTTCTAGAGCCCAGGTCTTCCTTCTGCGATAGCTTGGCTGATGTCTGTGCATCAACTTCAGCAACCTAATGTTTCAAAACAGCCACTCAGCAAGGACAGTGATGTCAGTATATTTCTGAAGATGTGCGGCTGTGTGGCTTAGTATTATTACTCTTACTATATACATTTTTATTCCACCCTTGTGACCTCTTGTGACATTCCAAGTGGAAGGAGCCTGAGATGCATACTTCTGCCCACTAAAAGCCTGAGTCCATTTTGAATTTGGCACAGGCCCTTTTAAGCTGGGCCCAATTTGAAAAGGGGCCCAGAGGCCACCCACCCAGCCCTCCCTGCCAGCTTCTCACCTTTGCCAAGCAACAGAAGCCTACATATCCCATGATGCCTGGCAGGAAATGATGCTCCGAGTATAATTCCCAGCTAAGAAGAGGAAATGTAGTGCTACTCCTCTAAAAAATGTGAACCCTCCCTGCTGCCTCTAACCTCCTCTGCTTTCTCCAAAGTCATGCTTTGTGGTTGGGGTGGAAGGCCAGTGAACTTGCATGGAAAGATGAGGCCACAATTTGGGCTTTTCAAGCATTTGACAGGAATGTTTTTAAAACCCAAATCATGGCCTCATCTTTCCCTGCAAATTCAGCCCCCTTCCTCCCCACCCTAAATACGACTTTGGAGAAAGCAGAGGAGCACCCTGCCCCCTGCAAAAAAAACCTCTCTTGATTTTTCAAGGGCGGGAGGTCATACATATTCAGGAGCAGTGTAAGATCTTTAGGTGACTGATAATTAATGTGGGCATGTGTATTTAAAGTATATTACTTGTATCTGTTTTTAATATTGGTTTGTTAGTCACTCTGATTTTCCAAGATACAGCAGGATATATACTAGTTGAAATAAATCAAAGTAAGTCTAAGAACCATTGAAGCACTGTAATACTCCCCCCCCCCCCCACATCACAAAAATAAAATAAAATCCCAGATTCACAGAGGGGTTTGCCTATTATCTCTCCTCTGTAGAAGCACAGAACTGCATAGCTTAATGAAGAATATGCCTAGCAGGTTCACTGTTAGATTCATTGGGGTTTTTTTTTTTAAAAAAATCTGGAAATTGTATAGTTTCTGAATCAAGAGCAAGGAAATCAGGGAAGAACATTCTATTTGCTTTGCCTCAAAAACAGAGACAAAGATTGTCAGGTGCAACAGAGAAGTATGTGGATGGAAAAAAATAGATCTTCTCAGTTAGGTAAGATATGCCAGCAAGCAGCTATATATGTCTTTATTTTGTTATTGAGAATATTAGTTTGTTGTTCCTCCATGAAAGCTGATTTATTTGAAATGTTATTACTTGAAACACACTAATCTTTTTGTAATAATTCATATACTGGAGATTACAGTTTTGGAAAGCAGCCCAGTTCTGGCTGCAATCCTATTTATGGATTAAAGGATTTGAACAGCCTTGCAAGCTAGATCTCCAATAGCAAGGATAATGTAAACCTGGTTCCATATAAAATGCTTTACCTTTGAAATGGTAACCCCATTAAAGGCAGATTGTTGGAGGATGCTGGACAAGAGGACTTTCATTACAGCGGAAAGAGGATATATTGAACCCCTGAAGAACAGGATTTTCCAGAGGTCGTGTTCGGATGCCCTCAGCCTTCTTTAGTGATTTGTCTTTTGCCTGGAAGGCCATCAAGACAACTAATTATAGAATCTTTAAGACAGATTTAGGAAACACTTTTGTGCATCTTCCCCCCTGAAAGAAAGGAATCTGAGCTACCCTAATAGGCAAAATACCCTATCATGCTGCATTTATTTTGAAGACATGCAAGGAAAGTGCAATGTACAATTTGGAAGTTTAGGTTTATTTTCTTGAAATTATTTTCTTCCAGGCTCAATTCAAGGTGCTGGCTTTGACATATAAAACTGCAAACTCATAGGCTCTACAGACATCTCCTCTGTGTTCCATACCACTGAGCCAATAAAGCTTTCAGAATTATTTTATTATTGTTGTTGTTGTTGTTTACACAGTCAGACAGGTGTTATTGACTGGTTTGTTTTATCCAGACATTGAGTCCTTCCCAAGGACCTGGGATGGCTGAATTTTATTGTCAATGTTGTTGCTGTTGTTATAGATATTGTCACAGAATATAGGCTGTTCCCAGTAAAGTTGCTTTTTGTAATTGGCCAATGGTGATTTCTGTGGCCCCTATGATGTTGAGGTGCTCTTCAAGTTGTTTTGGAATTGCACCTAGGGAGCCAATTACCACTGGGATTATTTTGGTCTTCTTCTGCCACAGCCTTTCAATTTCAATTTGTAGATCTTTGTGTTTTTTTTCTATTTCTTTTTCTTCTATTCTGCTATCCCCTGGTTTTGCTATGTCGATTATTTTGACTTGTTTTTCTTTCTTCTCGACTACAGTTATATCTGGTGTATTGTGTGGCAGATGTTTGTCTGTTTGTAGTCGGAAGTCCCATAATATTTTTACATCTTCATTTTCTACGAATTTTTCAATTTTATGGTCCCACCAATTTTTGGCTACAGGTAGCTTGTGTTTTTTGCAGATGTTCCAGTGTATCATCCCTGCTACCTTGTCATGCCTTTGTTTGTAGTCAGTCTGTGCGATCTTTTTACAACAGCTGATTAGGTGGTCCACTGTTTCATCTGCTTCTTTACAAAGGTGGCACTTGCTGTTTGTTGTGGATTTTTCTACTTTTGCTCTTATTGCATTTGTTCTCAGTGCCTGTTCTTGTGCAGCCAGTATTAAACCCTCTGTTTCTTTCTTCAAGTAACCTTTCTTAAGCCATTGCCAGGTTTTGGTGATGTCTGATTTTCCACTTATATTGAGCAAATATTGACCATGCAGGGGCTTATTTCATCATTTTTCTACTCGGTTCTTGACCTGTTCTTTCTTGTAGGCCTGCTTTGTTTCATTGGTGTTGAATAGTTTCACATTATTGACCATTTGAAGTGCATCTTATTCACTGTCCTTGATATATTCTGCAAGACCTCTTTTCTCCTCCTCTACTGTTTGATGGACTTGCAGCATTCCGCTGCGAGGGAGGTATAGCCTATCGACATCACTGCAGAGGTGCAGAGCATGATTGATGGTCATGATTTTCCTGGTCTTACGATCCAGCGTCTCTAGCTCTGCCTGGGTCCAGTCTATTATTCCTGCAGTGTGTCTGATAACAGGTATAGCCCAGGTGTTTATGGCTTGTATGGTGTTCCCGCCATTGAGTTTGGACTTGAGGATTTTTCTAACTCTCCTGATGTATTCATTTCCAATTTTTCTTTTAACTTCAGTGTGTGCGATGTTATCAGCCTGGAGAATGCCCAAGTATTTGTAAGGTTCTTTCTCTTCCAGGTTCTTGATGTTGCTTCCATTGGGCAGTTCTATTCCTTCTGTTTTTGTTATTTTTCCTGTGTTCAGTATTAGTGCAGCACACTTGTCTAGTCCAAACTCCATTGCTATATCGCTACTGAATAGACGGACAGGGTTTAGCAGTGATTCAATTTCTGACTTGGACTTTCCATACAACTTCAGATCGTCCATGTATATCAGATGGTTTATTTGACTGGATGTTTTAGATGTTTGGTATCCAAGGCCTATATTGTTTAGTATTGGTGAAAGTGGGGTCATGGCTATTACAAACAATAGAGGGGATTGTGAGTCCCCTTGGAAAATGCCCCTTCTAATGCTAACCTGTCCAAGTGCCTCGCCATTGATTGTTAACTGTGTACTCCACATGCTCATTGCTTTTTAAATAAATATCTGAATGTTTTTGCTGACACCAGTTATTTCTAAACATTTTAGTATCCATGTGTGAGGCAATGAGTCGAAGGCTTTCTTGTAGTCAATCCATGCAACATTTCTTCTCTTGCAGTTTTCTAAAATCATTTTGTCAATCAGCAGCTGGTCTTTTGCACCTCTGGTAATTGGGCAATTTCCTTTCTGTTCAACTGGAAGCTGTTTGTTAGTTAATAAGTGTTGCATCACTTCATCTGCTATTATTCCAGTTAATAATTGGAACATGGTTGGCAGGCAGGTTATTGGTCTATAATTACTTGGAACTGCACCTTTTGCTGGGTCTTTCATGATGAGATGAGTTTTCCAGTTGTTAGCCATTGTTCAATATCACCGCCTTGCATAATGTGATTGAACTGTTTTGATAGTTGTTTATGAAGGCTTGTTAGGTGTTTAAGCCAAAAGCCATGCAGTTCATTGTCGCCTGGCGCAGTCCAATTTTTAATTTTCTTTGCTCTTTCACTTATTTATTCTGGTGTTATTATTAGATCTTTCATTTGTTGGTTACATTTTTTTACCTCTTTCATCCAGCCTGCTTTTTTATTACAATCTATTGGATTGTCCCATAATTTCCGCCAGAATTGCACTGTTTCTTCTTTATTTGGTGTTTCTACGTTTCTTGCAGTTTCTCCTTCTATGCTTTGGTAGAAACGTCTCTGATTCGACTGGAATTGGAGATTCTGCCTGTGTTGTGTAATTCTGGCTTCATATCTGCTAATCTTCTTTGACACTGCTGTAATCTTCTGCTTTATTATTTCCAGGACTTCTCTAATTCTCCTTGAATATAGGTGGTATTTTTGGATTAGATACTGTTTGGTGTTTTCATTCTTCAGCTTCTTGTCTTTCATATCTTTCAATTTACTAGCATCTGATCTAAGCCTGGAGATTTTATTTTCTAATCTAATCTTCCATTTAGATGATGTACTGCTTTCTTTTTTGACAGGTCCACTGATCTTATATCTGAGCTCTTGTGTTGTTATTGTTGCTGCACTGTACATTAGCTGGTTTGTTTCTTGCAAATTATTGGTTGTTTCTTGCAAATTAATTTCTTGCAAATTAATTTCTTGCAAATTATTGGTTGCAAGTGCAGCATTATCATCTTTTAATGCCTGAGCAAGTTGTTTTTTGGCAACTGTTTTTAGAGCTGGAAGTCAAACCCTGGTGGTTGTTTGGTTATGTGCTCAGTTATTTTTTGCTTTAGTTCTTGTTGCTTTTCTGTTAAATGGCATTTGGGTTTTTGAGGTGAAGGCAAAGGAGAGGTTGCCTGGTTTTGATTTTGGAACAGTTCAGCAACAGTGGCATCCTCGAACACCTCCTCCACCTGCACCTGAGCAACTTCTTCAATTGGTGATAATTCTTCTTCCATATCTTGAGCCTGTATTGCTCTTTGCAGTTCTTCCATCTCAACTCCTGTGAATACTTTATTTCTTATTATGAATCTTCTCTGGTCTGCTAGCCTTTGTTCTGTTATTTCTGTGTCTGGATGCTTTTCCTTCCAAATTTGGTACATTCTTTTTAAATAACCTCTTCTAGTTGGACTAGACTTGTAATAGCAGATCATTATTTCCTTGTTGGCATTTTTTGTATTTTTTTTTGGTTAAGCGACATTTCTTCCAGTAACCTTGCCACCTCCAGCCCTGGTTGCTCAACTGAAGATCCTGAGTCCTGTTGCCCACTTGCCACCAGATGTCCAGGGACTATAGCACCTCGCACAGTCCTTGTTGGCCCGGGCGACAACCGATCCGGTATAGATTTATTAAAGTTACATCTCATCATATTGTTGATGGGAGAGGCACTCTTTGTCTGGCTCCTCTGGTGAGACCTGTCCAGTATGGTTGGACCTCTGGCATAGCTCTCACCTTCATCAGAGCACACAAGCCCCACAACCACGCCAAGGTAGTGCCTCACTGAGTGTTGTTGTTGTTGTTCTTGTTGTTGTTGTTATTATTACATTTACATTATTATTTACATTCCGTCTGGGAATCCTCCTCACATGGTGCTACAGTGTCAGGGACTGCTGTCTATCTGAAATGTCTGTCTCTAATTAAAGTGCCTTTGTCAAGAAAAAGGATGCCAACCCTAGTTAAAATTTGGGGCATGGGTAAGATTGATATCTCATATTGTAAAGTATTTGCGAATTTGCTGATAGTATCCAGTTTGGTTTCTCATTGTGAAATAAGTCATACTCACACATTATAGTTCAACACATGTGCAGTAATACACTTCCTATCTGTTTCCTGCATTTGGTGTGACTTATATTTGAGGGGATCCATACCAGGTCACTTTATAATACACAAACACATTCAAATATATACAAACACCTAAAGCATATACAGAGGTTGTTTTCACGAGCAGCCAAGACTGGGATAGGGCAGCTAAGCCTGGGCTTGGCTCCCCATAAGAACCACCAGGAACTGTATGGCTACCAGTGCTGCCGCTGCAGCAAATCCATCTAAGGAACCTGCTGGTTATCCAAGGTTAAGGGCGTGAATGCGCACTTAACTCAGGCTAACTGCTCATGTGCAGCACAGGCTGCTCCCATCTGGTACTGGCACAGGAGCAGGGTCTTGATCATTGCCGGGGGGGGTCCCCACAATACACCATGCACTCATGTGGTGCATTGTGGGATTTCCAGGGGCCAAGAAGACCTGACCTCCACACCTCCACACTGCCTGGGGCAGCAGCGGACCATCTGGGTGCTCAATCTGTACACCCAGCAACATCTTGGTGATGTCTGTGGGGAAGGCAAGGTTATGCAGCCTTCCTCCCTGCCCACCTTTCCACCCTCCCAAATGATCATGTGAATGTGCCCTCAATATAATGTATGAATAGGGCTAGAATGGCATGCCTGTGTGCATGTGTGAGCGTAAGCATGTGAGAGACTGGTGTGTGTAAAGCTCTACACAGCTTGGGGCCAGGATACCTGTCAGACCACATTTGTCCATATGAACCTGCCAGGGCCCTCTGCTCAGCATCTCAGGCCCTGCTCATGGCCCTGCAATAACAGAGATCTGGTTGATGGGGAGTAGAGACAGAGCCTTTTTGGAATGCCCTCCCCAAAAAGCTTCACCATGCTCCCTCCCTGTTTTTAAAAAACAATTAAAAACACATATTTTTAAAGAGGCTTTTAAATGTTTTATCTGCTTCTGATAGCTGATAGGTTCTTTAGTTTTTCTAGTCTGCAGTTTTTCACTTTTTATTAATAATTTTTAATTGGAAACTTTCTAAAAAAACCCTAATTTTAAATGTGGTTTCATCCAGGTCTTTTAACTTGTTCAACTTTATTAACATTTTACTAGCTGAGCCGGGCTCCCATTGCTGTTTTCTCCCCCCATCCGCCTGCTGCTGCCGTTTTCTTTGCCCGCCCGCCCACCACTGTCATTGTTTTCTGCTTTCCTCTTCCCCTGCTGGCAGCTTCCTTGCAAATTCTTGAGAGAGCTGCCACGCATGGAATTAGCAATGGGTATGCCCAAGATAAATATAGATAGATAGATTGTACATGGTATCTATTTTATTAATGTTGTGAGCTGCCCCAAGCAGTAGTGTACTGGAGGAGCGGGGTATAAATATTTTAAATAAATAAATAGATGTATATGCATGTTCAAATTTTCCTTTCAGTCTCATCCCTGTGCCCCTGAGTGTTAGTGGTTCATGATTTGTTAATACTTAATACTTAATGCACAAATGCCACAGCCAAGAAAAGTAATATTGGTAGTGGCTCTTGGGAACCCAATCAACAAATAATATAAACCCTCTTCAGATATTCAGTGAATAAAGAGTGGGAGCTGAAACCATCCTCCTCCCAAATTCCATGTGGTCATCTGTCTGTATACATGCTCTGAGTCTGTACAACCAGCATTCACAGTCTGTGTGAAAGGGCAAGAATTGTGTTGTATTCTATCTAGTAATATTTTGTGTTTTGTTGTTCAGAAGTTTGTCCCAATGGAGATCCTGTAGAGAGTGTGAGGAGTGGAGAAAAGAGAGAGAAAGGAGAAGGGGAGAAATGGAGTTGTTTCTGGAATAAAGTCTTAGTTAAATCCACATAAGATTGTTTTCTGTTTATGAGGGAAGCAGTTATAAAACAAGGTGCTCTTATACGTGTGGATTCAGACAAAACTATCTAAGATTGGAAAGATGTAAGGTGCATCTCGTTCTTGCAGGGACTGCAAAGTCTGTGAGACAGACTTTGACAGAGAGAATGCTTTATTCGTGAGAAACCAGAAAAGAAATGACAGAAAGTTGGGAATAATTATGGATTCTCCAGCAGCCAAGAAATGTTGGCATATTTTATTAGGCTCCCATATGGCATAAAAATCTGTCTGTAAATAGAAAGTTGTGGGTTATTGTTCAAATAAAGAGGAGGGAAGCTGGGATGTTAGCTGAAGCTTTAACTCTCAATTTGGTAATTTCTGCATTTATTTATTTATATTTATTTATTTATTTATTTATGTAACATATTTCTATACCACCCAAAACTTACATCTCTGGGCGGTTTACGTCTCTGGGTGTTTCATTTGACAATAAGCTGCAAAAATTCAAACTATATTAGTATGGAGGATAAGATCCACTGTTACCTGTACCTTGATCCAAATGTTAAATCCTCCTGGCAACGTTCAAGGGCTGGATTCGGACATGGCGGGGAACCAAAGGCAGAACAGCCAAAGGTCCCCAAACCTCAACATCCAAATGAGGGAAACTGCAGTTCAGACCCTAACTCTGAATTGAAGCAGCAAAATAGACAGCTCAAGTGCAAGTGGAGAAAAACAGCTCAAATCTGACAGATTACAACAACACAGAGCACATTTGAAGATCTGTGCTCTGGCAATGCATGCAGAAAAGAAGCAGTTTTT
This sequence comes from Hemicordylus capensis, assembly GCF_027244095.1. Taxonomy (NCBI): domain Eukaryota; kingdom Metazoa; phylum Chordata; class Lepidosauria; order Squamata; family Cordylidae; genus Hemicordylus; species Hemicordylus capensis. The sequence continues at coordinate 63,037,884 of NC_069660.1, forward strand.
TTCTGCCCACATTGCTTTTGCAAGCTAACATCCAGCGGAGTTGTCTAGGGTTGTGAGAGGGCTAGTATATCCCCCTTCTCCTCTGAATATTTGGATACCTCAGTTACCCATTGTGACATTTTAAATGAGTTTTTCACAGACAAAATATCTCATATTCGAGCTGAACTAAACTCTACAGTTACCACAGAGTCTTTTGTGGAGGTGTCCAGCAGCTCCTCTTGTGTGATTAAATTAGATCAATTTTAGTTTGTGACTCCTGAGGATATGGACAAGATACTTGGGACACTGCGACTTACCATTTGTCCTCTTGACCCTTGCCCAATATGGCTTATGTTATCTAGCAATGAGGTTATTGGAGAGGGTCTTGTTCAGGTCATTAAGGCTTCTCTGAGGGAGGGCAGGATGCTTCCTTGTCTCAAGGAGGCAATTATTAGACCACACTTGAAGAGGCCTGCATTGGATCCCTCAAGAGCCCCTGGTGGCGCAGTGGTAAAACTGCCGCCCTGTAACCAGAAGGTTACAAGTTCGATCCTGACCAGGGGCTCAAGGTTGACTCAGCCTTCCATCCTTCCGAGGTCGGTAAAATGAGTACCCAGAATGTTGGGGGCAATACGCTAAATCATTGTAAACCACTTTGAGAGCTCCGGCTATAAAGCGGTATATAAATGTAAGTGCTATTGCTATTGCTCAGAATTGGGCAATTATAGACCTGTCTCCAACCTCCCATGGTTGGGCAAGCTGATTGAGAGGGTGGTGGCGTCTCAGCTCCAGGCTGTCTTGGAGGAAGCAGATTATCTGGACCCATTTCAAACTGGCTTTCAGGTAAACTATGGATCAGCTCTGCCACTTGCCTGCCCTCCGCACATGCATGAAGGCTATTTATTGGACATGCAAATGAACTCCACCGGCTGAGTGGCAAAGCCAATCCTCCACCACAGCGGGTGCTGGGCAGCATGCCGCTGCTCACAACAGCTTTCAGGTGCAGCGGGATGAGAGGTAAGCACCTACTAATTTAGAGTTAGAGGTGCCTCCCACTGCTCCCTCTATCAGTGCCTGCACCAGCCACTGCTGGTACATGCGTTTGTATGAATGACTATGCCTAAGTTCATTTTTAAAATGAGCCTGGATACAGGCCATTCAAATGCATGGAGCAGATAGGAAGTGTACTTCTGTACCTGTGTCATCACAAGCAGCATGGGATGCTAAATATAGAAAGGTCTATGGATTCATCTTCTTGCATGTGAGTGACCCAATCACCGTGCATTTGAGAAAGACCAGGAGAGCTAAGGACTCTTGGGAGACTTTAAAATACCTGTATGCTAGAAAGACAATTAATACTAGTGTTGATCTGATTGTCATATGAAACTCAGAGAAGGACAGAATTTAACTGAGCATGTTAATCAAATTCTAGACATTGCAAGGAGATGTGCACAAGAAAATGTAAGACTCTCAGATGAAGCAATTGTTGGATTTATTTTGAATAGTCTGCCTGAGAGATTTCAAGTGATATATTTTGTTTTGGAATCAAAAGAGGAGATTAATTTGGAATTTGATTTCTAGATTTCAGGATTTTGATGTGAGATTAGATGCAGCCTCTAGTTAAGTCTCTGATCAAAAGAGTCAGGTTACAGCATTTCAAACCAAATATAAGAGCAAAGTTTGTTGGCTGTTTAGGAAGCCAGGCAATTTGCAAGTGAATTGTCCTCAAATCAAAGGCCCTGGCCACAGCAGAGTTCTGAAAGAAAATCCAAGAGGGATGACTCATCACCCAGAATCTCTCCAAACCAGAAAAACAGAACCAACAGGGATTCAAAGAAAAGGACAGGAAAAGGACTTGGAGCAATTTTTGAAACCTTTGAATCTGTTGAAAGTGACATAGAAAGTAATTGCAAAAATGACTATGGGGATCTAATTGTTGATAGTGGTGCAACTGCAAATCTGATTAATGACCAAAAATACTTGTTTAATGAGTTGTACTTAAATTATAAAACCCCAATATCTTTGGCTGATGGAAGAAATATCATTACAGAGGGCAGAGGGAAAGCAAAAATCAGATGCAAGCAGCCAAAGGAAGTAGCATAACCTTGAGAATTGAGGAGACCCTTTATGTCCTTGCCCTTGAAAGCAGTTTAATTTCAGTTAAATATGCCACATGCAGAGGCTATGAAGTAAAATTCAAGAATGATCATTGCCACATTAGAAGAAAACAGGAGTTGTTAACAAGAGGGTTTTTTAAGAGAAAGTGGCTTGTTTTAGATTGGCTGCATTAATGAGAAAGCCAACATTGCAAAAGGATGTTTACATAAACAATGTGAAAATTTGTGGCACAGAAGATTTTGACATATAGAAAACTTAGTTTCTCAATTTGAGAAGGGGGATTTAGCAAGAGTCTTGAGAGTTCAGCCCTGCAAAAGTAATGACTCACACAATGTGTGTGCTGTTTGAAAAGCAAAGGAATCAGTAAAAGCTTTCACCAGAAAACAGAGAAAGAGTTACAGCACCCCCTAGAGTTTATTCTTAGTGATGTTTGTGGACCAGTGCAAGTTGAATCATCAGGAGGAAACAAATATTTCTTGATTCTCATTGATGACTACCCAGATACACTTTTACTTATATGCTAAAAGAAAAAAAGTCAAGTTCTGGAGAAATTTAAGGAGTATGTTGCAATAGTGACCAACACGTTTGGCAGAAAATCTCAAAGACGAAGAAGTGATGATGGGAGTGAATTTATATCAAAGAAAATGGCCAATTATCTAAAGGAACAAGGCACTGGACATGAATGAACAGTGCCTTACACCCCACAACAGAATGGTGAAAGAGAAAGAAAGAATCATTCCCTATTGGCCTATCCCAATGGTCTTGGGTCTGATGCACATTGCTGGCCACACACTTGATTTAGTCTTTCACTCTGATCAGGGTGGAGTTCCGTGGGTGGGGAATCCTGTGATTTCCCCATTGTCATGGACAGACCACCATCTGGTTAAGGTTGGACTCACAATCACTTTACCACTTTTGTGGGGGTGAGGAACCTATTAGGATGATTATTGGATCCAACAGGATTTCAAGCAGCCTTGGAGGGATTTAGTGTTGGCTCTGCTGGCGATCTTGTTGATGCCCTGGTGGAGAACTGGAACTGGAACAGCAGACTCACCAGGGCAGTAGACATGATCGCTCCTAAGCGTCCTCTCTGACCCACTTCAGAACTGGCCCCTTGGTATACAGAAGAACTATGGGGGCTGAAGCAGTGAGGTAGACAACTAGAACGCAAGTGGAGAAAGACTCAACCCGAACCCAACTTAGGACATAGAGTGGATCAAAAGTATATACATATGCTTCTAAAGAGAAAAGAAATAATGTGATCTGCAGATGTGAGGAAGGAATACTCTCTGGATATACACTAGGAGGAAAAGGATACAGAATCCTTGATGTGGCCACTGGACAGTGAGAATACACAGTATAGTATACTTTGATGAAACAAAGGCCAATCACAAGTTAAGTGCAAGAAATTGGACCAGAGATCCAGATGGAAAAAGAACCAAGAGAAGAAGATATTCCCATAAGCCTGGAGCTAATCAGTGAACCAGAACCAGAAGGGGAAGCAAACATTCTGCCAGAAATGAGGCGCTCACAAAGATCCAACAAAGGGGTTCTACCCAGATGACTTTCCTATATGGAAAGTCCTTTCTCCAGAAAGGAAGAGACCCAGGAATCCTGCATATGAGGATGTCAAAATGTGAAGCTAAAAATGAGAGAAAAGCTGCTGAAGAAGGGATAGGATCTCCAAAACCTGTGGACATTTGTGGAACTACCTGCTGGAAGAAAGGCAGTAGGATGCAAATGGGTCTTCAGAAACAAATATAATGCAGAAGGAGACATCGAGCACTTCAAAGCCAGATTAGTAGTCAAGAGATACTCTCAAAAGTATGGTGAAGACTATGATGAGGCATTTGCAACTGTCATGAAGTATACTTCAATAAGAACACTTCTCAGCATAGAAGCAGAAAGAAAGATGAAAGTAGATCACCTAGCATCACCTAGATGTGGAAACTGCATTTCTGCATGGAGAAATAGAGGAAGCAGCCACCATGGAGCAGCCACCAGGATTTGAAGAACCTGGAAAATAGAGGCCTGTATGCAAACTCCAGAAAAGCTTCACTGAAGCAAGCTGCTAGAGCATGGAATGAGAAGCTAAACCAGATGTTACTCAAGGAGGGATTCATGCAAGGAAAGGCGCCCCTCTGCCTATATTCAATATTCAAAAATGACAGATGAACTTACATTTTGACTTTTGTGGATTACTTGATCATTTGCTATGAAAAGAAACAAGACAGTCATGAGATCATGGAACACCTGAATAAAGAAGTAGAAGTGAAAGAACTAAGAAGCATTTCCTATTATCAAATAGAAAGAAAAGAAAATGGAAGTTTCTAAACCAGAAACAGAAGATGAAGGATCTCCTAGAATGCCTGAAATTGGCAGAAGCCAATACTAGGGGTGTGCACAGAACCGGCTGGCCCGGTTCGAGTCCGAACCAGACTCAAACCTGACCAGGCCAGTTCGGTCTGGCACCCTTCAAACACCTCCCCCGTTCGCTCCGGAGAGTGTTAGCAAATTTATTTATTTATTAAATTTAAAATAAATTTAATTACCTTCTGCTTCTTCGGGGGGCTTCCTATAGGCTGCTGGGTGGTCTGTGAACATTCCCCTGTCCCCCACTGGGCTCTAAAATCACCACCGAGGCCCGCCGGAGTATAATATTTTTGCCTGTTTGGGCCTCCATAAATAGTCGCGGAAGCTATTTTGGAGGCCACCGTGCATGTACAAATGGCCTCTGTGAAGCCTGGCATGGCCCAGGGCCTCACAGAGACCATTTGCACATGTGCAGCGGCCATTTTTTAAAAAGGATTTTAAAATGGTCACTGGGGGAAAATGGCCATTGTGCATGCACAAATGGTCTCTGCGAGGCCCTGGGCCATGCAAGGCCTCACAGAGGCCATTTGCACATGCATGGCAGCCTCCAAAATGGCCACCGTAATGATTCATGGAATGGGCCAAAAAATGGCACCCCGGCAGGCCGCGGTGGTGATTTTAGAGGCTGGCAGGGGGCAGGGGAACATTCACGGACACACACACACCCATGGCCTATAGGAAGCCTCCTGAAGGGGCATAAGGTAAATAAATTTATTTTTAATTCTTTTTAAAAAATTGTAAGCTGGCCGGTGGGTGGGGTTCGGTACCAGTCTGGATGGAACAGGACACGGGGGTTGGTTCAACTCTGAACCCCCAAACTGAAACTCCAGACTGCCAGACCCCCGGACCGGTTTGCACATCCCTAGTCAATACATCAATGGAGACAAACTTCCTGAAGCAAAATCAGGACAGTGAGCCATTGCCAAACAACACAGAAGAGCAACTGAGGAACTTGTGTACATAGCAGCAGTCACAAGGCCAGACATAGCTGAGCAGTGGGAATTCTGAGCAGAAGAGTAAGTACACCAACCATGAATGACTAGACTGCAATCAAAAGACTGGGGAGATACTTGAAGGGTACAGTGCACTCATGATACCAGCAAGCAGCAACCCCAGACTAGTGGGATACATGGATGCAGATTGGGCTGAAGACAGAACTGATCATGGGTCTACAAGCAGACACCTGTTTTTCTATAGAGGCTAAGCCATCAGTTGGACTACCCAGAAGCAATCAATTGTTGCGCTTTCATCCACAGAAGCAAAGTACATATCAGCTGGCCAAGCACTTCAAGAAGACACATGGCTACACAAGTTACTGTTAGACTTTGGGATCAATGTGCCAAAGCCAACTGAGATGTTTGAAGATAGCCAAGAGTGCATCCAACTCTCTTTGATGGAAAGAACTATGTCTCAAACAAAACACATAAAAGCAAAGCACCACTATGTTCAAGAGACATAAAAGAATTGGCTAGTTAAGCTAAAGTACTGCCCAGCTTAAGATATGATAGCAGATAACTCAGCATGATAGCTGACCAATAGGGATGTGCACAGAACCGCCAGTGGCCGGTTCGACAGCAGGGGAGGGTTACCTTTAAGGAGCAGGGAGGGTGCTCTTACCCCCCCCCCCCCAAAAAAAACCCCATGCACGCAACTTGTGCACAAACATGATGTACACACATGCAGTGCACCAGGCACTTGTGTCTTGATGGGGTGGCAAGGAAGTAAGCTGCCACCCCGCATGACTATTTTTAAAGACAGTGCCGGCAGGGGAAAAGCCGGGGTGTTAAGAGCACCCCCCACTCCTTAAAGGTAACCACACCACCATTGAACTGGCCGAACCACCGGTCCTTTGAACTGGTTCAGAGGTTCAGAGGTCTGTAACAGGTCCTCCGAACTGGTTCGTGCCCATCCCTACTGACCAAACCACTACCAAGAGACTGGTTCCAGATTCCTCAAGAGAAGATGAAAGTCATAGATCGGTGCACAAGGTGATGAGAAGGGGTGTTGATCCTGATGGCATCAACTCTTAGCACTAGCAACCATACTGACCACTAGGGGAAGAGCAAGAGAATTCCCTCTCTGACCATGCTTTCTCTACTCAACTTCCCCTTTATTAGACTGATCATCTCAGGTTTTATTCTCTCACCTGAGAGAGAGACTTCCTTCTTCTCGATCCCCTTTTCCTGTATGCAGCAAGCAACTAAGCATGTAGGCTTAATCTTTCTCTTTGATGAATTTCCTAAATAAACGATTTTATTTATAACTTTAACTCCATGTCTCCAGACAATATTAATTGGCAGTGCTCTCCTTACCTGTTCACTTCTGCTGCAGCTGGGGTAGATAAAGAAATCTCCCATCCAAGCTCTTTAAGAAGATCTGTACCTGTGTAGACTGTACACACATTGTGCAAGTGTTGAACATGTGTGAATGGGTTGAACATGTGAGAATGGGCCTCATGTCATGGCATCAAGATCTCCATTTGTCCAAGGCTCATAGAATGATTTAAAGAATGATTTAAACTCATATTGATCAGAGAAGGCTTTTGAAATCTCATGTTTTGGCTCCTGTCCTTCTGTGTGTTTATTTTGTAAAAATAATTTATACTGTAGAAGAGTGTTTGAGATGTACAGCTAAAAATTACTCTGCTGCTATTGTGTTGAGCGGATGTAGGGCACTTTCAGCCAGATGTGTTCTGGTGAATGAGAGAAAGCTTGCTCTGCCATGAATACATCACCATGACTTACAAGCAGAAAATTCTTTGTTCTTTCTATTCCACTTTTATATTTCAAATGTACCCCACATCACTGCAGACAAAATGATTCTGTTAATGCTCCTTAAATGCTTCTTAATAATTCATGCAGCCTTTTGATGCAGCCACATTCTGGCTGACAGCCCAAATGTTTAATGGACTCTTAGAAGGAGCTTTGATGGACATTTGTATGGTTTAGGATGCTACTGCACGTAAACAGAACCAGCATGGCATCCCTGTCCATGCACAAACACACATTAATACATACCCCGGGGGTGGGGGGGGAAGATCCTTATGTCACCTCTGCTTTGAGTAAGTGGCGTGGAGGAGTTTTTAAAGTTAGCATGATGAGTTCTATTTCCAGGTATCATCCTATTGCTATTTAACTGGGGCAGCTGGAGAGTCTGTGGGTGGAGGCAACCGTTCCAAGACTTTGTGAACACTTACATACACGGCAGGAGGTTCTCTAATCACAGTACTGTGCCATACTGCAAAAGGCAATTGATCTTGCTTGCAATTAGATTGTTTTCAGGCTATCTCATGTACTTATTTAAATTGTGAAGGACAAAAGGGTTAAAGTTATTACAGTGCAAAAGACAAAACCATTTAGCTCTGAACTGATGCTGTACTCCTCCTTCCAGTTCACCATAAAAAACTCCATTCTAGGAACTTCTTGTTCTTGCCAGAGAGTCAAATGTGCATTGCATTTGTACCATTGTTGCAAGAACAGGATTGCATTTGCAGGCCTTTGTATTTCTAAGCAATGCGTGGTGCAGTGCAAAGCGGTCTCTTCCCCCACTCCCCATTCCTGAGCTGGTTCTCTTGTCCAGATTCCAGCTTCTTCTGGGTGTTTGACTTGGTTGCGGGGAAAGAGAATAATTGAACTACATGTAATATGTAGTTCAGCCCTAATTTTTAAATTTTATGTGGAGACCAATTTTGTTACTAACTTCAGAATCAGCATTTCAATTTTAGCATCAATGGCAATTCAGGCTGCACATATGACATTTGAATTATCTGACCACATAATTAGACCACTGCAAAGATAGTGGATTCGGAGGAGGAGTTTGAATCCTGAATATATCTCCACTTTAATATGGGCATCATACAAATATCCATTAAATGGGTATAGTCCAAACCAACTTTAATGGTTTGGAAAATACCTTAAAATTAGGAAGGGGCTATGCCAAAAACGTGACCATCCTGATGTAATGAGCATCTTGACACCTTCCTGGAGCATCCCTTTATGGGGGGTTAGAGGCTGTTTATCTGAATGACCACAGAGTGGCTATTCAGACCTCATCCCCAAACATTGCATGTGATAGGAGGACATTCCCAGAAGGCATCAGGACATCTGCAGAAGACATTGCGTAGGCCTATTCTCAGGCAGTCATTTTGTAGGGGTATTCATTTTGGCTAGACTCAACAGAATAGCTGGCAGAGCCAAAAATAGAGACAATCACAGAGTAGCCCGTTTGCCAAGCCCCCAACTGGGCAAGGGAAGGGGCTTTTTGTCACCCTTGGCCCAGGTGACTCTGTTGCTCTTCCGGCCTCAGAGTCTTTCAGCCCTGGCAGCTTCCTTGATCTAGCTCCTGTTGCCTTCACAGGCCGCTGTGACCTTGGCCACTTTCCCAGGCTCTTTCTTCCTTGGTGTTCCTTTCACAGAGGCAGCCCTCAGAGGTCTGGCCCTGCATCACAGACCGGGCCTTCTTTATATAGCTGTGAGTTCTTGAGGCTGTTCTCGCAAGATCCAGCATTCCCGCCAGAAGTCTCACAAGAGTTCGGCTTGAGATCTCGCAAGGCGTAAATCGCATCTCACCATTGTCGGACGACATTAGGTCACCCAACCACAGGGGCCAGAAGAGCCTGTTGGGCCCCAGTTAGGGGCTGTGGGATGCAGCTGGGACCTCAGCAGATGGGCCACACAGGGATCGGGGAGCCTCCATCGAGCCCACCCAAAGGGTGGGACCAGAGGAAGCTGCAGCAGGACCCCGACAGCGTTAAAACACAAAACTGTTCTGCATTTTTCAGGCTCCTCCAAATGCAGCGTACCACACCTGATCAGTTCAGGCACATGGAAAGCTTGAGGTGCAACTCCTCACTTATATTTGGGGCACACTTTTGGGGGAAGAGACAAATTGAAGATATTGGGCCAGTTATGTTTGGTGGGGGAAGTTCAATAAAATGAGGAGGGGAATCCTCAAGTGCTTATAGGGGGATCTTAACTCCTGCACCTGATCACATCCTTGAACCCTGTGTTATTTAATCAAGATAACTACTGTAGCATTGCCAAATAAAGAACTCTTTAGTCTTTTACCTATGCCAGCAAAGTTTGTCATTGCCTCACAATGTGGGGGAAAGGTCACATTTCGATTAGAACAGGGTTGGACAAAATATGGTCTACAATGGCTATGGACAAAGTTTCTTTACTATTGAAAAATGATACCCATTAAGACCAAAGTACATTATACTACGCCAGATGGGAACTCTTCTGGAGATATATAGAAGAGGGTAAAGATCCAATACATGACCCATCCTAAAGCCCTAAATTCCATTTATTCATGGTGAAAGTGAGTGTTCATTGTAAAACCCAGCTGACTTTTTTCTTCTTTTCTTCTTTTTATTGATGTTTAAAACTGGTTATTTAATTGCATTATGCAGAGGAGACTTGTGCTATAATTACAATGCATCATTATCCATAATGCATTTCTTGATACTCACCTGTTTTTGTATTTTGATGAAAATATCTAATAAAACATTTTTTACAAAAAATTAAAAACTGTTCATCCCCACATGAACACATGGAGGCAGGGGCAGTGCGCCAAGGGAATGGGGAATGCATTCACAGGAGAGGAGAGCTGATCTTGTGGTAGCAAGCATGAATTGTCCCCTTTGCTAAGCAAGTCCACCCTGGTTTGCATTTTAATGGGCAACTACATGTGAGCACTGTAAGATATTACCCTTTGGGGATGGGGCTGCTCTGGGAAGAGCATCTGCTTGCATGCAGAAAGTTGCAAGTTCCCTCCCTGGCATCTCCAAGATGGGGCTGAGAGACACTCCTGTCTGCAACCTTCGAGAGGCTGCTGCCAGTCTGTGCAGACAATACTGAGCTAGATGGACCAATGGTCTAACTCAGTATATGGCAGCATCCTATGTTCCTTTGTTCCTCATTGCACATTAGGAGACCAACCAAACAAGCCCTTGATTGATAAGCATTGAAAGCACAGGGCAGAGTGAGGAGAAAACTCCACCCTTCTTAGAACTCATTTATTTATTTATTTATTTATTTATTTATTTATTTATTTATTTATTTATTTAATACACACACACACCAATTGTGAGTACAACAATCAGAATGGTGATCTTGGTATCACCATTATATAGTGATCCATAGAACACTGCTAGGTTCAAAAATATTTGGCCCTGAATCAGTGTGACCTTAGCATCCATACCAAAGGAACTGCACTTTCTTAAAAGAAAGTTCAGTCAATAGACAGTTTTAAATATGGCAATTTAGCCATTAGCAAAATGGCTCTCCTTTTTGTTGCTTCTTTTTGGGTTTTGAACAGAACAGCAAGTCAGTATGCTTTGTCCCCAGAATATGTGTGGGTCTGGTGTTCTACAGAGACACTGCCTCGGCAAATTGGAAATCATAAAGCCATTCTTTGCAGTGTCTTCAGAGAAATCACAGGCCAATCTTGATAAATAAAATGTGACATTCATAACAAACACAACCAAAAGAAAGGAAAGATAAAGGATAAAAGCCTTAACATAATTGCTTTAAAAACCCTGGTGATAAATAAAGGATATTATAATTCAGAGTCACTTGTTGGGAGGAACATAATACTGTCTAAGAAGAAAGATGGATCATCCAGGTTGTTTGCCTGACAGTAAAGTAATGGCTGTTGGATGAGATATTATTATTATTATTATTATTATTATTATTATTATTATTATTGGATGATATATCATAAAATCAGATGTGCTGAATTAGAAGAGAATACAGCATTCATATAGTCTTTGTATCCTAAAGAGAGTGTCTCATGCATATTAAAAGGAAGTAGGTACATAAAGAAAGGGGGAAAGTAAATATAGAATTAATTTCTGCAGGTGGGGGTTGGGGATGGGTCTGAGTGCATATGGGGATTTTCGGAGACATTCAGAAGCAGGGAGCAGAGGGAGATGTGAGAACTTTAAAGTTAAATAAAGTTTGATTCCTGGTGACCACAGAGCCATGTGGTTTTTTTCGGTAGAATACAGGAGGGGTTTACCATTGCCTCCTCTCACGCAGTGTGAGATGATGCCTTTCAGTACCTTCCTATATCATTACTGTCTGATATAGGTGTTTCCCATACCAGCAGTGATTCAAACCAGCAACCTCTTGCTCGCTAGGCAAGTCATTTCCCCACCGCGCCATTAGGTGGCTGTGAGAACTTTAGGGTTGTGGTATATCTGTAGTAAGGAGATGGATTAACATTTGTGCACATTTACAAGAGCAAACATACTACACAGATACTTGCTGGAGAGCAGCTACAGATATACCAAAACCCTAAGCTTCTTACTTTAGGGTTGTGGTATATCTGTAGCTGCTCTTCAGTAAGAAGCCTTGTAGTATGTCTGCTTTTGTAAATGTGCACAAATGTTAATCCATCTCCTTACTAGACATTTCTTAAGCGGGGAGGGACTTTAAAACAGTTGCCAAACTGCTTTGGAACTGGGGAGTGCTGACTCCCTTGGCTCCTGTCAGGGGTGGCCATTTCATGAGGTAGGTGAGTCAGTTGCCTCAGACACAGGCATGAGGAGGAACACAGTGGGCAGCAAAGCTGTTCCCTCACCACTATAGGTACCAGCTCACTGACACCACTCTTCCTCCTGGGGCATGCTGTTCATTTCTCCCTTCTTGCGCCAATGGGTGCACTTCTTTCCCTCTCCTGGTGGGAGAGCGCTTGCATGCCACCACTACAACCTTGGCAGCAAGGCCTGAAATTGCTGAATTCTCATCAGCAGATTGAGGGTGTTATATGCCCTTCAACTCAGACACCAAAGTGTCTTGGACCACCCCTGGCTCCAGTGGTATCACAAGCATCAGCAACAGTCATACCACACACTTCTCAGAAATCATGCTTCGCTTTGTCTTGTGTTCTGAGAGGAGGGATCTGTTGTGTCTATAAACAACCTAGTTTCTTTACATATAAATTCTAAGATGCAGTGGCAAGAACTGTGCCGCTGTATAGGAAACCATCCCACAGCACTGCTCCCAACATTAGGAAAAGTGATTTCATTTCTCCCAGAATGCATTTCTAGAGAAAACTAATTAAGGAGCAGTATGTAGCCAGATTTATCTGCCCAACCAAGTGTGTCCAGTTTGGTGACAATATGGTATTAATGCTTCTCTCACTCTTCCTTGGAAATATGTTTATATTTGTTTCTTGGTTGTTATCTACTTGTACGTGTCTCAGCCTGCACAAATGTCAGAGGCTGAAGACGTGGGTGGGTGTGAAGGTCAGAGTAGGGTGCTACAAGAACAGAGGAGCCCATCTGGCAACAAGCAAAGGACAATGTGATGTGTGAAGCTGCTCAGAGATTTGACGGACAGGCAGGGCTGTGACCCACCTGGTACAGCTGTCTAGCAGTAAAGCCATCCAAGGAATGCCATTGCCTCTTCCATTCTGAGCCCTGGGATACATGGAGATTCTATCTGTAAAGCTTCTGTGAAACTGTCTATAGACAAAGCCAGCTTCTGACAACTTGAACTTCACTTACCAGTTGGTCCCTTTCATTATCAAACAAAAATGCTCAACCATCAAAGTTATGCCAGCTGGACAATGGGGACTTGGGCAAAGAAGGAAAAGTTCTTCCAGCACACTGTGAATGAATCCCTGTATTGGGGGGGATGGGATTCTCAGCTGCCTGCACAGTTGGCTGAACAAAAATCAGTTTCTCACCACTTTATGGGTAGTTGCCACTTGTGCTGGTGAGGCCTCATTCTGGGGAGGGGATGACAAAATGAAGCTACTGGTAGTAATTCAGTCAAGGATGGTCTGAATTGCAGAGTGAAGCAATTATCAGTTCTGCAGACATTTTATCAAGTAGGAAAATAGAAACAGCTTGTTTGTTTGCTTGCTTGCTTGCTTGCTTAGTCTGCCTTATTAATGCAGGTTGAATTGAAGAGGTTCACTGACATGCAGACAGTGTACAAAACTGTACAAGTTATGAATATGGCAAATATTTATATATCACTATTCAACAAAAGTTCCAAAAGTGGTTTACATAGGAATAAATAAACTATTTGTTTGTTTGTTTGTTTTTATTATTATTTAATAAAGATAGGGACCCATCTATCTTTATTATTTATTTAATAAAGATAGATGGGTCCCTGTCCCCAAAGGGCTCACAATCTAAAAAAGAAATATTAAACATCAGCAACAGCCACTGGAGGGATGCTATGCTGGGACGGATAGGGTCGGTTGCCCTCCCCCAGCTCAGTAAAGACAAAAAGGTGCCTCTTTGCTCAGTTAGAGGTGGAGGGTAGAGTTGGGCAACCAAAAGTGCTACCATCAGTGGCAGCACTAGGAAAATAATTGGGAGGGACACAGTAGGGGCAAAGTGCATTTATGGGTGGGTGAGCTGTGTATCACATATTAGATTTCTGAAACAGAAACTGGAGGCAAGTGAGGAGCCTCCCTGCTTCTGGAGCCACCCTTGACTGCAATATATTTCTTTAAAACCATACAAGTTGGAGGGGTCCTTGTAGCCACCTACCAACCCTCTGGTAAAGGGACCAACTGGTAAGTGAAGTTTAAGTTGTCAGAAGGGTTGTCAGATGTTTGACGATGCTCATCATTAGCCTTCCATAAGATCAAGAATTCCAACATTACACAATCACTTTCCTCCTAAATTCCTACTACTTCAACCTCATTGACCAACTCTTCCCTGTTGGTTAGGATATTTACTTAATAAATGTATCTTCCATTTTTCCATTTATAAAAAAACCTGCAAGGTGGCTTACAAGAATAAACAATACAACCATAAAAGAACAAAGTAGTACAACAAACTAAAACGAGCAAACAATAAGAAGGTATTAAACCCATTCTTAGTCAAATGTTCTAGAAAATTGGCTGATCTTATTGTGGTGCCTATCTATACAAATCTGGTGAATGCAGTCCCTTAAATTAAGAAGGAATGATCATTTCAAGTGAGGGTTTAAAAAAAATTGAGAACATTTTAATTTATTTTCTCCTTTGGTCTGGCTACTAAGAAGCATGAGCTGAATTTTGAGGGAATACTATAACATTTTTTTAGATTATTTATGCCCTGAATAGCTTGGTTCAGCTGAGGGGAGAGGAGGAGGATAGTGTACTTTCCTGTGCCTATTGAGTAAGTACATTTTGGGAAGGATTTTTTCTTTAATTAGTTGCAGGGTTTTCCTTCTATCCTTATTTGTGCCATTCCATTGAGCAAAACAGGAAGCTATGTCTTTGATAGACACATAGATATATGTCTCTGATAGATAGATATAGACATCATTCCCAAACTGAGTTCATGGACTGAGAATGGATCTAGACTGAAAGGACACCTGTGTATATACACATACCATTTTAACCTCACATTAGCATAGACAGACAGAAAGACAAAATTACATTTATGCATATTTTTTCATAATTTCCTCTGAATGTGTTTCTATGCTGGTCTTTAGAGTGTGGACCCTGAAATAAACTAAAATGGGTTCTATCCACATGACAGCAATGATGTTGCCAGGCAAACTTTTCTAAGGAGGTCTAATCCTGTCCAAGGAACTCTCCCCACATTTGGTGACAGCCCTTTTCATAGAAGATCTGGAAATCCAGGAGGTGCCCCCAAAAGCATTGTGTTTGTGTGTGTGTGTGTGTGTGTGTGTGTGTGTGTGTGTGTGTGTGTGTTTGTTGTTAATGGAGATGCTACCAGGGACTTGGTGGGGACCCCAAGCTACGTTTTAGGCTGTGGCGGGGAATTAGCTATCTTAAATGGAGCAGTGCACCTTCATAATAAATTTGTTCAAAGCTTTGGTCATGGAACTGGAACTAGATGGAGAAGTTAAAGTTCAAAAACAAAGTAAGATTTTATTTGAGGGTTTAGGGGTACAGGAAGAGAAAAATAATGGTTATTAAGCAATAATATTTAACCGGAATGGACTAGCAAGACTAACAAGTTGCCAAGACTAAGTTGCAGCTCACAGTGAGTTAATTTGGCTTGAGTTCGGAATTAAGTTCACTCAAGGCTGGCTAGAGAGCCAGCCTTGAGTGAAATTTACTCACAAGGAGTGAAATTAACTCACAAGAAGTTGATTTGGCTTGAGTTTCACTCAAGGCTGGCTAGAGAGAAGCAAACAGATTTGGATTTTAGGAGAAATGAGAAGAAAGGTAAGTAGAGTTTCAGGACAGGGGTTATATACTACCTCGCTCCTTCCAAGATAAATGCATCGGAATCTTGCAGCTCAATCTTGAAAACATGAAAGCATGCGATGTAAACTTGCATCAAAACAAAACCCGAGAGCAGAGGGGAGGGGCTGCTTCCTTCAATGCTTCAAGTGTAATTCTAAGTGGCATTGCTCAACATTTACTCCACAACATGAAGCCATGTGTGAAAAGCTCCCTGGAGGCAAACAGGGAGACGTGCACTAAGATATTATCTTTGCGGTCCTGAAGTAGAACCTTGACCTCAGAGCAATGATCCTAGGTAGCACACCAAATGACATGCCCTATAAGTTAGCTATAAGCAAATTTAAAATGGAGATTTCATGGTTCCATGAGGTCTTGCACAATAATGGTGGGCACTACAGTACTGTAGCCCCAAAACTAGGTAGATGGGTTCTCTGGGGAGCCCCCAGATAAGCTTTCTTTGTAACAGTGGCTAGCCAGAACATTCCCATTTGATCCCTTCTGTTGGCTTTTCCAACACATCTAAAGAGAGCTCATAGCACATAGGTTTCTCTCCGGAGGTGGGAGGGGACTCCACACAGAAAAAGCACCACCACTGAGAAAATCCTCCCTACCAACTGAATTTTGGAAGGCCAAGGCCTTACAAGCCGAGGTGATAAGATGATCTGAGCCTTCAGAGAGGTCCGTATGGAACATATAGACATTGGGCCACTTTGGATATGTCGTAATTGCGGGTGTGGAGAAGCATATAGCACTTCCCTTCCCAATATGCTTTTCCTCTTTTCTGAATCACATGGAAAGAGGGGTTCATTCAAACATTAGTGTGGTATTTAAATAATGTGTGAGGGATGGTTTGGTTGAACTATCCCATATGTGATTAGGAGAGGGGGGAAGGTACACTGGAAGTAAGAGCAAAATGTCTTTATGTACCATATAGTTGGCAGGGTTGACTCAGACATCTTGTCCAGCTTGGACCTTTCTTCATTGTTTAAATTCTCAGTCAAACACTTTTGAGTCTCTTGGGGAATGGATGTAAAGAAATAGGCCTACTTTTCAGTCTGCTACAATGTATAGCAGTATAACACCAGACTATATCAATTGCTATATTTTTTTCAACATGGATGATACCTGAAGAAGCACAGATATGTTCACATCACTGATATCTCAAACTGACATTGACCTTCAGGAAACTTCTACTACAGATAAGCTCCAAGTTGCGTCTGATAGCTCATATAATAGCTGACCCTAAGAGCAACAAAAGCTATGTGTTGATTTGGAGCACAATCAAGAACACATTGACAGCTTGGGCTTCTTGTCACCCCTCCAAATTGGACAGTGCTGAAAGCTGTGCCTGTGGGGAAATGTGATTCCTACTGGGCACTACAAAGAGAATGAGAGAGAGGATGTTCTTTTGCAGAATGACATACACACACAAACATACACACACACCAGATCCGATAGGGTTGACTTAAGAAATTAACTGATAAATCTTTCCCCAGTGTGAATATGCAGGGATTGGGAATGTTTCTTCATACAGTCTCTGGAATTCTTGCCGGTATGGATGGAAGTTCAGCCAGAAAAGTTACATTCCAGCTTCATGTTGATCATAGCAAGAGCAGGGGAGAGGCATGTTTTGTTTTTTTCCACTGCAGAACTAATACTAATCAGCTGGGTACATAGAATTCTGGCCCCTAATATAGTTTTACAGACCCAGGGGTCAAACCAGATGAAAAGTTCAATGCTTCACCAGAGCTTCCTATGGAATCACGATTACCCCAATGTCTGGTAATTGCTAAATTCCAGATCACTGAACAGCACATGCTCCTATGGAGCATGTTATGTGGGCTGCAAACACCTCCCAACATTTAACCAGGCTAGACTGACAGACCTCAAATCTCAGATCAACAGTCCCTGGTTAAATGCTGGGTTGGCATAGTACCAGCTGAGGATCAAGAAGGGTTTTTTTACAACCCACATGACACACTCCATGGGAAGCGCATGACTCGGCAATCTGGGATTTAACTCTTACCTGACACTGCAAGAGAACAAGCCCTTTAGTTTAATAGCAATCATGGGGCCCCAATTCAGATTGGGACTATGATACAGATGGAGGAAATGTTTAATCCCTTTTCCTCCACACTGTGGGCTCAGGGAAATTTGCTCCCTGAAGCTGCTATCAAGCCCAAAAGGAAAGCAACTTCAAGAGGGAAAATTTTAATCAGCACTGTGGGTTTCCCACTTGCCACACATTGTGGTCCTGATCTTTGCTGCCCACCCCCATTGCTGCTATTTAATGTTAGAAAAAATGGAAACTCTAATGGCGTGCTTAGTTATACATCTGATTTGACCCCAGAGAGTTGCTTATCTATTTTATTATTAATAGGCAACATCCAGACTAAGTGAGTCATGACTAAATTCCAGGAGGTGATACCCAGACTAGTACTACTCAGGGAGTAGTCTAAAGGGCCACTAAATTTCAATAGGACTTCCTCTAGCAAATTTAGTCAGCATGTCAGCTATTGAAATTAACAGGACTTGAGTTAGTCATAACTTGTCTCACTGGTTTCAGTGGTACTTAGTCATGACTAATTAGTCTGGATGCTTCCCAGTATTTATAGCCCACTTTCCTGCCTTTCTTTCTTTCTTGTTTATTTTTTTGTTAGTTAGATATTAGTTATTTGTTTGCTTGTTTAATACATTTGTATACCGCGCACTACCAAAGTCTCTACAGCATACATAGAAACTTCAAAGTGGTATTATGGTCATATCATTCTCTTTAAATGACAAAGGGGAAGCATCCCAGAGTCAGCATCTGTCACTTTAGCATACATTCACAGCAGGGCATGCAACAGGAGAGTAGAAATAGTTTATGAATGGATTTGCTGTTGCATGTATCCTGGCTCATCATGACAATAGGGTGTGACAGGGAGGGGGAGATCCTCAACTCAACCCTGCCATCAATTGGCTGTGTGACAGACCACAAATCCAAACACCTGTGAGATGGAGGTATGCAGCTGTTCGAGTTAACTGCAGATGATCAATCTAAAGGCTAGGACACTGTTTCTGTTATAAAGGGGGGATTATCATAAAGGGAGTTTAGAGCTGTTGGAGTAACAGAACTAGATTCATAAATTTCCTACATGAATATTCATTGAAGCAAGGGAACTGAAAGGTCATATAGTACAAATCCACTTAGTGACAGTCCTTAGATTCTATTATCTCCTTTACACACACGCGCACACACACTACCCTGTAGGGAAGCAGGTTTGATAGTTTGCCTTTGAAATGTCTTCCATTACATAACCTAACCATTCTTAGAGTGTTGATAGCATAAGCACATCCTGTCTAGTTTTGCAGGTGCTAAAATGAAGAGCATGGCTGGTTAACAAATGCGTGTACAGAAGTTGATTTATTTACACCTGACTCTTCTACTCTTGATGACTGGAGCAGAATATGTGAATTGACTCCACTGGAAAGTACGTGTTTGAGGTGCTGTGAAGTGACACAAAACTTCTAGCAGTGAAGCCATTTCTCAGGCAGCTTATTCACATGTATAAGTTACAGGTGCCACAGCCACTGAGTGATGAGCATGCATGTATGAACCAGTGATCTGTTTAAGAGAACTGAAGGGTAGCAAACTTTTCTCTTGGGGGTAGTTTTGAGCTGATATTGCATAGCTATGGGCAAGAAGTCACTGAGATACCAAACATCACCAGACAGTGGTGATGGGCCTACACTTGGGACCCTAAAACAGTACTGGACTGGACTGCAATACAATATATCAACTTTTCCCACCCAGTTTAAAGGAAACATTTATACTAAACACAATACTACTAACCACTGACCAGAGGCATAGCTATAATTGAACAAGGAGTGGGGGGGGGGGCTGTCCCTGGGCCCCTCAGGAAGGGGGCAGGGCACACTGGCTGAGTGACAGCTTGCTTTTGGCTATCCCCTTCATGCCCGGGGCAGGGGTCCATCTTCACTGTTTGTCCCAGGGCCCATTCCAACCTAGCCTTGTCTCTTCCATTGACTGACTTTATTTGTATCCTGTCCTCCCTCTCAGAATCTCAGAGTAGTGTTTTAACCGCACAACAACTCAGTGAGGTAGGCTAAGATGAGAAATCATAACTTGCCCAATGTCATACAGTTTGTGTGAGGATTTAAGTACCGTTTCTCACAGCTAAACTCAAGATTGTAGCCAGTGGCTTACATACAGTTCAGCATTCCACCCATGGAAGAGTGCAGTGTGCGTGTTGGTTCTGTGCAAGTCCAAAATTTGCTCCTGCTTTTCCAGAACTCACAAAGGAATGTATATTCAAACCGCGGGTCAAACAGACCTGCAGTTTCCCTCATAGTCCCCAGCATGCTCCCAGACAATCGTGATTTGTAGTCTGGGAGACTGCAAAAGGGGCAGAACTGGCCCTGTGGCCTTCCTCCAACCCATCAGGGAAAGCCAATGGGATTCTGGTAGTGGGAGGAGCTTCCTCCCTTAACTCCAGTTTGGGCAAGAAGAAACCTCTCACATAAACCAGACAACATGTAAAGGAAGTACTTTTTCACACAACACATAATCAACTTGTGGAATTCTCTACCACAAGATGTGGTGACAGCCAACAACCTGGGTGGCTTTAAGAGGGGTTTGGATAACTTCATGGAGGAGAGGTCTATCATCGGCTACTAGTCAGAGGGCTGTAGGCCACCTCCAGCCTCAAAGGCAGGATGCCTCTGAGTACCAGTTGCAGGGGAGTAACAGCAGGAGGGAGGGCATGCCCTTAACTCCTGCCTGTATTATTATTGTTATTGTTATTGCATTTACATCCCACTCTTCCTCCAAATCCGGCCTGTATTATTTCTTGTTTACACAGTCAGACAGGTGTTATTGACTGGTTTCTTTTATCCAGACATCGAGTCATTCCCAAGGACCTGGGATGGCTGAATTGTATTAGCAGTTGTTCTAGATATCGTCGGAGAATATAGGCTGTTCCCAGTAAAGCTGCTTTTTGTAATTGGCTGATGGTGATTTCTGTGACCCCTATGGTGTTGAGGTGCTCTTCAAGGTCTTTTGGAACTGCACCCAGGGCACCAATTACCACTGGGATTATTTGGGTCTTTTTCTGCCACAGCCTTTCAATTTCAATTGGTAGATCTTTGTATTTGGTGATTTTTTCTATTTCTTTTTCTTCTATTCTGATATCCCCTGGTATTGCTATGTCGATTATTTTGACTTGTTTTTCTTTCTTCTCGACTACAGTTATATCTGGTGTATTGTGTGGCAGATGTTTGTCTGTTTGTAGTTGGAAGTCCCATAATATTTTTACATCTTCATTTTCTTCAACTTTTTCAATTGTATGGTCCCACCAATTTTTGGCTACAGGTAGCTTGTATTTTTTGCAGATGTTCCAGTGTATCATCCCTGCTACCTTGTCATGCCTTTGTAGTCAGTCTGTGCAATCTTTTTACAACAACTGATTAGGTGGTCCACTGTTTCATCTGCTTCTTTACAAAGGTGGCACTTGCAGTTTGTTGTGGATTTTTCTACTTTTGCTCTTATTGCATTTGTTCTTAGTGCCTGTTCTTGCGCAGCCAGTATTAAACCCTCTGTTTCTTTCTTCAAGTAACCATTCTTAAGCCATTGCCAGGTCTTGGTGATGTCTGATTTTCCACTTATATTGTGCAAATATTGACCATGCAGGGGCTTATTTTTCCATTTTTCTGCTCGGTTCTTGACTTGTTCTTTCTTGTAGGCCTACTTTGTTTCATTGGTGTCGAATAGTTTCGTGTTATTGACCATTTGAAGTGCATCTTCTTCACTGTCCTTGATATATTCTTCAAGGCCTCTTTTCTCCTCCTCTACTGTTTGATGGACTTGCAGCATTCCTCTTCCACCTGAGCTGCGAGGGAGGTATAACCTATCTACATCACTGCGGGGGTGCAGAGCATGATTGATGGTCATTATTTTCCTGGTCTTACAATCCAGCGTCTCTAGCTCTGCCTGGGTCCAGTCTATTATTCCTGCACTGTATCTGATAACAGGTATAGCCCAGGTGATTATGGCTTGTATGGTGTCCCCGCCATTGAGTTTGGACTTTAGGATTTTTCTAACTCTCCTGATGTATTCACTTCCAATTTTTCTTTAAACTTCAGTGTGTGCGATGTTATCAGCCTGGAGAATGCCCAAGTATTTGAAAGGTTCTTTCTCTTCCAGGTTCTTGATGTTGCTTCCATTGGGCAGTTCTATTCCTTCTGTTTTTGTTATTTTCCCTCTGTTCATTATTAATGCAGCACACTTGTCTAGTCCAAACTCCATTGCTATATCGCTAGTGAATATACGGACAGTGTTTAGCAGTGATTCGATTTCTGACTGGGACTTTCCATACAACTTCAGATCGTCCATGTACAGCAGATGGTTGATTTGACTTGATGTTTTAGATGTTTGGTATCCGAGGCCTGTTTTGTTTAGTATTTGTGAAAGTGGGGTCATGGCGATTACAAACAACAGAGGGGATAGTGAGTCCCCTTGGAAAATGCCTCTTCTAATGCTAACCTGTCCAAGTGTCTCACCATTGATTGTTAGCTGTGTACTCCACATGTTCATTGCTTTTTTAATAAATATCTGAATGTTTTTGCTGACACCAGTTGTTTCTAAACATTTTAGTATCCATGTGTGAGGCAATGAATCAAAGGCTTTCTTGTAGTCAATCCATGCAACACTTAGTTTGGTTTTTCTTCTCTTGCAATTTTCTAAAATCATTTTGTCAATTAGCAGCTGGTCTTTTGTGCATCTGGTGTTTGGGCAATTTCCTTTCTGTTCAACTGGAAGCTGTTTGTTGGTTAATAAGTGTTGCATCACTTCATCTGCTATTATTCCAGTTAATAATTGGAACATGGTTGGCAGGCAGGTTATTGGTCTATAATTACTTGGAACTGCACCTTTTGCTGGGTCTTTCATTATGAGATGAGTTTTCCCAGTTGTTAGCCATTGTTCAACATCACCGCCTTGCAAAATGTGATTGAACTGTTTTGATAGTTGTTGATGAAGGCTTGTTAGGTGTTTAAGCCAAAAGCCATGCAGTTCATCGTCGTCTGTCGCAGTCCAATTTTTAATTTTCTTTGCTCTTTCACTTATTTATTCTGGTGTTATTATTAGATCTTGCATTTGTTGGTTACATTTTTCAACCTCTTTCACCCAGCCTGCTTTTTTTTTATTATAATCTATTGGATTGTCTCATAATTTCCCCCAGAATTGCACTGTTTCTTCTTTATTTGTTGTTTCTATATTTCTTGCAGTTTCTCCTTCTATACTTTGGTAGAAATGTATCTGATTTGACTGGAATTGGAGATTCTGCCTGTGTTGTGTAATTCTGGCTTCATATCTGCTAATCTTCTTTGACACTGCTGTTATTTGCTGCTTTATTATTTCCAGGACTTCTCTAATTTTCCTTGAATCTAGGTGGTATTTTTGGATCAGATACTGTTTGGTGTTTTCATTCTTCAGCTTCTTGTCTTTCATAGCTTTCAATTTACTAGCATCTGATCTAAGCCTGGAGATTTTATTTTCTAATCTAATCTTCCATTTAGGTGATGTACTGATTTCTTTATTTACAGGTCCACTGATCTTATATCCGAGCTCTTGTGTTGTTATTGTTGCTGCTATTAGTTGTTGCTGTTATTAGTTGGTTTGTTTCTTGCAAATTCTTGGTTATTATTTCTGCAAGTGCAGCATTGACATCTTTTAATGCCTGAGCAAGTTGTATTTTGGCAACTGTTTTTAGAGCTGGAAGTCGAACCCTGGTGGTTGTTTGGTTCATGTGCTCAGTTATTTTTTGCTTTAGTTCTTGTTGCTTTTCTGTTAAACGGCATTTGGATTTTTGAGGTGAAGGCAAAGGGGCGGTTGCCTGGTTTTGATTTTGAAACAGTTCAGCAACAGTGGCATCCTCGATTTCCGACACCTCCTCCACCTGCGCCTGAGCAACTTCTTCAGTTGGTGATAATTCTTCTTCCATATCTTGAGCCTGTGTTGCTCTTTGCAGTTCTTCCAGCTCAACGCCTGTGAATACTTTATTTCTTATTATGAATCTTCTCTGGTCTGCTAGCCTTTGTACTGTTATTTCTGTATCTGGATGCTTCTCTTTCCAAATTTGGTACATTCTTTTTAAATAACCTCTTCTAGTTGGACTAGACTTGTAATAGCAGATCATTATTTCCTTGTTGGCATTTTTCGTATATTTTTTTCGGTTTAGCGATGTTTCTTCCAGTAACCTTGCAGTCTCCAGCCCTGGTTGCTCAACTGAAGATCCTGAGTCCTGTAGCCCACTTGCCACCAGATATCCAGGGACTATAGCACCTGGCGTGGTCCTTGTTGACCAGGGCGATGACCGATCCGGTATAGATTTATTAAAGTTACGTCTCACCATATTATTATTATTATTATTGCTATTGTTATTATTATTGCATTTATATCCCGCTCTTCCTCCAAGGAGCCCAGAGTTGGGTTCTACATATGGAACTACATACTCAAGTTTCTCTTTCACAACAACCCTGTGAAGTAGGTTAGGCTGAGAGAGAAGTGACTGGCCCAGATTCTCCCAGCTAGTTTCATGGCTGAATGGGGATTTGAACTCGGGTCTCCCCGGTCCTAGTCCAGCACTCAAACCACTACACCACGCTGGCTGTGTAGGCTTCCAGCGGCATCTGGTGGGCCACTGTGCAAAACAGGATGCTGGACTAGATTGGCCTTGGGCCTGATCCAGCAGGGCTGTTTTTATGTTTTTATATTCTTAACACAATGCAGCCTCCAGACTCTCGGTTAGGTAAGTGAACATTACCTGCAACTGACAGTTCAATCGGAAGTTTGGGGGAGTAATCAGATGATAATTCAGACATCACAGTGGGCAAACCTGAGGTGAGTTTGCCTCAAATTTCCTGTGATGTCCAAAGGAGTCCAGAACCTCCATGGCTCCTAAGAAATGCCTCCTAAGAAATGGGATCTGAGCTGTCAGAGACTGACAAGGAGGGGGATCTTGGGGTCGTGGTGGCCAGCTCATTGAAAGTGTTCAATGTGCAGCAGCTGTGAAAAAGGCCAATTCCATGTTAGGGATCATTAAGAAGGGGACTGAAAATAAAACTGCTAATATTATAATGCCATTATACAAAACTATGGTGTGGCCACATCTGGAGTACTAAGTACAATTTTGGTCACCACATCTAAAAAAGGACATTGTAGAACTAGAAAAGGTCAACCAAGATGATCAGGGGCCTAGATCACCTTCCTTATGAGGCAAGATTACAGCACCTGAGGCTTTTTAATTTAGAAAAAAGATGACTGTGGGGAGACAAGATAGAGGCCTACAAAATCATGTATGGTGTGGGAAAAGTGAATAGAGCGAAATTTTTCTCCCTCTCCCATAACACTAGAACCAGGGGTCATCCCATGAAATTGATTGCCAGGAAATGTAGGACCAGCAAACAGAGGGACTTTTTCACACAAAGCATAATCAACTTGTGGACTTCTCTGCCACAAGATGTGGAAACAGCCAACAATCTGGATGGCTTTAAGAAGGGTTTGGATAATTTCATGGAGAAGAGGTCTATCAACGGCTGCTAGTCAGAGGTCTATAGGCCACCTCCAGCCTCAAAGGCAGGATGCCTCTGAGTACCAGTTGCAGGGGAGTAACAGCAGGAGAGAGGGCATGCCCTCAACACCTACCTGTAGGCTCCCAATGACATCTGGTGGGCCACTGTGCGAAACAGGATGCTGGACTAGATGGGCCTTGGGCCTGATCCAGCAGGGCTCTTCTTATGTTCTTAGAGCTGTAGCGACCTGTTCCCATTGGAAATAATGGGAGCTGTGTCATTGAAGCTCTTATGCAATTCTTAAGAGTCACAGAGGCTCTAAGAGTTTGGTAGAAACAAAGATGCGGTTTGGATTTACATGTAGCCAGCACACGTGCATCCCCCTTCCATGGGCAGCACACTGTGCTATATGTAAGCTATGTAAATAAGGTTAGTTTAAAAAAAACAGCAGCAGCAAGAACTGCATATTTTGCTGTGCAAGTGGTCCAAAGTAAGAGCAGTAACATTAATGTGCATCCTCAGAATAGCAGAGAACTTTGTACCTTGTAAAAAAAAATCTTCCCTACTTCATTTATTTTTAATTTCAAATTAATTGAAAGAACATTTATCAAGGCCTTAATAGCAAAGAAATTAAATATTTCATATTAATGGAAGTATTCCTATGTTACAAAGTTTGAAAAGCTTTGAAGACTAATTTCTCCTTAAAAATTAATAAAACTACATTGGTCATTTAGGTGTACAATTAAACCCTCATTTAAAAAGGTATACATTTATCATATTCTACCAATGAATTAAATAGACAATTCTCAGCTATAATTTTATGAAAGCTAAACAAATCTGTATTTAATGGCTAGAAGATGTGTAATCAGCATAATTGTCTTTTTCGCTCCAATTGCAATCTTTATTGTTTTCATGTAATTAGAAGTATGATCTTTAGTCTGTCTTCCAAACTCAGCAAAACTTTTCTGTTTGTTTCTTAGCTGCAGGCATTTTCCCCCCTATTGCATTAATAAAATATTCCATCCCAAGGATGGTTGTACACAGGACAACAGTCACAGTACACAGCAACAACAGCCCCCCCCCCCCCCGCCCAGATGTTATTCAGATTAGGAGGTTGGAATACCCTGATTCTTTCACATTTATCTGGAAGTTGAATTTGATGGATCTTGAGTCTAAATAAATACACTTGTTTGTTACTTTTGCACTCAGTCCTCCTTCTGGAAAGAGAGAAGAGAGGTGTGTTAACCACACAACAACCATGTGAGGTAGGTTAGGCTGAGATACCGTGATGGGCCAAAGGCTACCCTGCAAATGAGATGTGATTGTGGTAGATCTGTTTCTTTAAATGCAGGTCAGACAAAGCAGGGGCCAGTGGTCCAATTTTTTAGAGCAGGTGTGCAGTAGAGACATCACACAAACAAAAATTAAAGGGGCACAGAAGGAGCAAAATGCATTTATGGGTGGGCAAGCTGTGTCCCACATATTAGATTTCTGAAGTGTACACGGGGGGGGGTACTACTTGTCTGTGTGGGTTCATGTTGGGGGTTGTGATTTTTATCCCCCAGTTAATTAGCAGATCACTAAAGATGCTACCCATTCCAGTTACAGAGTAGAATGCAGAGTTTAATTGATGCAGCTATTTAGAGAAGACACATGGAGATTCTTGTAGAACTGAATTTCTTGGTGAAATACACTTTGGATAGGAAAGACTTGATCCTAATCTATAGAACTACATAATGAATAGGGAGGAAGGGAGATGTTTCCATCTGCTCTCTAAGAGGAAAGGAAGGGATTCTGACTCAGACAAGAAATAGCTGAAGAATCATATCAGGGGTCATAGAGTAGAAACAGACAGAACAGCTAGAGAGACCCTTACTCACTATCTCTACTCCCAATGCCCCTAGTGGTCATTAGGATAGTTGGTGTAAAAGGCTGATGCACTGGAACTCCAACAGTTCATGCCTCACCTTGCCCTTGCCTCCTCTGAATCCACCCTTACAAGACTCTCATAGGCAAGAGATGTTAAACCTCTCCCCCATCCATGGCTTACTTTCCCACTGCCCTTCCCGAAGCTGCAGAGCCTGGCTTAAAAAAATGTTACAAGAGCAGAAGTAACTGTAAAAAAGAAAGCTCCAGGCAGCAGTGGAAGGACTTAGTACCAAATTACAGCCAGCGATGGCAACAGAAAAAATATATTGGGAGAAACAGAAGTGAAGGGACAAACTGCATTGAGTTGGAGGGCCCAGGTTTTGTCCTACATGTTAAGTTTCTGAAAAAGAAATAACAGTATGTTTCATATTAACACTCCCGTCCAAAACATAAACGGAAATGACAGTACATGTAACCTATGCTGACAGGGCAAAGAGGCACCTGACTTTATATTTAGCAAGGAGAAAGCAACTCACTCTATTCAATCCAGCACAACCCTCCAGTGGCTGTTGCTGGTTTCTACTTTGTCTTTCTTTTTAGATTCTTAGGAACATAGGAAGCTGCCTTACAGTCAGAACATTGGTCTGACAAGCTCAGTATTGCCTGCACTGACTGGCAGCAAATTATCCAAGGTTTCAGGCAGGATTCTTTCCCAGCCCATCCTGGAGATTGCAGGGATTGAACCTGAAAATATACGAAAAATGCCAATAAGGAAATAATGATCTGCTATTACAAGTCTAGCCCAACAAGAAGAAGTTATTTAAAAAGAATGCACCAAATATGGAAAGAGAAGCATCCAGATACAGAAATAACAGAACAAAGGCTAGCAGACCAGAAAAGATTCATAATCAGAAATAAAGTATTCACAGCAGTTGAGCTGGAAGAACTGCAAAGAGCAACACAGGCTCAAGATATGGAAGAAGAATTATCACCAACTGAAGAAGTTGCTCAGGCGCAGGTGGAGGAGGTGTTGGAAATCGAGGAAGCCACTGTTGCTGAACTATTTCAAAATCAAAACCAGGCTAGGGATGTGCGGTTCGGTTCCGAATCGGTTTTGGTTCGGCAGTTCGGATCCGAACCGAACCACCCCTGGTTCGGTTCGGATTCGAACCGAACCAGGGGTGGTTCGTTCAGACCGGTTCGAACCAGTTTGGACTGGTTTGGATCTCAAAAAGTAGCTAGGATGGTAGCTGGCACACAGGGGTACCTGTCACCCAAACCCCAAAGCAATCGGACACTCGTACAATTTTTTATGAATTTTTGAAAACTATTTTTATTTTTTTCTCATAGGATATAATGGGACTCGAACCAGGCCATTATTCCTTATTGTGGAGCACCCATGGGTTCCAACAACCATGCAAACCCTGAAGCAATCAGACACCTCTATGATTTTTTATGAATATTTGAAATATTTTTAATTATTTTTCTCATGGAGTATAATGGGACCCGAACCAGTCCATATCCCCTATTGTGGAGCACCTAGGGTCACAAAAGTGGGGTGGGTGGTAGACAGGCAGGGGTGCCTACCACCCAAAAAATCCCAAGGCAATTGGACACTCCTCTGATTATTGGTGAATTGTTAAAGTATTTTTGAATTCCTCATAGAGAATAATGAGGATTGCAGCAAATGTATAGCTTCATGTCTGGGGGAAAGGGGTGTCGTAGAGTGGAGTGTGGTGGGTGGAAGTTCCTAGGGTGGGCAAGGAAGCTACCTGAATTATTTGAAAGGAATTGGGGGAAAGGGTGATTTTTGGTTAATTGTTGAAGTTTATGTGTCTTTAAGGTTTCCCCCCATTAGATATAATGATGGGTGTATCACTTCACGTCGGGGGGAAAAGGGGTGGCCTAGAGCGGTGTGGGGTTGGTGGTAGTGCTGGTTAGGGGCAGGGAAGCTACCTGAATTATTTGAAAGGAATTGGGGGAAAGGGTGATTTTTGGTTAATTGTTGAAGTTTACGCGTCTTTAAGGTTTTTCCTCATAAGAAGTTATAATGGAGCTTTCAGCAGCCCCATAAGTGCACTTGGGGGGTGCTGGGGTGGCCCAGAGCAAGTGGTGGTGTAGTGCACATAGGGTGCCAACCACCCCCATGGGTTTCTAACCCATGGGGTACAGGGTTCTCTTGTTTCTGAGGCATTGAGTGTGGATTCTGTGATAGCATATTAGAGTGGATTCATGGTGTCTCATCGAAATCTCATTTGCACAGTCCATCAAACAGTAGAGGAGGAGAAAAGAGGCCTTGAAGAGAAAAGAGGCCTTGAAGACAGTGAAGAAGATGCACTTCAAATGGTCAATAACACGAAACTATTCAAAACCAATGAAACAAAGCAGGCCTACAAGAAAGAACAAGTCAAGAACCGAGCAGAAAAATGGAAAAATAAGCCCCTGCATGGTCAATATTTGCACAATATAAGTGGAAAATCAGACATCACCAAGACCTGGCAATGGCTTAAGAATGGTTACTTGAAGAAAGAAACAGAGGGTTTAATACTGGCTGCGCAAGAACAGGCACTAAGAACAAATGCAATAAAAGCAAAAGTCGAAAAATCCACAACAAACAGCAAGTGTCGCCTTTGTAAAGAAGCAGATGAAACAGTGGACCACCTAATCAGCTGTTGTAAAAAGATCACACAGACTGACTACAAACAAAGGCATGACAAGGTAGCAGGGATGATACACTGGAACATCTGCAAAAAATACAAGCTACCTGTAGCCAAAAATTGGTGGGACCATAAAATTGAAAAAGTTGAAGAAAATGAAGAGGTAAAAATATTATGGGACTTCCAACTACAAACAGACAAACATCTGCCACACAATACACCAGATATAACTGTAGTCGAGAAGAAAGAAAAACAAGTCAAAATAATCGACATACCTGTAGCAATACCAGGGGATAGCAGAATAGAAGAAAAAGAAATAGAAAAAATCACCAAATACAAAGATCTACCAATTGAAATTGAAAGGCTGTGGCAGAAAAAGACCCAAATAATCCCAGTGGTAATTGGTGCCCTGGGTGCAGTTTCAAAAGACCTTGAAGAGCACCTCAACACCATAGGGGTCACAGAAATCACCATCAGCCAATTACAAAAAGCAGCTTTACTGGGAACAGCCTATATTCTGCGATGATATCTATAACAATTGACAATAAAATTTAGCCATCCCAGGTCCTTGGGAAGGACACGATGTCTGGATTTAAAAAACCAGTCAATAACACCTGTCTGACTGTGTAAACAAGATAATAATAATAATATTTAGCAGAGGGAGAGTAACTGGCCCTATCCAACCCCAGCACAGTACCTCCAGTGACTGTTGCTGGTGTCTATCTTGTGGGGTTTTTTTAGAATGTGAGCCCTTTGGGGACAGGGATCCATCTTATTTATTTATTATTTCTCTGTGTAAACCGCTCTGAGCCATTTTTGGAAGGGCGGTATAGAAATCAAATTAATAATAATAACAACAACAACAACAACAACAACAACAACAACTGGGAACAGCCTGTATTCTGTGACGATATCTATAACAGCAACAACATTGACAATAAAATTCAGCCATCCCAGGTCCTTGGGAAGGACTCGATGTCTGGATCAAACAAACCAGTCAATAACACCTGTCTGACTGTGTAAATAAATAAAGAAGAAGAAGAAGAAGAAGAAGAAGAAGAAGAAGAAGAAGAAGAAGAAGAAGAAGAAGAAGAAGAAGAAGAAGAAGAAGAAGAAGTCCCCATTCATATGAAGCAAGGGTGCTTGCAACTATTTTTTCTGCTTCCCCTTTACTCTGGAGGTTCTCTTTCACTCATGGAAACACATCCCTGAGGTCTCTCAAACCCTCAGGGACTTGTTTCTACTCTCAGAAAGGGCTTTTGAGCAAGCAGAGAACAGCAAACATTGTTGCACTCTTGCACAAGGGTATCCTTGCTTCAGAAGTGCAGGGGCTAGTGCTGCATACATACTTGTGTTAGAAGCACAGGCACACCGTTAGTCAGGATGTTGGCCAGCAAGGTGAGGTGGGGTGTCGAATTCAGAAGCAACAGGAAACCAGAGGTGCCTTCACCTCTGCGGTTTCCATATCCGCACATCCAAATGCGGGCAGCCAGAGTTAGCGGTGGAAAGGGTCCCATGGTTTCCCTTCTGGAGCTCAATCTTCAGTTCAGAGTGGAGTTACGGCACTGCAAACTCCATTTCTGTGGCTCCAGAATCACACTGGCCCCACATTTCCGGCCCCATGGAACTGGAGTTGAGGGAGGAATCTCCTCCCTCACTCCAGCTGCCATTGGCTGCCAAGGCTGTCCTCCATTAAAGAAGGAAGCCCAGCAGCCAATTCCCCCCCCCCTTCTCTGCAGTCAGCATGACATGAGACCCAGCTCTCCAATTCATCCACATGCAGACAGGAGATCAGGGGGAGTGGCATGGAACCGTGGGTCCATTCAACATTATGTCTGAAGTTGGCAGGGGGGGAGAAAGAGAGATTTAAATTAATCTTTAATAACCTTTAATTTATAAAATTATTGGGCCTAATGTGCTTAACTTTTCTTTACTAAGTAGTGGCCAGCAATCTAGATCAAGGCTGTGATGGGGGAGGAAGAGGGCTTTAACTCTTTGCAGTGTGATCCAGATCCACCCCCATAGCTGCTATTTGCTCCAGGATGGAAACTCCCATTGGTGCCAATGGGAGCTATGCTCCTGCATTAAATAAGAGCATTCATGGGGTGGCCAGATCCAGATTGGGGTTGTGGCAAGGCCAAAGAGTCAAAGCCTCCTCCCACAACACCATGGTCTCAATCCAGATCAGGCTATTTAATAAAGCTATTTAATAAAGATGTACACAGCTATTTGATAATGATGCATTTGTCATAATGTGTGACTCTCGGATTTACCTTATGAAAATGATTTTCAATCATTTCAGGATGAACAAGAAAGCATTTCCTCACACAGAACAAGTATCTTATGGAATTCATTGCCACAAGGTGTGGTGATGGTGGCTCACTTAAATTACATTTTTGAATCTTTAGACAAAGATGAAACAAACTGATTGAAGACTGTGCTATCAGAAGCTGTCAGCTAAAAATGGAACTTCTATTTCATCTTGGAGTAAAACTCTGATTACCAGCTGATGAGAACAACCAAAGAAAACTGATGTCACTCTCATGTCCTGCACTGGAGAGTTCTTGCCTGGGCATCACTGGATGACCAAATGCTAGACGAGATGGCCCTTTGGTCTGACACCACATCATTTCTTATGTAGCTTCAGACATCAATGAACAGAGCTCAAAACATGTCAATTCAACTATTCACTCCTTCATAACATTTAATTATAGGAAGGGCACCATCTGTGAAACAGTTTAAGAAACAAGATAGCATCTCATTCTTCTCCTTATGTCTGACTATTAATCAACAGGAATTTCAGCAAGCTCTATTAGGGGTGGGATTCTACCATTTTGATATATTAACATTGCCAATCAGCATTGCCCCTTATAGTTTGTTGTTGTTTTGAAAGGATGGGATTGTTTGCAGAGATCTAACATGTTCGCTATCAGAACAGGTTGCATGCAATTCCGAATACCCCTTTCACCACTGAAACATGTGCATTTCATACTGCATAGAACAGGTGCAGCGTCTGGACCTGCTAAACTGCTGTCAGGTGTATGTTAACCACACACAACTAGTACTGGAGAGCACACAGACACATGAAAGGACTCTCCAGGTGAATATCTTTAACTTGGTAATGTCTCATGTCTGCAGGGCCAGAGCATGGAGGAAAAGTACTTCACCAGAGCCCAGAAGTCCTGGGAAGCCAGCCTGGATTGCAAGTCCATTGCAATGAAGAAACAAGTTGTTCTGGTAAGAACTAAACTACCTACTTTCCTTTCACTATTATCTTAATTGATAATTACCATCCTCACAAGTTAGCCCATTTGCGCCTCAAACATTTACTCATCAACCATCTTGAATTGAGGTGGATGACATAATCACAAACTACACCACTGAGCTGTAGCAAATTTGCTCTTCAAACATTTACTTGCTCTCACTTCACTTGCTCTTCAAACATTTACATGTCTGCCATCTTGAATTGGCGTAGATGACATCAGCACAAACTATGACATTGAGGTGTCCCTATGTGTCACTTAATATAACTGTATCAAATTTGGTTCAAATTCGTTAGATGATCCACAGGTTAGTGCACTTCTGCCTCATATGTTCATGCATCTAACATCTTGAATTGGGGTGGATGACATCATTACAAATTATGCCATTGAGGCATCCCTATGTGTCCCTACAGCTGTAACCAATTTGGTTCAAATCGGTTAGGCAAGTCACAAGTTAGCCAACTTGTGCCTCAAACATTCACATGTCCTCCATCTTGAATTGGGGTGGATGGCATCATCACAAACTATGTCATTGAGGTGACCCTATGTGTCCCTACAACTGTACCCAATTTGGTTCATATTCGTCCAGGCATTGCGAAGTTGATAGGTGCACACACACACACACACACACACACACACACACACACACGGAATGCCAGATGATCTCATAAGTTTACTTTTCTTAAGGAAAGTAGGCTAAAAATGATGCCTAAATTCCAAATCATGCTCACAAAGTTGTATACAAACTTATTTCCCTGTATCTGTACAGAGTATTCAGATCTTCTAAATTCTTGTGAGGTTTTCTGCAACAAAGTAATTCTTAATCATCTTTCAAAACAGACAAAGGTAAGGAGAAGTGGGGGTCTTGTTACAGGTTTGGATCAGGCCCAGAAAAATGGTACTTGGGCACTGCATGTTTGGGAACCTGCCAGGACCAATTCTGAAATGACTATGTATCATTATGTAACCTGTTTTTCTTTTGTCACTGGTTTCTCTGCAAGAACAGATATAACAGTAGCAGTTTCTTTTTGTGCAAATGTAATTTGTCTGAATTGTAACAGAAAATCCTTTTGGCATAGCATCATAAATCAATAAGACCATGTGTTGCTAATAACATTTCCAACTTACAAAGAAAACTTCTTCAGAACACAGCCAGTTGCTGGACTATCTATGTCAAGAATGTGATCCAAAGGCCACTTTGGGGCCAAGCAAAAGCCAAGTGGGGTGGAAACACTCTCTGCAATCCTGTACTAAAGCAACCATTCCTAGAGATCATTTATTAAATTCTCACTAGCATTTGTCAGGAATTTTAAGAAATACATGTTGGACATCCGGGGGGGGCATTCAAAATGAGGCAAAACATACACACCTCCATATTGTTCAAACAAAACAATGAACCTAGGGGAAAGAGTTAAGAAACAGAAAGCAAAACCATTCCCCTGAAAACAGTAGCTGACATGATGTACAGTGGTATGGTACTGCTGAGCACCACTTCAGGGCTGTTGCGGCCTCGTAAGGCAGCCTCGATGCTGCAGGGAATTAGTGGTTGTGCAGTTAGGACTACTGCATCATTCCCATTCACAATAGAAATAACTGCAGTAGCTCTGATTGCACAACTGTTCATTCCCTGCAATGTTGGGGCTGTCTTACAAATCCACGACAACCCCCATTGTGGTGTACAGTAGCACCATACTGCTACGCATCATGTCACCTAGTATTATCGTCTTTGTAAGAAGCCAAAAGTAGACCCCCCTTCCCCAGAACCTCACCACTCAGAGAGCTGGGGGATGTGTAACAATAACAGAGTAAAGCATGCCTAACTCTGTTGGATTTGGGCCATAGCACATAAGCTGTTGCGCCATATTTATAATGCTTGACTTCAAAGGGCAGCTGTTCTTCCCTCCATGGGTTTTTCTTTACCTAGAAAAGCAATTTTAATTATGTTTAATAGAAGGCCATAGATTTACAAGACTGTAAGAATGAAGTTCAATGAGATTGTATTGTATTGTATTGCATTGTATTGTACTATTTTATTTTTATTTATTTATTTTTACATTTCTATACCGCCTTTCGTTAAAAGAAAACCCCAAGGCGGTTTACAAAAATTAAAACATACAATAAAAGCAATAAAAACACCAAGCTAAAAACATATCAAACAAGCATAAAAAACAAGACAACAGATAAAAACACACCGAAGCAGCAGTAAAAACAATTATGTAAAAGCCTGGGTAAAAAGCCAAGTCTTTAAAAGCTTTCTAAAAGCCGTGATGGAGTCTGAGAAACGAATGGCCACTGGGAGAGCCTACCTTATACCGTACTACCATATAATCAGAAGCTTACATTATAATTTAATTGATTAATTCAAAACATGATAATTAAATATTTTTAATCATTAAAATTATTTGAATGTTAAACATTTTATCCCCCCCCCCGCAAAAAAATTATTTTTATCCATTTTGCCTTTTCCCAAGCAATTCCCTTTTCAAGTGAAGCCTTATAAGGGACTTTACAATAGCAATTAACACTTCATGAGACTTCAACCTGCCCTAGAAATATCAAAACCACCTATGCATGCCTACTTGGAAGTAAATCCCAATGGATTCAGTGGTGCTTATTCCCCTGAAGGTGCACACAGGACTGCAATCTTAAACTTCACTGAACACAGTGGGACTTTTGTCTGAATAAACACCTACAGTATGCCTGGGCTGTATGTGTGTCTCTCTCTCCTTGATTTCTAAGGCTCTGCTATTTAATCTTTATGATCTCCCTTCTGCACTCTGAAACTAAAACTATTAAGGCAGCATTTGCAATACTTTGAAAGAATCGGAAGCAACATTTGAACAAAGACTTTTGCTACATTATCATTGCATCTAAGATGTTTGCAGAGCATTGGATGAACTATAACCACAGCTGGTTTTACATGGGCAGAAACCAGCACACATTGTTTTTATGAGCTAAGTTGCACACCCTAGCTTCTACAAGTCTGATTTATTTGCTGCATCATATACTCTGTCACAGAAGAGTAAGGAACCCACTCTTTTTTTTAAAAAGACAAATAAATGGATGTTAATGAACATTATGAAAGCTGGGATCACCAAAGAAACCAAAAGCAAAAACAAAGAAAAAGAAATCACAAGGTTGTTTATGTTTCTTTACTCCCCTCAAGTAGAAAGATTATTGTTGGTTTTATGGAAAGTTCATCCTGAAGGCACACAGTGGTTGCATTAGTTTAGCAAGATTGAGCTGTTTAAAATTTCAGGGTTGTCCGCCAAAAAAATAATAATAGGAAGTTGTATGGAGAGGAATGTGCTGACAGCAGTAATGTTTCGGTAATAATTCATGTGTTGTAGATGATGCTCTGGAAAGCAGCCCAGCTGGCTAATGCAGATTGGTGATGCTCTCCTGCTGATGGCTGTACAAGTGATTGGCATTTCTGCTCCATCATGAAATCGGCTTGCAAATTAAATGGAGATAGTTGGAAAGGGGGGAGTGCAGAAGAAGGGGGCTCACTGCCTGAATGCATTGCAATGGACAAGCTTCAGAAGGCTAAGCTCTTCTCAAAAGAAACAAACTGGGTTTGTCAGCTCTGTTTGATTTCAGCTAAAGCTCCATCAGCCAGCAAAAGATACATGCTTCCCTTCTGCTTTCTCCTCTCCCTGTCTCCTTCCCACTCCTAATAATGGACCAGTTGTATTATATAGATATGCACTTGCTTTACTTCAGCTATGTCCATGTGACTTTTCATGCTGTGCTCAATAATGGCATGGCATTACTAGCCAAAGATAGCTACATCTCCTCTAGAAACTAGTCTTCAGACAGGGCAAAAACATAGTAATATGAGATATGGCCACACATTGCTGACCTTCTCTCACAATCCTTGTTGTACATTTTGATCCACTGAGGGATGCAGGCATTAGCTTGATACATTCTACCCGAGGGACTAGGATATTGCTTCTTTGCTTTCAAGAAGGCCGTTCTCAAAACCAGCCCTATCTGGGTAGGATTGCAGTAGGGCTGGTTGTGAGAATGCCAGAATCACTCCCAATCCCGGTGCTTCTACCCTGAGTAGCCTGGTTTTCAAACATGGGATAAAGGTGATGTAGGAGGGTGCGTGTATGCCTCCTACCTCACACCCGAGTCATGTGGAAGCACAGGCTGCCAGAAGCCATAGCTTCCATAGAGCCAGGGTGAAGGAGAAGACAGGCAGTGTGGTAAAGCTAAAGTGTGCCATCAAGCTGATTGTGACTCCTGGCTCCCACTTAGCCCTGTGGTTTTCTTTGGTAGAGTACAGGAGGGGTTTACCATTGCCTCCTCCTGCGCAGTAGGAGATGATGCCTTTTCAGTACCTTCCTATATCGCTGCTGCCCAATATAGTACCAGTGGGGATTCGAACCGGCAACCTTCTGCTTGTTAGTCAAGCATTTCCTTGCTGTGCCACTTAAGGTGGAGCTCCCTCAATACATCATGCTCCTCGTGTGGTGCATTGTGGGATACTGAAGGATGCAGTCTTTCCCCACTCCCCATAACTACTCTGGGATTGCTTGTGGGCATGTGTGAGCTGCAGCAGTAAGGGCAACCTTGAGTTGTCTGGGGAAAGGAAGGTAGGTGATTGCTGTCCCACCAGCCAACTCGATTTTGGTCATGTCAATGACTTTTGTATGCTTCAGCGCTTGACATAAGCTTCATAATCTTATTCTTCATTATTTTAGTAGACACAATCAGTTAAAAACTCGTGCATGTGTTTCAAGGATCTGTCTCAAGGCCAATATTGGACTGGATGATATTTTGCAGCCACCATATGCACAAAACACAAATCCCTGCTCCGAGAACTTTAC
This sequence comes from Hemicordylus capensis, assembly GCF_027244095.1. Taxonomy (NCBI): domain Eukaryota; kingdom Metazoa; phylum Chordata; class Lepidosauria; order Squamata; family Cordylidae; genus Hemicordylus; species Hemicordylus capensis. The sequence continues at coordinate 63,075,720 of NC_069660.1, forward strand.
GGTCTCTAATATGCTAAGGTCAGCTGTGAAAGAGAAGAAGGGGAGCAAAGAGAGAGTAAAAGTATAAAAACAGTGAGGAGGAGGCAATGGAAGAGATAAGGGTAACAAAACAGGAATGTAAGCACTTCTACTGAATGTAAATAGGGTGGCAAAGAAGAATGAGGAAGACAAAAGGAGTCCCATTTAGAAGCAAGGCCTTCTACTTCTTCATTGTTAAAGCCTTGGACACATTGCTTATGTCTCCATTTGTGGATGTTTGGGCCATAAAAACAATTACTGTAACTGGAGTGTAAAGCATACAAGTGCATGGAGAACAAAGTCTTCCTTAGTGTGCATTAAAAATCTTATGAATTCACACTTCTTATATCACCCAGAAACACAAAGTCATGTGTCTTCCCACTAAAAGATAAAAGCACACTAGATGAAAGTGTAGCCCCTAGCTGTAGCTCAGATATCATCGCTTTTACACAGTATGGCTTGGGACATTTACCAACACTGTATCAGGCATTGCTGTAAATAATTAAAAATGAACACTTAAGCAAATTAACTAAGTGCATTTGGTGATGCAACATACTTGCTATAAAAATCTAGTATGTTTGCTTGTTTGCTAGGTCTGTCCATCACCGTAAAATTTATTAACAGTACAATCTGCACGTTCACTCAGGAGAGGGAGTCCTACTGTTTCAGTGGTGGTGCTTACTCCTAGGTAATGTGCTTAGGATTGCAGCCTTGTTTATTTACATTTATGTTTTCTTTTCTCTTAAAAGCTCAACACAGATAAAGTGACTTCCTATTGGTCACAAAGCAATCAAAATAATTCCTGAGCTTCTAGAAGTGGATGCTAACAGAAGGGAGCATAATAACCTCTTTTTGTCTCTTAAAGGTCCACACTTTAGGGACCAACATTGGAACAGACTCATAGACTGATATTGAAAAAGACACTGGGGTGAATTTTAAGAAACCATACACAGACTACAAATATTTATAAAATTTATTGTCTTTCATATATACATATGTATAGTGTGTGTGTTTGTGTGTGTCTGTGTGTGTTTTTCTAAGCAAAACTGAATGTGCTGGGAACATAGGCAACAGTAAATCAAAAAATGAAAGGACGTAGAGAAGTGCTCCAACCCAAAACGCACAGAACATGTACAACTCTGAAGAGTTGTTTCCTTCTTAGCTTAGCTAAAGGGGCCAAGCTCACACCATGGTTACATTTTTTAAGAATTACTACATGGTCTCGTTGCATTTACAAACAAGTTAATTGAAAAAGTGATTTCCAATAATTGCAACAGAAAAACATATTGGAAATTTGGGATTGAATAAGAAGTAAAGTAAATCCAGGATTGTCTTCATTAACATCTTTAAAATAATTTTTTTTAAAAAAACCACCTCACAAGCCTCAGATCTGGACATTTTAGAGAACATATCAATTTGGAAAAACTCTGATTTAGCTAAGATGAAAGGTGGGTTGAAAAAGGAACATTTCTATGTTTTGAACAAGTAAGAGAGAAAGTAGGATGGACTAAACCTTGTATGTTCCCATTTCTTTAGCTATGTATACATGTAATTACATGGGCACAGTATATGATAAATAGGGAAATGGTATAGTGTTACAATTCAGTGGTATAGAGTTACAATTCAAAAAATTCATACTGTTATACATTTCTTTTAAAAAGGACTTCAGACAGTTAAATACAAATGAAGAGGCTATTCAAAAGAACAAGCACTAACATAACCAGAACAGAGACACCCAAAAAGTCAGCAATGCTCCCCAGTTTCATAAATAAAAACAGGCTAGATACTGTTCCTCCATACAGATTTGCCAAGTAAAGCCAGCTTCACACAGGCCACCTTTATGATCATCAAATGTAACTTGACACCAAGATCTTCAAACATATCTTGACACCTGATAGCTGAGAATGTGGATGATCTGCAAGCTCTAGTAATGAAAGTCAAGGAGCACAGTGAAAAAATGGGACTACAACTAAATGGAAAGAAGACTAAACTAATGGCAATGGGTACAGCAATCAGCCTCAGAACTGATAATAAAGACATTGAAGTGGTTTATAGCTTCTGCCTTTTAGGATCAACCATCAACAGTCCAGGATACAGCAGTGAAGAAATATGCCACAGACTAGCACTTGGTAGGGTTGCAATGAAGGCCTTGGAAAGGATATTTAGATGCCATTATATGTCTATATCTACAAAGATTAGAATTGTTCAGGCAGTGTTTTTTTCCCATGACACTCTATGGATGCAAAAGCTAGACTTTGAAGAAATGAAATAGAAAAATTACTGATGCTTTTGAACTTTGGTGCTGGGGAAAACCTTTGAGGATACCATGGACAGCCAGGAAAACAAACAAATGGATCGAAGAACCATTTGCTTGTTTTCCTGGCTGTCCATGGTATACGCAAAAGTCTTCTCCAGCACCAAAGTTTATTCAATTTATTGTTAAATTTATATACCGTCTTTCATCAAAAACAATCCCAAGGCAGTTTACAAAAGTTACAACACATATAATAAAAATGACAGTTAAAAGTATTAAGCTAAAAGTATGAAAACAAATCTGATTTAAAATATATAATATACAAACACAAAAACTATATATGGATAAAAACACAGAGAAGCAGCAATAAAACAATCATGTAAAGGCCTGGATAAAAAGCCAAGATTTAACCAGCTTTCTAAAAACTGTGATGGAGTCCGAGGAGTGAATGGCCACTGGGAGAGCATTCCAAAGCCTGGGGGCAGCAATAGAGAAGGCCCTGCCCTGCGTGCACGACAATCGAGCCTCCTTCATTGTCAGCACCCACAGCAGAGCCCCCACAGATGAGCTTGTCAAGCGGGCAGCAACCCTTGGGAGCAGGCAGTCCCTCATGTATCTTTGGCCCAAACCATTAAATTCAAAAGCGTCAATACTTTTTCTATCGTTTTCTATACTTTTTCAAATCAATCCAGAATTTTCACTCGAGGCATAAATGACCAGGCTCAAATTAGCATACTTCAGGCACATTATCTGAAAATCCAGCTCCCTTGAGAAATCCAGCCCTGGATTAACCATAAGGCAAAACAAGCACGTGCTTAGGGCATCAAGGGAAGGGGGGCACCACAGAGGTTTTCCCCCTAGCTATCATGCCTTTAACTCTTTCACTGAACATAAGAACAGCCCTGCTGGATTAGGCCCAAGGCCCATCTAGTCCAGCATCTTGTTTCACACAGTGGCCCACCAGATGCTGCTGGGAGACACAGGCAGGAGTTGAGGGCGTGCCCTCTCACCTGCCATTTCTCCCCTGCAACTAGTACTCAGAGGCATCCTGCCTTTGAAGCTGGAGGTGGGCTATAGCCCTCCAACTAGTAGCCGATGACAGAACTCTCCTCCATGAAGTTATCCAACCTCCTCTTAAAGCCATCCAAATTGTTGGCTGTCACCACATCTTGTGGCAGAGAAGTTCACAAGTTGATTATGCATTGTGTGAAAAAGTACTTCTGTTGGTTGGTCCTAGACCTCCTGGCAATCAATTTCATGGGATGACCCCTGGTTCTAGTGTTATGTGTGAGAGAGAAGAATTTCTCTCGATCCACGATGTCCACTCCATGCATGATTTTATAGACCTCTATCATGTCTCCCCACAGTCATCTTTTTTCTAAACTAAATAGCCCCAGTTGTTGTGGCCTTGCCTCATAAGGAAGGTGCTCTAGGCCCCTGATCATCTTGGTTGCCCTTTTCTGCACCTTTTCCAGTTCTACAATGTCCTTTTTTAGATGTGGTGACCAAAATTGTACGCAGTACTCCAGGTGTGGCCACACCATAGTTTTGTATAAGGGCATTATAATATTAGCAGTTTTATTTTCAGTCCCCTTCCTAATGATCCCTAGCATGGAATTGGCCTTTTTAACAGCTGCCGCACATTGAGTCAACACTTTCAACGAGCTGTCCACCATGACCCCAAGATCCCTCTACTGGTCAGTCACCGACAGCTCAGATCCCTTCAGGGTATACTTGAAGTTGGGTTTTTTCATCCCAATGTGCATCACTTGACACTTGCCAACACTGAAGCACATTGGCCATTTTGTCGCCCACTCCCCCAGTTTGGAAAGATCCTTTTGGAGCTTCTCACAATTTGTTTTGGATTTCACTACCCAGAAGAGTTTGGTATCATCTGCAAATTTGGCTACCTCGCTGCTTTCCCCAACTTCTAGATCATTTATGAATAAATTAATAAGCATCAGTCCCAGTACAGATCCCTGGGGGACCCCACTTCTTACTTCCCTCCATTGTGAAAATTCTCTATTTATGGGTTCCTTGGAGGAAGAGCAGGATATAAACGTAAAAATAAAATAAAATAAAATAAAATAAATTTATCCCTACCCTCTGTTTCCTGACTTTCAACCAGTTTGCAATCCACACATGTACATGTCCCCTTATCCCATGACTGATAAGTTTCCTCAGGAGACTTTGATGAGGAACTTTGTCGAAAGCTTTTTGGAAGTCCAGGTATACTATGTCAGCTGGATCACCTTGATCCACACACCGGTTGACACTCTCAAAGAACTCCAAAAGGTTGGTGAGGCAAGATTTACCTTTGCAGAAGCCATGCTGGTTCTCCCTCAGCAGGGCCTGTTCTTCTATGTGCTTTACAGTTTTTTCCTTGAGGATGCTCACCATCAATTTGCCTGGAATGGACGTTAAACTAACCGGCCTGTATTTTCCAGGATCACCCCTGGATCCCTTTTTGAAAATCGGTGTTACATTTGCTACCTTCCTGTCCTTCGGTACAGAGCCTGATTGCAGGGATAAGTTATATATTTTGGCAAGGAGTTCAGCAATTTCCCATTTGAGTTCTTTGAGGACTCTTGGATGGATGCCATCTGGCCCTGGTGATTTATTAGTTTTCAGTTTTTCCAGACAGTTAGAACATCATCTCTTGTCACTTCTATCTGACTCAGTTCTTTAGCCTCCATCCCTGAAAAGTCTGGTTCAGGAACAGGTATATGCTCTGTATCCTCTGCAGTGAAGATGGACACAAATAACTCATTTAGCTTCTCTGCAACCTCCATATCCTCCTTAATCATCCCTTTCACTCCCTCATTGGCTAATGGTCCAACTGCCTTCCTGGCAGGTTTCCTGCTTTTGATGTATTTAAAGAAGTGTTTATTATTCCCCTTGATACTTTTAGCTAAATATTCCTCAAACTCTCTTTTTTCCTCCCTTATTGTCACCTTGCATTTCTTTTGCCACCTTGCATTCCACTGCCACACTCCACTTTAGTTGATTTTTTGTAATTGTTTTTATCTGCCAGGTTCGACTTTACTCTGCATTGTTTAAAAAAATGTTTTCTTTGGCTTGGTGAGCGACTAAAGTTTCGAGAAACTATTAAACTATCTATCTAAAGTAAAAAGTCATTGATTTGCGAAAGATTACTGTAAAGAGCAGTACAAAATATTGATAAAAAGTCACATAAAAGATGGTCGTATGTTATGATGTCTGACCTTGAAGATGAAATATTTTTCTCAAACATTCCTTCTGTTGCTGCTATTTATAAGAAATTATAGGCAGTGGGACTGTTGTGTTTTACCTTAAAAAATCTAGAAGAAAACTTCTAAAAATTTAAATAAATATTAATGTATGAGTAAATAATTTGCATGAGTCTTAATGTCTTGTTAGTTAAGCAATGGAGGGGGCGAAGGGGGGGCACCATTGTTGGGCTGTGCTTAGGTTGCCCTTAATCCGGCCCTGGAGAAATCCATAATGCTGGGGAAAGTTGAAGGACAGAGAAGAGGATGACCAGCAGCAATGTGGATGGACTCAATTATAACAGCACTGAATTCATCACTGAGAGACCTTAAAGGCAAGGTGGAAGACAGATCATCCTGGAGAAAATCTTTCTATGTGGTTGCTAGGAGTTGAAACCAACTTGACAGCACTACAAGAACTGGGAGATAAACCTCTCAGTTGTATAATAAAATGGCACTTGGCACTTGAGGAAGAGCTGTTACAAGAGCAATGGGGATGGCTTTGGGAAAACAATGTCAACAGTTTCATGTCTACATCATTAAAAGAGTATTTTCTAAAAGTTCTATTGGTACTTGACTCCAATTAGGCTAAAACACATCTAAAGCCTGAATCAAAGTCAATGTTGGAAGTGCAAGTTATAGGGAGCAGACATATACCACATGATGTGGGAATGTCCATTGATAGGACATGGCAGTTGGAGTGAGGTTTTGCAGAAAATTATGGAAGTAACTGGATATGTGCTTCCAAAAGACTCAAGAGTAATGTTATTTGGCTACATAAAGGAAGCAGTCTTTGAAGTGGTTCTAGAATTGTTATCCAACCTACTGGCAGTGGCCAGGGTCTGCATAACAGCAAATTAGAAATAACAGATGGCCCCATCTATCCAGCACTGGCTTGGGATAATCTGGCATACTTCACTGATGACAAAATTGATATATTATTTAAAAAGTGATAGAAGGGCGTGGGCAGAACAGATTTCTAGAGAGGGGGAGCCTACTCATAGGTTACTGAGATAATATTACTCAGGATGAAGATTCTATTCTCGCAAGGTTGTCCTTTCTTTAGAGAGTTATATAAAACAGAATGAAGAGATAACAGATGAGTTACGAAGTATAAATTTCTAAATAAATCTCTAGTGTTGCAATTTGTAATTGTTCTTAGTAATTTCTATTTTTTGTGATATGTTTGTAAACCACCTAGAGCTTTCGGAGTCAGGTGGTAAATAAATAAATAAATAAATAAATCATTCATTCATTCATTCATTCATTCATTCATTCATTCATTTTTTACAAGGAAAGAGTGATTAAAGAAAGGTTGGATATTTTCCCACCCTTTCAATGTATAATTATGCAAATTCTAATCCACATTAGTAACTGTAAGTGAAGAATCCCCCTCCCTTCGGCCTCGTGCTGGGGGAGGGTGTTTGTCCCAGCCCTCCACGGGCCAGGAAGCAGCTGATTGGCTGGAACGCACAAGGAGGGGCGTGGTTTCAGCCGGGATCGGCTGTTCCACGCCCCAAGCAATCAGTCCGCTTCAGGATCTCGTCGGGGAAGGAGCTCTTCTTGTGAGCTCCTTCTCGAGGGTGGGGGTGGTTGGTTTCGCCCGGGTCGGGCGTGCGGCGTACTTCGGCGGTGTCGGGGCGTCTGAGCAGCGGCGGTGGTCGGCGGCAGCGTTATCGCTGGGCTGTAGCCCTGCTGGTTGGCTTCCCCGGGCCTACGGGTCCTCCGTCGGGCCCCGCCTATTAAGTCGGCTGCCCTGGTGTATCGGGGCCCAGTTGCCTCTCGCCCACTTGCCCTTCCCATTTTCATTGCACTCCCCCCCACCCCTCTTCTTGGTGTTTTTCTGGCCCCCTCTGGGGCACGGCTGGGGCTTGGGGGGTGGCTGGCTCAGCTGGGTGGGTGCAGTAGACTTGGGACGGCAGAGTTGGGTTGGTGCTGTTTTGGGGCCCTGCCTAGTAGTTTCGGGGCATTTTCTGGAGGATTCTCCAGGTGGCTGGGGGATTTCTGTGACTTTTGAGGGTTGCGTTCTGGCCTGGTTGCTGTGTAGTTCCTCTTTCTTGCGTGCTCGCTTATAAGGCCCCATGCCTAGGAAGGCAAAAGAAAAGAGGGGCGGACGCCCTATTCAGCCTCCCAGGAGGCCTGCCCCTCCTCCGCCGTCATCCTCGGACGAGGATGACGAGGAGATGAGTATTATCAGGTCCTTGATAGGGAGAATGGAGGCCTTGGAAAAGGCCAGAGCTGCACCATCAGATCCGGGTGCAGGCCCGTCGGGGGGCGGGGGTGTGCCGCCTCCCAAGGTTCCCCGCAGAACTCGCGGGGCGGCCAGGAGTCAATTACTAAAATCTTTGTCCAACAGGTTGGAGGCCCTGGAGAAGGGCGGGGTCCCTGCCGGTCCTGACCCCTCGGCGGTGCCGGTGGGTCCAGCTGCACCTTCGTCTGAAGTACCTGGTCAACCTGCGCCGACAGTGCCTTCTGATGCGGTTCCCGCGCTCCCCTTGACGGGGTTGCCACAGCCTGTGATGCCAACTGAACAACCTGTGGATCCATCCCGGCCAGGGGCTTCGGGTGAGCCAGCAGCACCTACACCCCCCGGCGGCACCGGCCAGTGGCCCTCCATACCCTGGCCAATGCCTGCCATGGGGGGCTGGGGACCGGCCCCGTACTGGTTCCCCTACACACACGCGTGGGGTTCAGGTTTTCCTTTTCCCGTGATGGGGTCCGCTACGAGTCTTCAGGGCTCTGCTGAACAGGTTTGGGGTGGACACAGGCCCGTGGTGGCTCCGCCTACTCCGCAAATAGAGGGTGGTGCTGCCTTGGTTCCTGCTTCCAACGGGGCGGGGTTTTATCCCAGGGACATTGTGCCCACTTCGCAGCATGCCCCTTACGGTGGAATGGGGCTTCCTTTGGGAGATCACTTGCTCCCATCAACTAGGGAGAAGATCCTCAAAGGTGAGTATGTGGATATTTTTAGCCTGTTGTTCCGGGAACCTGAGGTGAAACATAAGGAGGGGGAGTCCTGTAAGGAGCACGAGGCTACCAAGAGGAAACCCGTAGAAAAGACATGGAGTAACTGGCTGTCGGGTTTTACTATATACATGGGCGTAATCGTCCAGGTACAGCCGGCCCGTGGCCCCTCCTTGCTTAAATACATGGACATCATACACAGGGCGGTCTCTGATTTTGCGGGATCCTCATGGATCCGCTATGACGAAAGTTTTCGGATGAGAGCTGCCCTTGACCCCTCCTTGCCTTGGGATGCCCCTTTGCAGGAGTTGTGGCTGGTCATTATGTCCCCGGCCTGCCCGGTAGAGGGCGATAGATCTGATAGTGGGCATTTGTCGTCCAAGTCCGCTGGTGCTGGGGCTGCTCCTGGTTCAGGCCAACAGTGGGTTCAACCCCACTTGGTCTGCTGGGAGTTCAACTCGAATGGCAGGTGCGCTAGGTCCCCCTAGGCATGCATGTGGCCTCTGCAGGGCGAGGCACCCCAGTTCCGGTTGCCCGAGGGCCCGTTCCCCCGGTGCAGGTGGCAAGTTCCGGCCAGGAGCCAACAAGAAGGGCGGCCCCCCTCCATCCCCTATGGGTAAAGGGGCCCAGCCGCATTAGGCTTGAGGTGTTGGTTCACCTGTTGCGGGACTACCCGGACAGGCCCGCCGCTTCCTACTTGTTTTTTGGTTTTCAGGATGGTTTTAGGATCCCATCTTCGTCTAGGCGGGGTTCCGTTCGAACCCACAACCTGGTGTCCGTGGTTGGTCAAGAACAGGTCGTTCTCAAAAAGATTGCAAAGGAAGTCGCTGCTAGTAGGGTTTTGTGTCCTTTCCAGACCCCCCCCCCTTTCCCGGGGTTGCGGGTGTCACCTTTGGGAGTGGTGCCCAAGAAGGTGCCTGGTGAATTCCGGTTAATTCACCACCTCTCTTACCCTAGGGGGTCTTCGGTTAACGATGGGATCCCTGACACATTGTGCTCTGTGCGCTACACTTCCTTTGATGAAGCGGTCCAGGTGGTTAGGAGTAAGGGGATTAGAGCTCTGTTAGCTAAATGCGACATAGAGTCCGCCTTCCGCTTGCTGCCGGTTCACCCGGATGATTTTGAGCTCCTGGGGTTTGCCTTCGCCGGTCAATTTTATTTTGACAGGGCATTGCCCATGGGCTGCTCCATTTCTTGTGTGGCCTTCGAGGCTTTTAGCACGTTTTTGGAGTGGGCGTTGTGGCAAAGGGTGGGGCTTGTGTCTACCGCTCATTCCCTTGACAATTTTCTTTTTGTAGGACGGGGTGGCTCCGGGGAATGCAGTCATCTGCTCGGCTCCTTCAAGGAGCTGACTGCTGAACTTGGGGTGCCGTTGGCACGGGAGAAGACTGAGGGCCCTGCCACGTGTTTGTCTTTTCTGGGCATTGAACTAGACACAGTAGCCGGGTGCTCACGGCTTCCCCTGGCTAAATTGCAGGTTTTGTTGGATTTAGTTAGGACCCTGGGGAGGGCTCGCAAGGCTTCTCTAAAGGAACTGCAGGTAATAGTCGGGCACCTTAATTTTGCTTGTAGGGTGGTTGCCCCTGGTAGGGCCTTTCTGTGGCGCCTGTGTGATTTGATGCAGGGCCTTCGGGCTCCCCATCACAGGGTGCGGCTCTCGGAAGGGGTTAGGGCTGATTTAGCCATGTGGGAGTCTTTTCTGCTCACATTCAATGGAACCTCGCTTTGGAGGTCAGAGCAGCTGTTGGAAGCGGATCTGCAGGTCCACTTGGACGCGGCCGGTGGGGCTGGATTTGGGATCTACTTCCGGGGTAGGTGGTGCGCCGCCCCGTGGCCGGTCGCGTGGGTAGAGCTCGGAGTGGTTAGGGACATGACCTTCCTCGAACTATTCCCCATTGTCGTGGCAGTACACATTTGGGCAGGAGAGTTCTCCAATTCTTCAGTGCGGTTCTGGTGCGACAATCAGGCTGTTCACGTGGTGAACGCCCAGACTTCGCGTTCACCGAGGGTCATGGTTTTACTCCAGGCGCTCATGCTCCAATGCTTGCGGGCGAACATAGTATTTCAGGCCCGCCATGTCCCTGGGATTCGGAATGAGGTTGCTGATGCCCTGTCTCGTTTTCAGGTAGACAGATTCAGGGTGTTAGCTCCCGAGGCAGAAGCACTCCCGGACCCCATTCCGTCATTTCTGTGGCAGCTTGGCAATTGGAGGCCCAGCAGGCCATAGCTGCTTCGCTGGTGCCCAGCACCAGGGCTAGCTACACCACCAAGATAGAGGCCTTTTCACAGTTCCGGAAGGCTGAAGGTTTGGCTGAGGAGTGGCCTGTCCCGGTCTGTCATTTGCAGCAATTTTTAGTATCCCTTCACAGGGCGGGTTGTACCGGTTCTACTTTAGGGGGTTATTTGTCGGCCCTGGCGTTTGAGGCTCAGGTGAGAGGGGTCCAGGATTCCTCGTCGGACCCTCGGGTCCAGCGCATGCTGGAAGGATGGGCCCGGGTATGCCCGGTGGGGGTGGACAAACGGCGCCCACTCACGTTAGACATGCTGGCCTCTATATTGGGCCGCTTGGGCAGCTGCTGTTCCAACTCTTGGGAGGCTTCGCTCTTTAGGGCTGCTCTTCTCGTGGCCTTTTTTGGGGCGTTTCGCCCCTCGGAGCTTTTGCCGCACAGCAGCTGCTCCCCTCGGGACTGCTGTTTGCAGTTTACGGATTTGTCTTTTGTGGCAGGGGAAGCCAGGCTGTTCCTTCGTCGATCTAAGATGGATCAAAAGGGCAAGGGGCAGCTGATTAGGTTGGCGGAAGCCACTGGTTCAGTGCTTTGTCCTATGGCTGCCTTGAGGCATTACGTCAGCCTGGGCCCGAATTCTGGGGGGTGTTTGTTTGTTCATGAAAGCGGCAGTCCACTGACACAGTTTCAATTCCTGGCAGTAATCAGGAAGGCCTTGCTGGTCGCGAAGATTCCCACAGGGGGGCTCACCCTGCATTCTTTCCGAATCGGGGCAGCCTCTACCGCTACTGGATTGGGGATGCATGAGGACGCCATGCGGCGGATTGGGCGTTGGAGGTCCGTGGCGGTCAGGCGGTATGTGCGCTGACAGCGGCCTACGTCCCATGGTTGATCTTCTGTATTTTTTCTGGCAGGTGCTGGGGGAGCGGCGGCTCCGGTCCGGGTCCTAGTGTGTGGCCATTCGCTGGTCTTCTGGGCCTTCAAGTGGACCAGCACCTCGCAGTGGGGCACGCAGTTGGGCTTCGGCAAGAAGGCCTCTATGTATTGGTTGGGCATGTGGGGAATGCTCTGGGGACAACTACTCCCCGCTATCAGGAACCACCTAGTTAGCTTCCCCGCCCCTCAAGTTTTGATACTGCATTTGGGTGAGAATGATTTGGGCCGGCGAACTGGCCTTTCAATTGTTCGGCAAGCCTCTACCGATTTTAAAGTTCTGAGGGAATGGATTCCGGGACTCCGAATTCTTTGGGTCAACTGGCTTCAGCGTAGAGTCTGGAGGGGGATGTCCTCAGGGCTGGGTATGGAAAAGGCTCGGTGGAAGGCTTCGGCAGCTATAGGTAGGCTGGTCCGGGAAGCCGGGGGGGCAGTCTTATTTCAGCCCGGGATAGCTGCGCGCTTCCCTGAGCTGTACCGGCCTGATGGGGTGCACCTGTCCCAGTCTGGCTGTGCTTTATACCTGGGTAATATTCGGGAGGGGCTTGCTGAGTTTTTGAGAGGTTATGGGGCAGGGAGGTCAAGCTGGGGCTAACCTCCCTGTGTGGCAGTAGCAGTGCGGGCTGTGGGTAACTGGAGGTAGATTTTGGTGAGCACCCTTGGGTATTTAACGGTTGATTGGTTAATCGCTCCTTTGTTGCCTGTGCGGCACGGAGAGAATGATTCCCAACAACCAGCTTCAGGACTTCACCAACCTTTGGGCTCAGCGGTCCGGGGTTGGTTGAGTCCTTGAAGTATCCAGATCACTTCCTGAAAAAGGGGGTGGTTGGCTTTGAAGGAATTGGGGCGGGGCTCTCCTGCCTTAATTCCTGAGCCAGGGTGTGTCACCCTTGGCAGGCTATGGGGCTTGGCCTAGGGCCTTGCTCATGCCTAGGAGCCCGCACTGTTTTTTAGTTGTGATTAATCACATGAAGCGCCAGTTCGCCATGTTGTAAGGTTAATAAAGTTGTGGCCCTTTCACCCATATTCATGTCTCTGTGTCTTCTTGGGCCGGGGTCTGGGGACAATCAGAGTTTATTAATCTTAGATGTATTAACCGTGAGTACAAGGAAATGATCTAATGTTACTGCCTTCAGATAATGTATGTGTTTGAGCTTTAGCAAAATTCCAGGGCAAGGGAGTTCCATAGTTGTGAGGAATCAGTTACCAAAAATGCCTCCCTAAGGGCCAGTTTTTACGAGACATTTTTGTACTCTTCTGTAAATGAAAAAGAAAACAAAACATGATGTGGATCAAATATGAATGAAGATGTGTGCATATTTTTATTCTTGTTCACCATTTGTGTATGTATGCATTGGCCCTTCATATTTTGTGTATGACATGTGTATTCACCTATGTACAAAAAACTGCATAAGAACTGTGGCCATATGTGCTCTTGCCATCCAAATGAGCTTCATAGACTTCTAAAAGAAAGCTTGGTAAGCCTTAATACTTATGATCACATTGGGGGAAGAAGACAAGGTATAGAGGACTAAGTTATCAGTACCTTCAGTTATGCTTAGCAATCTATAAAAAGCAAGTATGTATTCCAGATATTCAGGATAATTAATTCATCCTGGGTTGTCTACCCCATCAGATGTAGTGATGTACAGAGGTACAAGTAAGTTACTGGGGCTATTCACATGACAGCATGAACAGGCAGTTGGGAAGGCAGGGTTCAACCTACCTTAAACATTAAATCAATTAACAATTAAAATCACTTTAAAAGATAATGGCCTACATATAGAGCAAGGAAGCACTGGTGCAGTGAGAAGAGTAGGCTAACAGCTATTCCTAACTAGCTGCACCAGAGCATCTGGGAAGAAGCAATTTTTGATTACTTCCTCTTCCTCGGGAATGTCCATCTGTGCCACCTGAAAATATGTCCCTGAGGGCTGCACAACTGCCAAGGATATATTTTCAAGTGGCACAGAAGGCTTCCTGGGGAAGGAGAGGTCAACCAAATTTATTCCTTCCCCGGTGCACCAGGGCACTTAATTGGAAAGTGATGTTAGCCTGCTCCTTTCACTGCATCAGTGCTTCCTTGTTTGGTATGTCAAACATTTATTCTAAATGGGGTCTCTTACTGGCAAATGTCACAAATTGCATTGGACCCACCAAGTGGGTTCCTAAGGAATATTGTAGGGTTTTTTCCTATTAACATTTTATTTGTTTTTTAAAAATAAAAATCAGTGCATATTATAATGTTCAGTGGTTTAACCAAAGATTTAGCACAAAGGCAAGATACACATAAAGAAGATCTGAGAACTGAATTTCAGTTAGTATTTAATGGTGAGAACAGCAGCGCACACTGACTAGTCCAGAACTAGGAGATCTCCAACCTTGTGTTTTTCCAAAAGGGTTGCTTTCCATGTCACATCATTCTATAGGAATATCTGTAGAAAACAAAATATTTCAATGAAAATATTTTAAATACTAAATTTAAAAAACATGTGGGCTATGCAAGAAAAGCCTGTGAGCTTTTCCATATCAATGTGGATTTTCCATTCCAATGTAATGTTTACCATCTAAATCACCTTACAGAAGTCATTCCAAAGTATTCCTCTGGCTTAATGTTACAGTGAAACTGGCTCATGGTGTCTTTGTTCTGCCTACTGGCAGAAAGGCAGGATATAAAGCGAACAAATTTATAGACAAACAAACAAACAAACATGCACAGGATGTATAGTTTCCTTCTGGGTCTGTCAAGGAAAGAATTTTTCTGGCCAATGGAAACTCTGGCTCCATTAATGCAGTTTGTCTCTCAAATGAGAGAATATTCAATATTTACTAGAAAACAAATGTTTCCATGTTGTCCCCTTTGAATTAAAATAATTTATTTTAAGGATTTGATTTTTTTAATCATAATGGGATGTTTCTTGAGAACAAGAAAGCAGTTCTGCTAGATCAGCCACTGGTTCCTGCTTCTCTTCAACATTAGTAATTTAATCTGGTATTCAGTTTATGCATCAGTATAGACATCAGTAACAAAACCCAAGGTTTCTTCCTGCACAGTTTCTTTTGTTGTTGTAATAATCTGCTTATTGAATTTTGTTCAATAGTCATAAAATAGAAAAGTTTCTGCAAGGAAACAGGCCATACTACATTAACAGAATGCATTTGCTATTCAGAAAGAATATCACTGGTTTCACAATATACATTCATGTCTAGCTTTTATAAAAACAGGTAGGTCCAGGAACTCAGCTTGTATACCCGTGCCAGTAAATGAATGAGTGTGCCAGTTATGGTGAAGAGAATGAATACAGGGGAAAGCGACTCCAGTACTTAGATGTGTGGCAGACAAATAAACAACCCACGTCCCAGAAGTGGTTTCAGAGGTCTGATTCCAACGTAATATTGTTCTTTAATGTTCTTTTCCTTAAAAAATACAAATAGGTCTGCTCTTGGAAAGGATCATTTTATCATTAAGGGAGGATGTGGTGCCAAATGTCTTGGAAGGAATGAACATAACATAAGATGAGGTCCAAGGACTATCTAGTCCAGCATCCTGTTTCACACAGTGGCCCACCAGATGCCTCTAAGAAGCCCACAGGCAAGAGGTGAGGGCATACCCTCTCTCCTGATGTTGCTCCCTTTCAACTGGTATTCAGAAGCATCTTGCCTCTGAGGTGGAGATGTGACCTACAGCCACCAAACTAGTAGCCACTGATAGTAAGGAACTGCAAACCAGCTCGAGGTTGAGCCAGTTCACCATCAAACCGGACTGGGCCCAGTTTGGCTTGACCTCAAGCTGACACGCCCCCCCTCCCCGTGCCAGCTCATGGCCGGTTTGGGGGTTCTAATGTAAAAATTGTTTGTTTGTTTGTTTGTTTTAAAAACACTCAACTTATAGCTGGATCCGAGTCTCCAGGGGTGCTTCTGCGGCCATGGGGGGGATCTCTGCCATTTCACCCTCCCCTCACCAGCCTCCCTCCGCTCTTCCAAGGGCTGTTTCAGCCCATTTTCAGGTTCCAACCTTTTATCTGGTGGTGGCAGCCATTTGGGGAGCTGCCGCACATGTGTCTTGGCCATTTGCATTTTCCAAATGGCCAAGGCGCATGTGCTGGGGCCTCCGAAATGGCTACCAACACTAGAGAATGGGCCAGAATGGCCCCCAAATGGGCTGGGAGTCTGTTCAGGCTGCACAACACCGAACTGGGGGAACTGGTTTTGTGCACACCCCTAACTGATAGACCTGTCCGTGAATTTTCTAAGCCCCTTTTAAATAGTTAGACATCTCCTCAAAAAGATGTCTAACTATTTAACAGTTACATACTCATATTTCATTTTATTTGCCCTTTTAAAGAAAGATGATTGAGCATATGGTCAGAGCACAGACATTGTCATTCCTGGAAGAAAGATCCTTCAGCCAATATGAAACTAGCTTCCAGTCAGCCTTTGGATCTGACAATGATTAGCTAGCCCTGTAACAGGGGGATTCCATCACAGCATTTGCAATATTTGATGGTGATATGGGAACACCTTTGGCACGGTTTTAGTCAGTGGTGGCTGGTTAAAAAAAAAATTGCTAATTGGAACTGCTAGTCATTACTGTGAGGTGACTGAAGGGGAAAGAGGACTTGCATCCTTACCAAAAACTAATGAGAGGCAAAGGTAGGGGCAGGGTATGCTGGCCCGTTCTCTGCTGGTGGTGGTCATTTTGGAGGCCACAGCAGCGGCGCATGCATCCTTGCCCGCCTACAGCATGAAGTTGCTGACTGACTAGCCACCAACACTGCTTTTAGTGATCTGCACCTGTGTGGGAAGTATTTAGCCAGCAGCAACTAAGCGTTTGCACACTGCTGCATGAGGCACTCTATGCATCCTGTTGGTTTCTGGCGTGGATGAGAATTTTCCTCCTCCGCTTGATCAGCCCACAGCAGTGAGCAGCGGTTCTCACTAGCAAAAATACTTCCTTGGTTGCTATTGATTCCATGTCTTTCTCTCAGTTTTTTTTCCAGAGAGTGAGATCATATAGTTGCTTACCAACACTATGGAATTGAAACTCTCTTTGGGGGCTCTCAAGGACATAGCTTGTTCTTATTTGGGAGTGAGAAATCCTCTCTATGCTGATTATATCGAGCTCTATGCTTCAGTGTCAACAAATCCAGGAGCAACATTATAGGTCCTCAGCCAGCCTTTGGAGGCCATAGTTAAGAAGGTGGCAGGAAGAACTGAAGCTGAATCAAGGTAAGATGAAATAAATGTTGGCAGAGGATCCAAAGGTTATTTCAATGGATTTAACAAGCATAGATAAGATGGGGGTGGTGTTACATGTAAAGAATCAGATCCAGTCTGGACATGCTCCTGATTATTTATGGGAATGGCACCTCCAGTGCATGCATGGAGCTCTTTCACCTACAAGTGGTTCCCCATTAATGTCAGGGAAGAGACTCGATTCACATACAAAAAGGAACGTACATTTGGATTGGGTCTCTCCATCAAATGGATGATATCAAAAGTTCCCAGGAAATCTGAGTATGATCAGAGGCGGGGTGTGTGTGTGTGTGTCTAGATCTAGATCTAGATCTAGATCTAGATCTAGATATAGAGAGAGATTCTTCATATATATCAGATCAATAATCAATTATCAGGGTATCTATTTCTTGAAAAATGCAGATATAAAAATATGTGTGAGCAGAAGTGGGTATTTATCTAGTCTTGGGTTGATAGATTTTCCCTTCAAACTCTGTGCAGATTTTTCATCTTTTCTCTTTCTTTCTTTCTTTCTTTCTTTCTTTCTTTCTTTCTTTCTTTCTTTCTTTCTCTCTCTCTCTCTCTCTCCTTCCTTCCTTCCCTTCCTTCCTTCCTTCTTTGGTGTAACATTCTTCTAAAGGCATTTTTCTGTAGAGAAAAATCCTGAAGTTGGAATGAACTCAGAAGAAAACATCCTCAAAATAATGGGCATTTGCCAATTCCCTCTGTATGTATAACATGCCTTTGGTTTGAGATCTATTAATTATTAGTACTATGAGATTAAGCATATATTTATGTTACATGGTTTTGGATTATGTTAGATTCTGCAGATGAGACAAGATCAAGCGTCATAGGAAAGACACTGTAATGGAGCACTGTTCACTACTGAATTGTTTGTTTTATTATTAACATTGTTAGATTTTGTTTTGGAATATTTTAGACTGGCCTGAGAGATGGCAGGGAATTTCAGAATTCAAACATGGTAAGTAATGGCATGAAAATGTAAAGGAATTGCTATAAATAGGTAGCTTTCAAAACTGAGCAAGCTAGCATAAGAGATTTAAAATAAATGTCCTGTGTTTGGACAGGCAAGGAAACATTCCCTTCAGAAAGGAAAGGCACTCTGCACATTCTTAGGAACATGTTGCCCTTAGTACTTTTTGGAGACTTCTTTCCCTTGGAAAGGAATTCTGCATGTGCTCAGTGGCACTCTGCCATACCTATAGGATTTTTTTTGGAAACAAAAGGCTGACATCCTAATAGTGCACTTTCACAAGGATGTTGTACTAGTGCAAGACCACTACACTAGCTAATTATGCAACAGGTGTGCAACTTGTGGCATGCCTTCTGTTTTCAAAGTGAATTTGTGCACTAAAATTTAAACTGTATTGTTTTCTATACAGAGGTCACATACATCACTTGTCACAATTGATGATCATTCTTGTTTGACAACTTTGTTCTTTTGTATTGTGAAAATACCAAAATAAGGATTTTTAAATGGTACAAGAGCACAAGAGCACAGTTGTGAAAATCCCCATTTTTAGTGCAGTTATGAAGTTTTCATGCACTAGCACAGCTTTGTTCAATACCTAAGCACACATTAGTCAGGAGTCAGCCAAAATGTGAGAACTCTACACAGATCAGAGCCAGAATTAGAAACAAGTTTACTTCATTTGCTGTGGGAAAGATTGGCTTCCATGGGAACTAGAATGGAACAGTGTCTTCCAAAAGACAGTAATTT
This sequence comes from Hemicordylus capensis, assembly GCF_027244095.1. Classification (NCBI taxonomy): domain Eukaryota; kingdom Metazoa; phylum Chordata; class Lepidosauria; order Squamata; family Cordylidae; genus Hemicordylus; species Hemicordylus capensis. Next base: position 63,094,338 of record NC_069660.1, read on the forward strand.
TTAGTGTCATATCTTGGGTTGGGGGGCTGGGGTTGTTCTACTAATAAATTATTGTTCATTATTTGGCAGTATCTGACCGGTCAACTGATCAAGTTTTGTTTTTGAAAGTGTTGAAGTGCCAACTTTATCCTCAGCATAAATTTCCTCACAGGGTTGTTGTGAAGACAACTCCAGTTGCTCAGCTAGTCACAGGAATGTTGACTCCAAACTTCTTGGAAGGAAGATGGGATACACATTCAGTAAATAATAAATAAGCCTTGTAATGCTTTAGGTTGGCACTTGTCTTCATGCACGGGCTAACAGTTCCTTGTGGGAAGCAGTTTTCCAGATTACACTCAAGTTCTTGGTGACACACTGGTATATAAAGATTTCATAGAAGGTTTTTGTGGACTCGTTCTGTGTTTTTTGGTGTGGGTTTTTTGTTTGTTTGTTTTTGCAAGGGTGCTTTAGGCCCATCCTATTATAAATCCAGATCATGGATGCTAATGCTTCACTGTCTGAAAATGACTGCAGATCAAGAGCCTTACTTCTATTACATACATGCACCAATATTCTTATTCTGCCTGAAAAGAAAAACATTGATCACCAACACTCACTCCTTCAGGAGACTTTTCAAGTGGAGAAGAGATGAGCATTAGATTTTAGTCTCAAATAAATGTGCCTAGTTGTTCCAAATGGCTTAAATATGCCGACTGCATACTCAGAAGGAGCACTGTGGTTCCTAGACAAGAAAGTGTTCTAAAGGCAGCTGGATTAGAAATGTTTTACAGGCTGCAGCTGTCTTTCTAATTGCTTACAGAGCAAAATAAACACCAAAACAAACAGACACAACAATCCAAAAATGGTCTTTTCCAAGAAAATGCATGCAAGATCAACAAGCAATGGAAGCCAGAGAGTCTAATTCCCTTCCATTCATAGCAGCCCATTATCATACTGACCAATTTGACAGTGACGCTTGTAATGAGTAATAACTTTTGAATCCAAAAGGACGACTGTCAGCATGAGGGAGGGCTGATGGGAAATGGAGCAACTGAAGCACCAACAAGCATTACTTTCAAAAACTTTGACTGAGCCTTGATACTTTCCCATCTAATTGCTTTAGCTACGAGTATTCTAAATGTGTGTTCATCCATTCATCTTCATGGAAGAAGAAGAAATTGCAAAGAGCTTTGCCCTCTCAATTTTTGCTACTCTTCCTCACCCCTCTTTTTAGGTTCAATGAAAGGCTGGGCTTCAGAGATCCTAATTCCATGGCCTGCAGAAGGCTTTGTGTTAATTTCTGAAGCTTTCACTCAGAACATCAAACAATCTGGTTACATTTTTGTTCCCCTTTGCCTTTATATATAATTAAAGTAGGTTTAATTATATTGTTCAAACAGGAGAACTTATATTTTTCATATGTGTATATTAGGTTTAGATCTTTCTTAGGCTGAGAAAGGGTTTGCTTAAGTTGAAGATTTTCTTCCACAATGTGTAAGCAAAATGATGACTTGCACCCAGATCAATGAAGACACGGGATATGGAGTTAAACCTGGGCCACAATTTTATTGTTCAAATGATGTCACGAGGAGGATTGGTGCTCCAACCTCCCCACCCCTTGCAGTGCAGAAACTTACTATTCACAGATCCCAGTAAATTCCCTATGGAGAGTGGGTGATACACCTTGGCTCCAGCCAGCATCATCCCTGTGGTGACTGCTGCCATCTTAGCCGACTTCTGTCAAAGCAGCCTAAACATGAAGCATATTCAAGAAAAAATCCTGGTGAATTCTGGCCATGGTCAGAACCCTCTCTGTCTCCTATAACTGTATGCATGTTTACATGGAAGTGAGTCCCAGGCATCTACAAAAACATTTGTCAGCTGCCAGTAGCTAGTGCTGCCAGTCAGCCCTCTGATGAGCAGGACTCCCAACCCCACACTTTTGAGCTGCTAAGAAACAGCAGGAATCCCTTCTGAGCATTGGGAGGTGACCTGTCTTCCCTCTAAGGTGTGCACATATGCACATGCCCAAAGGTTTTTTTATGTCCACTCAGTTAATTTTAGATCCCACTCAGATTACATCAAGAAGGTCCCACTGAATATATCTGTGCACACACTGCCTTGATATTGCCACCCAGAACAAAACTCATTCTACACACAGATGAAGATCTCTGGAGGACTCCCACTGTTGCTTGCCACCTCCATATCCTAGTGCAAGTGACAGAAGACTCGTGTCACTTCTCCCTAAAACCTCTGCCTGTGTGCCAAAGAAGGACCTGAGAGATGGCCAGCTAGAGAGCTAAATACATTTGTGGATCCCTGGTGAGTCCCACCAAGTCCAAGTGAGTTTACATTAAGTAAGTGTGCATAGGATTACAAGCCTTAGGGCCTCCATAAAGAAAAGCAGTGAAACTGGAAGCCTCTCTCTTTTTTTTTACACACAAAGCAGCCATTGGCGTGGGGGCAGGCAATGATGATCAAGATCAAGACTGTAGCCTGTTGGGGTTTAACCGATTTTTCCCAATGCGCCGTTTTCACACCAAAAATCCCTCCAAACCAGCTATTTGCAGCAAATAGCCCCAGATGCAGATGGGCTAGGGGGTTGACATATTCCCCCTGACTGTTTTACTATCTAAAATTGCTCCCCAAAAGAGACTATTTGTCCATGAAGCAGCTACCATCACCTTCCTGCACTCATGGTCCCAACATAAAAAGTTCTCATATGGCTGCTTTTTATTGGGGGGTGGCGGGGAGACGCATTTCTGGTTTTAAGCATGTCTTTTAATGGCAGGCTTAATGTAACACGTATGGCTATTAAAATAGCATTTTGCCTTCAGTAGTGCTCAAAATTGGCAACTAAGGCAGCTGCCTTACGTTGCCTCATATTAAGGCACCTCTAGTATTTTCTGCATCCTTTTATTGAGAAAATATGTCTGGAGATACTACAGAAGGCTAGAGGAGGTATATCCTTCTGTTTCGCCTGGATTTCTTCTTTTATTTTCTCAGATGTCTACAGTTCAGTCTCAAAGAAGGTCAGATTGACCTGGGGTAACTTTCTGGGGTGAATTTTCATCCTCAACACCAAATAGTTGCAGTGGACTCCAGGGTTGGCAAAACCTCCGAATCTGAAATTCCAAATCTGAAACTCATCTTGAAACATTTCACTGCATACACTTGTGAATTGCTCAGGCATCCTTCCCCTTTTTTCAGTGCATTCAATAAATGAACAAATAAAACACTGAACTATTTATTTTCTTTCCCACTTTCAAATTGAACAAAACACTTGAAAATATTACAGACTTAGTCCTCAAGTCTTTGCCATCCAAACTGAAGTATGTTTGGCCTACATCTGAGATTAAGATCAATTTTAATTGTATATACATTTGATTTTCTTTTTCAACCCTAGTAAATTATGTAAAACTCTTGAGTGTTTCAAATCCCATGAAAGATTTGCTTGTGATCTTGGCATATTGTGCTTTGTCTGATAATGCATTATCTTGGGCTATTCTTCTGTCCTGTTATCAGAATTTACAATATACAATTTCTTTCCTTTTTTATTGCAACTCAGATATGGGGTTACTGCTGTAAGGATTTTCAGTTGTTGTGCATGTGTAGAAATACTTAATATAATAAATAGTAAACATTTATATGGCATTTCCCCCAAGTGCTCAAAATACATCATATATTTCATTTTCAATGGCTTACCTCTAACCTAAGAATTACGTTAGAAGTGGGGAACACTAACACAGTTCTTAGTTTGGAGGTAGGTAGGCCACTGAAAACAAAATATATGACATGTTTTGAGTACTTGGAAAAGGTCAGATGAATATTTACTATTTATTATTAAATGTATGTGCACACAAAAACTTGCTGTTCTGTACATGCATGGAATGGAGGTGATTTTGGGTGGTCTCCCCTACTCTCTGCAGCCACCAGTGCCAACAGAAATATGTCCCTGTGGGTTGCTGGACCCTCAGGGCATATTTTCAGGGGCATATTTTCAGGAGGGCCTATTCCCCCTTCTGCAGATAGAAGAGAGGATCACCAAAAAATCACCTCTCCCCACCATGAAGATATTCAGATCTTTGTTTGCAGGCTAGAAACTCTTTGTGGGCCAGAAACAATGGGAAAGGGTGCTACACTGCTGCCCGGGAACACCCTAAAGTCATTCTCCAGCAACGCCATCACAACACCATTGGGCCTGGCTTTGAAGTTGCACACAGCCCCAGCAAGTCCTGAGCATTGGCAATAGACTCCACTGAATGTCACCCAGTAATTTCCAGTCGATAGCCTGTGCTTTTAACAGCTCCACTACATTAAGAATTATGTACATATACCAGCGGCAATCCACAAATGCCTAACAAGACTTCCATTTGAAATGAACTGTATCATGTTTGTTTTTATTTGCCAACCTTCATGTAAGCTGGCACAATCAGCTAATATTGGCAAAATATGAGGCAGGCCTAATAAAATGTTTGCCCAGGTAGCTGGCACGTCCCACCTAGACTGACTTCACATTTATATAAGCATGGTACCATCATTTAATCTTCCGCGTCCCTGAATGTTTATTTCTAGCTATCATTCTTAACTGTAATGTAGCCTGTGTAATCCATTTGGCATCTCTGTATGATTCAGCTATTTGTACTGATAAATACACCCACATACATAACCTCTCCTGTTACGGCACCAGCAGTGAAAGCATCGATTTTATGCTTTTTGCTACTAGAATGCTTTCTGCAGAAAGAAGACTCCCAGCCTAGAAGGTCATGTTTGAAGCAGAGATGACGGTATACACTAGCACACCAGGAGAACTGACGTGAACTCCTACAAAGAAGGTGCCATTTACAAACACTTCTACCAATCCTGCTTTATCTACTTAACCTTTTCCTCTTTCAAAAGCAGTTATTTTAGACAAGCTAAATTGATTTCACCATGCATTTCACCATGACATTCACATGCCTTGTTTTGGTGAGTGGGGCTGAGTTCTCCCCATGTTTTCATTCCTTTGACCTCTGTGCTTTCAAGCTTGTTCACCTTGGAGGAGGAATAGCTCTTCCACACTTAGCCAATTAAATATACATACAGCACTGTTCTTGAAAAGATCAGTAAAAGGGTGTACCAGGAAGAGAAAGCATTTTAAGATGAATTATTGATCAGAATTTCAATTTAAAGAACCCAACTGTCACTGTGTCCTTTTGGGCCAAACAGAATGGTATCGTCATGTAGCATTTACAGGGTTCAAGAAGATAACCTCCCTGCCTCGTAGTCTATTTATTAGCTAGACAGCATGGTTCTTCTTTGAGAGTCAGCATCCTGAGTCAGTGTTTCTATAGTAAACCTTTGCTGAAAAAAGGGATAGACATTTCACCCTGTTGATATCATAGTGCTGGGCAAAGTACAAGAAGTGAGTGGATGGATGAACTGTCAGATGATGATATTACCTGATAATCCTCCCTAAATGCCTTGTAAATCAATCAGTACTTTTTACCTGGACACATCAATATTTCCATGGGAGGCCTGCATACGTTGTTTATTTCTGGGATCTTTACCACATACCCCCATCAAAGATCTTGAAGTGGCTAACAAGTTTTGCCCCCACATATTATGGCCTGCCCAATCTTTGACTACCCCCTGTCAAAAGGTTTATCAAGCTCTTGGTAGACTGCCACAAATGGCTAGCAGATTTTAAGAACATAAGAACAACCCTGCTTGTTCAGGCCCAAGGCCTATCTAGTCCAGCACCCTGTTCCACACAGTGGCCCACCAAATGCCTCTGAAAAGCCCACAGGCAAGAGATGAGGGCATGCCCCTCTCACCTGCTGTTGCTCCCCCTACAACTGGTATTCTGAGGCATCTTGCCTCTGAGGCTGGAGGTGGCCTATAGTCATCAAACTTGTAGCCATTGATAGGCCTGTCCTCCATGAATTTATCTAAGCCCCTTTTAAAGCCACCCAAACTAGTGGCCATCACCACATCCCATGGCAGAGAATTCCATAAATTAATTATGCACTGTGTGGAAAAAATGCCTCCTTTTGTTGGCTAAATTTTACCTTGGTGGCTCATAAATTATGCTAGTAGTCCAATCTATGAAAAATATTGTGGCTGTACATATGTGTACAGTAAGTGTGAGTTCAGGGGAGTCAAATTATGCTCACTGCTTCCTTCCCAATACATGTATAGGGAATGGGAGAGATCTTCAATCCAGAACTCCCATCAATCAGAGTCTGATTGAGTCAATCAGAGTCTAACACCTTTCCTTTTGTGTTCTCAGTGCTCTGCTCTGACTGCAGTTCTGGAAGATTGAGTTCTGGAGCTAGGCTGGAAAACTGGCCAGCCTATACGTCTAATCAGCTGGACAAAAGAGCCAATCTAGGCACATGGGGCCCTATAAAGTCTGAGTCTCCACTCTGGATCCTAGTCCAAGCAACTCAGAGCTAGTGTGATGATTCTTACTCCTGCTCCCTTTTCTGACTGATGTATCAGACTATGAATCCTATTTAACTTTGACTCTGCATCTGCTTCTGGCCCCTCCTTCTGCTGTCTTGGATCTCAATTCCTACCTGATGTTGACTATGCTTCTCTGTCCCTTTTGGTCTCTGTTTGCCTCAGGGATGTAATAAGGTTGGAGTGGGCCCAGAGACAAGATTTTAAAATGCCCCCCCCCCCACACTCACTGAAGCCCAGGTTATGAAGTAAAGAAATCTTAAATGAGGCTGAATAAATGTGCCACAATAGAACATCATCCTAATTTTTTTTTTTTAAGGTTTTGTAAATTGTGGACGATGCAAGTCATTTAAGGGTACTAGAGAAAGACATGCTGTTCTGGTAGTTCCAGGTCTTAAAACTCACATCAATTTTTGAGGATGAATACAACTGAAGGAAGCCCGGGCAGGTGCACGGCTGGGGGAGTCAGTCATGTGACTTGCCTCTGGGTTCCCCCCAAGGCAGTGGGCCCCCAGACAACTGTCTCCCCCTGCCCTATTATAGTTACACCCCTGGTTTGCCTATTGTGGATCATGCTGCTATCTCCAGCCCTCTAGACTGACAGGCAGGAGCTGACCCTCAGCTTCTGTTCAGCTTATGAAAATAAATTCTGAAAGAACTTAGGTGCCTACAAACTGTACACATATAGGCTCTGTGTATGTGAAAGGGCATCTTACTTTTTGTCGCATCCCTGATGTCACACAGTTTGTACATGTGTATGCTCTTTCAGAAGTTATGACTGGATGTTGGTAAGGAAAGATGCACCATCCCACTCCACCTATACATGCTACATGCATGTAACATGTGCACACAATTCTGCTGAAGGTCTTGCCACTGTAGATTCTAATCTCTTTTTTAAGTGCATGAATTGTATTCTCAAGAGTTGCAACAGAACCAATCACATCATTAACTGCACTAAAAATAACTAAATACCATTCCATTTAAAAGTCAAAGGTCAAAATGCCTGTAAGAAAATTTCTTCCTATCTGGTATTTAAGATACATAACCAAGCAGGATTCTCTGGGGAGGACATTTCACAACTGCATCAGAACATCATCACAAAGAAATATTGCTCCATAGACCTCCGGTAGAGGCAGGAATTGAAGCAAGATCTCTACAGATAACAGCAATCAGAAGTATTCAGATGGGAGTAGGGTTACCAACTTCTGAACTGGTCTTTGTAACTGTTCCTTTATCAGCAGTCCAATATGTAGCAATTAGCAAATGCTGATTTCTGCCTTTCAAACCCCTGTCGGACTGGATGAGGGCAGACAGGGATTAGGGATGTGCATAGAACCAGTTTGTGCACTTCCAGGAGGGTGGGGTTAGCTTTAAGGGACAGGGAAAGCAGTGCCTCCCTGTCAGCCCCTGCCCCGCTGCTTGTCCTCCAAAGGCACCCTCCAAAAAAGCGGGCACACTGGGCTGCAGTGAGTGTTCCTGTTTGCAACCCCAATCAGCATCACCACACTCACGGCCAATGCACACACCCACGGCACGCACGTGCATGCGCAGCCATGACCGTGGCAACGCTGATTGGAGCTGCAAGCAGGAATGCTGCAGCCCAGCGTGCCAGCTTTTTTGGAGGGTGCCGGTGGGGGGAAAGTGGTGGGGCGGGGGCTGAGAGGGAGGCAGTGCCTTCCCTGTCCCTTAAAGCTAACCCAACCCCCCCCCCCCCGCCCTTCGAACTGGTTTGGATGCCAGTGGACTGAACCAGATCGGTGCTCCAGAAAGGGAGCACCAAACTGGTTCCATGCACATCCCTGTCAGGAATGGCCCATCCAGAGCTTGAGTCAAGATACCAAATGCTGTCTTGCCCCATGCCCCTGGTGGGGGCCAGCTGCCTTTCAAACCAACCATTGCAAGTGCTGAAGTGGCACAGGGGGTGGGGAAGATGGAAGGTTGCTAGCAGCCTCCTCTTCTCTCCTCATATTTCTTACAAGATTTGCAAGGAGTGTAAGGAGAGGTTCTCCTTAGGGGTGTGCAAACTGACCCGATCTCAAGCTAGTTCAAGCTCGAACCTGATTTGGGGGTGCCAGATGCTATTAAATTTTGTTTTTAAAAAGTTTGACTTACTGCCACCAAGGGCTTCTTAGAAGCTTTGCAAGGGGTGTAAGGAGAGGTTCTCCTTGTAAATCTCGCAAGGGTCAGAAGATAGGGATGTGCACAAACCTGTTCGTAGGCCCTTTTACGGGCCTCCAAACCGGTTGGAACACGGGGCCCAGTTCAAAGTTCGAACGCAGCAGGGATGCCTCTTTAAGTGCGGGGGAGGGTGCACTTACCCCTCCTGCTGCTTCCCCACAGCTAGCGCTCATTACTGTTAAAAGTTTTTGGGGCGGCATACCTCCCTCCCACCCCATCGCCCTCCTTGGCCGGAAGTGGCCTGAAGTACCAGGTGTGTGTGCACCTGTCATGCATGTGTGCACACCCGTCTGCCATGCACGCAGGTTCACGCACACCCGGTACTTCAGGCCACTTCTGGCCAAGGAGGGCAACAGGGTGGCAGGAAGGTGTGCTGCCACACTGAAGACTTTTAACGGTAATGAGCGCGGGCAGGGGGAAAGCAGCAGGAGCGGTAAGTGCACCCTCCCCCAACCTTAAAGAGGCACCCCCACCGCCTTCGAACCGCCCAGCAGCAGTTCCGTGCACATCCCTATCAGAAGATTGGTCCCGAAGAGCTGCTCCAGTTCTGCTGGTCATCTGTGACTGCTAGCCAGTATGAATGGCTGAGCATACCACAAGAACATATTTCATGGACTACTTTAGAGGGAGCCTCTGAAACCTAGCCCTGTGTGTACAAACTAGCAGTCTCCATGTTGTGTTGACTATTATAAATTTCATCTGATAGGTTGCTAACTCTTTGTGGTAGACCACTCATATGAACATATGATGCTGCCTTATACAGTCAGACCACTGGTCCATTATTTAGCTCATCTTTGTTCATGCTGACTGGCAGCATTTCTCCGTGATTTCAGAAAGTGATATTTCCCAGCACTACCTGGAAAATGCAAGAGTCTGAACTTGGGACATTCTGAATGTAAAGAATGTGCTCTACCATTGAACTACATCCTTAACCTTCAAGCTCATCCTCAGGGTGGAGAAAGTCAGAACCTACCAGTTCCTTCAGTGGAACATCTCCAGTACATGGCAATTTGAAGATGGAAATGTACCAGAGAAAGGTAGCTTACCATTAGCTGTAATCCTTCACTATTTTTTTTTCTTAGATGAGGCACATATTACTCTGCAATATTGGATTTCCAGGTCTCCTATTTCTATATATTCCCCTTGGCTTTGTGAACCATGAAATAAAATTAATAATTAACAACATAGTCATTGGATAGATTAATTTCTGCAGTAAGGGCCAGGTTGGACACTTTCCTGATCAAGCTGAACAGGAATGGATTTCAATTGAGGTCCCTGAACTGAAAAAGATAATACATTAATCTAACTCATTACATGAGTGAGAAATGAATTTTCTGTCTCACCTCTTTATGATGAAGTATCTTGTTATCTGCCAGAAATTTGAGTTACAAAAATAGCAATGCATGATACACAAATGGATGTCCGCTTGAGATTAACAAGGAAGGCAAATAGCTTCTATAATTATTGCTTGTTAAGATGACCATGATCATCAGCCTCTTTGCCCATAAATGTGGTTGGATTGAATATGGATTCTAGTTATATATATATATATATATATATATATATGCATGCCTTACACAGTAGGTTTATTAAAAAATTTGCCTGTGACACCTTGGTAAGAGGCAGATTCAGCCAAGATCATGAATATACAGCAATTCTCATTGCCATTAAATTTATACTGCAACATTCTCAATAATATTATTTATACTTATTTTTAAAGTTCTGGCCTTCTGTATTATGCATCGATGCATACATGTATTGATGTAATACATTTCACATGTAGGAACATAAGAAGCTGCCAATATGAAGTCAGACCACTGGTCCATCTAGCTCAGTATTATCTGCAATGACTGGAAGCAACTCTGCAGAGTTTCAAGCATGGGTCTTTCCCAGCCCTATCTGGAGGTACCAGGGATTAAATCTTGGACCTTCTGCATGCAAAGCAGGTGCTCTACCAATGAGCTATGGCCCCACCTTCAACTGCCATTCCCAGAAGTTTACCAACACACTACAAAAATACACAATTTTTACACAAAAACAAAAACACAAGATAAGCCAAAGTTATAAGAATTAAAACAGCAGTAAAATCAACCCTAATCCTAACCTTAAACAGCCTGGTAAAATAAAAAGACTATGAGGCTATTCTCACATTTGGGGAGAACTGGGCTAAGGGAGCCTAGCCCAGTTCTCCCTGATCGTGAGAACCACCGGGCCCGCGGGTGAGCCCGTGGTTCCACGGTGGCTAGCCCACCTAAGAACGTCTCCCCTTAAACCAGGTTAATGGAGCAAGCACTCCGTTAACTTGATTTTCTTGGTCGTGAGATGCTGCAGTGTGTCTCCGCACCATGGTGACTCATGAGGAGGCCCCTGACCATGAGGCTAAAACAAGCCTCCCAGCCTCGGGGGTCTCCCTATAATGCCCTGTGCACTCACATGGGGCATTCTGGAACTTCCAGAGACCAGGCAGCCCCCGATCCCTGCAGCCCCTACCAGCTCCATGATGGAGCCGGTAATTGGGTGGACAGCCGATCCAGCTGCCCAGGGCTAAGATCCTGTTTGTATACACTGAGAGCAGGCTAAGCCCACTCTCCTCACAGGAGTCCTCATAGCACTTCACACTAAGTGTGTGAAGCGCCTCTTTGTCTGCTGCTAGAAAAATAACAGTGTGGGTGCCAGGCAAGTCTACTTGGGAACAGAACTCCATAGATAGGGTGACACCAATGAGAAGGTCCTCTTTCTGGCCACCACACACCTTGATTCAGATGGTGAGGGAAGCTGGAGGAGAGCCTCTGAAAACTGTCTTAATGCAGGGGCAGGTTGATGCAAGAGTAGGGGTTCCTTCAGAAAGGAAGATCCCAACCCATTCAAGGCTTTAAAGATCAGCACCAGCACTTTGGATTGTGCTTTGAAGCAGACCAGGAGCCAGTGACTTTCTTTTAACACTGGTAAGATATGTTCCCAATGCCAAGTTTCAGTTAATAATCTAATGGATGTATTTTGAACTTCAGAGAATCTTCAAAGGCAGCCCCAGATACAATATATTGCTGAATGCTTGACATTACTGGAGCATAGAAAATGTGGCCAGATTCTCTAAGAGAGGCTACAACTATAGCACCAGACTCAGCAGATGAAAGGCATTCCATGCCATAGAGGCTACTTGGTCCTCTATTTACAAAGCTAGATCTAGAAGCACCACCAAGCTACAAACTGATACTTTAGAAAGAGCAAAACCCCATTCGGACTGGCCCATTCACCATCATCCTGAATGAATGAACCACCCACTTGCAGAACCATCGCATTTGGAGGGGGCAGAATAAAAATATAATTAATAAATAAACCTCTCTCTTGTTGAAACAAACTCAGCATTTTGGTCCTCATCTAATTTACTATCTACTAACCCAAGACACTGATTTAGCACTTCCATCTCCCCAGCAGATTCAGATGAAAAAAGGCAATTGTTCTGGGTGTCATCAACAGATTGGTAACACCACAACCCAAATCCTTAAGTGACCCTTCTCAGAGGCTGAATGTAGATGTTAAAAAGCATGTGGGACCAGACTGATCCCATAGCATAAATGCCACAGGCTGAACAATTGTCTGCCATCACCATCTTCCAGAATCAGTCCTCCAAGTAGGAGTAGAAACATCAAGACACTATGGGGCCGTACACACAACCAGTGCAGGGAGGCTGCAGGGGTTGGGAAGGAAGGTTTGAACCAACCTCCCCCCTCCCCCCAGACAATCACTGATCTCCTCTTCAGCATGCTAGCATGCACCCACATAATCGGTACTGCTCCAAGCAATGTGGATCACTGGAGGCTGGGAAAACAAGTATACTAAATCAAGCAGAGAAGACTTGGAGCACAAGAATATTAAATACATATTTTCTGCTCTTGTTGGTAGTTTATTTTATCTCATTTTCTTTGCAGTTTAAAAAATTGAATGATGTCATTGAATAAAACCTATAAAATCTTAGATTTTAAGATAGCCACACAGTTAGTTTGAGATTAACAGAATTTCCTCACTGGCTATCAAATGGACTAGGGTTACGAAATCTAGAATATCGAGGCAAAAGATGCAGTTTGCATCATCTGGCAATATGCATGCATTTCTGTACATTTATTTACACAGTAGTAGTAATTATAATTTCAGGAATCTCCTAGGGTACAGCTAATTTTATCTTCTCTTCACAAGACAGTGAAACATAGCAAAAGGTTCACCATCTGTCTGTATCCAGGCCTAGCAAGGCAGTAGCTGATAGCAAGGGCTCAAAGAAATAGCTGTTGAACCAACAAAAGACTGGCTTTAAATGGCAAGGTTATGCAAGAGTCAAGAGTCCCACTCCTTCCTGAAGCTTGGACTGGCTCTGATCCAAAGCAGGTTCCTAGGCTCGCTTCCCTCTCTTCCCAAGTAAGCGGAGGAGAGGGAGGCCCCAAGCAATGAGGCAAGCACTTCACCTGCAGTGTTGGAGTTCAGCCCTGGCTTGGTCTCTGTCCCTGGGTCCCGGGGAAATGAAGAAGGCTCTAAGACAGGAAACTCAGTGGGGGCCACCATGTCCTCTGAGCTCCAGGGCTCCTCCAAAGGGGAAACTGTAGAAAGAGCAACAAGCTCAGGCTGTTCAGGGTCTTTTGGGTCTTGGAAGCTTTCAGCAGAGCCAGGAGTCTCAGCAAGATGTGCTTATCTTCCTCCTCCTATGAGAGGTTCTTCTCCAGTTCAGATTTGGATGAATCCTGGTACAGTCATTAAAACATCTGGAGGGCCGAGGTTGTGCAGCCCTGTCTTATACTATCTTGCTTCTTTACTGCATCACAATATCAACTAACATAACATTACATGCCTCTGAAAGATGCTTCTGTACCTTTGTTTCCAGACATGACGTCTTCTGTTTCTGAAGTGCTGGAACAAAAGAAGCAGCACTAGGGGCTATTGCATTACACTTTGGTTTAAGAAACTGCAAAAACCAAGCAACCCTTCCAGACAATCTGACATATTCTCTGAATAATCCAATACAGCTAACCAATGTGGTCTAATGGGCAGAATACAATAGGAGATGGAAATTCAGTGTATCAGAAATTCAGTGTATCAATGCCTAGTGCAAGAGGGGCAAATCACCATCTTCAGCCTCTGATTCCATTTTGTAATAACAACCATGTGCATGTGGTTAGCCTGAGGATCAATAAGATAAGTATTATTCTTGAGGTCCATATTAATTATAATTTATTATACTTGACCTTCATATTTTATGCAGATTCTTCAAAATAATCTAATGGAAACAGTGGATTGGCAAATGTATGAGGGCACCCAGAAACATGTCTGATTGTTGAACACTGATTTACAGACTCTGGACAGTATTCTCCCTACTCAACATGCCTGTTAATCATAACAAAAATATGCTTGTGCTAGATTATTGTGCTTGCCACATTCAGTTTTGGTATAATAGGAGAATACCTCAATATTGATAATACTTCAAAATGCACTACTGAGAGACCTTAAAGGCCAAGTTGAAGACAGATCATCCTATAGAGAATCTACCTATGTGGTTGCTAAGAGTCAACACCGATTTGATGGCACTTAATCAATCAATCAATCACCTCAATATTGACTTCAATATTCAAACAGAATTCAAACAGGGGCATACCCCAAAGAAATATAAAAAAGCAGGAATGGTTTCAGAGAAGAGAAATACTATTTTGTGCTAAGCAAAAGTCACAACATGATTAAGATTGTGTTGCCCAGGACAAGTTCTTTATTTATATCCGATGTACTGACATGAACATGGATCCTGATTTACTTTAACATTCATGGTGGAATTTGATTGTTATGGACAAGCTTCCCCTTGCTTGACTCAGAGTAGGCTGAGGTAAACTGATTTAATTTAGTCAATATTTGACTGACATATTAATGAAATCAATTTATTTTGAAGCAGAACTGGATAGATAGAAAGGAAAAGCAATAGATGGGGATGAGACAATAACTCAGATACAGAGCAATGGCTTTGCATGAAGAAGGTCTTCATTTCAATGCTTGACATCTCCTTATAGGGCTGGAAACCTGCTGGAAACCTTGAAAAGTTGCTACCTGTCACTGTAGAGAACACTGAGCTAGATGGACCAATGGTATAAGGCAATATCTGGAGGAGTTTGAAGCTGGACTCAGTTTAACATGAGATTGGGATGGAGGTCAGCTTGTAGAAAGCTGGATTCTGAATTACACACACATACGTATGCATATTTGAACTTCAGCCCCAATGTGGCCAAAGTCACACTCAGTAGAACATATGCTCAATATGTTCATGATTCAGTAGAACCATGGTTAGTAATTAGTTTTACTTAAAAGCTGTTTTAAGGAAGAAGTGAAACATAGGAAGCTGCCATATACTGAGTCAGACCATAGGTCCATCTAGCTCATTATTGTCTACACAGACTGGTAGCGACTTCTCCAAGGTTGCAGGCAGGAATCTCTTTCAGCCTTATCTTGGAAATGCCAGGGAGGGAACTTGGAACCTTCTGCATGCAAGAATGCAGATACTCTTCCGAGAATGACTATATCCCCTAAGGGAGATATCTTACAGTGCTCACACATGTAATCTCGCATTCATATGCAATCAGAACAGACCCTGCTTAGCAAAAGGGACACGTCATGCTTCATACCACAAGACCAGCTCTCCTCCCATCGTGGAGTTTGTGGACATTATACTGAGTCAGGCCATTTGTCCATCTTGCTCAGTGTTGTCAACACTGACTGGCAAATCCCCAAGGTTTCAGACAGGAATCTTTCCCAGCCCTATCGGGAGATGCTAGGGATTGAACCTGGGATCTTGGGCATGCAAAACAGATGCTCTGCCACTGACTGTGGCCCCATCCAAAATCCTATGGTTGCAGTTATTATCATTGCCTAAGGACTTGCTCCTGAGTTGGTGAGTGGGGTACAGATTTGGTCGATTGTCAGTAGCAGCCAGTGCAGGCAGCACCAGTGTGGGCTGTGAGAGGCACCTTGAAGCATAAATTAGAAGGTGCTTACCTCCGCTCCAGCAGCACCTGCAAGCTTCTCCAAGCTGCAGCACACCAGCCACCACTCCCTGGAGTGGAAGATCGGCTCTGCCACTCACCTGGCTTCTGTGGAGCCGCTTCCGCTAGTGGACAGGTGAGTGGTAGAGCAGATCCCCTACCACCAGGAGTGCTGGGTGGCATGCTGCCGCTTGGAGCAGCTTGCAGGTGATGCTGGAGAGGAGGTAGGCCCCTTCTAATTTATGCTTAAAGGTGCCTCTCACTGTCCCGCCCCCCAGTGGCGCCTGCACCAGCCGCTACTGTCCACTGTCTAAGTTACAGATCATCACTCTCACCTTTATTTAATTCTTTATTTTCTTCTCTTTACCACAACAGAAAAGAATCCTGCCTGCCACCTAGGATACAGTCAAAGTGTGTATATGAGGTGAGAAGCTGTCCCATGGGTTTAGAGTAGTACTCACTCAGAAGCCAACAAGGAAATGGCTACTGTTATGTACAACAGTGCCACCTGCAGGCGTGAACCCCATTTTGCAAGTTCCTCAAGACCTGCTGAAATTGTAGGACTAGGGAAAACAACTCAGCATGAATGAGTGTGCTCCAATTTTAGCACATCATCACGACACGTTTTTTTGAAGAAAGGATTCTGGCCTAAGTTTCTTCCCAAACATGTCAGTGATGCTTTTATCAGTCAAGCTGCGCATATGTCTGCTTTTTTAAAAAATAAAATAAAATAAAAGTTGTGACTGGAATTCCAACAGAGGGTTCACGGACAACTTTATTGCCATGAAAGTCAACTGCAGAAATGAGCTTCAATCTGTGCAGAATGAAGAGTGCAGATGGCCTGCTGGGATGGCAGCCCCAGAGCTCCCCGGATGCCTTCTCCTTTCAATCAAGCTGGTTCCTAAATCTGTGACTTTCACCAGACTTCATGCCTGGGAGCACAGTCTGGGTGTGGTGGATGGCCAAATGGACAAGCCAGGAATAGCATGCCTGTTTACAGAAGCCATTCCCGTGGGGCAGAGCAACTAGCATCTGTCCCAGCACTGACAGTTATCCTCTTGCCTGAGCCAAATTGCCCCTGGAGCATGTTGTTTTTAAACCTCTCTTTCTAATTCCTTTTCGGTTTCATTATTAAGCATATATTGTAGCACTGTTAATATACAGCATGCTTTATAAACCCGTGCCATCACCCTCCGAGGACAGTCATCATTAGGGGATGTCCGGGGCAGCAATTGTCAGATTTCTTTTATTCCCCTTTTGTCCTTCCTTATATCAGTATTAATGTGTGTGCTCTCCCTGCACATTTATTTATTTATTTAGCACATTTCTATACTGCCCCATATGCTGCCTTCTCTTAGAATTTTCTTGCAGACTCACATTTTAAAAAAAAGTTTCCTTAAGAAATGCTGACTTGCACGTGTGGAGGCACATACATGCTCCAATAAACCCAATGCAATTTTAATAGTGTTGCCACAAGGACAGATGCTAATACCCACTTTCTCTATAGGCACCCATGTAGCTCTTTAACAGTACAAGTCTACCTGGCCCCCAATAGCAATGTGTCACAATTTCAAGGATATCCACAGCACAATCCTATGCATGTCTATCTACTCCGAAGTAAGTCCCATTGGGGCTTACTCCTAAGTAAGTGTGTATAGGATTGCAGCCTTACTGTTTTAAAAAGTCATCTTTAATTTACATAGGGCCAGTTCGGATGTCACACAGAACCATGGTTAAAGATGGTTCTGCATAATTTCTCTCAGAAAATCACAATCGCAATCTGGGAGCCAGCATCAGGGATGGGGCTGATTGTGTGAGCTTCCTCTGACCCTGGAAGGGCAGCCCACATCAGCCAATAGCATGGCATTCCACAGTATGAGCTTCCTCCCTTAACTCCAGTTTGGAGTTAATTCTTCATCTAGATGTCATGTTGCAGGGAACAAAACCTCGATTGGGTAAATGAAACTCACTGCAAACCGAGGGTCCATTCTGAGATTCGGTGGTGAGATCAGAACCACGGTTGAGTTCAGGAACTGTGGTTCCAATCATTTGGACAACATGGCGGGCGAACTTGAGGCGAGTTCTCCTCAGGTTCCCTGTGATGTCTGAAGGCAACCCAAGACAGGCCAGTCCAGACATAACAGCCAATCTTGGGTTTGTTTCCAACTTCAATTGGAAGTAAAATTCTTTGGAGGCTTATGTGGGCAGGGGAGTCATACAGAACCAAGATTTAACCATGCAGGGCATAACTATAATAGGGCAAGGGGAAACAGTTGTCTGGGGGCCCACTGCCTGGGGGGGGGGCAGAGGCAAGTCACATGACTGACTCTCCCAGTACCCGCCCGGCTTCCTTCAGTTGTATTCATCCTCCGCAATCGATGTGAGTGTTAAGTCCTGGAGCTACCAGAACAGCATGTCTTTCTCTAGTACCATTAACTGACTTTGCATCGTCCTCATTTAAGATTTTTTTACTTCATGAGCTGAGCTTCAGTGAGTGGGGGCCCATTTTAAAATCTTGTCTCTGGGCCCACTCCAACCTTGCTATGCCCCTGTAACCATGGTTACATTAGATGCTTGAACTGGTCCATAGTGTGTCACCAGTCCTAGAGTGAACATCTTTTGTTCGTACTTCTTTTTTAAAACACAGAATGAACAGACATTTTCACTAGTATCAATACTAATCTAAATAAGGTGCCCTTCTTTTTCATCTCTAAGGATATAAAACCACTAATACCAGATTGGAACTAGTGCCACCATAGCAGCAGTGGGGCAGTGCTTTTTTTGCTTTATTTTTATTTTTTCATTATTATAAATCATAATCTGTATGCAGCGTTAAGCACTATTTCAAATAAATCTTTGTGTTCCAGACTGTTAAATATCCTTCTGGAGATTTCCCTGCCCTGGATGCACACGTCAGAAGAATCTTGTCAATCTGAACCCATGCAGATCTTGCAAAACACATTTCCCCGGTGCCACTGTTTGCATCAAGCAGGAATCAGGCTAGCCTTCAGTTGCAAAAACTAGTTCTGGTTTCTAGAATTGGATACACTCAGATATGTGAAGTCTGTAGTTCATGATCTGCCCATGATCAAAATCAGACTTGGCCAGCCTCTGAATTACTACTTGTGCTTGATGTACAATTGTCATTATGAATGTTGAGAAACAGCCTTTTAAACAAGCGATCATGAGATTAAAGCCAATCACATAAAGCCCAAATGGTACACATCAGTGGTTACCCAGAAAGAATTACACTAGAATGAGATCTTTCATGTGATTAGTCCCAACCAGTGTTCCCTCTTACAGCAGAGGCGTATCTAAGGAAAATAGTGCCTAGGGCAAGCACTGAAATTGTGCCCCTGTCCAAACATCTGACACCCATCTGATTCTCTGTACATAGTGCCAAACTGAATATGTGTACAGTGACTTATATTATATTAATTTTTTAGAATTTTTTTTTAAAAATTAATTTAAAAGAAATTACCTGTAGCCCCTTTGGGGGGCTTCCTAAAGGCTGGGGGGGGTCTGCAAAGGTTTCCCCTCCCCTCTCTGGCCTCTAGGGCCTCGCAGGGACCATTTCAGCATGTGCGGTGGCCATTTTTTTTAAAAAAAATATTTTTTTAAATGGCCACTGAAAACAAAATGGCGACTGCACATGCTCAAATGGCCTCTGCGAGGCC
Organism: Hemicordylus capensis; assembly: GCF_027244095.1. Taxonomy (NCBI): domain Eukaryota; kingdom Metazoa; phylum Chordata; class Lepidosauria; order Squamata; family Cordylidae; genus Hemicordylus; species Hemicordylus capensis. The sequence goes on from NC_069660.1 coordinate 63,113,623, forward strand.
TGGCATGGCCTAGGGCCTCACAGAGGCCATTTGAGCATGTGCAGTGGCCATTTTGTTTTCAGCAGCCATTTTAATTTTTTAAAATTTTTTTAGAAAAATGGCACCCCCCTTCAAGTGGCGCCCAGGGCACGTGCCCTGCCTGCCCTACCCCCTAGATATGCCCCTGTCTTACAGAGATTCCCAGATGTTGTTGACTACAACTCCCATAATCCCCAAGCCAAAGCCATTGCAGCTGGGGATTCTGGGAGTTATAGTCAACATCTGGGAATCCCTGTTAGAGGGAACACTGGTCCCAACCATGTGATACATTACAAATGTTACTGTTACTGCATGGAGTGTTACCACATAGAAGCATTTTTCAGCTCATATGGGAGCTTTAACATTTGACCTGCCCTTGATTAGCACAAGGGCCACTGATATGCAGTACAAGATGGGAGGCAACCTATATGCAAACAGAACTGCATATTCCACAGGAACATATTCCTGGCAAGGAAAAGGGCGGGAAGGAAAGAGGAATGAAAATCACCTCCCATCCTACTCCCCACACACTGTGTCCACAATTAGATTTTAGACTAATTGTGAAGATGGAGCTCCTACTCCACCTTCACAAGGTTGTGTATCATGTCTGCTGCTGAAAAGGTTGCCACTCTTAAAAGATTTTGGCCAAAATATTGCCATTGTCCCGCAAACACAGTATCTGCAAATACCCATATCTTTTTACATGAAGGAATAATTTAAAAATCTGATTTTTCACTGAGTCTACTAGGTTGCACTGCATTTAATGTATATATCTAAACAGATTTCTACTGCAACAGCACCTTATCAATATTAGTCCTAATGATTCTGTGTTCTAATATTTGCTCAAGAGCTGGGAACTTACCCTAGGTGAATGCTGATATTCAAGAAGGGCTAATGGGATTTCTGGGGCCACACATTTGGATGTTCAGAATATGAAGTAGTATTTCCATGAGGAAGATATCTGGTTTGAAACAAGCAGTGGATTGGCCTCTGGTAAGTGTTGGAAAGACATTACACGTTATAAAAGTAGACAATTTATTCATTACATGAGTAAGATGCTGGGCAGGCATCATTACATTAGAAATTATTATATTTTAAATGACTGTATTGTCCTGCTATAACACTTCTATGATCTTCTAATTTTGCAATTCTTTCATTTTGTCACATTTGTCACATTTTGATATCTTACTGTATGTCTGACATTACTTTATGATGATGATGAATATAATTTGATGTTCTTCTATTAAAGACATTTTGGTCAGTTTGTGTGTTTACATGTTCTGCTCCGGTGGTATATCACTGCAGAAAAATTGTTTGTTCATCGGTCAACACTTCTTTGGTTACAAGACTAAACTGGTCCTACACTGAAGTCATACACTGGAAGAACACCCAGATTCTGTTTAAAAATTTTAAAACCATACACCCTTCACTGGGGAGATAAGCTGAGTCAGTCTTTCCTTGTGAAGTCATAGACAGTATCCAGTAGCTACAAATGGCACATGAGCCTCCACCATGTACACAGCAGTTACAATCACAATGGAAGTACTAAGGTGAGAGGAATCACATTTCCCCCAGTTCCAAAATACCGTTTCCTAGGAAAATGCAATATGCCTCATTAGCAAAGTTACTTTGAGAAAAGACAGCAGAAGCGTTACAACATTGCTTGGGAAAATATCATGCAGAAAAGCCCATAGTGAAAAGATTTCCCCAGGGGAAGTCTGGGACTTGCTGCTCTTTGATGCTCATTAATGAGCTGCCAGTTTTTGTACAAAGGCCAAGACTTGCATGTATACAGATGACACCAGACAGCTAGAAGAGGTGGCAGGGTCCTGTCCACTCTCAATGCCACAGCACAATCAAATTCCGACAAGATCTGCACAGTGCTTGAAAGAAACAGCCACTCAAATCCCTGTGTGTCAGAAATCAAAACACACACTGAGCTCCTAGAGTTTACCAGGGCTGCTGTCACCAGTGTAACAATGCTGAGATATTATCTGACAAAGGAATACAGCTTTACTTTTTAACCACTCTCAGAGACTTCTCTGCAACAGCTCAAGTAATTCTGCAGTATAACTATTAAACTTTTTCTAAGAGGTCTGTTAAATTGGTCTCCACCCCACACCTCCTGTATGCCTTTAGCTCATTTATCAATGTTTTCTTGTAAAGGCTGATGCTACCATGCACACCTTATCTGAACAAAAAGCTAAACAACTGTTCAGAAACACACAAAGGATACATTCAAAAGTAACCCAAAACTGCAGTTATTTATTTATTATCCCGCTCTTCCTCCAAGGAGCTCAGAGCAGTGTACCACATACTTAAGTTTCTCCTCACAACAACCCTGTGAAGTAGGTTAGGCTGAGAGAGAAGTGACTGGCCCAGAGTCACCCAGCTAGTCTCATGGCTGAATGGGGATTTGAAATCGGGTCTCCCTGGTCCAAGTCCGGCACTCTAGCCACTACACCACGCTGGCTCTCAGTTAAACAAGGCAGAGGTTGGAACTTGTTTACATCCAAATGTGTGCAACTACGGTTTCACAGCAAAAGCAACCTGAGGTTTGCCTCGCCAAATTCCAACTTGAACCTTCAGCTTGTAGTGAGTTTCATCGCCATAACCTGAGGTTTTTCAGTGGCACCATTATGTCTGAATGTGGATGGCACCATAACCACGGTTTTGTTCACTTTCTGGAACCATAATCATAGAGACCCAGATCCACCCAGGATCTCACTCACTCCATCCTTGTGGCACTTCTCACTGGCCGCCTCTCCTAGCACTTGCCCTGCCCACCCACCCCCATTTCTGATCCAATGAAGCAGTTGCCCAGCAACAGAGATGCCGCAACATCCCATCCCAAGCTAGTCAGCCTGTCAAGCGGCAAACTCATACAGAGGCATGCCTTCTTCTCACTCTGCCCCTTGCTCCCCTCTCTTGACAATCAGGAAAGAAAGGGGACAGGATGACAAGATGGGCACTATGTGCCTTGCTCTCTGAAAATGAAAGAAAAAATATGTATGCTCACAAGCACACGCACTCAAGGTGGCAACATAAATAGGGCAACCCCATTAGAGCACTGGGATGGCAACATATGGAAGGGCAATGATAAGAACATAAGAACAGCCCTGCTGGATCAGGCCTACCAGATGCCACTGGAAGCCTACAGGCAGGAATTGAGGGCATGCCTTCTCTCCTGCTGTTACTCCCCTGCAACTGGTATGGGCCCCTATCCTTCTTATAAACCCCTGGAAGCTGTGCAAAATAAATTTCTTAGGGCAATACTAAGAGCACCAAGATGTGCTCCTTCTGTGGCATTGAGATTTGATCTGGATGTTCTGAGAATAGAGGCTAGAGCCTGGATGTTGATCCTAGCATTTTGGCTTAGGATAAACTTCTTTCCTCAAGGATGGATTTCGGTTATTTTGGCTGATAGTTTTCAATCTTCTTGGGCCCGGGCAATCCATGCTAAAATTCTCTCATTGGGATTGTCCATGGATTATCTGGTTTTGTTGAGCCATAATCAAGCTCTACAGGCTCTGAAGCAGAGAATCCTGGATATTGAAAATCAACACGAGCTTTCTATGATCCCAGAATGTTTGAGGAAGCTGGGTTTATGCACTGCTGTCAGGGGTCCCACTAGTTATCTGTATACCCTAGAGACCCTACCCTGTATACCCTAGTGCTAGCGGGGAGAATAAAGAGTATACCTAGGGAAGATAGAATCTGCCCTTGTGGTTATAGGGAGATTGAAACCATCCAACATGTATTGCTTCATTGTCTGTTTTACAGAGAGTCAAGACACTCCCTGATATCTCCTTGTCTGGCACCCTTTCCAGGATGCTCAGGAGATTTTTGTGTCTCTTATCTTTTGGCAGATCAATCTCCATCCATTACATATAAGGTGGCAACGTTTTGCTCTAATGCTATGTGCTTATGTCAGCTTTTTATTTCATGCATATCTTCTTCCTGAATTTTTAGTTTATATTTATATTTATTGTTAGCAATTGCTAGTTAAGTCTTTGATTGGTACTGTATGTGACTAATGTTTTATTATTTTCTAGCAACTGTTAACCTTTTGTAGGATTTCTTTATTGTACCTTTTAAAAATTGTTTTCTAAGCTGACCATGGGTCATAAATAAAATATCTAAAAAAAATCTCTCTGCAACTGGTATTCAGAGGACTGAATACCTAGGGTTGAGTTAAAAAAGGCAGCCCCAACCAGGAATTCTTGAAAGGCTAATGTCTATTTTTTTGTACAATGATGTTGTGGAAGTGGGGGCAGCCCCTTTCCATTGGATGAACATGTTCAGTCCCTAGGCTTACTCATGAGAAGGGCCAGGCACAGGCAGCAAGATCAGCATTAGCTCCTGTGCTGATTGACACATTGACATAGGTGATGACGACAGTTGGGATGCTGTTACTGAGCTCACTCATAAGAGTGGAAGGCCACAGGGATACCCTTTCACAACTCATGAGAAGAACCATCTATGGGGACAGGGGAGTCAGGCAGAATTGCTAACAATGCTCTATACAAGCAAGTCATGGCAACACCTCTCCCTGTCTTGGTGACTGCTGCGAAGAAGCATCAAAGCGTGCCCACTGCCAGCCTGTCCATCCATCTTTTTTTTTAACCCTGAATGGTGACCCCACTCTCTTGGGATCTCTGGAAATTGGGGCTCCCCTTACCCGTGATTACCCATTGAGGCAGACACTGCATACACTGCAACCCAGGAGATCTGAATGAGAGTAAAAATCTGTCCCCAGTCCTGGTGTTTCCCCTGTCTGCCCACCCATCTATGCTGAGACACACTGAGCATCAAAATCTCCTTTGGGTGAGTGAAAGGCTTCCTTGGAGGGGGTTTCACTATGCAAAAGTCCTATCATTAGCTAAAGTGAATGGAGGGCCCACACAGTTTTTTTGTGGGTTCAACACATGAGCACACTGTCCGAAGGAAGACGAAAAGTTTTTGAGCCTAAGATCCTCCCCAGTAGTCTGGCCCTCTTGTGAGAGTGCTAGTCTCTTGGTGGCAAGCCACCATGGGGTTTGGCGGCAAGCCACCATGGCAAGCCACCACAGGAGTGTGGATTGATCTGCATGGACTGCTTTGCCAGGGTGAGCCATTGCAAGAACATCCTTGGTCACAGCAGGCCACACACCAGGATCGCTTGCCCTCCCTCATATACATATCTCTTTCGTGGAATTCATCATGTTCCCTTCCCTTTCCTGAGTAACAGGAAAATAGTGCCCCCCAAGATGCCCCCCAAATTGTGCTTGTGCAAGACAATTTTGTTTCAGGGCTCTTACAAAGTCAGAAGGACTTGCATGGCATGGCATTTAAAGGGATTTAAACGCCCTTTCTCTGCTGAGGGTGGGCGGACCATTCCAAAAAGTAATGATCGCACTCAGCACAAAGATTGTGACCAATGGGTGCTGCCCTAGAGACGTGCTGACACCTTGCTCACAGTCTGGCACAGCAAGCACTACAGAGCTTGCTGGGATGTGGCATCAATAGACCAGGAAGAGGGAGGGGCTACCCTGCCCTGAAAATTGAGGTTGCCAGACCATGGTTGGACTAACATCTGTGATGAGATTCATGGTTTGAAAAATTAATCGCGGGTTGGGCAACCTCCCATTTCATGTTACATGTTAATGTGGATAGAGTGTAGGAGCACCTGGCCTGCCAAAGATACCAACTTGGGACATGGTAAATCAGAGAGATGTGCATGAAACAGATTTAGCATTCTGTTCTGAGCTTAGAACAGAACACTAAATCTCCAGAACATTCCACTGGAACAACCAATCAAGTCAGTCGTTCAGATGGAAATTCTCCGTTCTTACTCTGAATGATCCGAGAGCCATTTTGGATTCCAAAATGGTGCTTTTCTGGCCTCTTTACATGCACAGCAGCCATTTGTGTGATGGTGCTAACCACTCAAATAGCTGCCCCGCATGTGCAGAAGAGCACCATTTTGGATCCAACATGGCGATCAGAACACTCCGAATGTTCCAAGCTTGGAACAGGCCCTTCATTTGAAGGGCATTTCTGTTCTGAGATTGTAACACTTGAAATGGTCCATTTCGAGGCAGAACATACCAAGCATGGAAGATTCTGCACACCCCTAGTAAATCAGGCTTGGGTTTTTCAGCTGTCACATCCTTATAGAATATTCTAGGAACAAATGATACTATTGAAGCTACACAGATATGGAGCAGAACAGTGCCTCAATGCAAGACCACTGGAAGCCCCTCCAAGTTTCCTGAAAGAAAAGCAAGATGCAAGCATACTAGCATAATAAATAAGCCAGGAGTCCACATATAATTAGCAACTATGTTTAGCTGATAAACATTACAACTGGTCATATGACCACGTTCTCCACAGGCCTGCACAAGGGAAATTAATTGCTTTAGCACTGGAACAAATCAATGGCTTCTTAAGAAACTTCATGGCTGTCACTGTACTGCAAGCGTAACCTCTCAGAACATCACTGCAGTAAAAGGGAACACTAATCCTTCTGCTGGCAGCTCATGTGCCATGTAATCATGGAGCTGTACATAGTTGTGCTTTTTGTCCCAGAGATCTTCTTGCATAAAAGCCTTACATCCTTATTTGGCGGCTGCACAGCAAGGGGGCAGAGAATGGGAGTCCAATTAACATACTGGCATCTCCCACCTAATCTAACTAGTCCCCTTGGCCCACGGCAATTTTTTACAAAGGATTGTTTATGTCCATAATCCATTCCTAAGTTAACTATTCCTCAACCCTGTTTATATAATATTTCTATACATCAGCTGACAAAGGCCTCATTAAGACATTATAAAATCACACCGCTGTAGCCATGTACAGCAGCATGAAGGGGAAGGAAGTCCAACTCCCACCCCATCACTCATTGCCTCACCCTGCTGCTTGTGCATAAAGTGGGGCTTGTCTGAAGCTCTAGGAAAAGCCCTAAGTGTGATGGTAGACACTTCCATGATTGTGAAACTGGATCAATCCAGTTGCCTTTGAAAACACACAAAAGCTCTAGTCACACATTGGGACTCTTCACATGAATATTCTAATATCAGTTTGATGGGAAGTGGAGATTCCTGTGGCACATGTGCTCCCATAGAGTATGTGGTGTAAACCCAGAAATATTCCCTGATCTCTGGTTGGCAACACACCAACCTGACATGAAGTCAAGATCCATAAGTCAGCTTGTCAATCTCAGCTTCATATCAGGTTGAACTGAAGCTCAGGGAGAATTTAAGCGTGTACATGAAAAGTTCCATGGAAGCGCATGTGTCACAGGAATCTCCATTTCCCGTTAAACTGGTATTAAATCAATCGTATGAATTGACAAGGGCCACCCCCACCCCCGCCACCATGTGAAGAGCTCCATTATGTTGTACATGCATATAGGGATGAGTAAACTGGCTTGAAGACGAGCCAGTTTGCACTCGTGCCAGCCTGTTTTGAGAGCTCAATGTCGAGCCAGGCTGGGCCTGGTTCCCTAGGCCTGTTCAGGCCCTATTCGGGCCAGTTTGGGGGTACCAGAGACTTTTTTTTTCATTTAAAAATTGTTACTCACTGCCACCAGGCCCTTAGAGAGTGCTGCTGTGGCTACAGGGGGGGTCTCCAGAAGTTCCCCGCACTGGCCTCCCCCCAGTCTTAAAAGCACTGGTTTGGCCTGTTTCACTGTTTCAGCCCTTTCTGTGCTGGTGGCAGCCATTTTGGAGGCTGCTGCACATGCACACTGGCCATTTGCATGGCCGGGTAGCAACTCAGTCATGCAAATGGCCAGTGCACATGCCCAGTGGCCTCCAAAATGGCCACTACACACTGAGAAAGAACTGAAATAGCCCTGGGATGGGCTGAACCAGCCCGTCTGAGACCAAGGGATGCCAGCAGGTGGAGGGTAAACTACTGGAGTCCCTCCCGCAGCCATAGCGGCACCCCCAAAGGGCCCAATGGAGTTGAGTAACAATTTTTTTAACAAAGAAAAAAGTCTCTGGCACTCCTAAACTGGCCCAAACCAGTTCTAATCAAACTGAACCAGTCCCTCATTTGGGGTGCCAGAACTGAACGTGCCTGGTTTGGTTTGAATCCGGTTTGGATTCAAACCGACCCGGGCAGACCAGTTTTGTTGTGTGCACATCCCTATATGCCTACAAATGTCTGTATATGTGGTATTCTGTATTTTTTCCCCCAGTATTGTTTGTAGGCATTCTATATCTATATTTATATCTATATCTATTAAAAATCTTAGCGTTATGGAGCTATGTGTAATGTTTTTATAATGCAATATAAGTATGTGCAGAAGGTAAAGGCTTAACAAAGAATGTATATGACAGAGAGGCTGCATCAGTGGGACATAAGAACAGCCCACCTAGATTAGTCCCAAGGCTTATCAAGTCCAGCATCCTGTTTCACACAGTGGCCCACCAAATGCCTCTGGTAAGTCCACAGGCAAGAGACATGGGCATGCCTTCTCTCTTGCTGTTGCTCCCCTGAAACTGGTATTCAGTGGCATTGTGCCTCTGAGGCTGGAGGTGGTCCATAGATTCCAGACTAGTAGCCATTGATAGACCTGTCCATGAATGTGTCTAAGCCCCTTTTAAAGTCATCCAGGCTGGTGGCAGTCACCACATCTTGTGGCATTGCAGAAGCCATGCTGTTTCTCCTTCAGCAAGGCCTGTTCTTCTGTGTTTAACAATTTTGTCCTTAAGTATACTTTCCATCAATTTACCCAGCACCGAAGTTAAGCTAACCAGCCTGTAATTTCCCGGATTCCCCCTGGATCCCTTTTTATTATTTCCTTTTTGAAAATCAGAGTTACATTAACTACTTTCCAGTCCTCTGGTACAGAGCCTGATTGTAGGCTCTGATTTTTGCTAGGAGATCAGCAATTTCACATTTGAGTTCCTTCAGTACTCTTGTGTAGATGCCATTTGGCCCTGGTCACTTGTTAATTTTTAGTTTTTCGAGCTAGTTTAGAACATCTTCCCTCAAACTGGCCCAGTTTTTCAGCCTCTATACCTGAGAAGCTCAGTTCTGGGGTGGGTACATGGTCAGTATCCACCACCATGTAGACAGATGCAAAGAACTCATTCAGCTTACTGCAGTCTCTGTATCCTCCTTAATTATCCCTCTCACACCCTCATCATCTAAGGATCCAACCACCTCCCTAGCAGGTTTTCTGCTTCTGATATATTTAAATAAGTTTTTGTTATTCCCCTTGACACTTCTAGCTATATGCTTCTCAAACTATCTTTTTACATCCTTTATTGTCTCCTTGCATTTATTTTGCCAGAGTTTATGTTTCTTTCTGTTCTCTTCATTGGGGCAGGACTTCCATTTTCTGAAGGAAGTCTTCTTCCCTTTTGTAGCTTCCCTGGCTCTATTTGTTAGCCATGCTGGTGTTCTCCTGAACTTGGTGGTACCTTTCCTCTCTCTTTTTTTTTAAATACATTCCAACTGAATGTCTATTACTGTGGTTTTGAATAAGTTCCATGCTTTCTGGAGTGATTTGACCCTCCTTACTTTCCCTTTCAGCTTCTTTTACCAGTCCCCTCGTTTTTAAGAAGTTCCCTCTTCTGAAGTCCAGTGCACATGTGTTGGATTTCCTTGGCAATGCTCTGAGTGGTGGCAGCCGATTTACCAAGCAGAATGGCAACCATCACCATTACATGTTTTTGTATTAATGACTGTCCATGTGCCAATTTTAAAAATGAACTTGGATACAGGCTTCTTCAGATGCAAGATGTAGAAAGGAGGTATAGACTTGTATGTTCATTGACCACAATGTGTGAATAATCATACGTGCGCAGATCTGTACATGCGCACATAGATTGTATATGTGTGGAACAATGTGTGAATAGGTCTAATGAGCCAAGAGGAAATAATGCGCTCATAAATATTCTAACACACAGTGGACATGCACCATGGAGTTGCAAGTGCTCTTAGTTAGCAACAATTTCAAACTGGTTTTCGGGCGGGCTATGGGGTGGAGACTGCCTTGGTCGGCCTGATGGATGATCTCCAATTGGCAATGGACAGAGGAAGTGTGACTCTGTTGGTCCTCTTGAATCTCTCGGCGGCTTTCAATACTATCGACCATAGTATCCTTCTGGAACGTCTGAGGGGGTTGGGGGTGGGAGGCACTGTTTTACAGTGGTTCCACTCCTACCTCTCGGACAGATTCCAGATGGTGTCGATTGGAGATTGTTGCTCTTCAAAATCTGAGCTTAAGTATGGTGTCCCTCAAGGCTCCATACTCTCTCCAATGCTTTTTAACATCTACATGAAACTGCTGGGAGAGATCATCAGGGGATTTGGAGCTGGGTGTTACCAGTATGCTGATGACACCCAGATCTACTTCTCCATGTCAACTTCTTCAGGAGTTGGCATGTCCTCCCTAAATGCCTGCCTAGAAGCAGTAATGGGCTGGATGAGGGAGAATAAATTGAAGCTGAATCCAGATAAGACGGAGGTACTTATTGTGAGGGGTCGGAACTCTAGAGACGATTTTGATCTGCCTGTTCTAGACGGGGTCACACTTCCCCAAAAGGAACAGGTTCACAGTCTGGGAGTGCTTCTGGATCCATACCTCTCCCTGGTATCTCAGGTTGAGGCGGTGGCCAGGGGTGCTTTCTATCAGCTCTGGCTGATATGCCAGCTGTGCCCATTTCTCGAGATCAATGACCTCAAAACTGTGGTACATTTGTTGGTAACCTCCAGACTGGACTTCTGTAATGCACTCTACGTGGGGCTGCCTTTTTACGTAGTCCGGAAACTTCAGTTGGTTCCGAATGCGGCAGCCAGGTTGGTCTCTGGGTCATCTAGAAGAGACCACATTACTCCCTTGTTGATGGAGTTACACTGGCTGCCAATAGGTTTCCGGGCAAAATACAAAGTGCTAGTCATAACTTATAAAGCTCTAAACGGCTTAGGCCCTGGGTATTTAAGAGAGCATCTTCTTCGCTATGAGCCCCACCGGCTGCTGAGGTCACTTGAGGAGGTCTGTCTCCAGTTGCCACCAACTCGTTTGGTGGCTACACAGAGACGGGCCTTCTCGGCTGCTGCCCCGAGATTGTGGAATGTGCTCCCTGCTGAGATACGATCCTCCCCATCTCTGACAATTTTCAGAAAACACCTGAAAACACATCTCTTCAACCAGGCTTTCTCAGCTTTATAAAACTTGTTTTTAAATTGTTTTGATTATTTAATTGTTGTTTTATGATTTTTTAATTGTTAATCATTGTTTTATGTTTTATAATTTTTGTTTAATTATTAATTGATTTTAATGGTGTTTTAATGTAAACCGCCCTGAGCCTTTTGGAAGGGCGGTATAAAAGTTTTAATAATAAATAAATAAATAAAAATAAAAATAGGAAGCTGCCTTATAACGAGTCAGACAATTGGTCCACTTAGCTCAATATTGTCTACACAGACTGGCAGCGGCTTCTCTCTCAGCCCTACCTTGCCAGAGAGGGAACTTAGAACCTTCAACATTCAAGCATGCAGATGCTCTGACCAGAATGGACCCATCCCCTAAGTGGAATATCTTACAGTGCTTACACATGTAGTCTCCCATTCAAGTGTGAACCAGGGCAGACCCTGCTTAGCAAAGGGGACAATTCGTGCTTGCTACCACAAGACAAGCTTTCCTCACAGTTCACAGGTATCTATCCACTGCATCTTTGGAAATGCATATTTTCCCTTGCACTTTTAAGTATTTACTTCAGTAGTCATACTTGGGCTGAAGCAGGGCACGGGTACAACCTGGATTATGCTTCCATGTACAACTGCTGCTATGGAAAATTTTCTTTTAATGTTTATGCACTACTGTAAAAGTAAATTATTTGATTCCGTAGTGGGACTTACTTTATTAAATGAATACTTTCTTATCAGTATCTGAATGTCATTTAATGAATGCTTATTTAGGAAGAGCTACACTTTGGATCCAATTAGCCTGGGGGAAATATTAAAGAGACACCACTTTGAAACACATATCTCATGTGAAGCTCATCTGCTCAATCTTGTATTTAGTGCATTGAATTGTAGTTTATGGGATGCAATATATTTTATTACCATTCTGACCAGATTCTCACATTGTTCACATGAAAAGATGAGAGAAATGAGCAATTTTCAACCTTCAGCATGATCTCTCCCTGATATTATCCCTCACAGTGAGGTCCTTCCAATAATTTCTTCCATTCCTACCTCCAGTGAGTTCTTGTGTAAAAGGGGGAAAGTGGCAAACCTTTGAAAAGTTTCATCAAACTTTATTTTTTTCACTTGGGTCTGCAAGGCTAAATTTGAATTTTATCAAAGAATACAGCTCAGCATCAAGACACCTAAATAAAAGGCACATTTTCAAAAGCTTCCAATATCCAGCAGATGTAAGACTGGATTTTCAAACCAAGTTAACATCCAGATGCTTGCATTTTCACCATCTAGCTCTTGAGGATCATCTTTTTCAAATCTTATTTCAAACTAGAGTGAAAATTAAATGTAGCATAAATTCAAAATCTGCATAATTTTATAAATTCAAATCATATTTGGGATGTGACTTAATACCTGCAAATTATAGCAAATCACACCAAATATTATCAACTGTATCTCTATTCTACTAAAAATATGACCTTAATACAATACACAACTACATTTCCTGTGTATATAAAGTTTCCATAACTAAGAGTATCTGAGTTTCAGAAATAGCTCATTAGCAAGGGCTAAAATTCTTGTCATTAGAGATGTAAGAAAGCTGGTTGATGAAAGTGATGGGCAAACATTTCTGCTTTCCTGCATAGTGGCATTGCATATTCCGGAGCAGTTGTGTGATTTTTGCAAAGTGGATCCAAATCATGTTTACACATCACACCTGTATCCACTGAGGCTACAGCCTTTAACTGATTAATTAGTTTGGAACATTTTGATTGAGTAAACAGCTGCCCAAAATAAACCATCAACAAAAATGATCATTTTTCATGTAAGAACCTATAATAAAAACTCCTAATAGCAGGCACCACCTTAGAAAAGTTTTGCCCCTGACATTTTCACTATGACAGCAATTATAGTGCTTTGCCAATATACACTGATCATGTAGAAACGGATTAAGTGTGCTTTTTAATTCAGAACCCTTGCTTTATTCATATGCACATTTATGCAGATCTAATCAATTAAATCTACAATTAATTGACTAAGATTTCTTTAAGGGTGACAGCCCTAGTATTTGCATCTACAGGGGCCTAAATTTTGAGTCATTTTCTCCATTTAAAAAGGACATTAGAGCAGTATAATACAGAACTAAATCACTGTTCAGCACTCCATGCAAAACTGGCTGAACTGTCACCTTTCATAAGCACTAATAGGAGCATAGCAGATCTAAATCATTAGCTCTGTTCATTATATGTACCTGCAATCTGTACATAATGAATCTGTGTTTGTTTACTTTTATGTGAACTGTTCAGTGAGTGTGAATTCATGTTTGATTTAAAAAGCTGCTGTAAACTGCCACAGGATTCATTTAGTAGCGGCATATAAATGTAATAAATAAATAGAAGTTGAGCACTGAGAATTTTGACTCTTACCTTGATTCAAGTTTTTAATACTAGTAAACTAGTATACTAGTATCTACCTTTTCTGCTGCACAGAAGTTGTCAAACTATTCTTCAGATACCTCCATAGCCTATCCTTGAGCTTGCATACCTAGTAAACAATATCTCCTTCAAATTTTCTGTGACACAGCTCTGCCCTGTCCTTTGGGCTTTTGTTTCTCCTTGCATCCAGGTCTGAGACTTCTGCCTTGCCATCCTCCACCCTCATTCTCTTGCTAAGCGAAGATAAGAAAACATGTGGCTACATTTTTGGGGAACTCTTGATATATGGGTCATCTCTCCTACCCCACTTCTCAACTCTCCCTCAGGTCTGGCTTCAGCTTTTTTCAAATAGGGTGGGTTCACATGATCTATTGTTGGCTTTGTAGGAAGCTAGAGATTCTCATGGTACATATGCTCCCATAGAGTTATAATGTAAACTCAGACGTCTCCCCGAATGAAAAGTTGGCAACACGCCAACTCGACACAAAGGCGATATTTGTAATCTTAGATTTGAATGCTGCTTGAAAACGTTGACTTCATGTTGAGCTGGCACATTGCCAAATGGATATCAGGGAAAATGTCCTCATTGCATGCGGTTTTTAGTATAGTCCTTTCTCCCTCCCTCCCTCAATGCATGCATGCATGCACACACACACACAAACACACATGCACACACAAACACACAAACACACACACACACGTTTTCTCCCCCTTCAGTTTCCCTCATCCCAAAATACAAATTCACAAAATAACGTTGTTCTTCATATAATTATTATTACTATGACTATGAAAATGTTCTCAAAGTGATTTACATAGCAAAGAAATGAGAAAATTGTTCCTTGTCCTAAAAAGGCTCACAGTCTAAACACATGCACGCAGGAGATGGCAGCAACTGGTTCCAAAGAGACTATGCTCACCTGAATTGGGATAGTTGCTTTCCCCCTGCTAAATATAAGAGAGTGACTCTTTTACAAGGTTCGCCCGCTATTTTACCTCTTCACCCACTTTGTAGAAATTAAAATAAATATATACATACACACACTGGCCGGATTCAGACATAAAACAAAACTGGAGGTTGGAGAATCCACGGTTTTAATTGGAAACTGTAAATTGTACTGCAGACGTCCATCAAACCACAGGCCACAAACCTCCAGTTCCAGGAGAGGGGAGCCCCTCCCTGTTGCTCAGCTGCCACAGCCGATCCTAGCAAACTCCATGACTAGACTGTGGGCAAAGCATCGGCAGAGTGGCTGTGATTGGCCACGATCTCAAAGGGGGCATGCCAAGCACAAACATACATTTTCAGCATGTACCGCTTGAAAGGGCATTAAATCCCTTTAAATACCATGCTGTGCCAGCACTTCTTCTAACAATAATGGGACCGCCACCCCACAATGAGCCCTGCACCCATCTCCTTTCCCTCCTGCTCGCCGGGATGTGGGGAAAGAGGGAATGCCCCTGTGTGACTGGGCCACTTGACAGGCTGACGAGCCTAGGATGGAATGTGGCAGTGTTCCTGTTGCTGGGCAGCTGCACTGCAGGCTCAGGCAGGAAGAGCAGGGCTGGTACTCGGAGAGGGAGCCAGCGAGAAGTGCTGCAGGCAAAGAGTGGCACGATCCCAAGCGCATCTGCCTCTATGATTGTGATTTGAAAATTGGCATGCAACTGTGGTTAGAGCAGAGTCTGAGTTTGGACATAACCCTTCGGTGGCCAAACCAGAGCTCCCAGAGGTGAACCTTTGTGCAAACCAAAGGTACAATTTGGAGTTTGGTGAGGCAAACTGCAGGTCATTTTTGCTGTGAAACCGCAGTTTCATAAATTTGGATGTACTGGAGTTCCAACCTCTGCGGAGTTTAACTCTGCTTCCATGTTACGTATGAATATGGCCACAGAGTTAGTTCTTCACATTTCAGTGGACCCTTGGCAAACTGCCATTCATTGGCCTCTTACCTTAGTTACCCCGAGGGAGTTCCTCCACCACCACCAAATGAAGGCTATGGGTTCAGAGGTGATCAGGGAATAGCAGTGGGCTGTTCTGAAGTCGTTGACTCTCATGCAGTGGCCCAACAATGCCAACCATGACACCAGCCCTGCACAAAGTGGAACAAATCGCTTTTTTCATTCTTTACCATTCATATTTGACTGATAATTCATTAATTTAAAAAAGACTGGGTGAAGGACTTAACCAACCCTTCTCTCTCCGGTTTTCATCAGCAAGCAGCTTTTGAACTCAAGTGTGGCACATTATCTGTGACTAAGAGAATCCTCCACTCCCTAATAGTGTTGTCAGCCTACAATGAAAGATATGCTGGTCTTGTGGTAGCAAGCGTGAATTGTCCACTTTGCTAAGAAGGGTCTGCTCTGATTTGCATTGGAATGGGAGACTACATGTGTGAGCACTGTAAGATATTCCCCTTAGGGGATGGGACTGCGCACCTGTATGCTTGCATTATTTAATTAATTTATATACCACTGATATATGTGGTATATATGAGGTATACACCGTCCAAATTACAATATAAAAATAAAAACAATAAATTAAAACAGTTTCACAAAATGAAACAATTAAACAATTTAAAATTAATTTTAATTAAGAGCCTGGGGAAACAGGTGAGGCTTAAGGGTCTTTTTTTTTAAGCAATCAGAGATGGAGAAGTTCTTCTTTTGACAGTGAGTGCATTCCAAAGCCCTGGGGCAGTCACAGAGAAGGCCTGGCCCAGAGTTGCCACCCGAGAAGCCGGTGGCAACCATAACTGGACATCCCCAGATGATCTTAATAGGCAGCATGTTATTTAATGACAAAGAAGGTAGTTTCCTAAATACTCTGGACCTAAGCCATTCCACATGCAAAAGGTTCCAAGTTCCCTCCCTGGCATCTCCCAGATAAGTCTGAACGAGACTTCTGCCAGCAACCTTGAAGAAGTCACTGCTAGTCTGTGTAGACAATACTGAGCTAGATGAATCAAGGGTCTGTCTCGGTATAAGGCATCTTCCTATGTCCATATGTCTCTTTGTTATAAAGCCGTATAATTGTAATGGCTAATTTACATGACACTAATTAAAACATCAGATATTGCAGCATTTGGGGGGGAAAGGAAAATCTCTCTCAGTCACCATTGCAAGCAAAGACAAAGTAATCTGAGGAACAGATTATATAAGTGGATGTTGGGGAAAGGATATTTTTCAAAGAACTCCATCTATGTAGCCAGGTCAGTTTGCTTAATCTAACAGAACAGCTCTGCAAAGGATCACGCAGTAAGGCTATATAAAACCTGAACAATAATTACTTGGAAGTAAGTCCCACTGACTGAAATCAATGAGACTTACTTCTGAGTAAACATAGCACTGGGCTGAAAGCTAACTGGCTGCCAACCTGCTGAGTCCACTCCTCTGATGCCTTTGACTATTTCTCTCCTCTTTGAGACTAATCATTTGGTTACTTACTCATTCTCTATAAGCTGTTTGCAACCACTTATTAAGACAGGGAGCTTGCCAAAACTTGAAACATGAGTAAAAGAGAGAGTAGGAGCATGGCTTCTTCTGATAGTCAATTTACAGAAATTGGAGGTAGAGGATTAACTGCCATTGCCACACCCAGCTCAGTTTTCTGAGCAATTCCTTTCTATCCTCCATCCCTCAGCTCTGCAAATCTGAGCCCATGATAGACATAGGATGAACATAGGAATCTGCCTCATACGAGTCAGATCCTTGGTCCACCTAGCTCAGTATTGTCTATACCAGGCCTGCTCAACTTAGGCCCCCCAGATGTTTTTGGACTACAACTCCCACAATCCCCAGCCACAGTGGCCAATAGCCAGGGATTATGGGAGATGTAGGCCAACATCTGCAGGAGGGCTGAAGTTGAGCAGCCCTGGTCTATACTGAGCCCCTGGTGGCGCAGTGGTAAAACTGCCGCCCTGTAACCAGAAGGTTACAAGTTTGATCCTGACCAGGGGCTCAAGGTTGACTCAGCCTTCCATCCTTCCGAGGTCGGTAAAATGAGTACCCAGAATGTTGGTGGCAATATGCTAAATCATTGTAAACCGCTTAGAGAGCTCCGGCTATAGAGCGGTATATAAATGTAAGTGCTATTGCTATACTAACTGGCAGGGGCTCTCCAAGGTTTCAGGCAGGAGTCTCTCTCAGCCCTATCTTGGAGATGCCAGGGATTGAAAGAGGGACCTTCTGCATGCTAAGCAGATGCTCTGCCACAGGACTACTACAGCTGTTTGTCACCGACCCTGGAGCATGCACTCTCCCCACAATCCCCATGTGAATCTCCACTTCTGCTCTCAGTAAGTATATGCCAAGGGTGGTTCTGTCATATAAATCCACCAATCTCAGTATAGCCTGCTCTACTTGTAGCAGGGAACTCACATCTGTAACAGATGTCAGGTTCCCTCCCGCAAGTAGGATAAGGTATGCCAAGGTTGGTGGATTCATGTGAACAAAAGAACAGCCCTGCTGGATCAGGCCTAAGACCTATCTACTCCAGCATCCTGTTTCACACAGTGGCCCAGTAGATGCCTCTGGGCAAGAGGTGAGGATGTGTCCTCTCTCTTGTTGCTCCCCTACAACTGGTATTGAGAGGCATAAAGCTTCAGAGGTAGAGGAGGTCCATAACTAGCAGATTAGTAGCCATTGATGGGCCATTGATGTGTCACAAATGATCTTGGCAAATCAGAACCTACACCAGAAGCAGGACGTGTGTGTGGTCCCAGGGCTGCAGCACCTTGCAGCAATCTCAGGTGTGAACCCTGCCTTAGTTAGAAGTCACTGGCTTTAGACTCCTTCAGTCAATCAGTCTCTGTCTTTCTCCCACCTTCTCCTTGTTTCTATCTTTCCCTCTGGCAGTAGACACAGTGGAGCAGGGAGCTCTAGATTAGCCACTAGTACACGCATCTAGTTTGCATTAAGCACTGAGGCTTTGGAGAAGAAAGTTTAGATGCAGGGCTGCTCAACTTCGGCCCTTCTGCAGATGTTGACCTACGACTCCCATAATCCCTGGCTATTGGCCACTGTGGCTGGGGATTATGGGAACCGTAGTCCAAAAACAGATGGGGGTGCTATGTTGAGCAGGCCTGGTTTAGAGAAAGGGAATCAGCATTTGCATTTAAGAGAATAAATTAATGCCTGTTCTTTGTTTGGAGAGGGGGCAAGGTGTTCTTCAGCCCTCTGTGGCTGTCAGAACTATACTGGGATAGTCTAGATATCATCTAGATATCACAGAACATCTTTCACTGAAGATTTGAAAGAGTTCTGGAGCTGAGTTGTCTCTTTATAGGAGGTCATAATGTATACTTTTTAAAGAACCCATCTTAAATAGAGTTATTTGACAATTGTGTAACAAAGGCCCTCAGAGCGGGTGACCAACATTGCACTCACTTTCTTTCTCTCTGCATGCTTGGAAAGTTTATCCTTTTAATACGGTGAAGTATAAGATAGAAAACACCATGAGCTAAAATACAAAATAATCAGCAAGGCTGATGGATAAAAAAACTTGGGAGTTTTCATTCCAGAAATTATATTGCTACCAAATGTCAGTTTTGAATATACTAAGAAACTGAGGGAGACATTGCCCCTCTTTGTACATCACGCTAAACCAGAGGTGAACTCACCTATGGTTCATCCCCCATGATGTCCAGATTAAGCGCAGTTCCTGGACCCAACCATGGTTCTGATTTTGCCCACAAACCTGGGAATGAACCCTGGGTTTGTAGTGAGTCCCATCCACCCAACTGAGGATCCATCTCCTCCTCTATGTCCAGATTGGGATTTCACCCCAAACTGGAGTTAAGGGATGAAGCTCCTCCCACAGGCTGCCAGCCCATCGGCTGGGTCCTGCCAGGGTTGGAGGAAGCCCGCACAGCCAGTCTTTCCCACTTTGTCGGCCCCCAGACTTCAGATTGCGATTGTCTGGGAATATGTGGTGGGGGGATAGAGGCAGACCATGGTCTGCACATTGGATCCACAGTTTGCTGTTGTGTCCAAAGGGGGCCAGTCATTTGAAAAGCTCACAATACTTTCTTCAAACAGTAAACAGCTACTTTCCAGAATACCAGACATTTTCCCAGGTTAGAAGTACCAAGCTCTTGCCTGTGTTTGTTAATGTAACTTGGCTACAAAAGTCTTTTTAATAACAGCCCCATTAACCTCTTTGCTTGTCATGCAAGTTGGAATGCTTTCTGTGCCACAAGTCGAATAAAGAAATCTGACACTCATTCTTTAAGCAATTAGACTTTGTAAGATCAACGGTGTGCATTTCATTAAGGAAATGGATCCATCGGCCTCAGGAGTATCATAAGAATACTTCCTTGTAGTAGAAAAATGCACATGTTGACAAATGTAGGCACTCAAAATAGTTTTACAAACAGTTGTTTAAACGTGCTAGCAAAATTGGTAGCTGCATTTTTTAAAGATACAGCATTTGGTGTAAGTTGCTATTTCCCCGAATTAACTTTCATCAAGAAGCAGCAAATTATTTTACCTTTAGAGGATGTACTCGCATTCCAGAAGGGTAGTATATTAGTCTATTGCAGTGAAAATAACAAAGACACTTGTGCCAACTTAAAGAGAGAGCAGAACAGGCTGGGGAGTTGCCTCCATCCAGTTCATGTTCTGGCTGAGGTTTCCCTCACCCCACTCAGTTGTCACCACAGCAATCAGGGACCATCTTGTTCTGAAGGGAGGAGAGAAGGGAAAAGTGAGTCTAAAGAGCTCATGCTGAAGATCTTCGGCAAAGATCTAAACATGTTTCTTGATGAAGTTTTTATTGAAGTTTTTATGTAAACTGCTTTGGGAAGCTCACCTGAAAAGCAGTATATAAATGCCAGAAATAAAGACTTACTGTAGTACAGGTTTTCCATCTATAACCCACATTTCCTCCAAGGAACACAGAGAGGTGTACATGAGTATGTTTATACCCACAACAACCCTGTGAGGTAGGTTGGGCTGAGTGATAAGCAACTGGCCCATAGTCACCCAATGTGATAGATATAAGTTTATTTGGTACTCACCCAATGAGTTTCATGGCTGAATGGGGTTTTGAATTCAGATCTCCCTGATCCTAGTTGAACCCTCTAACCACTACACCACATCGCTCATATTACTGTGATGAATACCATGGCTATATAAGCCAGGGCCTTCTTAACCTACTGTAGTTGAAAACCTCATTTCTAAATAAACATGTCCTATTGGGACTAGTAAAACCACAGCACTGATGTAAAGGAGATTTATCTCTGCTTTACATTCACAGCTTCTAGTGACCCAGGGGGAGGTAGTAATGCTGGTTGCAGAGAGGATAGGTTATCAATACAGAGTATTGAATAGGAGCTGAATGAAATACTGGCTGCATTTGCACATAACATGAAACCGGAGGTTGCTGAACCCACAGTTAATTTTTTTAACTGTGAATAGCATCACAGATCTTCATCCAACTGCAGTCCAGCAACACCTGGTTTCAGGAGAGAGGAACCTCTCTCTCTCCCTCTCCCTGGTCCACTGAGTTTACATCCCAGCAACCTCCATAACACTCACATTGCCAGACTGCATCAGAGCAGCCATTGGGCATGATCTTCAAGGAGGTGTGTCGCGCACAATTGTGCCTTTTCAGAATGGGCCACCCATCCTCAGCAGGGAAAGGGCACTGAAATCCCTTTATATGCCATGCAAGCCCTTCATCTATCAGTGATTGTACCACGGCCCTCATAAGAGCCCCACAACAAAACCATCTCACACAAGCACAATTTCTGGAAGTGGGTAGATGCGGATGGGCACCATTTTTCTGTTACTCAAGGAAAGGAACATGATGACTTCCTATGAGGGGATATGTATATGAGGGAGGGCAAAGGATCCTGGGGTCTGGCCCACTGTGACCAAGGATGCACTTGTAATGGCTCACCCCAGCAAAGCAGTCCATTGAGACCAACCCACACTCCTGCCCCCATTGGTGTACCTGGGCAGGTCAGATGTGGAAGGAAGCACACTGTGGGGGTAGGCAAGGCAAAGTGAAACAAGCAGGAGGTCAGGAGTCAGAGAACAGTCCAGCAGATGCAGGCAAGCTAGAGTCAAAACAGGCAAAAGTGTCAGAAGCCAAAAATCAGTCCAGTAGGGATGTGCAAACAGGTTCGCCCCCGAACCTGTTCGAAGTCGAACTGAACACCCCACCCCGACACACACACACACACACACACACACACACACACACACACAATGGTTTGGGGGTTCACTGATTTTTTATTTTTTTAAAAAAATTAATTACATTTAGCCACTTCAGGGGGCTTCCTCTAGCCTGCCGTGGGGGGGGGGGGGTTCCGTGGAGGTTCCCCTCCCCCCGCCGGCCTTGTTTATCACCACTGTGGCTCATATAACCCTGGTTTTTGGCCATTCAGGCCTTGGTAAGCTGGCACAGCAGCCATGTTGCCTGCCACCACAGATGCACAAATGGCCTCTGCGAGGCCTGGCATGGCCCAGGGTCTCACAGAGGCCATTTGCACATGGATGGTGGCTATTTTTTTAAAATAGGTCTCGCAGAAGCCATTTGCACATGCCAGGCCTTGCAGAGGCCAATTGCCAATGCGCGGCAGCGGGGGAAATGGCCACTGTGCCAGCTTACCAAGGCCCAAACGGGCCAAAAAAACAGGGTTATACAGGCCGAGGCAGTGATAAATCAGGCTGGTGGGGGGAGGGGGAACCTTCGTGGACACCCCCCACCCCGTGGCCTAGAGGAAGCCCCCCAAAGGGGCTAAAGGTAATATTTTTTTAAGAAAAAAAATCCACACACACACCCCAGAACCGGGGGTGGTTTCTAAGGGGTGCCTGACTGAACTGGTCCGGTCAGGTCTGAGTCCGGTCCAGACTCGAACCAGGCCAGCCAGTTCTGTGCATATCCCTACAGTCGAGCAGGAACAGGAGCAACAAAGTTGCTTCAACAAATGGTGGAAGCAAAAAGAGAACCAGCACTGCAGCCCCACCCAAGCCTGGGTTGTCTTAAAGGGGCTGTACCCTATATCTTGAACACTGGCTGTGACGCAGCTGAGTGGCTGCTGGTGGGGATTGGGGTGCTTCAGGTTCATCCTTCGACAGAGGACCCAGGCAAGAGTGTGTTGAGGCTCCTGGGGAGAATTAGGAATTTTAAAAATGCCAACAGGTGCCTTATAGCAAGTAAAATTATTGGTCCATCTAGCTCAGTATTGCCTACACTAACTAGCAGCAGCTCTCCAAGGTTTCAGACTGAAGTCTTGCCCATCCCTAAACTGAGCCCTACCTGGGATTGCTGACAGGGACTGAACCTGGGAGGAGAGTTGTAGTCTGCAGGTGCTGGTCTGCAGGTGCTGGCATTTCCATTGGTAGGGGTGAGGGCCCCTCAAAGCTTGCCTTGTTCTATGACTCCTCTGGGTCAGAGTCAGGCTCAGGGGTCCAAACCACTTCACCTCGAGAGCCCATGGTGTCCAGCTCAGGCTCCTGACCCATTTGTCCTGGGACTCTTCTGTGTCAGACTCGGGGTGCATGACACCCATGTCGGCTTGCCACCCAGGGATTAGCCCTCTTATGAGAGGGCCAGTCTACTGGGGAGGGCCTTAGGCTCAAAAACCTTCAGTCTTCAATAGGACTGTGCACTCATGAGCTGAGCCATCATAAAAAGGGGCCCCCGCTTGTGTGGGTCCCTGTTCTCTCGGGTTAATGATAGCACTTTTGCACAGCGATCCCCTCCTCTCTAGGGCAGCCTTTGACTGTATATGTCCTGATGGGCAACCAGATTGGCAGAGGGCCCGCTTGGATTGATTCCTTGGAGCAGTCACCAAGACTGGGAGATAGAGATGTGCGTGAACCGGTCCAGAGGCCATGACAGAGGCCTCCAAACTCATTCAAATGTGGCCCAGTCTGGCGGTCCAGCAGTCCAGCATCGATGGGGTGGTTCTTTAAGGGCAGGGGGGTTGCACTTACCCCTCCCACCGCTTTTCCCCAGCCGACGCTCCAGTTTTTGGAAATGATTTTTGGGCGGCAGTGTTCCTCCCTGCCGCCCCTGCCCCCATTGTTTGCCAGAAATACTGGAAGTAGCAATGGCGCGTGCACCTGCCATACATGTCACACATTGCGTGCACATGCAACATGCGACGTGCGCGGCGGGCGCGCACAGCAGGGGGCACACATGCCATTGCTACTTCCGGTATTTCCGGCAAACAATGAGGACTGGGGCGGCAGGGAGGAACGCTGCCACCCCAAAATCATTTCCAAAAAAATGGAGCGCTGGCAGGGGAAAAGCGGTAGGATGGGTAAGTGCAAACCCCCTGCCCTTAAAGGGAGACTCCTGCTGATGCCAGACCGCACCTCCATGGTTCTGTGCGCATCCCTACTGGGAGAGGTGTTGCTGGGGTAAACATCCCCACAGCTTGCTTGTGTGGAGCAATCAGACTGGGCAACATCAGCTGTCCAGCCCGCATGCATGTGTCCATGGCCTAACACTCTCGTGAGAGAATGGTCTGTGGGAGAAAGGCTTTCATCACACATTATTAGTGATTCTGCTCGATCCCCCTGTCCCCCTGGATAGTTCTTCTCATGAGAGAGTGGTGTGCTCAGGAGCAGCATACATCCTCGTCACATATGAGGAATCTCTCCTTTTACTGGAGGCTATGCTGCACTTCCTGGACAGTTCTTCTCACGTCTAAGCCTAGGGACCATACACATTAACCTAAGGGGAAGGGGCTGGGCTTCCCTTCCCCAACATTATCTTACAAAATGTAGACCTAAACCATTCAAGAATTCCTGGGTGGGGCTGCCTTTTACACCTGACCCCAGTTATCTCCACCAAGCCATATGTTACATTCCCAGCATTCTAATGGGGTTGCCGAGTTTATGGTGCCACCGCAGCTTCATGTGCTTGTGATTGTACATCTTTATAACTTCATTTTCAGAGAGCAAAGTACATAGTGCCCATTTTGCCATCTCGTCTCCTTTATCTCCTGATTGCAAGTAGGAGGAAACAAGGGACAGAGTGGAGAAAGGACATGTCCCCATGTGACGTTCCTGTTTGACAGGCTTACAAGCTTGGGATGGGACGTGGTGGCATCCCTGTTGCTGGGCAACTGCTTTATTAGACTGGAGACAAGAGGTGGGACAAGTGCTCAGAGAAGAGGGCAGCAAGAAGCCCCACAGGGATGGAGTGGGCATAATCCCAGGTGGGTCTAGGCCAACCTCTCTATGATTACAGATCCTGAAACAGTACAAAACTGCGGTTATGGTGGTGTCCACATTTGGATGTATCACTGCCACCTCAAAATCTCAGGTTGGGGCAGAGAAACTCACTACAAACCAAAGGTTCAAATTGGAATGCGGCGTGGAAAACTGCAGATTGCTTTTGCCACAAAACCGTGGTTTCATGCATTCGGGTGTACACAAATTCTAACCTCTGCCCCATTTAACTGCAGTTTGGGGTTACATGCAAATGAGGCCTTGTATCTGGGTTTCCTGGTTATTTTTTATTTTAGTGTCTCTAAGCCTTGTCATTCTCTAAGCTCTTGTCAACTGCCTTCCACAGTTTCCGTTATAACAGAAATTACTATTCACAGAAAAGTTAGATAGGCAGGTTAAGCCATTCTTTTCAAGTGTTGCAGGATCTTTGGGTGAAAGGTCCAAGGGAGGTCCTGCATGTGACTGATGCAAGGTCTCTCCAAACTTTTCTCCCTCCCTTTAATAGAACTGGCCTCTCTCTAGCTGACTGCCTCATTTTTCTCTTTGGCTAGACACCATGTGGAAAGTTCCCTGGGTTATTTCCACTTGATTACAGCAGCATCTGTCAACAATGACAAAACTACAGCTAGAGTTAGTTGTGGAAGGGCAGTTTAAATCTGTTCATTGCCCTCTTGATGGGCTGAGACATTTGGTGTTTTAGGACATACCCTTTAGGCTAAGAAGCATATTCTGAAGCATATTTTCTCTCCCTCACCTCCCCGCTAATAACTTTGTTTTCTTCCTTAACACAGGATATATCTTGAGCCACAGACCACTCCAAGATTTACAGAATTGGGAAAGGGTGAAATGTTCACAACAACCTTTTCAGGATGAACTTCTCTTGGAAAAGAACACTGATATCTTACAGTGTTTTCATAAATACTGTAAGATGTCATACATTTCACAATATCTTGAACCTCATTTTTTCATAAAACATGGTGCTGCACTACTCAGAAGTCCACACGTGGCCACAGGGCTTCACCCAGCAGCCTGCATGTGGTGGTGGGACACACATGGCTACAGTGTAGACCACTCTACCCTCCTCGAACGAAAAGCAGAAGAATATAAAATGTATAAATACATAAATATGATTTAGTTTAGTTAGTTAGTTAGTTAGATTTATATGTCGCCCTACGCCCATAGGACTCAGGGCGGCTTACAAGCAATAACATACACAGCAACACAATTTCATAAAAATATATCTTACATAACCTCATAAACCACAACCCCATACAATGCTCATTCCACATGACATAATAACCATGGATTACAAGATCACTCTATGACCAGCTATCTCAGCGACCGAACACCCAGCGGAACATTTCAGTCTTACATGCCTTACAAAAGGCCAACAGATCATAGAGAGCTCTGATATTATCCAGGATAATAGGGATATCTATATATATAATTCTCCAAGGTTCACCCGTGGCTGATCCCATGCATGGCAACTCTCGCGATAGTTCGCAAGCAGAAGCACCGTGGTGATTGGGCAGTGGAGATTCCATATGCAGATAGGAGGAGGAACCGGTAAGAGCAGAAGCACCATGGTGATTGGGCAGTGGGAATTCCATATGCAGGTAGGAAGGAGGAGCCTGTGGCACCGTGCTGATTGGGCAGTGGGGATTCCATATGCAGACAGCCGGAAGGAGCCTGTGATGGTTAAGGACAGTTGGAATGCAACTTTTACTGGTTGGAAGATATTCTTGATTGTAGAGGAGAGGAATCTATATATATTAAAGGATACTGGACAGGGTTCTGCAAACAGAGGGGTCATGAGGAAGGAAAGAGCCCCTTCAGGAGAAGGAGGCTGCTGTTGTGTGAATTAGATGAGGTAACAAGATGAACAATATCTGTTAGCTCAGGAAGGGAGAAAGGGGGGAAGGGAGAGGAAGAAAGATAGAGGGGAAGAGCAAGTGGAGGAGAGAGGATGAGAGAAAAAGAAGGGAGAGCAAGTGGAGGAGAGAGGAGGAGAGAAAAAGAGGGGAAGAGAGAAAGAAGGAAGGGCAAGGGATGGCCCAAGCCTATCAATGACCTGAGGTGAACAAGTGGCCATGGCAGCAGCTGAAGCAAGGAAGGACCCAGTCAACCACTGCTGCTGTTTGGGGCTACCAAGGCCATTGGCAGAAAGAGCTACCATGGCGATCGCGGCAGCGAGGAAGGGCCTGGTCAACTGCTGCTGCTGCTCCTGTGGGGAGGAGCAGGAGCAGGACTTGGGTGAGGGTGGTGAGGTCTCTGGGGATAAGGAGCTGCAGCTTGGCCAATAGGCACCACAATGCTGCAGCCATGACCAAGAGGGGTGAGGGGGATGGGAGCAATGGGATGGAGGAGAAGGAGTGGGAGTGTGGCTCAGGTGAGGGTGGAGAGATCTCTGAGGTGAGGGGGCTGTGGCAGGGGGTGAGGGGAGCAATCAAGTACTAGTGCGCAGATGCTCTGCACGAGTTAAGCTAGTATATTAATATTTTAATTAGGATTATTCATCTTTTGGCTTGTGTTTTTTCTCTCTGTGAAAAATAAATATCAAACTGATGGATCTATATAGATATTTTTACTAATTTTTATTGCATCTGTCACCTGGGTTCTATCAACAAACAGTGATGCAGTAATATTTTGAAAACTGAATGCCATAAAGATGCCACTGGAAGCCTACAGGCAGGAGTTGAGGGCATTTCCTCTCTCCTGCTGTTACTCCCCTGCAACTGGTACTCAGAGGCATCTTGCCTTTGAGGCTGGAGGTGGCCTATAGCTCTCCGGCAACTAGTAGCCATTGATAGACTTCTCCTCCATGAAATTATCCAAACCCCTCTTAAAGCCATCCATGTTGTTAGCTGTCACCACATCTTGTGACAAAGAATTCCACAAGTTGATTATGCGTTGTGTGAAAAAGTACCTCCGTTTGTTAGTCCTAAACTTCGTGGCAATCAATTTCATGGGATGACCCCTGGTTCTAGTGTTATGTGAGAGGGAGTGCTTTGTCTAGGGTATTGCTGAAGTATCTATTTGAATAGAACCACATGGCCGGAAGGAAATTCTCACTTCCCTCTAATCCCTCGTTGCCTCTTAAGTTTGTCTCTTTCGACCTCTGCTTGATTCACAATTTCATTATCAATAGGCCAACTGCTTGAAAAATTCTCAGGCATGTTTCATGACCTGGCCGCTATTGCTGCTTATGATGTGTTAATTTCTATCTTGGATACTGTCAGTAGGTGGAAATGCAATGAATAGTGATATGTCACTGTGTTCCTTTAGCAGCACAGTGACATCACATGTGTGGGAGAAACTGTCTTGCTCTTAGTGTTTTGTGTGGTTTAAAAAAAACAAACAACTTTATACAAATTCTTCTTTTTCATTTTAATGTTCACAGCTTTGCCAGAGCTGTTGCCTGGAGCAGAGCTGTATCTCAGTATTTGTATTTATGTAGTAATTTTAAAAATGCATATCACATCCTTCCATCTTGAAAAGGTGCCCATGGTGGCTTACGCTGATAAAGGATTTAAAATATCAAAAATACCAGCTAGGGATGTGCAGAATCGGTTTGAATGTGAACCGGTCCACCGTGAGTTTGGTTTGAGCAGTTTGATCACTGGCCCAGCCAGTGGGTTCAACCAAACCAGTTCGGGGACCCACAGTTTGGTCCAAATTCGTTTTGAATTTGGACCGAACTATGGCAAACAGTCTGTGCATACCCCTATACTCAGCCTTCCCTCCCTGTCACTTCCCACCACATTCCCAAGGGGAAAAAGATTTTTCTTGGTAAGCAGATGAGGAGGCAGGGAGGACCCACTCCCACAGAACTCTCCTTAGTTGCAAATGACACCCGTACACATGCTATAAGTATAGGACTTAGGTTTTGCTTAGGAAAGATTGGAGATTAGGAGGAAAAGAGGGAACCACTTGAGCTCTTCAAGCATTCCTATCATATGCCTGAAAACATCCCTTGAGCTAGAACAAAAATAGAACCCATCTCTCTGATGCCTGGTTTCTATATGAAGGATTTAAAAAATTATTAT
This sequence comes from Hemicordylus capensis, assembly GCF_027244095.1. Taxonomy (NCBI): domain Eukaryota; kingdom Metazoa; phylum Chordata; class Lepidosauria; order Squamata; family Cordylidae; genus Hemicordylus; species Hemicordylus capensis. The sequence continues at coordinate 63,142,454 of NC_069660.1, forward strand.
TAGTTAATTTCCCCCCGCCACCTGCAATCTAAAGTGAGACAGTCCAGACACAAGTTTATCTTTTCTGCTGTTTGTGAAAATTCGGCCAATGTGTGTTGTGAGGAGGATTCCCTGAAAGATTGTAAGCATGCTGACTCATGAGGCTAAAGAGAGAAGAGTATAACAAGCAGCACAGCACACAATTCAACCACCTATCCTATTAATTGAAACTGAGATTGTAGGGGAGAAACAGCAGGAAAAGGTGCATGCTTTCTATTGTTGCTTGTGGGCTTCCCAGAAACAGGGCCGGCCTAAGGATTGGGGGTGCCCCAGGCAAAGCCTGGCTTTGATGCCCCCCTGCCCCTTCACTCACATGGTTGGGCACCTCCAATTGAGCAGGCAATTCCCATCACCCACCCTGGCCAGTTGATTGGCGGGCTATGACAGTGTGTGCACCCACCTGCCATCACTCATCACTCAGCTAGCTGTGGCTGGATGGATGGCAAATGTGACCCAAGCTGTCGCCACCCCTCCCTGCTTGGTGCCCTTGGCAACTGCCTAGTTTACTTAGCAGGCAGGCCAGACCTGCCCAGAAATGTCTGGCTAGCAATGTGGTAAAGAGGATGTTAGATCATATATGCCTTGGCCTGATCTATCTTATGTTCTCATGAAAGACCCAATTCTAGGGACACATTTTAGGTACACTTTCTATATATACCACCTATAGCTTATTCTATGGGGCTAGTCTCACAACCAGGAGAAATCAGGCTAAGGAAGCCTAGCCCAATTTCTCCTGGTTGTCTGATGCCATGGGAGCCACGTGGCTCCTGGCAGCAAATCACCCAAACTACCCCTCCCCTTAAACAAGGTTAGCGGAGTGAGTGCTCAGCTAACTCTGTTTAGTTGATAGTGTGCTGCCACGCTGCAGATCTCCGCCATGGCAACACACGAGGAGACCCCCGCCAGGAGGCTAAAACAAGCCTCCTGGTCTCAGGGTTCTTTCCAGAACGGCTCGCGCTTGGCATCCTGGGACTTCCAGGGGCCAAGTGGCCCCCGATCCCCGCAGCCCTCACCGGCTCTGTGACACAGCCAATAGTAGTGTGGGCAGCCAATCCAGACACCCAGGGCTTGGAGGCTGTTCATGTGCAGGGAGAGCGTGCTAAGCCTGCTCTCCACGCACAAATCCTCCTGGCACTTCACACTGGCCGTGTGAAGCACCTCTATATATATATCACCTACAACTTATTTACTCCAGGGTAACTCTTTTTTGAAAAGTGAGAGTGATCTGGGGCTGTAGGAGTCTATAGCTACCAAGCAAAACAAACAAAACATAAAAATGTGGGAGAGAAAACTAATAACATTATAGTTACAGGGTTGGCAGATACTACACAGGTAATCTCATCCAGCTTCCTATCACCTTGCCCAAATCTCACTATCCAATTAAACCTGCTTTCATGATGAAAAGAAAAACAAGAATATAAAACAAACTATTATTAGTTGAAAATGCATCAATTTTCATTGTTACAGTCCAAGACCAGCCAAGTCCAAAATGTAGCATTTAATGAATGGAGAGCAAGAAGGGCCAAGATGCCTATAGCCATGTGTTATTTAAAATGAAATTTTAAATGTTTTTTAAATTTTTAAAGTTTTTAAAGTTTTTAAAGTTTTAAATGTTATTTAAAGTGACACTATCATATCTATTTCTAAAGTGCTTTGTCCGTTTGTGAATATCCCAGAAGTCTGAATCAGGGAAGGGATAGAAAGGTAGGAGAGGCCCTTCCTTGCCCCGTCACTGTGTCACAGTCAAGTGGTGATAGGATGACAGCATTGCACTGTAGTTAAAAAGATGACAAAAAGCAAGAGGGCTGCCAACAAAACAAAACAAGAACAAAAGCAGGAATTGTCTGAGGGCAGTAGACAATTTGCTTGAAAAAAAATGAGCCTGATATGTTTTGAGACTAACCAGTTTCTGAAGGGATAGGACAGAAACATCTTTGGAAAAATACTCCTAAAGACTGTTTCTCAACTGCAAGACTGAGAGGAGAGGAGAGCTGGTCTTGTGGCAGCAAGCATGACTTGTCCCCTTAGCTAAGCAGGGTCCACCCTGGTTGCATATGAATGGGAGACTTGATGTATGAGCACTGTAAGATATGCCCCTTAGAGAATGGAGCCGCTCTAGGAAGAGCATCTAGGTTCCAAGTTCCCTGCCTAGCTTCTCCAAGATAGGGCTGAGAGAGATTCCTGCCTGCAACCTTGGAGAAGCTGCTGCCAGTTTGTGAAGACAATACTGAGCTAGATAGACCAATGGTCTGGCTCAGTATATGGCAGCTTCATATGTCCCTCTAACTGTTTATCAACTAAATAAAAAGTAAAGCAACCCAGTAAGTGAGCATAGGTTCTCTGACACATTTTCCCCTCACCTTGTGTATCACCCCAGCCACATCCTCCAGACCTTTCCTAGGAACATAGGAACTGCCTTATATAGAGTCAGACCATGGCACTGGTCCATATAGCTCAGTATTATACACTCAGACAGCAGGGTTTCAGATTAGGGTCTTTCCTCACCCTAGGCTGGGGATGCTGCCAGGAATTGAACCTGGGACTTGCTGCTTGCAAAGCAGGTGCTCTCCCACTGAGCAATGGCTCCATCTCTTAATGAGTACATTGTGTTTCTCTATGTGTATTCCTACATGTCTCCTGATTTTAGTGTACTATACCACACTCGCTTGATCTAATTGGTAACTCAGTCTTCCAAAATCTAAGGAGCATGCTCAGGCTCCTGCAGGAAAACATTGCAATGTTTTAGAGTGTAGCCAAAATTCTGCATGTTGGGGAGCTTTTGGATCTTGCAAAAGCCGCCTAAACTGGCAAACCTTGAGATACACTACCACCAGGACCACAACACCAGAGGATTGTTATGCCAGTGCACCGATTCCTAGAGATGTGATCGCCTGGGGGGGGAAGCAGAAATTGCCGGGGGGGGCAGTTCTTTTCCATGTTTTTTAATTTCCCTCCCCCCAAAAAAGAAAATATTTGGATTATGAAATATTTTATTTTCCAATTATGAATAAAATGTTTAAGCAAAGATGTTCAAATATATTCATATAAGAAAAGGTGTTCTGAGCTTTACTCACTTCTTGCTTGCTTCAGTTTCTTCTGAAACAAGTACGATGTATGAAATAATTTGGTCTGTGTTTAGAAATACACGAGATGAGGCAATAAACTAATGTGAAAAGGTAAAGAAGCTTATCTCAATCCACACAAACCTTCAGTTTTCAGATATCCATGACAATGATCAAAATGAAGGATCAGAAGAAGCAGAAACTGTTGATAGTGATAGCTCAGAAAATGAGACTGATTAGACAGTTTCATGTGACAAAAACTTGTATTCAATAAGCCTTGTATATTTTCTAGCTTTTCCCTATTTTTCTGTAAATGAGTGCTTTCCGTATTTGCTTGACACTGGAGGAGATTAAGTCCAAAACACATAATAACTTTCTGTGTTTTACTATAAGGTTATTGTGACTTAGATACAGTGCAGTACCCTGCTGATCTAGAATTATGGTGCATACAACTCAAAGACTGTTCTCACAAGCAGCCTCACTCAAGCTAGGGCAGCCCAGCCTGGGTTAGGCTGCTCATGTACAACACCAGGGTCTGCTGCACAGATCCCAGAGCTGCCCACCACCTGACCCAACTTTTTACGCTTTTACCGAGGGTAAGGGTGTGAGCGCACCATTAAGCCTTTTACCAAGGTTAAGGATGTGAGTGCGCCCTTAACCCTAGTTTCAAGGTTGTGTTCAAGGTCTTGGCCTTGCTTGCAACCCAAGTTGATCCACAGAGATGGTTGCCTAGATCACCTATCGCATGGGGGTATCTCCCAATGCACTGTGGGATACATGAAGACCAGGATGATCTGTGCTGCAAGGAACAGTGCAGATAATGTGGAAGTGTGCTCCACACTTCCTACCACCATTGAAGGATCAACTGGAGGGAAATATGTTTGACACTTCCCCGCACCCAACCACCCTCCCGCCTCCCAGTTGTATGGATAGCTGTTCATTTTGTGCATCGCTAAACCACAGCCCCACTTCTCCCAAGCTTGCAGAACTCCATGGCTCTGAAGAAGTGTGTCATTGCTGCAGCAATGAGCTCACATTAGGATTAATGGAAGGTTCACTGCTGTAGCAATGACACAATCGTGAATAGCGACGGAGCCTCTGCAAGTTTCATGAAAGAGATATTGAGGATGCACAGAATGAGCACGTGTCCTGCTCTTGGATAGGTGGGGAGCTGTGCTGTATGCAGCCAGTTTCTTCTTTTTTAGCTTTAAATTTTTGTCTGCTTCTCATAAACTGGCAAGCGCCAAGAGATGCTGGATTCCTCTGAGTTCAGCAGTTTGTAGTCCATTTGTAACAAAAGTAAATTCAATTAGTACATTTATTTGTACTAATACTTATTAACTATACTTCTAAATGTAATATACTAAACATGATCAATGTTATGAGCAAAGCATCTTATATATAATACATTTTATGTTCCAAAAGAAACCAAGTGACTTTAGGTCCGCAAAGGCTGCTAAAAAGGAGAGTGTTGCAGATATTTCCATTTTTTTTCTCAAATTGGGGGAGGAAATGGGGGGAAACAGTCTTCTCCCATTGCTTTGAAATTTCTGGAAATTTTACATCTCTACTCATTTCATAGGGATAACTCTGCCACCAGAGGCCCCAATCAAAAAATCATTGTGATATGGCATTAAAAAAAAAGAATACATTTGTCTGTGTACAAAACTGCTCTTCAGTGAGTACCTAGGGATACTTGAAGGACTCCCAGGTGTACTCAGAGCCTCCCTTCCTCCCCACTACTGAAAGTGAAGGACTCTGCACTGCCTCATGCCTCAATGACAGAGAGGGGGTCAGATTAGTGAGTCAGAGGGCTAGGGGGTCAAGTCATTGGCCATTCCTTCTCTCTACTGCTCTGACACTATCCCTTTGATATGTAGATTGCTACTCTCAGGGACTTCCTTCTTTCCTACCTCTCTCTCACTTCCTCTCTTCCTTCTTCTTCTCCCTATCACACATGCTCGGCTCTCTCTCTGCATCCAGCTAGCTAGCTAGATTAGAGATTCTATCTCTCCACCTTCCTATCTAGAATGGAGTTCTCCAATAAAGACTCCTCATATTGATTTGAAACTATGAACTGGCTCCAAGTCTTCTAAGAGGAGAGGAAGGATTGTGATAGGGAGACCCTTACTTACTGTCTCTACTGCCTATGCCCCTAGTGGTCATTGGGATAGTTGGTACAAAAGGTCAATGCACTGGAACTCCATCTCCAAAAATTGCTTATGAATAATTTAGTGTGGATGTGAGCCAGTGTCTGTCTCCATAACTGTAATGCTTAAATTTGTGTTTCTATGTATAAATATGTAGACACGCACTTCAATGTAAGCCAGTGATTGGAGAAGCCTGTCTCATCACTGTAACAGGGTACCTGAACTGAACATTTGTGACAGAAGGGGCACACTTTTTTAAAGGGGTTGGGAACCACTCCTGGGTCGTGCATCATTCTAGTGCTGGCATTTCCTGCAAACAAGAATTTCAATGCTTGGAATAGAATTCTCCCCCCTGCTCTTTATCAAATCCACAATATAGTTAATCAGAAGTGAAGAAATACATTCCTAACCTTTACATTTTATATACATGGACCTCTACCTACTGTGGCAGTCGGGGTGGGAGGGGGAAGATGAAGAGACTTTTGAAAGTGCAAGCTTGCTCTCTAGGGTGCTTCAGCTGATGAGGATTCTATTTGCAAAGAAAATCAACTTTGGAAATCATTGAGAGAATGATCTTTTTTTCTTTTTCTGGTGCTGCCTACCAGGTGATTGATCTTGTCCATATGGAGCATCAGCTCACTGCATTCTGTAATATAATTTTGCGTATATTACTTGTCTTTGTATATGATCAATATGATAAATATTATTTTAAAAACACACACTTGAAAGGAAAATGTGTTTTTTCTGACTAAAGCAGGGAGGCAAAGTGGCATGCTCTGCTCTCATGCTATGTGTCTCATGAAGCAGAAAAGCAATTCAGTCAGACTAAAGGCTACAGATGAGGCAGTATATTCTTAGCAATACATGCAAATGATTTGAATTCATTTCCCTGCTAAGAGAGGGCGGGGGAATTAAAGCTAAAGATGTTGCAGATCAAGGATTTCAACTTTAAGCTGGCACAAAATTATCATAAAAGAAAACAAGCCACTAAAGAGGAGAGAGAGAAATATTCTGCAGAAATAATCTGTGCTAATGAACAGACCCTGCACTGAGTTTGAAGTACCTTTCTAAACTGTAGCTTGGGAAAAAAAATTCCCGACCATGCACAATAGGATCAGGCCTTTGCTGCAATCAGTCTGCTGAGAACAGCTTGTAAATATTTGGATGCTCATTGGCCCATGAGGATAAATCGTCCTCCCTTAACATCAAAGAGTTCCTTTGCTAGTTCCTTTGTTAGGTAACAAATGGTTGCAGTTTTTGAAGCACATTCAGATTTCTTTTAATGAGTTGTGACATTTTTTCTTAGCCTTTTTTTTTCCTGGAGGAAAGTGAAGTGCTCCCTGCGTGATGATTAATCATGATGAAACAAAGAATAATAATGCTGATTTCTTTCATTCTCATTGCAAAGAACAGGAATAGATAGAAGTTCACCAGTGCAAAGATAAGTGGATTCTCTTATATAACAATTACTGAAGTGTGTTCTAATATACCAGAAAGAACATAAGAGCCCCTTTGCCATAGCATCCAAACACTTCAGAGTGTTCATCTCCACTGTTCCCACAATGCAGCTGAGCAGTGTTGCTGCCCTTGGTGCACTGAAGAGTTGCATAACTATTGTCACAATCATTTTGTTTGTCCTCCATTTTCCAAGCTGGATATAATGCTGCAATAAGTAATGTGCATTCATCAGCTATGCCCCCTGCAAACAAAAGCTGAATGTGCAGCCTCATCAGCATCAGGGAGCATGACTAGTGGTTGTGGTCCCACTCCTCTCTCCCCATATTATTTATTGGTAGGATTTATTGTGAACAGGGCGGGTATTTATATAGGAGCATAGGGAACTGCCTTATACCAACTCAAACCATTGGTTCATCTAGCTCAGTGTTGTCCACACTGACTGACAGCAGTTTCTCCAAGGTTTTAGGCAGAAGTATTACCCAGCACTACCTGCAGATGTCAGGAGTTGAACCTGAGACCTTCTGCATGCAAAGCAGATGCTCTAACACTCAGCTATGGCCCCATCCCCTACCACCATACATACATTACAAATTCTGAGAAGTGGCAATACCACAATAAAGGAAATGTAACCCAGTGGGTAGATTGCTGAGCTTGAGTATAAAACCCAGTCAGTCCAGCGAAGAAATTTGGATTGTCAGCTGTGGTGATTGTGGCAATAACAGAGCCTGGACATCATGTAAACTTTACTCTTACCTCTCCAAACCTTCCCTTTCTCCTCACACAGTGCCACCTAGTGGCCCTGGACAATATACATTTTTTTAAAATTTATTTAATCTATCAAATTTGTACTGGCCGGGGGTCGCCTCATGTGTTGCTGCACCATGGAGTTGCGCCACAGCAATACATGATCAGGAAGCCCAGGTTAGCGGAGCACTCGGTCCACTAACCTGGGCTTAGGGGAGGGCTGCTTTGGCGGGCTAGCCACCAGGGAACCACCAGGCTCACCTGCGAGCCCGCTGGTTCTCATGATGACTGGAAAGTGGGCCAAGCTCCCTTAGCCCACTTTCCAGTGATCGTGAGAATACCCTCCCTGTCTGGATACCTCCTCACAGGGGAAGGGGCTGAAGCATCAACTAGGGGTATGTCCTGGGTAGTATTTTCTGCAGGCTGTGCTTCAGTGATGTCTTCTGGAGACACTGCTGAATCTCCTGCCAAGAGAAGGTGTGCTCAGTTATGACTAATGATACCAATTGGGACGCAACCATATAGGATTGAAGATCTTTGTATTTCCCTGTACTGTCCCTTTTTCATGGGAGTCTTTCATCCATACTAAATCTCCCAGGTTCAGTGCTGAAAATGATTTAGCTTTGTGGTGTTTGTCATAGACTCTTTTTGGAAGCTTTGTAACGTTTGTCTTGTCCTTGGAGGCTGTGGAAATCAGGCCACCTGGGAGTTAGTTGAGACGCAAAAGTGGGGTTTGTGGGACGAAGTTTCTGTCCCATGAGCAGCTTGTCCAGCAAGCCAAGGTAGGGCCAGCAAGGCAAGGTAAGGGGTCAGGGGCCTTGAACTATAGATGTTTTACTGACTGGGCTGCTCTTTTAGCTTCACCATTGCTCTGAGGAAAGAGAGGGCTGGAGGTGATATGTTGGAATCCATAATCTGTTGCAAACTGTTGGGAAAGGTCTGGTGAAAATTGAGGTTCGTTATCAGAAATGACCTGCTCAGGTATTCCAAAGCGGGGGAAATTGGCTTCATTTTACTCATGACCACTTGAGAAGTAGTGCTGAATAGCTGAGCAACTTCAATAAATTTAAAAAAGTAGTCTATCAGTACAAAATAAGAGCTGTTATCAAGGTTAAAAAAAGAGGTCAGTTCCAACCTTTTTGCCTTTTGTCAGCTTGGAAGGACAGAAGGCTTAAGTGGTTCTGGTGGGTTGGTTCACATGGTGGCATCAAAATTACAGTGTTCAACCCACTTTTAGAGCTGTGTACTCAGCCCTGGCCACCACACAGACATTTTGGCTCATGCCCTACATTTTGTGATTCCTTGATGTCCTTCATGAAGTTTGTGTGGCATGTCTTGCGTAAGGAGGCAGGAATTACAAGTCTGGAGTCTTTCAATAACAGGCCCTGGTTTACTGTGAGGTCTCCAGAGACTTCCCAGTTTGGGTGGAAGGAGGCATCTGATTTTGCTTTTTCTGGCCAGCCTTCTTGGCAGTTGATGATGTCACAGCATAAAGTCTCAACTGCCACTTGCTTGCGTTTCAACTCATGCAGATATCTATCTGTTATAGGCCAAGATTTTAGAACAGAGGCAACAAACTCATCAATTAAAAGTTCCTCTTAAGCATGGTCCTCTGGTAGCATCTCAAGGAGTGGAACCCTAGAGAGGGTATCAACTGCAGTGAGGCTGTTTCCAGGTACATGGTAGATTGTAAAATGAAATCTCATGAGTCGCATGAGGAAGCATTGTATCCTCAGTGCTAGCTCATCCAGGATTTTGAACCCCAGCAATGTAAGAAGGGGTTTGTGGTCAGTTTCTGTGTGAAACGTTAGTCCTAACAGGAAGTCATGAAATCACTCAAAGCCCACATAATGGCCTACTTGAGCATATCACTGTTCAGTGGGTGTGAGTGATCTTGATGTATAAGCTATAGGTTGCCAGCAAGCTGGAGACTGCTCCTGGAGGAGGACTCCCATTAAGCCATAAGAGGAAGCATCAGCTGAGATCTTGATGGCTTTATTTGGATTGTAGAGGACCAAAAGTGGGAATGTGCTGAGGGCATTTTTAATCTCTTCAAAAGCCGGTTTTTGTGCCTCACCCCAATACTATGATTGTTGGGGTTTATGGAGTCTTGCAGTGGCTTTTATTTCTCTGCCAAATGAGAGAGAAATTTCCTCAAATGAGTAACCATGCCCAAAAACCTGCAGATGTCACTGATGTTCTGTGATTCTGACATCTGGGCAATTGCACAGACCTTTCCTGGATCTGGCCAGACCCCTGTACTATCAATAATCTGGCCCAGGAACTTGATTTCTGTTTTTGAAAACTCACATTTATCATTAAGAGCGATGCCAGAGGTCTCCAACCATTTCATGACAGCATAGAGTCATTGATCATGTTGTGCTTGCATGGATCAAAAAATGAGGATATCATCCATCTGGCACAGGAACCCTCCAAGGCCTTCCAGGAGTTGTGACATCCATTTCTGGAAGTGCACAGGTGCCGAAGAAATGCCAAATGGCAATCGATTCAAGCAAAAACATCCAAATGGTGTGATAAATGTAGTTAATAAAGTAGATTTGGGAGCCAATGAGAACTGCCAAAATCCTGACTGGGCATTCAGTTTGGAGAAAAAAATTGCATCACCAAGTTGTCCTATGGGTGTGTTCCACACCAGGGAGAACATGCTGTTCATGGCAGATGCTTTCATTGAGTCTATTAAGATCAACACAGATCTGTCCTCTCCCATTTGGTTTTGGTACCACCATCATGCCTGCACACCTGTTGATTGGGATGTCTACCCTTGAAATGACACCCATCTCTTGCATGCATTCCAGTTCATCCTTTACTCTGGGCAATAGGGGCAGGGAAACTCTGTGTGGTGTTGCTAGGGCAAAGGGCTTTGCATTGTCTTCAGTCTTATAGCCACCCTCCAGTTTGCCTAGACCCTGAAACAGTTTGGGGAATCTTCTCTTGATGTCTGCAGTTGGATCAGTTGTAATACTCGCTACTCTCTTCAACAGGCCTAGGACCTTGATTGCTGGGCAGCCTAGGAGAATCATGTGGAGACCATCCACCACATATATCTCTTGGAATATAGTGTCTCGACCATGTCTGAGGGTTTGTATAAAAATTTTCCTTCACATCTAACCAAGACTCTCCTAGCCCTTTCGGTTGTGGGGTTCTTGCAGTGTCAGTGCTCGAAAGTTCCTTTATCAATATAAAGAGAGGGATCACCATTACATCTGCCCCAGAATCAATTTTAAAATTTGACTTGGAGGCCTCCTATAATAACTATGGTGGTCCACGGTGGTTCTGTTGGAGTGTCTCTGTCAGTGGAGCCCAGGAAAGCTATTTCCATGTTGTTCAAGTTCTCTTCTTGGGATACTATTGCAAGCATAGTTTTGCAGCAGCATACTGCAGCATAATGCCCTATTTTTCTACAGTTCCTGCATATCGTATCATGAGCAGGACACTATCTCCTGTGGGTGACTTGCCACACCATAGGCAGTCTTTTGCATCCCTGGCTTTCAGACATTCTTTGAGTCCCATTCCTGCTGGCATCTGGGGATTTTTTATTTATCAATTTCATGGGATGACCCCTGTTTCTAGTGTTATGTGAGAGGGAGAAGAATTTATCTCTATCCACTTTTTCCACACCATGCATGATTTTATAGACCTCTATCATGTCTCCCCACAGTCGTCTTTTTTCTAAACTTAATCGCTCCAGATGTTTTGGATCCATGATCCATGATTTGGATCATTCTGGAGTGTCTCTGACAGGTGAATGTCTCTGAGCCTTACCACCAACCTGTCCCTGTTCAGTTCTTTACTCATTGCTCCATATCGACAATGTTGGATCAGGACATATAGAGCTGTGGTAAAATCAGATACAAATTCCCCAGGCTCTTGCTTGCGTGAATGAAAGCAGGCCTGTTCAAAAATAATATTACACCTGAGTAAGATGTGTTTGTCCAGTGCCTCTTTTACTATGTTAAATTGTTTCATCTGGTCATCTGTGAGTCCCCTAGAAATGATTATGTTCTCTGCAGCGGGGCCCATAGTATACAAAAGGGCTCGTTGCTCTTCAGACTGTTTATCCAGGTCAGATGTTTGGACAAACCTCTGGTATCTGTTTATCCAAAGAGGCTAGGCTTCAGGGTGTTTAAAATCAAATTCTGCAGGGAGTTTACTTTGAAGCAGGGTGGGGTGGCCATGAATGCAGCTCAGAGTAGCAGAAGCTAGATTGCTCTCACCCTTCAAAGTCCTTGTAGGCCAAACCTTTTCAGCTATAGGCCTCTGTTCTCAGGTGGCTAGAGGTGTACAACGTAGAAACAGGAGCAGTAACTGGTTGTTCTACAGGGTTAGTAGATTTTATTCTGTGTCTCCCTGTTTCCATAATGAAGTTTGCAGTGCCCTGCAAACAGTTATTCCCCACGCTGACACCATGTGGAGATAACAAAGAGCATGGACAACAGGTTGAGCTGAAATAGAAACTAACTTTAATCTTCCCCTTCCCAAACTTCCCTTTCTCCCCACACAGTGCCACCTAGGCTGGAGGAAGCCTATAGCCCTCTAACTAGTAGCCGTTGATAGACCTCTCCTCCATGAAGTTATCCAAACCCCTCTTAAAGCCATCCAGGTTGTTGGCTGTCACTAGGGATGTGCACGGAACCGGGTGGGGGTGGCTGGAGGGGGTAAGGGATTTCGCCTTAAGGGCAGGGGAGGGTGCACTTACTCCTCCCCCCACTTTCACCCTGCTGGCACTTGATTTTGGTAAAAGCCTTCGGGGCGGCAGTGTACCTCCCTGCCGCCCCTTCCTCCTCTTCAGCTGGAAGTGGCCAGAAGTATAGGGTGCACATGCGCATGTCGTGCATGAGACCGTGCACATCACAATCACGTATGTGCATGTCTGACAGTGTGCACGCACACCTGACCATGCACGTCACAATCATGACACCCAGATCTCATGAATTGCCTCTGGGACAGATGGTAATTGCTTTGTGAAGGTAGGGGCAATCTAGCATTGTTTCCCAATGTTTGTGAAATGGGAGACACCATGGCCAGGCTTGGTTTCCTGTTTCACACATATCCAAATGCTATCACTGGGGAGCTTACACCAATCATGGGTGATTGCTATGCTATCCAGTGAATTGTCTTGAATTGCCAGGGGATAATCCCGTCTTTCTCTGAGAAAATATCTGTTATGTAGAATTAGAAGCATTGTACCTATTGCTGTCTTTAGATTTCCACCCTAGGTAGATGCACACAAAAGAAAATGATTTAACTGCTCTCTCACACCTATAGCTTTAAATTTTCCATCCTAACACCTTTTAACACTCTCGGGGGATCAGGGGCCAGAAAATCTGGGGACAAAAGAAGATGCCCATTTGCAGGCTCAAGAGATGCAGATTTGCTTTGGGAATGTCAATAGAACAATACTCTGCCCAAACAGGAGATGGGACCCAGATCTTGTTTACCCTGGACAGACCTAATATCCTGAACCAATATCAATAATCAGAAGACAGGATCTGGAGGATAACAGCAACGAATAAGTCCTTTGTAGCCTTCTTCATGAACCTGGTGAGATGCCTATTCAGCGAACAGCGCAGCCTGCTCCCCTTTTCCCTCCTCCCTACAAATCACTGCCATCCCTTTCCTAAGCCCTTCCTCCTTTCTTCTCTCTCTGTTTCTCTATATATGTTTTATTAGGATTTGTTAGACAGCTGTAATTATTGATTGCACACACATGTGATAGCTAGGCACATTGCACTATGCCTTGAATCGGAAACGTGTTTAATTGGGATGACCTGTTTGAATTTTATCCTGATGAGCAACTCTCTATAATAAAGCCCTTTGAACTTTCTGAGAGTGTCTTCCTCTATCTCTGTTTGCACACCGATATCCTACATGGTCACCATCTCCAGGAACCAATTCAGTTTATGTATAATGTGACTTTGTCTCTTTCCCTCTGAGCATATACAGAGTGTGAAACCAGGTGTAGCTCACAACAAGATGGGGGGGGGAGTTCTCTCTATCCACTTGCTCCACACCATGCATAATTTTATAGACCTCTATCATTTATCCCACCCTTGTCACAGCACTGGCCCTACAGGGATCTTGCTAACCCCAAATCACGTAAGGTCTTGAAGGAGATAACCAGCATTTTGAGTTGTACCTGGAAACAGACTGTAGTTAGTGTAGCTGGCAAAAAGTAATGAAGAGACATGATCCCAAAGAATGACACCAGTCAAACCTTTGCTGCTGCATTTTATATCAATTCAAGTTTCTGGATAGTCTTCCAGAGCAGTCCACATAAAGCACGTTACAATAATCCAACTGGAAAACAATCTAGAGACTAAAGTTAGTTCTTTATAGCATGTTTGGATATTATCCTCTCTCTTTTTGTCATGGATTTGTGCAGCACTTTTTTTCCTCCAGATATGCAATCTGGAGATTGCCTGTATTTTCAGGTTACCTGAAGATTAGTCAGGGCACAGTTTTGAGGCTGGTTCATCTGAAGTGGAATATCAACACATTTGCAATGTTGCCACTGTTTTTCAGAAGACAATCTACTGTGACTTAACACAATTCTAGCCATTATTGCTGTACCCACAAGAATATTATTTTAAACTAAATAAATAAATTAGACAATCAGAAATATTTGATCTCTCTCAGGGACCACCAAGGATTGCTGAGAAATGAAGTACACCTCAAATTCCAAAGTGAGTTAGTAACCAAATAATTTCCTGTGTCAAAATTGTTCAGAGATTTGAAAGTTCATCAAATGCTGGCAGACAACTTCTTGGTTTTCCCTGTTGCCAATCCAAATTTTTCCTCCCAGTCAAGATAACATCAAGATACATGCAACAAAAATATCAAAATATTTATAATTAAAAGCAGCCCTTTCTCTTCATCAGGACTGGTATAGCTAGATGGTTGGGTGCTGGAACCTGTTAATATTTGCCAAGGAAAATATTCTTGCTTACCCCTTCTTATCTAAACATAGAGATGTTATAGAAATGGAACTTGGCAGACACCCACAGATCTTACTCATAAGGTTTTAGTAATAAAAAGTAAACTCCTAATTTTGATCAAGTTGCTTTTTCATCATTTGTATTGAGGTAGGTAGCTGGTCTGTTTAGCCATTAGCACAACAGAGCACATAATTTGAGGAGTGTGTGGTATGTCTTGCAGTCCCTGTCAATGTAATACAATGTCATGTGCATTTTTTATCTTCTACTAATCTATAGGCTGGAGATTTGGCTACTGGCAGAGCTGACTACTCTTTCTGATGTCAAACGCCACCTTTCACCAGGAATCTGATGTCAAACATCAGATACTTATTGTGCAGAGTCAGAATTTGGGAGATGATTTTGATATGCCAGTTCTAGATGAGATCACGCTCCCCCGGAACAGGTACACAGTTTGTGGATGCTTCTGGATCCGAACCTCTCCCTGGTGCCCCAGGTTGAGGCGGTGGCCAAAGGTGCCTCCTGGCCAGTGCAGTGTAGTGGTTAGAGTGCTGGAGTAAAACCAGGGAGACCTAAGTTCAAATCTCCATTCAGTCATGGAACTCACTAGGTGACTCTGGGCCAGTCACTTAACTCTCAGCCTAACCTAATTCACAGAGTTGTTGTGGGGATAAAAAATAACCATGTACACTGCTCTGGGCACCTTGAAGGAAGAGCAGGATATAAATTTAAAACAAAATAAAATCAGTGTCAGCTGATATGCCAGATGCATCTGTTTCTTGAGATGAATAGCCTCAGAATGGTGGTACATATGTTGGCAACCTCCAGGCTGGACTACTGCAATCCACTCTATGTGGTGCTGCCTTTCTACATAGTCCGGAAAATGCTGCAGCCAGGTTGGTCTCTGTGTCATCTCATAGAGACCATATTACTCCTGTGTTGAAAGAGCTACACTGACTGCCAATACATTTCTGGCAAAATACAAGGTGCTGGTTATTACCTATAAAGCCCTAAATATCTTTGGCCCTGGGTATTTAAGAGAACGTATCTTCGCCATTAACTTCATTGTCCATTGAGATCATTTGGAGAGGTTTGTCTACAGTTGCCACCAGCTCATTGGGTGGCTACTCAGAGAAGGGCCTTTTCTGTTGCTGCCCCTGGGCTTTGGAATGTGCTCCCTGTTTAAATAAGAGTCTTCCCCATCTATGGCAACTTTTAGAAAGGCATTGAAGACACATTTGTTCACCCAGGCTTTTGATTAGATTTATAGTTTTTAATGCTTTTAATGTTGTGTTTTAAACAATTCTATTGTTAATGATATTAATGTTTAAATGGTTTTAATCATAAACCACCCAGAGACACAAGTTTGGGGCAGTATAGAAATATGTTAAATAAATAAAAACAAGCAAGCATCACCGTTCACAGGTTCTACTGTGATAGAAGGGCATGATCATTATAGGGACAAGAGGAACAAAATAATCATACATGAGTAATGAGCTACAAAGCCTGGAACTAAAGACTATAGTGTAGGCAGGGGAAAGGCTAAAGTTCTTTTGAAAGAGCTTTGTACTGATGATAATCTGATTTTAAATAGAAAAAGGCTTGTCTGTTCCATTAAGTGATTGGCTGCCATAAAAGCTTCTCTGTGTGTGAATGCGTCTGTTCCACTCACGCTATGGCTGTCTAGGATTGTGTGCAGGATCTAAACATTTCTGCTAGCAAACTGCAAAGACCTACACCTTTTCTTTAATTAACCTGGCTATCTTTGTTGCTATGTGATTTTTATCACAGTATTTAACACAATTATCACCACACTCTTTTGCTAGGGATAAATTATACAGTTTGCTTAAGCTCACACTAAATAGTATTTTTGGAGAAAAGAAATTACTTCTCAATCCAATGCATGTTTACTAAGAAGTAAGTCCCACTGTATTCAGTGCTACTTACTTCTAAGGAAGTGTGCATAAGACTGCAGTCTTAGTGATTTTTCTGAATTGAAGACTAGTTCCCTGACCACCACAGCAATGACATAATGGCCACATTTTCATGTAACACAAAACCGGAGGTGAAGGGACCTCCAGTTCTAAAAACTGTACGTCAGAATGCAGGCAGCTGCAGTTTCAACAGAAAATGGACCAGTGGTTTCCCTTCCCAGACAGTGATTTGTGCCTTCGGTTTATAATAAGGTCCACCTCCTGGACCTCCAGTTCTGCATTGCCAGCATTATGACCAAATGTGAGACTGCAGAGAGGGATCTCTCTTGAATGTCCAAATTCAGACGATAGAGTAGAGGGAGGGGGCACGGAACTGCGGGTCCATTTGACCCATGGTTCCATGTTATGTTCAAATGCAGCCTCAGTATCTGTGGGTTTTATAGAGACCTAGCACAAACACAGGTGTATTAATTCCATCACCTCTCATTATTGCTGCCTCCTCCATTTTTATTAACAGGGGAGTAGTAGCAAGGCTGGAGTGGGCCCAGAGATGAGATTTTAAAATGCCCCCCCCCCCAAAGTCCAGGGCCTCCGCACACCCCAGGCCTCCAAGGATTTAAGTCTAATATTTCAAAATAAGTATGCAGCCTGGAAATACATTTCACTGAATACACACACACACACTTCACAATATATAGTGATATACATTGATACCTTGTATTTTATCAGCAAAAAGACATAGCAGAGAGCAAGAATTCAGAACAGGAAATACACTGCTACCCTCTCTCCTCCTCCTCCTCCTCCTCCTCCTCCTCTTCCACTATAACCCCAGCCTTCCAGAAACCAGGAGTGACTTCAGTTTCAAGAACTTCCTATCTTTCCCGTCCCACTCCCCACTTCAGATCCTACTACTGCAAGAGAGGCAGGAGAAGAGCAGAGACTGTTGCAACTACAGCTTTACTCTTTCCTTGCTCTGAACATATCCACACACACAGCCAAGCAGTAGCCTAGGCTGTGCTCTCATGCTTGCAAGCTCATCCCAACCCCCCCAAAAAAGTGTTGGGGTTTTTTTTTTTAACCTTGGTCTGCAGTTGCTGAGTGGACAGATGCAATAAAATGGGACACACGGGGGGTGAGATAGAGCTAGAGCTTCCCCTCGGCCCATTTCCACCCAGATCCTCATGAGCATGTGTGGGGGGGGGGCATGTCCCTTACTGCAATATCCCCAGAAATATTGGGAGATGAGAGAGACACACATATTAAGGAGAGAGAGAAAAGGTAGAAGCCATTGACTTTCCCCATCGGGGTGGATTTGGAGATGGAATGGATGCCTACTCTACAGTAGAGGCTGCCTGAGCCGCTGCCTTCATCTCCTGAAGAGCGGGGGGGGGGGGATAAGGTGCTGAGGAGGAAGAGGAGGAGGAGGAGGAGTTCTTCCTTCTGAGGCAGCTGCTGCCACCACTGCTACTGTTATGAGATTGCCAGGAGTAGTCCTTCTCCACCCCCCCCCCCGCCACCACAGCCTCACTCCCAGAGCAATGCAGGGGGATCCCAGAGTGATGCACACGACTCCCCATTGCCACTGCTGGGGGTGGGGGGAGGAGAAGGACTACTCCGGGCTCATCCTCTGGCAATCTCATTCCCAGAGCAGAGCCTGCCCTGCCGTTTGGCCCCAGCCATGTCTCTTCACAACTGCGAGGTGCACCAGCGCAGTGGAAAGAGTGTTGCTGTGATGTTTGATCGCTGCAACGCATGCCTCGCAGTTGTGAAGAGACACAGCCAGGACCAAAAAACAGGGCAGGCCCTGCTCTGGGAGTGAGATTGCCACTGCCAGGGGGTGGAGGGGAGAAGAAATTTTTTTAAAAAAATTACCAAGCTGGGTGCGGGCAATGGGAAGTCATGTGACATGTCTCGGGGGGGGGGGCTCAAGGCAGCAGGCCCCGAGACAACTGCCTCCCCTTGCCCAATAGTAGTTATGCCCATGTTCATTAATAAATACTGGCTGACATGTAGACTAATGAAACACTGGTGCAGCAAATGCACAGCACACACTCCAGGGGAAAGGCAATTTTCATAGATCTCCCCTTCCCTCTGAAACCCACTGTGACTGCTGAAAATATGTCCCTGAAGGCTGCACAATCATAGCACCACTCATCATCAACAGCACTGGGGCTGCCTTATAAATATCTTCAAATTGCCCTGAAGCAACTCCTTCAAACTTCAAGTTGCCCTGAAGCAACTCCTCATCTTGCCAAAGAGTCTAGTTACTCATGGCTAATGCTGCAGACAAGGTGCAGCAGCAATACCAACAGGAGAACTAAGGAGAGGCTTCATATATCGCTGTCCAGGTGCTGTCCATGACTACAGGCAGAAACAGAAGACTCAAAATAGCACTGTTTGATACCATAGACATCATCTGGTACTTGAGATCTGTCAGTGTAAGGGCAATATCATCTTATAAATCAAATTTTATTATTGCTGCCATCATAGTTGAAAAGTGAAAATGTTGTTAAATAAATAGAAAATGCATATTGGGCAAATACTCAACTAGTACTCTGGATGGGGAAGCTATTGGTGGGATTTGGAAATTTACTCTGCCTTGCCAGTAATGTTTTTTTCATGTTTAGAAAGGTCCATTGGAGTAATGCTCCACACATCTGCATGTAATGTCTAGTTTCATTCTATCCATTCAGATGAACATCACGGATGACATCGTAAACAACCAATGCAGATAAGCACTAAGTCATTTATCTTCAGTAGCTTCTATAAAAGAGATTGCTATCTGACCCTGTTTTCTGATGAACCGGAATATATACTTAAACAGCAACAACACTGTGCTGTCAGTCAGTTTACTTGCTGTCAGGTCTAAGGACCCATGATCATCTCCAGTGATCACTAGAACATGTTGGAGGTTTATTGGTAGCCACAACAAAAGAATTTAAGACAATTACTTTATTTATTAAAATGTGTGTTTCAACAAATGTTGTTGCATCAGATTTTTGCTTGGAAATGTTTGAAACCCAGAATAGTTAGGTTAGGGTTTGTTTTTGTTACCAAATGCCACAATTCTGTGGTTCCCAAACTGTAGTCCGTGGACTACTGGTGGTCTGTGGGGTACTGCAAGTGGTCTGTGGCCGGGGGGGGGGGATAAAGATAATTTAATAATATAATCCCATGTGTCTCTTACAGAGCCTCCTGTGGCACATTCCATTCTGCTCTGGAGGGTCCCCCAACTCTCAGGTGCAGATTGGTGGGGGTGGGCTAAAAAGGGACAAAATTGGGGGGGTATCATCTCCCTTGTCAGTCTTCCCATTAGGTAAGTGTTATCTTTTTCCCACTGATAGGCTACTACAGGCAAATCAAATATACTGTGATGAGTACAATATGTTTGTGAGTGAGCATAATAAATTATTAGAATAGCTGCATTTTAATACCCCTTGATATACAAGTTTGACTATGTTAAAAATGTTTAAAATGATTTGCTTATGTAGTGGTCCACCAAAGCTTTTGATGATGACACAGTGGTCCACATAAAATAAAAGATTGGGAACCGTGTCCATAATTGCTGATTTTTCAGAAATAGATATGGCAAAACTGTACATTAGGGAAGAAACAGCTGACATTGAAAACGGTATCCCTCCATCTCCTCCTCTCGTCTCTAATCATGCTTAAAACAAGAGAGTGCATGACAGGACATCAGCATCCTGCTCCAAGTTTCTCTGCTCCCTCTCCACTAGCCAGCTAGGAAGAGCAGGGCAGGTTCAGTTATAGGCTACTGACAGATTCTTGCACAGCCCCTTATCCACTGTCCTGAAACTGGTCCTATTCACAAAAGTGTTTGCTGACACCATCCATAAATACCTTCTCCAAGGTACTAATTTCACTGTTCAGAGGAGTGGAGCACTAATACAGTTATTTGTGTATATCATTCAGCTCCAATAAACTCAGAGTTCCCAAGGCAGCAAAGGATGGGCCCAACATGCCCCAGCTTTTTTCAGGAACTAATCAAAATCCTCTGAAAATCTTTTGAAACAAAAGGAAAGGAATCCACAAATTTACCACCTATACTCCAAGCCCCCAACAGCAAGCAATGGCAATGCAAAATGTCATTTCCTTGGGAACCATATTTTGAGTCTGTATTCCATAGACATGAGCCGGAGTCAAAGGCTGAAAGGAAGCCTGGGCAGAATACTGCTCACATCCCCAAACTTGCTTTAAAATGCCCTTTCAGCTTCATTACCATTTTTCTTGATGATTTGCAAGGGAAAGAGTGAAAAGACCAGCTGCACGGCTGAGGCTCCATAGGGACACTTTTTGACTACGTTGCTATTACTTTTTCTTCCAAACCCTCTAAAAGGGCCATGTTTAATTGGTGTCCTGGTGAAATAAAATGTTAAAATATATCAAATGGATGAGTTTTCCATCCTTTGCTGTAGAACTAATCCCCCAATATCCAGGCGCCCCTCACTGAGAATTCAACCAAAGAAAAGAACCGGCGGCTATCTCTCCTTCTACATCTGGCCATAATGCTAAAGCTCCCTAGGTACCTTTATCATACAATAACCCAATACATCAATTAAACCCGACAGACCTTTCTTCAATAATCACTAATGCACACAATAAATCTCTTTCAGTGATCATTTCTTTTCTACTTGGAGCAGACTCTTTTGCATATGGGATGTAAGTGTGTCGGTGTTAGCCTGGTGAAAAAGGAGAAATAATTGCTCAGTCACATAAACTGGAATGTGGTGTCTGCTTTGATGTCCTATATTTAAGCTGCCCACTACCACAATGCACACAAAATTAAAGGATAGTTTTAGAAGACAGCGGCCTAGAAACTGTACTTTCACATTACATTATAATTCAAAATAATGTGCTTTTGCAGTGCAAATTCACACCCTTAAGCGTTTGGGCACCATTTATACCCACACGCTTTCTTGTGCATTACTGTACTTTGGCCCCATGCCCATTCATTCCAATATTGAAAAAGAACTTCCAGGTGCATTATGCCCTTGATCCGCATTTGCACAATATGAGTTGAAAAATATTCCCTATCAAATTTTTTAAACTTGTGTTTGATTGTGGCAGTCATCGCTGTACCAAAACAAAATACTGAAAAGCCACCAAATAGTTTAATAGAATGATAGGCCAACATCAGGGTCACCTCGTCTCCAAGCACTTCTGAATTTCTCTCGAAAAATGATGTTCCTTTAGAGAAATAGAGCAAGATGAAGTATGTAATTTCTGGGGTATTGGGGAGAGAATCTTCTCAGAATATTTTAAATCATTATGGTCTTGATGATGTATCTGTTGTGGGAGCTGAGTAGATCTGAACATGACCAATGCTCGTATAAGCTGATCTAATCTTTCTAAGAGTGAAAGAAAAGTGAAATACATAATACATAAACAAATATTCTGCTTCCCTGAAAAGATAGATGAAGTCAAATTTCCTAAAACCCAGTGTTTTGCTCTTGTTTTATGCAGTACATATTTTGCAACTAAAGGATGTTGTCATTGGCAATGAAGGTATAATGTTTTGAGTTTGTTGCAGGGGGGATTTTTTGTTTTTGAGGGACTAGAAACATTTTCTGGTACTCAAAACTTAAAGAAAAATATGGATCAAGTGTTTTTGAGGAACTCCATATTTAGTATCTCTTAATTCCTGCTCTCTGGCTCTGCTGGATATAATATGAAAGCAAAATGTGCCAGTTTTGACCATATGTACTTGACTTTGTTTAGATTAGCACAGAAGTAGGGGTGTGCACAAAACTGGAAAACCTGATTCAGCTTCAATTGAACAGGACTTGACCTGAAATGGGTCCAGTTTTGTGCACACTGGAGCCAGGCCCAGTTTGGTAAGAGTTCGAACTGGTTCAGGCCCGGCTCAAGGGCAGTGGTAAAATTGTTTTTTTTTAAATGGCAGCTTACCACCACCAAGGCTTTGGCAGCCTCAGGGGGTGATGCCGTGGCCGCGGGAATTCTCCAGAGGCTCCCCCTTCACCCACCGGCCTTCCCTGGGCCAGTTCACACTGTTTCAGCCCACAGGAGAGGGGGAGCCACCAGAGAACACACACACACCCGGGTGGCTGCTGCAGCATCCCTTGAGGCCACCAAAGCCTTCGTGGTGGTATGTTGCCTTTTTAAAAACAATTGTAATGCCCCCACCAGTGTTCACCACCACCATCTTTGAACCGGGAGCTGGTTCAGCTTGAACTCAAGCCAAGCCAATTTGAGTTTGAGCCAGCTCGACCTCAAACCAGCTCACACACCCCTACACAGAGATTCTGAAACTATTTATTTAACTATTTATGCATTTGTTTATTTCTGGATCTTTATCCACCTTTCCACTCAGAGAGAGCCCAAGGCAATATACAATCAGAATAAAAATACAATTAAACAATAAAATGAGGTGTTTAAAAGTCTCAAAGAGGTGAACACGAGCTATTCAATTCATAGGAGATAATACACAAGGACATCAATGGTCAACTGAACATTCTCATTTTAGAGAGTTTTCTCTATAACTAGAATCCAACCAAGCTGGAGTCTTTTTATACCAGGACCATCCAGCCTCACATTTCCCACTGCACATAAAAACCAGGAAAGCACAATAGCTCCCCCTAACTTTCAGTACAGCAGAGGTTCCCAACTCTGGAGCTCCAGATATTGTTGGACTACAACTCCATTCATTCCCATTTATAGTGGACTTCTGAGAATGATGTAGTCTTGCGACTTCTAGGAAGTTCCCCAGATGGGAACCCCTGCACTAGAAAAGCTGCTTGTACTAATCTTCCCACCCAAATATGGGAGTGCTGCTCTTTCCACTCCACTTGAAGTGGTATCACTGCTTTGGTAACATGCCCAATACTGGTGACTCAACACCCAGGTCAGGCCCAATGTTTATCTCCCAGCCCAAAAATGGTCACTCAGGTGAGCAGGTGTCAGTTATCATCCAAAGAGTAATGATGATGAATGTATTTATTTGAAAGATATTTACCACAGTTTTCTTGCCAAATGGCAACCCAAAATGACTTATAACAAAAGCATAAGCAGCAGAATCATTATAACATACGTAGGAAGTGTGACTCTGTTGGTCCTTTTGGATCTCTCGGCAGTTTTTGATACTATTGACCATAGTATCCTTCTGGAATGTCTGAGAGTGTTGGGGGTGGGAGGCACTATTCTACAGTGGTTCCGCTCCTTCCTCTCGGACAGATTCCAGATGGTGTCGACTGGAGACTGTTGCGCTTCGAAATCTGAGCTTAAGTATGGTTTCCCTCAAGGCTCCATACTTTCTCCAGTGCTCTTTAACATCTACATGAAACAGCTGGGAGAGATCATCAGGGGATTTGGAGCTGGGTGTTACCAGTATGCTGATGACACCCAGATCTACTTCTCCATGTCAACTTCTTCAGGAGATGGCATAACTACCCTAAATGCTTGCCTGGAAGCAGTAATGGGCTGGATGAGGGAGAATAAACTGAAACTGTATCCAGATAAGACAGCGGTACTTATTGTGCAGGGTCGGAACTCTAGAGACAATTTTGATCTACCTGTTCTAGATGGGGGTCACACTTCCCCAAAAAGAACAGGTTCGCAGTCTGGGAGTACTTCTGGATCCATACCTCTCCCTGGTATCTCAGGTTGAGGCGGTGGCCAGAGGGGCTTTCTATCAGCTTTAGCTGATACGCTAGCTGCATTTGTTTCTTGAGTTGAATGACCTCAAAACAGTGGTACATCTGTTGGTAACCTCCAGACTTGACTTCTGCAATGCGCTCTATGTGGTGCTGCCTTTCTACATAGTCCAGAAAATGCTGTGGCCAGGTTGGTCTCTGCTTCATCTCATAGAGACCATATTACTCCTGTGTTGATAGTTACACTGGCTGCCAGCAGGTTTCCGGGCAAAATACAAAGTGCTAGTTATAACTTATAAAGCCCTAAATGGCTTAGGCCCTGGGTATCTAAGAGAACTTCTTCTTTATTATGAGCCCCACTGCCCACTAGGTAGTCTGGAGAGATCCGTCTCCAGTTGCCGCCAGCTCGGTTAGTGGCCACACAGAGACGGGCTTTCTTGGTTGCTGCCCCAAGACTGTGGAATGCGCTCCCTACTGAGATACAATCCTCCACATCTCTGACAACTTTTAGAAAGCATTTGGAAACCCACCTCTTCACCCAAGCTTTTTCAGTTCTTCAAAATGTTAAGGTTTTAATTTGTGGATGATTTTTAAATTGTTAATAAGTTTTTGTATATATTTTAACTTGTTTTATGCAAATTTGATAAATAAATAAATAAATAAATAATTGGGCAGCTACAATAAAACCACAACCTATCATAAAAACTCACCATTCACCTAAATAACCAGCAGCCAGTTTACATAACCACCCCCAAAGGCAGAACAGGAAAACCTGATTTTACCACAACACCCAAAAGGATAAAGACTGGGAGACAAGCAGGCTTTTCTGGAGAGGGCATTCCATAACATCAGCACAACCACCAAAAGCTCAGGGAGTAACTGGACAAATCTGGATAGCAATTGACAGATCAGGATTCTTTTTGCTGCTTAACACTTTGCTGTTAACACAGCAAATCTTTTGCTGGTTTTTGCTGTTAACAAAGCACACATTTGCACAACAAAAGCCACCTTTTATGTATTTATTTATTTTATATTTATTGTTAAATTTATATACCACCTTTCATTTAAACGATCCTAAGGCAGTTTACACAGAATTAAAAACAAAATTATAAAAGTGATACAATTAATGATACAAAATTTAAAACACAAACATAGAAACAGTACAAAAAAATACAAAGAAGAAGCAGCAGAGACAATCATATAAAAGCCTGGGTAAAAAGCAAGATTTAACATGCTTTCTAAAAGCTGTGATGGAGACCGAGGAGCGAATAGCCACCGGGAGAGCATTCCAGAGTCTGGGGGCAGCAACAGAGAAGGCCCTGTCCTGCGTGCACAACAATCAAGCCTCCCTCATTGTCGGCATCCGGAGCAGAGCCCAGTCAGATGACCTTGTCAAGCGGGCAACAACCCTTGGGGGCAGGCGGACCCTCAGGTATCAATGTAGTATCTTTGATGCTTGAAGACTATACAGTGAAATAAGGCTAGGAAAATGTCTGGCCTCAGTGGTCAGTTCAAAAGGCTAATCTCTTCATTGTAACAGGAGACCATATAAAGAGTAGGCCATTTCTCTAATAAACCATTCATTGATTGGACAGTCTCACAAATAATTTTTAAAAATCATGGCATACATTTTTACAATTACTTTTTTCTATTTTTCCAGCCCAAATTATGAATTCTATGGATTTTATTTTAATTAAGTATTGTGGAGATGAGATCGTTAAAAACATAATCATACCCTTGCCAGTGTGTGGAGATGTTCTGATTGATTTGATGGAGCCTGATAAAAAATCCTCTGACTCCAGCAGTGAGGATATAAGATATAAATAAACATTATCCTATTATTCCATTGTCATATTGGTTTCTGTCACCTGGGTAAGGACAGTTCCTTGAGAAGGCTCCTCTTACTAAAGAATGAGGCCACAACTCTGTGGTAATGCTCATGCTGTGTATCCAGAAGATCCCAGGTTTAATGTTTTGCTAGTGCAAGACGATTGGTGCATGGGGTGGGGGGGTGTTGGAACTGCTTTTTCCACAAAAGTTCCCTGCAAAACATACGTAGGTTACACACATTATTGTGCAAGCACAAATATGTTTGCACTACCACAACACAAGCCTGGAATGCAAACCACAGACTTAGCACAACTAGTTAGCACAACAGCCTTGCACTAGTGCAACTTCCTTGTACAAGCTCAGCATTGTTCAGGATGGTAGCCAATGTAGACAATGCTGAGTTAGATCAACCAATGGTCTGACTTAGTGTAAGGCAGCTTGTTATGTTCCCTATATGCTTCTCAAGTTGGTTAACATTTCACTGAAGCCACATAAAAGTGAATGCTCAGTAAAATTGCCAGTTCCCTCAGTATTATTAGAGATATTTTGATACTAGTCTTCATACCAGCCTTTCTGCTGGTGGCAGGAGTTTGCCCCTTTGCATTTCATCTGTCAAGAGCAGGGCTACTGAACTTCAGCTCCCCTGGAGATGTTGGTCTACAACTCCCTTAATCCCTAGTATTGGCCATTGTGGCTGGGGATTATGGGAGTTGTAGTCCAAAAACAGCTGGGGGTCAAAGTTGAGCAGGCATGGTCAAGAGGGAGGCATGGCCAAGATATTAATCCACAGACTTCACTGTAGGAAAATGTCTCTAGTTGGCAACTGATCAGCTATACAGTGCATTAATTCTCTTCTCAACAGCTAACACTGTGGTCCAGTCTTCTCTCTAACAGGGATTCCCAGGTGCTGTTAACTACAACTCCCAGAATCCTCAGCTGCAATGGCTTTAGCTTGGGGATTATGGGAATTGCAGTCAACAACATCTGGGAATCCCTGTTAGAAGAATACTGTTGTGATGAGATGAGGCTCTGGGCTTGCTGCTAACTGAGGACACACCAGGCCTATTGCTGCCAGCAGGAGCACAGACCCCCAGGCGGTGCCAGTGAAGGTGCTGCAGCATCCCTGATGCTGAAAGATGCTTAGGGTCCTTCTCCCTGCAGACTTGTGCCCTGCAGTGTATACGGACAGCATGGGTTGGGTCTCTATGGCAGAGCTCAAAGTGGTGCCACACCATGCTGTATTGAGAGCCGTTCCAGCCCCATTCCAGTAGTGGTAGAACTGGGGCTGCTGGTTACTTCTGGGGACCACCACTGCCCTCGGTCCAGAGCTGAGAAGGTCCAGGAAGCAGAATGCCTGCACCTCCTCAGAGAGGGGCTCACACTGCCAAGGGGGATTGGGGAAGATGGTAAAGGTGATCTGGCTGGGCTAGTGGCCAACTCCTCCACTGCCAGAGCTGCTTCCTTGACAGGGGTGGACCCCCCCCCCCTTCAATTCTACCTCAAGTACCATCCTGCAGGACTACCCTCCTCTGGAAAGATGAGTCTCTGTGGAATAGCCACAGCAGTGGGGACACCTAGGGCAGGAGGCCCCTCTTGCCTCCGTCACCCACCATGCCCAACATCACCCCTCCCTCTGCCTGCCAGTCTGCTCCTGGCTCTGCCTTGCATCCTCCTGGACATCTTGGGTTTTGTTTTGTTTTTAATTCAGTCCCTAACTCTGATGGGATTTCATAAACCCCGAGTCTGACACAGAGGAGTCCCAGGATAAACAGGTCAAGACCCCTGGACACCAAGTGAACTGGTTGTGAGGTGAAGTGGTGAAGTGGTTCTTTAGGTGAACTGGTTCTTGAGGTGAAGTGGTTGTGACCCCTGAGTCTGTCTCTGACCAAGAGGACTCACAGGATGAGGCAAGCTTCAAGGGGCCCTCACCTCCACCAATGGAAATGCCAGCACCTGCTGACCTCCACAACACACCCTTGCCTGGCTCCTTTGAGTCAGAGTATGAACCTGAAGCACCCCAATCCCCACCAGCAGCCACCCAGCTACACCACAGCCAGTGCTTAAGATATAGGGTGTAGCCCCTTTACAACATTCCAGGCTTGGGTGGGGCTGCAGTGCTTTGACTCTGACTTGCCTGACCCAATGGACTGATCTCTGGCTTCTGACTTCTTGCTTGTTTGACTTTGCCACAGTGTGCTTCCTGCCACACCGGCTTAGAGCTCTTGTTTAGACCTCGAAATGTTATGTTGTTTGTAGCAGTAAAGCATTCCAAATAAATAGTCAGCTTTGTGCAACTGGCTGATTTGTTAACTCTGCTAACAGGAGGCATAGCTACCCAGTGGCCCACAAAAACCCTGCAACTAGCAGACTATAGAAAATAAGCAAGCATCAAAATAGACTACAGGTACAAAAACTCACTCTAGAATAAGATATCATTTCTTAGAGAAAAACTCTGAGTCAGAGCTAAAATGTATTATTAGGCCTTTGTGCTATCAAGCTTGGCAATGTGCATGATGCAGACCCTTCCATGTAGCAGTACCCAAATAGAATGAATATTTAAAACCACAATTGGGACTGTTCTTAGATTCTCTCTCTCTCTCTCTCTGTGTTTTGTGTGTGTGTAAATGGCTACCTTCTTTCAGAAACAGGGATATTTCCATTAAAAATAAAATGACTAGCTACAGTTGCCTGTACCTGCCTTTTAGAACACCAAATGGCAAGGGGGAAATTAAAACATTGTGATGTTTGTATTGTCCTTCCAGGGGAACCTGCAAGGCCCAAGGGTGTAACTAGCAAGGACGCAGAAGTGTATTAATGAAAAGAGTTACAAGGACCTGTGACACATTACAGTCACATTATCAGTCTATTTGCCAGGCTGGGAATGAGGTGGATGTCCATATAACTGCAGTGAAGCTTGGCATGCAGCTTCCTTGCTGTGTTAACTTCAGTACCTAGCCAAGCTGGAAGCTGTTCTGATTGGATTTACTGACATTACAGTGTGCTATTGGTCATTGAGTATTACTGGTGATGATGATAATGATGGTGATCATGAGGCTTCATATGTTTTAGGCACGAGCAAGTAGTGTTTGTCAACTGCCTGCCTGAGATTTGGTACTCAGAAAGGGATGATGTAGGAGGAATGTAGCTAAGGATTCCAGCATCACAAGAGAAATCTGGCAAGGTCCCCAAGGAGAGAAGAGAGGCATGGATGAATGAGTAGCCTCAGTCCATTTAAATTCAGAACATGGCATGGACATGGAACATGTCATGGCTTTGGGGATTTTGGGGGATTTCCCATTTTGTGGAATGGGCAAGACCTGTCTTTTGTCCTTAGATGTCTTTTTGCAAAGCAAATATCAAAATGTATTCATGTTGCATAATTCATAAGCACTATTCAGGCAACAGTCATGCAGTCATGCAGGCACTGAATGGATGGAGAAGGCATGATTATACCCAATGTCCCTGCTGATGAACATCTCTGTGTCATCCAAGGAGCTGAACAGAAGCCATGCATGTGCAGACGTACATACGTAGGTTCTGCACATGCAGTCAGGGATCCTGCTTCTTGCAGGGTTCTCAGCTGTGGATGAAGCCTAGGCTGTACAACGTGACGTGTATCCATGTACACTCATTTTGGTTGCATGTGTGGGACAGGATTATGGATAGCAGGTGCAATCCCATTCTCTTACCTCCATACATCTTGAAAACCTGTAAAAATGTCTACAGTGTGCTATTCTATGAGAGTAGTGACAAAAAGTAATTAATTATTTGTCCAACCTATAGCTCAATAATTAACATCCAAGACTAAGAGCCTATATATTCCTCCTTAATCTAGTCTCTATTCTGCATCAGTTTATACTTCCTATAGTTCTTGCTTCTGGAAGACCATAAGAATAACTTGGGCAGGAATACCAAAGACAATTCTTAGTCCTTCAAAACACTGAGAACCAAGTGGTCTGAAGCGCCAGTACTTTGTGTCCACAACATCCCTTGTAGCCTCAAATAGCTGTATGGAAGAAAGCCCTGGCAGTCAGTGGACAGGATGAGCAGGCTAAGTCTATGGAGAGGGTGTACAGAGGTAGCCTTTGCAGAGGTAGCCTTTGCTACCTTTCCCATAGTGGTGAACCTCCCTGCTCTTACTGTTACTACTACTACATATTTAAATACTACTTTTCAACAAAAGCTCTCAAAGTGGCTTATACAGACAGACAGACAAATAAGATTATTCCTACCATACCCCTAATAATTCATCAAAAGCTACGAATTTTCTGGAAGTGCAGTAATATTTTAGGGATTGAGAAGTACTGTATGGAGTAATATTGGTTTGATACAGTATTTAATATTATAATGAATACTTGATTTCTTTGTTTTTGTTGGCATGTTGTGTTAAATGGTATTTCTGTTCATCCAAAACTCTGAAATTGGGTGGGCTAGGAATCTTTTAATAGTTTCAAAATGTATCCAAAATATATCTTTAGTACCCTTCTGCACAGTCGCAATCCATAAATTAAAAGACACAAACAGCTAATGTACTGCAATGAGTTCCTAGCACAGTAAGGAGAAAATGCCAAATGAAATATTCCATCTGCTATATTGTTGCCTCATTTTTAATTAAGTGGATAACAAATAATGCAAATTAAGATTTACATTTGCATAAATATCTGGCAGAACATGCACCCTGTTCTTACTGTCTCAGAAAACATCATTTAGGATGTTGCAGAATTCTAGGGTAATTCTATCCTTTTTGCCTCATATCCCGCCCTGTGCTGTAGAAGCCATTCTTAAGTAGCATATGAAGGCTGGTTAGAAATGCCATATTATCTGAGCCTTCAATTTTTGATATCTGCGCAGAAATTGTTGGCAATTGTGTTTTTGACAGTAACAAGACATTCTGTAACTCACGAGTCTCAGGCATTCTGTTCTGCTGTCATCCAACTTAATGAAAACACATTTCAATTGGGGGAGAAAATCCATGTTAATTTCTTCTCTATTCAAATAGCAGGCTGCGGGGGAAGAGAAGAACGCACAATTGCCAGGATGAGAGTGAGGAATCACAACAAACTGGTGAGGGAACTTGAGTCGCTTCAGCTTTCCAAGGAGCAATAGAGACAGAGCAAAATGATTGAATCACAGCTTAACACATTTACTGCAGAGTGGATATAAGAAATTCTTACGTTGAGGCAACTTTCATAACTGTTGTATGCTCCATTTTGTGTCCACGTGTGTGCACTTGCCTCTTTGACGTTTCCTTTTTCTGTCAAAGGCAATAATGGAGTGGAACTAATAATTTTGAAATAATTGCCTGTGATTCTCCTATAGTAGTGATTAAAGCTAAATAATTATTAGTTCCTTTGAACGTTGCCTCAGAGTGCTATGATGCCTCTCGGCAAAGTTTTCTAGTCTAGGCCAAGAAGGACCTGCCTAGTATGCTGAGGAACCTATAGATGGTGCTGTTTTCTCTTTATTTCCAACAAAAGGCGCTTTAGGGAGTCCAAATCAGAATAGGAGGTTTCCTGTACAATGCATCTCCAAACAATAGCCTAAAAGGTTTCTTGCAGCGCTGGGGGAGAGGCAGAGAGAGGGGGAGGGTCACTTCATTGGAGAAAATAGGGTAGAAAAAACTGCATATACTCATGAAGTGCAGTGCACATATTTATCTTGTTGCAAGTACATAATCTGGTGAGCCAAAGTACATCATACCACACTGTCCTAACTGTGGCAGAATAAATATCCATGCCACATTTCACAAGTGACAATGTGGAGAGAGAGAGAGAGAGAGAGAGAATATCCATGCTTGAAAAAACAACCAGTGTGCAGCCCTGACTGCAAACAATTTTAACTCAGACTGACTTGTAATAACTAAGAAAACCCAGGAAGTAAAACTTGAGCCAAGCTGGAGAAACTGAATGTTCAAGGATCACAAGGCCTTAAGATGGTTCAGCAAGATGCATGTTCTCTGTGAAGGTAACCCAACTTGTTTAGCTAAGAATTCACAAGGACTGTGCTGGAATTGGGGGGGGGGGGAATCTCATTCTCCTCCCTGGCTCCCAGCTTCAACCATGCGAATCAGTCACATCATCTGAGTGCACAGTGAAGCCATCCTACAACAGCATGGCATAACCTTAGTGTTGCCAATGGGTCACTTGGCAAGTGCTGAGAGTATGACATTCTAGTAGTAGACGCAGGGGTGTAGCTAGGGGAAAGGGGGCCCGTATTCATCCCTCTCTCTGGCGGCCTCCCCAGAGTGTGGGACATAATGAAGATAATAGGGAGGGGTGGATCTGGAGGGCCCTCAGGAGCTGGGGGCCCGTGTTCTTTGAACCCTTTTGCTCAATTATAGCTACACCCCTGAGTAGAAGTTTTCAGCAGTGCTCTACACAACCATGTTCCCAGCCTATTCCTGTGACTTACAAAAAGCTTGAAAGGACCCTGCAGTAGTGGCTGTTGTGCACAAGTCAACAATCAAATCATGGGGAATGTATTTGTCTGGTCACATGTTACGGTCAGTCACTTTTTCAGCTCCAGAAAGTGGTCTGCTTGGATGAGTACTGTAATGTGTGAGTTGGCAAATCACAGAGTCCCGCTGAGCAGCTTCTGTGATCATCTCAAAGGTTTCTTTGGAGCTTCCCTGAACACTGAAAGCGGTAGCAGCTGAAGCTTACAGTTTGCCAGCTGAAACATTACACTGCTTACCACTAAGCTCTCTTGCATGAGTCCTGAAACAGGAGAAAAATACAACTATGCATGAGCACCACAGCTGCATGTGTGTTTGCATCTGGCTTATCACAGCATGGGTGCCTCTTCAACTGTCAGTAGCTTTCAGCCTGCAACAGCCACTTTGTGAGAGCATATATGCATGTAAATGGCTAAATTTCTGGCTCTGTAGCTGCGTCCGTATTTATAGCTGTGCAAGAATTAGGGCTAATTCATACAACAGTTTTGACATAGTAGTGATGTCTTTGTGTATGCCAGAACTGCAACCTTACATTTTACAAATGCAAAACCCAAGCTGAGTGCAAGCATTAGCAGAACTGTGTGTATCAGTACAGATGATCTCCTGTAGTGGGATTCACACAGGCAGTTACAAAGAACTCCTGCTTGGTATATTGACATTAGAAGAAATTAACTGGTGGAAAGAGGTGAGGTTTCAGGGGCACACCAGTGTGCAGAAATTTAGTGGTCCCATTTAATGACTTATCTTCCAATTATCAGCATTAAGCTATGGCAGTTGACCAACAGTATCTTCCAGACTGCATCTGTCTGTTTGAACTTGAGAGTTCTTAACCCAAAGTTCACGGGGCAGGGGCGTAACTATAATAGGCAAGGGGAGACAGTTGTCTGGGGGCCCACTGCTTTGGGGGGACCCCCCAGAGGCAAGTCACATGACTGACTCCCCCAGCCACGCACCCGCCCGGGCTTCCTTCAGTTGTATTCATCCTCCGAAATTGATGTGAGTGTTAAGACCTGGAGCTACCAGAACAGCATGTCTTTCTCTAGTACCCTTAAATGACTTGCATCGTCCACAATTTACAAAACCTTTTCAAAAATAATTTAGGATGATGTCCTGTTGTGGCACATAGGTATATATATGCTTTCTGTTACCACTACTCAGCTTCATTTAAGATTTCTTTATGAAGAAATCATAAAGCTGAGCTTCAGTGAAGTGGGGCCTATTTTAAAATCTTGTCTCTGGGCCCACTCCAACCTTGCTACTCCCCTGTCACAGGGAATATTGCAAGACTAGTTATTGTAGGCAGCCTCTGCCCCTATTCCTTTCATACAGAAAACCCACTATGCAGGTGTCTCAGTGCATGTTTTACTACCCAGTCTTTGTCATTTTGCTGCAAATGACATTTGTTTGATTGCAAATTACTCCTGTTTGCATGAGGCCAGCAATGCACTGGATACATAATTACCCTGGTTCCATTTCAGGTTGATGATGGGGTCAGTCCTGCTCTTTTGCTTGTTTGGATCTACTGGGTGACTTGACAGCATCTGAACTTTGGCTTTTTACTGAACTTTAAACAAGTGAGGTTTGCTTCAGTATTTACTGCTTGACTCTTTTCAGTGAATTGTTGTATTGACCCTCTGTCTGCTAAAGGGGCTGCTAGTCTCTAACCCCAACCAAGCAGCCTACTTTGTGACAAACAGATACCCCATAAAAGAGCACTGGAACAGGTGGGAATCTAGCTTCAAAGATATTATTAAACTTCGAGCAGATACACAACTTACAGCCACTGTAATTGCTCCAGGTAGTGGCCATCTTCATGAAGCAAACCATCTGTGTGCAACAGCTCACCATGTGTATCGGGCAATTTGTCTATGCCACTGTAAGATTAAAAAAAACTTTAGGAGTCTATAGTGGTGTCGAGAAAATAGCTCTGGGTCATTAGGTTTGGACCCAGGTGTCACTGCTAAGCGTTCAGAGCTGGGATTTGGTATGTTTCATACATATGTATTTGCCTGGATATGCAATGGAGACACTTCTCTTTCTGTAACTGATGATGGGTTGAGCAGTGGGATTGCAGCCCACAGTTGGGCCTCTTAATAGAGAAATATTTAACCCGCCTCTCTCCTGAGATGAAAAATGGCCTCCGGCAAGCTAATAATCGCCTCTCTCTAAGCAGCATTCAGAGGAGCATGTGTGAGTGTGAAAGAAAGGCAAGCATCTCTTGCCTTTGGGTCCCTTCCTTCCCACTGTTTTATTTGATGTTTTATTTATTTAAAACATTTTTATCTTGGCTTTCCAATATCAAACTCTTCTCGAGGTGCCTCTCAACATCAAAAAGTACTGTAAAAAGCAAATAACACCAAGGGAGATAGAAATCCTGTCAAAATGAGCTAAAATAAGATGAGCAGAAGACAGCAACAAACTATATCATGCATCAAATCCTCAAGCAAATGAAACAGTTTTAAGCTGGGATCCAAAAGATAACAAAGTTGGTGTCACATGGACATTTCTGGGCAGGGTATTCCATGGATTGGGCGCCATCACAAAAAAGGCCCTGTCCCTAGTTGCCACATACCTAACCTCTGAGGGCAGGGGCACATCTGGAGCAGGCCCCTGAAGCTGATATTGAGGAAGGGGCAGGTTAATATTGAAGAAGGCTCACAATAAAACTGAGGATTCCGTTTGATTTCATTTTAATTTCCCAAGCACACCCCTCTACAATCAGCAGATTTGACCTGTGAATAAATGTGGTTTCAAAAAGCAGAAATCTTTCAGGTTTTTATATACTGAGGATTTATCAAAACCTGAAATTCAGTTCATGCAAGAATTTCCAGCTGGAGAATATAACTCTGCATATGGTCATCATTGCCCTTTGTGAGTTACAGTGCTGACTAGGCACTGATAATACTTCCCAGAAATTAACCCTAGCTCAAACTGAACTCCAACAATAATGTAAGTGCCATACAATCTATATTATTAGTTCTCCAAGACAGGCCATGTGTGGGGACGTTGCAGAAAGGAGGCGACTGGCTGACAGAGGGGGAGGAGGTGATTGGCTGACAGAGGGGGAGGGAGTTCCAGAGCAGCAGGGAGTTTTGCGAGGCATCTGGAAAGCAGTTTGACAGTTGGCTGGGGGTGCCGTGAAGCAGCAGGGAGCTCAGAGGCTGGGGGCAGCTTTGGGAGCTGGACAGTTGACTCTGGGGGCTGCAGGCAGCAGACAGTTGGCTAAGCTGTGCCGTGAAGCGGCAGGGAGCTTGGAGGCTGTCAGGTGAGTGAGTGACAGTCCCTGGAAACGGCAGGGGGAAGCAAGGACTGCGAGACAGAGATAGAAAGATGGAGGACAGGGGGGGGGCTGTGGGGAGAGTGAGCGAGAGAGTTGCAGAGGAGAGAGAGAGAGTTGGGGGAGAGAGCGAGAGAGTTGCGGGGGAGAGAGCAAGCGAGAGAGTTGTGGGGGGTGAGAGTGAGCAAGAGAGTTATGGGGGCTAGAGTGAGTGAGAGATTGGGTGTGAGAGCAAGCAAGAGATTTGTGGGCGGGGAGCAAGTGAGAGATTTGTTTAGGGGCCAGAGCTTTGGGGGGGTGGCAAGAGTTGCGGAGATGGTGAGAGAATTGTGGGGGTGGCGAGAGCGAGTGAGAGAGTTGTGGGGGGCGGCAAGAACAGGCAAGAGAGTTGTGGGGGGATGCGAGCGAGAGAGTTGTGGGGAAAGAACAAGCGAGAGAGTTGCGGGGGCAGCGAGAGCAAGCGAGAAAGTTGCAGGTGGCGAGAGTGAGCGAGAGAGTTGCAGATGGCGAGAGTGAGTGAGAGAGTTGCGGGGGGCGAGTTGTGGGAGGCGAGAGAGAGTGAGAGTTGCGGGGGTGACAAGAGCAAGAGAGTTGCGGAGGTGGCGAAAGCGAGTGAGAGTTGTGCTCAGTGAGAGCTGCAGGGGCAGCGAGAGCAAGCAAGAGAGTTGCGGGGGCGAGAGCGAGCAAGAGAGTTGGGGGGCGAGAGTGAGCGAGAGAGTTGCGGGGGGCAAGAGCGAGCGAGAGATTGGGGGTCCAGAGCCAGCGAGAGATTTGTGGGGGGTGGCAGAGCTTCGTGGGGGGTGGTGAGAGTTGTGGGGTATGGCGAGAGAGTTTTGGGGTGGCGAGAGCGAGCAAGAGAGTTGTGGGGGGGATGCCACAGGCTCATTGCACTACTGCACAGATGCTCTGGGCAGGGTCAGCTAATACCTCTTTAAACGGTAAAGCCAGAGGACCTCAGGCTGAGAAGGCTGTGTGAGAGAACTGGGGAATCCGTTTCTGTGTTACATCAGAAACCAGTGTGGTGTAGTAGTTAGAGCAGGACTACTTCGCTTTGGTCCTCCCTCTGTTTTTTGTAGTACAGGTTTGAGCATCCTCAGCCACAGTGGCCATTAGCAATAGCAATAGCAATAGCACTTACATTTATATAAGGCTCTATAGCTGGAAGCTCTCTAAGCGGCTTACAATGATTTAGCATATTGCCCCCCAACATTCTGGGTACTCATTTTACTGACCTCGGAAGGATGGAAGACTGAGTCAACCTTGAGCCCCTGGTCAGGATCGAACTTGTAACCTTCTGGTTACAGGGCAGCAGTTTTACCACTGTGCCACCCGGGGGTCTTATAAGTCAAGGATAATGGGATTTGTAGGCAAACATCTGCAGGAGAGCTGCAGTTGTAGCCCTGGGTCGCAGTTGTACTACTTGCACTTGCCCCTACTTTTTTTAAAAAAATGATATCCTGCTGTCCCTCTGAGGAGCTCAGAGTGGTGTATATGCTTATTTTTATCCTCACAACAATCCTGTGAGGTAGGTTAGGCTGAGAGCTACATGACTGGCCCAGAGTCACCCAGTGAGTTTCATGATTGAATGGGAATTTGAACTCGGATCTTTCTGTTCCTAGTCCAACACTCTAACCACTATGCTATGAGACGGGCCTAGGGGCAAGTAGACCCAGATGTGCAGGACCTTGTCCCCCTTCAAACATAACCAGTGGTTAGAGTGCTACTGTCCTATGCAGTGTTCCCTCTAACAGGGATTCCCAGATGCTGTTGACCACAACTCCCAGAATCCCCAGCTGCAATTGCTTTTGCTTGGGGGTTATGGGAGTTGTAGTCAACAACATCTGGGAATTCCTGTTAGAGGGAACACTGGTCCTATGGTCTGCTCCCATGCCATTGAAGGGCTGCATCACAAATGTGTTGATCTCATGGGCTGATTGGCACCCCTAACAACATGATTAGCCCCACTATAGATACTATTCCTGCCCTAATTCAGCTGCTTGGGTCGCACATGCATACTCCTGTTAGAAAAATCAACAATAACGCCAACCCTTGGAGGGCCAGTGTGGTTTAGAGACTAGAGTTTCAGATTAGGAGTGGACACCCTAACCATTGCACCCCCACAGTTCTAAGCAGTTGTGCAGCTGCCCGCTTGCACAACCCTGCCTGGGCTGCCTTTCACATGTGCAGTGCAGCAGCACCAGCTGATGGCCTGCACTGCCATTGCATTGCAGTGCACATCATGTATTGCACATCATGCATTGCACATCATGTGGGCCACTAAATGTTATCCGTGAACACTTTTTGCGGGGTGGGGTGGATGTTGATTTTTGGTGTTTATATAGATACTATTGCAAACCACCTTGGGAACAGCAAGATCCCTTAAAAATAATAAAATCAATTTGAGTCCAAAAGTACTATTTGGGGACTGTCTTTGGGAGTGGGTGGTCACCCCTTTCCAAACACTATATGCTTTCCCTGTTTCGGGGAAGTGCATGTTTATGCCCAGATTGTAGGCTTGGATGCCAAATAGCCTTGAAAATGGATTATGTAACCTGCAATATTAATATCCCCGCATACAAGCAGTCCCAGTGGTTTAATAACTGCAGCTCACAAGTCTGTTTTCTTCCAATCTGCATCCTAGCTCATAACATGCTGCCATGACTGAAGCAGGCTGCCAGACTGTCTTCTTGGAAGTCCCACCCCAGCTCAGCCATTGGTGAGCCCAGGAAAGGAATTACTTTGCTGGGAAAAGAAATAAACAGTATCAATAAATAATAGGCAGGAGGGGAACAGTCATGCAAGGAGAGAAATGATGGCCCTGACCCACCCTGTAGATCTTGCTATGGAAAGGAAGAACTGCATTAGTGGTATATAATGCTTTACCAAGGCAGAGCTTTCAAATGGATTGGAATGGAGTGCACTTCACTGTAAGATGGAAGGCACATCTTTGAGATCTTCCTGGCACTGAGTTCTTTCTCTGTGTTCTGTTTTTGGCACTCCAACTTAGCTTTGCTGTCTGTTGATGTATCCCACGTAAAGGATCCTCTCCAGCTTCTCCTTTGGTTTGTTGGAAATAAAAGTGTCTAAGGTCCCTTATTTAGGGCTGCCACTTGGCAGCCTTTGGAATAACTTGATCATTGATTTGTATTCCTACTTGTGTCTTGAGAAGTTTCAAAAGTTCAATTTAGATGCTATACAGTGAAGAGCAGCCTTCTTCCTCACTTTACTCTCATTGTATAGGAGCACCATTATTAAGGACACCACATTTCCTAAAATCCCATAGAACAGACAGACGTGTCCAGTTTTGATCCAGAGGGCAAAAAACTAAGAACAAAAGCACCCTGTGGCTAGAAGGAATTTCAGTACCATGGTGTAGTAGATCCTTCACCACCAGCATTCACCATGGTATATTTCCATTTTGGTTAACTCTTCCGCCATACTGCACAGCCCCATAAGCCTAAGGAGAGGAAGAGGTTAGAAAGGTTAGAAGAGGTTAGAATGCCTGGAGCCCAAATTACACATAAATTAGGAAGGACATTTAGCCCCAGATACCTTGGCTGCAAATCATCCTGCATCTAAAGCTGGAAGCTTTATAAATGGTGGGCACGGGGCAAATAAAATGCCAGGATCTCTCTTGTACACATGAGCTATTAGGAACGTAAAACGCATAAAGCTTCTTGGCTCATTCAGCAGGGATGCAGATCCCCTCATAAACATTTGAGGAGTCTCCCCATTCTACTTTATTGGGAGGGGAACTGGTCTTATGGTAGCTAGGGATGTGTAAACTGGTTCCATATTGAACAGGTTTGACATTGAACAAGTTCAGTTTGACAGCTCGATGTAGAGCCAACCCCCCGCACCTTGGGTTCGGCTCGAAACACACACCCTGCCGTTCATGAGCTTTTTCTGTTTAAATTTTTTAATTTAAACATGAGCTCATGAGTTCATGAGCTTTTTCCATTTAAATTTTTAAAATTATTATTTTGTACTTACCCTCTCTGGGGAGGCTTCTCCAAGGCTGCAGGGGAGGGCGGAGGTTCCCCCTCCCCCCCAGGACTCCCGCCCCCCAGGACTCCATTCTGCCTCAAATCACTCTGTTCAGGCATCTTCAGCCCATTCCGGGACTCACCCTTGTTGCTTGCCATTTTGGAGGCCGCCGCACATGCCCAATGGGCCTCTATGTGGCCATGTCATGACCCAGCAAAGCAGGCTGAAGGGCTAAGGCACAAGGAAGTTTCCTGACAAAAAGGGGAAGTTGAGACTTTTGCCCCAGGCACAGCAACACCCCCTCCCCAGAAAGGCCACCCACGCGTCTGAGTGGCCGGATCATGACAGAGACCACACAAAGGCCCATTTGGTCTGCCTTAGTTTGCATTTGGATGGGAGACTACAAGCAAGCACTGTAAGAAATTCCCCTTAGGGGATGGGGCCATAGCTCATTGGCAGAGCATCTGCTTAGCATGGAGAAGGTCTGAACATAAGAACAGCCCTACTGGATCAGGCCCATGGCCCATCTAGTCCAGCATCCTTTTTCACACAGTGGCCCACCAGATGCCACTGGAAGCACACAGGCAGGAGTTGAGGGCATGCCCTCTCTCCTGCTGTTACACCCCTGCAACTGGTACTCAGAGGCATCCTGCCTTTGAGGCTGAAGGTGGCCTATAGCCCTCCAGCTACTAGCCATTGATAGACCTCTCCTCCATGAAGTTATCCAAACCACGCTTGAAGGGATCCAGCTTGTTGGCTGACACTACATCCTGTGGCAGATAATTCCACAAGTTGATTATACGTTTTGTGAAAAAGTACCATTGGCTGGTCCTAGATTTCCTGGCAATCAGTTTCATGGGATGACTCCTCATTCTAGTGTTATATGAGAGGGAGAAGAATTTCTCTCTATCCACTTTTGCCATACCGTGTGTGATTTTATAGACCTCTATCATGTCTCCCCACAGTCATCTTTTTTCTAAACTAAAAAGTCCCAGGTGTTGTCTTGCCTCATAAGGAAGGTGATCTAGGCCCCTGATCACCCCTCTTCTGCACCTTTCCCTGTTCTACAATGTTCTTTAGATGTGTTGACCAGAATTATATGCAGTACTCCAAATGTGGCCATGCCATAGTTTTGTATAAGGGCATTATAATATTAGCCATCTTGTTTTCAGTCCCCTTCCTAATGATCTCTAGCATGGAATTGGCCTTTTTCACAGCTGCCACACATTGAGTCAACATTTTCAATGAGTTGTCCACCACAACCCCAAGATCCCTCTCCTGGTCAGTCACTGACAGCTCAGATCCCATCCAGGGGCGTAGCAAGGTTGGAGTGGGCCCAGAGACGAGATTTTAAAATGCCCCCCCCCCACTCAAAGTCCAGGGCCTCCGCACACCCCAGGCCCCCAAGGATTTAAGTCTGATATTCCAAAATAAGTATGCTGCCTGGAAATACATTTCACTGAATACACACACGCACATATCACAATATATAGTGATATACATTGAGTACTATACATTTGTTTTACTTTTAATGCCTAGAACACACTAGAAAGATGAATGATTAAAATGGGCCCCTCGCTGCAGATTAGCAAAGGAGACTTTCAACCATGCAGGGTGAACCTATGTTTGTTTTCTCAGAATTCTGAACAAATTCAGTCAAGTTTGATTCCAGGAAGTTTTTCACAGGAGGCTTTTAAAGCCCTTTAACACACATCTCCTCTGGAATGGAGGTGCTGCATTCACATGTTGGCCAGATTGACCCTGAAGTCCCTGCAAGTTATTGGGGAGCAGTTCACACACAAGAAAAATAAAATAAAATAAAAGCACAAGACATGCTTCACAGTTCTCACTCAGACCTTCTGGGTTGCAAAACAACTTGAACATAAGTGCATTTATAAATGAATGAATGAATAAAATAAATATAATACTGTTTCTTCCAGAAGTGTTTGTAATTTTCTGCCATGAAACAGGTCACTTATAGGACTTTTTAGATAGGTTTTTTTAAGCCAGCAAATTTTCCAAGCTGTTTAAAAATAAATATTTCTCAGTCCCTCCCCCCCCACCCATATCAAAGCTCTATGGCAAGCAGATGCCTATATATCCAGGGCGGGGGGGGAAGTTAACCACAAAAAGGAGTTCACACTCTACCTGGCTAATGCTGGGTTTGGCAGGGCAGCAGGGGGTCTTCTGCTGCAGAGAGCAGTGGTGGCCACTCTGGCTGCCTCCTCCTTCCTGGCTGGCTTGGGCCCTACTGGAGTTCAGGCTTCACAGAGGCCTACAGGAGGCCTCCGTGGAAGACCCGCCCACCCGCCGATCAGCTGAGAGGCGGGAGAAAAGGAGCTCTTTGCAGCTTGTCTGCTGCTCGATTGCCAGCCAGGAGAACAAGCTGGAGAGACGGCGAACAGGGCAAGTAGCTGAGGGGCCTTGGGGCTGGGCAGGGGGCAATGGGGAGTCACGTGAGGTGCCTCTGGGGGCCCCCTCCAGGCAGTGGGGCCCCCATACAACTGTCTCCCCTTGCCCGATTGTTGTTACGCGCCTGATCCCATCAACCTGTACTTGAAGTTGGGTTTTTCATCCCAATGTGCATCCCTTTACACTTGCCAACACTGAACCGAATTTCCCATTTTGTCACCCAGTTTGGAGAGAGACTTTTGGAGCTCCTCACAATCTGTTTTGGATTTCACTACCCAAAAGAGTGTATCATCTGCAAATTTGGCCATCTCACTGCTTACTCCAACTTCTAGATCATTTATGAATTAATTAAAAAGCACCGGTCCGAGTAATATCCCTGCAGGACCCCTTTTCTTACTTTCCTCCATTGTGAAAACTCTCCATTTGTACCTACCCTCTGTTTCCTTTCCTTCAACCAGTTAGCAATCCACACATGTACTTGTCCCCTTATCCCATGACTGCTAAGTTTCCTCAGGAGTCTTTGATAAGGAACTTTGTCAAAAGATTTTTGGAAGTCCAGGTATACTATATCAACTGGATCACCTTGATCCACATACTTGTTGATACTCTCAAAGAACTCCAAAAGGTTTGTGAGGCAAGATTTACCTTTGCAGAAGCCATGCTGGTTCTCCCTCAGCAGGGCCTGTTGTTCTATGTGCTTTACAGTCTGAGAATGACTCGTGTCTGAAACCTTGGAGAGCCCCTGCCAGACAGTGTAGACTATAATGAGCTAGATTGACCAATGGTCTGACTCAGTATAAGGCAGCTTCCTATGTTGCTAATCTGAGCCGGTCCTTGGTGTTAATGTATACTTATTTACATGCATGTGCCCTATAGCCAAGGAGAGGCATTCAATTCCAATTCAGAAATGTAGCTCTCGGAGACCTAAAGTAGTAATAAAATGCTAGTATCTCTTGCAAATAACAGTGTAACAAGATAACTCTAAAAAGCTAAAAAGCAAAAATAGGGACAGTGTTTGACCAGTGGCAGGGAACAGAAAATGGGGACAATATCTGATTAACAGGGAGGGGTCGTGCATGCTTGCGCCCATATGATGCCGACAAAAATGTCTTCGCTAGAAGATAATTAGGGTGTGCGTGTTTCTAACTACCATAAGAGAGGCCTGAAGAATGTGTCTTTCACTTTTCAAAAGAATCTCAAGTAAATTCTACATTGACATCACATCCATAGGCCTTGCTTTTGGCCCTGAATACATGGCAATAGGGGCCTGATGTTAGGGATGTGTATGAACCAAGGTTCATGCACAGGTTCGGGTCTGAACCAGTTTGGATGGGGTCCAAACCAGTTCGTTGTTGCTGGGGGCAAGGGGAGCCACCAGCGGAATCTTTCAAAAGAAAGAGAGCAGCTCCTTAGCTGCAATCTGCCGCTGCACAGATTCCTGCTATGATGGCACTCTCCCCCCTCCCCTGCAAGAACCCATACCCAGTGCCGGGACACTAATGGTGGCCACACATGAATGAGAGCCATTTGCGTGGTCAGCATAGTGTTGCTGACCATGCAAATGGCACCTGCGCATG
This sequence comes from Hemicordylus capensis, assembly GCF_027244095.1. NCBI lineage: Eukaryota > Metazoa > Chordata > Lepidosauria > Squamata > Cordylidae > Hemicordylus > Hemicordylus capensis. Next base: position 63,185,962 of record NC_069660.1, read on the forward strand.
CGTGGACACTATGTGCATGGGTTCTTTGGGGGCGGGGTGCCATCGCAGCAGCAAGCTGCATGCGGTGGCAGAAAGAAAGTAAAGACCTGTGCGCAAACCTCTGTTCGTGCACATCCCTACCTGATGTCAAGTTTGTCAACGTATTAGGGAACATAGGAAGCTGCCTTATACCAAGCCAGACCATTGGTCCATCTAGCTCAGTATTGTCTACACCAGGGATTCTCAACGTTGGGTCCCCAGATGTTATTGGACTTCAACTCCCATAATCCCCAACCAAAGGCCATTGGGGCTGGGGATTATGGGAGATGAAGTCCAATAACATCTGGAGACCCAACGCTGAGAATCCCTGGTTTACACTGACTGACCACAGCTCCTCCAAGGTTTCAGGCTGGAGGCTGTGCCAGAGATGTTTCCAGGGATTAAACCTGAGACCTTCTGCGTGCAACGCAGGTGCTCTACCACTGAACTGCAGCCCACATCCACAAACTATTGCCTTTAAAAATGCAATGCTTTTTAAAGGAATCATGATTAATGGAAGGTTATTTCCCCCATCTTTAGCACCAAAATAAGAGCAGGTTTTTACGCACTTCTGATGCAGTTTTATGCACTTCCTATCTCATTGAAAGTCACTTTAATTTACATCCGGTAATTGAACATGCTGGCAACAGAGCAGCAAGACAAATAGAGACAAACAAGACAAATATTAGACACAATTTAGATTTAATAGTAGAATTTCTACGTAGAAATAGTAGAATTTATGAGCCATAGCAAATATGGTAAAAGAAAGGGAAATGTGCACTTTTCCGGTAAGTGTGTGATTTTATATAAAATAAAAACATGCAAACAAAACAACTGCTCTTGCGTTATATACTTAAGCCCTTCTGATGAACAAAAATAAAATAGGATTGCTGTTTTGCTGTTATGCTCTTGCCCCAAAAACAATTTAAGAGGAAGCTGGAAGTAAATGACTGGGATCTGCATGGCTGGCCTGCTAATGAGTCCAGGTGAGGGAGACTAAAGGAGGCACTGCAAGGCCCATTGGCCTCCTCTACCTGCCTGACACCTCAACTAGGCCACCGCCCCACCAGAACCTCATCCAGGCAGTCACCACAGAATGCACCAGCCGCCACCATCCCCATCCTGCTCCACTCTTCCAATCATGTCTCAACCTGCCTTTTGAAAAGGCAGAGGGTGGGAAAGCTGAAGTGGCGGGATGTGTCTTCAGTGCAGGGGCAGGACAGGAAATCAGCAGGAAGGAGGTAAGCAAGAACAGCGGGGGAGTTGGTCAGTGAGGGGAATTGGCAAATGGTGGATTCTGAGCACCGCAGAGCTAGATGAGGGGGAAATCGGGTGGGAGTGATAATCAGGCTGTGGGGGACAGGCAACAACTTGCCACACCATCCTCATGCATCGGGGGTTTGGGCCAGGTCTGGGGAACTGCATGGTATTTCATTTATTTATTACTTTAAATAAATAAAGCCCCTAAAAAGTTTTGCTTATCTGGTGACAAACCCAATGTGAACATCACCACAATAACCATGCAGCTATCCAGAAATCTGTTCATGGGGATGGTGTCATTTGTTGGTAACACAGAAGTGACGCATGTATGATAACTGCCTCTCCTTGTAGCAGTAAACCTTCAAACAGCTGCAATGTGATTCTTATCCCAGTCCAATCCCAAGCCCAGTAGGAAGAAATGCAACCCTATTTATTTTTGATCCATTACAAAAGGAACAGGTTTAGGATGCGTTCCCCCACCCACCCACCAATTAGCCTTGACAATCTATATATGGTTTCATGGCAGATAGATAATCTCATTCAAATAATATAGAATATGCTTCCTTCTGTTACTACAGACATGCCTACCAATTCAACTTTACAATTTAAATCACCTATTCCCCAGGATTGTGTCCAGATCTGAGCTGTGCCATGATAAAATTGAAAGCAACTCTTTCGTTGGTATTTATCGTGCCATGCCCTTCAGCAAAAAAAGAAGGGAGCAGCTCTTTATTGTACAGAGTCACTTGTGCATACAGCTTAATGTGCGGCTGGTTACGAGAGTTGACCCGAATGTAGAAACTGTGCCATTGGCACCTGCCTTCTGCCACAGGCACATTGAAGAACTGTGGATGTAAGAAGCAGACCATCAAAGAAAGAGCAGTGTTGCCTGCCTACTACACTTTCCCTAGGGCTCCTGTGGCTAAAACCCTCAGCTGCTCCTGCACATATGGCTCTCCTTTTGTCATAATTTGTGCTCTTTGTGCTTTCCTAGATGAGAGATTTATTTACATCAGTCAGATCTCTTGAGTTCTGGAAGGCATTTTTGCTTGCTTGCTTGTTTGGCAATACATCTGGAATCAGGTCCCTGCAAGGTTAGCTATCCTTTCTTTAGTGCCATAAACATACAGTTTCTGACATTTGCAGTGAGGCAACACTATTTCCTCCCAATTGCTTGAAATTACTACGATCATTACAAGGCCACAGATTCACAAGTACTCAGTTTGCCTTTTTACTCTTCCCTCCGCTTCCACTTCGGAAAGCCTTCCTGCTCGTAGGGTCTCTTATCAATGTTAGCTTGTTGCCTTTGGGCTGGGCAGGATGGATGCAGGTTGGCTCCCTCAGCAGAGATTGTATTGGATTACTTCAGTTAGAACTGTTGCTGCTGCTGCCGCCGCTGCTGCTACTGCCAGCCATCATAGGTGTGAAAGCACCCTTTAACTCTGCCTGGAAACAATAAGCAGGTTGTAAGTATGAAGAATGTAGCACACTGACAGGGAGACATGCTGCTTACTCAGCGATCTGCTGGATTCAGGGCCTGAAGAAGTAACCCATGAACAAACACATTACATTAACATGATTTCAAAAAGGAAAGAGCATGCTACGATGCACATGCTGGCCATACAGTGATCATCTGACCCACTTCAGCAAGGGAGAGGAGGCCAGTTGTTTTTTCTAGGTGTAGCTCTGCTGTCTCTGCACCGCTTTTCTCTCGTCTTATGGTAAGGCTTTCTCCCTGGAGCAGAAGCAGGAGCAGCCTTTGTGTTGTTGTTGTTGTTGCTGTTGTTGTTGTTTTCTTGGTCATGTAGAGGAATACCCTGCCCACACACACATACCTAATTTTAGAATGGAACTAAATATATGATCAGTCCCCAGGTTCTATAATACATGGAGAGGTGTGACACAAGCCTTCCAGGAAGTACCAGCCATCCACAGATTCCTGACCCCACAGTCAGTTCCTTAGACCTTTTAGTTTATTTATTTTTTTCTTCCAGTGGCTAGGTTCCAGGATTTCTAGTGTTTGGGGGCATGAGGGCAACCATAGGAACATAGGAAGCTGCCATATACTGAGTCAGACCATTGGGCTATCTAGCTCATTATTGTCACAGACTGGCAGTGGCTTCTCCAAGGTTGCAGGCAGGAATCTCTCTCAGCCCTAACTTGGTCCCAGAAAGAAACTTTCAAGGAAACGGGATGGAACGGATCCCCTTATACTAGGGAACTGGAACGTTCCCCTTCTCATAATCAAGTGAGTAAACCTGTATGTCATTTATGCAATGCTCCTGCATAGAAGTAGGGAGAGAAGACGCGACCAAGAGGTTCACGTAGATGAGACAGTAAATTTCTTCTGGAAAAGTTTGTATGCTTATATGCAAAAAGACAAGTGTATCTCTTCTAAACAGCAATGGGACAAATCATGGAAATGGACGTTGGATGTAAACCCCCCCCCCGCCCCGATTACCTGATGTGCCTTGTAATCCCCCCCCCACTCGAGTTACAGTATTGCTTGCATATACTCTATAACCCTGTGGGTTACCAAATCCTTGTTTGTAAATCTTTGTAGATATATGATGTACAAACAACCGCTTTGTATATAATTGTGCTTTGGTAACATACTGTATGCTTTGGTAGTTTGTTGGTTCAATAAAAAAATCTTGCCCTATCTTGGAGAAGCCCGGGAGGAAACTTAGAACCTAGTTGCTCTTCCCAGAGCAGCTCCATCCCCTGAGGGGAATATCTTACAGTGCTCACACTTCTAGTCTCCCATTCATATGCAACCAGGGCAGACCCTGGTTAGCTAAGGGGATAAGTCATGCATGCTACCACAAGACTTGCTACCACAAGTGAAGGGGCAAAGGGCAAGCAGAAGAGAACTTAGTGGTCCTCTTCATTTGTTCTCCCACAGAGGACTCTGGGAAAGTGCAATCTTTACTCTGGGTATCTGATACAGTCATAAGCTGTTTCAACAGCCCTGCAATCCAGCATTTGCCAGTTCATATTGACCTCTAGTACTGGCTCATCCCATCAGTGTGTGTGTTTGTGTGTGCACACACACATAATTTGCCCCATCCTCCTTCCTTCTTATAGATTCTGCTCTCTGTCCAGCCAAGATCTTTCTTACCCCTTGTTTCTGTTGCATCTGATTCCATGCCACTCTTTTCCTTAGAAGAGCAGAACAGATTGCATCCAGGAAAAGATGCCTCTAATAATAGGATATTTCTTTCAGCATCCAGACAACTGTTCTTTAAGGAACTAGAAAGGATTTCCTGTTTCAGCTGTCATCTAAGGGCCGGTAGACTCCCGTGTTTGCAGCACTAGGGTAGCACAGTGGCTGAGAACATTAGCTTGAAAGTTCCTGGTTTAAGTCACTCCTCACAAGCTCACTAGATGGCCTTAAGCAATCTATTCTTCTCTTAGTGAGAATTTCTACCCACAGTTTGGGGATAAGAATGGTGCTCTTCAGCTTTATAGAGTTGTTGGGAAGACTACTGATATAATGTCTTGAAACGAGCTGTGTACATGCTACGTGTTTATTATTAGTAATTGGTTTATATATTTGTTTATTTATTTATTTGACATATTTTTATACTGCCTGATATGTGCATAACTAGGCAGTGTATAAAATTAAGCACAGTGTATAAAATTAAGCACAGCACAGATTAAATTACAAAACAATTAAAACAGTAGCATAAAACAATTATTAAAATTAATTATCAAAATTAATTCTAATTAAAAGCCTGTGAGAACAGGTGAGTCTTGAAGGACTTCCTGAAAACAAACAGAGAAGGAGATGCTCTTATTTCAGCAGGGAGCATATTCCAAAGCCCTGGGGTAGTAGTGTGCAAGGTTCGGTTCGGGGCAATGGAAAAGCCCTCCGGACTGGTCTGGAATTCTGGCGGTCCGGAGGTTCGGAAGGGCGGGGGACTGTCTCTTTAAGTGGGGGCGATGGTGGTAGTACTTCCCCCCTGCCGCTCTTCCCCCTCCAGCGCCGGTGCTTTTAAAAATCTTCTTGGGGCGGCAGAGTTCCTCCCTGCTGCCCCTGCCCCCGTCGTTGTCCTTCTAAGCTTGAAACGAAGAAGAGCTAGCGGTGCGCATGTGCCCTTCGCGGCGCGTGTGCTTGTCTCCGCCGCTGTCGCACACGCGCCACGTGATGTATGTGGCGCACGCGCGCCAGTGGCGGAGACAAGCACGCGCGCCACGAAGGGCGCATGCGCACCGCTAGCTCTTCTTCGTTTCAAGCTTAGACGGACAACGATGGGGGCAGAGGCGGCAGGAAGGAACTCTGCCGCCCCAAGAAGATTGTTTAAAGCACCCGCGCCGGAGGAGGAAGAGCGGCAGGGGGGTAAGTACTACCACCCCCTCGCTTAAGGAGACAGTCCCCTCAGTGCCGGACCACGCTTCTGTGGTTCCATGCACATCCCGACCCTGGGGCAGCCACAGAGAAAGCCCGGTCCTGGGTTGCCACCAAACGAACTGGTGGCAACCGTAACCGGACCTCTCCAGAAGATTGTAACAGTTGTCAGGGTTCATGACAAAGAAGGTGCTCTCTTAAAAGTCCTGGGCCCAAGGCAGGGCCCAGTTAAGTCCTGGGCCCAGTTAAAAGCTTTATAGGTAATAACCGGCACTTTGTATTTCACCCAGAAACATATCGGCAGCCAGTGCAGTTCCCTTAAAACCGGTGTTATGTGGTCCCTTCGAGTTGTCCCAGAGACTAGGAATATGCAAACAGGTTCAACATCGAACAGGTTCAGCATCGAACCCGTTTGGTTCAACCATTCGGGGTCGAACCGAACCACCCCCTGGACCGAACACCCCAGAATGTTCAAAAGGTTCGCAGGCCAGTTTTTTTCTTTCTTTTTTTATAACCTCATTCCCTCTCGGGGGTGTTCTTGGAGGCGGCATGGGTGGTCCACGGAGGTTCCCCCTCCCCCCACTGGCCTCTGTTATGCCCCTCTTCGCCCTGTTCAGGAACTCTTTGGCTGGTTTTTGGCCTTCATCTGGCAGCCTGGTAGCCATTCTGGAGGCCGCATGCCTGTGAACATGGCCTCTGCATAACAGAGGCTGGTGGGGGGAGGGGGAACCTCCACAGACCCCCCCCCCATCACCACCTCCAGGAACTCCCCCAAGGGGGGATGGGGTGTGTGTGTGTGTGTGTGTGTGTGTGTTAGAAATTGGTCCACGAACCACCACCCCCAGACTGAACTGGACATGGGGGGTTCAAGGGAGTGCTGGACCTAACTGGCCCAGTCTGGTTCAAGTCCAGTCTGGACTTGAACCGAACTGGACCAGCTGGTTCAGTGCACATCCCTACCAGAGACCAATCTGGCTGCCGCATTCTGTACCAATTGTAGTTTCCAGACTACGTACAAAGGCAGCCCCACATAGAGTGTATTACAGTAGGCAAGTCTGGAGGTTACCAGCATATGTACCACCGTTTTAAGGTCATTTACCTCCAGAAATTGACGTCGCTGTCGTATCAGCCGAAGCTGATAAAAAGTGCTCCTGGCCACTGCCTCGATCTGATAAATCAGGCAGAGCTTTGGGTCGAGGAGCACTCCCAAGCTACGTACCTGATCTTTCAGGGGGAGTGTAACCCCATGCAGAACAGGCAGGCTGGTGTAAGGGAGGAGGAGAAACTGAAGCACTAAACCCAATAAAGTGTGAAGAGGAGATGCAAGCATCCAGTTTATGATACCCCGTGGATATGCACCAAACAGCCATAGAACCTTTTGGCATTTGCCTTGATGCCCACTTCAGTTATCACCTGCACATAACTGACAATATTAACCCTGTCATATCATTCATATTATATCTAAGTGATGTCTCTGACTCTTACGTGTCTCTTCTAGCTAGTGGTAGAGGGAAAGCTCCCACATTTGACCTAGTCTTGAAACTATAGTATTGATAACAGTGGATGGAGAACCAATACTGCAGTTCAGGTCGAAGACACCTGTTGTTCACCGCTGACACAAATAGCACATGCAATTTTAAAAGTGAATATGAATCACTTTCCTCTATGAACTTCAGTCATTCAACACTGCACAAACTGTGCATTCAAAACTGGAGTATAATCATGCACATGCACACACAGATTGTGTCAGGGAAACTGGCAGTCTTTTACAATCATTTGTGGAAATGATTGGCTTAGGGCAGATGCAGATTCATAGCCTTGAACAGCTTGGCATTGCCACTAAAGTAAAATAAAGTGTGCCGTCAAGTCGATTTTGACTCCTGGTGCCCACAAAGCCCTGTGGTTTTCTTTGGTAGACTACAGGAGGGGTTTACCATTGCCTCCACCCATGCAGTATGAGATGATGCCTTTCAGCATCTTCCTATATCGCTTCTGCCCGATATAGGTGTTTCCCATAGCCTCGGAAACATACAAGTGGGGATTCGAACCGGCAACCTTCTGCTTATCAGTCAAGCATTTCCCCACTGCGCCACTAGAGGATGACAATTTAAGCACATACATAGTTGGTTGTTTTATAGTTGCTTCCCTTGTAAACACAAAACAATCTTATGTATGTTTAAATCAGTCTTATTTAGAAACAACTCCATTTTCTCCTTCTCCTTCCCCTCCCTTTTCCTTTCTGACTCTAACCCACCCGCCCCCTGCCCCACCTCACACACACTCACTCTCTCTCCAGGATCCCCACTGGGACAAACTTCTAAACAAAACATAAAAGATACTGGATAGAATACAACAATCATCTTTTCACAGCCTGATATTTGAGTCTTGAACTTCTGATGAACAGGAGATGGAAGACTTTGCCCAGTTTTATACTGTCACATTAGCCCTATTCAGATGAGCACCGTAACCATGAGCTGTGGGGGAGGGGAGGGAGTGACACACTGGAGGGTGGGACTTTGGGATGAAGAAGGATGAAGAAGGCTAATTACTCTGCCCTATCATACTGAACAGTCATACCTATATAATTCATACCTGATTGTCCATACCATTTAAGAACTACATTGTTGAATTAAACAGAAGGCCAGCACAGTGGCTTCAACAGTGGACAATGTATACCTCAAGGAAATCTATAAAGAGAACATAATGGTGATGGCCTGTGTGGTTATTTTCAGTTTCTGGTTAGGCACGTATTGCCTCTGACTACGGTTTCAGTTTTGGTTATGAAAGCTAATAAATGTTGATAGCCTTTATCTTCCAAGAATTTGACAAAATCAGCTAATCTAGTAGCTAACATCCCAATGAATTCTATACATTTATTGTGTTGTGTGTGTGGTGGGGGGAAACTTCCTTTTATTTGTTCTGAACTTATTGGCAATCGATTTTATTGGATGTGACACCATAGAAAGGTTGTGGTGTGAAACTGCAAGAATTTGGCTAGGAAGGGGGGGAAAGACTGTATAATAGAATAACGGCATCTAATGTGGGGGAGGGAAATCAGTACACCAAACAAATAGGTGTCATGTTTTGTCACAATTTCTCCCACTTTAATTTTTCACTTCATAGACAATATATTATTTTAGCTGGGATTTTCTTCTTTTCTAGTTTAAAGTGAGCCACAAAAATGTCAAAAAATGCAGCTTTTCCTCACCATGAAAATGCCAGAGAATCATATTTTTCACAGGAGACTTAAAAATGCATATAAGTAGCTCAGCAAGGGAGCATTGGATAGCTCACCAGAGACTAAGCGGTTTTAGAGCCATTAACTTTTAATCACCAGTTCAAACCCAGCTCAAGTTTGTAGCTTACTAAAAAGTGCTTACAATGCAGTGATTGTTTAGTGGTTGTGTGGAATCGCCCAGGGGCACAGGTTTTCAAGCTTTGTCATAGGGAGTCCTATCGTCATTATAACTCATGGCTGAATTATACATCCTCATTTGGGTGGTTGTTTTTTATTTGCTTGTCATAAGTGATAGGTTGTGTGAATGACAGTTGAGTGGTGGCTTTAAGACATGTTCAAATCGTTGTCATGCCAAGGAAGACAAGGCAAGGCTGGTGGGACTTTCAGGACATTCCCACAAATACTTATTTTGGGAATTAGAGATGCACATGGTTTGTGTGTATCCACAAGTGGCATTGCATTCTTGTTTCCTGACCTGTACGCAGAACTGACAAGGCCAATATGAGTTATGCAGCTCATACGGTTGGATTCCCACAGTTGGCATGGGCAGCAGAGAGGAATTTATGCTTGCCTTCCCTAGGAATAACTCCTATGTTTCAAGTCATGCATGATAATGCCCAGTCAAGAATATATGCAGCTGCTGCATGGGTGCGGCTCTTGTTGATATCAGGGTGGTGTGGGTGGGGGCTCTATCATGGCTCCCAGCATTGTCGGTTGGCACAAAGGTGAAGACAAATGGTTCCCACCACTGCTAACACTGTTATTCCATCTTGCATCCCTTCACTGTCAAGGAAAAGGGCATCATCATAGGAACATAGGAAACTGCCATATACCTAGTCAGACCATTGGTCCAACAAGCTCAGTATTTTCTACACAGACTGGCTGCAGCTTCTCCAAAGTTACAGGCAGGAGTCTCTCTCAGCCCTATCTTGGAGATGCCAGGGAGGGAACTTGGAACCTCCAGCATGCAAGCATGCAGGTGATCTTCCCAGAGTGGCCCCATCCCCTAAGTGGGATATCTTACAGTGCTCACATGTAGTCTTCCATTCAAATGCAAACCAGGACAGACCCTGCTTACCAAAGGAGATAATTCATGCTTGTTACCGCAAGACCAGCTGTCCTCCATCTGGGGTGACCCAGGGTATTGCAGCACCTGAGGTGAGGCACCAAAGTTGCCTTTCCCCATGGCCCTGATGAAGACCAGGCCCTTTCCAACACAACCCATACAAGCTTTGAATGTGGGGCAGGAAGGAGGAAAGGTTGCCAGCAGCCCCATCTTCTCTCCTCCTCCTTCTTGCAAGCTTTGCAAGGAGTGGGAAGAGAGGTGCTTTTTGCAAGCTTGCAAGGGCCAGATTTGTCTTGAAGAACTTCTGCAAAGGCAATGGCATCTTGAAGCCCTACTGGTGCCCCAGTAATCTACCACTTGAGGTGGCTGCCTCACCTTGCCTCATGAAAGGACCACTCCTGCCAGAGTTATGTGTTGTATGAGCAGAAACAGAACAAAAGCAAACTGTAATTCACAATGCAAGTGAATTAGACAAACTCAGGAAGGACAAGTCTGTCAATGGCTACTATCATAAGGACTATATGCTGCTTCCAGGTTCAGAGGCAGCATGCTTCTGAATGCCAATCATTGGAAGCAGCAGTGGAAGAGGGTTAATGCCTAAGTGTCTTGCGTCTGAGCATCTCAGAGACATCTGATTGGCCACTGTGGGAAATAGGGTGCTTGATTGGATGGATCATTGGTCTGATCCAGCAGGGGCTGCTTTATGTTCTCAACCCTGGTCTGGCATAATTTTTTCAGGATTCACACTGGTAACTCAGGCTGCAGTGTGGACAGGGCACTTTCCAGATTAAACCCTACAACAGGGTAACTACGGATCTGCTAAGTGTGCTTCTGTACTTCCTGTGTTGTGACACTGCAGTCCCTGCACTGACAATGAAGTGCCATTCACATTTCTGATGCCTTATTTTGGATGTTATCTTTGCGTTATAGTGCTACAATGTTTCAAGTCCATTGAAGAAAAATAGCTGTATTTTCCCATTGTAGGAGTTTGAGATTCTGGGGATCATTTTCAATGTGATCCTGTCAAATTGAAGCATTTTACCCTTGTTGTAGTGTGTAATCTGGAAAGGGGGGCACGTGTGCTTTTGCATAACCTGTGCCCTTGCATAAATGTGCCCTTGTTAGGATCTAGCCAAGTGGGAGAAAGTTGTCCTCTCTGGCTCTGTGTCAAGTCAAAATATATACAAAAACTGAGTTTGGGTCTGAAAAGGTACAGATCAGATCAGGAGGAAACACTTATTTGACCTCTGAATCCTTCAAGTGGGAGAGGAAGTATACGTAATCAATTCCTCCTATCCTTAAAAGACCTATAGCAGCACAGGGCAGGTAAAAAGTGACATTTTGAGAGGGAGGAATGCTAGGAACGGACTCACAGGCCTCTGAGCAACTGTCTATGCCTCTTGAGGGAGGAGACCAGTGTTGCCCTTTGAGATGCATGCCTCATGTCTGTTAAGCAAGAAGGATTTTATCGAAACGGGGCATGTAGAACTTTCGGCATCCAGCCCTGCAACTTTTCACACATCTCCTCTTCAGAATGTCTTTTAAAAGATGTTTAAATGCTAGGAATGTGAACCTGATGATATAAGATGTAGTCCTGTCATCAGTTATGCTTGGGTGATTCTGATTGACTTCAATTAGCTATATGCATGAGTAACTAGGTATAGGACTGTAGCCTTAAAACCTTTCCAAATGATTTTGTTTTTCTCATGCAATCATTTTGCAGTTAGAGGTTGTGTGCGATGCAGATGGCTCTCCTCAAATTTTTGCTGCAGAATTAATATGCACTGTACTTTGTCCCATAATCCAGACATTCTGTCATTGAGAAGGTGCAATTGTTCTCCCAACTAAAGTGTCACAGTGTGAAAGTGGTACTGTCTGAAATGTGGATTCCTATTGGATAGTGCCTATAACATCACCGGTGATGGTATGATCCTTCTCTCCAAGCCTCTTTCTCCACATTGTGAAAGTTTTAAAAACATTTCCCACTTAGCACTCAAGCACTAGAGTCAGGGGTGTAGCTACAATTAAACACAGGGGGACAACTGTCCTTAGGCCCCTAAAGGAGGGGGGCACTGGTTAAGTGACCATATGCCTTCCCCCTCACATCTCTCAGAAGAGGAAGAGGAAGAGGAGGAGGGAGGAGGAGGAGGAGGAGGAGACGATGACAGCGGGAGGAAGGGGCCAATCTTCAAGTTTTATCCCAAGGACCACTCCAGCCTTCCTGTGCGTTACCAAACATGGTCATGTAGCTCTTTAAAACAAAAGTTGGGCTCTCCATATCGCTTGTTCTGAAAAAGCCCCTTGTGTTGCACAGCTGAATCATTTGGAGGCTTGGAAAGAGCACTGAAGCAGCAATGCCAATGGCGGCTGCTCTGCCAGTGCTGAGGATAGAACTGGGTGAAAGCGCTGGAACAAGGAGACAAGTTGTTCCCTTTTTCTGGCAGGAGGGCTGTCATGGCATATGCTATGATATATCCATAACAAATACCAGGGCTGTTGGGATCGATACTGAATGTTTGCTGAACATGCTCTACCCTTTAAACTGGCCCCTAATTGTGCCCAGCTTTTCTGACAAAGCAGATGATTCGCAGTGATCCCATGCCAGGACTTTTAGGAGAGCCAGTGTGATATAGTAGATAGAGTGCTGGATTTCAACCAGGGAGACCTCAACTTAAATCCCGCGCATGCCCAGTCATGAAACTCATTGAGTGACACTCAGGGTTCTGCCTCCTGGCTTCACAGGGTTGTTGTGAAAATAAAAGGGGGTAACTAGCAGCAGGTCAATGGAAGGACTAGTTTTGAGGGTTGGCATCTATGCCACCTATGAGTCCATCTGCAGGTTCTTCTGCATCTCTCAGTCTGGAGGGCAGAGCCTGAAACCTGGACTGTGGCACCAGCTGCCAGACACCAGAAGAGACTCTCCCCCCGGCCCCGCAACACCCACCAACATGTCCCTAATTATATTGTAAATTTGTGTGGATTAGCAATAAGCTGCTTTGGGAGCCAATCTTGGCTGAAAAACAGGGTATACGTGTAACAAATAAATAAACCCCATGTACACTGCTCTGAGCTCCATGTTAGAAGGATAGAAATGCAATCCACAAATCTTCACATTTGTACTGCATTTACAAATTAGCATTTGTACTGCCATCGATGGATGTTATTGTGTGATAAGAGCATTGTGAAAGCCCTCAAGATTGCCACACCTGAAGCAAAAGTAAAAATGATGGAGACACTTCTTTCCCCCTTGCCTAGGGCTCTTTTTATTTTTTTATTTTTTTAATGACATGGAGATGGAAGCTGGAGACAAGGAAATAGCACTCTTTTGTAGCTTGTTCCTGGCAAGCAGAACACACTAGGCAGGATTTCAAATAGCAAGAACATACGCTCTGTGCAGAGAAAATGAAATCTGGTGATAAAGGCATGAAATGGGAAGCAGGATCATGCCCACTAGTCCTCCTGATGCTTACCTTTCTATCCCTATTGACACATTATATTCAATACATATATAATCCATATACAGTGTACATGACTGTCAATCAGTGTGTGCATCATTATTCCTATGTTATGTGCAATTAATGCACACGTGTTCCCACCTTCACATTTTTGCTGAATCCAGACTACAGACTTTGCACTGACTTTTTAAAATTAGGCCATATGCAGTCCCTCTTCCCTCTTCCTGAGCATCTTGGGACATCCACTACTGAGAACCAGAATACAGAAACGCTAAAGGGACAAACTTCACAAACAAGGAAATGAACTGTAGCTGTTAGGATACAATATGCCCCCTCTCTGGAAACCTGCTGCCTAGAGCAGGGATTCTCAACGTTGGGTCCCCAGATGTTATTGGACTTCAACTCCCATAATCCCCAACCAAAGGCCATTGGGGCTGGGGATCATGGGAGTTGAAGTCCAATAACATCTGGGGACCCAATGTTGAGAATCCCTGGCCTATTGGACAGCAACCTGTTAGCTCATGGTTGGGCTGGCCCTGTAACACCCTATCTTCACTGGTAGTCCAAGACATTTTGCTGCCTGAAGCCAGGCGCATAGGGATTATTTGTTTGTTTATTTCTTTTACGCATTTATATACCACCTCAACTCATGTCTCTATGCATTTTATGTCCTAAAACAACACAGATTTTTAAAACAATAATTCAAAGCAATAATAAAAGATTTTAAAGACAATCAAAACAATTAAAGGCAATTTTAAAAAATGATTTATGATTTTATGAATTCCTTCATGAACCAGGAAGAAAAAAGAAGCACTGGGCTAATGAAGAAAGTGCTTTGCCAGCGGAGAGGATGAGGGTGCACACCTTCATGCCCTCTGCCAGCCACACCTGCTGCATAGGCATGCTGATGCAGGGGAAATGGGTGAGGGAGCGTGTGTGACGCAGTCTCAGTGGCTTTTCCTGGGGCCTCCAGCAACCTTGCCACACCCCTGCCTGAGGCAAATATGCCCCCCCCCGCATTGACCATCTGCAGGCAGGTGCTCAGCATTCTCAGGCCACGCTTCTGCGGCAGTGGCTGTGGTGGTGGGCACGCAGACCCTCTCATAATGATGCTACCCAGTCGGGCAGTGGTGGCAGGTGCATTCCTAGATTGTGTAAGGGGGTGGGGGGAGTGTGCCCCAGCAGGGCAAAGAGAGGCAAGTGATCAGAATGCTCCAGTGGAGTGAGGAAGGTTGGTGGCAGCAGGTAGCTAGGAGGATTTGTGAACCACCTAGAGCTGTCTGGGCGATGCGGTATGAAAGTTTAATAAATAAATAAATAAATAAATAAATAGATCATACAAGTGTTGTGCCCCACAGAGCAAATAGTTTCAGGTGTGTGTATCTGTGTGTGATTTTTCATTGGGAAAACCATGTGGTGGGAGGAGTGTTTTTTAAAAAAGCATCCTTCTCCAGAGATTTGGTCCTGATTTGGTTCCCATGCTGTGACTTCTAAGCCTTTTTTAATGGGGCGGGGGGAGGAGTGGGAAATTCAACCATGGAATCCCTGCTGCCACATCTACGTTTGCCTTAGATATCGAGTGCTACTATGATGGGATCTTTATGACCCTAGGTAAGTAGTTCCAGTACTTAAACACCTCCAGTAGTTAAACACCTCCACTGTTGTTTATTTCCCCCACTGAAATCAGAAATGGTCTGATTTCAGCTACCATTTGTTGGCTTTCCTCGAACATTGCCTGCAAAATGTAGTTGAATTTTATTTTGCTCCCCACTCCTGTCAGCCATAGGATTCCCCTAGAACAGCTCATGCTGATGCTGTCCAGAGAGTTTAATTTTCATGTTTGGTGAATCACATTTAAAGCAATTATAATAAGGGATCCTCTTCACTGAATGATAGTACTGTAATAGTTACGATGTCCATCCACTGTGTAGAAAGCTGAGGAGAGCTGGTCTTGTAGTAGCAAGCATGACTTGACCCCTTAACTAAGCAGGGTCCACCCTGGTTGCATTTGAATGGGAGACCACATGTGAGCACTATAAGATATTCCTCTCAGGGGATGGAGACCCTCTGGGAAAAGCAGAAGGTTTCAAGTTCCCTCTCTGGCTTCTCCAAGACAGGGCTGAGAGAGATTCCTTCCTGCAACCGTGGAGAAGCCGCTGCCAGTCTGTGTAGACAAAACTGAGCTAGATAGACCAATGGTCTGACTCAGTATATGGCAGCTTCCTATGTCTCTAAAGATGGTTTGTGTTTGCTTTTAAGGAAAAACGTAATTGTTTATAGACACATTGTCAATGGCAGGTTAGCTATCCCTCTCTTCCTCTGCCTTTTCTGTGTGCCTCCTTCTCTCCCCCCCTTATGCAGACACAGAGAGAGTGAGAGTGAGAGAGAGAGAGAGAGAGAGAGAGAGAAGCCAGACAGAATGTGTGCGTGTGTGTGTATAATCACTGCAAGCAAATGGAAGTCTGGAGAAATTATTTCCCTCCTTTTATTTTGACCTAATGGGACCCTCACCCACCTCAATTTCAGAACAGAATTCCCCCTACTATGACAAGATATGACAGTTTGCCAAGCCTTATCCCCGCGTCCCCCCAATATAGAACCACCCCCACCTCTAAATTAAATAATCGCAGCGCTCTCCTGGGACTTTCACTATCACGCGCAACAAGCAGGAAGCAGGAGACCTCGGAGATCCTCTGAAGAACCACGTTACGTTTAGGGCGGCGATTCCTTAGTTGGGAAACGAACTCAATGGGTTTTGCCTCTCAGTTAACGGGACCGCCGCAAGATCCCTTCGACGAAAAACAAAGCTGTAGCGGGGAGCGGGTTCGAATCCCCCCCCCCGCCACACACACACACTTCCTCATGGATGGCAGCGATGACGAGGTCCCACCTGTGGCTGCGCACTGTGCACCTGGAACATGCTGACCCGACTGCAAGAGATCGCCTGTCCCCACGTCAGCTTCTGGTGCCTTTGGGTTCCCTTTAGCCAGCTAGCCTCAGTTGCTCCTATCGGTGTATCAGCCCGGACTCCGAATTATTTGCTGGAGTTGGATTCCAATACACACACACACACGTCACGAACCCAGTTCGCTTTCCCTTTTCTCATGGGCAAAGCAGCCCTCAAGGGGGTAGCTTCCTGGCTGTGGGTGATGGGGTCCTTTCCCTTGGTCCGTGGGGACAAACGGCTGCGACTATTTTTAAACCTGTCCCGCGCTCTCCCTCCGCCCGCCGCACCCCGCCCGGCCCCAAGCACGCCCGGTCCCCGGCTCCTAACCCACGCCCTCCTTTGATTTTGCTTGGCTCTGACGTCGCCAGAGGGAGAGAGACGCGTGGGGGTCCAGAGACTGCAGCAAATTGGGCAGGCCTGGGCTTTGGAGCGGCTGGCCGCGCAAGGGTTAACCCCCTGTGACTGTATGTTAATGAGCTACATGGTAATACAAGGAGGCTGGCTTTAGCAGGCGGGCTGCTGTTGCTACCGCTGCTGATGGGCGGCGGGGTGGGGGGGCGAGTGGAGGCAGGCGAGAGATGAGCGTAGTACCAGTCTAGAGCTGGAGGAAGGAGTGCACAGTGGCTGTGGTACTGGTGGAGGAGAGAGGAGGGGGGCAGGCGGAGGGAGGAGGGAGGGAGGAGGGAGGGAGAGGCACAGGCAGAGCCATCCATGAAGGAAATGGCAATGTGAAAAGGGAAGCCCGCAGGAGCCTTCCGGGAATTGCTGGTGCCAGTCTGGAGTCAGAAGGGAGCGAGGTGGGCAAAGAAGAGCCGGCAAGACCATTGGCCAGCTGAGAGCCCAGCTGGGCAGCCAGCCGCACGGGGGCTTCGGCGGCGGCATGACTGGCTGACGGACTTGACTGGCTGGCTGGCAGGCTGAAGGAAGGCAGCGCGAGGAAGGAGCCGATCCGAGGGAGAGCCGGGAGCGACTTTCGGAATACAGATACATGCCAGCGGTGGCGACGGACTTGCCGCGGATGGCCATGAATGCCGGCTCTGTGTGGATTACCTCTCCGTAATTCCCAGGAGGAGGGGGGGGGAGGAGTGGCGGAGAGAAACTGGGAGCCCCCCCTCCCCACCGGGGGAAAGAGGCGCGCGTCGTTCTTGAGCGTGGGTAAGTCACTCGAGCTGCCTGCCCACCCACCCCCCGAAGCTGGCACAGGGGCTGCCCATGCCTTCCGCCGGCGCCGGCTTCCCGCTGATTCGGCATGCCTCTGAGGGAGGGGGCGCGCACACCGATCTCCCAGCCACCGCACCCTTGATTCCCTTTGTAGCACGACACGGCAGTGTGATGGGAGGGATTTTTAAGACAGGCGAGGGATGTTCGTCCCACCTGGCTCCTGGCACTTTTCTACGGTGTGGGGGAGAGGCTGGGCTTTGGTTCTGCTGCTGGCCCTTAAGGCGCCATCGCTCAGTGCCCACGCTCCATGAGGACACCTGCCCCACTGGAACCACTTCTGTTGGGGGAGAGGATGGCGAGGATGATAGTTGCAGGCGGTTTCGCACCTTGCCAGAGGGAAGTTTTCTGGGGCTCGGTATTCTGCTGCCCATAGGCTCCCTCTCTCTCCGCACATCCAGTGCTGCTTCTGACAGCCCTCGTTGCATCTGGCGGAGGCAAGTGCATTAGGGGAAGCAAACAGGTTCAAAAAAGTTCCCAGTGAGAGAGCACGCTTGGTCTTCAAGTGTTCTCCAGTCCCAGTGATATATTCTTACGAAAACATTCTCTGGCTCTCCTAGTTTCTCTTGGGGAAACAAATAAATCCGTGTCTCAACTGGAGAATTGTGTGTTTTCCCCGATCCCCGCTCAAACCCCGAAGTTGTTTGCACAGCACATATGTACACTCTGCAACTGAAGCTTTTCTTTCTGTTGCACAGCAGAGAGATCTTTTACTTTTTGTCTTCCTTTGCCCAATTTAATCTGGGATGCCTGCCTCTGGGACCTCTTTTTCAGTACAGGTTGCTCCAAAACTTTTTGTGTCTGGAGAGTATGGACTGGTTAATGTTCACACCGACAGTGGTCATAGAAGAAAGTCCATAGATGGCATTCTATTCATAATGAACAGGGGTTTTTAACAGGCTAAGGGAAAAGAGAATTTTTTGCATCTTTAGTTGTGTAGTGCAGCACATGAGAGAGAGAGAAAGAGAGAGAATGAATATTATGAAAGGTGTGTGTGTGTGTTTGTGTGTAACTGTAAGATGGTGTTAGTATTTCCACCAGGATATCTACAGGATTTGTGAAACTCATAGGTGAAAGGGGTCACTTTAGTAACATCTGACTGATCACGGTTTATGAGCTCTCATTGACTGGACAGCCTTATTGATGACACTGTCTCACTAAGTTAAGTCAATGACCTACTTCTCTTCTATGGTCAGGAGACTGATGACTATATTCTCTACAGAGCAAATGCCATTCAAAGCCAGCAATGTCGATACCTTGAACAATTAATTTCCTTTGTATTTCCTTTGGTGAGTTCCTCATTCCCCTGAACCCTCGGACTTTATAAACATAATCTTTCAGTAGCATTCAGTTAACTGAATGAAAGCAATCAGTGTTGACTTAGGAAGTAATATCCAGTTGAAGATAAGTTCAGTATAGTGTTTGTGTTTTGAAATGGAACATTTATCAAAAAGTAAGTGCTTTGTTCCATCTATTCAGTGCTCTTTGCAATAAGGTAAAGTAACCTTATTTATTCTGCATTGCTCTATTTGATGAATTCATTTGTGGTTTCTCCCCATCCCAGCCCAACTTTTAACAAGTTTGGGCTGTGGAAACAGGTAACAGATGCAGTTTTAGAATCTGAACAGAATCCACAATTGTGATAGAAATACTTCCTTTCTCTCTCTTCCTCTTCTTTCAGCCTGCCTGACACTTTTCTGTTAACCCTGTACTCTGCTTGGCTCTTCAGCTGAAGAACCTGGATTTCTCAGAATTTAAAATCTTCACACACACACACACACACACACACACACACACACACACACACAACCAGTTCCAGTTCCATACGCTAGAGAATAAATGCCTGCACCTGCCTTCAGCTCTTTAACTCTCTTTGGCAAATTGCATTTACTGTAGGACAAATTGCCTTGCAAAGCAGCTAAACAGAAATGACATTTGGAGCTAGGTTTGTGGTAGAGGCATATGGGCCACAGGGTCTTTTGGAGGTCTCTTTTATGTAATCTGAGAGCCCCGATGCTGAAAGGAGCTGTAAAAACTTTCTACTTAGTTTCAAGATTGCTTGAAGGCTTCGGGAAATGTTAGCTGTCTTCGGGCAGTAGGTGTCCACCACATTCCATGGTAATGTTTAGAAATGAGAGATACAACATTGCCTTGACCACAGAGTTAGGTTGAAGAGAATTCTATGCATGTTCTTTTCCTGGCTGTGTGACACCAATGTGTGGTACTAAATAGTTGTGATGAAAGTGGTTTAAGTGTTTTGACAAAACTCTCCATAATGTTATATACTGGTACACCAAGCATCATGATAGATTGTTTTTCTAGAACTCCATAATGACTACCACTACAACATACCTGTCTGTTCCTTTGCACTTTTGCTCCAAAGTGGACCTTCTTGGAAGTGTCCAAAATGTTGCCAGACTCCATTGGAGATGATAAAGTGTTACTTGTTGGTTTTCATTCACACTTTAATTCCAATCTTGCAACAAGTACTGAAAGTTCATTGCCCACACTATACAAATGCTATTTGTTCTGCCTCTTGGTCCTTGTTTTTCAAAGTCCTTTCAACGGTACATACCACTTCTTCTTCCTATTTCTCACTCTTGATCTTCCTGTTAAGTTCCTGGAACATTTTACTCCCTGCCTATCAGGATCCCTTAAAAGAAGAAGAATAGTGATGATGATGATGATGATGATGATGATGATGATGATGTAAGAAGCTGTCTCTCCCAACCCGAGTCAGTGGTGTTCCTGAAAAATGTGCTTTCCCCATTTCCAAACACTCTTGATTATTCAGCTAATCTTTATTTCATGGGCACATTACAAGAAAGACACAAACAGGGGGAGAGAGAGTGGAAGGCGGTGACACGTTTAAAATACACAAGAAAGGCGCTGGCAGGAATATAATCGTCCTTATTCCACTGACATGAAATATTTATGCTCTAAGTTGTGGCAAGGTTTTCCCCATCCCCCCTCTGCTTTGCAAACCATTCCCCCACTTCTTTCTCAGTGAAATAATATTGAAACAATTCAACACGGGACCCTTCTTTCTGACACTCCCCCCACCTTCACCCAGCTGTCCCTTCATGTCGCTGCACACAGCTGTCTACATGCATAGCGGGGGGGGGGGGTGTACAATGTACTTCTGTCCATCACTACAAATGGGAAAACTGGGAACTGTTAGCCAAGCGACTACCCAAATCATAAAGAGACCCATGCATTGTATTACAGTCTGTTAACTAGAAATAATTCACAACCATTCATTTGGCCAATGGTGAATGGGGTGGGGGGGGACTCTACAAAAGAAGTCCCCATCCATGCTCGGTCTCCCCCCTCCCTTCTCATTTGAGGTGGCTTGTGTTTTATAGCCAATGTCTGCTTACCCCCCTGGGCGTTCTGCTATTAATTCATTAGATCTGAATTTTCTTTATTTTTTGCTCCCTCTTGGTATCTTCCCCCCACCTCCACCCCACCCCCGCTTGCAATTCAAACAGTGGTGAATGGACAAAACTCCCTCAAGGGAAACATTTTTTCACTTAGTTACAAAGATTTCATGGCTAATTAGAGTAAATGTGGTTTTTAGAGTGTTAATCTCTTAACCAGCTTGGCTCACAGGCCATGCTGCTGACAAAAGGGAGAGAAGGCTGAAGCGAAATGGCATCATTACTCTTAAATCTTCTACCAGTGTTGAGGGCAGGGTCCATCCTATCCAATAGCAGCCCAATAGAAGATCAGGTTAGTCCCACTGCTCTCCCCTACTAGGCGTTCCTTCATAAGTCGGGATGCTTTCTACTGCTTTAACAAAGAGTTCACATTTCCCCCCAATAACTTGAACTTGGTGTCTATGAAACTTAAGGCATCAGAGGCTAAGGGAAAGGAAAGGGACTTCTTTGTTGATGGAAAAGAGATTTCTTGAAAGCTTCGGATAATAACATCAGAACAAAGAGAGGATCAAAAGAGCATATTGTCCCCATCAGGTGTGGGCTACTGCCTAGTGTGCCTTTTATGGGAAAATTCATTCTGTGCCACTAAAAAAGGAAAACCCTTTATGGAGTAAAACATTATAGATCCTATGAAGAGGAAAGATGCTGCTGGTTTGTAGACTAAAGCTCAGAGCTTTCTGCCCCACCACAGATTGGCAGAACTTGGTTAAATGATTTAGCCTCTCTGTGCCTCATCCCCCGCCCCGGGTCAGGGCTGCACAACTTTGGCCCTCCTGCAAATGTTGGACTACAACTCCCATCATCCCTGACTATTGGCTGCTCCCTGCATTAGGGATTCAGCTGTGCTGTCTCACAGATCTGATGGGAGGACTAACATGTTGATAGTGGGAGGTGCTTGGGTGCAACATCCTTAAGTCTCTGCCTAGCCTCTCTGTTTTGGTCCAAGGTCAGGTCAGATTTATGATGAGGATAGGAAGGTAAGTCAAGTACTTCCCATTCTGTTTGTTCTGACAGCATGTTGAGATCCAGAAATTTTTAAAACAAAAACCTCCTTGTCATTGGTGTCTCTAGCTCTCAGCAAGAGTTAGTCATAACTTCCCCCTCTCCCATCTGAAAGAAATGCCGCTCTCTGGAACTGATGGTTCTTACCAGACCTGCGCTCTAGCTTCACCTTGCTATTTAGATATATTTATCAGTACACCCATAATGGGAAATGGGAAGCTGCCTCCGACTGAGTCAGACCGTCTAACTCAGTACCATCTAGCTCAGTACTGTCTACACGGACGGGCAGCAGCTCTCCCAGGTTTCAGGGGAGAGTATTTCCCAGCCCTATCCAGGGACTGGACCTGGGGCTTTTTTCTGCATGTAAAGCAGATGCTTTCCTACTGCGCTACACCCCCATGACTGATATTTAGATGTAATATCTAACACTGCCCTAAAATTCCAAGGCATTTCAGGCTAAAGAGAGGAAAGGCTCCTTAGTTTTCCAAAACAGAGCTGGTGGATTGCCATGCAATTTTACTTAGCTGTCTGCTTGTTGAGTTATACCCTTCATTCTTTCTATGCTGAAAATGCTCCAAAGGTTTCAGCCACTTTTATCTTTAGCTATATGTGGATTCTGCAATACCATCTCTTCCCACTAGAGGGCAGCTCCTGCAGATCAGGTTGCTCTACTAAACAGTGACTTTTGCATGAGTGTGGAAACCCTTTTACAACCACGCACTGTTAAGACCCTGCTAAAAACTGTCATTCTTATCTTCTATACATCCTTAGTCTCTTACAGCAAAGGGGTTTGTGTGTCTTGATAAAATGTATCAAGAGTCTGACCTCCTGTTTTGTGCAGCTCTAGCTATGAATGAAAATGACACTTGGGCAGACGAGCAATAGCATTTGAGTACTTGAAAAACATTCCTGGATGAGCCAGGTTGATATTTTCTTCCCTCCTTTCATCATGAAGAGAGACCTGCTCTTGGAATCTTCCCAGCATGGGTTCATCTTTCTGCCTCCCCTGCTGTGGCTGGAATGTGGCTGTGAGATCACTCGCAGATGGTGGCAAAACAGTATTAGGAGGATTCAGAAATATAAAAATGCAGCAACCCAGAAAACCAGTATCAACTGTGAGGTGTCTTTCTCTAATCCAATATATTCTAACATTGCACCGTGTCCGCTGCTTACCGTTTAGCCTGTATTATGTTCCATCCTTGCATTTCATTGGCTGGGAGAATACTGTATGGCCCTACTCTGTTAACAGATAGGGATGCTGCTGGCAACTCTGCAGGATGGTGCATGCCCATGCTGGGGTGCTGGGAAAGCGTTGGCCTCCCTCATTCCGATCTGATCTAGCCCAGCTCATGTTTCTGAGATTAGTCTTTGCTTCTCTTTGGGTTGAAATTGAACTGGGGGGAGGGGGAGGCTGGAAATATGAAAAGAGAGATAAATGTATCATGTTATGAAAGTTTAATCCTGCTTTACTGTGGCTAAAATTACATTCAGAGCTGAAGATAAAAGGCATCGAGGTAACATTATAAAAAGGCCAGATCATCTTAAAAGGCAGAGCGATAGTGAGCCGTGTCAGACAAGCCATCAATCCGATGCTTGCACACACACAGGCAGTTCTGGGGGAGGAAGAAAGCCAATGAGGTGTGTGCTTCTTCCCTCCTGCCTAATGCTGCTGACTAGTTCCACCGGGAGAAGTAGAGGAACTTGGCTCAGAATGGCCATATCTATGTCACCAGGGGCTGGCTGATATGTTACTGTCGGCTGCTTTCTTCATGCACTGGATGGAATAGTCTCATTGTGTGAGCGGTGTGAGCCATGTGCCCCGGGGACTCGGTCACAACAGGTTTGCCATCTGGAGTAAATTAGCCACAAGAAAAATGATGGAAGTTGCCAGGGTTGTGGTCTGTGAGGTTCCATTGCACACATTATACTGCTCACCCGAAGGGGTCATTCTTGGAAGCGAAGACTGCAGCCCAAAGTCAACATGAACCCAGAGGCATAGTGGAACACTGCCAGTACTTTGTGTGGCTCAATGGACAGATAGTGCCGGAGACTTGAGTTCAAATCCTGTTGTAATGAGGCTGTATATATGGCATTGTCTCAGGCACTTATTTAGAAAAGCAAAGGTCTGTTTTAGAAAACCAAGGTCTACTGCCTTGGTCATCTCTTTTACCCTTTCAAAAGCATATTTGCCCCCCTGTCTACGTCCCTAGTCAATGATGGTCAAGCCTTAGCTCAGTGGTAGAGCACATGCTTTGCATCCATAAGGACCAAGGTTCAATCCCCAGCATCCGTATAAGGCAGTTTCACAAGAACATTGTACAGTCTGAGGCCGTTACTGTTAATTTGTTGTTATACGTCCATTCCTGATTATTTAGGAATTATCCATTCCTATGGCATTTGGGTTGTTCTGGTTTCATCATGTGTATCAGAAGAATAGAATGGTCATTGAGAATACTGAAGTTGACCATCCTGTTCTGTTTTATGGTGTTAGATTTGTGTGGATTAATTTTAGATGATAGTCTTGTTCCTTCTGAGGTCCCGGGAGGGCTGAACATTTTTGTCCGCATTCTCATTAGCATCCTGCTGAACAGGATGGAGTATGGGTTGGCTAAGTCAGTGCTGACAGTAGTATGATTTCAGCGATGGCTCTAAAAATTCATGGCAACCCAGGTCACACTGATGCCCAACACTGGTAAATTAATTTAAACAGTATGTCATTTGGGTCACCTACAATATTTATTTTATTTAAAGCATTTTACCCTGGTCTTCAGCCAGAGGTGGCGCCACCATTCAGTGAAAGGGTTCAAAGAGCCCAGCCATGAGCCATGGGAGAGCCACGCAAGCTCTCTGGAGTTCATTCCCAGCCAGCATTTGCTATCTGGGTGCATTTATTTCCTTTTCTCTCCCTCACTGGGGTGGGGGGAGAGGAAGGGAAATAAATGCACACAGCCAGCAAACACTGGCTGGGAATGAGCTCTGGTGGGCTTGCTCAGGCCCTCTGGAGACCGGGCCACATCCATTTTGCATGATGGTGCATGATGTCATGTGCATGTAGCCCGGTCTCCAGAGGACCCACGCGAGCCCTCTAGGGCTCATTCACAACCACCGTTTGCTGGCTGTGTGCATTTATTTTCTTGCTTGCTCGCTCGCTCACTCTCTGCAGCAAGGGAGGAAGGGAGGGAAGCTGTCCCTCCAGTGATGGAGAGAAAGGGAAATAAATGCACCCAGCCAGCAAATGCTTGCTGGGAATGCGCTCCAGAGGGATTGTGCAGGCGCTTCGGTGATCGGGACACGCCCATGTGCTCATAACGTCATGTGCAAGGGTCGTCACTGGTGCATGCAGCACACACACACAGCAAGGCCGCTGGGCACAGGGCAGAACCCACGCCTTCATTCTCTGACTCCACCACTGTCTTCAAATGACAAGGCTCCCAGAACAGCTTGTATGAAATGGATAAAAATAGCAAGTAATGGATAGCTCCCAGAAACACTATTATGACGGTGTTGCTTTCTGACTGACTTGGAAGTAACTCAGTTTGCCGCTTTTGTAAGAGGTAAGCAAAACATCATCCTGATGAGGGGGATCATTTGATTCTACCAATCCACACAGCATCAGGCCAACTTAACCTGAACTGCTGCACATTTTGGGTTTATCTAAAGATCTTTCCTGCACCTTTTGGAGCCTGATGCAGAGAAGCTAGTACGAGTGCACATATTATAATCTGTACATGGAAGGGTCTAAGTTCTTTCAGGTGTGTGTGTGTGCACATCTTGAACATTTTCAGATATTATAATGAATGCATGTAGGAATGGGTCAAGGATAGCAGACATGATCGTAGTCCCGTCCCTATGTACATTCAGCATATATGATAATGTACACACTACACAGTCCTTAAGTGAGCCTTGCATTTCATTTTCGCCTATGTTACAAAGATATACACATCATAGCATATTTAATAGCACATCCAATGCATGTTTAATCAGAAGTCCCACTATGATCAGCAGGGCTTGTTCTCTACTCAGTGTATTTAAGATTGTAGTCTAAATCATACACAAAAATAGTGGCACCAGCAGGGTGGGGGGGGGAGCATATCCATGCATGCATATGTATGTACAAATATATGGCCATGAGTTCAGGGCAGCTAACTGTCCCCCTTACACACAGCCTGCCCCTGGTCACCAGTATAACGTGGATCATCCCTGCAAAAAAATGAAGAAGGGGAGTGGGCAACAAAATGGCAAATGTGGTTCAATGTAAGCAAGTGTAAAGTGATGCACACTGGGCAGAAAACCTCAGCTTCACATATACGCTGATGGGATCTGAGCTGTTGGTGACTGACCAGGAGAGAGATCTTGGGGTCATGGTGGATAGCTCATTGAAAGTGTCAACAGTGCAGAACAGCTGTGGAAAAGATGAATTCCATGCTAGTCATCATTAGGAAGGAGATTGAAACAAAAAAAAAAGAGCTAATATTATAATGCCCTTATACAGATCTATGGTGCGGCCACATCTGGAGTACTGTGTACAGTTTTGGTCACCATATCTTAAGAAAGATATTGTAGAACTGGAAAAGGTGCAGAAGAGGGCAACCAAGATGATCAGGTCGGGAAATTCAGGACCGACAAGACGAAGTACTTTTTCACACAGTGCATAATTAATCTATGGAATTCTTTGCCATGGGATGTGGTGATGGCCACCAGCTTGAATGGCTTTAAAAGGGGCTTAGACAGATTCATGGAGGACAGGTCTATCAATGACTGCAAGTCTGATAGCTGTGGGCCACCTCCAGCCTCAGAGGCACGATGCCTCTCAATACCAGTTGCAGGGGAGCACCTGCAGGAGAGAGAGCATGCACATACCTCTTGCCTGTGGGCTCCCCAGAGGCATCTGGTGGGCCACTGTGTGAAACACAGGGGTGTATTTGCTGTTGGGCAAGGGGAGACAATGTCTCTAGGCCCAAAGGGCTGGAGGGCCCCCTAAGGCCCCTTAGCCAGTCCCCCTTGCCTTGCCTTCTGGTCCCCTCTCCTGCTAGCTTTCCTGCTCTGGCCAGGGGAGTGAAGCAGCCTGCCAGCAGCTGCAGCCCCTTCAGTCTCCATCTCTCAGCTGTTCAGCGGGTGGGCGGGGCTTCCAGAGAGGCCTCCGTGCAGGCCTCCCTGAAGCCTGAACTTGAGTGCCGGCAGGCAAGCAGGCAGCAAGGAAGGAGGGAGGGAGGCAAGGTGGCCAGCACTGGCTGCCCTTGCCCACCACAGCTCTGCCCAGCTTTTGACTCCTCAGGCTTAGTAATGGAGGTAGGATATGATTTCCTTTTTGTGCTTATCCACCCCCTTGGATATTTAGGGATTGCTTGCCATAGAGCTTTAATATAAGGTGGTGGGGGGGGGGTGTAGGGCAGACTGAAATGACTCTGAATATTTAATTCAGAGATTGAGGAATTTGCTGGTTTTAAATTTTTTTTAATTTAAAAAACTTATTTTTAAAAAAGTAGTTCTATCCCAATATGGAAGAATCCGCTCTTTGCCTTCATAAAAAAAACCCAACCCCATTTCAGCCCGAGCCTTTAGATCACCTGGAATAACTGGGCATAGAGCAGAGAGATGTCGGAGAAATATGTATATTTAAATTGAAGTGGATCGGACACATTGTTGGTTTTTAATATTTTTTAAATTAAAAAACCATCCAAAAAGTCCTATAAGTGTCTTGTTTCATGACAAAAAATTACAAAGTCCTTTAGGTTTCAGTGAAATGTACTTCCAGCTAAATGTGGTTAGATTTTCTGCCTGAGGCTGCAATTCTCTACACACTTACCTGGAAGCAAACTGTAATGAATTTGTTAGGATTTATGAGAAAACATATATTTATGAGAAAACATACATCGTATTGCATGGTTGAAAGTCTCCTTTGTTAATCAGCAGTGAGGGGCCCATTTTAAAATCTCATCTCCAAGCCCACTCCAACCTTGCTACGCCACTGGTGAAACAGGATACTGGAGTACATGGGCCTTGTGCCTGATCCAGCAGGGCTGTTCTTATGTTCTTTATAGAAATTGAGGACCGCATCCAGACTAGATAGTCATGACTAGATAGTCATGACTTTGCACCATTAAAACCTGTGGTTTAGCCCCACTCTTTCATCAGCAGGGCTGGTGCACTGGCTGCAAGTTTGGAGAACCTGTCATCACTCCTTGCAAACATGCAGAGCCTCTGTGGCCCTTAAGAATTGTGTCATCGCTGTAGAAAATGTTGGGGATTATAGGAAGTGTCCTACAGCGCAGATGTAACTCTTAAGAGCCATGAAGGCTCTGTGTATTTGCAAGGAATGTCAACAGGCTCTCCACACTCTCGGAGCCAGCACACACGCCCCACTGATGGAAGGTGGGCGAGGGCTGCATAATATCTGAGCCGATAAGGTAAGTTCATCATGACTAAGTTAAGTTCCATTCATTTCAGTGGACATAACCATGGCTGATGTAATCTGCAATCTCCCCTGAGTCTGGTTTCCTGCAAAGAAGCATGGTTTCTATGGATGAGTGGTCTGAGAAGAGGCCAGGAACATTGCTCCTATTCATATATGTAATACAAATCTCAAATTGGAGGAGATGAATACTCTACCTTCTGGAAGTCTACGTTCCTAACCCCCACAATTCTGAGTTATATAGGAACGTAGGAAGCTGCCTTTAACCGAGTCTGATGTTTGGTCCTTCTAGCTCAGTATTGTCTGCACTGATTGGCAGCAGCTCTCCAAGGTTTCTAGGCAGCAGTCTTTCCCAGTCCTGCCTGGAGATGCTGCCAGGAGTTGGACCTGGGACCTTCTACATGCAAAGCAGATGCTTCACTACTGCGCTGTGGCCCCATCCACTACTAGTGCCCTCTTACAGTAGGCAGTGTTCACATGAAGTCATCCATTCAAATACAAACCAAGGCAACCCTAGCCAAGGGGACATTCATGCTTGCTAGCATAAGACTGGCTTAATTCAGAGTTGCCCCAGAGTTTTATATAAACCCACACTCTACCCTTGCATCGAAGGCAAGGCGTATTGTTTCATGGCCTTCTGACCAGTTTCTCGGAGCTCTTTCATTTCTTGTTTACTTTTAAAATGTGATACCTTGCCTTTTAGGTCACAGGCCTCAAAAAGCAGCTTACGAATATAATTTAGAGCACTTTAAAACTTACAGAGAGAGATACAGATTGTACAACCGACAGCAATAGAAATCAAGGTGGTGGTAGAGACACTTTGCTTTGCTGCTACTGCTGCTGCTGCTGTGCTGCTGCTGCTGCTCCTCCTCCTCCTCCTCCTCACAAGGAGGGAAGGACAAGTCCAGTCTAAAGAGCAGCAGCAGGTGAAGGTGGCAGGGGCATAGCTATAATTGAGCGAAAGGGTTCAAAGAACCCGGGGACCCAGCTCCTGAGGGCCCTCCAGCTCCATCCCTCCCTATTTACTTCATTATTTCCCTCACTCGGGGGGGGGGCACCAGAGAGAGGGATGAACACAGGCCCCCTCTCCCCTACCTATTTCCCTGGAAGGTGGCAATGGAGACCCTTCGCCTTGCTGGTTCTTGTCTCCATTGCATTGCTGTTTGTGCTGCAGCCAATATTAGCCTGTCATCCATGCAAAGTATCTCCTCCCTTTTCTCTGCCACTGAACTCCATTAACATTTCTCACACTGCTTTTTCCAGCTCTGCTGCAGTAGTCTCCCCAGCACACCCTCAGGCAACCGTTTCCATACTTCTGCTCTTCTGGTTGTTACACCTTGTTCCCAGAAATCTCACTTATGCTCATTCCATCAGCATTGTGGACCAGAAGGGTTGGAGACCCCATCATGGTCTGCAAGCAGGAAGCACTCCACTGTATTAGCATAAGCATCCTTTCTCTGACAGGCAGGCAATACTGTGCCTCACAGCCTTTCTTCTGCTTTGAAGTAATTCCCCCTGCTTCAAGAAAGTGAAAGGTGACATCTGGGTAAATATTTCATTGACCTCTCACCTCCCACTCCTCCTCCTGCTTCATCTGCCTTATCGCTTCCTAATGAAACAATCAGAGGGCCTAGTGCTGAGTGGCAGAGGGAGGCGGCAGCAAGGGAATCTCCTGCCCAAAGCCTTTGCTACTCTCTCAGCACTGTTTCCCTC
Organism: Hemicordylus capensis; assembly: GCF_027244095.1. Taxonomy (NCBI): domain Eukaryota; kingdom Metazoa; phylum Chordata; class Lepidosauria; order Squamata; family Cordylidae; genus Hemicordylus; species Hemicordylus capensis. Next base: position 63,216,082 of record NC_069660.1, read on the forward strand.
TGAGGTGGGTGAAAGGAAGGAAGGTTCCAAATTCTGAGCAAAACTCCTGTTATTTCAAAACCAACGGCTAAACAGGAAAGGAAAGTCTCCTTCCTGGTTGCCCAGGGTGATTGTGAGGCTGGGTGACTGTCAGATAAGCATTTTTCTCAGCCTCAAAGTGCTACTGTTTCACTGCAGAGGAGTGAGACAGCCGGTACTTCCCAGCAGGTTGAATGCAGCTAAGGTTTGGGGTTATCAAAACCTCAAAGTTGGCTCCTGAGGAAATAGCTGTAATTTTGTGATAGGTTTGTGTTTTGCACCAACATCCCATTGCAGCAAATAATGGAATTCTAGTGTTGACAGGGTTGCTCAGAAATCCACTCCCCCCGGTCCATTAACACATCTGGGGCGCATGGCCCATGAGCTCCTAGGTGTGTGTGTAAGACTGCGTCTTGTGATAGTGCAAGGCATGGTTTTGCAGACAAGGTCCCAAGTGTGATCGGTGGTTCAGTGGTGTGATCAGGGGTTCTCAAAGCTGGGTCCCCAGATGTGGTTGAACTACAACTCCCATCATTCCCAGCTTGACCATTTTGGCTGTGGATGATGGGAGTTGTAGTCCAGCAACGTTTGGGGACCCATGTTTGAGAACCCTGGCTGTAAGGCTGTAGGGCAGTAAGACACTGTACTATGGTGGCTGAGGATGAGCTGGCACAAGTTCAGATGAAGTCAAGGAGCAGCTATACACAGGATTCAAGCACAAATTCTGAGTATGTAATCCATGTAAGAGAGTCAAAGGAGTCTATCCATGTGGAATAGCAGGAGGGTCATTGGAAAGAAGGACAGGAGTATAAGGAGCTTAGGCTGGAAGGTGAGAACTATGCTGGAGTAAGACTGGACTATGGGAATGTTGACGGCAGCCAAGGTCAAGCCACTCAGATCGCTTAAGACAAGCGAGCAAAGAATCGAAATAGACAGAAAAGAAGATTCTTAACCTTGAGTGCTCAGATGTTTTTGGACTACAGCTCCCATAATCCCAAGTTATAATGGCTGAAGCGGATGATGAGATCTTCAAAAGCAAGATCAGATTTCTAGAGAAGACCTGCTGCATTGCCCTTTGCTTAGCAGTTTTCTTGCTTGGATCATGCACACACTTGTCTTTGAACATGATAGTCCAGCAATTCATCCTCTTTCCCTCCGTGACTAAGGGGTATAGCCTGACCTAGAAAGAAGCCAGTTCAGGTCATCCATGGCCAGTCTGGGTGTGTGGTGGTGGTGGGGATCCCTCCGTGAATGTAATATTATAAGGCAAGATTTATTGTTCCAAGTTCTAGGATTGCTGCCTAGAAGGGCAGTCCTCTTTGGGACAGACAGAGTACAAGTTTGATGTGGTCACAAGAAGTAGAGACATATCTGCCCTCCAGCCCAGCACCCGTCTCCTTGGCAAGGAAAAGATGAGGGAGTTCAGCAGGCAGAGGTACAAGTGGCAGCACTCTTGACATTACAAGTGATAATCCATCATGTCGCCTTGTACAAATACAGTCCTATGAAGCTTCTTTACCATGGTGCTTCAAACAATGGCTTGATAGGGATTCTCTGTGGAAGGTGGATCCCGTGCCTGGCAAATGGGGGAAAGTTTACTGTCTTTGTCCCCCTACTAATGCAGTTATTGCAATCCCTTATATGTCTTCCTTTTTCTCCTCCCTTTCCCCTCCATTGTTTTATAACATGTGCACCATCATGTGATACTGTTATGTCACAATCAGACAATCAAGAGTTTGGAAATGCCAACAAACACTTCTCTACCATGCAAGAACAACTAGACGCTGGCACAACAACCCACAATGTAATGCTGTGCCCATGGGAAGCTATACACTGAAGATTAGGAATGGGGGGTTAGTTTTGGCTCCTTGCCTGCCAAATGGGATGTGATGGCATTAACATTACTTCACATCAGGCTGTGCAGTATTCATATAAAGAGGAGGGAGCTGGGTACTAAAATGCCTAGGATTTGTATAGATAAGCCGTTGGAGAATGCTGCCCTTGAACAGGAAAGAGGCTTAATCCAAGCTACAGTTCTTGTCTGGAACCTGTTTTCCTTGGCAAGCCTCAGCCCAGAGCTCCCAGCAGTTTGAGAATCAGTGGTCTGTGGGATTATTAAGTGACTATTTCCCTAAATCAGACTTGTCCGCCAGTTCTGGAAAGCTCATTTTGTTCAGATAAGAAACTGAAGCAGGTGACAGTCATATGCATTTTTCTGATTGCAGGATATTAATTAATTAAAGTAGATAAATGCTAGGTATTTAAATGTGCTTCTCATACATTGTCTCAGTAATCTTTAAAACAACCTGTTATGTAGAGGTGCATTATTATATCCATGTTGCAGACTGGGGGGCTAAAGCTGCAAGGGAGAATGGCTTACCTAAGACCACATGGTGAGTTCATGGTGGGGTGAGATTTCAACCAGCTGACACTCTTAGGTAATACATGACACCAGCTCTTAGCCATTTTATGCTTCCTCATCATAACCATATATAGCATGTGGCAGTCAGATTCCCACTGCTTTTTACCAGTTTTCAGGAAGCTGAGAAAAACAGGAAACTTCTCGGGAGCAGTGCTTAGTCACAAACTGTTCCACATGAAGAGGCTCTCAAGGAAACTGACTGGTGTTGGTTTGTTCAGAAATCAGGCTTTGATAACAACCTTTGGGACAGCTTATTCAGGTTATTTCCAGGCATGATCTGTTCAGGAACAAATGCCTCAAGAGTGGATGTGCTTACTTCAGACACTATATTGTCCGTGTTTATCTTTATTAGTAAGGGCCATCATAGTGTGATGGCTAACATATCTGGGCAAGGAGTAGGGAGTCTCAGGTTCAAATACCCATTTAGCCACAAAGTTTATTGGGTAACCTTGGGCCAATCGCAATCTCTCAGCCTAACTGCCTCACAGAATTGTTGTGAGACTAAAGGGGAGAACCATTTTCAGCATTCTGAACATCCTGGACAAAGAGGGGGATAAAAATGTTGGCCAACATCCAGACTAACCTTCAGTGAGGCACTGGGTTTTTCTGTTGCACCGGGGGGGTGATTTTTGGTAACTCCCCCTTCCCTCTGCCTATGCCTCCTGAAACTATCTCCCTGAGGGTTCCCAAACTAGTTTGAAGAGGCACAAGCAGTGGCAAAGGAAAGGAGAGATTGCTGAAAATCATCCCTCGCATAGCGGAAAAACCTCATGCATCTGTAGGATGCATCCCACATTTAGTCTAGATGTTGGCCGCTAATAATAATTGGGTCCTGTGAAATTCAACAGAAGCTTGCCTTGACTTTTTGCTGAATCAAGAGAAGTTAAATTTTCATTTTTCATTTTAAAATTAAAAATGGAGGCTCCTCCGATGTTTAAAATTCTTTGTTCTCATCCACAGTTGGCCAGTGCTGTGTTGGATGGTATGTGTGCAACATCCTGACTAGAAAAAATATATCCATACCTGCCAGTTCTACCACAGTTTCCCAGGAAACCCAAGGCCTCACCCATGGGAAGCAGAAGAGACATTGAGAAGATCTCGTTTATCTGATTTCTGTTACAGTTGGGTGAACTTGACCTGAAAGTGTGATCAGGTCAATCAGATTTACCAGGCTAAATCTTTTGTTTCCCATAGGTCAGCCCTGAAGTTAATTAAACAAACAGTAGAGTTAGGACCTTTAAGTGTATTCCCACCATCCTGCACTGATCTTTGCCTTATAAGAGGATGGCTCAGAAAACAGCTAGACATGTGAGAACAATGCCATTATCTGGCAAGAACCACGCTAAGAAAGCTATAGATCTACAACCAAAACAATCTTAACTTTGAATAGGGATGTGCTCGAAACACAATTTGGCATCTGAATCACAGCACAATCCCGAGGGTTTCCATCAAGGAGAGCATGTTCATGCCTGCTCGGAAGCCATGTGCATGCTGGCATCATGTAGGGGCAGCTGTGAGATGGCCCACTGGCACACAATCATAGCTGGGAGGAGTGCAACAATAATGGAAGTGGTGGCGAGTGGAGGAAGAGCAGATATGGACCTGCTCTCCTCCATGTTAAAGGGGCTGTTGAAGGCTTCAGTTTTAAAGGGATTGTGCTGTGATTCAGATAACAAATCGCATTTCAGCACATCCCTAACTTTGAAAGCCCTGAGGAATGTCTCTGCAAAAGAAAGAGCCTATCCTACTACTTATAGTAAGCACTTTTAAAATTCCTTTTAGCTCCAGAAGAGCCACTATATTTGTGAGCTGCAGGGAGGGAAGTTTAAAATACTGCTATTTGACTAGAGTCAGGAGCACAATTCTGTTCTCAGTACTGTTCATGGATGGAATGGACCAGGACTGGGCAGATTTTATATGCGGGTTAGGTGGCAATAGGGATGGGTCCTCCTTTGTGCCTTTGGATGGCAGCCTCTTGTATTATTGTTGTACATAGAAGTATGGAGAGCCATATGATGATTGAGTATATAGTCTTAGTGTCCTGGGATCCATCACTATAGTCCTATTCAGGCCCAGGTACATCACCCACAGTTTATGTAACTCGTGAAAACAGCTCAAGTCTCACCTTGTTCAGACAATTTTCCCAGCTGCTATTCAGATATATTTTCTTATAACAGTGTGAACATTCTAATCTCTAATGTACTTTTGTGCTGTTGAGATAACCTCATGCACTTTGAACTTGGCCACAGAGCAATAGAGATACCCAAGGCATTTGTTAATGGGTCTGGTTCACCAAGTGGGGCGTTAATACCAGGTGGGGCGTTAATAGTGGCTGCTTCATCACTGCAGTGTTGAAGGGAAGGGAGAGGACCCATAATACAGTATCATAATATAACTGTTGTAAGCTGCCCAGGTAGCCGCCTAATAGTGCAGCGGGGAAATGACTTGACTAGCAAGCCAGAGGCTGCCGGTTCAAATCCCTGCTGGTATGTTTCCCAGACTATGAGAAACGCCTGTATCGGGCAGCAGCAATATAGTTAGATGCTGAAAGGCATCATCTCATACTGCATGGGAGATGGCAATGGTAAACTCCTCCTGCATTCTACCAAAGACAACCAAATGGCTCTGTGGTCGCCAGGAGTTGACACCAACTCGACAGCACACTTTACCTTTACTTAAGCTGCCCAGAGAACAATTTGTTATTGGGAGACTAACAAATAAAGTTGTGGTGATGGTTGTTGTTTTTTATTGCACTGCACAACTTTTGATCTCCCAAGCCAAACACAATCCAGCAAGCATGTATTGTGGCATGTCTGGTTCTTTACCTTGGTTTCTGCAGGAAGCAAAAGAAGGAGACAGATAAGCTCCCAGTGGGCTGCCCTCCATGGGTAGTAGTCTGCTTTTGACATGGTTGATTACAAGTAGTGTAGGCCTGCTCAACTTTTAAAAAGGAAGAATGTAATTGTACCCTAGAAGGATAAAGCCACAATTATTACTGTGCTGAGACTCCATCCCTGTCTCCACACATCATGGGAGCTTTATACATGATAAAGCTCTAGGGAGCAACACTGTGCTCCCTAGAGATGCTAGCAAAACTTGTTAATCCATTACATATGAGTTTCAGTGGGACTGTAACACTCACCTTCAAGTAGGTAATCATTAGCAGCCCTGACTTCTCCATCTCTGATTAAAATCTGAGCTGGAGAAGAATTCTTGGCTTACCCCTCCAAATCCCAACCCATCTTTAAGTTTCACTTACAAGTTGGACTGCTGGAAGTAGTAGTGGTATTCTGGCCACAGGGAGAGGAGAGGAGGAAGATCCCCCCGCCACACACACCTTTGGTGCTTGGGGCACTGCATGGCTGAAAAACTCTGGTAATCCTTGGGAGACTGAAACCTTTCATTCTGGCACAATACATCCTTGGCAGCTTACCAGGTACTGGAAGGGGAGCGAGCGAGGAAAACCTTCCTCTCCTCACAGTCAAAGTGCCCCAGCACTACTGCTGAGAGTAGTAGGGGGAAGGAGCTTGGGGGATTGAATAAATAGGTGTGTGGGAGGGATGCAGGTTTGGGCTTTTAGCAAGGATTTGGTTTTGTCTAGTAAATGAGCTAAGCTACTTCCCAGGTATGGAGAAATTGTTCAGCTTACTTCTGAGTCAAAGCTGAGGTGAGCCATGGGGTGATCGCTGTAATGACTGCCTGTGGCTGTGGGACCCTTGGGTTTACTCACCTTGTGGATCATCTTGCCACAAACCATCCACTCTAGTTCTCCCAGACGCATATTTTATTATGAGTATCAGGTTTAGTATTTCCCAGACAAGCTACCCAGCAAGTACACTCCACCTTGTAAAAGTCCAAATGTGACATCATAGAAAAGTCCAGCTGCGTATCTCCTGTTGTCCTTTCCAGCCAGCTTTGAGCAAGTGGTAAATACAGTTCACAGTAAACTTCAGACTTCACCACCCCGCAAACACCCATGCTTTCTCATTATCGGATTCCTCAACAGAAAGAAGCCAAGCTAGGGAAACTTGTATATACTTTGGCTGGGCCTGTGGTAACAGTGGCAGACCCAGCATTCCACCCAATCATTATCCTAAACCTGGAAGCAAACCAGAGGGCCTAATTGCAGCAGAGCTGAAGTCCTTGAAGCTCAGTGTGCTCTTGCAATCTGCCTGGGCCGAAACCGGTCCATGTCAATGTGAAAGAAATAACTGCAATGGCAGACAGCCTGCAAATTCTTTGCAACCCTTCTAAAGAGGATCCTAGGAGTTCTTATTTGCTTGGCTGCTCTCTGTGTAATAATGTTCTGATAGAGGGGCTTGTGCAATGCAGCTTTTCAAGGCATAGAAATCACATGGCATGGGCAATTCTAGTGCATCAGTTCCACCAAATAAATTCTCTGACTTGGAGGTGGTCACAGATTGTGGCAGCCCATTCTGTAAAGCACCAGAACCAATTCTCGGGAAGATGCAAAGACAGCTGCTGTTTAAGGACTTGGAGGCCTGTTTTGTTGTTTGTTCAAAAAAGATAAATAGAATATGCCACAGGGACAGCAGGCTGGTGGGAAATCTTACTTTTAAGATTTCTTACTTGGAAAGTTAGGAAATCCAGATTGATTTTGTGAATAGACTTACTGTTATTAATCTGGCTTCCAAGAGGCAATAGTTGTTAACTTTTGCTTTTCCTAAGTCCACTTCTGAAAAGGAACGTGAAATCCCATTTTCAAAAGAAACTCCGATTTATTTATTTTTTAAATACAAGGATCCTTAGTAATTTAATTCTCATCGATATTCAGTAGCTGTGTTTTCAAAAAGCTCTGCTGGGTACTTCTGAAAAATTGTCTCCATAAGAACAAATCAGCACATCCAGCTGTCAAAAGCTGGAAGCAGCTACATCTATGGCAGAGCCTGTGGCAGAGAACAGACAAAATGAATCCCAAGGATGGGTTGGTGGAACACACATGATGCTGTTGCATTCATTCAGGTCTCTGGTCAATGCCCAGAATGAAAGTGCCCCGTGAACCACTCTGAAATCTCTGAAGGAAAAGCAGAATCTAAGTGTAATGGATAGTACTACCATGAGGAATGCAAATGCTACTCAGATAGCTTCTCCAGGTAGAACTTTGGCATTTTCCTAGCACTCACCCCACAATATTTTGTTACTGGGAAAATGCAGCTCGTTGCTCAGTGCAATGCTACTCCAAATGTTGTGTAGAATCGGGTTGTTAAGGGCAACTATTGGATATGATATCACTGACATCAGTTGTGATATGCCCTTCAGGAGAGCTGGACTTGTGGTAGCAAGCATGACTTGTTCCCTTAGCTAAGCAGGGTCTGCCCTGGTTGCATATGAATGGGAGACTTGATGTGTGAGCACTGTAAGAAATTCCCCTCAGGGGATGGTGCCGCTCTGGGAAGTGCAGAAGGTTCCAACCAAGTTCCGTCCCTGGCAGCATCTCCAAGATATGGCTGAGAGATATTACCACCTGCAACCTTGGAGATGCAGCTGCCAGTCTGTGTAGACAATACTGAGCGAGATGGTCCTATGGTCTGACACAGTATATGGCAGCTTCCTATGTTCCTATTGTATATGGCATAGTGATTCGCAACACAATTATCTCCTTCCTTATGCAGTTTTGGGAATTAGTCATTTTTAATATTTGATAATTGTGTTACCTCTATGGCAACCTTACCTAGCATTTAATAAAAATATGTATTAAATGTATATCCTCTTTATTTAGCAGGGGGAGAGTAACTGGCCCTATCCACCCCTAGCACAGTACCTCCAGTGACTGTAGCTGGTGTCTCTCTGATGTTTCTTTTTAGATTGTGAGCCCTTTGGGGGCAGGATCCATCTTATTTAGTTATTATTTTTCTGTGTAAACCAACCTGAGCCATTTTTGGAAGGGTGGTATAGAAATCGAGTTAACAACAACAACAAGAACAACAACAACCTGCATGGAACTTAATACTAAAAAGAGAGCATCTCTATGCATATGCAAAGTATACTTTCCATCACCGCTGAGTAATCATAGCTCATACATTAGGGGTTTGGATTTGCAAGTCAGAATGTGTAGCTTTCAGGCAGGTTTCGGTCTCAGCAGCCTTCTTTGTAACAATTAGTCACTACATATTTAAATGTTCTGTCATTGTCATCAATGTAGCCAATAATTGATTAAATGTTTGTAAATTTTGTAAACCAACATCCTCTAGCATGTTTAATACTAGTTCCTTCATCTGCTTCATTAGATTTGTTTCAATGATGAAAAATGTAAGAAGACCTTGCCAGAGGTCTTCAGGCAGAAGTTGGAGGACAGCCATCCGTTGGGGATGCTCTAGCTCTGGATTTTCTGGATTATGCTGGGTTTTGGACTAGGTGGCCTACAAGGCCCCCTTCCATTCTGTGATTCCAAGAAATCTAGCAAAATCCTGACTCATATATGTGGACATCTCCAATGGATTCATTTTCCATTCTCTGCTAAGAACCAGCTGTAAACAACAGCAAATGCTCAATGTTATCATAAAACCACCTTGTTGCTAAGTAGAATATCCTGGTAATTTTCTGGTGGTGCAGTTTGTTTTCCTACTGGAAAGGAATGTTTCCCCTGCAAGATGGGAGTGGGGATTTTATAAGCCCTTGGCAAATATATATGGCTTCAAATTATTGGATGCCTGGCTGGGTCTGTATTAAAAATGAGATTCTCGTTATATAGGCCAGACACAAGCTTGGGACCATCAGTATCAGCTTTTGGGTGGTGGTAGTGCAGGCAGTATTTTTTCCTCTTTAGTACTGGCAAAGTTCCCTTGCTCAGTTAAATTACATAACTTTGAATGTGGCTCTCAAAGTCAGATAGTTATGATTAAGCAGCAGGATGGGGGAAATGCTATCGGAATTTTGGAACAAGTCAAGTTTCCCTGTGTCCCTGTGAAGAACAGCCTCATGAACAAATATGCAGGTTCTGAAAGATTTATTGCATTCCAGGCCATGTTGGATCCAGCTTCTCCAGCTAGCTGTAGGAAGGAAATGACTCCAGTTCTTTACAGTGAAGAGCAACTTTGGAATGGGCAGAAATTCGAAGTTGAACTAACATTCCCAACTTACTCCTCTATAGAACCTTTTTATGGTGGTCCTTGTCAGTGGAGACCAGGCCATCCAATGCCAGGATAGGGAGGGACTTACCCTGAATGCAGCAATGTTCCTAATGCTTTATTCCATATGAGTGGATGGCAACTGTGTGTATTCAGGCACAGTGGATTTAACTGTGAGCTGTCCCATTAAGTACAATCCAATCTCCAGGCTCCCCACTCTCCCCTTTTTCTCGACTTAGCAGAAAGCCTGCTACAGACCTGTATTAAGAACCCTGCCAATGCACTAGGGATGTGCAATTTGATTTGTCCACGAATTGATTCATGCTGAATCAGGGTGATTCACATGATTCTAACGTGAATTGAATTGTCCTTAAAATAAAGGGGCTGAATCGCATTAGAACCGAATTAGTCCTGATTCAACATGAATTGATTTGCAAGAAAAAGTGGCCATTTTGGCAAGCTTTCCCCCCTTGCTGCTTGGTTTTCTGGCACTGGCTTCCGATTGGCTTGAAATCTCCTTGCTTCTTGGTTGGCTTGTTGTCATTCAAATCAAGTATTGTCATGGGCAACTATGCCCCCATTGGTTGTGGGGAGAGAGGGGGAACAAAAAATGAGGGAATTTCAAAATGTTTTCAAAGGGCATGGGAGGGAGACAGAGAGAACCCTTAGTGTGGTCTTGAGGAGGATACCTCAGGAGCGGAGAAAAATGGAATCAAGGAAGGTGTTTTCTTTTCTCTGCACTGAATATAATATGTTGTACTATTGCAGCTATATTAACTATTTGTTGTTGTTTTTCCCTGGATCTCAGATTGACAAAGGCAGAACTTGGGTGCCTGTCTGCCTTGCTTGAGTTGTGGTTCGGTTTGTGTTGTGGCATTGGACAGTGGCAGCTCAGCGCTATCTCTCTCTCTCGCTCGCTCGCTCGCTCTGTCTCTCTGTAACATCACAGGAACATAGGAAGCTGCTATATACTGAGTCATACCATAGGTCCATCTAGCTCAGTATTGTCTACACAGACTGGCAGTGGTTTCTCCAAGGTTGCAGGCAGGAATCTCTCTCAGTCCTATCTTGGAGATGCCTGGGAGGGAACTTGGAACCTAGATGCTCTTCCCAGAGCAGCTCCATCCCCTGAGGGGAATATCTTACAGTGCTCATATATCAAGTCTCCCATGCATATGCAACCAGGGTAGACCCTGCTTAGCTAAGGGGACAAGCCATGCTTGATACCACAAGACCAGTTCTCCTCTTTTCTTGGCTGTTACTGTGAGATGACCTCCATGTCTGGCCAGTGGCACACCTATGTATTTTTGGTGCTCGATCTACCCCCGCAGTGAGCCTCCCTGCTGCAAGCCCCCCCTGCATTTTGGAGGGCCTGTTGTAGCCCTGGATTGCAATATGTGTACACTCTGTTTGTTTCATCCATAGGGAACAATGGAGAAATTGAATCACCCCATTGTTTCCCATGGGTAGGGTCTTGTGACATCAGAGTGGGTTGGATGGTACGGCATTGTGGGTGCTACCTTCCACCTAACCCACAAAAGAAATGGGTGAACATGCAATTTAAAAAAAACCTTTTTAACCTAAACTCCCAAAGGGTCCTATGGGTTTTTTTTGGGGGGGAGGTTTTTTAAATTTAAAAATCACCTACTTGTGCAATTCTTTTGTAGGCTGGGTGGTAGGTAGCACCCATCATACCCGAACATCCAACCCACTTTGGTGACCCTAGGACCTTCCCATGGGGAACAATGGGGGGGTCATTTGTATTCCCCATTGTTCCCTATGGGTGAATTCTGAATCTTTTGCAAATTTTTGAATCGATTCATCAGACCAGCCGGCAGTGGCTGGCTGGTTCAGTGAATCAATTCAAATTTTTGCAATTCAATTTGAGGTCAAACCGAATAGCAAAAAATGATTCATGCACTGTGTAGAAGCCTGCTAAGTTGTGCTGATTGCAATGGCTATCTCTGCTAGTGTGATGGGGCTTGGGTAAAGGACCCTACATTGTTAGTCAGTAAGGTCATTTTCATGAACAAATTGGGGTAGGTTGGTGGGGAGGCAGGTTCCTACCTGTCTCCTCTCAAAGGCTCCTCTTGGCTCTTCCAATCACATGTTCAGATGACTGGCGTGGCTGTGATCGGCAGTGCTGGGATCCGAAGGAGGAAGTCCTCCGGAATCCCACAATGCACCATGCCAGGAGGGTGATGCATTGGGGGAGTTCCATGTTGCCAAGCTCTCCTTCCACCTGGCTCTATGGAAGCTCAGGCTTCCACACAACCTCACTTTTAGCCCAGGCACAAAACTTGGGCTATCCAGCGGAGGAGTGCCAGGATTGGGACTGATCTCAGCAGTTCTCACAACCAGTCCTACCTGGGCTAATGCTACACTACCCTGGTAGGGCTGGTTGTGAAAACAAACTCACTGTTAGTTATATTAGACCCTTCATTTTTTGCATAGTTATTTGAAGTATTTCCTGTTATTTCACCACATAGTAGGATATTTTACTAGCCAAAATGCTGGTGATATGAAAATCAAGTACAGTTTATTAGACCAGGAGTCTCAAATCTTGTCACAGTAGGTGTCCCTAAGTCCCTAATGTATAATTGCATTTCCTTTTTTATATATTGGAACCAGGAACAGTCTATTGCTGCCAAATAGGAATGAAGTGCTTGTGTCAAGGGACAAACTTTGGAGAAGAAAATGATTGCAAAAATAAAAGGTCACAGACCCCTGTATTACACTGAATGGCAGGAAATCAAGGCCCAGATCAGTATCTTACCACTAATATGTTACAAACTGAACTTGCTTATTACAGCACTGCATGCACATTTCAAAGAGTATGCAATTTGCTTGGTTAGTCACAGTGTCCACTTGTGTTGTGTGCACATTCCATTTGCCCACGCTTGCAATTAATAGACTTATAAAGATCCTTGAAGCTTGATCCTATGATCTACTGCCTTAGAAAACATTTCTAAGCTCTTCAAATTTTTCTGTCTTTTCAAGATGTGACTGACATAATTTCCTAAGAACATAGGAAGCTACCTTCTACTGAGTCAGATCATTGGTCCATCTAGCTGAGTATTGTCTACACAGACTGGCAGTGGCTTCTCCAAGGATGCAGGCAGGAGTTTCTCTCAGCCCTATCTTGGAGATGCCAGGGAGGGAACTTGGAATCTTCTGCATGCAAGCACTCAGATATTCCTTCCAGAGTGACTTGACCTGTTTATATTGCACCAGTGTCACAAGCCAATCCAAAAAGTTACAGCTGCACACCAGTGGATTGATTAAGTGCTGTCAAGTCGGTGTTGACTCTTAGCAACCACATAGATAGATTCTCTTCAGGATGATCTGTCCATAACTTGGCTTTTAAGGTCTCTCAGTGGTGCATTAATTGCTGTCATAATCGAGTCTATCCACCTTGCTGCTGGTTGTGCACTTCTCAAAGAAAAACAGCTGTTTCCATGCCCTAGTCTTAGTATCTAACTAATATTGGCTGATCATCATGGCATGTGAATGGAGCCTAATGTTCTTCTTATGCTTAGATAACTAGGCCCCCACTGACATTCCATGACTCATTTTGCAATTATTGGGTCCATGTTCTCTCCAAACATTTTGTCACAGATGGACCCATGTGTGGCAGGGGTCATACATAAGTACTGGGGTCTTCTAACAGTATTTTGGTCCTCATGGGTCATCTGTGCATCTGTTATTAGTAGTAAGCATAAAGGTCATCCACATGATCAATAGCTGGGTAGGACAAGTGTCCCACCCAGTTTCAGAAGCTGTATGCACTCCCAATTGTTGCTCATCTGCAAGGGAAAAACAAGGTAGGAGGCACTATCTGTGACCATGTGCTAAGCAACAGCTGGTATGAGGGCTTTTTGTCCTACCACATTCAGCAGCTGGGTAAGACAGAGCCCTTGTACACAGCTGCTGCTCAATACACCATCCCTGCTGGCTTCCTACCTTGTTTTCCCCTTGTAGACAATAAAAAATCAGAAGCACACACAGCTCCCAAAACTGGGTAGGACACTTGCCCCATCGAGTTATTGATCATGTGAACGTAAACTAGCACACATCACAGCAGAGCAGACCTGCCTCTCTTGCGTTACCAAGACTTCTAGTATTGAGACAATGATGCACCTCACCCACTACACTATCAGTGCAGATCTTTTATGTTATAGCCAGGAATCTCTAGGCTGTTTTGTGGAGCACTTTATTCACCCGGGTCTCGCAAGATAAGAAACATCTGGTAAGGGGAAAGAAAATTAGACTTCATTGCAAGATGCGAATCCATTCAAAACTGAATGAAGTTTAAGGGCCTCATTATATCATCATGCTGCCTGGTCTTCTCTATCTGCATCCAGCAGAAGTTCTAATCACAGCCGCTCTCACACGGAACTCTTGTCAGCTGCTTTCCCCACCCTGTTAGTATGGCTGGGGAAGCTAGAATGTGTTTTAAATGACAGAAACATCCTTAGCGAAGAAGAAGAGTCTATGTTAAAAATAAAGAAAACAAGACAGCTTGTTTCATCTAAACAGAAAGGTTATTAAAGAAGCTTGAATTAATCAGTGATCTGCCACCTCTCTGAAATCAAAAAACAGGGCTGAGGAGCACTGAGTGGGAAGGAAGTCGCTTTCCCAGGTAGAAATTTACATTAAATGGCTGCTGAAGAGATCATATTATGCTCTGCTGAAGGTGAGAAGATGCTCTTCATGCTTCTGTTTCTTAGGAGAAGGATGTGGGGAAAACACTCCAGCCAGGGGTGCACCATTATCCTTGATCAAAGCACAAGACTCCCATGATTTCAAGCCTGGAAGGGCTCCCACCTGTCTCTACTTCAGTCCCAATGATGAGAGCCAAAATGAAACAACCACAAGACAGATTCACACCACAGAATGTAAGACTAACATTATTATATCAGCCTGCTGGATCATATAACTCAGTTCTTTGCCTCTGATAGAGCTAATAATGGATTCTTGACATTTCCCCACCCTAATCTAAAGACCCATCACATGGCAAAAGCAGTTCACATGTTATTCTGGTCAGATTTCAAGTAATCTGGGAAAGTACTGTGTCCTTTCTGTGTTCTTGCAGTGTATAGGATCTACCACACTGGGATATCAAGTAATGTATATGTTAGTTTCCCCTTGTATTCTTTTTGTCTACTTGGATGTTTAGTTACTTTCCCAAATTAACTAATTCTCATACTGTTCTTAACCAAAAGGAAACTGGGATGCAATGAGGGGGAAATGTCCACAGTTTAACCGCAGCTGAGCAAGTACAAATCTTAAAGACATATGGTTTTAGGTTCCACCTGTACCATTTACAAGTGCTTTCTCAACATCTTTACAACATACAGATTTAGACGCCTATTTTGACATGTTTTCTGCCTAGACCAGTGTCATATTTATTTCTCCCCTAAGCTCATGAAAAACCTCTCTTCTTTTTCATTATACAAATGTATGTATGTACAGCTCTCTGTACAGTTTGTACACATTGCACATGTATAATGTCCCCTTGTAACTATAGGATAATCCCATAGACCACCCAGAGTAACTTCATGTAACACATTTATTTATATGCTTCTAAAGCTTTGTTGAATCTTTATGAGATTTAGATACATGAGACGCTGAAGGGGCCAGACCTCAACAGCAGAGCACATGCTTTATGTGCAAACAGTCTTGGGTTAAATTCTGGTGTCTCTGATTAAAAGATCTCAGGTAGCAGGACAGGGAAAGACCTCAGCCCTGACTTATGGCTAGAGTAGACCATACTGAGACACATGGACCAATGGTTTGACAGTCTGAGTCAACTTAATATGTTTCTGTTCCTGAGAGATGTTTCGCTCACTCTTGGATTGAATAAAGACCAATCAAAACAAATATAAAACCTCCAGTTGCAGATCTCACTATATCATGGAGATTAACTTTTTACTTTAGCTAGTACAGAAGTACCAAGTTATTGTTAACCTTCATCCAAATTAATCATAAATCTGGCCTTGCCAGTTGGTTTATATACCAATAACCGCCATTGTTAATATTGCTTTAAACATGCAGAAATGAAAATCTCCTAAATGGTTTGCTAGGTTGCACAGTATTATTCAAATCAGAATGAACCACAGGTCTATTCAGAATTCTTCTAGTTCATTTTAACAGATGAGTCAGCTTCAGTCACAATTAAGTGTTTATGTCCCTTGACCTCTCACTTTTTTACACCCCTTGTGGGTGTTAAACTATTCTCTCCTCTCAGAGAATAATAAGAATCAGAGTGTTGACAGACAGCTAGAGTTTGCATTTCTGTTGATTTTGCTCAGTGCTTACTGCTCACAAGCTCCAAAGATAATCCCACACCTGGAAGAGAATTATTTATCCAGTAACTAGAGAGAATCTTCTAGGGCTTGTGTATGCACAGGCATTTGCTGTTGCTTGTGCCTAATAATATCGGTGCTGGCGGCAGAGTAAAATCTATAGCTGCACAGTCGGGGATTCAGAATTTTAGAACCTAATTTAAGCAAATGTACAATTTCCTGGTTTACTTAGGTAACAGCACTGTGGCTTCTGTGTAGCCACCGTGGGGAGCATTCAGGATAACGAACACCACTCTCTTTTAAAGGGCTGGCACGGCCAAGGGCTTGTGTTGTTTTAATGGGGTGCCTGGGGAGCCATTTAATTTGGTGCTGGGCGGGTTTATCTGCTAGCTTTTCTAGCATGCAGCAGGGAGAAAACAAAGATTCTCTTAGACCTGCTTCTGTGATGTGCTTTGTGGCAGGCTAGCAGCTAGTATTCTGAACTTTGACATTGGAGTCTTAAATTCAATTCATTTGAAGTCAATTTTTGATATAGATTCTCTCTATGACCTTGGGCAAGGTTAGTCTCTCCTGTGTGTCTGTTCTTTTCCCTTTACATTTCTTTCTTTCCTACCCATCAGAGCAGTCCAGGGGCTCTACATCTGAGGTGCTAAGGGTCTTAGAGTCAAATCTTGTTTTCATTTTGGATGTGGTACAGTCCATCATATGGGGACAGCACAAGCTTAGTTGCTCATGTAGAGCTATTGGTATGACTGAGTGTCCACACCCAACCAATACACATCTGGAAAAAGAAGTCATGGGCTTCCATATGAGAGGGCAGGTCTTATTTTCAGCCAGGGCTGAAATGACTGCAGTCATTTGCAGTATGTGCTTGCCAAATTCAGGATGTGACATGCTTCTTGGATTTTACATCTCATAGCTGCATGAAGAAGGAAAATAGATTTACTCCTGAATATGTTTACACATCATCTTCCTCATATAGGAAGATGCAAACACTGGTTTATGGTAGGACTTCTGGAAATGGGTTTGCTGTCCACCTTGAATCATCCGTCTTGAACTCTTTGCTCTTCAGAGGTTTGTCCTCATGCAGGGTAAATTTCAAAAATATGTGATCTTCTTTTCAGGTCAGTTTGAGTCGAGTTTGTCTATGTCAGCTGAAGGCAGATGATTCTGAGGTGAATGTCATTCATGGGAACCAAGGCTGAAATTTCAGTCTGGTTTCTCAGATAAAGCTCAGAGTGTCTCAATGGGCATGATGTGGCATCTATAATTACTGTTGGGCTAGAGTTCATGAAGCTAGTTGTGCCTTTCTTCAAATTATTGTTTACTTAAATTCCTCACTGTGCTAAACGTTGTATATATCCAGATCAGAAGACTGAGATTATAACCTTAAGTACCGAGTCACACAATGTGTTTGGATAGGAATCTGTGGTTCAGAAACATACAGTCATCATTCTGAGTCATGAAGCTTCTTTCCATCAATGTGTTCTATGCTTTCAGGACATTCTTTTGCAGTGAGAGTTCTCAGTCATTTTCACAATAGGTTTCCTCAGGGCTAGACTGTACATTTCCTCTGCACCAGAATAAAATAATGATAGTGTTTCTGTGCATCTTGTCTTAGACAATGCTTTTGCTACCCTTTTGGCTGTGATGAGATGGAGAAGATTTCCAGCACAACTCAAGCTGCATATACATGTCTCATCTGTATCAAAGCATTTTAATTCCTAGTGCTTTACAGTCCTCTTGTAATAAAATGCCTGTTTTACACTAAGGGAAGTTGAATCACAGAGAAGGGAAGTAACTCATTCAGAGTTATTTAGTGAATCAGTGGCTAAACTGGAGATAGACCCCACTGGCTGGAAATCACTGTTTTTCCAAACCACAATTTGTCTACAGCTAAATGTTGTCATTACTTGCAGTTTACTGAGTTATGTGCATGGACAAATTCTGCTTCGTGTGTTTCCCTAGACAAGCTGATGTGTGCAAGGCAGAGATATGGGGTGGGGTGGAAGGAAAGAGAGGAGGCTCATCCGGTACACTTGTTGTACAAACAATATCTGAAAACGGCGACAATAAGTGAGCATTAAGTCCATAATTCATGTGATTATGTTTGTTATTAGGGAAATTCCTTTTCACAGCTGGATTTTATTCTTTCCCTCTAGCCTGCCGCCCTTGACACCCCCTCCCCCTTTCTGAATTTTGCAGGAAGCAGTTATCACAATACTGTACTTAGCTCACCTAGACATTTCTCAGATTTATGAGAACAAGATTGCAAAATATTATCCCTATGCTAGGTAAAAGATAAGAGAAAGAGTGAATTGTCAGGTCCTGGACAGTGTTTAGCTCTGACAAGTTTCTAGCTATGCAGCTCTTCTGCCCCATTACTGATATGGGTGCGGTCCTTCTGATTTAAGCTTTCACCCATCTCAAACATGCAGATACTTTGGGGGGCTGAACTTCTCAAAAATGGGCAAAAGTGGATTGCCCCGCCCCCTTTTTCTTTCTGGTTGCTTGTTATTGCTCTCTCAACTCCAGGGAGAAATTTTACATCATCATGCATTTAAATGGATCAACATATTGTCTGATGCAGCTGAAGATGGTCACTCTTGCAAAGGAACTCTAGAATGCTGCCGACCTGGTCCCTGCTGCAGGGCTCTCACCCCTACCTTAGAACCCCCTCCATAGCCCCTGGTCCCCAGGAGCTGAGGTGACACTGCACCAGGGTGGAGCCAGTGAAAACACCTCACTGTTTGAGGCCTCCCTCCCAATTGACCCACCCGGGAGAAGGAGGAGGCCAGCAAGGTGCTTCCACTAGAGTCTGGCTGGCCTGAGGATCCAGGAAAGGGCAGGGCTCTCATGAGCTATTATAAACTCTCCGTTGGCATCAGCCTCTTGCTGCTTCAACAGCTCTCTTTAGAGCTTGTGTCAGAACAGCCTGCTTAGCTGCCTGGCTTGACCTGTGTGTGGACACAATCCAGCCACAATTCCTTAGCCATTGACTTCCTTAGCCATTTATTTTCAATGGGAGACTCAAGCATGTTGTTGCATTACTCTTTTGTACTGGACCGTGTGGGAGCAAGAAGTGCTTACATCTAGCTGGATGAACCATGTAAGTGCCGTTTAAGCTCCTTGTACCAAATCAGACTATTGGTCCATCTGACTCAGTGTTGTTTACAGAGGCGGCTCCCCCATGAGGCAAGGGACTCATACAGCGAGTGGACCACCATCCCCCGTGGGCATCACACGCCTGCCTGTCGCCACTGCTCCCACCTCACCCTGCTACCCCTGAAGTTTTGTGTGTGTTCCCCTTCCTGGCCCTGCC
This sequence comes from Hemicordylus capensis, assembly GCF_027244095.1. Lineage (NCBI taxonomy): Eukaryota > Metazoa > Chordata > Lepidosauria > Squamata > Cordylidae > Hemicordylus > Hemicordylus capensis. Next base: position 63,235,240 of record NC_069660.1, read on the forward strand.
CCATCCTCACCTCAGAAGCCGGTGCAGCTACTGCCTGACTTCCCCCTCACTTTATGGGTGCCATACATATTCTCTCCTGGAGTCAGCATATGCTGCTACTTGTTGTATTCAGGAGGCAGGGTGCCCCCTGTCTCACACTGCCAGTGCTGTGGTCACAGTTCTGAAAGTGCTTTAACTCTTGCCACTGCTGGCAATGGAAGGGAAAAAGGGGCCAGTGAGCCTGGATGCATGCACGCTACCTGCCAATACAACAAGCCATGGTCTGCACCAGCCCCAGAACAGAGCATGCATGGCACCCAGAAGGTGAGGGTGGTGTCAGTGCTGTCCTCTGCTGTGAGGAGGCAGCAGGACTGACAAGGGCAGGGCAGGGCTACATGGTGCCAGTGCTAGGCTCACCTAGGGAGGTGTGCCAGCATGGAGGGCAAGGCAACTCTCCTCATCCAGACTGGAAGTGGCTCACCATGGTTTCAGACAAGGGTCCTTCCCTGCTGTAGTAGAGATGACAAGGGCTGAACCAGGAACTTAATGCATGCACAGCATGTGCTCTACCACTGAATTACAACCTTTCCCCATAGATAGTGCAAATGTGTGTTTTTCCTCCCTATCTGGTAGAAGCACCCTGGGAAACTGCAACTATATTTACTCTTTTCTCTGAGCTCTCCTAAAAGGAGGCAGCCATGTTGTGGACAATGTAGTAGGTTTGCTTCATTTGCCTTAAGGCTGGGAAGAAGACTCCTACCTGCCATTGATGTTGCATTCTACAGCTATGTCTGAATTCTTTGATCTTGGTTGTCTTAACAGATGGGAACAAATGGCCATTGCACACTGCATCAGACAAGATGCATGTTGTCCTATATATCCTGAGATATACCCTCCCTCTTCCCACCTCATTAAGCTGGCAATTGTTTTACATGCTCATTTCTCCCTCATTCCCTTGACATTCTACATTATGCTGTGTCCGGAATCACTTAGTCCTGTCCTGCTGCCTTGCAGTAAAACTCACCTGGGACTTATTTGTCTCCTTGATTTCATTGGCCCCAGCCTTCCAAGAGCCCTTGTTCAAGCAAGCAGAAAGAGGTGGTGCAAAATCCCTGGGTCTTTTAGAGAGGTCCATTTCAGATGATTATCTAAAAACCATAGTCTTATCATGGTCTAAATCAAGAAGGTATCACAGTTCTCCACTACATCCAAACACAACAAACTGGGTTAACAACCTGGGATATCAAACTACAATTTGATATCTCGGATTTTTAAAAACTCATCATGGTTTGAACATACCGAAGTTCCTTGAATTTGGACTTTCAGTCTCCAGTTCTTGTGTGAAATAGCCGAAGAGGGGAGGAGGAAACATTGAAGCTTGAGCTCATGCAGAGTCATTTTCTTAACAAGCCATGGTTTGTAACTCTGTCTGACTTGGGACTTCATGACATACGGATAATCTTTACATCTCTCCTTATGCTGGGGCATCACTGGTAAACTAGTCTGGATGGCAGTCTAATTACTCCAACCTAGCTGCTGGAAATCTTCCCTGATAAGTGTATTTCTTTGCCCTGCACTGTCCTCTTGCCTGTATCTATTACTTGTCTTGAACCTTTTCTAAGAGTATACAACCTTTTCCTATACTCTTAACATCCATATTAGCCCCTAACCATCTAGAGTAAATGGGAATACACTGTAGATAGTGTGGGTTGATATAAAGAGGGATGGGTTGAGGCAACAAATAGCAGCACTTTTTACCGGCTGCATTTAATTCAAACACTCTGCCCATTCCTTGAGGGGAATGAACTGAAAACAGTGGTACACCTGCTGGTAACCTCCAGGTTGGACTACTGCAATGTGCTCTGGGTGCTCTAGGGCTAGGGAAGTGCAAACAGGTTTAACATTGAACCTGTTCCATGTCAAACCTGTTGGGTTCGACAGTTCAGGGTCAAACCGAACCATCCCCGGTTCGGTCTCACCCCGGACTGAACACCCCCCGACTGTTTGGAGGGTTCACAGATTTTATTTTTTTTTAAAAAAAATAATAATGACCTGAGCCATGCAGAGCCCAATTGCGCAGGCATGGCAGCCTCAAAAATGACCACTGTGCCAGAGGGGGAGGGCCCGAATGGGCCAAATTGCTGGCTGAACGGGCTGAAGAGCCGGTGGTGGCAATAAGGGAGGCCAGCGGGGGGGAGGGGGAACCTCCACAGACACCCCCCTGCCACTTCCAACAACTCCCCCATAAGGGGTAAGTTATTATTTATTCGATTTCTATACCGCACTTCCAAAAATGGCTCAGGGCGGTTTACACAAAGAAACAATAAATAAATAAGATGGATCCCTGTCCCTAAAGGGCTCACAATCTAAAAAGAATCATAAGATATACACCAGCAATAGTCACTGGAGGTACTGTGCTGGGGGTTGATAGGGCCAGTTAAAATTTTTTTTTAAAAAAATATTGTTCACAAATCCCCCGGACCAAACCCAACTGCGGGGGTTCAAGGGGGTGCCAGACCAAACTGAAACCAAACCAGACCAGCCAGTTCTCTGCACACCCCTATGTAGGGTTGCCTTTGTATGTAGTTCAGAAACTTCAGTAAGTTCAAAATGTAGCAGCTAGATATGTCTTTGGGGGTCTCCGGAGAGACCACATTATGCCTGTTCTTAAACAGTTGCATTGGCTACCAATATGTTTCTGGGCAAAGTACAAAGTGCTGGTTATTACCTTTAAATCCCTGAATGGCTTAGGTCCAGGTTATCTGAGAAAGTGCCTTTCTTTAAAATATCCCACTGCTCATTAAGATCATCAGGAGGGCTATATCTTCAGGTGCCCCCAGTTCATCTGGTGGCGACATAGGATTGGGCCTTTCAGTTATTTCCCCTGGGTTATGGAACGTGCTCCCCGTGAATATGAGAGGATTATCTTCCTTGGAGGCCTTCAGGAGAGCCTTAAAGACCTATCTTTTTAGCCTGGCTTTTAATGACATTTAGTTTTAATTTTAATCTGGATTTTTTTTAAAATTAAAATTTTAATTGTTTTATGTGTTTTTTATTTTAACGTAAACCACCCTGAGCCACTTTAGGAAGGGCAGTATATAAATTGAATGAATGAATGAATGAATGAATAGAATTGCTCATGAATTTTTTAGTTGAAACTATTGAGGCTTGTAAGACCTGCCCTCTTGGTGACCCTTGTTACAATATATGGAATTCTAGGGAATTTCTGACAGGCTGGTGACATATAACTGTGGTCAGTAGGGTGAAACAGTGATCTCCCTGTTATTGCCTTCCAGTAATGAATCTTATTTTGACATTACAAAGTGTGTGAGGCTGGGGCACAAGTGTCTGGAAAACCAGAAGGCAATCGAGGAAACCTACCCCACCACCTCTACCTGTAGATAAATCTGTTATCTATCTTGTATCTGACAGTATTACTTCTTTTTATCTATTTCCTCTTTCCTTCTGATACTGCATCAGACAAGATGCATATCTGTTTCCTCATTGACATTTTCTAAACAATATTGTTGGTTAAACAGAAACAAGATTGCTGAATTGCCTGACAACATGAGGCTCCCTGCAAGAGCTGCTCTGCACATTGATTAACATAAGCAACTTAAGCTTGCAAGAACTCAGATGAAATTCAATTTTAGATTAGAACAAAATTGCTTAAACCTAGTGTTTGTCCATATATGTGAACGTCAAGTAGTTTTGTGTTGTGGGGATTTTCATTTTTGAGATTTAGTTTCATTTTTGAATGAATGCCATTCTGAAAACACTGTGCTGGTTTCACTTTAGCAAGGGCCATGTAGCACAGATGTAAATGCAACAGGGGTTAGGGACTTTTGGATTTACAGTTGCAATATCTTCTTGTAGGTCGCAGAGAAGGAACCTACACTTACAATTTGAATTCTCATATGTAGGTTTCTGGGTGCTTGCTCTCTCTCTTTCTCCAATTAATCCTTTTTCAAGTATGGGTCATAACCCAACATAAAAAGCAAACAAGAGACACCCAGTTTCTGGTCCTGCTTTGCGTTGGTTCTAGAAAGACTCATTTCTGAAGGAAGATTCTTCTGTCTAAACTATAAGCTTTCAACATGTGCAACTAGTGAAAGTATATTGCTAATAAAAATTATTTTTATTTCTCTATGTAAACCATTTTGGGAACTTTTGTTGAAAAGTGGTATATAAATATTCATAGTAGTGGATGAGCAGTCTTCTAGAAGCTTTCAGAATTCCTGTCATCTTTGTGTTTCCTTATATAGGACATTTTTTGCATATGTGTTTTGCACATTTTGACCCAAGTTTAGTTGAACAAATAGTTGAAGCAATGGCAGGCTGAAGCCACCACATTATAATCTTTTTGGCCTTAGTGGCTGATCTTTTAAATATTCTGACACATCATATATGTGTGATGAACAGAGAGCTAACTATTTCTGGCTCAACCCAGATTTCATAAGTCCTCCAGAAGCAATTAAAAGTGATTGTAAACTCATTTAGAACATACACAGCAATCCAGAGTTGGTACAAAACCCTTGCAAATTACAAACCCTTGATTGCTACACAAGTGAAAATAGGGATATTTGTATGTGTACATCTCTATTCTCTGAGGATGTACACCAAGGATCACTTATTTATTTATTTATTCAATATATTGAATAAATAAGTCTTAATTATTTGACTTATTAAAGGAACTGCTCCCGAGGACTTGACGAGACCTCGTGCTATGTTTTAGGCATGCGGGTGGGAATTAGCAATCTTAAATGGAGCAGTCTACCTTCATAATAAATTTGTTTAAAGCTTCAGTTGCAGAAAGAATTGACTGGAGAGATTAAAGTTAAAAAACAAAGTAACATTGTATTTAAGTATTATGGGGAAGAGAAAGGAGAAAAATATTGGTTATTAAGCAACAACATTTAACTAGCAATAAGCCAACAAGTTATAAAGACTAGGTTATGGTTCACGAGGAGTTAATTTGGCTTGAGTTGTTGAATTGAATTCACTCAAGGCTGGCTAGTGAGAAATGAACAGATTTGGATTTTAGGAGAGATGAGGAAAAGGTAAGTAGTTTAAGGATAGGGGTTAGTTACATACTATCTCATTCCTTCAAGGAGAAATGGTCGAAACCTTGCAGCTCAGTCTTTACCGAGAGGCTTCTCTTCTCCGGGCAGAAAGGCAGGAGCAGGGATCCAGAGGCCCAGCAGGGGTCCAGGAGCCAAAAGTAAATCAAAAAATGAATGGGACCTCACAGCCATGAGTGCTGGGCAGACCGGGTTAGGAAAGGCTGGTGTGGAGGTGTAGGTCAAAGCAGGGCAAAATGCAAGTGCTGATGCCAAGACATGAGAAAAAGTTGAATGGTGGTTCCAAGGCACGCATACAGCACTGGTGACCCAGAAGACACACTGATTGATTGTGTCTTCACCAGTTATAAGCAAATTCTTGCCTGAGGACATTATGCTAAATGCACCTTGCAAAGGCAGACAAAAGGGACAAAGCAGAAGACTCACTATTGTACTATTCAAAAGTGAAGAGTAAGTTTCTTCTTGAACAAAGGCTAGGGAAGGTCTGAAAAGACCCGAGTGGCGTGGCGAGAGGCCAGATGCTTATATCCAAGTTTATCCCTCGCTCTATCAGAATATCTGTGAGTAACTAAAATGCAAACAAGCAGATTTCCAGCACCTTGAGTTAGTCCTTAACATGCAGGTTAGCAAAAAGAGATGACCTGTTGCTTTCTTATCACTCCTTTCTGAGGAAGTGCTGTCTTGACTTAATTAGCTGTGCCAACATAGGGAGAATACTTGGCTTACTCTTTAAAGCAGTGTTTCTCAACGTTTTTGGAGTCATGGACTGGTACATCCTTTGTGCGCAGTTTCCAGAACCAGCAGTTAGCAAAGGAGTCACTCCCACCCCGCCTCCGGAGAGCTCCCAGCAGCAGTGGCCCCCACCGGCTCGAAATTGTTTGGTTTGGGGATTAATTCCTCATGGACCAGCACAGACCGGCACTAAACTCCTCACGGACCAGCCCCGGTCCACGGACCAGTGGTTGAGAAACACTGCTTTAAAGAATGGCTCTTGATTAAATCACATCTGCTTTAGCTTCCCACCTGTTGACTAATCAGGGGGTGAACCCTACCCGGTGGGGAGGCCCTCCTGCAGTCTTTGTGCTTTGAACTTGACCTAAGAGTGGCTTCTCCCAAGCTGCTTGCCAAAGTGGCATGCCCTTTGAGTTAGCTACAGGCAAAACAAAGTGGAGATTTCACGATCCCGTGAAATCCAAATTGTGGTAACCAGAGGTTTGTAGTTCCAAATACAGCGGGGTGTTCCTTGGGGAAACCCACCGAAAGGCTCTCATGGTAACACTCTGTCTGAAGTCCCTCCTCCCTTTCACATTGGTAAAAGTTCTTGTGTACCTCCTGTGTGCTGTATTCATTTTCTCTGCAGTCACTTGTCCGGTACTAGCTTCTGATGCAAGTATGTGTTAATAAACTGACCACAAGAGTTTCCTGTTTTTTAAGCTTAAGAAGTCTATCTCATAATGCATGGAGTTATCTTTATTATAGAACAGCTGCAATTCATTCATGTTTAACATTTCCTGTCTTGGGAGACAGTGGGCAATATGGGGTGATGGTGGAAGGCGTACTGTAGGAGTACACTCTAGTGCAAGTGTGCGATGTACAAAAAGGAAAAACCAAGAAGGCAAACCCTTTTCAAGAACCAAAATGGGGACAATGATTATTAGGGATGATTACCAGAAAATAGGGACAGTTGGGGGGTGAGAGATTAGAATGCAGAATGTACTACACTGGAGTAAATGGCACCATACACAGGGCAAACAAGACCTATCACTGCAACATGTTTATATATAATCTTCATTCCTATTCCATAACTGTAAGTGATTTTACAAGGCATCATATAACTATCTGCCTTCTTAAACACAGTGGGAGTCAGAAATACAGAGACATCAGCCCAAGAGAGTTCACAGACTTATAAATGTTAAGGTTAACAGTGGGATATTTGGTCTTGCTTTCTCAAGGCAAGGATGAGAGAGCTTAACAGTGAAATGCACAAACTACTCAACCCAAAAATGCATATATGAAGACTGCAATCTCCTGAAAAATTCTGGGGAGTAATTTCTATTGAGATTTCCATGAGATGAGATGAGGAGGTTGTTTCAGGGAGCAGGCACAGAGGATGGTGCCACCCTGCCCCTACCACAGGCACCACCCCACCTGCCATACTGCCTGCTGCCTCAGACTCTGTCTCTGAACCACCTCTCCGAGCCACCTCGGCTTGCCTGAGGCATTGCTCACCAGCCGCTGCCACTATTTCTGCAGTGGCTGATACTCCATCTCCTCTTTCCAGAAGAGGGAGGAGGAGGAGAGTGATGGGCTGGAGCATATCCCCATCAGTCTCCTCTTCCAGAAGCAGGAGGAGAGTGGACCTGGAGATGCTGGTCATTGCAGCAGTGGGTGGGCAGTGCCTATGTGGAGCACATAAGAACATCCCTGCTGGATCAGGCCCATGGCCCATCTAGTCCAGCATCCTGTTTCACACATGGCCCACCAGATGCCACTGGGAGTCTACAGGCATGAGTTGAGGGGGTGACCTCTCTCCTGCTGTTACTGCCGTGCAACTGGTATTCAGAGGCATCCTGCCTCTGAGGCTGGAGGTAGAGGTCATTTTATCTCTACCACACTTTGGTAGAGGTGAGAAGGGGGAAGCATACCCTGGCAAGGAAGAGGAGTGCTCAGGAGCGGATTAAGCTTTTTGCCACCCTTTTACCCTAAACAAAAAAGGTTTGCCTTTTTTAAATAAGGTAAAAGGGGACTTTCTCCTCACCCACTCCACCATTGCTGCAGCTACTGCTGCCCACAGAAAGGGGTGGCAAAATTTGCTGCTCCTCAAATTTTGCCACCGTAGGCAAATGCCTACTTTGCCTCTCCGTTAATCCACCGCTGGGAGTGCTCGCTGGTGGTGGAGGAGACATGGGGTAACATTTGTTGCTTCACGTCACGTACCCAAAGACCTTGGACCACCCCTGCATTGAATTCACTAGGATTTACAGTTCAGTAAGTCTGCACAGAATTAGGCTGAATATAATACAGAATATCTGATATATATATATGAACATAATACTGAATATCAGAATATATTATAATACAGAATATATTGGTATAAGAGATGGGTGGACTGTGTTCCATTGCTAGGAACTTTTAGGAAGAATCCTTTTTACTTCCCAGGAGGAAAAAATAGCCAATGATAGAAGCTTTCACAGAGAGAAAAGGAGTTGCCTATAAATGACAACCTAGAAAGCTAGATATGTTCTATTTTTCCAAATACAGCAGACTCTAGTTTAATGAAGCATACACAGCTAAAAGCACATTGAAATGTTTCCCTCACTCCTGTTATTTTTTGCAGAAAATTATCTCATCTATATCTCTAATTGTCTGCATATAAGACGGATGGTAGTCCATAGCATCTGTCTGTTACTAACTGCAAAAATGAGAGAAAAGACTAATCATGTCTCTTGCCATCACATGGAGATTAAATAACACTCTCTCTCCCACCCGCTTTTCCTTCAATGAGAATCACAGGCATTTGAATAATAATACTATGGTCTCCATTAAGATGACAGTGGCGAAAAAATCAGCTCAAACCCTGTGATTATGCCTTCAATCTAATAATTATTTAAATACCAGATAACGCCTTTCAAACTAATTGAGGCCTTTCAGCTGCCTGCATTCGATTGCACCATTGCGTTTACTCCCTCTCGACTTCCTTTACCAAATGGGTCCAAATTGCTTTTAAAGTTGCATTTATAGGCTACATAAATTACATTGCACTCTTCTCATCTCCATAAGCCACCCCACAAAGTGGCCAAGCATTATAAATGATTTGAGTTATCTTGCCTGTTTTATCCTGTTTACAAAATAAAGAAAGAGTGTAGGAGGAGGGTTGCAAGGGTGCTATAGTCTTGTTTGGAGACATGTGAGCTGGGTTGAAACCTGCCTGGAAAAACTAGCGTTCAGACTCTGAAAGAAGACTTAAAATTTCAACTTTACCAAGTCTAGAGAGGCCAACTTTGTTCACATAAGTGAAGCTCCACAGACACAAGCGAGAAGAGAAAAACTGGGTAGCAATAAAGCTAGCTGAAAGGCTGCAAAGGTATGGTGCAACATAAACATACCAGATGAACAACAGTGTGGACCAGTAGTCTTCAGCTTTTTCAGACCTGTTGTATTCTATTTAGCAATCTTTTATGTTTTATTAATTAGAAGTGTGTCCCAGTGGGGATCCTGTAGAGTGTGGGAGGTGGAGTCAGAAAGGAAAGGGAGGGCGAGAAGAAGGAGAAAAATTCAGTTTCTGAATAAAGCTTAGTTAAAAAAAAATATTGCTTTGTGTTTACAAGTGAAGCAGCTATAAAATAAGACCCCAAGGCCCATCTTTCACTCGAGCCTACAACATGGGACCTGCTTTTTATTTTTATTTTTGTTCTTTCTGCTTTTGTTTTTAAGATGAGCAGCTGAAAGAAAGGACAGGGCTTCTGTATCCTTAATAATTGCCTAGAAAGTATAATTTTGGCAGGTGCAGCTTGTCACAAGGGGCTGAAAGGAACTGCAGTTGTTAAATTCTCCTCTTTTACCCAGTTATTAAAGATGCTAGAGGCCTGACTTTGTTGACATCTGGTCATCCTCTTTTTGTTCCTATAAGGAGAAAGACAATCTAAACAAATGATGTGGTGTTCATGCCATGCAGCTCTCCTTAGGTTGGCCTGCAACTCACTTGGGAGTCCCAGCCCATCACTGGTATTATATGCCAGTAGATGCTTTTGGAAGCTCAGGTGGTGGCAGTGGCCAGGGGTGCCTTTGCATGGCTTCGGCTAGTGCGCCAGTTGTGTCCCTTTCTTGAGAAGGCACATCTGGCCATAGTTACCCATGCCTTAGTCATGTCACAGCTGGATTACCGTAACACGCTCTATGTGGGGCTGCCCTTGAAGAATATCCGGAAACTACAGCTAGTGCAAAACGCGGCAGCTAGGGTTTTATCTGGAGCTGCCTGGTGGGAGCTCATCACACCCATTCTGAAAGAGCTGCACTGCCTGCCAGTTCATTTCCGGGTCCAATTGAAGGTGCTGGTTTTGACCTTTAAAGCCCTTAATGGTTTGGGCCTGGGATAGCTGAGGGACCACCTGCTCCCAAGAGTTGCTGCCCACTTGACGAGCTCATCTGAGGGGGCTCTGTTCCGGGTGCTGACAATAAGGGAGGCTAGGCTGTCTGGTACTTGGGACAGGATCTTCTCTGTTGCTGCCCCCAGACTCTGGAATGCTCTCCCGGTGGGTATCCGCTCCTCAGTCTCCATCACTGCTGCTTCTTGTATTTTGTACTGTTTTTATGCTTGTGTTTTAATTTTAAATTTTTTTAAGCAGATTTGTTTTTATATTTTTAGCTCAATGTTTTAATGTCTTTTTTATACTCTTATTTTTAAATTTTATTGTGACTTGCCTTGAGATTTTCTTAATGAAAGGCGGGGTATAAATTTAACAATAAATAAAAAATAAACAAAATGTTTAAAAGTAATCCCTGGGTGGTATTAGTCTGTAACAAAAACCCTGCCCTCAGGAACTCTCATTTGCTGCCAGGTACTTCCTGGGGACCATTTACCTGGGGGCTATTTACTTCAGGCCTCCTGCAGCAGCCATAGCCCAAGCATCTGCACAGGGTGGGGTGGGGGGTCTGTTGCCACTTTGTCCCCCAGTCCTTGCTGCCTCTGCGGATTAGAGGACAAGAACCAGAGGCTGCTCTTACTTCTGAAGCCCAACCATGGAGAAATCCCCGCCCCCTGCTGCTGTCAACTGCTGCCAGTTTCTTCCTGGTGGTTATTTTCATTGGACCTGCTGCAGCTTTAAGAACCAGCAGCCACAGCCAGAAATCTGATTGTTTTATTTTTCTTTAATTATATGCAAACCACTTTTAGAAGCCTTGGCCTGAAAGGTGGCATACAAATAAATCAATCTATATCAACAACCACGTATGGTCAGCAAGCAGTAGGATCTAGTACAGAGAATCTCTTGATACAATCATCCTATTATCTTTATTTTTTTATGGATAGATTCAATAAAACAGATCTTGAGTATTTTGTGTATTGCGTTATTGGCCCACATGCTACGGAGCCTACAGAATAGGTGGGCAGAACAAAGGCTGTACATTTTCAGGCAACCTTCAGCATCCCTTGCTGCTCAGGATCCTTCAGCTTGTAGGAGTATGTCCCTGAGGGTCACACAGCCCTCAGGAATATATCCCTGCAAGCAGAAAGGTCTTCTGCAGTGAGGGGAGAGAAGTGAAAAACACTCCTTGCTCCATGCTCCCTGCAGACGTGCAGCCCTCCTTCCTCTCACCGAATGCTGCTCAGCACATGGGCCACTGTTAAATATATTCATTCATTCATTCATTCATTCATTCAGTTTCTATACCACTCTTCCAAAAATGGCTCAGGGTGGTTTACACAGAGAAATAACAAATAAATAAGATAAGCCACTTTTCAACAAAAAAAGTTCTAAAAGTAGTTTATATTGCAAAAAGTATGAGAAAATGGTTCCCTGTCATAAAAGGGCTCATCATCTAAGAAAGAAAGAAAGAAAAGCACAAAGGAGACCTCACAACTGCCACTGGAGAGACACTGTGCCGGGCTGAATATGGACAGTTACTCTTCTGTGAAATATTAGAGAGCACCACTTATTTCTTTGCCCAGGTAGCAGGGTATAAGTACTAACACGGTTTAGTACTAAGGGAAAATTTTCTTCTTTTTAACTACTTTATTGAATTAGTAATTCTGGGCTGTTCATTAGGCCAGGTCCTACAAAGTATCCAGGTCAAATCCTTGACAGCTGCTGCCCCACACCATGCTTAGAGAGCATATCCATTAATATTTTTTTATTTGGGCTTGTACGCTATTGAGGAATCAGGAAACAAGACTTTTACAGGCAGAGAAGATACATATGGAATACATAGAGGCTATTCTCACAGTCATGCAAAATCGGGCTAAGGGAGCCTACCTGCTTGAACTTCCAAAAAGCTTTTGACAAAGTTCCCCACCAAAGGCTCTTGAGTAAACTTAGCGGTCATGGGATAAGGGGACAGGTTCATGTGTTGATCAGTAACTGGTTGGGGGACAGGAAACAGGGGGTAGGAATAAATGGAGAGTTTTCACAATGGAGGGAAGTAAGAAGTGGGGTCCCCCAGGGATCTGTACTGAGACCAGTGCTCTTCAATTTGTTCATAAATGATCTAGAAATTGGGGTAAGTAGCAAAGTGGCCAAATTTGCAGATGACACTAAACTATTTAGGGTAGTGAAATCCAAAACAGATTGTGAGGAGCTCCAAAAGGATCTCTCCAAACTGGGTGAGTGGGCGAGAAAATGGCAAATGTGGTTCAGTGTAAGCAAGTGTACAGTAATGCATACTGGGGCAAAAAACCCCAACTTCACATATACACTGATGGGGTCTGAGCTGTCAGTGAATGACCAGGAGAGAGATCTTGTGGTCATGGTGGACAACTCGTTGAAAGTGTCAACTCATTGCACAACAGTTGTGAAAAAGGCCACTTCCATGCTAGGGATCATTAGGAAGGGGGTTGAAAATAAAAATGCTAATATTATCGTGCCCTTACACAAATCTGTGGTGTGGCCACATTTAGAGTACTGCATGCAGTTCTGGTCACCGTATCTTAAGAAGGACATTGTAAAAAAGATGCAGAAGAGGGCAACCAAGATGATCAGGGGCCTGGAGCACCTTCCTTATGAGGCAAGGCTACAGCATCTGTGGGGTTTTAGTTTGGAAAAGAGGCTACTATGCGGAGACATGATATAGGTTTATAAAATTATTCCTGGAGTAGAGAGAGTGGACAGAGAGAAAATGTTCTCCCTCTCTCACAACACTAGAACCAGGGGTCATCCCATGAAACTGAAGTCCAACAAAAGGAAGTACTTTTTTCACACAGCACATAATTAATCTATGGAATTATCTGCTATGGGAAGTGGTGATGGCCACTAGCTTGGATGGCTTTAAAAAGGGCTTAGACAAATTCACAGAGTACAGGACTATCAGTGGCTACCAGTCTGGTGACTATAGGCCACCTCCAGCCTCAGAGGCAAGATGCCTCCAAATACGAGTTGCAGGTGCCAGTTGCAGAGAAACATCAAGAGAGAGAGCATGCCCTCACCTCTTGCCTATGGGCTTCTCAGAGACCAACACTGGACTAGATAAGTCTAGGGCCAGATCTAGCAGGACTGTTCTTATGCAAACACACACACACACACACACACACACACACACTCTCTCTCTCTCTCTCTCTCTCTCTCTCTCTCTCTCTCTCTCTCTCTCTCTTACTTCTTGGTATCTGCTTTCAGAGCTGTTCTGTCACTTTATCAAAGAAAAAAGCTGATCAGACAGCATGATTCTCGTGTTCCAGTCACTGGTGTGTGTTACTGTACAGGTTATCGGGCTCTTCTTGTGCACTTGAAAAGCAGTTAGCAGCCTCAAGTGTCTTCCATAGAGCAGAAGCACCTAAGACACTTGATTTTGCCCTTTGGAAATGATCTGGCTCCAGGAAGGAGGAGGGAGAGTTTTATTTTGTAAAACTTTGCTTGGAAAATTAATGAGAAGAAATATGTGACTGAGCTTGAGCTGAAAAGGTGAGCCAGTAACCTTGCGTTCCAGTCTTATTCTGTTTCCACTCTCTAATTCATGTTCATCTCACGGTAACTCTCCAGCTCCACTGCTGCAATCTTCCTCCTCATAATAGGAACTGTAGTTTTCCTTTCATTAACACTGAGACAGATACAAAGGCTGCAAATGAAAAGGCCTCCAAGAAGAGAAGGAGTCATCACTTAGCTGAACTGGCTGCCTGTTATTATTGCCCTCTTCTCCTTTTTGGCCTGTCATGTCCCTGACCGTAAGGAGTGTCTTACTTACCTCTGAAAAACACCTGTCTCTTTTAGCTTCCCTGCTGGGAAGAAATGTTAACAAGTTTAAGGGGAAGCCATGCAATGACTTATCAGCTCTTGATTTTGATGCTGCCTGAGGCATCATAAATTATTCTAAAAATGTGACATGAGAACAATATATGTGGCTTGCCTACAAATTGTTCCCTGTCCCTTTTAGGGATATCTTATGGAGCCACACATTCCTGATGAACCCACTTCTGGGGAACTATGGGACCTGGATTGACACATAAATTAGGGTAACTAATGATGATTATGTTTCAGTCCCCAAATACAGTATAAGATGCCCTGTAGCACAAAAGCATCCATGTCTTCTAGTGAAGGATCTGAAGTTACATAAACTGAATAGGGCTAAGGGAATGAGATGTATTTGACAAAAAGCCAAAAGGCCTTATTTGAAAGAATAACCCCTGCCCCTGTGACTATACGAGTCTTTTCTATCAAGCTATCAACCTCAATTCTTCAGTCAATTCAAATGAACGGAGATAGCACAGAGTATCATCCTTCCTGGACTGTAGCACATCAGAATGCAGATGGAGTATTCGATATTTGAATGTTGCCCCACATTAAAAGAAAGAAGTATCTTGCACCTGTTCATGGACGTTTTAATAGCATAGTGTGCAATGCTGGTTCAGACATATCATCCAAAGTGCTCCTAAGAGAGGAGGCAAAGATGTTCTGGGAGGGAGCTGCAGGCATATGGGGCAGCAAAGTGGGGCAGTTTGAGTTGTTTGAGGGATCAGGAGAGTTCCAAATGGCCTGGTAGAGCTGGAAGAGTAAAGGCCACAGGTAGAAGTGCAATGAGATGTGAGAGCAGAAAGATAAGCAAGGCAAGGCCATGGAGGGTGAGAATCTGGTGCTGGGTCTGGGAGGAGACAGGAAGCCAGAACAGAGGTTTAAGGAGGAGAGTGATATGATCCGAGTAAGAAGAGAGGTGAATGATTTTGAGGTGAGACAACAGAAGGCAAGAGAGGAAAAAGTTGCAAGGTGGAAGATTACCAGGGCCTGAGTCAGAGATTTTGCTGAGGGGTGCCAGAGGAAGGGTGATATGTATTCAATGCTGTAGAGGGAAAAGCAATATTATCTGGTAACAGACTGGATATGAGGATATTGGAGATAAAACTATGATAAACCTTATTTCTAGCCTAGCCTTCTCCGTTAGACAATAGTTAACTATGTGCAGGGAATTTTTTTGTATGCATGGATAATTTTTTGTATGTAGGAAATGAAGTGGGCCCACAGCATGTTTTGCTTCAATGAGAACTAGTTCTGTGTGACAGCTAGGAGAGGAAATCTGTCTGCACAGATTCAAAGCGAGGGCCAAATTCACCATTTCTTCCTTTCTATCAAACTCCACACACACTCACCCAAGTAATAGGAAACATACATCTTTACTCCTACTTCCTTAACAGCCCAATTTACTTGCTGCTTCCAGAAAGTTGACTTGTCTATCCCTTATGCTGCCTCTTAACCCACTTTGCATCAGAAATGCTGACTCATACAAATGAAGTTATTACAGAAGGTGATCCTTATCTTGAAGCACTAAATTCTGTTTTGTGACTTCCTGTATTGTACCTTCAATTCACCTCTGCTGTGCTTTTAGCCTGAGGGGCAGCTCTAAGGTTCAGGTTTGAATTAGCTGTTTCTGCATAAAGCAATCAGATTCCAGTTGAGCTGATTCCCTCCTTCAGCTTTCTAAGGAGGCTAAATAAAGTAACAAGCACACTTCTACAGGAGCTCATCTCCAGCAAAATTTTGGCAGAGTTTAATTTCTGAAATGAAGGGTGAGGGGCTTCAAGCCCCATGTTATCACATAGGATTTTTCTGTTTCCTTTTTTTTAGAGCTGGGAAAGATACAGCACCTTTCCTATCGCAATGAAAAGATGTTTAGGGTTTCTTAGTAAGTGGTGCAGTGGGGAAATGCTTGACTAACAAGCAGAAGGTTGCCAGTTCTGTACTGTACTGTATCGGGCAGCAGCGATATAGGAAGATGCTGAATGACAGCATCTCACTGCGTGGGAGGAGGCAATGGTAAACCCCTCCTGTATTCTACCAAAAAAGAACACCACAGGGAGATGGGAGAAGAAATAGGAGTGGGAACCATGAAAGGAAGGTGCTTTGCTGAGGGCCCTCTCAGACTTGAAAACTGGCCCTACCTCTCCCATGTGCCTATATGGTATACCATGTGCCTTTTCACCCTCTTTTTCAGAAAAGAGGGGCACTCTGATGTAAAAGCACTGAAATGGCATCTTGCTTTTTTGGGTTTACTTATCCACTTGTAAAATGCAACTCACATAGGATGGGAAAGCTGAGTTGCAGAAGGAAAGGTAACTGTCCATAAATTACACAGAAAGCCCAGCACAGACTAGAACTTAATGTTGCTTGTGTCCAAATGAACTATTCCACATAGCAGGGATCCTTGTGGTTATGGTGGCAATAATCACAGAACAAACGCTTCTAATTTCTGATGCTCTCTGACCATGCAATTCTGAGTAACTGGAACTTATTTTATCACATTAAAAAGCCAGCCCTCAGGTTTATGAGATCATATTGGAACTGGCACTCAGATAACAAGCTTTTCAGAGCAGTTTTGTTAAAGCATTTTCACTGGATTAAGTTAAAAGAAGTTTTGATTCTCTCTTAGCAGCTGTTGTCCTGTAAACAATATTGTATAGCTGCATTCCACAGTGTTTCAGGTAAGTGAGGAGTTCATGAGGTGCAAAAGGGATTATGAAGAATAAAGGATTTCATTTTCATTTTTCTCATCCTCATTTTTTCAAGCTTTGTATAGCTTGAGGAAGGGGGTGGTGGTGGTTTCAGAGAAAACAAGGAAAATACCAAAAGGAGAAGGCTTTTAATAACTTCAGTGACCCGGAAGGGTGGATAAAAGGCGTTCTGATATAAGCCTGCATCACATAGCCAGCGCTGTTCTAAGTCAAGCCTCTCATTTCCTAAGGAAATCCCAATCTTATGACTCCTCACTCTGCTTGACAGTTGACTGTGTGTGAATGAGTGAGAAGGAGGGGCAGGTGTACAGGAGAAAGGATCTCTAGAAGGGCCTACTCTGGCCGGGGGGGGGGGGTGACTCTAGAGCAACTAGTTTGGGGGGAGCAAATGAGTGGCAAAGAACATCATTATCTCTGATAGCTTTTAAAAGACAATTAAGACACATTTGTTCATCCAGGCTTTTAATTAGATTTACAGTTTAACAGTCTTTAGCAGCTTTTAACATTGTGTTAAGTTTTAAATTGTTTTAATGTTTTAATTTGTATTTTTTATTGTAAACTACCCAGAGACATACATTTTGGGCGGCATATAAAGATGTTAAATTAATAAAATAAATAAATAAAATTATGGGAGTAGGGATTTTGCTACGCATTAAATACTTACAGAGGTAAGGTAACTAATGTTAGTTTATTTGCCTTGTTAATTATCCAGATTCCTCTTAGAAAATGCTATCTTTTTGGATTAGACCGAACCTTCCATTCTGCTTTCCCCCAAGCCGGGAGGCTGCTTTTAAGCCTCCTGGCCGATTTTAAAAACCGGGTTTGCAGAGCGCTCACTCCACAAACCCAGTTTAAGGGGAGGGCTAGTTTGGCGGGTTAACCGCCAGGAAGCCACCGGGCTCGCCTCGTGGCTCCCACGATCAGGCGAAATCGGGCTAGGCTCCCCTAGCCCAATTTCGCCTGATCGTGGGAATAGCCCCATGGTCTCACCCAGCCCAGTTCCTGGCCTGGAAGGAAGCTAAGGCATCAGCCTGGCTCCTAGGGGGCTGGCTGAGTCTCTTACCTACCTGGCTGCACTGGCTTCTGATGCTTGTTCTGGATAGAAGAGTGAGTGAACTAGGCCTTGAAAAATAATTAATTCAGTCTATAAAACCATAATATACTATGACTCTTGCTACCAGTTGGAGTCATCCCTGGCTTTGGCTCTTCTCCGCCCACCTTTCTACTTTAATTCTATTTTGTATTACTCCCATTGTCACATGTTCACTGAGAACCAATTCACTCAACCATCTGGACAGTAGGAGTTGACTAAAAAATCTACACACAGTAGTCATGCTGTACATGGTACACATGTCAACCTGTAGCAAGCCAATCATATGAGAGTGGGTAAACTCAAATGTGGAGGGGACAGTCCTTTAGGTTTTCTGAGTCTAAGACACTACCCAGGTTGAAAGTTAGGTAAGAGGCCAACCAAGCTTGACCTACCTTCTTCTGTGGTTGTCTGTGCAGCTGTGCTGTTTAGAGCTACTCCTAGGCTGCCGGCTGCCATTTTAACCACAGAGCCAGGTGGAAAGAGGGGCCAGACAGAACAGAGCTGCTGCCTCTCTGCTGCTTCTGCACTGTATTTTGGTATAGCTGGAGGCCCCAGCTCCCAATTTCAGTAATGGAGACCAGCGTTGTGCTGTTTGCGTGGGCATGTGAGCAGCAAAGCCCAAAGCAGGCTCTGGTTGTCTGGGAGCAGGCAGATAGGGTCCTGCCTTCCCTCCAACTCTTCCCCCTTCATTTGGTTGTGAGAACAAGCTCTTTAAAACTCTTTAAAGCTCTTTAAAACTTTAAAAAGGAACAACCATATACCCCTAGTATTTCACCAATGAAAACAGGAATATGCCTGTGAAGATGTAGGGTGCTTGGCCAAGAAACCAGGGATGTGAGGCATACATTTCTGACCACAAGCAGGCCATAAATGAAAAGGAGACAAAGTGCATGCAGGGCATGTTGTTCCAGATTATCAAAGCAAATGAATCCGCCAGCACCTCAGTTTGAACCTGGAAATGAATTGAATTAGTGTAACTTTATGAAGGCTTCATGTCTTAACTTTAGTGTGTGCACTTTATGTAACTTTATGAAGGCTTCATGTCTTAACTTTAGTGTGTGCACTTGTACATTACCTCAGAAGAAGAGTTTCAGTGGCATGAAACAAGTCTTTCTGAGGATCCTAAAAATATGAGAACCACACACCAGAATCATGGAACCCCCATGGCCATGCAGTGGATGCCTACACAATCTTCAATTTAACTAGTCAGGTACGTAGGGCAATTGAATCAGAGTTAGGTAGATTCAGCTCTTCATCATTTTGAGGAGACATGACTATATTAAAAACTTAAAAGTTATTTAGTTTTCAATGTATGCTTCCAAGGAACTCTGGAAACTGTAGTTTCATCAGCACCTAAGCACTCTAAAACAAGGATTCCCAACTTTGTAACTGGGGATGAAGAGTGTTATAGTACTGAAACATCTGGGGATCCAAGGCTGGAAACCTCTGGTCTAATAGAATGAATCTTACCAAACTACAAATGCCCTGGTTCCTTCCTAGAATTTGGTGAATTCTGGAGGCTTTCCTGATGTTTGTAGGCCTCATTAGGCATATGAAGAGGCTGCCTGCATGGTGCACCACCATGACGATAACACGCTATGTTGGCATAACAGGCTTTTGTACATGTACGGTTATACCTGCTGAATTAGAGAAGCCTTTTGAAAATTTGATGGCTCCTCCTTGATTCTGTTTACTCCTAAGTCTTCCAGTTTGGTACCAAGTTCTGAAGAGGTAGAATTCAGCAGCATCTCTACTTATGAAAAATCTCTGCTAGAATGTTTGTTTGTCTAGCCCTAATTATGCTTGTAGGAGCAATGTCTTCTTTTAGGCAGCAGATTAGGGCAATGTTACATGTCATGATTGCTGTGGGAATCACTGTGTTGTTTTCTGCAGCAACCAAATAAAGCAGGGCTTTACAACTTCGGCCCTCCAGCGGTTGTTGGACTGTAACTTCCATCATCCCATTTAACTTCCATCATTCCAGGAGTCAGGAATGATGGGAGCTGTAGTCCAACATCTGCAGAGGGCTGAAGTTGTGCAGCACTGACAAAATCTGAAATTAAAGATGCATGCACAAGCATAGAGAAGGGGAACTGGTCTTGTGGTAGCAAGCATGAATTGTCCCCTTTCCTAAGCAGGATCTGCCTTGGTTTGCATTCGGATGAGTGACTACATTTGAACACAGTCTGTAAGATATTTCCCTTAGGGGATGGGGCCGCAGCTCTGGAAGAGCATCTGCACATTTGGTAGGGCTGAGAGAGACTCCTTCCTGAAACCTTGGAGAGCTGCTGCCAGAGTAGACAATACTGAGCTAGATGGTCCAATGGCCTGACTCAGGATAAGGCAGCATCCTATGTTTACACATTTGACCTGACTGACCGGAGTTTCCCAGGCATGTGTGCACTAGGGATGTGCATGAACCAGCTGTTCGGCCAGTCTGAAGACAGGGGGCATACCTTGAAGGGTGGGGAAGGGTGCTCTTACCCCTCCCGCTGTGTTTCCCCCACCCACACTCTATTTTAAAAGTGTCTGTCAGGGCAGCAGCCCTGCCACCCCATGTCCTCTTCAGCTGGAAGTAACAGGAAGTACCCAGCAAGCCCCAATGGACACATTTAAAATGGAGCGCTGGTGGGGAAAACATGGTGAGAGGGGTAAAGTTTGCCCTCCTGCCCTTAAAGTTGTGCCCCCTGCCTTCGAGCCACCCCCGCCAGTTCTATGCACATCCCTAGTATGCACAGGTGTTTAAAGGGGTGCTTATTACTCCCAGAGTTTACTCATTTGCTGTGAAAACACCACTATAACCCTGGACTTGCTTGCAACAACAATAAACTGTAATGTACAGCTTCTGTTTCTTTAAACAGGTTACCAAAAACAGGTGCCATGAGCACCATGTATACCAAAATCCTAGAACTTGAGTGCAGTAAGTGTGTATCCAAAACAACTTGAATGAGAGCCCTAGCAATTGCAGTCTTTGTATAAATAGCACTTTCCTCTCATCCAAGTCCAGCGAATGCTTTTGTTATAAAGAATGAATGCCACTGCTGAACTCTATCCCCTCACAATGAATGTTCTTTCAGACAGGTACGATGCACAGCTGATGGCCAGTGCACAGATAAAGGAAAGGGAGGCAAGCCAGCCTTGAAAGAAGCATACAGCTGCTGACTGCCAGAGCCAATCAAGGGCTGCCCTGCTGTGACAGCAAAGAGCAGGGGTTGATCTGTTCCTAGTCAGGGTGAACTTCAGCTAGCAGAAAAGACAGAGAAGGAGGTGGAACTGGAGATTCAGCAAGCTTCAGTGCAGTGTGTGGTGCAATGCAATGCAATGCAGGATGTAGCTGACTGAAATCCTGGCACATGGTTTACAATAAGGGCAAGTGGCTGTAGAACAAAGAACTTCACTCCTACCTGAAGTGATGGAAGGAAAATCTTTCTGTTTTCAGCAAGTACTTGAGCATCATACATGATTAATCCCCATCTTCTGCCTTTACATTTGATTTAAGCTTCTTGACTTGCTTAGTTGAGTGTTCTTCACTGTTCTGTTTCTGAGAACAGAGATTGTTGCATGCCACTGAATTTAAGGAGTATTAAAGGCAAATTAAACTGAGAACAGAGAAGTATTTTAAGAGCTCCAGAATGCTAACTGATGGGGCTAGTTGGATGTAGGGGATATTTATACTGAGTGTTAGCCCTGAAAGGGGTACATGAACGGCCACTGTCTCTTCTGGGCATACAGCAGTGTTTCATCCTTGAACTGGATGCAGTGGCATAGTCTGCCACTTTTGACAGGCACACACACAAGCCTGGGCTTCCTCGCTCCCCATACTGTTCTCATGTTGCCAGGCCCAGCACCAGTTTGCTTCCCCACCACAGTGAGAACAGGTGATCCCTTTAAGGCAGGCCTGCTCATGAGGCCACGCAAGCACGTCATCAGATGGCACAGCCAGTGTGGAGTTTGGGCTGAGCAACACTCCTGGCTGGATGGCTGATTCCATTGGAAGGCCATTGTGACTGGGGATGATGGGATTTGTAGTCCAACTATATCTGGGGATCCAAGCATTGGGCCAATGTGCTTAACTTCCCTTTTAAAAACAGCAGCTGTGTGTGGGATCATGGCAGGGAAAGGAGCCTCAATACTTTCCGCCCCACCATGGTCCAGGTCTGGATTGTCCTCCCCTCATGTGGTTAATGTTTTTGAAAGAAAAGTTGAGCCTGACTGTGCCAGTGGTGGATTTAACGTAGTGTTTAGCTTGGCCTCTGTTCTGGGAATCAAGGGAAGAAAGCAGTAGCTGCCAAACAGCTGCAGAACATACTCCACCGTTACTTTTGGTTCAACCACAGGCAGCAGCAAAGGTGGGACAGGGAAGAAGGAGAGGGGATGAAGGAGGTGGGAGCAGTAGGGTAGCCAAACCCAGATCCAGTGGAAAGGGAGTGAGTACATGGAGGTGTCTTGATTTTTATTTAGGGATGGGGCTGTTGTTCAGTGGTAGAGCATCTGCTTTGCATGCAGAAGGTCCCAGGTTCAGTCCCTGGCATCTTCAGGTAGGTCTGAGAGAGACTCCTGCTTGAAACCTTGGAGAGCCACTGTCAGTGAGTTGCAGACAATACTGAGCTAGATGGACCAGTGGTCTGACTCAGTAGGTTCCTAATCATTCTGACATTGATGGTTAGAAAGATGCCAGGGACCTCTTTCTGGAGGGTTTTTTTGTGGGGAAGGGGCACACCTTAGTGGTAGAGCACATGCTTTGCATATATCAGGCATATAGAAATTTGATTAAATAAATAAATAAAATATAGAAAGTTCCAGGTTCAGACCCACACATCTCTGTCTGAAGGAGTTCAGCTAGACTTCTACAAAGCTAGAATTTAGACAATTGGTCCCTAGAGGGGACAGTTTTAAAAGTATTTTCTTACCTGTGAAGGGTAAGTGAGCATGTGAAGCTTGTTTGTATCTGAGTATTTTGTTTGTATCTGAGTATACATACTGAGGGAGTGCATCCGAGTTTATAATGGTGCTGTATTTGCATTAGAGATTGGTACTGACAGGCCTGCAATGTATATGTGAAGTTTGGAGCAATTGATACATCTTGTAATGAAGACGTCCTGGTGGTTTGACACATGACCAGCAAAATACATACTCAAGTGCATCCTTTATTCTATCCATGCGCTTATCTTTGCCAGATATTCTATAGTTCTGTAAACTGGCAGTTGGTCTTCTGCAGAAAACAAGTTGCTAAACAATGTTGCCCAAGTCTCCTAGATCAATGCTGTTCTGTCCCCACTTCTATATACATAAACAAAAAATGCTTCGGGATCCAAGGCTTTGTCCACCTTGCTCTGCTCTCACTCCATCCAAGAGGAGATGCATGATGGCACATTGTACTTTACAATGTAGGAATTCCCCATTAACATCATTTCATACGAAGCTCAGTATTGTCTGCACTAAGTCGCAGCAGTTGCCCAGGGTTTCAGGCAGGAGTCTTTCACAGCCCTACCTGAAGATGCCAGGGACTGCCCTGGGACCTTCTGTATATAAAGCATGGGCCCTACCATTGAGCTTTAGCACATACAAAGTGCACCAGCGTGCATCTCATAAAATAAGTTGTTCCCAATGAGAACTCATACTGCGATAAATATATTAGTCTTAGAGGGTGCCATAGGACTCTCTCTCTCTCTCTCTCTTTTTTGTCTTCAGCTTGTAGCCAAGATTCCCTTGCTTAGTCCCATATCTTTGAGTGACTGATACATATGTGACCTGTCACGTGATGCAGATTGTGCAAGGTGATACAGCACTGGCACACTGCCAACACTCTATGGACTTGCCAATTACAGAGGGTGCAGATGCAGCCTAAGGCATCAAGATACCTATGAATGTGAGGTATGCAGAAAGAAACCGGAGATGCTACAGACATGTAAGCTCTCTCTGCCTGAGATTTGCTCTCTTTAATTAAATTGTAATCTCTGTGGGTTCCATGGACAGGAAAGCCCTCTTACTCACCTGTCAATTCAACACCTTGCAAATAAGCCCCTCTAGCCAGGGTTGTTAGATCTGATGATGGGGTAGGTAAACTGTCTGCAAAACACTTGTCTGTGGGCTGAGATTGATTATTCCCTCCTGCAGCTGAATGAACTCATGACTCAGAGCATATTATGAGCAGTTAAACTGCGTAACAATTAATGCACAGAGGCGGAACAGAGTGTTAAAGCCTGCACTGTTTACCCAAATGGGAACCCTGCTCGTGGGTTTAGAGATGTCCTCATTTTATCTCAAGGAGTCTGCTTGAGTCTGCTTGAATTGATTCTAAAGCATACTTTGGGTCTAATCTCTCTCTCTCTCTCTCTCTCTCTCTCTCTCTCTCTCTCTCTCTTTCTCTTTCTCTAGAACCATGTGAGGAACTCTGCTGCGGCAGCAAGAGACACACACAGGGAGTTTTGAGGTTCACACTCCCTTTCCTCTTTGCTCCGCACCGCAGGATGGAACAGAGAAAGATATGGCTTCGGATATGGGACTCCGATGAGTGGTCAGTGCCCTGGGCGTTTCTTTTCTTGGTTTTATGTTCATGGAATGTCACAAGCACTCCTATCTATAATACTTTTCACTCTGAGAATCGCGATTGGACTTTTAACCACTTGACTGTCCATCAGTCCACTGGAGCAGTCTACGTGGGGGCAATCAATCGGGTTTACAAGCTGTCTAGAAATTTGACCATCTTGGTAGCTCACAAGACGGGGCCTGAGGAGGACAACAAGTCCTGCTACCCACCACTCATTGTGCAGCCCTGCACAGAGATCCTGACACTCACAAACAATGTTAACAAGCTGCTGATAATTGATTACTCAGAAAATAGACTGTTGGCCTGCGGGAGTCTCTACCAGGGAGTCTGTAAGCTGCTGAGACTGGATGACCTCTTCATACTGGTGGAACCATCTCACAAGAAAGAGCACTACCTTTCGAGTGTTAACAAGACTGGCACAATGTATGGAGTTATAGTTCGCTCTGAGGGTGAGGATGGGAAGCTTTTCATTGGTACAGCGGTGGATGGCAAGCAGGATTACTTCCCGACCCTCTCCAGCCGCAAACTGCCCCGTGACCCAGAGTCATCAGCCATGTTGGATTATGAGCTCCACAGTGACTTTGTTTCATCACTCATCAAAATCCCCTCTGACACGTTGGCCCTAGTCTCTCATTTTGACATCTTCTATATCTATGGATTTGCCAGTGGCAATTTTGTTTATTTTTTGACTGTCCAGCCTGAGACCCCTGAGGGTGTGTCAATCAACTCGGCAAGTGACCTCTTCTATACATCTCGAATTGTGCGTCTCTGCAAGGATGACCCCAAGTTCCACTCCTATGTCTCTCTGCCTTTTGGCTGTGTCAAGGGCGATGTGGAGTATCGCCTCCTACAGGCTGCCTACATTTCCAAGCCAGGAGAGGTGTTGGCCAGGTCTCTCAATATCACTGCCCAGGATGATGTCCTTTTTGCCATATTCTCCAAGGGGCAAAAGCAATTTCATCAACCCCCTGACGACTCAGCTCTTTGCATCTTCCCCATCCGTGCTATCAATGGCCAAATTAAGGAACGCCTTCAGTCTTGCTACCAGGGGGAAGGCAACCTGGAACTCAACTGGCTGCTAGGGAAAGATGTTCAATGTACCAAGGCGGTAAGAATATTCACAGTATTTTAATTAGCTTTCCTTGGGAAGAAGATAATATAATGGTACCATCACTTGAACAGTGACAGGCATTCTAGGATCCAAGAACTTGATCATCCTTGAAGGAATGACACCTTCTAATGAATAAGACTCCTAATATTTATTTTAGAGAAGCAGGTTCAAATTGTAGATCATCAATAGGCTTGACCTTGTTTTCTCATGCTCTTATGGAAAATAAGCACAATGGTGGTGTATCAATCTCAAAATCATGCACCCCCACTGGGGGCATCTGCGGGGAAGGCAGGAGATTGCAGACAAGCGGCAGCATCTTTGCCTTCACTGCACTGTGCACCCACATGAGTGGTGGCATGGTAAAGGCAAAAGCTGGGAGCAGGAGGACTCCCCCCGCCCGCATCCCAGAGCGCCCGGCACCATGCGCGTAGCGGCTGCTCTCATGGAAGCAGGGGCTGTGATCTTTGTGGCCACTCTTCCCCCCACCCCAGCTCACTGCTGGAAATGGCAGCGGACTGGGCAGGAGCCTTTTAACCTGAGGGTGATCATTTACACAGTCGCCTACAGAGGTAAAACAAACCACAGGTTTGTTTTACTTCGGCACAATGCTGGGTAAAAAAAAGTCAAGCTAGCCTCTTCTGGTCTGGTGCATATGGTAACTCTTTGCTCCCGGCACTTCAGATGACACAGGGTAACCCAGGCAGCCTGTGTCGTGAAGACAGCCTCACTGTCTGTAAAACAATTCTCATTTGTAAATGCTGCTGTATAAAGCAGGAGCATCATGTTATTTTGGCTTTTGCTTCTCCAGCATCAAACTGAGAAATGTAATCAATTTATATAATATGACAGGAGAATTCTGTAATGACCGAGAATTGTTCTGCTATTACAGTAATCAAAGTCAAGAATAAGATGTCGCTGAATTCCATTTCTTTCTGATACCAAACCTGAGAATGGCTCAAAGGAACACCCTCCCTGAGCAGGAAGGTTTCATGCAAACAAGCCTCAAAGTTCCATGACAATCATCATACATTCTCATTATTTTTGTCTTTTTTCAGCTTGGTCCATCTAGTTGCCCCATTTGGGTAGGAACAGAAGAACTGAGAGTCTCCCTTTACCATGGCAGAAGTAACTTGATCTGTAGTTTCAGGTGTCATTTAGAGGTATCACACTCAAGGTGCTACATTAATTCAATCAGTGGCACCTGAACTGGGGTAACGTAGTGGTTAAGAGGCTGAGCTATGAAGCAGAACTTTCCCAATTTGAATCTTGCTTCTGCCATGAACTTGCTAGGTGGTCTTAGACAAGCCACTCCCTCTCAGCTACAATATGGGGATGATGATGATAATACTGACTTACAGGGGTTATCTGTAATCATATACTATAAAATACTTACAGGGTTTTTTAACAAGCTAATGAATGTGAACCATTTTTAATACTTGACAGTGGTATACATGTTAAGTATTTTTCAGTATTATTGTCTGTGGCCAGGTAGCAATTCTGTTTAGGCCCACTCAGCACAGAGAATGGTAAATGACATTCACATGTTATTCAGGCCTTGCTATTTTCAGAAGTGCCCTTATGGAGGAAGGATGCTATCATCTGTTCTCTCACACTCATTGTGAAATGAGGGAAGGGAAAGCACAGGCCAAGAGAAAGTTACAAATCCAGGTGTGAGCCAGCCCTGAGATTTGGTTTCTCAAGATGTGCTGAGCTGTAGCTGCCTTGCAAAGGAGCTTAGCACTTCTATGTTCTTTATGCAGGGAGTGTAGGCCTGAAAGAAGCCAGATCCTCTAGTCACACTGTTGTACAGGAGGGAGTTGGCTGCTTCCCCAAAAGGAGGGAGCAGTCAGGAGGAGGAAATCACATTTTCCTTTCTACTTTCAGAGTTCAGATACCTGCACTTCCTTTGCCTGATTTTGATCCCATGCCACTAGTTGAGTCATTTTTTCTCGCAAATCAGAAGGGTGATGTAGCTGATTTCAGCTGTCAAATCTCTGCCAGGTTGTTTGCAGAAAGATGGGTAGACAGCAGGACTCTGATTATTTCTGAATCAGGAAGTCCAATGTAATCTCAGCAGGGATAGTAGGAAGTTAAATTTGAGGCCAATGAAATGGCTCAAAAATGTCTCTTTGCTTGGCTGGCTGGCTTTCTGGGTCTGCTGAATTGTGGAAGCAAATCACTATCTCGGGATATGAAACAGGGAATTTGTGGAGAAGGGGAGTTAGGAAGCAGCATTGGCTTGTGTGCTCTTTGTCATCTCATAAAGAGCATAAAATTGCATTTTACTCAGGTCTGTATATACTTTTCCGATAGCAGGGGTGTATTAAATAACCAGGGAATCTGATTTCTAAATCCAGAGTAATCCACTGACTTTATGCAGTCCTCTCAGCAACGGTTATGTATGTTGTGAACTTATCCAGGAAGGAAAAGGGATTTCCTATCCCTCCCTTGTTCTCAGGTTTCTGTGTGGGAGCCTCAGGCTGCAATCCCATAACATTTACTGGAAAGTAAGGCTCATTGGACTTTTTTCTGAGTGCATATGCATCATTAGGGCTGCATGTTAATCAGCTTAGGTAACTGTCCCCTGCCCCCCACCCCCTTGATGTGGGAATTGAATATTGTGCTATTGTCATCACTGAGATTGGCAGATCAGAAAAAGTGCAGCTGAGGTATGAATTGCAGGACTGAATGGACAAGTTGTCTGTGAACTATTAAGTGACCAACTACAGGTAAAGTGTGCCGTCGAGTCGGTGTCAAATCCTGGCAACCACAGAGCCCTGTGGCTGTCTTTGGTAGAATACAGGAGGGGTTTTCCATTGCCATCTCCCATGCAGTATAAGTTGATGCCTTTCAGCATCTTCCTATATTGTTGCTGCCAGATATAGGTTTTTCCCATAGTCTGGGAAACATACCAGCAGGGATATGAACCAGCAACCTATGGCTTGCTAGTCAAGTCATTTTCCCGCTGTGCCATTAGGTGCCTACAAGTAACCAACTAGGAAGTAACTATCAAAACTGTCCTGTTAATGTGGAGACACCAAAGGTAGGGAAATCATTCTAGGGAAATCAAGAAAAAGGCCTTTCCTTTTCAGAGCGGTTAGCAAGCCTGCAAAAGACAGAAGAATGAGAACTTATTATTATTATTATTATTATTATTATTATTACAACAACATTTCTATCCTGCTCTTCCTCCAAGGAGCCCAGAGCAGTGTGCTACATACTTGAGTTTCTCCTCACAACAATCCTGTGAAGTAGGTTAGGCTGAGAGAGAAGTGACTGGCCCAGAGTCACCCAGCTAGTATCATGGCTGAATGGGGATTTGAACTCATGTCTCCCCGGTCCTAGTCCAGCACTCTAACCACTACACCACACTGGCTCTAACTTGCATTGTGTGTATGTGTGTGCATGCATGCACACACATGCACTTGTGTGCACAAATAGGTCTGCAAATATATTCCAAGAATGACACAGGAATTCAGTCTGTATGGTGAGTCTGAGAGATCTGAGAAAGAAACCAAAATATAGATAGAAGCTGCTCCTGGTGGTCTCAGATTATAAAATGCTATCCTGAGCAAAGCTTTATTATATGTATGTCACCAGGATATTGCTTAGAAGTGTTCAAGTGTGTATCCTTTGCATTTCTCTTCTCTCACAGGTCTTTTACTCACACTCACTTAAATGCCTTCTCCCTTTCAGCCAGTCCCAATAGATGATAACTTCTGTGGGCTGGATATTAACCAGCCACTTGGAGGATCCATACCAGTAGAGGGGGTGACCCTTTACACATCCAGCCGTGATCGGATGACTTCTGTCACTTCATATGTCTACAATGGCTACAGTGTGGTATTTGTGGGGACCAAGAGCGGCAAGCTGAAGAAGGTAAGCCTTTCTTTTGGCTCCAGGGAGCCTGAGGCCAAGAGGGTATTCTCATAACCGCTGGAAAGCGGGCTAAGGGAGCATAGTCCACTTTCCAGTGGTTGTGAGAACCATTGGGCTCGCGGGCGAGTCCTGTGGTTCAGTGGCAGCTAGCCCACCAAAATAATCCTCCCCTAAAACAAGGTTAATCCCGTTTTGGTGATTGTGGGCTGGCGCACCGCGGCTCTATGTCATGGCAATACACAAGTAGAACCCCAACCAGGAGGTTACAACAAGCCTCCCAGTGTCGGGAATTCCCCCAGAATGCCTCACGCACTTGTGCAAGGCATGCTGGGACTTCCGGAGGCCAGGCAGCCCCCAATCCCCGCTGCTCCAACTGGCTCCATGATGGAGCTGGTAATCGTGTGGGCGGCCAATCCAGCCACCCAGGGAGTCTGGAGTGCTCTTGTGCAGGGAGAGCTTCTAGTAGCTGTAAAACCATGTTTAATGAGTACCCATTTGTGAAGCAGTAGGACAATAAATTGGGTACACTCAAAATAATCAAGCAGGTAAGTACAACTGATAATTGCTTTATACTGCAATTGTTGGGCTTGCATTTAGATAACAAACACTGGATAAGTGTAAATGTGAGGATAAATGTAAAGACTGATATGAAGAATTCTGTACTTCAGATTCTTGTGGAGTTCTCATTGCTTCAAAAAGAAAAGAAAA
The DNA here is from genome assembly GCF_027244095.1 of Hemicordylus capensis. Taxonomy (NCBI): domain Eukaryota; kingdom Metazoa; phylum Chordata; class Lepidosauria; order Squamata; family Cordylidae; genus Hemicordylus; species Hemicordylus capensis. Next base: position 63,265,285 of record NC_069660.1, read on the forward strand.
ATTTCAGAGCAGAAAAATCTTTCAAACACGATAGAACTCAACATATCAGAGATTCTATCAACCGTTTACTAGGCATGTCATTCCACAGTAGGATTTATATGTGTGTGTGTGTGCACACTCATCCCTAAGCATCTCCGACTGTGTTCTATATACATTTCTTGTTTAATCCAAAGTACTGTTTCTTTGGTGCTTAGAAAATATACAGGGCTTCCAACATTATCTCCAAACTGTGTTTCTTTACTTGGGATGGGAATCAAGCAAGTGTTCAAGAAGTGGCTTTAACTGGCGTGAAGGAGAAAAAGTCTTTTATTCATTGGTTGTTAGCATATACTGAGCAGTGAACATATAGCCATTAACATTTAGGTAATAGTTTTGTCTATATTTCTCTTACAATTCTCAGATAACATTTTATGATGGTCTCATAATCATTCTTGGCCTGCAGTTGAGCAGGACTACAATAGTGGATTTTTATTTGAGCAAAAAGACTGGAAACTTATCTTTCCCTTGTAAAATGCTCAGGAGTAGCAGGGTAGTCTTTTAAAACAACACTAAAAACATAAATGCATAATATTGGTAACTGAAAACCTGTTTTTATAGCTCATGAAATGCATCCAAAGATAAGGAGGGAAAGAATTGCACCATAATTCTTTGTACAATAAAAAAAATCTGCCCTTGAAACTTTCCTCCACGTTGTGTCAGTCAAGAACAAAACATATAGTATGGGGCACTAATGAAAAGGATATTGCTAGATCCAGTTTTGAGGTAGTATGTAACTAGCTTTTAGCAACTGCATGATGTCAGATATTTAGAATGTGTCAGTCACATGGCACTAGATTAAATTAACTGCCTCTGGATTTTACTGACTGTGCCCATGGTGTTTAACCAGCTTGGAAGTTAGGTTTCCTCTGGAAATACAAGTGTTTATGAATTTAGGCTTAGCTGTTGCCAAGTCCCTTTACAGAGCAATCACCAGAAAATAAGTCACCTTGATAAGTCAGAATGCTCAGGCCACTGTGGGGACTCTTACTGATACCTTCTCTAAATGTGCCCCGTGATGACTGCATCCACTGAAGAGTTCTTATTGACCCTCTAGCACACCAAAGTGTGGGGCATTAAAAAGATAGAAGTTTCATGTCAAGATTATAGCACTGAAGGGCAGAACTTCAGAACACTTGTATTTCCAAAGGAAACCTAACTTCCAAGTTGGTTAAACACTATGGGCACAGTCAGTAAAATCCGCAGGCAGTTAATTTAATCTAGTGCCGTGTGACTATGACACATTCTAAATATGAATGGAACCTCTACAATCTAGACACGTAGGTGCTTCAGCAGGCACTGGTTCACACAGCTGACAGGGAATGGTGCAGTAGCAGAATGGGCTATAGCAGGATGAGGCACGGTACCAATGCATGCAACTATGAATCAGAAGACTGCCAGACTTCTGTCGGAGGACGGACCATAAATTGGTGAGAAAGCACATATTTCTACACAGAGGGTCCTAGATTCAATTCCGGGCTTCTCCAGTTAAACGATACCAGGTAACATGGATGAGAAAAGCCTTTTGAGACTGGAGAGCTATTGCCAGTCAGGGTAGATAATACTGGGCTGGCTGGATGAATGGTCTGTTGCTATAAGACTGCATATGTTCACTGAATATGGGGGAAGTTGTAGGAAGGAAGAAAACTGCTTCCTAGGGATACTTCTTTTGCTCCTGGCTATGTGACCAGGGATTTAGGAAACTGCCCATGGCCTGTAGCATTTATGTTGTCCTAACAGAGCCAAACTCCAGTGGTAAAGGTAACATAAACTTAGTAATATGGTGTACATCTGTGTACTGTATTGAATGTTTACAGGGACAATGTGGAAACTCGTGGTGTTTCAAATGACACTTGGGCAGCCTAGCAGGAGCATCACTACTTGGAATTATTGTGTTGTGCTGTCATTTATTTATTTAATATATTTCCAAAACATGTATGTCTGGGCAGTCCAAAACTTGAGTCTCTGGACCATCCAAAACATGTGTCTTTGAGGCTCATCCTTTTATTCATGGCCATAGACTTGTACTGAGGACTGATACTTAATCTCTTCTGGAATATCTATGCATGTTTACGAAAGCCAGCACTCTTGATAGGGCTCTGCTTCTTGACAAGTAAGTCCTGAGTAATAACTCCTCTTCCAGTTCTTAAAAGAAGAATGAATGGGTTAAGTCCCACTGTCAGCCTTTTGGCTAGCCAAGTTGGCGGGGGTGGGTAAGCTTTCCTTTTCTGCACTGCAGACTTGCCTCTCACCTTCCACCCTTCTGATGGACCTTTGTGTGATTGATTGACTGCATTAGATAACATTCCTTCCTGTTTGCATCACAAAGGCAGGGCTACTTGCCTGAGGCAAAGAAAGAATCACATTCCTTTACCCTTCAAGGAGGGCCTTGTTTTTTGAAACTTAGGAATCCATGATTAACTTGGACTTTTCTGTTTGGTATATACTTTGTAAAGCCGAGTATAAAATAGATGTCAGAAGTGTTCACATGCATTAATTCATTTCTTTCAATTGAATGATCCAAGAGCTTTAGCTTCAAAGTTGGTGGTTTTGATTTGCCATCCATATGGGTAATGAATAGTGAGTATCTGATTTCATTTGCCTGCATAGTCTGCAGCCTGGCACTGGCACTCCAGTTCACAAAAAGCTGATGCCATATTGCTCAAAAACCTACAGTTCAATATGATGGATTTGTTACCTGCAGGAATTCATGGACATTTTTTTAGATGCGCTAAAGCAGGGTTTCTTAACCTTGGGCCCTCAGATGTTGGACTACAACTCCCAGAATCCCCAAGCAAAAGCCATTGCAGCTGAGGATTCTGGGAGTTGTAGGCCAACAACAACAGCCTGGGGGCCCAAGGCTAAGAAACCCTGCGCTAGAGGACACATTTATTTAATTATTTTAATTTATAAGCCCATCAGATCCCTGAGGCTCAGAGCAGGCAACAACCAGGCAGAATCAAAAGGCTAATTTAAAGATGGAGGATGAAATGCAAAGAAATTATACAGATAAGACATGTTGTGGGGGCGAATCCATATACATAGATGAAGGTTTCTTCAAAGTCTTTGACAGAATAAGTCACATTGCCAAAGAGACAAGCCACCTATTAAGTTCAGTAGCAGCTTGCCTTTAAAGCAGTCAGAGCTGTTGGATTAAAAACCTGTCATTCGTCTAAGTACTTTGTCTTCACATTATTAGTTTTCATCCAGTTATTTACACACACACGCACACACATACACACACACACATGCACACACACACCCCTACCTCTGAATTAAATCTTTCCTTATTTGCTAAAATGTTTGCCCAGATAGGTGATGTAAGCACTTGCATCATCACTGTAATATGTTCAAGCTTGGGTTTGGGCAGCTCCCAAGAGGAAGGGAATTCTGGAGCTGGGGACCAGCCACCAAGGATGTTGGCAACCACAGTTAGTTGGAGGTATCCTGTATTAAGGCACTGCCTACCAACCCAGGTCAAAGATATTCTCTCCTATGTTTTCATTTTATCGATCCAAGTCCAAATCGACTGGATAATTACTGCAAATACTGGATTCAATTAATTTTCTTAGCATTCAGCAATGTGGGCAACATCTGTTTCTCAGTTGATATATTAGTGCACTTGTCAAAAAATCACTATTTTTTAATTATAGATTTTAATACTTTGATCCCACCTTTCTAATAATTTACTCAGGGAGGCTTAGAATAAAAAAATGTTTTATGTCTTTGTTCATACAGAACATGTATCATGAGGTCCTGACGATTCACTAAGCAATAGTCCTTTCATTGCCAGAAATATTACACAACTTTAGAAAAGACCATCAAATTCCTTTAAAACCAAAGTCATAATTGGAGAAGGAAGGCCTGCTGACTTAACAGACCAGGACATTCATCTGAGGAAGTGTTTTCCAAAGCCTTGAAAGGGCTCTTACCTCTCACCCAGGTGAATTAACTTACTAAAACTGCGCAATCATGTCAAAATTGTATCTTCTGAAGTTCCTGACAGGAGTGTGCGCATGTGTTTTACTACATTTAGTGACTAGCGAAGGCCCTGCTTTAAAGATGCTTAAAGCAAGCGGCTTGTGCCTGCATGTTGGCTATTTAATATACCAAGTAGAATTGTGTCCCATTAATTATGTAGGATTGCTAAAGGAATGCTCTTTCTGGGTTGGTTTAATCCCTGATGGCATTTATATACTAGAGACCGTTTAAACAGCTACATCTGTGATGCTGAGTAGATCTATATGTGTTGGTGTGCTTTACTGCATTTACAGAGTAGTGTAAAGAGAGGAAATGGGCTTCTAAGTTTATTCAAGGAGTTGGCAAACAGTTGTAGGAAAATTAGATTGAAATATCTGGTGAGTTCACGCTGGCATAGAGTGAAGCTCATGGCATTTGCAAGATATCCTTATTTAACAGAATTCTGCATATGCATGCCTGATTGAACTTGGTGCTTTTAATATATGACTAGAAATACTACCCAGTCAAGCAAGAGAACTGGAATGAAGAGAGTCCACACAGAGAGAATTAGTAAGCATATGCTCGAACCTGGCTGCTCTTATTCTGTAGATGCTAATGCTGTTATTTTGCCCTGTACAGCCTGCTTTATCCTGAGTTCATTTGTGCTCTAGTGGACAAGATGGCAGTATTTTCAACATTCCATGTGGTAGAGGAAATTGGCTGATTGGTGAGGACATATGCCACAGTTCTGTGTGGAGCACTAAGGTCTTATTTACATAATCAAAACCCAGAGATAGTTATTTGATTTAGTAAAACACTTGTATGCCACCTTTCTCTCATTCATGGCAACTAGGAACATAGGAAGCTGCCATATACTGAGTCAGACCATTGGTTTATCTAGCTCAGTATTGTCTACACGGACTGGCAAGAGCTTCTCCAAGGTTGCAGGCAGGAATCTCTCTCAGCCCTAACCTCCTTTCGAGGTCCCAGAAAGAAACCTTCAAGGAAACGGGACGAAACGCGTGCCCTCATACTAGGGAATTGGAACGTTCCCCTTCTCGTAATCAGGTGAGTAAACCTGTATGTCATTTATGCAATGCTCCTGCATAGGAATAGGGAGGGAAGACGCAACCAAGAGGTTCACGTGGATGAGACAGTAAATCTCTTCTGGAAAAGTGTGTATGGTTATGTGCAAAAAGACAAGTGTATCTCTTCTAAACAGCAATGGGACAAATCATGGAAATGGACGTTGGATGTAAACCCCCCCCCCCGCCCCGATTACCTGATGTGCCTTGTAATCCCCCACCCCCGAGTTACAGTACTACCAGCATATATTTCATAACCTTGTGGGTTTCCAAATCCTTGTGTGTAAATCTTTGTAGATATATCATGTACAGACAACCACTTTGTATATAATTGTGCTTTGGCAACGTACTGTATGCTTTGGTAGTTTGTTGGTTCAATAAAAAAATCTTGTCCTATAAAAATCTTGTCCTATCTTGGAGAAGTCAGGGAGGGAACTCAAAACCTTCAGCTCTTCCCAGAGCGGCTCCATCCCCTAAAGGGAATATCTTACAGTGCTCACAGTTCTAGTCTCCTAGTCACTTCTAGTATAGTCACTTCTAAGATGGCTAATGCGAAATAATTAAAATTAAATCAAAACACAAAAATAAAAGCCTCAGAAAAAACATCAACACTGTATTAGATTGCAGGTAAAAGAAGCCCCTACAGGTTGACAGCACAACTTGTGCACACTTTGCTGGAAGTGAATCCCATTAAACACAGTGGCTTAGGTACAGCACAGTGAGACGTGCACCCAAGAGATATGTGGGCTCACTGGCTCCATGGCTCTCAGCATCCCATCCATTCACAGGCAGGGGAGGTTCAATGGGAGTGACACATTGCATTGGTAATGCTGGGATTTGTGCAACTTCAGTTAGGAACATTTGCAACATTCTAAGGCATAGGTGTACCAGTCAAGCAGAAGTGAGGAAATTCTTCAGGAATTTATAAACTTAAGAGTTAGGCCCTGGTTCCAAGGCATTCTATAAAAACTTGCTAGGTTTTATAATTGAAGTGGAGAATCTCCAATTCTCAGGACTTCTTTTCCTAGGAGGAAACCACAACAGTTTTTTTCTAAACTGGTTTTTAAGTCTGTAACATATTATGCACTCAAGGAAAGACAACAAAATAAGCCTGGAATGACATTATGAGAAGGGAAGTAGTTGGGGTGAATTCCAAAGTGCCCTGTGGTGAATGGGCTGGGGTTTTATGTGCTTAATTTACACACCCAGGCTTTAATCCACTCTTAGTAGGGCTGTCACCATCCTCCTGTGAGAGGAAAACTCCAAAGTTATATCAAAATTATATCAAAAACTTTTAAAGTAGTATGTGACTCAGAGCAGGCATCGTGGGGTGGCAGAACCAAGTACTTCTAGCACAGAGTTTTATTTTTAAAAGTAGTAATTAAAAATCTAGTTTAAGTAGGTATAAAAGGAACCATTTACAGGCAGTTAAAATGTAAGTAAAATGGTAAATATTCAAAATATACAAATAAGGTACCTTTCCATCCTGCTGATGTTAGGCAGGAGGTTGCAGTTCAGAAATAAAAAGTTTGCATTATGAATTGAGCTTTCTTCCACCCAGCCGAGCAAAGTAGCTTTCTGCATGCTCTCTGGAGCTATGCAACTTGGACTCAACAAAGAGTACAATAAAGATGAAAGCTAAAGCAGGAACATCAGGAGAACAACTCAACAACAGACAAAAACTGGCCTTTGTTTTTATAAGAAAAGATACGGTTTTTCCTGTCTGACAGGTAGACCTCAGAAAAGTATGTGTTAAGAAAGGTTGTGCCATCGAGTTGGTGTCAACTCCTGGTGACCATAGAGCCCTGTGGTTTTCTTGGTAGAATACAGGAGGGGTTTGCCATTGCCTTCTCCACAGCAGAACGAGATGATGCCTTTCAACACCTTCCTATATCGCTGCTGCCTGATATAGGAGTTTCCCATATTCTGGGAAACACACCAGTGGGGCAGGGGCAGAGCTACTATTGAGCAAATGGGTTCAAGGATCCCGGGCCACCAATAGGAAGGGCTGCTGAAGCCCCTGGTGGGGCATGGCTCAGGCTCCCTAAGAGCCCCAAACTTCCCCCCGCCCACCAGCCAGGCTCTGGCAAGCCTCAAGCCAGCTCTGCTTTGTCATTTCAGACAGCGTTAGAGGGAGAGAAAGGGAAATAGGTGCTTCCAGGCAGCACGCGCTGCCTGAAATGACAAGGCAGAACTGGCTTGGACTCTCCAGAGTTCAAGGCCATGCCCCCGGGAAATAGAGGCTTTCAGGAAGCAAACGCTGCCTGAAATGAAAGGGCAGAGCTGGCTTGGGGCTTGGTAGAACCTGGGCAGGGGGTGGGATTCCCTTGGAGCTCTTACAGATCCAGGCCCCGTGCATGTGACATCACACACATGGGACATTGCTTGAGGGGCCGCCGGGCGAGGCTGGACCCAGAGTGCCATTTGGCTGGCTCCACACCTGAGGTGCAGTTTCAAACCCAAAGCCTTCTGCTCTCTAGGCAGCTTGCTTCCCCACTGTGCCATTAGGTGGCTTGTTAATTAACAAGTTACCCATTTATCTGAGCACCATACAGCCTGGATGTTGGGTGAAATGTCTCCGGCTATATGAAGTCTAAGCTGAGCCATTATCCTCTGATGGGCAATTGGACCCAAGTTTTAGAAAGCAATTTACCTGCTCAGATTCTGCTGAACAAGGGGAACTTCTTACATAATGTCTCACCTATTCTCCCCTTTTGGCTGTTTTCTGACAGTCAGGAAATTATACAGGTGTTACTGGATAGACAACAGGCTGTTACATGAGGCAGAAAAGGCTCAAAATGGAGTTTAGACCAAAGGAAAGTTATGGTATGCATTTTAAAGGAGCCTTTTGACTAAATAAAGGCCAGTTTCATGACAGACCCCCTAAAAAAAATAAGTTAGAGTGCTGGACTAGGATCGAGGAGACCCGAGTTCAAATCCCCATTCAGCCATGATACTAGCTGGGTGACTCTGGGCCAGTCACTTCTCTCTCAGCCTAACCTACTTCACAGGGCTGTTGTGAAAGAGAAACTTAAGTATGTAGTACACCGCTCTGGGCTCCTTGGAGGAAGAGCAGGATATAAATGTAATAATAATAATAATTAATAATAATACCAGCTAATTACCCCCAAACTCCCTAAGCCCCAAGCAAACTGGGTTTGGCTGTGCTCATCTTATTTAAACATTGCATGTTTTAATAGATATTAAGCCTCGAATGCTAGGGCTATGCCTGCTTTGGTTCCTCTTCCTTCCTAAGACATTGGTTACTTTGCTGTGAAGAAACCATTCCCTTTGTGGTTGCCAGCAGCAATTTGGGGAAATCTGAAATGCTTTCAGGAAATGTTTGGAATGTTGTTTACACAGGAAGAAAAGCCAGGCTGTTAACAATGGATGTGACACAAACCTTCTATTGAAAGCAGTAACACTGGGTAGCATTATTCAGGTGATTTAAAACTCCCTGCCTCAGTTTCCTGAGGCAAACCAGGTCAGTAATACAATTCCCTGCCTGTCTTAAACATTATGGTTGAGAAGTGCATTGTAAAATCTAAGCACAATTTACAGGGTCACCACTTTGATTACCATTTTGAGCCAATGGGGGTTGGAAGCCAGGAATCCTGACTGACACAGTAAGCCATTATTAACTATGGTCTCCAATGGAATGGATTTCTTTTCCCTTTTTGCCCTGTGGTGATTTCCCTGCTGGAAGGGAGTCAGGATGCTGAGTGGATCATTTTCTAAATTTATCTGCATGCCCTTTGAGGATTAATTATTGAAAACATCACATTCCTTTGGAGATGTGCTATTTCCTATTAGCTAATTAGCTAATTCCTGTGAAATACTTGGGACTGGTCTGCCTTTGTATCTCTGTGAGCCTGTGTTGCAAAAAAAAAAAAAAGGAGGGGGGAATCCCAAAAGTACTCCAGTAACTGTGAGGGTGGTAGAGAAATGCCTTAGCAATGGCTACACTGCAAATGTATTCTCTATGGGCTTTTGCACATGCTGAATATCCTAGCCTCAGGTATAAAATACTGCAGCTTAAGAGCTGGCAAAAGATTTATTTTATTGTATTTATTGTTGAAATTATATACCGCCTTTCATTAAAAACAACCCCAAGGCGATTTACAAAAGTTAAAAAACATACAATAAAAATGACAATAAAAATATTAAGTTAAAAATATAAAACAAATCTAATTTAAAAACTATAAAATACAAGCATAAAACTATAAATGAGTAAAAAAACACATAGAAGCAGCAGTAGAAACAGTCAAGTAAAAGCCTGGGTAAGCCAAGATTTAAGAAGCTTTCTAAAACTGTGATGGAGTCCAAGGAGCGAATGGCCACTAGGAGAGCATTCCAAAGTCTGGGGGCAGCAACAGAGAAGGCCCTGTCCCACGTGCACGACAGCTGAGCCTCCTTCATTGTAGGCACCCGGAGCAGAGCCCCCTCAGATGACCTTGTCAAGCGGGCAGCAACCCTTGGGAGCAGGCAGTCCCTCAGATGACATCCTTACAATGGTGTAGACTGTGGATACCAGATTATAAACAATTATGTTCATTAGGACAAAACTGACCAGAGCACTGACTACGGCAATCTCAACCCCATCCACAAACAGGACAGTGCTGGTAGCTGTTGCCTGAGCTATGACCCATGTGGTATCCAGCTCCCAAGGTGTGCTTGAGATTTGCAGTAACTTGACCAGCTGCGTGTGACAGATGGAGAGGAGGAATAATCAGTGCCAGGGATCTGCAAATGTGCTTGCCATGGTGTACATCTCTCTCAGCCAGTAGAAAGTTAATCATGACAGGGACTGGTCCTTGACCCAGTTTGGAGCTGGGGAGGTTGGTGAGGTCTTCATCCCACAGTCAGACTGGGGCTCACACTTAAGCACAACAGGGCCAAGCCTTTTTACCAGTTTACACAGAGAGGGAAGGGTTAACTTTTGGTCCTGCAGTCATGCTGAGCCTTGCAGGCACTCTGAACACTTTTGAACCTCAGCACAGCATCACAGACTAGATTCCATCTGTCCTCCCTTGGTGAGAACAGAATCAGAAACAAGCACAGACTTTGGCTGGGGACCAACATTTGCACAACCCCTGATCACTAAATAGAGCACCTTTGTGAATTGTATCTCACTGCACAAAACAAGTTCTGAAAATGCTCTTACTGTCTCCACCTGTAAATCATCCTCAGCGGCTGCAATCCTTTGTTTCCGGCAGCTACTGTATTGTGTAAAATTGAACAGAATGTATTTAACTTCCTGGCACCTGGGCACCTATTGCTTTCCATAAAACGAAGGGAAGCTGTTTGCTATTGAGAAGCAAGCTGTTGGCCAGTCTCTACTCCTTCTGCAAACTGAAATTCTGTCATTGTGACTCAAGCTTGACCCTTTTGGACACTTAGAAATTCATCACCTCTGCCACAAACTGCAAAGCTCTGTGGTCTGTATTTAGGTATCTGCCATTCAGTTATGTCCTCTCTTTGTATACAAATCCCCACCACCACCCTTTCCTCTCTGTTCACACTATTTTGCTCCATTTACCAGCTAGTCACGGCTGTAGCTGACTTTTGGAAGGGGGGGGGGTGTTGTCTGCTCTAAGAGAAAGAGAGCTTAATGCTGCTTCCCCTATAATGAGATTGGCTCACTTCCCAGACTCCTGCAAGTGAGCTTGCTGTTTGTTTTGTTGCTTTATGAGCCCCACAGGGCCAAGTGAGTTGGGCTTTTGGAAGCTGGGCAAGGCCAGTGTCGGCAGTTTATTTACAGTTCACAATCAGCCTATGGGGGAGCTTTATTTTTGTGATAAGTCTAGAGAATGCTGGACCCTCCAGGAACTGGGCCCAACTTTATCCACATCAAATGTCAAAAGGATATTTGGCTGTCCTGAAGCATAAAAAGAGATGGACAAGGCTAAGTATCTGGCAGGGGGATTGAAATTTTGTTATGCCATTTGGAACACGGCATTCTGACACTATCTGTGTGATTCAGCATATTCCTTTTTGAGATTCTCTTACCACAAACACTATAGAAGTTCTCTTGGCATTCCTCCACATGCACACTCTAGGCAAGGCAGCTTCAGCTGAGTTTTATACATGGCTTAAATGTGCAAAAGTGGCCAACTCTTCAGTTTCAAAAGTGGTATAGGCACTTATTTAAGTCTCAGGAGGATTTCACTGAGATTTAGGAGCCTTGAACCACTTTAGCTCTCTAGAAAATGGCACCCTTGGTGAATCTAAAGTTTTTAAAAACATCTTTAACAGCCTAATAGATTTGCATTAGCTTCTAAGCAGGTGAAAAAATAATGGACTACTGAGAAAACTCTGCCACTGGAAAACTTTTGTAATTGTGGGCAAGTTTTAAAAAAGGCTTTATTTGCAGAGCTGCCAAGACTATTTCCCGGAAAAAGGTTCTATAGAAAGTTGTTTCATTAGATAAGGACATAAGAACGCAGGCTCCAGACAATTAAAAAAAAAAATTGAAGCACATTCAGCATTTTATGACTTGAGAAAAAAATCTTTTTTGGGTACTACCAGCCATCCTAATGCTCATCTTGATTTTTACTGTGTTCAAGCCTGTATTAAACAGTATCTTGTTTATCCAGGTTCTAGACCACATTTATTTTATTTTATTTTATTTTATTTTATTTTATTTTATTTTATTTTATTTTATTTTATATGTTGCCCTTCCAAAAATGGCTCAGGGTGGTTTACATCAAAGTAAAAACAATTAAAATCAATTAACAATTAAAATTAAAACTATAAAAACAGCATAAAACTAATATACAGTTAAAACATTTAAACAGTTAAAAACCCTGGAGGACCAGGCTGTTAAAAACAATTTACAACAAATGAAAAACCCTGGAAGGCCAGGCCAAACAGATAGATTTTAAGGGCTCTTCTGAAGGCCAGCAATGAACTCAGATTACAGATTTCTCCGGGAGTGTATTCCACAGCCCCGAGGCAGGTACAGAGAAGGCCCACCTCTGTGTTGCCACCAGATGAACTGGTGGTAACTGGAGACAGACCTCCTCAGATGACCTTAACGTGTGGTGGGGATCATGTAGAAGAAGGTGCTCTCTAAGATAACTTGGACCTAAGCCATTAAAGACTTTAAAGGCAACAACTAGCACTTTGTATTTTGCCCGGAAACATTTTGGCAGCCAATGTAACTGTTTCAAAAAGGCATAATATGGTCCCACGTAGAGTGCGTTGCAATAGTCAAGCCTGGAGGTTACCAGCTGATGCAACACTGTGCTGAGGTTATATTTTCACCTTGAAGATGATGAACAGGGGAAAGGCTACTCATTTCACAGCCCCCACCTTGCTTGTTTACACAATCACATTTGAAAACTGATAAGCATTTCATTTGTTTTATGATATGTGGGGATGCCACTGTAATCCACCAGGTTTGATTTCCCATATGAATACTGTGGTTCCACTGGCATGGTCAACTACCCTGGACCATTTTTATGTCTGGTGCCATTTATTTACTTACTTACTTACTTACTTACTTACTTATTTAATCGGTTAGGATTTAATCGGTTAGATTGGCAAAATCTTAAGTATGTCCTTAGAGAAACAAATTGATATGGTTGAAAGCATAACATCTTGCAGAAACTCAAAGAACTATGTACAAGGGGTGTAAAGTAAAGTGGTGAAACTGCAGCAAATCTGGAGAAATGCCTTCACAGGTGAAGTGAAATTGTCAAGGGATTTAACATGTATTGCTCATTTCACCTGTAAGTGAAGAAGTTTCTCTGACTTGCTGAAAGGGAAGGGGGAAATGTGTCATTTTCACTCATCTTTGCAGACTTTTCACAGGGTTATCACAGCTGAAGGAAGATGTTTGGCATTATCTAGTTCTCACCACAAAGGCTATGAAGAACAGTGGCTGACGTACAGAGTAAGGAAGCACCAATGCACCAAGAGGAGCAAACTAACAGCATTTCCCAACTAACTACACCATGGAAGGTACAATTTTTGATGACTTCCTCTTTCCCAGGAAACCCTCTGTGCCACCTGAAAATATGTCCCTGAGGGCTGTATAACCTTCAGGGACATAATTTTTGGTAACACAGTGGGCTTCATGGGGAAGGGGGGGTCATGAAAAATTGCACCTTCCATCATGCACCATTGCAGATAATTGGGAAGTGCTGTTAGCACTGCACTGGTGCTTCTTTGCTCTGTATGTCCGCTAGTGGTGAAACAGAGAAGTTTGAGTTGCAAAGCCTCTTTACTTTGTATGGGAACTAAATAGTATATAATTAGTGCTGAACTCTTCAGGACCAAAGGCTAGAAGCATAAACCATCATACAAGCAAGCAGACAGGGAAATAAGACAGATTTATGGTCAGGGGGAGAGAAATACACGAGTATGCAGAAAGGTTTTGGGAAATTACACACATATTTGAGACTCTCCACAGAGTTTATTGTTGATATTGGACATCAAGGGATATGTGGTGGATTAAAGCCTTTGTTTTAGAGCAAGCTCACGGAGGAAAGAAATGTTGAATCATCCCTGCTGAGCTGCTTGGCTAGGCTTCTCCTAAAACTATACTGTATTATTGGTAGGTTCAAAATACTGCCACCGCCACCCCTTTTATCGACAGAGCTTGAACCTCCCTGGGCTTGGGATGAACCTCCCTGGGCTTGGGGTCAAATCCCAGGGAAAACGCTCTTTATTTTGCTATTGGATAAGTACAAAAACCTTCCACATGCAAGCCTACACGTGGTGAGAAAACTGATAGCTGCTGAATGTTTGAGGATGTGTTTGCACCAGAGAAAATCCTCCTCCACCCCACTTTTTCCTGAGTTAAAAACCAACTCGGAGAGGCTTGTAAAAAGAAAAGACTTTAAAAATTAGTTTTATTCAGTTATTGCTAACTGCTTCCGTCTGACGCTTTCTAGCTTTCTTAGATACAGTTAAGAATACTTAGTAGATTATAAAAATAGGCTGTCTTAGGTATATTTAAATGGTTATAGAGTCTTTTGCAACACTCTATAGGATGGGCGTAGGCTAGTGTTTCTTATTTCAGTTATCATACCGCCCTGAGCCATTGTCATGGTCATGCTGGAAGACTCCGAGGAGGAGTTGGAGGAGGGGACAGAGCTGACAGCAGAGGAGGGAGGGCAAGGACCAGAAGTTGCAAAGGAGAGTGGGTCCGACGCATGGGGACTTGAAGATGAGTTAGTGCTGGGTGAGGCAGGTCTTGTGGAGGAGGGGCGACCAGTCTCAGCTGTGTAGAGGTGTCAGTCCAAGAGACAGCAAGAGTTTAGGAGCAGCATGCATAGAACAACAGGCAAAGCTGATGACTCAGGAACTCTTGGTTAACAGCTGCTGACTCAGGAAGTCTTGATTAACATTTAAGATGACTGTACCACAGCTACCCTGCTGATAGCAATGTCAATTTCCTGTGAGCTAATTGGCTGTTTTCATGTATTGCCTTGAGTGTGTTTGGACCCTGGACTGTGTTGACCTTGCCCATGGATTTCGCTCTGGACTCTGTTGGATTGATTGGATTGACTGGACTGGCCTTGGTTTGGAGGATTCCTTTCTGTAAGACTTTGCTGTTATACTGCCTGCCTACTTATTTTACGCTCCGTCTGGCTAGCCTGACAGATTTACGATAGCCATTTTTGGAAGGGCGGTATAGAAATTAAATGAATAATTATAATAATAATTATTATGTTGTAGGTAGACTATAATAAAACAGTACCAGGAGTATTGAAAACACACATACCAAAGAAATATAAGTTTCTAACTCGCAATCTGACTAACAAACTGTTCCCTATGCTGAATTCCCTTTTCCTTGAACTCACCCAATTCCTGAGGAGAATCAAGCTTCCTGCAAGCCTTTCTTTTAAGTATCTACAGAGTTATTCCATGAGAGAAACCTCCATGCTGGCTTCAACCATGAGGGATCAAACTCCATTGCCCCTCACTAAGCCTTTGGCTAACCTCGAGTTCACCACTGTGTCAGTCAAGACAACGGTTCACTCACTGTTAACTCTTTAGGGGGAGGAGAGTCTGATCACTACAGGATAGAAAACCAACAAGCTCTTAGGAAATAAAGTTCTGCAGATTTCTGTTGTGGGTGGGGGGGGGGTAACAAACCAGGGGTGCAAAACTTGTTGGACTACAGCTCCCATAATCCCCAGCCACTGTGGCTGTTGTTAGACTACACCTAGAGCAGGGGTTCCCAACCAGTGGTACTCCAGATGTTGCTGAACAACTCCCATTATCCCCAGCCAAAATAAATTGTAGCTGGGGATGATGGGAGTTGTAGTTTAGCAACATCTGTAGTAGCACTGTTTGGGAACCCCTGGTGGACTGAAATAGTGCAGCCCTAATGTAGACTATGCTTGGCTCCTGTTAATTTTGGAAGAAGCAGAGTATGAATACACTACATATAATTTTAGAGAAGCATAATTTCCCTTTGATTAATTATTTAATATAAAGTTTGGGGAAGGAGAAAATATCTGATGCCAACACTTTAATTCTAGTGTGCTGATTGCTTTAAATTCCAGTGGCATGATGCCAAGAAATATTTTTTTAAAAAAAAAAACTCTTAAAAACAATAAAATGCTTTGCTGGTTGTGCTGTTGAAGAATAATGCTTTGCTTTACTAAAAGCATCAAATGGCTGAGTTCTCTAAAACCACCAGTAAAGGTCAACTTTAAAAGTTTCACTATTGCAGACATGAGTCATGGGAACAAATAATTAAAGGACTGGGCACAATCTGTGCCTAACTAATTTAATCCTGCCACATTTGAGTTTCAAGTTGCATTTTGTTTGCTCTAATGCTCTAATGCCTTCTGACTGTATCCTCTTGTTAGATACACCCTTGACTAAAGTGCAGTGTAATGGCCCTTATTAGAATAAAGAATCCTATTATTAGAGTTTAGGATGTAGATATTCTGCTGAGAAATGCTTTGTTCTAGTGTAAGCTAAAGGTAGCAAAGGGAAACCTGCATTTAAAGTCAATGCGCTACTTTATGCTCACCTGGGACAAGTGGGAAATGCACCTGGGAACTAGGGAAAAGGCAGTACTAGGTCCTCCCTGCATTCCAAAGTGTTACGAAAAAATTATTGAATGAACACATACATAGTACATGTTTATGGGTGGTAGGTAAAGTAATGTTGGTTTTAGGTTTACAGATAACCTTTCAGTTAAACTTGCATTACAGCACAAATTTTCCATCCATCCTAATAATTCCTTCTTCCCACTACAATACTGATTCCACATGTTTTGTATTCTTCATGCTGGGGTCATGTCCCCTGTTGTGTCACAGCAGGGCAAATGGAAAGACTAGGGCAGATTGCATGGCTCATTGGTGAAAAATCAATCTTGTCTTTCATGCCAAGAAGTGGTGTATCTTATTATAGCTAATAAATCAGTGAAGTGCCCTTCATTTAGCTTGTCAATGGAGGACAGTGTTTGTGTGATTGAGAATAAATGAATGCCAAAGTGCTGTCAAGCATAGAGAAGTATATGTATAATTTTGCCATCATGCCGTTTATACCTGCTACCATAAGAAAAATGAGATTCTTAGGATAACTACAGCCACACTGCAATAGATTGTGATCATGAGGTAGTTGGGATCAAAGAGAGAGAGAAAGGGAGGAAGAAAAGAAAAAACAAAGATTCCACGTGTGGTTTTGTTGATGTTTTTTCCTTCAGAACGAATGCTAACCAAACAGTATGATTCTATCATGTTCAGTGTGTTCTAGTGTAAATGTACTAACACATGCGCTAGGCAAGCCCAGATTTCCTGCTTCTAGGTCAGTCAACACATATGAGTACAATCTTGCCATTAAGTCTAATTCTTTGACTTCTCAATTTATTTATTTATTTATTTATTTATTTATTTATTTATTTATTTATTTATTTGGTTTATATACCACCCTTCCAAAATGGCTCAGGCTTTACAATAAAAAGTTTGTTTAAATCATTCAGAACAATTATAAAATTCGGGAAACAAAATTCCATTACAAATCTCTACCCAAGTCTGCTAATCATTATCTCATCATTGTGTAGAGCCCTATAGTATTATTTATATACAGGTACTAGTTGACCCTGCACAGAGCATCTGTGCAGTCGTGCTCTGAGCCTGTGGCATCCCCCACCACAACTCTCTCGCTGGCTCTCGCCGCCCCCCCCCGCAACTCTCTCGCTGGCTCTCGCCGCCCCCCCGCAACTCTCTCGCTGGCTCTCGCCGCCCCCCCCGCAACTCTCTCGCTGGCTCTCGCCGCCCCCCCCGCAACTCTCTCGCTGGCTCTCGCCGCGCCCCGCAACTCTCTCGCTGGCTCTCGCCGCCCCCCCGCAACTCTCTCGCTGGCTCTCGCCGCCCCCCCGCAACTCTCTCGCTGGCTCTCGCCGCCCCCCCCGCAACTCTCTCGCTGGCTCTCGCCGCCCCCCCGCAACTCTCTCGCTGGCTCTCGCCGCCCCCCCGCAACTCTCTCGCTGGCTCTCGCCGCCCCCCGCAACTCTCTCGCTGGCTCTTGCCGCCCCCCGCAACTCTCTCGCTGGCTCTCGCCGCCCCCCCGCAATTCTCTTGCTGGCTCTCGCCGCCCCTCCGCAACTCTCTCGCCCCCCGCAACTCTCTCGCTGGCTCTCGCCCCCCGCAACTCTCACGCTGGCTCTCCCCCCGCAACTCTCTCGCTGGCTCTCACCCACCCGCAACTCTCTCGCTGGCTCTCTCCGCCCCCCCGCAACTCTCTCGCTGGCTCTCTCCGCCCCCCCGCAACTCTCTCGCTGGCTCTCTCCGCCCCCCCGCAACTCTCTCGCTGGCTCTCTCCGCCCCCCCCGCAACTCTCTCGCTGGCTCTCTCCGCCCCCCCGCAACTCTCTCGCTGGCTCTCTCCGCCCCCCCGCAACTCTCTCGCTGGCTCTCTCCGCCCCCCCCGCAACTCTCTCGCTGGCTCTCTCCGCCCCCCCCCCGCAACTCTCTCGCTGGCTCTCTCCGCCCCCCCGCAACTCTCTCGCTGGCTCTCTCCGCCCCCGCCACTCTCTCGCTGGCTCTCTCCGCCCCCGCCACTCTCTTGCTGGCGGTCGCCCCCCCCGCAACTCTCTTGCTGGCTCTCACCCCCCCCGCAACTCTCTCGCTGACTCATTTCCCACAACTCTCTTGCTGGCTCTCACCACTCCCACAATTCTCTCACCACCACGCCCACAAAGCTCTAGCCCCTAAACAACTCTCTCGCCCGCTCTCCGCTCCTCCGCAACTTTCTTGCCCGCTCTCCCCCCCCGCAATTTTCTCGCCCGCTCTCCCCCCTCCGTAACTCTCTCACCCGCTCTCCCCACAGCCCGCCCTCTCAATTTCTCTCTCTGTTCTCCATCTTTCTATCTCTGTCTCTCAGTTCTTGCTTCCCCCTGCTGCTTCCAGAGACTGTCACTCGCTCGTCTGACAGCCTCCGAGCTCCCTGCCGCTTCACGGCGCAGCTCAGCCAACCGTCTGCCCCCCGCAGCCTCCAGAGCCAACTTTCCATCCCCCAAAGCTGTCTCCAGCCTCCGAGCTCCCTGCCGCTTCACAGTGCCCCTGAGCCAACTGTCAAACTGCTTTCCAGCCACCTCGCAAAACTCCCTGCTGCTCTGGAACTCCCTCCCCCTCTGTCAGCCAATCACCTCCTCCTCCTCTGTCAGCCAATTGCCTCCTTTCTGCGAGCCACGTCCCCACGCATGGCCCGTCTTGGAGAATTAATAATATAGATAGATTTGAAACTAGAGATGTTACTAAATTCAGAATGTCTGAAGAAATCTTCAAAATATAAATAACTGCTTGGGTACATTTTGATATAATATCTTATTCCAGTATATTAAAAATGAACTCCAGTTTTCATAATATACCCTAACCTTGTTCTCTTTCCCCTTACCCTTCATAGAATCTAACTAGATGTCTAAGTATGTATAAGCATAATCATCTACAGCAAACCAACTTATTTTTATCCAGTCCTCTAAACAATTACCCTCAAGATCTTTCAATTTCTTGTGCATTTCTGCTCCAGCTATCAAACCATGGATCTACTCCAGCTATCAAACACTTGATGTTTTAGTGTGTGCAAAATCATTTCTCTCTCTCTCTCTCTCCCACCCCACCCCCCAATAGCAATAAAGTAAATGCATAGTACATAATTGGCTATATTACTAATTATCTCTACCATTTTCTTTCAAAAATCATGAATGTTTGCACAGCTCCAATTTAAATTTAATTTTAGTTAAGGCCCTTCCACACAACGCTTTTTTAAAACTGTGAATACACTGTCGTATTTTTTCTTTCTTGTGTGGTATCCACAGAGCTTAATTCAAGGCATCATTGACACTCCATGAATACAGCATTTTCCATACCTTCAATGCACAATGGACAGTATCTAAAGACAGTGAATCCTGGCTAAGCACCACTGATATCAATGAGACACGTTTGTTTTACTAAGTCTCATCTACTTCAGTAGAGCTTAGTCAGGAGGATTCACTTTCTTTGGATACAGCCCAGTATTTTGTAGCTGGGAAAATATTCTTCTCTGGTATAGCACAGCCTTCACTATTTAGAACTGTATGTGGAATGTGTTGCAAAAAATTATGGTCACCTATTAGATATAAGCTGTGATATGAATGGTGATGACTGATGAGAGCGATACAGATCGTGCCTATGTACTCACGGTTGTATGCCCTTTATTTTATTATTTTTGTTTTGTTTTTGTTTTGTTATTTTACATTATTATTATTTTCAAAGCTTTTATTTATAATGATTTACATACTGTGTAGCACCCTACTGATGGGGTGCATGCACTGCTTCTGTGAGGCTGCGCAGCCCATTGATGCTCCTAGCAAATATGGAGAGGCACTGTGGTTTGTCAATACTGTAGGATGCTTCTCCCATCATTTGCAATGAGAGAAGCATCCTATAGGGGGGATGCAATTCTTAGGAGCCACAGAGGCTCTCTGCAGCATTACTATCAGCACTGATGGGCTTTGCAGCCTCACAGAACTACATGCCTCATTCTACCATCAGCAGGGCACTGATAAGCCAAGGTGGAGAAGGACAATGAGTGGAAGGAAGGTCCCTCCCATCTCTTTGACCCTGAGCCCTTTCTCACGAGCAAGTGGGTTAGCGGGGAGGCCTAAAATGCTTACCTCCCAGCAGATGAGCATCGGGCTTCGCTTCAGCAGACGGATTGCCCACCCACACATCTACTGGATACTGCCAGTAGCTCCGAGGCCCAGGGTGCCAGGTTGTGTCACCTCACCCCCTGACACCCTGGGCCTCAGAGTGTGTGGTGCGTGAGTGTGTGGTGCATTAAGGGGATCCCTTAGGAGAGGGCTTGCTCTCTCAATCTCATTTTGGAGGGTGGCTCTGTAGGTGGGGTTGCTGCCGCAATGCAGCTGGGATCAGGCCCAATCCCAGTGGGTACACACACATGTGCACAACCAGGCTGGGCTTCCTTAGCCCGGTTTTGCACACGCGTGTGAATAGCTTCCCTGTGTGTTTGCTAACATAATTAATTTGCAACATTTAAACCAAGAAAAACATATAAAGGGTAGGTGAGTGGAAAACTTTGAGGCAGAAGGGGTACACTTGTTAGAGAATGAAAAGCCCTTCTCTACTGTGTTGTAGAAGTGTGGAAGTGCTTGCCTGTTTTCCATTGGAAAATAGGGGAAGCAAGCAAGACCAGCCCCTCCACTTCCAGTAGCACGCACCACAAGACTGCATGTACACTTTGCTTTGATTTTATTTAGGTATTTGATTCCTGCTCTCTAGCCACAGAGCTCATGTGTACCCTGGTTTTTTTAAAGAGAGCAAACAGTTGTATGGCAATCCTAAACACATTTGTTGTAAGTTGTGCAAATGCAAAAACTGCAAAAGACACTACACAATTGTTTGCAATGAGCTTACTCTTGTGTAACATTACACAACTGTTGTTTGCACAACTTGCATATATAGAATGTTACTGGGCTGTCTTATGTTGTATGTCAGCCATAAAACGGAACTGAATGCATATTTTATCCTGTTACCCTTGCATCTTCCTCCCTTGTGGTGAATTTTAGGTTCATGGGGCAGGGACCCATAATCTTATAGTTACTCCGCAAAAGATCATGCACATTGATGGTGCCATATAAAATGAAGTAATGTAAATAATAGTAATAAAAGTGGTAATAATAAGCATTTATATAATACATGCAAGTGTTCAAAGCATTTCAGAAAAATTATTTCAGTAATCCGTACGGCACCACTCAGCAGCCCTTGGCAGTTTCCAGTTCCCTCTGACCATGCACAGCTGAACTCTTGCATGCATGCGAATCCCATGTGTGGCACCCTCCCTCTTCCTACTCTAATCAGGGCCAAAAAAGGTTCTTCCCCCACCCCCACAATTCTTTCTAAAGCCAAAATGTTGCAATTAAGAGTAAATTATGCAAAGCTGACTGATTTGCATATTTCACTTTTAGGAAATCTGGATTTTCCGGTCACAGGGTTTAGGGGCTGGCGAAATCCTTTTCAACCAAGATTCAACCATATTTCATTACAGTCCATTCTACCAGGCTGTTTTCCAGACATTAATCAATATTTTGTTTAACTGAGAAGTTAGTTCATTTCTTGGACACAGTGCTGTGAAATATGCATTTGTGTGCCATGAAATAGACAATGATACAAAGTCTGGCACTTGGCCAGTTTGTCCAGAGAATTTAAGAGAACAATTGTTTTATTTTTCTGTCGGTCTGAAAAATTTTTCTCTCCCATGACAAAACAGCTATTTGGATCAGACACCATATTCTTTATTTCCGGCTGTAAATCTTTGTTTAGTTAGGGTGTGTGTGTGTGTGTGTGTGTTTACTTTATGTTGCTAAACTGCTGTCTTCTAACTTCTTTGTGATCATAGTTAGGAACATAGGAAGCTGCCATCTATGGAGTCAGACCTTCGGTCCATCTCACTCTGTACTGTCTACACCAACTGGCTGCAGCTCTTTAAGGTTCCAGGCAGGAGTCTTTCCCAGCCCTACCTGGAGATGCAAGGGGTTGAACCTGGGACTTTCTGAATGCAGAGCAGTTGCTCTGCCACTGAGCTACAGCTCCATCCCCTCTTTACAACAAGGTTATAGCAAGCTTGAAGGACAAGTCTACCCATTCATAAGAACAGCCCTGCTGAATCAGGTCCAAGGCCTATCCAGTCTAGCATCCTGATACACACACAGTGGCCCAACAGATGCCTCTGAGAAGCCTACAGGCAAGAGGTGAGGGCATGCCCTCTCTCCTGCTTTTCTCCCCTATAACTGTTATGTAGACGTATCTTGCCTCTGAGGCTGGTGGTGGCCTATAGTCACCAGACTAGTAGCCTTTGATAGACCTGTCCTCCA
The DNA here is from genome assembly GCF_027244095.1 of Hemicordylus capensis. Taxonomy (NCBI): domain Eukaryota; kingdom Metazoa; phylum Chordata; class Lepidosauria; order Squamata; family Cordylidae; genus Hemicordylus; species Hemicordylus capensis. The sequence continues at coordinate 63,287,706 of NC_069660.1, forward strand.
TGAATTTGTCTAAGCCCCTTTTAAAGCCACTCAAACCAGTGGCCATCACCACATCCCATTGCAGGGAATTCCATACATTAATTATGTGCCGTGTGGAAAAGCACTTCCTTTTGTTGATCCTAAATTTCCTGGCCTTCAGTTTCATAGGATGACCCCTGGTTCTAGTGCTGTGAGAGTTGGAGAAAAATTTACCTTTGTACTCTCTCTCTACTCCATGTATAATTTTATAAACCTCTTATCATGTTGCCTCTCACACTGCACAATGGAGTGTGACTGGAAGTATCCCCACTGTTTGCCCCACATGTGAGCATATTGTTTGGTTTTCCTTGACTTGCCAGAGATTAGCTTCTGACAGCCTTGAACAGGATATGGACAGGGACAGAGCCACTATTGGGCGAATGGGTTCAATGAACCTAGGCCACTGCCGGTCAGAGGCCGCGCCTCGCAGCCCCAGACTCACACCCCGCATCTGATGTCAGACGCAGGGGCATGATTTCATAGTGTGGCTGAAGTGACTCTCCTTGCCTTTTAAAGGCAGGGAGAGCCGCTCCTGACCACGCTGTAAACGCAGCACTGGCCGATTTTGCTCTTGAACGGGATTCAGGAGTGAAGCCCCACCCCCTGCATCATACATATGATGCAGTTTAAAATACCCTGAGTCATACGTCAAATGCTGGTGGGGCACAGCAGGGGCAGAACCCGGGCCGCTGCTTGGCTCCCTCTGTGCCTGGATAGGGATTGTGTGGGGGGAAATTCCCCTGTAATGCTTCTCCCTACATATTTTGCAAAGCATCATACTTGGTGAACAACACCCTGGAATTGGTAAAAGGGAATGTGATAATACCTGGGGATATAGATAAAGTAGTAAGTGTATCGTTGTTACCAAGACAGTGAGGCTCTATTCCATGTTGCTCTTTATGCTCTTTGTTTCTGACTGCTTTTTATTGTTGTTTGCTTGAGGTAATACATGCAGCCTTTAAAATGGTTGCACTGAAACACTTGTGTTATTACAACTCAAACTTCGTTCAGTTAGCTTTATGTACCTATTGAATATTTCAGTGCACAATGCATAATGCTATCTATATTCATAAGTCAGCGAGGCAAACAATGGACAATTGCTTTATACTCTCTCCAGCTAAATAATAGTGGTAAGTGATCCTTTTCTGACTGGATGTCGTCATGACCCCGCAGTAATGCACAACCAAGCAGCAGTTCTCCAAATGAAGGTGCCAGAGAGGAGTGAAGCAGACATAGCTCCAAAAGAGGTAGAACAAACCAAGGACTTATCTGGGTGTGGTCAAAGTGAAGTGGGTGGGTGGGAGAGGGTTCATGGAGTAAGTTGTGTAACCAGAGACTGTCATCTATAGAAGAAATAAATAAAGGACAGTTAGAACAGAGGAGGTTCGTATAGAAAGAAGAAGAGTTGAAGGGGATGGGCCAGGAAACCAGCATGTGGTATATAAGGATAGCGGAGAGAATGATGAGATTCTTGCAGGCAGACTCTGGAAAAAGTATGTGATAGTAAACAGGATGAGGAAAGGAAATTAATATTTGGAGGTGAAGATTGAGGGTGCTCACTCCTGTTCTAAGACTTGAGAAAGTCTGACCTGAAAGCAGAATAAGAAAGACCAATGGAGGGGCTTTTTGCTACACTGGGTAACTTTAAATCTGATTATCCTCTTTTGAATGTGTGAATTTTTTATGCAGCTTACCCAAATGTGCCTTATTCCATTGGTGAAGACAGCTTAGATCCTTCCAGATGAATAAGAATTTCAGCACTTATTAGTTCATTGTCCTATGGATGTTGATCTTACTCATTTCATTAATCTTTAATTATACACAGTGTTGTAGCCTTTTTTATTTTTGAAAAGTCAGTCTTGCCTTCATTTAACAATGGCAAAAAAAAGTACAGCTAAAACAAATTTGCCCCTATCCAGCAAGATGGAGCTATGCATGTAATTAGCCTTCTGTGTCCATCATAGATACAAAGGTGCATTTGGATTAGAGATGTGCACAGAACTGGGTTTCCCTGTTCAGCTCGAATCCGAACTGGATTCAAGCTGCCCTGGGCAACTCGGGCTCAATCAAGCCAGGGCCAGTTCTGGTCTGGACATCGAGCAAGCCAGCTGGAGGGGTATACTTTTAAAGGGGATCCGGCGAGGATTTCCTTAAAGTAAATGTGGTGTGGTGGGGTTGAGAAAAGGCAGTCTGATACATCCTGGCCCCTGCAAGTCCATGCCTCCTGGGACAGTAGCAGATCATCTGGGCATGCATTCCACACGCCCAGTAACTGGAACTCAGTAGTCTGCAGGGGAGGTAAGCTTCTGTAGCCTTCCTCCCCTCATCTCCTCCTGCCCAGGTCCTATAAGTGGAATCCGGTCATCTGCAGGAGAGGTAAGCTTCTGTAGCCTTCCTCCCCATGTCCCTTCCCACCCAGGTCCCTGATTGCGAGAAAGGGCCCTTTGTGTTGATACTATTGCTAACCAATTTTCTTAAGACAGCAGTATAACCTCTTCAGCTTCAGTACAGTGGCTGTATTGTGCATCCTTGAACTATGCCCTGGGCCTATGGATTTCTAGAATATTTTACAAAGTCAATACTCGTGAAGATGTGGTGTCAGTTTTGAAAAGGTGGGAATAGCTGAAGAATAGCCTCATATATGCCTAATTGGGGCTAGGACTACCATAGTTGTAAGAGGTGGGAGCACTTCTGTTACTGCACTGAATAATTGCACTGTGTCTGAGGCTACAGAAATAAAACTGTAGCTCTTTTCAGTCCCATTGATTTCAACAGCAGAGATTTAAGCATTAACTTTGGGTAGATTGTGCTCTAATTTACTTTTTTATTTGGAATTACTATTGAGGACTTGTGAACCCTCCGAAGGTAGGGGCCAAGCCAACTAGTACCACGGTAAATCTACAATAAACTTCCATATGAACACCAATACATTTCACAGAGTTTACTTGGGAAAATATTTTGCCACTGATATAGATTATACTGTCCATGCCCATTACCCTGCATCAATCCCATTTGTCAATAGTGAGGCTCTGAAATGTGTTCTAAAATCACAAAATGGACTAAAATAAATGATTATTTTTATAACATAATTTATTTTCTTGTTTCCAAGCTTCTAGATGCTATGCATGTTGTAGATCACATTCTCTAGCATCTACATAAGAAGAGAAGATACTGGTTTGTTTGTTTTTAAAACCTATGAGATTCTCATAAAATTATGAGTTTTATTCACATCCTGCTGAATTTAATGGTAGAGCTGTCATAGATTTTAACAGAGTTGGGTTGCATCCATTATAACTTGGAGCGTCATTATTTTAAAATAGATTAAAAATTACGGGACTCATTCAGAAACATTACATTAGCAATGGAATCCAAGTACAAAGATGAATCACTTTAGTTTAGACAATAACCACAGACAATAGTGATACCAAAATGGAAGGAAGTAGATTTTTTAAATGTATTAATTTGTCATAAATGAATAATAGAAGCCAAGAGGTTCCCAGGACTTTTAAAGCCTTTGTGGACAACCGTTAGCACTATCCCCCATACTATAAATGGGGAGGGCTTTGCTGCAAGAGCAGTAATTGTGTGGTATAGGAACTGCCTGTTTGCACTTTTTGCTTAAAAAAAAATAGGATTGTTGTACAGGAGCCTGCATTGGAGAAGCGAAATGCAGAGCCTAGATGGAAAGAAAAACAAAAAATAAAATGGTTGACAAAATGGTAAGAGATTGCTAGACTTTTATTCTTCAAAATAAAAATTACTTCTTTTATTACTTCCAAGCGGCCGACATTCAATCTAATGAAGTGCCAGTGCTACATGGGAAGCAATGGTGCTGCCAGTGGCTTCAATTAGCACAACACTGGTGTGTGTGTGTCTGTGTGTGTGGGAGGGAGAGAGAGAGAATGAGAATGAATAGATCTGCTCTAGAGTGCTGTCTAGGTCTCTAACTATGCTTTTGGGCTAACGTGGGGAATCAGCTTCACAATGCGGGGAGCAGTCTATGACAGTTTTAATTTGAGCAGAGTTTTGGTCTGGAAATAACGAAGAGGTGGAAATACAGTTCAAGGATTAATTTAAGGATAAGTCAGGGTTCAGGAAATGAAAAAGTTGGTTAGGCAGGCAACAAAATCTTAAGTAACAGTCTTAAGAATCTCACGAAGAGGAATTTTAGTTTAAGGATCAAATTGTAAATAAATCATTGGAATCGATACTGGAACCTGAATCGGGACCTGCACAGGCTGTAGAAAGGGCTAAAGTGCAAGTTTAAGGCATGCCATAGACAGAGCAAGCTTGAAAAGGGAAGAGAAGGGGGTGAGGAGATTTAGAGGGGCAAGAGGTTAGTATTACTAATCCTGATCTGTTGGTGTGTCTGGTGCAATTGTAGATGGGCAGCTGAGCAGATCTCCTGACAGGGGGAAGGCAGCAGAAAGCGGGGGGGGGGGGGAAGAAAAGGGGAAAGTGGCGTAGATGCACAAGTCATGCACCCTGGCTGGAGGGGCTGAAATTTAGGCTGAACAAAGAGACTCATGGTTGCATAAAGTGATCACCTTGGGTATAAACCCGCTGAACAAAATACTGGAAATGGGTTGAATGGCTGAACTTAATGCTTTATGTAGACAGGAAATGTTTCTCTCTAACTTCATGGAGGACAGGCCTATCAGTGGTTATTAGTCTACATAGGAACATAGGAAACTGCCATATACTGAGTCAGACCATTGGTCTATCTAGCTCAGTATTGTCTTCACAGACTGGCAGCAGCTTCTCCAAGGTTGCAGGCAGGAATCTCTCTCAGCCCTATCTTGGAGAAGACAGGGAGGGAACTTGGAACTGTCTGCTCTTCCCAGAGAGACTCCATCCCCTGTGAGGAATATCTTGCAGTGCTCACACATCAAGTCTCCCATTCATATGCAACCAGGGCAGACCCTGCTTAGCTATGGGGACAAGTCATGCTTGCTACCACAAGACCAGCTCTCCTCTCTGGTGGCTATAGGCCACCTCCAGCCTCAGAGATAAGATGACTCTAAATACCAGTTGCAGGGGAGCAAAAGCAAGAGAGAGGGCATACCCTCACCTCTTGCGTGTGGCTTCTCAGAGGCATCTGATGGGCCACTGTGTGAAACAGGATGCTGGACTGGATGGGCCTTGGGCCTGATCCAGCCGGGCTGTTCTTATGTTCTTACCAGTTCTTCACTTCCTACTTGCTTTCTTGCTTCTCTTGCACATATCATAACTGGAAGCCATAAATATAAACTCCCTTAAAAATTCCATAGCAGATTTTCTTTTTTGCTGCCCCTCTAAACTGGGACCATCACATTTGTTCCTGTATCCCACCTTCTCTCTCTTGCATGATAAAATAAAGCTCATGTTCCTGTATCTTCTAGCTAGCAGTTCATTTGACCATTGTGCAGGCATCCTGTCACAAAGAAAATTGATTAGCACTAATGTAATTAAAAGAGTGGTTGCCAAGGTGTTTTTCATAATGTTTAAATTATTCGCCTCCCCGCTCATGCCTATCTGCATATTCACCCTGCTTGTGGTGAAGATGATTTTTCTTCTCTCCCATGTGTTCCTCTTTGAACAGAATTTAATTTTTGCCATTTACAGTAGTCCACGAAAGTTCAAAAGACACATCATTGGAAGCAAAGTGCAAACCATGTTAAACATGTTCCTAGTCCTTCAGAAAGAGTTGCCAGATTGAATGTTCTTTTAACAATTTGCCTTGAGCCAATCTCAGTTTATGTTTGGTAACACATACCTGCTTACAAAATACACATGTGCCTCATCAACTGTGATGAGTTATGAGTATAGAATTAAGCAGATATCTGTTTGAAATGTCAAAAGTGGAAACTGAGAAAGGATTAGTACCCAATTACAAAAAGTAAACTGAGAATCAGCTTTATTAATGGAAGCTTTTATTCCTTATTTTTCCTCCTGTGTGGACTAGTCCTTCCCACTCAGTAATGAGGACTTGTCTCCTTTAAACAAAATAATTATGTAATTTACAAAAAGTTAATTAGCACAGCTCTAATTTTTCTTTATTTAGAATATTGTCTGACATCCAGTACAATGTTAGGAGGGTAGATCAGGAGCTGTGCCAATGCAGAGAGGCTGCTTTGGATCTCAGCCAAGATGTTGATGAGCAGCAGAGTGCACACATGGGGAGAGGGAAGTGATTTTCACTGCTCTTTCCTCTCTCCAAAAGTACTTCATGGCTTCCAGGAATATGTCCCTGAGAGCATATTTCCAGCAATTTCTCCAAAATACAGAGATTTCGAAGAACCTAAAAGGAATAACCATTCTGATGCTTTGTACTATCTCGGTATTAACATGAAAAAAGAGTTCTATAATATGTTGTGATGCTTTCAATTGACTTCTTTTCCAAATTCTCAACCAGAATGATTTATCCATGGATTGTCCCAGATCTTCCCCCCAATTACTCATATATCTGAGCTTTATATACATATCGCTGGTACCAGCTACTTTCTTTCTTCTCCTGTCATTCAGAGTTAGAACACCCAATACTGAACTAAGAAGGCCAAAAGCTGAATGGAGGCCCCTATAAGTCAACGGGAAAGGGAAATTTAAAAATCAAATGATCTTCAGGAAGCAGTGCATGATTCTAGAAAAGAGAGTCCTTTGATAGGGCAGCGCACACTGCAGATGTCTCTTGCACTTCGTATACATGTTGGATTTACAAATGCAGTGGATAAGATAAACAGTAGTAAAAGATTGTGGAGGAATATAGGGGTACAGTGACGGTCAGTTGCCAGCATCCTGACTAATGCTGTGCATGGGCAGCTGAAGGATAAATGCCTGCAGTGGTGTTCACCATGGAGAAGGGGGTGATTTTTGCCCACAGAACCACTCTGTACAGTGTAAAACGATGTCCATGAGAGTCACACAACTCCCAGGGACATCATGCACATTGCTTAGTACACTTCTGGGGCAAAGAGATTGCCCCGTGCACGCACACACACTCACACAAGTCCCTGCACTTCAGAAGCTGAACCACTATTGGCATGCATGCTGCATGTGTGTGTGTGTGCAGGATGTTGGCTTTCTGACCCATGATATTTTGCTGCCTAAAGTATGGCACCAAATGACATTGCCTCCTTTCTCTATTAAAATCATACTCCCCAAATTTCTTTCTTCCTTCAGAGTTCTCCTCTTTCCCCCTTTTTTACTGGGAAGAGAAGATGAAAAGCAGTGTGGTGCCATTCTTCCTTCCTTCCCCTGCATCCACTTGAGGTGGGTTGCTGGGTAGGTTGTGGTGCTGACCCTGGGATCTAGTCCACAATTTGCTCCCTGAAGTGTCCAACTCCACCCAGCTTCATGGTAGGGCCTGTGAGGATATAGTGGTTTTTAGGGTAGACCAAAAACAAGGGTAGAGTTCTTAAACTCTACCCTTTTAGTGACAGATCAGTATTTATATTTACCCTGTTCTTGTTTGTTTGTGCGGTTTACCTTACTTTCAGCAACAAAATCACTGAAGTATGATAAGTAAGCCCTGGCATCCAAATCAGGAATCTTCCTTTTCTGTCAGTGTGGAAAAGACTTATTCAATGCACTTTCAGATCCCTGTGAAATCTATGGAACAGATGCATGCTCCTTGATTTTTGAACATTAAGAGGCTATTAACATGTGCCTGCAAAACCAGGCTGGGCTCCCTTAGCCCGGTTTTTCATGCATGTGTCAACTGCCAGGATCGGGCCAATCCTGGCAGCCCCACGGTGGCAAGCCCACCTAAATAACCACCCTACTAAATGAGATTAAGGGAGTGAGTGCTCCCTTAACCTTGTTTTCTTGATCATGTGGCAGTGGCTGCCACACTCCGGGGAGCCCGGAGAGGGAAGGGGGGATCCACATAATGCACCATGCACTTGCACGGTACATCCTGGTAGTTCCGGGGGCTGGGGTGACATATCCCAGCCCTCAACCCTTCCTGCTGCCTCAGCACACAGGGAATCGTCTGGGCACGCAGGGAGCGCACACAGCAACGCCAGTGGGATTGTCTGCGCGGAGGGTGAGTTTAACCTGCTCTCTCCACAGCCAACTCTGGAGCCCTTCTCTGTAATTGTGAGAAGAGGCTCTAAGGCTTTTTCCTCCAAGCATAATTCTTGATCATGAAGAATGCTCACCTATGCAGTATATGGAGACAAATCAGAATATGCTCATTTCTTGTATTGGATGAACTGGACTGCACAAGAGTGTTGTGTGAAAGACCTTGAGGCTGTTCTCATGAGCAGCCAAGCCCAGACTGACGCCTGGATGCCCGTGAGAGCTGCTGGGATCCACGTGGATTCTGGCGGTGGTGCGGCGCATAGCCCAGCTCAAAGCCGAGGTTAAGGGAGCAAACACGCCCTTAACCTCTGCTCCGGAATCGTGTGTTAGCATGAGCTGCTTGCACTCGTGCTGACACAGAGACAGGTGCCTAGATCGCCTGTCACTTGGGAGAACCCATCAGTGCACTGTGCTCAGCGCATGGTGCACTGTGGGATTTTTGGAGGCTGGGACAATGAGTCCTGGCCTCAGAGCAATCCACACTGCTCCACGATGCACGGAGCAGCAGGGATCATGAGGGAGCGCGCTCTGCGTTCCCACCAGGAAAACACTGATCATCTGGGGAGAAGGCAGGGTTTGGGAAGCCTCCTGCCGCCGCCTGCCCACCAAGTAGGTCGTGTGAATGGCCCCTTTATCTGCTCTCTAAACAGAGAGTTTTGTCTGTGCAGAACAAATGCAGAGTTTTATGCCTGAACATGCCATCGTGTTCTAACTATAGGAGGGGAGAGTAGTACGGTGACAGTATTTCAGTCCTGCAAGTCTATGAATGTGTGAAAACACTGATAAGATGCAGCTGCTTTTTACAGGCTACCAATAGAAGGGTCTTGTTTTGTGCACATGTGGCATCACAAGTAGATAGGGCATCTAAAGCTGAAGAGCAAATTTCCATGGAAATGTAAAGCAGAAAAAGGCCAGGATGTAGGCAGACATTCCTGTTTGAAGGTTGTTCATCAGAAAGAAATGCCTCCCTTAATTCCTGTTTGGTTTTCTGAGCAAGGGTACTACAGATTATTGTTATCATAATAGTCTGCTGCCAGCTAGTGCTACCCCAGCAGCATGGACGAAAACATAAAAGCTATAGCCAAAATTATTACATGTATTGAGCATGCAAATTCGTCACATAAGCTTCTGCTGGATATTTATGGCCATATTAAGCGGGTACGATCTGGATGCAGCCAATCTGTATTTCAGCACAAGTCTATTGCATCTCTCATGATGCATAGTCCTGTTCCTCCTTTTTTTATTACTGCCCTTTTCATTTCTGGAAATAGATGCCAGCAAAGGCAGATGTCATCTTTGTAAGGCTTGAGTTACATAATAAACAAAGGGTGATAAAACCATGGCTTGTGATACAAGCTCTCCTAGAGGCAGAGAGGTACACACATAGGAACTCTTCCTGTATCATGGAGTCAAAGCAGAATTAATGGGATAATGTAAGCTAATCTATAGGCTCTATTATACAGAGTGAAAAGGGATGCCAGAGAGCTTCCTAGCCCTTCAGGCTGCGTAATGTACTTACTGGCTGGCCTCCATCAGTGGGGTGATTATTTATGCTCCAGCCTTTAATACACTTGATCTCACAACCACTCCTCTATGTTGACGCAAATTTAACACAAGTAGAGCTGCCTGTCAGCAAATAAGGTTGCCATGCCCCAACCTGGTATCTTTAAGGCTTCTGTGTGAAGTAGACAGTGGTCCTCACTGGGTCTGTACAGTGAATTCTGCCCATCCTTCCTTCTTGTCCCCATATTGGTACAGCAGTTCCACTCTGCTGTAGAAGTGTCCTGGAGCCCTCTCTCATAACCCTCAAATTGAAGTTTCAGAACTGCATATCATCACACAGAGAGGGAATTGGGAATTGTGCTCAAAAGATAGGTTGTATTCTTGAATTCAAGCATACATTGTTTGCTGTAAAGCCAGCAGACTTTCCATTACTTCTAGTTGGTTCATGGAGAAGAATACGTATGTTCACTCTTCGTGTTTCTACCAAAAAAACCCCACCAAACCTTGTTACCAGAACACTGATTTAGTGGTGTTTGTTTGTTGGATGACTGACTGTTGCTGCCTAACATCCTGATGTGTGTGAATACCTCTGACTTCAGAAGATGGGCACTTGGTGGTGGTGGTAGGATGTGATTTTTGCCAATTTTCTCTTCTCCTGTTCAACATGCAGATATGTCCCCCGGATTGCTTCCGAGGGGAAGAGGAGATCAGTGAAAACTGCCCACAGTGTGTTAGTGCCACTTCATAAGTGGGAATGCACCCACTGCACATGTATTTCTTTTGGCTGCATGTGCACAGTGTTAATCAGAATGTCAGCCATTTGTTTATTTTATATGCAGCTTGTCAACAACAACAACAACAACAGTTCTCACAGCAGTTTATATAGAAAAAAGATGATCCTTCCCTGTCCCAAAAGGGCTCACAATCTAAAAGAAAAAAACAAGGTAGACACCAGCAACAGCCACTGGTTATGACTTCTTGCTAAGTGTTGAATTGGTATTCTTAGTTTATATAGTGCTTTTAACTTTTCATATCATTTTACAACTTGTATCCTACTCATCCTCACAACTGCCTTGTAATTTATTGCAATCTTATATATGTTTACATGGAAATAAGTTCAGTGGGATTTATTCCCATCATATAAGTGTGTATCCAACTGCAGGCTAAGTAGTATGCATAACCCTATACAGGTAGGAAATCCCTGCTACAATTGGCTTTTTAGTGGCCTTTTATAAAACCAGTTTCAGAACTTAACCCCTTTCTGTCTCCGTGTCTACAAAACTAAGCCCTCCGTTCATGGACTATGTATTTTGCCCACCTTTTTCACTCTAGACAATAAGCTGTTTGGTTCAGAGCTGTCTTTAACAGTTACACCTCTCACAAATGGGGGCCTGACCCCATTTAAGGCTGCTAGATAGTGGTGTTCTATAAATAAATAATACCAGATGCAAAGTGTTCACAATAATAAATGAATGAGGCTGTTTCTTATGAAATCCAGAGGGCCTAAAGTTAGATTTCAGAGCATACTTAGCATTCAGCTGCTGCCCCTTGTAGGGCATGTTTCTGAGCAAAGGGTGATGGATGCAACTACTTCCATTCCATAAACGTAGCCTGTTAAAGGAAAAAATAGTCTGAATTAATAATTTGGCCAAATGAGGATTTAAGATTCTTCCAACACACACAAATAGTGAAAGACTGAGAAACAGCAGCCCAGAATAACAGCAGGCTCAGAATAATTAGCATATAAGTTGACTGTTTCGCACACTATAATCACAGTGCCTACTTTTTTATCCCTGTTGATCTTCTCCTTCTTCCGTTTGTTCAGTTACGTGTTTTTGCATCAAAAAGATGCACAGCGATGAAAGTGGTGTGCATTTAAAATATATGTAGACATCATACTGCTTGAGAGAGATGCTAAATAATTTATTGTGTATTGAGCTCTAATCTCATAAACCTGCTGCCTGAAGGCCTTATATATAGCAGTGTAAGTATTCTATAAAGCACGTGAATCGGGCAAACGTAAAGCTTTTGATTGGCTATGGGTAGTAATTGTTCATCTTAGCTTAGGCTTCCCTTTCTCTAACCCATCAGCCAGGGGTGTCGCTATAATTGAGCTAATGGGTTCAAAGAACCGGGGGCCCCAGCTCCACCCCTCCCTATTTTCTTCATTAGCTTCCTCACTCCAAGGGAGCGCCGGAGAGAGGGCCGAACACGGGCCCCCTCTCCCCTAGCTACGCCCTTGCCATCAGCTTATTAAAAGCAGTTGGGCTTCCCCCAAGCAGATACTTATTTGGCCATCACTGCTAACTTATATGTTCACTCCAGCTACAACAGGTGGGAGGAGTGAAATCTGCTCCCTGGATCAGGCTTCCCCAACCTGCGGCCCTCCAGATGCTGCTGAACTACAATTCCCATCATCCCAGCCACAATGAGTTGTAGCTGGGGGTGATCGGAATTGTAGTTTGGCAACATCTGGAGGGCTGCAGGTTGGGGAAGCCTGCCCATGATCATTAGCTAGTAAAGTAAAAGGATAAAACACACTCAACTGAAGGTTTCTAGGTCTCTTTCTTCATCTCTGGGCAATTGACTTGTAGTGTTTGTCAGCAAGTGTGTGTATGTGTGTATATCTATATTATATATAGATAATTAAAGCTGCTTCCAGTGTGAGTGTAGAAGTTGGGAAACACCCCTGCCTAAAACCCTGGAGAGCTTCTGCCAATCAGTGTAGATAATACAGACCTAGATTTATCCAATGGTCTAACTTATAAGGCAGCTTCCCATGTAACTTAAGGGCCCTTTCCCAGCCCATTATTTTCTTGCTCTATGTTCTTACAAACAGCTTTTTTCTTGCAGACATGCATCTAAACCTGTCCAAGGGGGGAAAGACAGGGGTGGACAAGCTGGAGGGATATGTAAGGTGCGGAAAGGATTAAGCACATTTCTCCATCCCCACTAGAAGTACCAGCTAGTGGTAATTGTTCAGCTACTGTTACACAAGTTAGCCTGTCATTTGTAGTATGACTGTTAGCTAGCAACTTCAGGCGACTTAAGGGGGTGGTTACTTTACATCTGTATTCTGCACCTTCAAAGAACACATTGCTTCTTTACCCAAAGAGCTAAGCTGTATTCATGTTATGCACAGTGCATGTATAATATGTATACTGTGTATGTGTATAAATCTGTACACATGTACAGTTATTCACACATTATGTGTATAATAGTATACTCTCTGTACCCTGGATTTGAGGTGGCTTGTACCCAGGCTTACTTTTAAGATGAGTGCATTTATGCTTGGACTTTAGTCTGGTTTCTGTTAGGTGTGCATAGCCTGTATACATGAGTAACACTTTGATGGGGCAGTTCACTGATATTTTAGGCACAACATGCTAAACAAGTATCGGTAAAACATACTGGGGAAAATGCCACAGCATTTTCTGCTATTCCATATGTGGGTTCAGCACATGCAGCAGAGTTCACAAGCTCACTAGCAGAGCGCATGCACTGCACCCAGGAAGTCTCAGGTTCAATTCAGATAAGACTAGGAGACCCTTTCCTAAAACTCTGGAGAGCTGCTGCAAGTCAGCATAGGCAAGATTGAACTAGATGGCCCAGTGCTCTGATTCAGTAGTATAAGGCAGCTTCATAGGTTTGCACTTTGGATGGATGCTTTCCACCCTGTGTCAACTCACTTCCTGATCTGGAGGCAAAATGTTCCACATTTTGAAAGGATCTGAGGATGCTTTCACTATACTATTCTATGGCAAGCCAAGTTTGCAGAACGACATCACCCCCACTCTAATGCACCACGTAATTAATTCAAGTGGAAGCCAATGCTATCACGTTCCATCTGGTCATCTGACACCATCTAAATATGTTACTTAACAGTGTACTGTTGACCAATTCCCAGTAGATGCTTGTTTCTTCAGCCAGTGATGGTTTCTGGCTTGAAGCCTGTGAGTTGTAGTACACTTTTACGTCAACCATGACCTGCATGTTTTATATTGCTTTCACAAATCTTCTCCATTTGGGCATTGAAAAATGCCAGCTTCTCTGCATGTCTCTCAATTCACCCTCCACAAACAGAGAACTGCCAGAGACATGAGCCAGAATTGGACCTGAGTTTCAGAACCCAAACAGCTTCTGGATTATAGATGAAGGTGAGAAGTAACATGCCACACGACATGGCAACATTGCTACTATAACCATCAAAGCTGTCAGTCTTTCCTTTTAACCAACCCATGAGTTGCATTTACCAGTGATGAGGGTGCAGAATTGTTTTGTAAGGGCAACATGATACACTATCTGAAGTGGATGTTTTCCCAAGAGATGACAGTTTTGAGATTTTATAGCCAGTTAGGAGGAGAAAGTACCCCCTCCCAGAAATAAGGCCTTCTGTCTTCACACACACACACACACACACACACACACACACACACACACACACACACACACACCATCCTAGTATAGGCTACCATTCCCATCTGGCTTGTTGACAGCTTTACAACACTTGCCCCGCATGGCTATGGGGACAGGGAAGCATTACATCAGTGCTGAGCTCCTGATCAGCAGGCGTTTCCTTTGTTTAACAGTCTACTGGCTGGAATTCAGAGCCCCTGGAGAGAGCAATTCCCCATCATTGTCAACACTACTGTCCTAATTATGCTCATAAGAAATAAAGTGAGCACAAGGAGATTTACACTCCTCAAACTCTGTTCCTGTTATGTCTGAACAGGAGGGGACAGATGGAGTCTATTTCAGCACATGAAAAGATCGAAAGGAAGAAGGGGGGTTGGTTTCTCTCTACCCCTACAGATGATGCCAAAGGTTGCTAGATCTGCCCAGCTCATTGAGGCGGAAGACTTTTTGCACCTTATTAAATCTTGGGAAGCTGACATCCTAATCATCAAACTGGACATTTCAGGTGGGGGTGGGGGGTGGGGGATGCGGCGGTATATGCCACTACCAGATGTATCTTCAGAGAAAGCAGCTGCTTGGATAAATAAGACAAATTTTGACATGTCGTCTTCACATGTAGTGTTATAGCTCTTGAGGTACTCCTAGCTTTTCTGGTCAAATGTGAATGCTCTCAGGTCTGTGTGGTTACCCAGATACTACATATTCCTATCCTCTTGCCACTACAACTTGTTTTCTCTTTGCGGGTTATCACTGTTTAGCAGGTAAATACTGGAAAGTGATAAGCTGTACAAATACAGGGCTCTTGGGAATTTATGTCTCATTTTAGGTATGTCACATTTGCAGAAACTTGAGAGTGTAAGAATCTGTTTGTATCCTGAAGTAGATACAGAAGCAAGGCCTTAATCTGAAAGATGATAGTTTTGAAATATGTATCCACTTTCCATTGTTTTCTGGCCTGCTTACAATGCATTTTCTTTTTGTTTCAGTTTATTTTGTTTGATAACCAGATACATATGCATAATAATGATAATGGTAATAATAAGGATGATTATAAATAATTAATAAACTTAACAACCAAGAACTAAAAAGAATAATATAGTCAACCAAACCAGTTACAGATATACTTAGCATCAACCCATTCACTAATGAAAAGTTAATAAGTTATAAATATAATTTTACAAAGAGCAGAACATAATTTAGCCACCTTGTAACTAATTTCAGAACTTTGATCAGCTAGTAAGTCATAGAAAGTACTTTGTATCGTGCAGCAGGGACAATATTAGAGGAACAATTAAGAAATTCCAAATTTCCTGATCAAATTTACAGTGGAGAAACACATGTTCTATAGATTCAACTGAGCAAAGATCACAAGGACAGACAGTTTTGCTATAGGGTGTTCTGGTACCTTCCAGTCAAAACAGCTACGGGTATTTAAGATAACGTCTTCTTCACCATAACCCCCATGCCTGCTAAGATCTGGAGAGGTTCGCCTGCGGCTGCCGCCAACTCATCTGACAGCTATTTGGGAATGTGCCTTCTCCGTTGCAGCCCCTGGACTTTGGAATGTGCTCCCTGTTGAAATAAGAGCCTCCCCATCTCTGGCAACTTTTAAAAAGGCACCGGAGACACATTTATTCACCCAGGCTTTTAATTAGATTTATAGCTTTAAATAATTTTAATACTGGGTTTTAAATGTTTTTGATCTTTTAAAATGATTTTAATTGTTGATTGATTTAATGTTTTAAATGATTTTAATTGTAAACCGCCAAGAGACGCAAGTGTAGGGCGGTATAGAAATATTTTAAATAAGGAAATAAAGTAATACATTGCATCTGGCCAAAAATGTTCTAAAAATACTGAGTAGCATCCAAACTATTGCTGTCCTTGTGTCAGAATATCGGACACATACAATGATCTTTCCTGATCCCCTCCTTCCACGTGCTGCCCCTGATAGCCTCCCCCACCTCAAGAGATCCTAAGGAACCCTCTGGGACGTACACAGACAACACCAGATGAAAGTGGGAGTATTGGGAAAATTCACTGTGTGTGGGAAGTGTTCTAACACAAGGGCAGTATTAGTCTGGATGCTGCGCACTATCATTCAATCAGGGAGCCAAATTAATGCAGTTCCACAATTTCTCACTATCATTCACTCTGGGAGCCAAATTAATGCAGTTCCACAATTTCTCCAGATAAGACAGTTGCCAGAAACCTCTAGTCTGCAGGACTGAGGAGGAGAGTTGGTCTTGTGGTAGCAAACATGAATTGTCCCCTTTGCTAAGCGGGGTCTGCCATGGTTTGCATTTGAATGGGAGGCTACATGTGAGCACTAAGATATTCCCCGTAGGGGATGGGACCGCTCTGGGAAGAGCATCTATGTGCTTGCATGCAGAGGGCTCCAAGTTCCCTCCCTGGCAACTCTTAAGATAGGGCTGAGAGAGACTCCTGCTTTCAACCTTGGAGAAGCCACTGCCAGTCTGTGTAGACAATACTGAGCTAGATGACCAATGGTCTGACTGGTCTGATGACCTGTGGTCTAGATGACCAGTGCAGCTTCCTGTGTTCCTGTGCTTTTTGTGATGAGCCACTTGAGGCTGCAGAGTAGAGATTAAGGGTCATCAGTATCCTCTCCAAACTCTGGAATGGTTCCAGCTTAGTTGTCCCTGATCTGGCATGGTCTTGTGTGCTTCCAAGTTAAGCCTGGGATTTTGCTTGGTCAAAGCAAACAGTTTTGCCTAGTCATCTCTCTGCATTTGCCTATTGCCTCCCCCTGCTTCCCTTGGTCTGACAGCTTGGGTATGACCTCATCACTAATGGATAATCTTTTACACGTGTGTTGAGGGAGAGGCCAGCAGGCAGAGCACCTAGGTAATTTTGAAGCCTGGACCTAAAGGCCTTTGGAAGCCCCCACACTATGCTTCTTCCGGCAGGACCTGGTATGATGACTTAGTCAGCTACTTACACATTGTGGACTAAAAAGCATATGTTGCTTCCTTTTGAACAATTTGTTATGGGGTGGCTAACAAATTAAGTTATTTATTTATTTATTTGATGGTGTCAATTAGAAATGGCAGCCAGAAAGCACCAGTGAAATATGTCCTTAGTACAGGGCTGCACAACTTTGGCCCTCCAGCTGTAGATGGACTACAGAACCCATGATTCCTAGTCAGGGATGATGGGAGTTGTAGTTCAGCATCTGCAGGAGGGCCAAAGTTGTGCAGCCTTAGTGAGTGGCCATGCTCAGATATTGACTGAAGCAGTGGGTATGTGATAGCAGTATTAAGCTTGTCTTTGGGCCTCTTGCAGATGCTCTTTAGAGGTTTGTCCTATGAGCTGAGCTGTTCTGTCATCCCTATTCCGTACCCTTCCACTGGACTGGAAGAAGCCACTGGTAACTGTCGGTGGTGGTAGAAAGTTTCTACAAACAGAACAACAACAACAACAACAACAAGTATTGCAAATGATTCACAGTTTAGATCTCCTATCCAAAACCCTACTCTAAAATTTCTCTTCCTTGTATGAATCAGCCTTTTAAAAAATCTTCCTTTTAAAAAAATGAAGCATAAACAAAACAAAAGACACCAGGATACACCTCTAGCTTTTTTAAGGAAGGAAAGATGCATTTCTTATTTGAAAAAATGAGAAATGGACTCGCAGTGTTCCCAATGGATAGTCTGAGTTTTCTTTTCTTTTTCTCTTTTTATTTTAAATCACAGCTGATAAAAGTCTCCTATTAATCCAAAAGATAGGTTAAAAATAGAGAGCAACTTTGATTTGGGGAGCTGATAAGAACACAGAGGGGAGCTGAAGGCAGGAGAGACCCAGATAAAATTGCATCTGTTAAGAAGCCTGACTGGATTAGGGCTTGCTTGGCTTTCCAAGGGGGTCTGGATTTGCAATGAGTGATGGGAATATAATTACCGTGAAAGGGGATAAAGCTTTTTTCTTTTGCCAGATTTTGTCACTGTCCCAGCAATAAAGGAATTAACAGTTTTTCTGCCATCAGATATTTCTTTCATCTCTCTACCAGCCCCGCCTCTTCCCCCACCTTCAGCTCAAGCCTAGGCACTCTTTGTAACAAGAAGTTTAGTTCAGCTTTAGGGGGCATTCAGAAGAGAAGAATTAAGCTGATGGCTGCTGATGTCTGGGAATGAACTGTGATAATGGATCAGAAGTTTTATTATCCCCTTTCCCCGGCTCTGGGGCACTATGGGCCCTTGCAGTTTGCCTTTCAAGGGGAAGAATTAGATGTGGGCAATGGTAAGATGAGGGCAGTGCTAATGCCAATAAGCATCTAAATCTCCAGCCATTTGTTCCATATGTTCCTGAACTCACCCAATTGACTAGGAGCCCATTTAAAATTCATTCAGGTGCCAGGCATTTGTCCCTGGCAGCATGGCTATGGTCTGTGTATCCATTTGTATACAATTCAGAGGTAAGAGAGTGAGTGAGAAGGTAATCAAATCTCATCCGTGTAAGCAGGACTTCAAGTGCCATGCCAATCTTATCTAGCTGTGTTGTTTTTCAGCTAGTTCCAAACTAGATCAAAGTTGCTCTCGGTTGCAACAGTTCAGATCAGATCATTACAAATGGGTTGTTTGAAGTCTGATGTGAAGCAGTGCTTTGTTGCCTGGAAGGAGTGGCCATAGGCAAGAGACCAGCCAGGGGTCATCCTCCCCCCCCCCGCCCCACACACACCACTAATATACAGAGGCGATCACAGTAGGTTGTCCAAATATTTGGCTCCAAAAACCTGAAGCCAAATCTGCCCAGCCCTTCTGGCAGTGTTTGGAGATGGCTACTTCCACCATTGACCTGAATGCAGTGCTGTACTGCAGTGCTGTACTTTTCTCAGCACTGATAGTGCCCTTTATAGAGAGACTGAGCCCTGCTAAGCCCTAGGGATGTCTGGAAAGGCATATAGGGAGCACTGTGAAATTGAGTCCTAGAGCTCTATGGGGAAAGCACCCGAAAGGACTCCACTTCTCAGCATTCCCTCTATACCTTTCTAGATGTCACTGGGGCTTGGCAGGGCTCCATTTCTCTTTCAGGCACTCTTCCAGCATTGGGGAAAGTACTACAGTGAGTGATGGGAATGGTCATCTGTACATGGTGTCAGGGGCATTATTATTATTAATAGCATTATTCAGTGCCTAATATTTGCATAGGCCTAGTAGGAATTGCTGAGTCAGGCCATTGAAGCTGCTATGAAGGTCAGCTAAGGAATCTCCCTGAATTCAGAGTTTGCTGGTGGCCAGATAGTGGGTTGGGCTCTGCAAATCCTTCTGAGATGGGCTCTTTCTGGGTTCCTCTCACTGCTGGACTTGTAGAGCCCAGGTGCTGCTTTGCGGGCTAGTGCCCAGAAAGGAAGCATTTTGTCATTTGGCTCCATGCTAGTCAGTGCACATAGCCTATGGAGTAACCGGTCTAGGAGTAGCCTTCTCTTTCCCCCACATATCCACTGCAGCATATGTGTACTTGCACATCACTCTAATAAAAACAATTTTAAAGCAAAACTTTGAAGGTTCCGCTGCAAATGTCCAACCCTGACAACTTCTGACACAGGTTCTGAGACTTATTAGCTACTAGTCTGGTGGCTATAGGCCACTTCCAGCCTCAGAGGCAAGATGCCTCTGAATACCAGTTGCAGGGGAGCAGCAACAGGAGAGAGGGCATGCCCTCACCTCTTGCTTGTGGGCTCCCAGAGACATCTGGTGGGCCACTGTGTGAGACAGGATGCTGGACTAGATAGGCCTTGGGCCTGATCCAGCAGGGCTGTTCTTATGTCAAGTATCAGGCTGACCCTGGAAAGAATGAAAGGTTTTATGAAGGGTAATACTGTACACACATAAGAATCACCTTCCAAGTTAGACTGTCTGATGGCTTGGGTGGGCTTGGTCCTCCTTGCCTGAGCCAGCAAATTTATTAAACTTGTCTTACAAGCTCCTCTAGAACAGTTCACCTTCCTTGTGAAATATTCCTTGTACTTCCTTGTACTAAATTATAGCACACTATTATTTTGTGGGCAAATATGGGTTAATGTGGTGTTTCCCAAATTCTGTTTCTAGCAATGTTGGGGTTTCTCTGGAGGGATTGATCCATAACATGGTTGTACGATTTCAGCCGTCCAACTGTAGTTGGAATACAACTCCCATCATCTAGTGACCAATAGTTGGGGGTGATGGGAGTTGTAGTCAACATCTGCTGGAGGACTGAAGCTGTGCAGCCCTGCTCTATAAGAAGTGTAGTTCTCGTAGACAGTCTTTCTTTCCCCTGCAATGTACAGTACAGTGACAGGGAAACATTGGGCATGTTCTTAATATTGGGCATGATGTTAGCTTGCATAATTGATTCAAAACATCCTGGCTGACATTCCATATGGACTGAGAGTGTGTCCTTGACAGTGCCTGAAAATCCTCCACATCCAGGGGTTCTGTAGCAGGCACACCAGCGTTCCTTAATGGACAAATTAATGTGGAAACAGTTGGTTAGGGGCTGGAAGCTTGAAAACCACTAGGCGAGCCTGCTGAGGTCCTGCCTCAGCAAGGAATTAAACTATGTGACCCAAATTTCCCTTACAATTCTACAAATATATGATTCTATGAGCCTGGTTATTTTTGCTGTGAGTTTTCCCCCCAGTGTGCCTCAGGCATACTCAGATTGTGTTTGGAAAGTACCATGTGAACCAGAGGTCCATGGGACATTTTGCAGTAATGGTGTTTATCATTGCAGTACATTGTGATGGGGATATGACTACAGAAATCACTATGAAGTGGATCCATGTAGTTCACATAACACTGTCTCTATGCAGCTATATATCCTCAGGTCAGTTCTCCTGGAGAGAAATGAACCAGTCAACATGTTTGTCAGACTCCCAGGGGACAGGGTGGGCTCCTAGCTCTTCTTGGACCCCAGAATGACTGGGTCAGCACCAAAAAAGAAAAAGAAAAAAAAGTTCAGCCTCAGGAACAGCCAGGGGAGAAGGTTAGATTGTCACCTGAGCTGTCATCCTCCTGGCTTGCTGTATTCAGCCAGTTCCCTCTCCTGGAGAACTCCTGGCTCCCATACTCAGAAGCAGCTGCTTTGTCTTTAAATACCCCAGTGTAGAGCTGACAAGGCTTAAAGTCTACTTCCAGCCCCGCCCCCTTCCTGACCTGTTTCTTGCCACACCCAACCTAGCTGTCTTCCTGGAGCTTTTCCCTGGAGCTCTCCCTGCCTTGCCCTCTCAACCCCACTGGGATCTGACCAGTCAGGACCCTTCTCATCCCTACTGCCCCCTGAAGGGAACTAAAGCCCCACAGGAGGGGTGCTACACCCTTCTCCAGACTCCACAGGGCCAAGCAACCAGGTAACATGGCATCCCGACAATGTTAAAGTCCGGGGTACCAATGTTCTTGTGGAGGTGTGGACGCATTCTAGACAATCATAAGAAAATGTTTTCAGGTAAAAGTGATATGTTTCTTGCCTCTTGGTGTGTTCCAGTGTGAGGGGAAAAGGATGATGCTTTCCACTTATCCAGCCAGAAAAAGATCTGCCAAGTTTTCTCTAATAAGAGAGAGCAAGAAATAGCCAGCAGAGCATGGCCTTCAATCACTATTTCAACTTCCAGACAGGTGGCTGTTGACAATCTGTATGCTGACTTAACATTCTGAACTCTCTTCCCTGGAATACTAACTAAGAGCTCAGAAGATTCCAACCCAATTCTCAGGTTGAATTTGAGATCACATAGCAGCATTGCTAGGCCCAGGACTGGATTAACTCCTATACTGAATATTCCACAGAGATGAGCCCTATTCAGCTATTATGATCCAGATTCATACAAATGTACAGTATACACAGATACATCTATTTACACATTATGTTGAATACATGTTTAGCAATACACTTGTTAACTGTACTATCATTTGAGGGACCTGAACCCAGGTTCACTTTTAAAATGAATGCAGATAGACACTCACACAACATGTATGAGTGTACAGACATTTGTACACTTGTTCAACATAATGTCTGAATAGGGCTAACGTGTTCTGCTAAACTGGGATTCCTGTGCAACATAATTACTCAAGAGCTTGTTTGTGTGCAGAGAGTGCCTGTCCTGCTCCATCTGTTGGTGTGTGTGTGTGTGTGTGTGTGTGTGTATATATATATATCTCAGAACCTCCTGTCTGTTTCAGGATAACAGAAAAAAACCCCAGCCAATTCTCAATTGTTGGGAAACAGAAAATATTGGCAGTCAAGAAATTGTGATTTCTTTTGGTGATTTTTTCCAGCATGAATAAAGGGTAAAGATAGACATACTATAAAAGCAGCAGGTTCTATTCAGCTTCACAGCTGAAAGGATAGTCATGTATCCCACCAACTCAAACTCGAAATATATTGGTCTTGCTCCCCATCACTCTCTCACTTACCCAGTCACTACTGCTGCTCATGCCTCCTCTGGTGAAAATTAACAAAATGCCCCACAGCCAGGTGCCTGAGTTGGGAAGAGGTGGCTGTGCCACTTAAGGTTTTCCTTCCTCCCAGTTTTTCTACATGTTGGGCTTGTGGACAGTGGAATTTCCTCTCACTTCAAGCAGTGAAGCAAGTTGTCTTTGCACGTTATGTCTGTCTTCACTCAGCTTTGTACCTAGTAGCAGGGCACATCATCCAAATATACCTAATTTTCTGGGGAAGTACCAGTTTGCTTGCTTTGGCATCTTAACACATTTAGCAGCTTTGCTAGTATATACTGAGCCTGTGCACATGACATGAGCTGCCTGCGTTACCCCAGGCAAATGCTGTCTGGAGCCCTCCAGTCCTGGCTGCTCCAGAAGTGTGGAGCCTGACTGTTCTACCTGGCTCTTCACCAAGGTAGAATGAACCAATGGTTCATTCTACCTCGGCAGACTATTATGTGTGTGATCGTCCCAGGTAGCTAGATTTCCCACTGGCCCGCCACCACTCTACACAGCAAGCTGGGAGAAAGGCGTGGACTTGCAGAGTGGCGTGATTGCACTACTGAGAGCAGCCCTTTGCTGCTTTGGGATGCAAGAAGACTTCCTCCTTCTGATGCCACCTTGGGACTGCACTGCAGCACCAGTTGTGTGGGCATGTGGCATGGCTGAGCCTGAGGGAGCTGCCATTTATGTGAGGGGAAGCCAAGTAAGCTCCTTCCTCCTCCTCCCCAGCCCTGCAGCTAAGATTATGTGAACGGCTTTATTTATTTATTTAAAACATTTCTATACCGCCTAAAATCTGCGTCTCTGGGAGGTTTGCAATGACTGAATCTGGCAGTTCTGAAAATTGCAGCATTTCAAAACTTGATCAAATGTGTTGATTTACATTTGACACATTTGACAGTTAAATGTAAAATGTGTTTTCTGTGTAGAATTGAATTCTACATTTTGTAACCAGCATTTCTGAAATTGCAAAAAAGTGGAGTGTGTCAGCCATTGGGCTCCAAGGCTACATGGTACCCCACTATAAGCTGGAGCTTTCCCCCCCCCCCTTCAGAGTAAAATAGGGTAGGTGCACCTTTGTCTGACAAAATTTGGAATATGTAGTCTTGGTCAGATTGCTTGACTGGAAGTCTTGTTTACAAAATAGATCTCATAGCTAAATGAAATAGAAAAGACACTCTTTTCTTTAGCATGTAGCATGCAGAGCTTCTTGAAAAGCAGTATAACTGTTGTGTAGCACTATATTCCACATAGCTACCAGATCCACATCAAAAGAAGGACTCACTTCACTGGGTGCTGATAAATCACTTTGCCCAGAAAACACTGCTCACTTACCCAGATAACGTTTCGGAAAATCTCAGCAACTTGACCAAGTCTGTCAGAAGACTGTGGCAGAAAGAGGAGTTGGCTAAGCTAAATCTGCCAATGTCCAGCTTAAGCTATCTTCCCTTCTGGTTAACTTGCCCAGCAGACATGGAGTGGATGTTGCATTTGGTAAATTGTGTGTGTGGGGACGACAACACAACTAATTGCCCCATTTAGAGGGATACAAGTTAGTAGTGGCTTGCTATTAATGAATCCATGCAAGCAGGTGTAACTATAAAAACATTCTTGTCTCACATAGCATCTGTGATTGTTAAGAAGCTGTGATCTGAGCTGCTGAAAAACTGAGGTTCAGTGAGATCTCGGTGTTTTTTCTCTAGGAGTGTTGAAGAATAGCTGACACTGCTTGATAAACGTTGGTAAATAGTCTCCTGGAAAGTTTTCTGCCTTTGCAGCACAAATGCACATATGCTTGTGTTTGTGTTCCTTGCCATTTATTAGTGATACAAGCACAAACATGTTGTAGAGAGGGAACCTTGTTGTTTCCAGATGGGGAAGGCTGGAGAATAGGAATCGTCAAAATCAGGAGAGGAAAGGGTTACAAGGAGACATGTGGACACAGTGTGAGAAAAAAACTGCTGCTGTTTCGGTGATGGGCAAAAGAGCAGAGAGAAGTCAATGTGAAACAAGCGAAACAAGCTGGCAGGGGTGGGGGGTGGGAGTGGGGGGTGTTCAGTCAAGAAGAGACTGCATAGCATGAATAGAAAAAGGGGGAAATCCCAGAACTGTTACAAGGCCAGGTCTGAGCTTGCTGGTATCCTCAGCTGGCAGGACTCCATCTACCAGTTTTGCTCTGCAAATGCATCCCCACAGTTATGTTACCTCAGGAAACATGGGTTTGGGAACACACTTTCTGAGGTAACAAGTAGTTTCACCCAAAGACAATGTTTCAAGGAGCAAAAGAGGATTTCGGCTTGTAATATTTTTATTGTGGATTAGTAAGATTTAAAAAAGAAGGAATTATAGCGTTCTTTTTGGTTGTAACTGGAAAGCATTGCACTATGAAGAAAGGAGGAGGCAGCCCCTTTTCTAATACAAGGTGAATTTGCATTACCAAATTCATTCCAGACACCTCAGAACCAGTGAAATGTCCCCCCAAGTTGGAGAGGATCCAAGCAAGCAGTAAAAATGTTGAAGGGGCTGGAATTAGCTACTGAAGATGAAATATGGCTTGCTTAGCCAAGTGATGAGTAAGCAGGACTTGACAAGCATCTGCTGTGAACGTGTTTGAAATGTGCTACATAAGACTTTCTGAGTTAGCTGCAAGAATTGCTTTGAAAAGTTTGTGTCCTGTTATTTCGTAGATCATACTAGATGGTCATCTAGATACTCAGACTTTAAAATTTGTTAAGTTGTTCAGCACTTCCCCCACCACCACACACACATGCACATTAACACATGTACATGCACAAGCATACAAGTCAAATGGATAGGAATAATTAATTTGTGTGGCATGAGGAAATGTGCCAAGGGGATTCTCATTACAGTGCAATCCAAGAGTGCAAATGTTCAGCATAGGATCTGGTAGCAATTTAGGATACATCTAGCTGTATTACTTTAATTTAATAGAGCTAATGAAAAAGAATGTAAGAATTTGAGCTAGGAAGTTTCCAATTCATATCTCACCTAGGTGGCCTGAGACAAACTCTTCATCATCCAATGTCCCATCCCCATGTACAATATGAGGATAATATTGATCTATCTTATGTTTGTTGTAAGGGTTACTGACATCATGAGGTAATTCGCACAATTGCCAAGGGTGGGCTGGGGGGGGGATGCGGCTGGGGGAGGCTGCTCTTAACCTACCTTCCCCCAAGATGACCAAACCGTCCATCATCAGCACGCCTCCCACGCGCTCACACAGGCGGCCCTGCTATGAGCAGCTCCATGAGGCACAGAGCAGGGCAGGAGGGATCCGGGAACTTGTTGTTCCGGTCTCCGGATATCCCACAGTGCAACACATTACATGTGCATTGCATCGGGGAGTCCCCTGTCAGACGGGTGCTCTGTGTCTCCTTGGGCTAAACTCAGCTTGAAGAGAAACACGATACCTGGTAGCTGGGGTAAGGGTGCAAGCTCACCCTTATCCTCAGCTAACAGCTGGGTTCATTAAGAGGGTTAGGTGGGCAGAGAGCAGGGGGATCTGTGAGGATCCCACTGCTTCTCACAACCAGCCTAACCCCAGCTAGGTTGTCACAGGCTAGATTAGGCTGGTCATGAGAACAGCCTCCATGTAAATGAAGTACTATGACACTTAAAAATGTTATACAGTGCTTATTATAGTTGGTAACAGCTGTTAATTTGCTGTAGAACTCAGGTTAGTTCTTGTTCGGTGTATTCAGTGTTGTTATAACTTCTTTGGGCATTGAGCTATCTATTACATGCTTGATGATGGGGATGATTAAGTATTGCCTAAGCTGTACTGTAACAAAGAAGAGTTTAAACGGAAAATAGAAAAAAGGGAGAAGAAAAAGCCGGGGAAGGCAAATCAGGTAGCTTTGCAACGCCCTGCTGCTAGGCCTGAACTTGTTTCTAAAGCTGCTTTGGTTCCTGTCAGAACTGGACAGATGTGCCATTAGAATATACACTGCTGGCAGATGACCCTTTGTATTGTCCTATGTGGAGGGCCAGAAGGCTATATGAAGATGAATGCTAGACCGAATTTTGAAGCACTGTGGCAAAACTGCTTTCTACTTTGGAGAGATTCACTTTTGTCACTTTAATGTACTGGTGTGTGGGTGTGGGTGTGGGTGTATCTGTAGATGTACAATTATCCCCACTTACGCATCCAGCCCAGCAAGGATAAGTTTTTCCTTTTTTGTCTCCACTAGGGCTCTGCAATAACTACATTTCTGCAAGCTACATTTATTTTCTTTCTTTGGTGGCGCACACATCCATGGGATACAAAGTTAGGAACCCTCCTCCATGTTGCCTCAAGCCAGTAAGGAGTAGGGCTGCCATCTGTCATCTGACTTCTTTTAAACCCCTTTAAGTTTTTGTTGCCTCCTAGTAAGAGTGTTGTATTCTGTGTGGATTATTCTTTTGTGTGTGGGTGTGTGCACATGCATGCCTATACTAAGTCTTAATACTATCCTGGGTGACAATACCCAGAAGTTAAATGAACTAGCATGCGCTCATTTGCTGTAGCCTCTAGGGCTGCACAATCATATTTGATTGAGATTTTCTTAATGAAAGGCGGGGTATAAATTTAACAATAGATAAAATAAATAAAAATAAAAATATTAGTCTGATAGGAATATTGGATCAATATGGCCACTCCTGGGCATTATCAGAAGAATTATCAGAAAGTCCTATCTACTTTCAATAGTAATATTGGCTGGGAAGGGGACCAGCACCCACCCCCCTCTGCTTGGAGAAACTTTATCTCCAAGCTGGCTCAGGGCTGTTTTTTAAGGAGGGGGGTGGGCCAAAGGAACCCTCCAGAAAGCATTCACTAGCCCCATGGTTGCTTTGTGGGAGGTTACCTTGGCTCCACCCACCCCAATTTCGGGGATTCAGTACCTTGAAAACAGATTGGGAGCTGGCTTTGAGACACTTTGTCTCCAAGCTAGTTTCAGACCTGGCTTTTAAGCAGAAAGGTAGCAAGGGAACCACACAGAGACCTGGGAGGTTACCTTGACTCCCACCCCCAATTTCAGGGATGCGGTACTTAAAACAATTTGTTCTAGTAAGAACTAATCAGCCTGCTTTCTTTTCACTGTCTCTACAACTGGACTAAATTTGGTTCAAATCAAGGTCCACAAATTAGATCTCTTGCACTTCAAAAGTTCACATGTCCACAATCTTGGATTGGGGTGAATGACATCACCACAAACTACACCATTGGGGCATCACTATATGTCCATACAGCTGTAGCAGATTTGGTTCAAATCGGTTAAGCGGTTTACATAGTAGTCCACTTGTGGTTCAAAAGCTTACATGCCTGCCATATTGAATTGGTGCAGATTGCATAATCACAAACTACACCGTTGAGGTGTTCCTGTGTGTCACTCACTGCCACTGTACATAATTTGGTTCAAATGGGTTAGGCAGTCCACAAATTAGCCTGCTTGTGCCTCAGATGTTCACGTGGCTGCCATCTTGAATTGGAGTGGATAGCATAATCAAACACCTATGTGTCCCTGCAGTTGTAGCAAATTTGGTCCAAATTGGTTAAGCAGTTCACAAGTTAGCCCACTTGTGCCTCAAAGGTTTATGCATCCGCCATCTTAGACTGGGGTGGATGACACCATCACAAACAATGCCGTTGAGGTGTCCCTACAACTGTACCCGATTTGGTTCATATTGGTCCAGGTGTTGCGAAGTTGATAACGGGGGACACACGGACACACACCCGGAATGCCGGGTGATCTCATAAGTCTACTGGAAAGTAGGCTAAACAGGTTGGGAGCCGGCTTGGAGACATGTAGAGGCTGTTCTCACAAACAGCCAAGAGTGGGCTAAAGCAGCCAAGCCCGCTCTTGGCTGTTCATGAGAAGCAGCAAGAGGTAAGCGGCTGTGGGCGCAGGCTCTGGTAGTAGCAAACCCACCTGCAGAGCCTGCAGCTTAAACGTGGTTAAGGGAGCAAGCGCTCTCTTGGCCCTGTTTTTTAGATCTGTCAGCCCTGGCTGCTTGCAAGTAGGCTGGCAGACTGTGGGACTCCCAGTCAGTGCTGGGGGATACCCACAATGCACCACGCACTCGTGGTGTATCGGAGTTCCAGTGGAGGCAGAACCTCTGCTGCCGGAGGTAGTGGAGGATCATCTGGATGTGCAATCCGCAAACCCAGCTCCCTCCATGGATCATCTGTGGGGAAGTTAAGGTAACAAAACCTTCCTCCCCACCTCCCCATCAAGCTCTTCTCACAGATGGTTAGAAAGGACTCGTCTCCAAACCAGCTTCAGATCTGGTTTTTAAGCACTCCACAAAACTGGGGTGGAGGTGGCAAGGGAACCCCACAGAGACCGCCTGCTGAGGCCGTGGGTGCTTTCTGGAGGATTACCTTGGACCCCACTCCCCAAGGGTGCAGTGCTTAAGGGTGCAGTGCTTAAAATTCAGGTTGAAACCTAGCTGGCTTGGAGACAAAGAAAAGAGACTTCCACTCCAAGCGCACTTCCGATAAGGATTATTGGGTCAATGCTAACCCAATACCAAGAATGATAGTGTTGAAAGGCCATATCGGTCTCTCCAATATGTGAGATCCTTTCCCCATGATTGTATTAACCCCTGCTAACTGGGCAAAGAGGCACCTTTTACTGTGGTGATTCTCTTTATTTAGCAGGGGGAAAGTAACTGGCCCTATCCACCCCCAGCACAGTTGACTGTTGCTGGTGTCTATCTTGTGTTTTTTTAAAGAATGTGAGCCCTTTGGGAGACGGAGCCATCTTATTTATTTATTATTTCTCTGTGTAAACCAAGTGTGTGTGTGTGTGTGTGTGTATTCCTTATCAGATCAGTATTGATCTGATATTTATTCTGTGCAACAGGTGTAGTAGCCTCCCTGCTTACTGGGAGAAGTCAAAATACGACAGATTTAAAAGAATAAGAACACATCAGTGATGTGCCCTTGGAACCATGGTGTCTGATACAGAGTTATACTCTGAAAGCAGTGCCTTATCACCTAGGAAATTGCAGGCTAATGTATGACTGGGAATTTGTTTGCTAAAGCTGTGATCATGTCTGAAGTTGGTAAAGTTGCCTAGGCCCTATTGTCAGTCTGCTTGTTGTGAGGAGACTGAAGGAGGAGATGGAGGAGATGTATACCTTCCTAATCTTCCCATGATGCCTCAAATGATCTTCAGGTCAATGGGTAGAGCAGGCAAGCATGGCAGCAGACTGTGAGTATGGAGGGGAGAGGTTCTGCTCATAATATTTGAACAGAATGGCTGAAGAAAACGTAGTGGCAAAGACTGATCTACTGGAGATTTGCTCAGAAATGCAGTAGAATATACCCAGGCCAAGTAGAAAAGATGGCGGTTGCTTTTTAGCTAACAGTGCAATGTGAGAATGAAATGATATACATTCCTATTGCTTGCTGTCCTCTGGCTCATGATACTGGGAAATGTTATGAGAAGGGTTAGAGAGCTACTCCAGCTGTTGCTTCTTCCCTGACTGGTGTCAGAGAATGCTGCTACTTTTCTTTTTCTTTTCTTTTTAACTTGCTGCTTACATGTGTTAAGCTTTGAGGGAAGTCTTAGCAGGGCTTGGCCAGCAGAGCTGTTAGTCTATTAAGCATTGATAGATAAACAACATGATGGGTTTCTGCTCATTCCCTTGTGCTTGAGGTCAAAGCTGTGCGGGGCTTTGATGGCGCCAGATGCAGGGAGGGAAAGAGGGAAGCACCCTTTTGGCCCATGCAAAGGATGCCTTTTGGCCCTAATGCTCTAACTGTGGAGAAATCTTAATAAAGCTGATGCAAACATTGGCTGCAGAAGGAACTTGCGGTGGACAGAGCAAGATAGCTGGGCTTTGAATGGATGTTTCAAAGACCCGCTGATGTTTGCTTCATGCCAATTCAGATGGTGTTTGTGAGACGATGCTTATGCTACATAAAGTTTTTAATCTGACTTAAAAATTTTTTATTACTTGTATCTATGTCAGGGGTGTAGCAAGGTTGGAATGGGCCCAGAGACAAGATTTTAAAATGGCCCCCCCCACTCAAAGTCCAGGGCCTCCGCACACCCCAGGCCCCCAAGGATTTAAGTCTGATATTCCAAAATAAGTATGCTGCCTGGAAATACATTTCACTGAATACACACACGCACACGTCACAATACATAGTGATATACATTGAGTACTATACATTTGTTTTACTTTTAATGCCTAGAACACACTAGAAAGATGAATGATTAAAATGGACCCCTTGCTGCAGATTAGCAAAGGAGACTTTCAACCATGCAGGGTGAGCCTATGTTTGTTTTCTCAGAATTCTGAACAAATTCAGTCAAATTCGATTCCAGGAGATTTTTCACAGGAGGCTTTTAAAGCCCTTTAACACACATCTCCTCTGGAATAGAGGTGCTGCATTCACATGTTGGCCAGATTTACCCTGAAGTCCCTGCAAGTTATTGGGGAGCAGTTCACACACAAGAAAAATAAAATAAAATAAAAGCACAAGACATGCTTCACAGTTCTCACTCAGACCTTCTGTGTTGCAAAACAACTTGAACATAAGTGCATTTATAAATGAATGGATGAATGAATAAAATAAATATAATACTGTTTCTTCCAGAAGTTTTTGTAATTTTCTGCCATGAAACAAGCCACTTATAGGACTTTTTAGATAGTTTTTTTTAAGCCAGCAAATTTTCCAAGCTGTTTAAAAATAAATATTCAGAGACTTCTCAGTCCCTCCCCCCCCCATATCAAAGCCCTATGGCAAGCAGATGCCTATATATCCGGAGGGGGGGGGGAGGAAGGTAACCACAAAAAGGAGTTCACACTCTACCTGGCAAATGCTGGGTTCGGCAGGGCAGCAGGGGGTCTTCTGCTGCAGAGAACAGTGGTGGCCACTCTGGCTGCCTCCTCCTTCCTGGCTGGCTTGGGCCCTACTGGAGTTCAGGCTTCACAGAGGCCTACACGAGGCCTCCGTGGAAGACCCGCCCACCCGCCGATCAGCTGAGAGGCGGGAGAAAAGGAGCTCTTTGCAGCTTGTCTGCTGCCTGGATTGCCAGCCAGGAG
The DNA here is from genome assembly GCF_027244095.1 of Hemicordylus capensis. Taxonomy (NCBI): domain Eukaryota; kingdom Metazoa; phylum Chordata; class Lepidosauria; order Squamata; family Cordylidae; genus Hemicordylus; species Hemicordylus capensis. Next base: position 63,319,205 of record NC_069660.1, read on the forward strand.
AACAAGCTGGAGAGATGCGAACAGGGCAAGTGGCTGAGGGGCCTTGGGGCTGGGCAGGGGGCAATGGGGAGTCAGGTGAGGTGCCTCTGGGGGGCCCCTCCAGGCAGTGGGGCCCCCATACAACTGTCTCCCCTTGCCCGATCGTTGTTATGCGCCTGATCTATGTCTATCTATGTCTATGAGCCCCTGGTGGCGCAGTGGTAAAACTGCTGCCCTGTAAGCAGAAGGTTACAAGTTCGATCCTGACCAGGGGCTCAAGGTTGACTCAGCCTTCCATCCTTCCGAGGTCGGTAAAATGAGTACCCAGAATGTTGGGGGCAATATGCTAAATCATTGTAAACCGCTTAGAGAGCTTCCAGCTATAGAGCGGTATATAAATGTAAGTGCTATTGCTATTGCTATCTTATTGTTGTAAGCTTCCCCGAGCAGTATTGCACTGGAGGGGCGGGGTATAACTATCTTAAATAAAATAAAATAAAATAAAATAAAATAAAGCAAATCCTCAAATTTAAACCAGTCTGATCAGTGTCATTGCCTTTCAGTAGGTTATTCTGACTCAGGGGCGTAACTACTATTAGGCAAGGGGAGACAGCTGCCTGGGGGGCCCCATACCTCGAGGGGCCCCCCAGAGGCAAGTCACATGACTATATATTGTGAAGTGTGTGTGTGTATCAGCGAGGGGCCCATTTTAAAATTTTGTCTCCGGGCCCACCCCAGCCTTGTTACGCCCCTGTTCTGACTATCACCAGAAAGCGGGCTAAGGGAGTCTAGCCCACTTTCTGGGGTCATCAGAACTACCAGGCTGGAGGGAGAGCCCAGTGGTTCCAAGGTAGCTAGCCCACCTAACTACCCCTCACTCTAAACGAGGTTAACGGAGCGAGCACTCAGTTAACATTGTTTATTTGATCCTGTGTCAGCTGTGGCTGCTGACACTCTGGGAGGGGGAGGGAAGGCGGGACCCCAGAAAGGCATTGTGCACTTGTGCGGTGCCTTCCTGGGGCTTGGGGGGCCGGGGTACTGCATGGTGGCCCTCCCCTTCCCTCAACTCCAGGAGATCCTGATGGAGCTGCGGTCGGGCTCAGGAGCACCCGACTGGAGCAGCAGCTCATCTGGGCGGCCGATCCAATGAGCAACTGCTCATGTGTGGGGAGAGTGGACTAAGCCCGCTCTCCCCGCACAAACCCCATCTGGCGCTTCACACCAATTGTGTGAAGCGCCTTAACATGTGTTAAAGAAATTTCAGAATGTTTTACTTAGCTGCTAGGGAATGTGAAATTTTTTTATTGCTGTTGACTTTTTCCAGGAGTAACCTTGCTGTGGGAGAATAGAGGTCTTCTGTAGTCCAAGATATACATGCTGTATATGAAAGGGGGGTGTGTGTCTTGAATTAGCAGGACAAGATTGCAGAAAAGAGTAGATTGATTGATTGACATCTGGATTAATGAACTGCTTGCTCAAGGAACAAAACTGCCCTAGAGCAATTGCATAGCTGTGCAACATCCAGGAGATGATGATGATGATGATGATGATGATTTTTACATATATATCCCGCTCTTCCTCCAAGGAGCCCAGAGTGGTGTACTACATACTTGAGTTTCTCTTTCACAACAACCCTGTGAAGTAGGTTAGGCTGAGAGAGAAGTGGCTGGCCCAGAGTCACCTAGCAAGTATCATGGCTGAATGGGGATTTGAACTCAGGTCTCCCTGGTCCAAGATCAGCACTCTAACCACTACACCACGCTGGCAAGATGCCTTGAAGTTGCACTCTTGTGCAAAAGTTCCCCATGAAACATATGAGGAAGTGCTTCACAGTAGAAGGCATGCCACCTTGTCGTGCAACTGCAAACATGTTTGCACTAGTACAACTGTTTTGCACTAGTACAACTGTACAACTGTGGCCTTCCAGCTATTTTTAGATGACAACTCCCATAATCCCTGACTGTGTTTAGGTATGATGGGAGTTGTAGTCCAAAACCAGCTGAAGAGCCAAAGTTGTGCAACACTGCACTAGCACAATACATGCAAGCTCCAACTTTAGCACATCTGGCTAGCTCAACATCCATGTGCTAATGCAATACATTTGTGAATATGCTTTGTTAGTCTGGATGTCAGCTTCTGTTTTTATGCACTTTTAAAAAGTGTACTGAAATGTATGTACTTGCACTGAAATAGTATAGTGCAGGTGTGGGCAAACCTGGCCCTCCAGCTGTTGTTGAACTACAATTCCCATCTTTCCCAGCCACAAGTCTGCCCACCCTTGGTATAGTGGAAGACACAACACAGAAGTAGTTCAAAAGTCACAACATAGCACAAACATTGTGGCATAGGAGATGTATTGCTCAGTGCCATTCACAGCATACACAGTAGCCAATAGTTGCTTGTGACACTCATGGGACTATGTCTGTTTTTCATTTAGTGCTTTAGCACAAAAGTGGAAGTGCAAGAAATAGTACTGGAATAAAGATTAAATACATGGTAGGGACTCTCTTGCACATCAACACTGATTCTTTCCCCATGTGGACTGCGCAAGCAGTGCAGAGCCTGCGATTCCCTAACTAGCTGTGCAGATGGGTGGAAGATTAATCTTGCTCTTGTACCATACAGACATACACTCAATATTACAAGATTAGCATATGAAATAAAAGGGGCATCTATTGTGTTTCTGAAATATGGGGTGTCTCCCTTTAAAAAAAAGTTAGTTTCAGCAGTGGATATCTGGTAACTTGAGCTCTGCTGAATCTTGAATGTACATCATTCTGTATGCTGAACAGGTTTTCCCAGGTGCTAACTCCACGAATGTGAGATGTTATGACATGGTTTGACTTGTAGAATTCAAATACCAGCCATAGTGCAAACTCCTCGCCTCTGTCTTGCCAGGTGGGATTTGTTATGTTCCTACAGATGCTTGCAGATGGGGTGGAATTCTTCCCCTATGACTCTACCACCATTTCTCCTTGGTGACCTTTGGATTTCAGAGGTGACCTTTCTAGGACAGGGGCAATTGGGTGGGTGCAGGGTCAACCTAAGGAGCTATTTGAAAATACCAGCAGTTTGGAACAAAGAGCAAAGAGGCCGAGGGCGGGCTAAGTTTGCGAACACAGCCTCATGTGTCCTGTGGAGTGTGATGTGGCACAGCTGGGAATGCTCCATCACATCGATCGACTGATTTTAAAAACAACAACTGATAATTTCGTTCTCTGAAATGTAGAACATACATTTCATGAACTGAGCTCATTTCAGATCAAAACAGACAACTGAGCTCGTTTCAGGTCCACACTGCCCATAATTTGTGCATACTAGCTTTCACTCTTGTCTCAGTGCTTCCATGTGATTCCTAGCTTTCATCAGCATTTGTAAAATCTGATATGGGAATGGCAGGATAGCTGGGAAAGAAAATATCCCAGTCTCCAATGCGTACAACAACCTAGATAAGAATCTACAACATGGGGAACTGTCATTTCACTTGCCTTCCGCACTTGCTATGCACATTTCTCAGCACTCCTATTGTTTCCTGCTTTTCAAGAGAACACATTCAGGTGGCATCAACTAGCTTTCCCAGGGGAAGAGGCTGTAACAGATTTAAATCCCAAGAAACAAACTAGTGCACAAAAGAGTTTTTCTTTCTGCATGCATGTTTTCTATATTGCTTTATTCCTCCTAACCTTTGCCTTGATCCTTCCAATCATCGAGTTATTCCTAGCAAATCCACAGACATATACTGCAGCAATTTCTGAAGTGAGGTTTATATTATCACATTTCAAGATAGCAACTCTGTAGCCTGCACAATCAATAGGGTTATTGAAGTTGAAATGGATTGGGGCACGGACAAGAGCCCTAAAATAACCAAGCTACCTTTCCTCAACTGCTTGTCATTTCAGGGATTGCAGACACTTGCATCGTCTCAGTACTGCAAGAAGGAGAGGGTACCATTGGCTCTTTGTTGCAAGCACAGACAAATGTGAGGAATTGTACCCCTGCTTAGCCAGTGTGCAAGAGTTTCCTCACGATCTTGGCAAAGGCACGTTTGGATGCTGTTTTGTTTTCCTGCTTTTTCTGTCCTTTAGTTGTGGCAATCTAAGACATGGGATGTATGCTGCATATGGTGTTCAGTCCCTTAGAAAGTTGTGAGTCCTGATTGGCTCTGATAGCATGGAGGGGCGGGGGTGTGATGCTAACAGGAGGAGAGTTTCACAGATGCCAGAAAGCTCATTGTTTATTGGGATATGTCAGCAGAGCTTGGGTCAGAGAGGGGCCACAGATCTATCACTTTCCCTCCTTGGGTCTGGGGGAGTTCCCCTGTCGACAGCTCGTAATCTTTCCCTCCCCCATTTCCATCTTTGCTCGCTATGTGACTGTAATGACTTTAACACGTACAGGAGCCTCAAACAATGCTTGAGCCTTGAACGGTGGGAAGAGAAATGACCCGTCATGTGTTCCCTGATCTATGGGAGTGCAGATCTCTTGCTTCTTGAAGGATGTTTGATGCTCTTTAAGGTTAAAATGTTGCTGCTGCTGGGAAATAGTAGTTTTTCTGACCTGCAATATTAACTAACGAATGTGGGGCTCAAATCCCCAGGAATTCTCTGCAAAGCTGGTGTTGAAATGAATGGGAGCTGTGCAAGAAGCACAGCCTGGCTAATTGCACCCATGGTTCCAATCTGTCTCTCGCTCTGCCATCCTTCATGGTGCTCAGACCTTGCCTCATGGAAAAACTTATTTTGCAAGGGATGTGTTCACGTTCGTTCCTTTCATACTTCATGTGAAAACCCAGTGGCAGTAGCAACTCTGTACAATGTTCTTTTTCTCCACCACCATCCTCCCTGTGAGCTCAAATGCAGCCCCTGGTTATTTTCTGCATCCCAGCATCATTCCAGCTCATCCTATTGTTGTGGTTAATGATGTGCTGCCAGGGACTCTGCTCTTTACACTGCCCTTTCTTTTTCTTCTATTATCACTTCTATTCCTCCTTGATTCTTTATTTTCTGCAAGCAGCACTGGCTCATACCAGCATCAGATGTGGCAAATGGTCCCTTCACTCAAGCCATCCTATTCTGAGAAAGCGCTTTGTTTTGATTCTTTTTAAACAGGAGAAGGAAGTACTATACTACTGATTCTTGGGAGATCAAGCCCATTTAAACTGCATTTGGCTTTTGTGTTGCTCTAAGAAGGGCTTCCAGTCCTAATGCAAACATTGAAGGAGTTAAGAGAATGACATTTGTCTTCGCTCTTGCCATATTGACATAGGTAGGTGGTATGCAAACCTACCGGCTTGGAACTATAATGGAAACTAGTGTATTGCATGCCAGAAAGAGCATGTCCCTTTGAACGAGTGATGTAGTCGGGTACCTGGTTTTCCAGAGGGCTCTGATCCTGAAATTAATTTATGCATAGTGTACTCCACTTGTTATATTACACATTCTGGTTAGGAACAGCTGATTAGACCAGACAGCTGTTTGCCACAGATATCAATGGCTAATATTTTGGTAGCAGTAGTGACAAACATTAAAGCTGCTGATGGATGTTTACCATTGTATTGAACCAAATAGATTGACATCACTGCACCCAGTATAAAAGTATGTTGTAATGTTATACTGCCTAGCAGCAGCAAATTTCACAACTTTTGCCTCCTTCTCACATCTGTACACTTATGCACACCACACACACACACACACACACACACACACACACACACACACATTCTGTTTACATGTGCTTTTAAAAAAGCATAACACCTACCTTACCATCTGAATCTGCTGTAATCTCTATTTATTCTTATAATGCCCTAGTAAGGTTGAACATGTGTGTCTTTATCCATGCTGGACAGATGGGGACTGAATAATATTAACATTGAGGTGATATCTTTATATTTGTTTGTTTGTTTGCTTGATTTCTATACTGCCCTTCCAAAAATGGCTCAAGGCAGTTTACACAGAGAAATAATACATAAATAAGATGTATCCCTGTCCCCAAAGTGCTCACAATCTAAAAGAAACATAAGATAGACACCAGCAGCAGTCACCAGAGGTCCTGTGCTGGGGGTGGATAGGGCCAGTTACTCTCCCCCTGCTAAATAAACAGAATCACCATTTTAAAAGGTGCGTTAGGAGGGGTTCATGGCATAAATTTTCAGTTTATTTTTAATTGCTGTGATTTACAGCACATATGCTTTTCTCCCAGCATTCTTATCTCATGCAAATTTTCTTCCCCCCCCCCGCCCACCTTTGTACCTATGCTGTTGTTCCAGAGTTAACTGAGTTGTCCCTTGAGATAAATAGATAGTTTGTCTTAAAACCCTTCTAAATCAATAAGGTCATTCACACAACTAGTCAATGAACTGCGGGGTAGGCAGGTGGGGGAAGGCAGGCTCCTCCCTGCCTCCTCCCAGAGGACCGGAGGCTCCACTTGTGCTGCTCATGTGAGACCAGCATGGCAGCGATCAACAGAGCTGCAGTCCAGAACGGCAGCAATCGAAAGAGCTGCGATCCACAGCAGGAAGTCCTCCAGATTCCCCCACCAATGGTGAGAATTGCACAAATGCAATTCCATACACTTCCAGTATGGCATCATTGCAACAGCTTGGTTGTGACAACAAGCAAGAGAACACAGGAAGCGCAAGAACACAGCACAAAACGACAAAAAAACAAGAGCTGCAAAACTCTTTGCAAGTGTGGTTCAAAATACACTTGTGTTTTATAAAATGGCAAACTGACAAATATAGTGAGGTGGGAAAGGGTGCTACAAGCACATGGCTGTCCCTGCATTCAGAATCATGATGATCAATTCCTAGGGATTATTCCTAGGAAGTTAGTAGGGCCAAAGCAGAATTTTGGTCTACACATCTCTTGTATCACTCTTAACAATAGCAACACTGTACTGCAATTTGTAACTACTCTCCTCAATTACTGTGCATAATCTGTTCATCACATTAGCCCTATTCACACATTATGTTCAACACTTGTACAATGCATGTACATTATATATAAGTACAGTTCTGTACACAGGTACAGTTATTCACCTCTTATGTTGAGCACAGGTACAGCAGTATACTTAATATCTGTATCCTGCATTTCAGGGACCCTGTACCAGGTTAACTTCTAACATGAACACAGGTACAGTCATTCACACACACACACACACACACACACACACACGTAAGTGTACATACAAATGTGCATTCATACAACATAATGCCTGAATTAGGTCTGTTGTCTACATAACTTCCCAGTTAAGCACAGTGCAGATGCCGTAGATGAGTTGTGCATTTAATAGATATTTTAAAATAACGGGTAAAGCCGTAGTACAGCCATGCCCTATGATGCTTACTTAAAACAACACCAATTCTCGTGTAGAACGATCCATGTCCTCTCACAACTGACTGGGGCATGTTCTATCACATCCCATTTCTTAGAAGCTTGGAGATCTAATTTGCTTTGAGCCTGTGTTCACTGTTGACATACTCTAACATAGCAAGCATTAGGCTCCTCTCTTTAAATACCTATTCCTCAGTCACCTCAGGTGCAGTCAGCTCATCTCCGTTCTGGGAACATTGCCGAAGAAGAGAACAACAAGGCCCAAAATACTGGAGGCTCTGCAGGTTTGAATTGGCACCACTCTGTGTGCATCTTTCCTGTGGTACAAACAAGTGCCTCTTTGCCATCCCACTGCCACAGGAAAGCCGCTCTCTGACAGGTGTTATCCTGATTAAGGTGATGCTCCTGGAGTGCACGCAGTCATGGGGAGCATTCAATTTCCTCCCTGACAGGTAGGCTTTTCCTTTAATAGAATCTTGCAGTATTCATTACATTGGCAAAGCAGGGTTTAGTACAGCACAAAGCTTTTCCTCCCCCTCTTCTCCTCATGTACACAAAAGCCCTGTGTGAATAAGGATGCAGTAAATGTCTCCCTCTTCCAGATTTATTCCTTCATTAGGAATTTAAATAAATTCCACTGTATAGGAGAGACTTCTATAAAACTGCTGCATTTCCCTCCCCTTGCAGAATAAATACTGGGGCTGCACCCCTGATAACACACAGTACAGAAGACAGCTCCTTGGGATTTTCTCCTGGCAGCAAGTAACAGAGAAGGAGTTGTGTTTCTGCTGACTGCATAGGCTCTGCAGATTCAGTACGGGACAAGACTACATGTCTTATTGGATGCATAAAAGGGAGAATGTTGGCAGATAAACCCTCTCCCATTAAAGTGCTTCAGTGGTTGAAAAAAGCTGTACTTGTTAACATGTTCTCTTCTATGCCACTCTTCAGGAACCATGTGCTTTATTTATTTTGATGGTTCTATATTATTATATTAATTCTTCTCAGAAGTATTCAGTGATGTCCCTAAACCTTTAAAGAGTCCTTATGCAGGAGAACCTGCTATGGATTTAGCATTTTAGGTGGTCATTTGGTAAACTTGATTAGATGTTAGTCTAGTTACTCCTCCTTCAGTGGTGAGACTGAATTCACCTTGAAACACACAAAAAATCGGTAGCTGCCACCACCTATTGGGCTAGAGAGCAGTAGAGCTCATGTGGATTGAGAAGGGAGATATCTGACTGGCATAGGGAGACTCTAGCCCTGTACAGGCATTATTGAAACTATGGATAATGTACTTGTATACAGTGCCAGTGGAAACATGCTGGCAAACCCCACCAACATGCTTCTTACTCATGTCTTCTTCCTCACTCTGCAGATGCAGTGTTTGTCTGCAGAGACACATATTCAAGGAGAGATCCTCCCTGGGATTGAGACCAGAGCACACTCAGAATTCTTGGTTATAGGAAGGATCTTTCCCCAGTACAGCATTTGTCTTTGTAGATAACTACTGTATGTGCAGAGAATAGGGGGTGGGTATGGTTTAAGAGCATGTCAGTGGGGCTTGGTGGTGTGCTCCCATGACTACTTTACCTGAGCACCACATCCATGGTTTAAATAGCATCTGAAACAGGGCAGATTCTAGTCTCTAACCATCTAGCTTACACTTTTGTGGCTAAAAGGACCGAGGCAGTAATGTCAGGTGAGACAAAATTAGTTAGAATTATCTCTGACCAGAATACTCAAGTTTACTTAATGAAGAGTTAGATTTATTAACAAGCTCAAAGCACTGCAGTGAAGGAAATGAGCAAAATGGCTCAAGTTTCATATTCTTGTCCTAGCCAACCTACTAGGCTACAGAAGATCCATATCAAAAGGCTGAGTTAGTGTTGAGTTAGAAGTCAAAATTCCTCTCTGCCCTTCTGGCAGAAGATGCTGTATAGACTCCCTGGAGCATAGTTTCTGCTAATTCCAGACTGAAGAATCCTAATGAAAGACTTGGCTGAATATTATTTATAGGAAACTTGACTATGAGGTTGATGTGGGGGCATAACTTAATTGGGAATGGTTTCCTGATATAGGACATACTGCAGGGTGAGTTTGGGCTTGTCCTGAGATTGTTTCTGACACAGGATGCAAGATGAGACAAGTCTGAGCTAGCCAATATGCAGTCAGTGTCTGGACTGACCTAAAGGGCAGCTACTGGCAGTCCCTTAAAAACTGAGTTAGGTTGGCACATTCAGATACAGATAGAGGCCGCATTCACACGTAATGCCAAAGTTAAACGTGGCCAAGGTTGGAACTCCAGTATGCCCAAAAGTGCAAAAAGGTGGTTGTGAGCCGAAAGCAACCTCCGCTTTGCCTCGGCAAACTCCAAATTGAACCTTCAGTTATCTCTAAGCTTGGTTGCTGAGACCTGAGGTGTTGTCACAGAAACATTTTGCTCAACTCTGGACACAGCCATGACTGTGGTTTTCTCACCGATTTTCAAACTGCAATAATAGAAGCGGTGGTGCATACCCACCTGAGGACATGGCTGCTCCAAGCTTTTAGCACTTCTTCCTGGCAGCCTCTCAGAGAGCCAGCCCCTCCCATCCTGTCAGCTATGCAGCTGTGTAGCTGCCAGGCTACAGGGATGCCCCCACCCCCACCCCACCCTCCACCCCATTGTCAGCCTGTCAAGCTGCACAGTCGCTCAGGGGCATTCTCTCTTCCCACTCAATCCCTTGCTCCCCCCCCTGCTCTCCATACCTGGCAAGCAGTAGGAAAAGGGCACAGGATGACAGGATGGACACTAAGTGCTTTGCTCTCTAAGAAGGGAGCAACAGTGATGTCTGCTCACAAGCACAAACATTCCAAGTGTTTGTACAGGATATAAGCAGAGCACCCTGTCAAAGCGCTGGGAGGGGAGCAAATGCCTGGGGTGGTGAGGGGGACCCATGGTGGATATAAAAGGCAGACCCAAGCAGGGAACCTGGAGCAGCAAAGTCCTATTTTTTCACATATAGGTTGGGGAAGGGAGGCTTAGCCCCTTCTGAGCCTCCCTTCCCCTTGGCTGAGCCTCCCTTTCCCTTGGGGGTTTGGACTCCCTAGGTTTATTCATGAAAAGAACCATCTGAGGACTAATTTAAAATGCACAAGATGGTATTCTAAGTGCACAAGGTAGTACTTGTGATGTATGCTGCAAAGTACCCCATATACCGCTCCCTCATTAGAGTGCCTTTCTCTGGGGGACTTGATTCGGGACAGTGGGATGTTCCCAAAAGGGGGAGACTGTGTTTCATTCTGATAATAAAAATATCTATTTTGGATACTAGCTTTCAAAATTCACCTGCCTGCAGTGTCCAAAGCTTTCTAAACTTCCATGATTAGCTGTATATTTTTGTTTGTTTTGCAAAGCACCTTCAGACAGAGAGGGATGTCTACCTAATGGAGGAAAATGAGTTCACACAAGGACAAGAATATTGATTGCAAGGGAAACTCCCCAGGAACCACACAGGCATCTGAGTTCTAGAGTAACTCTGCTTCCAGAATGCAGGAACTACATAGTGCCACATTTAACAAGGGAAATGTGAACAGCATGTTTCGTTGTGAACATGCATGTTAATTGCACTGAGTCAGAATTTAAATGATTTATTATCATGCAAACATTTACTTGAGGTAAATGACATTCTGTGGGATTTTAAAGACTGGAAAACTAAGCTTAAAAAGATCTAATCTGTTTTGTACATGACAGATTATCAGTTATCTCTGGAGCCAAGAAAGACCCACTGTCATGAACCCTATCCAACCTCACCATAGCATCCCTCCAGTAGCTGCTGCTGATATTTGCCTCATGTTTCCTTTTAGATCGTGACAGGGGCCCCTCTTATTTATGTATTATTTATTTTTCTATGTAAACCGCTTTGAGAACTTTGGTGGAAGAGCAGTATATACATATTTGTTGTAGTAGTAGTCTACTGTCTTAGTGGAATGCAGTAGGTAGTAATAGATGAGCAGTATGTTGATGCATCCTTCCCTTTTTGAAAACTGTTCAAGTTATCTCTGCAGATCTAGGAAATGTTCCAGCAACCCTGAGCTTGCCATCCTCCCACTAACTGCTTCTTGTATAGTGCAACTTGAAGATGTTGATAGCTAGCTATTGGCATCTAAGGAAGCCATGTTTGTGTAGAACACCAAATTATAGAGTGCTGACAACTCAAACAGACTGTGAAGAACCTCAAAAGGGTCTCTCAAAATTGAGTGAATGGGCAACAAAATGGCAAATGGGATTTGATGTAAGCATGTGTAAAGTTATAATTATTGGGACCAAATGTCAACTTGGTGTGCAGCTCTAATGAAAAAGTTACGCTCTATGCTAGGAATGATCATGGTAGAGATTGACTGACATCCTGTTGGACACCTTCTTTGTGAGGAAAGACTAAAGTGTTTGGTGTTTTTTAGTTTAGTGAAAAGGTGTATGAGGTGGATATGGTTAGAGATCCTATAAAATAAGGAAGGAAGGCAGAGAAAGAATATAATGGAAAATGGGTATTTTCATGATTTCAAGAGGAGAGCTGGTAGCAAGCATGACTTGCCCCCTTTGCTAAGCAGGGTCTGCCCTGGTTGCATTTGAATGGGAGACTAGATGTATGAGCCCTGTAAGATCTTCCCCTTAGGGGATGGATCCACTCTGGGAAGAGCAGAAGGTTTCAAGTTCCCTCTCTGGCATCTCCATGATAGGGCTGAGAGAGATTCCTACCCACTACCTTGGAGAAGCCACTGCCAGTCTGTGTAGACAATACTGAGCTAGATAGACCAGTGGTCTGACTCAGTGAGCCGGGTCTCACGATCAATGAGACCTGGTTTTGGAGAGTGAGTGGGGAGAGTGGGCTAAGCCCGCTCTCCCCGCACACGAGCAGGGCGGGAGTCCTGGGTGGCCAGATAAGCCGCCCACACAATTGCCGGCTCCATGACAGAGCCGGCGGAGGGTGGGGGAAGCGAGGGCCAATCGCCCCCCGGAAGCTCCAGCATGCCCTGCGCGAGTGCACAGGGCATGCTGGTGAGACCCCTGGAGCCGGGAGGTGCCTTTTCACCTCCCCTCCGGGGTTCTCCTCACGCCACGGCTACTCACAATTTTTAAAAAATGGGTTTGTGGAGCGCTCGCTCTGCAAACCCAGGTTTTGGGGAGGGGTACTTAGGCGGGTTAAGTGCCTGGGAGCCACTGGGCTCACCTGTGGGCCCAGTGGCTCCCACGATCAGGCAAAATCGGGCTAGGATCCCCTAGCCCGATTTTGCCTGATCGTGGGAATAGCCCCAGTATATGGCAGCTTTCTATGTTCCAGGGTCACACAATGAACTTGATTAGCAAAAGATCTAACCAATAGATACCCAAGGTTTTTCACACACTGCACAGTTAATGTATGCAAAATATTACCTCAAGATGTAGCAATGGCTACTAACTTAGATGACTTTTTAACAATAAAAGGGTTGGACAAACTCACAGAGGATGGGGCTATCAACAGACATTAGTTATAGTTCAATAAAAGCTTCACACACAGACTGAGATATCATGCCTCTTCACAGCAGATGCTGCAGACAAACAATGGAGGAAGATTGTTGCCTTCATACCCTGCTTGTGAGCTTCTTGTAAACAGCTAATTGGCCACTGTGGGAAATAGGATGCTGAACAAAAAAGACTTTTGATCTAATCTAGGCGGGTGGTCTAAACCAGAAATGAACCCAGTCAAGCAATCTCGTGATATCCAAGTGCACTCAAAACTTGTGGTCTTCTCCACAAAGGGGGATTCAAGAGATGTAGAGTTGTGACTGGCTTTGGGAGTGGGATTGAAATGAGCCAGGCAACGACTATTGCTTGCCAGCAGCCATTGCAGGTGCTGCAAATGAACTTTACTAGCCAGCATATGCAGGCCTCCAACTTAAAACCCAAATACTATCCACCACTATAAGAGACATATACAAATTTTACGTCCCTCACCTTCCATTCTTGCAAGGTGGCTTCAGAGGGGTGGCTGGTGGTGGCAAGCATACCCTCCCCCCAGAAAAGTGGCCTCTACCCCCCTTTATTTCTGTTTCAGAAATCTAATATGTGGGCCACACAGCTCATCCACCCATAAATGCACTTTGCCCCTTCTGTGCCCCCATCATCTTTTTTCCTGGTGTTGCCACTGCACTCTTTTATATTACAGTTTCCTCATCTTGGGACCATTCTGGTATATTGCCTATTTCAGGCCACCAGACATAAGCGTCTGTGTTACGGAGAAACATCAACAGCTCTACAGTCTGAGCAGTCACTGAACCAAATGGTACAAGAGACAACAGGGAAACTAAAATTAGTCAAAGCTGCCTCAGGCACTGGGGCACTAGGGAATTGGCTGATTTTTACTTGCATCATCTCTATTTATAATTTATAGGTGATTGATTCCCACCCCCACCCCACCCTGTAAGTGACAATGAAAAGCATTATTAGCACTTGATAGAGCAACTAGTATTTTGCTCTTAGCCACGAGATCACTAAAAGTTATTAACACAGACACACCCCTCACAGCTTGTACCTGTTGTAGTCACCAGACCAGAACCACTATGTGTGCAAGTTACTGGAGTGAACTAAGAGCTCTGCAGGTATACATATTTGTGACACACTTGGCGGGGGAATGCAAATTTATCTTACCTATGTGTAAAAAGCTGTGATTTCTGAGAAGCAAGGAAATGTGTCTTTTGGAAATTAAGGTTTCTATCATTCCTTACTGAGGTGTGCAAACCACTGCAGAAGTATCAGGTTCATGTACCATGTTTTCTGCTGCTGTCCACTTAGTGTGTAACAAGTATGCTTCTTGTTGCATCACAAAATACATCTCAGTTGTATCTGTTATTGTTCCTTAGTAGGGATGTGCACGGAATGGGATTTGCATTCCATTCTGAGCTTGGAATGGAATGCAAATCCCCGGAATGTTCCATCGGAACAACTGGGTAAGCTGGTTGTTCTGAAGGAACGAGGTTGGTTTCTTGGTTGGCTTATCATACAAATCAACTTGACTTGTCATTTGAAGGGCATTCTGTTTCAAGCTTGGCACACTCGAAATGGCCCATTTCGAGTTGGAATGTTCCATGCTCGGAACATTCTGCACATCACTATTCCTTAGTCCTAAATTCTGGTTTGTGGAGTTCCTTCACCTTCTTTAGTATACCAACCACCATTGTTAAATTTCTATCCCGTGCTTCCTGCAAAGAGCTCAGGGTGGCATACAAAGTCTTCTAACATAGGTAGGCAGCAACACCCTCTACTTACTGTGGCCAGGCCAGGTTCAGACATCACAGTAGCATCTGAGGTTGCCATTGCAGTGGGAGTGTGCACTCCTTCACCCCCATGTGACCTCTAATTCCAGTGTTAGGATATGCCAAGATATGGTGGTCCAAACTTGCTAATCTTCTGTCTGCAACTTAGACTTGAAGTGAGGGACAGATATCAGTTTTCCTAAGGGAAGTAGGACAGGATATGCCAAGACTGATCATGTCATCCAAACCGGTTGATCTCGGCATATTAGAACCGACTTCAGAAACAGAGGCTCATGTGGGGATGTGGGGGGGGGGGGGGTGCACTCCAGGGCACGGTGGCAACCTCAGGTGCCACTATGAATCCGCCCTTAATTGTTGAGTGGAATCTGAATGAACTGAAACTCTTCCAATGCAAGATACATACTTCCGCTTTGGCTGAGTCAGTACTCTTCAGTTTAATATCCCAGATATTTTACTCACTATAACTTGTGCTCATCACATTTTTATACCTTGTTTCTTATTGTTAAGGATGCAAAAGAGTAATGTAGTGCTCTTTTGTGCAACAAATAAGTATTTGCCGGTGTGCTTTCTCCTTTGCATGGATCTACTTTCTGAGCTCAGGTTCTGTAATGATTCTAGGACTGTAATACATGTTGCGTGTATGTGTATAATAAATACACATAGAGGAGAGGTGGGGTTGTGCTCACTGGTCGCACCCACCCTATCTACATGCATTCAGCATAATCTGTGAAAGAGCCTAAGTGTGTGTCATTATATGTCTGTGGGCTCTTTCACCAGTTATTTTGAGCACACATGGAAATGGGGCTATCTTGCTCCTCCTCTCTACTGTTTTGTAATAGGTGTACTGTCACATGTACTGTAATAGGTGTATAGTCCTAATCCTAGGTTAAATTGGGGGCACTTCTGCAAATGTTTGGATTTTGTTATGATTCAAAGCTAAACATATACCATTATCTTGTGAATGCAAAACCCAGAGTACTGTATGTTGCTTCTTGGAAAAGGGAGTTGATCAGCTTGTTCTGCATTTTTAAAACAAGAAAATAAGTTTGCAGACTCTGACTGGTTCTGAACACGTCCTGTTTCTTTGTAATTTACTCTCAATGTGCAATGGATACTAAACAGTCTTTTTATGCTACTTACATTTATATATCAAGTTAATATTAACCAGTCCCTGTAGATTCTCTTGCTGTTCAAACTGTATAAATAGAGAGAGGATGGGCAGAGTTTACAGTGATTTTGAGGCATTAATTTGCAATATTTTAGTTTGGTGCTATCACTCCATGAAAATGCACTAGGCCCATAGTTGCAAGGAACCTCTGTGTCTTTTATGAAGCTCTAAATTATTCTTCAAGATGGTGAACCTTAATCCCAATTCCCTGGCTACAGTAAAGCACTACTTTGCTATTTCATTCCCTCTTTAAAATGCCTGGCTTCCCTCATCACAAAACTGTGTGTGTAAGCAGTGATATAATAAGACAGATGTAGGTGAGTCTCAATAGTATGGGGTTTATGGCCTTCTAGTTATCTTTGATTGTTTTGTTTTCCTGTTTTGGCTCTGCAACAGAAGAGCTTCTTGTGAAGGTATATACTTTTTACAAACCTTTGATCTGTCCTTAAATGTTTTCTGATAACCTGAATTTTAAAAACAACCCTGATGAGCCATCCTAAGCTAAAGGCAGAAGAAAGATCATAATGCCTCCAGTTCTATACCCTAAGCTTTTGGTTGTCTGGTTTAATAATGCTTAGAATACAGAGCTGCAGTCAAAACTCATAACTTCAGTTATCTGTAGACTCAGAATTCGAGATCTGAATGTATGATACAGGACTGCATAACTGATTAAAGTTTTCATTAATAGGAGCCCAAAACACAAGATCTCCCAAGCTATGAATGCTTCCAGTCCATCCAAGGCGGGGGTGTGTGTGTGGAAATCTAAGCAGTTTATTACTGCTTAGTAACTTTTTCTAACTTGTTAACCCATGGTTGCTGGAATCCTTAGTGCTGCTGAAGTACTATTTTTCTGCAATTAGCTGAAACTGGAATTAAAAAGGAGGTTCCACATAGCACTTTAATATAGTGCTGTAACGTAACAATATTCTTCGCCATGGCCAAGATCCCCCTATAATTTTAACACATAAGTCCTATTCAGCAAATACTCCAGGCAACTTCAATTAAAAGTATATTGCTTGCCAGTTCAGCCCATTTGATTGGTTTTAATTTATCCCGGCTGTGGGATTAGTGATTGATTATCCCTTTTTTGCCCTTGTTGAACCTCTTTGAACTGTCTCAGTGTTGGGTTTCTTCTTCCTGATAAGGGTAGCTTTAATTACTAATTGCATCTTGCTTTTCCTTCTTAATACTATTGCTTCACTGTTGTTGTTCTTTAAATAAAAAGACAACAACACGAGTGAAAATAAGCAATTATGCCCCCCCCCCCCCAAGTAACATTAACATGCACTGGTACAATTCAGAAAGAACATTCAGGGAGCATTAATTAATAGTTCCCCCACATCGGATCAACAAGAAGCAATAAAGTAGGCTGAACCTGCAGAGAAGAGTTTAGTTTAAAAAGCACAGAAGCACTGAAAAGCAGTGAAAGCACTGAATTGCTCATACAGGTTTTAGGTAGAAGATCATGTAATGATGTGTCCCCCCACAAGTAGGGTGTGTTCAGTTGAGTCATGGGAGGATGTTGCAGAGTTGTCTTCAGCTCCATTTCCTCCATGTAGCCATTTCCTTTGTGATGGACAGAGAAACAAAAGGAATGCAGCAGACCTGATCATGTGACATTGACACAAATGATAACTTTATATGGCAAATTTAGTGTTATATAACTAGGTGCTTTACAGAATTACCACAGGATGTTTCAAATAATAAATACGTTCCTGCTCTGAGTAGTTTATAGACTGTAATTTGACATTGGAAGCAACAGAGGTAGTGGAAGAAGATGGAACTGAGAGTAATAAGGATATGCATTCAGTTCAGCTGCCTATGCTTAGGCTTGGTTTCAGTAGGGGATGAGGAGATGCAATGAAGTACACCAAGTGTACTGGTGTATTTGTCCCCTGACAAAAAGAGCAAAGTGGTAGCAACCACCAACTTAATTTGTGAATTGTAGCTTTTATTAATTTATTTTAGGGTTAAAATGCTTATTTATAACGGAAGATATTTTATGTTACGACATAGGGACATGACTGCGAGAAGTTCCTTGCATGGAAAAATGTCCAAGAATAAAACTACCCATGCCTTAATGTTGTCTTTGTGCAGCTTTTCACAAAAATAAATAAGAAATTAGTGCACAACACCATTCAAAGCAAAAGGTTGCAGTGGAAGAAAACATTACTCTCTCTGCATCATCTTTGGGATAGATATTGTATTTATGAGCTCCCTAAGCAGGTAGCTGTCCCCTACATTTGATCTTGATAAAAAGATCAAAGATTAATGAAAATATTTGATCTTCAGGGTTGTGTTGCACAACTCCCTGCAGTGTTGCTGAGAACTTTGTAGCATAGCCTCTGTAGCCAGCCATAGCTACAAGCAGAGGTACATTAGCCTTTTTTGCCGCCCACAGGCAAAAAGAATTTTTGCAAAAAAACGCCGCTGTGTGGCGGTGGTGGCAGTAGGCTGCAGGAAGCGGGGTCGAGGGAAAACTTTCCCCATTTGCCTAGGGTGTGGCAGTGGCGGCTGCAGCAAGGGTGGGGGCGGGGTGAGAAGAAAGTCCCCCCCCCAAGGTGTGTGTATATGATATTTTTAAACACCACTGCATGGTGAGCTCCTTGCAGCTGCCTTCCCTCCTCCCAACTGACTGCACAGGGCTCTCGCCTCTCTGCTGAGCAGCCTGTTTCCAGTCTTCCTCCATGTGGAGGAAGCAGAGAGGTGGGACTTGGGAGGCCCGTGCAGTCAGGCTTTAAAAAACTTTTTTAAAAAAATTGTTAGATTTGTATACCACCTTTCATTAAAACAATCCAAGGTGGTTTACACAAAAATTCAAAACAAGACTATAAAAATGACACAATTAAAATATTAAGCTAAAATATAAAACAAATCTGATTTAAAAGATTTAAAATACAAGCATAAAAACCTGCACAAAATACAAAGAAGCAGCAGTAGAGACAATCATATAAAAGCCTGGGTAAAAAGCCAAGATTTAACATGCTTTCTAAAAACTGTGATGAAGACAGAGGAGCGAACAGCCACCGGGAGAGCATTCCAGAGCCTGGGGGCAGCAACAGAGAAGGCCCTGTCCCGCATGCATGACAATCGAGCCTCCCTCATTGTCTGCACCTGGAGCAGAGCCCCCTTAGATGACCTTGTCAAGTAGGCAGCAGCCCTTGGGAGCAGGCGGTCCCTCAGGTATCCCGGGCCCAACCCGTTAAGGGCTTTAAAGGTCAAAACCAGCACCTTGAATTGGATCCAGAAACAAACTGGTAGCCAGTGCAGCTCTTTCAAAATGGGTGTGATGTGCTCCCACCGGGCAGCTCCAGATAAAACTCTAGCCGCTGCATTTTGCACTAACTGCAGTTTCCGGATATTCTTCAAGGGCAGCCCCACGTAGAGTGCATTACAGTAATCCAGCTGTGACGTGACTAAGGCACGGGTAACTGTGGCCAGATCTGCCTTCTCGAGAAAGGGACGCAGTTGGGAGAAAGAGCTTGCCACCTCCCATCCCAGGAAAAGGGGAACTCTCCTCTCCTCGCCCCCCCTGCAGCCTCCACCACCAGCACCACGCCCCATTCCACCTTTCCTCCCTGGGTAAAAGGTAAGGGATTTTTAAAGGTGAATTCTCCCTTCCTCACCCTCCCTCCCTGCAGCTACTGCCGCTGCCATACAGTGACGGTTTAAAAAAAACATGGGGGGGGATTTCTCCTCATCCCCACCTTTACTGCAGCTGCTGCCACCATCCCCAGAGAGGTGCAGAAAAAATTGTCGCTCCTCATATTTTGCCGCCATAGGCAGATGCCTCCTCTGACTCTCGGGTAATCCACCACTGGTTACAAGCACTAATACATACTTATGTAGTGTTACTGACCATAGTTGGCATTCAGAATGTACAATGCAACCCATAGCCTTTTCCTTTCCTTTGTCACAAGGACTGATTGGAAGTACCTCTCTTCAAAGTATCCATGCCCAAAGTAGTGCAAGAGCTCAGATTCCTATGTCATTTTCAGCACAGCATGGCAACATCAAGTGTGAACGTTTGGTACTTGATACAGGCACCCATATACTGTACCATGCAAGTTACTACCTTTTGGATTGCTTGAAAATGATAATACTCCAAATTCTCATTTGTGTCACAATACTACTTGAAACTAGAGAAAATTGGAGAACCAGTTGGATTAACTCTTCTGAACTTATTCATATTAAGTGTGACCACAAAACTATGAGTCCATATTCCTCTTTAAAATCCGAATACTGCATTGACCAAACACGGACCGTTAATGGCATTTTAAGACTGCTAAACTGTTTGAGTACCAGATACATCCAAGAATCAGCAAGCACAAACGGGAGAATAATTATATAAAGGTTCAGTGGAAATCTGCCAAGGAAAGGTGATATGTCTGCTTAATTGTGAGGAAATACAAGCAACAAGTTAAGATGAACTGCAAGGTATATATACGTTAGGTGAGATAATGTCATTTAATGGTGGGCTTTACTTTTGAACTCTATGGTTCATAGCTTTAAGACTACTCTGAATACACTATATTCAGCCACTGACATACTTAGAACCAAAGTGAACAACTCATACAGGAGCTGTAAGACTCTTCCAGCTGCCCCTAGATCCGTTGCAGAGGCTTTCTTAGAAACGCACAGGTTAAAAGTTTAAAAGCTTAAGGTTTCATTCATAATTCACGTACCAATAAGGCTTTGATTCTTCCCAGGGAAAAAGGAGCCTTTATCTGGAGTGCATGCTGATAAGGTTACTGCTGAGATGCAGTTCAGGACCTGTTTAGGTTTCGTTTTGTTGGATTGTCTTTTAAGAAGCAAAGGCAAATTGTGCATGGCTCCTGGGGGTTGGTGAAAGGCTAGAGAAACTACTCTGTTTTGGGTCACTAGTTTGACCCTTGCCCAGGTCAGTAGTTGTCAAAAGTCGTTACTGTCAGCTCACTGTTCACTGGCCTGTGAAGAATGAGCCCCTGGGTTGTCTTAGTTGAGTCCTTAGTATGGGCAGATGTCCATAGGATGGTTACCATTTTAGCTGACCAGGCAACCACGGAACTGGTGGTCTGTAGAACTTGAGCTCAAGACCTACATGTTGGGGATGATGCCTGTAATAGATTCATATTCTTTGCTGTCTTGACACAATCTGGGATACAGCAACTAATGGAGTACTTTAATGCTGTCGACTCAGAAACTCTTACTACATCCATCTGCTTCCTTGCTGGGTTAAATGCAAACTATGCAAAATAAATATTAATCAGGGTAACACTGACTGAAAAAAAAGTTATACAAATGTTAAAGTAAAGTTGTGCCATCGAGTCAGTGTCGACTCCTGGCGCCCACAGAGCCCTGTGGTTTTCTTTGGTAGAATACAGGAGGGGTTTACCATTGCCATCTCCCACACAGTATGAGACGATGCCTTTCAACATCTTTCCTATATCATTGCTGCCTGAAATAAGTGTTTCCCATAATCAAGGAAACATACCAGCAGGGATTTGAACCAGCAACTTCTCTCTCCCTAGGCAAGTTACTTCCCCGCTGTGCCATTAGGTTATGAATGTCACAAATGCATAAAATATAATCATAGGAATAAGAACATGGATGAAAAGTGATATGCGTCCTCCTCTCCCCTCCCTCCTCCCATGCTTATGCCAATGCCATTTTTAGTCTCATATTATTTTCCCTAAGCAAGTACAGCTTTTTTGCTTCAGCCTTTACTAAATATTGCAATAGTGAAACACATTATCCATTTTTAACCTTCACTAAGGTGTTTACACATGAACACACAAAAACAACATAAATGGATGAAGGCAGTGCTCAAAAGTGATTGGGAATGCCAGGCAGCATGATTTGCCTCTGGGAATAGTGATATACTCTTGTAAAGATCCTTTTCTTTAGAACTTGTATAATCCAAATAACTCGATATATGGGTGTCTGTCTGCCATTAGTGTCTAGCCTTTATCTCTTCCACACACCTACACCCCACCTGCCACCAGTGCTTCAGTATAGAAAGGAAGGGGATTCAGTCACCCTTAGCCACCACTTCCATGTGCTTCTATGTTATCCTGCCTCTTACAAGAAGCCAGGACACTCAAGCCAGTCACACTCTCCCCTGTGTCATCCTTGGTGCTTTCCCTCCTTCCTTGATATAGTCCTGTGCATTCCACACAGTGTCACAGAAGGCTTCTGGCCTTCCACAAGATAACCTCCTGGCTTCATGGGAACCCATGGGGGCTGCCCCTTCTGTGTTCCTCCCTTCTGCCCCTTTGTTTCCCCAAGTGGGTAAACTGCAGCCTGCAAGTGACAAAGCCCTGCCCTATCCCTTTTGGCCATTTAGCTGTGTATCTGTAACTAGCAGCACAGTAGCATTGGGCATACCCCACTCCATGCCCACAGCTCTGGATTTGGCATACCAAGGCAGCAGAAAGGGGTCTGGACAATGGGATTTGGGGGTTACACTGGTCATAAGAACATAAGAACAGCCCTGCTGGATCAGGCCCAAGGCCCATCTAGTCCAGCATCCTATTTTGCACATTGGCCCACCAGATGCCGCTGGAAGCCACAGGCAGGAGTTGAGGGCCATATCTCCTGCCATTACTCCCCTGCAACTGGTACTCACAGGCATCCTGCCTTTGAGGCTGGAGGTGGCCCACAGCCCTCCGACTGGTAGCCATTGATAGACCTCTCCTCCATGAAGTTATCCAAACCCCTCTTAAAGCCATCCAGGTTGTTGGCTGTCACCACATCCTGTGGCAGAGAGTTCTGTGGATCAAGTGGATCACACGTTGTGTGAAACAGTACTTCCGTTTGTTGGTCCTAGACCTCCTGGCAATCAATTTCATGGAGTGACCCCTGGTTCTAGTGTTGTGTGAGAGGGAAAATAATTTCTCTCTCTCCACTTTCTCCACACCATGCATGATTTTATAGACCTCTATCATGTCTCCCCGCACTCGTCTTTTTTCTAAACAAAAAAAACCCCAGGTGGTGTAGTCTTGCCTCATAAGGAAGGTGCTCTAGGAGGCCCCTGATCATCTTGGTTGCCCTCTTCTGTACCCTACAATGTCCTTTTTAAGATGTGGTGACCAGAATTGTACACAGTACTCGAAGTGTGATCGCACCATAGTTTTGTATAAGGGCATTATAATATTAGCCATTTTATTTTCAATCCCCTTCCTAATGATCCCTAGCATGGACTTGGCCTTTTGAACCGCTGCCCACATTGATTCGACACTTTCAACGAACTGTGCACCACAACCCCAGGATCCCTCTCCTGGTCAGTCACCGACAGCTCAGATCCCATCTATCAGCAATCTGGCCACCCGGAAGGGAAGTCCAGGAAGATAGTCCACAATACAAACTGGGCTGCAGAAATGAAACACGGCTCAGAATAGTTCTCTATATCAGGCTCGGGCTGAAAGCTGTCAACAAGAGGGTTGACAAATGTTGTCTTCCAGCTGCTAACAGAAAGCTGTTGACGTGCTTTATAGTCCAAGCAGATAACTCTCAGCTGGCAGGGATTCAAGGCTTATCAGCCCTCTGCAAGAGGCGTTTACTCCTCCTGATAGTTTCCAGCTGTGCTCTTCGCCTTGTGACATGCCTTTGCTATGGAGTCAGTGGGGGTTGCCAGCACAGCTCATCTTCTAGTCTGTCCGTCGCTGTCTCTGCTGCCTCAGATTGCTGTTCCTGCTCTGAAACATCAGCCGGACCTTCCTCAGCCGTCTCTTGGGAACTGACAGCCGGGCTCTGCCCCTCAGGCACTCCTGCATCAGCTGAAAGGCTGTCAGCTTTCCCTTCCTCCTTGATATCTGAGATCGAGGGTGTGACACCATCAGCATATACTTGAAGTTGGGGTTTTTCGTCCCTATGTGCATCACCTTACACTTGCTAACATTGAGCCGCATTTGCCATTTTGTCGCCCACTCCCCCAGTCTGGAGAGATCCTTTTGGAGCTCCTCACAATCCATTTTGGATTTCACTACCCGGAAGAGTTTGGTATCATCTGCAAATCTGGCCACCTCGCTGCTTACCCCTGCTTCTAGATCATTTATGAATAAATTAAAAAGCACCGGTCCCAGTACAATCCCTGGGGGACCCCACTTCTTACTTCTCTCCATTGTGAAAACTCTCCATTTATACCTACCCTCTGTTTCCTGTCTTTCAGCCAGTTAGCAATCCACACATGTACTTGTCCCCTTATCCCATGACTGCTACATTTCCTCAGGAGTCTTCCATGAGGAACTTTGTCAAAAGCTTTTTGGAAGTCCAGGTATACTATGTCAGCTGGATCACCTTGATCCACACACTCGTTGACACTCTCAAAGAACTCCAAAAGGTTGGTCAGGCAAGATTTACCTTTGTGGAAGTCATGCTGGTTCACTCCCAGCAGGGCCTGATCTTCTAGGTGCTTTACAATTTTATCCTTGAGGATGCTTTCCATCAGTTTGCCTGGAACAGACGTTAGGCTAACCGGCCTGTAATTTCCCGGATCGCCCGTGGATCCCTTCTTGAAAATCGGTGTTACATTTGCTACTCTCCAGTCCTCTGGTACAGAGCCCGATTTCAGGGATAAGTTATATATTTTAGCAAGGAGGTCGGCAATGTCACATTTTAGTTCTTTTAGGATTCTTGGATGGATGCCATCCGGCCCTGGTGATTTGTTAGTTTTCAGTTTTTCCAGACAGTTTAGAATCTTTGGTGATTCTCTACCCACATGTATGCTGAATTTGATGGCAGTACGGTTACTGTTCCCTAAAGGGTCGATGACACTGACATCGTGCACCAGATCCTGGGTGCCATTCAGAATTAGGTCCAAGGTCATCCTCTCTCTGGTTGGTTCCAAGACCAACTGTTCTAGGGCACAGTCATTTAGCGTATCTAGAAATTTGACCTCTTTGTCCTGACCTGACTGTGAATTTACCCAGTCTATGTGTGGGTAATTGAAGTCACCCATAATTACAGCCCTGCCTCTCCTTGACGTCTCCCTGATTTCCTCCTGCAACTCCCAGTCACTGTCGGCATTATGATCCGGAGGGCGATAGCACGTCCCCAGTAGCACGTTCCCTTTCCAGCCTTGTATAGTCAACCACAGGGTTTCTGTGGAGGACTCCAGTCCACCTAGGTTTTCTAGCTTGTTAGATTCTATCCCTTCTTTAACATACAGTGCTACCCCTCCACCACGGTGCCCCTCCCTGTCCTTTCTATAGAGTTTATACCCAGGGATAACAGTGTCCACTGGTTCTCACTGTTCCACCATGTTTCTGTTATGCCCACTATATCTATTTCTGCGTTAGCAACCAAGCACTCCAGCTCACCCATCTTGGCTTGGAGGCTTCTGGCATTGGCATATAAGCACCTATACGCTGAATCTCTCACCTGATGTATGCTGTTCTTTTGACTCTTTGACCTGCTGGCACAGGCTCTGTCTGTTATTTATTTATTTATTCATTCATTCATTCAATTTTTTAGACCGGCTTTATGTGGCTCTGCTCTGTCCACATCTGTTTTATCTGAATTCGTTGCAGCCTCACACTTTAAAGGATGGCTTTTGCCAAACTGGATACTGCCCAGCTCCTATCGGCTGCTCCCCAGGCGTCATTTTAAAAGAAGCTCTGCAACCTTTTTGATGTTAAGCACCAGCAGTCTGGTTCCATCTTGGTTCAAGTGCAGCCCGTCCCTTTTGTACAGGTCTTGCTTGCCCCAAAATGTATCCCAGTGCCTAACAAATCTAAACCCTTCCTCCCGGCACGAATGTCTCATCCAAGCATTGAAACCCCTCAGATCTGTATGCAAACTGGGTGTACTCTAGGGGTGAGTCCGAACCGGTCCGGCGGCCATTCTAAGGAATGGCCGAACTGCCGGACCGGTTCGGCCCTTGCTGATTCGGGTCCGGGTGGGGGGTATAACTTTAAGGGCGGGAGGGCTTTCTTACCCCTCCCGCCTCTTCACCCCCTCCAGCGCCCGTATTTAACTGAATAACGGGGTGCTGGAAACCAGCCCCCCCCGCCGCCGCCCCCAGCAGAGTTACATTCAAAGGTACCCATACCCCTGCCGTCGCCTGCCCGCCAGCCAGCCAGCCAGCCCGCCAGCCCTCCCTCCCAGCTGCCCACCCGCCCGAGTCCTTACCCAGTGGTTTAGGAGAAAATGAGAGGAGCTACCGAACAGAGCTCCTCTCGTTAGGAAGGCCTCCAGCAGACTGAAGGCGCTTTGCGCGCGCGCATGCGCGCACCACAAAGGACGCCAATCACCGGAGGCCCGGTCTACCTGCTGGGAAAAGGCCGGGTAGACCGGCCCTCCCGCGATCGGAGGCCCGGTCTACCCCGCCATTTCCCGGCGGGTAGACCGGGCCTCCGGCGATCGGCGTCCTTTGTGGAGTGCGCATGCGCGCGCACGCAAAGTGCCTTCAGTCTGCTGGAGGCCTTCCTAATGAGAGGAGCTCTGTTCGGTAGCTCCTCTCATTTTCTCCTAAACCATTGGGTAAGGACTCGGGCGGGTGGGCAGCTGGGAGGGAGGGCTGGCTGGCTGGCGGGTGGGCGGGCGACGGCGGCGGCAGGGGTATGGGTACCTTTGAATGTAAATCTGCTGGCGGGGGCGGCGGGGGCAGCTGGTTTCCAGCGCCCCGTTATTCAGTTAAATACGGGCGCTGGAGGGGGTGAAGAGGCGGGAGGGGTAAGAAAGCCCTCCCGCCCTAAAAGAAAGGGCCCCCCTTCGGTGCTGGTCCGGACTGGTCTGGACCGTGCACATCTCTAGTGTACTCAGTCTGCAAGCAAATGGATTTCAGAACCGGTAGGAGCCCTGGCTACCTTTCTCCAGCCTCCTCCTCTCCAGAGGGAAGCCAGTCCTTTCCCACTCTCTCATCACCCCCACCAAGCCCTCAGGAGGCATTGGGTTTCTCCAGCATTTGCTGGGGTCTCTTTCCTTTTCCTTTCCTTTTAAAAAATGTCACTAGCAAATCTTGGCAAAATTCAGAGATCTAGAGAATGAGGGGGGAAATGGGGAATATGGTGGAGTGGCACTTCTTCTAGGTAGTTCTTTTACTAACAAGTAAGCACCCCCCCCCCTTCCATCTTCTTCCGGGACTAAGCAAAGCCTCTTGCTAGCTCTTTTCTCTTCCTCTTCCTCTCTCTCCTTTCTTGAGGGTGAAAGAGAGAGAGGGGAATTATAGCTTCCAAATCAAACAAGGCATTTTAAATGAATTTACTCGTTGGACTTCAAACTTATTCTCTTTGAAACGTGTGTGCCTTTAATGAAGAAATATATTTCTGCAGAATTCTGAGATTATTGCCTTCTCTTTGTGGGAAACCTAACAGCCACAGCTTGGAAACCAGGCCAGTCCAAAATAGTCAAGTAGCCCCACCACTCTCTTCTCCTTCTGCCAGTTCTTATTTGCTTTTGGTTGGTTATTTTGTCCCCACCCCTCTTTTTATTTATTTGGCGAGTGGTATAGTAGTTGAAGTGAAGGAGAAGTCCTTGGTGCAAGTTCTTTTGACAGCTCTGTGATTTATATGGCTTGATTTTCAAATCTGGTAAAGGATTCTCTCGTGTAAATGTTGCATAGAACTGCAGTCAATTCTATACAGTTTATTCCAAGTAAAGCCTTAATGAACTCATTGGGGCGTACTCCCAAGTAACTGTTGTATGCATAGGATTGCAGCTCAAGGGCATATCCCAGAAATGTTTATACTGTGAGAAGGGAGAAATAAGGCTTGCTTTAAAAAAAAAAGTATTCATGTCCATATTCATGAGAAGAAGAAAAACTAGTGGGCTCTCTGTGTGGCCAAATACATTGTCGTATTTTCAGTCAGTGTGAAACTTGTATGCAGGTGCTACCTGGAAATATGCGCTCAAGATTCAAAGCCTCCCCTGCCCACACAAAGTTGATCTTCTTAGTCTGGTCCTGCTTGGGTTGAGGAGGAGAGGGCTGAGATTGCAAGGAGGGGAAGAAATGGAGGCAATGCTGATAGAAGAAGGGATGGAGCTACTGAGGGGAAGAATAGGCATGGGGACTAGAGTGAGAGGGCATTGCTACTTTCCACACTGACACTAACCCCCGCTAACTTTGCAAAGAGGCACCTTTTACCGTGGTGATTCTCTTTATTTAGCAGGGCCCAGGGGAGAGTAATTGGCCCTATCCACCCCCAGCACAGTACCTCCAGTGATTGTTGCTGGTGTCCATCTTATGTTTCTTTTTAGATTGTGAGCCCTTTGAGGACAGGGATCCATCTTATTTTCTATTTCATATTTCTCTGTGTAAACCACCCGGAGCCATTTTTTGAAAGGTGGTATAGAAATCAAATCAATAAATAATAAATAAATAAAATTAGCACTAAATAACTAACTGCCAAGTGTTGTTTTGAATGATGGAGATTTTGGTTGAAAGAAGTAAACAATTTTATTGATGGAGAAAACCATGGTCTGGTGATTAACATTTTTTTAACTTGGGTTTGGACTTGCCTATTATTATCCCCACCTATGGTTACCCCTGACTCCCTCCCCTCCCACCTGCCCCCCAGCCCCAAGAAGAAGCAGCCTCCACTTCTGTAAAGTAATTGTGTGTTTTATTTCTTTGTGAGCCTCTGTAGTGAATAGTCTCCCCTCCCTCTAAAGGGTTAACAGGAAATGAACCCCTGTCTTGACTGACAGGTTGGTGACCTCTTGCGCTTGACCAATCAATCCACCAGGTGGGTGGGACTGGAGAGCTGTTGCTGGGAACAAAAAGGGGGGAGTCAACAGGGGGTGCGGACTAGCATGTGGTTGGCTGCCTCATGGCGGAGGCTGCAGGATAAATCTCTCAAGGTGAGAGATCTGCAGGAGGCTTGATTCTCATCAGTTCAAGAAGAAAGGAGCCAGGGCTTTGGATTCAGGAATTTCAGCATAGGGAAAAGTTTGTTTAGTCAGACTGTGCGTCAGGAATTTATTTTGCTTGTGTGTGTGTGCTTTGCATTTTCCTAAATATCTGTTCTTTGCAACTAAGGAACTAAGATTTCAAAGTGGGCCGCCCTACAACCAGCAAGGCGTATGAAGCATTCTTGTAACCAAGTTAAGCATTTTTAAGTGTATCTAAAAACTAAAAGCCTCAGATGGAACAAAAATGACTAGTCTGTAGTCATTTTAATAAAACGTCATCCCCCCCACCCCGTTCTTTACTTTTTACAAGCTTCAGAGGGTTGCTTATTAACTGAACAGGAGAAGGGGGGATTTTCTCTGGTGCAGAACAAGTCTTAAGGAGAGCTTGGCCAAATTAACAATTAACTCCACTTGCAGGCAGACATAGGGAGGGAAAGGTTTTATTCTTGCGTGGACGCAAAATGAAACGGGGATTGCTAGTCACCCAAACCCCGCTGAGAAAGACTTTCTAAGCAGTGACTTGGTGGCAGTGTTTTAAACTACCAGGACTTCTGGGATTACCAGAAACCTTTCTTAACTTTTCTGGGTTTGGAAAGTTAAAGATTTTTAAACCAGCTAGTCTGCTTCTCAGAACTCTCTCAGAGCACAGGAAAGGGATGACTCTGCACTAAAGTCTCCCTCATGCTGCAGAACTAGTTGAATCTAGCTAGTTAATCTAGTTAATCTTCTGCCTCGTTGCTGGCTGAGTCAGAGAGAGGAAAGGGAAATTTTCTACTACCCACTATTCATTACAGCTTCGTGAGACATTGCGCCTAAGAAGTGAGATAAGTATCTATTAAATTATATACATAGGATAAATAATAAAACAAGTATTATGTCTGTGGGGTTGTCATGACACAGAGCATTATTTGTACTGGCTGTGGGAACTTCTTCCACCTACTAAGATTTCTTCCTGAGCAGGGGCCTTTCCTGCTACCTTCTAAACAGCCTTGTTTTCTGTTGCCAGTGCTAGTTCCCAGGGTTTTGCCACTTCCTCTTTCTTTGGAAGTTAATGGATGCTTCATTTGTTGTGCACTAGCATTTCCCTAATTTTCTGCAATAAATCTGGTTTTTATGGCAGCTTTTATTTATTTAAAACATGGGTGGCCAAGGTGGCACACATTATAAAGTTTTAAAATAACTATAACACTAATAAAGGTGGGGGGGGGCACTCAAACTAATTCCAATAAAACCTGCAACAATAAAAATCCAGTAGAATAAAAGTCTGGAATTAAAATATGGTTCTTTACCTGATGTGCAAAAACCAGCCATGGACACCAGGGAGACTATGCTGATGAGGGTGCTCCAGAGACAGTGCGCCAGCGAAAAGGATCCTGTCCTCATTTGCCACCTGCCTGACTTGAAGGATGGGGTGCTTCAAGTGGAGCCTCTGATGAAGATCCAAGTGAATGTGTACAATAGATTCTGAAGCTTATGCTCCTCTTCTTTCTTATACTTCATGTACTTCTATGTCTTTTCTAGCCATTCTGTTCTTTTTCTTGTCAGACAAGGTTTGCATCTTCAGACAAGGAACACTTCTTCTGAAGTTTCTTCTGTGAAAGTATTTTGGGCATCACTTGCAATCAGGGATTGTTACGGTTTACTCTAAGCATTCGATTCTAGTGTTCTTACTGTTAGATGAGAGGAGTCTACCATCTCTGTCATGACAATGACATTCCTCTTTTTGACATGTCCTTTGCTGGAATCATTGGATACTATCTTAATCAACTTCTGTATCATTGGGATCCTTAATCCCTAGATCATCCTTATCCTGTGGACATGTTACGCTGGTTTCTTTGGATGCTGCATGTTAAGATGCGAGCAATTCTTCCCACAAGTACATGTTCACTCCCCACCCCTTCAAGTTGTCTTTCAGTTGTTCATTCAAGTTGTTCATTCCTCTGGTGTGCCATCCTGTTGCTGGAGTTCTCACCCCCACTGGTTAAATAAAAGGCACTCGTCCAACTCAGCTAAGTTGCACTTAAGAAAAGTTAATGGGGCTTAAGTCAGTTGTGACTAACTTGTCCCATTAATTCAATGAGATTTAGAAGTGACTGACTTGAGTTGGTTCAGATTTGTTGTGGTGTTTTTAGTGTAGAAGCAGCCCAGCCCCCTCCCCTTTCTCAGGAGCTGTTCCTTGACCATTTAAAAAACGTATTGTGGATTGTACACTCCCACATTGTACAAAGGTTTTGCATTAATAGTAAGCTGTTTGATATTAGATAAGTAGTTAAGATAAGTATGCTATTATGTATATGGTGGGTGGACTAAAACAATTCTAACTGATTTGTTGGTGTGTTCTGTTAGTCCCATGTACAATTCAAAATGAGGGGAAAGGAAAGGTTCCAGACAGGCGTATGACTATCCTGGTGCAAAAAGGCTACCCTCCTGCTGTTACTAATCCTGTCATTGCCTAATAACCTGTCTCCATCTACCAACTATTAAGCTACCAGATTGGGGCTAACACAAGTATGCAAGTGCACTTTCCCCCCAGTATTTGAAAAAATGCCTTGTCTTGCTCCAAATCAAGCTATCTGCCCCTTAGTTGCACATCTGCCTGGCACTTCCCTAAGTACATTATTTCAGAACATGGGCTCACTGATTCTTATGAATGAGTATTTTTCGGGCAGTCTGTGGTCCCAGCTGGAATGATAGAGATTAGAGCAGAACCAGCCTGGACTAGCAGATGCTGTTGTTGGTTGATCCCCTTGGCTTTACTTCATGACAGTGAACCTTCAGACCCATTCCTTCCATTTGTAAGGGGCCAGACTGATACTGAAGGGATTAGTTTAATTCCCACCCCTCTTACCCCAAGCTTCCCATGCAGCTGGTCCATGCTGTTCAGCTGTTAGTATTTTTATAGGCATACACATTTTGTTTTCACCAAGTGTTCAGATGTTTGCAGTATGTGAGATCTCCAGTTTGCTGTAATAGTTCTATCTGCAGTCATACTGAATGCAGCCTTGGTAAGGAGGATATAAGTATTTTCAGACATTGTATGAGGGTTAGCTGTTGATCAGCTCTGTGTGGGAGTTATGGAAGGGGACTTCTAGGAAGACTGGGCAGATGCTGCTTGTTCCTGTAGGACTGGACCATAAACAAAAAAAAAAGGTCAAATTCACTTGTGACAGTGGCAAAAGTCTACTTTAAAAGAACAAAAAATGTTTCTAAAAAACCTCTAACACTCCACCATGGATGGCCAATGAAGAAGCCCTGGAATCTTTTGAAAAGTTCACACCTCCTAGATTTGAGTTAACTGGGGAGATATGGCTTGGGAAGATATGACAATTCAACAGTGTACAATTTCTTATTTCTTAAATTTTAAGAAAATAAGTGAAGGCACTGAAAACTGTTAACCTATTAATTTTAGCAAAGCTGAAGATCTGTGTATGATATTTATATACAAATACAGTGGTCCCTCGACTTACAAACTACTCGACATAAGTATTTTTCGAGTTACAAACGGCAGTTTTAGATCCGGTTTTAGATGCGGTTTTTTCGACTTACAAATTTTTAGATGGGGTTTCCTCGACTTACAAATTTTTAGATGGGGTTTCCTCGACTTACGAATTTTACATGCGGTTTCCTTGACTTGCCTGCCTGTTTACTGCCTGTTTATTCTTGAAAAGAAATGTTCCTGTGCAGTTTGCAAGCCTTACTGGGGGTCTGGGTCTTTTTTCTAGGCTCTGGAACGCATTAATCCGTTCCCAATGCATTCCTATGGGAAACCGCTTTTCGACTTACGAATTTTTCGACTTACAAATGTGCATTCGGAACGGATTAATTTCGTAAGTAGAGGGACCACTGTAGTTCCTAGGGATAGTCATCTTGAAAAAGTTAATTGTAACTTTGATACTGCCCAATTTGACTATTATTTATGTCTATAATTATATTGCTAATTTTAGGCAAACATGCATTTTTAGAAGGGGAAAATTAACTGTGGGAAAATATAACAGTAGTGAATCTTCGAGGCCACATCACAGATGAAAACTGGTGTAAAAAGGCTCTAGTGGTTCCACCATACCCTTGATAGTATTTTCTTTTAATGTACGAGTTTGCCCTATTTTGCTGAGTAATGATCAAATTCCTGTGACTTTGGATTTTGCGTGTGTATATATGTGTTCTTTTTTCACAGAAGTGTGTGGGCTATTGACCTCTTTGCTGCTTAAGTCCTACTCTCTTTGAGATGTCGCTTCTGAGAAATTTAATTCAACCATGCAATGAGGAATCCCTGACACACTGAAATGTGGAGTCATGACCTTCCTCCTCCTCCCCCTCCTTTTGCTGGGCTGCCCAGGAACAAAGCACAGAATGAAAAACCATTTTGTCACCTTTTAAATTAGTTTCCCTCCTCCCCAAATCGGGTCAGTCTAACCACTCCAAGTAGAGCACTTATTGCTGCCCCTTCAGTGCGTACTTTAAACTTTACATAGCATTGTGCAATGCACTTAAAAACCTGCCCCAGTAAATGATGTGAAAGTGTCAGTCATCTATTCAGTGCAAAGCCAGAGGCCTTTGAAATTCACACTTGTGTTACTAGATATATTGTTTTATGGCATATTTCATTACCTACTAAAATATTGCCTTTCAAGGGCATTAAGGAAAATTCTGGCTTCTGTGCAGAAAATGTTACATAGATTAATATCATAGAGAATCCACACTTTACTCAGCAGCTTAATGTAGTAGTATGGCTCTTCTCAGTTCTCTGGAATACTCTTTTTTGGGGAAATGTTACTTCACAGTAAAAGCTTGCTAAATAATGTTACACCTTTCAAGCTCTTGAATGAAGACAAAGAGGCTGTTCTTATGATCAGCCTAAACCAGGCTAGGAAAGCCAAGCCCGGTTTTTGCTGACCGTAAACCACTGGGAGCCATGTGGTTCCCAGCAAACCCTGTAAAGAGGCCACCCTCTTAAATGGAGTTAAGAGAGCTAGTGCTCTCTTAGCCCCATTTTTTAAAAAAGTCATCTGCCAGTCATCTCACTGAGCGTGAGAATGTAAGAGTGTGAGCATGAGAGCGTAAGATGAGTAACATCTTAAAGTCATCTCACTGAGCATGAGAAAGGGCTCAAACTCTTTAACTGAGAAGAGGCTTGCTCTAGAACTCTGCAATGAAGTTGTTCCTGAATAAGGAGTTGAGTACCTTTATGGATCAGCTTCATTCTTCTTCTGGAGCCCTGCTCCATTACTTTTATTATCAGAGGTATGGCAAACATACATCTGGAGCAGGGCCTTCTTGGTGGTGGTGCTGATTCTGTTGGAATACCCTCCTGTTGAAGACTTGTATGGCCCCCATGCTGATCTCCTTCAGGTAGCCAGTTAAAACATGGCTTCTCTATTGTGTATTTGGAGGGGGACTGATATTTTAAGAAATGTTGCTTGCTGCTGCTTGTATTTTAGATTGATGTTTATTGAGGCTACTGTTGTTTTATTGGATGTTGTGGTTTATTGTGCTGACTTTTTAGGTTGCCTGTAGCAAGAAAGATGGGATACAAATATTTCAAATTTAAATAATATCACAGTTATAGTTCTACAGTGCTCAGATCTCAGAGTGGCTGTGATAATTAGCAACCCAGGGCCGGATTAAGGACAACTGATGCCCTAAGCACAGCCCAACAGTGGTGCCCCCCTTCCATCCACTAGAGGCAGCCATGGGGTGAGTGGGTAGAGGGCAGGCTTGGGCTGTCTCTGCCAGGGAAACTAGAGAATTAAGCCTGGGAAGGGGTGGTGGTCCGGGGTTGGGGCGGAGGTCAGGGGCCTGAGCTGAGGAAAGTGACGCATTAAGTCCTGGGAATGGGGGTGTATGAGGGGGATGGGGGCACCAGGGGGAAGAAGAAATGGGGTCTCCTCATGCGGCCAGCAAGATTTGCAGAGGCCTGGTCTACCTCCATAGCCATCTATGGTGGGTAGACCAGGCCTCCAAATGGCGGAGGCCTGGTCTACCTCCATAGGCAGCTATGGCGGGTAGATCAGGTCTCCGAATGGTATAGGCCTGGTCCACCTCCATAGCAGAATATGGTGGGTAGACCAGGCCTCCATTCCAGACTGTCATTTGAGGGTCCACAAGTCGAAGAGCCGGAAGCCCAGGCGGGAGAAGGCAGAGAAGGCCGCCGGTGAAATACCACTACTCTTATCGTAAAATATTACAAAACATACATGAATAATGCAATACTAATGCAAATAAAACTAAAACAAATGAGACAGCAACCCCAATATAGTTTATGAAAACAGAAGCTGAAAAAAACATGAAACTAGCTACGCCTCTATACAGATCTGTCACCATTTCATTTGACTTATGTTTCTGTGGTATTATACTCTTTATTTTTCTGTGGACCTGACTGAATAAAGCAGTAAAAGGTAAAACACAACAGTTCTACTGCCTATAAGTCAGCGTGGTGTAATGGTTAGAGTGCTGGACTAGGACTGGGGAGACCCGAGTTCAAATCCTCATTCAACCATGAGACTTGCTGGGTGACTCTGGGCCAGTCACTTCTCTTTGAGCCTAACCTACTTCATAGGGTTGTTGTGAGGAGAAATTTAAGTATGTCGTACCCAGCTCTGGGCTCCTTCGAGGAAGAACGGGATATAAATGTCATAAAAATTTATTATAAATAGCCACAACAGAAAGAATGATTGAGAGAAATATTTCATCTTCAGGGTCAGACATCATGACATACGATCATCTTTTACATGAAGTTTTATCAATATTTAGTACTGTTTACAATAATCTTTCACAAATCAATGACTTTTTACTTCAGATACGTAGTTTAGTAGTTTCTTGAAACTTTAGTTGCTCACCAAGCCAAAGAAATTTTTTTTTTAACAATGCAGAGTAAAGTCGAACCCGGCAGATAAAAACAATTACAAAAAATCGACTAAAGTTGAGTGTGGCAGTGAAAGAGAAGGGCATGATAGCTAGGGGGGAACTCTGTGGTGGTCCCCTTCCCTTGATGCCCTAAGCATGTGCCTGTTTTGCTTAATGATTAATCCAGGGCTCTAGTAACCCACGTACATAATTTTATTTGTACATGTGGGCACACTTGTTCTTTCCTTTATGCTTTTCTATATTTCTGTCTTATTTCCTGTTACAGACAGTGGAGGAAAGTACTGAGTCTGTCAGTATCTTTTTTAGGGTTATGTGGAAGCAAGATCCAGATGGCACAGAGCTCATATTTGCTCAAGAGGCACTGATCCCCTGAGAAGAATACAGGCCTAGAAATAGAGAAACAGCAGGTGTACGTGTAGGTTTGACTGCTCTAGATCTCAGATTAAATGCTCCAGGCAGATTGGGGACATCAGACAGCCAGAAAATTGTGCTGGCTTATTCATTCATTCTTGTGTGGCAAAGTCTACTTATGGTAAAGAGCTTGGTATAGCACAATTATTTTCATTTGATTAAAAATCACAGAACTTTTTATTAAAATGGTTACGTATACAAGGATTTTGATGCTGAGTCAGTCTTTGCTATGGTTTACCGAAGACTACACCATCTTCTGGATGGGATGCATACATTGGGGGAGTTTTTGCAGAAAATAACAGTTGAGAAAGTTCTTTGAGTAGGCATCAAAATATTGACCACAAACAACTTATGGGCTGTAGCTCAGTAGGAGGGCATCTGCTTTGCGTGCAAAAGGTTCTTGGTTCAATCCCTGACATCTCCAGATGGGGCTGGGAAAGACTCCTGTCTGAAACCTTGGAGAGCTGCTGCTAGTCAGTCAGTACCAACCTAGATGGACCAGTGGTTTGACTTGGTATAAGGCAGCTTCCTTTGTTGCATGCCTTGTTCACATGATACAAAGGCTGCAATTGTGACACCTTAACCATTTTGCATAATCATTCTCCTACATTATAGCTGCTCTGATTTTTGTGGGAAATATGGTCATGTGAATACATCTCATTGCCTTTAATTAAACCATTTGCCATATACATCTGCTTTTAAGCTGGAGGAAGAGATCTGTCTTTTCCCAAATCTGGACGTGCTGCTGAATGTGTAGTTTCTAGCCTAGAAAGCTCATAAAGTCTAGGTGTATCAACAGCTGCCACAATTACAGATTGATGACGTTGACCCTGTAAAATGTTGTTTGAAAAGGTTTCTTTGGTGGCTGTTACTCAGGAGCTGACTGATTTCCATATTCACTCTTGCTAACTGAGCAAAGAGCACCTTTTAAAATAGTGGCTTGCTTCTAGGTAGAAGAGGGAGAACTACTGTTGCAATTCAGCCCCGCATAGCATCTCTCCAGTTGCTATTGGTCTCACAGTCTAAAAACACACAAAGAAAATACCAGTGCATTTAGATTGTGAGCCCTTTTGGGACAGGGAACTATTTTTTCCACACCTGTTTCTACTGGAAGCTGCTCTAAGAACTTTGTTGTTGTTCAAAAGTCGTATGTAAATATTTTTAATAAGTGGTAAGGGGAGGAAGTCATATTTACTGCCTTCTTAATTGAGTAACAACTTATTCTGCAGTATTTTCCCATTTGTGGCACTCTGTGGTCTGTCTTGCATAGGCTGATCTGTGGTGGGCCAATAGATGGAATGTCCAGTTTCACAGCATGTTGCTGGAATAGATCATGTTTTTGGTATGGTTCATGTGCATTCTTCTAATCTCAAGCAAACAAACCTCTCAAGTGACAGATGCCGGAAAACTTTTTATATTGCTCTGCTGTTGACATATATTCGCTCCAGATCAGCCAGAGGGCAACATGGAATATACCTGATTCATGATGCATCTTGTAATGTTTGGGTTCCCGTGATTCATTTCTGAACTGATCTAAATTGTTAGATAGCTTCAACAATAGATAGTTGATATATACATAGTACAAGGCACCCAGATTAACTGAAAAGTCAAAACTTGGGATGGAAAGTTGGAGGGAGGGAACCTTTTAACAGCAGTCAACACATAAGCACAGAGGAAGCCATAATACACAGGAATTAAATGTAAGCAGATGGAAATTCCTCCTTCATATTCTTGACTGAGTCCTGGGGAATTTGCTGTGGTGGCCAGGAACATATCTATGCTTTGCACAAACCACATAAGAACAGCCCTGCTAGATCAGGCCCAAGGCCTATCTAGTCCAGCCTCCTGTTTCACACAGTGGCCCACCAAATGCTTCTGAGAAGCCCACAGGCAAGAGGTAAGGGCATGTTTTCTCTCTTGGTGTTTCTCCCTTGCAACTGTCATCTTGCCTCTGAGGCTAGAGCTGGCCTACAGCCACCAAACTAGTAGCCACTGATAGACTTGTCCTCCATACATTTGTCTAAGCCCCTTTTAAAGCCATCCAAGCTAGTGGCCATCACCACATCACATGCCAGAGAATTCCATAGACTAATTATGCACTGTGTGAAAAAGTACTTCCTTTTGTTGGTCCTACATTTCCAGGTGACCAGTTTCATGGGATGATTCCTGGTTCTGGTGTTGCGAGTAAGGAATTAAAATTTATCTCTGTTGACTCTCTCTATTCGATGCATACCTCTATCATGTCTCCCCATAGTTGCCTCTTTTCCAAACTAAAAAGCCCCAGATGCTGTAGCCTTGCCTCATAAGGAAGGTGCTCCAGGCCCCTGATCATCTTGGTTGCCCTCTTCTGCATTTTTCCCAGTTCTTTTTAATTACAGTTATATGCTTCTCTTTATAAATGCATATCCAAAAGCAGTGATATGGCAGAATGGAGAGTTGTGGATGTTTCACATCATACACTTAAAAATTGTCAGACTGAGGGCAGTGGTTTTCAGTGATAGTGGGGGCCATATCTGTGTTTGGGGGATGCTGTCTTATACTATTTTTGTTGGAGCTAGGACCCTGGCAGCATCAACTCTCAGTTGCATCTACTCTCAGTTGCAACGTCTCATAGTGACCACTGGGATCAGGGATAAAAGTGCTGGGCTCTTCCCCTCTTTGTTTTTCCAGTCCATTTTGTCTCTCCAGAGATGTCTGTCTGTTTTTGTCTCTGTCTTCAGCCATTAGCTACAGCTGAAATTAAGCTACAGGCTTTTTCACATATGTTTGTAACCTTTTCTTTAAATAAATCCTTGTAGTTCTTCAATACTAAAGAACTGTCTCAAGACCTCTTGCTTTGCTGCTTTCTCACCAAACTGATTTTGCTTTGCTATTTGGGGAGTGAACTGCCATTCTGCCCCTACAGTTTTTACTGGCATATGCAATTTCTGAGGGTCACCACCACCACCATCATTGTCTGATAATATGCAAAGTTTACAGAGTCTCTGTAAGTTTAATAGCCTTATAGAATGGGGAGTTTTCCCCCTTGCTATGCTGGAATGAGAAAAACGGCAATTCTTGAACTCCCCACATCTACATAATTATTAAAACTACAAGAATGCTCCTTTGCTTTTGATTACTTTGCCCCTAGTATGCAGTACACTAGAAGTTCTCAAACTGTGAATTTTGGAGCATCCATGGTCTGCAAAACAGTTCCAAGTACTCAGTGGAAAAGTGGCAGAACAGTTGAGAATATCTGTAATTCATCCTCAGAAGCACATGGTTTTGTTTGCCGCATCAGGCTAACATGGCTAGCCCTCTGCAATGGACAGGTGGATTTTGCACATGGTCAGCTCTGGATACTTTCCAAAGAATGCTAGAGATTATGCATTGATCAAAATAGTTTTGTACATTGCCAAATTAACATACATTTTGACCATGTAAATTCTTCATTGTCTCTGGGCAGTATGCATAGTTCTCAAGCAGGAAATATATGCAAAAATATATACTAGAGTTCAGTGCTGCAGTACAAAAAGCTGTTTTAATGGTTTAGTGATGTGTATTTTACTTCTGAGTGCTCGAATTGTTGCTGGCTGACATACTGCATAGTTGTTTGTGCATTTTAATGTAATGTGCATACAGTTGCACAAACACAAAAATTGTGCAGATGGACTAGCACTATAGTATTTATTTATTTATTCGATTTCTATACCGCCTTCCAAAAATGGCTCAGGGCGCTTTACACAGAGAAATAAGAAATAAATAAGATGGCTCCCTGTCCCCAAAGGGCTCACAATCTAAAAAGAAACTTAAGGCAGACCCCAGCAAGAGTCACTGGAGGTACGGTGCTGGTGGTGGATAGGGCCAGTTACTCTCCCCCTGCTAAATAAAGAGAATCACCACGTTAAAAGGTGCCTCTTTGCCAAGTTAGCAGGGGTATTGCCAAGTTAGCACAAGTTAGTATGACCATTATTTTCAATGGCTGTACTATTGTGCAACTGTGTGTGTGCAATTTTTGCATTCGCACAAGAGCACACATGTGCAACTGTGTGTATGCAATTTTTGCATTTGTGCATGTTATGTTACAAAGTGTGTGGAACTTTGTGCAGTATGTACACCATTGTTTTTATTGATAGTTGGTTTTATTAGTTTGTAAGTCACCTGGAGTAGCCACCTAATGGTGCAGTGGGGAAATGACTTGACTAGCAAGCCAGAGGCTTTCGGTTCGAATTCCCACTGGTATATTTTGCAGACTATGGGAAACACCTATATCAGGCAGCAGTGATATAGGAAGATGCTGAAAGGCATCATCTCCTACTGTGCAGGAGATGGCAATGGTAAACCCCTCCTGTATTCTACCAAAGGCAACCACAGGGCTCTGTGATCACCAGGAGTCAACACCTATTCAATGGCAAGCTTTACCTTTAAGTCACTTGGAATATTTTTAATAGTTGACACGTGTAGAGAGAAATGAATTTTCGTTTTGAATCTACTAAATAGACTAGAGCCTTTTATTCAGTAAATACTGCATGTTGTGGGTGGCTGAGGTTTTATCATCCATCTTCAACTTGCTTTAGATTAAAATAAAAACTGTTACACATCAGCTGTTCTCTGCCCGTCTCTCAACTAATCTGCCCACCTCATTGTTGCACCTCTCAGGTTGGTGATAATTGCTTCAAGACACTTCAACTCTCATTTAAAGTTTCTTTCCTGAATTTGGCAGAGGAGCAAGTAGTGCATCATTGCTTTAAGAGGAACTGAGGGTACAGGTAGAATAAGTTGGGGGGGGACAAAAAGAGAGAGAGAGAACAAGAGCCTTCATGTTGTTAGGAGGAAAAAATCATTTGACTATCAGCCTCTGGCAATCTGATGGTGCTGGCTGAGAACAATATACTGTCAGCACCCATCATAATGGGGGAAGTTTGAAAAAATATGCCAGCTGTATGGAGGAGAATCTGTGTGAGTGTGTGTGTGGCCGGGGGCGGGCGGGCGGATAAGCGTAAAGGCGGAAGAGGAAAAGGTGTGTTGCTGATGAGAACAGCACTGTATATTCCAGTGGCTTTTATACGTCTAGGAAGGGAGAATTCTGTGGGTGCTTCACTGTGCTCTCTTTCAGATCAATTCTTTAGGCAAAAGTGGTGGGTGGAGAAGGAGGTTTCAAGTTATTTCTGTTTTGTAGTAACAGTCTCTCTGCACCCCCCCCCAATAATATTCTAATGTATTTTGTATGTGTGATCGACATTTTCTTAAATTTTTGTTTGCATGCTGCATTGGTTATTATGGCTTATTTCTTGATAGCTCCTCCCAACATTGTAGGAACGGAGTCTCTGTATTCTATTAGCCAGAAGATTGCTGGATCTTTACCCATTCCTCCTGCAATCAGTTTGCTCCCCACTGCCCTGCCACCAGCAAGATGGACAAGTAACTGGGCGAGGAGCGAAACACACAATGGTTGTATCATTGCTCAGTGCCTTTGGGAGAGAACCTAGCAAAACTCCTATCAATTCATTATGGAGGCAATGCTGTGGTACATTAGAATAGCTGCTTTTCTTCTGATAGGAGTTTCTGTGCCTTTGCATAGCAGATAGAAAGTCAAAAGGTGAAACCTCCCCCATCATTGCATGTGAAGGAAAATGGCACCTGTTGCATTTCTGCCTGAAGGTGGAGGAGCCTTGCCAGAAAGAAAGATGGCAACTCTCTCCCTGATGCACAGAAGGGGGAAATGCCTTTCTTGTGGGGGCAGGTATTGAAGCATATACTGTGTCAGATTTACCTCCTCTCCAGAATGGACACAGCTGTCTTTAAAAGCATTGTTGAAATAGCAAAGGAAAGTCCTCAGTGCTCCCTGCTGCCTTCTGTGTCCTGCTTCCTACAGGGCAGATCAGTTCTGATGGAATAGGTAGCAAGGCATCAGCCATGTTAGCAGCGAGCTGAAAAAGCAGGCCATGTAGATTGGATCTGTCAAATGTTCCCTGGGCCCCTGTCTCCCTGTGGCAGCTCAGTAGTAGGGGTGAGCCCCAGAATTGCAAGCTTATGCCCTAATTGCTAGACTCTTGCCTTCTCTATAGGCTGCAAGCACCAGGCACCCTCTGCCTCTTGCTCTTCAAACTGCAATCTGTCCATCTCTCCCTTTCACAGTTTGCTGACGTACAGCAAATCTATCTAATAATCCATTTCAGTGTTCCCTCTAGCATTTCCATGCCTGGCTGGCTGGAAATTACCAGCACTTGGAGGGTTAACGCACCCAAAATAGCATGCTGGCTGGAGTTCTTTTAGGAGGAAACATTAAAACTGCCACAACTAAAGCCCCCTTACAAGAAAAGAATATTTCAGTAACAGAAGAAACCTTCATAAGTCAATTGTGTTCCTCTTCTGAGTTATGAAACCTTGCTCCTTTTATAAAAGGCATATCAACTCCGGATTCCCAGGTAAGATATTGCAAGCAGCCTACAAGTGCTGATAGCTCCTTCTGCCTCCCACCCACCCCAGCATAAACAGGTGTCTTATGATGATTAATGCTGGACCTGCCTGGCACTTCTAACTAAGACGCAAACTATGCTGGGCATGCAACTGATGTGACTTATTACCCCTTATTATTACTCCTACTTATTAGTCTGGACAGGAGTTCCTGACTCCAACCCAATCACATAACAAAGAGAAGAGGCTGTAAAATCCATGAACAAGTCTGGGCTTGATTAACCACTAGGTCTAAAAATATCTCACTGCTACTCAGGCTGAGGAAATCTCTCCTCCCCACCCCTTCAAAGCAAAACCAACTCTTATGTCCCTATAGTATTAAAAAGGGCAGATGGTGGCTGAGAAGTTGGGAGCATATCTTGCGTTATTATGGTTGTTCTCTCCCCACATACACCCCTTCTGTGCAGACTGTTGCTGAGATGGTAGTGGTTTTCTATCCAAGGGGCTGCAACTTAAAGCCATAGAGCAGGGCAATATTAAACTGTTCTAGAAAATGGCCCCCACATTTTCTAGACTGTGTTACCACCATTGCATCCATACAGAAGGCAAGGCTTTGACTGTTTTTGGTTAAATTTTTTACTGCAATAAACCTTTTATGGCTAAGCAGTGCACGTATTGTTTTGGTGTTCATATAACACATTCTGTTAAGTAATTCTGGGAGTAAAAAGGAAAGGAGGGAGCTAAATAAATAAATTAAACAGATTATTCATAGATTATCTATAGAAAAAGTGGCAAACATGGATAACATCACGGTTACATGAGCAAATCCGATGCTTTCAAAATTGTAAATTCTTTCACATTTCTGGAAATCTTCTCTTTGGCTGCTATAGCTGCCAAGTCCACATGTTAGTCCTCAATGCTAATCCTGGATCTAGTCCTCGGTGCTAATCTTGGATCTCCACTACCATAAGACCAGTCACCTGGTCACTAAGAGAGCGCTAGAAATCTATGAGGCTATTCTCGCGACCTCCGAAAACCGGGCTGGAAAGCCCAGCCGAGTTTCTGGAGGTCGTGTGCTGAAATGGGAGCCACGTGGCTCCCGACAGCAAACCTCTTTAATGACCCCCACCCTTAAACGAGGTTAGGAGCGAGTGCTCCTCTAACCCCGTTTAACTGATCATGAGTTGCTGCAACACGGCTTCATGCTGCGATGACTCATGAGGAGACCCCCGACCGGTAGGCTGCAGCAAGCCTCCTGGCCTCTGAGGTCTCCCCAGAATGCCCTGAGCACTCGTGCAGGGCATCCTGGGATGTCCAGAGGCCCCCAATCCCCACCACCCCTACGGCTCCGTGATGGAGTCAGTAATTGTGTGGGCAGCCCGATTGATCCAGGTGCCCAGGGTGAGCTCCCTGCTCGTTTACAGGGAGAGCAGACTAAGCCCGCTCTCCCCACAGAGCCTGGTTAGACTCTACACATGGATCATGTGTAGAGCCTCTGTGTGTTTTGATCGGAATTTAGGTCAGCTACCTTACATGGGAGTCCCAATTTAATACATAGAGTAGGTGTGAATACAACGTTTAAAACAAAAGTTGTACAACTTATAATTTGACTTGAGAATGTTGTAGAATCTGGATTCCTTGTGTGCCACATGCCTGTTCCAGTAGAATCTTCACCTAAGTGGCCTTCACTTTTAGGCTGCTTTCAGACAAGTTTTTGAACCCTATCCAGGGATGCCTTTGAAGAGTTGGAGACCAGCAGTCGAGAGAGATCTGCCTATATTATATTATAAATGTTGATGAACACAGTTTTAATAACTGCCATTTAAAGATAATCCCATGGCTTGGTTCCCTCTCAGCTGGGGAGACCTGCATCTGTGTCACTGAAGTTGGTGCTTGTCTGGTGCTTCCTGAAAAATTTCCAAGTAGTTTACCTTATGGAATTCTGACACATGTTTGTCTTCCCCTTCCTGGGACAACCTGTACTCTGACCTGTCCTTACTCTTCCATTTGGGCTCTGCAGTTCTTTCTTCGGTTACTGTCTCTGAGGGCTATATAAGTTGCAGGAAGGTAATGTCTGAGTGAATTGACTTTGACAGAAATATGTAACTAATAGTGCCCCAGAGCTACACATGTTTGAAGACAGAAATGTGCAGGTAGCATTCTGGAATACATCTCCATCCTTAGCATTGTGCACACATTAAATTAATTTTCTTGGAATGTTCTCTCTGAGCGACTTATTGAGCTTCATGAACGGGGACTAAATGGACGGGGACTAAATTCTGTGTTATGTGTTGTCTTTGAGGGTTGCATGAGCCCTCCTGGGGCACATGCTACAGGCTTCAGCTGGTTTAATAGTAATTTATTCCTCCCAGAGAATTATAGGAATGGTTCTGTGAGGCAG
This sequence comes from Hemicordylus capensis, assembly GCF_027244095.1. Taxonomy (NCBI): domain Eukaryota; kingdom Metazoa; phylum Chordata; class Lepidosauria; order Squamata; family Cordylidae; genus Hemicordylus; species Hemicordylus capensis. The sequence goes on from NC_069660.1 coordinate 63,363,882, forward strand.
GAAGGGGCTAGACACCTCTAACAGAAAATTCTCAACAGCTTACCAGAGGGAAGCAATGGCAGTTGAGGTGGTATGTATGTATGCATTTATTTGATTTGATTTTTATACCACCCTTCCGAAAAGGCTCAGGGTAGTTACAATGTGGTATCACATTGTTTGTTGTGTAGACATGACATACTCTCTGACAATGGCAATGCCATGTTGTTGTTGTTTAAGTGGTGATATAGTCTGCTCAATGTCCCTTGAGATTTTGCCATCTTTCCTGGAACATAAGCACAGTGTGGTGGATGGTGAGTGCACTCAGATGAGAAAGTTCTGGATTCAGGTTCCATCTCTGCCATGGCCTTGCATAAGTTGCTTCTCAACCTCAGACTACCAACTGTAAAATATGAATAGTAGTAGTTGGTGACCAACTAGTCTAGTCTGTGGGTGATGAGGAACATTGCTCCAAATCTCTTTGGTTCAATTTTGCATCCCAAACTCCACCTTGGAGTGCATAAGAACCTGGCTCTTACAGCAGCGATCTTACCGATCTACCTTGCCTTGAGGGTGAATCCAAGAAAGAGCTCTGCATATTTAAAAGCTCTGCGTAAATTAAAAGTATTGTTCGTATTACAGATTGGCTGAAATGCATTTCTCTCCAAAGTTTGTTGGCATATACTATTGTAGTACTAGATATTCCTAATCCAAGTAGATCAGAAGTTCCTTCACTGATAATTATTTGTCTCTGTTGTATCTGTGGCAGTAGGTTCAAAGTTGAATCCCCAAGTCTACAATCCCAAAATTTTGATTAATATTTCACCATTCTCCTGTGATCAGGAATATGTAGATGCAAAGGTTTGGCTATTCTTTTGCTTTCACAACTGTCTTCCAGCTGTGCCACAGCCTGAGGCAGATGCATATTCAACTGGAATGCATCCTTTTTTTCAGACAAGGAGTTCTCCCCCACCCCCAGCTTTAGTTAAGGAGCAGCAGTGAGAAGAGAATTACAGCCTTAAGTGTGTAAATTATTATTGTTTTTAAAAAGTTATTAGTTATTTTAGGAACAGATAGCATATTAATTTAACCAGGATGGATGACTTTGCCTTCCCAAGTTTGTTGCTTTTGTGCTTGATTATTTGTCTCTTAAACTGATGGTACTCCTCTGACTTCCCCATCACCCAGCTCTGCACAACTGTTTTATTCTATTATGGACACAGATTGACATACATGCAGTCAGCACAGATGTGCTTCTGCTGCCTTATTCTCTCTCTCTATTATATAGAACCACATAACTATCTCTCTTAAGTATTCAATATATGTTTCATAATAGTTGCTCCTTTTTGTTAACTAGGAAACAGCAGCAGTTTAGCCAATGCAATAATAATTTGGATTCTTGCAATGCCCATAACGATGGGAATTGAACATATGTGTAGTGGGAGGCTGTGTCAGGAAGGTGTAACAGTAGCCCACTGCCCAAGGCAACCTTAATAGAGCAGACTATAGAGGAACAGAGAACTGAAGTAACAGCAGCAGCACAGAATATACAAATCCCTTTGTTCCACTATATCAGTGTATTGCTGATTACCTAGTAGTATAATAACATATCCCTCTCCCCCCCGCCCCGCCCGTGCATTATATTTCAACTTAAAGCTTTTTGTTGTTGGGTAGGAATTTCAAAAGGGCTATTATTTAATATATTGATTTTGCAATTGTTTTGAATATACTTGCTTTTTAGTATACTTTTAAAATTCTTAAAGCTACCAAAGTCTGAACAAATTTGGATTGTGGTATCACTGCTAACTGCTGTGTTCCAAATTGCAAAATGTTGACTGCTCAGAAAGAAAAGCTAAGCAAAATAATTTTTCCCTGGACAAAATACTGATAAAGTGAGAAATGTCTGCTATCATGCTGTGGATCTCCTAATTTCGCTTTGCATGTTGCTTTCCTTTCTCCCTTGAACTATTGCTTTCGTTTTATATTTGGTTTAAGGAGTCAGTGAGTGTGTGTAAAGCCCTGGATACACTTGGGTGGCTACTCTTCAGAAGTGCTTCAGATGTTCCAAATACTGTTCACAGGGGTGGTCCTGCAAGTCATTCATCCCTTTGCAAGTCTTAGGCAAGATTTATACCCATGTCATGTGTGTTTTATGAATCAAATGTAGGGCATACTTGAAGATTAGGGAATGGTTTAGCAACATACCCCTGTCTGACTCATTTGTGGTCAAAGGTATAAATCATTTCCCCACTATGACTTTCATCACAACCCTGATATGCTAGGGCAATGCTGTGAGTCAGCAGTAGTAGTATAGATTTTACTTTGGTCAGAATGATCGTGGGGCTGTATGTCAGTGCTTCAGTGTGAATCAGTTTGTGCTGATGTTCCAAACTACTCTTCTGATCCTAAAAGGGACAGAGGAATCCATCTCCTACTCCATTTGCATGATCCCTTATTGTTGGCTAGCAGTAGTTCAAGACTGCACTGCTGTTCCCAGCCGATGCAGTGATGAACTGCCCATAGGATAGATCACAAGGGCCAACCATATGATTGTCTCATATTTTGGATGCACCTTCATCTCTGTAAACCTAGCAGAGCCCTGAGGTTGGTGACGCAGACCTTGCTCTCTGACTTCTTGTTACCGTGAGCTCACCTGAGCTAACAGGCACAGGGTCATTGTTCAACTCGCTTCCCGAGGTTTTCCATCAGGCCCCTTCTTCATCCACCTTGAAGCAGCCATTGAAGACTTTGCCATTCTGCAAGGATTTTTAATATAGGTGTTGTAGGCTCTGAATTGTGTCCTAGTTGTTAAGTCTGTGGGTCATACACAACTAGACAAAATCCTCAGGAACAGGTTCTTTATTAACAGAGAACTCCTACCAGGCAGCCAGCAGCATCTTAAAATGAAACAACAACAGAAGCCCCCTAGAGGCTTGGCAGAGTGTGCATAACTCTCGAGATGGTGGTTGACATGATGTGCACTAGAAGCATTCCTGTAGTTCTTCCCAAAGTTGCAAGTGGGGAAAGGTGTGGTCATGTTTCTAGTGCTATCACCTGATCTCTCCAGCCTTGCTGCTGCTTCCAACTTGGTGGCAGCAGCAGCTCTGAAAGCTCTGCCTCCTAATGCAGGGCTTGCATACAATGTCTGCCACTGTGCTTTGTTGTTGCATTCTTCATTTCTGTTTTGATTTTTGGCGCTGCCTTGTGAAGATTTTATCTTAGCAAGTGGGACATGTGTATATTAAATAAATACTGCCATCTATTCATAGGCTTAACTATAGGGGGGGCAGGGGGGCACGTGCCCCAGGCGCCACTTGGCAGGGGGCACCAAAAAGTGCCCCCGCCGATTTGCCAGAAAAATTTTTTGTTTTTATTTTTTATTTTTTATTTTTGCAGAGCAGTCCCCCTCCCCCAGTCCCGGCGCCCGCCCCCCCATTGGCATTGCTATCCAGCACTGGGCGCCACAGCATCTTCGTAGTCCAAGTCTCTGACTCTCACTCCTCAGCGCGCCCCGCCGCCCCGCCACCAGTCGCGCATGTGTCGAGAGGAGGACATGCACCAGAGCAAACTTCCTGAACAACTCCCTCTTCTGAACAACTTCCTGAACGCCCGAACCAGTTCCCCTTTTTGCTCATTCAAGTCCTTCCTCCCCTATAATCTAACCATGTTTTAACTGAAAAGGTTCAGGGAGGGGGAGATGGGGGGATGTGGAACCTTGGGTTCCGCATCCCCGCATCTCTCCCTTCCTGGACTTTTTCACTATGTAATGCAAGCTAATTTAATTATATATCATCAAAATGGATTAGCTGTTTCAGCCCATCAGGAAAGTCTAAACCTCCACCGATTTAATTAACCAGACTGAAAATCAGATGAACAGAGAATGTTTTAATGAAAGGTGGTATATAAATTTAACAATAAGTAAAACTATCATTAGGAGCAATTAGCGATTACTTAAACATTGGTGCTGCCAAGCAATTTGTAAATAAAACTTGAAGCCCTTTGAAAATAAGCTGGAATTAATTGTAGGTTGGGCAGGGGGTGAAAGTATATACTTCTAAACATTTATTGTTAAATTTATATACCACCTTTCATTAAAAACAACCCCAAAGTGGTTTGGTTTTAGTCATGGATTTTAATTTTAATTGCTCTTTTTGTCAATGTGATGAAGATTAGTTAAATCTGAGTGGTCTTAGGCAACCAATGTTGCATCTGAAATGCCATTTCATTTTTTATTGTCATAAATACTCTCCAACCAATTTAAATAGCAAAGGTGTATATTATCACTTTATTCAATTGCAGGGAATCTCAAAAAAGCAGGATTTGCAACTAAGGCAGTGCATATCTTCTCTAAAATGGCCCTTTTATAGTTTTTCTAACTTTGAAATCGTAACATAAAACAAAGCATAAATGCATAAATGCTTCCCCCTCCATTTGAAACCTTTTCTGGTGTAAATAGCGCGCGGTTTTGGAAAAGGGGAGTCTTTCTTTAACAGCGGGAGAATAAGGAGTCTTTAGCACTATCACCCTAGTCCCTCGAATTACTTTGGAGTCCTTGGTTTTCGTTTTGTTAAAATACAGTCACTCACAAGGGAAAGTCAGGAACAGAACCAGGGCGTGAGGGAGGGGTATCATAATCATAATAATCATCATTGCATCATAATTCTGATGTTTGAGATACAAGCCAACTTCACAGGGTTGTTGTGAGGAAAAACCTAAGTATAATGTAGTATGTATCATCATTGCATCATAATTCTGATGTTTGAGATACAAGCCAACTTCACAGGGTTGTTGTAAGGAAAAACCTAAGTATGTAGTGCATTTTGAAATTTTTGGTAATTTTTGTAATTTTTTAAATTTTTAAAATAAAAGTTTTCTGAAACATGTGTGTCAGTCAGATGTTTGTTTGTTGTTTATTTACGATCTTAGATCAAACATCAATATATGCAGAATATACACAGTAAAAAGAAAATAATGGAAACAAAGTCTAAAATGTCATCAAATATATAAAATCAGGAATCTTTGACAGTAACCAATTGCTGTGCTCTAGCTTCTCTTAGTTCTCAGTCAGATGTATGTTGGGGGGGCGGCGGGGCGGACGCGGCGGGGGGGGGCGCAATTTCAGTGCTTGCCCCGGGTGCCGTTTTCCCTAGTTACGCCTCTGCATCTATTAGTATTTCAGTTATCCCTCTTTTCATCCGTAAGTTCCTAAAATGTCCGAGGTGTCTGCATAAGTTTCTTTGCCTGCCCCTGGACCCCATCTCAGTGAGCTGACTGATAGGTTTGGTCCATAGGTTTCTATGTGTGGGGTTAGGGAGTATTTCTTGGCTGGAAATTGTCATCTGACCGGTATTATTGCCAGTCTGTATTGAGTAACAAACATGACTATTTGAGGCCCATTCTCTATTATCACAGTCTAGGTGGGAATATAGTTTAATGCTTTAGAGAGCAGCAAGCCCGTGCTTTGATTTCCTCTTTGTTATGCATCTAGTCTCTGAGGATTCCGTTGAGGACTGTCCAAAATAAACGGATTAAGATGATGAGGGCAGACAAGGGATTCTGTGCTGCACAATGTAATTCAGAGCTGATTGCACTGAGCAGGAGAAGACCCTCCCAAGCTAATACAGTGTAGTTTGTTCCCTGATTTATTCCTATACCAATGATGCAGTTGGTATAATAGTGTATTAGTGTATTAATTTCCTTCAGAGTATCATGGATGTGCTCACATAGGACAGAAAATGCCAATTACTATTTATTTTTATTATTTACAATCTGCCTAAAAATATACCACTCCTAATAGGCCAATCATTTGGTCTAGTAGGGAGAAGCCAGAGTTCATGTGTTGCATGTAATTAGATCCCAGGTGTTCAAAATGAAAAGCAATCCTAGGTTTCTGGTAAGAAATACAAATGAGAGTACACGCATGGCATTCTTTTGATGCTTCCCTGAGCAGCTTCAGCATGGCACATCTGGAAACTGACAGTTTAGCTTCTAAACAACATTCTGAGTGTTTCTGTATGTCTTCTTCTGTTTCTAATTTATGTTGTTCAGATATGTTACATTTTAAAGGCCAGGAGAGCTGGTCTTGTGGTAGCAAGCATGACTTGTCCCCTTAGCCAAGCAGGGTCCACCCTGGTTGCATTTGAATTGGAGACTACACGTGAGCAATGTAAGATATTCCCCTTAGGGGATGGGGCTGCTCTGGGAAGAGCATGTCCTAATTCCCTTCCCTGGCATCTCCAAGATAGGGCTGAGAGAGTGGGACTTTGGCCTCAGGAGCACTTTCACTTTCCTCCTTTCATACTTAGCATTTTCCTTTACAAGCTCTTCCTCCTTATCTCCCCCCAAACTTGCCCCCTTAAGGGTCCTGAGTGACGTTAACTCTTTAGGCAGCTCAGAGTGTCAGTTGCAAATGCTATGATGCAGAAATGGGGCTGTAGATGCAAAGTCTTTTGACTTGTGGGGAAAAATTGACCCTTGAGTGTTGTATTTCCCTTTCAAGGGTAAGAGTGAATGCAGGTTGTCTGGTGTTTTGTGCCTAGTCAGCCCCCACTGACTACCTGTTAGCCAATGTTTTTTTCACTGAGACAGGAATAGCCATCACAGGAGTTTCCCATGGCTATCCACCTCTCTCCTCATCCCCTAATGCTGTGTATGTGTCATTTTTGTGCCATTTTGAACAATTAAAGACCTTTTATCCAGTGTCAGTGGTGACACTGAGCACGCCCAGCAGCAGCTGCCACCTGGGGCCAAGACAAGCCCTGCCCCTAGGTGCTCCTCCCCCCCCCCCCCCCGATTTCAGTCAACACAATGTTGGCAACCCTAGTGGTGAGTGTTTGTGTGACATTTGGTGAGCGTGTGTGTGGCATAATGCCGCCATGCACAGACACTAAAGACTGGCTTTGCCGCTTACCAGACTTAACCAGACTCTGGGTTGCTGCAAGGAACATCCCAAGGGATGGGCAAGGAGCTGTACATTTCAGGAGATGGAATGATTTGTGGCGAGCAACACAGACATTTGCTCTTCTTTCAGAAGTGGGACTTCGGCATAATATTTGTGAGTGAGTGATTGAAAAGTCTGCACTTTTAAATGGGGGGATTATTTTATTTTGTTCTCAAGGGTACCAACATATGTACACTTGTTTGTAGGATACCAAGATATACACACCTAGTTGGAGGGGACCCTTGTGGAGTGAGGGTTATAGACATATGGGAGGGGAGAGAAGTGTTGAGATGTGTGGGTATAGAAGAACCTCATTGTGGCTTTGTTAGGTGAATTTGCTGAAATATTCTGTTCAGTCTTTTCAAATGAAGTGGCTCCAATAAAAGACCTTTATGGACCTGGAATTTTGCTTTGTTTAACCTTTTTTTTTTTAATGGCTTGGAAACATGTTAAAATACTGGTGGGAGATTCTCAGGTTCACATCCTAATTAACACAAGCAAATACAGAAACGGTGCTAAGCAAAGGATACATGTGTTAGCTTTAATTATATAACAAAACCCAAGTCTATTACGGTTGCTCCTGGGAACAAAGATAGCAAGCAATGTAAGGTGGACTGGAGTTTAAAAAAAAATTAAATCCTGTAATGAATTAATTAAAGACTTACTATAGTCTATTTCCATCAGGGACATCTGAAATTGTAGGTGAGCTACTGTCAGATTAGGCAGAAGTCTGCTTCCTCCATGGTCTCTGTTGCATGTCCAGAGAGAAATCTCTCACTAGCCTTCATACAGGAGCAGTAATAGCGCTTCTTTAAGGAGATAATTAGCAGTTTTAAGAGATGGACACAGTGGCACTGAGTGGGGGGAATCTTTGTGAAGCAAATGTAGTTAGCTCTAGCGACTTCCATTCAGTGGTTGACAGCCAGGGCAGCCTACTGGTCACATGCCAGGAAGATGCAATTCTTAGGGGCCCCTTTTTGGGTGAATGTGTCAAATAATCAATTGCACTTGATGAATCAGCAAATAATCAAAATTCACTCCTCTCAGCTGTGCATGCAGCCCCTGCACAGCTAGGAAAGTTTTCTGTCATCTGACCATGTCTTCCAGGCACATTATTGGTAGGCTGCTCTGGATGTCCGCCATTCTGATTAGCCCTCACGAATTGTGTTATTGTCCAAGTTTTGAATTTGGCTGCCTAATGCGAGTTTTCATAGGATTCTGATCACTTGGATCTGACCCTTGTTCCAGTAGTAGACCAAGTCATTCATTATCAATTACCTATTGCTTGTTTTGCCTTGGTAAAATAGCATTTAAGACTCTTTTTAGGGGAATGACCTTCACAAATTTGGAAAATGATTGTGGCAGTATAGTATTTCTGAAAGTATGGACTTCTAATGTTTGATCATTCATAATTTCACACCAGCCTGCATGGCACAGATGTGGTGGTGATGGTAGTAGTAGCAGTAGTAGTAGTGGAGAAATCTAAGGATCCTTTGTGAAAGCAACATTTGGTGACAGTGTACAATCTTTGAGCTGCTTGAAACAGCATGAATGAATTCATATGGTGCTTTTACCCTTAATGATAGAACCCGGTCAAATACATTGATGCTGCAACTTTGACCCTGAAGCACTGGGAACTGTTCATATATAGCTTCCAAATTTGTATAGGTCAGGGAGCTGTGATGCTTTGATCATGATACCGTACTGCGTTTACTTCTAGTTTAGGTTTCTTCTGATCTACTGCCTGTGAAACTGGATGGAGCAGGGAACTCATGAGAGATGCATAATCTTGTAGCCTGAATTTTTACCACTCTTGGATCTCTTTCTCCATTTTCCCACATGTGCTGCACAACCCTTCCCTGTATTATAAATCTCATGCTGGCCCTGCCACCTGAAATAGTTATTGGCTACGTAACACCAGATGATATAATCTAAGCAAGAATGTTCTCGTGACTTATGGTTATGGATGGAGTACATTTAAAATCTAGTTAGAATAACCAGATTACTTAGCTGTGTAGCACTGTTCCTACACAGGAACAGTGCTGGTGGATTATCCTGCAGATAGGCTAAGACTTGCAAAAATCCAAAGGGAACTACAATGACTTGTGTCAGGCTTAGCCTCAATAACTACCAAAGGAGGCATTTATTAGGACCTCCCTTGCTCTACCCCAAACATTTCTGACAGCAGAAATGGAAAACAAAAGACAGCAGTCAGCAGAGTACTAAGAGATTATCTCCATAGCCTGGGAGCAAGCAGAGGAGATAGAGTGACTGACTGCTACATTTGTGACTGGGAAGGAATTTTCCCTCTGGTCATATAGGCAAGTGATCCTTTGTTTTGCCTTCCCATATCCTCTTCCATGTGTGGTTTGGCTGCCATGCATCGATCATCTGGAGCTATTTACACTGCAAGTTGAGCACCCTTCTGTGATGCACCTGCTCTCTGCTACTGACATGCTGTGGGCTGGATTGCACAGATTGCTGTGGTGAGTTGGTGTATGAATGGTTCTACTGCAGCAGGCGGCTTGGCGATTTGGACCCAGGAACCAAATATGCCCTTGTGGGTGAGGCTATTGTATGTAGCTTCACCTAAGGGTTGTATATTTATTTATTTATTTATTTACTTATCATATTTTTATACCACCTGATATGTACATCTCTAGGTGGTGTACAAAGTTGGATACTAAAAATCACAGGTTAAAATACATAAAACATAGTAAAAACAGTATAAAACAAATTATTAAAATTCTCATTAAAAGCTTGCAAGAACAGGCGAGTCTTGAGGTTGTTCCTGAAAGCAAACAGAGAAGGAGATGCTTCTCTGAGCAGGGAGCATATTCTAAAGCCCTGGGGCAGCCACAGAGAAAGCCCAGTCCTGAGTTGCCACCAGACGAGCTGGTGGAAACCGTAACTGGACCTCTCCAGAAGATCGTAAAAGGCGGAAGGGTTCATGACAAAGGAGGTGTTCTCTTAAAACGCCTGGACCCAAGTCGTTATAGGTAATAATCAACACTTTGTATTTCACCCGGAAACATAATGGCAAAGAGTGCAGTTCTTTCAAAACCAGTGTTATAAGGTCCCTTCGTGTTGTCCCAGAGAATGATCCGGCTGCTGCATTCTGTACCAATTGTAGTTTCCGGTCTGCATACAAAGGCAGCCACTCATAGAGTGCATTACAGTAGTCAAGTCTGGAGATTACCAGCATATGTACCACTGTTTTAAGGTCATTCATCTCTCGAAATGGATGTACCTGACATATCAGCCGAAGCTGATAAAAAGTGCTCCTGGCCACTGCCTCAACCTGAGAAACCAGGGAGAGCTTTGAGTCCAGGAGCACTCCCAAGCTACATACCTGATCTTTCAGGGGGAGGGTAACCCCATCCAGAATAGGCAGATCTAAATCATAGGAACACAGGAACATAGGAAGCTGCCATATACTGAGTCAGACCATTGGTCTATCTAGCTCAGTATTGTCTTCACAGACTGGCAGCAGCTTCTCCAAGGTTGCAGGCAGGAATCTCTCTCAGCCCTATCTTGGAGAAGCCAGGGAGGGAACTTGGAACCTTCTGCTCTTCCCAGAGCGGCTCCATCCCCTGAGGGGAATATCTTACAGTGCTCACACTTCTAGTCTCCCATTCAAATTCAACCAGGGTGGACCCTGCTTAGCTAAGGAGACAGTTCGTGCTTGCTACCACAAGACCAGCTCTCACCTCTCGGGTCATGACCCTCCACAGTCAGTACCTCCATCTTATTTGGATTCAACCCCAGTTTGTTATCGCTCATCCAGCCCATTACCAACTCCAAGCAGATATGCCATTTCCTGATGAGGTCGACATGGAGAAGTAAATCTGGGTGTCATCAGCATATTGATAACAACCTGCACCAAACCTCCTGATGATCTCTCCCAGCAGTTTCATGTAGATGTTAAAGAGCACTGGAGAAAGTATGGAGCCTTGTGGAACTCCATACTTCAGTTCTCGCTTTGCAGAGCAACAGTCTCCAAGTGACACCATCTGGAATCTACCAGAGAGGTAGGAGCAGAACCACTGTAAAACAGTGCCACCCAAACCCACCTCCCTCAGGCAGTCCAGAAGGAAACCATGGTTAATGGTATTGAAAGCCGCAGAGAGATCCAAAAGGATCAGCAGAATCACACTCGCTCTGTCAGTAGCCAATTGGAGCTCATCCATCAGGCCGACCAAGGCAATCCCATAGCCCACACAAAAGCCAGTTTGAAGTGGGTCTAGATAATCTGCATTATCCAAAACTGCATGGAGCTGAGAGGCCACCACCCACTCAATCACCTTACTCAACCATGGAAGATTAGAAACAGGTCTGTAATTAGCTAACTCTGAGGCATCCAATGCAGGTTTCCTCAAAAGTGGTCTAATAACAGTCTTCTTAAGACAAAGAGACATCCTGCCCTCCATCAGAGAAGCATTTATAATATTTACCAGACCCTCTCTGATAATATAATTATCAGATGAGATAAGCCAAGATGGCCACAGGTTGCAGTGTGCACAGTCCGAAGCAGTTTGTCCACTTCCTCAGGAGAATAGGCCCAAATCTTGGAACCCAGCTTGAATTCAGAAATGTCCATTGTGGATTTTCCAGCAACTTTGGTGCCTTCTAGGCTTCTCTGTTGTCTCCAGCACAATTTTTAAAACTTCTTCGCCTGAAACTTTTAAACTTGAAGTTTAGCTCCGTACACTTCCACTAATATTCCTTTAAAACTTGAGCAGTTCCACTTTTTTCAAATAGTTCAACTAAGTAAACGGCAACTTCTAGAGGAGATAAATACACACACACACACACACACACACACACACACACACACACACAGACATATACATACATACATACAGGTTATTCCCATTTTACCTGGCCTGAGAGTCAAATGGCTTGTGATATATATTTTTAATCAGAATCAGAGACTCAGTATTAAGGCATGATACTAGATTAGGGCGACCGAGGATCTAATCAAGTCTTGCATCTCCTATGAAGTTCCTATGGCAGTAAAGAGAACCTTCCCATATATTTAAGATAACGTCTTCTTCGCCATGTTCCCCATCGCCCATTAAGATCATCTGGGCCTGTCTGGTGGCTACCTAGAGACAGGCCTTCTCTGTTGCTGCCCTGAGGTTTTGGAATGCGCTCCCTGAGCCTCCCCATCTCTGACAACTTTTAAAAGGTCAATCAAAATGCACCTGTTAAATTTTAAATTGTTTTAGTGCTTTAATTTTGTTTTTATTGCATTTTTATTGTCAACCACCCAGAGATGTGAGTTTTGGGTGGTATAAAAATTTCTTCAATAAATAAATAAATAATAAATAAGCTTTTGCAGCAACAAATGGTGCACTGAACTAAATGCCCTTCCTTTTTTCTTTGGGAAATCAATATATCTGAAGAGCAGAATGCAATCCCTTGCTGTTAGAAAGATAATTGAAAAAGTCCAGGGGATGTAAATAATTAACACTTGTGGGGTATGGGGAGCTCTTTCCCTAGTGCTTTGTCAGAGTAAGTTAGTGCCATCTGATTGATCATCGTTTTGATCGATGTCTCTGCAACAAAACCTCTCATTCCAAGTGACAACATTGGCCACAGAGTGGTTGTTTGGACCCAACTGGCCACTTGCTTACAGAATATCAGTTGCTTCCTGTGCCTGTTGGAACATTGTGCATGTGTATGAGAAAGAGAGTGATTAAATTGGAAGGTGCTGCAATTATATTGTGTAGGGGAAAATTGCTTATTTTCCCCCAACACTACAGCATCACTGTGGTGCCTAGAATCCTTGAGTTCGAAGATTAGAAGGCCAGAAAGCAATCTGCTCCAACTCACTGTGCTTTACTAACACTAAGGATATGCCATTGGTTCCTAGCTTGACCTGCTGAAGGAAGCTGAATATGTGTAAGCAAGTGACTGTCACGGTTCTTTTAAACAGTATGACTGACTAGAAGTTGGTAGGAATGGCCCCTGTAGCAGACACAACCCCCCTAACCGTTTCTCTTAAGTTTTTTTGTGTAGCCTTCTGAATCGTGGCAACTCTCTCAAGAACAAATATACAGCAGAAGCATTTCAGGTGTGAAAAGTGGCATGAGGACATAAATGGTTATAAAAACGTGACCTGATTGGCAAGTTTGTGTTTCTAGCAAGCTGTGAGAGAGCTTTCCGTCTTGAGGTCACAGTAGTGTCATGGGGCCACCTTGCCTTCTCTGGCATGTTGCTTTCATCAAGTGCTGATATTAAAACAGTCAAAGGATGCAGTTTTGTGTGTGCTTACTTGGAAGTATGTCCTATTGAAATCAGTGGGATTTACTTCTGCATAAACATGAACAGGACTGGGCTGCTAAGTTTAAACAATATGAGTGATGAGAGAGAATGTCATATTATTACATCAGCTGCTACCTTATTATAACCAGTAGAATATGGCTATTGCCAAAGTATTTGTGAATTGAATGGATGCATTTCAGTAGGTGACAGAATTTTGCCTGTTGACATGACATGCAGGTGATGGAGAAAGAAGACTTCTGCCTAACCTGACAATAACAATGTTCTGTGGCTCGCCTACCATTTCATAGGCTTCTGATCAATAGTTTGACTCTTATACCATTTTATCTACCAGGTTCCACAGAATCCAGTTTTTATTTTAAAAATAGCAATCTTCATAGTTTAGAAATATAATTCCAAAAGTCAGGAGCTGCTAAACTATAGGAATAGATAAGAACATAAGAATCAGACCCAAGGCCTATCTAGTCCAGCAACCTGTTTCACACAGTGGCCCACCAGACACCTCTGAGAAGCTCACAGGCAAGAGGTGAGGGCATGCCCTCTCCCACTGTTGCCCCCCTGCAAATGGTATTGAGAGGCATCGTACCTCTGAGGCTGGAGGCCATCAATAGATCTAGTAGCCATCAATAGATCTGTCCTCCATGAATTTATCCAAGCCCCTTGTAAAGCCATCCAATCTGGTGGCCATCACCATATCCCATGGCAAATAATTTTATAGATTAATTATGCGCTGTGTGAAAAATACCTTTGTTTGTCCTAAATTTCCTGACCTTCAGTTTCATCAGATCACCCCTGGTTCTAGTGTTGTGAGAGAGGGAGAAACATTTATCTCTGTCCATTCTCTCCACTCCATGCATAATTTTATACACCTATATCATTCATATCTCCCCTTAGTCACCTCCTTTCCAAAGTGAAGAGCCCCAGATGCTGTAGCCTAGCCTCGTAAGGAAGGTGCTCCAGGCACCTGATCATCTTGGTTGCCCACTTCTGCATCTTTTCCAGGTCTACAATATCCTTCTTAAGATATGGTGACCAAAACTGTATGCAGTACCCAGATGTGGCCACACCATAGATTTATACAAGGGCATTATCCTATTAGCATTTTTATTTTCAATCTCCTTCCTAATGATCTCTAGCATGAAATTTGCCTTTTTCACAGCTGCTGCGCTCTGAGTTGACACTTTCAACGAGTTGTCCACCACAACCCCAAGATCTCTCTTCTAGTCATTCAATGACAGCTCAGACCCCTTCAGTGTATATGTGAAGTTGTTTTTTGGTTTTTTTGCCCCAATATGCATTACTTTACACTTACTTACATTGACTGGAATTGCCATTTGGTCACCCACTCCCACAGTTTGGAGAGTTATTTTTGGAGCACTGATCCCAGTACAGATCCCTGGGGAACACCATTTCTTACTTCCCTCCATTGTGAAAACTGTCAATTTTTTCCTACCCTCTGTTCCTGTCCTTCAACCAGTTACCGATCCACATATGAACCTATCCCCTTATACCATGACTGCTACATTTACACAAGAACCTTTGGTGGGGAACTTTGTCAAAAGCTTTTTGGAAGTCGAAATATAGTATTTCAACGGGATCGCTTTGATCTGCATTTCTGTTGAGACTCTCAAAGAACTCCAAAAGGTTAGTGAGGCAAGACTTGCCCTTGCAGAAGCTATGCTGGTTCTCCATCAGTAAGACCTATTCTTCTGTATGTTTAACAGTTTTGTCCTTAAGTATGCTTTCCATCAATTCACCCGGCACTGAGGTTAAGCTGACTGGCCTGTAATTTCCCGGGTCCCTCCTAGATCCCTTCTTGAAAACCAGGGATACATTGGCTACTGTCCATGCCTGTGAAGGGCTTCAAATTGCCAAGCTTTCTAGCCCCAATCCTCCTTGTTCAAGCCACAAGACCTCCTCTGTCTCTTGAATTTCATCTCTATTTCCGTTGATTGATTGATTGATTGATTGATTGATTAAGTGCCATCAAGTCGGTGTCGACTCTTAGCAACCACATAGATAGATTTCTCTTTCCATACTGTAGCTGTGATATATGGTAACTGGGACAAAGTACTGTACTTAAAAGAGCAGGAGTGGCACCATATTGAACAAGCTACTACCAGCTCTTCTGTTTCTTGACAGAGCTGGTGTGTTTGTTTTGAAAAAAATATAATTGATTCGTGTCAATGGACGAAACATTAAACTTGCATGGTTTATTCACTTTGTGTAATTCTGTTTCTAGTTCTCTTGCAAAATTGGCTTTCTGGGTTGTAGATTTATTCCTTACAAAAAATAATTGCTTGTTTGTTAGCTTTGTTTAAATAGAGCCTTCTTTTTAAGTATTGGAATTATCTTGGTGGTTCACTGATAGGATTGGGGCTTAATTTGATCCATGGCTCACCAGGGTCTGGCGTGCTGCTGAGTGTAAGTAGTGTGCTTTTCTGTCACTACTGAGTAACCAAAATGCTGTGAAAGGAGGTTTCCAAGTCATAGGGCATGACTCCCAGGATTACCTAAAGCTTTGCAAGTTCTCAACTGGCTGCCAAAAATGCAAGGGCTAGTTTTAAACTTTAATGTGATGCTGAAGTTTCTATTATTGTAGGAGCTCTAGTTTTCAGGGAAAACATTTCAAATAATAAAACTTAAGACAGAATCATAAGCTGACATAAAGACATTGTGCCCCAACCTTCTAGGCTTTTTCAAAAATGGGAGCTCAAGTAAATGACAAGCACCCTATCTACTAACTAACATTGATTCCCTGACAAAGGAGGTGTCGCTTCAGCTATTGATATAAAGAAAATTCCTAACTTACTGCAATACAATGAAAAGATTAAGTGTGGGACTGGGCTTCGATCAATTGTAATGGCTTTGACCCTGCCATTTGTAAAACATTCATGGCAAATGCAGAGAAACAGGTTAGGGTTCACAGATCTGGGACATCAAGGAGGCAGAGGAGATAATAAGCAGATCTTCTTCTTTCCAGGTGGGTGGCCGTCAGGAATAGAGTGCCTGGCAGAAGCAGCCACAAAGCCAGATTTGCCAAGGCAGAAATGCCTACGGCTGAGCTCAGTGGGGCATGTGGGCTACGTGTGACATGTTCAAGGGAGACTGTGTTTCAAAATGAAAAATTGTAGGTGAGAGGAGGATGGTTTTAGTTTTCTGTCATAAAATCTCTGTTATTTTCAGTAATGCCAAATTAAGCAACTTAACTTGGGTTGTCTCCTTGCAGTACTAGGTTAGAAATGAATGAAATATGGATAATTTTGAACTCATATTCCATATAAACATTTCAGGACAAAAGGACAATGTCTTATTTGTGTTGGGATATGTGATGAGCAGTGTTCCCTCTAACAGGGATTCCCAGATGTAGTTGACTACAACTCCCAGAATCCCCAGCTGCAATGGCTTTTGCTTGGGGATTCTGGGAGTTGTAGTCAACAACATCTGGGAAACCCTGTTAGAGGGAACACTGGTGATGAGGTATCAGCACTAATGCAAAATAACTTGAAGCCATCCAATATCCAACACAACTCTCTATGTAACCTTCTGTTTGTCTACAAGAATCCTATTATAACACAAGGCTGCTTTCATAGTCTTCTGGATACTTACATTACGTAGTGTTTGCCACCATTAGAAGACTGCAGTTTTGGGGATGGACTGCAGTTGAGGAGAAAAACCCTCAAATCAGAGCCTTTAGAAATGATAATTACCTCTGCAGGCTGTAGGCTCATTTCAGATATTGAAGTGGAGAGGGGCAACGTTGGTGGGACTGCATAAGATTGCAAAAAGATAGTGCAGTATTCAGTGCAGGTGAATACTTATGAGTGCTGGTGTGGTGTACTAGTTTATGTGTTAGGCTTGGACCTGGAGACCTAGATCCAAATCCCTGTTCAGGCATAAAGGTTCCTGGACAACCTTGGGTAGTCATCTATAGTTATTGTTAATTTCACTGTTGTGGTGAAAATGAAATAAGCAGTTATATATGCTGCCCTGTGCTCCTTGGAAGAAGGGAGCATATTATTAAAATGTAATGAATTATAGATTATCCCTACCTGTATCTCCAAATGATGTTGAATACAACATCAGGAGCATGTCCAACACAGCTTTATGATAGTCAGAAGACCAAAAATTGAGCACAGGATTTTCTACTTGTTTACGTATTATGGTAATATGTAGAGAACTAAGCATGCTTACCTGGAAGAAAATTCAATTGAGTTTTAATGGAATTTGTTCTCTTTCAAGCTTGTTTGGTTATTGCAGCCATGCAGTCCTTTTCTATGCATGCTTGCTCAGAAGTTGATCCCACGTTGTTCAATTTGACTTGCTTCCAAGTAAGTAAGTATGGAATTGTAGCCTTTCTTGATTTTGCCTCCATGCTGACTTGCAGTCGGCAAATGCAAATTAGATCCTTAAAATCTAAAAGTATTTTCACTCACAATCTTAAAAAAAATAAATTCAAGAGGATTTATTGGGGGATACCAGCAAGATTATTTTTTTACTTCAGTGGCTACACACATGCTTTGTTCAAAGTACACAGCAGAGAGGCTCCCAAGCTCTGATTAGAAAGAAAGAATAGAAATCTGTATTTAAAAAAAATGCACCCTAAAACAAACATAGGGTGGCATGAATTCACGTTTGCATAATGCTGTAGCTCAGTAGTACAGCATCTGCTTTCCATGCAGGAAGTTCAGGTTCAATCCCTGGCATCTCCATGTAGGGCTGGGAGAGACTCCTGCCTGAAAAACCTGGGAGAGATGCTGGCAGTCAGTAGACAGTACTGGAATAATAGTCTGGCTTGGTATAAGGCAGCTTCTTGTGTTCCTATGAAGGTATACCTGATGTCCAGTCAGAGGTACCATCCAGGTGAAAGTGATACTATAACAGACACATCTTCAGACATCTTAACTACAATTGTACTTGCAGGAGGGGAAACCATATTTAACCACCAACTGAATACTGCAGTTTTGAAAGCCGATCAAATGCAATTTCCCCACAATGCATGTGCCTGCTGAGGGGAAATGACACCTGAGCTATTACTGCACATCTTCTGTGCAAAACAAAATTGCCTGGAAAGGACTTGAGACTGTTGGCTACGTTGAGATTGATGCTTTCCCCAAGAGGAAGTACAGTATATTTGGGGGGCACCCACTACCTTCCCTACTCAGTGGATGGCATTTTGAACGTCCTTCGCAAACTCTGCTTGGTAGCATGGTTGCTTAAACAGCTGCCACTTATTACCCTAGGGATAGCAGTACATTATGGGCTAACTGACTTCCGTCTTTTAAATCTATGAAGTTTTTGCAGAATGTGAAGTGCTCTGTCAATATAAGTCAGTCTTCTATTAACAATAAATGCTGTGCTGTACATACTGTGTATGTAGACCCATAAAAATAAAGCAGTTACACTCCATAAGAAAGAGGAATAACTGACTAGATATGACTATAAGGTGTCTTCTTACATACTCATCTCACTAAGAAATATATCGATGGTTGGCTGCTGTCTGGTTAAAATCATCTTCCTGAGTAAAGCTCTACTGGTGATATCATCATGTGAAAGACTCCCTGCGGGGGATATTTTGACAGAAAATGTGATAAAGTATAATACTGTGGATATCTCCCCCTTTCGCTATTTATGAGGGATTCTGCTACCTAGGCGGATTAATTCTGTATCATGTTCCAGCACAATATAGATTTCCTCGCTTCTACTTGCTGTTTCTCTGCATGTGTAATAAGCTAACCTTCTTAAGCGTTCCACATGATATGGCAAATTTTGTGGCAGGGTCTTACACTTGACAGGCTATTAGGGTTTTTCCTTCCTCTATTCTAACCCCAAAATCATCTTGCTGAATGTACAGGAATTTTATCATGGGGGCAGGGGCGGGAATTGTCCTTGTTTTGGGGATGTTGCATGCACTATTCCATGCTTAGTTTTGCATGTAAGCACACCACCAGAATTACAGAAAATGTAAATTTAGAATTACAGGAAAATTTACCCTTTCCCTATGTCAGAAACATGCCATTTAGCATGCATGACTTTTCCTCATTCTGCCATTTCCTCCAGGCAGGAGGGAGACCACAGTGGGTATACAGACCATAGATGTACAATGTACAATAAACACACATCTGACCATACTCAAATAATCAGTACAGATGTCCCCTTACAGAAGATACGAGATCATTGCTGATTATTTTCTTCCCTCTTAATCTGGATCACTAACCTGACCTAAAAATAGTTCCCCTCTAAGTCTTTCCTCAGTGTTCAGAGGAAGCAGAATTAAATCACACAAGTCTGCAGTTTAAGCTAGTGAGTTGAAAATATATTCTTCTGAAGGCTGTCTTACACATTATGATTCTCTGGAAATAACCTAAGTTGTTATATTGCTGATATTTCCAACTATCGACTATTTCAAAACCCGTTGGTGGGTCTTAAATAACTGGTTCAGTTAATATTAATAATGGTCTAGTTGTTGACCTTGGGCTACTCACGCTGCGGCTACTCACGAGCCTAAAAAGGTTTGCTGCAGCGCTCGCTCCGCAAACCTGCTTTTTAGCAGGGGTTCCAGAGCGGGTTTGCCGCTCCAGAACCACTGGGCTCGGCTGCGAGCCTGGTGGTTCTCACGATCAGCAAAAATCGGGCTAGCGGAGGCTAGCCCAATTTTTGCTGATCATCAGAATCCCCCCCCCCATTGTGGTAGAATGTACTGTAGTACTTTAGACTACAAATGGCTCCCCATTTGTAGGGTGTCATTCCTACAAGGGTGTCATTCCTTATTGTTCTCTCATGTACCAAGTGCCCTGCAAACAAAAAAACAGAAGCACATCAGGATAGGTTCTGTCCCAGCCCCACTCCCTGCTGTGCTGTTTGCAGATTATTTTTTAAACAGGAGGGAATAAAGGGTGGGGGGGGAGTAATTCCCTATCCACAGTCTGGTTAAAGCAGTAGTCTATTCTATCATCTTGTGACACTTTCCTGTGATAGCCACCATCCCATTCTCTGCTGCATAAATGGACCAGGAATAAGACAGTTGGATGCTATGGAGTCTTTGTTCTATGGAACTCATCATGTGTTTTCCACAGGTGGGGAAGCTAAGAATTAAGTGACTTGTCTAAGGTATAATGCGAAGAGTCCTTTTCTTGCCTCTACTCTCCAGGTTTTCAAAATTTTACATAGAGCTATCATGAACCTGACACCACCTACTCTCATATGCCCCCACATAAGCAGCTGAGTCACATGCATTTATTTGTGCTCTCCAGCTGCTGGTGTCAGACTTGACTAACTACTAGTTTGTCAGACCTCTTGAGTTTCTGAGGTATTTTAATGCTTAAAAGTGTGCACCAGTGTCTCGGTTTCTCCACCACTGAAAGTCTTTTGCTCAGGAGAATATAATTCTCACTCACCAGGGACTCCTCTTAAGGCCTAATTTAGACAGTTGTGGTATGGGTCATCAAAGTCTGCATTCTGAAAGTGCATAGATCTGTCATCCTAATGTGTGAAAATAATTATGCATTAGGAAAGAAAATTCAATCACAGTGTGGGGGAGAATAAAGAAGGATAATTTCATTTGTAGTCTCGGCTTTCTGGATCTGTTTCCCTGTCCTTTCTGGGAAGTCCTAAACACAATTGCTTTATATCCTATGTCATCCATCATATTAGACATGAACAAATAATGATAAAAACCACATTTGTAATTTCATGCACATAATTGTAGTGCACAATGATGCAATCTTGGCCAACACCGAAGACTGAACCTGAGGTTCTTAAAACTGAAAGTACTAGGATACTAAAGCTTGAGCTATAACTCAGAGAACATGGTCTTTCACATATAAGGCTCCATATTCATCCTTGAGGTCTCCATAGTTAAAACGATCTTGGGCAGCAAGGCTCTGAAATACCTCTTTCTTAAAGCCTGCATACAGAGTCTCAGATAGCCAGAAATGACCATGTAATTGGGCCTAATAATAATTAATGAAGAAACACATCTGTGGAATGTGTCATACTCATGTCCTCTTTGGCTTGACCACAGCACAAAGCTCATTTAATGGTCTGCAACTCTTTTGATGTTGTCCCTTTTACTCTGTTCAGAGTTCCCTTATTTAATATGCTCTATCTGCATTTCCAGCAGGACCAGTGACCTATTGGATGGACTAGGAGTGGAAGGCCACTGAAATTAGTGTATGCATTCTGTTTGTTCTGATAAGATAAGAGAGACAGTACTGAGAGCGTAGGGAGGAGGCAATGTGGAAGTTATGCATGAATCCATACTGTGAAATTAATACCAAGAGACATGCTTTAGGCTAGCAATATTTCTACAGGATTTATTTTGGAAATGGAATATTTTTACCTTCAGGCAATAGACCTGTCTCTCTCACCCCACTGGCTTCCAATCCCAAAGCTGGGGAAGCCAATGGATACATTTTCTGTCTGCTGTGTGGAACAGCTCTAGCTTGCAATGAGATACTGAAGAGGAATTTTAATTTCATGCTGGATACAGCAAGAGCATGCATCCGTAGCAGTTGTATAAATTTTTATGTGAATAGATGTACAGTATTCATAAGAGGAATGGTGTTGTCATGCAGCTTTCATTTCTTCCGGCCTCTTTGCCATGTGCACATCACCCTTGTTGTCTGCTTATCATAGCGCTTGCTAAAATGGAAAGTATGTCTCTGCCAGATGGATGTGAACAGCAATGAGCGTGTCTCTTGGTTATGCTATGAGCAAGTTCGGAGACCCCTTGTTGCTTTAATTTCTCTGAGAAGATCCAAACATGATGCTGTTTTGCTTGGAAGGTGATATTTTTAACCTACTGCCTCTCTTGCTCAGCTTTACAAGCTTTAAACGAGAGGAGCAGTAAGATGGCAGAACCCATTAGTGCTGCTAGGATTACAAGGAGGTTGTTAAATAATT
This sequence comes from Hemicordylus capensis, assembly GCF_027244095.1. NCBI lineage: Eukaryota > Metazoa > Chordata > Lepidosauria > Squamata > Cordylidae > Hemicordylus > Hemicordylus capensis. The sequence continues at coordinate 63,385,990 of NC_069660.1, forward strand.
AGCTACTTTATTTTCTTAAGTGAATCACCCACTGGTGGTGGAAGTGGTTGGGCTGTTGGCCCTGGAGATGTAGGAAACCTATTTCCCTGCTTGACAAATCCAATGATAAAAAGCATTCTGATGTTGTTGAGCCCCTGAGCAAAAGTGGAGGACAGAGGAGGTTTTCATTCTCCACACTCTAGTAACATGCCACTCCCTTGATCACTTCTAGCAAGTTAGTGATTGCTTCCAGGCAAACAGGTAATCTTTGCACTCTGCACATTCTCTTTTTCCTCTGTCTCTTCTGGTCACAAAGCAAGAGATGTGAGTCTGAGCAAGGGAGGTTCCCTGGCTGCTTTATTTTCCCTACATTTTTCTTCTTCTTGGGGGTTTGGGGAGGGTGAGCAGTGGATAGAATGCATGAATCCAAGTAAGCCCTGCAATATTCACCCAGCCAGAAAGTTTTTTAAACACCCGGCTTTTAGTTCACATCTCCTCTGGAATGGAGGTGTGTGTTCACATATCGGCCAAATTTACCTCCAAGTCCCTGTGAACTATGAAGGAGCACTTCACACACAATTCAGGTTTTTTTAAATTGTGCGTTAAGAGTGTAGCCAGATTTATATCTGGGGGGGGGGGAATCCACTTTTTGTGTCGGTATTTTTGGGTAGCTTCAAACTCACAGTAAAGCCTTGCAGAAAACCCATGGAAAAACCTGCTGTCTGGGAAAGCTTTGGGTGACTTTTACAAGGCTGACTGCTTGCCTGTCATTGAGAAAAGCAACACACTTCTCACAGCAAACTCAACAGAATGGTTGTGTGAACATGGGTGTTTCCTGCAGCAAACACATCAAGTGTGAATGATGCATACATGGCTTTACATGCTTGCATGCACATGTCCGATGTATGTGCACACCTTAGTTGTATTTGTAGCATGAAGGTGTGAAGCTGCCCTGAGAAACACCAGAACAGAATGCAGCCCTGCGCACTCTGTTGCGTTGGAAGCTCACTAGTTGTGGCTGCTGCCCTCTTCAGGTTACTCACTGTAGTCTCAAAGGTGAGGGTCAGGAGCAAGTGTGTTAAACAATAAGAAAAGACAGCTAATTTAAGCCTGGGATGAAAATACTGAGCCCTTTCTCATGACCAGCGAGAAAGGGTAACAGGATTAGCAGGGAGGAAGCCCTGAAATGCTGACCTCCCCACACATGAGCAGTTCCCTCTCCTTGGGCAGGCGGATTGCCTGTCTAGATGAACACCGGCTGCTGCTCAGTAGCTCTGAGGGTCTGCTGGGATGTGTTGCCCTGCCCCCCCCGAGCTCCAATAATGCACCGTGTGAGTGTGTGGTGCATTATGGGGACCCCCTCCCCTCCCCAAGTCTGCTAGCCAGGTCTGCTTGCAGCTGTGGCTGACAGGCGATCTGAAAAACAAGGTTAGGGAGTGCTTGCTCCCTTAACCTTGTTTTAGAGGGCAGCTCCGTAGGTGGGTTTGCCGCCGTGATCAGGCCTTTTACAAATTTGTTAAAACAAATTTATGAAAGCCGAAGAATTAGCTTTAAATTTCTTCCGACTCCATCCTTGAGATGAACAACTCTGCCTGTTCTCATGCTAAACTGCTTGCAAATACATTTCAGCAAGTCCATCAAAAGCAACAGACTTTGTCACTTAACAGGTGAATACATCTTCAGCTGTATGGAAGCAGATCTTGCTAATTTGTCTGTGTGGTGAGAGGTGTTGCCAAAGAAACCTCTGTTGTAATTGCCTGAGAAGTGAATAGAGAGGTAAAGGGCCTAGAGTTTGAGGGAGTCATCAATACAACTAGCAGAATTAGCTAGGATGGCCAAGTTTGTAAATGAGACCAGAAGAAGTGTTTGTAACAATGCAAATTATCCTAGCTCCTCTTCTCATCTTATCTCCTTGACAGCCGCTGGCAATGCATTACATTGGAGCTGAGCAGTGATAGAGCTAGCTCTTTGCATTTCCTGCCAACCTGCTTGAAGGATGGAGGAACCCGGCAGAGTAACCAGATGGACCTTGCTTTGTAATCATTAACAATCCTGATGGGTTTGTCAGGCCATGGCATCCTCTTGACTATTAATTCCTTACCTGTAATTCACTGTCAAACCCACCAGGTGGAGGAGAATGCTTGTTGTTAGTGGTATATAAATAATAGTAGTAAGTAGTAGTGATGTCAGTTTTGGTTTGAGGGCTGAATCTCCATCTACATCAGGGGTGCACAGTTGAAATACAGAGCATCAATAGGCTGTTCTTCTAATACCAGCTGTAGGTTGTGATCTGTTGCTGGACAAATATTTATCTGTGATGCTGCTGATGTTGAGGGTTTCTAGTAAAAAACATAAGCACTGGTGTTTCAGTGTATGAAATTAACAATTATAGGCTAAGCATTAATTTGCAAAAGATTAAGCCCTACTCATACATCATGTTGTACGTGTGTATGGATGTTTGTACACACATACTTATTTATTCATGCAGTAAATACTAAAATTAAAATTGCCACTTCCCTTCTTAAAAGGTGGGCAGACTCATATGAGAATGTTTTCTCCCCCAAAACACCGTGAGGCTATTCACATACATGTGCAAAACTGAGCTAAGGGAGTCTCGTTTTGCGTGTATGTGTGTGTACTGCTGGGATTGGGCCTGATCCTGTGCTACCATGGCAGCAAATGTACCTATGAAGCCTCCCTTTAAAACGAGGCTAAGGGAGCCTGCACTCCCTTAACATTGTTTTTATGATCGTCTGTAAGCTGCCAGACTTGGGGAGGGGATCCCCATAATGCACTGCACACTCTCATGGTATATTATTGGAGCTCTGGGAGGCAGGGCTGCATGGGACAACATGTCCTGACACCCCAACCCTTCGAGCTGCAGCTGGTGCCCATCTGAGCGGGCAATCCACTCACCCAGGGAAGGCGGAATGATCATCTGCAGGGAGGTAAGTTCTTTAGGGCTTCTTCCCCGCAAATCCTGTAACCCCTTTCTCGCTGCTCGTGAGAAAGGGCTCAGTGAGTTGCTTTCAATACACAGTACCTTTTCCTTGCATTTAGAGTAGTTAAAAGATTGGCAGACAGCTGGAATTCCAACTCAACCCTCCCAATAGGAGCATGATTAATTTAACTATATTTTTTCCAGTTGTGCAATAGCTTCTGCTTGTCATTCTGCAGTGGCTAGTGGCATGGTGCATCTCTTGGCTTCTTGTCATAAGACCAGAATCCTCTCATTACAAAATGTTTGGAAAAATCCATGCAGTGGGGAAAAGAGTGCTTGTATGAGCCTCCGCAAAGGAAAAAAAATTGCACATATGCATGTATTACAGGAGAACCTCATTACTTGCCTACTACCATGAGTAACGGAACCGTGGGTAATGAAGCATTAGGGCTATGGGGAAAGGCGGTTAGGTTCCATGGTGGAGGGAAAAGTCAGAAAAAAGCTCCCAAACTGCCCCAAACATACTGTGGTGTGCTCCGTGGGTCCCCCATGTGCCCACACATGCCCTCCAGTATGAAATGGCCCTCAAAGCTGAAAAATCTCAGGGGAAAGTCCCCCCCCCCCAAGGAAATGAGCCACCAAATGGCTCATGCTATATCCTCTCTTTTCAGGACAAAATGGTGGCTGGAAGTGACCTTCGTGGAGGAGAGCTGGTCTTGTGGTAGCAAGCATGACTTGTCCTCTTAGCTAAGCAGGGTCCACCCTGGTTGCATATGAATGGGAGACTAGAAGTGTGAGCACTTTAAGATATTTCCCTCAAGGAATGGAGCTGCCACTCTGGGAAAAGCAGAAGGTTTCAAGTTCCCTCCCTGGCTCCTCCAAAAGAGGGCTAAGAGAGATTCCTGCCTGCAACCTTGGAGAAGGCACTGAGCCAGGTCTCACGATCCATGAGACCCGGTTTCTTTGGGTGAGCGGGGAGAGCGGGCTAAGCCCGCTCACGAGCGGAGAGGGAGCCCTGGGCAACCAGATCAGCCACCCACACAATTGCCGGCTCCGAAACAGAGCCAGTGGGGGCTGGGGAGCTCGGGGGCCGCGCGTCCCTCGCAAGCCCCAGTATGCCCTGCGCAAGCGCACAGGGCATACTGGGGAGACCCCCGAGCCAGGAGGTGGCTTTTCGCCTCCCGGCCTCACCATTGTAAAAAGCAGGTTTGCGGAGCGCTCACTCCGCAAACCTGCTTTTTACCAGGGGTTCCAGAGCGGGTTACCCACTCTAGAACCACTGGGCTCGCAGCCAAGCCCGGTGGTTCTGACAATTAACAAAAATCGGGCTAGGCTCTCCTAGCCCGATTTTTGTTAATCGTGAGAATAGCCCCACTGTCAGTCTGTGAAGACAATACTGAGCTAGATAGACTGACTCAGTATATGGCAGCTTCCTATGTTTCTATATTAACTTCCAGCCCTCTAGGAACCATGGATACATGGGTTTTAATCCATTAGTATTTGTGAATAATGGAAACAGGTGTTTATTAGACAACCCCAGATATATAGAAACACGAATAGCAGTTCCACATATAATGAGGTTCTCCTGTATCTCTTCGTAGTATTCAAGCCATCTTTCCACAACCACCAACCTCAGAATGAATGGCCATTTTGCAAACTTAAAACAATGCTTTGTATCTTAGTAATTTGCTTTCTTTCTGATAAGCTTTCACAGTTACACGTTCTAGCTTCTTCCAGCATTTCCTTTATGGACTTCAGAGCTTCTCAGCTTTGTTTGTTCTCTAAAAATGAAGCTGAAAATTTCACAAATTTTATCCCAAGCCTCTAGGCCAAGACAAAAATGGCTTCATGAACCCCATGCAGCTGATGAGCAGTGCATTGTTGTAAACCTACATGCTTAATTTCTGTGTGATGAATGCATTTTCGCCTAACTGTTATCCGTGCGTGCACACAAGCCATTTAGACTTAATGGCTATGGATTGATACAGCTGGGGAACTCATTAAAGAGTTCAGCAGCAAAGCAGACTCATAATTAATAAAATACAGACTTTCATTTGAAATCATTGCCCAGAGTAGCTTGCTAATAGAGGCAGAGCCGTCTGCTTGGTTAAGTCAAGCGCTCACTTTGCCACCATCCCTTTGGAAACCCACAGTCTCAAGATGATTTTTTCTTCTCTCCAAGGGTTAACCTGAGGTGCACATTTTATCCAAGCAGTGTTCCCATCAGCACTGCTTCATTGATTGAAGCATTTTCTCTATGGACTTGTAATAGGTCTGACAATTTAAAGGAAAAGTAGTAACCCCTTGTTCCTTGCACACCTGGGATGATTCAGCAGTACCTGTGTGCAGCCAGCAGGCTTGCTTTCTTGGAATAAAAACTCTCAAATTGCAAACTACAAGTCATTTAGATTTCTTGGCAAACAGATTAATGAATTATGTCAAATGCAGCCACTTTGAGAGCTGCAGCTTTTTATTCATTAAACAGTTGTCTTTGATTTGCAGGCAGCCTGAGGTCTAGAGCTTTAGTAAAGAGTTAAGAGGCCCTCTAGTAAGGGTTTAATAAAAGGTGTAGGACATTTACTAGGCTAGGCCCAAAACATGGAAGCAGCTTCTGTGCCATAGAGCTTGGGTGGGGGGAATAGGATTGTGGATTAAGACCTGCCTGTTAGCTAGTTTATTTGAAAACAGTACTTTTTCACTTTCTTTTTTTATTGCTCTGGTCCCTTCTGTAGGCATTCTGGATGTTCCTTAAGCCTTTGAAATGAGGGATTATATTTTGAAAGAATGCAAACAGCTTTGATTGTAAAAGTCTGATTCAGCACTGCTGCAGCTTGATTCATCAAGAAGATTTCTTGGGGGGAAATGAGCTATTTAATGAATAGCATGCTACCAAGACACCAGTTCCTCCTGGGCATAAAATTTCATATGCTATGTTGTAGAATTTGGCATCCTGTGTTTTGAAACTGTAATGCATGAGACCTCCCACTACCCAATAGTGAGTGAACTGATAGGGTTGCTCTAGTAGCAGTATACTTCTACCTGCATTATTACTACTACTTTCATGCAGTTGTGTATGCTATTTGGAAAGTAATAAGGAAAAGTTATGTAATATGTGGTAATGTTTCTCTTACTGCATGCATATAAAATTTGGTGTGACTGCATTTTTCAGCAGTAGTGCTTTATGATAGAAGCTTCAAACCATAATTACAGAATTAAGTCATAGCAGTTTTTGCAATATGTTGATCCAGTTAATATACATATTGTTTTCAGGCAATTGCTAGCTATGCACCATCATCTCAAGGACATAGCCTTATGTCTTAACAGGGACACTAAATGAGTAAGTTAGGCTGCAGGATAAGCTAAATCAGGCCTCAACGAATTTTCTTTGGCTCTAGGAGCCAGACTGCCCTTTGCTCCATGGGAGGTCGGGACGGAATCTCCACTTTCCCCGCACAATGCTCTCTGCTTCATGGGGTGGGTAGCTCACCATATCCCCCCACAAAAGCCCCTCCACCCCATTGCAGAGGCAGGTTTCTTGCTTTGCTTGTCCCTGCCTTGCTTGCTCACTCCTGGTAGCGTCTGTCTAACTCAGGTGGGCGATGGATGGACACAGCCAGGAAGAGGAGTAAGCAAACAAGGTGGAGACATGTTGCCCCTTTCTTCTTGATTGTGACTCTGCTCCATCACCTGGCTCAGGTGCCATGCTTAGTTTTCCAGGTGCCATGGCAAACATGGCAAGTCGGGGAATTGTTGAGCCTTGAGTGAAATGTTTGGTTTTTCCTTTTGCGCCTGTATGTTTTTGCATTCGGTTTCCCAGATAATGTTGTAACAATAAATGGTTCCTAGCTAAGCACTGAAGTGTCTCGGATGGTTTCTGCTGTTCCCCAAACGCAGTAAAATAATATATTTCCCTTTACGAATTCAAAATATAACACACAGTTGCTTTTTAAGTATAATCAGCATGATAAACACTCTAAATGGCTCTCACACACTATGGTGTAGTTAAGGATTTTATACTCCATGCTTTCTCTGAAGTCAAAACCACAGGGCATTGGACCCCACAATGCAGTTTATAAACACTCCATTTGTATGCCTCAGATCTCTAGTCCTAAGAGACTTCTGCAATACACTAGAGCTTGAGTCCTGCAGTTATTCTCACGGACAGCACTCTCTGAAGCTGAATGCAAACCGCCACATGTCTAACAAAATATGACATTGCAGTAAACTATCTGTCTTGGAAATCGTTATTATGAATCTGCTTCATAAAAATAAAAAAAGACTTTTCAAAATAAAGCATGCACAATTTGAAGGCAAAGTTGTATGAGAGAGTCAGCAATAACCAAGTCCTACCAACACAAACAGGACCCTCTAACTTGAAAGAGGTTGGTTGAGGTAGAATGGGACTATTCATTGAGGCTCTATACACGATCGGTGTGTAGAGCTTGCAGGGCTTGTGCAGGGGGAGTGGGCATGACCTGCTCTCCCTGCACACGATCAAATGTCGAGCCCTGGGTGGCTGGATCGGCTGCCCACATGACTACTGGCTCTGTCATGGAACTGGTAGGAGCAGCAGGTATCTGGGGCCGCCCTGCCCCTGGAAGTCCTAGGATGCTCCACACAAGTGCACGGGGCATCCTGGGGAGACCCTAGAGGCCAGAAGGCATCTTGTAGCCTCCAGGTCGGAGGTCTACTCATGTGTCGCACCGCAGTGGCACACGATCAGTAAAACACGGTGAGCAGAGCACTCGCTCTGCTAACCTCGTTTTAGGGGAGGTGTTCGTAGGCGGCTTGCCACAGTTGAACCATCGGGCTTGCCTGTGAGCCTGATGGTTCTCACAATGGGTGGAAATAGGGCTGGCCTTCGTTAGCCCATTTTTCCCCATTGTGAGAATCGCCTCATTTAACATTAACCTTAGTGAAGTAAGGTTAAGTTGTTGGTTTATAGGTTGTAGCTGGTAGCAGCAGCTAGTTAGGAATTCAGTGATTAGCAAAGAATGTGACAGCTAATGATTAAGTTTTCCTCTGAGGCCACTCTAGCAATTTAGTTTGTTATACATAGAAAACCTTGTAGTCAAACCTAGTTGTTGTATACTGTGTTCAATCTCCCCTGCTATTCTTCTTATTTTGTGAGACAACATGACACCAGTACCCTGGGAATAAAAACGTACTTGACAGTTTTAAAGAAAGTCAATGTAAATTGTAAATATTATTTCACAGAGGGATTTCTGTGTGTGTTTTGTAATTTCAGTGTATAAGAAGAGCCATAGCTAAGAGAGGACATAGTTTACGCAGTGGTAGAGCTTTGAATGCAGAAGAGCCCCAGATTCAATTGCTGAGATCTCCAAGAACGATGATTTTGGTTAGGCCATGGAAAGCTACTGCCAATTAAAGTAGACAGTTTTGGATTAAATGGACCTACAGTCTAGACTGGTTTAAAGTAGCTTCATATGTTTGTAAAAGTTTGCAAAGCCTAGATAGGCATTGCTAATGCAAGGAGCTAGAATTTCAGTTCTTTTGCCACCCACATGCACCCAAAAGCTTCCTTCATACTAGGCTTGGCACTTTGTGTATTTCTTGGTCCAAAGCCCATTTTCAGTAATTGAAGGAGACCTGTCATCCCCACTGACCTTTTTAAGAGAGAAAGCCCAGTAGGCTCATCACCTTCCACAGCCAAGTGTCTTCACAGATCAAGCGAATACTTGTTTTTAGAATCCAGAGAGGGAGCTGACAAGCATGAGGCTCTATCAGCCACACTCTTACTTTCAGCAACTGCTAGCTATTTAAACATTAAATAGTCGCATGTCAAGATAGTCGTGTGGCAGCCGCTAACCTTATGGCTTTTGAAGTGTGATTTGAAAAGCAGCCACAATCTGTTGTTTTGTCATCCTCAAGACTTGACTTTAGATACAGCTCTACTTGGCTCATAAATCAAGTACAAGTCAACTGCCGTTTGTGTGTTTGAGACATCTCCACCATTCTTTAGATGTTGTAAAAAGGCTGTTGAAAAATTATTGAACTGATTTGATTGTGCTTGCTGCTTTATCACCTGCCAAGTGGCAGCACAATATGCTGGAGCCAGTTACCCAAGCCTTATCCACTCTACCTCAGACTCCAGCCATCTGGCTAGTGGTCTGGCCTCCTCTGACTAATCTGCAATAGAAACTTTTATGATTCAGAGGCAGCAAAGGGAATTTGTCCCCCACTGTCTCAGCAAGCTTGTAGAATGTTGCGCTGTTCCTAGGTGAACACTGCCTTCCGCGGGCTTTACAAGCGACTCTTTTTCCACAAGATTCGTGAGATAAGGTTTGGGAACTATGCTGGCTGGCTCTGAGGCAGAGACCACAAACCAGTAGAGGTATAGACTCATGTTAAATTGGTATTCCATGGTGGATTTTTGGCAGGAGCGACTTTGTACTGAAACAACCCACCCTGCTGCAACCACAGTGTGTAAACTCGATATCCCAGCTGGAATTCATTAGCAACTCAATCCCCCTGTAGTGTGTTTAGCTTAGTGTGGCACTTGCGGCTAGAGAAGAAAGGGGTGATATTTATCAAGTTTTAGTTTGGGCTGCGGAGAGAATGACTCGCTTGTAAGTCTCCTTTACCGTCTGCCCCTGAAATACCCAAGTCTACGGGAAGCAGCTTGCTCACTCAACCCCCTTTTTGGGGGGGGGGGGTTGGGGGGGATCCAAGCAAATGCAGAGATCATCCTCGGTACATTAGTCCTGTTAAACGGAACGATGAACATTCTACATTCCAAGGAAAGGTAGATGGTTATGGATCAAATGCAGAGGGCATTGGTATGTGGCTTACCTGTAGAATTACGAAGTCCCCCTGCTCCCCTGACAAATGCATCAGTATCTGAGCCTGAATATCTTTCACAAGTGTTGCAAGAACTAGCCACAAGGGCTGTATCTTGAAAGTTAGCATTAAACCAGCAGGAGGTTTAATGTGTTTTACTCTGTATTATTATATATTTAGGAGGTTTATATGATCCTTTTTATTTGTTACCTCTGGTCTTCAGGATACAACATGTCATAAATTTCTCTGACTACATTTCCAGCCTGAGTCAAGAACTGCAGCTACATAAAGTGGTCTGAGACATTTGCTTGTTCAAGACTGGTTTTTTTTGACAGAAGTTCCAGGTGCTTTCTGTCTGTGTTTTGTATGAACCAGCTGGCTTTTAGATTTAACAATGTAGCTATCCTCTAAGATTTGAGGCAAATCTGATTGCTTCCACTTTCAGTTGGCACAGTTGCATGGCTGTTTCAACCCATCTGATCACTGTAGAACACAAAGGCAGGATGCTTCCCCATCTGTTCCTACACAGCTGAAGAGGAGACTGAGGAACCATACAGGCCATTTCATCTGCACAACTGGCTTTCCACAGTCAACACAGCAGTGTGTTGCAGCAAAGCTGCTGCCTTTTTCTGTGGCATTTGCTATGCTTTTAGCACTTATCAAGGAACATGGGCAGCTGGTGGCTTGACATATCCCTAGAGGCAGTATATCACCTATTACAAAGTTCAGATTGCTGTAGCATCAAAGGCCAGAGAAGTTACATACCATAGGCTGGTTGCCCTTAAGTAAACCAGGGGTCTCTTTAGCACTAAACGGTCACTATGAATCAGTTCTTTCCCCCCAATATTCTAGAAATTCAGGCTGAATTAAAATTACATTCAAGAGTTTTTTGTCTTTCCTGGAATCTCTCCCCATCTCAACTTCCCCCCCCCCGGCAACAACACTTTTGCTAATATTGATCAAATATTTGAATTGCTTGGTCATGCATTCAACATCATCTCATTTGTTACATGGTCATGCAACATCATGGCCATTATATGGTCAACATAATGAATTGCATGGTCATGTAACATCATCTCATTTGGTCCATGGTATCTGGCTCATAAACCCATGTGATCTTGCATTATCACGTAATAAACTGGTATCCATATGATGCCTGAATAAAAAGGATTGCGAAACACAGAGAATGTATTTGAAATCACTGTGTGGGAAATAGCACCAAATGAAAATGTTAAAGCCATTCAATGAACATGTTGTATTATTTTGAAAGTGCAGTTTTTGATAGGAAAACCAAGCACCTTGAATATTTAGTGAAGCCTTACTAGAAATGGTCCTGAAATCAGCACATAAAGCTGTTTTGAGTTGTTTCTCCCATTCCTTTCCTCTGTCGTCTTCCCCACTGTTGATCTTAGATTGCAAGTTCCTTTTTTGCTTATAAAATTGTAAAGTAAAGTGTATACTGATCAGGGCACTGTAGTAAAAAAAAAAAAAAAAAGGTCTGCATGTAGTTTACTATTACTTTCTCTGATACTATCAGCTGGTTTTGACCACTGCAGACAGGAGGAACAGAGCAGCTGAACCGTGGGGCCAGGCTACTGATTGTAGCATATGGGCATGTACTGTTCTGTTGTTGTTGCCTAAAGACTGCTGGACAAGGAAACTGAACAGCCTCAGTGTTATCCAAGCTTCAACATCTTACACCTGGGACTGCTGCTTGCCTTACAAGCTGATCTGCCCAAGCTCCTCTGGGACCACATGTTTGAGTTGATTTCTGTTGTGTTGATGGCATGGGAGGAATAGTTACATATTTGTTATTGCAGTCTAATGCCCCTATTATTGAAGTTCTGTCATGAAGCCAAAAGTCTCCAGTTGCAATCAATGCCTTGTTCTTGATGCCTCCCCAGTGTGGGAAAACGGAACTTGGAGGCAGGGGGTTGGTTTACCTTGTTCAGCGCAGTGATGGGTGTCAGCTGGTACTTCACGTAGGACTGCACTGTAACCGGAGCTTTTCCATTAATCCCCCCTTCGTTCTCTTCAGAGAACTGATTATTTTGTACAATAGATGTATCAGGCTGCAGATTTCAAGAGGAGGAGGAGGAGGATATTATCAAGGATAATCTTAGGCCTGATGTCCAAACATGTACCTAACAAAGAAAAAATATGGGTTTTTTTCTCCCTAATTTGATTAACCTTATCAGCCTGCTTTTCAGAGGGGGTCATCCGTCAGAATTAAAGAGACAGAGCCTTGGGAATCTGGTTTGGGTCTTCGGGTGTATAAAATAATACACTTGGATAAACTCAGAGCTATACTTCGGCTGTTAATGCAAGGTGTGGGATTCCTAAGTAAGAAGTTACTATTTTGTAGTAAACTGAATATAGCTACAACTCTGAAGATGGAATTATTAGGCTGATGGAATATCAGGGGAATTGTGATGAAGAGCTGTGAGGAGGTTCAAAGGCTAATTGAATGCCAAGGGGTTGAGAGAATTGTTTTCCCCCAGGCACCAGAGGGATGAGTCATAAGCTTCGGTTTTCCTGTGACATTTTGGCAGAATTATCTATTTTTAGGTCCTTTTTTGTGTTCACATACTGTTTCTGGAATTTGGTTCCAAAACCATATTGTGGGGACCTATACAGTGTTCCCTCTAACAGGGATTCCCAGATGTTGTTGACTACAACTCCCAGCATCCCCAGCTGCAACAGCCTTTGCTTGGGGATTATTGCAGTTGTGGTCAACATCTGGGAATCCCTGTTAGAGGGAGCACTAGACCCATACTTGCAGGTCATGGCAGACTTGCTGCTTCAGAAGTTCAAAGCAAAGCAAGGGCTTCTAGGCCCTGTGGCATGCCTAGTAATATCCCAAGTAGTAGAAAGTGAGTGTTGGGAGTGGGGTGAAGAAGCCAAACATTGTTTGTGCAACAGGCCCTAGAACCCTCTACTGACCACTCATTTTTTCTTTCTTATCTAAGCACATCTAACAGTTATCTTTATCATCTTTACAAAGTGTATTAAGTATTGGATCTCTTAAGGGGATCTAGCCCTCACTGTGCTCAAGACATATTCTAATCTAGATGATACTAGCTAAAATGCTAATAGGTGTTGGATGCAAGTGACCCTGCTCAGTACATGGATTGATGAAGTGGCTGATATGATGCACAGCCTAATGTAGCCGGATCACTTAATGTTCCCACAAGGCAGCCCCAATGCTGGAGAGAACAAGTGGTTGCACAATCAGTGCTGGTGCTGCTTCTCCCATTTGGGACAGTGTAACCATTGTTTCTCCCATTCCTGCTGCATTGCAGCCTCAACATTGAACATTCCGGCCCTGTTTAGACCATGTGGTCCCATTTAAACCGCACAGCTCCTTTTAGACTCTGCATCATGTCAGTCAGTAGTAATAAAATCCATTCAAGTCTGATAATTCTATACTTTGTGTGAATTCTAACCTTGTAATTGTATATCAGTTAAGGTACATGGAACTGAACATGTTGGCTTTCCATCCCTGCTGAAATTTAAATTAAAAGTTTGTTCAAGTGGAATCCTCCCAAATGCAATTTCTCTCTCCCCCCACCTTGCCGAGTATATGAGAAGTGACGCCAGTGAAACTGATGCTCGGAAGACTTGTGATTATCTTGATAGCTGGTCCTTAAGTAATGTGTCTATGTTTTCCACCTTTATTTTATTTATATTTTATTTATATCTATGTAAACTGCTTTGGGAACTCTTGTTGAGAAGCGGTATATAAATATTCGTCGTATTCATTAATACATGTCCCATTGACTCCTGCACATCTTTGTTTGGCTCTTTTCAACCTGGAAGACATGTAAAATTCTGAATTGCAGTATGAGATGTGACTTCAGTTTCTCTTCTATCAGCCTGATATTTTTCAGACCTGGCTGTTTTAAAAACAGGGATTCCAAAATTCACAGCTGGGCTTCCAATTAAAGTGGCTAAATTCTCCAAAGTGTTGAGCATCTGTCACTCTCACCGTCTGAAATCAGTCAGAGTTGCCTAGGCTCTGAAGTTCTGGGAACCAGGCCACTTTTATTCACAGGCCTAAATGTAGATTTTGGAGCTCAGCTTTAGACAGAGAAGTCTGTGGGGGGTGTGGGAAATCCTGGCCTGAGAAAATTGGTGTTCTCTCATGGTGTGCCTGTGTTAATTTGCAAAGTTAGAGGTGTAGATGGAAGAAAAAGTTGCCCCAACTGGCATTCTTGTTCTGCCAGTTCTATTGCTACCCTAACAGGGATGTGATGGCAGCCTTTTTGTCTGGGTGAGAAGAACGACCTGGCACTTTGGGAGATGTAAGGCCTATTAACGTTAGGAAATCATTCAGTGCCATTTAGGAAAACAAATCTACAACATAGTAGGGAGGGAAGGGGAGGGGAGGGGAGGGGAGGGGGCTGCTTTTTCTTTGTTGAACTACTGAACCGCACACTTGTATTTTCCTAGCCAGCTAGACCTGAAAGACTATTAAAACAGTGTTTTTTCTGCCTGACGTTAGCAATCAGAGAGCTAATTACACTGGATTAGGGTTTTCTGTTTAATTACATGAAAAATGTAGTGCAGCTAATGATCAAGAGCCTCTAGGGAGAGTAAAGGAACATCCTTCTGTTTATGGACTGGTTGGTCAGATAGGATGACTTAGGATAGGGCTTCTTTACCTTTAGTAGTTCTATAGAAGAGGGTATTTTGGCAGCTACATCTTGAGGCGCTTCATACGAGCAGTGTGAAGTGCCATAAGGGGGGTTTCAGGGAGAGCGGGTTTGAATTGCTTTCCCTGCAGAAGATCAGGCCGCTAGCCTTGGGCGGCCAGATTAGTCGCCCACATGATTACTGGCTCCGTCATGCAGCCAGTTGGGGTGGCAGGGATCAGGTGCCTCCCGGCCCCTGGAAGGCCCTGAATGCCCCACGTGAGTGCACGATGCATTCTGGAGAGCCCCCTGATGCTGGGAAGCTTGTTGCCTCCCTGCCGGGGGTCTACTTATGAGTCACCATCGGGCCCTGACTTTAGCCCACTGTAATGCTTTGCACCCAGCAGTGCTGGAAGGGAGGTTTAATGTTATCCCTCGGGAAGATTGGGTGTGCCCATGTGGTTCAGGAGAGGTGGAAAGTATGGCCCATGTTATTTTACACTGCCAAGTTTTATAATAATGCTAGATTTGAGCTTATTTGCCCTGAACTTGCTTTATACCCAGATTTGGATGATAATTTGTTTATCTCGTCTTTTAGCTTATCTCGTCTGTTAGGCACTGGGACACATTTTGGGGCAAGCAAGGCCTGTAAAAAAGGGACAGGCTGCACTTGAACCAAGATGGAACCAGACTGCTGGCACTTAAAATCAAAAAGGTTGCAGAGCAGCTTTTAAAATGACACCTGGGGAACAGCCGATGGGAGCTGGGCAGTATCCCGTTTGGCAAAAGCCATCCTTTAAAGCAGGGCTGCTCAACTTTGGCCCTCCTGCAGATGTTGGCCTACAACTCCCATAATCCCTAGCTATTGGCCACTGTGGCTGGGGATTATGGGAGTCGTAGTCCAAAAACAGCTGGAGGGCCTAAGTTGAGCAGGCCTGCTTTAAAGTGTGAGGCTTCAAAGAATTCAGATAAAACAGAAGGGGACAGAGCAGAACTGCATAAAGAGCAGACGGGAGCCTGTGCCAGCAGGTCAAAGAGTCAAAAGAATAGCATACATCAGGGGAAAGATTCAGCATATAGGTGCTTATATGCCAATGCCAGAAGCCTCCGAGCCAAGATGGGTGAGCTGGAGTGCTTGGTTGATAACGCAGAAATAGATATAGTGGGCATAACAGAAACATGGTGGAACAGTGAGAACCAGTGGGACACTGTTATCCCTGGGTATAAACTCTATAGAAAGGACAGGGAGGGGCATCTTGGAGGAGGGGTAGCACTGTATGTTAAAGAAGGGATAGAATCTAACAAGCTAGAAACCCTAGGTGGACTGGAGTCCTCCACAGAAACCCTGTGGGTGACTATACAAGGCCGGAAAGGGAACATGATACTGGGGACGTGGTATCGCCCTATGGGTCATAATGCCGACAGTGACTGGGAGTTGCAGGAGGAAATCAGGGAGGCGTCAAGGAGAGGCAGGGCTGTAATTATGGATGATTTCAATTACCCACACATAGACTGGGTAAATTCACATTCAAGTCAGGACAAAGAGGTCAAATTTCTAGATACGCTAAATGACTGTGCCCTAGAACAGTTGGTCATGGAACCAACCAGAGAGAAGGCGACCTTGGATCTAATTCTGAGTGACACCCAGGACCTGGTGCGTGACGTCAGTGTCATTGACCCTTTAGGGAACAGTGACCACAGTGCCATCAAATTCAGCATACATGCGGGGAGAGAATCACCAAGGATGTCTAACACAGACATTTTGAAATTCAGAAGAGAAAACTTCTCCAAAATGAGGAGTATGGTGAAAAGAAAGCTGAGGGGGAAAATCAGGAGAGTCACTTCACTCCAGAGTGCATGGAGTTTACTCAAAACCACAATACTAGAAGCCCAGTTAGATTGTATACCCAAAAGGAGGAAAGGTACCACTAAGTCCAGGAGCATGCCAGCATGGCTAACGGGTACAGTCATGGAAGCCATAAAAGGGAAGAATACTTCCTTCCGAAATTGGAAGGCCTGTCCAAACGAAGAGAACAGAAAGGAACACAAACTCTGGCAAAAGAAATGCAAGGTGACAATAAGGGAGGCAAAAAGAGAGTTTGAGGAACATTTAGCCAAAAGTATCAAGGGGAATAACAAAAACTTCTTTAAGTACATCAGAAGCAGGAAACCTGCCAGGGAGGCAGTTGGACCATTAGACAATGAGGGAGTGAAAGGGATTATTAAGGAGGATATGGAGGTTGCAGAGAAGGTGAATGAGTTCTTTGCATCTGTCTTCACGGCAGAGGATACTGAGCATACACCTGTTCCTGAACCAGGCTTTTTAGGGATGGAGGCTAGAGGGCTGAGTCAGATAGAAGTGACAAGGGATGATGTTCTAAACTGTCTGGAAAAATGGAAAACTAACAAATCACCAGGGCCGGATGGCATGCATCCAAGAGTCCTCAAAGAACTAAAATGTGACATTGCCGACCTCCTTGTTAAAATATTTAACTTATCCCTGAAATCGGGCTCTGTACCAGAGGACTGGAGAGTAGCAAATGTAACACCGGTTTTCAAGAAGGGATCCACGGGCGATCCGGTAAATTACAGGCCGGTTAGCCTAACGTCCGTTCCAGGCAAACTGATGAAAAGCATCCTCAAGGATAAAATTGTAAAGCACCTAGAAGAACAGGCCCTGTTGGGAGTGAGCCAGCATGGCTTCCGCAAAGGTAAATCTTGCCTGACCAACCTTTTGGACTTCTTTGAGAGTGTCAACAAGTGTGTGGATCAAGGTGATCCAGTTGACATAGTCTACCTGGACTTCCAAAACACTTTTGACAAAGTTCCTCATCAAAGACTCCTGAGGAAACTTGGCGGTCATGGGATAAGGGGACAAGTACATGTGTGGATTGCTAACTGGTTGAAAGACAGGAAACAGAGGGTAGGTATAAATGGAGAGTTTTTGCAATGGAGGGAAGTAAGAAGTGGGGTCCCCCAGGGATCTGTACTGGGACCGGTGCTTTTTAATTTATTCATATATGATCTAGAAGCAGGGGTAAGCAGCAATGTGGCCAAATTTGCAGATGATACCAAACTCTTCCGGGTAGTGAAATCCAATTGTGTGATTGTGAGCAGCTCCAAAAGGATCTCTCCAAACTGGGGGAGTGGGCGAGAAAATGGCAAATGCGGTTCAATGTTAGCAAGTGTAAAGTGATGCACATTGGGACGAAAAACCCCAACTTCAAGTATATGCTGATGGGATCCAAGCTGTCGGTGACGGACCAGGAGAGGGATCTTGGGGTTGTGGTGGACAGCTCGTTGAAAGTGTCGACTCAATGTGCGGCAGCTGTGAAAAGGCAAATTCAATGCTAGGGATCATTAGAAAGGGGATTGAAAATAAAACGGCTAACATTATAATGCCCTTATACAAAACTATGGTGCGACCACACTTGGAGTACTGCATACAGTTCTGGTCACCACATCTTAAAAAGGACATTGTTGAACTGGAGAAGGTACAGAAGAGGGCAACCAAGATGATCAGGGGCCTAGAGCACCTTTCTTATGAGGCAAGACTACAACACCTGGGGCTTTTTAGTTTAGAAAAAAGACGACTGCGGGGAGACATGATAGAGGTCTATAAAATCATGCATGGTGTGGAGAAAGTGGAGAGAGAGATTCTTTTCCCTCCCACACAACACTAGAACCAGGGGTCACTCCATGAAATTGATTGCCAGGAGGTCTAGGACCAACAAACAGAAGTACTTTTTCACTCAATGCGTGATCCACTTGTGGAACTCTCTGCCACAGGATGTGGTGACAGCCAACAACCTGAATGGCTTTAAGGGGGTTTGTATGACTTCTTGGAGGAGAGGTCTATCAATGGCTACTAGTCGGAGGGCTGTGGGCCACCTCTAGCCTCCAAGGTAGGATGCCTCTGAGTACCAATTGCAGGGGAGTAACAGCAGGAGAGAGGGCATGCCCTCAACTCCTGTCTGTGGCTTCCAGCGGCATCTGGTGGGCCACTGTGCGAAACAGGATGCTGGACTAGATGGGCCTTGGGCCTGATCCACCAGGGCTGTTCTTATGTTCTTATGTTAGCTTAACAGAATATAGCCAGATTGTGGAAGGTTGCCAAATATTGTTACATTGTGGGTAGGATACATATGGAGGATATGAATACTCCTTAGTTGGATATTTGACCATTGTTAATTATAATCTTGTTCCTTTATTTTATTTATATTTGTTATATTGATATTGTTATTTGTATTCTTTATGTTTCTCTTTTCTGGTCAATGACTGTAATAAAATAGAACTAAACTTATGAGTCACTGCGGCGACACACGATCAGGTAAACGGGGTTAGCGGAGAGTACACTCCGCTAACCTCATTTTATGTGTGTGTGTGTGTGGGGGGTGTATCTAGGAGGGCTGGCTGCTGGGAGCCGCACAGCTCCCTTTGCAGCACACAGCCTGCAGAAACTGAATTGGGCTCCCTTTACCCGGTTTCTGTAGGTCGTGAGAATAGCCTCCTTGTCATGTAAGAGGGCAAAAGTTGCACTCACTGGAATTTTATTCTAGAGAGTCATTCATAGGTGTAGGAGCATAGTTCTTTGCTTCTGGTTGCACTAAATGAGTGTGGGGTATCAGTTTGGACATGATATAAACTAGAGCAACCAGAGCAGACAGGTTGAACATATGAAGCTGCTGTAAACTGAGTCAAGCCATTGGTTCATCAAGCTCAGTGTTATGTACACTGATTTGCTCTACAGGGTTTAACACAGGAGTTTTCTCCAGACCCCCTTGGAGGTGCCGGGGATTGAACCTGGGACCACCTGCAGGCAAAGCAGGTGCTCTACCCCTGAGCAGTGATCACTGTTGCAGGTTGGGAGTAGACAAAAAGGAGGGGGGAAGAAATAAGAGCGAATGTAGCAGGTAAAGGCTCAGAAAGGGCAATGAAGGTCAAGGAAAAAGACCAACAACAGAATGAAACAGATGAGTTGGGTTAGTGAATACAATAAGTTTGATCCTGGGAGGTCATTTCTCTGTACAGAAAAATGGATATTAATTTTATCATTAATTGATAGAGATGGTTCAGAATGATAGACAGCACAGGCATCCATCTTGCCCTGTCTTCTCCAAGCTGGGACTGGAAATTCTATGGGGCCTTTGCTACTTCCTGTTTGGAGCTGTGTAGAGCTCCTGGAAAGTTTGGTGTCATTCCTAGATGCTGATTGCAGGGCCATCAATAACTAGTCACTCCAGGGTCACTGCCCTGGAGGTCATGAGCAAAAAAGCCATCAGGTTTAATCCCATTATCCTCTCTGAACAGGCTTTGAACCTGACCCTCTGACCCTGGGCATCTGAAACCCTGGACCACAGGAGCAGAAGGAAGCCAACCTGATTGTTTTCTCCTTCTAGCTCTGAATATTTGTATTGCTTGTCTACTTTATCCTGACCCAGTTCTGTCCTGTGCCTACATTAATCACATTGGTTCCCTCTGGGGAGGAATATAAAGGATGCAGGCATTGCATGAACTCAGTCCAGCAGCCCCCGAGTTCAGTATTACCCTCCCTCTCCCCCAAAAGCTCCACCTTTGGCAGGATTCTCATCACACTATACTTGCCAAAGGAACTTACGTTCATTCTGTTTTCATTGGCCAAGGAACTCAGAGAAAGCTTAATGGAACAGAGGGGAAGAAAGAGATGAGAAGTATCTGGTCTTACTCCCTCCCTGCTCTAGTGTTGTCCTTTTCTCTTCATAGTACTAGCCTTAAACATTCTGTACTCAGTGCCTTGTTAATTTGCTACAGTTCCATGATTTTCAGCAAGGCAGACGGTTCCCTAAAGAGGCTGAGAGCAATTGTTAGTAGAGAGGATTCTTTGGCACAGTCTTTAAGTTCGTCTTAACCCAGGAGGATTCCAAATACTGGGTTATTCATTGCCTTGTCTCCTTCTAAAGGAGTATCTATATGCCCCCCACTGCCTGTGTGAGGCTGGTAGTCAATGCAACAGCCCCCATTTTTCATGGCTTTTTTCACTTTAGTGTGTTGAAGTTCCTTCCCTCTGAGACCTGGAAGTATCCCACAGGCACAGGTGGCTCTACTCTCTTTCTGCTTGTTTGATCTGCTTGCCCTGGGCCTATGGCCATCAGCTGAGCTGTCTGTCTTTGTTCTGTCTTAGCTACACTTGGAGAAAAATGCATAATTTTATTTTCTGGCCTTCTGGGAATTCACGGTTTGTTGATTTAATGGGACTTGTGTGGTTAGAAGACTGTAAGGATATGTGCCAATGTTGGGCAATCCGTTGACTCTGTCAGAAGCACATCAGACAGGAACCAGTCTGGCTTTGCCTACATTCCTTTGCCCTCGAGGAAGGCGGAGACTACTCTGAGGTTGCTGGGATAACACAATCCCAGTGGATATAAATGGGTATATAAATGTCAGCGGGGAAATGGCTTGACTAGGAAGCCAGAGGTTGCTGGTTTGAATCCCCGCCGGTATGTTTCCCAGACTATGGGAAACACCTATATTGGGCAGCAGTGATATAGGAAGATTCTGAAAGGCATCATCTCATATTGCGTGGGAGGAGGCAATGGTAAATACCTCCTGTACTCTACCAAAGACAACCACAGGGCTCTGTGGTTGCCAGGAGTCGACACCGACTCAATGGCACACTTCACCTTTTACCTTAAATGTCAATTAAGTGACAAAATGGCACAGGAATGTAAACCGCTCTGAGCCATTTTTGGAAGGGCGGTATAGAAATTGAATGAATGAATGAATATTACCTGCAGGGTGCCTATGATCCCCTGAGGTCTGTAAGTAAGAACCACAAGGTCTTATTGGCATTACTATTGGCATTTTATTTGTAGGAACCACAAAGTCTTATTGGCAATATATGTCTTATTGACATTTCGTTTTTTAAAAAGCAAACTTCTCGTTCTCATGTTCTCTCTGTGTTAGTGCACTAACACATTCAGAGTGCCCTGTTACTCTGTGAGTGAAGAGTAGCAGCAATGCAGCATGCATTGTGTAGATTGGTCCAAATTACTGGTGCTTGCTTTCAAGTGCTTTGCCACCCAACTGCTTTAATTCTCCAAGAGCAGGTGTGAGCTGACATTTACTGTGTTAAAAATGAATAACTAGTACGGCTGTTAATTTTGTACTTTGCATTCCCTAGGTAACCCAACCTTAGTTTGGAAGCCATACTTTTTTCATCTCTGTGAAAGTAGGCACTAATCTGGGAATACACATTTCCCCCCACTAGTTTGTTAATAAAGATCTCAGATCCAGAAGTCCCTCCAGACAGAGGAGGTGTGGACAGAAAACAGGCAGCTGGATTAGTTTACTTGTTTCATGTGTATTTGCCAAGCCTCTGTAGTGCTGGATTATAACACTCCTGACCTCTGGAGATCTGCCGCGGCTTCCTTGGGATGCCAGATCTTTCTCTGACATACTCTGCCCTTGGAGAATATGCTTCTGTGACTGAAATATGATTATGCCTGCACTGTATATTAATTGTGTAGCCATCATGAATGTAAGATATTTCTGGCCCCTGTGATGCTTTATTCCTGAATGTGTGCTGGAACCATTCACACCTATTCTCCTTTATACCAAGTCTAGACTTTTATGTAGGCACATCTGACTCAATATCCCAATAACACTACCTACTGAGTAACCATGCTAATAGGACTTCTAACATTCAGGTTTCTTTCCTTCTGTCAGCTTTCTGTTAATTGCTAATTGTCATATGGATACTTCAAAGTGAGTTCTTTACTTACATGGGTTTGTGATGTCATCTACTTCAAAGAGTTCCTTCATTTTTATGAGGGAGGGATTTTATGTGACTCGGGTTGTCAGAATCTGCCCAGCTGAGAAACAGAGTGAAAACATTACTTATGAAGAATGATTGAAGTGAATCAGGAGATTCTGTCTGGCTCTCAATGGGGTAGCAAGATTGGAGGTGGCTGAAGCGTGACCCCTTGCCTGTCCATGTGCATGCCCTCCCCCATTTGATATGAGAGACTCGCACATCTCATTCACCCATTAGGACATGCTCATTCCAACTGCCCATGATAACAGGCCTACTTAATGAGGCTGCCTGTTCTATCTGGGACCACGGCCATGCTGGTGCAGAGTTGGGGTGAGTGCAGCCTGGTGGCATGGTGACAGCAGGGAGCTGCAAAGGTGGGGGTGAGCACCCTTGTGGGGGGAAGCGGCAAGCATTGCTGCTCTGGTCCCATGTGCATTGCACGTCCTCACACAAAGGTGGCTCTCTTGTTCTGCCTCTTATTTGCTAGAATAAAAACCCTATTCAGACATGTGTAGAGGTGTATGTTTTATATACGTATGTGTGTGTGTGTGTGTGTGTGTGTGTGAGAGAGAGAGAGAGAGAGAGAGAGAGAGAGAGAGAGAATTACTTATATTCATTCAGTTCAGACTTCCTCAAATAGAGGGCATAGATAGCAAGTCTACAATTGTTCATTCGTTGAACAGAATATGTGAATAACTGTGATAGCGATCTGTACATGTGTATAGTGTACATATATTGCTTGTGTGTTGAATGCAACATGTGAATAGAGTTAAAGGTTGGTTGTTAGTAAGAGTACTGTGCTATTTTATGTGATTTTAAAAACACAAAACGCCTAAATTGCTTTCTGTAGTTTTAAAGCTCTTTCCAACTGCAAAGGAGAGATCATTAGGAGATCTAGTGCAGGATGTTATCAGTACGCTGATGACACCCAGATCTATTTTTCCATGTCAACATTATCAGGAAAAGGCATACCCTCCCTAAATGCCTGCCTGGAGGTGGTAATGGGCTGGATGAGGGATAATAAACTGAGACTGAATTCAGATAAGATGGAGGTACTTATAGTGCAGAAGCCACCTAATGGTGAAGCAGGGAAATAACTTGCCTAGGGGCAGCTGTGATGTACGAAGATGCTGAAAGGCATCAATCTCATACTGCATGGGAGATGGCAATGGTAAACCCCTGCTGTGTCCTACCAAAGAAAACCTCATGGCTCTGTGGTCGCCAGGAGTCAACACCACCTCAACAGCACAACTTTACTTTTACTTATAGTGCAGGGTCGGAACTCCAGAGATGATTTTGATCTGCCTGTTCTAGATGGGGTTGGACTTTGCCCAAAGGAACAGGTATGTAGTCTGGATCCTCACTTCTGGATCCTCACTTCTCCCTGGTATCTTAGGTTGAGGCAGGGGCCAGAGGTGCTTTCTATTGGCTTCGGCTGATATGCAAGTTGCATCCATTTCTTGAGATGAACGACCTCAGAATGGTGGTACATATGCTGGTAACCTCCAGACTTGACTTCTACATAGGAAGCTGCCATATATTGAGTCAGACCATTGGTCTATCTAGCTCAGTATTGTCTTCACAGACTGGCAGCGGCTTCTCCAAGGTTGCAGGCAGGAATCTCTCCCAGCCCTATCTTGGAGAAGCCAGGGAGGAAACTTGGAACCTTCTGCTCTTCCCAGAGCTGCTCCATCTCCTCAGAATGGAGAGAATATCAATTCATCCATTCACTGAGAATATCTTACAGTGCTCACACTTCTAGTCTGTCTTTCATATGCAACCAGGGCAGACCCTGCTTAGCTAAGGGGACAAGTCATGCTTGCTACCACAAGACCAGCTCTCTTCTCCTATGTGCTCTATGTGGAGCGCTCTATAAAATGCGTTCTATGTGGGGCTTTATTTGTATGTAGTCCAGAAACTGCTGTTGGTACAGAATGTGGCAGCCAGGTTGGTTTTTGGGTAATCTCAGAGAGACCACATTACTCCTGTATTGAAAGAGCTACACTGGCAACCAATAGTTTTCAGGGCAAAATACAAAGTGCTGGTTATAACCTATAAAACCGTAAACGGCTTAGGCCCTAGGTATTTAAGAAAACATCTTCTTCACCATGAGCTCCATCTCCCATTGAGATTCATTTGGAGAGGTTCGTATCTGGTTGCCACCAGCTTGTATGGTGACCACACAGAGATGGGCCTTCTCTATTGCTGCCCTGAAATGGTGGAATGCACTCCCTACTGAAATACAAACCTCCCCATCCCTGACAACTTTTAAAAAGCACTTGTAGACTTATCTCTTCACCCAGCCCTTTTAATCTGACTCTGGTTTTAAATTGTGTTAACGTTTTTATTTTTCAGTGTTTTAACCTGTTTTATGTCACTCTAAACCACCCAGAGACTAAAGTTTGGGGCGGTGTACACATTTGATAAATAAGTATTGTCCAGAAACAAACTCAAATCACTTTTATACTTGATATAATATTCAGGAGACTGGTTCTTAAAACCAATTTTCACATGACATTCTCGTACACATAGGGACATGCAAGAAGATTTGCATTTTATAATGTGTGAACGATTATGCCAGGATGTTTTCCCCACCCAATACTGTATCAGGAAATTCTGATTAACAACACATGTAACTAAAAAAAACCCAACATACATCCTTGTACCTAAGTGTGTGGCCATGTGGATGCAACTGCAATGTGAGTCATGTGACCTTTTACATGGGGCTGCTGGTTTGGGAGATGCTTTGTCTGCCTAGACCACCACATGTGAGAAATACGTGAATATGCACATCATCCTCAGGGCACCTTTCTTAAATGCATGGGAGGTGGTAGTTTGTTCTGAACCACTCCTCTACATATGCTAGTGTGGAAGAAGAGAGGGGACTGAAGGCATGTCAGATCTTCACTGCACACCCCTAAAGTCTTCCCCTAAGCAATTTTCCCCCCTCAGCCACCACTCAGTTATTAGTGTGGAAAGACATGCACATGCAGTATTTTCTGAACAAGGCCTTAGAAGAAAGGTGACTGTTCAAGTGTTGAATCATGACTTATTTTATATTGCTCTGACTTGATTTACATTTACATTTCATTTCTCATGGGTCATCCCTGAACAATAATGTGTTTACAATTCTTAATATGCTTCAGCATCCTATTCACACAGGAGGGTAAAAAGGTACCAGCATGTAACCATAGCTAGCTGGCTCTCAGTGTGGATTGATTTAAGTCAAGGTGATTTAACTCATTGATTTAAAATATGATTTAAATCACCAAGAGAACAACTGGATATAAATCATTGATTTCAAACACGTTTCCCACTGATACTACTTCACATATTTCTGAAATGATGATGTAAATCTGATCACTAAAACTTGTTAATTCACAACTCAATAGAGCATTTACAATGTTTAGGAGAGTATACTTTATGTAATTTTTTAGATAACAATTTTCATTTAATATAGGAAATGGTACATAATACCTATATTTTAAATGTAATTTTTACTCATTACCTCTGTCAAGCTGCCCTGCATCTCCGTGTTGTACTACTTACACTTGACAGGGATTACTTTAAAATATTCCCAGAAAGGCTCTCTTACATCCAGAAGCCATGACCATTTTTCTGTGGCAAAATGTTGGTGGGGAAACATAGGAAGCTGTATATGGACTAACATCTTTACTTTTTCTTTGCACTGATTCTTCCTATTCTGCTTCCTGTCTCTGTATTAATTAACTCTTCTGCCTTGGACCAGCCCCACCACAAACCATCCTACTATCCAGACTGTGCTTTTTGTGCATGTGACTCAGAGGCATATCTAGGGGAAATAGCACCTAGGGCAAGCACTGAAATTGCACCCCCTGTCCAAACATTACCATAATATCAGCTGAAAAATACAAGTCAAGCTCGATAATCTTTTAATATGTCAAGAACTATTTAGCAGTGGACATAGCCAGACCAAAAAATGCTGGAAAACTACAAATTTCAGTATGCTGGAGCTCATGAAATACCCAAATACTATGTGGAGGTGTACTTGGAAAACTAAACAAGTGCCTGTCTAATTCTCTACTATGCATTGTAGCATCACTATTATATAAGTTTTAAAAATAAATGGAGAATTTGGCTTTTCACAGATACTCTGAAAATAATTAAAGGATATGCAGAGTAAACTGTGCCACTGCTTGGAATATATTCTAGTATTTCAGAGAGACAGTTAAAATGAGAGAAAGAGAGCAAGAAACTCCCAGTGGCCTTAATACTAAGGATTTCACACTGATTCAAAGACAAACTCACCATTAATAGCCATATTGTTAAGACATCACATTTAACTCACTTATCACAAGAAGCAAAGTAAGAGCAAATGAATCTTAGCTCATAAGCTTTAACTCAGTATTCACAAGCCCTGGTTCTCTGTACATAGTGCCAAACCGAATATGTGTACAGTGACCTATATTATATTAATTTTTTTAAAAAAATGTTTTTACCTGTAGCCCCTTTGGGGGGGTTCCTAAAGGCCCTGGGGTGGGGGTCTTCTAAGATTCCCTCTCCCCCCGCTGGCCTCTAGGGCCCCACAGGGACCATTTGAGCATGTGTTGTGGCCATTTTAAAAAAATAACCGTTTTTTTAAAAACTGGCCGCTGAAAACAAAATGGCCACTGCACATGCTCAAAGGGCATCTGTGATACCTGGCATGGTCTAGGGCCTCACAGAGGCCATTTGAGCATGCACGGTGGCCATCTTGTTTTTGGTGGCCTTTTAAAAAAAATTAATTTTTAAAAATGATGCCCCCTTCAAGTGGCACCCAGGGCACATGCCCTGCCTGCCCCACCCTAGATACACCCCTGATGGGACTTTAGTCTGCTTAGAAATAGAAATTGAAAGCCCAGTAATTTCCAGAAGGAAGAGTGGGTAGTTACCATGCAGTGCTGGGCAGATTAGAGCCATTTTCATGAGATGAAACTGAAATGAATGCCCATATTTGATTGGCAGGTGACTCAATGTAGGCATTCTCATGACATGTGTCATCTGGAGTGCCGGGAGACCTCTGCTCCTGGCTGCTCCAGTCGAGGATAGCTCACCTTTTCTACCCGGTGTTTTCCTGAGGTAGAACAAACCATAGGTGCAATCACCACCTGGTAGCGGGGCTTTACCCCGGCCCGCCACTATTTTGGGGAGTGAGCCACAGGGAAGAAGTGACTGTGCTGAGTGGAGTGGCTGCTTTCAGTAGGCACACTGGGATGTGGGAAGACTTCTTCCTCCCAATCTCAGTTCTAGACGCCACCCTGGCACTGTGGGCACACCGTGCAGTGGATCCCAAGATGAGCTACCACTCATCAGCTGTCACTAGGAAACAGAGGGGAGGTATACATGGACAGTTTTGTAAATGGAGGAAGTAAGAAGTGGGATCCCCCAGGGATCTATACGTGGACTGGTGCTTTTTAATTTATTCATAAATGATCTAGAAGTTGGGGTAAGCAGTGAGGTGGCCAAATTTGCAGATGTCACCAAACTATTTAGGGTAGTGAAATCCAAAACAGATTGTGTGGAGCTCCAAAAGGATCTCTCCAAGCAGGGGAGCAGGCGATAAAATGGCAAATGTGGTTCAATGTTGGCATGTGTAAAGTGATCCATATATGTGATGTTGGGGCAAAAAAACCCCCAATTTCACATATACAATGATGGGATCTGAGCTGACAATGACTGACCAGGAGAGGGATCTTGAGGTTGTTGTGGACAGCTCGTTGAAAGTGTCGAATCAATGTGCAGCAGCTGTGAAAAAAGGCCAATTCCATGCTAGGGATCGATTGAAAATAAAACTGCTAATATTATAAAGCCCTTATACAAAACTATGGTGCGGCCACACTTGGAGTACGCCATACAATTTTGGTTACCATATCTAAAAAAGGACATTGTAGAACTGGGAAAGGTACAGAAGAGAGCAACCAAGATCATCAGGGGCTTCCTAGAGCACCTTCCTTATGAGGCAAGGCTACAGCACCTGGGGCTTTTTAGTTTAGAAAAAAGATGACCGCTGGGAGACATGATAGAGGTCTATAAAATCAAACTCTCAACAAAAATACCTTTTATTGTGCAAACAAATGAAAACTAAACGTTGGTAAACATAAAAACATAACATGTTTTGGTGTGACACACCATCCTCAGCTAAGTAAAACAAATAAGCACAGATGAAAACCTCAGTTCCCCAGCTGTTACATTCCTTAGACATGATAACACACAGTTCCCTGACTGGCAGAGAGATAATGAGCAAGGGGTGGGGAGAGAAGGGGGGAACACCTTATTTTTCTCATAGGCTAATAAACTTCATGGCATCAGCCAGTGCCTCCCGAGCATTAATGTCAGGTCTCAATTTCTCTATAAATAATGCTTCCTTGATTTTCCTCCTTTGAAGGTTCCTTTCAGTCCCTAAAATAGATATTTTAGTGGGCACCATATGGCCTTCATGCTTAATCCTCATATGCAGTGACCAGGGTTTTGTTCTCTTTGCACAAGGCCTCGTATCTGCTAGATGTTCTTTATATCTTTGTTTCAGTGACCTGCTGGATTCCCCAATATAGAATGAAGTGCAACCTAAACATTGCATTTTATATATTGTACCTTTTCTTCCACAGTTTCCTCCCCCCCACATTCACAAATTTCACAGTTTTGTACATCACATCTCCTATCATACAATCTAGAGTTAACTAACCATTGTTTAAGTGTCATTGGTGCTGTGCAAACCACATTCACCATAATTCCCTGTCTTTCCAAGATTATCTGAGAAGAATCAGGTGTGTGTCTCCCCCCCCCCCCGCCCCCGCTCATTTTCTCTCCACCAGTCAGGGAACTGTGTGTTATCACATCTAAGGAATTTAACAGTAGGGGGACCAAGGTTTTCATCTGTGCTCATTTGTTTTACTTAGCTGAGGATGGTGTGTCACACCGAAACGTCTTATGTCTTTATAACAATTTTTAGTTTTTCTTTCTGCAATGAAAGGTCTTTTTTTTGCGTGTGGAGTTTATATGTGCATTGCATTGCCAACATATTGACTTATTCTGTAAAATCATGCATGGTGTGGAGAAAGTTGATAGAGAGAAATGTTTCTCCCTCTTGCATAACACTGGAATCAGGATCATCCCATGAAATTGATTGTCAAGAAATTTAGGACCAGCAAAAGGAAGTACTTTTTCACACAATGCATAATCAGCTTGTGGAATTCTCTGCCACAAGATGTGGAGACAGCCAACAACCTGAATGGCTTTAAGAGGGTTTTAGTTAACTTTATGGAAGAGAGGTCTATCAACGGCCACTAGTCTGAGGGCTATAGGCCACCTCCAGCCTCAGAGTCAGGATGCCTCTGAATACCAGTTGCAGGGGAGTAACTGCAGGAGAGGGGGCATGCCCTCAGCTCCTGCCTGTGGGCTTCCTAGCAGCATCTGTGGGCCACTGTGTGAAACAGGATATTGGACTAGATGGGCCTTGTGTTGCTAGAGAACAGGAATCAAAAGCTTCCTTCCTGTTCCCCCAAGAGATTTCATAGATCAGGACATTAAGGGTACTCAAGATTGGATAATGATAAATTGGTGGATACTTCTGAGCAAATATTAATTACAAAATTTCCACATATTGTCCTTACTTTAAAAGCTTAGCAACAGGGGGTCTTGTCTGAACCAGCAATTACTGCTAGGATGTCTTTGGAACAGCTTTTACAAGACAACAAGAAAGCAAATATGGCATTTCAGAGGAACCGTCTAATCGCTTACACTTGAGCAGGAGATAGTAACCATATAAAAGTGTGTGGAGTTCATAGTTCATGACTATAAAACACAAGAATTGTATATATCTGAGAAGGGAAATTTGGTACAGAACTGTTTCTGTCAGCAGCCACTGGTTGCATCAGAGGCAAGATGATGAGGCCCCTTCCATTGGCCTGGCTGGAAGCATCTACCATTTGACTCCTCTTCTCCCAGAATTGTTTCATGAAGTGGCCATGGTACCAGAATCTTATTTTCTCTTCCCTCTCCTTTCCTTATTGTACTGTGTCAGTTTAATTGTACTGTGAACCACTTACAGCACACAGGCAGAAAAACACTATATTCTCTCATATTTGGTCCAATGCATTGTTAGGAACTCTGAGAGAAATTCTAACTCTGGCGAAGTCAAGAGTAAAAATACTGTTGAGATGACATAAGGGGTATGTGTGTGTGCGCACTTGCTTGCTTCAAAAAGCAGTGAAGAGTCTTCACAATCCCTGAAACTCTGTGCTACTTTCATCTGGCATGTGCGGATTCCCCAAATTGTGTTTTGATCCTCGATTATAACTTGTCTTGCAATTTCTTATGGAGATGAATTGCCCTGAGCAAGTGAGTCACACTTGATCTATTGTTGAACAGTATTGTGAGTGGCTATTTATTCCATGTTGCCTGGTCATTCAACCAGACTGAGCAAGTTCAGGCTGTGCTGCTGTCCTCTCAGCTGTGAAACCTGTTACTATGAAACAGTGATCTTCTGGGAGAAAAATTGACGCGGTGGGTCGGAGGATTATTCATGTCGCTAGGCATGGGGAGGCATGAATGGACAATATTTAACAGGGCTTTTTGTAGCGACTTCCTTCAATTTGGACCGATATGGCATTTTTAGCTTGAAAGAAGCTTTCTTATGTTTCTGTTGCCCCAAATAAAAAAAAAACCCTGATGTTTGCCACATGCTTCACCCCAGAATCCCCTTTGTAAAACTTGCAACTAAGATCACTGGGAGATACTTTATGTACGAGTGCAGCCACAGTCTTATTTTGCTTTGGATTTTTAGCTGCCAATCCATTGGTTCATGGTGATATACAGAATTGCACAACAGTTTGGTGTTGGATGTGTGTCTGTGCATGTACCTGAGCCCTGTCTTAAAATGTCTGGACTCCCTACAATCTGTTTTGTACCCTGCAGGAAAGGGGAGTGTTACCTTCACCGTTTTTCAGAGGCAGGTGAAGTGATCTGCCCACAATCTTGAAAACAAGTTTGTTATGAGTGTCAGGGCAGTACTCAAACCACTGCACTTCTGTCTTAAGAGAAGGAAGGAAATGCCATTTTGATCCACAGAATCTCTCTAATGTCCAGACTCAAGGGGGAAATAAAATACCAGATCATGATAGAAGAAAAACCAACCTCATCTACCTGACTCCCCAAATTTGATTCTAATGAATCTATCCTCAGAAGAATAGTACTTAATTAATTAAGAGCTAATTTGCATAGAGGTGGCACGTTTATTAAAGTTCCTCTCCTGTGAGCAGGGATATGACAAGGTGCAGGCTGACAGCCTTTCAAATAAAAATTCTTTTAAAAGGAATTACCTTCCTGAACTGCTGGCTTTGTTCTCAACAAGCTTTCTCATGCGATAATAAATTAAAGATGCTGGCAGTGCTGATTGTTCCTGGTATGGCATCTCCTTACCTTCTCCCTTATTTGATCTCTTGAAGATCTCTCTTAAATGAGGAGAGGAAGAGTATAGAGAAAAAGGCTGCAGTGGCAAAGAGGAAACTGAGAGGACGGGACTGAATTATGTCCCATTTCCCTCCACCCCCGCTGCTTTCTTGACTGTGCTATTGTTTGAGACTGATTAGAGTACAATGAAAAACTTGATCCCAAATCCATTTATTGGATGTATTGGATGGTACCATGAGTCCAGGGCAAGTGTCACCCCTTGCAAGATTAGCCACAGCAAACTCAGCGGTAACAACAAAAATAAAGCATGAGATCCAAGGAAGGGCCAGCATCAGAGTTGGGCCTACAGTGAGGTGAAGGTGGCTGCTCAGAGTGGCAAATTTTGGGGAAGCCAGTGGGGTGGCAAAATGCTCCTTGCTGACTCATGTGATTCTTCCCATCACTTTGGGAGCAGTTCTTCGCCAAACAATGCCATCCATCCCCACTCAGTAAAGGAGGAATTCAAGACTGCCTCGCTCTTCCTCTGCCTCCCATTCTCAAACTGCTTAAAGATAGAAACCGGTGAAGGGAGCAATAGGAAATAGACTTGGGCTAGTAGAGTGCTGGCCTAGAGTGTCTCTGTAGAGATGCTCTGGGCCAGCACTGTGCATGCTGGTTCAAAACAACACATCCTTCAGCTCCCTTCCCTGGCTTTCAAAACCCAGGACAAGAGTGAAGGAGGTGGGAGGAGGACAGCAGCTCCGTCTCATGTGCTGCTGGGTGAGCTGAATGGGGGCTGGGCTGCAGTGTGTGTGCAGTGTCTTCCAGAGAGGGAGGAGAAGGAGAGGGAGGGATTTGTGCACCATGTAAAGAGGCGGCACGTTATTTCCCTGGCTCAAGTGCCACAGAGGCAAGGCATTTCTGTTCAAAATTATCAAACCCTAGAGATCAAGTGGGACAGAAATTTGGGGGAATGAATATTCTCCCTGTTTTAATGCATGGAGAAACTGGAAGTCAAATGAAAGGAACCATAGGAACAGCATCAGTCAGTAAAATGTCCTTAAAATATTTAAACAGACAAAAATCTTCCCTTTTTATTGCTCTAAATATGTAGAACTTGAAGCAAATAGCTTGAATACTATATTTTGCTCTAGAAAAACTGACTGAAATGGCAAAGGCTGGTTATATATTTGATGGTGTGAGAGCAAATACTTGTGTTCTTGGCATGACTGCTGGAGAGGACCATGCAAAGCTGCACATTCATCTCTTCCTTTTGTGCTCAAAAGCTCTTTAACATTGCCATTACCTTTTATCTCACTTGCCAGCCCTGTGCTGCTGTTGCTGCCATAAGGTGCAGTGCGATGGGCACTGATGCATTCATTTTTCTGGTTTCACTATATCTCATGGGACAAAATTAGATAATTTTCCTGCTCTCACTTCAGCTGTTTCCGTGAATGTACTTATTTATCACAATTGTATCCTTCCATGGAGCTCAGGGTATCGTGCTTTTGGGTTATTCTACTTTATCTTTGCAACAATCCTGAGACAGATTAGGCAGAGGGACAGTGGCCAAGGGCATGCAGGTGGAATTTGAACACAGTGCTCCCTAGGCAAAGTTGAGCACTATTTACTCACTGCACCACATTAGTATTGTTGGTTGATTTCCTAGGAGCTTTAGTTATATAAAAGGATACAGCGTTGCAAAGATTGAGAGGAGTGTGTAGTGTGTGCTGTTTGTCTCTTAAGGGTCATCTTCAGACATCAGGGCTACAGATGCACATCCAACCCTCATAGTTCACTCACTATTTTGGCTTCACTCTATGTACAGGTGAAACTCGGAAAATTAGAATATCGTGCAAAAGTCCATTAATTTCAGTAATGCAAATTAAAAGGTGAAACTGATATATGAGACAGACGCATTACATGCAAAGCGAGATAAGTCAAGCCTTAATTTGTTATAATTGTGATGATCATGGCATACAGCTCATGAAAACCCCAAATCCACAATCTCAGAAAATTAGAATATTACATGGAACCAAGAAGACAAGGATTGAAGAATAGAACAATATCGGACCTTGGAAAAGTATACAGTGTACTGTGCTTGATTGGCCAGCAAACTCGCCTGACCTGACCCCATAGAGAATCTATGGGGCATTGCCAAGAGAAGGATGAGAGACATGAGACCAAACAATGCAGAATTGCTGAAGGCCGCTAATGAAGCATCCTGGTCTTCCATAATACCTCATCAGTGCCACAGGCTGATAGCATCCATGCCACGCCGCATTGAGGCAGTAATTGCTGCAAAAGTGGCCCAAACCAAGTACTGAATACATATGCATGCTTATACTTTTCAGAGGTCCGATATTGTTCTATTCTTCAATCCTTGTCTTATTGGTTCCATGTAATATTCTAATTTTCTGAGATTGTGGATTTGGAGTTTTCATGAGCTGTACGCCATGATCATCACAATTATAACAAATTAAGGCTTGACTTATCTCGCTTTGCATGTAATGCATCTGTCTCATATATCAGTTTCACCTTTTAATTTGCATTACTGAAATTAATGGACTTTTGCACGATATTCTAATTTTCCGAGTTTCACCTGTAGCCTCTTCTTGCCTTATTCATGGATGGAGGGGAACTGGGATCCTGTTCACTGCCTGCAGCCCCACTTATTATGCAGCACATATAGGCTCCACATGTGGAGAGCTGGTCTTGTGGTGGTAGCAAACATGAATTGCCCCCTTTGTTAAGCAGGGTCTGCCCTGCTTTCCATTTGAATGGGAGGCTACCTGTGAGCACGAAGATATTCCCCGTAGGGGATGGGACTGCTCTGGGAAGAGCATCTGTGTGCTTGCGTGCAGAAGATTCCAAGTTCCCTCCCTGGCAACTCTAAGATAGGGCTGAGAGAGACCCCTGCTTGCAACCATGGAGAAGGTGCTGCCAGTCTGTGTAGACAATAGGGAGCTAGATGGACCAGTGGTCTGACTCGGTATAAGGCAGCTTCCTTTGTGTACAATTGAATATGCATAGGTTCTGTACTTTGAACAGGGCAACCATGATTTCCTTGTTCTGTACTTGTGAATAACAGGTTCTGCTCTTATGGGCAACCATGATCTCCAATTGCATGTAGAACTGTATGCACATAGATCCTGCTTTCATGTTCCACTGATTGCATGGGCAAGGGAATGGACCCAGTCCCAATTTCCCTCCACACACATAATCTATACATAGAGACTGAATCCCCTATGAGCTTGCAGAATAATGGTTCCATTTTGTCTGTCCTAGCTGCCTTTTAGCCAGAATACCTTCAATGCAGTTTAGGGTAAAAACACCATAAAAGATAACAAAGTACTTTTTGTTCCTGTACTTGCCATTCGTTTCACTGCCACAGCAAACTGAAAATATGAGAAACCCCCTTATCATGTTGTGTGTTGTATGTTTATTCATCTCTGTGTTTTGTAGCCAGCATATTCACGCCAGCAACCTCAACATTCTTACAGTAACACGCCACCAGAAATATCCCTTGTACTTGAGGATGCTGGAGCTAGTGATCAGTAGACCTCAGGGTAATCCACATACATATGCAACTCTGTGGCTTTTCTGCAGTCCTGAATTAAGAAATCTGTGGAGCTTCAGTGCCACCACAGCAAACATGCAACCCCCACCCCTCTGGGGCAGCAAGCTGTTTCTTATGCAAAGTATTGTGTGCCCTGAAAATTTCCTGTAACAGACAGTACATAGCAATTCTCTGTAACAAACCACATCGTAACAGCCCAGCAGCCTATAAAGCAAAATATTCAACAATAAACATTTGTGTGTGCATGCCCATGTTGAGTGAGTGAGAGGTTGAGAGAACACATTTTGGGAATGAATCAATTTTAGCTGCTTTCTTCCATTTAATGGAAATATATTCAAAGTCAGGAATGCTGTGTGTGTTGGATGCTTCTCCAAGTCTGAGTCTCTCCCAAGTGTCCTATATCTATGATTCAAGGGGATTCAGACTACCATGTACCAAGGGGAAGCATGGGCTCTTGCTAGAATAAAAGCCACCTTTAGTATCCTTGGCATGACAGCTGTCTTTCTGCTGTGTGCCTGTGTCTGGAATCAGGAGAGGTAACTTTGCCATTCTCTTCTTTGCCCATACCAAAGTGCCCTTGAAGGTATTTGGCCAGTGCAATGAGAAGAGACTTCAAACAGACAGAGTCTGGTTGACTCATCCTCACAATGCAGGGAAATAAGAAGTGGAGTCCCCCAGGGATTTGTACTGGGGCCGGTGCTTTTTAATTTATTTATAAATGATCTAGAAATTGGGGTAAGCAGTGAGGTGGCCAAATTTGCAGATGATACCAAACTATTTAGGGTAGTGGAATCCAAAACAGATTGTGAGGAACTGCAAAAGGATCTCTCCAAACTGGGGGAGTGGGCAATAAAATGGCAAATGCGATTCAATGGCAAGTGTAAAGTGATGCACATTGGGAGGAATAACCCCAACTTCAAGTATAGGTTGATGGGATCTGAGCTGTTGGTGACTGATCAAGAGAGGGATCTTGGGGTCGTGGTATACAGCTCGTTGAAAGTGTCGACTCAATGTGTGGCAGCTGTGAAAAAGGCCAATTCCATGCTAGGGATCATTAGGAAGGGGATTGGAAATAAAACTGCTAATATTATAATGCCCTTATACAAAACTATGGTGCGGCCACACCTGGAGTAATGTGTACAATTCTGGTCACCACATCTAACAAAGGACATTGAAGAACTGGAAAAGGTGCAGACGAGGGCAACCAAGATGATCAGGGGCCTAGAGCACCTTTCTTATGAGGAAAGGCTACAACACCTGGAGCTATTTAGTTTAGAAAAAATGCGACTGCGGGGAGACATGATAGAGGTCTATAAAATCATGCATGTAGTGGAGAAAGTGGATAGAGAGAAATTCTTCTCTCTCTCACATAATACTAGAACCAGGGGTCATTCCATGAAATTGATTGCTGGAAAATTTAGGACCAGCAAATGGAAGTATTTTTTCACACAACACATAATCAACTTGTGGAATTCTCTGCCACAAGATGTGGTGACAGCCAAGAAGCTGGATGGCTTGAAGAGGGGTATGGATAACTTCATGGAGGAGAGGTCTATCAACGGCTACTAGTTGGAGGGCCGCCTCCAAGGCAGGATGCCTCTGAGTACCAGTTGCAGGGGAGTAACAGAGAGGGCATGCCCTCAACTCCTGCTGTAGGCTTTCAGTGGCATCTGGTGGGCCACTGTCTGAAACAGGATGCTGGACTAGATGGGCCTTGGGCCTGCTCCAGCAGGGCTGTTCTTATGAGTCTTTCCCAATATTTTGGACACACTGCACAATTTTATCTGTTCAGCTCAGAACAAAGGAGTGTCGTCGTGTCCCTTTAAAAAAGAGAGAGAGATGAATGACTAGACTGCCCATGAATAAGTTCTTCCCATTCAAAAACTAAGGCTCTTAGAACTTGTGGATTGTGGCTCTCATATTTGTTGTCCTTCAGATCTGTTCTGTCCCATTTTGTTGGTATCTGAAAATTAATACACATAACCATATTGTTGTCAGTAGTTAAAAAGTTGTTAGGTTTGTTTAGATTGCAGTTTGCCAAGTGCTGCTTCAGTGAAGCCTGCACTGGTGACTGCAAAGGATCATCAGTCAGTAGATGGTACCTTCGGGGCAACATTAAAACAGTATTTATTGTGGAAAGTACTCTCTTCCCCGGCTGGACTAAAATGGATTAAAACCAGAAACTCTATTATAGTCGGTTCTTAAAAGCTGCTTTAATTTTATTTTTATTTTAAGGTTTTAAAACATTTTTTAGAAAATTTCTGAGACAATTTTAAAGTTATTTTTAAAACTAATTAAAGAGGGAGACTGATTAAGCCCCTCTAGGAGGGCATTCCGAAAGTTAAAAGGCTTGCTTGAACAGTATAGTTTAGAATTTTAATGAAGTACTAGCCGACCTGCACAGAGCATCTGAGCGCTCTTTGGGGCCTGCTGTTCCCCCCCTCCTGCCCCACTCTCTCTTGCCCTCCCTCCCCCTGCCCCTCTCTCTTGCCCCCCTCCCCCCACCCTCCTGCTCCCCCTCCTGCCGCCACAGCCAGGTCCTCGTCCACCAGGCTCAAATTCTATGTACAGAAAAGTGGCAGCAGGTTACCACTGTATAAGATCAGCATTTTACCAACTTCAGCAGGTCCCTACCCCAAAAGGATTGCAATATAAAATTCAGCACACAGGCCAGGGGCATAGCAAGGTTGAAGGCAGCTCTGAGGCAAGATGTAATGATGGGCCGACCAGCCTCATCACTTGCCCAGCTGCCTTTGCCAGCTGCGTTGATGCCAGTGCAAACAGGCCTTCCTTGAAGGGGTTGCCTGTTCTCGCTGGGATCGGGGCAGCTCTGCATGGCTCTGAGAGTGGCTCACAGAATGTACAGTGTGGGGGTGTGGCTGGTGACCCCTTGGCTGTGGGAACACCCCCTCCCCCCCACACACACCACATTGTAGCTATGTACCTGACACAGGCTCACCACATGGATTTGTGGTCATTGCATGGAGAATACCTGCCTCACTAGTGAACATTTTTAATAACAGCAGTGGGACCAGGCTTAAGGAAAATTATCTGCATGTCTTTGTTTAAATATATACAGATTGCATTATCTGCTATCAGGTGGCATTCGAAAGCCACGTCTAACCATAAAACAACCTAAAACCCCGAAAGACACAGATGAAGCACACACTCACATGATGATGGTGATCCAGGTAGTAAGCTGTTATTGCTGCCCTGTCGGGAGATGCAGTCCCATGATTGCTTCACCACAAACGCAGTTTAGCCCGGGCAACCCCCAGCCCATTTTCACACTGTCACTGTACCAGTCTGGTCTTGCAATTAGTCCTCATTTGCTGTTGTAACAAAGCATGCCTGTACTGTTGCAAGGTTTTCTAGAAATGGGCTAGCAAGTGAACAATCCTGGTGTTCTGTTTAGAAGCAAAAATTATGAGAAGCAATAAGGAAGCCATACCCACCTTCATCCATTTCTAATATAGCATCAGCAGGCAAGGCAGCCGCATGGGGGAAAGAGTTTAAGTTTTCTGTCCTCCTCTACAATTATCTTGGCATTTGGGGTCAGACTACGAGCCTTCCTCTAGGGAGCTTCAGGCTGCCGAGTTGAGACTTTGAACATTTAGTTAACATTTCCAAAGAGAGGGGTTGGGAGGCCTGTGTGTGCGCAAGAGAGAGAGAAAGAAAAAGAAATACACAGCCACACATTTTGACATGAGTATTGAACTTACAAAAGACTCGAATCTATAAATAATTTGGGTCATAAATCCTTATAAAAATAAACCCTGTGGCTCTTTTTTCTTTTGCTCTCAGTGCTGAAAGCGGGGCTGCACTCCCAATTCTACCTCATTAGCTCGCTTGCCAGCTTCTCAGATCTGATTCCCAGCTCTCATTCTTTTACATTCTCCATCACCGCCTCTTCTTTAGAGGTGGTGATTCACAGAGCATACATGCATTTTTTTTCCGCAGACACACACATTCACACAGATCTGTAAAGCCTGGGGGTAAGAGGAGATGGATATCTGGGAATGTTGTGAGGGGAAAATATGGGCGGCAGGCGGGTGGGGGGGGGGTCACCAGTTAAAGATTGGTAAGTACTATGTTTCTTAAACAAGAAACCAGAGAGGATGGGAGTGAGAAGGAAGGCATGTCAAAGAATGGCTAGGCCTGAAAATCAGAGCAGACAGGCTCGACTGGCCTCATGCTGGTTTGCTGCTTTGTTTATCCTATGCCCAGCAGTGTGAGAAAAAGACTGGGATGTCAAGCTGGATTTGCAGTCCAGGCTCAATTGTCTGCTCTTGGTTGAAATCCTGAATTGCACTTGAATATTCATGGTTGCCGTTGTAGCTTTTAATAGCTACTGCAGCACAAGTGTTGCCACCAGTGTCCTGTATATACGCTCGTGCAGGGCTTCGAAGTCTCACGGCTGTATAAGGAACCCTGCCGTCTTATTGCTAAAATGACCTTTGCTTGCATCCTGCTCAAACAGAGCTTTAGTTACCAAACAGGATTGTGGTACAAGTATAAAATTGGAGGAGGTGCCAGAAAACCACACTCTCTGACTTGGAAACTTTCCCCCTAGCCTAGATATATGAACATCTTGTTGGCGTTTATTAATTTTATTTGCATGTATATTCTGTCCATCCCCCAAGGAGATCAGAGTGGCTTAGATTATTCTCCTCCCTCTTTTATCCTCTGTGGAGGTAGGTTAGGCTGAGAGGTAGGTCCAAGGTTGTCCTGTAAACTACATGACTGAGTGAGGATCTGTATGCAGATCTTCCAGTCCTCATCCAATACTCTAATGACTATACTACACTAACTT
This sequence comes from Hemicordylus capensis, assembly GCF_027244095.1. Classification (NCBI taxonomy): domain Eukaryota; kingdom Metazoa; phylum Chordata; class Lepidosauria; order Squamata; family Cordylidae; genus Hemicordylus; species Hemicordylus capensis. The sequence goes on from NC_069660.1 coordinate 63,425,935, forward strand.
TGGTATTAAGGGAAAGGTGTTCAGCAGGTGATCAGAGACATAGCTCTCCTACCAGGAATAGGTTTTGAGCCTAAATTCTGGTGAACCATATCTCAGCTTAATCTATTGTTACAGATTCAGAAGACATTGGCACATATGAGAGGAAAGGGAAGAAGGTAATGTAAGGGTGGTGTGTTGTGTTTCAGTGTTTCTGTAGTTTCCTAAACATATAGCCTTGGCTAGAAGCCTTGAAGGATCAGTTTATTTTTGGAAAAAAATTCTACACAGTAAATATTAGTGAACAGATATTTGGTTGGTTAGTATGTAAAACGTACATTATTTTTCCTGCCCTACTTTCTGGGGCTCCTATGTCTATGCAGTCCCTTCTTACTGTGATCATTTCAATTGCTGGACCACACCGGGGAAGTAACTTGCCTAGGGAGCAAGAGGTTGCTAGTTCGTATCCCCACTGGTATGTTTCCCAGACTGTGGGAAGCACCTATATCGGGCAGCAGTGATATAGGAAGATGCTGAAAGGCATCATCTCATTCTGTGCGAGAGATGGCAATGGTAACCCCCTCCAGTATTCTACCAAAGACAACCACAGGGCTATGTGGTCGCCGGGAGTCGACACCGACTCAATGGCACAACTTTACTTTAGTTTACTCTATGGAAGATTTACTTCTACATTCCTTTCTCTTTTTCTCCTCATTTGCTCAGTTTTCACCTTTTTCACACCATTGCCTCAGGCCTGCTACCACTGTTCCCTTGATTCCTGATTTTCAACCTACATTCTGCTTCCTTCCACCATTTTAATCCTCACTTGGGATTTCTCTGTTTCCTACCACTAAACCTTCATCACCACCATGGTAGACTCTGAACCAGCCCTGTAGCCATCACTTTAGGAACTAAACAATTGCTCCCTTTTGCTCCCAAACAATTAGCAAGTTGTCATGTTAGATCTATGCCATTGACAACTTTACTTGCATCAAACCTTTATTAACAGGGAAAAGCCAGTCTATATTTTTTTTCTTCTTACTTATTTATTTCTATGTCAATTGGCAAACTGAAGTCCAAAGAAAGGACTTACAGTGAAATTATATGCTTATTGCTTAGAAATAAATCTCATTGGAGTTAATGGGATTTGCTCCTAGGTAAGAATGAATAAGATTGCAGTCTTGAGGATTGCCAGTTGTGTGTAAAACAAGCTACATTGCACAAACAAGTATAACCATTGATCATTTATGGAGGGGCCCCCCCATTTTCTATAGGGATGTGCAAGTGTTTTCAACATTGAAAAATTTCGACTTGAAATGGGCCATTTCGAGCTTGAAACAAGCTTGAAACAAAACATCCTTTAAATAAAGGGTCTGTTTTGCATTCAGAACAAAACAAGCCCATTTTTATCTAGAACTTTTTGACATTTTGAGTGCCATTTTGGAGGCCTGTTTTTCCCTTGCTGATTGGTTTTCTGGCACTGGCTTGCAATGCTATGAGGGTTTGGGGGGGAAGGTTAAAAATGTGTTAAAAATAGCTTGCTTGCCCATTTCTTTTATTGGTTGGGTGGTAGATAGCACCCATCAAGCCCTATCACCCAGCCCCCTTTGGTGTCCCTAGGAGCTACCCATTGGGGAACAGTGGGGTGTTTCATGTTCCCCATTGCACCCAATGGCCAAAACACTAGCAATAGCAATAGCAATAGCACTTACATTTATATACCGCTCTATAGCCGGAGCTCTCTAAGCGGTTTACAATGATTTAGCATATTGCCCCCAACATTCTGGGTACTCATTTTACCGACCTCGGAAGGATGGAAGGCTGAGTCAACCTTGAGCCCCTGGTCAGGATTGAACTTGTAACCTTCTGGTTACAGGGCAGCAGTTTTACCACTGCGCCACCAGGGGCTCATTCTAAAAAGTTGTGCGTTCTGTTTTCTAAAAGTTGTGCGTTCTGTTTCGTCAAAACAACTGGGTCGACCGTTGTTTTGACAAGAAAATCTGGCCATCTTCGTTTTGTTTCAAGCTCTAAACAACATGCAAAATCTGTTTTGTGCACATCCCTAGTTTTCTTGCAGGGATCTTGTACCTGTAACTGATCTATGGCAAGCAAACATTCAGCTGTTATCTGCACGCTAGGAAATGTTTTGCCAAGGAGAATAGTATTAATATTGTTGCTGTTTAACAACTTGTAGAAACCTGCTGTGGGAACTCCTCATCTACATGGTCACGAAATGAGTCTCCTGCTCAGTTTATCTAAGCCTGTGTTATCAAGCTGGATAATCTTCTGGGAAAAATGCAGGCAAAAGTAGGAACCTGAACCAATGTATTTTAAACATTGATGAGATTAAATGGCTTCTGTGTATATTAAATCCCCTTTTTGCTTTGAACTTTATTGCACATTCTGCTCTTTTTAGCCGCTCTTCTTCCACCATTCACGTACAACAGATTTTTGCAGAGCTGTTCTCATTATGACCTATTGATGACCTTTAGAAAATGAACCCATTTACCAGTGCCCTCACAACAACAAATGGAGATGATACCCACTAAGAATGGCTTTATTCCACCATAATTTAATGCTAAATAGTAGAAATTTGACAGAGATGCTGAGATGAGGGGGCCTCCAGGTAACACAGTTAATTAGATACACTGATTTGAATTGAATATGCGTGTAAAAAGTTGTCATTAATTTCCTCATGGACATTTCTATGATTTAAGGGGAAGATATTTAATAGGATTAGTATTTCACTTTAATTTCAAAGGGGAATCTGCCCACACAGGAGACAGGGTACTAAATCACATCAATATTGCTTCTTAATGTACCAGAATACAGGGTGATGTGGGAAAAATGGCCTCCAGCCATTTTGTGGGCTGGGAGTTTCTTTTGTGATTGTATTTTGATGGTTAGGGTAGCCTAAATGGTAGAGTAGTAGCAAAGAGAACCAAGAGCTAAGTGGGTGCAAACCCAGAAGAGTCCAGATATCTGTGTTCCTCACAGTTCTACTTCTGTCTGTTACTAAAACAGAATGGGGTCAATTTATGCAAGATGTATTGTGGCTTTTATTCTCACACCACAGTCTTGATACTCTGGAGTCATGAGAGGTTTTTTCCCCATCTGTGATCTTAGGACATACCCCTACCCCATTTTCCTCTGGGGCAGCAGCTAGACACAAGATGTTGGATGTAATTATAGTGGATGCCAGGAACTACACCACAGTAAAATTTCTGGTTACACATGCAGGGTTTCACTTACAACCATTTGAGGTTGAGAAGGAATTTTTTCTCTCAGGTTGGGTAACAGTCTTGGTGAGAGGGAGGGAACAAAGATGCATGTATGGCTTGGCTAATTTGGTTGAGTTATCTGCACATTGATATCTGGGATTGTATAAACTGTAAAGGGCTTATCAGGGCTAGTGGCTGAGTGATCTATTAGACTAGAGGGACTTTTAAGTTCTGTAAGGGCTGCCAAGTCATCAGAAAACCCAGCCTGGCTATTATTTTGTTTGCTTGATTTTGAGTCATTTGAGCTCAAATAGCAAGTGGAAAGCCTGTTCTTCTCCCACTCTCAACCTGTTTTTATGTTTTTTAGGATTACACAACAAATAGACATGTGTCTGGCTTTTAAATCCATACAGAGCAGGTGGTTGAGGAGTAAACTAATAACAGGTTGGATAGAGTCTTCATCAACGAGTAATAGGAGTTTCAGGTACCAAATCTATGTCAGATCTCAAGCTTTCCTAGTACTGCAGTGGGCCAGATTCACTTCCTCGGAAGCTGGGAAGCAGCTCTCTTTTTACAGTGTGTTGAACATAATCAGGTGCTCTGTCAGAGTTCTATCCGTATGCTCTTCAGTGGCTCACTCCTATGCAAAAGCAAAACTATAGACAAATGGAAGAGATGTACAAGAGGTGAACTCAAGAGAGCCTCTGTCTCTCTTCACACTGAAGCCCTATTCACACCTTAAGGGTGTCCTCACAAACAGCCTAACCAAGGTTAGGGCAGCCCAGCCTGGGTTAGGCTGGTTGTGTGCAACACCAAGATCTACGCAGATCCTAGCACTGGCCACCTGCCTGACAAAGCTTTTTTACCCCAGGTTAAGGGCACGAGCAGTCCGAGCCCTAGAGCACCTAGTGTCGGACCATATCAAATGTGTGTACTTAAGTCTGGGGACCAGGGAAAGACTGGGACTTCTGTTGGTGTACCAATTGCCCTGCTGCTCAACCAAGTCCCTAACTGAGCTGACGGACTTGGTCTCAGACTTGGTGTTGGAGTCCCCCAGGCTTGTGGTGCTGGGGGACTTCAATGTTCACTTTGGGACCAATTTGTCCGGGGCGGCTCAGGAGTTCATAGCAGCCATGACGATTATGGGCCTATCCCAAGTGGTCTCGGGGCCGATGCACATTGCTGGTCACACGCTTGATTTGGTCTTTCACTCTGATCAGGGTGGTGTTCCTTGGGTGGGGAATCCTGAGATTTCCCCATTATCATGGACAGACCACCATCTGGTTAAGGTTGGACTCACAATCACTTCCCACCTTCACAGGGGCGAGGGACCTATTAGGATGATCCGCCTGAGAAGGCTATTGGATCCAATAGGATTTCAAGAAGCCTTGGAGGGATTTAGTGTTGGCTCTTCTGGTGATCCTGGTGATGCCCTGGTGGAGTATTGGAACAGCAAACTCACTGGGGCAGTAGACATGATTGCTCCTAAGCGTCCTGTCTGACCCACTTCAGAATTGGCCCCTTGGTATACGGAAGACCTACGGGGGCTGAAGCAGCGAGGTAGACGACTGGAGCACAAGTGGAGAAAGACTCGGCTTGAATCCGACAGATTGCAACATAGAGCTCATTTGAAGATCTATGCTCAGGCGATATGTGCGGCAAAGAAGCGGTTCTTTTCTGCCCATATTGCATCTGCAAGTTCACGTCCGGTGGAGTTGTTCAGGGTTGTGAGAGGGCTAGTGAGTGCCCCTCCTCCCTTAAATCAGAATCTTGAACCATTGATTACTTGCTGTGATGTGTTTAATGAATTCTTTGTTGAAAAAATCTCTCATATTTGGGCCGACTTAGACTCCGTCTCCACAATTACTTCAGTGTCTGATGTGGAGGTGTCCAGCGACTCCTCTTGTGTGATTGGGTTGGATCAGTTCCAGTTTGTGACTCCTGAGGATGTGGACAAGCTGATTGGAATGGTGCGACCTACCACCTGTTCTCTTGACCCTTGTCCTACATGGTTTATATTATCTGGCAGGGGAGTTGTTGTAGAAGGCCTGGTAGAGATTATAAATGCATCTCTGAGGGAAGGTAGGATGCCTCCTTGTCTTAAGGAGGCAATTATTAGACCACTTCTGAAGAAGCCTACCCTGGATCACTCGGATTTGAACAACTACAGGCCTGTCTCCAACCTTCCATAGCTGGGCAAGATAATTGAGAGGGTGGTGGCCTCCCAGCTCCAGACAGTCTTGGATGAAACTGATTATCTTTGACCCATTTCAAACTGGCTTTCGGGCTGGCTATGGGGTGGAGACTACCTTGGTCGGCCTGATGGATTATCTCCAATTGGCAATTGACAGAGGAAGTGTGACTCTGTTGGTCCTTCTGGACCTCTTGGCAGCTTTTGATACTATCAACCATAGTATCCTTCTGGAGCGTCTGAGGGGGTTGGGAGTTTGAGGCACTGCTTTGCAGTAGTTCCGCTCCTACCTCTCGGGCAGGTTCCAGATGGTGCCCCTTGGAGACTGCTGTTCTTCAAAATCTGAACTCTTGTATGGTGTGCCCCAGGGCTCCATATTGTCTCCAATGTTGTTTAACATCTACATAAAACCTCTGGGAGAGATCATCAGGAGATTTGGTGCAGGGTGCTATGAGTATGCTGATGACACCCTAATCTGTTTCTCCATGTCAGCATCATCGGGAGAGGGCATAATCTCCCTAAATGCCTGCCTGGAGTTGGTGATGGGCTGGATGAGGGATAACAAACTGAGACTGAATCTGGCTAAGATGGAGGTACTCATTGTGCGGGGTCACAACTTGAGAGATGATTTTGATCTGCCTGTTCTGGATGGGGTCACACTTCCCCAGAAAGAACAGGTACACAGTCTAGGGGTGCTTCTGGATCCGAGCATCTCCCTGGTGTCCCAGGTTGAGGCGGTGGCCAGAGGTGCCTTCTATCAGTTTCGGCTGATACGCCAGCTGCGTCCATTTCTTGAGGTGCACAACCTCAAAACAGTGGTACATCTGCTGGTAACCTCCAGACTGGATTACTGTAATGTGCTCTATGTGGGGCTGCCCTTGCATGTAGTCCGGAAACTACAGTTGGTCCAGAATGCGGCAGCCAGGCTGGTCTCTGGGTCATCTTGGAGAGACCATATAACTCCTGTACTGACAGAGCTACACTGGCTGCTGATATGTTTCTGGGCAAAATACAAGGTGCTGGTTATAAAGTCCTAAACAGTTTTGGCCCTGGGTATTTAAGAGAATGCCTTCTTCGTCACGAACCCCACCACCCACTGAGATCTGCTGGAGAGGTCCGTCTGCAACTGCCACCAGCTCGTCTGGTGGCCACTCAGGGATGGGCCTTCTCCGCTGCTGCCCCGAGGCTTTGGAATGCGATTCCTAATGAAAGAAGAGCCTCCCCATCTCTGACAGCTTTTAAAAAGTCTTTAAAAACACATCTCTTCACCCAGGCTTTTAATTAATGTTGTTTTAATGCTGCTTTAAAATATTATTTTTAAAAATTTAAATTGTTGTAATGTGTTCCCCCACCCCCTCCTATTTTTATCTTAATGAATGTTTTACTTTGTTTTTGTTCTGTTGTAAACCGCCCAGAGATGTAAGTTTTGGGTGGTATAAAAATGTTTTAATCAATCAATAAAATTAATAAATCTCATGGGGTTATCCCCCAATGCCCCACATTGTTGGATACCTGGAGGCTGGAACGCAGAGTCCTGGCCTCAGGAGATCCTCATTGTGTGCAGCAGCACAGATCATCTGGGAGTGCGGTCTGTGCTCCCAGCAGCTTTTCCTGGTTTGTCTAGGTGGAAGGTAAGTTCTGTGCAGCCTTCCGCCCATCCTCCCCACTTCCCGGTCATGTGAATAGCCTTATTATATTCAGGGGTGCACCACCTCCTCCTCCTCCTCCTCCTCCTCCTTCTTCTTCTTCTTCTTCCATTTATATCCCACTCTTGCTCCAAGGAGCCCAGAGTGGCGCACTACATACTTGAGTTTCTCCTCACAACAACCCTGTGAAGTAGGTTAGGCTGAGAGAGAAGTGACTGGCCCACCTTGTTAATTTGTGTGCATGAACCGCCCAGCTGCATGGCCCCACGAAACCTACTTTAGGGGGCCTGTTGCCGAAGCTCCATGGCTTTTTTTATTACAGCCACCACGCAGCTGAGGGTGAGTGGAGCAGTCCTTCTCTCCCCCTCCCCTTGGCGGTGGCTGGAGTGATGCTGAGCCTGTCAGTTCGGCCCAGTTTCTTTTGCCAACTGCAAGGCGCACCTGTGCAGTTGGTAAAAGACTCTGGGGTCCAGCATCGCTCCAGCCACCACCGGGGGCGGTGGAGAAAGACTGCTCTGCTCACCCCACCTCCGTTAGCCACCTCACCCCGCCCCCCCGGTGGCCACCCCTCAGCCACGCGGCAGCTGTAATCTTTAAAACAACAACAACAGAGGTTTGGTGGAGTAGGTGTGGAGTGGCTGCCAGAGGCTCCCCCCCCAGCCATTTGGAGGTTCCCCTAGACCTTGGAGGCTACGGAGCAGGTATGTTAACCCCATGTACAATCTAGCTCTGCTCAGACATTATAGAAAGTAGGGACTCTGTACTTGCATACAGTATCCCCAAGAGCATGCTTGGAAATTCTTCTCCTACTGTAACCAAATACATTTGCTTGAACTGATGAACATCGTACTTGTGAAGAGATTATCCCTGTGCTGACACTTGGGTGCAAGAGTTCCATATCAAAAGGGGCTGGTTTGGGACTATACCTTACTGGCCTATGTGATTAGAAAGGGAATATACCAAGAACATGTGTTGAGTGGCCACTCAGATGAACAGTCCCCCCACCCCCACCGCTCCATGTGATAAAGGAGAAAGCCAGGAGGGTGTTGGGATGTCTGTAGAAGATGTCATGACAGGCATGCTCTCAGCGTATTCACTTTCTAATTGTGTTGGTCAGTAGGGTATTGTCCAAATTGGCCTGGGGGGGATCTGAATGCAGCTGTAAGCATGGCAAGTGGGGGGGTTGATTCCATGGGGACAGGTCTTCTAAACATGCTCCCAGAGATGCTGTATATAAGTAGAGAGTCTGTATGCACATATAGTTATTCACACCTTCTGTTCAATGCACTCATGGTACTATACTTCCTATCTATACCCCGCATTGATATGACCTGTACCCAAGTTCTTTTTTAATGCATCAGTCAGTCACACAAAAACATGTACATGTGTACAAATTTATATATACATGTCCAACATACTGTACCTTTATGGTTAATTAGTGTTTTCAGTCACTTCTGTTGCAGGTGAGCTGAGGAAATTGTAGGGAGTTTTTTGTTTTTTGTATTTTTGCTGAAGTGAGGGTTCCCGAAAGTCATGATTGCACCTCTTTAAAATGGCATGATAGGTATTACATTTTTGCCCCCCACCCCTATGTTTGATCACATGGGAAATGGTAGCTGAGGTTCTCAGTTGAGAGAAATAGGCCTTGCTGATTTCAGGATATAAGGCTTGGAGTAAAAGCATTTATTCAGCTATTTTTCTGGCACCAAACATTTTGTCATGAGATTCTGCCATACTGAAGAATTCATAATGAAAAAAGACAGGTAATTTAATCATGGAAATTTCCCACAAAGAGTCTTTAACACCCTTTAATGAAAGCCTGCAGAGAGTAACTGGAAGAAGATGCAGACCCATCATAGCTTAGTTACAATGACAGTCATGATGGTGAGTAAAATACTGAGTGGAAGAATTGGTACAATAGGCAAATAGGGGCTTCTGTGTCTTATCAGAGCCTTGAATGGATCAGACACTATCACCAGGGGTGCTACTCTGCAACATATACATGACACAATATGGTATTTTGCTAATCTCTTAAGATAATGCAGAGCTTATGCCTGCAGTCGGCATTGTGAGGGTATTAGCCAGACAAATCTCCATGATGCCTTTGAAGAACTGAAATTTTCAAATCAGAATGCATTCTGCTTGATCACGTGCAAGTGTTTTGCTGGCCTTGAATGCTCTGAGCTGGCGCTGATATTTGGATTTGCAGATTACGTTGTTAGGCTCTTTTCAAGCTGTATTTGCAAACATTGATTGAGGAAACAAGCTCCATCCATCCCAGGAGACTCCTCAGCATTGCAGCTGAGTCCCAGGCTAGGGTTTCTTTGCCATTCTCTTGCTTGTGGACTGTTCTGTGGGTTTCTAACCTGCAGAGCCGATCCCTTTTCCAAGCAATCTGGACAAGATTCAACAGGTCACATTATAAATGGCTCTATGTCTTTCAGGCATCGTATGAAATCAATACCAGGTTAGCAGGGAGCCTCTGGAAATACGTACTTTTAAAAATGCGTTTATTAAGAATTACATTCATAATTGCTTGCAATTTGGAGCACTGTATCTCGCTGAATCTTCATCTTTATGATTGTGTATCCTTTGTTGATCCCACCCCCTCCACTTTGTGCCATTCAGTTCTATTGCCTCATTTTCACCTTAACCTCTGTCCTTTCCAATGGACGGTGGAAATAACAAATGCAATGCTGAAGAACAGCGATGGGCAACCTTTGTAGTTGTGGGGTAGACCCTCCCTGACAATGTTATTGTCCCCAGTATCATTAGAGGGCACACAAACTGGACATATCTGGCATGTTCCTTTACCTACATCATCGTTGTTGTTGTTGTTTACATAGTCAGACAGGTGTTATTGACTGGTTTGTTTTATCCAGACATCGAGTCCTTCCCAAGGACCTGGGATGGCTGAATTTTATTATCAGTATTGTTGCTGTTATTATTATAGATATTGTCACAGAATATAGGCTGTTCCCAGTAAAGTTGCTTATTGTAATTGCCTGATGGTGATTTCTGTGGCCCCTATGGTGTTGAGGTGCTCTTCAAGGTATTTTGGAATTGCACCTAGGGTGCCAATTAATACTGGGATTATTTTGGGTCTTCTTCTGCCACAGGCTTTCAATTTCAATTTGTAGATCTTTGTATTTTGTTATTTTTTCTATTTCTTTTTCTTCTATTCTGCTATCACCTAGTATTGCTGTGTCGATTATTTCAACTTGTTTTTCTTTCTTCTCGACTACAGTTACATCTGGTGTATTGTGTGGTGTCTGTTGCTGTTTATTTATTTATTTATTTAATACATTTAAAAACGCAAGTTCTCTGGGTGGTTTACAAAACAATAAAAACAGCCAATAAAAGATTAAAACATTTCAACAATTAAAATTAAAAAGTTAAAACTATTAAATCACAATTAAAACACAAACACAGAATACATGAAACTAGAAGGTGCCAAAGAGGCCTCTTCAGTATCGCAGATCAGTAGGCCTTTGATATGATCCAGAAAAACTGTTCCTATATTCTTAAATGCTTAAACATTGATGGAGAGACCACCAATAAATATCCAGTGGTTTGCTTTTGGGAAAGTTTCTCATTCTTACTGAAATATTTCCAGCAAGGCAGGGGCAGAGCAAGAAAGAGCTTAGAAGCCCCTGACTGCTTTGCAGGTTCTCTCTCTCTTTGCTTCGAAAATGGACTTCTGCTACAAGTCCCATTGTATTATGTAGGCGTGAGTGGCAAGTGCAAGGAAGTTTTGTCTGTAACAGTAAACACTTAACACATATGTAAATGTTCCTCAGCTCTAACTTATCCTATTTTTCCCTTGCAAAAGTCCTTGATAAGGACTACTTTTGAAATAAAATGCATAAACAGCATTTCCAAGTGGTAGGAATGTGTCAGAAATGTGTGTGTAGTTAATAATGTGGTTTAAATGAGAGTTTGTCACTATGCATGTTTTCTTACAAATATATGTTTTCTGCTTTCTCACAAATATGTATGCATTTTGCAATCTTAAGCTTTGAGGCTGTTCTTATGCGCAGCCTAACCCTGGATAGGGACATCCAGCCTGGATTAGGTTGCATGTGAGAATTGCCAGGATCAGGCCCGATCCCAGTAGGCCAGTGCCGCCTAGCCCCACTTTTTAGACCAGCTGCTAGCTAAGGTTTAGGGAGTGAGCACTCCTTGAACCTGGGCTACTTGCTCATGTGCGAGCCAGGCTGCTTGCAGTCCAGCCACACACAGAGCGCCCATCTCTTGGGGGAATTCCCCCAAAGCATCTCGCACCTTGCATGGTGCATTGCGGGATTCACAGAGGCCAGAACTTGTTCCATGCTGCATGGAGCAGGACTGAACATGTGGACCCGTGCTCTGTGCAACAAATGATTGTCTAGGGGGAAGGCAAGGTTTGGAAAGCCTTCCCCACACTCGCCCACCCGGTAGATCATGTGAAGGGCCCCTTTGTATTAAAATCCTTGCTCATCCATGAAGCTCTCTGCCTCTCTGCTTAAACCACCTCACAGGGTTGTTGTGAAAATGAAATTGATGATTCGCTGAGCGCCCTAGAGGCAGAAGAGGAATGTAATAAATAAATGCATATACTTGCGTGCATACATATATATACTGATATGGATGTACCTTCCTATAAGTATTAAGCAGCTTTAAAGTTGTAGTGTCTTTAAAAGGCATTGACACGAAAGTTGTCTGTGCAACAAGTTGATTTATAGAAATGGCTGTGAGATATCTGCCATAGGGTGCCATTCAAAACAGCTATCAGCAATAGCTGGTTATATGAATACACCTATAGCACTTTTGAAACGCACGAACAGTTAATGTTCTACGTAACGTACAGCTGACTTTTTCAAAATTGCGCATTCTAGATTTGATCAATGAAAATTGTGCAAATGCTGCCGCATCTTGCACATTCCTTTATGCCAGCTGTGGCCTATGCCTTAGGAAGCAGTTCTTGATAGTTATGAGATAATGGTGAAGGATGTGGTCTTTTTCAGTACCATTAATTACATGCTAATTATGTATCAGATACTGTACCAAACAGTTTTATTAGCGAGAATGGCATTTAGGTACTGCTTTTGCATATTCAGAATGCTTCACATACGTTGTTACAACAACCTTGTATGGTAAGCCAGTATTTTTCCCATATTGCAGATACAGAGACTGAGATAGAGAGAGAGAGAGTGGCTTGCTTGAGGTCACCTGGTGGATAAATTCAGGCAGCCTACTAAACAATGCTTTAGATCAGAGGTTCCCCAGACGTTGTTGGACTATAACTTCCTTCGTCCCCAGTCACAAAGATTGGGAGTCCTTGCTTTAGATGATAATGAATAAACCTGCCGACCTCATGGACTCCCCTTTGCCTCTCATTTTCCTTTGTGCATGCGGTGAGGAGGCTGAAACTTCAATTTAAAACTAACTGCAGATCCTCATAGGAAGCTGCCATATACCGAGTCAGACCATTGGTCCATCTTAGCTCAGTATTGTCTACACAGACTGGAAGGAGCTTCTCCAAGGTTGCAGGCAGGAATCTCTCTCAGCCATATCCTGGAGATGCCAGGGAAGGAACTTGGAGCCTAGATGCGCTTCCCAGAGTGGCTCCATCCCCTAAGGGGAAAATCTTACAACACTCACACTTCTAGTCTCCCTTTCATATGCAACCAGGGCAGATCCTGCTTAGCTTAAGGGGACAAGTCATGCTTGCGACCACAGGACCAGCTCTCTTCCTCGTTATGCCTGTATAGTAATGAACTGTGTGTTCGAACTCAGGCATAACAGTGTTGAACTGTATTTGTTCAAACAAATCAGGACCAAATTGTGGTTTGATATTCTGGTTTGTTTTAACAAATTACAGTTAGAACTAACCACAGTTCCTAAAGTTTGGACATAACTGGGAGCCGCAGTCAATTTTAAAATGAAAATAAGCTTTTAATCTTTTCTCCCAGCATACACAGGAAAGAGGAAGGGGAGGGCATAACCCCATGGGCAGGAAAGACTTGTTCATGATCACCTGAACCTTCGTTTCAGTTCTGTTGGATTCGTGAGAGACTCGCAAGTTGACCCAACAACTTCCTCAGTCATAGTTCAGTCTCTTAGCCACTATGATACCATATTACATGAAAGCCTGATTCTCATAACTAAATTAATAGACGCTGCTAGTATCCTACAGAGTCTGTAGCATAGGAAGGCACTGAATTGTTTCCCTAGTTCTATAGTCCATTCGGGGTATCTCTTTCACACTGAATGGGAAGAGGATCCCTTGTTTTGTTAAGAGCGGTTGGTTTTCTACTCACGGAAGGAAAAGACAAATCAGTCATGTCTCAGTGAGCCACCATGCCAGACCTAGCAACACATTGCCTGCTACCCTGTGAGGATTAATTAAATTACAATCATTTTAATGGAAGGACTTTGGAGATGTCATCTTGGCAACTGCTTTAAACAGCTGGTTTAATGATGGGTGATGAAGGGAATTTCTGGGAGGGTGTGTGCTGGACAGGGGGGTGGGATGGGGGGGCAGAGTAGCCTTCTTCCTTGCAAGTTGCCAACTGAGTAGGGATTTTGTTAGGGATGCTTTTGGAATGAATGTGGACCACAAACCACAAATTTTTCTTTCGGGTCTCAGCAAATCTATTATCTGGCCACCCTAGAAAAATATGTTTTGTTGTAAATGTTCTTATTCTATTCAACTCCAAACTATGTCTCTTCTACTTCCTTCCCTGGAAGTTCAGCTTCCTCAAACAAAAAGAAAAACCCTTTTCATGTTTTTGCCCCAGTGTGACAATCCAAAATTGAGTCACTGAGCAGAAAGATGAGATGATGTGCGACAGCCGGGCACAAGGCTCTAGCAGATGCTCTTTTGTAACAAGAGGCTCCCCCCTCCCCAATAGTTCAGCCGCCATCCTCATCCTCCTAGCATGGCAGCACATGCTTGTGCTTTGAAGCACTCTTTTTAATGCACAGCAGTTTTCTGGCCAGCAAGTCACAGCATCTCTATCAGCGAGTGCCACTGGGTCATCAGGCAGCTTCATGGAGGCTGGTTCACATGGCTGGTCTAATCTCTCTTCCTGGTGATTGCCAATGTTTGCAGCTTGGTTTTATGGAGACACCATGTTGTAATCAAATGGCTACTCAAATATGCAAATCCTGGTAAGGAAAACACAATGTAAATTATTTGTTTATCCCTCCCCCTCTCTTCCCCAAGGCCATCAATTATTAACATTTGGAAAGAGACCGGGATGTGCTCAAGCAGTTGTGTTCCCGCTGTGTGTGGTGGAGTCTATTACAATCTGAACAGAGTTTTCCTGCAGGGGGAGGGATTTGCATAATCAGGCCTAAAATATCACCAATACCAATAGGCCAGGAGGCCTTCATGTGGAGCAAGCCAAGTACTTGTTTCATTTGTTTATCTGCCAAGAGCTGTTCTCTTTGCTGGAAATGGCAAACTTTTAGAAGGTACTGGAGATGCTCAAATCAGGCCAAAAATAAAAATAAAAAATCAGTTTGATTTTAGAGTCTAAATTATACATTTTGGAATGGTGCCCCAAACAGAAAATCCTAATGCCATAATCATAAACTAGAGATTACCTGTAGTAGCTTGCTGCCTGCAGTAGTACCCCCAAATCTTCTGCTCAAGCTGGACAGCCTCACAAGGTTGCCAACTCTGATGTTGTTCTTGGATATTCCATCCACCCCCCCGCCCAGCAATATTTTTCACAATGTCAAGCCATTAAAATGTCTAGGATTGCTTTCTATAATCACCTGGAGATTGGTGCCAGTTTCTGGAGACTCCAGGCCAATCCTGGATCTGGCAACCATAAGCATCAATAATGCTGAGGAGATGCTGGTTCTCATTCCAATTCTGACTTACTGAGGTGGTCAACCTGCATCAGGGCTGTGCCACTTCTCAAAGAGGAAGCTAAGCTAGAATCCTTCTTTCTGTCATGCTTCTTCTGTATGTGGAGGAGCTTTTCCCTATATATGGATGCATAGGAAACTGCCTCATACTGACTATATACTAATGGACAATTGATCCATCTAGCTCAGTATTGTCTACACTCACTGGCAGGGGCCCTCCAGGGTACTGGCTCAGTATTATCCACTCCAGCTGGCAGGGTTCCAGCCAGAGGGGTCTTTCCCAGCCCTACCTGAGTTTTCCAGAGACTGGACCTGGAGCCTTCTGCATGCAAAACAGATGCTCTATCACTGAACTGCGGCCACATTCCATGGATTAGCACCCAGTCATTTCTAGTGAGAAATTTACTGTTTCAGTGTGAACTAGGTTTTTGTCTCAAGACAGTGGGATTGGGGCTTCTACTAGTTGGATTTGAAAAGGCATTGTTCAAGTTTCTAGCTGTTACCAACCTAAGCTGCAATTATATACGTAATTACCAACTCCGGCATGAGGGCTGTGACACTCATGTATACTCCATGTGTAACTGATAGAAGGCTTTCACGCTTATGAAATAACAATATTGTTTTTTACTTTCATGTTTTGATAGTAGAATTTGGGAGTCTACTTTGATGCTGTAGGAAATGCTGCTGTTATCTTGGAAAGTGCCAATCACAGATATGCATTGGTTCTTGGAGTTCTTATTATAGTGAGCAATGGATAAGATTGTGTAGTGTTTTTGTTGTGTGTTTTTTAAACCTCCAGTTGTTTAAAAATTCTGTTTTCAAAGCTAGAATAGATATGGTCAAGGAAGAATACAAAGCAACAGTGAAAGAAATGTGGTAAAAGTGGGAATCAATGCTTGGAGCCAACAAGTTGCCTACTTTTACATCTTCTGTTTCTGAAAGTGCAAGGAATTAAGGGTGTGTTCACAAATGATGCCAAGAGCAATATTTGAATGTCCCACACTTTAAATCAAGAGCCCAAATGACCAAATTATTCATTCTGTTTAAAAATAGCTCTCTCCTGCTTTTGGTCAGCATTTAGAAGTGGCACACTCACCCTTTTCCCATGTGCAACTGTGCATAAATAGATACGTGGAAGGGAAATTGGGATCATGCCTTCTGTCCCTGCTCCCAAATCCACACATTCATTGGTGTGCGCACATAGAGCCTAAGGGCATATGTTGTATACCGTGTTTCCCCGAAAATAAGACAGTGTCTTATATTAATTTTAGCCCCAAAAAATGCACTAGGGCAATTAGCGGTACATCAGAAATTACTGCTAGGTCTTACTTTCGGGGAAACAGGGTATGAGTAGGCTTTGTATGTGCAGTTTGTGCCCCTATAAAAAATTGATTCCTTGATTTGCATGGAGAGATCCTATGAGCATGTGGCTGGTATGAACCAAGGCTCTGTGCATACAGCTAATGAAGTACAAGAGTTTGACTTCCCCTGTGTGTTCATTCATGTGACAAGGCTATGTTAAAGACCAAAAACCATTCTTAGAATCAAATTTGAAAATAATATAACATGCTCATTCTCCATAACACTCTTCTCTTTCTCCTTTCTGATATGCTAGCCTTGACTTCAGCTTCAGATATATGGTCTGCCTCTATTTAGTATCTGCCTGTATTTCCTCTTACATTTGGTGACCAAAATTTAACCTGTAGTATGTCTGTCTTCATTCCAGATCCGAGCAGATGGACCTCCTCATGGTGGTATTCAGTACGAAATGATGCCAATTTTCAAGGATGGGAGTCCTATACTTCGTGACAT
This sequence comes from Hemicordylus capensis, assembly GCF_027244095.1. Classification (NCBI taxonomy): domain Eukaryota; kingdom Metazoa; phylum Chordata; class Lepidosauria; order Squamata; family Cordylidae; genus Hemicordylus; species Hemicordylus capensis. Next base: position 63,442,644 of record NC_069660.1, read on the forward strand.
GGCCTTCTCTACAGATCATAATTACCTCTATGTCATGTCAGAGAGACAGGTAAGCTCTGCCTCCATACCATAGTAGCTTTTAAGTTTGGCTTTACTGGAATAGGAAATTGCTTCATAGTATGAAATGTTCTCTGGGTTAGCATTTGCTTCAAGAATGCACAGTGCCGATGGAGGCTTTATTTTTATCTGGTTCTGACAATAATCTGTGCACCAGTGGAGGAGGAGTTTTCCTTCTCACCAGCACAGTATTGTCTTTTAAGAAATGGAAACTGGAGAGAGCCACTGTGAATGAAATATGGTTTGGGAATCTGGACTTCAGTCTGTTAGCAAAGCCTTTCTCAAGCAAAACCTTCATCCATTCATTCCTCTCCATATGTTTGGCAGTGGGCTACCTTTGCATAGAATTCTGCTTTTATTATTTTGTTTGGCTTTTCTGGTTTTCAAGGCTTGGGTTTAAAAAACAACCATGAAATTACATGATTATAATGTACAGGATTGGATGCAATGAAAACTGCAAGCCAATTATATTCAAGGAAATACAGGATATGGTTTTGATACATGTGTCTGTGATCTAAACATACATGTTGGGCACAGTGAACTTAGGAATTTTTGCTCTGCCTTCCTTAATGTTAGGAAAGATAGTAGTGTCTAAGGTAATGATCCCAAATGCTGCTAACATAGAAGACAGGAAGGAGACATTTTAAAATTGAAATTATTTGTTCTTTTTATGTCCCAATAATTATGATTCTATAAGTGTGGGGAATTTGAATACAGTTCCTTATGCTGTGTTTCAGCTTGGCAACCTGTTTATAAAATCTACTCCTAAATAAACCATCAGATAAGTTATTGAGCTAGGCATATAAAATGTCTTGGATGTAACCAAAGATATTACTCAAACTGTAATTAAATCCCTTAAATCCCATCCAGAAATAAAACCCAAATGTGTGCTCTTTCTGTGCTTGTCAAGTTGTGATGACAAAGAGGTCTACCAAGAGTTGTCATTTGCAATAGCAATATTGTGACAGTTCTGAGGTTCAATCCCTTTACTAATCACTATGCTCCTTAAGAATTTGTCTGTTCTTGGTAGGGTCAGACCAAGATTTTTATCTAATCCCCAGTTTAGTTAACTGTATGGATTCAGTTGGAATTAGAGTGCACCCTTACAATAAGTGTCCTTATTGTCATGATAGCAGGTTATTCCTTAGCAGGTTATTCCTTAGAATAAAGTCATTGTCTTATGTTGTGTCTCTGCCTCCCCAAGATCAGGCACAATTAATCTTTGTTTTCTGTAAACTATATGTAATAGTTCCTTCTGCTTCCTAGGGATTCCTGTTCATTTACATTACAAAGTACATTTCTCAGTGCCTATCTGTCATTACCTCTCATTTGAAACAATGGTATAAGTGGTATTCCACAAAAAACTTTAGCTGGTATAGGCAGGCTTTAGCCAACTCAGAGTGAATATGCAAGCTTTTGCAGAGCTGATGGTTTGCACTGAATGCTGTGAGCGTTCCTTTCTTGGAGGTCCTGAGGATATCTGATTGTGAGTGTAAAAAAGAGGAAAGCAATAAGGTCTTTTCAAACCAAATTTCAAGCTGAGTGTTGGTGGCTGAGTCACTGTTTCTCAGGCTGTGTCAGCTCTTCGATTCCCTGGTATTTACTGTCTGCATGGCCCTTGCTCTGAACCTATTTATGAGTGTGATAAACTGTCCTCCTGAAAAAAGGAACCAGATTGTACCCAGCAACTCCAAAATGATTATGATGGAAATTTATAGCCTTTGCAGTCCAGTAGAGTCTGTTGCTTAAGGCAGCCAACACCATGTAAATAATCTAGAACCTACATTGTAACATATCAGCCATATTCTACTCCTGCTGGGGATGAGAAAATGCAAGAGATCCTCGCCACAAAGCCTTGCTCTTGAGTTCATTGATTTTGTTAAGCATTTTAGTGGCTATCGCTCATGACTCTGTAATACTGAATAATGGGTCTGGATCTCTGTTTATGACAGAAGATGCTGAGGGCATGATGTCAAGGATGCTGGATTGCACAGTGTTTTCTTTGTGGAATTTAACAGTTTGGAAATGAATTTTCAGAAGCCAGGACCTGATTCTCTGTTAGCATGTAGTGATCAAAGAAAGACTCATGTTTTTGAAAGTGCTAAGAACAAAACCCCGTAGCTCCTATTGTTTTAAAAAGCCAAGCTTTTGAGATGAGCCTAATACAATGAGAACTGGGATTACACTCCTTTTGTACAATTGTACTCCAATAGTGATGTTTAATATTTTCTGAGAATGTTTCATGTATGATTATCCTTGTGGGTCTATATGAAAAAATCCTGAAGCAAAAAAGATAGTGATGTAGTTTCCAGTGATTGTGAGATAATGTTAATTGTTCATTCAATGCCTGTGAACACACACAGTATTATCCTTTCTGCTGCATATGTTTCTGTGATAGACATACTCCCTTAGGGATGGGGTTGGGAGATAAATCTTTAAGATTTCTTCATATATTTGAGTCATTTTTGGAAGGGCAGTATATAAATAAAATAAATATATAAATAAATGAAAGATGCTTATAGTGCTATTAATAAATTCACAGCAGTTTGCAATTTTTAAAAACAAAATCTACAAAAGAACTATAAAAGTATTTTTATTGTTAAATTTATATATTTTATATTTATATGTTACATTTATATATTTTATTTCATTAAAATAATCACAAGGCAGTTCACAATCACAAGTATCAGTAAACTGATCAAAACAAAATAAACAAACAAAAATAAAAGCAATAGAACAGCAATAGAACTGATAAACAAAATAAAAGCAATAGAACAGCAGCAATACAAGAGAACCTCGTCATTTGCAGATCCAGCATCTGTAGCTTTGTGTATCTGCAGTCAAGTAATTGACACCCCGACCTTGGCATACATGGAAGGAAAGGGCAAAAAAGGTTAATTCAATGTATCCGTGGGTTTAGGGTGGCCAGAAATGACCTCTGAAGTCAATTCCAGCTGCCATTTTGAGCACAGGATCCATTTTGTGGCTTGTTTTGTTAGAAAAAACAGAAGAAAAGTGTGTTTTCACCAAAACGATTGCGAATTGGGCCTTTTGGGGGGCATCGCTGGACATCTGGGGACCTGCAGAGCATGGCACAGCACTTTGTTTCTGTTATTTTGACTGTTTTTGACATTCTGTTGAGACACACACACCCAAATGTAATCCCCTGAGTCCCATTGATTCAATGCTCTGTTTCTGTGGTTCTGTTATCCGTGGTAGTAGCGGAGAATGGAACTCCCGCAGATTTGTCTCCTGTACAAAAAATGTTATAAGTGTTATAGTAATCAGTTTCCAAAGCCTCTGAAAACAAAGTTCTTAACTGGTTTTGAAAGAGCAGGAAGGAGGAGGAACACTCTCTCCCATAGTGTTGGAGCTGCGCTTGAAAGGAACATGCTCATAATGGAAGTTAATGGAAACTAGATGTGTGGTAAGGTGGGTGCTCATACAGGAGGAGATGTTTCCAGAGATAAATCAGGACTCAAACTATTTAGGGTTTTTAATGTAAGAACCAGAACTTAATAAAAAGAACTTCTTAGAGCTTAATGAGAGAATGTGGGCTTTTGAGTTATTATACTAGGTCAAAAGACTTGATCTTTGTTTTGGCAAACAGATCTTGTTTAAAGGCCCATGAAATTAGTACAGAGTAACCAGGATTTTCTGGACCCTGATATTCCAGATTTTGGTTTTTCTGACTTTGGCACTGAAAGCTTTGTGTTCAGCCATTTTGTTTACTAATTCTGCTTTTGCCCGATGTCAGGCATAAGCGACCTCATGCAGAAAAATTGCTTTCTGTGTCTTAAAGAGTGTTATATGTGGCAGCATACTGACTTTCATACCTTATCGTACTGCTTCCATACCTTATTTTAGTTTATTTTAGCAACTTTTGTGACTGTGTGCTTTGCACTTTAATTTTCCAGACAGTTGCCTAATCTGGACTGACTTTCCCCCAGTTAGTCTGGAAAACTGAGATTTATCTCTAGTTCAATTATCTAGTTTGGCCCACATCTTGACAAGGGTAGGCCAATAGGGCTTATTACAACAGTGCTCCAGTATCTGCAGTGGGTCCCCATAGACTTCCATCCATGGTTCAGGGTACTAGTTTTAACCTGTAGCATTATAAATGTCTGGAGTCTTAACTCCCCTAGTCTGTATACTTTAAATATTATTTCATACTGTGACCATCATGCTTTTTTAGATGTAGAAAGAAAACCCTCTTTTTCCACCTGTGCATCAGTTTAGGACAGCAAGGTCATGCAGAGAGGCTTTCTCGGGGGCTGTCCTGCTATGTAACCCCATGCTCCATATGACTCATTAAAGCCTAGTCCTGAGCTTCCTTTAGTTATATTTCATGACCTTTTTAATATGAGTTTGCCTTTGGTTTGGCTAGAGTGAAACTTTGCACCTTGGAATTTGACATTCGCTCTGACGTTTTTGTGTGGAAGGAAAAAATTGTGTGCGTTTATAATGTGTCTTGCCCAAAAGTCTTGGGATGGGATAGTCTAAGACCAAGATATTACAAAGTAATACAGGATGTGAATGCTTTCTACATCCACAACTTTTTTACAGTTTTAGTTTCTGTGTCCTCCCTCGTAAAGAGCTTCCCAGAATTCCCCTAGATTAGAATTAACTAAAATGTTGGATTAGTCACCCTTACCAGAACTGAGAAAAAGTTGGAAAAGTTTCTGCTTAGAGGGCATGATTCATTTAATGCTAATGGAAAAATACATACCTGGATTTTAATGCATTTGGGTCTTTCCACAAATGTTTTCATTTTGAGTCCACAGTTGATTGTGATTATATGTAAAATAACCTGAGCAGAATCTAGACTGGGGAATCTTACCCCATTTCCTTTGTATCACTGGAGCTTAATGCAAATGCAGTAATGCTGTCTCAGTGGGGTTTCTTTTGTAAGGCTAGCGCTTCCTTGCCAAGAAGTCCTTGGGATATCTGTGGCAATCCACACACACTTTTATTGTATTGGTTTTTGCTATGCCGTCAGAATACTCATTCTGTGAAACTCAAAAACTAGCTAACTACATCATGACCTCCAGTTCATCCTAATAAAGGTGTTAAATTGATGCTACTGTTTGGATTTTTTTTCTGACAGAGCTACATCGCTCTGTGTGTGTGTGTGTGTGTGTGTGTGTGTGTGTGTGTGTGTGTGTGTGAAATCTGAACACAGCTGTGAGTGGTCTTAAATGGGTGTGACCAGTGTTAAACGTAATGTCCCAATTGAAATTTAGACTAAGTGTTCTTTTTCTCAGGAGTACCTTATCTCTGTCTTATACAGAAGAAACAGAGAGAAATAGAACTGCATCTGAAGGTTTGCAATGGAGATCCAGCAGGGATGCCTCTAACTAATCTGTTATGGGGTGAGAGGGCCTAAATATTCATCAGAACTGCTAATTCTGTTAATTGTGAACTGGAGAGAATTACTAAATAATGAAACATACCTGAAGCGTAATTCCTTGTGTTTAACTCATTGGTGATGTTTTTAATGTTTCTATTGCTATTAACCTGTTTAAGATCGTTACTGCTACTGTTCCCGGATAAGGAGACACTCTTCTGACAAAGCCTAGTTGTGGGTGCAGTGTCTTCCTTAGCTATTCTACCTTGGGTTGGTTCTGATCCTACTGCCCCTGCCCTGTACCATCCTATGTTTAAGAAGGGGGACATACTGAGAGGGCACCTGGCCCGACTTTTCCCCGAACATCCTGGCATCTTCCTGCCATGTTCCTTTATGACCTAAGGTGAAGAGGTGTATTTGAACTATTTCTCCACATGCAACCCAAATACTAGTTTTTGTGTCACATGTGGAGCAATGGTTCAGATGAACTTCCCTCCCCAATGTGATAAAGGAACACGCTGGGAGGATGTCAGGATGGGATTCTATTTGGCACTTCTCCCTCCTTGTTAATCAGGTGGGCTGGTTCAGGGAGATGAAGCATAGTCTGAACCAGTCATGCTCCAGCCTGTCATAGCCCCTGCTGACTGGGGAGGCAGGACCAGGACCAGTCCTAGCCCTGGTAATTGATATCAGACCAGAACCTGTAGGAGCCCTGAAGTTGGAGACCCCTAAGGAAGCTCCCTCAAGGTCTGGAAACTTTGCCCACTACAGAGCTGGCCTCCCTCAGAATCATACTTTAAACTCCCTCAGAATCTTACTTTCCTCACTATCTGTACATCAGCAGCAAAAGCCAGCTGAGCAGGAGCAGATGGAGTGTAGGAGGAGTGCCCAGCTGCAGACGGCTGCCCCTTTAAGACTTGCATGCTGCAGACAGGAAGTGATGCTCAGGAAGTGGTAGTCTGGTCTTGGGGTACGTTGTCCAGTCTGTCTCTGACTGGTGTTGACTCAACTTGCTCCCTTTGACACCTCTGAGATCCTATGCACTAGCCTCAACACTTTGCATGTTATGAGATAGACAAGTTCCTATTTCCACATATACCATTCGAATGATGAATAGGTGTGTGTGTGAAAACATGGTAAGCACATATCTGAGAAGCGAAGTTGGCCCAGTTCCTGAATTCATGTGTTCTGTGTTTTCGGACAAACATATTGTAATATTCAGCACAAAGACACACAGTGGCCAAATGAGCACTCCTCCTTTCCTACAACATGACCTTTTTCTTTCTTCATAGGTCTTGTATTCAGTGCCAGAAGTGGCCATTTCTTGAAATGAGGAGAGAGGAAGTCTCTTCTTCTGCTGAGAAAGGAACAGTAAATCATATCTCCTGAAGAAAAGCAATTTGGGGTTGCAATGTTCATCAGAATAAACTAGAGGCGTAGCAAGGTTGGAGTGGGCCTAGAGACAAGATTTTAAAATGCCCCCCCCCCCGCTCAGCTCATGAAGTAAAAAAAATCTTAAATGAGGCTGAATGGTGGTAACAAAAAGCATAGTGCCAAAATAGAACATCATCCTACATTATTTTTTTAAAGGTTTTGTAAATTGTGGACGATGCAAGTCATTTAATGGTACTAGAGAAAGACATGCTGTTCTGGTAGCTCCAGGTCTTAACACTCACATCAATTTCGGAGGATGAATACAACTGAAGGAAGCCCGGGTGGATGCGCAGCTGGGGGAGTCAGTCATGTGACTTGCCTCTGGAGGTCCCCCCAAGGCAGTGGGCCCCCCAGACAACTGTCTCCCCTTGCCCTATTATAGTTACACCTCTAGAATAAACCATCTATCTAGAGCAGCAGATCCCAACCGTTTCCCTTAAATGGGCCACTACATTTTTTCTGAAAATTTTTGCGGAGCACCAGTAAGCCTTGACAGCCGCCTACTTCTACTTCTACTTCCTCCTCTTCCTCTTGCTGTGGCCTCCTTGCTTCTGTTTTTCTTGTCACCCCTGCTACAACCATTATGCTGCCCACTTGCTGGGGGAGCAGGGGGGTGCAGTACATCTTCTCTCACTGGTGCACAGGAGGATGCATTTCATCTTCTCTTTCGCTATACCAAAAACCTACTAGGAATATCATCCTCTATGCATCTAGTCACCACTGTTCCCTCTGACAGGGATTCCCAGATGCTGTTGACTACAACTCAGAGGCAGATCTATGATTGAGCAAAGGTGTGCAAAGAACACGGACCACCACTAGGGGGAAGCTGCAACTGAATTTCTGACATCCGTGAAAATTTCCCAATAATAATCAGTGGGAAACTCAAGAGTATTAATAATTCCGGAATGGCTGGGCAGAAAGATCTGAAATTTCACATGGTGTTCCTATATGTTTGTAGGAATATATATGCAGGTCTTCAAGGAGATCAGTCCACCTGTTGATTCTTAATGAATTAAAAAAACAACACCCTATTTAAAAACCATTAAAATGTCCTTGAATGCATTTAATGCTACCATCATGTGCAACTCCCATATAAATTTTGATAACTTTGTCCAGCCATTCTGGAATTAGAATATAAGGTGCCAAAACTGTGGTACTCCTTTTATATGAAGGTAAGAAGCAGTTTCCTGCAAATGAGGCTTGAATGATGGACAGAGCAGGGGATTCAATTCCAATTTTTTTGGTAACTTTCTGCTGTGAAACAAAACAGTTATCACACTTTTAAAAACAGTTTTAGAAACTTAAAAAAAAATCAACCAATATCCTTAAAAGTCTACACACACAGTCTTCAGTGATTTGTCTGAAAAGGCCAGTGGGCTAAAAATTAGGGATGTGCTTGAAGCTCAATTCAGCATCCGAATCACAGGCACCTTCCTTTAAAAATGAGGGCTTACACATCCACTTTAAAGTGGAGGAGAGCAGGTCCATACCTGCTGCTCTTCCGAAAGCTGCCATTGCTGTAATCCCCACACTCCCCCCAGCCCGAGAGCCAGCAGAGCATCTCCCAGCAACCCCTGCACAGCAGCCATTTGTGTGGTCTGCATGTTGACCACAGTGACCATGGCCACTGTGCAGGGGCAGCTGGGAGATGCGCCACCAGTGCATGTGCATAGATGGGGGAAGCACTGGGATTATGACAATGGCGGCAATCAGAGGAGGAGCAGGTATGGACCTGCTCCCCTCTGTTGTAAAGGGGCTGTGTATGCTCTCATTTTTAAAGCCATGTGTCTGCAATTCGGATGCTGAAACATGTTTTCGCACATCACTACGAAAATTGGAACCAAGCAGCCACTTCCAATAGCAATAAATTAGGTCATTCTCACTACCAACCCTAACCAGGTAGGCCAATGCTAGCCCAAGTAGGGCTGGTCATGAGAACCGCTGGGATTGAGACCGATCCTGGTGCTCCTCTACCAGGTAGCCCAGGTTTTGTAACCGAGTTCAAAGTGAGATACAAGGGCACATGCACTCCCTCCTACCTCATTGCCTGGTCATGTGAAAGCTCAGGTAGCTGGCTGCCTGAGCTTCCATAGAGCCAGCCAGAAGGAGTGGCCTGACAGTGGGGATTCCCCCAATACACCACACTCCTCGCGTGGTGCATTGTGGGATCCTGGAGGATGCAACCAGTTTCCCCCTGTCCTCTTTGCTGCTCTGGGAGTGCTCACACACCAGTCATGTTTGCGCGTGGCAGGGGCCCAGCAGCTAAGGTCATGTGATTGACCTTAATGACATGCTTTTAAAGGGCCTGTTTCTGTGTTGGTGATGTTTCACATGTCGTGAAGCAAAGCAACAATTCTGATGTTTTTTTAACCTCATACCAGACTTTAGTTATGAGTTTGTTGCTTTCTTAAGATTGTGGGAAACCATTAATTGTTTTATGCTTTTTAAGCCAAGTCATTTTCTGCAAAAATATATACTTGCCCCCCACTCCAATCCAGTTCTCTGCACCAGTCTGTTCCCATGCAAGACAAAAGTTAATTTTTACTTACTTTAGGGAGATATCTCTTTTTTTGAGAGAGAGAACAGATAGATTGTAGTTCCTTGTAAACTGGAAAATTACCTTTCAGTCTGCAAAACAGTAATAGTTTTGATCATGATCAACGTTGAACCAGGACAGAGGTCTTCTTTGATTGGTTTGAAAAAGCCAGTGGCCCAAAAAGAAACTTGCCATTTTGTTTGGCCAGAAAGGACCTCTTAAGGACTTAGCTCCATGTTGGTGGTGACCACCTGTGATCTTTTACACTTCCTCCTTCCTGAAACACGGCAACAGTGTGTATCACTGGACTTTTTATTATGAGTTTGTTGCTTTCTTAAACTGACTGAAAACCATGCATTCCAGTACTTATTTCTGTTTTGGTGTTGTTAATATCCCTTCCCCTGAAACAATGCAACAAATTATGTTCCTTACCTTGCATCATTCATTACATTGTGTGGCAATTTTTATTATGAGTTTATTTTCTTAAACTTGGAGGAATCTCTCCCCGCCCCCCCGCCCCAGCCGATGATTCTCAAAATGAAAGTTGTCTTGTCCATTTGTCCGTAGTTTCCTTTTTAATTCAGTCTATTTTCAGAGTGAAGATTCTTCTCCAGGCAGTGTAGTGTCTTTTACCCTACTGTCTCTAGAATTAAGCCTCGGCAAAGATTGTTTACAGAGCCAAACAAAGAAAGGAAACAAAATATTTTTGTATTTGGAGATGATGACATATACTCCTTACCTGCGGGATACTACAGAAAGATACTTCTTACCTGGAAGCCTCACCATGCATTTGTATATTGAAAAGGAGCACAATTGCTTTGCCATGATTATTCCATCTGTATTCTTGGGAAAGGAGGAGGAGAACCAAACTGCCCCTGTGAGATTCTACTTTTTCTCCTGAATCCCATACTCTGATGGCTAAAGCTTGGTAATGGCACTTTAGCATCCGCAAGGAGACAAATAGAGAAACCACCTGTGATGTCATAATTGCCAACTGCAGAGGTGGGGGTAAAGCCCTTTGGGGACAGTGATCCATCTTTATTTTTTTTTTTATTCTGCTGCTGCCAGAAACTGCTGGCAGAAACTGCTGCCAGTCTGTGTTGACAATACTGAGCTAGATGGACCAATGGCCTGACTCAGTATATGACAGCTTCCTACGTTCCTAAATTTTATTGAAAAGCAGTATATAAGTACAGTGGTCCCTCGACTTACGAAGCACTCGACATCCGAAGATTTCGACATACGAACGACAAAAAATACCGGAAGTCGTTGCCGGTTTAGATGCGGCTTCCTCGACCTACGAATTTTTAGATGCGGTTTCCTCGACTTACGAGTGTTTCCGGACCTCCGTAGATGCGCTTTTCGACTTACGGAAATTCCGACCTACGAACGTGCGTTCGGATCGGATTATCTTCGTAAGTCGAGGGACCACTGTAATAGTAGTAGTAGAATTGTAGTCAAACATCTGGGAATCCTGCTGGTCACACTATATGTGTCTGAGGTTCATGCAGAGCTTTAGAGGGTTACAAACTACACATGATTGTAGCACCACCTTAATGGTGATTAGGTCTGTGGTCCTTTTAAGAGTAGTTTCATGATTTCCATGCTTGCAAAAGTGGACTGGATTATCTCTGGCAGAGAAATTGGTGTTGAGACCAGTATTATTGCATATATGGAATTGCAGCAGGGGATTCTTCAGGTCAGGATTAAGTTGCACAAGCAGGGTGATGTGCTATGTCAGTATTGTTAGAAACAGCGGTGGGTGTTGCAGGCAAGCAAGACCAAGCAGTTCCATCAGCACATCTGCAGGGAGAGAATTTGCAAGGAGCCATTTTTAGCTCTATTCCAAGCATGAGCTGCCTTGCATTCTTCACAAACATCCAGATTCAATTAACATGTTTTTATGTGTATGCTTTCTAAAGAAAATACCACTCTGAATGCTGTTGCTGCTGCTGGTGTTTTCCCCTCCCCCTCCCCTTTCTTCTGTGGCCTCTGCAGAAATTAATGAGCCATGAGGATACACAATCGGGCATATTGCAGCTGGACAGTGATTAAGCAACAGGTGAGGGGTTAAAAAGAATGTAACAGCAGAACACTTATAAATGTCCAGGGACTGCCACAAGCCCACATATTGAAGGCAGGTTCATTCTGCTGCAATCGCAAACACTTGTTCTTGGAAGCAAATATTGAAATTGATTGGACTTCCTTATGAGTAAACACAGTTAGGATCAGGTTGTAAAACCATTGCAAACCCATACCTTCACATGTGCAAGAAAAAGTCTGTATGAATGTTTTCACTTATTGAGGTTTAAATCTATTTGTTTAGTTTGTAATAGGTTTGTAAAACCTCTTATTGGTTATAGTGTATATCTGATTTTTCTATCCCAAATGAATAATGAGAGAGAGGCTCAAAGGCCCACTAAAGCCTCACATCTGAAACTGCCCCAAGATTTTCTAGTCTTTTGAACAAACGAGCAACTAAACCTAATGTCCCCTCCTAACTGAGTAAAGAGGCACCTTTTTAAAGTGGTGATTCTCTTTATTTAGCAGGGAGAGAGCAACTGGCCCTACCCATTCCCAGCATAGCATCCCTCCAGTGGCCGTTGCTGGTGTCTGTCTTATGATTCTTTTTTAGATAGGGAGCCCTTTGGGGACAGGGAGCCTGTCTATCTATCTATCTATCTATCTATCTATCTATCTATCTATCTATCTATCTATCTATCTCTATGTAAACATTTTGGGAACTTTTTGTTGAAAAGCAGTATATAAATATTCATAGTATTCATATGTAGTTGCACTTTTCTGAACACCACAACCAGGAATTTTAAATTACTTGCTGGCCCTACACTGAACTGAAGTATGTTTAAATGAACAAGAACAACAACAGAATAGAACTAACAGTCTGCTTATTTGTGAGCACATGTGTGTGTTTCTGGTACTTAACTTAAATTCTCTCCATGCAGTTAACTGAAGAATTTTAAAACTAAAAAAATCTGTGAGTGTACGTAGGTTTCTGGTACAGTATATTAAATTGCAGGGGAAATGTTCCTAAAACTCCCAAATTATGGTCCTTGAATGGCTTAGGAGCTGGTTCCCTAGGGGCTATAATGAAGTCTTTCAGACTCGGAAGCCATAGAAAAGTGACCAAGCTGAAAGGCCAAACCATTTATATTAACTCCTGCTAACTAAACAAAGAGGCACCTTTTAAAAGTGCCATATCCACGGGGTGTTTTATTGACACCTGTTTACAGTACCCGCGGATACTAATGGGTTACACCCATGTACCTGCAATTCCTAGAGGACTGGAAGTGACTGCAGACGTCACTTCCGGCTGCCATTTTGTCTCTAGGAAGCCAGGAAGAGACAGGAGGAGCCACTTTGTGGCTCATTTCTAGAAGAAGAAGGAAGGAAGTTTTCCCTGCAGTTTGGGGGGTCATTCCGTCCTTTGGGGAGGCATTCCTGAGCACATGGGGAACCCACTGAGCATGCCAGAGTAAGTTCTGGCCTATTTTGGAGCTTTAAAAAAATTCCCTTCCACTCTGGAACCTAACCCCCCCATTCCCCATAGACCGAATGCCTCTTTACTTGCGGTTCCATTACTCATGGTAGTAGGTGAGGAACTGAACCCCCGCAAGTAACAAGGTTCTCCTGTATTGCATTCCATCTAAAATTTTCTTCCACTCTACAGGACAAGTATAGGTGGTATTCCAAACTGCCAATCCTAATGCGTGGGGGAAGAACATAGGCACATGTGTGGAGACCTCTACCCAGTGCACTGTCTCCTAATTTTACAGGGGTAATTCATCTGAATTTCTCCTAAACACTACATTAATATCATATTAAACTGGAAACACTACATTAATATCATATTAAACTGGACAGTTAGGAGCACCTACAATTATCCCTCACATATTTAGGGTAGTCCACAGTGTAGTCCCAAGTATTTTGATTGATTAGGAGGCATGTATAATCCAGTTCAATTTAGGTTGTCAGCTTGTTTCTAGTAGAGCGCCTCTGACAACTGTCGGCGGGGCGCAGAAAGGTGGATACCTTAGGTGAAATTTGAGTTATGAATGTTCTATAGGCAATTGTAGTCTGGAAGAGAAGGAGCAAGCACATCATTCTGCTTGACCTGTTTGCCTCAGCCTTGGCTCCTGTCTTCCCTTGACCACAATGCCCCTTGGTATTAATTGTCTCTTTTAAAGTTCAATTTCTATTACCTTTCTTGCTACCCAAGGAATTAAGCTATGTGCTTTTGCCCTTGTCCTCTTCTCTCCCTTCTTCCTCAGACACTACTGAAGAAGTGACAGGAAATAAAAGTCCTATTTGAAACATAGGAAGCTACCGTATACCAAGTCCATCTAGCTCAGTACTGTCTACGCCAGGGTTTCTTAACCTTGGCCCCCCAGATGTTGTTGGACTACAACTCCAATAATCCCCAAGCAAAAGCCATTGCAGCTGAGGATTCTGGGCATTGTAGTCCAACAACATCTGGGGGCCCAAGGTTAAGAAACCCTGATCTATGCTTTACATTTGCACTGATTGGCAGTGCCCCCCTCCAAGGTTTCAGGCAGGAGTCTTCCCCAGCCCTATCTAGAGATGCCAGGGATTGGACTGGGACTTTCTGCATACAAAACAGATGCTCTAGCACTGAGGTACAGCCCCATTCCCTAAGGGGAATATTTTATAGCAGACAGAACTCATGTGTAGTCACTCATCAAAATGCAAAGGGGACAAGTCATGCTTGCTACCACAAGGCTTTCTAAATCTCCTTAATTTATATTCAGCAATCATATGAGTGTACAGCTATTCCTATGTTTGTTTGCTTGTTTATTTATCATATTTTTATATTGCCCAATATATATATATCTAGGTGATGTACAAATTTTAATATTAAAAATCACAAGTTAAAACATGCAATACATGTTTGAATGCAGGTACAGCAGTATACTTCCTATTTATACCATAGATCTGAGGGGCCATGTTCACTTCTAAAATGAATGCAGGTACACTCATTTGCACAAACACATATTTGAATATACAGACATCTGTACACTAGTACGACATCACTTTTGAATAGGACCACAGTGCACACTAACTTTTTTATGTTGTTGTAACCTGCCCAGAGACAGATGTTCAGGGCAGCATAACATTTGATAAATAAAATAAATACATTAAATTAAATATTACATGAACCACTGCTGGTCTCAAAGATTAATATGCCAGCCTTAAACACACATCTGGGAAGCAGGTATTGGGAAGAGATGTGTTTAGAGTTAGGATATAAAAAGCCAACTGGCAAATAAAAGAACCACAAATGTATATTGTTACCATTGTTGTTTCTTTGTCCCAATAGCCATTGGTACAACCTGAGATCTGTTTTGCACATAGCCCAAGCCTAGTTCTGTTGTCTGCACCAAACATCCTGCAGTCAGGGGCGTAGCTAGAACTGAACAAGGTTGTGGGAGCAAATGGCTCTGGGCCCCTGAGGGAGGGGAGTCCCCACTGGTTGGGCAGCCTCCTTATAAAGGTAAGGTTTCCCTTATAAAGGTAAAATCTTACTGTGGCTTTTAGACACCACCACCCCCAGTAGGGATACACACACTCATTTTAGAGTTACATTCTTTGATCAGTCATTTTAATAACCTCTTTTCTGCTCAAGAGTTGCCCTTGACACTCCTTTCCATGTGAGGCCCCTTTTTATATCACTGTATTTTAATGTGGTTGCACATTGCAGGGTGGCCCTTTTTCATTGCCAGAGGGGCACAAAGAGGCTGTGACACCAGGTGGGCTCCCTGCTGCTCCCAAATGCTTTCTTTAGGAGCTGTAGGTGGTTCCCATTCCTGGGTTCACCTGTGGAAATAATTTTTGAAAGAAAGAATAAGCGAACAATAGAGCACCTGGGTGATTTCTCATGGCTGATGTGACATTTTTACACTGGTTTGATGTAGCTTAGAGATCCTTATGCAGAATATTATGAACAGAGGTGCACTCACACCTGTCACTTAGTGGGAGGTGGGAAAAAATTAATGCTGTACTCTAAAGATTCTCCTCACGTTGCAACAAGAAGGGCAAGGCAGTCAAAGCAAAAGGAAGGCTGAGCCCCTGCCTGTATAAATGATAGGCCTTCGCATTCCAAACCTGGGGAAGGCAGATGAACTCTGTATGGAAGAGGTGGGGACATTGACTCCTGAAGGTTATTTGAATGAAGGGGGTGGAGGGAAGTTGTGTGGGTGTGTTGTTGTTGTTGTTTTAAACTGCAGCTGAAGAAGAGCCATAGAAAGGGGGGTGTGTGTGTGTGTGTATATATATATGTGTGTGTGTGTGTATATATATGTGTGTGTGTGTGTGTGTGTGTGTGTGTGTGTATATATGTGTGTGTGTGTATATATATATGTGTGTGTGTGTGTGTGTGTGTGTGTGTATATATATATATATATATATATATATATATATATATATATATATATATATTCAGTTCAATGCTACTTTTATTAGCATGAAAAAGCTTTACATAAATTGCCAAGGAGAGATCCCCTCAGGCCAAACCAAGGAAGTTTTCACTGGGTCAGGCTATTAATATTTGCTATAGGGGGAGTCATTCCAAGAAGTTGTGAAAGAGAGCACATGAGGGAATAGATGGGTTTTCTGCTCATTACCCAATACAGAAGTTTGTTGTAAAATTCATTCCACTACAGCTGGAGATCTCATTGTTGTGCGGAGCGAATCTAGGCATACCAATCAAGATGTACATAGGATTCTCACTTCTTCCACAGAGGGAACTATCCCTTCACCAAATCTGCCATTGCATGTGAATTTGCAGATGTAAATTCATTTAAATGTAGGCAAATTTAAAATTGGTGCTTGCTGAACTCTAAGGCTGAACTTAGATTCTCAAAAGAATCAAAAGAGGCAGCATAGCATTGTGGTTAGAGTCTTGGACTAGAACCGGGAAGACCCGAGTTTGAATCCCCTTTCAGCCATGAAACTCACTGGGTGACTCTGGGCAGTCATGTATTTCTCAGCCTAACCTACCTCACAGGGTTGTTGTGAGGATAAATATAACCATGTATACCACTCTGAGCTGCTCGGAGGAAGAGCGGGATATAAGTATTAAAAAAAAAAGACTGCAAGACAGACATAAACTACGCAAGGAGTCTATTTTAAAACCAGCCTGATCAGTGTGAGGGAAGTGGCAAAACCCAGGTAAACATGGGTTGGGTTGGGGTGGGGGCAGAATTTGTTGTTTTTGAAATTTGAAGACAAAGTAGTTTTCAGTATTTCCCCCAGTTTTGACCTGTTTAAAGCTTCATAATTGCAAGACAATTAGGATATAATAATTATATCAGATATAAGGGCTGAAGTTCAGTCATTGAAGGTGATGGTTGTTTCTCACCATTTACAGAAAAATACTTTGATGCAGTCATCCATCATTAGTTTCTGTGAAACTTAAGAAAGGATTGTTCCTATGCCTTCACATGTCCAAATAAAGCAACATTTTTGCTGCTATTAATTCTGTTTTAAGAATTGTTGCAAATAGGTTTGTGATGTACTAATCATGTTGCCTATCTATAAATTTCAATTATCAAAGAATCTTTTTTAACAGTGAGCTTTTTCTCATGATCAGTGAGGAAGGGCTTGAGGGCGCATGGGGAGAGAGGCTTGAAAAACCTCCCTCCCTGCAGACGATTGTGGCTCTGGATCTGGGCGCGGAGATCATGCAGCCAGACGTGCAGCTGCCTCATCTGGCAGCGCAGAGGGTCAGGGACTGGGGCGCATCATCCCAGTCCTCCCATCATGTAAGTGCTCAGAGCATTATGGGGATTCTCCCAGCTATGGGCAGCTGCTCATCTGTGTTATAGCACCAGCTAAAAAAAGCCAGCGCTGCACACAAGCAAGGAAATGGAGTTAAGGGAGTGAGCGCTACTTTAACCTCCATAAGAACATAAGAACAACCCTGGTGGATCAGGCCCAAGGCCCATCTAGTCCAGCATCCTGTTTCACACAGTGGCCCACCAGATGCCGCTGGAAGCCACAGGTAGGAGTTGAGGGCATGCCCTCTCTCCTGCTGTTACTCCTCTGCAACCTCATTTAAGACTGGTGGGTGTGTAGGCAGATTTGCCACCGAAGCGCCGCTGGGGTTGGGTGCGATTCCGATGGTTCTTACGAGCAGCCAAGACAGGGCTTGGCTTCCTTAGCCCGGTTTTGGCTGATCATAAGAACAGCCTCAGTGTGTGTGAGAATGAGGGAATTGACATTTACCAGTAACAATGACAAAAGCTTCATAGGAATGCCAGCTCCAAGTCATTAATTTGAACTTGCACCTGGTGCTCTGTCACCAAGTCACAAAGCCACTTGAGTAGATGTTGATGATGGGCCTTGAGAGTCCTATTATTCTTTTGAAATGTGGGGTAAATCAGTTTTGAGCTCATATAACACTGATGGGGGTGGGAGGGGGCTTCCCCTATGAAATTGCTAAAATACTTGTGGTTCTGCATGGGAGTAGGAAGCACACAATTCTAAATAGCTAAAAATAATTGGTGAGGCTGCAAAGGAAAATAAAGGAAAAATGTGTACCCAGAATTAAGGAATAGGACAAGACAGGAATAACTCAGACAATTTACAGTGCTTCCACAGGAGATTTTGATTTCAAGTATTGTTCTTCACTAGGGCTGTCACTCAATTAGAGAAATCTTAATTATATGAGTTTTCGTCAATTTAATTGATTAAATTTGCATATGCATAAAGCAAGAGTACAGATGAAAAATAAAGCTTCCTTTATTTTTAGCCCATTAACACTGCATATAGATAGATAGATAGAGTAGATAGATACATGATAGATAGATAGATAGATAGATAGATAGATAGATAGATAGATAGATAGATAGATAGATAATGAGCCATTATTAATTAGCTTGTTAATGGGCTAACCACCATATTTTTGCATCTGCAGGCTCCTAGCTTGTACTTTTGCAGGGATCCTCCCATTCTGTGTCTTGAGCTTTTCATGGATTCCACGGCCCTCCTCTGCTGTTTGCAGTACTGCTGTTTGGTACTCAGAAGTATACTGGCACTAGACATGGAGGCTCCATTTGCATGGATGCAAATACTTTCTGGTTAATCCAGCAAATCTTTCCCACACAGCTGTTGTTGCTTACCTATCCACCCTCCTTAAAACTTGAGAAAATTTCTGCTGGATCAGCACACTGTTGCCCATTCCCTGAGATCATTCTCATGACCAACTCTACCTGGGCTAGCACAGCCCTACTTGGGTAGAGCTGGTTGTGAGAAGTGCCAGGATCAGTCCCAATCCTGGCGTTCCTCAACCAGGTAAGGCTAAATCTACCTGGATTCTAAAACCCATCCACCACACTGCCTGGTTGTGTGGATGCTTGGGCTGCCAGCAGCCTGAGCATCCATTTTGCTAGAAAGAAGAAGCGCCCGGCAGTTGGGAAATCCCCCAGTGTACCGTGCTCCTGGGGTGCATTGGGATTCAGAAGAATCCAGCCTGCTTTCCCCCCTCACCACTTCCAGTTGTGTGGGCACATGGTGCTGCAGAGCTTGGGTGAGGCCCCTGCCCTCCCTGCCCCTAGTTTGAACAACCTTCCTGTTTCCATCTGAGGATTCCTGAGCGAATAGATAAGGAGTGTTTCGACATCAACAGTTACCCTCTAAGTGTTAAGTATTATTGTTGTATCTTATCATTGACATGGTACACATGTATCCTATCAGGATAAATTGAACCCAAATGCAACAGCTGCATTGCAATATCTACCTCGATTTAGATAACCCCTTCCACAAGCTTCTTTCTTTGGCAAACACTTCTGTTTCTTGAAGATGATTTTTACCACTGTTGCACAAGAAGTGATCCAAGAGCATTGGTTCTGAGGAAGGGAGGGAACCTCTAGTTGATGGCAGTTTTTGCTTCTTCAAAGCAAGATAGCTTTAGCTGCTGGCAGCTTTTGCTTCTTCAAAGCAAGACAGCCATGACGCCTGTCCACTGTGATCAGCACCATGAGACACAAGCACATATCTCACGGCTACCACACTGC
Source organism: Hemicordylus capensis (assembly GCF_027244095.1). NCBI lineage: Eukaryota > Metazoa > Chordata > Lepidosauria > Squamata > Cordylidae > Hemicordylus > Hemicordylus capensis. The sequence continues at coordinate 63,462,070 of NC_069660.1, forward strand.
ACTATACAGGCCCTTTAGAGCTGCAAGCAGATTTCCTCTCATGAGAATGTTGCATCTGGTCTGGCTTTCTTTGCTGCCTGCTGGGCCAGTGATGTGAGGAGCCACCTAGGACAAAATTGTTGGTAGGGGTACATTTTGGGTTGGGGCAGAGGATTGGGGCCTTTTAAAAAATAGAGACAGATATTTAATCAGTTTGGTTAATTGACAAACACTGCAGCCTACTTTCCACAGATTTCTGAAAATATGTACAGTACTATACATTTTGTAGATTTAATGCTAATCTGAGGGATGTACGTACTTTGGACAATTTGAAGTCAGTATATTCTAGGACAATTATAGTTAAACTTTATTGTCTTGTGGACCACTGCTCTGGTTTGTTTATTATTTGATCATCACCGCATATTTGTTTGTTTTTAAATATTTATATACCGCCCAAAATGCAAGTCTCTTACTTTATGACCTTGAAAGACCTTAAGTCAAACTCAGTTCCCCTGTACTCTGGTGTAAGTCTTTTGCCTTTTTGGGATGAAGGGAAATGATAATTTGCTATTTAGTGGGTAGGTACTACTAGATTTGTACACATTCCATGGAGTTTTAATGCTGTGTTTGAAGAATGCCTTTGTTTTCCCTCTTTTTTATTGTAGTCTCGTGGACCATCTGAAAGCACACCATGGACCACCAGTGATCCGTGGATCACAGTTTAAGGAACACTACTAAAACATCATTTAGGATTATAGTTGAGGATCTATGGATACATGTAGAAGGTTAAATTAAATAAATGTATTAGTAGTAATTGAAGTCCAAATCTTGATTTGTTCAGTGCGACAATATAAATTAATCTCTTCTTTCAGTGCCTCTACTTCCTACTTCTTCCACAACATGGCTTCCAGCCATGTTTGGAGAAATTATGGTGATATATTCTGTGCATATGTGTGCAAGGGGTGTGCCACAGACTTTCCTTTTGCCTCTTCCAAGCAGTGTTCTCTCTCATTGTTTTTATCTGTGTACAGAATGAATTTTGTTCTGGGCAGCAGAATCAAGGCAGTGTGTGCACACATGCATTCATAGAGGGGCCTCCTTGATTCAGCCTGAGCGGAATCTAAAATTAACTTAGTGGACTTCAAAAAATGTGTGAGCGCGTGCACATGTGTATGCCTTAGAGCAGGGATCCTCAACGTTGGGCCCCCAGATATTCTTGGACTTCAACTCCCATAATCCCCAGCCAAAGACCACTGGGCCTGGGGATTATGGGAGTTGAAGTACAAGAACATCTGGGGGCCCTTCGTTGAGGATCCCTGCCTTAGAGGGAACACTGATTCCAAGGCTGTGCAGAGTCACATCAGAAGATGGGAATCGGCTAAAATTTAGAACAGATGATTTGTCTTGTTTACCGAAGGTCTACCCAGTCCAGAAGTCTCCCAAATTGCCTAATAAGACAAAACTTCCCTTGAAGGCAGGGGAGTATATAAAAAAATACTAGGAGGCTCTGCACACAAGAAGTGTAGAGAGCCTAACCAGCCTCTGCGGGGAGAGCAGACTTAGCCCACTCTCCCCGCAGACAAGCAGGGAGCTCGCCCTGGGTGGCAGGAACAGCCGCCCACACGACTACTGGTTCTGTCACGCAGCCAGTAGGGGTGGTGGGGATTGGGGGCCACCCAGCCCCTGGAAGTTGCAGAACTTCTGGGGAGACTCCCAAGGCCAGGAGGCTTGTTGGAGCCGCCTGGTTGGAGGTCTCCTTGTGAGTTGCCACGGCGCGGAGCCACAATTGCCAAAACGGGGTTAGCGGAGCACTCACTCCACTAACCTAGTTTAAGGGGAGGGGTCCTTTGAGAGGTTTGCTGCTGGGGCCGTGCAGCACCTATTGCAGCACAAGACCTCCGCAAAGTGGGCTGGCTCCCTTAGCCCGCTTTTGGGAGGTCTTGAGAATAGCTTCTAGGATTTATTTTTTTAAAGCTCTATGAGGTAATGCTATTATAAATTCACTCATGTTCCACCTGAATCCAGGTATTTTTACCTTTTATCAGACACTTTCTCATTGATATAGTTTATTTCCCCTTTGCACCAGAAAACAAATTTTGAGAATTAGCAGGTCGTAAAGCTATACAATATTTTAAAAGCTGCATGTAATAGAGAAGGTAAAAATGTTGTTGTCATCCTTCCTGTGTTGTGGTAGCCTAGCCCATTTCTATTCCCACTCTCTTCCCAGACATTTATAATCATCCTCCTCCTCAAAAATGAATATGCCTCTCCTGGCCCTCCCCTAACTCCTCCCATAGCAATTGCAAGAATAGCAAGAATCCTGGTTGCTCCTGTTGTCTCTAGAAACATACATAAGGAAGTGTATACTCAACAGAAAAGTTAAGTTTGCCAGTCTGCTTACTAATGAGGCCTGGTGAAGCAAGCACCTCAGCTAGTGGATTGGTACAGGTGGCCACAGTAGCAAATGGGTGTTGGTAGCAGCAGCAGCTGCTGCAGTGATGCCTCTAGTACCGCAACACTCTTCCTTCTCCCAAGTCTTGCTCATCCCACTCCACTCCCTGCAATGCAGAGGATGGGGAATGGAGCAGGAAGAAGTGTGAGGTCACATGCTCCCTTCTACTCTATGTCCTTCTGCCTGCCTTTTCAAAAGGCAGGGATATAGAAAGAGCAGGAGGAAGGAAGAGCAGCAGCAGCTGCCACTGTCAAGTAAGTTTTTGTATAGACACAAAAGCGTTCGTGGGGCCAGAGATCAGACAGGAGCTCACATCCTTGGTTTCTACGGCCCATTTGACTCACGAGTATACCCCTGAGGTTCCGGCCACCCATGACATGGGTCGAAAGCATCAAGGACAAGCCTCCATCAAAGATGGCAAACCAACATTTACCCAAGTCAATATGACTGCTCTGTACTGCCATCATCAAGGTTACCTGGAAATAAAGCTGTCTTTATGTGTTTCTGTTTTTGCGTGCTCTCTCTCTCTCCTCCCTTTTCTCCTTTGCTAGTTGTGAAATAATTGCCTATCAAATGTTCCTATGTCAGGAGCTGCAGAGGCATAGGAGTCTCTAGAAATAAATTGCCATGAAACTCTGTGCCCTATAACCCTGAGATGTGTAAATCCTATGAAAACAGCTTTGTGTTTGAGCTGGATTTTCTGGCTGCTGAGTCAGGTGGTGGGGGTGAAGTAAGGAGTAAATGCTAGATGCCCAGTTGATTTACAAGGGGTTAGGATTAGATTGAGGGCTAAGAAAAGTAAAGAAGGGCCATCAATCCTGGAGTAGAGAGGCCATAAATGTTGCTGGTGTCTTGAAAAGAACCGAGAAAACCTACCAGAAATGCAAAAGATTGGAAAAGGCTGGGGTAATAAAATGGTGAGACGGGGTGGCGGGGAGGACAGAAACTGCTCAAAATGTGAACTTTATCTGCTTTTCCGGATGGTTTTCTGGACATGCTCTTGAATATTTGCTTCAGTGAAACATAGGGACCTGCTCTTGCTAGATTAATCCAACATATTATACATAATATTTGCACCTCTTTCTTGTGAAATATTGCCTCTTATGATCATGCTGAGCAAGTGGGTAATACGTGAGGATGGGATTGATGGCATTTGGAACAGGTTGTTTGAGTCAGAGTTTGAATATGTGTTTAGCTACTGAAGGCTGGAGCTCTATGAAATCTAAGGTTTAATGGGATTCAAGACATATTTTTAGAAACTGAAATATCTTTATTCTATTTCCAAACTTGCCAAATTGTGTGGAGTTAAGGCACTTACTGATCTTGTATAGGCAGTTCAGAGCTTCAATAAAGCTGCAAATTCTGTCGAGGGTGGGGAACCCAAAAGGTCAAAACCTGCATTTGTACTGTACTATTTACCTGAATCTAAGACTAGTTTTTTTTTTAAAAAAAAAACATTCTTTCATTTTAGAAATCAGGGGGTCATCTTAAATTCAGAGTCCTCTTCCTTTTGGGTAAATAAGGCTATATATATACCATTTGGGGTAAATAAGGGTATAACATATATTTTTAAAGGGTCTCATCTTAAATTCAGAGTTGTCTTGTATTCAGATACATATGGTAGTCCAAATGTCTGTTCTTGGGGACAATGGTACAGTTCATTAAAATAAGCACTTCTAGGTTTTGAGCATGCCCAGTTGGACCAGACCTGGAGAGTTTAGAATTGACAGTAGTATCTGAGCTTCCATCTGAAACTTTGTTTACAGGTGAGTAGTACCTGATCTGGGATGTCAAAAGAGAGAAAAGTTATGCAAGTTGGCTCCCAGCTGGTATCCATTGGAAAGGGAACTCTGGGTTGTTGAGGATCTAAGGAAGGAGAAAAGCATTCTGCATGGTCCGTTACCAAAAACTGATCTTGCAAACTAGAAGGAGCTGGAAGAGAGACCATAGGCAGGACAGAAGCTAAATTGTTAAGCAGTTATGTGGATGCTGAGGGGTGAGAAGTGGACATTTGAGACTTTTACAGGGGGCAAAAGTAATAAGATTAAAAATAATGTTTAAGGTGACTCTTACTACAATTAGATTTGAGTATTTCCCTCTTCTTTCCCACCTCTGTTTCCGTCATGTACAAATTAATTACCCAGATCAATCTTTTGTAGATGTGGTTGACTGAGGATTCTCTGATGCAAATCTTCCACCTTTTCTCAGCTGCCTAGGAAAATGAAACGGGGTGGAGGATAATGAAATTAAAATGCAGAAAAAGGGGGGAAACCTCACAGTTGAAGACTGGGGGCTTCTGCATCTAGAGATCATTTTTCTTTCCCTGAAATGCTACAGTAAAGGAGACACTGGGTGAGTTCAGACAACCAAATAAAGCATGATTTATTTGGTTGTGAACACTACCTGAGCTTTTGTGATCCCTCCTCCCCTTACCTCCTCCGCTCGCATCCCTTGACATCATCGTGTGCTTAAATGACAGCTTTGTGGCTCATGAAAACTCAGAGCTGTGCTTTAACTGTGGTTTATGAATCACAATTAAACCAGCACTCAAGCCCTTATCAGTGTAGTTTGTAAAACACAATTAAAGCACAACTCCAGCTACAGATATGTCACAGAGCTGTGGTTTAAATAATCTATGCTTTGGATGCTTTGTCTCAGTGACAGAAATGAAGACGCACAGGGAGGGGGACATTTGGGCATGAGGTATGGATGTTTTTGTTCATCTGAACCTATCCCACATGTCCTGGCTGGTAGATGTTTTCCTGACTCATCTTCTGCACACAATTGTTCTTTCCCAGCTTGCTCTGCCATTTGTGCAAGCCATGTGTATGTACTGGCCCATCAAAACTACCTGGTTTGTGTGCAACTCTAGAATATTGCAGATACACATAATTAACAGGAGTCAGTCTTGGAGATGGTTCCTGTTATAATTGTGGCATGATGTCCTGGAGGAAAGGCACCTGTTTTTCCACATAACATTTCCTTTGCTTCCCGTTCTACCTGGCAGTGCCAGACAGGGAAATTCCTTTGGAATGGAACTTGACTGTGCTACTCAGGATGATGCTTTCACTCATCCTTGCAAAGTGAGTCAAAGTAATCTCCACAGAATACCAAACGGAGGCCAAGAAATAGCTCAGTTAGAAATTGCTTCCCTCTATCAGGTCTTTTAGAGCAAGTCAAGAGTCTGTTGGGATTGGGGAGAGAGGCCAGAGTACCATGTAATCATTCCTGGTTGTAGAAAGGACCCAGTTTAGGACTCATAAAAGCTGCTGAGTTCCTTTAGAAAACTCTATATATGTTGCATTATGGACTAAAGCACAAGCAAGATGGAATCCTGCAGGAACCTCAGAGAACATATCTCATGGACAGGGCATCATCATCTGCTGCCTGTAAGCAAACCAACTCAAAAGTAGCCATAACAGCTATTGAGTCCTGCCTTCTATGCCACAAACACCTAATGATTAAGTATATTGAGGAACACTAAAAAATTAATATTTGCCAAGATATAATTTCCACTGTCAGTTTCTAGATGGATCATGGCTACATACTCCTGTTGTTATATCAAGGATGAAAACTGGACTGGTGTGATTGCTTGTTGAGATAATTCCTGGGTTGAGGGAAGGGAGAGACCCTAGAATGCTCTCCTGTGGGTATCCACTCCTCAGTCTCCATCACAGTTTTTAGAAAGCATGTAAAATCGTGCCTTTTTACCCAGGCTTTTATATGATTGTCTCCGCTGCTGCTTCTTGTATCTTGTACTGTTTTTTATGCTTGTGTTTTAATTTAGCTTTTTTAAAAACATCAGATTTGTTTTTATATTTTTTAGCTCATTATTTTAATGTGTCTTTTTTATAATCTTGTTTTTAAATTTTATTGTGAGCCACCTTGGGATTTTCTTAATGAAAGGCAGGGCATAAATTTAACAATAAACAATAAATAAAATAAGTGGCAAAGAAAGATGCTTGTGTTGGCACATTACTGCAATTTCCATTCTCATGATGGCATTTGGTTTTAGATTAGACATCCTTTTTTCCTGTAATCATTTAGAAGTAGTGGAGAAATCTACCGAAAAATTAGTCTAAGGTCATTTAAGAAAATCAACCCGACAAGCAGGATGTGTTAATTACATTTAATTGATCTTTAAAAAATAGTATAATCAGGTAGGATAACATACTGTCTCCTTTTTCCCCTCCACTAGGAGACAATTTGTCAGATTTTTAGAGCACTACTCGCTGAAGCACTTGTCCTTGTCTAGGTCAGTTTTAGGGCATTTCTGAATTGTTGCTCCATTTGCAAAAAACTTGCCGGTGGGCAGTCTTGTCTATTCATAGAGGCTGTTCTGAGAAGTAAAGTTCTAATGCAAGATAACTGTGTTTCTGTGTCTTTGTGTAAGAGGAGCTTTCCTCTTTTTAAATGGGCAAAACGAAACATGAATTTATTTCCAGAAAAAATTATTGTGAGTGCCTTTTCTCTAAGTGAGTTGAGTTGTTGAGAAGTACGGCTTTTAAAACAGCATGTAAATATTTCTTGTTTTCAATATTGGCCAGGGCTGCTTCACAGTACTTTTAAAGTGCTTCTGGGCAGGAGCATAGCACTCTTTTCCATTGTTTCCAGTGGAGAGGAGTGCTGCACTGCTGCCTGGAAACAGTTTAGCTCTATCACTACACTGGAAGGGATGCCTTTTAAGTTGTGCAGCAGCCCTAGAAGGCCTCTACCGCCAACAGAGGGCTGCCTATCATGTCAGCGACTGTTCGGAATCATTCAGGGGTTTTGTTTCTGTTTTTTTGCTAATCCGTCCACACTTCTGTATTTGTATCCTAAAGGTTTCCGTCATGAATTTGCCTTCATTTTAGTGTTTGTTTTCATTTTAAAAATCATGTTCTTGTTTAAGTTTTTAATTGGAAACCACACCTCTGAGACATTTCTAGCCTTGTTGCGAGAAAAGCATAGTTTGTACCAAATACCTGTGTGCAAAAACTGTGGAAATGTCAGCTGTTTTTAGTGATGGAGAATGTTTTGAAACCATGATTGAGAAGTTGTACACTACTATCAACTGAGGTCATGCTTTTAGCGTTGGAGGAGAATACTTTAAAACAATGACTGGTTTTAAATTGGGTCTATCCAATGGTGGTACTTTGGTCACAATCTCTTTTTATCTGGCAAAATCGAGAACAAGGCATCTTAATTCTTATGACTATCACTCCTATATTTAAGAGCCAAATTAGACAGTTTGGCTGCTAAAGTTTGGCATCAGTTCCATGTTTTGAATTCAGAAAACCAGATTTGCCTGGTAAGGCAGTGATTGAGATAGCATCATCAGAGACTCAATTTGTAACTTAGCTTCCACTTACTGTCCTACTGCAAAGCTGGTGAAATGGTTTGGTCTTGGGTGCAGTAAATGTGAGCCAAATTCCTACCTGGGTGCCTGTGTGATAATCATATCTCCATTTCAATGCAAATTGCATTCATATGGGTCCACACTTTCGTGTATCCTGTGCCAATGTGGTTGTGACACACAGGTAAGCTGTGATGGGTTAGAGATCCCCTGAGGAATGAAAATGTTATTTTTAAAAAGATCTCTGACACATTTCCTGGATTTAAGGTTTGCATCTCAAATGGTTTATGTTCTTGCAAGTAGAATTCATATAGTACATGTATATATGTGAGAATAGCTGTGTCTGTTCTTATCTCAAAACAGACACATCTGGAAGCAATGCAGAGATTCGGATCTAGATGTGTGTATAGACAGGTAAAAACTGACACTGATACAGGCATTCTCACATTACAAAATACACGTGCTTTCATGCACATGTGAAGACCAGAATGTATGAAAACGCATGGTGACAAACAGCTGCTAGTTTGCTCAATGATAAACAGGTCCATGTCTGACTGACACTTGCCTGCTCTAAGAATAAGAATAACAAGGTAGGAAATGATATTCTCAAGTCTGGTAATTACTTAAAGGACAAAACTGAAATGTCCCATTGTCCAATTCAAAAAGTGCTCAACTATGAAATTTAAAAGCAAACCTCAGACTCCTTGTTCTCTCTCTATCAGGACTTCCTTCCCAATGCCTTTTCAGAGCTGCCATAGCTGTTAGAGGTTTTTCAGTAAATGAGTTTGGCGGCTAGTCAGCCGGTGAGGAAGGGGAATTGTTCACGCTGGGCGCTAACAGAAAAGAAACATAACTCACAATATGGAGAAGGGAGCTTTGAAATTGCACAAATTATTCCATTTTATATTTTAATTAGTTTGAATTAGCAATGGGAATAGATGCATAAAATGATCCAGTGAAGGATGAAATGGGAAAAGGGATACGGTATAGTGTATCACTTCATTATTATGAAGTTTGCAGGGAGTGCATGTAAGAGAGACATAGTCCCTACTGGCTGATGAGACTCCCATCAAGCTGATTCATGAAGATTCCACAGGGACGCATGAGAAGTTGTCCTATGCAGGATTGCCTGTGGGTACATAAAAGGCAAAAGATCACCTGTGACTCAGAGGTTTTTTCTTTCTTTATTGTGAGAAGGAAATTTCCCAAACATAGTCCTTTGCGATCTGGCCAATTGCCATGTGTGGGTTTATCTCTTGCTGGGGTTGTGCTTCCCTTGAGAGAGACAGTTCATGATCTGAGGGTCCTTCTGGACTCGCGGCTCCTGCTTGAACAGCAGGTGGAGGCTGTGGCCAGGGGTGCTTTTGCCCAGCTTCAGCTGGTTCGCCAGTTACTGCCTTTTCTTGACCGGCAGGCCCTGGCAGCAGGAACTCGTACCTTTGTTATCTCTTGCTTGGATTACTGAAACGCACTCTACCTAGGGTTGCCTTTGAAAACAATTCGGGAGCTTTAACTAGTCCAGAATGAAGCATGGGTGGCCATAGATTTGATAGTGTCACATCTCTTTTATGCTCTCTGTACTGGTTGCCTGTTTGCTTCCAGGTCCAATTCAAAGTGCTGATTCTCACCTACAAAACCTTTATAGCCTTAGAACCTGAATATCTCTGGGATCACCTCTCTCGGCCGGGTGTATCCCATCCTGTGTGGTCTCCTCAGCTGGCTCTCCTTAGTGTCCTGTGCCCTGGTGTAGTGTGTGGTGCCTTCTCTGTGGCCACCCCTCTTCTTTGGAACACTCTTCCCCACCAGATTCATTCAGCCCCCTCCCTAGCTGCTTTTAAGGCCTTTCTTAAGACCTACATGTTTTGCCAGATGTTTGCCATTTAATTTAATTTAATTTTTAAAATTGGTATTGGTGTTGTTGTTGTCCACTGCCTAGCGTCTTTAGAAGAGGAGGTATATAAGAAAATTTTAATTAATTAATAAAATAATAAATAGTCCTTAATCTATGTTGATATTGAGGCTATTCTCACGATCGCCCAAAAGTGGGCTTGGGGAGCTTAGCCCGCTTTGGGGCGATCATGTGCTGCAACAGGAACCATGCAGCTCCCAGCAGCAAACCTTGCTAAGTACCCCTCCCCTTAGACAAGTTTAACGGAGTGAGCACTCCGTTAACCTCATCTTTTTGCTTGTGTGTTGCCGCGGTGTGCGGTGACACACAAGTAGACCCCTGACACTCGGGGTCTCTCCAGGATGCCTCATGCGCTTGCATGGGTCATCCTGCAACTTCTGGGAGCCATGTGGCCCCTGATCCCCGCAGCCCCCGCTGTCTCCGTGATGGAGCCGGCAGTTGTGTGGGCGGCCAATCCGGCCGCCCAGGGCTGTCTTTTGATCGTTTGCGGGGAGATCAGGCTAATCCCGCTCTCCCTGCAAACCTGCTCACGGCTCTTCTCCCTGATTGTGTGAAGAGCCTCATTATTTTTTACTGCTTTGCAACAAAAAAGTTATTTTGTCATACAAGAAAGGCTGTGTCTGCTCTTGTTTCAATACATCAATACAGACAACTGGAAGCAAATGCAGAGATTGGGTTCTAGCTCTGTGAACAGGTTGGAAGAAACTGACACTAGTACAGGTATTCTCACATCAGATAATATACATGCTTTCATGCACAAATGAAGACAGAGTGGTTTATATAGGAAAAAGAAAAAGATTATTCCCTGGTCTCAAAAGGGCTCATATTCCAAAAAGTAATAAAAGGTAGACACCTGTTGTTTCAGTTTGGATTATGAGCCCTTTTATTTATTAATTTTATTTACTTATTTATTTTTTACATTTATATCCTGCTCTTCTTCCGAGGAGCTCAGAGCAGTGTACGTGGTTATTTTTAGCCTCACAACAACCCTGTGAGGTAGGTTAGGCTGAGAGATATATATGACTGGCCCAGAGTCAGTCAGTGAGTTTCATGGTTGAATGGGGATTCAAACTCAGGTCTTCCCAGTCCTAGTCCAACACTCTAACCCCTACACTATGCTGGCTCCTACTAGGACAGGGACAGTCCAGCAGCTGCACTGAAAAGTTGCTATCCCAGGGTTGGATAGAGACAGTTCATTTCCGCCTCCTAAATATATAATAAGAGAATCACCACTTTAGAAGGTGCCTCTTTGCCCAGTTAGCAGGGGATACGTTACTCATGGTTTCCCAAGTAACCTGTCACATGAGGTTTTCAGAGAATAACATTCACATGTCATGGTAGAACACTAGCATTCAGTGGAGGAATTATGAGAGGACAGCAAGAGCATAAGGAAAAGTATGCCCCAAGTACCTTTTTTGCAACAAGAAAATGTTTGAACCTTTAGACATTTCTCTCACTTTATGGTAAGCAGTATTCAATATTGAAAGTAGTATTCAATTTGTTCATCAAATTGTATATGGATTTTCCATATTAATTTTCCATCAGTATTGTCATATAGGTCAGACCATTGGTCCATCTAGCTCAGTGTTGTCTACACTGACTGGCAGTGGCTCTCCAAGGTTTCAGGCAGGAGTCTTTCCCAGCCCTACTTGGAAAAAGCTGGGGCCTTCTGCATGCAAAGCAGCTCTATGACTGAGATATGACCCCATCCCTATGCCTTACATATTTGTAAGGCAGTAAAGTCCTCTTGTTTTAATGTTGCAAAAGGATTGAAAAGTGTGGGTGCTGAGTGATTTCGCCAAGGGTGAGAGGCAGAGGAAAGTACTGTACTGTGTCTGCAAGGGTCAACTTCCTTTCTATCAAGCCATCCTTCTTTTCCGGAAGTCTTCTGAGTTGAGAGTGTTAAGCTTTCTATTGATGCTACAGAACCTTTGCAGCTAAAGACTCGCTTTGCAGGCTAGCTCTATGTGAAATCCAAAGGGGGAAATATAGTTTGCTTATGTAAAGAGTCACTCTAGTCTCTTCCCCACAGAGCCCCCAACATTCTTCAGGAGCCACTTGATAACTTTGGCATCTCCTGGCGACGCTGCTGAGGAAAAGCAGCTCCATTAATAATCTTCTATTTATTTTAGCTATCCAGGAATGTGCCAGGCAGACTAAACATTCTGGCTTCCCCTCTCTACCTCAAAGCACATGGGAGTAAGGAAGTGAGGAGGGCAGGATGCCAGCATCAACAGTACCCACTGCTAAGCCTGCAGCTTTAAATCTGCCAAGTTTGCTAGTGTCCCTGCTGAGAAGGAATGTAGTGTTCACCAGCCCTTGTGTAGTGATTGTCTGATAGGATGTGAATAGTAGCACCGTGAGAATCTCTCTGGGACTTGGGCACACATTGCTAGATTTCAGATAAATCAGATAAAGGGGGATGGCGAATAAACAGTGCACAATTTGCCCCTAATCACCTGGGTTTTGAACTTCATTTTCTCTATTTCTGATGTGAGGGTAGCAGTTCACTACTTTACCTTCACGAATCACAATATGCTTGTGAACACATCCATTTCTCTGGAATGCTTTGTATGTGTTCAGAGTATGCTTCCAGAAATCAAAGAACATTTTTAAAATGCATTTATTTGTGTTACATATTTATATACGGCCCTATATAAAGTCTCAGGGCAGTTTACAATTAAACTCAGCAATTAAAACCTAAAATTCATATAAAACAGATTACATGATATGATAAAACAAAGCCTGATAAAACCGTTGTGTTTTCAAAAGTCAGTTTAAAACAACCAGAGATGGGGAGATTCTGATTTCATTTGGGAGTGTGCTCCAGAGCCTCAGGGCAACTCTAGAGAAGGCCCAGTTTTGGGCCGCCACCAAGCAACGTGGAATATAAATATATAATTAGGCTAGCCTCACAAGCGTGCAAAACTGGGCTCCCTTAGCCCGGTTTTGCACGTTCGTGAGAACCACCGGGCTTGAGGGCGAGCCTGGTGGCTCCATGCTGGCAAGCCTGCCTAAATAGCCTGCCTAAATAGCCAGCCTCTTAAATGAGGTTAAGGGAGTGAGTGCTCCCTTACCCTCACTTTTTTGATCGTGTGTCAGCCCCGGCTGCTTGCACAAGACCAGCTCTCCTCTCCATTTGATTTTATAGCCATTTGGGGCTATAAAATCAGCAGTTCATATTGAGCCCATAAATATCCTAGGAGCCCATCAGCAGTCATAAGAAGGGAGTCTCATGCTCTCAATAACTACCTTCTGTCCAGAATCAAACTGCAGCATTCTGGATTAGCTCTACAAAGATAAAAACAGTTGCAGCAGAGATTGCCCTATTAAGTGCCTGGGCAATTAACTATTAAGTGCCTGGGCAAACAAGCTGTGCTTCGATTAGTGTAGAAAATATAGTAATAATAGTGCTATTTGAACTTGGTCCACAACCACGGTGCTTCTACTGGAAAGACTCTTTCTCAGGAATAGTCACTACCTGTCTTATCTCCAAAGGCAGGAGTACCTAAGGGAGGCTTCAGAAGAAAATGGTGAGTAAGTTCAAATGGTGAGAAGTCATCTGTTTGGATTCCCAGATTGTCTAGGAGTTTGAAGGTCCAAACCAGAACTTTGAATTGTGCCTGGAAGCAAACTGAAAACCATTTAAGATCTTTAAACACTAGAGTTATATGGTCTTGATGACATATTCCAACTTGGCAACCATATTTGGGAGCCATATTCTCCATAACTTGTGATATCCAAATACCATTCAAAGTGGACCTAGCTATCCATGGTCCAAAAATAAGCACCTGACTTTGGTATATGTGGGTACAGAAAGGGTTAATACCCGCCTTTCCTCCGTTTCTAGGTGTCCGGAAGTTGCCTCCGAGGTCATTTTGCTTAAAGGAGTCATTTTGTGGCTCTTCTGTCAATTTTTAGCATACTTTCCTACTGGCATATGAGATCACCCAGCTGTGTGTGTGTGTGTGTGTGTGTGTGTGTGTGTGTGTGTGTGTGTGTGTCTCCACCCCCTATCAACTTTGCAATGCCTTGACCAATATGAACCAAATCAGGTACAGTTGTAGGGACGCATAGGGACACCACAATGGCATAGTTTGTGATGATGTCATCCACCCTGATTCAAGATGGTGGATGTATAAACCTTTGAGGCGCAAGTGGGCTAACTTATGAACTGCTTGATCGATTTGAACCAAATTTGCTACAACTGTAGGGGCACATAGGGATTCCCCAATGGTGTAATTGTTGATGATGTCATCCACCCTGATCCAGGATGGTGGACATGTGAACTTTTGAGGAGCATGTGCACTAACATGAGGACTTTCTAACCAATTTGAACCAAATTTGGTACAGTTGTATTGAGTGACACACAGGGACAGCTCATTAATGTAATTTGTAATGATGTCATCTATCTATCCTGATCCAAGATGAGCATGAACATTTGAGGTGCAAGAGATCTAACTTGTGGACCTCAATTTGAACCAAATTTAATCCAGTTGTAGAGACCGTGAAAGGAAAGTAGTCAGATTAGTTCTTACTAGAACTTGTTTAAAAATACGATTTTTCAAGGAAAATCCCAGTAATTAGAGTATATGGAGTTCCACAAGGTTCCATACTGTCTCTAGTGCTCATCATGAGATTTGATACAGGGTGTTATCAATATGCTGATGATACCCAAATTTCTTCCTATCAATTTCAGGAAATAGTGGTTTGGGTCCACTCTTAGTAATGGTCCAATACTATGTAGATAGTTTTGTTGGTTTATATCATAAATATGCTATATTGATTTGTATTGAATTATTGATTTGTGTTGAATTAAATTGAATAAATGTAAGAATGTCCCACCCCCACCCCCCAAAAAACTTTGGCAGTAAGCTTCCAGCTCATTTCCTATGGAGTTGGGTTTAAGATAGTATTGATGACATCAAGCTACCTGGCTGTTTTTATTATACACTAATATAATGTTGTACCCAGGCTTTCTGCACCAATGATCCATATGCTGGTATGAGTGTCTCTTTATGGTTTATTGTTACAATGTGTAAATTCATTCTTACTGTCTACAGTGGTACATTTGGAATTAGCCAGGGGGAGAACCTTAGTTCTAACTTGTAGAACTGTCTGAAGATTTTAATAAGAATTCCCATACATTGTAGGTCATCTTGCATTCCTTCCTGAATTCTTCCTGTATGAGGCTGACAATAGTCAGGCAAACCCTGTAACTGGAAAAATAACTAGAAAATTCGTTCTTGCTTAGCTGTCATCTATGACCACACTGCAGTGAACTGCCTAAGCTAAGTATGTTGTTAATTAGGCTGTTAATGAGTGTGATGTCAGAGTCCCTTGTTATGGATTGAGTTCCTGTGCTGAGTGCATAATGGCAGGAGAGAAGCATGGGAAACTGAGGTTAAATGACTATGGAGAATGTCCCCCACCCAAAGATTGGAAATATTTCATTTTAGCCCATCAGGTACCATGAGATCAAGAATCCAAGGTACAATGGAATAAGGTTAGCATTCAAAGGAGATAGTAATCTAATAAAGTTTGCATTGTTCCCCTCTCCCATTCCTCACTGGTACTTTCTACTATGCTGTTGCCTTCACTTTGAGGACCTCTTCATCTCTGTCCATCAAGTCAATGCTGTATCTTCATATTAAGCTCCTCATTCAATCTAGAGATGGTCCTCCATAGCTCATATTTTGCAAAGCTGCATGGGTTGATCTGTATTCTTGGGAACACATTCATTCTCAGGGTAAATCTGGCAGTGCTTTGCTTACTTAGTAGTAATCTCCACGCAGCATGAGCCATTTTGTACCAGCAAATTTTATTCTGCTGTGCTCATGAAAGGTTATGCAATTGGGCAAAGCTACTATCTAAAATCCAATCTTCCTGCCGTGATTGCTCGTCTCCCCTTGTTGGACAAAATTGGGCTATTTCTGAACATCCAGAAGACAGCAGGAAAGAGATTATGCATCAGATTATGGTTATCTTCCAACTCTGAGGATTGCCATCCCAAAAGAGAATTTGTCAGGGCAGTCAACTGCGGAGAAGTCACTACCAGCATTTCAGACTAAACAGGGAACTGGAGCAGAAAGGCTGCTTTACATGGACTTCAGCAAAAGGAAAATATTATTTCATATTTATGTTACTGACACCAATGCAGTGGTGTGTGTCACAAAAGAGGGGGTGGAAGATTGGCAGGCATAAGAGGAAGTCAAAATACATTCTTTTATGTAAAGTCACACAGACTTTGAAACTGGGCTGGTTTATGTACATTCTGAGAAGTGATAATAAGGCTCTACTGATAAAATCTGCCATCAAAGGCATGGATGAATACACTTTTGAACAGTTTGCCAATCCAATTTTTCTAGCTGTATAAGATATATTTTCTTGCTCTGTGGTCTCTGTTTCTTTATTTTAGCGTAAATGTTTCCTTGTAATGAAAATCAAGCCCAGATTTTCAGGATGGGTGTATAATATCACCACTCTAGTCTTTTCATTATTGGTACATTTAATACCTGGTCTGATACAATTCTGGAAAAGATGTTGTCATATAAATTAAGAAGAATTAAGATGTTTAATTAAATTGATATTTATACTTAAGAATTGGGAGAGTACGGACATGGTACATTTCTAAAGCGGCCCATGTGCAAACTGATGAAAGAAATGTGGTGTAGATAGTAATGATGATTATTCCTATACCATGTAGAGGACACTTTCCATATATAAGTCTCCCTGTACATTGAGATCTGGAAGTGAGGCTCTGCTCCAGGTGTCTTCTTTGTCTTAAATGATCTTCTGCCAAGTGCAAGGCAAACCTCTCTGGGATGTTTAGGAAGTAAGCAGAATAATTTCTATTCCAACAGGTTTTGGGAGCAGAGTAGAGATTTGTGGTATAGTCTGGAGGTGTTGAGATTGGAATTCTGGGATCTGGCTTGCATCTGTTTTAGATTGGGTCAAAGAACCCACTTCAAGGAACCAAATGGATATTTTTATTTTCCGGACCACTGTCCCCATTCTAAACTTACAAAGGCAAGGGAGGAAGTGGAGAGGGCACATAGTATTTGTAGGGCCTGAAGATTCAGACCCTGAGGATGCCATCCATAGACACTGCAGGACAACAGAGACACCAGGAGCTATGGGAATTACATTTTCTGCAGCCATTCTAACAAATATTAATATATATACATATATTAAAAACCCTTCAGTTTAAGGGTTTTTGAATTTAATAATTCAATACAAGTTAAATTGTCACCTTAACTTCTGTGCCATGTAATCAGTATTCATAAAGTCTTATGTATAGGCTCCATGCACCCACATTTCAGCCTGGTCTTTCATCTCAGCGTTGGGTCGGTGAGAGAATATGTCCAGGCAGAAATTCAACAGGTTCAGTCTCTTCAATAACTTGTTAGAGATGCACTTGATGAATTTTTGCCTGATGCATCTCTGAGTCACAGTGTTTCCCCAAACACTGTTGGGCCATTAGAAAAATTCAAAAACTACGAAACCAACATACAAGCAAGCTTTTGAATTCCCCAAAACTCTTCATCAGGCTGGATGTCAAGCAAAGCAAAAAGGAGGTGAGGAGAGGAGAGCTGGGCAAGTGGTCAGTAGAGCCCGAAGTCTACAGTTTAACACTCTATTGATGGAGGTGGAGTTTTAGCCGGAGTTGTGTAGTCGCAGGGCCGGATCCAGACCACGTTAGTCAGGACCACTCACTGAAATTAATTTAGTCATCTCTCATTTGTGTCAATGCTGCTTGGTCATGATCACCTGGCTTGATCTGGATCCTACTCTTAATTGTGCACGTTGTGAGGCGAACCTAATAAAACCCGCGCAGCTCCTCCAAAACTCCTTAAAAACAGTTACGTGGCAGGCGCTGGGCATATTTATTTTTTAATGGTGAAAGAAAACATGAAGAAGAGTAGTGGGGACCTGGTGTTAAAGGGAAGGGGGCAATTCTGAGATGGCGGGGGCGCAGGGCATTGTAGTGGTGGATGGCTCGTCTTCCTCGCTGGGGAGACGAGGCACTATTCAGGGTGGGAGAGGCAATGGTGCACCAGACCATGCTCGGAAGGTCGCCTGGGTCCAAGAGCTGCTGCCGCTGTGCTTGCGCACTGGAGTGTAGCAGGTGTTCCCCCATTCTCTCTCGCAGCGCACACTTCTGTGCCCCCTCCCAACTCCCCTGTATGCACCAATCACAACAGCCTGCCTTTGGGGCCACGCAGCTCACGTGGTCCCACATGCTGCCCACGTGTCGCTGCGAGGCGAGCCAAGGCAGCCCTCCTCCCTCCCTCCGCCACTTAGCCATCACCGCAGCGTGATCCCTGCCAGAGGTTGTCCCCCCACCTGGCGAAGTCATAAAGGGGACTGCTGTCTTCCACTGGCAGTGCAGACCAGGGGGTTATAGGGGGCTGAGGGACCACAACGCCCCACCAAAGCAAGAGGAAAATGGCGTTCCCTCTCAATGTGCCTTGGCCGCAACAAGCAGCTGGTTTTAAATCGGTTGGGATCGGACACGAACCGCGCTGGGCATCAAATCCCCAGGATCACTTCATTCCAGTGCCATTCATCCACTGACCCTTTTGCACGAATGCACAAAATGGTCTCTTGCCTCTCCCTCGCACCACGCCGCCTCCCTTTGCCACTTAGCCCTCCTTGGTGTGTGTGCTTGCTCCCCCTCCCCCGAGGAAGGTCCACCTGCACTCCCTCTCTGTAAAGCCCGAGCCAAGGCGGCCCTCCTCCCTCCCTCCACCGCTTAGCCCTCGCCACGGCATGATCCCAGCCAGAGGTTCCACCCCCTGGCGAGGTCACAAAGGGGACTGCCATCTTCTACCGGCGGTGCAGACCAGGTGGTTACAGGGGGCCGAGGGACCACAACACCCCACTGATGCAAGAGGGAAACAGGTTTTCCTCTCAAGGCGCCTTGGCCGCAACAGGCAGCTGGGTTTCAATCAACCAACCTTTGGCTACAAATAATGAGCATGCAAGAACCAGCAGCCCTTCAAGTGGCGCCCACTACCATACCTTTTCCTCGATGCCCCCATGCCGCATACAGTTTGAAGCTGTAAATATAGGGAATAAGATACCTGTAGGAAGATCTCAGCAGCACGTGGAGGCAAGGCGGAAGCAAGGTCCCGTGCCTCCATGATACTCCTCCTCTCCCTTTTCCATGCCATGTGGAAAATTGAGGAAGTGGGTGCCTTGACTGCAGTTGTTGGGGGGGGGGTTTGACTCCCAGTCAGGGACCGGCACTGGTCCAGGGACCGGTGGTTGAGAAAGCATGCTACAGCATGGGTAGCAACAGGGGAGAGGGGTAGCCTTGAAACCACACAAAGCTGCAGTATCAGAGCAGATGTTTCCACCCTCCTCTCTCTCTTCTCTCCTGCCCATGCTGCAATTATAGCCACTGTGTTATCACCTGACCCTTGGCAAGAGCCTTTTGGGAAGCTCATGGGGCTGCCCAGAAATGAGGTAATGATTGTATGGACTCTGTTTTCTGTAGCACATCAGTCTGTATGTGGGGGTCACTGTCTGCTTTTGCCCTCATTGCTCTGTGATCCCTTCTGTCTCTCCACTTGTAGTCAGAAATACTACCTCAATTTGTTATGTTCTGGAACATAAGAAAAAGATATGTCATTACTGCTCCAGTGTCACTGAGTTCCACAGATCAATTGGTTATTGATAACCAAAATAAGTGGTTTTTGCTATGGAATCTCTTCAGTCTGCAGAAATACACATCTCTTCCACTTGCAGACATGCTACTAATATATGACTTTTCAGATATGAAAGAAGTTCCTCTTAAATGCTTGGGAGGATTCAGAGACTTTATCCAGTTCTCTGCAATTCTTCCAACTGCTAATACTAATTTTGGCTGAGCTGTGAGCAATTGGTGTCAAACTGGGCAGCTTTCCAGGACTGAAAGTGCCTCTAGAATCCAGTACAGGTTATTTGAGGACCACAAGTGGATGCTGGGAAAGAATCTCCTGCATGGAATTGATGACACATTCTCTTAGCAGCCAATGCTGTGGATGATGTCATGTTGCATCAGGTGCATCTTTAGCAAATGATTGTAGGTTGATTGTGTACCTCTTGAATTTAAACCAGGAAGTTCACTGTGGCCTCCATGCTTATCTAAGTGACTCTCAATTCAGAAACCAAAATAAGTGTGTTACATGCAGGATTATTAGCATTATCAGCAGTAGGTGGACTCACTGGCACCCTTCTCTTGAGTTCTGTGGATAGGCCTCCTACCTATTGGACTATGAAATGGGCTGGCAGTTGTGAATTGATCTACACTCTTCCATTCCCTCTCTTAGCCCTGTCAAAAAGGCTTTGCAGGCTGTTCATGGCTGTGTTTGTGCTGCCCACCTGCTTGAGTGTTCCATTCCTGGGAGCTGTTGGCTGCAGGTGTCAGTTCCAAACCTCCTAACAACTTCAGCCCTCTGTGGTTGGACTATAAAGCCACAGGGCCCAAAGTCAGGGATGACAGCAGTTGTATTCCAACAGAGCTGGAGGGCCGAAACTGTGAAGCCCTTAGCTAAGTATGGACGTTTCATGAGAATGTGGGCACGTGTGTGGTGAAAGAAAACATAATATGGCTGTCACATGAAGTGTGCTACATGTGTGATTCATGCAATTTCCTACATGGGAATGTAGGAAACTGATCTTCTCTGAAGTGAACAATTCATCTCAACTACATTCAGACTCTGTGCTAATGTAAGGAAAACGGCAAATGTCATTTAGCCTTGCCAATGTTGATTTGTGATTTTTTACACCCATCCTTAACGGCCTGGCTTGAAGATGGAGTGGCTCCTTGTAACTGTGAGGGTCAGCTCAAATCAAGCTGTAATTCTGTAGGAGGCCAAGCTTTATTTCATTGTGCAGCCTGTGTGTAATCACATTGATGGCAGTGGCATAATGTGTGTGAATTATAGGTGGCTGTAGAGGAGGTAAGCATCTCCTTTTGCTCCCTGTTTTTACTGTCTCAGGAGCAAAAGGAGCAAGATGTATAGATCCCAGGCAAGAATGTGTAAATCTAGGTGGAAAACCAGTCCTTGATAATGAAACACAGGGAGAAAGGGATTTGGTTTCCCATCCTTATGCCTTATTACAGAGTATTTCCATCACAATTACTATATTTGTAGCCTCTTCTTTCTTCTGTATGGTTTTGTCTGTATATGTACTTGTACTGGTTGGAGAAACTGAGATGCTGCCATTGTTCTTCAATGTGGGCTTCAGGGGAGTAATTTTTTCCGTGTATACATCTGTGAAAATCACGGTTGCAAACAGTTTTGTTTCCCTGTACAAACATACAAAGCAAGATGTGAAAATGGCTAACAAAATAAGTCAATCAAGCTGTATGGTGCTTGCCTTTTCTGTTGTTCAGCATCTTTCTGTGTATAGACTGAAGCAATGGAGCCCTTGAGCAAATAAACAGAAGTAATGTCTCCCAGATAAATGTGTCTCATTACACATTTTCTTTCTTGGCTGGGAAAGCCCATGCTGTGGAGGTAGTTCCCATTCAGGGTCACACTTTGCTGCTCACTACATATGTGCCAGTTTCAGGCCTGATTCATACGTAACATGAAACCGGAGGTTGGCGAACCCGCAGTTTCAATTTGGAACCGTGAATTGCGCTGCAGATGTTTGTCAAACCACAGCCCACCAAATTCCAGTTCCAGGAGAGGGGAGTCCCTCCCAACTGCTTGGCTACCAATGCTGATCCCATTGAGATCCACAACCAGACTGTGAGCAAAGCACTGACCTGTCAGTGGAGTTGCACCCACTGGCCACAATCTTGAAGGGGTGTGCTGAGTGATCTGCACATCCTTGGCAGGTAAAGGGCATTTAAATTCCTTTAAATGCCCTGCCCTGCCATGGCATACCAGCGCTTCTTCTGGCAGCGATGGCATCGGTGGCCCCAAAAGAGCCATGCACCCTGATATTCCCGCACAAGCACACATGCAGGGGTTGTGGGGGATATTTCCCTGTTACTCAGGGAGGGGAGCATGGAGATTTTCGAGGAGGGGTTATGTAGATGAGGGAGGGCAACGGATGCTGGGGGGTCTCTCCCACGATAACCTAGAAGGATGTTGCAAAGGGTCACTCCAGGAAAACAGCCCATCCAGACCCAATGAGCATCCTGCTAAACCGGCAGCTTCCTGCTAGCGGGCTCACCGTCTCATGAGGGTGACAGTCTTCTGGGGAGACCAATGCAGCTGTCAGGGCAGAGGTCAATCCATGGACCGTGAGCTCATGAGTTGAGCCGTCCCAGCTACTCACCCACCCAAGGGGCCCCCGCTTGTGTGAAGGTCCCAACTCTCCATAGTAAAAAAATAGAACAGAATCTCCACAACCTTCCCACTCCCATTCCCTGTGTGAAGACTTGCAGGCACCCAAAGGAGATCTAGACACTTCATGTAACATAACCTGGCCATGTGCATGGATGGGGGAGAAATTGGGATGGACCTTTGAACCCATGCATGATTCAAGGGCCTGGTCCAGTGTCATGCCATATGCAGATCTGACAGCATGGGGAATTGTGGGAGAAGGGAGCCCATGTTTTGCAGGTACCTTGGGATAGCAGGGTCGCAGCTTTGGGGTGCTGGCCAGGGTGCACATGTCTAAATAGGTGGATGAGCTGTCAGGCGGCAGTCACCAAGACAAGGAAAGCAGTTTCCAAGATACCCCTCTCCACAGCTTTCCTCCACACAGCAACGTGGCTTGATTTAGAGCCCCAATGGCTTGGCAATCCCATGACAGAGCAGTCTGTGAGAGAAGGGGATGGTTTGCCATCAGGTATCATGACTGAATTTCTTCCCCTTCCCCTCTGATGGTTCTTTTCATGAGTTTCAAGGGGGTGTCCCCACAGCCTGGCACTCTTGTCCTGGGCTGGACAAATGTCTTCAAGTACTCTCCTAAGACTGGAGCACTACTGACCCTGGTGACCAGCCTTGCTCATGAGTAAGCCTAGAGAGTGCAAACCCCCAAAGAGGAATGAGCTGTGCCCTCTTTGCCCAACCTTTCAGTGGGGAAAAAAAATAGAACTTTGCTGCTCCAGAATCCCTACTTGGGGCTCCTTTGTAAACCTGGCCAGAGGCACCCCCCCAAACCATTTGCTCCCTTCCTGGCAATGGGGTGCCCTGATCATGTTGGCTACGCCTCCCATTAGAGGGGCTGTCAACTGGGAAGGAGGACCATGTGGTATCTGCCCCAGGACTCCCTTGAGACTGAAAGCTCATGGGTCAAGTGAATCCCCTCAATAGGGCCCTTCATTTGCGGGGGCACCCACGCTACAACCCCCCTTTCAATATTCCCTCTAAAAATAATTCCATCTGTGGGCAGAATGAGTTTGATTCTGGATGATAATATCAAGGCAGTCTGTGTGCACATATTTTAAGAGTGAGACCTTCCTGATCTAAAAGTAACTGAGTGGACACTAAAAAACTTGTGTGCATGCATATGCACGCCTTAGAGGGAACACTGCCCCCCTTCTCCGTATGTGTGTGTACACTGATAGGTGTTTTTGATGCCCCGTGAGTCGGAGCCTGCCCGTGTGTGCGGACAAGGGAGACACCAGGTTCTGGGATGGACCTTTAAACCCATTCAAAATCTCTGGGCTCAGTCCAGCATTGCTCCATTTGCAGATCTCCCAGCATGGGAGCCCCGGTTTCCAGTGGCCTCAGAGCAGTGGGGTCGCCGTTTTGGGGCACGGGCAAGGGTGCACATGTCCACAAGGGTGGACAAGCTGACAGGGTGCACAGTTTAAGAGCTGTTTGGTGGCAGCACTTGCCAAAGTACCTGTCCCTGCATTTTTCCTCCATAGAGCATCCTTGCTCAGTTACTGAGTCCCGAATGTCCGGCACTCTCGTGAGAGAGCAGTCCATAGGATAATGGGTGGCAAGCTCTCGAATCCCACCTAGAAAATTTGATTTTAGTTCTCAAAGACAGGAAGAGTTGAAGAATGCAACAAAGTACCTCAGAGTGCCCAGTCCTAGTCCTCACAGACAGTTCTTCTCATGAGTAAACCTACCTCCCCCTTACCTTTCTGTGAAAAGTAGAACTTGGCTGCTCCAGAATCCTGCTTGGGCAGCCTTTTAAACCTGACCATGGGGACCCCCTCCCCACATGCCAAATGCTCCCCATCCGGCACTGTGATGGGGTGCCCTGCTTATATGGCCACCTGGAGTGTCTGTGCTTGTGAACATACGTCACTGGTGCTTATTTCTTGAGGAGAACAGCACTTGGTGCCCATCCTGTCATCCCATCCCCTTTCCCTCCTGCTTGCTAGGTTGGGAGACCAAAGGACACAGTTGGAATAGGGAATGCCCATTAAAGGATGACAAGGCTGCAATGAGGCGTTTCAGCGTCCCTGTTCCCAGGCAACTCCATAGCTGGATAGGTGACAGGATGGGCAGGGCTGGTTCGCTGAGAGGTGGTCAGCGATGAGCGCCACTGGTATAGAGCAGCCACGTCCCTGGGCAGGTCTGCACTGCCGCCTCTATGAAAATCATAGTGAAACCTTGGTTATGGCAGTGTCTGGAGCTGAATATAATGCTGCGGCAGCCAAACTGGAGGTCTCAGCGGCAAACCTTTGTGCAAATGGAAGGTAATCAATTTGGAGTTTGGTGAGGCAAACTGGAGATCGGTTTTCACATGTTTGGATGTACTGGGGTTCCAATCTCTGCCCCCTTTAACTCTGGTTTGGCATTTCATGAAATAGACTTGTTGTCACTGTTCTCTCTAAGGCGTGTGCATGTGTGCGCGCTCACAAATTTTTGGATGTTCCACTTTGTTCACTTTAGATCTCACTCAGGTTGAATCAGGAAGGCCTCATTCTAAATGCATATCTGCACACACTGCCTTGATACTGCTGCCCAGAACAAAATTCATACCACACAGAGATGAAAAAAATTAGAGGGGCCACTGCTTGTCTTGGTCCTTTCTTGCTCAGAGTCTATTATATGTGCTGAAGTTTATGAGGACATCTATTGCATTGTTGGGCCTGTTTCAAAAAACCTGAATAAAAAAATTTGATCACAAAGTTTTGTTTTCAGGTCCAGACCACACACAAGCACTGCTGACTATGCTGTGGATTGCTGGGCTTTGGAAGAGCATATATTTCTAGGGATATAAAAACTGGAGTTTCTACAGTCCTGAGTTGTTTCTTTTTAAATGTCCTTACTTACTGGTTCAGTAATAGACACTTAGCTATGGTTGTCATATCATCCTATCTGATTTCTGTACAGAGAAATCAGATGTAAAGAAGGGCTAAAAGAGGGAATAATTCACTCTACTTCATCTTAGGTTTCCTGAAGTCACTCTGTGTCTCAGCTGTCCTGTTAGCTTTAAGAATTGCAATACAAGAATTCATACCAATCCTAGAGGCTAAAATAATAATACAAAGGTACAGAAGTGTCCTTCATTCTGGAAGGAACTTGTCGAGAATTGCACCTGCAGGGGGATTTAAGTAATGGTCTCTGTATTTTTGTGAGTCATGGTTTTGCCAGTAAAGCTGCACCCAGCATGGCTGAAGGAATTGTGGAAGTTGCTAAGCCAAATCAGCACTTCCTTTTCCAACTATCAACTGTGGAAATGTGGCAGTTTCTTGAACAAGCTAAGCAATAGAACACAGCAAAACAAACAATTGCTAACGGATGTCTGTATTATGTCCCTACCGTGTGAAATAGCTTCTTATATTCTGCCTTGCCTTATTTGTGCCTTTTGCCTGCTACTTGTCTACAGGGATGGATTCTTCTGGCTTATTCAGACATGACCTTTGTTCAACTCCGAATATTGATCTTTAGAATAGGTACAACTTCAGACTGACAACCTGCCTGTTTCACACAGTATTCGCCATGTTTGCAATCTTTGTCCTTCCAGAACAGATGCTGATAATGGATTCAGACAGCCTGATTAATCACATGATCATAATCTTGTCACATATTATGGCTTCAGTGAATGGAAGGTGATTGAATCTTTTGTCACTCAGTGGCCGACAGCCAGAGCAATGAACCATTTGCAGAAAGACGTTGTGATAGTGCTAAACTGTTGCACTAGCTAATTGGACTAAATATGGAGCTTGCACACCAAACGAATGTTGTGCTGCTGCAAGCATGCTTGCTCAACAGTTGCATAACTGCAGCATGCCTCATTGGTTTTAATGGGAACATTAGTTGAAGAGTGCTATAGAGCAATAGCGTGATTTTGAAATCTCTGTGTTTTTACACAAATAAGCTAAAATCTTGCGCTAGTGCAAATTTGCTTACTCTGCCAGTGGTTCATTGCTCTGAGTGACAGCCAGTGTCTTTAAAATAAGTCAATCTATCAGAAGCTACTTGCATTTAACAATACCATCATTGTCTGAATACCTTGGCAGAATCTTCATAATATGCATTTTTATAGCAATAATATCTTAGGACACCTAAACATGGTACTAACATAAGAAAAGCCCTGCTGGAACAGGCCCAAGGCCCATCTATTCTAGCATCTTGTTTCACATAGTGGCCCATCAGATGACACTGGGAGCCTACAGGCAGAAGTTGGTTTTTTCCCCCCATTGAATTAAAGTACAGGCAGAAGTTGAGGGCATGCACTCCCTCCTGCTGTTACTCCCTTGCAACTGGTACTCAGAGGCATCCTGCCTCTGAGGCTGGAGGTGGCCAATAGCCCTCTAGCTAGTAGCCATTGATAGACCTCTCCAGGAAGTTATCCAAACCCCTCTTAAAGCCATCCAGGTTGTTGGCTGTCACCACATCTTGTGGCACAGAATTCCACAAGCTGTTTATGTTTTGTGTGAAAAAGTATATTAGGATTTTTATTTTCAATCTCCTTTCTAATGATCCTTAGCATGGAATTGGCCTTTTCCACCGCTGCCACACATTGAGTCAACACTTTCAACAAGCTGTCCACCATGACCACAAGATCCCTTTCCTGATCAGTTACTGACAGCTCGGATCCCATTAGTTTATGTGTGAAGTTGGGGTTTTTTGTTCCAATGTGCTTTATTTTATTTATTTATTTTATCATATTTCTATACTGCCTGATATGTACATCTCTAGGGTTTATACTTTACACTTGCCAACATTGAAACACATTTGACATTTTGTTGCCCACTCTCCCAGTTTGGAGTGATCCTTTTGGAGCTCCTCACAATCTGTTTTGGATTTCACTACCCAAAAGAGTTTGCTGTCATCTGCTGATTTGGCCACTTCGCTGCTTACCTCAACTTCTAGATCATTTATGAATAAATTAAAAAACACTGGTCCTAGTACAGATCCCTTGGAGACCCCACTTCTTACTTCTCTACATTGTGAATACACTCCATTTATACCTGCTTTGTTCCCTGTCCTTCAACCAGTTACCAATCCACACATGTACTTGTCCCCTTATCCCATGACTTCTAAGTTTTTTCAAGAGTCTTTAATGAGGAACTTTGTCGAAAGCTTTTTGGAAGTTCAGGTATACTATGTCAACCGGATCACCTTATCCACACACCTGTTGACACTCTCAAAGAACTCCAATAGGTTCATGAGGCAAGATTTACTTTTGCAGAAGCCAGGCATGGAGGGAGGCCATCAGCTGCCTGGGTTCTGCTGCTGCCATGGCCCCTTAGGCCCCGTCCCTGCATCTAACATCAGTTGCAGGGAGCATTTTGCCACACACCCCACATCTGATGTCGGACCCAGGGTGTAGTTACGCTCCCAAATGGGGCCGCACAGCCCCGTTTGGAAGTTACGTCAGCCAGTACTGTGTTCACAGCATGGCCAGAGTGACTCTCCCTGCACCGCTCTGGCCATGCTGCGAACACAGTGCTGGCCGATTTAGCTCCCAAACAAGGCCACAAGGCCCTGTTTGGGAGCTAAATCTCCCCCCCGCCCGCAACTGATGTCAGATGCGGTGTGTGTGTGTGTGTGAAGGCACGAGGCGCTGCCCTGAGGGGTGGTGGCCCGGGTTCTTTGAACCTGTCTGCTCAGTGGTGGCTCTGCTCCTGGCAGAAGCCATGCTGGTTCTCTCCCAGCAGGGCCTTTTCTTCTATGTGCTTAACAATTTTATCCTTGAGGATGCTTTCAATCTATTTGCCTGTATCAGACATTAAGCTAACTGGCCTGTAATTTCTGGATTGCCCCTGGATCCCTTTTTGAAAATCAGTATTACATTTTCTACTTTCCAGTCCTCTAGTACAGAGCCTGATTGTAGGAATAAGTTATATATTTTGTCAAGGAGGTCAGCAATTTCACATTTGAGTTCTTTAAGGACTCTTGGATGGATGCCATCTAGCCCCGGTAATTTGCTAGTTTTCAATTTTTCCAGAAAGGTTTAGAACATTATATCTTGTCACTTCTATCTGATTCAGCTTTTTAGCCTCCGTCCCCGAAAAGCCTGGTTCAGGAACAGGTATATGCTCAGTATCCTCTGCCATGAAGACAGATGCAAAGAACTCATTTAGCTTCTCTGCAGCCTCCATATCCTCCTTAATAATCCCTTTCCCTCATTGTCTAATGGTCCAACCATCTCCCTCGCAGGTTTTCTGCATCTGATGTATTTAAAGAAGTTTTTTTTGTTATTTCCTTTGTTGCTTTTAGCTAAATGTTCCTCAAACTCTCTTTTCTCTTCCCTTATTGTCATCTTCTTCTTCTTTTTTTGCCAGAGTTTGTGTTCTTTTTTGTTCTCTTTATTTGGACAGGCCTTCCAATTTCAGAAGGAAGTCTTCTTCTCCTTTATGGCTTCCTTGACTTTACCTGTTAGCCATGCTGGCATCCTCCTGGACTTAGTGGTACCATGCATCCTTTTTGGTATACATTCTAACTGCGCTTCTAGTATTGTGGTTTTGAGTAAACTCAATGCATTTAGCATGGAGTGAAATGACTCTCCTGACTTTGCCTTTCACTTTTCTTTTCACCATACTCCTCATTTTGGATAAGTTTCCTCTTCTGAAATTCAAAGTGTCTGTGTTTCTTTATTTGGTGATTCTCTTCCTGCATGGATGCTCAATTGGATGGCATTATGGTCACTGTCCCCTAAAGAGTCGATGACACTCACATCACGCACCAGGTCCTGGGTGCCACTCAGGATTAAGTCCAAGGTCACCATCTCTCTGGTTGGTTCCAAGACCAACTGTTCTAGGGCACAGTCATTCAGTGTATCTAGAAATGTGACCTCTTTGTCATTACCTGACTGTGAATTTACCTAGTCTATGTGTGGGTAATTGAAGTCGCCCATTATTACTGCCCTGCCTCTCCTTGACACCTCCCTGATTTCCTTCTGCAACTCCCAGTCACTGTCAGCGTTTTGATCTGGAGGGCGATAGCACATCCCCAGTAGCACATTTCCTTTCAGGCCTTGTATTGTCCCCCACAGGGTTTCTGTGGAGGACTCCGGTCCTCCTAGGTTTTCTCGCTTGCTAGAGTCTACTGGTCTTTGCTCCTAAGTGTTTCTTCTAAAATATCTAAAACTGAATGCTGCCAGAGACAGGATAGTTAAGCCAGATGAACACGGTTGATGTAGCTGGACTGTTCCTTTTTCCTAAATAATGTGAACATGAAAATTCCCCCCTTTTCAGCCTTATTCCCCCCTTTTCAGCCTTAGCCTACTCTAGCTGTTCTGCTTATAATATCCATGTATTTTCCTAAAGCCATGTTTCTGCTCAGTAAATTCTTTATATTATTTTAGCATCCATAGTTTATCAACTCAATAATCTCATGATAAAGTTTCTAGAGCACTTTACATTACAGCAACTGTGTGCATCCAAATATTAAACCAGAAGCATGTATGAGTTGGTGTCACCTGACTGTGATGTCTCATAAGGAATTATGACTTATGAGCTTCACATGTAACAAACATAAATGCATGTGCTGCACCAGATACAAAAGCAGTGCAAAAAAAGCCCATCCCATTTTGCTTAAAGGATGCAGAGTTTTCATTGTTTTGCATTCTCTTCATCTCCTGCCCAGTCCAATGAGCATACATTGTCCTTTGCATATAATGAAGGCTTTGAATGTTTAATACAATTTTTAAAATGCTAACTAATCTTTCTTAATGTTCCACAGTTGCATGTTCTGTAATTGAATGTGTTTTATTTAGAAAATAACATTTAGTGCCACTTTGTATTTCCAATTATTTTTCAATTGGACTTTGAGGGTCTGATTGCTTTGTCATTTCGATACGCACAAAAGAGGGAAACATCAGAGAAGGCAAACAACAAATTATTTCCGGCCCTGATTACTGAGGAAGTTGATAAAATTGGATAACACAGGGCCAAGGAGATTTCATGGGACAAACCGATTGAAGCAAATGGAGTTTAAAGCCAGGGATAAGTTTGGCCTAGAGTCCAAATGTGCAGAGAAATTGCCTCAGTGGAGGAAGAAATGATGCTACTGACACAGGTGTGACCTGCTCTGTCTATTGACACAAAGATAATTAGTTTTCATGTCGTTATTTTGGGATGCTATTGTAGTGCATTATACATTAAGATAATCAAAAGAGAGGTCCATCTCCATCTACCACCAGCTCATCTGGCGGTGATTCGGGAGCGGGCCTTCTCTGTAGTAGCTCCTAGGCTGTGGAGTGCATTCCCTATAGATATTCGTGGTTTAACATCTTTACCAGCCTTCAAAAGAGCCCTTAAGACACTTTTTAAAAGCCAGGCTTTTAGTAATTTCAGAGTTTTAAATTTTTAATTGTTTAGATTTTTGAGCCCCTGGTGGTGCAGTGGTAAAACTGCTGCCCTGTAACCAGAAGGTTACAAGTTCGATCTTGACCAGGGGCTCAAGGTTGACTCACCCTTCCATCCTTCCGAGGTTGGTAAAATGAGTACCCAGAATGTTGGGGGCAATATGCTAAATCATTGTAAACTGCTTAGAGAGCTCCGGCTATAGAGCGGTATATAAATGTAAGTGCTATTGCTATTGCTATTGCTAATTGCTGTAATTTTTGAATGTTTAAAAAATAATTGCTTGTTGGAGTTCAATTGCTTTAAATTTTGAATGTGTTAGGTTTTTTTAATTCTTGTTTTAATAGCTGTTCTTGTTTTTTTGCTTTGTGAACCTCCTGGAGCCTCCAGAGTCAGGCAGTATATACATGAAATAAAATAAAATAAAATAAAAAATACCATATTTATCTGAATCCAAGTGCACATGAAAATGTGTGAACTTCAAAGTAAACAAATCAAGGAACAATATGAAAAAATATATTGTCCCAGTTGATTGTGGCTTGCAGGGGTGCATACTGGGAAATACATTCTGTTGGGAACTGATGCTACTGATGCATATCCATTTACTTGGTAGAAAGCTACCTTTCTTACTTCTGAGTAAATATGTAGCAGATTGCACTGAAATCCTAAAATTATGTGCCTGAGACTAAACTAAATGGAACTTGATCTAACTTGTGAGTAAATGTGCACAAGATTAGGTTGTGAGACATATAGAAATAATGAGGTTGGAGGTTGGCTTGTCATTTGGCAAGGTATGCAGAGGAAAGGCTCAGGTCCTCTCACTTGTGCATACCACTTGATTTTAAAATTAGACTCCATCCACTCTCTGTTTCATACATGATTGAGGTGGAGGTGGACGTGTGAACAACAAACATGGCGGTCATGTTGCACCTAGTTTGGCTCTGCTTCTTTTGAGTCTGTTATGCGCTCTGTTTCCTGCCCGCCCTGTGACTTTATCTGTTGTGCCTATGATATGACAACACCTAGATTATGGGACTGGGATTTAACCTCACCTAGAATCACAAAATATACGAGCCAGTTCTGTATACCCCTGTTGTCTTAATTGTAATTTGTGAGTCTATTTCCCCCTATTCAGGTGTTCGAAATAATGCTGCTCAACACCCTTACAGATATCAAAATCAAGTTGGAAGTCCTGCCTTGGCATGTGAAGGCAGGCCCTTCCCAGGCTGTCCATCGCAGAAGCGCCTGGCATCACAGTTACAGCACTTCTCTCTTCATACAAATGCTGCCATTTCTATGAGCAATCAGATGAGGGAGGTGATTGACATGCTAGGGTGAGACTTCCCACCCGCTTATTTCACATGTAAGCAAGTTCAGCAGCATTCTTTTGAACATCTGAATAAAGTCTATAAGAACAGTGAGAATAACTGAAGATACTTTCCAATGAGCTGAAGGTAACAAGTATGGAAAAGTATTTTTTAATTTAAATAATAATTAAGAGGTGGAAGAAAATTATTATGGGGAAATATGTGATAATGCTTTTAAAATCTACCTTGTTGACAGATGGAGTTTTTCAGGCTATGGAAAATAGCCAGTTCTGCCAATTTTACAGGTGTTAACTTTGTAATTCCATTAGAACTTCTCTCCTTATTTTCAGTTTCTTAAAAGTGAAAATCTTTTCAGCAATCCTCCCATGACAATTAAAAAATACATTTCTCAAATTCCATAAATTATTGGCAGACTATGGCTTGAGGAAATCAGTCTTCCCTTGCTCTTGAAGAGATCCAGCTTAAGCCTGGTTTTTCTAGTGGACATACAATTTCTTGGTAAGGTAACATTGTACCTAGGCAACAGCCAGACATTTTGAAAGCCTTCACTCTGTCACTGTTAGATCTCTGATATAATTTCTTCTTCAGCTGCAATAAATCATGTAGGGAGCCTTGTAACCGGGAGCTTCAAATAAAGGTCTGGTGGGAATAGAATGAGTAGTTTAATTTTATTTCATGTTGGGAAGACCTCAGGGAGCTTCTGAGTGGTTAAAAACTTTCTACAGAAATAGGTGTAAAGTTTGTCCTTGATTTACAGCTCAGTGCATTGTGGGTACGAGAAAGAATTCATCTTGGAGCTGTAAGCAAGATTCAAAATGCAGCTTTTGCTTTGTCCGTGTTTTTTTTTTTAATCCTTTCCTTTAGTGGCATTAAAGAAATATAAGCATCAGTTTAGAAACGGATGCAATGATTTCCTTTAAAATCAGCAGGTTCTCTGTGGAGGTGTTTGTATTGGTCCTGTTATTAATCATTCAGGCCAAGAGGAGCTTGGTACCACAAATCTCCTATTAACTGGGCACAGAGGGCATACCTTTTAAATTGGAGGCTCTCTTCTACTTAGCAGGAAGATAGCAACTAAATAGTAACTACTTTCCCTCTTTAACCCAGCATAACACCATTCACAGTGGCTGTTACTGTTATCTCCCTTGTGTTTCTTTTTAGACTGTGATTCCCTTTGGGACAGGGAACTTAATAGGGATGTGCAACATGTTTCGACATCAAAATGTTTTGACACGAAATGGGCCATTTCAAGTGTTTTAAGCTTGAAACAAAACATCTCCTGTTTTGAGCTTGGAATGAAACAACCCTGTTTTGATTGAAACCTTTCGAGTGCCATTTTGGAGGGCTGCTTCCCCCCCTGTTGATTGGTTTTCTGGCACTGGCTTTTGATTGGCTTGCAATCTCCTTGCTTCTTGGTTGGCTTGTTATTATACAAATCAAGTGTTGTCATGGGCAATTGTGCCCCACTGGCTGGGGGAGGTGGGGAGGAACACAAACGGAGGGAATTTCAAAACGTATTCAAAGGGGCTTGGAGGCAGAGTGAGCCCTTATGCCTCTCTTGAAGACAATACATCAGGAGAAGAAGAAGGAAGGTTTGATTTTGTGGTTTTATTTTCTCAGCACTGAGTGCAATATGTTGTGCTATTATTACTACAATAACGTTCTGGTTTTGCTGGATCTCAGATTGACAAAGGCAGCACTTGGGTGCCTACCTGCCTTCTTTGAGTTGTGTTTGTGAGATGGTGTTGTGGCAAGAAATGGACAGTGGCAGAGGTGTGTGTGCGTTTGTGTGTGTGTGTGTGTGTGTGTGTGTGTGGGTGTAATATTTCTTGGTGATTGCTGTGATGAGCCCATGTCTGGCCTTTAGACTAACGTGTGCTTCACTCACTGCTCTGGTCTGCTCTACAGTCTTCATTGCAAGCTGTACTCAGTCAAAATTGTTTTGTCTTTATTGTATGTATTGTTGTGAACCGCCTAGAGCAGGGCTGCTCAACTTTGGCCCTCCTGCAGATATTGGCCTACAATTTCCATAATCCCTGGCTATTGACCACTGTGGCTGGGGATTTTGGGGGATTTTAGTTCAAAAACAGCTGGGGGGGGGGGATAAGAGAGTATATTAAATAAATAAATAAATAAATAAGATTAAATTACATCTATTTCTCCTTATTAACCTCATCAGAAAATGGCATAACTTCTCTAAATGCAGAGGCAGTAATGGGCTGGATAAGGGATAACAAACTGAAGCTGAATCCAAATAAGATGGAAGTACTGACTCTGGGTGGAGGGGTGTGTGGTCTAGGACCTGAGAGATGGTTTAGCTCTGCCTGTTTTAGATGGGGTTACATTCCCTCTGAAAGATCAGGTAGATAGCTTGGGAGTGTTCCTGGATCCAAAAATCTCTCTAGTTTCTCAGGTTGAGGCAGTGGCCAGGAGCATTTATTTATCAGTTTCAGCTGATTCATAAGTGATGCCAATTTCTGCAGGTAAAGTAAAAGGTAAAGTGTGCCATCAAGTCAATTTCGACTCCTGGCACCCTTTAAAACAGTGGTACAGTAGTCAAGCCTGGTAATCTCCAGGCTTGACTACTTTAATGAACTCTATGTGGGGCTGCCTTTGTACTTAGTCCAGAAACTACAATTGGCACAGAATGTAGCATCCAGACTGATCTCTGGGACAACCCAAAGGGACCACATAACAATGATTTTAAAAGAAGTGCACTGGCTGCCAATATAGGAACATAGGAAACTGCCATATACTGAGTCAGACCATTGGTCTATCTAGCTTAGTATTGTCTTCACAGACTGGCAGCGGCTTCTCCAAGGTTGCAGGCAGGAATCTCTCTCATCCCTAGCTTGGAGAAGCCGGGGAGGGAACTTGAAACCTTCTGCTCTTCCCAGAGCGGCTTCATCTCCTGAGAGGAATATCTTACAGTGCTCACACATCAAGTCTCCCATTCATATGCAACCAGGGCAGACCCTGCTTAGCTATGGGGACAAGTCATGCTTGCCACCACAAGACCAGATCTCCTCTATATGTTTCCAAAAATATGTTTCCAAGCAAAATACAAAGTGTGGGTTATTACGTGCAAAGCCCTGAACAGCTTGGGTCCAAGGTACTTAAGAGAGCACCTTCTCTGTCATGAACCCTATCACCTATTAAGATCATCTGGAGAGGTCTGGGTACGGTTGCCACCGGCTGGTCTGGTGGTGACTCAAGACTGGGCCTTATCTGTGGCTGCCCTGGGGCTCTGGAATATGCTCCCTATCAAAATAAGAGCTGCTTCTTTTTTGTTTGCTTAGGAAGACCCTCAAGACACACCTGTTTTCTCAGGCCTTTAACGAAAATTAATTTTAAACTGTTTGTTTTTATCCCGTGAGATTGTTTTAACTTCTAATTCTGTGAAATTATTTTAACTTCTTATTCGTGACATTGTTTTAATTGTTTTAATTCTGTTTTATATTTGTGGTGTTTTAAACTGTGTATGCCACCAAGATGCACATATCAGGCAGTATATAGATAGATAAATCTTCCCCCCAACCCCCCCCCCCATAGGATCTTATGGGGGTTTAGGGGGAAGGTTAAACATTTGCTTGAAATATCCCACTTGCCCATTTCTTTTGTGGGTTGGGTGGTAGGTAGCACCCATCATGCCCTACAACCCAACCCACTTTGGTGTCCCTAGGACCTAGCCATGGGGAACAATGGGGTGTTTTGAGTTTCCCCATTGTTCCCTCCGGCCAAAATACTCAAAACATTTTGAGTTTTTTTAGTTGAAACAATTGGCGTCAACCACTGTTTCAATGAAACACTTCAGCCATCTGTGTTTTGTTTTGAGTTTAAAACAAAACAGAAAATGTTTTCACCCAGGCTTTTAAACTGGATTAAGCTTTTAAATTTTTAAACATTCATCTTTAATCCCTTTTTTGTTGATGTAAACTGCCCAGAGACAGAAGTTTGGGGCAGTCTACACACACACGCACACGCACACGCACACACACACACACACACACACACACACGTGTGTGTGTAATTGTGTGTGTGTGTGTCATTTTTATATGAAAATATAAAAAAAACACTCCTAGCAATAAGTACTGGGTTGACCTTGTTTGGAAACGTCATTGATAAAATATAGTCAGAACTTCTGGATGCTCAGTTCTTGTGATAATCAGATTGCTCTCAGCCGATTTCTGAATGTAGAACAATCCTAAAATATATCACTTTCATTGCAAACTTATGCATTTCTACTTAGAAGTAACTTTTCACTGAGTTTAAGGGTCTTACTTTCCTGTAAATGTCATAGGATTGCAACCTTAATGAATACGCTCCCTCCTTATCAGGAGCTCTGCAGTTCCTTGTGATATTCTTTTGGGCTGCCTCTTTAATGCATTTGGTGACACCAACTTCTCCACAGGTCCTGTGAGTTTGAGACTGTTCACTCCATTGCTTGACACCTTTCCTTTTGCCTCTTATTTTCTAGAACAGTGTGACATTCAGTCTTTTCATGGTGAAATGCTTCCTAAATTAAACACTGTCATGGCATTACACATTTGAAGAGTTCTCCCTAAGTGGGTATGCCTGCAGTTTGCAAGCTGCTTATTGCTTTGAATAAATATACAGGATTTCAGTGGGTCTATAATGTTATCCATCTAATGGTGCAGCGGGGAAGTAACTTGCCTAGGGAGCATGAGGTTGCTGGTTTGAATCCCTGCTAGTATGTTTCCCAGACTATGGGAAACACCTATATAGGGCAGCAGCGATACAGGAAGATGCTGAAAGGCATCATCTCATACTGCATGGGAGATGGCAATGGTAAACTCCCTCCAAAGAAAACCACACGGCTCTGTGGTCACCAGGAGTTTACACCAACTCGACAGCACAACTTTACCTTTATAGTTATTACTGAATTTAAGCTATAACCCTTAGAGCTAAAAACTGAGCTTACCAACTTCTCAATGTCTACATGCTCCTGAAACTCAGCAAAATACAGCATGACTTGTTCTAAAACTCAAAGATATTTATTTCTGTCTTCATTTTCAGTCAGAATCCATAATGAAATCACAAATTAGTGGTGTGTATGTGGGGGGCACAGCACAGAGCTGTTTTCATGAAAGCTGAAGATGGAGATGCTACACTGGCCAATACTTGTAAATGTTTTGGAGCCTCAGCAATGCCGCACTGGCCAATAGTACAGAATGCACTTTGCTAGAACAGCATATTGGCAGAAATATTTGTATCATTGATACAAGTATTTTCTGCCAATAAGAAAGCTTAAACACAGTGAGGTGATTCTCACAACCAGCCTTTTGTGGGTGAGGGTTAAGCCAGCTACAGAGGCTCTTCTGGAGCCACAGAAACCTCTCCTGCCCAGTGACTGCCTAATTGGGTAGCCTAGCTTTTGTACCCACTCTTTAACCTAGATGGGACAGAACCCCCACTCCCGCCACACTGTTCTACCTCAGCTTTTGATCATGTGGGTGATCGCTCCAGCTTCTGCAGCTCCTAGTAGCCAGTGGACATTTTTACAAGCAAGTCCAGAGGAAAATGGAACCAAGGAGAGGAATGCTGCTGCATTGCCGAGGGCAGTTCTACCTCAGCATTTGATCATGTGGTTGATCTGATCAGACCAGCTTCTGCAGCTCCCAGTAACCAGTGGCCATTTTTACAAGCAAGTCCAGAGGAAAATGTCACCAGGGAGAGGTGTGCTGCTGCATTGCTTAGGGCTGACCCTCCACTGCCTGTGCAGTGCATTGTGGGATACTGGAGGACTCCCAGCTCCTGAATGCAGCCCTGAGGAACACTTCTGTGGCATTCATGTGGGTGCACAGGCAGTGGAGTCCAGTGGAGGCTCTGATAGTGTGGGAGGGAGCAGATAGGTTCTTGACTTTCCTCCCAACTCCTCCCCATTTGGTCAGGAGAACAACTTCAGTGGCTGACATCTTGACTAATGAAGTACTTGTGTAATGAACAAAGATGCGCTAGCACAAGGTTGCATAGTTGAGCTAAACAAAGAGTTTCACCATTGCTCAGACATCCCACTTAAAACAAATGAGACATGCTGCAGTTGAGCACTGTTGTTCAAGTGCAAGCATGTTTGTGGAAGTGCAACACTAATCTGTAGCACACAGGAGCATAGGAAGCTAATCTGTAGCATGTAGGAGCATAGGGAGTACAGTCTCAGTACCTTCAAAGCTTGAACTGGGAGCATCGGTTCAAGGTTTGAATGTGAGCCATGACATAGGAACATAGGAAGCTGCCTTATACCGAGTCAGACCATTGGTCCATCTGCTTCAATATTATCCACAATGACTGGCAGCAGCTCTCCAAGGTTTCAGGCAGGAGTCCCTCCCAGCCCTAGCTGAAGATGCCAGGGACTGAACTCGGGGCACCTTCTACAAGGATGCTCTTTCACTGAGCTACAGCCCCATATCTTACAGCACTCACATGTAGCACCCATCCAAATGCAAATTGAGGCAGGCCCTACTTAGCAAAGTGGACAATTCATGCTTGCTATGAGACCAGCTCTCCTCTCTTAAGAGTAGATAGTTAGCGCAACAGCTTTGTACTAGTCTGGTTCAATATCATGGTTACATAGAAAGCTGCTTCATACCAAGTAGGCCATTGGAATAACCACTGAGAATAGCTCAGTGTTGTCTATTCTGACAGGCAATGGCTTTCCAAGTTTTCCTAGCCCAACTTGGAAATGCCAGGGATTGAGCCAGGGACCTTCTTCATGCAAAGCAGATTCTCTACCACTAAGCGACAGCCCCTTCCTTCCACAAGTGCTTTGTTAGTAAGAATGTCGGCCAGTGTTTTCTTGGAGCAGTATGATTGGTAGTTGAGGCCTGCACAGATGATGAAATGACCTCAAGATAACCTCTTTCATCCCAGGATAGTTTGGTTATCTATATAATCCTGCCAAGTGTGGCGAGGAGAATTTCACCACACATGAGATACTGCTTGTGTGGTAAAATGCTCATAGTTTGCTCTAAAAACTATCGAATTTTGTGTGTACTTGTGTGTTGGATGTGCCTCTGTTGTGACTGAGCTGTAGTTTGCTGTTGCTCCAACTAGATTTGCTCCAGTCATAAACAGTGGGGTTTCTTTCATCTTGACTGGATGTGGCTTCCTATTTTGAAAGGGAATTACATACATTGTTTTTGTTTGTCAGTCATTCCTAAAACCATTCTGATCCCTTCTATTTGCATTTGTTACCACATGAATTGGAATTATTGTCATTTGAATCCATTCACAAACTGTGGGTGATCAAATTAGAACAGTGTTGTTTTTCTTCTTCTGGTGAACTGCTATCTCAGTCTCAGTGCCTTTAGTTTAGGGTGTGCAACATATAACTCCAGCATGGAATGGTCCTAAGTAGATTCTGGCTACCGTAGTTCCTGGCTTTCTTCTCTCATATCTATAGCACTGGTGAGAAACCAAGGGCAAAGATCAGGGTGCACTTGTGATCTTCCTACTAAGATTTTCTTAAGAGCTTCATTCTTGGAGGAGCTGAGGGATTACCAACTCTTCGTAGATTGATGTAATTACATCCATAGAGGTTTACAGGCCCAGAAGGATTACAAAATGTGCTGCTGAATTCCAATTCCATCCCCCTTTTAGGTGCTAAGCCCTTTTGGATCACAGGACTGTGCAGGAGCCCCACATGTTCTATGGCAGAGAAGATGATGCAATCTGTACATATAATAATGTTTTTGAAACTTGCACCTAAGTTTGTTTACAAATACTACTCCTATTTGACACAGTGGGTCCTTGTGTTTAACAGATGAGATTTTACTTGAGATTTTTTTATATTTTATTTGGTAGAGATCTGGTTTTCCCCTCCGCCCCAGCTGCATTTATCTCCTGTGCAATATAATCAAACATCCAGCAGTCCTGCTTTCCAAGCAGCTTGGTGTCTGTGGCCAGCTACTGCAATGCTACAGTTTTCTGTATGGATATCTGAGGAAGGTTCATTTTTCACAGTGGTGGTCAGGTTCCTAAATTGCTTTTGACAGCTAGATTAGCTGATATATAGAACTGGGTGGAACGATAGAAAAAAAGGTGAAGGTGCTCGAACAGGAAGGACGATAGAAGGTAGTTTTAAAAATGACACCAAACAGCTGCAGTAGAAGAGTGTCAGGGTGCAATCAGCTCAAAGAATGAATGGCCATGTTACAAAGTCTAGTACAATACATTTCTATATCATCTCCATTCAGATTATCATTAACATTAGTTTGCAAATTATATACAGTACTATAATTATGTAAATGTATGCCTTGAGTATTTCTGCAGGCCATATATGGGGGGGGGAAGCTATATATGTTGCCCAGTAGCTTTCAAACAGTAATTAATGTGATTAATTAATTGACGATGGTGAGTCCAGATAAGCAGCAAGCAATGTTTGGTTCAGATGCAGGGTATTTAAAGAAACCCATTAGGTTATGACAATCATTTTCAGGCTTTCTACCCTCAGGGAATTTTTCTCATATTGACTTTATTGTTGAAGAATCCATGAATGTTGCAGGTTGTTTTGGTTGTACGCTCATTTTATGCAGGGCGCATGACCTCTCAGTTGTTGCCTTTGATCTGAGTCTGCCCTAGAACACACCCAAATGTAGTTGCACATTTGAGAGGAGAATCCTTGTGGTGGAAAGCTGCCTTTTAGGGAGCTCTGTTTGCTATTGTTGACTTTCTTGTTGAAGAACTCCTGAAAAGCTTCCAAGGAATTCCAGGATTCATTGAAGCACAGTTTGAAAAACACTGGAATATGGAGTTAATTCATTAATTGTCATTCTCAATGCTGTTGTGTGATGCCCTGCTTGAAGCCTGCTGCTGGCATCTCAAAGCACCATGTTTCTAACTGAGCTGGCGTTCTCTGTTCTCTGCCTCTTTCAGGAGATAAGCTGCTCTTATTAGGGAGACTGGGAAAGTACTGAGGAGCTCAAAATGTACATTCTGAGCACTTCTTTGTGGAGGGGAAAGGACTGCATGAAAAGTTGGAGTGGCCATTGAGACTTTCTTCCTCTTCCTATTACCATCCAGTGTGTGTATGTGTGTGAGAGAGAGGAACATAGGAAACTCCCATACCAGAGTCAGACCATTCATCTAACTCTCTCAGTATTATCTTCACAGACTGGCAGTGGCTTCTCCAAGGTTGCAGGCAGGAATCTCTCTCAGCCCTATCTTGGAGAAGCCAGGGAGGGAACTTGAAACCTTCTGCTCTTCCCAGAGCGGCTTCATCCCCTGAGGGGAAGATCTTGCAGTGCTCACACATCAAGTCTCCCAGTCATATGCAACCAGGGCAGACCCTGCTTAGCTATGGGGACAAGTCATGCTTGTTACCACAAGACCAGCTCTCCTCTCCTGAGAAGAGAGAGAGCACGTGCATGTGTGTGAAAGATAGAGTACACCCTCACACAGACCTGGCCCCTGTTGTTTTACCCTTTTTAGAACATTATTTTTCATTTTATTTCTTGTATTCTCTCTGCTTACGTGTCCTTACTGTCTGAAAAGCAGCTCTTGGCATTGATGCTTATAGCTTCAGGACAAAATCTCAGCTGGCCCTAGAGCTTGTTTTGGCAACAGACATTTTCGGCTTGATAAGAGGGCAAAGAAGCTGGATAGTTTAACTAACATG
This sequence comes from Hemicordylus capensis, assembly GCF_027244095.1. NCBI lineage: Eukaryota > Metazoa > Chordata > Lepidosauria > Squamata > Cordylidae > Hemicordylus > Hemicordylus capensis. Next base: position 63,503,378 of record NC_069660.1, read on the forward strand.
TGAAAAAGAACATGTGTTCTGCCATGGAAAGGTGGCAGGTTCCCTCACCGTATAGTAAAATAGTGATATTCTGTCTTCTAGGCAGAAAACCTGAAGACCAAGAGAACCAAGTGACTTGCTTTGGATAGTGGACTGTGTTGTAAACCAAAGAACAGTGTCTGCATCTCTATCATTATGTGTATTCTTCCCAGGGGCCTGCATAGATAGGTGTGACAGAAGTCAATAATGAGGCAGGGAAATAACCAACCTGTTTCAAATTCCTGAATACGCTGAGGAAATGTGAAAGAAGCAGCCAAGTCCCCTCATTTCCAAACAACCCCCTGCTCCCATTTGTCTTGGATACATATGCTGCTCATTTTTCATACTCTGCTTTCCTGCTGCCTGCATCTTTTTCATAAGAGAGGAAGCCGATCACTGTGGAGGTTCATTTGCCAATTGTCATGCTGTCAGTGCATTACAAACAGTCTCATCTGTCTGATTTTCCCCACTTCATCTTAGCCATGTGGTTCTTTTTTCATTAGCAATGTTATTTATTTATGCCCTCCATGAGCTACTGAAGACACTTGCTGGTTTGTTCCTACCTTCCAGGGCCAGCCTGGCCTTGATTAGTTGCCCAGTGAGAGATGAAAAGCTGATTTTATGGTCTCTCCTTACTCCACCTGGAGGGAAATTCCTTCATTCAGCCCAGCAGGTGGCTACCAATCTATTGCTGAGTGAAGAGCTCAGCTTGGCAGGGTGGACCTGCTCAGTAGGATCTCCTTTCTTCCTTTTGCCTGGTAATTAGAGGTTCAGAGTGAGAAAGGGGAGATCACACATGGGGTTGGCCTATTAACCTCATCCTTGACTGATTGTCCTACCGATAAACCCCTCTGCAGCGGTGAGTTTTCATTCAGCTTTGATGGGGAGGTTAAGGGGAGGGAAATCAATGCTTCAGTTCTTCCTGTATCCCTGCTGTCTACAATAAGACATGAAAACCAGGAACAGTGAACTAGAGTGAGCTAAAGTTAGATGCTGGTAGAGTTAGGTAGTTATTACAAAAGAACTGTTCTTATTTCATGATTGTTCCTTCTTGAATAATCTTGGAAGGCATTTTCCTCTACATCTTGCTTCAGCTTCTTCAGATTCTTATGTACATAACTATCTAGAGAACATTTTCTGATGGCCCCTGATAGGGATTTCAATGGTCAGCTTGATTTTTAATGTCAGCTTGATTGTCAGCTTCCTTTTTAATATTCTAGTAATATCTGTTGTGAAATACTATATAAGTAAGAAAAATACACTTGATGTTGCAAAAATAAACATTAAATTTATCAAAGCAGGTTTAGAAAATCATAATCTGGATTAACCACATATAACCTTGCACTAAGTTTGAAATATCTTGTACATGTTGCTAGTATACTGCTGATCTTTTGGTAGACCTTGCCAGAATAAACAAGTCTCATAGCTTCCTGAGCAATTCTGTTTTTCCTGGTATCACCCTAATAAATTTTTTTCCAGAATTTGGCAAGTGTTAATTTTGCAGCAACCAAAGCACACAGTAAAAATTATTATACTCATTAAGGATGAACAATTTTAACAAAATTCAGTACACAAACTTTGTTTGGGGATCTAATAGCATGTACACATGTAACATTCCATTACTGTAATTGCCTCTAATACCAGTTTCCAAAATAAGTTCACATACAAAGCCAGAAGAATCCCATCACCTACTGCTGTCATATTATATATTTTAAACTGTTTCTGTGGTGTAAGGTGCCACTGCATAGTCACTTTAAAACAGTTCTTTTTTACATTTGTCAACTGGAAATTCCTTAGGAAATAATACATTCCAAACTACATCCAATGTTCTCTCTCTCTTTTTTTTTTCATCTGTGTGTGGAATGAATTTTGTTCTGAGTGGCAGTATCAAGGCAGTGTGTGCACACGTGCATTCAAAATAGGGCCTTCCTTATTCAACCTGAGTGGGATCTAAAATTAACTGAGGGGGCATTAAAAAACGTGTGAGCATGGACACACATGCACGCCTTAGAGGGAACACTGGGACTACTTTCACAGTGTAAATTTTAACTTCATTTGGCCATATATGGTTTTTGCTAATCTGCATAGAAGTCAAGTAAGATTCTATAAAATTTTGATAATACTTTATATTATCATACATAACTAGCTTTATCAAATTTGTAAGACATTTTAATATATTGCATGTTTGATTAAGCAAGAAAAATAATTTTGAATACCAGTACACCTTTAAAAAATCTTATCAGTCACATAGATCTTAGCACAGTACATCTAAAAAAAATTAATAGTAAAATCATAAATATTGGAGAAAATGGATTTAATTTCCATTTTGTGTGTGAGAAGAATATACGTTTGCACAATTCAAGTTAACATTTATTTCACATTTGGCCTCTTTTATTCCCCAAGCCACTGGGGAACCCTAACACCTTGGGAGCAGGCACATTAACTTTTAAAAAAATGTTGTAAGTCACTCTGAGCCTTCTGTCTCTCTCTCTCTGTCTCTCTCTCGCTCTCTCTCTCTCATATTTTTATACCACCTGAAATGTAAATCTCTAGGCAGTGTACAAATCCCAGCATTAAAATCACAGGTTAAAATACATAAAACACAATAAACACAATATAAAACAAATCATTAAAAGCATGTGAGAACAGGAAAGTCTTGATGGTCTTCCTGAAAACAAACAGAGAAGGAGAAGCTCTTAATTCAGCAGGGAGCATATTCCAAAGCCCCAAGGTAGCCACAGAGAAAGCCAAAACACTATAAGCAAAAGGCCAAGGTGTCAACCCAAAATTATGCAGTACCGCCTTCTGAAAGCTACAAGTTGTATTGGTTCCAGTCAGGAAGGACTAGAACTTATGCAAAATGATGCCCCTGAGTCCCATACTAGAAGAATACTGTGGTTGATGATATTGAAAGACTTTGGGAGGATCCAGCAGAATGAGCAGGCAGTGCCAACTCAAGCACTGTTGCCACCTGAGGCAACACCAAGATGGTGCCAGTCATGCCCCAAAGCCAGTGCAACAAAGGAAGCCATCCTGGCAGCTAGCCAAGCACTTGCTAGCTGTGAAATATGGGTGGAATGGTGGTGGTGTGTGCCTTAAGGCCTTGGTGGCAAGGATTCAGGGATAGCAAGGCAGGTGAGGAAATGCTGTGGGTGGTAGGGATGTCTACACTCGCTGCCCCAGGACGCAGGCACCACCTGAGGTCATCACTTTGCCTCATTAATGAGTCACCCCTTGAGCAAGGACACACTCGCTCTGTCTAGCTCCCAGAGTAGATTGCCCATTAGATAGATCAAAGCTATTTCAGCCCTCAAAGCAGGTCAGATGTTAAACTGAAAACAATTTAATATTTGATACCCTCTAGTTTATTTTTGGTGGGATTTGTTTTTATAACAATTAAAACTGGCAGCTAAAGTTGTGGTTACTTGAGTTGCATATATATGGTTCCATGAGCATCAGCAGTGGTTTGATAGGTGTTTATCATAACTTTTGAACTTTGACAAGTCCCGCATTGCAGAAAAGTACATAGATATTCTCTGGTTGAAAAGCTATTGAGCATTAGACCCCCCCAAAATAACTCTCGGTCAAGCCATTAAGGCCCATTTTAGGGTTTTCCTCCATTGTATTCATGAGAAAAATTAGTAAGCAAAATCCATATAGATTTGTGCATTCCCCTACAGCCCTTTTCCACATGTATTATTACATCAGTATCCCTTCTCAGACAACATTAGTTCAGAATCGGTCATCTACATGATAACACTGTGTGTCTTGTGAGACCAGTGCACTAACCTTATCTGACTGGCTCATGGCTGAGCTCCTTGACCAAGCCTCCTGTGGCACAGGCAGCTGTTTCTATTTTTAAGTAGGCTAATGGGAGCTTCTTGTATGTTCTTTTCCTCTAGTTCTCTGGGGCACTTCCAAACCACAAACACTAGAATCTGCGTTGCAGTGTGCAAGAGAATAAAGTAGGAACCAGGAACATCATATACTTGACTAGCTAGTGGTAGCCAGTCTAACCCCAGGAATGGGATTTCTGAAGAATAATGGGCTGTTGCTGTTGTTAATAAATAATAACAATAATAATAAATATGCAATAATATTCAATATATTGGTTTTTATCCTTTTAAAACTAACTGCATTTTCTAATAATATGGGTGTGGGTTTTTTAGAAGCACCATTGAATTTCTCTGTCCCTCTATCTGCTTTTATTTGGCAAGCTAGATTATTTTTCCAGGGTTCCTGTCACTCATCCATTGGTCTAGGACTCAGTCACTGTAGTTTTTAGGGAAAGAATGTGGAAGGTCTATTGTATGAGCCAGCCTTCTGTCTGCATATACCCAGCTCTCAGCATAAATCTGTTGTAGAAAATGATTTAACCTGAACTTATTCATTTCTTTTGTAAGAAATTTCATTATTTAAGATTTATAAAGGTACTGTATCGGAAAGGTCATCTGTCCCCTCAGCTGCAGGAATAATAGTGCACGTGACTCTCCTGCCTTCCTGAACAGTTGGTTAGAGTAGGAGAGCACAGGCAGTAGGAATTTATATTTTCCAAGAATTGCATTTAATCTCTCCAACTTCATACATTAGTGGAGTTCTTTAGAGATAGTAGTTTGCTGTTCTCCGATGGGAGTACAGTCTCAATACCTTCAAAGCTTGAACTGGGAGCATCAGTTTAAGGTTTGAATCTGGGTTCTGACATAAGAACATAGGAAGCTGCCTTATACCAAATCAGACCATTGGTCCATCTAGCTCAGTATTATCTATACCAAGGCTCCTCAGCTTTGGCCCCTCAGCTGTTTTTGGACTACAACTCCCATAATCCTCAGCCTCAATGGCCCATAGCCAGGGATAGCAATAGCAATAGCAATAGCACTTACATTTATATACCGCTCTATAGCCGGAGCTCTCTAAGCGGTTTACAATGATTTAGCATATTGCCCCCAACATTCTGGGTACTCATTTTATCGACCTCGGAAGGATGGAAGGCTGAGTCAACCTTGAGCCCCTGGTCAGGATCAAACTTGTTAACCTTCTGGTTACAGGGCGGCAGTTTTACCACTGCGCCACCAGGGGCTCCTGGTGAGCCCTTCGTCAGGATCGAACTTGTAACCTTCTGGTTACAGGGCGGCAGTTTTACCACTGTGCCACCAGGGATCATGGGAGTTGTAGGCCAACATGAGCAGGAGGGCCAAAGTTGAGCAGCCCTGGTCTACACAGACTGGCAGCAGCTTCTCCAAGGTTGCAGGCAGGAGTCTCTCTCAGACCTAACTTGGAGATGCCAGGGAGGGAACTTGGAACCTTCTGCATGCAAAAATGCAGATGCTCTTCCCAGAGTGGCCCTAAGACAGTGTTGTGTATAGACTTAAAAGCTTAAGTCTAAACGCTTCTTAGTCTTCAAGCCATGCCTTACAGCATCCATGTGGCGTTATGTGAAATCATTGTGTGTGTATGTGTGTGTGTCTTTGTACACACATACAATTTTATTTTAAAAGATTTATATCCCACCTTTCTCTTCCAAGGCACACAATTTTTTTTCTTAAAAAATAAATAAACCAAACTATGATGTAGAAACAGTTGTCTATATACAAAAATGATACCTTCTCAGTAAGTTCCTTAGTTTAATTTCCTATAAGATCAAGAATGCCCTTTCACGTTACCCAAGATGAATATGGGTGGTGTAATGATCAAAAGGGGGGGAAGATTAAAAAATCTCTCCTCTAGCTGTGGAGTCCCGAGTAGGCTGCCACCATCTGCTTTCTTATATGAGCAGATTCACCCTTCCAAGTAAATATTCTGAGAGTGTAAAGTGGAAAACTCTTCCCTACAAGAAAGGCTTGAGCAGTCTTAGGCCTTCAGGAACGTGTGACTAGGACAGGACCCAATAAGTAGTGACACTCTTTAACAACAACAACAAATAAAAACACAGAGAAGCCGCAGTAGAAAACGATCATGTAAAAGCCTGGGTAAAAAGCCAAGTCTTTAGAAAGCTTTTAAAGACTTGGCTTTTTACCCAGGCTTTTACATGATCGTTTTCTACTGCGGCTTCTCTGTGTTTTTATTTGTTGTATTTGTTGTATTGTTTTTATGCCAGTTTTTATATGTTTTTATACTTTTAACATGATGTTTTTATTGTCTTTTTATTGTATGTTTTTAACTTTTGTAAACCGCCTTGGGGTTATCTTTTTAACGAAAGGCGGTATATAAATGCAAAAATAAATAAAATAATAAAAAACAACAAGGGTTTATTATTAATTGGATGATAAAGAAAACTATAGAGGCATCAACAACCTAAATATAATGAAAATCAACACTTTGAAAGGTGCCTCTCTGCCCAGTTATCATGGATGACAATGGACAAAACAAATGAATGTGTGCATTATGTCTCTATCATACCACATTCTTAACAAGTAGTTCTGGTAAGAACTAATCTGCCTACTTTCCTTTCACTACCCCTACAACTGGACTAAGTTTGGTCCAGATTGGTTAGGCAGTTGACAAGTTAGCCCATTTGTGCCTCAAACGTTCACACGCCCAACATCTTGAATTGGGGTGGATGACATCATCACAAAGTATGCCTTTGTGGTGTCCCTATGTGTCCCTAGAACTGCACTAAATTTGGTCCAAATTGTTTCCTACTTGCACCTACTACAACCTTACTAAATGTGTTTAAAATCAGCTAGACGGTCCGCAAGCTAGTCCACTTGTGCCTCAAATGTTTATGCGTCTGCCATATTCAGTCGGAGTGGATGACATCATCACAAACTACACCGCCAAGATGTTCCTTTGTGTCCCTACAACTGTACATTGGTCTGGGCATTGTGAAGTTGATGGTGGGGACATACATGGATACCCTCCTTCCCTCCCTCCCCCCCTCCCTCTCAGAGAGAGAGAGAGAGAGAGAGAGAGAGAGAGAGAGAGAGAGAGAGAGAGAATGAATGCCAGGTGATCTCATAAACTCACTTTCCTTAGGGAAAGTAGGCTAAAAAAATTCTTATATTTTTCAAATTAAAATTTTAAAAATAGGCTAAAAATGGTTTCTTCCCAGTCTTATAATGCTAGCCATAACTGGCAGGAGAGACCAAGCAGCTATTATAATATGCTTTAAGATATATAGTGCTAATACATTTTTGCTGCTGCATTTTTCAGCATCTCTCTGTGTTATCTCATTCTCACTTTTCATGGAATAAAACCACCAAATCTCTTTTAATGGCTTCAAACAGCAGCCGAGAAGAATTTGCTTTTACGTGGAATATGGCCTTGTTATTTATCGATGAAGAGTAATTGAAATAATTTTATAGAGTCTGTTAATGCAGTATCCAGGGATCTAATCTATCTGCTGGATATTTATGGGTAATATTCCAGTGCTTCTTTCATTCATTACTGCTTTCATTAAGGCTCTAATCCCATTTAGAGGCTTGTTTGTCATTTTAAACTCCTCTGTTTAATCGTGCCCTGTCCTAATCCTTTTTTAACAGCACAACTGAACTTGGGGTTTTCTGGCAGCTGCAGACGGGGGAGGGGTTCCCAGCTTTCCAGCATATGGTGCTTTATAAACAGCAGGTCTCTTGTGAATGGATGAGCCTTTATAATTAAAGGAAATTGACTAAGTTTGCCAGAGGAGCTCAGCTCCCTTTTAACATAGCTCTTCTGAAACTTTTACCTGTGGGGAACATGATCACAGGGATCTATAAGGGTAAAAGGAGTTTCTGGAGCATGGGTCTTTGCAAACTTGAGCTTTTTATTTGCGTCCAAATGCAAGTTGACCTTTTTAGCATCTTGGGACTGCATGGCTGGAGGCAGAGCCTGAGTACATCCTCTGTATGGTGCAGCAGACTTGCCTACTTGATAACTGTGGACAAGACATTCCTGAGATTACAGCTGATCTCTTACCCTGGTGATCTTGGGTATAGTTTACCATCTGGAACACTAGGTGGTGTGATCTCAAGCAGCGTGCTTTCCAGTGCAGTGGTATGAAGTGCAGTGGACCTGAGAGAAATGCTGACAGCTAGCAGTGGAGCCCGAGGCTCCAGGTTCTGAGGGATCCTTGGAAAAGATTCCCTCAGCAAGACGTGTGTCCTTCAGCATGCCCTCATCCACCTCACCCAACTGCTCCCAGCTATTGCTGCTATTATCTATCTATCTATCTATCTATCTATTTCTCTTAGGCATACCCGTTGCTAATCCCATGTGTGGCAGCTCTTGCGACAGTTTGTATTACACAAGTTGCTTTGGGCTATAGTTACAATAAATGTGGGGTATATGTCCTCTTGATATCATTTATTTACTATATGTACATATATAAGGTTGACAACTTTGTATAAGCACAGAATTGTTAAATCTACTTCCTAGTGGTGGCGGCTTTTTGTAATGTTTGTGGAAGGTATGTTTCACAAGAACACTAAACTTGGTGGCTATACTCCAATTTTGAATAGCTTCCCCTTGTTTATAAAATGCCTAAATATCCCTTCAGGTGGATGGTATGCAGATATAGACCTATTTGCTTGAAGAGGCAAATGACTTAAAAGCAGAAATTGTATGTAGATCTCGACACCAGGAAGCATGTGCATTATAAATGGGCAAAACAAAAGAATCTAGGTCATGATGTACAATTTGTGATAGCTATAATTTCTATGGATTCCAAATGAAAATGAATGAAAACCAGTTCAAAGACGACTTTCCTGTGCACCTACACTTTCTACCAGTTTCGTTTTTAACCTTGTCTAATTAGCAGTGTGCAGTTCTATCATATATTTCCTCACCAACTGCAGACTGCCACCACCCCAACCCCATTTTCCAAAACCTGAAGATGCTATTTATTGATGAAGATACCCTAGCTTATGCTGAGGAGCAGTATTGAGTGCATTCATCACCACCAAATTCTACAACTGACCATACAAAACTGGCGCTAGAGAGTAAGGCTTCCAGTATGCTTGAGCCTTATCACCCGCTATGTTTTATTGATGATACATTAGCTACACAAAGTGACAGTGCAACTGGCAAAGCACTAGCATGATGTGAGCAAAACACCCAGTCTCTGTTAATCGCATGGCCCTCTTTTGGGGGAAAATGCAGTAACTGTAATTTCTGAATTGTTTTTAAAGCCAGCTGTAGCGGATTTTACCCAGCCTTTGTCTTAGAGCCAGCCCACGTGAGGGGAAGAAAAATGCTGAATCATCTCCTCTCTATGCTTTCACCCACAAAGGCTTTTCCTTTAAACTTTCCTGTTTCTCCAGTAGCTTTTTCACTGCTACCACCCCCCAATTATGAACATAGTTTAACACCACCAGCACCTTGGACTTGGGTGGAATTCCAGGGAAAACTCTCCTTCTCTTACTATTAGAAAAGTACAAAAACCTTCCACATGCAAGCTTACACGTGGTGAGAAACCTGGTAGCTGAACCTATTGAGACGTGTTTGCACTAGAATAAACCCTTTTCCAGCTCCCTTTCCTGCATTAAAATACACCCAAAGAGGCTTTTTGAAATTGTAAAGAACAAAAGAAAAATAAACTTTATTCAAAATACTACAGACAGCTTCTGTCTGAGGCTCTCTCAGCTTTTAGTTACAGGTAAAAAAACACCACTCAGTAGTTGCAAGAATACTTCAAAAAGCATTCCAGCTGATATTGGAGTTGACACACTTTAAAAATTGTGGTTACCCAGTTATGGATGCAATAATATGGATGCAAGAAAATACAGAAGCACCTTTAAACTTTACATAGACTCTTTCAATGCCCTAGCTGGATGGATGGTAACAGGCTATAGCTTTCTTAGCTTAGTTGTGTTCTAGGTAAAACAACAATAGACCAGTTGCAGAGATATGCAAGGCACACGAAAGGAAAATAGAAGTCTAACGCAAACTGACTAACAAACTGTTCCCGAGGTTAAATTTCCCCCAAAGCCCTGGTAGAGGATTCAAACCCCTGCAGTCCTTATCTTTCATGGATTGCAGTCCTGCCTGTTCCAGCCTTTTCCCGGCCAAACGTCTTGCTGCCAGCCCAGCCTAGCTTCAACTGCACAAACAAATGCTTCTCTTCCTGCCTCATGGCTCTCTAGGTCCCACCCACCATGTGCTGAGTGGCTGATCCCTAGAGGTCACGGCCTGTCAGTCAGGAAAGGGTTCACTTCTGGTTACCTCTTTAGGGGAGGGCTGATCAGTGCTTGATTGTTTCAGCAGCCTGTTAACCTTTTATTTTTATTTTTTTTACAAGCATAATGATCTACTTTTTGTCTTTTGCTGTACCAGTCGTATTACTGGCACTTGAATAATGTAGTTATAGAACTCCCAGCAATTGAGGTCACCAATTATAGATAATACTGTTTGCACATGCAGCCTGTTTCGATAATCTGTCCATCAAGCATTCATCAATGGGGGCGGAGGGGGAAGCTATCCAGAAGATCTCTCTTTTCTAAATTTGCGAAACCTCCTGCCAGCCTTCGAGGCCACCTAAACTCAACAGCTGGGCAGCTAGAATAAACCTGGGTGCTACTTGGTATTTGGAAGTCAGTCAAAAATTAAAGAAGTTGTTTAGCTGGCCCAGGGAACATGGAAAGGAAGGCTCCCTCTTCCTCATCGTTGCAGGCAATCACCTCTCGATTGTGAAAAGAGCACACTGGTTGGCAGAACTGAGGATCCCAAGAACAGGAAGGGTGTGTGGCAAGAGCCAGGCATGCACAAAACAACTAGGTCTACATAGGAGCAGCGGGAGGCACATAATCACAGCCAGCAGGGGGCTAAGCAAATCCGGGTGAATAAACAGATGAACTGGGCACTGGGGAACAAAGCTGAAATCCGGTAACTACCCGAAAATCTGCGGGAGATGGCAACCTGATCTATAAGCACACTTCTTGGCCTCCTTAATGCTCTTGTGCTGAAACCGAGGTGCTGGCTATTGGTTTGAAAGAGCAGCACAAGGAAGAGTGGCACAAGGCCAAAAGTGTTAGAAGATGGAATTAAGAAAAACACAGACTTCCTTGCCTAAAGCTATACGGAGCACAGAGGAGAAGCATTAAAGGTAGTCGTACAAAGCAGCCAGAGATTTTCCCTCGTTACATCAGGAGACTACAGAGTTACGGATCTGCTTCTCTTGGGGTGACCTTTACAGTCTGACCAAAGAAACCAATTCTTCAAACTAAAGTAAACACCTGATCTTTGATTCTTTCCTACTCCTGGAGGCAATAGCATGAGATTCTTTAATATTTTAGGAGGACAGCCTTTTACAACCTTTCTTTTTTTATTTTTCAGACATTGCCACAGCCACCATTGACTACCAAGCTTTTATGGTCAGCGAAGGAAAGTTTGGTGAGGTCATTGCAGAGCAGAATTGATCTCCTTTTCCTACAGGGAGTGGGTGGTGGTAGATGATATTGCATCACCTGTAGCACCAAGGTAGCATTACATTCCCCAGGTGGTGAGGAATATGGGCCTAATTAGAGTCCCAGGAAATCAAACTACTGTGCTATTAAAGATTCTCTGGCAACATTCTGATTAAAATGGTAATTTTAATAAGCATAGCTCAATTGTTAAGTGCTCACTGAACACCTAATTACAGTGGTTATAACTCCAAAATTATTTAAAATCCTATTTTTTGTCACTTATACTAGAGTGGGAGGGATGCCTGCCCAGTAATGATTCTCCATAATTAATTTTTTTGTCTTTAAATGACTGTCAGGTATGTGTTTCTGGTTATATGGTAAAGCAGAAAAACAGCCATGGGTAAAGCCATTAGCCGATGTGAAATCAAAGTCTCTCTGTGTTGGACACTTTCCCACCTGAACTGAGAAAATTTTGAAGACTGCTCTCCTTTTATTCTTAATAAACATTTTCCCCTGAGGTCTAATGGGAAAGATTGGCAGGATAGATCATAGTATATAGATGTGCTACGTGACTCTGAATTCATTTCTAGGTTTTAAGAGAAAACCTTTGCAAATAAAATTAAGGCAGTGCATGCTTTAAGGAGAGAAGTCCAGCAAGGTGCTGAGATAGATTAGGCATGACATTCTGCAAATTGTGTCTGAAAAAACATCAAAATTTATCATTCGGCAGCGGGGTGTGTTTGTGTAAATAACATCTAAATAAGTTTAAATGGAAAATTTAAAATGAATTTAAAAGTTTTCAACCGTATAAAGTGGGTTAATTTTGTTTCCGTATGAACACTTGACATTTTCTATTTCAATTTTCAGAATGGAAAATTGAATAAAAAGAAATTGACATTTCACTCTCAAACTGCTGGTGATGGTCAGGTTTCATGATGTAGAGATAGAGGCCTGTAATTGATAGGATTCAGCCTCTCCTGAATCTCCTGAAACTTGACTCTCCTGAAGTCAAATTTTCAGCTTTGAGACCACCCTGATACTAAACAAATTGGCTTAGGTATGAAACCCAAGATGGCATCGTCAGTTAAGCAACTAACTGTACAGACCAGAACCCTGCTTTGCCAGAGATCACACACATTCAAAATAGAACTGCTAGATAGAACTGGCTAGCTGGCTAACTGCCACACCAATTCAATTCATAGGATCCTTTAACCCATGATTTTTGCTGCTCACGTTCTCCCTCTTCCTTATCTGCAGCTTCCTCTTATCTACAGTGAGGGAAATAAGTATTTGATCCCCTGCTGATTTTGTCCGTTTGCCCTCTGACACAGAAATGACCAGGCTAGAATTGGAATGGTAGGTTTATTGTAGCTGTGAGAGACAGAATAACAACAAACAAACCCTCAAAAGCCCAGTGCCCAAAAGTCAGCGATGGATTTGCATTGTAGTGAGGGAAAGAAGTATTCGATCCCTTCACAAAAGATGTCTTAGTACTTGGTGGCAAAACCTTTGTTGGCAATCACAGAGGTCAGACTTTTTTGTAGTTGGCCACCAGGTTTGCACACAACCCAGGAGGGATGTTGTCCCACTCCTCTTTGCAGATCCTCTCCAAGTCAGAAAGGTTTCGAGGCTGATGTTTGGCAACCCGAACCTTCAGCTCCCTCCACAGATTTTCTATGGGATTAAGGTCTGGAGACTGGCTGGGCCACTCCAGGACCTTCATGTGCTTCTTCTTGAGCCACTCCTTTGTTGCCTTGGCTGTGTGTTTTGGGTCATTGTCATGCTGGAATACCCATCCACGACCCATTCTCAATGCCCTGGCTGAGGGAAGGAGGTGCTCACTCAAGATCTGACGGTACATGGTCCCGTCCATCGTCCCTTCGATGCGGTGAAGGTGCCCTGTCCCCTTACCAGAAAAACACCCCCAAAGCATAATGTGTCCACCTCCATGTTTGACGGTGGGGATGGTGTTCTTGGGCTCATAGGCAGCATTCCTCCTCCTCCACACACGGCGAGTTGAGCTCGATTTTGGTCTCATCTGACCACAACACTTTTCGCCCAGTTCTCCTCTGGATCATTCAGATGTGCATTGGCAAACTGCAGACGGGCCTGTACATGTGCTGCCTTGAGCAGGGGAACCTTGCGGGCACTGCAAGATTTCAGTCCTTCACGGCGTAGTGTGTTACCAATTGTTTTCTTGGTGACTATGGTTCTAGCTGCCCTGAGATCATTGACAAGTTCCCCCCGTGTAGTTCTGGGCTGCTTTGTCACCATTCTCATGATCATTGCAACTCCATGAGGTGAGATCTTGCATGGAACCCCAGACCGAGGGAGATTGACAGTTATTTTGTGTTTCTTCCATTTGCGAGTTATCGTGCCAACTGTAGTCACCTTCTCACCAAGCTGCTTGGTGATAGTCTTGTAGCCCAGTCCAGCCTTGTGCAGGTCTACAACCTTGTCCCTGACATCCTTCGACAGCTCTTTGGTCTTGGGCATGGTAGTGAGTTTGGAAGCTGAGTGATTGCTTGCTTCTATGGACTGGTGTCTTTTATACAGGTACTGTAACAAGCTGGGATTAGGAGCACTCCCTTACAGAGGGTGTTCCTCATCTCAGCTCGTTACCTGCATATAGTGAAAAGACACCTGGGAGCCTGAAATCTTGCTGGTTGATAGGGGATCGAATACTTCTTTCCCTCACTACAATGCAAATCCATCGCTGACTTTTGGGCACTGGGCTTTTGAGGGTTTGTTTGTTGTTATTCTGTCTCTCACAGCTACAATAAACCTACCATTCCAATTCTAGCCTAGTCATTTCTGTGTCAGAGGGCAAACGGACAAAATCAGGAGGGGATCAAACACTTATTTCCCTCACTGTATGTCCTGTTTAGCAGCACTGACCATAGCATACTGTGACATTCAAAGTGGCAAGCTGTTGTCCTCCAGTCTGAACCAGGACCATAAACTTACTCCAAATCATGTGTCTGATTCTGGTTTGAAGAGCACCCTACGTAATCAATTGGTATGAGAGCATGCCAACTCACAGTTTGTTTCTGTTTCTCCTGGAATATATCTGGAAAGGTCACCTGAACTGATCCACTGATTGACTGAGCATGGGATCCTGTCTGTTTCTCATGAAGTTGCCTCTGTGCTTTCAGCGAAGGTCATAATTTTAGAATCGACAGAGTCCTTACTCTTAACCTGCACTATTACATTATTTTGTAGACTGGTATACAACACTAAATCCCATTGTTCTGCAGGCATTTTGGAATCTATAATCAGCTATCTCTTTTGAGAGAAATTACATCTCTCTCAAGATTCTCCAAGGAACACTGGGTTGAGTCAAAGTGGCTGTTTCTAAACAAAGGAAGCAGCTATTGTGATTTGAAGGAGATGTTGGAAAAGTGGGGGTTAGAATACAAAAATAAACTGTGCGGTTTGTGTGGTCCCAATAGCAGCTGATTTGCAAGGAGATATGGATTTATTCTGAAATAGTTTACTCAAATCCTGCTTTAGAATCTAGTTTGTAGCTGTTATGTTTGTGTGTGTACATGTAGCATGTTCTCTTTATCACAAAAATGAAAAGGCTTTGGGCTATAAGTACGCTAAGGTTTCTACTGGGTTTTCCTGTTGAAATGCCTACAGAATCAGATGCTGTGCACGATATTTCATCACTATATCCTGGCCTGATGCAAAGGTTTTATGTCCTCAGATGGAGCAGCTCTCAATCACGGCAACCAAGGACCTGGCTTTCTGATTTCTTTGCTCTTGACAGCCATAGTTTAGCATTGGGGTTTATCTCTGACATGTGCATGCACAGGATTGAGTAAATAGCAATGCTGGTGGCAAAACCAGGATACTATAAAGATTTCAGCAGCTTATTCAGGTTGCCTGAGTGATGTGTCTGGGATGGGAGGAAGTAGCCACATGTTTATACAAGGCTAGAGTTTGTTCATTCTTTGGAGCTTTTCTGAAAATGAGGCCATGGGTAGTGTAATAGGAATTGCTGGGGAAAGGTTCTTACCTTTATTAAATATTTATATGAAATGTTGGCCTCTAGAGTGCATATTAGCCATGTATCAAGTTTTCAGCCAGAGTTGAAATAATAATGACAAACTAGCAGTCTGCAGCCAAATACTTGACTGATGAGTAGTGATGGATAAGCTCACTTTGGATTGGCCTAGAAATGAGCACAATAATCATAATTTTATTCTCTCCCCCACCCCCAACTCAGATATATTATTATTATTATTATTATTATTATTATTATTATTATTATTATTATTAATTTGATTTCTATACCGCCCTTCCAAAAATGCCTCAGGGAAGACGAGCTGGTGGCAGCTGCAGACGGACCTCTCCAGCAGATCTCAGTGGGCGGTGGGGTTCATGCAGAAGATGGCGTTCCCTTAAATACCCAGGGCCCAAACTGTTTAGGGCTTTATAGGTTATAACCAGCCCCTTGTATTTTGCCCGGAAACATATCGGCAGCCAATGTAGCTCCTTCAATACAGGAGTTATATGGTCTCTCCAAGATGACCCAGAGACCAGCCTGGCTGCTGCATTCTGGACCAGCTATAGTTTCCGGACTACGTACAAGGGCAGCTCCACATAGAGCGCATTACAGTAATCCAGTCTGGATGTTACCAGCAGATGTACCACTGTTTTGAGGTCATTCACCTCAAGAAACGGACGCAGCTGGCGTATCAGCCGAAGCTGATAGAAGGCACTTCTGGCTGTCACCTCAACCTGGGACACCAGGGAGAGGCTCGGATCCAGAAGCACCCCTGGACTGCGTATCTGTTCCTTCTGGGGAAGTGTGACCCCATCCAGAACAGTCACTGGAGGTACTGTGCTGGGGGTGTATAGGGCCAGTTACTCTCCCCCTGCTAAATAAAGAGAATCACCACAGTAAAAGGTTCCTCTTTGCCCAGTTAGCAGGGGAAATTAGTTAATATAGTTAATATAGCTTGTGTTAATTCTGAGTCAATCTGAATTCAACCCCCTGACCCCTCACCTGCAAATCACAATGCTGTGTTTTGCAGATGGGGACTGTAGAGGCTTGCAAGACTTCACAATCCACGGTTGCAAATGAGCAGAGCACAACTCAAAGAAGAAAAGACAGCAAAGCAGATCCAACATGCATTAATTGTAAACAACCCAGAGATGCACGTTTTGGGCAGTATAGAGATATGTTAGATAGATCGACAGATAGATAGATCGACAGATAGATAGATAGATAGATAGATAGATAGATAGATAGATAGATAGATAGATAGATAGATATGCTTTGAAACAATCCTTTATCAAGGGAAAATTAAGTTATATTCTTATATAAACTGTTTGGGAAAGCTTTCATGCTGCAGTTCCTCCAACTTAAGCAGTTTAAGTTTAAGAATTAAGTTCTTAAATGTAATTTAAGAAGTGTAAATTAATTTTCTCTGGATAAAGACATGTTTTCAAAATGTGTTGGAAACAAGCACTACTAATCTGTGTAGCTGTCTTGTTATTTGGGTGACTTTCTACAGTTGTTTCTGACACACACCCCTTGTTGTGGAACATAAACCTGCCCTTGCTGAAGACTCTTGGGTAAGAGGGTGTTCAGTGGGTGGATTACTATTTTTCCCCCCACAAGGCATTTTGGGGGCTGCATCCTCTTTCCACCTCCCTAATGAAATCAGTGAAGATATCAGTGTTCCTCTCACCCTGGCGTCTTCAATGATGGGGTCCTATTTGACCATCAGAACTTTGGGTGCTAGATGGCTGTATGAAAGGGCAAACCAGAAGCTATTTTCTGGCTTAGATTTTAATATCAGTCAGAGTAGAGTTTAGTGGTATCTAATGCTCGCTTTGCCTTTGAAGTGAGACTTACTGAGCCTAAAGCTAGAAATTAGACCATGCTCTTCCAATTTGTACATGAATGGAGCACGCATATGAACAAACAAATGTTACTGCCAGCATAGCACCTCATTGCTTTTGGGCTACTGGAACAAGAAGTATTATTATTATTATTATTATTATTATTATTATTATTATTATTATTACATTTATATGCCGCTCTTCCTCCAAGGAGCCCAGAGCGGTGTACTACATACTTGAGTTTCTCTTTCACAACAACCCTGTGAAGTAGGTTAGGCTGAGAGGGAAGTGACTGGCCCAGAGTCACCCAGCTAGTTTCATGGCTGAATGGGGATTTGAACCCGGGTCTCCCCGGTCCTAGTCCAGCACTCTAATTTCTTTTTAAGAGGACGTGCCCATTGAACTAAATCTGAACAGTTTTTGTTTTCTAAGAATATTACTTCTCCCCACCAGCCTGCCTTATACCTCAGACACTTATTCTGGGAATAGGGAAGATAACTACTGTAGTTCTATATTTCCACATTTCACTGAGGTCCCTCAAACAACTCTGATGATTCACTGGAGTTGTGGTAAGCCACAGGCAGGCATTAGATTTTTTTCCCCCTCTCCAAACATTCTGCCTAACTAGAATGCTTACTTTATGCTTTGAATCTTTCCTTAAGCATCTGCCAGTCTGTCCCTGAGACACTATTTTTGTTGAATTTAATGATTTTCCTTTCTGGAAGATCCTATTTTACCATACCTTACCATACATTAAGAATCTTCAGTAAGGCAATGAAATTACTTTGGGAGCTAAATGACAGTATTCCTTAGTGGAAACAATGTACATAAACCATGTACATATCGGTCGACACAAGGTGCTGCACATATAAGAGGTTAGCTAAACTAATGTACATTCTTAACCACTTCTAACTTGCAGTGGTTCCGCTCCTACCTTTCTGGCAGATTCCAGATGGTGTCGCTTGGAGACTGTTGCTCTTCAAAATCTGAGCTTTTATATGGGGTCCCACAGGGCTCCATACTGTCTCCAATGCTTTTTAATATCTACATGAAACCATTGGGAGAGATCATCTGGAGATTTGGTGCTGGGTGTTATTCGTATGCTGATGACACCCAAATCTATTTCTCCATGTCAACATCATCAGGAGAAGGCATATTCTCCCTGAATGCCTGCTTGGAAGCAGTAATGGGATGGATGAGGGATAACAAACTGAGATTGAATCCAGACAAGATGGAGGTACTCATTGTGCGCGGTCGTCACTCGGGAAGCGATATTGATCTACCTGTTCTAGATGGGGTCACACTTCCTCAGAAGGAACAGGTACGCAGTCTGGGAGTGCTTCTGGATCCACACCTCTCCCTGGTTTCCCAGGTTGAGGCAGTGGCCAGAAGTGCTTTCTATCAGCTTCGGTTGATACGCCAGCTGCGTCTGTTCTTGAAGTTCATGATCTCAAAACAGTAGTACACTTACTGGTAATCTCCAGACTTGATTACTGCAATGCGCTTTATGTGGGGCTGCCTTTGTACGTAGTCCGGAAACTACAATTAGTACAAAATGCGGCAGCCAGGTTGGTCTCCGGGTCATCTCGAAGAGAACATATTACTCCTATATTACAGGAGTTGCACTGGCTGCCGATAGGTTTCCGGGCAAAATACAAAGTGCTGGTTATAATCTATAAAGCCCTAAACAGCTTAGGCCCACGGTATTTAAGAGAGCGTCTTCTTCTGCATGATCCCCATCGTCCACTACGTTCATCAGGGGAGGCTCGTCTGTGGCTACCTTCATGTCGTTTGGTGGCCACCCAGGGACGGGCCTTCTCTGTTCTCGCCCCGAGACTTTGGAACGCACTTCCCATGGGAATAAGAGTCTCCCCATCTCTAGTGGCTTTTAAAAGGGGTCTAAAGACTTATCTTTTTACCCAAGCTTTTTAGCTTTTTAACTTTTAACTTTTTAGCTTTTTAACTTTTAATTTTTAAAACTTTTGATTGTTTGTTATTTGTTTTAAATTGTTTTTAGTATTTGTTTGTTGTGAACCGCCCTGAGACCTTGGGTTAGGGCGGTATAAAAAAGTGCTAAATAAATAAATAAATAAACAAATAAATAAATAACTTCACATATACACTGACAGCAACTGAACTGGCAGTGACTGACCAGGAAAGAAATCTTGGGTTCATGATATATAGTGTGTGGGGGGGAAATGTCTCAATGTACGTGAAAAAAGGCAGTGAAAAAGGAGAATTCTGTGCTGGGTATTATTAGGAAAGGGGTTGAAAAATATATCTTATAATGCCACCCTCAGGGGTGTAGCTATACTGTAAAGAAGGAGAGCAGCAGGTGCTCAGGCTGGGCATTGGGCCCCAACCAGCAGCTTTTATAGCTCCATGAGGCAGAGCTGTCCTGATGCCAGCAAGAACAGGCGACCCCTTTAAGATAGGCCTGTTCTATCTAGTATCTTCCTAGTACCAGGGCAAGCTCTGTGATGGCATAAGGCCACACTAGCTCAGCCCGAGAGTAGCTGGTGAGGTCAAGTAGCTGGGCCACAACAAAAGTGGAGGAGGCATCTTCCAATCCCAGAGGAGAAGCTTTGGGAGGAACTTCAGACCCCAGGCATCCCTGTGCTCAATCCCAGGCTCCCCTGGGAGTTCTCCACATGCCAAGCTTAACTGTGAACTCAAAGTTATCCCAAAAACCTGCCGCCAAAAGGTGGATTTTTTTTAATGCTGGATAAAAATTGGGCTGCACTCTTAATGTGCAGTGAAAAACCTGAATTGTGTGTGAAGCGTTCTCCGATAGCTCGCAGGGACTTCAGGGTAAAACTTGCCCAATATGTGAACGTACACCCTCTGTTCCAGAGGAGATGCAAGTTAAAGGACTTTAAAAGCCCTGTGTGAGAAACTTCCTGCATGATTTCCTGCCCTCCCCACAAATGCTCCTGGCATTCTCCACACCCGCCCAGCCTTCCCTGTGCCAGTGCTGGGTCGGAATTTAAAGAGCTGCCCCCTCCCATACTACCTGGGGTAATTGCCCTGCAATCAGCTGCCTCTTCTTGATGGCAGGAGGGAATGGCACTTTTGGGAGCTGATACTCCCGATAGCACAGCCCTAGTAATTAAGGTAAAACTGACTGATCTTAATTGAATGCAGGAAGATAGGTAGCAGGACGATAATTCCATCTTGAACTGGAGTCTTTTTTATTAATTTCTGGAACAATAATATACAGGATAACATCCTGCCTTTTATTTCATTTGGTATAATTAATGTAGTTGAAGTAAATTGTTTTCCTCCTTTTTTCTGTCTAGTGAAAGTTATTTATGTTTTTGACAGAGATATTTCTCTTTGTTTATATTTGTGAAAAGATAAACAGCATAAAATTAAATAATTCTAGAACTTGAAATCACGCACTAAAACTTATTGGCAGCAGATTCAGGTGAGTCAACAAGAAGAACTTGTATCCAGTCATGATGAATTTAACTGGCACAACATGTGAGCCATGTGCTTAGATGGTGTCAAAATGGGATTAGACAAATTTATATTAGCCAGATTAGTCAGACTCAGAGGCAGCATCCAAGTTGTTGGGTGAAGGGGCTAACTGTGTGTGTGTGTGTGTGTGTGTGTGTGTGTGTGTGTGTGTGTGTGTGTCTTTGATCTGCTTTTCTGAGCTTCCCAGAATTTTCTATCCACTCTTGGAAACAGGATGCTGGACTACATGGACCCCTGTTCTGAACTGTCAGGGCTTTTCTAAATTCATTCTTCTGTTTCCTTTGGGCAACCATAGAGTGGTGGAACTGGTTTTATCTGAGAAATTGCATGGGATGTCAAAGGAGAAAATAGATTTCCTGCTAGCATTTTGATTCACCTAACCCTTTGCAGTGGTGCATGTCAAGTTTGATATCCTGCCCTTTGATATATTGCTGCCCCTTCCAAAAGGGCATCTGTAGATGTGCTTTAACAACACCTTTCAGACCATTAGGACAGTCGAGTTGGAGATCTAGCTTTTATTCAGCCTCTGGACCTGCTGGGTAGCCTTGTGTCAGTTCCTTCTTGTCTTTGTCCCTGTAGTGTTTTGTCTTGTGCCTCTATTGCCCCATTATCTAGTGGGGATTGTGTTTTGTTCTTTGTCATCTGTTTTTAGATCTGCAGATTAAAATAATAGTGTTATTTAAAATTCTACAGTGTTCCCTTGTTGTCCCATAGCTCATAGAGTGTAACTTCCATGTGCCCTTCCCCTTGTTGTGTCATCAAACTATGATCGTCTGTGCACATGCAAATATAGAAATTGATCAGTAGATAAACAAGTCAGATGCAAAGGAAGCCATCGGACAGCCCTACAGGTGTTTGTGCATGCAGGCAAATCTGTTTGAAAGGCAAAGCATGTCTGAGACCATGAAGCCCCACTGGATTATAAAAATTTGCAAGTAGTTCACATTATGTTAACCAAAAAGCAAAAAAAAAGAAGAAAAAAAAGAGGCGTGGATGCTTTTGGTTTTCTCACCTAATGGTTGAAGTACACATCTTTGCCTTCTGGAGACCCAAGCCTACATAGTTCATAAACTCAAATGGTTTATGCACTCAAGTACCATTTCCACTCATGATTGAAGATATGATTGCCATTTAATCAGAATACTTACCCCTGCCCTCTGAATACTTGACCCCTGCTAACTGAGCAAAGAGGCACCTTTTAAAAGTGGTGATTCTCTTTATTTAAGCAGGGGGAGAACAACTGGCCCTATTTATCCCCAACCCAGCATCCCACCAGTGGCTGTTACTGGTGTCTGTCTTATGTTTCTTTTTTAGATTGTAAGCCCTTTGGGGACAGAGAGCCAATTATTTGTTTGTTTGTTTATTTATTTGTTTATTTTCTATGTAAATTGCTTTGGGAACTTTTGTTGAAAATAGGTATATAAATATCCATCCATTAACATAAGAACAGCCCTGCTGGATCAGGCACAAAGCCCATCTAGTCCAGCATCCTGTTTCACACAGTGGCTCACCATATACCTCTGGGGAGCCTACAGGCAAGAGGTATTCATTCATCCATTCATTCATTCATTTGGCCTTCCTCTTCAAAGTAGAACCATTAGCATCTGCACTCCCCCTCACCACACACAGCAATATACGGACAGCTTGACCTACAGAACCCAGATCACATTGTGCCGCAGTCACAGAATAGGTAAGCAGTGTAAGAGCAAATAAACCAGCCGAGCAAATAGGTGCTCTATATACAAATACTAATCTGCCACGTTCTGTGGTGAAACAATATTCAGACACATAATTCGTGATACATAAATGTCATTCAGTGCAGGGGTGTAGCTATAATTGAACAAATTGGTTCAAAGAACCCAGGCCCCCTGCTCCCGAGGACCACCCCCAGCACCATCCCTCCCTATCTTCTTGATTATCTTCCTCACTCTGAGGGGCCACTGGAGAGCGGGGCGAACACGGGCCCCCTCCCCGCAGCTACACCCCTGATTCAGTGCTTAAATGCAGATATGCAAAATAATAAGAGCTAAACAAAGCCTGCCCCTCAGTATAAAAATAAAGTTTCCTACTGTGACCAATATTATTACAAGAGTTGTGATTTCACTGTTGTATATTGCAATGAGCATATGGGAATTCTAAGCATTCCATGAAGCAAAAGCTGTAGAATGACCAAGGAGCAGGGTGTGTGGGGAGGAATGCATACAGCTGGATGTTTCAGCTGGAAGAGAGAGAAGTAGCAATGGAGAGAAAAGACAAGCTGTCTCTCAGCCAGATCCAGTGACGACAAGTCCGAGGTAAGTAATTGTCGGCATGTGTGTGGTGGAAAGAACATGGTACTATTATTAGGTACCCAGCTGAGCAAAAGAGTTAATTATGTTCTTCCTGCATCCACATGCTTTTTCCAAAGGGGAGGGCTGTAGCTCAGTGGCAGGGCACATGCTTTGCATTCAGAAGGTCACAGGTTCAATCTCTGGCATCTGCAGGTAGATCATTCTTCTGAGGTTAGCTGACGTGCTAAGTCCAGAGTGGAGGGCTGGTCTACCCCCTGACCTCGCTTGGTAGACCATCTCTCCCTAGAAAAACAGCTCCATTTTGAGACCTGTTTTTCCAGCTGCCCCTGGAAATACAGGCCTCAAAATAGTGCACGAATCTCCTGAATCAGTTAAGATCAAATCAGGGGTGATTCTCTTCCTTTCTTATTTTGATGGTGATTCGATTTGAGGTCGAAGCACCCAATCACCCCCGTTTCGACCCAAATAGATTTGAGGTCCGATCAAATTGCACATCCCTATTACAAAACCATCTGATAATCAGAGTCTGGTCCAGTGGTGAATAAGGTGTATGGAAGCCAGAAGAGTTGGAATTTACAGTTTCAACAGAGGCAGCTGGTGATGGTGGTGCTGGGTGCGGCGTGGGGTGGGGGGCGGCATGAGAGGTACCTTTAAAAAGTTATTCCCGGTGGTACCACCAGCACCTGCAAACCACCATGAGCATTGGCACCCTGCCCAACATCCCGGCTATTGGCACCCCGCCCAACATCCCAACATCCTCATGCATGCACAGAGGCCAAGTGAGTACCAGAGCCATAGCACCTGCCACATTGGATGCTGGGTGGGGCTCTGCTGCTTGCAGCAGCTTGTAGGTAATAACATTTTAAAGGTACTTCTCACCCACCTACCCACCCCAGCACCACCCTCACTGGCCACCTCTGAGTTTCAGCATTTTTTAAAAAAATGGCTTTACATTATCAGGTGATATCAGGGCCAAAGGAGCCCTTGGAACTATTAGAATCCTACTTCATATTCTCAGTAAACTTTGAAGGGATACAGAAGGGGAAGAGTGTTTCCTTAGGAATACAGGAGGCTGCTGGCATTGATTTGACTGTGTAGCTTTATTGAGTCCTATAGGAGCCACCTCTGCTCCCTTCCACATTTAGAGGAGATATTGAATGTCCAAGCAAGTGTTTCAGGCTTGCAGACTGGAAATGCTATTATCTTCCATCCCCACCACCCCAATTGTTCACGGGTGACAGCTTGTTTAAGAGATGGTCAGCATACTCTAAAAGTGTAGAAAACCTATCTAGAAAGCTTTAGAAGGATATTTTGGAGATACAAGTCTACATCACCCTAAAAGATCAGGGAGTGCTCCTGGACCCAAAGCTCTCTCTTGTTTCTCAGGTTGAGGCAGTTCTTTTTATCAGCTTTAGCTGATACGTCAGCTTAGCTCCATCCGTTTCTGGAGGTAAATGACCTTAAAACAGTGGTACATATGCTGGTAACCTCCAGGCTTGACTACTGTAATGCACTCTACATGGGGCTGCCTTTGTACGTAGCCCGGAAACTACAGTTGGTAAAGAATGTGGAAGCAAGACTGATCTCTGGGACAACACGGAGGGACCACATAACACTGATTTTAAAAGAACTGCTCTGGCTGCTGATATGTTTCTGGGTGAAATACAAAGTGTTGGCTATTACCTATAAAGCCCTTAATGGTTTGGACCCGGAGTTTTTAAGAGAGCATCTTCTTTGTCATGAACCCTGCTGCCTTACGATCTTCTGGAAAGGTCTGGTTACAGTTGCCACCAGCTTGTCTGGTGGGAACCTGGGATGGGCTTTCTCTGTGGTTGCCCCAGGGCTTTGGAATATACTCCCCGCTGAAATAAGAGCATCTCCTTCTCTGTTTGTTTTCAGGAACATCCTCAAGGTTCTCACAGGCTTTTGATTAGAATTAATTTTAATAATTTGTTTTAATTACTCTTTTATGCTATTGTTTTTGTTGTGTCTCATATATTTTAATCTGTGCTGACTTTTAAATATTGTTTTAAGTTTTGTACACCGCCTAGAGGTGTACATATCAGGCAGTATAAAAATATGATAAATAAATACTGTTTCCTGTAGAACTCCTTGATGTCCCAAAAGAAGTTGAATAACTTATTGGCCCTAATGAACCATGGTGTCATTGCCAAAATATAATATTTTCTTTAACATGAATCCAACTCTATGTAGAACCAACCAAGGTTAGCATAAAATATGCATATTTAGCAACTACCATAATGTTAATGTAGGCAATCATACAATTATTGTCAGCTGTATGAAACATTGACCTTTAAGGACCAGTCATAGGGTTATTGGATGATAACTGCCATTTGGGGCACTGCTGTCTTAATTCCATGAGGACCCATCAAGGCGAGACACATCCACCCCTGTAGCATGATGCCACTAGGCAGCCTATGATGCCACTAGGCAGCTTTTTAAACAGAATCAAATATTGAGGAAAATTGTAACTGAAGAATTGTATATGCTTTCATATACTTATGACTATAAAAGCATATACAATTCTTCAGTTACAATTTTCTCCTAAAAAGAATGGATTTGTTTTCTACAAGTTGTCACTCAAGTGTGGGTAAGAGTGCCGTCCAAAGGCACTCAACAGGTTTCAGTTATATATCCACAAGTGTAAAGTCTTGCCCCAGGCCAGTGCTTTATTATGGCTACTGTTTATCACCTTTTTATTGTGCTTTGGAATCCTTATTCCAGCATTCCTACAGGATTTCTAATGTGTGTTTGCTTTGGAATTCTTATTGAGTTTACCTTTCAGGAACTCCCTAGGATAGGTCATTACTATCCTCATGTTCCTGTCATACTATTGTGCAGATGATCTGCTTTCTGAATCACAGTAGTCATTTGCAATTTGTGTGTTCATGGTGATCATCCCTGTACCGATTGCTGGCTGCTAGTCCAGATGGAATAACAGGATTGGCACAGGCGGCACAGCTGTTGTTGTGCCAAAATAGTGACAGTATCTATAAATGAATCCACAATTGGTGCTCGTTTGCTCAGCGCTGGAGAGCACATCTTTTAATCTGGTGAGAATCCCCATCTTTCTCCAGAGTCAATAGACTGGCAAAGATATTTAGAAAACATGTAGACATTTTGCAGCTAATACCCCTCATCATTGTGAATTCAGGGAGAGACACTGCCCTTCTCCAAGTTCCAGAGGAAGATGGGAGCACTCTCTGACATAGCACTGGACCATGGAGGCATTCAGAAACCAAAGAGACATCTATCTGTTTTCTGAGTGTCTCTGAAGCTCATGCAAAAGGAACAGCTGCCCAGCTGCTCCCCAGTGATGCTCCCCAGGTCATAGCTTGGGGAGAAGGACAGGGGCTCACCTTCACAGGTGTGTTGGTGTCAGAGGCACCCCAAGCACTTTGGAAGCTCATACAACATGGACAAGCCCCCCGCTGCCTCCCCAGCTCAGGGAGTATTGCTGGAACTCACCTCTGCAGCTATGCTGGTCTTAAGGATGTGTTTGAGCACTTCCAAAGCTAGAGTGGCAGCTTGTGTCCCCTTCAGCTCAGAACTGGAGAGGATTTCCTTGAAGTTGCACTGGGGTCTCAAAATTTTTTCCAACACTCAGCATGTCGACAAGACTGCTTCTCTCCCCATTGGGGCCGAGGTGGGAGCAGAGTTTCTGGTGAGCCCAAATTTTAACTGGTTCTTAAGCCAAGCCACAAATTTGGACCATTGGCTATAATCTCCTGCAATGAATGGTTCCTTTCACACTTCCTGTTTTGGTGCCTACTGTAACTGCAAAGACAGAGTCCCGCAGTGCCCTTACAGATGGGGAACTGAGGCTGAATAATAGAGACTGGCACTCAGACTTCACAGATCAATGTCTACTGCTTTCTTTCTGTTGAATCAGACTGATGCCAGTATGTATTTTAAAATACAAATAATAAATGTCAGCATTAACTCCCTTTTTTGTACAGCCTTTAGAAATAGGCTGTTGTATCTCTGTGGTTTAGCTGAGCTTTTTATAAGCCTGAAAAGAAAGGCATGTTTTCTTGTTCTTATTTTCTCTAAACTCATACAGTATGAAATGCTAACAGCTACAAAATGATGAGTTGAGCCCACACACATGCACACACAAATATATGTCCAATTTTACAACTCCTGCTGGAGCACATAGTTTTGTTTTTTAAATGAATGAAAAAATATCGTTGAAAAGTTCATCAAGTTTCAGCTCCTGGTCACTGAGTGATAGATAGCTTTAATTACATTGAATTACTCAGCATCTCCACAGAACTCCCCAAAGTCATTAAAAATTGATTTTCTGTTTGAACTCTTCTCACCACGACAGGTCTTCACGGCGGCATGCCACTGACGGGATGCCCCATGGGTTGGCTCCTAGTCAGAGAGGTCAGCTGCATTGTTTTGGTAGCAATCACAAAGGCAGGAATGGGCACATAACAGGGAGGGCTCCAGGATTACCACCCCCACCCCCAGCCACTTATTTATTTATTTAATTATTTCCAGGTCCATGTTGTTCAGCATATTTGTTTTAAGGCTCTGGTGGCTAGTCAGGGAAAGATCCAATTCTAAATGTAAAGGTTTGTGGAAAGTCCCAGTAGATTTTGAAAAACAGAGCTGATCAGGCAATCAAGGAAAACAGTAATGAGCATTTATCATTTAATTACTGGGTAGGAAGTTCTGTAATTAGGGAAGTGAAAAAGTGAGCCCCAAAGCTGCTATGTCAACTAAACAAACAAAAGGTTGTTGTACTCAGATGTTCCTGTAGAAAAGTGGAAGGATACACCAGGTGAATGCTGGCATCTTCCATGCTTGTAGTGGATAATCATTGGGATTGATTTTCAGAAGGCTAAAATGAAAACAGTGTAAATGATATGTAAAGCTCTGGTACATATTACTCAGAAAGTATCTTTCTGTATTCATTCCTTTTGTGTACATTAATTACTTCACTTTAGAAGAACAATGATTAAAGAAAATTAAAAGAAATGTGTAGGATATTTATTATTTATTCTGCTGTAGGTGACATGGAGACATGTCTTGTTTGGGCTTCATTTGGAGATTGGCTGCATTAATGGCCTACACATGACTCTTTGGGCCCATTCCAGAGACATCTGCCTATACCAACTTTCAGCTACTCTGCTATGTATGCAGCCAGTCATATGATGCTCATGATGACTTTTAGCCATCCTGTCACAGGCTCAGTAAGCCATATAACTTCTGACATCATGGGCTGGGAGGTGTGGATTTCCTTTTGGCACTTACTTAAGCATAAAGGTTTATCCATGATTAGTTTAGCACATGGCATTGTTAGCCTGGGAAAGCTAGCTGGCATGATCGATGATATGTGAAGTTTCTGGAGTATGCCACGAGCTCACCAGGGCTTGGACTTCTTACCATGTCACGCTTTTCCCTTCAGTAGGTAGAAGTCTGGCAAGGAAGTAACTTGGCTAAATGTTCTACCACCAGCTACTGCTGAAGAAGCCAGAGATGCTGTCAGTTCACCAGAGCTTGGGCTTCTTGCCATCCCGTGATCATTCCAGCAGCTGCCAACTGGTGTGCACCATAAAGTGTGCACCAAGTTATCTCCTAAATAGGCACATGTCAAAGGGGCTAGATGGTACTGCTTGGAAGATCATATTCAGAGTGCTCTTCAAAGATTCCTCATCAAACTAGAGAAAGGATTCAAGTAGGGTAGGGAAGGGCCCTGTCTTGGACCCAGTACTCTTCAATATTCATATCAGTGATTTAGGTGAAAAGGTGGAGGGAATTAATGACACAAAATAAGGGATAGCTAATGCCTCAGAAGAGATGAATAAATTCAAAATGAGCTTGACTGGGCTGAAACGAACAAAATAACTGGGATATAAACGAACAAGATAACTGGGCTGAAACGAACAAAATGAATTTCAGCAGAGACAAATGCAGTGTTCTGAATATAAGCGGGGGGCGGGAGCAAATGCACAAATGTAAGATGGGAGAGTATCTGACTTGGCAGGAGTACACATGAAAAGGATCTCAGTACAGCAGTCAGTTGCAAGATGAACATGGAACATCGTTGTGATACAGCTGCAAAAATGCAATTTTAGGCTGCATTAAGGGATCTATAGTTTTCAAGTCACAACAAGTACTAGTTATACTTTATTCTACACTAGTCATATCTCATATGGAGTCCCATGTCCTGTTCTGGGAACTACGCTTTAAGAAGGCTGCAGACAAATAAGAACAGGTTCCAAGAAGGGCTATAAAGAAGGCAGGGATCTGGAAAACAAACCCTGTGAGGAAAGGTTGAAGGAACTGGGTATAATTAGCCTGGAGAAGAGAAGACTGGAAATACCTGAAGGGTTGTCACACAGAAGAGGGCAAAGACATTTTCTCTGCTGCTGCAGAGGGCAGGACTAGATCAAATGGATTTAAGTTACAGGAGGGTAGATTTTGAATTAACATTAGGATAAACTTCTTAACAGTAAAGTTGCCCATTGAATCAATTACCTGAGTGGGGTGGGTAGGCTCTCCCTATCTGCAGGTCTTCAAGCAGAGGCCAGACAGGCATCTATTGAAGCTGCTGTAGCTAGATTTCCTTCATCAAGCAGGCAGTAGGACAAGACCCACTTTGAGTCTGAGATTCTTTGCTGGACTTGGCCCAAGGAGAGTTGAGTGAGTTCCCCACTGAGCCATGACACTCACTTGGGTGACCTTGGCTCATAATTCTCTCTCAGACTGACCTGTAATGGGGCTGCGTAGACCAAGCCTGGGGGAAATCATGGGGCTGGCTTCTGCTTCCTGTACTGTCTGGGTAAGAACTAAGCCTGGGGCCCTGCCTGAAAAAAGTGCTAAAAAGCATTTGTCCTCCTGTGGAACAGTGTGTGGCCTCTGCTTTAATACTGGCAAGCTCCAGTGGAAAGCATAAATAAGAACAAAAGCAACATCAAGTGATGGGGTTGAGTCCAGATTCCTTAATTGAACCTTACTGCAGTTCCCATCACCTGCAGGGGCTGCCTAGCGATTTTCTCTCTCTCTCCTTCCCTTTGTTTGTTTTAAAGATTTCTACCCACGTTTCTCCTTGAGGGCTCAAAGCAGCTTACAACAAACAAATTAAAAATCATCAATTAAAAAAAATAGCAGCAGCAGTCATGAAAATAAAAGCACAAAAACAAAAAAAACAGCAAAAGAGCAATCACCAGATGTTAGAAAACACTTGCTGAAACAGTGAGGCTATTCATACATGTGGAGGAAACTAGACTAAGGGAGCCCAGCCCGGTTTCCTCCATGTGTGTGAACCCCCAGGAGCTGTGTGGCTCCCAGCAGCTAGCCCGCCTAATCCCCCCCCAGTTAAACGAGGTTAGCGTAGCAAGCGCTCTGTTTTGATGATTGTGTGCTTGTGCAGCTCTGCGCCATGGCAACACGCAAGTAGATCCCCAACTGGGGGCTACAACAAGGCTTCCAGTGTTGGGGTTTCCTCCAGAATGCCCCATGCACTCATGTGGAGCATGCTTGGACTTCCGTGTGCCGGGCGGCCTCCGATCTTCACCACCCCTACTGACTCCATGATGGAGCTGGTAATCGTGTGGGCTCGGCACAGGATCATCTGCAGGGAGAATAGGTCAAGCCCGCTTTCCCCACAGGACCCTCCTCGGCTCTCTGCAGTGTGCATGTGGAGGGCCTCAGTAGCATCTTCAGTCTCTGCTGAAATACAAGCAGAGAGGGAGCTAGCTGCAGTTCGCATGGCAGGGAGTTCCACATGATGGGTGCCAGCACCGAGGAAGACTTCTCACACTTCACTGCCAACCGAACCTCAGAAGATAATGTAACACACAAGAGGACCTCCTTGGAAGATCTCAAGGAGCGGGTAGACTCACATGTCGGAAGGTGATCCTTTGGTCCTAAGCCATTTAGATGTGCCTTCTCTTGTTATCTTTGATTTGCCTTAAGGAGCAGAGAGGCTACAGCCCTGGTTCCCTATGGTTTAAGCCACTTGCTTGTCTGCCTTTCTGCCGGTGGAGAAAATGAGGGGAACTCTTTTCACCATCTCCTTGCTCTCTGATCCTCCCCAGCCATTTGGACTCCTAAAGCCAGTTCCTGCACTTTTTGCCAAGTGTGTAGTGATTAAGCTGTGCTGCTCCAACCCAGTTGTGCTGGTCTACCAAAGGGCGTAGCTAGGGGAGAGGTGGCCCGTGTTCAGCACTCTCTCTGGCGGCCCCCCAGTGTGAGGGAGATAATGCAGAAAATAGGGAGGGGTGGATCTGGAGGGCCTTCAGGAGCTGGGGGCCCGTGTTCTTTGAACCCTTTCATTCAATTATAGCTACACCCCTGGGTCTACCTTCCTTCCTTCCTCCCCTTCCCCTCTGACTTTTGAAAATGCCAGAAGCAGGAGGAGGAGGAAGAGAATAACAGTGGCAGCTGCACACCACCAAGTAAAACGAGGGGTAAGGAAGGGAGGGGCGATCTGAGGGAAGAAAAGAGCTGGGGAGGTGTGATGTATAGAGTGGCACACTCTGTATGTTGCCAAGGAAGGGTGGGGTAGCAGTAGCCAGGGTAGGGTAGCAGTAGCCAGGCTGCTGCTAGGGGTGGAGGGGAGTGATAAGCAGCATGCAACAGAGAAGACAAGGGTTGGCCCTGGATAGAGATGAGCTCTGGAGGGACTCATTAATTTAACAGTATCCTAGAGATGTGCTCTTTCCACGCATTTACCACTTTTGACCATAAAAATGGGAGTAGGAGGAGGTAAGATATGTGAATATTCTTTTTGGGCCTCCACATCTATCCTCACTGCCTTCAATTTTTCTTGTGTAATGTTGTCACTCTATTGTCCATATTTCCTGGAGAGCTTCAGAACTTCAGGCAAGGACAAGGAGATATGGGCAGGAAACTATCTGTGTCAAAAAAATTTTTTTACTGTCAGGGGCTCAGGTAATCTGACAAATACGTTTTTAATCGGGATAGACTAGTGAGGGTGGTTGGTGAAGAATGTTCCATAAATCAAGAATGATTTGCTACTTAACTTCTAATATAGATTAAACACCCCTCCCTCCTGTTTTTAATGAATCAACTATGTTTCAGAACTGATTGCTCACATTACTATATTTTTAAGCATGTCAAAGCAGAAGTGGCATCAGGGATCAGCTAAGTTGTTCACTGGTTGAGGGCTGAAGGCCAACTCTCAAAGCCCCAGTACAATATGGGGGGTGTCAGAAGGATAGGAGACTCGACAGTGGGCAGGCTGGTTCACACATGGGTGTGTCCATCGTGTTTGTATCTCACACTTTCCCCAAGGACTTCAAAGAAGCATTTAGTCTCTCACAATAGCCATGTGTGGTAGGATAGGCTGAGATATAGTGAGCTTGACAGCTAAGTGGGGATTTTTACCTGGCTTTTTCACATTGTCTGGTCAATGACTGAAATAAAGATTCCATTCCATCTCACATCTTAAATCCAACATTTTTGCCCCCTGAGGTCTGGAAGTTAAATATGTAGTCACCATGGCAGCTGGATTTGAGGAGTTTTCAAATCACTTAGCTGTTGGAAATTGTAAACTTTTAGGTACTGAAGGGAATGGAAGGAAAATAGCAAACAAAACATTGCCTTTCGTCTTAGGCAATCTATCACGTTTTGTTCTTTTGTCTCATCTTTCTTCTTAATAATGGTATAAGATCCTGCAGGAAGATGTTGCTAGATATGCTTAACCCAATTTTTGTCAAGGTATAAAATTTTTTTAAATGGTTTGTTTTGGCAGTGTGGTAATTAAAAAAAATGGAACATCTTGCAAGTATTTGAAGTTGGACAGTATCTATTGTTGTAGGTGAGACTGTGTGACAGATTATTCCCATTATTTAGGTTGTAAATTTGCAGGCAGGGCCAGTCATTAATTTACATTTGTGCAGCACCTTGGTATTTTTAGGTGCTTCAGAAATTATTATTTATTTGTTGTTGTTGATCTTCCAAGTTCATTTTGGTTCCTGCCAGTTTCCTACTCTCCACATTTTTCATTTTACGCTGGTTTATGAGTCCATCCCTCTTTGCCTGATTTAATTGCCTTAAGTCAACACAAGTGATCCATATCATTTGCCCTACAGTCTTGAATTTCAGACATTGCTGTCTTCTTTTTCGCCCTCATGTGGCATTTCACATGCAGGAGCACTTTGATCTCATGGCAATAATTATATTGGCAGAGAGCAGTATAAAAACAATCAAGGCACAAACTAATGCTTCCATTCTGCCTTTGCAAAGAGCAAGAACACACCAGCTCTTTTTTCTCTTTAGTGCCAGATTTCAGAGCCACAAGTGGCAAGAGACAACTGTATGATAATATGCAAATTAAGTGGCAGTTCTGCCCTCTATCATGCAAATGTGTATGCAGTGGAAAGGAAGTACTAGGATATTTACACTATGGGTTACATGACCAAAATACAGCAAAACAAAGCCTAGTTGTTAATATGAATCTATTTCAGCCATACTGTGATGAATAGCCTCTCTCATAGAAAAGTCCCAGTAACAACTCAATTTCTGCCTGAGAACATGAATATCAGGAAATGGTAGTATGTTTGATAGATAGAAGAGAAGAGAGACTTGTTGCACAAAAATGCAGTGCTTTTTGACATGGTCGGAGTGGAGTGTACAACAGCCATCATCCTTGATACCAAGAAGTATTCAGGAGGCAAAGCACAACCACCAGACCCAGAGCTGGATTAACAGCCAGGGGAGTTACAGTCTACGGCAGTGATCTTCACTTTGGTGAGGAACACTGGTCTAGGATCTAGGGTTTTCCCCCTCTGTTCTAAATTCCTGAGTTGGTAACATTAAGCGAAAACTCTCTCTCTCTCTCTCTCTCTCTCTCTCTCTCTCTCTCTCTCTCTCTCACTAAATTTGTATACTGCCCAAAATGCAGGTCTCTGAACTACATGCGTCAATGTGAGCTTGAACTACATGTGCCAATGTGAGATGCCTGTCTGTGTTTTCCTAATTCGAAGAACCGTCTGTTACTGAATGTGCAAAAGCATTAGATTTAGATGCTGTTGGTTTACTGTAGTTCTCAGAAACATATACTGTACTGAGTCAAAACGTGTATTTGGTATCAGTCATCACATATATTGAGTTGGTGCATCTAGCTCAATACTGACTGCAATGACTGGCAATGAATCTCCAGGATTTCAGACAGGGGTCTTTCACAGCTCTGCCTGAAGATTCTGGGGATTGAACCTGCCTGCATGGTGTGTGCCACTGAACTGTGACCCATAAGAACAGCCCTGCTGGATCAGGCGCAAGGCCTATCAGGTCCACCATCCTGTCTCACACAGTGGCCACCAGATGCCTCTTCTCACAGGCAAGAGCTGAGGGCATGCCCAATCTCCTGCTGTGGCTCCCCTGCTAGTGGTATTTAGAGGCATCTTGCCTCTTAGGCTGGAGGTGGCCTATAGCCCTCAAACCAGTAACCATTTATACACCTGTCCTCCATGAATTTATCTAAGCCCTTCTGAAAGCCATCCAGGCTGTTGGCTGTCACCACATCTTGTGGCAGAGAATTCCATAGGTTAATTATGCATTGTGTGAAAAAGCACTTCATTTTGTCAGTCTAAAATTTATTGGCAATCAGTTTCATGGGATGATCCCTGGTTCTAGTGTTATGAGAGAGGGAGAAAAAAAAATCTTATCCACTTTCTCCACACTATGCATGATTGTATAGACCTCTCTCATGTCTCCCCTCAGTCATCTTTTTTCTAAACTAAAAAGCTCCAGGTGATGTAGCCTTGCCTCGTAAGGAAGGTGCTCTAGTCTGGTAGCCTGATATTTATAAGTTCTTACAAGTGTGCACAAAACACAGGATTGAGCTGGTGACCTGTCTTGTGAGTGCTGCTCTAATATCTTTCTATGGAAAGTTGACTAGTTATCAGAGAATGATAGAGAAACTGTATGTGTAATCAGTGTGACAATTACTATGCAGTCTCAATCTATATTTTGGTTGTCACACAAGCCACTTCCTTGGACGTCTAAACCATTGATTTTTCTAGCAGTACTGTTTGAAAAGAGCCTGGTAGCCTGGTTTTTCATACTTGGTAACAGTGCATGGATATGCATTTAGGCTAGGAACAGAAGTGTCCCTGCATTTTGTATTTGACTGATCACAGCCAGCGCTAGTTTACACATGGCCCAATGTGTAGGATGGATGGGGCACTGGAATAAGCCTTTGGCTCTTTTCACCCTTTCCACCTTATCACATATAAAACATTTATTGTTATTTGAGATCTACATGAACAAATGCTTACTCATTATAATCCATCACCTTCTTTTTCATGAGGAGGGAAAGACTGCATGGTTGGCACTATTAATGTAGGCATTTACACATGTAAGCTCTGGTTCACATTAAAGTTTCTACACATGATGGGGCAATATGCACAAGGCATGTGGTTGCCATATGTGCATCCTACATACTGGGGCCAAGTATAAACTGCCGAGATGTACAGATGTATAAAGATATGTGACTTGGAGAGAAAATGAATCTAGGACAACATTCCAGAAGCAGATTTAGAAAGAGGAAACAAATCTTCTGTCTGACACATATATTAATTTTTCCCAGCATTTATGTTTTCATGGACCTTTAGGCACAGCTGTGGCTCCTATGATGATGCACTAGTGATCTTAAACACAGCTTGAGAGTTGTTCCTCAGGCTTTGCAAGATTGAACAAAACTAGGTGCATGAGCTGTGCCAGTCCAAAGACATTCACTAAAAGGAGGAACTGGGCAGTGCTTTGCTAGCTGATTGATTCATTGCCAGTGCTGTGGTTCCTTCCTGGGACAGCTTGCCCAGCCCCATTCACAGCAATAACCTCTCACTTTAAGTGACTTTGTCCAGCAGTGCTGTGTGCCTAATATTCTCCCAGCAAGGTGTGCAAGATCTAATTTATCGTGCTTGGACATCTTTGATGAAAGGCGTGACAGAACTGCAAAGTGTTTCATCATGTAAAAAAGCCAGGCTTATAAAGCCCCCAGTGGCCTCTGGCAGGCGTTTCATGTCATGGGCTCAGATGCTTGCTTTCCTGCTCTGGGAAGAAAGAAAAATTCACCTCTTGCATAGTGTCCCGTGACAATTGCCTTAATTAAAACACCACAGGATGTCAGTGAGCATGATGTTGCCGAGTGACAGGAATTCCGACAGTGAGATTGAACAGCACTAGGGGTGACAACTCCAGAGAGAAGGGAGGGTAGTTTGAATTGCGGAGTTGCTCTTCCTTCTGCCTTCCCAAGGTATCCAACAGTCTATCTGAATGAGGGAAGCAGGTTTTATGCAGAGCCAACTGTGTTTTCCACAGATATAGTTGTGTGTTCAGATGTTTGTTGCTATCTTAGCAGTCTCTGTGTTCATTTTCAGAGATCTCCAAACAAAATCTCAAGGATCTCAAGGCACAATAAATTGCAAAAACAGGTGTCCAATCCAAGAGCTCTTGCTGAGAAAGCATAAGGCAGATTCCAGATTAGAGATGGGATTAAGTTCTTTGTTTTTGGTTCCATTCCATCATGGTTCGATGAGATTTCCATTCCTTTGGAAATCTCAGAGGCTAAATCACACCTCTTTCACCACAGCACCTGATACTTAAATCCTTTATGTCAATCAAAATAAGCAGATTTCCCAAGCAAGATTTCCCAAGGCGAAAAAGTGTTTTGGGGGGGAAGGTGGTCAGAAAAACTGTAAAACAGGGGTGAAAGGAGATAATAGCCAGGAGTAGGAACCAAACTGAACAATATATGGCTAATTGAGTTGGGAATTATATATGTACTAGTGGCCCAGCCAGTGCCCACCCCCCCACACTGGCATGCCTGGCTTTCTGGCTGGTTGGTCAGCTGACCGGCTGTCCCCTCCCCCACTTCTCTCCCCCCGCCACTTTCTTGCAGGCTGGCTAGCCACCCGCTTCCTCTGCTTCCTGCCTCCTTCAAGTGGCCATGCCAAGGCTTGCCGCCACTGTCTCCTCCTCACCCCGGCGGGCCAGTGCCAGGCCGTCCTACCACTGCTGCCGCTGCCTCCTTCTGGCGGCCAGGCCAGGCTGGCCCTCTGCCGCTGCCTCCTCCAGCCAACCAGCAGCTGGGCCAGGGCCTGCCTCCGCTGCCGCCTCATCCACCATTATTTCTCTCCGATGACAGGTGCAGCTCCCTCAGGAACTCTCATGAGTGGTGCCGCCACTCTCGCGAGAGATTGCCACTCATCACCACATATCCAAGTCTTGGAGAATTAATTATATAGAAGATATGTATATTTCTGGGCAGAAAGTATAAATTATAATGATCACATCAGTTTTGGTGTGTCTAGAGGATGTTCATTGAACTAAGACAATTTTTAGCTGAATGGTGGAAGCATGGACAGAGGAGTTTTGGCTGGTTGCTCTTTATGAGGGGTAGAGAGGCATCTTTTTGTATTAGTCCTGATTGGCTCTGGGATGGTGTGTTTTTTAGCCTTCTCTTTACATAGGGTTTGTACGATTTGGTCTTATTTGTTTCAATCTGACTTTTGCCGACATGTGGGGGACAATGCAGAAAAGTGGCAAACTCAATTATTTTGCCAAAATGTGTAAAACTAGAGAGAGAAAATGTTTACATTGGCAGAACAAGATGAAAACCCGCACGATTTCATTACTGGTACACTCCGTACTTCGGCTCTGAAAGATGAGTGCTATATTACAAACTGATGAATTTTGAAATTGACACAGAGACAGGAGCTACTAGTACAATGTATTTTTAAAAACATAAAAAGCATTACAGTTGGACCACTTTAACATTCAAATATCAGATTAGTCACATACTTTAGGAATAAATTGCAAGTGTTTGGTAAACATAATTTGAACTGCAGGTACAAGCCTGGTCATCTGGAATTTGACATAGTGGATTTTGATGCATAAACTGTACTGGGTTTAAGGGCCGTGACTAATTTAAATTTGTTATTTAAATTTAATGTAATAAAAGAAGATGCAGAAGATCGATGGAACGATGATACAGCTTACCAAGAATGTCTTTCATGGCCTAAGTTGCTTAATGGAGCAATATTCCAGAAAATAACCCCACAGGTAGAAATTATAATTCAAGCAACTCAGAAGGCTCCAGTGACACTAAAGAATAAAGTTAAACAGGAAATGAATTATATGGAAAAATTACATATGATAATGAAGGTGGACAAAACAAATGAAAACCCCCCAAGATGTGTCAGTCCTCTAGTTGCTATGGTCTGGCAAATATGTTGTGACTTAAGAAATATGAGCAAAGCAATTCTAAGAGAATATTTTGAATTGCCTATTGCAGAAGAAATCACCAGTAAGTTTGGGCAACACAACTATTTATAGTCCTTGTTGCCCGTACTGGATTATGGCAAATGCAGATGAATTACAAAAGTTTCAGGTTATGTGCATTCAATGCTTCTTTTAGCAGGTACAGATTTACAAAATTATCTTTTGAAGATCTTTGAAGATCTTGATGGTGTCACGTTATATAGATTATACTCTCATGAGTGGAAAAACTACACAGGAACATAATAAAAGGCTGAAGTGTGCTCTAGACAGGTGCTGTGTGGAACCTTAAACTGAATAAAGAAAATGTAATTTTGCCATGTCAGAAATAAAGTAGGTCATGTTTGAACCAAATAAGGGTTATCACCTGCTGCGTCAGGTCAACTCTTAGCGACCACATAGATAGATTCTCTCCAGGATGATCTGTCTTCAACTTGGCCTTTAAGGACTCTCAGTGGTGGGTGCATTGCTGTTGTAACCGAGTCCATCCACCTTGCTGCTGGTCATCCTCTTCTTCTCTTTCTTTCAACTTTCCTCAGCATTATAGACTTCTCAAGGGAGCTGGGTCTTCGCATAATGTATCCGAAGTATGATAATTTGAGTCTGGTCATTTGTGCCTCAAGTGAAAATTCTGGATTGATTTGTACTATGATCCATTTGTTTGTTTTCCTGGCTGTCCATGGTATCCTCAAAAGTCTTCTCAAGCACCAAAGTTCAAAAGCATCAGTACTTTTTCTATCTTGCTTCTTCAAAGTCCAGCTTTCACATTTATAGAGTGTCACAGGAAAAACCATTTACGAACAATTCTAATCGTTGTAGGTGTAGACACGTCACGGCATCTAAATATCCTTTCAAAGGCCTTCATTGCAACCCTACCAAGTGCTAGTCTGTGGCGTATTTCTTGACTGCTAGATCCTTTACTGTTGATGGTCGATCCTAAAAGGCAGAAGCTATCCACCACTTCATTGTCAATTCTGAGGCTGGTTGCTGTACCCATTGCCATTAATTTAGAGGTCTTTACAATTAGTTGTAGTCCCATTTTTTTCACTGTCCTCCTTGACTTTCATTACTAGAGCTTGCAGATCATCCACATTCTCAGCTATCAGAGTGGTGTCATCAGCGTAGCGCAGGTTATTAATATTTCTTCCTCCAACTCTAAAGCCATGCACATCTTCTTCCAATCCAGCTTCTCTTAGTATATGTTCAGCATATAAATTGAATAAAGAGGGGGAAAGTATACAGCCTTGTCTTGCTCCTTTCCTGATCTGGAACCAGTCTGTTTCACCATGTTCCATCTGGACTGTGGCTTCCTGTCCTGTGTATAGGTTTCTCATGAGAACAATGAGATATTCTGGGACACCCATTTTCTGAAGAATATTCCACAACTTGACATGGTCAACACAATTGAAGGCTTTTCTGTGGTCAATAAAGCACATATTGACTTCTTTTTGGTATTCTTTGACTTTCTCAATTATCCAGCATGCATCAGCAATGATATCTCTTGTTCTCCGGTCTTTTCTGAACCCAGTTTGAACATCTGGCATTTCCCTTTCCACATAGGGTTCTAATCTGTGTTGGATGATCCTGAGCTTTATTTTGCTAGCATGTGAAATTAAGGATATTGTTTGATGGTTTACACAATCTGTTAAGTCTCCTTTCTTTGGTATGGATATGTAGACTGACCTCTTCCAATCTGTTGGCCTCTGTGGTGTTCTCCAAATTTGCTGGCATTGTTTGGTTAGAGCCTTGACTGATTTTTCTTCTGTTGCCTGCTATATTTCTGTAGCTATCCCATCAATTCCTGTAGCCTTTCGACCTGGTAATGATCAAAGTGCTGATCTAACTTCATCTTCCCATACTAGAGGTTCTTGCAAGAAGAACCTCTAGTACTTCTTTGATTTCATTCCACAGTTCCTCTGGTTCCCTATCAATGAGGTTCAGAACTTCAAAGCAGTTCCTGGTGTTCTCCTTGAAAATGGTGGGTACATTCTCAAGTTCTTATCATGGAAGCTGGATAGCTTTGTTTTTCTGCTTTAGCTTGACTTGGAACTTGCACATGAGCAGTTCGTGATCTGTTCCAGTCGGCCCCGGCCATGTCTTTGCTGTTATAACTGAGCTCTTCCACCTCCTTGCACTAATAATGTCATCAATTTGATTTCTGTGTACTCCATCTGGTGATGTCCATGTATATAGGTGCCACTTTGGGTGTTTGAAGAATGTGTTAGCAATGAAGAGATCTTTGGCTTGGCAGAAACTAAAATGTTGTTCTCCTGCTTTGTTTTGGTTTCCTAGGACATATAGGCCAACTGTGTTTTCCTCCTTACCTTTTCCAACTTTGGCTTTCCAGTCTCCACCCACCAGCATCACATCTTGCTTGCATGTTCTTTCAATTTCAGACTGGACTTGAGCATAAAACTCATCAACTTCCTCTTCTTCTGCATCAGTCATTGGGGCATAGAACTGAAGATCTATAATGTTAAAGGGTTGCCCACGAAATCTAAATAATATTAGTTGGTCATTGACCGCATTGTACCCAAGTACTGTCATTGTCCCCTGCTAACTGGGCATGCCCCCTGCTAACTGGGCAAAGAGGCACCTTTTTCCATGGTGATTCTCTTTACTTAGCAGGGGGAGAGTAACTGGCCCTATCCACCCCTAGCACAGTACTTCCAGTGACTGTTGCTGGTGTGTGTGTTATGTTTCTTTTTAGAATGTGAGCCCTTTGGGGACAGGGATCCATCTTATTTATTTGTTTGTTATTTCTCTTTGTAAACCGCCCTGAGCCATTTTTGGAAGGGCGGTATAGAAATCGAATAATAATAATAATAATAATAATTATTATTATTATTATTATTATTATTATTATTATTATTATTATTATTATTATTATTATTATTGCTATATCCTTCCTGACTATGAAAGCAACACCATTTTTCTTTTGGTTTTCGTGTCCTGAGTAGTAAATGGTATGGATTTCTGACTGAAAATGTTCCATTCCAGTCCATTTTAATTCACTGATGCCCAAGATGTCAATCTGTAGTCGATTAATTTCATCTTTCACTGTGTTGAGTGCAAAGTCCTGCTATGCTGCCTCATTATGGCGGGGAGGAATGAGCCAAGTACGCCAGGTGGTATACTCCCAGTAGGGTCATCCAAAGGATGAAGGTCAGCCCAGCTGCCCAGCTACAGCAAGCAGGCACCTATATTGGGCAGCAGTGATATAGGAAGGTGCTGGAGGAGGATGATCACTTCAGTGACAATGACATAGGCATCATTTCATACTGTGCAGGAGAAGGCAATGGTAAACCACTCCTGTATTTTATCAAGAAAACCACATGGATAGACAAAATAGAATGATTGTTGATGTAGTGCTGAATGATGGGCCCCTCAGGTCGGATGCTACTCAACATGCAACTGAGGAAGAGCTGAGGATCTCTCAGAGTACTGATGGCATTTATGATGCAGTTAGACTAAAGCCTTTTGGACGTCTAGCAGCTGATGTTGCCATGCGGGAAACGAAAATCAGAAGTTGCAAGACAGAATTACGATGGGAACGTGGAACATAAAAAGCCTGAATATGGGAAAGCTCGATACAGTGAAAGATGAATGACAATTCTTGATTAAAATAGCATTCGAACAGTTAAAGGAGCTAACAATAAAATAACCTTTGCTGATGATATTACAATATGAAAGAACAGTGTCAGTAAACACTAGTTCTACAAGTCTATATTAATGTAGAAAGGCCATTCTGTTGTGGATGCCTCTAAAGCACTGACCACTATGCAAGACAACTCTGTTCTAATAGAAACAGAAATGTTCACAAATGTATTTGAATGCACAATATCCCACTATGGAAAACCAGGGACTGTGGAAATCTGTTCCAAGCTGTTGGAGGCTGTTTTTCAGAAAACATTTGTATAATACACATCCAAGAATCCAAATATGTCTACTACAGGAATATAAACTGCAAGTTTTGTATAGTCCCAGCAAAGTATTAATAACAGCTGATAATATATCCAGGGCATATATGGAACAAAGAGGAGGAGTAAATTCCAAAGAAATTGATGTTGCTACACGCTACATGATGTCTTATTTACAAAAGACATCATGTCTTTAAATTTGCTCCAAACCAAAATTAAAGGAACTTCAAACAGCTACTGCAAATCCTAAATTCTGCATATTCTAAGAAAAAATACTATTTTGCAGGAATGGCCAGGTAGAAGAGTGGGAGTTCTAGAACACATCTTTGGTTATTGAAACTATAGAGAGGAATTGTGTAAATGATGGAATTTTTTTTTTTTAAATTACAACATTAGAGGGCCACATTACCGAAGGAAGAAAATACTGAAATGCAATGCAAGGATGATCTAGGAATTAAGCTACTGTATGTAAAGGAAGGGCTTGAGAAGCTGCTTATTTGCCAAGCATATGTGCTCAAATTGAAGACTTGTAAAACCCCCAAAGAACCTACTCTGCCTCACAGAAATAAAAAGAACCAATAACCATCTGTCAAAATAGAATGCAGAAACCTGCAAAAGTGACTGATAAACATATGACCCCAAGATAATATTTGGTTCAGACTGATGATGCAGCTGTCTGCAAGAGGAATAGGAGAGATCTGTAGAGCATTAAAGTCTTGGGCTAGTGATAGATGAAACAACTGGGAATGCAGACATAGTTACAATCAAATACAGACAAGCTAGAGTCTTGTCTGGAACAAATTGAACTGTTGTAGCTCAACTTGCTCATGAGACTCCAAAGGACAATTTGGATACTCAAATGCTTGTGACTACATGAAAATGCGAAATGACCCCCCCCCCAAACCCCATTAGATACAGAGAATGATATGTTATTTAAAAAGGGAGGAGATGTAATGATAATAGGAACCAATATGTTCTAAGAGTAGATACATGGAAAAAAGTTCTGAAGAACAGCAGCAGAACTGATGGAGACCCCAGGCAGCAGCCATTTTGAGATAATTTGAACTAAGAATTGCACAATCTTAAGTAAAATAAGTTTGTTCCAGATTTCAGTTCCCTGTATCTTCCTTTTACATTTGCAAAAGCAAATGTTGTATGGGGTATCTCCTATCTCTGTGTATAATCCTCAAAGGATATTAGATTTCAGCTAAAGAATGCCCTCCCTCCCCCATCACATCACAACTACTTTTGTTTCATCCTCCACACATTGTCAATGAGTACATTTTTGCACAACTGCCAAGTATCAAAGAGTATTATTTCACTTAATATGTGACTTCCATCACTTTTAATTTAATAATGGAGTTGGATTAAGACACTTTTGTGATGCCTACACTTGCTTACTTGTTCCAGGGGGAACTGAGCTGCATCTCTGAATTTAT
Organism: Hemicordylus capensis; assembly: GCF_027244095.1. Lineage (NCBI taxonomy): Eukaryota > Metazoa > Chordata > Lepidosauria > Squamata > Cordylidae > Hemicordylus > Hemicordylus capensis. Next base: position 63,546,982 of record NC_069660.1, read on the forward strand.
TCCCTGTTGATTTTACTCACTTACACCCATGCTTTTTTTACCCTTTGGAAAAATCTGTTAAGTAGAGCCCAGGAAACATGAAAAATAGCGGCCTTATTGGTTTCAAATGTAGAGAGGAACTGAGTTCCCACTCTATCAACAGTATTTGGCGTGAAAGTGGCCTTTGTTCCATGACACACTGATTCCTTTCAGCCTCTGACTCTCCAGCTGCTGGGAGCTGGGCAGTGTTTTGACGGACGGAGCAAATGCAATGCAGACAGTTGTTTTAATTCTCAGCCAGTTGCCGACATCACTCATGAGAGCCAGAAAAACGAAGCGGGGGTGAGTGGGGGGAAGAGTCTAGAGTCTTTCCTTTAGTTAGCTCAGCACAAGAACTACATTTGGATGGCAATGCAGAAAGAGAGCCCATTGGTGAGTGTAACGGATACAGCAGATTGTGCTTGTGCATGGGAGAGGTGAACTGGAGCAGGAATCCGACATTTCTTCTCAGACCTACTGGAGCATGAAGCTTTGGAGAGGGAATATTACACTTTATTTTTCTCTTCACTTTCGTCTTATCCCCAGGCGCTCCTTTCCCTTCCAGTTTTTCAGGCCTTCTCCCTTATTTCTTTTTTATTCTAGCTGTACATAGTGCCTGGAATTATTATTTTTTTAAGTCTTCCTGTTGTTTTAAAATACCTATAACTTGTTCATTGTCCCTTGAAGAACTTCATTTCCCTGTATGTGAAACTTCAGATACTGGAACAAAGTTGCCAAATTACATTCCAGGATAATGTGCATATCCTTAAGATTTTAGTCCCCAACCCAGTGATCAATTTCTATTGAACTCAAGGACAGACTTAAGAATATGGGCAACATGATTACAGTTAAGGAAAGTAAATGTCTGAAAACCAGAGAGATGGCAGAATTGAAGGAAGGGATTGTGAAACCTTTGGGGTTGGGACAGGGAGCATTCTTATTTAATACTTATTTTTCTCTGTAAACTGCTTTGAAAACTTGTGTCAAAAAGCAGTATATAAGTATTAGTTGCCATCGACATAGATCTAGGCCAACATGATGTTCTAATGTCTCTGTTAGAACTTGTGATGCCACTGCTACAGATGGGAAGCAGTGACAGCACTGTAGTGAACAGGTGGTAGCGCTACCATTCATGTCAATGGAAATACCGGTAAATGTGGTAACATTACTGTCAGTTGTCTATAGTGGTGGTGCTGCTTCCAGGTCTGCAACAGCAGCAGCACAGGTTCTTCTTATTTGTTTCATACAGTTTACATGTCTTCTCTCAAGGTTGTGCTTCTCAGTGGATGTATTCACTATGGACCCCACCACTGGATTAGGGAATGGAACTTTATCCTTTTTTTGCATTTTAAAATTTTATTGATTTTTACAATACCTTAACAATCAAGTTACACTTAATTAAGTAAATATTGGCTTCCCGCTTACCAGTCTGCACGGTTCTTGTTAACTATACATATAAGCCATTGCTATAATAATATAAAACATATATACTCCATCTTACAATTCGATTTTACCCTACCCAACCTGCTGTAATTACTAAATTTCAAACCCTGCTGAAAGGTCCATGTTAGAAAAATAGTTCTTTAAGTAAAGCAAGAAAAGTTCCCAATCTTATTTGAAACATTCCACGTTTTCATCCCTTATAAGTGTTGTAAGTTTTGCCATCTCCACATATTCCAAAATTTTTATCAACCAGTCTTCTTTTGAAGGCATTTTATTGTCTTTCCATTTCTGCACGTATACTATTCTAGCTGCCGTGATTGCATATATTAAAAAAGTTAAGTTTCTTCTATAGAACTCTCCTTGAGTTATTCCCAGCAAGAAGGATTCTGGCCTCTTAGAAAATGTCATTTGAAATTTTTTCTTCAACTCATTATATATCATATCCCAAAAAGGCCTTTGCCTTCCCACATAACCACCACATATGGAAGAAAGTTCCTTCACATTGTCCACATTTCCAACATTTGTTTGAAACATTTTTATACATTAATGCTAATTTTTTCGGTGTCAGATACCACCTGTACATCATCTTATAACAATTTTCTTTTAAAGTATAACAGGCAGTGAACTTTAAATCAGTTTTCCATAATTTTTCCCAAGCTGCCATCTCTATATTATGACCCACATCTTGAGCCCATTTTATCATAGTCATTTTAAACACTTCGTCTCTTGTCTCCTCCAAAAGCAAGGGAAGGGAACTTTATCTTAAGAAAAGTGAAGTGAAAAGAGCTTACCACTGGGCCCTCCCTTGGGCCAGCTCCAGTAGCTGGCATCATTGGGCTGTTGCTGAGAGCCCAGAGCTCTCGAGAGCCAAAAATGCCTGTGGCTGATCTCTGAGACTCTCTGTTTCATAGCCTTCACGTGATGTTGGTGAGGTGACTCTCTCAGGGCCCTCCAGGTAGGAGAGAGCCCATGGTGGGCAGTTTGTTGGTGGCTGATGCCGCACCATTGTGTAATTTTTTTATTTTAATGTTTAACAGATTGATTCTCTCTCTCCCCCTCCCTCCCTCGCTCCCTGTGCAACTCTAATATGGGGGTGCTCACAGTGGTGGATTAACGGAGAGGCAGAGTAGGCATTTGCCTACGGCGGCAAAGTTTGAGGAGCAGCAAATTTTGCCCCTCCTCAAATTTTGTCACCCCTCTCTGCAGGTAGCGGCGGCTGCAGCAAGGGTGGAGTGGGCGAGGATAAAGTCTCCTCTTTTACCCTATATAAAAAAGGCAAACCTTTTTTGTTTCAAGTAAAAGCCTTTTTGCCTATGGGTGGCAAAAAGCTTAATCTGTCCCTGGGTGCTCATCTCCCTTCTGCACTGGAGTGCATATGGCACCAACACTATTTTTAAAAAGTAATCTATCACAGCTATCTCCCCCCTGCATCAAATTCATATAGGTGGGATATTGCCCTTTTGCCAATGGAAAAAATATTTTGTTGATTCGTTATGCAGAAGATCCTAACAGACAGATGAGCAGAGTACAGATGAAATTTTTAGCAGTAGGCACAAAGCGAAAAGCCTGGATGTTGGATATGTTGAGGAGAAAGAGGGGAAGATACCTTGTACTGCCCTTCACTCCAAGATATCAGGTTCTAGCCATGCCATACCAGCATTTGTGAGCGGACATAATTAACCTTCTTAACCCAGTGAACAAAATAAATCTTGTGAACGCAGGATGCCTTACTAATCCACTTCTTTCCATAATCACTACTCAGAGCATGACCCACCTAAAAATAAGGCCATAAGTGTATTTTCCCAGGACTGAGTAGAATTCAGAGTCATCCCCAGAAGATGTCTGTCCCCAGTAGTCCATCAGGTTGGACATTTGGGAGAATAGCTTTTTGATCTGGAGTTGTGCCTGAAGAAGTGTTGCTTGAGGCATTAACAGAGACAGGTTCCCCTTGCACCAGCCAAGAATTGATCCTTCCTCAGTGTGTTCTGTTTGGACTGCTGGTGGGCCATCTGTCAGGACCGGCTGTACCCTCCTCTCTGGCCTTGCTAGGCTTCTCCACAGTCACGCAAAGTACCAGCAGGCAGTGAGGTAGTTCCATCTTTATGGACTGATGCACAATGCCTTGTGTTGCTGTTCTTCAGAGGAGTAATTCTGATTATCAATATTTTATTCAGATAAATGCTAACATGCTGCATAAAGAAACCAGTACACACGTAGTAACTGTCATGTATCAAATGGATATTTAATGCATTGCATTGAAAATTGCATTCCAGCCAGACTTGACTAACAGTGTCCCATCCTGTTCTGCTACCTCTTCATTTGAACTTACTCTTCTCTCACAATTGCCAGCTCCCTTGCTGAACTGCATGTAAGAATTCCTGATATATGTTAGCCCTGAAGCCACCCTCTGTTGGAAACCCTAACAGCCGGTATATGTCTGCAGTGCAGATCTCACTTTAAAACCCAGTGAAAGAACTTGGCTGGAATGTGTGCTACCGCACAGCATTCTCTTTTCAACATTCTCCCAAGTGACAAGTCTCCTTTCTAGATATGTATGCAGCTTTGTTGGTTGTAATGTGTGAAGTGACAGAGACTCCTACATGTCTCCTAGCAATCCCTTGAGCACACGTTTGCATCTATGTCCATGTGCACTGCCTGGTGCCAGATGCACCCCTCTCCACTTCAGGGCTTTCCCCCTGGCGTTTGATCCTCCAAATCCAGCTTCCAGCCAGAAAGATGAACACCTGGTTCAGCTGATAGGATGTTGATAGGACAGTCAAGACCTGTTAAATCTCATCAGTATGAATATTATTTTGTATCTGGATATGACTGTCCATAAAGCTATTCTCCCAAATGCCCAACCTGTCTGTAAAGTGGCAGTAATACTGGCCTACGTCACAGAGTTGTTGAGAGGGAGAAGCAAACAGAGATTATAAAGTGAAACTGATATGTCATTAATAGTCAATGTTCTAAATCTTATTGCTGTTGGATGCCTAACGAGGTAAAAGATTCCCACTGTATTCTTTTACCTTTTCCCCTGCTCTTGTGTCACTCAGGTAAACTTGTTTAGGCAGTGGTTTCTACTGTATAGATCTAAGGAAACTTTAAGCCCTTATTGAATGTAGTCAGTAATGATAAATGCTGAGAAGTGGTGACTGCTTGATGTAGCAACTGCTTGTTCTAATATAATCTGCAGTAAGCTGCCTGCAATGTGTTGTGAAGACCAACCAAAGGTAGCTGACTAGTGATCCTCCAAAGAACTCATTCAACCAAGACGTGTTTTAATGCAATTCAGCAGAAAAGTGTTGGGGATGTTGTCCAAAGGATGCTTTAAAAAGAGGGAGGGAAATAGTCCCTTAGCATAGGGATGATCTGAACTTGGGTTAAGCAGCAGCACATTAGAGTCCGGGTTTTTTTGTTTGCCGGTGTGATGTTCAACAAGTCACTTACAGCCACTACAGACATAACTCTGGCTTTTAACCAAAATTAAACTGAGATTGAGCCTCAGAAACACTAACTCCCTCCTGGCAGCCTTTCCTTTCCCTGCAGCAAATTCCCTCTTCCCACTTTAATTGGGGCTGGAGGAAATGTCAGCACTCACCTTAATTGTGTTAGAGTTAAACAGGGTTTTCCTTCTAAGCGGTGTAACTCTCTCCCCTCCCTAGGGAGGCAATTCTACATCAAAAGGGCTGGGGAGAGACCCAGAATCCCCGAATGATGCCTCACAACACAATACTACTCAAACAGATTTATTGAACTTTCAAACAATGGAGTCCAGGGGATTGCATCACCCCTTTCTCTCACATGGTTCACTTGATGTATGAAAGGGCTCATTCTGTCACAGTCCTTCTCCCCACTCAGATGAACTGTCTCTTCTCATCTTCAAGGAGAGGCCCAAGGCAGTTCAGAAAAGCAAATGCTCTCTCAGACTAGTAGTCCCCCCCCCCCGCAACCCCTTTTCTGTTTCAGAAATCTAATGTGCGGAATACAGCTCATCCATTCATAAATGCACTTTGCCTCTTCTGTGCCATCCATCAATTTCTCCCCTGGTGTCACCACTGGAAAGGCCTATCTCCTCCATGAATGCTTTTTGCAACCTTTTGTTGCAACAGATACCTGGCTGTCTCTACTTTCAGGACTCTCCCCCACCGCCCGACCAAGGCCTCCTTAGATAAGGGCATGGGATGGACAGCCCCTTCAACTTCATACCTTCAACTTCAGGTGTGTCAGATAAGAGGGCTCACCTGTGGTGTCCTGGGTAGGGATCTGCACAAAACTGTTTTGCTGGTTTGGCTCAAATCCAAACCGGATTTGAGCCAACCTGGCCCAGTTTGGTTTTGTGCCTGGTTGAACTGGACTTGGTTCGAGTTCGAACCAAGACATTTCATACCTGCTTGGAGCTCTACTGTGAAAGGGGAATCTGGTGAGGGGAGTAAGTAACTACTTATAAGTGCCAGCGGCTGCTGCGGTGGCAGTGGCTGGGGGGCGGGGGCAGCAGCTCCCCTCCATTCCCTCCAGCCTCCTCCAGATTAGGCAAGGCTGGCGGTGGTCCAGTTTGGGCCTCTGTGTGCATGCACAGAGGTCACTAAATGGCCTCCTCACTTATGCAAAAAGGCCTGAACTGGGCTGCTGTTGCCCTTGCCTACTCTAGGGGAGGCTGGTGGGAGTAGGGTGGAATGCCATGGATGCTTCAGCTGCCAGTGGCACTTGTAAGTAGTTACTTACTCTCCTTCCACCCACTCTACCCTTAGGCAAGTCCCCCTGCCCCTTTACTGGCAAAGGGGAATCCTCACCGGATTCCCCTTTACTAGTAGAGCTCCGAGCTGACTTGGCTTGAACTGGGCCCAGTTAGGTGCAAACTTGGAATGGCCTTGGCTGGTCCTGTTCAGCCCCAAAGCTGTCGAGCCCAGCTCCAAGCAAGCCAGCTCGCACACCCCTTCTCCTGGGTCAGCCTCAGCGCTGGTCCACAAGCTGGATCTAAACCGTGGTTTAATTTTGGTTTCACATATTGAATTAGGAAGAACTGTGTAAGCCACAGTACCAACATACTGCTTAATGGTTAACTGTAATGGAGCCAGCAGCAGGAAGAGGAGAATTTACTAGAGGGAAGGGAGGTATGGGGAGAAATGTGTATTCTCAAGGCTGGTTCCTGAGTTGATAACCATGGTTAACAGTGGCTTCGCCTTTCTGTGTTCCACTTTCCTTCTCACTATAATGAGGGCACTGAGGCAGCAGGAAGAGCAACCTATTTACCTACCTTTCCAGGAATGTTGTGAGCCTTAATTAAAATTTGTTCATTCATTTACTACAGAAAGTTCAGTTGTGCATGACTTGTTTTCTTGATTTATGGTGCAAACAAGATGAGGGAGATTGTATGAAATGAGTGTTTGCTTTGTTCTCTTTAGGTGTCCCAGGTTCCTGTTGAATCCTGTGAACAGTACACAACCTGTGGAGAATGTCTAAGCTCAGGAGATCCTCACTGCGGTTGGTGTGCTCTGCATCATACGTAAGTTGAGCATTAACTGTTGATGATTATTTTAAAACCATCCCAAATACCTCTTAATTCCTTCCACATGTGGTACCATTTCTGCTTAATTAATCCAACCCTGGTGCTTTTAAAACTGGTCATGCCTATATAAAGTTCATAGCTTGTAGGATAAATTTTATTGGACTTCTAAACAAGTGAACCCCCAAAAAGTTCATTTTGTAAAGGAGAGATTAATGCAAAAGAGATTAATGCAAAATCTCTTTTTTCAATATAATGCAAAAGTTTATATTGGTAGGCAGAGTCGTATCTAGGGAAAATAGCCCCTAGGGCAAGCACTGAAATTGCGCCCCCTGTCCAAACATCTGACACCCATCTTTCAGATAACTTTACCATAATATCAGCTGAAAAATACAAGTCAAGCTCGTTAATCTTTTAATATTTCAAAAACTATTTGACATAGCCAGACCAAAAAATGCTGGAAAACGACAAATGTCAGTATGCTGGGGCTCATGAAATACCCAAATACTATGTGGAGGTGTACTTGTTAAACTAAACAGAAGTTCCTTTCTAATTCTCTACTATGCATTGTAGCATGTGTTTTAAAAATAAATGGATAATTTGTCTTTTCCCAGATACTCTGAAAACAATTAAAGGATATACAGAGTAACCTGTATCACTGCTTGGAATATATTCTAGTATTTCAGAAAGACAGTTAAAATGAGAGAAAGAGAACAAGAAACTCCCAGTGGGGAGTAAGGATTTCACACTAAGGATTTCACACTGATTCAAAGACAAACTCACCATTAATAGTCATATTATTAAGACATCACATTTAACTCACTTATCACAAGAAGCAAGGTAAGAGCAAATGAATACAATCCAAGCTCATAAGCTTCAGCTCAGTATTCACAAACCCTGATTCTCTGTATATAGTGCCAAACTGAATATGTGTACAGTGACTTATATATATTTTTTTAAATTACCTGTAACCTCTTCGGGGGGCTTCCTAAAGGCCGGGGGGGTCTGCAAAGGTTCCCCCTTCCCCCACTGGCCTCTAGGGCCTCACAGGGACCATTTGAGCATGTGTTGTGGCCATTTAAAAAAAATTAAGGCCCCTGAAAACAAAATGGCCACCACGCATGCTCAAATGGCCTCTGTGAGGCCTGGCATGGCCTATGGCCTCACAGAGGCCATTTGAGCATGTGCAGTGGCCATTTTGTTTTTGGCGGTCATTTTTAAATTTTTAAAAAATGGCGCCCCCCTTCAAGTGGCGCCCGGGGCACATGCCCTGCCTGCCCTACCCTAGATGCACCCCTGCTGGTAGGAGTATAACCTCTAGAAACTTTAGTCACCTGAATAATCTCTGAATCCTGAATTGTTTTAAAGACACTGTGATGTGATTTATCTGTTCTTTTGCAATCAGTCATAGCAGCAGAATCTCATTGTTTTCAGTGAGATTTTGATGAAGTGATTATAGGATCCGGCCAACTAACAATAAGACATTTTGTGCAAAAAAACCAAAACAAAACCCAACATTTAAAATATCTCAATTTACACAGATATTTGTTTTTACCATTAACGTAATGCATTCATTAGATATTTGATTATATCACATTCCAGAAATAGTCACTATTGCCCTTAAAATCCACTTATTTGATCCTAAGATTGCTTTCATCTTCTTGCAATGTCTTCTCCATATCTTGTTTTCTCCCTGCCTCTATTTCTTTTCCACAAAACAAGCTACTGCACACCTGCCAAAATTCATTCCTGGCATCAATCACTTCCTTTAGGCTGTAACCTAATAGAATCGCTGCTTAAATACCACTTAGACATTTCAGAAAAGCTATACACTTCAGTCTCTGGCTTAAACCCTGAAAAGTAATGGAATTGTCCAGGCTTGCTAGCCTAGCTGTTCTCTGCTGAGCTTGAAGATGTCTGCTGGGACAAAGGATAAAGGTTTTCTAGGCAACATCCTGGGGGAAGCCGAGAAAGCTGCGCTTCTGAATTATCGAGGTGGTTGGCTTCTTTTTCTGTTCAACAATGGCAATGCTTCCTTAAGCGGAAGGGCTGCCCAAAGTGTGAAGGAGGGAGAGGCCTGAGGTTCACTTATAAAAAGGAGTTTAAAAAAACCTTTGGGCCTGATGCCAGCATTCCCATTAAATGTTTAGCAGTTGGGGTGGAGGCAAAGGGTGCCCACACAATAGGAGTTGGCTATGTGCCTATGCAGCAGGTGTTGAGAGAGTGACAGGGAGAGAGAGAAAGAAGCAGTGGGGGGGGGGCGGGGGAGGCTCTGACACCATATCCTGATTGGATCAGAGACCTGCATATAGCAAGCTAATTTCAGTGCCACACTCTGGAAGAATACATTCAACTTCGAAGGCTTGTTGCCACCTTAAAAAACAACCCAGCAACAACCCATTCCTGATGTCATTCCTATCAGCATATTAAAGTAAAGCACATGAGAACAGATTTTCCGAAAAGCTCATCTTTGGTTTGGCACCAAAAAATGGTTTTTCCAAATAGCAGAGTCTCCAGAAGCTCTGGTTGCATGCAGCCATTAGCATAAGCTTTTCCCATCACAGTTCTGAAGTGGCAAAGGAAACTATATCCAAGTGGAACCCCCAGCCCACGGTGCAACTTTTAAACGTTCAGGAGCCCTCTTAGAGGTTAGATCTGGTGACTGTAAAAGCTGTGTACTAGGCCTTGCATACATGCTCAGATTCCTCCTTGAAGGAAAGGGTCTGAATTTTGTTTTTGTTTTTAAATTGAAGCTTCTTGAGAGCATATTTTGGAACACCTTTGTTAGCATAATTCTCAAAGTAAGAGGCAGAACTCCCCAAGTCAATGCAAAAGTTGCTAGGATAGTGGCCTCAGCAACAGAGGTGCCATTAGGCACTAACCTTGGGGTCCAGGTCCATGTGCCCACTCTCTTAGAGGGCCCCATGATTTTCCCCAAGGGAAAATCGCCCTGATTTAAATGTACACTGCCCTGAGCAATTTTTGGAAGGGCAGTATATCAACCAATCAAATAAATGAGGGCCCCTTTTATATTTATGTAATGGCTTGGCCTAGAGTTCTGAAATTCAGCACAGATGTAGGACAGGCTATCAGGACTCTGTGTATTCATTGTAAAGAAGATCGGCCAACATGTTAACTTTTAATAATTTCTTGAATTAAAAGAAAATCCCTATAAGTGGCTTGTTTCATGACGTAAAATTATAAAAACATCTGGAACTGAAGCCTTGGACCATCATTCCATCCCCATGTGAATGAATCTACCCTTTGCCTTCATAAAAAAGGGCAAAATCTGCCCCACCCTTTGTCCAGCCCTTTACATTTCCAGAATGGCTAGACCTAGCATTCTGAAATTGGGTACACATGTAGCCCAAGATGGCAGGACTCTGTGAGGTCATTCACACAATCAAAAACTGTATTGTATCCAGGTTTGGGAGCTGTGTATGCTCTCAGTTTTTGGTTGTGTGGAAGCAAGTTAGGAGGAAAACCTGGGTAGCTTTTCCTCCTACCTTGTTTTCACACCGTAACTTCTACCCTTGTTTTCCTCCTACCTTGCTTCCATACAACTGAAAATTGGGAGCACATACAGCTCCCAAACCCAGGCATTACACCATTTTTGATTGACCTCTGTGTAACTTTTTTTCAAGGAGATCTGTCAATCCTGTGAATTTTAATGATATTTTTCCCTAGTGCAGTAAAGCTGCTCTATGAATCTGTTTATAGATTACTTCACACCTAGTGAAAGTGGAATTAACTTTTACATCTGAATAAACAAGCAACTTTAAAAAAACAAAACAAACATATGCACTGTGTTAAAGTTGGTTTGTGATCCAAAAGGTCTGCATGAGAACTATGAAGCAAGGGGCATGTGTTGTGGTTTTAATTCTCACCCACCCCTTATGAATGCACTTTATGTCCAAATTGGTTTTGTGTTTGTACCGTGGAGCAAGGGATACGTGTTGTGTCCCAGTTAGTTTGTGAATGGTCAAGGAGCTGTGTGAATCTATTGGAGCGTAGTCCTTTTGGGGGGGGGGGGCAAATGCTCTCTGGCCCAGATCTGTGGGTTTGTAATGAATGATGAAAAAGATGTATGGATCCTTTGGGGGTTTTATAGTTTTTTGTTTTTCTTCTTCTTTCCCAAATGCACTCTAGCCCACACCTGTGGGTTTGTGGTGAAATGTATGTATACATAGAGAATGCTTATTCTGCAGTGGGCCCTGTAAGCTCATTAGGTTCCGGTTCCAAAATTACCTAGCTCCACCCCTGCTCAACAATTACACATCGTCAGATAAAATATTAGCATCAGGGCTTCAACCCACTTGGATCAGTTATTGTGATCAGACTAAGGTACACTCTGCTTATCTATTTATTTCTTTACCCCTTCTTTCTCTACTAGTATGTTGCTGGGGGTGACCTATTTTTGCAGACCTTTTATCCCATGGATACCTTAATACATGCCATACCACCACCATCCCGGCCCCAACTTTACTTGAGTCATTCTGCCCCATATGAGGCCGGCTGTCCTTACCTCTGAGGACGGAGTGGTGAGGAGGTCCGAGGAGGCTGGGATGGGTGACAGCCGGGGAGAAGCAGAAGAGGGGCAGAGCCCTGAAAGGGCCAAAGGGGAGGTGCGCGAGGATAACATCAGCAGCACATTTTGTGAAGGGAGGGGGTCTGAGCAGGAGGAGGGAGAAGGGGGAGAGTCATTGGCAGCAGCTGCAAAGGGTAGGCAATTACAGGGAGTAAAGAAGGGCATTGGCCCCAAATTGGGGGTGGACGATGCATAGCCTGTGAGGATACATATAAGGAGCCGGCCGGGGATGAGAGGCTGGCTGGTGGCAAGGGCCCCTGTAGAGGGGCAGACACAAGCAACAAGCAGCCTGGGATGGAGGAGGCACAGGGTGACGCTCAACCCCCTCCCTGTCCCTGCTCTGAGGCCAGACCTGGTAAACCTAGTCAGGCTTGGTAAAGGGGACAGGGATGTATAGCCGGTAACAAGTCTAGTGACTGTTGCACCTGAGCTGCCTGTCTGTAGTGCCCATGCAACATTTGAAGTGGCTGAGTGATTCCTGTTTCTTAAATCGTAGAGATGCAGTACGAAAATGTTTGAGAAGAGTGGCATCGGCTTATATATTCAAGGGTCAGGAAGAAAGATTAATAGATTAGTTAGCCTGATCTCTTACATAGAATAGACCACGAGGCTCTTCCCACAACCAGGAGAAACTGGGCTAAGGGAGCCTAGCCTGGTGTTTCTTGGTCGTGTGCTGCAATGGGAGCTGTGTTGCTCCCGGCAGCAAACCTCCCTAAGTGCCCCTCCCCTTAAACGAGGTTAGCTCCACGCCGTGGCAACTCACAAGGAGACCCCTGACCAGGAGGCTGCAAGAAGCCTCCTGGCATGGGGGTCTCTCCAGAAAGTCCCATGCTGGAAATTCTGGGGGCCAGACAGCCCCCAATCACTGCCACCCCTACCAGCTCTGTGGGGCTGATCTGGCTGCCCAGGGTGGGCTAGCCACTCATGTGTGGGGAGAGCGGGCTTGACCCGCTCTCCCCGCCAAACCCCTTATGGCTTTCCACACTACTCGTGTGGAGAGCCTCCACATATGTTTAGCCACCTGCAGAATCTTTCTAATCATTAAGTATCTATCTATATAATTCTCTTGGGTGTACCTTTAGAATGTGCGTCCCGGCAGCCCAGCTGATTGGCTGGGCTGCGGAGGAGCCTGATTGGCTAAGGAGCACCCAGGAGAATTGACTGGCTGGGCAGATGCGAGGCGGCGGCTGGCGGGCCCGGCCAGGCCGCTGGTGGCGGCCGCACTCGGCCCCGCTGGAGACGGGGGGTGGATAGAGAGAGTGGTAGCCGGCCCTAAAGAGCAAACAGATGCTCTGTGCGGGGTCGGCTTGTGTAATGCTAAGAGTTGAACTTTAGGCCCTTGGTTGCTCCAAATGGATTCTTGTCCCTGCCTGGACTAGCAGGTTCTCTGATTTGCTATTGTGAGATGCTTCTGTGATGAACATAGGGAATACTCAAGCAACTGCAATCTCTTTTTATTAAGCTATTAATACTTTCAACATTTCCGCCCTTTCCATATGTCCATATTAGGGAAAGCAGGATCATCCAGGAGATGAGGGAAGCAAACAGCAGAGAATAGACCAGGGCTAATTCTGAAAGGGATCTCAGCAGGAATGGCCTTTCCTTGAGGCAAAGTGAGGTGGTCACCTCAAGCAGCAGATTATTGGGGCACCAGCAAGGCAGCAAGTTGTCTTTCACTGCTCAGCCATGAGTGTGGCAATGCTGATTGGGGCACAAGCAGGAACACTGCAGCCCAGCATACCTGTTTTGGAGAGCCCCGGCAGGGGGAAAGCAGCGGGTAGGCAGCGCCTTTAGGTAAGCAGTGCTGACAGGTAGGTAGCATCTTCCCTGTCTTTTAAAGCAGACCCCCACCCCACTCTACCCTGTAACAGTTTGTGTACATCCCTAGCTGTAACTATTGTTGCAACTTCAGAAAATCCTACAAGTCCTAGGAGCGTTCACTTCCTGGGATTCCATGGGAAAAGGCAAAAAGCTCATCTTTTAAAAGTCAAGCCACAGAACATGGATGCTTGCTCTCATACTGTCAGAGACTGACCAGGAGAGAGGTCTTGGGGTCGTGGTAGACAGCTCTTTGAAAGTGTTGATTCAATGTGCGGCAGCTGTGAAAAAGGCCAATTCCATGCTTGGAATCATTAGGAAGGGGTTTGAAAACAAAATTGCTAATATTATATAGTGCGGCCACATTTGGAGTACTGCGTGCAGTTCTGGTCACCATATCTTAAGAAGGACATTATAGAACTGGAAATGGTACAGAATAGGGCAGCCAAGATAACCAGGGGCCTAGAGCACCTTCCTTACACGGCAAGGCTACAAGACCTGGGGCTTTTTGGTTTTAAAAAAAAATTACTGAAGGGAGACAGATAGAAGTCTATATAAAATCATGCATGGTGTGGAGAAAGTGGATAGAGAGAAATACTTCTCCCTCTCACATAACACTAGAATGAGGGGTCATCCTATTAAACTGATTGCCAAGAAATTTAGGACCGACAAAAGGAAGTACTTTTTCACAGAACATATAATCAACCTATGGAATTCTCTGCCACAAGATGTGGTGACAGCCAACAGCATGGATGGCTTTAAGAGGGGTTTAGATAAATTCATGGAGGACAGTCTGAGGGCTATAGGCCACCTCCAGCCTCAGAGGCAAGATGGCTCTAAATACCAGTTGCAGGGGATTAGCAGTAGGAGAGAGGGCATGCCTTCAGGTCTTGCCAATGGGCTTCCCAGAGGCATCTGGTGGGCCACTGTGTGAATCAGGATGTTGGTCTAGATGGGCCTTGGGCCTGATCCAGCGACAGGGCTTTTCGTATGTTCCTATGTTAGGAAGTGAAGAGAACTAGATCCTTTTCTACTTAGCCCTGCCAATCCAAGAAAGCTGTTTGAGGGGGCGAGGGAGGGAGAAGCTTTGTTTTGAGCTACCAAAGGTTTTGGCTCAAATTGGGGCCAAAGCAAATTGGGGATCTTTTGGAAGCCCCAAATTACTCCCAAAGCAAAGTGGTTCCCTAAGGGAAGCAGCCCCGCTTCACACAGGCCTATAACTCTGCATCCCATTAGTCAGTGGCCTGGGCAGGGACACCATAATCCTGTTAACATTGTACAGGGTAGTATATGAATATGGCCAAACACACATGGAAAGCTTACATGGGTAAGGGTGTTCCACATGGCCACATCCGATATAAATCAGGCCTGTGTAGACTTGTAGTTATCCCAGAAGGCAGAGAAAAAGCAGGACCAAAATTGCAAGAAATGTTACATCACTGCTGCTTGCAAAAACGCTCAATGTACTTTAAATAGATTCTTGCTTAACAGTCATTGCTGGGAGGGCAAGACAGGGTTTTGATATTCTTCAAAGCAGAGGTAAAATGGGAGGCAGTAGACTCTGAGGGGGCTAATTTGTGCGCAGCCTGGTGCCTCACTTTGCTTATTCGTCTGCTCAATAACTGCCTCTTACTACATGCCTGTGTGTATATTTGTTTTTTTATCACTTTTTTCTGCTTTTTGACAAGAAGCCCTCCCCACAGCAGCCAACTATAAGATACACTCCAAAATTCTTCACATAACACTTAAAAAATTAGAGGCATGTCAAGAACTCATTTAACAACACTAAAAATAACAACAGTAGCAGCATGTTAATTTTTTTTTTAAGGGTCCACTTTTAGTCTTCCCAAACTCCAGCAAAACAGAAAGACCAGCGCCGTCTCTAGGTGGGTGCAAGGCCTGGGACAAGCAGCACTGTCCCTCAGCCACACTCCGCCACCGCTCCGCTTCTGCAGCAGCATCATGGCTGCCCCCCACCCCTGTGTTCTCCTCCTCCTTGGATCAGGCTGCCTGGGAGAGAGGGAGGGAGGCTGGGCTAAGCTGGCCAGACCCCAGCAGAAGGGTGGGAGAAGTGTAGCAGCTGCCCTGCCCACCTGGCTGCCCTCCTCTACCTCCTGCTGGGGGCAAGGCTCCTCAGCAGCATCCAGGCAGCAGGAGTGAGAGGCACAGGCACCACCACTGCTGCCCAGGCCCCACTGTCTCTCCCCCCCAACTACCCACCAGACTTGCCTTGGTGAGGCAGGCGGGGGCAGCGACAGAGGCCGCATGTGGTTTATTTTAACAGTGCCACTCTTCATCCTATTGGGCACCTGGTGGCAGATTCTGTAAAGCCTGTGTGGAGGCTAGCTGAGCGGTGGAGGCGGGGCAGACCCTGCAAAATACCAGAGGAGCTCCTGCTGCTTTGGAGAAAGAAATCACACACCTCCTCTACTGCTGCCCCTAGCCTGGCAGGTGGTTGGGGGAGAGAGACAGTGGGGCCTGCAGGAACACGGGGCTCAGGGCAATCGCCCTGGTTGCCCCGCCCACAGGATGGTACCTTTGTGTGCATTCTTAAGGCAACAATAGATATAGCATGGAGCTTTTCCAGACAGACAGCCGGCTTTACCATGGGTTTTCTGCGAGCCTTTACTGCGAGTTCGAAGTTTTCCCAAAAACTAGACACAAAAAGTGAATTTTTTAACCCTGGATATAAATCGGACTACGCTTTAATGCCCAATAACAAACCCGAATTGTGTGTAAATTGCTCCCTGATAGCTCACAGGGACTACAGGGTAAATTTGGCTTATATGTGAACACACACCTCCATTCCAGAGGAGATGTGAACTAAAAGCTGAGTGTGAAAAACTTCCAGGAGAACCTGGCAGGGAAGAACATTCCACAATGCAGCCATGACATATCAAGTATCTAACACCAAACACAGAACACAGTCAGGTTAATAGCTGATGAAGTACTCTTACAATAATTGTGATAACTTGCCAAACATCATAGAAGCCAGTCAGTGGCAGAGGAGTGTTTAACCTCTGGAGCCCTTCATCCTATGTCCAAAGTCCTACTCAGACTAAACCTTGAATCCTGTTAAGTTCAATTCTTTGGCTGCTCTTGAAATGAAATGCAAGGTGTGATGCAGTGTAAGATTACAGTTCAGAATAAAAATCCAATGGTCACCAAGGATTCATACACAGCATAAAGGTGCAAGTGTTTTATTAAACATGCTTTTTCTAGCCTAGAGGATTGTATGTGCCTTTCCTTAGAATTTATCTGCCTCACTACTTCCTATATGGAACAGTGACAATTTTTAAAGCCCTACTCTGAACTCATGAATACTGCATTAATCTTGCTGTCCCCAGTGCCATTTTTGTATTTGGAAGCTTCCAGTGTAGAATTGTGTATATTTCAGTTGTCAACTCCTGCCTTTAATTGTTTGCTGCTTCTGCCAAGTGGGTCAATATGGAAGAAGCTGGAGGTCAAAGCAGTGCTGTTCACACTTCATTTGTTAGGGGTTGGATAAGGACAGATGAGCAGATGAGGTGGTGACATTATGTGATGGCCAGTTTGTTTATGCTTAAGGCTGATTGTCCAGCTTCATAGTTTACAGACACCAAGCAGATCTGCAGCTCACCACTTCTCTTCTGTGATTTTCGGAAGGCATCCTCAAGCTATGCACAATGAGCCCCAATTTCTTCAGCTGGAGCCCTCAAGAGTTCTTGGCTGATGTAACAATGCATTCATGGTTGCAAGTTCCCAGATCTGGACACTTGTACAAGTCATTTCTGATGGGAGTAGGTCTTAAAACCCTCATGCTATTATGCATGCATAGAGTTTAATTTCTTTCTTTCTTATTTATTATTAAATTTTTTATACCACCCTTCCAAAAGGCTTAGGGCCGTTTACATTAAAACACCATTAAAATCAATTAACAATTCAAACAAAAATTATAAAACTACATAAAATAATAATTAACAATTAAAACATCATAAAACACCAATTAAATATTAAAATACTTTATTGTGCATCTGTAGATTAGTCTCCTTATTTCAGGATTCAGAGCAGAATGTATTACCCTGGACACTTAAAGGACAACTCACTGGTAGATGATGGAATTAGGGAGCTGAGGAAAGAAGGGGGTGAAGTGGGATTATGGAAAAGGCCTCCTCACACTGTGACTAGAGATGAGATGGGAGAGACTGTAAACTGTTGGCAGGCATGGGGTCAGTAAGAGCACAGAATTTGAATGGCAAAAAGGCCTGGAAGCAAGTTGTCCAGGAAGGCAGAGCGGGTATCTGTTTGAGAAACAGAGACCTGAATAAAGTATGGCACAGGAGCTCTGCAAGAAAATCTCCATTTTCTGTTAGTCTTTTTTTAAAAAGTGGTTTCCAGGCAATTTATGGGATCCATATGTCAGTGAATCCCGCCGCTTTTCCCCCTGCAATGGAGACTTAGTAATGGGAAAGCTGCATCTGTTGCAGTTTCCACCTGTTATGTAACTATTAAAAGCACAGAACTTATGTCAGGGAAAAAAGCTTCAGTCACACTGAGTGCTTTCTGTTAGGAACATGTGAAATGTTGCTTATCATATTGAAAACTTTTAAAATTGGCACTTCACCTGAGCAAAATTTAACTCCCGAGCTTACTGCACGTGAAATATGGTGCCAACAAAGATGTTTGAACCCCCTGAGAAACTTTGCTAATCTCTCTCAAACACACCGTTTAGATTTACCTGAAATACTTCCTGAAACTCAGCCTGGGCAGGACCCAAACCTTAAGAAGAAGAGAGAGTCACAAAATTCCTTATTTAGTAGGGGAAATCTAGACTTTGAGGTGAAAATAGAAGGTATGAACATTCTGCCCTACATGCAGTGTCTCCAGCACTTGGTGTGCCAGCTTTAAGGTATGAGTTAAAATAGAAAGGAATCAAAGTTGGTTCCATCTCCTCCTCCTCCGCCGCCTCCAGCCACCCTGTTGTTCTGGCGGCAGGCAGAGCCCACAAGGAGACTGCTAAAGAGTCTCCTTGGTCCAGTGGGATCTATAACCTGCATGGCTCCTCCATATGCTGCTGTTTGCTAGTATGTTATTGTCTCCAAACCTATTTATCTCTGTTAGGGCTGTTGCCATAAATAGTATGATTTTAAAAAGAGTCATTCCAGCAAGTCAATGCGATAAAGGCTCCAGTCAAGAACTCACATTAGAGCAATCTTACAGATTCACTTATAACACAATAATTCTTTTCTTTGGCAGCATTTATATTTTGGTCCTTTATATTCAAGTAAAGGAGGAGTGTGCAGAGAGAAAATAGCTGTCTGAATTGCCAGGTATCACTGCAACTGTTTGTGAAGAGAAAGCAGTACCCCCCCCCCCCCACACCGCATGTTGTTTCTTAGTCAGCCGCAAATGGTGCTTCAGTAATGAAGATGGCTTGGCTTTGGAGTGTTTTAAGTCCCAGTTTTGTGAGCTACGCTTGTCACCTCATTTGGAGGAAGTTTGTCACGCAGCGATTAAGACTCTTTGTTGAGCAGTCAGCATGCCTGCTAATGTAGATGTTTACCTAAGACTGAATCCTGCCGTAGCAAATGGAAGAAAAGACAGTGAATATGGGTTTTGCAATGTGCCTCCCTTTTCGTTATATCCAGTCTCCATGGTAGGAGAAGAACAAAATCCTCTTGCAACACTTACAGTGACAAGCGCTTCCAAGAGAAGTTTGGAGAGGCAATTTGTAGGGGAGTGCTGTATACTGGTGTGGGACTCCAAAGCCTTTCAGAACCTATTCAGAACTGTGCCAAAGTCAGTACTGATTTTATGTTTCAGTGCAGCGCATTTCTGAGGCACAATATTAGCCTTGGCCAACTACAGATTCTAGCCATTCCCATGATCCTCTAAAGCTCATCAAAAGTGCTAGAAAGTAGCCCCACACCTGCCACTACTTAAACAACTGCTGTTTTAAAGCTGCCTCCCTTGCTGAAAGAGCATACTGGCAACTTCCAGGCAAGATGTTAGACTGTTATTTCGTATACTCTTAAATTATATGGTTGGCCATAGAATCATAGGACTGTAAAGTTGGAAGGGCTCCGAAGATCATCTAATTCATCTTCCCCAAACACTGCTAGCAGACTAATCCATATCATTGAGCATGTAGAAGTGTTTTGTAGCAGCAAAGAATAGGATCAATCAAGGTTCGTGAAGCTCGAAGTGCCTACTGGAATAACACCCACCCACATTTTGCGTGCAAGTAAGCCAAGCCATGCTGCACAAAAAGAAAAAATTTAAAGGTTACCTTGCGTGTCATTCTATACAAAATTCTATGCAGAAATTCCTTCCTTTTCTAAACATAGTGATTATTTGGGCACTGAGCATGAAAGCACAATCCTCTTCTTTAAGATTCCCCTTGTAAACCTACCCAGTTAATTTGCTTAGCTTTTTAGGACAAGAACATTGGCTGTGATATGCCATATTTTGGTTCTGAGCCTTCCAGCTCTGTCTCATTGGATGCCTTATTTTCTGCCCTGCTGCACTGAGTCCCGCAGACATAGTGCGTTTGGTAGCATTCCATCTTCTACCAACTTCCTCAGAGCTCCCTCTTTGTGTGTTCATTGACCTCTTAGCTTCTCATGATGAAGCAAAATGAAAAGATGGGGGGATGATTAGCCTTTTCTCTCCATTTTTCTTCCTTTCAATAGAAGCTCAGAATTTCAGTCCACTCTGGGGCACTTCTTAAATGAAATGACTTTGGTGATGAGCCAGGTGTCCAACATATGCCAGCTGCAGTGCTCATAACTTAGCTTGTGACATGTAATGGCTTCTGTTCAAGGAGGAATGTGGGGGCAGTGGGGGGAGGAAAGAGAGCTCCTGGGAGCCTCAGGCATAAGAATGAATCTTAACTCTAGTGCCTCCAGTGTGCAGAGCAGGAATCCAAGTTTCAAGACCCTTCACCTCCTTGAGAAGGAAATTAATTAACCACAGATTTCTTTTTAAATTAAAGCATAGCTGTTGCACTGCTATTGCCACTCAGTCTGAGTGACTGGTATATTTATTAGATAGGGAAATGAAGGATCACAGTCAGCTGCAAAGCCTTGTATTGGTTGGTTATTCAGCCTCTGAAATTGAGGTCCTGTTTCCAGGGGCTTAGCAGATGAAGCCAACGAAGGGGTGGCTCAGTTCCCATTTTAGGCAGCATCAGGGAGAATCAGTTTTTGCCAAAAGGTTGCATCCCCAGAGGTTTCCATTGTCCCTTCTGTGTACTAACTTTCAGAAGAATTGCAAAATGAGAACTTTAGCTCATTGGAAAACCAACCCTCATATGACTGCCAACATTTTCAGAGAGGTCCATTTCCAAGATTGAGCCCTCATCCCTTAGATACTGTTCCTTCCCTAAATCCCATTGCCTCCTCTTACGTGTGCTAAGAATGTCCTCAACCCATGCAGCAAGTTCAGAGAGCAAAGGGCATGCCGAAAAACAGCCTGGGCTGCTTCTTCATAGTTGTGTGCTGAACTATCATTTCATACAGACTCACCTGACCTCTTTTGGAGACGTTGCATAACCTTTCTGTTTCTGCCAGCTTTTAATGGGAAGGATAATGCTTTTATTTGTATGTAAAGGATTACTATATTTAGTAATCCTTTATTGCATTTTATTTAGCCTACTCTGAGGCTTTGTCTACCTTTGCAACAGAGTGCAATGGGAACAGGTTGGTAGCATTTTGCAGTGGTTGTGGACTGTACTGCTTCACACTGCAGGGGCTGGTGGGGTTCACATTTTTGAATGCTCCCTGATTTAAAATTTAGCACACATAGAGAGATGATCTAGTTTAAGGCTAGTTTTCTACTTCTGGATTCTTGCCTGGGGTGGTGGCAGCACATGGAGGATTCTTACAGGGTGGATTATACAGGAGAACATTCAAAAGAGGTATCTTTTACACTCTGTTTTATCACCTCTGTTACCTTATTATGCTTATGTAGACCAGGCATGAGCCCCAGTCTAGGAGCTCAAATAGGTCTGTAAAGTTGGACTAGACAGTTTCTATAATCTTGGAAGAGGGGGACTTTGTTCCCCATACAATATTCCGTAGACGCACTCAACACAATCCACTCAGAGGTGACCAGTCTCTATAATCAAGTCAGTTCTGCAGAGCTGTAAGAGCTTCACAGTGTTGAGGCAGAAGCACCCAGGCAAGACTGGGACATAGCATATAAAAGCCAACATAGCTATAACACTGACTGTGGCATATCTCTTATCTCTCATTTTAAAAACAATTTTCCTTACAAGCACACCTTGATTAACATCTTACCGGGTCAATGGGCATCAAATAAAATCACTGTATTGATCAGATAGCCCACAAGACTCTAGTTGCCCACCTGTTCCTTATTCTCCAGAAGCATCTGCTCTCTGTTGATTCTCATTCTCTGATACTTCACTGATACTGAAGCCTTCTCTGTCTTGACTGATAATACTCGCTCTTACTGTTTGAGAGATTGAGGCAGGATGTGACCAGTTGGTTTAACATCATGGATGAGCTGGAGAAAGTGGATGTGGTTTACAGTAGGTACGAATTAGGAGATGAGTAAATGAACAGGGAGAAATGTTTTTCTCTCACACAGTTGTCTCATGGAAAGGCTTTGCAATAGGATGTTGCTGAGAAGACCCTTCTCATAACTGCATATCCCCCCCCACCAAAGCATGCACTAAAATTAGTTAAATTCCTAGACAATATGGCCAGGGTATGAAATAAACATCTCTTATTACTGAAAAGGTGGGAATGGCCAGTAGAAGTTTTATTCTGCAGCTTTCAACGTTTGTCTAGTACACGTCTGTATTATCTGGTTCTGGCTGTTACTGTAGATCAAGTACTAGGCTCTATAAACAGCCTTGGGGAGTACTTATAAAACTACTAGTGGTCTGTTTACACTAACCCGTGTCTTTGGTATCAGGTGTTCCCGAAGGGACAAGTGTGAGCGAGCAGACGAACCCTACCGATTTGCAGCCAACATCAACCAGTGCATGAGTATCATTGTGCAACCCAGCAGCATCCCGGTTTCTGAGCATAGCCTTCCAGTAAGTAGCAGTGGCGGGGTGGGGGGGGGGGACTGTTTGCTTACATGACATTGTGTTCATACTCTGAATTTCCACAAGTGATGTTCTCCTGTCTCAGAAAACAATGGCACAAGAAAGCTTCTGCCCAACGTGTCCTGCTAGAGTGTGGGGGCAGGAAAAAAAAAAATGCTCTTTCACGAAGTTCTATGCCACAGGCTGTATTTTTCCTGAGCTACCGGGGGAAAATATCTGCTCTCTTTTCATTTACATGGCTGAAGCTGATGGTTACTGCAAGGTTGCCTGACTCTATGTGGAATAAAACAAAAACAGATTTGTCCTGCTTTTATTAATTATAAAATTGGTTTTAAAATCATACTTAGCATTGGCAATTATTGCATTGTTCCAAGTAAGGGTCCATTCACACACAACTCTCTCAGAGTATGGCAGCCACTGGGGCTGTTTACATTAGCATCCCTACCTAGGCTTGCACATCCCTACCAGGGTAGGGGTGCTCCTGTGGAGCACTGGGATCAGGCCCGATCCTGGCACTGCCCCACCAGGTAGCCCAAGTTTTTTATCCGGGCTATTACTGAGGTATAAGGACACCCTTCTACCCTAGTCCCTGGTTATGTGCACACTCAGGCTGCCTCGTGTACTCAAATCTGGCTGGCAAGAGTGCCCAGCAGCAGGGGACTCCCTGAATGAACTGTGGTCCTGGTGTGGTGCATTGTGGGATGCTGGAGGATTTCCTTCTCCACCTCCTGGCTCTGCAGCTCACTGCAGCTCCGATTGTATGCTGGATGAGGGTTGATCGTGTGGAGGGATGTTGATTGTGGGACGAAGGGTGGGAGGGAGGGGTGGAGGGAGGAGCCGGCCTCCCCGCCAACCCTCCCCATTTCCGTTCCATCGTGAAAACAACCTTACTATGTGTCAACTTTGAGTCAAGCACTCTGAGATTGCCACATACAGATCTAAATATGGATTGGTTTTGTTTTGTTTTTGCCTGCCACTTTGAATCTAGCCTTTTCCGTATTCACACCAGCATGTGAAAAGCCAATCCATGCTGAGTTTGTGTGTGGCATTGGCGTATTTCACTGGTGGCTGGAAGCTGTGGTGGCTGGTGCAGGGTCTGCGGGGGGGGGGCAGGCAGCAGGAGGAAGCTTTAACTGTAAATTAGTAGGTGCTTACATCTCCTCCCACCGTACCTGAAAGCTGTTCAAAGTAGCGGTGCACCGCCCAGCACCTGCTGCAGTGGAGGATCAGATCAGCCACTCAGCTGGCCTCTGCACATGCATGGAGGCCATTTGCTGGCCATGCAAATGGTCTCTGCCAGCTGAGTGGCAGAGCCCATTTCCCACCGCAGCAGGTGCTGAGCGGTGTGCCGCTGCTTTGAACAACTTTCAGCCGCAGCAGAAGGAGAGGTAAGCACCTACTAATTTACAATTAATGGTGCCTCCCACTCCCCCCCCCCCCCGCGCCCCCAGCCACTGCTGGCTGGAAGTCAACACAAAGTGACCATTATCTGAGAGGTTTGTGAGAATAGTTGTCTTTTACAGGCCAACCTTTGAGTTGGTAGAGTTTTAATAGAAATAGAGTTTTAATAGAAAATATAATTCTATTATATTTTACATCTATTAATTCTATTATATTTTCAAATGACAAGTGCAAGAAAGTTCCTCTGGCTTGCCTTTTTTATTAAAAGTTGCGTGCTGTCAGACTGTGAAAGAATTGTCAGCTGCCTACTGGTATTATCACTCTTCAGGTCTACTTCAGGTCTACTGCTGCTGCTATAGAGTGACTTATGAAGTTGTTGAAGAGCAGCCCACAGCTCTGCTACTCCTCTACTACAGAGAGAAAGAAAAGAAAGATAATAAATGCTCCACGTGCCTGTTTCCTTATCCTTTGTGCAGTGTCATCTCATTCCTTCCTTCCTTCTTTCTTTTTCTAGCTCAGCTTGTTGGTGAGTGATGCACCTGACCTGTCAAGTGGTATCATTTGTGTATTTGGAAACCTCACTGAAGTAGAAGGCCAGGTATCGGGCAACCAGATTGTGTGCATTTCACCAGCATCTAAGGATGTTCCTGCCATACCTCTGGACCAGGGTGAGCTGGCTTTTAAATCGGGATACCACATGGGTGGCCAGCCTGTGGCCTGTGTGAGGCAGCTTTCACAGACAGTGGGTGTGGAACACTGGAATGGGAGCTGGTAGGCCTAACTATGGAATAATATTAGGCCTACATTGAGGCCTAACTCTTCAGAGCTATGCTGGTGTGTATTCCTTATCAGTAGGCTACTGCGAAAGACACAACACATTTACTATTGTGTGATATAGAGTGACACCCTGGCGTTTCATGACTTGTGGTTCACTTGCCAAAAAGGTTGGCCACCATTGGGGTACAGCATATCAACCTATTTTGATATGTATTTTATGTGGACTGACCTTACAGTTCATGGGAAATATAAAGCTTGGCTGTATAGGTTAGGCTTACTTTCATAGGGTGTACAAGGGAGGACAGTGGGGCTAAAAGGTAATGAAATGCATTGGGTAGTGTAGAATCCAAGGGAAAGAGTTGCGGTATGCAAGGACAAGGCAGTGGAGTGGAATCAGGGGTATTACTAGTTTAATGAAATAGACATTATGTACAGAGAGGCAAGTGCAGACTGCTTTTCAGTGCTCTTGTTTCTGGCTGTTTGTTAGCCCCACCTGTCTGTGGTACATCTGCAGATACAGAAACCTCAAATATCAAGGCATTAGGGCAATGGGGAATTGGGAGTTTGGTAGGGATGTGCATTTAACCAGTCCATGCATTCTCGGGAGGGGGGGGGGTTGCTTTTAAATGATAGGGAAGGCGCTGCCTATCTGTCAGCCCCTGCTCCTCCACTTTCCCCCCACCGGTGCTCTCTGCCATTCCCACCCCCCATCGGCACTCTCCAGAAAAGCGGGCATGCAGGGCTGCCACGTTCCTGCTTGCAGCCCCAGTACTATGCTCATGGCCGGAGCACACGTGTACATCGCTTGATGTGCGCACCAGCCATGAGCATGGCAACACTGTTGAGACTGCAAGCAAGAATGCTGCAGCCCAGTACACCCGCTTTTCTGGAGAGCAGCAGTGGGGGGGAAGTGGTAGGGCAGGGGTTGACAGGTAGGCAGCACCTTCCCTGTCATTTAAAGCAACTCCCCCATCCTCCAAGCCGGTTTGCCGGTGGACAGAATCGGTTTAGCACTTCAGGAAGGGAGTGCCAAACCAGTTCTGTGCACATCCCTAGAGTTAGACTCCCAGTCTGGGGGAAACGTCTTTAAAATATCAGATTTTGGGGGGGATGTGGAGAGAAGCTGCCTACCATCATAGCTGCTCCCCCTGTCACTCTGTGCCCCCAAATGCCTCCAAATCAGCTGAAATCACTGGGGTTCTTTTGTTCTGTTTTTTAAAAAATGCAGCCATTTTGAGGCTCAGAAACACAAAATTGGCAGCCAGAAATGATCTCCGCAGTCGTTTCTGGCCACTCGCAGATATGCATGGTCCCCCGCTTTCCCTCATGTATGCTGAGGGCAGGTGTCTTTTACCTGACCACAGATACGTGAATCCACGGATAACAAGGTCCTTCTGTAGTTTTAAGAATGCTGATGTGAGCCCTTTCAAGTGTGATCCTTAGCTGAAGATCTGAAAGAAATATGGTTGTGACTGAATATAGGTTTGTTAGTGGACAGAGCTCTAGCTCTAAAGAGTATGTGAGAAAGGGATACCATCTAAAAATATGGCTTCCAGTGGTCCCTTTAATTTTTTCCATCTCTGTGAGGTATCAGTTTTGTTCTGGGTGGCAGTATCAAGGCAGTGTATGTGCGCATGTGCATTCAGAGTGGGGCCTTCCTGATTCAACCTGAGCGGGATCTAAAATGAACTGAGCGGGCATCAGAAAATGTGTGACTGCATGCATGTGTGCATGCCTTAGGGGGAACAGTGATGGCTTCCCTATATTTGCCTGTAGTGGATGTAATCAGCTTCTACCAAACTTTAAGCACCACACATATTTAAAAGTCTGTCTTCAAGCCATCTGCTTTCTGCGCTTATGTATCATCTAGGGGTCTCAGTCTTTTGTTGTTTGAGGCAGTCCAGGAAGGAGGCAATGTGGGTGTTACTCACACTCTGAAGTCTGACTCAGTCACCAGGAGTGGGTGGAAGAGGTTTCTATTTTTCAGGCTTTGCTAATGTCACTGCTGTCAAATTCTCTCTTACACACACCACTACCAAACTGCTAATTGTTTAAAACTTGTTTCTCATAGGCTGGTACCCAAGTTACTTTCCTGCTGTTTTGTGTGGGGGGGTGGGGGATGGGGGACAAAAAACGTGTAGAATTTGCATACGAGTTCAGGCCTGAAAGTCCTGACGCGAGTTCAGCAGAGATGGCAAAAAACTGCTGTTGCAGCCCATCTAGTGTATTCATTTTCTGACTATTTCAGTCTTGACACAGATCAGTTTCTCCAGAAGGACCTCCAGGAGGATCTTCCCAATTGCTCCAGAAGGATTTCCCTTTAATACTGATTTCTTCAGAGGAAATTAGAGCCTTCAGACGAATGGAGTTCCATAACTGAGGAACAGCCATTATGAGTAACTTCCATTTACAGGTCCCTGTTACAGGTGCTTGACAGAAAGTTGGCATAATCAAGAAGGCATCATCTGTCAGTCTTGGACCTGGTGCTAACTTTACTGTGGTGGTGTGGAAGCTGCAGCGGCACCACTCCTCTCTGTGTTGCTGGAGTAACATGAGAAGCCATGAAGTATGTGAGAGAATCCCACACTGTA
Organism: Hemicordylus capensis; assembly: GCF_027244095.1. Classification (NCBI taxonomy): domain Eukaryota; kingdom Metazoa; phylum Chordata; class Lepidosauria; order Squamata; family Cordylidae; genus Hemicordylus; species Hemicordylus capensis. Next base: position 63,574,179 of record NC_069660.1, read on the forward strand.
GCTCCCCATAACAGAATCAACACTCCAAAAACCTGGCTTGATACATGAGGAACAGCAGCAGTGTGGGCTCCTCCTCTGGAGTCTGGTGCTTCTCACATTGTCCTCGTGGTGTGGAAAGGAGTGGTCTTGTTACCACCCTGCTGCAGTAACTGGCATATTGGGCCTTACTGTGACATACAAGAATGAGTAATCTCTTAGGTATATAAAGTCCAGCCCATTGAGGGCTTCATAGGTCAAAAGAAGACTTGTGTCACGAAGGCTTTGGGAAGCTAGTGCTGAAACACTCAGTGACCCACTTATAACAGGAAACAGTTTCTGACAAATTGTCCCAGCTGTACAGAGCAACCCTATATAAAGCACAATACACTTACCTGGTTTCAGAGGCATGAATTATGTTTGCTGTATCCCAGTCCAAATAGGGAAAAATGCAACAATATCACCAGAAGCTGTGAAAGGTACACCTGCTTCCAACTGAAAGGTCATTGAGACCTCTCAGAAAGATGAAGGAAAGGGTCCCGAAAGAAACAAGGCTACATATCAGGGATCTAAGAGATTCCTCATGCCTAGCTCTTATGTCTCCTCTTGTTTCAATCTCCTTTCTCCTTCTCTTTTTCTTTCTCCAGATTGGTTTGGAATCGAGCTGCTGCTGAAATCCAAAGAGACAGGCAAGATGTTTGTCAGCACCGAATTCAAGTTCTATAACTGCAGTGCCCATCAACTGTAAGACATCCTCTCGTGTTCCTTCTACTTCACCAAAACCTAAAGATTCTGCAATAATACTAGATGTGTATGAAGGTTTCTCAGTGCAAATGTGCCATGCTCACTAGGTCTGAAAACCAAAGCGATGTGGGTGACAGTGCCAGACAACTTCCAGTTATCAGAGGCCTAGCAGCTAGTGGTCACTAACATATGCACTAAACAGAACAAAGATTATTTCCCAAGGTTGTCAAGAGAACCACTTCTTAGTTACACTTGTATGTTGTGAGCACAACTACTATTAAGAATATTTATATACCACTTTCCACAAAAGTGCGAAAAATGTTTTACGTAGAAAAATAATATATCAATCAACAAGGTGGTTCCTTGTCCCCTAAGAACTCACATTTTCAAAGGAAAGGTATAAGGTAGACATCAGCCACAACCTGGAGGGATGCTGTGCTGGAGTTCTATAGGGATGCTCTCCCTCTGCTTAAATATAAGAGAATCCCTTCTTTAAACGGTGCCTCCATGCTCAGTTACCGGGGGCTAGCAACTTGATTACCTTGTCACTAATTCTAGGCTAATGATTATTAGATATCAAAGACTGGCCAGTGTTAACATCGGTGCAACTTTATGGTATTAATATTGTAAGCTACCTCAAACTTCACCCCTAGCCATCACACACACCTTTGTCAAGGTGCAGTATAAATTGACAAAATAAATATATAAAACACATTGAAGCTATTCTCACGACCGGGCTGGTGGGGTAGGTGGAACCTACCTCCCCCTCACACCCCTCCCCCCAGATGATCAGCAACTTCCTCTTAAGCACGCAGGTGCTCGCTCATACGATCTGCGCTGCTCCATGCAGCACAGATCTCTGGAAGCTGGGACTTGTTGTGCACCATAATGCACCGTGCAGCAAGTGTGAGCATTGAGGCGCCTGATTCTGTGTATTCTCAGGCTGCGTGCAGCCCCAGTATGCACACAACCCCATACCTGACGTAAAGGCTCATGCCCTTTAACCCAGCTAAAAGCCAGGGTACAAATCCCAGACTTGTAGAGGAGGCTGCACCAGTATCGGGCTTGATCCTGGTAGAGCACACGAGCAGTCAAACCCAGGCAGAACTTCCCTAAACTGGATAGGGCTGCTTGTGTGTATAGCCTTATTTTGTGGCACTGTGCCTGGGATGCTGTTGGCATGTCTCATACTGAGCACTCATATGCTGATAAACTAAGCCTTAGGACCGGACTGTTAGTTCTGCAGACTTCAAAACCAAGGCTTAGTTTTCTTAAATACCATGATCCATGGACCTGGTACTTACCCATCTCTCTCCAAAAAGAGATGAACACTTCCTTGAAGTCAAGAGATGCAGAGTGATGCTGAATCAAGGGTGTCTTGTCATTCAGAAACCAAGGAAACACAATAACCTTAGTGTAATTCTTTGATAAGGTGAAGAAGTGGCAAAATTGCAACAGAGCAGAAATTCCTTTAAACAGCCTTCCAAAATCAGAAGTCATGAGGAAGTGAATCTCAATTGAGGCAAAGCAGAAAATGAGGTTAGGGACACCACATAGTACAATGACACACTCAAGTTTAACAGTGGAAATGGCTCTCTTCCTCCACTAATATTCTAAAGAGGAGATCCATTAGATCCTGGGAGTGGGAGTTAAAGAGTAAATGTCATTCGGATCCTTGCCATCAGAAATGAAGAGAAAAATGGGTCAATAAATAAGTAATTAAGTGTGCTTATACTGCTTAATATTCCTTTCCTACTCAGATTTGCATTTGTATGATTAGAATAAGCTTCCTTAGCTATTAAGCTACTTCTGTATCAAAAATTTTGATACTTAGCTATCAAAAGAAACATTCTTATACCACACAGATGCTGTTGGCCTCTGAAAAGATAAACTTCTCCTTTTTCTTCCACGTTGTTTATTATTAGAAATAGAAAAAAACATGACTATTTTGTGCACTAGAAGCAAAAATGCTCACAATTCAAATGCTGTTTAGAGTTCTGTCCCTTTGGGATCAGCTGCTATCAAAATATCCCAAGGCAAAATCAGCTAAGAATGCCAACACAGTGACAAGGGGGGGGGGGCGGGATGCATGCATTGCAGAGACTACCCAAAGGCCTGGGCATAATCTGGAGAAATCCGGTGATAGAATCATAGCTGTCTTTGCTTGAGCTCCAGCTGACCCACTAGTTGGCATTAAACTATTGCTACGGCTGTCACGTACCAGTTACAAGCAGCAACTTTCAGGACTCCCATTAAATGGCCTGCCAGGGCTATGCCCATCTGGAGCCATATGAAACCTGACACCCTCAGGAGAAAAAGTTTGTTTGTTTGTTTGTTTGTTTGTTTAAACTATTTCTATATTGCCCCAAACTAACGTCTCTGGGCGGTTTACAGTTAAAATCATTTAAAACATCTAATAAAAGATATTTTTATTTACATCTATAAGTGGCACAGTGGGGAAATGCTTGACTAACAAGCAGAAGGTTGCCGGTTTGAATCCCCGCTGGTATGTTTCCCAGACTATGGGAAACACCTGTATCAGGCAGCAGTAATATAGGAAGGTGCTGAAATAATCTCATACTTTGTGGGAGGAGGCAATGGTAAATCCCTCCTGTATTCTCCCAAAAGAAAACCACAGGGCTCTGTGGGCGCCAGGAGTCTAAATCGATTTGACAGAACACTGTACCTTTATAGCAAAAAGATACCAGCAAACATCTTATTGGAGACCTAGGGCAGAACAATTTCTGTGAATAGTTAATTGTGTTCTAAACAATTAATTGCTCATTAGCTGTGGGTAAAGAATTTCAGGGTGGAAAACAGCCACTTCACTCCCGATCAAAGAGGAAAATCCTCTGTCCACAAGTAGTCAAATTAACCATATTTAGTTTTGTATCGATCCATTTAGTTGTGCAAACTTAAGCTCTGCAAAGTTATGTAAAGAGCAGGTACTTGTTCTTGGGAAAAATGAACAATTGATCACAGCATATTTTTGCATCATTGTCTTTTTGTACATGCAAGTGTAGTGATCAAGTGAAGCCCAGACTCATCATTAGGTAAAACTGACAGCCATGGATCAATAGTATCTATCTATCTATCTATCTATCTATCTATCTATCTATCTATCTATCTATCTATCTATCTATCTATCTATCTATCTTAGCCGCAAACTGGCTTCCCAGAGCATCTCACAGCAATTAAATTATAGCACAAAATGCTGTTGTGGGAGTAGTCCTCAGTTCAGTTTGGGTCTAGACACAATAGAAAGTTCCTAGCTGCTACCTCCCCTCCCTGTGATGGCCAGATCATCAGACACATTATGCTCCCTCAGCATCTTTATAGTCTGAGCACTACCCACTGCACTCTAGGGTTCTTCAACTTGTAGCCATGATACTGGGAATCTGCACACAGGTGGGCCCAATAAAAAGGTAAATCATTAATTTTCTACTCTCATTGAAATCAGTAGTCAGTTAGTCACTCAGTGGAACTTAAGTACAGGAAAGAAAATGGGAGGAGAGCATTGTACACTGCCCTGCAATCCTTGGAGGGAGAGCAGGATAGAAATATAACTGATGATGATGATGATCATCATCATCATCATCATCATCATCAGAGATGTAAGATTTCATTGAAAATTTCAACCGTTTAATCATATTTTAAAACACACACCCCCACACACACACGCACACACTTCATTACTGCAACCAAGTGTGCAAATGTTTCTATGTACATATTTAGTAGCTGTTCTGGAGCATTTTGTTGATTTATGAACAACATTGGCTATTCAGTAGTAATAGTGCATCATCAGTAATAAACAAACATGCCCACATTAAAGCAGATCAAAAGAAGATGCTGTCACTCCCATAACATGGTCTTTTATTTCTTTCTTGATAGGTGCCTCTCTTGTGTGAACAGTGCTTTTCGCTGCCACTGGTGTAAATATCGCAACCTCTGCACTCATGATCCCACAACATGCTCATTTCAGGAGGGGCGGATCAATGTTTCTGAGGTATGGATACTGGATTTAGGGGATACCTTTTTGTAGAGGTTTTCTGTTTTTTCTCAGCTGTCATCCAGGGGTATACTCGTGGGTCAAATGGGCCATAACCCAGAATTTGGCTTTTAAAAACAAAAACAAAGAAAAAGAGCTTCTTTAAGATGAAAAGGAAAGCTGAGTGCATTTGATTGATGATTGTCTCATTTCAGGATTGGGGACCAGTAGTCTATAAGTAGGTAGAAAGTGGAGAACCACACATGTACACAGCATGTTTTCAGTTCAAAGATGGAAGCATATTTATAAGCAAAAAGACTGAAAAATATTCTCTGCTGGGAGGATGGTAAATAGCACCTGTTTGATTGATACAAAAGATAATGATTCCCATTCTCTTCTATTCTAGCAGAAACTGGGTTCTATATTTTTATACAGTGATGCATCATTGGTTTACTCATGCATAACCTTTAGAGAAGTTGGATTTATCCATGCATAGCTGATAGAATCAATTGTCACAACCATGGCAGTGCATCTGTGTTTGTAGAGAATGGTTCTGATACCACATCACCTAGTATCATACTGAGTCATAGAACTACTATGTAGAGGTTTTAAGGTTCATTCGGGATTGCAGAGGTTGATAGGGCATAAACTCTCTAATAGCAATGGAGAGATTTAGACCCAGATCTCAAAATTCTCTCTCTTAATGTTTTTATACATTGGTCATGTATTTGTTATTAACTCATGTTTGTTCGTATACTTCTAATCTTGATGTGAATGCTCAAACTTTTGCACCAATTTTGCTTGTTATTTATAGCCTTTATTTAAGCAAGTCATAGTAAAACACTCCACACAGTTGTTAATTGTGTAGAACAAGTGTCCTACCTAGCTTTGGGAGCTGTATGCACTCATGATTTTCAGTCATGTGCTTGTAAAAACCTAGGTCGGAGGAGGGGAGAGTAATAATCTGCGAGCCAGCTCAAGGCTCGCGAACTACCACTCTCTGCTCCTCCTAACGAGGTTTTTACCAGCATTTGGTCAAAAATTGGGAGCACGCACAGCTAACACAATTAATAGTGATGTGAACCAGCCTAGTATATTAAAAGACCTGGGTAAGTAAAGGGGCTTCCACCTGGTGCCCAAATGAATCCAGGCTTGGTATCACGCATACATTTCTGAGTCTATGTGTAATTTAATTTTAGGCTGAAATGGAGAAATCACAAACATCAGCGGTTTGAGGTATATGGCTGAAGAAGAGCCGTTTCTCTGTTTGTGTAAGAGATAAGTGGTGAGCTGAAGCAAATAGGTGATGCAATAAGGGGGTCAATCTTGCAGTGTTGGGCTCCCTGCCCTGGTACACCATTGTTCCTTGAAGCCCAAGCCTCTCACTTGAGGCCTCTCACTTGAGCTGCCACTCCCATTGGCATGCAGAGTGCACTGTATAGCAATATCCCTCTCCCACTCCTTTTGTCTCCACTGCAGCCCTACATTGCAGACATGAAAAAAACAGTCAGATAGCTTTCAGTCAAAACATCTGGATTCCTGGTTGATGTTTAGAATGTGCTGATTTCCCTTCGTCTTCCCTCATCTGGTGATGGTGGCAGCAATGGAGGATGCTGCCACTACTGCTCATCCCCCTGGTTACTCTCCTCTGCCTTTTCAAAAGGCAGAGGGTGTGGAATGGAATGCAGGGAATGATTAAGAGACCCTGCCTGCTGCTCCACATCACTCTATGCCTTTGGAAGAAGCAGGCGGGAGAAGGAGGGCAAGAATGGTGGTGGCTTGTGCATGGACACCACTGCTGACAGGTGAGGTTTTGGGAGGCAGTGGTCCCATTGAAATGGTTCTCTGCTAGGCAGGCTGGTAGAGAACACAGCAAGCGATCTGATACCTCCACCAATCTGTTTCCTGCAGTGACTGCCTCACCTGGTCTTATTAACAGGTGGACCCACATAACATATTGCTTGCTAGTAACATGCTGGCCTATGAAATATAGTGGGAGTACACCCGGAGGAGCTTGGCTCCTCCCAAGCCCACTGCCAGATCATTAAGCAGTGGAGCCCCTGGCCTAAGCCCATCAGCTCAGGGGAGTATATCTTTGAGAAAGTACCCATGCAACCTGTACAAGACTTCAGACAAACCAAAGTTTAATGTGCTGTTTGGGGTCCAGGTGCAGGGGAGTTCCTTTTCATACCTTTCCTCTCCAGAACAAACTTCGTGTGAAGCTAATGGATCATTTTAGAGAGAATCCATAAGAACAGCTCTGAATGATGTGGTCCTCCATAGTCACCTCAGCAAAGGGCCATCTCAGTCTGCTTTGAGGATTACTGGCATAAATATTGGATTTTCTGACTATTTCATTCTGTGTAGGAGACAGGGAGAGAGGTCAACAGATGTGCACCATTTACTAGGAGCAGTGTCTCACTGAGGTTTTACAAGTGCATGGTCATAAGAGAGAAGCCTTGTTGCTGGTTATTTAGCAGTCGAACCTGGAAGAGGCCATGTTGTGTATCTGTTGTCAAAGTAATCTGGTGTGTGGTGTTTCTGTTCAGGGTTTAATATTGATGGAGATTATTTATGAGCAGTGTTGAAGAGCTATGACCTCTTCCTCTAGCTGGGAATTAGCATGTTCAGGAAGGAAGGTGAGACAGAACAGTACCCGTGAGATCAAGGGAAGGCTCTCATTTCCCTTTTGATGTTAGAAGAACACCAAGCCATCAATATTTGAAAATATGGGATGGGGAGAATGTCTGCATTTGTCTGTGAACATCAATATATTCTAGACTGCAAGCACGATTAAGTGGTTGTCATTCACCCTCATAAATGTGGAGTCTGACCAGCAAGGAAACAAAATGGAAGAGAATAAATCAGTGACTTATAAAAGGCAGAATCAAGTTTCCTTTCTTGTTGTAAAGGAATTGTTCTTCATCCTAAAACAAGACACACAAAGATATAATAACACATGTGCCTTCCCAGTTAGAGAAGATGGCAGGAGATAAGTAACAAAAAGCAAGACACATAAATAAGTTGATTACATGTGTATATTCATCAGCAGGGCTTGGCAACAGAGAAGAGAAGATGTGCATAACTGGGAGCATTCGTTGCCTTGTTGGTGCCTTTTACCCAAAGCAACACCAGGTGGCCCACACTGTCTGAACTTCTAAACATATCACTCAGCGGCATGCAAAGATGCCCAAGGAGAAGTTCTCAAGCCTGGAGACAAAGCAAAATCTTTTAATAGCTTGATACAAAACCAAGAAATGTCTTTTCAAGGAGGCAAGAGGGAGTGATTATCTTTTATCTTTCCTGTGCTGTAATGAAGATAGACTTTCCTTCCTGTACAGTGGGGTCATCTGCATTCCCTTCGCTTAACTTTGGGATTTGGTTTTGCACTTTGAAAGCAACCATTTCAATGTGTCCCACTGCTGTAGATTGCTCTTATAATCTCAGCAGGAAATGAAAGGAGAAAAAGTGGAAAGCACAATTTGTCCAGTGACGCAGCTGGGAATTGATCTCCAGAGGGAATCTCGACTCTCTGACTGTTCTAATTAGTATTACAAAAAGTCTTCATGGATTTGGGCAGCATACTTAAAGGCTGTTTCCCCAAGGTCTTCTACAAATTGGAGGTCTTCTACAAATCTGACCACTTGAGAAATATTAAGAACTTTAGGAGGTTTGGCTTTCTTGAAGATCAGATGTTATTTATTTCTGTCTTTTAATGAGGAAGGACTCCTCTTCTAGAACATGATTTGGGGGAACCACAGTCCCTGAAAAGTCTGTCTCTCTGTGTGTCTCCTTGCTGCTTGCTGCCTCTCCTTTGTAGTTGGCAGAGCTTCTGTTAACCTCCGTCTACTTAGCTTATGTTGAGCAATTGTATTGTGCCACTTTGAGGGATCACTCTTGCTAAGCATAACCATCAGGATACAAATGAAACATTGTTTGTAGTTCCTGCGCACTCTCATTTGTTCACACCCAACCAGCTCAGCAGGCTAATTTGCTTAGTCTTTCTGTAGAAAAGGAAATGCTATTTGTGAACAAAGTGTAAGCAAGTTATGCTGTTAAAAGCTCTTTGTAGATAGTAATTCATGTGGTCCAAAAGTGTCTTGGTAAGGGTTTCTGCTTTCAGCACCACCCTGCTAGCAAAGATGTTCTTAAGTCTGTCTTAAGATATTAGCAGAATACTCACACACAAATAGACATTGTTAACAGAGGATGCATTGACTTTGAAGGATAAGCAAAAATGATAGTATTTCAGCCAAGTTAATGCTTATGAGAGAAGAAAATACACACAAAACCTCCCAGGTGGATGCGGTTGGCATACAGCTCAGTATCAGAATATAAATGTAGGAGCCAGCCCCCACAATTATTTTAATGCATTAGTTAATACACCTTTTCTGACAGGTTAAAATAATACCTTTTACCAGGTGTTAACCAGCAGTATGAACCCTGACATGTTGCTAGCAATTGCTTGTTTATGTCAGAGTGAAGGCAACATGAAGCCGTTAAAATAAGGTTATATTTTTCAAAATGACTGAAAAAGTGGCACTTTCATGTTTCTCTACTTTGTTCCCTACTAATGCTTGGGGGCAGATCTGCTGTCTAAAGTCACTCATGTAAATTTGCACCTGTTTGTTTCTTTTCCTTTTTGTGCTTTAGCAGAATTACTCTTTAATGCAGTTGAATCTACACACTTACACCTGTGCAAACTAGCCTGGTAGGGCAGCAGCAATGAAGTTGTGTGACACACATTCTCGGCTGTTTCATTTTCTAAAATGCAAGAACACATTCAGATCACCACCAGCATCCAACATTGAGTCATAATTCATGCACCTTGACAGGTGTTTAAGCACTATGCATTACTTATTGCAAAAGAATGTTCTCCATGTGAGGAATTCTATACAGTCTAAAGGAAAACCAAAAAAGCATTATGGAAACATGTTGGGGATGAGGACCACTGTGAACATACACACACTGACTTGGAAAGTGGACACTGAAGCAATGTGTTCTCACTGTGAATTCAAAATTAACATGGAGCTCAACATCAAGTGATGATACAGCTTGTGTTTGGAGTTGGTCCAGAGATTTTCCATCTCTGTTGATACATTGAACAGCAGCGAACCCAGCTTGATTCTGAGATCCCCTCTGCATGTTTTTGGTGATAGCATTTATAAGAAAAAACAAATTTGTTGCTATGAAATATTTGGCAACATGTACATGGAAGTCCACAATGCTAACAGACCTAACATTTAACTGAAGAAGAAGCCTTTTGATTCATGCTGGCTGTCGGAAATGACTTCTTGTCTCTGTCAAAGCATTGCATAGGTGGCCAGATAAGAATTCTAGGACATAATTTCTGTCCATTTACTTCAGGGATTGAAAGTTATCCTCCACCATTACTGTGATATAATGGTATGGACAGCTTTCCGCCATTAATATCAGTGAGAGATGGGATGACTACAAGCTGTTCAAGGACATTTCCAGATGGCAGTAAACTGTGGGATGTTCAAAGCTTTCATGCACATTTCAAGTGTGATCTTACTCCTCATACAGGCACTGTTGCAAGCTTCCATGCTACTTCCTAATCCGACCTTATCCTTTGTACAAATACACTGAGCAGGGACTTCATGTGATTTTCATAGCACCACTTGCTGACCAGTTCTTATATTCCAAGAAGAACCCACCCTTTTTCACTACTACTTTTGTGACAAACCGGGCGGGGGGGGTGTGGATTCTTCTTGGAATGCCAAAACTGGCTACCAGGTAGAACTGCAAAAATTGTGCAAGGTCCCGGCTCAGCATGTGTATAAAGGATAAAATCTCACTAGGGATTAGCATGGCATGGACGCTTGCAACAGCATATATACAGGGAACAAGATTGTGCTTGGAACCTGCACAAAAGCTTTAAACATCCCACAGTGTATTGGCATCTGGAAATGCCCTAAGTGTAACAGAACATGTAATATGACTGTACCCACAAAAGCAAGGGATTTCTCAAGTGAGCTGCTATTGTGAAAGTCATTTACTCAGTGTGCATGCTCCATCCCTTCATGCTTATAACAAAGGGCCTTCACCTTGTATGTCTTTCAGATGAGCCCTAGAACATCAAAAGGTTTTCTGTGAAAGGTTTGGGTGTTGTTTTATGCCTGTGTGAGGTTCTGTGAAAGGTATGTGTGTTGTTTTATGCCTGTGGGAGCTTTATAGACATAAAATTTATAAATGGAAAACCATGCAAGTGGGGAGCATAAGACACACACAAACATCCCTGTTCTCGTCCCAGTGGAGAGAGAATTGCAGATAAATTCAATTTTTCTCCCAGATTTGGGGATAGCCTTCCTTCCTGATGGCCAGTTTGTACAGATAATGTTGTTTCCAAATGTGTGGCATTGAATCAGGCAGATGGGAGTATTCACAGACTCTGAAAGGTTAAACTGAAGGCACATTCTGTTTCCTTTCAGTGGAATTGTTTAGGTAATATTCTCACCTGGAAAATCTCCATATCTGATTGTGTTTTCAGGCTGGCATGAAGTTCCTTGTAATTATAATCATTGTCAGCATCATCATCAACACAAACTGAAGCATCTGCTTGACCTTTAAATGCCTAGATCTTTTTACCAGAGGTTGAAACCCTAAGCTAAGTAAAGTGTCAGCCAACTTATTCACCAGTATTTTTGCTAACAGATTTTGTAAATGTAAAGCATCAAAACAAACTCAGATTGATAGTATATAAAACATATTATAAAGCATCAAGAAGACTATTGATGTATACCTCTCACTATAGCCATATAGTACAGGTATTTGTACACATGTACATGTTTTGTGTGAATGATTGTACATGTACATATTCTAACAGTGAACCTGGGCACATGCTTCCTCAGAGGCAGGGTGCAAATAGGAATGGTACTACTGTACATCATAGCCCTATTCACATGTTATGTTCAGTGTATGTACACTCTATGTACAAAGTATACATGAACAGTTATTCAGACATTAAGTTCAATGCACATACAGTAGTATATTTCCTATCTGTACTCTGTATTTGAGGGGGACTGCACCCAGGTTTGCTTTTAAAATAAACATGTCAGTTATAAAAAAAGAATGTAAACGTGTACAGACACCAGTATGCATGTACAGTGTATTGTCTGAATAAAACTGTATACAGATTGTATATGTGTTGAACATAATGTCAAATTTTCCCAGAATGTAGTCTGTAGATTGTAGTTTGGTGTTAGGTCTACTGAACTGGAAAGAAACCCATATGCATGCATAGTGTATTGTCTGAATAAGGCCAATACACCATAGAAGTTTAATAAATGAACAAATATACAGATGTTATATGTGTTGAACATAATGTTTGAATAGGGCTTTATTTACCATAGCTAGACATTCAGGCAGCATGAATTTGTGATTTTTATTTTTCCTGTAGCATTCCTTCTACCCCACACACTGAACAACCAACCAAAACCCATTTCAAATTTCCCTAGAATGCAAAAGTAGATTCTAGTGTGGTGTCAGATGGGCAAGTCTATTGAACTGAAAGGACTTCAGGACCTCAGGTGTGCAACCTCTGATGTGTACATTAAGAGTTTAAGTGGTTGATGGCCTCAGATTTCACTGAAACTAGGGGTTTTAAACTCTGTGGTTAAATGTTTGACTGTTAAGATGAGCCCTACAATTCCCAGTTTCAGTAAATATTTAAATGATCTAGTTCAGTTGCTCTGTCTTCCCACTTTCTGCCTATAGACTCTTGTGGCTAGTTTTTAAAAATCACGATAGCCTATATGATATTGCTAATGCTACCAACTAATTTACAAAAGAACCCAAGGCAATACATTTTCAAATTATATTGTCACAATAAAATGATCTGAATAAAACATTTTCATGGCAGCAGCAGCAGAATGAAAGTTAGGAAGCAAGTGTTCCCTACATTTTTGAAGTGCACAGTAGAGGTACTTTTAATATGGACATTATGTAACATGTGGAAAGAGAGTTGGTCTTGTGGTAGCAAGCATGACTTGTCCCCTTAAGCTAAGCAGGGTCCACGCTGGTTGCATACAACAGGGAGACTAGAAGTGTGAGCACTAAGATATTTCCCTTAGGGGATGGAACTGCTTTGGGAAGAGCATCTAGGCTCCAAGTTCCTTCTCTGGCATCTCCAAGATAGGGCTGAGAGAGTTTCCTATCTGCAACTTTGGAGAAGTCGCTGCCAGTCTGTGGAGAGACAATACTGAGTGAGATGGACTTTTGGTCTGACTCAGTATATGGCAGCTTCCTATCTTCCTATGACCGAAACATTTTGGGAGGGAGGCTCCAGATGGGGTTTTCCCCCCTACTGGGAAGGTTGTTTTCTCTCCCTTCCTCCCCTTTTTCTTTTAGCTGAACTTGGCCCCGAGGGGCTCTATAATTCAACACAGGGAAACAAGAGAGGAGGTGGAGAATAAAAAACATGGGCTAAACATACACTGCAGATACAGTATAATGTATTAGCATATAATAAGGATTTCCCAAGAAGGCTGATTTGAGACAGTAAATAGCATACAGCATAAAATAGTGATTCTGAATCACATATCCTGAATAACAATAAACATTGTTATTAAATATTTGTATACAGCTTTTCAACACATTGTCTGTGTTGTTACACAGTTCTGTTTTGTTACACAGATGATTAACATTTTGCTTGATGACACATAAAACTGGTAATCTAATTTACAAATGTATCTTTAAAATGAAGTAAATGGCATGTTGGATAATAGCATATGAAGAATTGACATTCCTGAAAACTCAAAATACTATCTCTTTATCATGTTTCTTGTATTGCAAATCAAGTTCATAATACACTTTTTATTCCATTTTAGGACAAAATTAAATAATATAATATGTGAAACTAAAACATTGATTTTGATCTCATTTGCACATCCCTCTTGGGAAACGCCTTATGTATTTTCACACAGTGCATTCGAAGTCTAATTTTCTTTTGTGGCCTACCAAAACCTTGTTTGGGTTTAGGGGGGTGGCAGGGGGAATCTAGTTCTCAAAGAGAAAAATAGCATCCATTCAGATTGCATTCCTGGATGTATGATAAAAACAAAAAACATTAGGATGCTTCAGATTTGCCAGTTGTTAATGCTGAAGTGTTATTGTTTTGCATGGCTAGTAAACGCTGACCTTAGCATTTTCAGCAAGTCTGTTTGAAAAACTTCAGAGTAGAAATATCTAGCAGCTTGTTTTTAACACAGCACATAATCTACAAGCTCAGGCCCTAAAAGGCTTCTTCAGGTATAGTGCCAAGAGCTGAGATCGTGAGATCGCTGCAAATTATTTTGTGCAATGTATTTCAACTCTTAATAAAATACAAAAAAGGGTGGGATAAACAAAACTAATTTTTAGCTTGAGCTGTGTTATGGAGGCAACTGTGTTATGGAATTGAGCTGTGTTATGGAGGCAACTGTGGTGGAGACATCGGAGGGAGGGGGGACATCTGGGGGGACATCTTTCCCAAATGAGAGTCAGGGCCAGCTTTGGCCCAGTTCGGGCCTCTGCACACATTCATAGGCCACTCCAATAGTATCTGCATGTGTGCAGAGGGAGGACTGGACTGCAGCCGGCCCAGCTGGTCATTTGGGAGGCCAGGGAGGGGGAGCCCCTGCCGCCACCTCCGATGACTCCACCATCCCTGCTGCCTTAATTATTAAGGTAAATACTTCTTCGAGCCAGCTCACACACCCCTATTATTTGTTTGTTAGTTTGTTTGAAAAATGTGTATACTACCCACTACCGAAGTCTCTAGGCAGTTTACAGCATAAAACAAACCAGGAATAAAAGAAACCAAGAATTTAACAGTTAAAACATATAGAAACCAGATTAAAGCATCCATAAAAACACCAACTAACTAAAAAAAGTGCTTTATCTGGCAATCTATTTCGTTTTTATCTGGCAGTTGGACCACTTACCTTAATTGCTTCTAATGCTGTTTAGAAAACCTCAGTAAGAGTGAAAAACATAGCAGAACAATGACAGAATCAAACCCAATTTCAAAGTGAGAAGAAATATCAGACGCAGCCGTTCCTTGCTTAGCATGGGATAGGAGGTCGTCTCTCCAGCTTTCTGGTTCAGTTTTTTGATGGCTCAGCAAAGCTCATAAGAACATCCCTGCTGGGTCAGGCCCATGGTCCGTCTAATCCAGCATCCTCTTTCACACAGAGGCCCACCCAGGGGCGTATCTAGGGTAGGGCAGGTAGGGCACGTGCCCCGGGCACCACTTGAAGGGGGGGCACAAATTCTTAAAATTATTATTTTTTAAAAAATGGCCACCAAAAACAAAATGGCCACTGCACATGCTCAAATGGCCTCTGTGAGGCTCTAGGCTATGTCAGGCCTCGCAGAGGCCATTTGAGCATGTGTGGTGGCCATTTTGTTTTCAGCGGCCATTAAAAAAACCACAATTATTTTTAAAAATGGCCACTGCACATGCTCAAATGGTCTCTGCGAGGCCCTAGAGGCCAGCAGTGGGAGGGGTAACCTTTGCAGACCCCCCCCACAGCCTATAGGAAGCACCCCGAAGGGGCTACAGGTAAAAAATAATAATTTAATGTAATATAAGTCACTGTACTCATATTCAGTTTGGCACTATGTACAGAGAATCAGGGCTTGTGAATACTGAACTGAAGCTTATGAGCTAAGATTGTATTCATTTGCTCTTACTTTGCTTCTTATGATAAGTGAGTTAAATGTGGTGTCTTAATAATATGGCTGTTAATGGTGAGTTTGTCTTTGAATCAGTGTGAAATCCTCAGTATTAAGGCCCACTGGGAGTTTCTTGCTCTCTTTCTCTCATTTTAACTGTCTTTCTGAAATACTAGAATATATTCCAAGCAGTGACACAGTTTACTCTGCATATCCTTTAATTATTTTCAGAGTATCTGGGAAAAGTCAAATTCTCCATTGATTTTTAAAACTTATGTAATAGTGATGCTAGTAGATGCATAGTAGAGAATTAGACAGGCACTTCTGTTTAGTTTTCCAAGTACACCTCCACATAGTATTTGGGTATTTCATGAGCCTCAGCATACTGAAATTTGTAGTTTTCCAGCATTTTTTGGTCTGGCTACGTCTACTGCTAAATAGTTTTTGAAATTTTAAAAGATTAATGAGCTTGACTTATATTTTTCAGCTGATATTATAGTAAAGTTATCTGAAAGATGGGTGTGAGATGTTTGGACAGGGGGCGCATTTTCAGTGCTTGCCCTAGGCGCTATTTTCCCTAGATACGCCTCTGGGCCCACCAGATGCCACTGGGAGCCTACAGGCAGGAGTTGTGGGCATTCCATCTCTCCTGCTGTTACTCCTCTGCAACTGGTACTCAGAGTGATGTCCTTCTTCCTTGAGACCTTCATTCACCTTAACAGCAGAGGAGCTATCAGCCTTTGAGTGAGATGCCTCTACCACTTCTCTGAAGGTCTTGTCCACATGCCTCTCTGTCTTTCTGAGCTTCTCCAGATCCTCCAGCTTGGTCTCAAAGGAATGAACTTGTTCCCTGAGAGCCAGGCACTCCTTGCACCAAGCACACACCTATGACTTCTGCCCATGGAGCAAATAGTCATACGTGCAACACTTTGTGGAATACACTGGGAAGTGCCCCCTCTTCTGCTGGCTTTCTATCCTCATAGCTGGTTTTGTTGGGTGTTCACAGTATTTGGAGATAGTTTATTAGTAAGTTAGGTCTTAGCTGTATTGGTGCTATTTAAATGTTCAAACTTCCTTTATCAAGGATATGAAGGAGGGAGTAGTAGTTACCTTCTCATCCCACTGGGCTCCTTGTGATCAAGTGGACTTGTTTCAGGCTTCCCCGCACACTTCCTGCAAAACTCCTGCAAAACTCCTACGTCCTGTTTGCTATCCCTGTTGGCTATGCTCTGTTGGCTATGCTCTCTGTTGGCTATGCCTAGGGTTCCCCCTTCTCTCTCCCTCCCACCTGAGTGTGTCAGCCGCAGCTGACACACAATTGCAAAAACAAGGTTAATGGAGTGCTCACTCCATTAACCTTGCTTAAGGGGAGAGCTTTTAGGTGGGTTAGCCACCATGCATCGGGCTCGTCTGGTGGTTCCGATAATCACTGGAAACTGGGCTGGGCTCCCTTAGCCCAGTTTCCAGTGATCGTGGGAATAGCCTCAGTGAGGTTGTGCACATGTACTGTGTGGTGTTGGAACAGGACTCAGATGTTGTTGTATGGCAGATGTATTCTGAATCGTAATGTGTAGTTGTTTGGTGTGCAGTATATTTTGAAGGCATTATTTGGCAGCACTTGTTTTTCTTGATGAGAATTGTATTCATTTCCTTACATAAGGAATTTGTGCAACATAAATGTTCATTATCCAATCTAAAACTAGGCAGGTTTGTTAACTTTGACCAAAAGCAAACTTGAACAGATAGTGAGGTTATTCACACATGTGTGCAAAACTGGGCTAAGGGAGCCCAGCCCAGTTTTGCATGTGCGTGTGAACTTCCTTGATTGGGCCTGATCCCAGCAGAACCACAGCGCCAAACCCGCCTATGGAGCCTCCCTTGATAATTTTTCCAGATCGTCAGCAAGCAGCCTCAGCTAGCAGACTGGAAGGGATTCCCATAATGCACTGCGTACTTGTGGTATTGGAACTCTGGGGGGCTGGGGCAGTGTGGGGCAGCATGTCCCAGCACCCTGACCCTCAGAGCTGCAGCAGCAGCTGGTACTTGTCTGATCAGGTGATCTGCCTACCCAGGGAAGATGGCATGATCATTTGCGGGGAGGCAAACTCTTTAGGGCTTCCTCCCCACAAACTGGCTAGTGGTCAGCGAAAAATGTTACATTCTTTATTTGTATATTTAGCATGTTTCTGTTTTTTCTGCAAAAGGAAGAAGCCAGTATCAACTCTGCCCAGTTCTTGTCAGAATTTTTTTAAATTGTTAGATGTATGTTTTATATAACCTAGTGGCCAGTCTGAATTCCTGGAATTCAGAACCCAAAGAACCACAAATAATGAGATTTTTTAAAATGAATTGGCCATGATCCAGTGTTGTACATACAACAAATGTATGCACTTTTTTTTTCTTTGACAAGACTCTGCTGGATCGCCAAAGCACTTCCTCTTGTTGAAAAAAAATCTTGCCACCCAGTGATAGTATCTCCTAGAGATAAAGGACTGGGTCTCACAATCCGTGAGACCCAGTTTGGGGTGGTGAGCGGGAAGGGAGCCCTGGGTGGCCAGATCAGCTGCCCACATGATTGCCAGCTCCAAGATGAAGCCGGCGGGGGCTGGGGAGCTCAGGGGCTGCACGGCCCCTGGAAGCCCCAGTATGCCTTGTGCAAGTGCACAGGGCATACTGGGGAGACCCCCGGAGCTGGGAGGCAGCTTTTCGCCTCCCCTCTGGGGGTTCTACTCATGAGTAGGTGTGGCGCGAGGCTGCACTGCATGATTTAAAAAACCAGGTTTGCGGAGCACTTGCTCCGCAAACCTGTTTTTGGGGCAGGGGTTCTTGAGCGGGTTACCCGCTCCAGAACCACCTGGCTCGCAGCCCAATTCCAATTCCTTTCCTAGCCTGATTTTCCCTGATCGTGGGAACAGCCCCAGAATGATTCAACCCAGTAAACCATGATTGTTATGTGGTCTCTCTTGTGCACCCATTGGAATGATGGACTTTTAGATCTTGAGCTCTTTCTTTCCCCCTGCAGCTGTGTAATGTTAACTTGTAATGTTAAACAGCTGTAAGTCTGTAAGTCTTGTAACTGTGTAATGTTAACTTGTTTGTTAAACAGCTGTAAGTCTCCTTTACTATGGGAATTGTGGGCACTGGGATTTCAATAACTGCTGACAACAGGGAGATGTGTAACAAGATAAGAGAATTAGCAATGCTGTGTTTGGGGAAGCTGTGCAAAGGATGGCTTATATTTTAGGGCAAAATATTGACTAGAACTGCAGGCATTAATGAGATAAAGCTGAGGGTGCAGGTGCAAAGGGACATATTTACTCAAAATAAATTGGTTAACATAAACTGCATTTTAAATTATTAGTAATGTTTAATCATTATGGTGAAAATGCAGTTGGCTGTTTGCAAAGCAAAGGCCAGAAAACAACATGAAATAGGCAATTGGATTTTTTAAAAAAATCCACAGAATTACAGATAAAACGAATAGAATTTTAACAGCTGTTATATAATGTACTTCCACAAGATTTCATATGAAGAGATCTGGTCTTGTAGCAGCAAGCATGACTAGTTCCATTTGCTAACCTAAGCATGGTGCACCTTGGTTGCATATGAATTGGAGAACACATGCGTGAGCACTGTAAGATATTTCCCTTAGGGGATGGAGCCACTCTGGGAAGAGCATCAGAAGGTTCTAAGTTCCCTTCCTAGCATCTCCAAGATAGGACTGAGAGAGATTCTTGACTGCAGCCTTGGAAGAGCCGCTGCCAGTCTGTGTAGACAATACTGAGCTACATGGACCAATGGTCTGATTCAGAATATGGCAGCTCCCTATGCTCCTATGTTCATCTTTTTATGCCGGTTTTCCAAATGATCACATTCTTATTCCACCAATGTAAATTTGGAATGTTGGTAAGCAAAATCAGATGAACACAGCCCTGCACATCCAAAAACATTGGGAATGTACCAAGAATGCACCCATCCTGATGTCACTTGTGGACATCCTGACATGTTCTTGGTGTGTCCTTTAAGCATTCGAGAGGGACGTTCCTCTGAATCGCACCTCTACACATGCTCCAAAACATGACTTTTAAAAAACTGTACAACCTATTGTCACAGCCAGCCTGCCTATGAGGCTGGGTGAACTTTTCCTCTTCTGCTTGCTGGCTGCTTCTTTGGTGGCAAGCTGTGCAGTTTCCCAGCCAGTGATGCTTGATGTCAACTTTGTCTTGCCCTTTCTCTCTTCCAGCAAACTTTTTCATTTTGTCTTCCCTATTTCGGAAGTAGACAAGGTGCAGAGGTTTGTAGCTAGGAGTGAGTGAGTGAGTGAGTGAGAGTCAGCCAGTCAGCATATCTGTGGCAGTGAGAGAAACCATCCACCACTGATGCTGGATGCCTGGAGCGGGGGAGAGAGAGAGAGAGAGAGAGACTGGTTTCTAATTCATCACAGGACATCATTCCGGATAGTTTTCCAATGTGTGTAGAGCTTGTGCCCAACAATCCTACAGGACTGACTCCAGTGAACAAAGTACAGTGATGTACTGTTTATGCTTTTGCTCACATTCCTTCTAGCTATCACAACACATTAACTTCTAAAGTAGTGAACAGTTGATAACTTGTCTATTGGCAATAAAAAGGAAAATGGTTCAAGTGACCAAACAACTAACCTTTTCTGGACAGCCAAAAAGGGAAAGCATACAAATGGCCGCTCACTGCCTTCAAATCTTTGCACACAGATACTCTGGTGCATTATTTCTGCTTGCCTCACCACTGATATTAATCACATGCATTAATCTATCTCTGTGTTAATTCGGCAATTTGAAGATAAGATCACCAGAAATCAAAACATGGCAACAGGGAAC
The DNA here is from genome assembly GCF_027244095.1 of Hemicordylus capensis. Classification (NCBI taxonomy): domain Eukaryota; kingdom Metazoa; phylum Chordata; class Lepidosauria; order Squamata; family Cordylidae; genus Hemicordylus; species Hemicordylus capensis. Next base: position 63,594,420 of record NC_069660.1, read on the forward strand.
ACCATAGAAACACTCAGCTGTGCTTTCCATAATGTGTTTCTTCCCTAAGCAGATCTAGTGCTCTCCACTACATTCATTCATCTGAGAAATGCAGTAAAAATGGCCAGTAGCACTGCAATACTCATAAGTGTGCTGTGCAGTTGGTGATGTGGCATCTTGTAGCATATCCTTCCACATTTTTAGATCCCTTTATTAGTGCAATCACTGAAGCTGTCAAACAACAGAAGGGTCCTACAGTTTCTCACTTGTCTCTAGAGTGGAGTGTACTCATGGTCTGACTGACTCTTTACTTTTACTACCATCCTAATGTGACATTTTTCTCCCAATGAAACCTTTGCTAAGATAAAATCCCCATTATATCCTCCCTGTATTTGACAACAAAAGAAATCCTTTTGCTAGCCAGAATTTCCTGACCTATGGATTTGGTTTGAGAAATAAAAAGAAAGGGAATTTCCCCCACACAGAAGAAAGCTGTTTCCAGCAGTCCACAGATCTTTTAAAGAATTGTAACCTGGGAGGATAATGGGCCATATAACACAGTCACACACACACACACACATACACACACACACACACACACACACACCCCAAAACCTAAACTATGAGGCTGTATTAAAACACACACAGGGCTTTTGTCTTATAACAAATAATAATGAACGTATTTCAACAAAAATGCATGTAGTCTTAAATTTTATGTTGTGGATCTTTACACACACACACACACACACACACACACACACACACACACAACCTCAAAGGATAGCTAGACTTCTGTCATTTTGGAGCCTGTCTCACAAAACACTGTTTTAAAAGAAAATTAAATAATAATGAAAATCCATGTTGGAGTTGGACAGTAGCATGAACAATACAGGGGCATGATAGCAGATCACCAGCCTCCTCCTATCTCTTCTCCTCTTTGTTTTTTTGGTTTTTTGGGGGGCAGGGGTTGGTACTACTTTTTCTGTGTAAATTTGTGCATTTCAAGAACCCCTTGGGCAGTCTGATCTACAGTCCCTTCAGTGCCAGAGCTTGACACTTGTATAAGGCAAGAGAGAAAGAATCGTGTAGTCCGTAAGCATCTCAAAGGAAGCTAAATGGGTCGTCTACATCAGAGGGGAAATGCTTGACTAACAAACAGAAGGTTGCAGGTTCGAATCCCTGCTGGTACTATATTGGGCAGCAGCAATATAGGAAAGGTGCTGAAAGGCATCATCTCATACTGCGCAGGAGGAGACAATGGTAAATCCCTCCTGTATTGGTATACCCCGGTCACTACCTTGAAAGTAAAGTCACTTTTCTCTCATGGCAAAGGTTATTTTCCCCCAACAGCCTTTGAAAATAACTTCTGAGTACTACTCTACTAATTCCTCTTATATGTAAAATTAAAAAAGTACCAGAAGTGCCATAAAAATTTTATGAAACAGAATGGTAAAACTACTGGCACTCCCTGAATAGGAAGCATGTGTTTTCCATTTATACACACCTGAGTTAGTAGAGACTGAGGCAGTAGTAAAGGAGTCGGGGTGGGTGGGGCCCATCTTTCAGGGCGATGGAAAGATTTGGTCTCTGGCTGTCCAAGTTACCCGATTCTATGGAAAATGGGCACTGATAATTATGCATATGTTTGTATAGGCATGATTTGTTCAGATTTGTTTGGGAGCCAAGGACAGCATATTATTTGCATGCAGAAAATCTAAAATCCAATCCCTGGCATCTCCAGCTAAAATGGTTTTAGGTAGTAGGGTTGGGAAATATCTCTACTTGAGATATTGCAGAGCTGTTGCTGGTCAGAGTAACCATATCATGCTAAATGGAACAACAGTCTACCTCTGTATATGGCAGCTTCATGTGGTCAGATCAGCTGGTTTTCCTGGAAACAGGTTCCAGATTCTTATTTAAGCTCTGATTTTACTTATTGTTTGGAACAAACTGAATCTGGCCTACTGAGTTTATCTTATATTCATTCTGAACCAAGTGCCTATAGCCATAAATGGAGGTCTAAGTTAAACAAAAGACACATCCCATTTGTTTTGTTTGGAACTCCATTCATTCTCGATGAAAGGGTCTTACTTTGGGTGTTTTTTTAAAAGTAAAAAGTGACTTAAACAATGAAAGAATAAAATAAATGCAGTATTCAGAATCTCTTTGTATGAGTTCGAGTCTTTGAGTTTACTTCTAAAAAAAAGGTACGCAGATCACTGGGGAAAGAAACTTTAGACATCTTTCCACGATCAAGAGATGACCATGGATTGTTCACAGCACAGTGCCATTAACAATGACTATTGGCATCAGTCAATGTATGCAGCAGGCCTACATTTTAAAATCTGCAATTTTACAGGCTTACATACTGTGCAGTGTTTTTCCCATGGAAGAATGGGGCACGTATGCTGGTCCTTGCTTCTACTGAGCTTGCAGAGCCTCTGTGGCTCCCAAGGATTGCATTACCACTATAGGAACACTGCTCCCATTGGGAATAATTAGAGCAGTGTTGCTATAGTGTGACACAGTCATAGGAGCCCTGAAATGAGGATGGAGATCAGTAGAAATGAGGAAGAAATTTGACCTTACATGGAGCCAGTGTATGCACCCCACTCTTCTATGGATGGGACAATGCACTGTGTGTAAGCCACAAATTTTAAAATGTTGTAATCTTGAACTCCCTGATACAGAAATGATGCATTTCTTTTCCTCTTGATCAGATATATGTGAATGCCCTGGAAAGAATAAAAGATAGAAATGTACATCCTTCCAGGACATGCATTCTCATTAATGCAAAGATAGATAGGTGTAACAAAAAAGAGTTAACCACAATGGTGCATTTAATCCTTATAATTGAGCATAGTTACTATTATGGATAATGCCCGTAGTAATAATTATATTCAGCTTATTTACACAGTCAAACAAAAAAGGTGTTCCATCATACCAGTGTTGCTTGGTTGTCTGCATGAGACATAATGGTCACCAATTATTAGAGTATTAACATTAGATTTTAGCTGTTTTTAAGCCAAAAATTGTGAAGTCCTCAGCTCTTATTGAAATAAAAGTTCCAAATTCTGATAGATTCTGAGGGATGCTTACACATTATTGCAAAGAAACAGAAAAAAAAAATCAAGCTGAACAGACTGTTTGCTGAACTGTTTGTATCTATGTCAATGATATAGATAGAAATTTCTCTGTAATGTATAATCTTCTTAAAAACTGGCGTGCTTCTTAGTTAAAATGAGACACCAGGAAATGGAATATGATATAAATTGCGATGTCATACTGAAAAATTTCCATTTGATACTTAACAAATATAAATGTTGTTATTGGCTATTAACAAATCGTGCTACAGGGCACATTATGTAATTGGGTGAGTGATTTATTTTTAAAGTTGTGAGTGCTGTGAGTTATATATTTTAGCTTTCTTTTTAAAAAAGCTGGGTAAATGGAAAAAAAACTTTATTGTAAATCAAAATGGAGTTGTCAAGGCAGATTAATATGTTAAACCAACGTATTTATCAAAAGTTTGTATTTCTTGTTGAAAATTACTGCTCACGTCAGCCTTAAATGAGTGTTTAGAATGAGATTCCCAGGAACCTAGTGCCTTACTACCTGCTCCTCCAGCACCCTGTCTTAACTAATCCAGGAATAATAAGGTTTTATGGAATGAGGGCACCCTCTAAGCTGCATTGCTGGGTTGACCATTGTCAGCCCACTCCTAGCCTGCATGTGTGCAGTTGACATCTTACTCCAATGAGGATACATCGTGTCCTATAAAAACCCTGTTTCCAAGTTAGCCTGGCAGTGCCTTGTTGTATCAAGTAACCACATAGTCTTACCACAGAAGGTGGTAGGCCCTTCAGCTAAGGCTGAAGAAGTGTCTTACCACCAGCCCTTCTTTGACCATGCCTCCTTCTACTGGCCATCTGCTCCTCATTTGCTTGATCCAGTGCCCAGCCCCAGCCTTTCTTCTGGCTCTGGCCTATTGTCCCTCATCTACCCATTCCTGAACTGACTTGCTCCCATTGTGTCCTGTCTCTGAGCTTGGCCAAAGCTCCTATTTCCCTAATTTTTAGGAAAGATACTTCGTTAGAGTAATCCCAGATTTACTGAGAAAACAAATAGTGATTGTGGAGTCTTCCATTGCTCATTTGTTTTATCCACTTAATTATCCCACAGGACCATGTTCTTTCCCGTCAATCTGCTTGATAGGTTGCCTGTCTAATTTAGAGGTATTTTGTGTGTGAAGAGAAACTGGTTTGTTTGTTTCTAGACTTGATAAGAAACTGCTCTTGGGCATCAGAAGAGATCATCCCAGAAGAGTTTGGGCTTAAACTGATGTGAACTAACACAAGTCATTTGGTGCCTCTGTAGTCAGTTTTGTGCTTCATAAAGGCAGAGGCAAAATTCTTCAGAATACCATTTGCTAGGAAATCAAACAGCAGGAAGGTTTGTTGCCTTTGTGCCTTGTGGTGGGCTTCCCAAAAGACTGTGGATGGCCACTGCTGGAAACAGGATTCTGGACCAGTGGATCCAATAGGGCTTTTCATATTTCTATATGTATGATTTCTAATCATTAGAATTGCCACTTAAAAGAAGAAGAAAGAAAGAAAATATTTTTCCATGCTTTTCGATGTTAAAACCCTTTATTTTAAAATGTCTGGCATATCATAGTTATTAACTATATTGTTTTTTTGGTTTTTCAAACCAAAAACAAACATACAGGATTCCTTTACATTTCAGTAGCTAGAAATCAAAGGCTGAAAAGAAGAATAACAAATAATTGTGCAAATAATCTGAAGATTTCAACTGAATTTCAAAAGTGCTTTCTCTCCCCCACCCCACTGCCAGTCTACTCCTGTGCCTGCCATTTAAATTCTGGTCAAGTGGCAGATTTCTGGGAAATAGCCAGATTAGGTCATTATATTTGAATCCATGTTAATGAGATCCGGTTCCCTGGAGTTAACATATAACCCCAGGAATCAAGTCTATTAAGAGTGCCAAGATGCCAGTTACCTGAATGCCTATGTTCTTTGTATATTGTACAGGATTGTCCACAGCTGTTTCCTACAGAAGAGATTCTGATACCTGTGGGTGAGGTGAAACCCATCACTCTGAAGGCTAGAAATTTGCCCCAACCTCAGTCTGGTCAGCGTGGCTATGAGTGTGTCCTCAACATTCAAGGTGTGATTCATCGGGTTCCTGCTCTTCGCTTCAATAGCTCAAGTGTCCAGTGCCAGAACAGTTCGGTAAGAGGCTACAGCTTAAGGGACAGAAGCTGGAGCAGAAGAGGGCTATGTATAAAGGAAAGTTGGAATTTATTTTTGTTTGCAACATTCTAGACTGCCATTCAATAATCATGTTCATAAGAAGATTTTTTTAAAAAACAGTTCAAAATAAATCCAATTAAAACAGTAGCCCCATTCAGACAATATGTTCAACACACATTCTAGCTGTGTACAGTGTATGCATGAACAGATCTGTACACATGTACAGTTATTCACACAAAATATTCAATGTGCATACCAGCTGTACACCTGTCTGGACCCTGCATTTGAGAGGATGCGTACTGGGTTCATTTTTTAAATCAACACATGTACAGAAATTCACACACTAATTTGTACATGTGTTCGGACACCCGAAAGCACAAACAATACAAGATCTGAATAGGGCTAGTAAGAGAATAATTTAAAGATACATAAAAGCAACAGTTTTTAAAAATCCAACTAATTCACAAATATTTATATATTTATTTATAGCTAACAATTTTTTATACCGCCCCAAACCTATGTCTCTGGGCAGTTTACAACAAAGCAAAAACAAACAGAAAAAGTTAAAACATTAGTTAAAACAAAATAAATAACAAAAAAGTTAAAACATTACAACAATTTTAAAATTTTAAAACACTATTTTAAAACAATGTTAAAACTATTAAAACAATATTTAATTAAAAGCTTGGGTGAAACAAATGCATCCTTAAAGACTTTTTAAAAACTGTCAGAGATGGGAAGGCTCTTATTTCATCAGGGAGCACATTCCAAAGCTTCGGGGCTGCAGCGGAAAAGGCCTGTCCCTGAGTAGCCACCAGGCGAGCTGGTGGCAACTGCAGATGGACCTCTCCTGATGATCTCAGTGGGCGGTGTGGTTCATGACAAAGAAGACGTTCTCTTAAATACCCAGGGCCTAAGCCAGTTAGGGCTTTATAGGTTACTAGTGTTTTCAGGCCTGTTGTAATAACGGGCGCTAGCACCTTCCCCCCCCCCCACTTGCCTCCGCGTCCGGCCCCGCAACCAACAACTGTCGCCGCCGCCGCCAGCCTCCATGCCGCGGCCAGTCTCCCCGGCCAGGCAAGGGCCCCAAATTCCCCCTCCGGCTCCGGCGGCGCCGCCAGGCTTCCCCCGCCGCCTCTTCCCCCCGCCCGGCTTCGGTGGCGCCACCAGGCCTCGGCCATGGCTCCGCCGCCGCTGCCTCAGCCACGCCTCGGCCAGTTTCCCCCGCCGCCGCTTACCCGGCTTTTTCGGGTCGGCCACTTCTGGCCGCCCAAGATGGCCGCTGGGTGCTGGCGGTCATGTCTCCCTTGCTCTGTTCTGGGCATGCGCTTCGCGCATGCCCAGAACAGCCCAGGGAGGCACGAACACACGCCTTGGTGTCCGTCCACGGACGGACACCAAGGCTTTTATTAGAGAGGATAACCAGCACCTTGTATTTTGCCCAGAAAACTATTGGCAGCCAGTGTAGCTCTTTCAATACGGGAGTAACATGGTCACTCCAAGATGACCCAGAGACCAACCTGGCTGCCGTATTCTGGGCTTACTGTAGTTTCCGGACTATATACAAGGGCAACCCCACATAGAGTGCATTGCTGAATCCAGTCTGGAGGTTACCAGCATATGTACCACTGTTCTGAGGTCGTTTATCTCAAGAAACAGACGCAGCTGGTGTATTAGCCAAAGCTGATAGAAAGCACTTCTGGCCACTGCCACAACCTGGGACACCAGGGAGAGGCTTGGATCCAGAAGCACCCCAGACTGTGTACCTGTTTCTTCCGGGGAAGTGTGACCCCATCCAGAACAGGCAGATCAAACTTATCTTCTGAGTTTCGACCCTGCACAATGAATACCTCCATCTTATCTGGATTCAGTCTCAGTTTCTTATCCCTCATCCAGCCCATCGCCGCCTCCAGGCAGGCATTTAGGGAGGTTATGCCCTCTCCTGATGATGTTGACATGGAGAAATAGATTTGGGTGTTATCAGCATACTGATAACACCCTGCACCAAATCTCCTGATGATCTCTCCCAGTGGTTTCATGTAGATGTTAAACAACATCGGCGAAATACAGAACCCTGAGGGACACCATATTAAAGTTCAGATTTTTGAAGAACAACAATCTCCAAGGGACACCATCTGGAACCTGCCCGAGAGGTAGGAGCGGAACCACCACAAAGCAGTGCCTCTCACTCCCAACCCCCTCAGATGCTTCAGAAGGATACTATGGTCGATAGTATCGAAAACCAACAAGAGGTCCAAAAGGACCAACAGAGTCACACTTGCTCTGTCCATTCCCAATTGGAGATCATCCATCAGGCCGACCAAGGCAGTCTCCACCCCATAGCCCACCTAAAAGCCAGTCTGAAATGGGTCTAGATAATCAGTTTCCTCCAAGTCTGTCTGGAGCTGTGAGGCCACCACTCTCTCATTTACCTTGCCCAGCCACGGAAGATTGGAGACAATACCTGACTTCTTTATCTGCCTCTGAAGAGAGAGCCCTATAGATTCAGGATCCACCACAGAAAAGGCCACACTCTTGGTAGATAACAGTCTTTCCTTACTAGAGGACAGAACTTGGAGCCAGGGCTTGTTGGTGGATATTAAAACTCTAACAGAGGGTGTGTATGAGAAAGATTAGGATTAAGTAGGGAAAGATGCAAGAAGAAAAGGGAGAACAAGATTATATGAGATTCTTCAGCTAAGGCAGAACCAGCAGGCCAGGCGAGATGACTTGAGTGATGCTATTAAGAGGCACATACCTACAGTACCAGAGACTAATTGCAGTTGCTGCAAGCCAGAGAGATCCAAAATGTTTCCTCTTGTTCCCTTTGTCAGATCCCTGTCAGTGCTCGAGATGACAATCAATGGTAAACTGCTAGATTGACATAACAAAAATAATGACCTTGCTAGAAGTATTTATATGGCAATTTATCCCAACAGAAATAGATCAACAGCTCCTGTTTATTTAGAGAGACTGTTCCTCACTTTCAACATGTTTTCAGCCTTTGATGAACTATTTTTTTAAATTAGAAATTATAACAACTTGATAGATTGCCTTAACATAACAGTCCATTAATTTGTACAAAACCTCAACAAGCAAACTTGCCCAACTGTGTAAGACTTATGCATCCCTCCCCATACCCTGTTAAAACTGATGCAGTGCAGATTTCATAGCCGGCTTCTAAATGCAGTAAGGGAAACTAATTCATTTCAGTGAACTGCATGACATTTGGTAAATATTTAGAAAATAGAAGATCTCCCAGGACTAGACCTACAGAGCCCGAATTCTGGGGCATTTACCTCTTGTGATCAGTCATCTTGACTGTCCATTCCTTAATGCTATGGCAGGCTGTTGTATAGCTCAGTACTGGCTGCTCTTTGTAGCCCCTTTGAATGCAACCCTCTACCCCACCCCCCGTAATTTCTTTGGGAAATGACATTTTATTATCCTTGAAATCTGAAGGAATATCTTGCTCATATTTAGTCATGTTCAAAATACCTCAGTGGCTGCCATCTTAGATGAAGAAGTTATGAATGAGGCAAATGTAGATGGTAGAAGAAAAGGCATCAGGAGGCATTATTCTGGGAGATGAAAAAAAAAATAGGGGTTAAACTAATCCTGAATTCCAGGCGGGAATGTGCTACAGGCAAGTGAGGTGTTTAATTAGAATCCTGGCCCCAGAGAAGATCTTTTATCTGTCAGCTTCCCCATCTGTGACTGTGGGGGGTCAGAGAAGGGGGAGTTGGGGTGGGGATGTGACAAAGGTGTTAAGGCAAAGCTAATTCACACAGGAGAGATAAAGAGAATTGCAGGCCTCTTATCAGGGAGCTGTCAAATTCCAGGCTGCAGTTGCTTGATAGACTGTGTAATACTGGAAAGCTGCCTGTTGCTAGAAGAAGGGGAAAGGACAGGGATTGGAGACAGGGAAGGAAGGACAGAAAAATCGTCTCCTTTCAACAACACAGTTGAGGAGGCCACCACTGCATCCTTGCCTGCTGGGAATGGATGGATCTACAGGAGTAAACAAGTTAACACAAGCAATGTTGGAATCAATCACGTCAGACATGGCAATCAGCCCTGACTGCATCCTCGAGTCTTGTAGAAGCTGCACTTGCTGTGTTGCAACTTCATTATTGTTTTAAAAACATAGAAATAATGCAAATGTGTATATTATTCACCTAGCTGGTCACTTAGCCACTATGTAAGATCTGAAAGCTTGCAACAGACTTACATGGTCATTCTTCGGGAACTGGGACTCAGAAGTAAGTTTTAAAATGGCAGGTCTCAGCTATCACTCAGGTCTGAAGAAGAATCTGGTGAAGTTCAAAAGCTCCCAACACTTTAAAACAACTAGTTGAGCCAATAAGATCCTTGGCATTCTGTCTCTAGGTCATTGAGACAAACACTGGAAAATACCTGAATAAGAGACATTTCAGAACTTTTATAGATAATTACAAGTAATGATGAGCCACATCTCTATTTCACCATGTCAAAAAGCAGTTTCTCAGGAAGTGTACGCACTGCAAAAAGGCCACTTTGGACTCATTTCCAAGTTCAAAGTGTTCAAATAATCAATTAAAAAGACCCCCAAATAAATAATTATTCAGTCCCTCTCTGCTTCACCATGGTTCCAGATTCCCTCTGCTGGTGGAAACTCTAAATCTAGAATGTTTAAGTGGCAACTTAATGGCAAGAGGACTTTGTGGCAACTGCAGCAGGAAACTATAAGGCTCTGTCCCATTTAGCATATTACAGGCTACAGTGCACAATATATTTAGTCCATCATTAAGATGTGGAAGTAGACCAGAAGTAGCCTCTTCTTTTGTCTAAAAGTTGTTGCGGGGGACCGATCCAGCTCAGGACCATGGGGAGGGGTGTTTTTGACACTTCCCTCTTGTGCTGTTTCCTGCTGAATGGAGAGGCTGTTTGCCCTGTAGTGGCTATCTGTAGCAAAGAACCACTTAGGAAAAGAGTTTTCTGTAGGGAAATGCAGCCAGGGTTTGATTTTGAGCCAGATCTTCAGTCCTCCATGCAGTGGTGCCCCTAGGCCCAAAATCAACCCAGACCTGAAGGGCTTTGGAGGCCTCCCTCCCCTGCGAGGGGCCCCCCTTAATTTTTTTAAAAACCTGCATCAAGGGCAGGGGGCAAGGAGAAAGTTCCCCCTTTTCAGTAAAAAAACAACAACATGCTGCTGCGCAGCTGTGGCAGTACTTGCAGGGAGGGTGGGGGATGAGGAGGTGAGAGTTTCCCATTTTACTGGGATGGAGGGCAGTGAGCTCCTTCCAGCTTCCTTCCCTTCCTTTCTTCTAAGTGACTTCATGAGCCTCTCCGCTGTGCAGCCTGTTTCTCGCCTTCCTCCATGTGGAAGAAGCAGAGAGGCGAGAGGCCCATGCTACCTGGGCAAAGAGGCACCTTTTTAACATGGTGATTCTCTTTATTGAGCAGGGGAAGAGTAACTGGCCCTATTAACCCCTAGCAAAGTACCTCCAGTGACCATTGCTGGTGTCTATTTTATGTTTCTTTTTAGATTGTTAACCCTTTGGGGACAGGGATCCATTCTGATTGATTGATTGTTGCTTTATGTAAACTGCTTTGGAAACTTTTATTGAAAAGCAGTATTCATTCATTCATTCATTCATTCATTCGATTTCTATACTGCCCTTCCAAAAATGGCTTAGGGCCATTTTGTTCTTGTTTCTCCTTGCCCCCTTCCCTCCCTGCAGCTGCACCCAATCCTGCCGCCAGTAGCAGCGGGACTCTGGGGAGGCCCCCCCAGACATTTGGAGAGCCTGCGGAGGCAAGAGACCACAGACCAAATCTCCAAGGTCCATGGCTAAGAGCTCTTCCAGCTCTGTGGCTGCTTTTTGAGAAAAAAGGCACTACTTGTTTACTTCGTGTGTCAAGCCCATTTCTTAATGATATGCTTAATGTAATGCATAGTTTGGTCCTTAGACTGTTACTGTAGTTGCTGGGGTACTCTGAATCTACCATAGCAGGTAAAATTCCCCCTTAGGACATTTTGGCATTTTGTGACATTTTTGGCCCTAACTGTGCATATCCATACAACTTCCAAAAAAATCCCTGATTATTGTCTAAACAAACATAAAGACACATGTGTCATAATGCATATGTTATAAAATTCACAGCTTTTTCTGTCAATGAATTGAACCTTCTTATTGCGAAAGGAACTGTGTGAAATAGGCTTCATTAGGCAAGAGAAGTGAAGGAGTTGCTGCCTAGGTTGTGAGCATTTCCTTCCATATAGAAGTATTAACCTACCATATGCATGCTAAGCAGATACCAGACAGCCTTACACCTTTATATACTGTGTCTGTCATGGGCATTCCTATTCTTGAATGCCTCTAGAATTCTTGAATAAACTTCTATGTTTATTTATCATGTTTACAGCCTGGTCTGTGTATCTCTAGGTGCACACAATTTAAAACACAACAAATATAAAACCAAGTAAAAACAATTAAAACATTTTCACAGAATAAAAACAATTCCATGGGATAAAAACAATTAAAAAGTTTAAAATTAAAAGATTATGTTGGTGGATGGAGACCGAAAACTGAAGTGTGTCTCACCTGAGGCGCTGAGCAAGTAGCTTTTGAATGAAAAGCTTCTCTATCTTATAATACCACTAGTGTTTCAGGCCCGTTGTGATAACGGGCGCTAGTAGGGGAGAGTTCCCCCCCCCCACGCCCTCCCAGCTGGCCGAGACTTCCTTACCCAGAGCAGCCCGCGACAGTCGGGCGATCAAAAATCCATTTTTTGCGAAGAAGAGAGGAGCTCCGGAACAGAGCTCCTCTCTGTGCTAAGCCAATGCCCAAACTGCTGCTATGGACGCAAAGGACGCAATAGGCGTCCTTTGCGTCCATAGCAGCAGTTTGGGCATTGGCTTAGCACAGAGAGGAGCTCTGTTCCGGAGCTCCTCTCTTCTTCGCAAAAAATGGATTTTTGATCGCCCGACTGTCGCGGGCTGCTCTGGGTAAGGAAGTCTCGGCCAGCTGGGAGGGCGGTTGGCGGCCATGGCGGCGGCCGCGGAGGTATTCTTCTGGGCCGTTTTGGCCCTTAATCATTTGCGGGGGGGGGAGCGGGGAAGGAGTATTTGGGCAGCTGGGAGGGCGGGAGAGTGGGCGGTGGCGGTGGTGGTGGCCGGGCAGACTCTGGGGGCGCCGCTGCCGGTCCGGTCCGCCCCCGCCTCACATTCCCGGCCGGTCTCCCCGGAAGGGCAAGGGCCCCAAGGACTCGCAGCCTCCTCCCCCCGCCCGGCTTCGGCGGCGCGGCTCCACCGCCGCCTTGGCCGCGCCACCGCCTCGGCCAGTCTCCTCCTTCCCCGCATTCCCGGCTTCTTCGGGGCGGCCGCTTCTGGCCGCCCAAGATGGCCACCGGGTGCCGGCCCTCATGTCTCCCTTGCCCTGTTCTGCGCCTGCGCTTCGCGCAGGCGCAGAACAGGGCAGGGAGGCACGAACACACGCTTGGTGCCCGTCCACGGACGGACACCAAGCGTTTTATTAGAGAGGATGTATTTCTGTATGTACTACCTAAAATATGACTATCCTAATTAGCATATTTCCCATACTAATTTCCATGAATGACTGTGGCATGTTTGCATATTTCTAGTTGTACTGCAGATGTGGAGCAGCCCAATGTGGTTCTCGTAGGGAATGTAGGACTCTTCTCTTTCATCTTAATTAATTCTGTAGTTGGTGATGGGACTTTATTGGCAAACCAAGGTCTGAGTGGTGGGAAGAGCCTGCATGAATTGGCTAATGAATCTATAACTTCTCTCCAGGCCCATCAGCTGATTTAATTATCTCTGTGTGGCAACAAGAAAAGACTCTCTCCATGCAGATGGGTGTGTGTGTGTAATATGCCATTCAGTCACATTCTGCTGCATGTTCCTAAGCTAGGTATTGTCAAGACTCTAAAATGTTTTCCTTCATTCTGTTTCTTCAGAGTAAGAAGAATAGAACAGTTTCAGAATAGTTTCATTAACATATACTGTTTGCTTATTCCCTAGTATCAATATGATGGAATGGACATGAGTAGTTTAGCAGTAGATTTTGCTGTGGTTTGGAATGGAAACTTCATTATTGACAACCCAGAAGATTGGAAAGGTAAAGATTTCTTAGTTTATTTTGATGTCTGTATGTTAATTGGGCTGAGTGGAGATCTGATAAGGTTTTTGGAGATTTTTTGTTTATCCATTTGAGGCAATTTTATTTCTCAACAATCCTGTTTCATTGAAAGATGAAACAGGAAAACAAGATGACTGTGTGCATCTGGCCTTCTGGGAGACTAGATGTTTATAGAGTGATTTTTTTGCATTGCCAAAAAAAAAAGCTTTGAAAAAAAGTTTAATCTTCTTATGTCAGGCCTCTGCAAGGCTGATTGTATACCTGTCCCAAGGAAGATTTTGTATGCTGTTTCCTGAAACAATTCAGGACAAGGGAGAAGACAAAAGAGATTGAGAACTGCATACACTTATGAATGTTTCTATGTATTTCAGGTATTTATAGGGCATATTTTGTGCTGCAAAGGCTCTCAAGCAAAACAAAATATGTACAGTAGAAACCTTAAAATCTTAAAACTGAAACGATTATAATGCCAGGAAAACCAATAACTTACATAGCATCCATTCAGAAAGCAAATGAACTCCATATGGTTTACCAGAAGGAAACACTTCCAAAAATGAAAAGATTTTGATCACACCCTACCACCCAAATGGTAATTAAGAAGGCACTGGATACATCTCATATGGCACGGCACCTCACAAAGTGGGTATCACTGTTGAGGAGCCCCTCTTCCATGTTGTCAGGCAGAGCATGGAGCAGGGCCTTCTCAGCCAATCTCAGTGAAGGGAAGCAGAATGACTCCTTAAAGAAATGCAGGCATAGACATACATGCAGAATTGCCTCAGCATTCCTTGGGCATTATTTCTTCCTAAGGACTGTTAGAAAAACCCTGGAATTAACATATTGAAAGAGGACTCATTTAACCTGCCATAGACATAAGTTGAGTTCTGTGCTCAGTCTTGGAGAGATCTATGGGTAAAGCTTTTACAAATTAGCCTTAGAGAGGTCTGGGGGTGGTAAGAGGGTATAGATTTTAAAGCATTTATTTTGCAATGGAAAGTTAACTCTGCAAGTGTCTAGTCTCAGCTTTCCCCTGCACATATTGCCCTGTATGTGCCCCTTAACTTTCAAGGATGACCTACCTGTGGGGATTAACAGGATGCATAATTTTCCACAATTCCCTTGTGGGGTGACATCCTTAACCTTCTATGGCTCTGATTCCAAATGATGCACCCTCTCTTTGGCCTAATGCTTTGCATTTATAAAGTAGTGAGACGGAAGATGCTGAAAATAGGCTTTCCCCCCTCCCCTTCAGAGAGTTGAAAGCTGTTTGAAAGAGTGATCACTGCTGTATTTAATTAACTCATCCCACTTTTGTCTCTGGTAAACAGTTTTTGACTTGTTTCACCAGATGGGACAGTGGAACCCCACCCCCACCCCCCAAAAAGTATGTGCAGCATGGGAAGTAAAATCTTCTTAAACCACTTTCAACCAAGGATGGGTGTTCTGCCTCTCCCGCCCCCAGCTCAATTTGTAATTAATTCAGGTTTTCTTAGTTTTCTCAGAGAACTCTTAGCAAAACTCAAGGTGGTCCTGAGAGTTTTTTCAGAATGGCAATGCCCAGGGAAGCTCACCCCCAGGCCTTCATGCCACACCTCTCCCTTTCCAAACAAATTTATCCTTGCAAAGCAAGGGCTGTTTACAACAGGAAAGGTCTTATAGGTCTCATTCTTAAGGCTACACATGCTCAGAATGTCAGTTGCTACCAGGGTTCATGGGAGTTGTAGTTTCCAGTAGGGATGAACCCAAAGCGTTTCGGTGCCTCTTTGGAGAGGCGCCAAATTGCTTTGGCTTCCTGGCACTGAAACGTTTTGGCACGGGTTCCCTTAGGAGGAGGTGGGCAGGTCCTATCTGCCTGTCCTTCAAACCCCCGCTGCAGTGCTGTTCAAACTGAAATACCTGTGTGGAAGCAGCAGCTTGTGCCACTTTCTCCTTTAAAATGCTTCGCCGTGGTGATGGAATGCTTCCCCGGCATCCCTTGCATGGCGTTGGCACGCAAATGTCATGTGCTGGTGCCATTTATATGCCAACACCATGCGAGGGATGCCAAGGAAGCATTCCATCCCTGTGGTGCGGCATTTTAAAGGGGAAAGCGGCACAAACTCCCGCTTTCACACAGATATTTCTGTTTGAACAGCACCGTGACGGGGCAGCACAGGGCAGCAGGGGTTTTGAGGATGGGCAGGTAAGACCTGCCCACCTCCTCTTAAGGGAACCCCTCGCCACCCTTGGGATGGCACCAAAGCAATTTGGTGTACATCCCTAGCTTCCAATACCTCCCAAATCAATGAATCTAATCAGGAAACACTGGAAACTTTCATGGACCCTGGCAGGAAAGGATAACTCCTTTATACATCTAGAAATTTGTTTGTAATTCAGGATTTCAGTCCTAAAGATTGTGTATAACTATCCAAATATGACTGACCAAAACTGAAATATAACTCCATATGAATATTGCAGGAAGGTTTTGGCACAACAGAGTATTTAGCAGCATGACAAGAACATCTGTGGTTGCCTATACTCTGATTAAGAAGATTGTGTTTGTGCCCCCCATGGGCTTTTTCTATGTGACAATGGAGGCTGAATTTAACTATGGTAATGCACATTACTTTATAACTTAGAAGAACTAATGGAAAACACACCTTTTCTCTTTACCAGTGTAAGTCTCTGTTGGGCCATAATGCAATTTTCTTGATTTTGGTAGGTGAACCTCTTCCTCCGATAACATGTTTACATACAAAAACACAATAAGCATTTTGGACAAAGTCCCACAGAAAGTTTGCCCTAGAACCAAATTATGACTCTCAGTTTTTCTTTGTAGTTGTATACTGCAGCAAAAGTATAGGTGTTCCACCACCTCTTCAGATCACAGACCAACCCATGCTTGGACCCTGAGAGCTTCCAGACATTGGTTGACACATATTAAACCATTAAACAATTTAACCATTCACAGGATCACCAGGCATTATGCAAATGATTCAGGTTGACTGGAAATAGTCAGCTTTGGTTGGGAAAACTAATCCAGTTTTGTTGGGTGAATCTACACAATATAGAAGGAACTCTTGTCTAATGGTAGCTGCTATTACAGGTGGAATGCCTAGAAAAAATACATATGATACAAGAGCCAGTTATTATATGACAAAAACTATGGCAGTTCAGACCAAAACAAGTCCTGTGAAAACAGCAGACTTGCTCCCTGAAATGAATACCCATTAAAGAGTCTGTTTTTTATAGCAGTGAGGACATCCATTTAATGGGTTCCCGTTTGTTCCCATCTGAGCTATATTTTGCTTTCGAGTACTTTTGAAGTTTACTGTGGAATCTGATATATTGGAAGTCCTGCCAGGCTCCCTGGGAATGGAGACATTGTTTTCAATGAGATCTTTCTTGGTTGAAATCAGTGGAGGAAACTAAACAAAGAGGTTTTGAAGGCTGTCGTCCAAATCAAGCATGGAAGAAATAATATCCAAGAACATCTGTGGAAAGGTTCAACAGGAAAGAGAAGGGTTTATGTGCCCCCATTGTGCACAAGCAAGGACCTTACATGACCTTGCCCATGGTCCTTGTGTGTTGTGTTTTTGGTTACATTCTGGCTGATACTACTTACTAATATCTTTTGTGGGAACCATTAAAACATGGATAGGGAACAAATTACTCAACAATTGTGTGATGGCTTTTCTTTTCAAAAGGGATCATCAGCCGTCATTTTGTTTGTATATCAAAATGCTGGTTATGACCTTAAAATCTTAAATGATTTGAGACTGGGATAACTAAAGGGCTGTCTTCTCCTATAAGAACCTGCTCGCCTCTTAAGATCTTCTGCAGAGGCTATCCTCAGCATCCAACCAACATCTGAATTCTGTTTAGTTGACACATGGGTGAGGGCCTTTTCAATGGTCGTGTTGAGATTTTGAAACTCCAGTTCAGACTACAATCCCACAAACTCTCCAAAAGAATCAAATGTGTATTCACATAGGCAGAATCTTTAATTTTCTCTTACTTAATGAAAGGGAATAGGAAGGCAGAGCAGCAAATAGGAGCAGCAGTAGTTTAATCCCCCTGAAGTTGCAATTTGGAGGGCACAAGTGAAGTTCTTTGCTGCTTATGTAAGAGTAGGTACTGTATGTCTAACAGGTATCCCTTAAAAAAAAGTAGCTGAGAACACACTCATTGCTGTAACAAAGCAAATGTACCTGTTATCTTTCCTTTTATTCTCAACACGTTATCTCACTTTTGTCAATGGCATCAGACTTTCCTTCTAACTATTATGTGTACATCAATATTTAAAGACTAAGATCGCCACCGCCTCAAGCATTATGGCACAACTTTGAACTGTAATGGCTTTTAAACCCAGATCCTTTAAATATGGAGATGTGGACTGTGACCTTGAACAGCTTCCAAATTCTGGCCATTTAACTGGGCTGTGGTGTGCCTCCCCAGCCAAAGAATAAGGAGATTACCAGGAAGCAAATTCAGGCTATACATTAGAGCTGTTCAACAGTGGAAGAGTTTGGTGGCCTTTTTCAAACAGATTGGACAGCCATCTGTGAGGAAAGCTGCGGCAGATTCCCACACTGAGCAGGGGACTACACTAGAAGTCCTTCAAGATCCCTTCAAACTAAAACATTCTATGTTTCCTTAGCAAAGGTGCAGCCTAGCGGAAGAAGTGGCTTTGGTTCGTGGTTGAGGAAGAGGCATTTTTCTGACCCCACATTCTGTTGTACTGAGAAAAGCCATTTTCAGTTTTTAGTTTTCTGAGAATGACAAAACCCAGCTAAACCAAATTACAAAATTGTTGTATGCACAGAATACATCCATGCTAACCTTTTGCAAAAGTGCTTCTGGTCTGCACTGCACATAAAAGCCACATCAGAATTCAATGTGGACAATCCTTTTTTGTTTGTTTTTGGTTAAGAATACATGCTGTCTTTCTTCTGTAGTTGGCATTCAAGGCAACTTACCAAAATCTCATGCAAGCATCAATATGGTAAAGAGGTGAAACAGTGGATAAAATTAGAAATCATGTTATGCATAAATAACAATAGAAGCAGAAGTTAGTTGTTAACTGCTAGACAATAACCCTCAGCCTTCAACCAACACATAGAATAAACCAGTTTGCCCAGCATAATCCCAGGTAAACAGGCCAGACTTTGCCTGGCTCTTAAATGATATTAATGGTGCCTGGTGGATCTCTCTTGGGAGGGAGTTTGGCAAACAGAGTCCAACCACAGAAAACAACCTTCTTTTACGTAACCACCTACCTAGCTTCTCAGGGAAGTGTATCTGGAGAAAGATCTAAGATTTGATTTTAGAAAGGTTCATGTTAAGGTCCATATGAAGCACTGTGAGCAGATGTTTGGCAGGTGCATGCTGCATATCTCACCCACAGCTCATGCTACTATTCTCTGTTCCACAGTTCATCTGTACAAATGTGCAGCCCAGCGGGAAAGCTGTGGGTTGTGCTTGAAAGCAGACCAGAAATTTGAATGTGGTTGGTGCACTGGAGAAGGGAAGTGCACTCTGCGTCAGCACTGCTCCTCCCCTAATGGTGGATGGGGAAGGTGGCTTGACTGGTCAAGCAGGAATGTCAAATGCTCCAACCCACGTATCACTGAGGTAATGGTATCTAGACATTTTTGTTTTCTGTTCCATAGGCTAATTAGGACACTGCCTAATACCAAGTCAGACCATCTAGGTCAGCACTGTCTACACTAACTGGCAATAGCTTTCCAGTGTTTCAGATGGGTATTTCCCAGTCCTGCTTAGAGATGCTGGAGACTGAACCTAGGGGCTTCTGCAGGCCAAGAAGATGTTCTTCCACTGAGCTATGGTTCCATTCTATTATTTGCTTCATTGCTTGCTTTTACTTCTTTTTAAGTAGTGTTTTTGCATCCCTAAAACTGCTTTAATGTGGCTGTGTTAATGAATGTTGAGATTATTAGCTGTGTGGTTGTCTACATTGATTCCTGAATTTGCAGCTTGTACATGCTTTGGTACATGTTCCAAAAGGATCTCTCCAAACTGGGGGAATGGGCAAAAAAATGGCAAATGTGGTTCAAGGAGAGAGATTTTGGGGTCATGGTGGACAGCTTGTTAAAATATCAACTCAATGCATGGCAGCTGTGAAAAAAGGCAAATTCCATACTGGGGATCATTAGGAAGGGGGTTTAAAATCTCTCTCTTCATCACTTCATGTGCCTTCTCCGATTGGGTGGTTGGCAACCAGCAAAAGCCATAGATCAAGGATTCTCAACGTGTGGGTCCCCAGATGTAATTGGACTTCAACTCCCATAATTCCCAACCAAAGGCCACTGGGGCTGGGGATTTTGGGAGTTGAAGTCCAATTACATCTGGGGACCCACACGTTGAGAAACTCTGCCATAGATGGTGGTCCCTAGAATCGTGGAGGATATCTTATGTGTTCATTTCTAGCCATTCTTTCATGACATCCATCCATCCCTTCCTCCTCCTCCTTCTTGATCTTTTTCCTGCTAGCTTTCCTTCTAGCAATTTAAAATAAAAATGCTAATATTATAATGCCCTTATCCAAATATATGGTGCGGCCACATTTGGAGTAATGCATGCAGTTCTGGTCACCGTATATTAAGATAGACATTGTAGAACTGGGAAAAGTGCAGAAAAGGGCAACCAAGATGATCAGGGGCCTGGAACACTTTCCTTCTGAGGCAAGGCTACACCATCTGGGGCTTTTTAGTTCCAAAAAGAGGCAACTATGGGGAGACATACCCCTCCTGTCCCATGAAACCGAAGGCTGGGAAATTTAAGACCAGCAAATGGAAGCACTTTTTCGCACAGCTCATAATTAATCTATGGAATTCTCTGACACGAGATGTGGTGATGGCCACTAGCTTGAATGGCTTTAAAAAGGACTTGGACAAATTCATGGAGGACAGGTCTATCAATGGCTACTACTCTCATGGCTATAGGCCACCTCCATCCTCAGAGGCAAGATGCCTCTAAGTACCAGTTGCAGGGGAGCAACCGCAAGAGAGAGGACATGGTCTCACCTCTTGCCTGTGGGATTTTCAGAGGTATCTGGTGGGCCACTGTGTGAAACAGGATCCTGGATCCTGAATCTGAGATAATGTTGGATATATGTAAATATAGTGTTGGGCTTATTTTTATTTAAAAATCTCTTCCTCTCTTTTCCGTACTCTGTTTTCTGTTGTATAGATTTGTTTGTGTTGCACAAACCTGGGACATCCAAGAGGCTCTCTGGACCTCTTTTTTGGGTGGGTGGGTGGAATATGCAAAAGCCTGAGCAGCTCATTAAATCTTGATCTTTTTTTTCCCTATTTGGGTAGGGTGACATCTCCATCATGCTCGATCCTTTCCTGCATAAAGCAATCTAGAAAGATATCATTATCATATGTAATATACATTTAATAATTACTACTATTAAATCATGTTTGTATCACAGCCTTCCTCCTAGGAGCTCAGGGTGGTATACATGGATGTGGGTTACCCCTTTTATCCTCACAACAATCCTATGAGGTGGGTAAAGCTGAGGGATACTGACTGGCCCAAGGTAATCCCATGAACTCCACAGCTGAGGGGAATGTGATTCAACTCTCCCCAGGGAAAGTCTAACACTTTAACCACTATACTACACTGACTCAAGTTTCCAGTTTGGGCCAGATTTGTAACATCTGATTCTGATCGTGTTGAACATATTACATGGAAGAAGTTCCACTAGCTGCTGCAGAACACAATTCTGCATTCATATGCTTGGAAAACATTTCTGTTCCTGGTTCCTCCTTGCTTGTCCTGATATAACACAGTCCTCTTATCTCATTAAAGAGGAACAAATAAAGTGGCATGTGATTTCCTATTAAATTAATTTGTAGCATCTTTAATGCACCACCAGTGTGCACTTCTACTGGCTTTGATCACCCAGTCTGAGTTGTCAGGCTCAGCCATCAGGGCAGGGGTGTCCTTTCTGCCCTTCGACAGGCACACTAATTAAAACAGGGAAGTAATTAGTCTGTAATTGATTTCTCTGGATTGCAGGCTAGTATAGGGCAAGAGTCTTACAAAAACTTTGTTCACTCTAAAGCTCTCATTGGTAGAAACTGGCAATGCTAGAAATAGCTTTCAGTAGTGAGTTTAGGAGGGTAGATTGAGAAATCAGTGGTCTCTTCTGTTCATCCCTAACACTAACGTGCACTCCAAAAATACATCCTTAAGAGTCCCCAGCACAGAGGGAAGATGATCCATATTTTCCAGATTTTGATCCAGATTTTGCTGATCCATAACACACCCACCCACCTTTATCAAGAACACAATACCTTGTACTAGTTGGGATACTGCCCTAAGTCAGCTTTTATACCTTTGATACAAAACATTGCCATGTCCACATTTCAAAATTGTAGTACTTTATAGGGGTGTGCACAAAACAGTTTTTGTGTTTCATTTCGAGCTTGAAACGAAGTTCAAAATGCTCAAAGCGCTTTGTCAAAATGGGGGCAAGCCACTGTTTCAATGAAACACTCAAAATGTTTTGAGTGTTTTGAGCATCATTTTGGAGGGCTGTTTTACCAGGGAGAGCTGGTCTACTGGTTGGCGTCAGCAGATAGACCAGTCCTCCAAGGTGGGCTAACATGCCAAGTCCAGAGTGGAGGCCTGGTAGACCAGGTCTCTGCTCTGGTCTTGGAGTGTTGGCCCACCTCAGAGGACTGATCTACCATTCATTTTGAGCTCAAATTGTTTTGCACATCTCTAGTACTTTGTGGTGTAAGAAGTAGCTTTGGAGCAGTGTTGCTATGCAGATGTTGCCCAATGTAAAGTACTTTGGGAATAATATCCCCTGCGAACAAGGCATTTTGAATTCAAATTCATCATAAAGGAGAGACCTAACAACCCATTTAACTTCTGGCCTGAGAAAAAGTAGAATTAGATACAAGATACGTTTCTGACAAAATAAACCACAGATTCAATATTGGCATGATTGTGGAGACATGGGAGAGGCTATAGTCTAAGGTATCTTGGTTTTTCAGCATTCTGTCATTATGAAGTCTGAAAATCCTATTCATCATACAATTCAAATGATCTGGCCTATCGGTATTAAATTTGACATGGAGAATCTACTTCAAAGTATAATCTGGCCAAATTTCAGAAAAATATGACAAAGAATGACAGGGTGGTAGCAGTTTTTAAATGTTGTATTGAGGTCTGAGGTAATCCCCTTTTTTCCTCTTTTGCCTGCCCCAAATATACCTCACATTTGTCCTTTTTTCGAGGTTTAGATTATGTTCGTTGTAGGGGGTTCTCTCTCCACTGCTTTGCTGAAAATACTTGTGTACTCCTAAAGTTATACTGTTTCACTATTCTTATTTTAAACTGTGGGAAGTGACTAATGGCAAATTGTGCATATTGTATAGTACTTTGGACAAGGAACCTTGTCATAAGGGGACAATCTGTAGGATAGTGTGAAGTGGAAAGTGTATAGAGAGACACCAATGAGATATGACATAGAAGATCCATGGTCAGGTTTTACCCTTGACTTTTAAAAACATTAATAGCAACCATGCAGGGCAATGTGCATAGGGGCCAAAGCATGGAAGGATGGTGTAGTTTAACCTTTTCCTCTCATGCTATTTTCCCAGTCCAAATTACACACACACACCCCAAGTTGCTAATTGCCCCACAAGGAAACGGTTACAGAGAGCTGCCTCTGTGTTTTCCCTTGCAGGGCAAATACCAACTCCAGGACAGCAATTCAGATTGCAAAAATGTGTGTGTGAGGAAGCATCATAGCCCTGGTCCAAATGCACACCACCTCCTCCAAACATGGATCTCTTACATTACATCTGGTTTGGTCCAGTGAGGTGCCAGAGATGCAGGCAGGAAGGGAAGGTGGTATGCACAAGAGAGAGAGAGAGAGAGAGAGAGAGAGAGAGAGAGAGAGAGAATCTCCCATGACTTGGTAGGGAGGTGAGTGAAAACGGAATTTACCAGAGAACATGTTTTTGTAAGCCTCTAATTTTATTTATCACAGATGTGGCAGTAGTCCAACATTAGAACAAACACAGCCTTGGTTACAGCCATTTATGCTAGATGTGCTTAGATGAACCTTTTATGCAGGTAATGGTGTGTTATACCCAAAGTATATTATGAGTCCTTTTATAATAATCATTGTGTTTATTATGGTAGTTCTTAATTGTGACCCTATGATGCTATGCAAACACTGATTTGTAGACAGATCTTTCTTTGTCAACACCTTAAAAACCAAAGAAGTCGGTGAGACGGATCAGAGCGAGTAACTGGAGCATTCTGTGAACAAATGGGACTGATTTAATACAAAAACTTGCAGCACCATTGAAATAAATGCTTGGCAGGGGATTTCTCCATGAGCACTGCAAGATGTTGCCTTTTGCTAATTTTATAGGGTAGAGGTTCCCAACCTTGAGACACTAGTTATTGTTGGACTACAACTCCCATGATCTTTAGCCACAATGACCTTTGGCTTATCTGGGGACCCAAAAAAATCCTGTTTTTAGGGCTATGACTGATCACACTGCCTGATTGTTTCTTGGGAGGTTAATAAGCCTCTTGTGATCTGGAACAGGAGCTTGCTTTCTCCAGTGCTTCCCTACATTTCTCATTAAGCCATCTTTGTATCACTTCTCACCCTCTTTGCAGGTTCATTTTTTAATTTTAAAAAAGTTACTTAGTGCTTCAATTTATTACTTCTTGACAAGAAATGGCACTTATTATTCCAAGCTGGTGAGTCTCAATTAACTTCACTCCATCATCTTCAAATCCTGACTTGAGAGCTCTCATGAAAGCAAATAATGTTTAGGTGGCTCATAGAGTTAACAGCTAGCACTCGCCAGCCCTATCAGTTTATGTTTCAGCATGTTGGCTGCAACCCAGCAATATATACGCATACAGCTAGTAAGTATTTTATCATGATTCAAAGATATTTAATGAGGAGTGTAGGGAAGCTTTGGAGAAAGGAAGTTGCTGTTCCAGTTCCCAAGTGGTCTATTAACTCTCCAAGAAACTATCAGGCAGTTTGATCAGTTATTGTGATATAAACAGAATTGGGTTCAAAACCTCAACTGCACATATGAATCTTGGAAACACACGTGCCAATTGGTTAGATGCATTCACAGAGAGAAGTAATACATAGAATCCTGGTGTAAATGTGGTGTAAACCAAAGTTCAGGAGCTGAGTTTGGCCTTGAGATCTATATGTTAATGTGCAAGCTTTAACAGGTGATCTAAGAGTTCCTGGCTGGTAGCTTAAGCTCAAATATTTCTCAGTCCCTTAAGCAAAGAGGTTTGATATATGTTCATGTCTGCTCCTAATTAGGTGAGCACTTATATTAATGGTGATTGATTGATTGATTGATTGATTGATTAAGTGCTGTCAAGTCGGTGTCGACTTTTAGCAACCTCATACTGTAGATAGATTCTCTCCAGAATGATCTGTCTTCAACTTGGCCTTTAAGATCTCGCAGTGGTACATGCATTGCTGTCATAATCGAGTCCATCCACCTTGCTGCTGGTTGTCCTCATAATGTGTCTGAAGTATGCTAGTTTGAACCTGGTCATTTGTGCCTTGAGTGAAAATTCTGGATTGATTTGTTCTATGATCCATTTTGTTTTCCTGGCTGTCCATGGTATCTTCGAAAGTCTTCTCCAGCACCAAAGTTCAAAAGCGTCAATGCTTTTTCTATCTTGCTTCTTCAAAGTCCAGCTTTCGCATCCATAGAGTATCATGGGAAAAACCATGATCCAAACAATTCTAATCTTTGTAGGTATAGACACATCGCTGCATCTAAATATTCTTTCCAGGGTCTTTATTGCAACCCTCCAAGTGCTAGTCTGCGGCATATTTCTTGACTGCTGGATCCTTTACTGTTGACAGTCGATCGTAAAAAGCAGAAGCAATCCACCACTTCAATGTCTTCATTGTCAATTCTGAGGCTGGTTGTTGAGCCCATTGTCATTAGTTTAGTCTTCTTTACATTTAGTTGTAGTCCCATTTTTTTCACTGTGCTCCTTGACTTTCATTACTAGAGCTTGCAGATCATCCGCATTCTCAGCTATCAGAGTGGTGTCATCAGTGTAGTGCAGGTTATTGATGTTTCTTCCTCCAACTTTAAAACCATGCTCATCTTCTTCCAATCCAGCTTCTCTCAGTATATGTTCAGCATATAAATTGAATAAAGGAAGAGAAAGTATACAGTCGTGTCTTACTCCTTTGCTGATCTGGAACCAGTCTGTTTCATCATGTTCTATCTGGACTGTGACTTCCTGTCCTGTGTATAGGTTTCCCATGAGAACAATGAGGTGTTCTGGGACACTCATTTTCCTAAGGATATTCCACAACTTGACATGGTCGATGCAATCAAAGGCTTTCTGTAGTCATAAAGCACATATTGACTTCTTTCTGGTATTCTTTGGCTTTCTCGATTATCCAGCATGCATCAGCAATGATGTCTCTTGTTCCTCAGCCTTTTCTGAAACCAGCTTGAACATCTGGCATTTCCCTTTCCACATAGGGCTCTAATCTGCTTTGGATGATCCTGAGCATTATTTTGCTAGCATGTGAAATTAAGGATATTGTGTGATGGTTTGAGCAATTTGTTAAGTCTCCTTTCTTTGGTATGGGTATGTAGACTGACCTCTTCCAATCTGTTGGCCACTGTTCTTCAAATTTGCTGGCATAGTTTGGTTAGAGCCTTGACTGTTTCTTCTTCTATTGCCTGCCATATTTTTGTATCTGTTCCATCAATTCCTGTAGCCTTCGACTTGGTAATGACCGTAGTGCTGATCTAACTTCATCTTCCTGTACTACAGGTTCTTGCCAGTAGGGAATATCTTCTAGAGTATCTTGGATGTTGACGTCCCTGCTTTACAGATTTTCAGTTTATTCCTTCCATCTCTGTTTAATCTTCTCTGAATCAGTCACTGTCTGTCCTTTGGCATCCCTTAGCATACGAATTCGAGTTTGGAACCTCCCTCTGAGTTCAGAGATCTTTGGAAAACTTGCCTTGTTTTTCTGTGTATTTCTATCCTCAGTGTCTGTCTAGCCCTGGAGTACTGGTGATTCAGTGTACCCACTGAGACGTTTGCCCCATGCTCAGAACCTTTCCTTCACCCGAGTCTCCAAAAGCAGAGGTAACACCACCCCAGGTTTGAGCTCTAGTTCCAAAGGCTGAATGCTTGCCTGGATCTTTGGGGCTTTCCATCTGATGGGCCTACTCTGGAGCAGTGGTGCTCTTACCTATGAACTTTGGGGCCAAATTCCAGGGCCTCCACACTCCATGGCCCCGCCCATATTCTACTTAGTCTGTCATGGGTGGTGTGGTCGCCATTAGCCCGCACTGGGTGGCCAAGTATGATTGTGACTTGTGCCGGGTGCTTTAGGGGGGAGTGGGGAAAGAAATATGTGGGATGGAATTTGTTACGTGTTGAAATGTTTCTGCTAAAGCAAATTTGCATAAATATTAGGGATGTGTGAATCGATTTGGGTACAAATTGATTTGTACCCGAATCTAGTTAATTTGGGCAATTTGGAGACAGAAGAAATCACCCCTGTGGTCCAATGGCTAGATTCACGTCCAAATCGAATTGTGCCAGATTCAATTCAAATTGCTTTGAGATTCAAATTCCTCCTATCATTTTCCCCAGATTCCCAGCTTTCATTAAAAAAAATAAAAATAAAGCTAAGCTCTAGACCTTGTAGAAGTGGAGTTATGGAGTAAAATGTGTGGTCACTATTTTTCAAGTGTTTGGATTCTTTGGTGTATAATAACTTTTCCTTAATGAATCTCTATGAGGATTCATAACACACCTTCATTTCTTCTATACATTTTGACTGACTTTGGACAGTGCCAACTGTCAACTGCCATGTGCCAAGAACCTTTATAAGTGGTCCTAATCAATTCAAATCCAAATCAAATTGAAT
Source organism: Hemicordylus capensis (assembly GCF_027244095.1). Lineage (NCBI taxonomy): Eukaryota > Metazoa > Chordata > Lepidosauria > Squamata > Cordylidae > Hemicordylus > Hemicordylus capensis. The sequence goes on from NC_069660.1 coordinate 63,621,755, forward strand.
CAAATCCAAATCAAATCCGGGGTAATTTGGGGGGACAGATTCGGACACAAAACAAATCAGGGGTAATTTGATTCTGGCACAAACTGAATCCAAAAAATCAATTCGAGCACATCTCGAATAAAAATATCTGTTTTATATTCTTACATTCTTGTGAGTTCAGTTGCTCTTTGTGCTCTCAAGAACCCACGTGTTAAAAATACTGCGTGTGTCATGGTGTGTGTGTGTGTGTAGGGGAATGGTGCTTAACTTGCAGCAGTGGGGTCTCCTGCAAGGGGGTGGGGCTTCAAAGATCCAGGCTCAAAAATTACCTAAGTGCACCTCTGCTCTGGAGGAAGTAGAGGTCAGCTTAGGTGCCACCTATCGAGCACAGTTGAAGATCAAGGAAGGGGCAGGACTCCTGTTGGCTATGTAACACCTTCAGTTGGTACCAGCCTTTTTGCTGGCTCAACAGCTCCTTCTGTGAGCTCGTGCCTTCAGCTGCTTCATGGTCTTGCCTGACCGGGGTATGGACACCATACTTCTTGTGTTATATAAGACACTGTGAAAAGAGTACAAGCATCCTCCTTGTTCTACTTAGAGGTACCCTGAACAGGTTGCTCAACAGAGGTGGATATCAGCTTTCACCACCCTGTGCAGCAGTTTTGTTGCCCACTGTACAGTACATCTAGGCACATAAGACACCTGTTTTTCTGCATGAAGAAGGCTACTGACAAACAAGGGCAATTGTGTTAATTTAATTCAACGACAGTATTCAAACCCCTCCTATATTCTCCCAAAGAAAACCACAGGGCTCTGCGGGCACCAGGAGTCGAAATCGACTTGACGGCACACTTTCCCTTTCCCTTTATTCATAGGTCTAGCCACCTAATGGTGCAACGGGGAAGTAACTTACCTAGGGAGCAAGAGGTTGCTGGTTCGAATCCCTGTTCGAATTTCCCAGACTATGGAAAACACCTGTATAGGGTGTTTTCAAACACCTGTATAGGCTGAAAGGCATCATCTCATACCTTCAACTTTATTGTTATTACAGCCAACGGCCTCTCATTGCAACAGAACCACACAGAAAACTATACATCTCGTCACATCAGTAGCATCGATAGAAACTACAATAGGAACAATACAATAAAAACTACAGTATTGTACATAAGAAAGTTTCAAATAAATAAAATCTGTTCACCCTCCTAATGTGCTATGCCCACATCTACCCTCTCAACATTTCTTCTGCGAAGTTTACTTGCAATGCAAAGAAACTTGGCAACTCTTGCAGAGATAAAATCGTACAGGTCTGCGAGTAAAAACTGCACTCTCTCCTGGCCTGAGGTCAATCTATGATCTCTTAAAGGGGAGAGATTGATTCTTCTCTTAGATCCTTATAAAAACAGCAACTCAGCAAAACGTGTTCAGTAGATTCAACCTCTCCCGCTTGACACGGGCACAATCTCTGGAGATAGGGGATTTTCTGGAATCGCCTTTCCAGGACGGCAGAATGAAGGGCATTGAGTCTGGCCGCAGTCATTGCTCTACGATGTTCAATGAAAGATAGCTTTATCAGGTATCTAGCCGGAAGCCGTCTATCAATTTGGGCCCCCATAAAAACCCCAGATCTTATTTTGCTAACATCCTCCTGCTTGGCAATGTCCATACTGTGCGGGAGGAGGCAATGGTAAACCCCTCCTGTATTCTACCAAAGTAAACCACATGGCTCTGTGGTCACCAGGAGTTGACACCGACCCGACAGCACAACTTTACTTATTAATCGTTCTGCCTTCCCCCATGTAGCATGGTGTCAATTAAACAATGGGTTTTTATCCATCCAGCTTTAATTTTATATTCCTGTCTCTACAATACATATATTGTACTGCCTTTGTAGGTGATTGGTGTGGGGCAGGTGGGATTCACCTCTACAAAGCCTGAGACCAATGCCCTATGACTTTCTCTTGGCTGCTTCCAAACTGTAATATGTAAACAAGTCTGAAAATGTGTTTAGCCAACTCTAGTAACCCGTGTTCATTAGGTTTTTGGTACTTTGTTAGCAATGGCTTTGGTTTTCAATAGGATTTAAATAAATACAGACATTATGCTGGCTCTCTGCCCAGCAGTGAATTTTTCATCCTCCTCCTCCCGCCATTAGAAACCGGGCAATACTTCTCTCTTTCAGCTTGATTCTATGTGCACTGAGACCCACCCACTCTCCCAACCTGATGGGCTCAGTGAATTCCTCCCCACCCCCACCCCGGGTTTTGTTTCCATTTTTATTTTTAATAAAAACCTAGAGCCTTTCTATAAATAAACAAACTTGCCTTCTCAGCATTTTAATGTTACTTTTTTCACAGGGATCTCTATGTTGTATGTAAAGAATTTGAGGTTTGCAAGTAACCAAGAGCAAAATGGCCTGTGAACAGTCTCGTCTTTCCACTAAACTGTTCAGACAGATGAAACTTTTTCAGAAATCAGAGATTCCATTTCCCCTCCTCCCTTTTGCTAAGCAAAGAGTAAAAGTTATTCCTTGACCCAACAAAGAAGCAATTTATAGCAAATATTGGGCAACTTTATTATTTATTTTTGTAAAAACAAGACAAAAATAGTTAACAAAACATATCAATTAATTATCAGATACAAAAACACACTAAAAACAGTGGCAGAAAACCAATACATAGTCCATGTGGTTACAACAGCAGTTGTCTTCTGCTTTGTCCATGGGGCTGTCAGGGAAACCTTGTGTTTATAGTTTTCGTGGAATATTGTTATCATTGGTTCAGTTGTCCAGAAGGAAAAAGAACAGAACTCAGTGGTTTGTAATGTATGTAAAAGGGCCTGCAAGCTAGGCCACTCTCCCTAGAGACACTCTCAGCGATACTAATTCACCTCCAAGATTTACCTGATGGAAATGGCTCAGTTCACTGTGTTTGCTGGCAACACTTCTGAGGCCGAGGGTTGGGAGGGTGTGTGAGGGAGGGAGGGAGGGAGGGAGGGAGAGAGAGAAAGAGAACACACACACTCATATATGTGTGTCTAGGATACCAAGAAGGGGATTACTGAACCTTCTGCCTATGTCAAAAGGCTTAGATTCAGGTTAGTATCTCGGGGGTACTTCTGAATCTCATATTGTTCTTGGATGCCCAGGTGGTAATAGAGGCCAAGTGCATCTTTTACCAGATTAGGCTAGTAAGCCAGATACACCTACCCTTGGATAAAAAGGATTTGGTCATTGTCATTCATGCCCTTTTAATGTTCAGGTTAGGTTATGGCAATGTTCTGAGTGCAGCTGCCTTTTAAAATTATTCAGAAACTGCAACTAATGCAGATTGCAGCAGCAAAGGTGTTAACAGGGCTTGCTGCACAGAGCATATTGGATACAAACTGTACTGGCTCCCAATAGGTTTCCTTGCCAATTCAAAGTATTGTTATTGACCTTCAAAAAAAAACCCAAATGGTTTTGGACTGGGGTGTCTGGGACAATAATTAGAGCCTCCAAAGATTATTTGGGTGAAAAGGCTGTTCATATAGGAAAGGTCTTTGATTCCTATTCCTGCACCATTAGAGTTGCAGAAGATGGTCTGCACAAGGCAGGGCCTTCTCAGTAGTGATAATTAGACTGAAATATTCCCTCCCAATAAATATACATCTGGGTTCCTTGTTTTAGGCATTAAATTAAAATCTTATTCTTTTCATAGGGCCTCTGGATTGTGGGGATGGGATATAATCATGGCTCTTATTCTGTTGCTGTTCACTTTGTGTGATTATGGTTTAAATGTAGTTTGTTTTTACTTTGATGTACGCAGCCTTATAGATGATTTGGTGGAAAATGTTAGTCCCAGAAAGTGTGAGGAATTGGGGTTCCAAAAGGGGAGGGGTGAGGGGAAGAAGCACATGATCCTTCACCCCACTTCCCATTGTTTAACTCACCAGCATTCAAATGTAGCCCAGTTTGTAAATATCCTCTCCACCAGACAAGGCAAGGCAGCTGGGGTTAGGAACATAGGAAGCTGCCATATACTGAGTCAGACCACTGGTCTATCTAGCTCAGTATTGTCTTCACAGACTGGCAGCGGCTTCTCCAGAGTTGCAGGCAGGAATCTCTCTCAGCCCTATCTTGGAGAAGCCAGGGAGGGAACTTGGAACCTTTTGCTCTTCCCAGAGCTGCTCTATCCACTGAGAGGAATATCTTACAGTGTTCACACTTCTAGTCTGCCTTTGAGATGCAACCAGGGCAGACCCTGCTTAGCTGTTCCAAGTGAGCAGCTTGCTCCAAGAGGTGGAATGAGGTCTTAAATATCTCCAGGTTCGGACTGTCCCTTCCAGTCTCCTGCCTGGAGAGCAGAGAGATTTAAAGGGACAGCCCTCTGGCCTGGAGTCTTTCCAGGCCCTCTTGGCTTGTTGCCAACACTAGTCTGCAGGCTTGATGAAGCACGTGACATATAGGCCTCATTCGGACATCACAGGAACTGGCTGAGAACTGCAGTTTGCAGTTAACATTCTAAACTGGAGATCACATCACAGACAATATCACATTCCCAGGTTGGGAAACTCCAGAGGCAGGTGAGAGTTTCCCCTCTCACTTTCTGGTCCTCCGAGCTTGGTTCTACCCACTTGTACAGCCATGCCAGTGCCAGGCTGTGGGCATGGCTTCACAGCTCCAGGAAATCGCTCACAAGGTTGCTGGGGGTTGTAATTTTTATCCCCTAATTAATTAGCAGAGTACTAAAGAAGCTACCCTCTCCAATTACAGAGTAGTTGCAGAATTTAGTTGTTGAAGCTATTTAGAGAAGACGCATGGAGATTTATGTAGAACTAAATACTAACTATTTATTGGTGAGGTACACTTTGGGTAGGAAAGACCTAACCCTAATCTACAGAACTACATAATGAATAGGGAGGGAGGGAGATGTTTCCATCCTCTCTCTAAGAGGAAAGGAAGGGATTTTGACTCTCAACAGGAAATACCTGTTGAGTCATGTCAGGTGTCATAGAGTGGAGACAGGTAGAACAGTTAGGGAGACCCTTACTCACTATCTCTACTCCCAGCGCCCCTAGTGGTCATTAGGGTAGTTGGCGCAAAACGTTGATGCACTGGAAGTCCATCTCCAACAGGTGTCAGGCTGTGGACATGGCTTTACAGCTTCAGGAAATGACTCACAAGAGGGGATTTTCCACAGGTCCAGCGTGCCCAGCACAGATCTATCACTGCCATTGCTGCAAGGATCAAAGACTTCAAGCAGTGCTCCCTGATAATGCCGCTGGCCCTTTAATTATAAGAGCAGGTTGGCTTGGTGTGCCTATTGAGCCAGCGTGGTGTAGTGGCTAGAGTGCCGGACTAGGACTGAGGAGACCCGAGTTCAAATCCCCATTCAGCCATGAAACTAGCTGGGTGACTCTGGGCCAGTCACTCTCTCTCAGCCTAACCTACTTCACAGGGTTGTTGTTGTGAGGAGAAACGTAAGTATGTAGTACACCGCTCTGGGCTCCTTGGAGGAAGAGTGGGCTATAAAATGTAAAAAATAATAATAATAATGGCAGGCAAAGGAAGTAGGAAGTGTGCAGGGAGGGGTGTGGCATTCAGTCAGGGAACGCACCATGGAGTGCCGGGTGAGCCCTAGAGTGTAACCGCTGTTGGTGCTGCTCCGAGCTGGCCTCTCACTGGTCGCATAAGCTGTAACCACATTTATAGCGGCAGATGCATGCAGACAACACAACAGCCCCTTCTAACAGAGTATGGGTTAGAGTAGCGAAACTGAGGAGTAATCTCAGCTCCAAATTCCAGTTTGGTAAGTAAACTGAATCCTGTGGTTTGGTTGCGGGGCTGTGGTTGCATGCATCCAGACATTGCACGAAACTGGAGTTAGCAGTTTGCCGGTGTGGTATACTAGGGGAGCCCAGGCCCAGTGAGTGTCCGTTCTGGAGTCTCTGGCTCCAGGATTTCTAGCGTCTCCAAGGGCAGGCTCTGCCTCTAACCTGTTGCCAGGGCTTGGGACTTGAATTGGGTCCAGGGCTGCCTCTTCTGGCCCAACTGACTCTGCATGACCACTCAAGGAGGGAGGACATGATAGCAAACATTCTGAGAGATAGTGGAGGTGAACGGATTTTTTTCAGAAGCAGATTTTTCATGAAAACTTAAAATACTTTGGAGGAGGGGGTAAGCTTTTAACATTGTAATGAGCCAAGAAAGGGATCCTTTCCTTGTTGACATAAAAGAAAAATCAATAATAGCATACATGTTAACATGAAATATTTCCTATTCATTCAATACGTCTTTGGGATCCATCCTATGTTCCTCTTGACAGCATAAATCTTCCCCTGCTGCCTGCAGCCTCAGTGATTAAATAAATAAAAAATCAGCTTCCTTATGAACAAGCAGCGCTCTGATCTCCTATTCATTTATTTGCAGGCCTCATTAATATAACATCACTGCAACAAACAGCTAACGGGGGTAGTGGGGGAGCAATGTCAGGCTGAATAATGGAGTTGCTCTGCTGAGATAACAATTAGGTTTGGAATGTACTATCAGCTAAGACAGAGACAAGGAGTGATCATGCCAGGCTGATGAACTAGCACTGTGGATGTTCAGAGCCCCTGCTGGGCTCATCTACTGGGATGGAGTCAGCTACAAATATAAGGATGAAATAAAAAGGAAATGAAATAGGTGCTTTCTTTTTGTTTTGCTGCAGATTTTGTTATACCACGACTCTGCCTTTTCCTTGTCAATTATGTCCAAGATAGTTTATATTGCAAGACTTCATGGGCTCTCTTAAATACCTCGGACTCAAGCCATTTAGGGCTTTATTTTATTTTATTTTATTTTATTTATTCAATTTATATACCACCCTTCCAAAATGGCTCAGGTAATAGGTAATATAGGTAATAATCAGCACTTTGTATTTCGCCCGGAGACCTATTAGCAGCCAGTGTAGTTCTTTTAAAATGGGTGTAATACGATCTCTTTGGGCAACCCCAGATACCAACCTGTCTGCTGCATTCTGTACTAACTGCAGTTTCCGAACTGCATACAAAGGCAGCCCAACGTAGATCGCATTGCAGTAGTCAAGCCTGGGTGTTATCAGCATATGCACTACTGTTTTTTAAGGTTGTTTTATCTGCAGAAATGGACGTAGCTGCCAAATAAGCCAAAGCTGATAGAAAGCACTCCTGGCCACTGCCGCAACCTGAGAAATCCAGGAGAGGTTTGGGTCCAGAATTACTCCCAGACTGTGTACCTGATCTTTCTGGGAGAGTGAAACCCCATCCAGAACAGGCATATCTAAACCACTTCCTAAGTCTCGATCTCCCACAATGAGTAACTCCCTCTTGCTTGGATTCAGCCTCAGTTTGTTCAACCCATTACCCCCTCCAGGCAGGCATTTAGGGAAGATAGGCCATTTCCTGATTAAGTAGACATAGATTAGGGTGTCATCAGCATACTGATAACACCTTGCACCAAATCCCTGATGATCTCTCTCAGCAGTTTCATGTAGATGTTAAAAAGCATTGGAGACAGTATGGAGCCATGCAGGACTCCATACCGGAGATCTTGTTTTGAAGAGCAACAGTTTCCACATGACACTATATGGAACCTACCCAAGAGGTAGGTGTGGAACCCCTGCAAAGTCGTGCCTCCCGTTCCCAACCCCTTCAGTTGCCCCAGTAGGATACCATGGTTGATGGTATTGAAAGCCACTGAGATATCCAAAAGGATCAACAGAGTCACACTCCCCCTCTCAATTCCTAATTGGAGATCATCCAACAGGCCAACCAAGGCCGCCTCAACCCCATAGCCTGCCCGAAAGCCAGTTTGAAATGGGTTCAGATAATCCGCTTCTTACAAGACAGCCTGGAGCTGAGACGCCACCACTCTCAATCACCTTGCCCAACCATGGGAGGTTGGAGATAGGCCTATAATTGCCCAATTCTGAGGGATACAATGCAGGCCTCTTCAAGAGTGGTCTAATAATTGCCTCCTTGAGACAAGGAAGCATCCTGCCCTCCCTCAGAGAAGCATTAATGACCTTAACAAGACCCTCTCCAATAACCTCACTGCTAGATTGTATAAGCCATATTGGGCAAGGGTCAAGAGGACAGATGGTAAGGCACAGTGTCCCAAGTATCTTGTGCACATCCTTGGGAGTCACCAACTGAAACTGATCCATTTTAACCACACAAGTGGAGCTGCTGGACACCTCCACAATAGACTCTGCAGTAACTGTAGAGTCCAGTCCAGCTTGAATATGAGAGATTTTATCTGCGAAAAATTCATGAAAAATATCACAACAGGTGATGGATCCAAATACTCATTCAGGGGAGGAGGGGCATGCACTAGCCCTCTCACAACCCTAGACATCTCCACTGGACATTAACTTGCAGAAACAATGTGGGCACAAAAGAACTGCTTCTTTGCTGCATGCATTGCCAGAGCATAGACCTTCAAATGCGCTCTGTGTTGTAATCTGTTGGATTTGAGCTGAGTCATTTTTCCATTAGCGCTTGAGCCGTCTACCTTGCCATTTCAGCCACCGTAGTTCTTCCGTATACCAAGGGAGTAATTTAGGAGCGGGTCAGAGAGGGTGTTTAGGAACAATCATGTCTATTGCCCAAGTGAGTTCATTATTCCAAGTCTGAACCAGGGCATCAAAAGAATTGCTGGCAGAATCAGCCTTAAAGTCTTCTAAGGCTTCTTGGAATCCTGTGGTATCCAATAGCCTTTTTGGGTGGACCATCTTAATAGGTCCCGCGGAGAAGGACTGAAGCTGTGAGTCCAACCTTAACCAGCTGGTGGTCTGTCCATGACAATGGGGAAATCACAGGAGTCCCCACCCACGGAACACCTTCCAGATCAGAGCAAAAAACCAAATCGAGAGTGTGACCAGCAATGAATATATTATAGCATGTTCAAATCGCAACACATAAAGCATCTGTTCACCTCCCTTTATGTAGTGTAGACATGTGAATGTCAATAGGATTGATTGATTGTTAAATTTTTACACCACCTTTCATTAAAACAATCCCAAGGCGGCTTACACAAAAATTAAAAACAAGACTATAAAAATGACACCGTTAAAATATTAAGCTAAAATATAAAACAAATCTGACTAAAAAGATTTAAAATACAAGCATAAAAACTGCACAAAATACAAAGAAGCAGCAGTAGAGACAATCATATAAAAGCCTGAGTAAAAAGTCAAGATTTAACACACTTTATGAATGTGTTAGTGCGGTGTGTGGTGGGGAGAGCTGGTCTTGGTAGTGAGCATGAATTGTCCCCTTTGCTAAGCAGGGTCCACCTTGGTTTGCAGTTGGATGGGTGATCACATTTGGGCACTGTAAGATATTCCCTTTAGGGGGTGGGGCCATAGCTCAGTAGAAGAGCATCTGGATGCTTGCATGCAGAAGGTCCCAGGTTCATTCTCTGGCATCTCCAAGTAGGGCTGGGAGAGACTCCTACCTGAAGATTTAGAGAGCCACTGCCAGTTAGTGTAGACAACACTGAGCAAGATGGACCAATCTGTATGAGCCAGCATCCTACGTCTATGCAAGGCCCAGTGCTCACAGCTGTGTGTCTGTGCTCTTAGTGGAGGAAATGTTACTTTATCAGTGGACTTGGCACTTGGTAGTTGCATATCTGGGATAGTAATCTGATTACAGTATTGCTTGTAATTATACTGGGTTACTGTATCGGTGCAACTTCCTTATGTTGTTAATGCACCAAGACAACATCATGATGCAAGGTTACAGTTGCCCTCGAGCTCAATTTTTGCAGTAGTTTATAGAATTGAGACATTAGACTATAGGATTGAGACAATAGAGATTGCAGTAGGACACAGAAGGATTTATACAGTAAAAGTTAAAGTGTGCCATTGAGTCCATGTCGACTCCCGGCAACCACAGAGCCCTGTGGTTGTCTTTGGTAGAATACAGTTCTTGCTTCCTAGATCAATCTCTACATCCATTTCATATAAGAAATGCTTTTATAGAAATTGTATCTAGGATGTTTGGGAGATAAATACAGTAGTACTTGTTTTCACAGAGATCCTATGAAGATTGATTAACATTTTCAGCGTGGATGAAGTATTTATGGCTTTGGGAAAGGCTTGCTAATATATGCCTGTCTCCATAGACACCAGCTCCTGAGTGACACCTTCATAATGATAATATAATACTTTCCCTTGTGTAGCTTCTTTCATCCAGTGATTATCAAGCACGTTAGATAGCAGCAGTAGCTGGAACATTGTGACATGCTGCTAGAGTTGGGATTAGAACTCGCAAGTCGCAAATTCCCAGCCCCTTTTCTGAATGGTAACATAAGCTAGAGAAGTGGAGGCATGACTTAAAAAAAATAACCTCTTTGCTTTCTTGTTGTAAGGATGAACAGGATAAAGGTGATTAAGCATCTGTACGCCAACACCCTGGGTCCAACTAAAGGCTATGCATGCACAGAAGCATGCTCTGCTCATGTTATCCCTAACTGAATGGGGAATTGCCTGTGTAAATGGTGCTGCATATTCCACAAACCAAACAAGTAGCCAGAGTTGTGTGTGCAGAGCCATTTTCAAACAGCAGGAATCCCACAGGCAAACTATTCAGCTGGATGAGCAGGGGAATTAATACACTCTCTCCCCCATATATGCCAGGTAGCTGGATTGGAGGTTTTTCAAGGGGGCTGTGTTCATGTGGTCCTTGTTGCGACACACATGCTCTGTTGGATTAGAGCTTAAAAGGTCGATACAATAATGAGTTGGCTGTGATTCATTAGTGATAGATACTTCTCCCCTCCATGCAAATTAATACCCTTTCTCTAAAGCAGGGATAGGCAACTTTGGCTCTCCAGCTGTTGCTGATCTACATCTCCCATCATCCCCAGCTGCAGTCATTACATCTGGGAATGATGGGAGTTGTAGTTCAGCAACAGCTGGGAGCCAAGGTTGCCTACTCCAGCCCTAAAGCAAACATTTATGTGACACATTTCATGACATCTTCTGACACCATAACAAAATATGGAATTATGAAGAGTGATCTGGAATCTATCATTTAGTAAATATGTAAAAATCCTAATATTTATCTTCAAAAATTAGTGACTGACATCAGAACAATGGAGCCCTTGCAGTCATAATCACAGAAGGCAACAAAGACTTAAAGGGTCCAGTTGCATAGGCCCCTGAATATAGAACTGGACTGGGTCAAATGTCCACCCAGAATCAGTAAAAAGCTGCAACCTTAATGGTAGCTGACATTCTGTAGACACTGTGATATCAACAGAAGCCTGAGGCTGGGTTTATCTTGCATAATTGAGTCTTGAATCTACAAAAGAGTAGGAAAAGCTCCTAGTTTGGGTGCTATAGATAGGGCAGCTGGGTGGACTTTTGGCCCAGTCCAGTTCTATATAGAGGGACCTATGTAACTAGACCCTTTAAGTCTTTGTTCCCTTCTGTGATTATGACTGAATTTCCCCAGCTGTAATTAATAGAATGCATCTGTTCTAACCCTGAGGCTGCATTGTGACACAGTTCCTTCAAAACTGTTCAATTAGTGGCCACTAAAATCTAGGTCAAATGGGGAGTCTGGTTCGGGTATTTTCCAGGTCAGAACATTTGAAAAATAGAAAAGCCATTCTGCCTTGTTTGACACTGTAGTCAGGTTTTGTTGACTCAAGCTAGGTAAGAGATTTGAACAGCAACTCAGAAAATGGCAAGCAGTGTGTTGTACAGGGAGGGGCAAAGCAACTTGGCTTGTCATGCAAATACTGCAGCAAATGCATTTTTAAAAATAACACACAGTTGTAAAGGAAATAACTGTCAAGAACCGTGAACCATTGTGTACGGGTGACTTCTAAGCATAAGTAGCAGCAGACCTTCAATGCTTAGTATAATATAATGCAATTTGATTTTTGTATAGTGTCTTTTGTAGACACATGATGCTTTGCAAAGGTAAATGATACAAGACGTGCTACAGAGTGTGAGTTACAGAAAGAGGGAGTGAAACAGACACTACACAGTGAATAGATTAAAGCTTTTAGTCCTAGGGTTGAGAGCAGAGGGGAAAATGGGAATTCAGGCTACGGCAGAAGATGGAAAATAGTGTTTTAAGAACACAATGCAGCACTCTATCAAATGATACCTGCATGGTTAGCTATATCATGGAACAGTTTTCAGCATTAAATAATACTGCTTTAGAATTGCAGAATCAACAGGAGCAGAAGTGAAGTGAGGAAAATTAAAGGGTATAAGCGAGAGAGAAAAGAATTGGATTCTGCTGCTATTTGAATAGAGATGAAAAATGGAGGAGGAAGGTTACATTAAGAGACCATATTGAGACTAACTGGGTAGAAGGATGCTTTCCTACAGTTTGTGGTGGGAATGGAAAGCAAGTACACAGAAGAAGCTGGTTTTAATTTGTCAGAGGGAAGAAGAGTCTAGGTGCTGGTGAGTTTCTAAAAAGAGAAATGTCAAGGCTCAGATCAGCCTGTAGGCTGCATCCTGCCACCTAACCCCAGGTGTGTAGAGTGGGCTATGGTTCCTTCATGATAAGGAACATTCATATTTTAACATACATATTACACTGCCTCCACACATGAGAGGAAATGGTTAGGAAACAAAGCTGGAACAACAGGAGATTCAGCAAGTACATTCATAAAGATCAGAGTAAAAATAACATAGTTCAGGGATTAGCTAATTTAAAGAAATAAAAAAGAATGTCCTACTTAAGTATTACTTTTCTCCATGAATCACAGAACATCTTAAAGTAAAACAATTGTAGCTCATTTAAGAGCAACAATTTCCCCGTCTTAACTGTGTTTTACAAGAAATGGTCTCTTTTGAAAGAAAATGAAACCGTTTTTGACACAGTGTTTGACACAGAAATGCTAATTCTGAATAAGTACTTCAAAACCACAGAGAGTATCAGCTCATGTTGATCCTGTTGTCATTAAAGGTATAAGACAAATGTTATTTTCTGATTTTATGAAGTGAAACGTTCCAGTACTGGCTTTCTGATGATGAGGAGAAGGAGAGGGAGGAGTCTGAATGCTTCAGCATATGCTGAAATTGCAACTCACCAATTCTTTGCTTATCTCATATTCTGAAACTGTTCCAATACATGATGAATTGTCAGGGGCGTAGCAAGGTTGGAGTGGGCCCAGAGACAAAATTTTAAAATGCCCCCCACCACTGAAGCTCAGCTCATGAAGTAAAGAAATCTTAAATGAGGCTGAAAGGTTTTGTAAATTTGGGACGATGCAAGTCATTTAATGGTACTAGAAAAAGACATGCTTTTCTGGTAGCTCCAGGTCTTAACACACATCAGTTTTGGAGGATGAATACAACTGAAGGAAGCCTGGGTGGGTGTGCAGCTGGGGGAGTAAGTCATGTGACTTGCCTCTGGGGGCCCCCCCAAGGCAGTGGGCCCCCAGACAACTGTCTCCCCTTGCCCTATTATAGTTACGCCCCTGTGAATTGTAATGCTGCTATGTGTCAGAACTTGTCAGTGCAATGGTTTATTCTGAACCCATTTGGTAGGTTCACATGTAAAAACTGTTGTTAAAAATGGTTCTGGGAATTGGCCCTAAAAAAAATTTAAGGGCACCATGAATGGGAATGGTGTACTTTGTCATACCACAAACCACTAACAGAGCCAGAAACTGATACCACATGTTCTGGTGACTGGTGTCCATCTATTGCTAAGACGATAACTGAGCCCGCCACTGGGAGTTGGTTGTAGAAGGTATCTTTTCCAAGACTGGGAGCTGCAATAGTTATGACAGAGGTGTACTATAAATAGTCAGCCCATGGATAAACTCCCCCCATTTAGTATTTCAAAGAGACATTTAAGGAGGTGTGAATGCCTTGCTCCCTAATAAAATGTGTTATTTAACATTCAAAGCCTGTCCAAAGTGGAGCTTAATGAAGTTCTCTGGAGTAACTGTCAAGCCTTTTAAGGTTACTTGCTTTTATAAAAGTCTATAAAAAGGAAACCAGTTCTGCTCTGCCACTAACAACCAGCTGTAGCCTCCCACAGCTAATTGAACTTGAGTTTCACCATAGCTGGCACAGAAGCTGCCTCCCACGACTGTAAGGTATCAGGGCATGATTCAGATGGTGGGAAAGTAAAATACGCGTGCTGGCCTAGGAGTAATTGAAGTAAACAAACCAGTCTGCAGAGCTGGACAGCATTATTAGGCTCAGCTCTAAGGACATGTGAAAATTGCAAGATGAAATGCAATGTAAACACTAGTGAAGGCTAAAGGGTGTGATGGGATATTCTGGGGCTCCCTTCTAAGGACATGTTTGTGCCAACTCCTTGTCATACATTACTTTCAGATCAGTGTAAACCTAACTCACACACCTGGTCCATGACATTTCACATCAGTGTAAACCTAACTCACACACCTGGTCCATGAAACAGGTAGCAGTTAGTGAAGCTTTAGAATTATTGTGCTTAAAGCCATATTGGAGTGACAGTCCAATAGAATGGGGTCACATTACCGTATATTACTTGACTGTATAAAGTGCAATAAAATAAAATAAAATACTGGCCCACATGTTGCACAGTGTATCTTGCATGTGAGTGGCTCAAGAGAGTAAAATGCTTCAAGTAGCACACCCACACTCTGGAAGTCATAAGTCATAACTTTATTATTGTAACCACAGGTTACAAAGAAAAAAGGAAAAGTACATACCACAGTCACCATATACCACAAGATAATTATCATAATGAAACAGAAATTATACGTTAGGACAATGCTTGCTACTGGTAATTTTTTTCGTTTCCCTGGATAAGAAGGCGAAAATAGCAACCTGGTAGGTGACATAGGGGAATATATCTGCTAAAAGAAATATCAAAAATTCTATAACAGAACCCCTAAAGTTGTTAATGATCTGTCTTAAAGTCTTGTCTCTAATTGACTCATACCAAGGGCAATAGAATACATATAAATATATATATATAAATTCTCTAAGGTGTACCCGTGGCTAATCCTGTGTGTGGCAGCTCTTGCGAGAGTTCCAGCACAAGAGAATTGCTGGAAGGGCAGCTGCTGCCGAGGAGGGAGGGAGGTTGAGGATGAGGCAAAGAAAGAAAGAAAAGACATTGAGCAATGGCATCCATCACCGCCTAGTCTCCTTGTGAGGAGGACGGCCAAGCCAGGGCATAAGAGTTTAGTGAGGGCCATCTGTGCAGGCTGGAAGGGAAGCCCGGCTCGGCTTTCCTCCTTGCGAGGAGACCCAGCGGCGATGGATGCCATTGCTGTGTCTGAGGGGGTGAGTGAGCAAGTCGTAGAGTGCAGATGCTCTGCACGGGATAAGCTAGTAATGAATAATATCCTCCACCTGATAAGACCCATGAGGGCAGAGTAATTGTTCCACAGGTAATTTGTGAAATCTTCCATAGAGATAGGCTGAAGGCATGGTTTGAAAGCGCAGGGCAGTAAAGGCCTTCCTCAAAGATGGAGAATAGCAATTAGTCAAATATTGCTAAAAGATTTTATGTTTTTTATAGTATTTAAATCAGGAGGAAAAGCCAGAAAATTGCACCATAGCAGCATCCCTGCCAGCATCTCATGCAAAAGGCCGATCTCTAATTTTTTCTCTACTCCAAAGCCGTAGCTTTGAAATTGGAGGCAAAGAATATAACAACAACATAGACCATAAGTTCTTTTCCAAACAGTAATTACGGCCAGATTTAAATGTGTGTGTGTGTGGGGGGGGGGTGATCCTAACTTCTTAAAATAATTTATCAAGGTAAGATGTATTCTAATTGATAAAGAAGGTAGGCCTACCTCCATTCTTAAGCAAGCAGCAGGGGTACCCTGGGGGAGGCACATAATTTTTATTAAAAAGGAATTTTGAACAGTTTCCAGCTGGGTGATAATTTGTTCTTCCCACCCCCATACCTCAACCTCATAAAGCATCTGGGGAATTACCTTTCCTGAAAGATCTTTAGAGCTGGGGCAATAAGCTGTCCACCTTTAGAAAAGAAGAATTTCAAAACAGTCCTGACAGAGCGATGTGCTGTTATCAATTTGGCATCCAAATGGCTCTTCCAAGTAAGAGTTTTATTAAAATGGATTCTCAGATACTTAAAGAAATAAATCTTTGCTCAATTTGATATGAATTGATTGTCCATCTATTCCTGGTTTTACTATTGCCAAAAGCTACCACCTTAGTTTTATCATAGTTAATTTTCAACTTTTTGTTCTCATAATAGGTAGCTAGGCTAGAGAACATTCTACAAAGCCCCACCTTGGCATAGGAAATAAGGGCCATATCATGCATGTACATCAAAATTGAGATTTTATGTCCACTAAGCAATGGAGAAAAAAGCTTGAAAACTTCATAGCTGGGACAAAATTGTTAATATAAAATTAAATTAAAAAGGGCTAGAAGACAGCCTTGTTTAACTCCACACCCTAATGCTGTTGGTTCAGACAGGGACCCCTGACTTCCCACCTGAATCCTAGCTTTAGTATAAGTATGCAACTCAATCAACAATCTAAGGAGCTGCTTATCGATATCTGTCCTTGTGAATTTACCCCACAACCTAAGCCTATCAATCGAATCAAAGGCTGAGGAAAGGTCAATAAAGGCAACATATTAGCTGTCTACTATGCCCAGTTGTATATTTATGTATTAATGCTTTTAGAATGGCACAGTGGTCGATGGTACTGTGACCCTTTTAAAATCCAGCCTGCTCAAGATAAAATAGTTCGGTCGAGGTCTCCCAATCCTCCAGCATATTAAAAAGATGTTGTTTATACAACTAGGAAATACGTAGCAAGCTGATTGGGCAATAATTCTGGGGTTCCTGTCTATTTCCCTAAATTGGAAATATGATATTTTGTTACCAGTTTGGTGGTATAACGCATGACCTATCAATTTCTGTAAAGAGTTGAGCCAAGGAGACCACCAATGGGCATTCAGCTTATACACTTCAGGTGGCACCATATCCTTGGCAGGAGCTTTTCCAAGGGACAAAGTAGCAATGAGCTGATTGCACTCTGCCATTGTGACAGCTGGCTGTACAAGTAAATCATTTACCTCTAAGGCTAAGTCTATGGTGCTAGTCCGTAAGTTTTCTGAGAATTACTGTATATAGCTGAAAAATGATGGATCCAAGTCTCTGCATGAATATGAGCATCAGGCAGAGAGTGGTGTACATAAGAGCTGCTTGTCACTAAAGCCCAAAATTTCCTTTCATTTTTCTGAATAACGCTGAGGCCAAGCTCTCTCCATGAATCTTTAGCATGCTGAAATTTCTTAGATTTTAATAACTGTTTATATGGTGAGTGGGCTTGTATTAAAGACTGAATGGATGAAGCAGATTTCTCAGCCCTGGCTTTGGTCTGCAGCTTTCTCAAAGGTCATCTCATAGCTCTGTATTGGTGGTCAAACCAACCCTTTCCTCCCTTATTATACTGAGGGGGATTTTCGGTGGATAATTAAACATTTAATGCCTGGGTAATTTCAACAAAAATATTAAAAATAGTATGCTGCTGTTTGACATCATGCCTTAAATTTAACAACTGTGAAGAATTTAAGAACTTTGTGTTATACTAAGATTGCAGTTCCATTGAAGGCAACATCTAACCTGAATAAGATTTTGGGAGGTATAGCAAGATGTGAAAATAGCCCCCTTTTGCATCTGGAGCAACAGCACAAGAGGCAAATGACCACTTTCAGGGCAGGCTTGTACATCAAAAGAGTGAATCTCTCTCTATATAAAAGGCTTAGGTGGTCCGTGGCAATGGAGCATGGCAAGCCCAGGCCCACAGTGCTTTACCAATCGGAGGTAACAGAGCAGGAGCACCGTGGTGATTGGGCAGTGGGAATTCTATATAGAGATAGAGAAGTGAAGCTTGTGATGGTTATGGCCAGTTGGAATGCAGCTGTTACTGATGGGAAGATTGTAGAGGAGAGAAGTAAGTGTGTGTGTGTGTATAAAAGGTTAGTGGGCAGGGATCTGCAAAGAGAGGGGTTGTGAGGGAGGAAATAGCCCTTTCAGGAGAAGGAGGCTGTCACTGTGCAAATTAGATGAGGAAACAAGTTGAACAAGATCTGTTAACTCAGGAAGGGAGGCAGGGAGAGAGAGAGAGAGAGAGAAAGAAGGGAGGAGAAGAAAGACAGAGGGGAAGAGTGAGTGGAGGAAAGAGAAAAAGAAGGGAGGGAAAGAAGGAAGGAAGGGCGAGGGATGGGCTTGGACCTGTCAGCGGCCTGAGGGGAACAAGTGGCCATGGCAGCATCAAGGAAGGGCCCGGTCAACTGTCGCTGCTGCTTGGAGCTACAGAGGCCGTTGGTGGAGGGAGGCAGGCAGATGAGGGATGCGCCCAAGTTTGTCAGCATCCTGAGGAGAACAAGCAGCCATGGTGGCGGCAGCAAGTAAGGGCCCAGTCAACTGCTGCTACTACTCCTGCGAGGAGGAGCAGGGCTTGGGTGGGGAGGTCTCTGGGGTTAGGGGACTGCAGCTTGGCCAGTCGGTGTCGGCAGCTTGGCCAGTCGGTGTCAGCAACACTGCAGCCGTGACTTAAAGGGGTGAGGGGATGAGGGGGGTGGAAGCAATGGGATGGAGGAGGAAGAGCAGGAGCATAGCTCAGGTGAGGGTGGAGAGAAGTGAGGGTGGATAGAGGTGAGGGGGCTGTGGTGGGGGGTGAGGGGAGCAATCAAGTACTAGCGCGTAGATGCTCTGTGCGGGTTGCCAGTCCTACAGTAGGTAAAAGCATAGGCAAGACCAGGAAATGATCAATAACACTGGCCCCAGCAGAGCTTATATAAGTAAAATGACCATGGGAATAGTCATAATTAGTACCATGTAAAATGTACAGACTGAACTGGAAAGCCAGCTTCAGGAGCAACACCCCTTGTTTGTTTAACATGTGATCCATAACACTCTGGAAGTGCTGTTTAGATTGGAAGCATGTTGCTTGCTGTCAGTCAACATGCTTCCAATTTCCAATCTAAGTGGTGTTTTCAATCTAAGTGGTGCTTCCAGAGCGCAGGTGTGCTACTTGCAGTATTTGTGCTCTTGCAAAAAAGCAGAAGACTGCTAGTGCTTCTCTATGAGCCCATATTAGCATGGGCAGATTGGGACTGACTGCATTACGCTGCACATCATGTGGACCATGTTCTGAGATGACATGGAAAACCCTTGCCATTCCCACTCTATATTTCACTCCCTTTGATGTTTCCCTTACTGTTGAATTTATATTGTGAATTTCTCAAGGCTGGTTCTTTTCTTTGTTGCTCATGCTTCATTATAAAGTGCACTGTGGGGTGTGTGTGTGTGTGTGTGTGTGTAGAAAGAGAGAGGAAAAATGTAGGCTTGTTCACACAACCAAATAGGGGTGGGCAGGAAGGAAGGCAAGATCCTACCTTTCTGGTCCCAGATGACCAGAACCTCCTTTTGGCTCTGCAGGTCATGCACCCACATGAACATTGGGAGCTGGGGCCTCCAGCTATCCCACAATGCATTGTGTGAGCAGTGGAAAGGCAACCCTCAGTACAGCAACAGCTCTTCTCTCCCTGGCCCCACTTGCCACACAACTCTAAGATAAACATGGCTACTGGGAACAGTTTAAAATGCAGCCATACAGACGACCAAAACAAAAAGCAAGGATGCCTCTCTTTTTAAAAAACATTATTGTATTGTTTTAAGAAAGCTATAAACAGAGAAATAAGAAATACAAAAGGAAAAGAAAAGAAAAGAAAAAAGAAACAAGATAATCAAACCCAGCAAATACAAAGATTCTCAATACAGTCTTTAGGTGTCGACCTGAATTCCTCCAACCAACATGTCTCCCCGCCACCTACAAATTATTGACTTCAGAACTGAAAAAATAACAAAAATGATATGCTTACGATCTGCATTGATTTCCTCTACAAAGAAAAGCCAAATCTCGGATGAGGTACCAATCCCTGCAATATATTATATTGAATAAATGGTTTCCATATTTGAAAGAAAAAATCCTCAAATTTGTTTTTAATATTTGCAGTCATTTTGACCATTGATGCATATTCCCAAATTTTAAAATGTCATTCATCTAAAGTCAGAATCGAATTTGCTTTCCAACAGGAAGCATAAAGGAGTCTTGCCACCGTTATCATATATAAAGTTAGTTCAGTGTGTTTTGCAGGAATATGCAGTTTAGTAAAATTTAACATGAAAATTTCTGCAAGAAAAGGGAAATCTGTATGCAAAATTTGCTGCATCTTAGAATGTATTGTTTTCCAAAATTTTTGAGCTTTTTTACATGTCCACCACATGTGATTGAAAGTACCTGGCTGCTCCATACATTTCCAACAATCTCCAGGGTAGTTATTGTCCATCTTTGAAATCATTGCTGGAGTAATATACCAACGCAGGTACATTTTATACCAATTTTGTCTTAGAGTACTCTTCACTGTAAATTTTATATTCACCTTCCATTGAAATTCCCATGGTTGCATCTCTATTGTTCTGTTAAAGTTCTGCATCCATTTTACCATACAATCTTTCACCTGTTCAGATTCTGAGTCATACTTCAATAAAAGTTTATATATAAGACCTAGCATGTGTTCTGAGTTCTTTGTTATTAAAATTTCAAATTATGTCAAATCTTTCCCACCTTGCTTCCATACTTCTTCCTGAATAATGCTGTTGATCTGTAAATATAGTAACCAGGAAGGAGCTAGGATGCCTCTCTTTTAGTTCTACCTACTTTTAACCTGGGTAGAAGATCTGGGCTACCCAGGTTTGGATGTGCTGGTTTGGGAGGACTCCCAGTGCCCCAGACAGTCACTGGAATCTATGGTCATGAGCACAAAGTTGATGTCTTTTTGGGCCCTCTCTTCCTCACCTCACGTGTGTATGTGTTTATAAATAATTGCAACATAATTAATAAATTATCTCTTACATACTGATAGAGATGTGCATCCCTTAAGAATAACATGATTATCTCAGGATTACTCAATTTGTGAAAACTTGATAAAAGGCTTTAAACATAGGAAGAAACATAGGAAGCTGCCTTGTACCAAGTCAGACCATATGTCCATCATCTGCACTGACTTCCAGTGGGTCTTCAAGGTTATTGGCAGAAGTCTTTCCCAGCCCTATTTGGAGATGCCAGGGATTGAACCGGGGATCTTCTTCATGCAAAGCACATGCTTTGCCACTTTGCCCTCCCCAAAATGTTGATTAGGTGTGAGAGCACACAAGGAGCAGGCCACTGTAGTATGAAGCAAAACCACCCCAAATATAGTTGGGATATTCTATAGTGCAGCAGACAGTCTGTCAAGTACTAAGCTGGATAGGAGATGACTGTGTAATAAACCTGAAAGCAAGCTCTATTCACAAAGCAAATAAAATTATTTTGCTTTCATTACTATTGAGCTCATCATGCAGATGACAAAGGAGAATTCTATGTCAAACGTACAAGTAGTGCTGAGCCAAAATGGGAAAGAGACATCTACTGCAAACATTTTCATCACCACCAACTAGTGAAATGCTCTTAACTTTTTGGCAGTTTTTTTACCCTTTCATTCACAAAAGAGAGAGAAACTTCACAATGCACATCCAAGTACTCATTCCATTAAAATTAATGCAGTGCAGAATTTATTTGTTTGTTTTTAAAATTATATTATATTTTATATTCCCATCTCTGGACAGTTTACAGCAAAATAAAACAAATTAAAACCTTAAAACAATTTAGAAGACTAACATCCACATTCAGATGTGCATCCAAATGCAGATGCCATTCTTCTGCACTGGATTACTTTCAACAAGGTGTGAATTTGGATGTGCATCTCACTACAAGGAAGCATCTGCCCAGTTTCCTCTGTAATAAGCACAAGTTTCATCTCCATAAGACACACATAATTAAGATTTCTATCCTTTCTATTCTAAGGAGCCATGACCAGAAGGAAAATAACAACTAGTATTATTCCACAAACACTTCTGCATGTGGAAGAGTTCATGGCCTACTTGTCTTTGGATTTAATTTCAGTTTTTTCAAGTAGTGTTCTTGCATGAAGTCTGCTTCCACATCTTCCACATCCAGAAACCTGTGCAGCCAATCTATTGGCTATGAACAGACATGGAAAATTTGTATGAGAATGCAGTTGTCGGGTTTGTAAACATTTTTGCACACACATACCCAAAAAGGCAACTATTAAAGAAAAAATGGAACTTTATAATAATTTGGTGTGGAAATGCTTTGTTGAAATGGATGGAAATACATGTGCCCACCAGAAATACATGTGCCCACCAGAAGGATCCAATGCAATAATATGTTGCCAATCAGAAATACGTTTATTCTTTTCCTTGCTCTACAACCTGCTTTTCTGCAGCAGTATATTCAGATCAGCATTTCCTCCTTGAACAAAGCCTTTTGCAAACACTTTGTTACAGGATTGCCATAGAACCGTGTCACTTGAGTAAGTCTTAAATATAACAACATACTTTCAGTAATCCTCCAGATCTGGCCTGTTCTTAGTTTACCATGTGATTGCTTCAAAGCCTGCCATGTGATAGTGGGGTAACAAGAAATGGCACACATTCCTACCATTTGAAGAGAGCCTTTTTTTAGTACTTTAAAAATTGTTTTTGAAAATTGACAGGCTGGAAATGTGTGAGTCTCAGTTTTCCTTTCTTAATAACATAACTTTATCACTTCTGACTGTGGGAGAAAATTTGAATATTCAACCCAACTATATCATAGGATGTTAGAGGCAGAGTGAGACAATAAGATGTCAGGAATTAGAAAACTATGAAGGATCGGAGGAAATCAGTCTTTTGATTTGTGAGGCAGGCTTATATGTATTTGGGGTTTTAGGGTAACCACCAGTGTTCTCTCTAACAGGGATTCCCAGATGTTGTTGACTACAACTCCCATAATCCCCAGCTGCAATGGGGATTTACACACCCGTGAGGTGGAGGGGGTCGCTTTAAGGCATGGGGAGGATGCCGCCTCCCCTGCCGTGCTTCCCCCTCCGGCGCTGCTTCAAAAACTGCTGGTGCAGGGCAGCCGTATACCCTCTTGCCGCCCCGGTCAGCATAAAACTGGAAGTGGTGTGCACACTAAAACTGGAAGTGGAGAGTGCACGCACCACTTCCAGTTTTATGCTGTCCGGGGCGGCAAAAGTCAGTTGACCTCCAGTACGTGCAAGGATACCAGTGGGAAATGTATCCTATGTATTTTACATTATAGCTGCCCCGCGCCAGGGGTTTTTGAAGCAGCGCCAGAGGGGGAAGTGTGGCAGGGGAGATAAGGGCACCCTCCCCATGCCTTAAAGCAACCCCCGTGTTCAAACTGGTTCAAATGCGGGGTTTCCGAACCAGTTCGGTGTTCTAGGGATAGAATGCTGAACTGGTTCGTGCACACCGCTATAAGTTACTTCTGCTCCCATAATGATCAGAGAATATTTCAGGCTGGCAGTTTTTCACATTCCTTGTAACTGGAAATATTACCATCATCTTGGACAGCTCACCCTTGGTTGCATAGTCTGACCCAATTAATGCTTCCCATCCAGGTGTCTTTGCTTAATACCTCATTAAACAGGTACTAATCTTTCCACAGTGGTCCTTCTTTATATTTGAACAAATTCCTCTCAGTTTGTCTCCTATTAGCTGTGGTTTCATGCATATCCACTTCATTAGCAAAGTCTTTTCCCTTAATTTTTTCCTTAGCTGATTTTGCACATATCCACAAGTTTGCAGTAGACACCTTCTATATCCGCACCCCACCCCACCCCACCCCCCAGTAGGGATGAGGACTGTAATAGTTTCTGAACTGTACAACGCCGGTTACTTGGTCATCCTTTGGTTTCTTCCTCTACTTTTTTCATATGCTACACCAAAGCTGTTGTTTGGATGGAGTTAGGAGGAGCAGTGTATTTGCATATTTACCATAGTTTAAAACAAAACTGATCCCATAATTGTCAAGTTGATGGCAAGATGATGGTATATATGGCATAAGATGAGGACACTTAGCAAATTAGCAAAGTGCAGTGTCATGGATAATGATCAACAGAAGAGCTCTCATGTGGATAGTTGAGAAGATGGTGGTAGACTTCTGATCATACAGTACAGCAGCCCCATTGACAAATCCTGGCTGCATGTGTTGTTGGTTTTTTTTGTTTCATTGGGACACTTGGGCCAGAACTATACACTTGGCTGGACATACTCATGCATTTATTCCCACTTATTCTTCTCCTTAGAAGAGATCCATTTGCTAGATGGGCCGGGGTAATTTGTTCAAGGTGACAGAAACCATATTTACAGTGACAAAGGGGGCCTAGGCCTTTTTTGCAACCACTTATAGAACCAATTCCAGGTTTCTTTGGCGGCAGAGTTTGTGCTTGATTGTAAACTCTTTGCTTTGCTTCCTCCCCAGATTCTCACAGTATCAGGCCCACCAGAAGGAGGAACACGAGTGACAATTCGTGGAGTTAACCTTGGCCTGGACTTCTCTGAGATTGCCCACAATGTGCAAGTGGCTGGTGTGGAATGTGTTCCATTGGAAGAGCAGTATATCATTGCTGAGCAGTGAGTTTTATGTGGCTGCACCCGATCCTTTATGTGAACAAAGATCACTTACAGCATACAGGAGGACTTCAATATCCGCGGATTCACGTATCTGTGCTCGGGTAAGACCCCTGACCTCGGGATACGCATGAGGGGGAAAAACCACGCCGACCTTTCGTATCCACGGGTCAGGGGTGGCTGGAAATGGCCACAGAGGTTTGTGTTTAGGAGCCTCAAAATGGCTCCTTTTTAAAAAAAAATGAAAAAGGTGATTTGGGGCCAATTTGGAGGTGTGTTTTGGTGATTTGGGGGGCACAGTGAAACTCAGGGAACCAGAGGAGCATGGTAGGGAGCTTCTCCTCGCATTTCCTTCCAAAAATTGGTTGATTTTCTATCATTTTTTATCATTTTCCCAACAACTGGGAACCTAACCCCTGTGATTCCATAGCCCCAAAGACTCAATATCTGTGGTTACCATATCTGTGGTTGCCGCCAGGAACGGAACCCCACCGAATATTGAGGTCCTCCTGTATATGTTAAATGCTGTTGCACCTTTCAACAAAAGCACAAGTACAATTACATTTACTTATCCTGGCAAGAACAGGTTGCTAGACGATGGTTTTTAATCTTGGAGTCCTAACAGGCAATCTAAAAAGAATAAACATATAAGCCTGGGTGAACCATTTGTGGGGGAAATACAGTACATAGGTTGAGGCATTCACTGCTTTAGGTCTGTGATGTGCAGGACCAAATGGAAACATCTTATGTGTATAAAAATCACTGCAATAGTATTGTATAAAATGTATAAAATGTGTATAAAAATCACTGCAATTATATTGGGGTCAAATAGACTTTAAGTCATAGGCTGACAAATGATTTGGATTCTGACACTGAGCCGCATCCAGACTAACGTTGCCCTTGTATTAGAACATTGTCCATGTGGGATGATTTTTTCTGATTCTCCCCTTCTTTCTGCTGCCCTCAAAGTATGTCCAAATTCTTGCTCCATTACTTCAATTTAAGACAAAAAATAAAAAAAAAATGAAACCATACTAATTCCTGCAGGGTCAATTACAGCCTCAGGGTTAAATGTGCTGGCATGATCCTCCCATAGGGCCATTTCTCCACTTCAGAATGCATGTGGAGGAATGCTTACTTCTGTTTCAAAATTGCCCTGTGCAATGGGAGCTTATATGAGAGGGAGAGGAGCTTCAAGCCTGCCCTGTCTCCCTGAGGTGTCTTGAACCCAAAGGACTGTTTTGACATCGTGGGGAACTTTCAGACAACGAATCCTCCACATGCATTCTGAAATGTAATGATCCCACAGGCTCCCTTTGAATAGATTCCTAGCTCATTTTGAAGCAAAATCATATGTATTTTCTTAGAGCCAACATGACCTAAATGACATATTGTTGGAAAAACATCTGCTGTTAATAGTTTATGCTTAATTAACCCTGCCTCGGTGCCAAGATGACTTCTGGAATCACCTTCCAGCTCAGCAGCTCATATGCTTCTATATTTCTGTCATTTCCTTCTTTCCTGTTCCACAGCACTGCACAAACGAAACCCTGTACCTGTCAGGCCAGATTCTCAGCTAGTATAAATCAACAGCGCTCCAATGATCTAGGCCAGCTTGCACCAACGACAAAATGAGAGTCTGGATTTTTATCTCGGGGATTAAATGGCCCTTTAAAACTTTTATTAAGCATTTTGTTTCCCTCTTAGTCTGGACTCCTGCTTTGCTAAGCAACTTTCCTGATGAGCACCTTGCAGTTTACCCTCAGCCTCCTCCCCGCTCCAATTGGAATGCATCCCGCCGTGCTGCCGGATGCAGGCAGCCATTTGTTAAGCGGGTGAGGCGGTGACAGCAGTTTAATCCGAATAGGCCTCTGCTGGAGTCAATTCATTTATTTCACTAAGAAAAATGTCAGCTGAAAATTAGAAAATAGGCATGTAACAAAGGACAGGCAAACAACCCTTCCCCAGTGACACATGTCCCTGTATTAGCTGCTTATTTGTTTGTTTTTGTGGAGTTTCTATTTTTTTGTGTGGGGGGTGAGGAGCCAGTGCCCAAAAAGGAGGAGCATGCCAGTAAATTCTCATCCATGTGGGACAAGGTAAGAAAGAATATATTAAGCCATTTGTTTCCCAGAGTAACAGCTTAAAGAGTTGCAATTCTGGGTCCAATCTCTAGCTGTCTACTAGCAATAGCTGGCCAAGTGCCTCAGAAAGGTTCGTAAGCAAGGAATTATGGCAAATAAATATATGTTTTGTTATATATTAAGGTTAGTCTAATACATTTGAAAATTTTTTAAAAAGCTCCAGCATTCAGTCTCTGAAAGCAGAGGATGCAGCCTCCATTTCCATATTAATAGCTCCTGATAGAGCTATCTTCCATGTATTGATTTAATGCTTTTAAAGAGCCATTCTTGCTAGTGGCCATCACAGCATATTGCGCCAATAGAATAATATTGTTGCATAGGGTAATTCTGTATGCTCTAGCAGCTTTCTGCTACTATGATAGAAGTTTTGGGATCAAAGTGAAGATTAAGGTACAGCATGGACAGGGATGACTCCAAGGGCCAGCAAGCTCTCCCTTCAAAGTGGTGTGGCGGGGAAATGACTTGATTAGCAAACCAGAGGCTGTTGGTTTGAATCCCCACTGGTATGTTGCCAGGTGCTATGGGAAACACCTATATCGGGCAGCAGCGATATAGGAAGATGCTGAAAGGCATCATCTCATATTGCACAGGAGGAGGCAATGGTAAACCCCTCCTGTATTCTACCAAAGACAATCACAGGGCTCTGTGGTCGACATCAACTTGACAGCACACTTTACCTTTACCATCCCAAAGACTGTAACTTTACAGCAAAGTATTAGAGTAGACAATACCATTATAGTATGTATAGTATATTATGGTCCTATAGCTTGAATTAAGTATTCTAAAAGGCCTCTGTTGTTTAAAGAAGCCTCATTCACTCACTTTATAAACCCGGACAAGCAGCAGAAGCCAGTGCAAGCAGGTAGGTAGGAGACTCTCCCAGAAACCAGACTAACCCCTTAGCTTCCTTGCTGGCCAGGAACTGGGCTGGGTGAGACCATGTGTGTGGGGGCGGTGCAGGGTAATCTCCCCTACAAATTTCATCTGCCCTGGTGGTGAACTCTCTCCACACTCCATTCTTTCCTGCCACATGGTCTTGGAAAGGAAGAGAAAACTAGCCTGGAAACCAGAATGGAAGTTGTGACCTAATCCAAAAAGCTAGTTTTCTAAAAGCAATCTGCCCATTTTCTGAATAAGTTTTAAAATGTCAAGCAAGGTTAATTTACAAGGTAAATAAACTAACATTCATTACTTTACCTCTATAAGTATTTCATGTATAGCAAAAATCTTCATTCCTGCAACATTCTTTGCCACCACTTTGCTCTCCCAACCTTATTGTTCTAGAGTTGCTCTTGAGCATCGACATCCTCAAGCCCCTCCCACACCTGGCCCTATTCAACCCCAGAACAACTCCCTCCAGTGAATATTGTGTCTACCTTTTTGTTTCTTTTTAGACCATGATCCCTTTGGAGACAAGGAACCATTTTATTATTGTTGTTCTAGGAAAACTGCTTGGAGAACCCTTTGTTATAAAGTGGTATATAAACAACAAGAACAACAAAAATAATAGTACATAAGAACTAATAATTTGGTTTGTTTCATAGCATAACATGGGAAGAGTTAATGCATTTTTCTAAGGGTGGCACATATATATCCAGAACTGGCTTAGCAGAGGCTGTATCTTTCCTGGAGGTAGCTTTGGTTCTTAGCTTTGTTACACTTTAGAATAATTTATTTTGTGTTGGCATGCAGGAAATTACCAAGGCTTGTAAACTGAAGCAGAATTCAATCTATGAGATTTTGTCATCATGATTGGATAACAACTCAGGAGTACCAAATTCTATTTGATTGTTCTGTAGTGATCTGCATCAAATGAGTTTGCCTAGTTTCAGCTCACCCATCCTTCCAGAGCATGTGTCCGTGGTTAACATCAATGGATTTATTCATGCTTTTATTGGCCATTCCAGAAGCATGTTACAGACTCACTTCCCTTTTAGGCCTAGATGTAAGGCAAAGTCTTCTTGACTGGTAGAATGTGGCAACATTTTGTCGTCCTCCTGATTTGTGTCTAGCTAAAATAACTCAGTTTGTTCCAAGATTTCCAGATTTTGCTTGTTACCGGTGCAGCTGTTTAAAAACAGATACATTAAGAATGCTGCAGAACTGCAAAGCAAGATGAAGCTCCCTCTGAATAAGAAACCAAAGTCCTTGTGAGCCACAAAGCTCATAGTAGGTTATACTCAGCTTGGCTTCTCCTTTGAATAATCAAGTTTGGCAAGGCTCAGGATTCTTTAGACAATCTGGTTTTCTAAAGGGTAAAACCATCACAGTCAGATACAACTCAGGTCAAGAGTGCTCATATATTGGAATCTTCTCCTGCAAGGGTTTAAAACTGATCTTCATATGCAGCAGAAAAAAGGTGGCAGTGAAAGAATGGACTGCACCACCTCAAACTGTAAGCAGTAGATACGAGTTTTGTCATTCCACGTAAAAATCCCTACAAGTAGAAAATGAACATGTTGAATCTACTTACTAAGGTTGTTCACATGACCAGCCCTACCCAGGTAGGGCTGGTAGTGAGAACTGCTGGTATTGTTTGCAATCCTGGTACTCCTCTGCCAGGTAGCCCGGGTTTTGTAACCGGACTAAAAATGAGCTTGGAGGGAGTTCGTGCGTGTGCCCTCCAGTGTCACCACCAAGTCTTGTGGGCGAGTGGGCTGCAGCTCCTTTCGGGCTGCCAAAAGCCAACTCGACCATAGAGCTGGCTTGTGGGATTCCTGGTGGCTGGGCTTTGCTACTCTCCAGCTCCAGATTGCTGTGTTACTCGCCGCAGCAGCGATCATGTGGGTGTGTGTGGCGCAGCAAAGCCCAGAGGGAGCCTTGCTAATGTGGGGGAAGGTAGGTGCCATTGAACGACCTTACTGTGAAATGGGGGGGGGTTACTTAGGAGAGCATGCAAACATGTGATTCCTCTCCCGCACTCTGAGGTGGTACAGCCCAGTCTACCACTCTATTATTTATTTTATTATTTCCACTTCTCCTACTGCCTTTCATCTGACAATCCCAAGTTGGTTTAAAATGTAGTAGAACATTAAAAACAACTGTAACATAACAAAAGAAACAATCACACACACAAAAAGGACAGCAGAAAATCAAGTCTGCAATCAAGAGCATCACTCAAGCAAGAAGTTTCCCCCTCTCCATTGTTCATGCTGCAACAATTCTGTATTAAAATATCACTGGTAAATGTTCATGATTACAGGAGAACAGGACAGGGGAGAGATCTTGGGCTCTTTCTCTTATATATGTTGTTTGGAAGTCAGAGTGGAGTGGGCGAAGGCAATGGATCAGACAGTGCTAGCAAACATTGCTTGGTGCAAGAAAATGGTTTGTGATTCTGGGTTTGGGGAGACCAGTGTATTCAAATACTTGCAGCAGGAGATTTTGCTCCTAGCTCTAATTCACCTTAGGCAAATCACTAAATTGCTAAGTGCCTCAATTGCCTTCTCTCAAAAATCAGCACAGCTATATTTATATATTGTTCTTGCTTGGAGTGCTGCAGGTGACCTAGTGGATATAAAGAACCTTTAGATCCCTGAATAAAAGATTCTATGGAAGAGCAAAGTAATATTATTACAGTAATGGCTTGAGGCCATGCACTAATGCCATTATAAGCTAGAGAATGGATGGGTTTGCACAGCCGTTGTGTTTTATACTACCATAGCATTCCCTTTTATTTTTAGGAGAAGAGTTGGGGGATTATTAAAATTATCCTCTTTTGATGATAGTATGAAACCCTGATTTTATAATCACAACTCTAATTAGAGCTCTCAAGCTTTCAAAGATTGTTAACATCATTAAAACATTTTTCCTGGGCAGATAACAGCAAGTGTTAGCTGCTTTTTCAAGATGAATCCAGATAAAAAGATTTTCTTAAGGGTTCTGTGGGCAGACTGGATTCTGAGACAATAATGATTCGCCATGTTCTAGCCATGCTAGCTATCAGCCAGCAATTAGGTTAATATTGGTTAAAGGACCACTTAACCCAGTAATCAGCCCCCTATAGATCTTCCAAGAGCATCATTTTGTAACAGGGTACCTGTGGTTTCAGCCTGGATTAACACTTTTGTTTCAGAGCCGATCAATCGTTGTAATTAATATCCCCACCTTTGATTTCTGTCCTACTTGCCTATGGATGCCATAAAGGGAATGTTGTGCCGTCTAGTTGGTGTCAACTCCTGCTGATCACAGAGCCATGTGTTTTTCTTGGTAGAATACAGGAGGGGTTTGCCATTGCCATCTCCCACACAGTATGAGATGATGCCTTTCAGCACCTTCCTACATCGCTGCTGCTGTCCGATATAGGAGTTTCCCATATTCTGGGAAACACACCAGCGGGGATTCAAACCAACAGCCTCCTGCTCCCTAAGCAGGTTCCTTCCCCACTGTACCATTAGGTGGCTTATGGATGCCATACCTGTGTCTTATTATTAAAGGTAAAGGTAAAGTGTGCCATCAAGTCGATTTTGACTCCTGGCGCCCACAGAGCCCTGTGGTTTTCTTTGATAGAATACAGGAGGGGTTTATCACTGCCTCCTCCCGCACAGTAGGCGATGATGCCTTTTAGCATCTTCTTATATCGCTGCTTCCTGATATAGTACCAGCGGGGATTCAAACTGACAACCCTCTGCTTGTTAGTCAAGCATTAATTCCGCCAATGAAATAATAAAAAGGTAATGTAAATTTAAGTGTAAATGGCAGTAGAGGCTGCTCATAAAACCTGAATCTTGTTCCATGGAAACTTATTCTTTCTGAAAGATATAACTATGGTTATATTGCTTTTCTTTTTGGTTTTGAAATCTGTGGGATTTACTTCCATGGAAACTTACTTAGGATTGAGTTAAAAAGTTCTGAGAAAGGATCACGTTTATTCTTTTCCAATAAAATGTGACTTTGGATCTGTTTATACATAATCAACTTAGTGTTTGAGAATGAACACTGAGTGGATGTTTGCAGCGTTTAGCACACAGTGACCACACATTTCCCCCCATCATGTGCCCAGCTTGCAATGCAATTTGCATTTGACTGATTTAGACAGACTTATAGGCTACATACAGTGGCTGACATCCAGACTGAGTATTGTACTTCAGTACAATTGTACTTAAGTTGGAAATGCTTGACCAACAAGCAGAAGGTTGCCTGTTTGAATCCCTGCTGGTATGTTTTCCAGACTGTGGAAAACAGTTTTCCAGACTATGGAAAACACCTACTGTATATCGGGCAGCAGCGATATAGGAAGATGCTGAAAGGCATCATCTCCTACTGCATGGGAGGAAGCAATGGTAAATCCCTCCTGTATTCTACCAAAAGAAAACCACAGGGCTCTTGGGGTCAAAATCAACTTGACGGCACACTTTACTTTAGTACTACTCAGGACCAAAAGACTGCTTAATTTCAGTGGGATGTCCCCTGAGTAATTTAATCAGGATGTCAGCCCATTAGAAAGAAGAATTACAGACACTTGTCTCATCCACCAAGCACACCTGTCTTCCCTGCCAACCCTTACTATTCACTTGTGGATGTTTGCATAGGATCTATGTACCCAACATCCAATGTGCATAAACCTAAGCCCCACCATGATGTCAAACTACACTAAATTCAAGAAATAACTATGCAATAGTGTCTATGCATGACATACTGCATTTTTCTATAGACAGCTAGCTGGTGAGGTGAGACAGGCATATCCAGTGGGTGGGGCAGGCAGGTGCATTCTTGCTCCTTTGCCACACCTAGGCATCTAAACCAGCTCATTGGCTACATGAATGTTCATCCAGCTTTCAGCAGCTCTGGCATGGTAAATTTAGGATGCATTGTACATTAAGAGCATGATGAAGCAATCAAAGAAGTGCTTTCATGTGTGTCATTCTCTGGGGGTGTTTTTTTTTTTTTTTTAAAGAAGTGTTACAATGTCAGCTTTTTTATTGAAGCCAAACCAAATCCCCATTCAGATCTGCTTAAGAGGGATTTTTGAAAGCTTCCCTCCACCCAAATACTTCTTTAGCTTGTTTATACACCTGCAATGTGCTGTGACCAAAATGAATTACTACTTCCATTGCGTTTAGTGTGCAAGCTTGAAGAGGGAAGCAGCTCAGTGTTGATCAGAGTGAGAAAGAGGCACACACATAATCCATGATTAAGACGATGATAGAGAAGATCATACAAAGGATTTAGGCATACAGAAGAGATGCTATGAATCTCCAAGGGCAGCATCTCTATGGGGAGCTTGTGTTGATGTGCAGCGATAGTGAATCTCACATTTGCTAGCATTTGCGTGTTTCATGTTAAGCCTCTTTCAATGATTCTGTCTACTGGGGTTTTTTTGTTTGTTTTGTTTTAAGTTTCTGTGTAGGCGTGGATTTGACTAAAGCTGAGAAAGTTGGTAGGATGGTGTAGGGTTTTGCTGTCATTGTAGTTTCAGAAAATGAATTAGCCACCATCACTGCAGCAGTACCTGTTTTTTGGACTGCTATTGTGCTGGTGAAAATAATGCAAGTTTTTGGTTTTAACAGAGCTTTTTGACTAACCTTAGAATGGGGCTAGTTAAAGCTTTAAATATGAGGCCACTCCATCTGCATTAATCATCATTGTCATTATTATCACTTAAGTACAAAATATGAATTAGAAACTTGATTAGTGAAATAGCCAACTCCCTTATGCACGGACGAAACATTTTGTCTCTGCCCAAATTCAAGACTGAATAATCTGTAGCAGGAGCAATTACTCTATTGGTAATGGCTGCATCGTATAGATTCTAGCTGTAGCCTTGCCCAATATGTTGAATCATAAAGTGTGGGTAGCTTGCTCCTGAAACGTATGAAACTGACTTAGACTGAGTCAGACTACAGGTCCATTTAGGTCAGTATTGTGTATTGACTGGCAATGGCTCTTTAGGATTTCAGGCAGGGATCTTTTCCAACCGAGATAGACCTTCTGCTTGAAATGCACATGCTCACCCACTGAGTTATAACCCATCCTCATGGCAGGTGGGCAGGGCTTTTACCTGGCATTAAACCCACATCCATTTTCAGTTGCATTCAAGCTCTGCCCAACATGACTCGGTTACAAAAAACATGGTGAAGTTTTCAGGTTACCATTTTGCATCTTTTTTGA
Source organism: Hemicordylus capensis (assembly GCF_027244095.1). NCBI lineage: Eukaryota > Metazoa > Chordata > Lepidosauria > Squamata > Cordylidae > Hemicordylus > Hemicordylus capensis. The sequence goes on from NC_069660.1 coordinate 63,655,498, forward strand.
GCACTGCCTTATTCTTATCTCCACTTGCAGGTGCTCAGATTCTACTCCCAACTAGGGATGTGCATGGAACCGGTTCGGAGGCTCTTTATGGGCCTCTGAACCGGTTTGAAGAATAGGTGGTTCTGCCAGTTCAGTGGTGTGTGTGTGTGTGTTGAACTTTAAGAGCGAAGGAGGGTGCACTTACCCCTCCCGCTGCTTTCCCCCCCACCGGTGTCCATTTTTTTCAAAGCCCATCAGGGTGGCAGTGTACCTCCCTGCCGCCCTGTTGTCCAGATATGACTGGAAGTCTCTGGTGTGCCCGTGACTTCCGATCATATCTGGGCAATGGGGCAGCAGGAAGGTATGCTGCCAACCCGATGAGCTTTGAAAAAAATGGACACTGGTGAGGGGAAAGTGGGGGGAGGGGTAAGTGCACCCTCCTCCGCTCTTAGAGCAGCACCCCTTTTGCCTTTCAGCCTCCCCCGCATGGTTCCGTGCACATCCCTACTCCCAACTAGGGATGTGCGAACCATCTCAAAACTGAGCCCGTTCGAGTTTGAACCAGTTCGGTTTGAAAGCTTGACCTCGAGCTGAACTGGACCTGGCTTAGTTTGAGCTCAAACTGAACCGGGTTGCAATTCAGGCTGGCTCAATGTCCTACCAGTAAAGGGGAATATGGTGAGGATTCTCCTTTACTGTTAAAGGGGCAGTGAGGCACGGAAAGGGGCAGTACTTTTAGGGGCAGTACTTCCCTCTATACTTAAAGGGGCAGTACTTCCTACTATACTTCTCTAAGTATAGAGGGAAGTAAAAAGTACTTACAGGTCATGGTGGCCACCGAGGGGTGGTGGTTGGCGGTGGTGGCTATCCCCATCTCTGCCAGCCTCCAACTCTCCAGGGCTGGCTGCAGCCTGGTTCAGGCCTTCACGTGGAGGTCTCTAAAATGGCCTCCACACCTGCGAAGGGGCTTGAAATGGGCAGAAGAAGGCCTGAACGGGGCCCATAATGAGCTGCAGCTGCCCCTGGAGACTCAGCAGGGGGATTGGCAGAGGTGGGGGGAGCTGCCCACTCCCGTGGTCTCTGCCAATATGAGTTGTAAGTACTTTGTATTCCCCTCTATGCTTAGGGAAGCCCCCCTGCACCTTTACCGGTAAAGGGGAATCCCACCAGATTCCCTTTTACCGGCAGGGCTTAAAGCTGATCTGAACCAGCTTGATTCGAACTCAAACTGGGGGCCTGTTTGGAGAAGGCAAAACTGAGCCAGAATGTTTCGAGTCTGTTTTGGATTCTAACTGAACTAATGAAACTGGTTTTATGCACATCCCTACTCCCAACTGATGAGTAGAAAGGTGCTTTTTTAAATGCAGTCTTCCTCCATCTATTCCAGTGTCTGTTCTATGAGGATAGAACTAGATACAGTGCCCAATATGGGACTGCCTCCAAAAATGGCATCCCTGTGTTATGTTCAGGCAAACTTATCCACATTGTTTCCCCATCCGAGCAGTAGCATCTAATGATATGGGGCAGTGAATGGAGAAATGCCATACTATGATGTCACAAAACAAGTCAGGGAGATGTGGGAGAATTGCACATAGGTTTGCTGAGTTTGGCAGCAAAACCCGATTGAGCATTGTGTCTAGTTTCATGAAGATAATGGACAGCACAAGATGTAGGAGTACCCAACAGAGAAAGACTGAAAGATAGACATGCAGAACATTATCTGTTATGGTTTAGGCTTAAAGCTCATAGTACTTCTGTGAGGATGATCTGCATTTAGAATCCAGATGGAATCCTGAAGGCATTGGGAGATTTTCCTGACAACAGGGCTGAAGGTTCTGCAAAGGTCCTGGTTGACCTTTGTAATGAAAAAATGACCTGGACTATCAACAAAATCACTCCTGAGCGATCTCTCCCCAGTTGTTGAGCCAGATTTACTCCATGGTTTTCTGCAGAGCTTTTGAATATGAAACAGATGGGTGAGTAGACAACTAGAGCAACAGAAAAGGAATTCTCATGAGAAATCCAACCAAACACAAGCTAGAGCCTATTTCCAGGATTATTTCCAGGACTATTATGGCAGTGCAGAGAGATTGCAAGATTGTTTTTCTGTCACGATTGCATCCAGAGAGATCCGCCTCTGCTATTGATTCCACAGTGGTCCATCAGCCTGTTTTAGATTGATTTGTACTCCCTTTGAAAGACCAGGCTCATAGTTTGGGAGTTCTGGACTTGGCATTGCACCTGAATATTCTGCTGTGGCTTGCAGGGCTTTAGCTGGTGCACTAGTTGTGTCCATTTTAGTCAGACTTGGTTACGGTTATCCAAGCCCAGGTTACATCTCAGCTTGGATTCCTGCAATACACTCTACCTGGTGCTGCCCTTGAAGATCTTCCAACTTCCATTCCAGAATGCAGTGGTGAGAGTCCTGATAGATATGTGGCTCTTTGAGCACTTTCACCTGTGCTCTTCCAGCTACACTGATTACTTGTCTATTTCTGGATGTGATTCAAGGTGCTGGTTATTACCTGTCTATTTCCAGATGTGATTAGGTCCAGAGTACCTGAAGGATTGCCTTCTCCCAAATGCTCCATGAGATCATGTAGGGAAGTTCTCTTGTGTGTGCTGCCTCCATCAGAGTTTCATCTGGTGGCCACATGAGAAAAGGTCTTCTTGGTTGTGGGCCCTGCCCTATGGAATTCCCTAGTCCAGAATATCCAACTGACACCCTCCCTGCCAGTTTTCATTTATTCATATTTAATATGGGAGTTGGTTCTACTTTTTCTCCTGGCTTTCTTGTTGTTTGTTTGTTTTAGTTTGTGTAAAAATAAATTTTTGTGTGCATTTCCCTTTGCTGACATTTTAAAACTGACTGTTTATTTTTATTATATATTTTATTATTTTGTTTTATTATGCACTTCTCTGTTGCCTTAAATCACCTTACAGCAAGGTGGGGTATAGGTTTTTAAATCAGATACATAAATAAGCACCTACATGTTGACACCGTACTTAATTGCTGGTTTGAGTTCGGATAAATGATTTTGGTTTTCCACTCCAAAGCGTGACATCACTAACTGTTTTAGCTTTGAATATGACTGCATGGTATCAAGTAACGTTCCATTCATCCTCATATGTTCTGAAGACTAACACAGTAAACTGAAACTGAAATGCTTTCCTCACGCTCTTATCACTATTCTCTTCTGGTCAGTCTTGCCAGTCTCCATCACTGAAGCTTGTATGGCTATTTCAGAGTAAACTGCGACCTGCAATGAGAGCTGTTCCTTTAATGAACTCATTCGTTACTTCAAGGACTTCACACTTTCTTTGCTGTAGGCTAATATATTTGCTATTAGTGCTTTGCTTAGCTCTCAAGTTTACAGCTTGCAATAATTATATCTAATTTTGACTTTCTCCCCCTTAAATTACTGCATGGCAAAAAAAAAAATACTCCATAATTACTTCATTCAGTAGATGAGAAAATCAAGCATGAAAATGATGGGGCTGGGGGAATGCAGACACACAGCAGCATCTTTCCCGTTCATGGAACTTACTATGGATTTTGCATTTTCAGAATTGTGTGTGAGATGGGGCAAGCTGAGCCCGGAATCAGCTCTGGCCCTGCACTCCTCTGCATCGGGGAGTGCAAGTCAGAATTCGTGGCCAAGTCTGCACAGCATTTCACATTTGTGGTAAGTACATGTGTCACCATTGTTGCTATTTGATTTGGATAAATCATACCAAATGTACAAAAGAGAGTCGGTCCCGGTTCTGACAAATTAATATTTTAGATGAGACACAGCAACAAACCAGAAATGGTTTATTATTAATGTTTTGATGTGCCAACAAATGTTTAGATAATTTGCTGTATTCATGTTTAGCACATGAGCTGTAAGAATGTTGTTTGCATTTTCAATCATCTTCATTTTTCACTTTGTTAACTTGTATTTGCCATCTACTCTTCCTCCGTGACTGGAGCTCCTGGCATCTTTTCCTTCCTCAGAGAAACAGCTGCATGGAGGAGTGAGAATTTGGATTAGGGCCATGATCTGGAGGAGGGAGGTAACCCTATATTGTGGCATATTGTTTCCCCCCTGCGGCCAATATCAACTTTGAGGGAAGGGTTTGTATTGGAGAACAGTGAGACAAGGTTGCCCTGCTTTTACCATGAAGCCTGATTCTTCTAACTGTGGCAGCACCACACTTTTTTCTTCAATGATCAGGCAGGTGGAGCTATCTGCCCATCTATTTCTGGACAACCAGGTGCTCCAGTTGCTTGAGTGATAAAGAAAAAAGTTGGTCAGGAATTAGTGGGCATGTGTTTATTCACATTTTTCTTTTTACCCACAAACGACTGTCCAATTCACGAAATATTCTTCCTTTGTATTGCAGGAGAAGTAGTGTGTCTTATTGGTAACAAAAAAGATTTGGGATGTATTTATATCAGTGGCAACGGAACAATTCTTAAACAGGTTTATTTTAGAAAACAAAAGTTAGGCATACAAAATAGAAATATAAACAAACATTCAAGCTAACTACCACTCTACTTCCATGTAATAATCAATGTAGTCTGGAAGACATGTCCATATTGTAGGAAGAAATCTCAGCTTTTGACCTAGTTCTTTGTCATAGACTAGCAGGGTGTGTGTGTGTGCACAGGTCTGTGAAGCCCTCCATTTAGCCAGATTTCCCTCTTATCAAGGAAGGAATTCCTCTGAACATGGACTGACCTCACAACCCTTCATGGGAGAAATGGATCTTTTGAAGTGTCAGCTAAAACATTTTTTTACATAAGACTTACAAATACTTACATTGTCCCAGGAAAAAAAAGGAAATTACATAATAAGGATTAATATAATTAATAGCCATGTCATAATAGGCATAGCCATGGCTGCTATGCTTATGGACTCAGGCGCTCTTAACAGGAGTTACGGAGACATTCAAATGGCTAAAGCCTCAGACACAAACAGAAACGAAAGCAGAAGAGTGGCATGGCTTAGGCCCAAGCTTAACTATGAATGAGGTTAAAATAGCAGTTGTTTCCAAATTTAATATGTCATGTAGATGTTAACATATTTTACATCTTTTGGTAGCATCTAGTGAATCCAGTATATTCTGGACCAGTGTCTTGTTCAGGCTGACAGCAAACCACCTCTTACTGTCCCAAAGTGTTTACAGTCAACATTGACAATGTATGTGATATGCTTTCATTTTTTTGCCAGACAAAATTAACTCACTTGGCCTTGTAAGAACATGATATATTCCCCACATGGCAGAGGTGCTGACACTTAATACTTGCAAGTATCATCTGTGCCTAAGTATTACTTTAACTGTGAGCTTGTGATAGTGTTGAGATCTCCCTCTGTGGTGTGCTGGCAAGGAAAGACGTCATGTTGACCATAATTTCCCCTCTTTTTCCCAATGGAGAGAATAATGAGGACCCTTGTTAGTCTGGGATTTAATTAACTAGAATTAATCTTTTAGTGCTGCTCTTATGGATGTATTCAGAATACATGGAATAGTGTTGTCAAGCAACTGTACTGAAGACATGAGAGGGTCATTCTTTTATCATTTACTTCTGAGTGTGTGTGTGTGTGTGTGTGTGTGTGTGTGTGTGTGTGTGTGAATGTTTAGATTTTCTCTTGCATCTTGCCTTGATTTACAAGTACACTTTTGCATTTAGGTAGCAAATGGATGCTAATTCAATAGAAGTTCAATCCATCTGCTTAATCTAGAGTTCCTGTTCATGGTCCTTCATTCCTGAAGCGATCATTGCACCTTTCTGTTATTTAATTATGACCCTTTTTATTAATATGCTTGCAAGTCACACCTGGGGCTTTTCTGCATCTCCATTTTTGCCAAAACAAGGCATTTTATCCAGCCGCATCGATTTTCTGCTGACTACATGCTAGTGCTTACCACTTGTCTACAATTTGTAAAGTAATTGATAGATAAATCAGATTTGCACCTGCCTTCTCATCACTGTTATTATGAGCAACATACTAGAATAGAATCAGACCCTAAAAAAAAAAAAAAAAAAAAGAGGATTTTCTACATCCTTAGCATGTAGAAGGGAAGCACTCCATACTTCAGAATTACCAGAATCACTGCATTTACAATGCTAACATATTTGAGCATTTTCTGGTTTTAAACTCCATCTAATACAAAACACCTTCATGATCTGGAATTGTTGGTGGAGACCTCCGCTGAGGGGGCACAAGGTCTTTCATATGCATAAAGGGACTTGCTGGATTGTAGCCCAAGTACTTCTTAATAATATACAGTTAATGTTTTGCCATAGAGATGGGCAGTTGGTGAAATAAATGTAAATAGGCTTGGGGAGAAGTGGAAAAAGGTTAAGGGAATTCTAAAACAGCATGTGACTAGAAACAATCACTTTCATTTGCTTCAAAGATTGGTTTTATTCTTTATAATCTGCCTGCTTGCGCTCTCTCTCTCTCTCTCTCTCTCTCTCACACACACACACACACACCCCATAATTTAGAGAGAGAAGGCTTTCTAAAAGAAGCACATTTCTCAGTTCTTCTTAAAAATAACAAGTGAGAGAGGTTTTTTTAAAAATCTCCCTAGCTAGAAAGGCAGTTGCAAAGCTGTGGGCTGACTTTCAAGAAGGCCCTGCCCTTGATACCTATCAGACAGATCTCTGCTAATGAAAGTCCAGAGAATAGGAACTCAGTTGCAGATCTCAGTGACAGGGTGGGTTGATATGGGGAAAGGTGGTCCTTAAGAGTAGTTTGTTTTCCTGGTCATAAAGGACTTTGAAGATTGAAACCAGCAGTCATCTAGGCATCCAGGAACAAATCCAGGTCCAGAAGTATCCCCAAACTGCACACTTGCTCTTTCAGAGAAGATACAACCTCACCCAAAATAGGTCAGACTTCTCCACCTAGGGTGTCTGTAGACAAAATGGAGGTGCTGAGGCTAGAAAAGCCTCAACACCTCCATTTGTCTGGATTAGTTTCAGTTTATTTGCCCTCATCCAGACCAAAATTGCCTCCAGATTTCAGCTTCCACTGTCTGCCTAGGATTGGAGAGGTAGAGCTGAAAGTGGTAGTCCATATGCCAGAGACCATGGGAAAGAACTGCTGTCTCATAGCACCACTTTCTGAGACTGTCCCTCCAAGCAGAAGCCACCATAAAATGGTGTCCCCTAGCCCCAGCTGCAAGAGTCTTCCCAGAAATATATACTGGTTGATGGTCATAAGAATAGCCCTGCTGGATCAGGCCCAAGGCCTATCAAGTCCAGCATCTTGTTTCACACAGTGGCCCACCAGATGCCTTTAAGAAGCCCAAAGGCAAGAGGTGAGGGCATGCCCTCCCTCCTGCTGTTGCTCTCCTGCATCTGGTATTTAAAGGCATCTTGCCTTTGAAGCTGGAGGTGGTCCATAGACACCAGACTAGTAGCCATTGACAGACCTGTCCTCCACAAATTTGTTATAAGCCATCCAAGCTAGTGGTCATCACCACATCTTGTGGCAAAGAATTCCATTGATTAATTACACACTGTGTGAAAAAGTACCTCCTTTTGTCAGTCCTAAATTTACTGGTCTTCAGTTTCATGGGATGACCCCTGGTTCTAGTGTTGTAAGAAAAAAAATTATCTCTGTCCACTTGCTCTACTCCATGCATAATTTTATACACCTCTATCATGTCTCCCCATGGTTGCCTCTTTTCCAAGCCAAAAAGCCCCAGATGTTGTAGCGTTGCCTCATAAGGAAGGAGTCCAGGCTCCTTATCACCTTGCTTGTCCTCTTCTGCACTATTTCTGGTTCTGCAATGTCCTCCTTAAGATACAGTGACCAGAACTACATGCAGTACTCCAAATATGGTCACACCATGGATTTGTATAAAGTCATTATAATATTAGGATTTTTATTTTCAATCCTCTTCCTAATGATCCCTAGCATGGAATTTGCCTTTTTTACACTGAGTCAGTACTTTCAACGAGCTGTCCAGCACAATCCCAAGATCCCTCTCCTAGTCAGTTACCAACAGCTCAGAACCCATCAGTGTACATGTGAAGTTGGGTTTTTTTGCCCCAATATACATCACTACACTTGCTTACATTAAACCAGATTTGCCCCACCCACTCACCCTGTCTGGAGAGATCCTTTTGGAGCTCCTCACAATCTGTTTTGGATTTCACTACCCTAAATAGTTTAGTGTAATCTGCAAATTTGGCTGCTGCTTACTCCAACTTCTAGTTCATTTATGAACAAGTTAAAGAGCATTGGTCCCATTATAGATCCCTGGGGGACTCCACTTCTTATTTCCCTTCATTGTGAAAACTGTCCATTTATTCCGATCCTGTTTCGCATCCTTCAATAGGGATGTGCCCGAACCGGTTCGGAGGCCATGCTGAAGGCCTCCAAACCGGTCCGGTTCCGAGCTGGTCCGGCGGTTCGGCACGGAGGGGGGCTGTAGCTTTAAGGGCGTGGGGTGGTACTTACCCCCCCCCGCTGCTCTTCCCCCTCCGGCGCTGTGTTTTTATCCAAAGTTTCTGGGGCGGCAGCGTTCCTCCCTGCCATCCCTGCCCCCGTCGTTAGCCTGCAAGTGCCAAAGTTAGTAGCACGCATGCGCCTGTTCCGGCGCGCATGCGCACCCGCCACCGCCGCGCGCACCGCATACGTCACACATCGACGTGTGACGTATGCGGAGCATCGCGCGGCGGCAGGTGCGCATGCGCGCCGGAACGGGCGCATGCGTGCTACTAACTTCGGCACTTGCAGGCTAACGACGGGGGCAGGGGTGGCAGGGACGAACGCTGCCGCCCCAGAAACTTTGGATAAAAACACAGCGCCGGAGGGGGAAGAGCAGCGGGGGGAGGTAAGTACCACCCCCGCCCTTAAAGCTACAGCCCCCCCCATGCCAGACTGGACCAGTTCGGGGGGTTGCACATCCCTATCCTTCAACCAGTTATCAGTCCACACATGAACCTGTCCTCTTATCTCCTGACTGCTAAGTTTACTCATGAGCTGTTGGTGGGGGACATTGTCAAAAGCTTTTTGAAAGTCCAAGTATACTATGTCAACTAGATTACCCTTCTCCACATGCCTGTTGTCACTCTCAAAGAATTCCAAAAGTTTAGTGAGGCAAGACTTGCCCTTGCCCATGCTTGTTGGTCTGTGTTGGTCTTTCTTGGCAGTGCTCCACTCGCATATAAGCTGAATTGTATCACACTATGGTCACTATTCCCCAATGGTTCTGCAGCTCTGACATCTCACAACTCTGAGCACTCCTCAGGATTAAGTCCAAGGTTGCCTTCTTTTTGGTTGGTTCTACAACCAACGGTTTTAAGGGACAGTTATTTACAATGTCTAGAAATTTGACCTCTCTGTCAGTATCCAAGTGTGAATTCGCCCAGTCTGTGTGAGGGTAATTGAAGTCACCCTTTATTACTGCTCTGTCTCTCTTTGACGCCTCTCTGATTTGCTGCTCCAACTCCAGGTCATTCTGAGCATTTTGATCCAGAGGGCGATAGCACATCTCTAGTAACACATTTCCTTCCAGTCCTCAAATTGTCACCCAAAATGATTCTGTGGAGGACTCCAGTCCTCCTAGGTTTTCTTGCTTGTTGGATTCTATCCCTTCTTTAATATACAGTGTTACCTCACCCTAATCCTCCCCTCCCTGTCCTCCTATAGAATTTTTTACTCAGAAATAACAGTGTTCCACTGTTTCTCATCGCTCCACCAGGTTTCCATTTTGCCCACTATATTATGTCTACTATATCTATGTTTTCATTAGCAACCAAGCACTCCAGCTCACCCATCTTGGGCACTGGTACATAGCCATCTTCTGGCACTGATATATAGACAGCTAAATGCTGAGTCTCTTACCTAGTGTTGGAGTGTGCTATCTCCCTTACTATCTCAAAAGCTGATGAGAGTTTCAGGAAAACCAACATTCCCTTGTTTCTTGCCTGGCATAGCTCATGCATTAGGGTAACCAAGGCAGTTTCTGTCCTATAGCCAGACCTGAACCTCAGTTGCAATGAATCTAAGTAATTAGTTTCAGCCAGGAGATACTACCAACTGCTCCAGGATATGCAAGAATGGAAGGTTAAATACTTGGCAATAGTCCCTCAAATCACCCTGATCTAGGGAGGATGTTTTTAAGAATTGGGTAAACTATGGTTTCTAATGGATTAGATATTATACCCTTCCAAAGGGAACTGATGACTGCTCCAATATCCAGACACTCAGTTCCTCTCTGGCAGATTTAACTGGCCAGGAAGAGGGCTAAAGGATCCATCAGTGGATCCATGTCCTCAAGCAACACAAATCGAAACAAATCCATAATAACCTGACCGGGAAGATTGAGATTGAGATTCAAATCTGATCTTGATATCATTGTGGAAACCAAATTGGCATGGATGTATAGAATTTTATCTGCAAATTGCTTTGCAGCTTGGTTACAGCCAGCAACTTATAGCTCAACTCTATAATCTACCAAGCCAATATGTAATTAGCCCTGCACCACTCTAAATAGCTTTACTGGACAACACTGAGTAGATGCGGTGCTGGTGGTGGTGGTGATCTTCACTGCCATAACTGCCACATAGAAGATCTGTCTATGGACTCTAGCCTGTGTTCAGTGGAAATCACAAGAAATCCTTCATTTGTGTTTCATTATCACCTTAGCCATTCTATTATTTTCAGCTCCTCAGTATACCATGATACTGATTTAGCTTTATGGTTAGAATGAGGACACCTAGGAGGATACCTTAAAATGATCTTATAAATATCCCACATCATCATCTCTTCCTACGGACTCACTAGGGTATTGGCAGGATTGCCAGGCATTGTCCTAATGTTGGCCTAACATACAGATTCAACTATGGAGCATTTGCCATACTGTTAGAAGGGGTCTTGTAGGGCGTCTAGTCCAACCCCCTACTCAGTGTAGGAAACCCAGAACTAGATCATCCTCAACAAATGCCCAGCTGTCCAATTGCTATGGGTTGACAGTGTAGGAGAAGCTGGTTAATAGGAATAGACAAGAGGACTCAGAGGGCAGGGGGCACATAAATGTTTGCTAAAGAAGTGGGTCTTCTTGAAAGGGGGCATAAACTAGGAAACAGGATTTTACCCTCTGGTAAAAACAACCCTATGTCTGTTTACTCAGAAACACAGCTCACTGTGCATAAGCCTCACTATGTTCAGTGCATGCATAAGATCTACAGCTTGAAATTAGTAGCTTAACAAATAGTGCCTGCAGTGCAGGTAGGATTCACTTCCATTAACTCATTGAAAAAGGGAGCTGATACCACCCACAGTCTCTTAGGTAAGGTCACTAAACAGTCAAATAGGAAGAATCATATTCTGTGATGGAAACTGTGTGATCTGAAAATAATACTCTCACCCACCCCAGAGCTGCTTCTTCAGCATTGCAAGCAGTATTGTCACTAGTGCCACAGGCAAAGAACATCTTATTGGTCCTTGTAAAGCTGCTTGCTATTAAAGAACAATTATTGAAGGCAACCATCTTGGACTTTGTTAAGTAACAGCCAGTGCCTTGGTAGAGGCAATTGTGAAGATGAATCTCAGAGTAACACCTTGCAGCAACTCGTTAAACATATGTTGAACATTATCATTCTTTGCATTGTTGCATCTTGTTTATTAAACTTCTAGCACATAATTTCCTCTTGTTGCCTGGTGTGTGTGTGTGTATGAGAGATTACGGTATTTAAGCGGCACCAACAACTTGCTGTTATGAAGTCTCTGTTAGTGCCAACTCTGAAGCTATAGCCCTCTGAAGCTGTATATATATATTCATTCATAATTTTCATTCACATATATATTCATTCATAGTTTTCATTCATTCATAGCTGGCACTAACATAGACTTCATAAAGGCAAGTTGTTGGTGCTGCTTAAATACTGTAATCAAATGAAGAGGAACTTTAAATAAAAGTTTCACTCTGAGAGGCCCAGACTCAATTATTTTTTCAAATACCCAAACCAAAAAAGATTCAGTTGGTGTGTTTTAGAGCTGGACTAGACGTGATGTCAGCAGCCACATTTGTTTGGTCATGTATCTGCCCTCTCATGTATAAAGTGGGAGAGGTCTAATTTTAGCATCAAAAGGGGAGCTCAGGTGACAGGAGCGGAATCATTGACTGCCTGAACTTTCCTTTTGTCTGCCCTGTTTCCCTTCCCTCTGTCACTTCATGCGCCTTTTCCCCAGCCCAGCTCACTTCTGGTGTTGGAATTGGGCTGGGAGAAAAGGAGTTGAGGTGGTGGATCACAGAGAGATAAGGTGGGAAAGAGTTTAGCTTTAATCACCAGCACTCTTTTTGATGTTAAAATTAGGTGCACAGGATTGCACAACCCTGTTATATAGGAGCAGAGCAGAGCAAGCACAAACAAGGCTGACATCATCACATCTAGTTGTCTCTTAGATTATCAGTTATCCTAGAATGACAACCCTTGAACTCACTTCAGCACCCTATTTGTTTACACATTCAGGAGGTGAGTCACACACTGAAGTGAAGTGAAGGAGAGTCAGTAACCCCTAGCAAGATAAATTCTGTAGTTTCCTCCTTTTCATCTCTGACTAAATGTTTATCCTTTTGAGTGTTCACAATTCATAGAGGGAAAATAGTGTTCTGAGAGAATTAGCAAGAGTTTGTAACTGAAATGCTCGGGAATTCTTGGAATTGTGACAGAGAGGTTGTTATTCAGGATAATAATTGGTAGAAATCTCAGCAATGCCAGAGAATCACACAAGGAGGACACTGTCTGTTACAGCCAAATGATGGGGGACTGTTGGCTAAGGAAAATCAATTCTGCACCAGGGGACAACAGAAAGCCATGGCCAATGTGAATATTTTTTTAAAAAATCATTCTGCTTTGCACGTTAGCTTCAAAATGGAAACCTGCAGTTTCTTGTGTTGTTTGCATTTAACCTATAATATTTATGTTCTGAAACTGATTATACCCAAAGTGAAAAACATCAAAATCTTGTCCTGTCCATAAAGTCATTACATGAATAAAACTCTTAAAAGACTATTGGCTTTCTGTTTACCCTCCACCCCTCAGTTCTCAGTCTCTTGCTTATATTCGCTTGATATACCTGAAGTCACGAGCATTGGAGTATTAAAAACCAAAATGAGTCAAGACTATGGACAACCAAAAAATGTCTCAAAGGCCACATGAAGCCACCCATTCATCTGTTGCTTCAACTTGTTTCTGCAGTGGCCATCCTGCCCATTGTTAGAGTTGCTTAGAATGTTGCCTTTTCCTTTTAAATGTTTTAGGAATACAGGAGGGCATGCATACAAGCAGCCCTACCCAGGCTTGCACACCCCTACCTGAGTAGGGCTGCTTGTGTGCGTCGCCCCACTGGTTAGCCCACGTATCTTACCTGGGCTATTACTGAGGTAGAAAGATGCAAGCATGCCCTTCTACCACACTTCCCAGTCATGTGCATGCCCAGGTTGCCCGTAGTCTAGACGTGCACAAAGCTGGGTGGCAAGAGCGCCCGGCAGCAGGGGGATTCTCCAATGCACCACACTCCTAGTGCAGTGCATTGTGGGATGCCAGAGGACTTATTTCTCTGGCTCTGACTCTTGCTGCGGCGCCAATCCTGTGTCAGGTAAGTGGCAGGGATGAGATTGTGTGTGGAGAGACAGCCCTCCATGACCTCTCCCGCAAGGTACAGTAGTGAGAAAAACCTCCAGGTCTGTCTTATTTTAAGGACTATTTAATGTTAAAGTCAAGTGTGCCCTCAAGTCGATTTCAACTCCTGGTGACCACAGAGCCCTGTGGTTTTCTTTGATCCAATACAGGAGGGGTTTACCATTGCCTCCTCCCACGCAGTATGAGATGATGCCTTTCAGCAACTTCCTATATCGCTGCTGCCCGATATAGTACCAGCGGGGATTCGAACCGGCAACCTTCCGCTTGTTTGTCAAGCACTGCTAAAATTAATATTAACACTTCGTTCATTCATTGATCTCAAATCATTTTGCTCTAGAAGTCAGCATTATTATCCTCATTTGGACAGGGAAGAAATCATGGCACAGAAATGCTATTCAGTAGCCCAGGAAGAAAGTGGGATAAGCACCTGTTTGTGTTTAGTTTGGTCACCTGTCTAGGTTACTGTGCTACCAAAGCATTCTTAAGTAGTATAAAACTCAGGTACAGATAATTTAAGACAATCTCATATCAGGAGGAAAAAAGCAATTGTTCTAATGCTTCCATGTATAGCCTCTTTGAATGCCTTTCAAGCCCCTGGAGCTGTGAAAAGCATTTCTGACACATTCAGCATAGGTCACTTTTTAGATCCAGGGCACTGGATCAGTTTGACCACTGAATTGATTTTATATGGCAGTTTATAGGATGCCTCCTGGGAAATGCCATGATTTGAGAGCAGTAAAGAACTCTCTCATATTCTGTGTGCTGCAGTAGCACCAAGAAGGCAGTGTCCAGGGAATGCAGCTGGGATGTTGCCAGATAGCAGATGAGCTCCATAATGGGAGAAGAATTAGTGAAACAATTTGATTACATTCATGGGCAGAAAACAAATTTTAAAAAGTGCCTGCTTTCATCAGATTCTCTTAGTGGAAATAAACATCCATCACTAACTGGGAGCACACGAGGTGACTTTAATTCCTCCGCATAGGGAGAAATGCTTTATCTAAAATAACCTCATCTCAGATTCTACAGAGTTTGTAAAAGTTCTATCTTTATGTAGACATATGCATTCTCAGTCCTCCGGTGGCACAAAGCTAGTATATTCTGCAAAGCTATGATCAAAGCTATATATATTTTCTGGTTAAACAACGTGATTCTGTTGTTTTCATTCACCTGACTGCAAAAGAGCTAAACAGCATAACGGTGACAGAAACACCTTACAGAACTCTTCAGTTGAGAAATTAAGACATACTTTATGAGTGATATTAATAGTTATATTGGACAGCTTCACACAATCACCACCAACTCCAGAAGCCAGGAAGTCCATTCCTAGCAAGTGAGTGCTCTTGGCGAGTTGGTTGTAAGAAGCCACCAACCAGCAGTTCCCATCTCATCCACCCAAGATTCTACCAACTTTCTCCACCTATTTGGAACCAAGATTTGAAGTTGGGCAGAGAAGGTCAATAGAATCTTGGATGGACAGGTCATGAATCACCAGTTGGCAAGTTTGCATGACAATCACCAGTTGGCAAGTTTGCATGACACCAGGAGTGTGTGCTCACTGGGAACCAGAAGTTTCCAGCTTGCAGACTTGGTGGTGATCACGCAAAGCCACCCATTTTGTTAAAATTATTTGTTAGATTTGCATCCCAGGCAGCCTCCTAGGAGGTCTGATTAGAAATTTAGCTTCATAACAACTCTGTAATGGGCTAGACTGAGAAATAATAACCAGTCCAGAGCCACGCAGTGATTCATAGGTCAGTGAGGAGTTAAGCCTCTGATTCCCGTAACTGAGCAACAACCTGCAATTATACAAAAGAATTTAGCACTAGAATAGCACTAGACCAGGCCTCCTTTGTGGCTGCCTCTGGGCTTTGGAACACGCTCCCTGCTGAAATAAGAGCATCTCCTTCTCTCTTTGTTTTTAGGAGGACCCTGAAGATGTACCTATTTCCCCAGGCTTTTAACTGAAATCTAATTTTTAAATTTTAATGTGCTTTTATCTATTATGATTTTTATGTTTTTATGAATTTTGTTTATATTTTGTATTATGTTTTTAATTTTGTACACCGCCTTGAGATTTTATATTAGGTGGTAAATAAATTCAATAAATAAAATAAATAGAAAACTCTTAGCACTAGAGATATTTACTTATTATATTTTAGACCTTCAGCTAAAGGTCCTTTGTGGCCAACCTCCAGCTGTAGAGATGCATCTTAGTGCTTTATGCTCATATGGAGTGGCATCTGAGCATGGTTGATTATCTTGTTCTTCTCTTTTCCCCCTTCTTCTCAAGAATCCTGCAGTGAGCTCCCTGAGTCCAAGCCGTGGGCCAGAGTCAGGAGGGACTATGGTGACCATCACTGGCCATTTTCTGGGTGCTGGCAGTAGTGTGTCGGTGTTGCTGGGTAACCAGACCTGCGAATATTATGGGTAAGGGGACTAGTGTGTACATATGAGTATGTGTTGAAATATTTCTCTGCTTCCATGGGCAGCATTCGAGCGACTTCAGCTGTAAATGCCCGACCTCTCATTAATCACCTTAAGCCATCCTGTCGCTGATGGTGATTAGTGTTGCATAGCAATGAACCCATTTAATGTTTATTAATTTTATCTGTTGATTCATTTTCATATATTAAAATCCTGCCTTCTATCCAAATCCCAAGCACATGCTGTTATTGTGACAATCCCTTTCAGCGTTCTCCATCCCCTTGTCTCAAGAGAAAATGTAATTCTGAAATAACAAGAGCCAGGCATCTCCATCTACACTGGTTTTGTTGTGGTGGCTATAGGTGTGGTTGGCTCTTGGTAGTGAACTGAACTTTGGGGAGAAGATCTGAGTGACAAGGATGAAGGAAGAAGCTGAGTTGTTATTGTTTTCCTGTCTTACGACTTGGATAATACAAATATTTTTATTTGGGTGATGGGTGTTTTATTCATTCATTCATTCATTCATTCGTTTACTGGTATATGTTCCTTTTAAAACCAGCTGTATTGATTTTTCAATGGTTATTTCACTGTTTAAAGAAAAAGGCACATATTATATGTACCATGATGTTATGGATTTGTATAAAATGATATGCTACACTGACGATCAGTATGGACACATCTTTGTACTTTACTGGATCAAATGTGTAAGAAGTTGTGCCTCTAAGGCAGACACTGTTGTGCAAAGCACATGGTATCCTTTTAAACCTCTGTACCAGAGGTTTCCAACCTTGACTCCCCAGATGATGTTGGACTAAAATACCCATCATCCCCTTTGGCCCTACTCCAAGTTCCAACTTATGTGGAAGCTAGATTGGTCTCCACCAGGAGCAGAACATCTGAATGGCAACCCCAGAGTGCTCTGGAACCCTCTTCCAAGGGAGAGCTGCACAGCCTCCTCCCTGTTGTCTTTTCACAGTGTTTCTATTTCAGAATACTTCTGCTGCTTCTTGAATGAGATTTGTTGAGTGGCTATTGTTTTCTTGCGCTGTTGCTTTTTAAAATTATCTCACTCATTTGATTTGCTGCTTTAAAAAAAGTTGTGTTGTCTTTTATGATACTGACTGATTATTATTTGTTTCTGTTGTAAACTGCTGTGATGAACTTCTATATTTATATTTTTATACTTATTTCTTGTATTCGGTCCGACTTGGACTCCACTACTTTTGCAGGGTCTATGAAGGAGGTGTCCAGCAATCCCTCTTGCAGTATTAGATTGGATCAGTTTCATTTTGTGACTCCTGAGGATGTGAACAAGCTGCTTGGGGCAATGCAGCCTACCACCTGTTCTCTGGATCCTTGCCTGACTTGCCTGCTTCTGTCTAGCAGGGAGATTGCTGGAGGTGGCCTGGTTAATATCATAAATGCATCGCTAAGGGAGGGTAGGGTGCCTCCATGTTTGAAGGAGGCAATAGTTACACCTCTTCTTAAGAAGCCTTCCCTGGATCCCTCAGCGATGGATAGTTATAGGCCAGTCTCCAATCTCCCTTGGTTGGGCAAGGTGATCGAGAGGGTGGTGGTCAACCAGCTCCAGGTGGTTTTGGAGGAAACTGATTATCTAGACCCATTTCAAACTGGCTTTAGAGCTGGCTATGGGGTTGAGACAACCTTGGTCGGCCTGATGGATGACCTTTACTGGGTAATTGACAGAAGGAGTGTGACTCTGTTGGTTATTATGGATCCCATCAACCATGGTATCCTTCTGGATCTCCTGGGGGAGTTGGGGATAGAGGGCATTGCTTTGCAGTGGTTCTGCTCCTATCTCTCGGGTGGATTCCAGATGATGGAGCTTGGTGACAGTTGCTCCTCTAAACAGGAGCTGTGATATGGAGTCTCTCAAGGCTCCATTCTGTCACCAATGCTTTTCAATATCTACATGAAACCACTGAGTGAGGTCATCAGGAGATTTGGGCTGGGTGTTATCAGTATGCTGATGACACCCAAATCTACTTCTCCTTTTCATCTTCATCATCAGGAAATGGCATTCATTCCCTAAATGCCTGCACACAGCCAGTAATGGGATGGATGAGGGACAACAAATTGAAACTGAATCCAAGCAAGATAAAGGTGCTCATTGTAGGGGCTCAGAATTTGAAGGATGAGTTAGACCTTCCTGTGCTGGATGGGATTGCACTCCACCAGAAGGAACAGGTATGCAGCTTGGGAGTACTCCTGGACCCAGGCCTCACCCTGGTGTCTCAGGAGGAGACTATGGCCAGGAGTGCTTTCTGTCAGCTTCAGCTGATTCAACAACTGCATCAATTCCTTGAAGAGGATGACCTCAAAACAGTGGTGCATCAGCTGTTAACCTCCAGGCTTGACTATTGCAATGTGCTCTACATGGGGCTGCCTTTGTACGTAGTTCGGAAACTTCAGTTAATTCAAAATGCGGCAGTCAGATTGGTCTCTGGGGCAACCCAGAGAGACCATATTATGCCTGTTTTGAAACAGTTACACTGGCTGCAAAATACAAAGTGCTGGTTATTACCTTTAAAGCCCTGAATGGCTTTAGGCCCAAGTTATCTTAGAGAGTGCCTTCTTCTGCACAATCCTCACTGCATGTTAAGGTCATCTGAGGAGGTCCATCTTCTGTTACCAACAACACGACTCAGAGGTGGTGACTCAGAGGCGGGACTTCTCTGTAGCTACTCCTAGGCTTTGGGATGCACTCCTGGGAGATGTCTGTAATTTGAGTTCATTATTGGCCTTCAGGAGAGCCCTTAAGACCTATCTGTTTGGCCTGGCCTTCCAGGGTTTTTAAACTGTTTTTAAACAGTAAAGGTTTGGACTGGTTTTCCAGGAGTTTAAATACTATTTTAATTGTTTTAATAATGGTTTTATGTTATTTTTACAGTTTTCAATTTTAATAGTTCATTGATTTTAGTTTTGTTTTAATATAAATCTTCCTCAGCCATTTTGGAAGGGTGGTATAGGAATGGAATGGAATGGAATAAATAAATAAATAAATAAATAAAATATATAAAAGAATGTAAAATAAATTAAGTTGACAGGTTGATGGAGCTAAGCATGTCTGTGTCTGGTCAGTGTCTGGATGGGAAGTTGCCTGGAAACTACACCACCTTGGTTTCATGACAGGAGGAAGGCAGAATATAAATGTAATAAATGAATGCATTAGCTACAGTAAAAGTGATGGAGTGCTTGGTCAAGCACTAGGGTCCTGCTATCTGATGGAAGAGAAAGCACAGGAAATTCAGGTACCTTATTCAAGAAGGGGAGAGCTAGGAGTCCATCCTTTGGTTCATTGTCCCTGCCTGGATCAACTGCCAGTTTGACATCCCTTTTGGAACCCAGGAGCAGATAACTTGATGAGATTAGGAACGACTACACCTCTTGCTTCCCCCCTTTCCTCCTCCTACTTGCTGTAAAACCAGCTTTCCCCAAACTCATTACTGAGGCTAATGAGAACGTTGTATATCAGAACTGCTGCTTTCTGAAGAGATAAAACAGCCCAGCACTCCCATTTTATGCCTGGACTGGGAAGCAGTAGATTAGGGATGGCATGTTAATCAGTGGGTAGGATTTTATGAACTTAGTACTTACTCATCTTATTCAATACAGAGTTCATTTGTATTTTACCAGCTATTTCATTTGTTATCTGTAGATGATATTCCTTCTTCACAGCTTTTGCTTCTCGCATGTCTTTTTAAGCCTGGAGTTGTTTAGGAGCTCTTGGAAACTGGTGCTGGGAGGCAACACTGGCACCTAGAGCTGCTGACTTATATGCTTACAGTCAGCCCCATTGCACCAGCATCATGAAAAACAAAACTTACCAACTGTATACATTATTTGGTGGCTTAGAAAGCAGATCAAAATGTATCCGATGTGAACATTGCTCTCTTTGGATGGTTCTCTTTATACAGCTCTTCTTAGATAGCACAATTGTGTACTGTGACATTTGAAACAGTGCATGGTCAGTGCTGGACCTTCCCTCAGCCGGCTTAGTGACTGAGCGAGTCCCATTGTGGGCACCTGAGATCAGATAATATTTGTTCATGTATTTCTATTTTTACACTGTTGATTTTATTTTTATTTTATCTATTGTTGAATTTATATACCGCCTTTCATTAAAAACAACCCCAAGGCGGTTTACAAAAGTTAAAAAACATACAATAAAAATGACAATTAAAATATTAAGCTAAAAATTTAAAACAAATCTAATCTAAAAACTATAAAATATAAGCATAAAACTATAAATGATTAAAAACACACAGAAGCAGCAATAGAAACAGTCATGTAAAAGCCTGGGTAAAAAGCCAAGATTTAAGAAGCTTTCTAAAAACTGTGATGGAGTCCAAGGAGCGAATGGCCACTGGGAGAACATTCCAAAGTCTGGGGGCAGCAACAGAGAAGGCCCTGTCCCGAATGCACGACAGCCGAGCCTCTTTCATTGTCGGCACCCGGAGCAGAGCCCCCTCAGATGACCTTGTTAAGCGGGCAGCAACCCTTGGGAGCAGGCGGTCCCTCAGATACCCCAGGCCCAAACCGTTAAGGGCTTTAAAGGTCAAAACCAGCACCTTGAATTGGACCCAGAACCGGACTGGCAGCCAGTGCAGCTCTTTCAGGATGGGTGTGATGTGCTCCCACCAGGCAGCTCTGGATAAAACCCTAGCTGCCACATTTTGCACTAGCTGCAGTTTCCGGATATTCTTCAAGGGCAGCCCCACGTAAAGTGTGTTACAATAATCCAGCCACGACGTGACTAAGGCATGGGTAACCGTGGCCAGATCTGCCTTCTCGAGAAAGCGACGCAGCTGGCGCACTAGCTGAAGCCGTGCAAAGCCACCCCTGGCCACCGCCTCCACCTGAGCTTCCAAAAGCAGAGCCGGGTCCAGTAGTACCCCCAAGCTGTGTACTTGCTCCTTCAAGGGGAGTGCAACCCCATCCAGAACCAGTAAAATCTCCTCATCCTGATTGGCTCTCCTACTGACCAACAGTACCTTCATCTTGTCTGGATTCAGTCTCGGTTTATTAGCCCACGTCCAACCCATCACGGCCTCCAGCCCCCGATTCAGAACATCCACCGCCTCCCTAGAATCAGATGACAAGGAGAAATAGAGCTGAGTGTCATCCGCATATTGCTGACAACTCAGTCCAAGTCCCCGGATGACCTTTCCCAGCAGTTTCATGTAGATGTTAAACAGCATGGGGGACCAGACCAAACCCTGTGGGACCCCACATGCCAGTGGCCACGGAACCAAGCAGTAGTCTCCCAGCACCACCTTCTGGACCCTCCCCCCAAGAAAGGGGGGTACTTTCGATTCCCATACTCGAGAGGTGGCCCAGAAGGATATCATGGTCAATGGTATCGAAAGCCGCCGAGAGGTCCAGCAGAACCAACAGGGACATACTCCCCCTGTCTAGTTCCCGGCGTAGGTCATCCAGTAGAGCAACCAAGGCAGTCTCAGTCCCATACCCAGGGCGCAGAAGCCAGATTGAAAATGGTCCAGATAATCCGTATCATCCAAGACCCTCTGCAGCTGGGACACCACTACATGCTCTATCACCTTGTCCAAAAAGGGTAGGTTAGTTGTCCAGGTTGGAGGGATCAAGAGAGGGCTTTTTTAGTAGTGGTCTTACCACCGCCTCCTTGAGGCACGGTGGCATCCTGTCCTCCCTTAATGAGGCATAATAGTCACCTCCAACCATCTACCTGTCCCCTCCCTGGCAGCTTTTATTAGCCATGAAGGGCAAGGGTCAAGAGCACATGATTCGCCCGCACACTGCCCAGGATCTTGTCCACATCCTCAGGCCGCACCAACTGAAAAGAATCCAACACAATGGGACCAGATGGGACCAGAGGCACATCTGCCTGAACTGCCAAAACTCTGGAGTCCAAATTGGCACGGATGCAAGTGACCTTATCTGCAAAGTGGCAAAGAAACTGATCGCAGCGGGCTGTGGATGATTCCTCCCCTATTACCTGGGGGGATGTGTGGAGCAATGTTTTTACCACATGAAACAGCTATGTTTGTCTGCACTGAGCAGATGCAATGGAAGTGGAGAAAAAAGGTTTCTTCGCCGCCCCCACTGCCACGGCATAGTCCCTAAACTGGGCTCTAGCCCGTGTTTGGTCGGAGTCATCACGACTCTTCCTCCAGTGTCGTTTTAGCCGTCATCCGAGTTGTTTCATCACCCTAAGCTCCGAGGAAAACCAAGGAGCAAATCGGGCTCCACCAAGCCGGAGAGGGTTTTTAGGAGCAACCGTGTCAACAGCCCGGGCTGTCTCTCTATTCCAGAGATCGACCAGGGCCTCAACAGGGTCACCAGCTTTGGACATTGGAAACTCCCCGAGGGCCGTCTGGAATCCAAGTGGATCCATAAGCCTCTGGGGGCGGACCATCCTAATTGGCCCACCACCCCTGTGGAGGGCAGACGGAGCAGTCAAACTAAACCCCACCAGATGATGATCTGTCCATGACAAGGGAGTGGTCTCAAATTCCCCCACCTCCAGATCATTTATTTCCCAGTCGGCAAAAGCCAGATCCAGAGTATGTCCTGCCACATGGGTAGGGCCCAATACCAACTGAGACAGGCCCATGGTTGCCATGGAGGCCATGAAATCCTGAGCCGCACCCACTGGGGGGGCCTCAGCATGGACATTGAAATCCCCCAAAACAATAAGCCTGGGGGAACCCAAAGCCACCTCCAAGCCCATCCCCGCCAGGGAGACTGAAGTGCAGCGGGGTGGTCGGTACACCAGCAGAATCCCCAGCCTATCTCGGAGGCCCACCCTCAAGGACAAACACTCGAAATTCTGAGATTGCCTGACCGGGCATCTGGAAACGAGGAGGATCTCTCAATAGTTGACTGCAAAACACCCTCCGCAACCTTCGAGGCGGGGCTGTTGCACGATCTGGAAACCTGGAGGACAGAGCTGAGAGAGACCAACCCCACCCAGCTCATCCAACCAGGTCTCCGTCACACATACCAGGTCAGCATGCTCATCCACAATCAAATCGTGGATGAGAGATGTTTTAGCATTGACTGACCTGGCATTCAGCAGCAACACCCTAATCCTCAAGGGAGTGTTCTCAGAGCTCCCTGGGGTCAGAGGGTTGGGAGAAGAGCTGGAAAAAGGAACAGGCCTCAATTGCCTGGACTGTTTCCCCCTGTAACGGCCTGCCCAACTCCCACCGCCATACCTCCCTCTGCCCGCTACCTGTGATATTGCTGCCCCCACTCCATCCCTGCTTTTCTGCTCTCCCAGACACATCTCCTCAGCCTAACCAACCACCGTTCATTGGCTTGATTAAAAACAAACAAACCAAATCCAGACCTATGCAGTTTCTCGTTCACACTCTTGCTGACTTCTTTGATTGCTTTGCAAAAGTCTCACAGGCAGCTAGAAACTATAAAACAATAACATATACAACAATTTAAAGCAAACCCTTGAAAACACAATAAATGCAATAAATATTTGTAAAGAATCCATTATAAAATAATCGCTCAGCAGTACTTCAAAGCCATGTGCAACACTGTTTCGGCTAGTTGTTCTTTTCAGCTCCTAAACACCAATAGTCTAGTGGGATTTAAAAAAAAAATTTAAAAAAATCCACCAGGCTGGAGGGAAAAAAGAACAGGTTTAAAGTTCTTGGAAATGTCAAAAAACCTTGCAGATATTCTAGTCCTGAGGGGTGTTTCAGGAGGCAGGTGCCAGAAACATATTAAGCAAAAGTAGGGAATATTCTGCTATGAAGAGCAAAGCCCTGTGCTCTTCCAATTCTGTAACCCTCCCACTATTTGGTACTTTTGAAAACAGGAGGTGGAAACTAGAGGTTCTGTTAATCATCTGACCAATTCGGGCCCTGAAATGTTGAAAAGCCCAACAACTTGCCCATTTCATCTCAAGGTTTCGAGAACATGACTGAACTTTACAGCTCTGCGACTAAGATTAGACGAGGAGCAATCCTAGTAATCAACTCATTGTTTTATAGTGGTGCATATTTTATTGAGTATGTTTCTCAATGAAAAATCAAAGGAAACTTTAGAAATTATTGCCTTTGAGGCCAGATGCAGTCCAGCACAATAATCCATCTAAATATATAGTTATATTTAGACACCCAGTAAACAAACCTTGCCCTAAAACACTGTACTGTTTTACTCCTGTCTTCCATACAAGGTCATAACATGGCCTGTTTCTTTGCTTGCTTGCTTTTTTAACTGCATGGTTTGTAGGTGATGAACTTGGCATGTACTCATGATGTGCAGGGAGACTGATTAGATGAAGCAGTTTCTAATGAGATTCACTATAATTACAGCTTCCTTCTATTCTCTTGCCTCTGATCGGAGGAGTGGGGAGATTCACCATGACGACATGGTAATAGCGTGGAAAGCTAATTAACTGATCACAGGGAGCTTGCAGTAACTCTTTGCCAGCAGTGATGTGTCGCTTTGGATCTTGCATGAGGGCTAAGCAGGCTTCTCTGAAGTCTGAAATGCCTGTACTTCCAAGAGGCCATTACTAGGTAGATGGACATGGCAGAGAATGACTGAGAATCACTGTGCTCTAAGAGGAATTGGCTCTTTCTGAGGCCCAGCCTGCAGCCACTTGTTTTGGCCATATATAGGTCTTCTCAGTCAGTCATCCTTTATTGCGGTCATAGACCAATACTTAGTAAAACATACATACTTACAAAAAACTCAGCATAATAAATCAGACAGATTGTAACGCAATATTGACAGGTTAAAATTAAGACAGTTGGGGTGAACTCCAGATAGATCTTACTGAAAGCCAAAGAGAGGAGAGCACCCTCCATTACAATCGTAAAGCAGGAAACACGGAAAAGAGAAAGCAAAACTTTATTGAAAACCTAAGCGGATGTTGCAAATGATATAACAGTACCTTGCCATTTTGCTCATTAGGTCGTCATCAAGGCTGGACAGTAAATACTTCAAATAGAAGTCATCCAAATGCCCAGGAATATAGCTCTTCTCACAGGCTTCCTTCTTCACCTTTCCCCCTTTTATTCCTCTCCCTTTCGCTGTGGTTTGCTAGCCTTCCCTTTTTCCTCTTCCCTTTTTCCTTCCTTTGTCCGCCACCATCATCATCGCCGCCACCACCACTGTGAGTTCTCAGAGCAGGAACTGCCTTTTGCTTTTTCTGGGAACAACTCAGAATGGCAGTGAATAAAAACAGTTTCATAAAAATACAACGGGCATACAAATTACTTCCTTTTCATAGACCTGTTCATATATTTTTCTAAAAGGCACCATACACTACTACAGCACCAAAGGTGGGTCCAGAAGTCCTGCCCCGCCAGTCACTCAACCCTCTCACTGTGCCGTTTATAGTTACAGCAGCATTTGTCTGAAGAGGGAAATGCTGTAACAGTGATGGCAGGTGTTTCTGATATCAGCAGCATGGGGCAATCCAGGTTTAAAGCAGCTATAGGGCTTAAAGCCGCTGGGGGTTGATTTTGAGTGGACTAATGAAAGGAAGGGACAGAGTTAAGCATCTCCTTCCCTGGCCATCCCTTTGCTCAGATCTGCAGTCAACTGAGGCTGCTTTGTATTTTCCGAAAACCTGTCAGAGGAAAGAGATATGTACCTGGAAGTCATGTCCCGTTTCTCTCTCTCTCTCTCACACACACACACACACACACCGTCCAACACACATTAAAAAAATAATGGTTTGGTCAGCCCTCTACCTGTCTTGTGAGTACAGAGATTTTGGCATGAGAATTCTTTCAAATAAACAATTCCCTTTATGTACTCTGAGGCTGCACAGTTAGGACTCTACCACATGTTCCTGAATGTTTGAGCTGGATCTTGGCAACAACAGATTGAAAACCCTATACAGGTCTCAGTATAAATGTTACAGCGAACCTGCCAATTGAGTGCAGAAGTGAGTGAAATTGGACAGCATGTTGGTAGTGCCTTAAACCACTCACAAAATACTTGGGAAGATGCTCATGCTTTGGCATCATAGATCCAGTGCTATCAAGTTACTACATCTATTAAGTAGCTACCACATCTTACCCAAAGGTTGTCGTTCTTTTATCTCAGAGCAATCCCAATGAATTTATATTCTCTTGGGTTCACTTAGATAATTTAGTGACTATTAACAGAATTGTCTTTGCCTGCTTACTTGTTAAAAATTCTTCTGCTCCTTTCTCTCTTACAGGAGGTCCATGAACGAGATTGTTTGCGTTTCTGCCCCTTCTACTCATGGCCTGGGCTCTGTGCACATCTCAGTCAGTGTGGATCGGGCAAAGCTAGAGAGTATGTTGCAGTTTGAATACATTGATGACCCCAAAGTTCAACGCATTGAGCCTGAATGGAGCATAGCCAGGTAACTTGAGCAGGAAGTCGCACCAGAGGGATATGTTGTTTTTATCAGAACATAGTTAATATTCTAGACCTAATTGTTGGTTAAAACTATCCTAGCTTGTTGCGATTTTGGAAATATTGATTCAAAGCCACATGGTTTTTCAAGGTGTGTGCTGTACACAGTGAATTCTCTTTTGCTTGAGGGCAAGGAGCTAAAAGAGTTTTCTAACAGTTATTTGGAGAATAAGGCCTCATGGCAGGCACGGAGCCAGCCGAATGGCGGCCAGGGTCGGGCCCTGCCCAGCGGTCCCTCTAGCAATATCTCGTGTGATGTCACGCGCACGGGGGCATGGCTCGGGCTCCGGAGAGCCTGAGCAAGCTCTCCCCCTGTCATTTCACAGCATGTATTTCCCTTTCTCTCCCTTCTGAGACAGCATGTATTTCCCGTTCTCTCCCTCCAGTGAGGGAGAGAAAGTGAAATACATGCTATCAGGCAGCATGTGCTGCCTGAAAAGGACAGGGGAGAACTTGCTTGGGGATCTCTGGAGCCCAGGTGTGGGTGGGGGGGGTTCACTTGGGGCTCTTCCGGAGCCCGAGTCACGCCCCCGTTTGGGCTTTGGCGGCCCTTTTCATTGGCAGCCCAGGTTCTTTGAACTTGTTTGCACAATGGTGGCTCCGCCCCTGTTTGGTGGCTTAAGCCATGAACCTCAGGGCAATAAAACATTTCTTGCTTTTGTGTGGAGTGCAACCCACCACTATGCAAAGCAGACTGTTCCACCATTGAACAGCTCCTGCACTTAAAGAGAACTATGTTCAAAAGCAGAGCAGTTCCATCTTCATACATTTTCCAGAATAATTTCTACAAATTCCTTCAGTGTCCTTGAAAGCTAAAGATGTTTGAATGGTAAAATGAGACAGACCTTATTTTAACTAAAGATAACATTTTGGTAATTTACTTTAGGTGCACAATCAGAACTTTCAGTTGAAATAAGGGCAAGTCACAAATTCAGTATCCTGGGGACAATATTTAAACATGATTCAAAGGGGTATTTTGCTGTATCCTTAACGACTAGTACTGTATTTACCTGAATCCAAAATTTGACTTTTTCCAAGTTGTTTGATGTTAGAAATTGGGAGGTTGTCTGAAATTCAAGGTCCTTTTACTTTTGGGTAAAAAGTATAACCTATATTTTACCCGTATTTTTAAGGAGGTCATCTTAAATTCAGGATAATCTTCTATTCAGGTAAATATGGTATGCCTGCTTTAGGTCAGAGGTCGGCAGAAGGAAGACAGGATCTACTGGGTGAACTCCAGTAGATCAGCAAGTGTTTCTGTCTCCCAGTTGTATAAAAACTGGGAGACAGAAAGACTTTACACTCTCTTAAAAACTTTACTCTCTCCCTAGCAGGGGGTGAGTAACTGGCCCTATCCACCCCCAGCACAGTACCTCCACTTACTGTTGCTGGTGTCTATCTTGTGTTTTTTTTAGAATGTGAGCCCTTTGAGGACAGGGAGCCATCTTATTTATTTATTATTTCTCTGTGTAAACCACCCTGAGCCATTTTTGAATGGGCAGTATAGAAATCGAATTAATAATAATAATAATACACCATGGGGGCCATAGAAATCACAATCAGCCAATTACAAAAAGCAGCTTTCCTGGGAACAGCCTATATTCTGCGACAATATCTATAACAACAGCAACAACATTGACAATAAAATTCAGCCATCCCAGGTCCTTGGGAAGGACTCGATGTCTGGATAAAACAAACCAGTCAATAACACCTGTCTGACTATGTAAATAAATAAATAAATAAATAAATAAATAATAATAATAATAAACAGAGGAAAAATAAGAAAAACAGAAGGAATAGAACTGCCCAAATGGAAGTAACATCAAGAACCTGGAAGAGAAAGAACATTACAAATACTTGGGCATTCTCCAGGCTGATAACATTGCACACACTGAAGTTAAAAGAAAAATTGGAAGTGAATACATCAGGAGAGTTAGAAAAATCCTCAAGTCCATACTCAATGGCGGGAACACCATACACGCCATAAACACCTGGGCTATACCTGTTATCAGATACACTGAAGGAATAATAGACTGGACCCAGGCAGAGCTAGAGACTCTAGATAGTAAGACCAGGAAAATAATGACCATCAATCATGCTCTGAACCCCCGCAGTGATGTTGATAGGCTGTACCTCCCTCGCACCTCAGGTGGAAGAGGAATGCTGCAAGTCCATCAAATAGTAGAGGAGAAGAAAAGTGGCCTTGGAGAATATATAAAGGACAGTGAAGAAGATGCACTTCAAATGGTCAATAATGAGAAACTATTCAACACCAATGAAACCAAGCAGGCCTACAAGAAAGAACAAGTCAAGAATCGAGTAGAAAAATGGAAAAATAAGCCACTGCATGGTCGAAATTTGCACAATATAAGTGGAAAATCAAACATCACCAAGACCTGGCAATGGCTTAAGAATGGCAACTTGAAGAAAGAAACAGAGGGTTTAATAGTGGCTGTCCAAGAACAGGCACTAAAAACCAATGCAATAAGAGCAAAAGTAGAAAAGTCAACAACAAACAGCAAATGCCGCCTTTGTAAAGAAGCAGATGAAACAGTGGACCACCGAATCAGCTGTGGTAAAAAGATCACACAGACTGACTACAAACAAAGGCATGACAAAGTATCAGGGATGATACACTGGAACATCTGCAAAAAATACAAGCTACCTGTAGCCAAAGATTGGTGGGACCATAAAATTGAAAAAGTTGTAGAAAATGAAGATGCAAAAATATTATGGGACTTCCGACTACAAACAGACAGACATCTGCCACACAATACACCAGATATAACTGTAGTCAAGAAGAAAGAAAAACAAGTTAAAATAATCGACATAGCAATACCAGGGGATAGCAGAATAGAAGAAAAAGAAATAGAAAAAATCACCAAATACAAAGATCTACAAATTGAAATTGAAAGGCTGTGGCAGAAAAAGACCCAAATAATCCCAGTGGTAATTTGCGCCCTGGGTGCAGTTCCAAAAGACCTTGAAGAGCACCTCAACACCATAGGGGCCACAGAAATCACCATCAGCCAATTACAAAAAGCAGCTTTACTGGGAACAGCCTATATTCTGCGACGATATCTATAATAACAGCAACAACATTGATAATAAAATTCAGCCATCCCAAGTCCTTGGGAAGGACTTGATGTCTGGATAAAACAAACCAGTCAATAACGCCTGTCTGACTTTTAAAACAAGAAATAATAATAAAATAGCAACAACTTAAAGGTGGGGGTTTCCCCCCCTAAATTAGACAGCTTAAAAAAAGAAATGGGATGGGGTGACAGGAGTGAATTTTTTGTGATAAAAGACTTGCAGGCTTAATTCTGGCATTGAAAACAAATTCCTGGGCTGAGAATGTGCTCAGAGGTATCCTGTTTCTTATTCTATGTGAGAGGCAGAGCCACCAATGAACAACAGGGTTCAAAGAATCTGGGCCTCCGCCCCTCAAGGGCTGCACCTTGCGGCCCTGACACATGTGGGGGGCATAGTTTAGCTCCTGAACAGGGCTCCATGGCCCCGATCAGGAACTAGACCACACTCTCGCATCTGATGCCAGATGCAGGGGTGTCGCTAAATGCTTCTGACGTCAGACGCAGGGGGCAGGGCAAGGGGGCTGCGGCAGCGGCCAAACACAGGCCGCTGCTGGCTTCCCTCCGCCACTATTCTGTGTTCACTCCACTGGCAGCTGTTTTGCCTTAAGCTCTGATTGGTGGACCATGGGGTCCACCAGTGTACAAACATAAAGTAAATACTAGGGATGTGCATGGAAACAGTTTGTCTGGTATGGTTCAAATCTGGACTGGATTTGAACCAGCCTGGCTTCAGGTTCAGGCAAACCGTGTCCGGTTAGGTCCATCCATCAAACCAGGCCAAACTGGTTTGCAGGCTGGTTCGAGGGTATTATTGTTAAGGGGAATCTGGCAAGGATTTCCCCTTTACAAGTAAAGGAGATTCCCTAACATGAAGTGGTAGGGGCAAGCAAAAAATACCTTTAATTTAAAGCCTGCAGCAGCAACGGAAGCAGAGAGTCTCCTGAGGCGGTGGGGGCTCCTCCAAGCCCCCTGCTGGCCTCCCGAATGACAGCCCAGGCCGGCTGTGGTCCAGTTCGGGCCTCTGTGCACACACTGAGGCCTTGTCCTTATCTCCGCACATGCGCAGACGCCATTTGCATCAGCACACTGCCTCCTGCGTCCCCTGCCTCCTCTCTGCTGCCATGGGCTTTAAATTAAAGTAGTTTTGCCCCCCCCCCTTAAGTTAGAGAATCCCCCATTACTAGTAAAGTGGAGTCCTCGCCAGATTCCCCTTTACAAGTATACCCGAACTGGTCTGCGAAGCGGTTCTTAGAACCAGAAGCCAGTCCAGTCTGTTTCAAACTTGGACTACCCGAACTGGGCTTGTTTGATGTCAAGCCTGGCTCAAATCGAACCAGCTTGCACATGCCTAGTAAATACCACAAGCCTGGAGTCTGCCCAGACCTGCTTAAGATGGTGGAATGATGACCCTCAATCCTCATGGTGCCAGCATTCCAGTTAGGGTCTCCCTCTGGTTTAGTTATTTCGTGATCTAAGCCTGAATTACATGACTCAAGCAAAACCTGTGTGAGAGAGAGTAGAGAAGAACTGGCATCATACTGACTTGTTTAAGCACGTATAAAAGACACACATAATACTTGTTCCCACATATCTGCCTAGTAAGAGTCTAGATCTGGTAGAGATTGATATTAGGCATCTAAAAAGTCATTTTGCTTGTGTTTTTAAAAGCCATTGAAATCATTTCATCTTTTGAACACAATTGGAAAGCTAGCAGACTGCTTTATCTTGAAATAGAGGGATATTTTAAAAAAACCATTTCCAATTCCTCTGTCAATGCCACTTTCTAGGAGAAAAATTGGAAGAGAAAAAACAATTAAATATTTTCTAATGAAAATTCTAGATATACTCTAAATATATTTCATGATTGTGGCAAGGAAAAATCTGTCCACCTGCTACTTTGTTTAAACTATAACAAAAGTTTTCAGGAATTCTGAAATGTTGAGCGGTTAGTCACTTTCTTCAGCCTTCTCTGAGCCTCAGGAGTCCTACCAGTGACTCGAACATCAACACTAACTTTAAAAACACTAATTTAAAATACGCTTACTGCCCCCCACAGAAAAGAAAACAGGGTCTGTGACTCAACACAGCAGATCCAAATCCTCTATGTGGGAGAAAGGGCTATTATCGCTAATTCTCTTCTATTGCTTTGCGCTCCATTGTCAACACCCAGCTTCTCAGGCTCCTGGGGGATTTATTCCACCTGTGTAAATACTGAAGATTTATGGATAAGGTCTGATCCTTCAAGGAGCTTGTCACATCTATTCCTGTGGATTTTCTGGATCCAGAGGATCTGGGCTTCTTGAAGAATTAGGCCTTTAAGAGCATAGTCTACATTTTAAGGCTATGCCTCCGTACATTTGCTCTGCCTATGTACAGTATTTGCAGAGGCTATGGGGCTTCTTTGAAAACACTTTAGCCCCATTCAATACACAGCAACAGAACAAACTCTCTGGAATCTTATGTCCTGAATTCATCATTGCCTGGCAGTTAGAGCATCCCTGTTCCCTGAGTTGGAAAATCAGAGTTATTAACTCAGTTGTAATTACTGAGGCAATTACAAGCATGGCAATCTGTGACGAGATTCCGGGAGAGTGCGTGGAGTCGCGTGATCAATTCCATCTGGTGAAGAAGTGTACAATTCCTCATTAAAGGCTTCTTCTTAAGAGCATCTGAGCATCGAATAAAACAAAAACTGTGACAATGCATAAATTTTTTGATGCTGATCAAAAAATGCTGTTCTTATCCAAGATTCAGAACAGCCCCCTTCTAACTGAGCAAAGAGGCATATTTTAAAAGTGGTGACTCTCTTCTGTTTAGCAGGGGGAGAACACTTTCCCTATGCAACTTCAGCACAGCATCCCTCCACGTACTGTTGATGGTGTCTGCTTTGTGTGTGTGTTTTAGGTTGTTTCTTTTTAGGTTGTTTCTTTTTTGGTTTCCGTTTGGGTCAGAGAACCATTTCATTTCTTTTTCTGTATAAACAGCTTTGTGGACATTTGTTGAGAAGTGGTATATAAATATATTATTTCTTGTTTACACAGTCAGACAGGGGTTATTGACTGGTTTGTTTTATCCAGACATCAGGTCCTTCCCAAGGACCTGGGATGGCTGGATTTTATTATCAATGTTGTTGCTGTTATTATAGATATCATCGCAGAATATAGGCTGTTCCCAGTAAAGTTGCTTTTTGTAATTGGCTGATGGTGATTTCTGTGGCCACTGTGGTGTTGAGGTGCTCTTCAAGGTCTTTTGGAATTGCACCTAGGGCACCAATTACCACTGGGATTATTTTGGTCTTTTTCTGCCACAGCCTTTCAATTTCAATTTGTAGATCTTTGTATTTTGTGATTTTTTCCATTCCCCCCCCCTTCTATTCTGCTATCCCCTGGTATTGCTGTGTCAATTATTTTGACTTGTTTTTCTTTCTTCTTGACTACAGTTATATCTGGTGTATTGTGTGGCAGATGTTTGTTTGTAGTCGGAAGTCCCATAATATTTTTGCATCTTCATTTTCTACAACCTTTTCAATTTTATGGTTCCAGAATTTTTGGCTACAGGTAGCTTGTATTTTTTGCACATGTTCCAGTGTATCATCCCTGATACCTTGTCATGCCTTTGTTTGTAGTCAGTCTGTGTGATCTTTTTACAACAGCTGATTCGGTGGTCCACTGTTTCATCTGCTTCTTTACAAAGGCAGCATTTGCTGTTTGTTGTTGACTTTTCTACTTTTGCTCTTATTGCATTGGTTTTTAGTGCCTGTTCTTGGACAGCCACTATTAAACCCTCTGTTTCTTTCTTCAAGTTGCCATTCTTAAGCCATTGCCAGGTCTTGGTGATGTATGATTTTCCAGATATATTGTGCAATTATTGACCATGCAGTGGCTTATTTTTCCATCTTTCTGCTCGGTTCTTGACTTGTTCTTTCTTGTAGGCCTGCTTGGTTTCAGTGGTGTTGAATAGTTTCTCGTTCTTGACCATTTGAAGTGCATCTTCTTCACTGTCCTTTATATATTCTTCATGACCTCTTTTCTCCTCCTCTACTGTTTGATGGACTTGCAGCATTCCTCTTCTACCTGAGGTGCGAGGGAGGTATAGCCTATCTACATCACTGCGCGGATGCAGAGCACGATTGATGGTCATTATTTTCCTAGTTTTACGATCTAGCATCTCTAGCTCTGCCTGGGTCCAGTCTATTATTCCTGTAGTGTATCTAATAATAGGTATAGCCCAGGTGTTTATAGCTTGTTTGGTGTTCCCACCATTGAGTTTGGACTTTAGGATTTTTTTAACTCTCTGATGTATTCATTTCCAATTTTTCTTTTAACTTCAATGTGTGCAATGTTATCAGCCTGGAGAATGCCCAAGTATCTGTAATGTTCTTTCTCTTCCAGGTTCTTGATGTTACTTCCATTGGGCAGTTCTATTCCTTCTGTTTTTCTTATTTTTCCTCTGTTCATTATTAATGCAGCACACTTGTCTAGTCCAAACTCCATTGCTATATCGCTACTGAATATACGGACAGTGTTTAGCACTGATTCGATTTTTGATTGGGACTTTCCATACAACTTCAAATCATCCATGTACAGCAGTTGGTTGATTTTACTTGATGTTTTAGATGTTTGGTATCTGAGGCCTGATTTGTTTAGCATTTGTGAAACTGGAGTGATGGCGATTACAAACAACAGAGGGGATAGTGAGTCCCCTTGGGAAATACCTCTTCTGATGCTAATCTGTCCAAGTGTCTCGCCATTGATTGTTAACTGTGTACTCCACAAGCTCATTGCTTTTTAAAATAAATATCTGAATGTTTTTGCTGACACCAGTTGTTTCTAAACATTTTAGTATCCATGTTTTTGTTGTTGTTATGGATTTTTTATATACGGCTCTTCAACCAAAGTTCTCAAAGCGGTTTACATAGAAAAATAAGCAATACATAAATAAGATGGTCCCCTGTCCCCGAAGGGCTCACAGTCTAAAAAGAAACATAATTTTGACACCAGAAACAGCCACTGGAGGGATGCTGTGCTGGGGTTGGACAGGGCAAATTGCTCTCCCCCTGCTAAATATAAGAGAATCACCTCTTTAAAAGGTGCCTTTTTGCACAAACAAATCAGATACTGCAGCAACTGAAGTTCAAGAACTATCAGACCAGTATCTAAAACATGGCCCAGTTTCTTCACTGCTGCAAATATTTCTACCTTCATAGAGCTGCACAGAAAAGATGAAACTTTGTAGTAGCTTTACGCTCTGAAAACAAACTGGCCGTTGGGGAGATGGAAGTGTTTCTAACAGAAATTGACAGAGACAAACTCTAAGAAGAAATTCTGGCCTGGCTTTAGAGGTTCCTAGAGGCATTATGCCCCTTTTTGGAGCAATTTCCAGGCATGCACAGCTTCCAGAGCACCTGAATGCTGTAAAGACCTACAACCTTTGCAGGTGTTTCTTAGGAAAACCATTGTTTGGGCTCAGCAACTTAGTTATTCCCTATTGTTAAGGGATGCCCAAATTGTATCATAGTAACCCTCTCTAGGTCAAATCAAACTCTGGACTTCTGGATGTAAAAACAGCATCAGACATTTTATTGTACAAGCCAAAGGCCATGACCAGTTTCTAGATACAGCTAAGACAGAAGATGGTGTGGCTGGCAGTGACCCTTCTCACCAACTCTAAGAAGATATGATTTTATTTTATTTATTTAAAATATTTCTATACTGCCCAAAATGCATCTCTGGGCAGCTTACAATTAAAATAATTTAAAACATCAAACCAATCATCAATTAAAATCATTTAAAAACATTTAAAACCCCATGTTAAATTTTTAAAGGGAATAGAGGAAATTAAAGGATTTGGGAGATTAAAATCTGGCACGCTTTGAATTCATTACACATTGACACATTATCAGGTCCATACAAAGGAGAGGTGTGATGGTGGATGCTCTTACTTCTTCCATAGAAACAATGTACACCTCCTTGGGGAGACCAAATTTGAAATTCAGTAGCAAATACTCCTGTGATTTCACTATTGTTGTGGACAGACCTCCGTCTGGTTAAGGTTGGATTCACAACCACATCCCACCTCCACAGGGATGAGGAGCCTATTAGGATGGTTTCCCCAGGCAGGTTATTGGATCCAATAGGATTCCAAAATGCCTTGGAAGGATTTAGTGTTTCTACTGGTGATCCTGTTGATGCTCTGGTGGATAATTGGAACAGCAAACTTAACAAGGCAGTAGACAGGATCGCTCCTAAGTCCTCTCCAACCCACTTCACAGTTGGCCCCTTGGTATACGGAAGAACTATGGGGCTGAAACAGCAAGGTAGATGACTGGAGCACAAGTGGAGAAAGACTCAACTCAAATCCAGCAGAGTACAACATAGAGCATATGCTATGTCAGGCAATACGTGCATCAAAGAAGCGATTCTTTTCTGCCTGTATTGCACCCACAGGCTCACATCTAGCAGAGTTGTTTGGGGTTTTGAAAGGGCTAGTACATGGCCTTCCTCCCTTGAATCAAAATTTGGAGCCATCAGTTACTCACTTTGACATTGTAAATGAGTTCTTTGTGGATAAAATATCTTGTATTTGGGCCGACTTAGACTCAGGCCCACAATTACTGCAGTGTCTGATGTTGAGGTGCCCAGCAACTCCTCTTATGTGGGTTAGGCTGAATCAGTTTCAGTTTGTGACTCCTGAAGATGTGGATAAGCTGCTTGGAACAGTGCCACTTACCACCTGTTCTCTTGACCAACATGGCTTATACTATCTGGCAGGGGGGTTGTTGCACACGGCTTGGTAGATATTATAAATGCTCCTCAGAGGGAGGGCAGGATGTCTTCCTGTCTTAAGGAGGCAATCATTAGATTGCTTCTGAAGCAGCCTGCCTTGGATCCCTCAGAGTTAAGCATCTATAGGCCTATCTCCAACCTTCCATGGTTGGGCAACATAACTGAGAGGGTGGTGGCCTCCCAGCTCCAGACAGTCTTGGAGGAAACTGATTATCTAGACCCATTAACTGGCTTTCAGGCAGGCTATGGGGTAGAGACTGCCTTGGTAGGCCTGATGGATGATCTCCATTTAGTAACTGACAGAGGGAGTATGACTCTGTTGGTCCTTTTGGATCTCTCAGCAATTTTTAGTACCATTGACCATAGTATCCTTCTGGAGTATCTGAGGTGGGTAGGGTTGGGAGGCACAGATTTGCAGTGCTTCCACTCCTACTTTTTGTGCAGATTCTAGATGGTGTCCCTTGGAGATTGTTGTTCTTCAAAATTTTTATATGGTGTCCCCAAGGGCTCCATATTGTCTTCAATGCTTTTTAACACCAACATGAAACCACTGGGAGAGATCACCAGGAGATTTGTTGCAAGGTGTTTTCGGTATGCTGATGACACCCAAATCTATTTCTTGATGTCAACATCATCAAGAGAAGGCATAACCTTCCTAAATGCCTGCCTGGTGGCAGTGATGGGCTGAATGAGGGATAACAAACTGAAACTGAATCCAAATAAGACGGAGGTACTTATTGTGCAGGGTCAGAACTCAGGAGATGATTTTGTTCTGCCAGTTCTGGATGGAGTCACTCTTCCATAGAAGGAACAGGTATGCAGTCTGGAGGTGCTTCTGGTTCCTGACTTCTCCCTGGTGTCCCAAGTTGAGACAGTGGCTAGAGGTGCTTTCTATCAACTTTGGCTGATACACCAGCTGCATCTGTTCCTTGAGATAAACAACCTCAGAATAGTGGTACATATGCTGGTAATCTCAACACTGGACTACTGTGATGTGCTTTATGTGGGGCTGCCTTTGTACATAGTCCAGAAACTGCAGTTTGTACAGAATGTGGCAGCCAGATTGGTGTCTGGGTCATCTTGGAGAGACCATATAACTCCTATACCAAAAGAGCTACACTGGCTGCCAATAAGTTTACAGGCAAAATACAAGGCGCTGGTTATAACCTGTAAAGCCCTAAACAGTTTAGGCCCAGGATATTTAAGAGAACACCTTTGCCATGAGCACCACTGCCCATTGAAATCATCTGGAGAGGTACATCTGCAGTTGCCACCAGCTTGTCTGGTGGCTATGCAGGGTTGGGCCTTCCCTGTTGCTGCCCTGATACTCTGGAATGCACTCTCTTTTTAAAAAGTCTCTAAAGACTCTTTCCCCCCCCACCCAAGTGTTTTAATTTGACTAAAATTGTTTTAACGTTTTAATTTTAATGTGTTTGATGTTGTTGTAAACCACCAGAGACAGAAGTTTGGGGTATTCAGCAA
This sequence comes from Hemicordylus capensis, assembly GCF_027244095.1. Lineage (NCBI taxonomy): Eukaryota > Metazoa > Chordata > Lepidosauria > Squamata > Cordylidae > Hemicordylus > Hemicordylus capensis. Next base: position 63,693,345 of record NC_069660.1, read on the forward strand.
ATTTTAGAAATAAATAAATACAGCAGCCATTCAGTAGAGCTGTTGACCAATTAACTTTCAAGTGTTCAGTGTATGCCATAGGAGGGACTTTGCTCTATAAAAGGTAACTTCTGGCCATTTTTTCCAGCCAGCTGGGTTGACTGTGGGCTTTTTTCAACTACGAATGTGGGCTGACCATGATTGATTTCTCCCCACTTGCAGGTTGCTTTTCAAATGAGCTTGTCTATGTCAAGCTAGAATATTTGAGCTAAGGAAATGGTTCCAGCTATTTGACAAGCATCCTTATTATTACTTGCTTTGGGTTACCACACCTCTCTCCCTCCCGCCCACCCCCCCTTCAATCAGGGAAAATGACATCCATCTCTTCTGTGTACATCATCCCTGCCCCATATGTAGTAGTTATGCTCAGGATTAAATCAGTAGGCTAGCAAAATAGCAGTGCCTTCCTCTATGTAATGTGCAGCCTCCCTTATTTAGAAGCATTACGGTGTAAATCATTAAACACTGTCTGATTTATTGTCCCCATTCATTAAGTCCTGGATCTTTATTTGTTTTATCCAACCAGCCCTTAGAAATAAAGGTGACTGCCCACTAGGGGGACAGATGAGACCAGAAAATCCAATTAACTTGTGAGACAGCTCTAGCTGGAGTCAGGGTGATGGTATATTAATCCACTCTGTCACCTAGTTCCTATACAGCCTGTAGAAAACATTTTGCTAAGTACAACCAGCATTTGTATTTGCCTGAGACATGGGCACTAGGATCTGCCCCAGCTCCTCTTGCTGGTCCCCATTAACCCAATGTCTTCTGCTTCCTTTCAGTGGCCACACACCTCTGACTGTCACAGGGTCCAACCTGGATGTCATACAGGAACCCAGAATCCGTGTGAGGTACAATGGCAAGGAGTCTGTCAATGTAAGTAGTTGCTCTTGCCAAAATCTTCACACTCAGCATTAACCCAGTTGTTGCAAGGTACTTTGTGTTACGGTCATTCCGTCATTAACTGTGACTGCATGGTGGTGTTTCCCCCCCCAAACCCTTATATTTAGCCTGCTGAAAAAGAGCATCCTTTACAAAGAGTCTGTCTCTGGAATGCTTTCCCAACAAGAATAGGCACATTCATCATACAACAAATAAATTTTCTTGTAAGGGTGATTTTTTCCCCAGGCTGCTGTGAACTCTCTCTCAGCTTGCTTTGGTTCTGCTTGCAGTGCTGATAGGGTACATACTGGGTACATGTCGCCAACATACAGATTTTGTTGACCCGCATTTCTCACTTTCTGTGTTGTTTCTGCTCGCAGCAGAACAACATCTTTACTTGCTTTATTTACAAGTTTCTAGCACTGAAACCCGAAATAAATGCACAGAAAGCTCCCAAATCAACGAACCCTGTTTGAATGTACTGATAACATCTATCCAGCTTTTTGGATGTACTTCTGTAATGTATCCGTTGTCGGTTTGAAGTAGAAAGATTTGTAGAGGAGGGCATATGCCTCTTTCTTTAATAAACTCCCTAGTATCTTTTTCAGAATGGCTCCTCTTGTGCCATTGGTCTCCCCCTCCACTGTGACAGCCTGAATGCCACTACTGCCCTGACCACAGAATTGTACTAGAAAGAAATATACACTTGCTTCTCAGCTGGGGAAAGCTCAGAGCTTGACTGCCAACCAGTAACGCCATGGAATCCTACCTAATGGCAACAGTGGCAGAACCCTCTTAATGACATGGGTTAGTATACATGGCTGGTCATTGTCTCTGTCACTTCATGCCTTTGCATATGGTGAACAAAATCTCTGTGGACCAAATTACACAATAGGGTTGTTCACACAACATGGGTTGCTTGGGTAAACTCCGTCCTACCTAAGCAGCCCATGTTGTCTGGGAGACAGGAAGGTTTTCCAACTCAGCAGTTACAGTCCCAGGTAGCCCAGATCTGCTACCCGGGCAAAAAGTGAGGTAGGATGGAAAAGGAGCCCGTCCTAGCCTCACTTTCTGATTGTGTGCTGTATCGGGGCTCTGAAAATGGCTACCTGGAGCAGCGGCCATAGAGCCCTAACTGCAGCATGGCCAAGGAGAGGAGCCCTGCTGCAATGCTCAACCCTGTGTGGGATGCACAAGGACTTGCCTTTCCTGATCCCACATCAGCACTGCTGATGTGGGGGCATGAGCAGAGGTGCCCCAAAGGAACAACGCTAGTATGGGGGAAGGTAGGTTGGATCCTGCCTTCTCCTCAGCACTTCCCAGCCCAAGCCCCGTGGGTCATGTGAACAACCTTAATGCATATTTAAGTGTGTAGTTTGGCCCTCAGTGTTTTGGGGTGCTTTTAACATAAATAGCAGCAACAGGCACCCCATCGTATACTCCTTTTTCTGTATACAGGAGAACCCCATTATTCACAGGTGTTCCATTCCGAGGGGGAGGGGGGCTCGGGTAGTGAATCCGCGAATGATGGGACATTAGGGCTGTGGGCATTGTGGAGGTTAGGTTCCTGGACTGCCTAAAATTGCTGAAGATAATTGTCCCCCACCAAATCAACCCCAGATTACTTCCCAAAGTGCCCTACCATGCTCCCGAGTAGTCCACCATTCCAAAAATTGTCTGCAAATAGCTGTCATCCCCCCCCCGCCTTTTTTTCCTTTTGGTAAATGAGCCATAAAAACGCTCCTGAAAACAAAATGGCGACCAGAAATTACCTCCGATGTCATTTCCGGCCACCTCCAACCTGCAGATATGCTGGTTTAACCCTCCCCCCCCCATTTTTTTCATGTATTCTGTGGTTGAGTGCTAATTACCCAACTGCAGATATGCAAAACCACAAGTGCTGGACCTGTGGTTAACAAGGTCCTCCTGTATCTTATTATTTAAATAATTAGTTTTATAGGTTTTCATAATTCTAAGCAAACCTTTTAAAATTTATCCTGTCAACAAAGCAACTGCCTGTATGCTCCAAAAATAATGTTGTCTGTAAAATAAAAAGCGAAAGCTTCCAAATCATTTTCTGATTCTAATTCTCTTCTAAATTAAAAGAACTTTAGAAATCTAGTGCCTTTAAAAAAAAGTGCCCCACCGGAAAAAGGTTTAAGCTTCCATTGTTTATAAATCAGTTGACATGTTTGTTAAAACTGGATCTCGAGGGGGCCCTAAGATAACGAATGTAGATTACTAAATCCCAAAATGCCCAGACAGTGGACTTGTTCACGCATACAAAGTAATAGTGCCTGAAAGAAGGCACATTGTTTACTGTGCTTGCTGACAGATTGCTGTTGTAATAAAAGGGATTGACAGGACAGGCTATTAACTGAGGTAGCCTTTGGCCTTTTGTTAGGCCGTAGGAGAATATGGTGCAGTCTATTTTGTATTTACCAGCTCGTGACCTTTTGCTCCCATGACTTATCCTATCCAACAACCCTTGTAGCTTAATGTATGTGAACACAGGACGCTGCCTTATCCCGAGTCAGACCATTGGTTTTAGGCACTACCTGAAGATGCCAGAGATTGGACCTTGGACCTTCTGCATGCAAAGCATGTACTCTACCACTGAGCTGTGACCCCATCCCCTAAAGGGAATACCTGACAGCAAACAGTGCTCACATGTAGTCACCCGTCCAAATTATTATTATTATTATTTACATTTTATATCCCACTCTTCCTCCAAGGAGCCCAGAGCAGTGTACTACATACTTACATTTCTCCTCACAACAACCCTGTGAAGTAGGTTAGGCTGAGAGAGAAGTGATTGGCCCAGAGTCACCCAGCAAGTATCATGGCTGAATGGGGATTTGAACTCAGGAGAACAATTCCTGCTTGCAAGACCGACTCTTGTCTCCACCACCAAATCCTGTAAGCGTTTGTTATATTTGTAAACATGAAGTTTTCAGAATGACAGCAGCCAGTCTGCTGTAATAACTACAGTGTTTGGTTTGGTTATGAGAGAGGCAGGTTCAAATGCTCACTCAGCTGAAAAGCTGTCAGGCCCCGGCAGGGTCTGAGGTGGATGTCAAGTCCAAAGAGGCTAATGGTCAGGTTCCAGAGCAGGCAGAGTTCTGGAACCTAACCATGAGGATCTAAAGATCAAAAGGTATTTGACATGGTCAGAGGTGGTCAAGTTCCAGAACAGAGAAGGAAGTGAGATAGGAACAGAGGAAGCTGCCATATACTGAGTCTATCTAGCGCAGTATTGTCTTCATAGACTGGCAGCGGCTTCTCCAAGGTTGCAGGCAGGAATCTCTCTCAGCCCTATCTTGGACAAGCCAGGTAGGGAACTTGAAACCTTCTGCTTTTCCCAGAGCGGCTGCATCCCCTACGGGGAATATCTTACAGTGCTCATACTTCTAGTCTCCCATTCATATGCAACCAGGGCAGACCTTGCTTAGCTAAGGGAACAAGTCATTCTTGCTACCACAAGACCAACTCTCCTCCCTGGGATACGAAAAGGCATAGGAGCTTCTCTGTTTAGAAACTTCTCTCATGGGGAAGTAACTCAGACTGGGGTGTCAAACCTAGGAGAATTCATATACAGGGCCAGCAGGGACCCTGTTGCCTCCCCAGATTACTTGATTCTTCTTGGGCAGACTGGTTGCAGCTTCCCTTTCCACCACTGTCAAAGGGGTGTCGTGGAGTGGCAGAGTTTGGTCAGCCAGTCCTTTCCCGCCAGCTGTCTCAGTGGTGCAGAGAGTACGGTGCCTGGGCACCACTGCCACATCCTCTGGCTCAAACCCACTGGTTTAGAGATGCGTAGTGAGAAACTTTGAGCAGATCTCTGTTCCTCAACCTACCTTACCTCACAAAGTTATTGCAAGGCAAAAAACTTGGCCTCAACTCCTAGGAGGGTTGTGTATTGAATAAGTAACTCTGGTGGGTTGTCTATTGAATAAGTAACTCTGCACAGTAGAAGGAAATAATTAGCTGCCATGAGAGTTTTTTTGTTTGTTTGGTTGGTGTTTTGTTTTGTTTTGTTTTTCACTGCACATGGCTGCTTGCTTGCTGGATTGGCAGAGGACTTGCTAGTGCTGCATAAACAACCACTTTGAGGCCACATTGCTTCCAGGAGTATCCACCCACTCAACATCTCTCTGCTAACTTGACCTTTTGAGGGCTATTAAAGCAGAGTACATATGTTTTTAAAAGCAAATAAAAATAGCCACCCAATGGTGTCTCAATGCTGGTCCCATCTGGAATTGTGAAGTCCATGCAGGTGGCGGTAGTTCATGTGAGAAAGAATGATGTTGGTGACAGATAGCTCACTCTATATTGTCTTGTTTTATAACGTCTTGAAGATTACAACCTGCACCTCTAGCACAGTGCTGAAGTGCGTGAGAAGTCATACCTTACACTACATCAGTTGAAGCCACTCTAGAGGCTTCATTATCAGAAAGAACCTCAAGGTTCATTTCTGTTTTGCTTTACAGAGTCCTATTACAAGGAGAAACAGCATGGAGCAGGGGACAATGGAGACATATGGTGTTTGTGTCATTGTGAGGCTCCACCATATATCATCCAAGGCACATAAAAGACTCTCAGCAGAAGGGAGAGGTGCTCTAAGTAAACAGGCAATGAAGGTTTGACAAGGAGACAATTGAAGCTATGCCTCCACTGACCCCGCTCCAACATCTGCTTCATGACAAAGGGGCTGTACTGGGGACCAACATGAAACTATTAAGGTTTTGCAAGAGAGGGACGAACTTCATAAAGCACACACATTTGCTCCTCCCCAGGTTGGAGCACAGCCCTTGTGCCTTGCAAATGTGCTTTGTCTGTTCTTTCCTGTAGCTTCTTCCATCCCTTCAGTAGTAGTTTTCTTCATAGCCCTTCAGCCCTATAAGTCAGTGACTAGAGAACTGCTTTCAGCCCGGTCTCCAAAACTGCAGTAATTCTACCATTTCCAGCTCTTGGGGATTAGCTTCCTTTCTTGGGTTCTTTCTTTGCAGGCCAACATCTTTTCCAATAAGTTGCCAACTGAGTACGATTATTTTAGGAGAAATCCCCCAACCTGCTTCTCTTGCAGTAGCACTGGTAAAAGCACTGTTGCAGCTTCACTGCCAAAAAAGGAAGCCAAGGCAAATGAAGTTGTCCTTAAAGAAAAATGCCTCCCAGCTGCTATTCCAGACATTTCTCAGCATCTTATGAGGAAATTAAGAAAATATATATGCAGCTGCATATGGCACTAGCACAACATGTTACAAGGAGAAAGGCCTGGAAAGAAGCAGGGAGGGCAAGAAATTACTGTGTGCATGGTGCTATCTCAAGTTCAACCTTACTTTCTCACCCTAGTGACCTTCATACTTCCAGATCTTACATGCCGTAGTTATGCAGCATTTACAGATACTGTGTGCATATTTTTAGTGGGGAGAGAAGAAACCCTGGCTTCATGTTCCTGTTGGTCATTTTATAGGGATTTGAAACCTAGATAATGATCACTTTAAATATATATATATATATATATATATATATATATATATATATATATATATATACACACACACACACACACATCATTCTTTATTAGCTCTACCTGACCCTTTAAACAATTTGTCTTTATAAACCACTGTGAAAAGTTAAAGCCAGTCAAATAGAGTTGTAATAACTTTTATCTCTGGGTACAGAGTGTAAACTGTGGTCTCCCTTGCCTCAGTCATTGCAGCAGAAGACAAGATAATCAGGATTCATAGCAGTGCCACATTTTCAGGTTATTATTTGTTTAATATGCCTCCTTTCTCCAGTTGTTAGTGAGATTTTCCCTGTCACCATTCTGTTCTGTCCAAATGGATGAAGGTCAATACGACCTTACTATTGGGTTCTTTCCAAATTCAAGGAAGTGTGGGACATTGCATCTTCCTCTAGATTCATCGTATACTTTGTATCATTTGTCCGTTCCCTGTTTTTGTGTATGGTCGAATGGAAATATTGGTGTTACCTTGAGTGCTGCTAAGCTAAAGCTGCCCATCCTTGTGAACTGCATAGAGATGTCTGCGTTCAAGATGCATAAACTGTTCCTTGAGTATGCACAAACTGTGGCTTAAATGCACAGTTAGTTTATTTGAAAGAGCTGCTGTGCAATGTTCACATTTATGTATTATTATTTTCCGTGTACAGCTCAAGTGTACCCATCCCAAGACTGATCTCTGTGCAGCTGTGCAATCATTGGCTGGCACCAAACATTCATTACAAATGTGTCACACATACCCTTTTTACCTATTTGAATTGTGGTGGTGTTAGATGTTTTATGGTTCTGAATATTGTTCTTTTGCAAGAAGCCTAGATTGCCATAAAGAAATCAAATTTACTGGTGCCTTTTAGTGACTTTCAGGAACTGTTCTGCAAGGGAACAGCTTCATTTTACTGCATGGCAACATGATTTGGTTGGCATACATATCACCAGCAGCATTCAGAATTCGGAGCTGATAAAAGGATTGTCAGACAGGATTGGATATTGACTATTGAGGTCACGAGGCAGTCTAAGCAAGATGTCAGATTGATGAAGGGCATGTAGATACACATTGCTGGGATATTCTGTAGTTGAGCTGTGTGCTTTTATGATGCCTGCCATTTTGCAGGGAAGACTATGTAAATCTCTGAAAATGTAGCTTGTGATTACTTAACTTTTAAATTTCACGATTGAGACATTTCTTCAGAACCATCAGACTAGAATCTGTAAAATTAATGGCTGCAGCCCTGTGTAGTTATGTGCACTCAAATGCCATTAATATAAATGAAATTTAAGTGCACTTAACTGTATGCAATATTGCAGCTGATATTCTCATGATTCCAAAAGGTTTAGATTTAAAACAAATGACAACTATAGAGCAATATTCTGAAATGGTCTGATTTTTGCTGGTAGTGCTTTCTTCTTTCTTCTCATTTGTTCTCATTAGGGATGCTATGATGGGTCAAAATACTTTTGAAACTGAACAGGAATATAGAATGAGCAGGACCAACTACTTGTCCAGCATGTGTCTCTCTTCCTCTGCCCTTCCAATTGATATCTGAATTCATCAAAAGAGCATCAGCAATATTTAGCTGACATTTTAATCAGATTGTCTAAACATTTATTAGCATTTTTAGCTATAGCTAAAAGTTATAGGCAGTGCAGGAGGCTTGAGATGCCAATTTTTTTAAAAAAAGAAATAAAACAAAACATACTGTGATCTTCTCAATATTGCAGCTGGACATAATATCCTACATCAGGGGCTCCTAACCTGTGGTACTTCAGATGTTGCTGAATGACAACTTCCATGATTAAAGTTGTCGCTCAGCAACCTCTGGAGTTCCACAGGTTAGGAACCCCAGTCCTACATGATGAGGAAAACTACTCATACTTGTCCTATTAATTGAAATTAAAAGGACAACATAGGCCAGGGCTGAACAACTTCGGCCCGCCAGCCGTTTTTGGACAAAACTCCCATCATTCCTAGTCACCATGGCCAGTAGCCAGGTGTGATAGAAGCTGTAGTCCAGAATCTGCAGGAGGGCTGAAATTGTGCAGTCCTGAGTTAGACAATGGCTGACTTGTCATTTTAATTTCAATGGGACTACTCTGAGCAATTTCCTTATCATGAAGGCCGATATTTGGTACTAGCTGGGCCGAGCACAGAGCAACCGCCTCTATTTTGGCCCAGCCAGTTTCTCCCACTTTCTCCTGCTTTTCTCAGCCGTTTTCTTGCTGCCCGCCTGCCCGCCCGCCCGCCCACCAGCCCGCCCACCAGCCCGCCCACCAGCACTTAGTTTCCCAGCCACCTCCACCCGGCCGTCCTGCCACCACTTCCTCCTGTCGGCTGGCTGCCTCCTCCCGCTGGTGTGGCTTTGCCCGCTGGCACAGCTTGACCGGCCAGCCACCTCCTCCCACCGGGGCAGCTTCGCCTCCTCCTCCTCCTGCAGGCGCAGCTCCACCAGCAGGCTGCCTCTGCCGGCCGCCATGGCTATTTTCTTCCCCATCCCTGTGGCTATCCACAGCTCTCTAAACTCTCGCAAGAGTTGCCACGCATGGGATTAGCCACGGGTACATCTTAGAAAATTAAATATATAGATTTCCATTGCTTTCTGTAGTCAAAGACACTGGAGCTTCTAAAACCATACTCACATTCACATATGGAGGCTCTACACACAATCAGTGTGTAGAGCCTTACTGGGCTCTGCGGGGAGAGCTGGCTTAGTCCGCTCTCCCCAAAGATGAGTAGGGAGCCAACCCTGGGTGGCCAGATCAGCTGCCCAGATGACTACAGGCTCCATCATAGAGTTGGTAGGGGCAGTGGGGATCGTAGGCTGCCTGGCTCCAGGAAGTCCCAGCATGCCCCACGTGAGTATTCAGGGCATTCTGGGGAGACCCCTGAGGTCGGGAGGCTTGTGTTAGCCTCCCGGCCTTGGGTCTTCTTGTGAGTCACCGTGGAGACGCACTGCGGTGTCTCACGACCAAAATAAACCAGGTTCACGGAGTTAACTCCATTAACCTGGTTTAAGGGGAGGGGAAATTAGGTGGGCTAGTGCTCGCCTGGCGGTTCTCATGATCCACAGAAACCAGTCTGGAATCTCTTCGCCCGATTTCTGTGGATCTTGGGAATAGCTTCATGGTTAGTGTCTAATACTACCCAAGTTGGAAATCCTGGTTTCAGATTAAGGGGTGAAAAAGAGAGCTTTTATCCCATGTAACCAAGGACCAGGGTGCCCTATCTTCAGACATCTACCATATTAGAGCTAGGAAATAATCCAGAATGTAACTAGTATATATTGGTCTATGTTGGGTAGCTGTTTGATTAAACAGACACCCCTTGCTACTGCCTTAATCAGCAAATCAGTTTACATAGCCAGGTTCCAGATCCAGAGCCAGCCTGTCATTTTAATAACTTTAGAGTGGTGAGACGTTATGCTGTGGAGTTTTATTTGCTAAAGAATGCAAGAAAGAAGTACAAGCAGATGAACCACTTGAGCACTGCAGTGAGAGGTATTGCCACTGCATACTTTCTCATTGCCTCAGGTCTTTTCAACCTACTAGGTGGAAGAGCAGCCAGCATGAAAATACTTTGCACTTCAGCGGCCAATAGGCAAAGATGGGGCAGATGTGGAGGATTCATCCTGAATGGCAGAGGTCTCATTTGTGAACCTGACTCCAACTGTCCTTCTGAAAGAGTACCACTACTACTGGATTATATCAGCCTGGAGCATATGCTTACCTGGAGCATATGCTTGAAAACAATAATAATTTGTAAATCACATTGTGAACTTGCAGGGCTGTCATCCTGAGAAGGGTGTAAGCGCCCTGCTGTTGCCTCTTTTACCTTTATTTTTCATCTTGGTTTTAAAATAACATTTTGTTGTATTATTTTTATTGAAAAGGCTGTTCTTAATAATATGTGTGGATTAAATTAAATTTGAATGAGGCTAGATTAAACATCACCAATTGCTTTATAGGACATGATTTCTAAATAAAACTCTAGCAGTAACAGCAATGTTCTGCTTTCTAATGAACTCTTTTCTCAGGGGAAGAAGGGAGCTGGACTGCCAGTTTCTTACCAATGGGATGTAACCTTCATTTTATCCAAAATCCCTTGGGGCTAGCTGATTGTTCTATACAGCTGGTATAGGAAAATTGCTCAGATTTGTCACCAGAACCAGACATTAATTACAAGCTGAGTTGAAAGGCATATTTGGTAGACAACAGCGCAGCATGAAAGACGAGTGTATGTAGGGGTCTGATTCGGGATTCCAATGTTTTACTCTTGTTTTGAGTCTGAAGTACTTTATAATGGCTCTGTGCTGAGTTGAGAATAAAGAGAGACTAAGATGACGTAAATTTGAGCTAATGTAAATGTAAATTTGAGCATACCTCAAGCAAATTTGCTTCAACAACTCAGAGTTCATTTCTGTGTTTTTCTGGGATTCTGTATCCATCTGAACTGTTCCAGATGCTAACTGTGGGATTATTGTATTGTTTGCTTACTTGCATTGCTGCATGCCTAGTATATGCGTTGCACCTATCTAAGCTCAGGCTCCTCTGACTCTGTTTGGAATACTCTTTAATATATATTTTTAAAAAGCAAAAGTGGGTGTGTTCACATTTTCCATAAGATCTATAAAAGTTTCACTTATTTCCTTCTCCCTCTCCCTTGGCTTGCACTGACTATTTCAAAAAACACATTACCTGTTGGTTTTTTCCTACCTACAAATATGCACACGGATGCACATGTGCACGTGCACACATACCCCTACCTATTGGTATTGCACTATTCTGAAATCAATGGCACGATTATGGTTTATGATGAAGTTTGCACCTAAAACTGCTAGGTGCTGTACAGGAACCAGAAATAATACAGGCCTTGTCCTCCAGATTCATAATCTGAAGGTAAAGACATATTAGGGATGAAAGAAGAAGAGAGTTAAAAGGAAGGAGCATAAATCAGGAAATGTTAAAGAGCTGTTAAAACAGACCAATTGAAGAGTCTCTTTCTCCTGTCCTATGAAGAGTGGCCGGCTGCCGCTGGAGTCTAAGAGGGAAAGGGCCAGGTTGAGTTGGCCAGATAGGCTGATGAAAAGGACCTCACACTCTCTCTTTGATGTCTGGATGCAGGTAGTGCTGACTAACACAGATGGAAAAGGGTACCATGTGTTGGTTACCAGCCACCACTGAAGTCTGTGGGTGGTTGCATGAATGTTGGTTTTGAAACTTTGTATATAGAGATCTAAGCTGATACTGGACTATCTTGTTAAAATTTCTTTGCATAATAGAACAAGAAAGAGAGAGGAAGAGACATAAGCCAGGTGCATGCTGTGAAAACCACTTTCTACCCATTTAATGCCTGTGGCTACACATGCTTTGTAAAAATGATAGCTGTAGTCAGATTAGCATGGTGTTAAAACACAGAAGAGTGCCTGTGAGGTGTTTCCTGACATGATCGTCATGTGGTCTGTGAACACAGGGGGGAAATGTTTTCATGTGTTCAGATATTTGTTTCTTTGCTTGGGTAGCATTCCACATTATTTCCAGTACACTGAAACTGTGCCAAACCTCCCAGCATCATACATCTCTATTAGCTTTCTGTGCCTCGCAAGGACACTTTAAAAAAATCTGCTAGAGAACAAATTCAAGAGAGAAAATGCTTCTATTTCAAAAGACACTGAAACAGTTCAATCCTGTCTGCAGGCAATTTGCTACCCAGCACATGGAATGGAAAGGTTGGTTCTATGCACCAAATTCCACTAAAGCTCAGGGCCGGATTACGGGCAACTGATGCCCTAAGCACAGCCCAACAATGGTGCCCCCCCAGCCCCCTCCATTGCTTAACTGAGAAGACATTAAGACTTAAGCAAATTATTTACTTATACCTTAATATTTATTTGATATTTTTAAAAGTTTTCTTCTAGATTTTTTTAAGGTTAAAAAAAAGTAGTTCCATTGCCTATAATTTTTTATACATAGCCGCAACAGAAGGAATGATTGAGAAAAATATTTCATCTTCAAGGTCAGACATCATAACATACGACCATCTTTTACATGAAGATTTATCAATATTTTGTACTGCTCTTTACAGTAATCTTTCACAAATCAATGACTTTTTACTTCAGATATATAATTTAGTAGTTTCTTGAAATGTTAGTCGCTCACCGAACCAAAGAAAATGATTTTTTAACAATGCAGAGTAAAGTCGAACCTGGCAGATAAAAACAATTACAAAAAATCGACTAAAGTTGAGTGTGGCAGTGAAAATGCAATGTGGCAAAAGAAATGCAAGGTGACAATAAGGGAGGCAAAAAGAGAGTTTGAGAAACATTTAGCTAAAAGTACCAAGGGCAATAATAAAAACTTCTTTAAATACATCAGAAGCAGGAAACCTGCCAGGGAGGCTGTTGTACCATTAGACAATGAGGGAGTGAAAAGGATTATTTAGGAGGATATGGAGGTTGCATAGAAGCTCAGTGAATTCTTTGTGTCCATCTTCACGGCAGAGGATACAGAGCATATACCTGTTCCTGAACCAGACTTTTCAGAGAGGAAGGCTAAAGAACTGAATCAGATAGAAGTGACAAGAGATGATGTTCTAATCTAAACTGTCTGGAAAAACTGAAAACTAACAAATCTCCAGGGCCAGATGGCATCCATCCAAGAGTCCTCAAAGAACTAAAATGTGAAATTGCGGACCTCCTTGCCAAAATATATAATTTATCTCTGCAATCAGGCACTGTACCTGAGGACTGGAAGGTAGCAAATGTAACACCGATTTTCAAATAGGGAACCAGGGGCGATCCGGGAAATTACAGGCCAGTTAGCTTAACGTCCGTTGCAGGCAAATTGATGGAAAGCATCTTCAAGGATAAAATTGTAAAACACATAGAACAGGCCCTGCTGGGGGAGAACCAGCATGGCTCTGCAAAGGTAAATCTTGCCTCACCAACCTTTTGGCGTTCTTTGAGAGTGTCAACAAGTGTGTGGATACAGGTGATCCAGTTGACATAGTATACCTGGACTTCCAAAAAGCTTTTGACAAAGTTCCTCATCAAAGTCTCCTGAGGAAACGTAGCAGTCATGGGATAAGGTGACATATACATGTGTGGATTGCTAACTGGTTGAAAGACAGGAAACAGAGGGTAGGGATCAATGGCGAGTTTTCACAATGGATGGAAGTAAAAAGTGGGGTCCCACAGGGATCTGTACTGGGACTGGTGCTTTTTAATTTATTTATAAATGATCTAGAAGCAGGGGTAAGCAGCGAGGTGGTCAAATTTGCTGATGATACCAAACTCTTTCAGGTAGTGAAATCCAAAATGGATTGTGAGGAGCTCCAAAAGGATCTCTCCAAACTGGGGGAGTGGGTGACAAAATGGCAAATGCACTTCAGTGTTGGCAAGTGTAAAGTGATGCACATTGGGACGAAAAACCCCAACTTCAAGTATACACTGATGGGATCTGAGCTGACGGTGACTGACCAGGAGAGAGATCTTGGGGTCGTGGTGGACAGCTCGTTGAAAGTGTTGACTCAATATGCGGCAGCTGTGAAAAAGGCCAATTCCATGCTAGGGATCATGAGGAAGGGGATTGAAAATAAAATGGCTAATATTATGATGTCTTTATACAAAACTATGGTGCGACCACATCTGGAGTACTGCGTACAATTCTGGTCACCACATCTAAAAAAGGACATTGTAGAACTGGTAAAGGTGCAGAAGAGGGCAACCAAGATGATCAAGATGAGCCTAGAGCACCTTTCTTATGAGGCAAGGCTACAACTACTGGGGCTTTTTAGTTTAGAAAAAAGATGACTGCGGGGAGACATGATAGAGGTCTATAAAATCATGCATGGTGTGGAGAAAGTAGACAGAGAGAAATTCTTCTTCCTCTCACATAACACTTAGAACCAGGGGTCATCCCATGAAATTGATTGCCAGGAAATCTAGGACCAACAAACAGAAGTACTTTTTCACACAACGCACAATCAACTTGTGGAATACTCTGCCACAAGATGTGGTGACATCCAATAAGCTGGATGGCTTTAAGAAGGGTTTGGGTAACTTCATGGAGGAGAGGTCTGTCATCAGCTACTACTTGGGGGCTGTAGGCCACCTCCATCCTCAAAGGCAGGATCCCTCTGAGTTCCAGTTTCAGGGGATTAACATCAGGAGAGAGGGCATGCCCTCAACTCCTGCCTGTAGGCTTCCAGTGGCATCTGGTGGGTTACTGTGTTAAACTGGATGCTGGACTAGATGGGCCTTGGGCCTGATCGAGCAGGGTTGTTCTTATGTTCAGTGAAAGAGTTAAGGACATGATAGTTAGAGGGGAAACTCTGTGGTGCCCCCCTTCCCTTGATGCCCTAAGCACGTGCTTGTTTGGCCTTATGGTTAATCCAGGGCTGCTAAAGCTGATGGTGTCATTGCATGAAATATCTTATTTATCTCCAGAGACAGAAAGATGTTATTCAAATATAACCCTTCCTTCTGTCTGCTTCCAGATCTGTAAAGTTGTGAACACAACCACCCTGACATGTCTGGCTCCCTCCCTCACTCCGGAGTATCGACCTGGCTTGGATGCTGTTGAACGACCTGATGAGTTTGGCTTCATTTTTAACAACGTTCAGTCCTTGCTGATTTACAATGACACCAAGTTTATCTATTACCCAAACCCTACCTTTGAGCTCCTCAGTACCACTGGTGTGTTGGATCAGAAGCCAGGATCACCCATCATCCTGAAGGTAAAATAAAAAATAAAAAATGGCACAGTTCATGTGACCTACCAGAATATATCAATCCAGGTTTATTGGAATGATCCAGTTCTGGGAAAGTATAGACACATTGTATTGTATTTTAAATATTGGCCTCAGTACATATAGCTATACCTTCATAAAACCTTCACTTCCTGTTTCCCACAGGGTAAAAATCTGTGTCCACCTGCCTCTGGTGGAGCAAAGCTGAATTACACTGTTCTGATTGGGGAAACACCATGTGCTGTCACCGTCTCTGAGACCCAGCTGCTGTGTGAGCCTCCAAATCTCACCGGACAACATAAAGTTATGGTGAGGTCAAAGAATTGTACTTTTGTCCATCCATCTTTTGTGCTTCCTGCCACTGAAGTGCCAGAGTACTATCCCTTTCTGTCCACTGCCTCCTGTTCTGACTGCTGAGAAAACAAATGGGGATGGGTGGGTGAAATCTTCTTTGATATAAAAGAAGAAAGGAATCTGCAATACCCTTAAATTTTCTAAGCACAGAAAGCCCAACTTAGTAAAGCAGCAAAGCTGTTTTATTTTGTTACCATAAAAGCATGTTGTATAGGCAATCACAAAGTTGCATTTATAACACCAAAGCCCAGAATTATACCCATGCTATTCCAGACAAATATACTAATAAATAAATGCATATAAATGCATCCCCTACAGTTAACTACTGTCAGGCAGATCATTTTTACATAGCTTTCTTGCAACTTTCTTGGGAATAATACTACCCAATGGATGGCAAATTTGTTGTTATCAGCTAATAGACTATAATTTTCATTTTCTTCTACTGGTCAACCATATCTTGTTGAAGAAAACATCCCAAGAACCTCTGTCTGGGGTTATCATACAGGGGCTACTATAAAATATGATGGTCAATGTCCTCCACTGTATCTCTGCTACAGATATTAGGGCGGAAATAGTTTTATTCAGTACAATTAGTTTGCACATGTAAATATGCATTTGCATTTAATCCTTATTGCTACA
The DNA here is from genome assembly GCF_027244095.1 of Hemicordylus capensis. Lineage (NCBI taxonomy): Eukaryota > Metazoa > Chordata > Lepidosauria > Squamata > Cordylidae > Hemicordylus > Hemicordylus capensis. The sequence continues at coordinate 63,709,520 of NC_069660.1, forward strand.
GGGAATGGATGGAGATTTTATATTTGTGGTAGATTTTTAGCCATCATGTATATGTGCGCACACATACACAAAACCACAAGCACACAAACTCCCATTCTAACACAGCATGCATTTGCATGATGATATTTATGACTAAATCAAATTTAACTCTTAATTACTAGTTGGAAAGTACAAACTCACACAGCTGTTGGGGGGAAGAGATCACACAGTCTGTCACAGTCTTTGAGACTAACTAGTTTTGTTGTGGCAAGAGCTTTTTGTTGAGCATATAAGTGGGTGCACAGTGCTCCTAGCACAGCTGGAAGGAGATACCCAGGCTGTCTGTCAGATTAATTGATTAATTTGTTGAACTTTCTTCATGTATATATACCAGATGCATCCCAGAACAAGTGAGATATGATGAAAGATAAAAACTGAATGAGAACAATGATGTAGACACAACCTCATTTGCAATTGTTCTGTTTAAGGATAGCAACCCTAAGATCAGAGATATAGTGTTCCAAGAGAGAGAAATGCTTCTGTCTGTACATATTCATTGGGGCTATTCCTACAATCAGCAAAAATTGGGCTAGCCTCCGCTAGCCCAATTTTTGCTAATCGTGAGAACCACCGGGCTCGGCTGCGAGCCCAGTGGTTCTAGAGCGGGTAACCCGCTCAAGTACCCCTTCCCTTAGCCCGGGTTTGCGGAGCAACTGCTCCGCAAACCCAGGCTATCTGATTGTGAGTAGCTGCGGCGCAGCTCTGCACCGTGGCTACTCGCGAGTAGACCCCAAGAGGGGTGGCAAAAAGCCACCTCCTGGCTCTGGGGGTCTCCCTAGTATGCCCTGCATGCTTGTGCAGGGCATACTGGGGCTTCCGGGGGCTGTGTGGCCCCCAAGCTCCCCAGCCCCTGCCAGCTCCATCATGGATCCAGTGGCCCGGGGCTCCCTCCCCGCTCACCGCCCCAAACTGAGTCTCACGGATCGTGAGACCCGGCTCATTGTATACCTAGTTTCTATCTACTTCTCCTATTACATAAGGACTGTTCCAATTAGCCTTTGTATCCATTACAAAGATGTGCTGGCAAAGCAGAGAACTTTCATGTTGGTACCAACCAACTGACAAAGAAAACTGGGCAAGCAAGTTATTTAAAAAAAAATTTTAACCTTTCCCCCAAACCCCCATAGCATCCTAATTTTAACCTTTTCCCCACCCTATGGGAGTTTGGGGAAAATATTAAAAATTTGTTTAAAATTGCCCACTTGCCAATTTCTTTTGTGGGTTGGGTTGTAGGTAGGACCCATCATGCCCTACCACAAAACCCACTTTGGTACCCTTAGGAGCTACCTATGGGGAGAAATGGGGTATTTTGAGTTCCTCATTGTTCCATATGGCTGAAACACTTGAAATATTTTGAGTTTGTTCCATCGAAACAGCCAGCACAACCACTGTTTCATTGGAATGTTTTGAACATTTTGCATTTCATTTCAAGCTTGAAACAGAATGCAAAATCTGTTTAGTGCACATCCCTACTGTTCCCTATGGCTGGAACAAGCCACACTCACAGAGTGCAATGCATTTTGCAACCCTCCTTGAAAAACACTGCAGAAGCACACAGTACAAGGGAATCTGTTCCTCCCAACACAGAACACACATTTCAAACATAGTCCAAAAATGGCCAAAAACAAATCACTAACCCAGAATCCACTGCCAGCCGCAGTGCTTGCGCTGCACTAACATCATTGGCACACACAATTATGGCTCCTTACATTACTTCCTAGCATTGCAACAGCTGCCACAGCAGCACCCTTACTTAGCAGCAAGCATAGCCATAAGCTCAACTAGAGCAATTTCAGCCACATTTTGACTGAGTACACCTTGCAATGCAGATTGCAGAGCAGATGCACAAGTTAGTCTCAAGGCCAGACATGGAGCTCATCACAGCAATCACCAAGAAATATTATACAGAGAGAAAGAGAGAGAGAGAACTGCCACTGTCCATTTCTCCCCACAACACTATCTCACAAACAAAACAAACCACAAGTTTTGCCTTTGTCAGTCGGAGATCTAGCAAAACCAGATAGTTATAGCAGTAATAGCACATTATTCAGCATATTACTCAGTGCTGAGAAAAGAAAACCACAAAATAAAACCTTCCTTTCTCCTCTCCTGATGTATCCTCTTCTTCAAAGGAGGCGCAGTATAAGGGCTCAGGGTCTCTCTCCCTCTCTCTCTCTCTGCCTCTCAATCCCTTTGAATACATTTTGAATTTGAAATTCTCACTTTAAGTGTTCCCTCCCCCCAGCCTATTTTGAATTTGAAATTCTCACGAAAAGGGTTCCCTCCCCCAGCCAGTGGGGGAACAGTTGCCCATGACAACTGACAATTTGTAAAATTAATTTGTAAAATTACCCCTAAGAGATCGCGAGCCAATTGGAAGCCAGTGTCAGAAAACCAATCAGCAAGGGAAAAACAGACCTCCAAAATGGTGTTTGGAACATTGAGTCATTTAGATCAAAATGGGGGTTGTTCTGCTCCAAGCTCGAAACAGGCCCTTTATTTCAAGCCTGAAACACTTGCAACGGCCCATTTTGAGTCAAAATGTTTCACTGGCAAAACTTTCTGCACATCCCTGGTTTCCAGAGTAGGTGAAAGGTATTGGAGTTTCTTGTGATGTGCTTTTGATAGTCCACTGCTGGAGCTGAATGTCTGTTTCAAGTTAGTACGCTGTCTGCTTCTCAGCCTGTCACCCTTTTTGAAATAATTGTTATGTTTCAGAAACCATTGTAAGTCTTATAGTGTGTGTTCAAGAGGTTTCAGGGGCAGTTGTAATTGACTAAACAAAGTATAGTCATTTTCTCCCTGTATTTCTTCTTGCTATTCTTGACTTTGGTAGAGGTAGTGGCAAAGTACTAGTATGAACATATCATATTTTAGCTTATAAAAGTACACCTTTTCTTTGAAAGTAAGTGAACCAGTGAGCAGTGGGAAACAAGTGCTGCAAGACAGATCCCATTCAAAATACATCACCTGTGTGCAACATAGTTGGAGAGCAGACGGACAGCCACTGAAGAGCCATCGTATAGTTTGCTTGTTGTTTTGATGGTGGATCATTTCCTCCAGGTTCACCCACTGAATTGAATTGAACTAAATTAAACTAAATTAAACTAAACTGAATTACTACATGAAAGGCGTGTCTCTTGGATCAAGCTTTTGTATCTCATAGCAACTGCTTAATTATATCTGAAGGAGAACCTGTGAAACTGGGGTGTTCATACTCCCTTTCTCCATAGAAATTGGTTCAATATTCAAACCTTAGTGCTATTTTAGGCGTGGATCCAGTAAAAAATATTGCCTTACTTATATTATAGGTAGCTCCCTTTTGTAGTAACAGTGCAATAAGCCTTCCACATTAGTATCTGCATGTATCAGCCGTACCCAAATCCTAGCCCATCATTAATTGTCTGTCTGCTTATTCTGCAGCATTTCCATGGTCTCCCTCAGGCTCTGCCATTTCGTTACTCCTTTTGTTTTCCCCTCTTCTTCTCTACTTTCCCTTTAAACTCCTTTGTCGATGAAATTGTCATTCTGTCTCTAATGTCCGTGGTTTACAAAAGGAAGCTGAAAGCCTGTGAAATGAAAGTCAAATGGAGCCATCAGATAATCAGAACAAAGCCAAAGATAGTGCCGGGATGACGTATTTATCATAACTTCAAGCTTCTTCTATGTTTCAAGTAGGCGCTGCCCTTTCTTTCTGAAGACAGACAGTGTTTGTACGGTCTTGTCTGTGACTTGGCAGAAAATTGCAGACTATGTCTTCTGAAGGGATCTTTGGAGCTTTGGGAATGATTTCCAGAGCAGAGTGATATGAGCAGGAGATACTAGGACCTGAAGCCAGAAGCTTCTAAAAAGAATCCTACTAAGATAACCACTGATGTGTAAATTGGAGTTTCTTTTCCATAGATCAGTTTGTATGCAGAAAAGCAGAGATATGCATTTAGAACCAAAGCTAGGATGTTCAGTCTTTTCATTCTGCCAGGGAATCCCAGGAGTCCCGGTAACTAACTTTCTTCCTCAGTAGCAGGTTGCTCAGGCTGCTTGATCCTTTGCACAGATGACCTTGTGCTTACATAGAGGTTCTCAACTCAAATTAATCTATTTGGCTGTTGAGGTGGAGTGTGAATCCTTTGTCTTTTGTTTGGCTAGGTGCATGTAGGTGGCATCGTCTTCTCCCCTGGTTTAGTGAATGTGATCTCAGACAGCCTGCTGACCTTGCCAGCTATTGTCAGCATTGCAGCTGGAGGCAGCCTTCTTCTCATCATAGTCATCATTGTCCTCATCGCCTACAAGCGCAAGTCCCGTGAAAATGATCTCACCCTCAAGAGATTACAGATGCAGATGGACAACCTGGAGTCTCGAGTGGCCCTTGAATGCAAAGAAGGTCAGTAGTACCATTCTGGCTGTTGTGTACTACCAACAAGGGAATATCAAATGAAGCATGTGAATGAAAGAAAGCATATCCTGGAAATCAGTTTCAGAAGTTGAGGGAAAGTATCTGAGGGAATGTGGCAATGCCTACATTCCTGACCCAGACCCTTCGTCCTCAGATTATTGTATTAACAATCTGACATCTTTATTTTTGGCCATTTTCAGATCTTCCAAAATGTAGTGCTTTGACCAATAACTCGTTATCTATATTATGGTCTCAAACCAATAAGATCATGGTATTGGAACTGACTAATCCTGCCTCTGGCAGTTGAAATCAAAACTTATTGAAGATTTGGTATTTCGTATTTATACTCTTTAGTATTTTTCAGGGAATTGCTTTTTACCTCACACTTATTTAGGGTTGCTTGTACATTCTCTTCCTATTTATTTGCTCTCATGGTTATCAACTTCCTTTGCCAGATTACTAAATAACACTTGCATTTGCTGCTTCCACTCTTTCTTAGCTGGCCAGAAAACTAGATGGGAAGCCAAGCACTAAGGCCGGCACTAAAATAGGAAACCACTCAAAGTCCTGTCCTTAATTTACTTCCCATTCTCAGCTACATATGTCATTGACAAATGGGTTGATACATTAATTCCATAGTGTTTCAAATATGAAACACAGCTTCTCTCTCTTTTTACTTTCTCAGTAAGATTTATTGATGTAGTATGTTTCCTGTCTCAGTGTCATTGGCTCCCAAGAATAAACTCACTTCACTCCTCTTATTTAAACGATGTATATCTTTGGAAGAGGGATGCCAGTGTGCTGATATACCCTGGCATACAAACCTCAGTTGAAGGGATACAAATGCATCCAAGCACCAGCATCAGAAATCACCAGGGCAGGGGTGTGACCTGTCTCTACATTCCTCTGACAATAGTATTGGCAAGATAGTAAACATTCCACTAGCCCACAACAGAGCTTTGTCTGAATTTGGGCCAAACTACATGTGTCGATAAATGCAGCAGTGCATAGTTAGAGTGGTTAGAGTGCTGGATTAGGACTGGGGAGACCCAAGTTCAAATCCCCATTCGGCCACGATACTTGCTGGGTGACTCTGGGCCAGTCACTTCTCTCTCAGCCTAACCTACTTCACAGGGTTGTTGTGAGGAGAAACCTAAGTATGTAGTACACCGCTCTGGGCTCCTTGGAGGAAGAGCGGGATATAAAATGTAAAATAATAATAATAATAATAAGAAGAAGAAGTCTGGATAAAACAAACCAGTCAATAACACCTGTCTGACTGTGTAAACAAGAAGAAATAATAATAATGATATTATTATTATTATTATTAATATTATTATTATTATTATTATTATTATTAGCAAGAAACAAACCAACTAATGTACAGTACAGCAACAATAACAACACAAGAGCTCGGATATAAGATCAGTGGACCTGTAAAAGAAGAAAGTAGTACATCACCTAAATGGACGATTAGATTAGAAAATAAAATTGCCTGGCTTAGATCAGATGCTAGTAAATTGAAAGATATGAAAGACAAGAAGCTGAAGAATGAAAACACCAAACAGTATCTCATCCAAAAATACCACCTAGATTCAAGGAAAATTAAAGAAGTCCTGGAAATAATAATAATAATAATAATAATAATAATAATAATAATAATACCGCCCTTCCAAAAATGGCTCAGGGCGGTTTACATAAGGAAATAATAAATAAATAAGATGGATCCCTGTCCCCAAAGGGCTTACAATCTAAAAGAAACATAAGATAGACACCAACAATAAAGCAGCAAATAACTGCAGTGTCAAAGAAGATAAGCAGATACGAAGCCAGAATTACACAACGCAGGCAGAATCTCCAATTCCAGTCAAATCAGAGACGTTTCTACCAAAGCATAGAAGGAGAAACTGCAAGAAACATAGAAACACCAAATAAAGAAGAAACAGTTCAGTTCTGGGGAAAATTATGGGACAATCCAATAGATTATAATAAAAAAGCAGGCTGGATGAAAGAGGTCGAAAAATGTAACCATCAAGTGCAAGATCTAATAATAACACCAGAATTAATAAGTGAAAGAGCAAAGAAAATTAAAAATTGGACTGCGCCAGGTGACGCATGATGAACTGCATGGCTTTTGGCTTAAACACCTAACAAGCCTTCATAAAGAACTATCAAAAGAGTTCAATCACATTTTGCAAGGAGGTGATGTTGAACAATGGCTAACAACTGGGAAAACTAATCTCATCATGAAAGAGGTGCAGTTCCAAATAATTATAGACGGATAACCTTCTTGCCGACCATTTTCAAATTATTAACTGGAATAATAGCAGATGAAGTGATGCAACACTTATTAACTAACAAACAGCTTCCAGTTGAACAGAAAGGAAATTGTCCGAACGCCAGAGGCACAAAAGACCAGCTGCTGGTTGACAAAATGATTTTAGAAAATTGCAAGAGAAGAAAAACAAATCTAAGTGTTGCATGGATTGACTACAAGAAAGCCTTCAACTCATTACCTCACACATGGATACTAAAATGTTTAGAAACAACTGGTGTCAGCAAAAACATTCAGATATTTATTTTAAAAGCAATGAGCATGTGGACTACACAGTTAACAATCAATGGCAAGACACTTGGACAGGTTAGCATTAGAAGAGGTATTTTCCAAGGGGACTCACTATCCCCTCTGTTGTTTGTAATCGCCATCACTCTAGTTTCACAAATACTAAACAAATATAGGCCTTGGATACCAAACATCTAAAACATCCAGTAAAATCAACCATCTGCTGTACATGGACGATCTGAAGTTGTTTGGAAAGTCCCAGTCAGAAATCGAATCACTGCTAAACACTGTCCATATATTCAGTAGCGATATAGCAATGGAGTTTGGACTAGACAAGTGTGCTGCATTAATAATGAACAGAGGAAAAATAAGAAAAACAGAAGGAATAGAACTGCCCAATGGAAGTAACATCAAGAACCTGGAAGAAAAAGAACCTTACAAATACTTGGGCATTCTCCAGGCTGATAACATTGCACACGCTGAAGTTAAAAAAAAATTGGAAGTGAATACATCAGGAGAGTTAGAAAAACCCTAAAGTCCAAACTCAATGGTGGGAACACCATACACGCCATAAACACCTGGGCTATACCTGTTATCAGATACCCTGCAGGGATAATAGACTGGACCCAGGCAGAGCTAGGGACGCTAGATCGTAAGACCAAGAAAATAATGACCATCAATCATGCTCTGCACCGCCGCAGTGATGTCGATAGGCTATACCTCCCTCACAGCTCAGGTGGAAGAGGAATGCTGCTAGTCCATCAAACAGTAGAGGAGGAGAAAAGAAGTCTTGAAGAATATATCAAGGACAGTGAAGAAGATGTACTTAAAATGGTCAATAACGCAAAACTATTCAACACCAATGAAACCAAGCAGGACTACAAGAAATAACAAGTCAAGAACTGAGCAGAAAAATGGAAAAAGAAGGCACTGCGTGGTCAATATTTGCACAATATAAGTGGAAAATCAAACATCACCAAGACCTGGCAATGGCTTAAGAATGGCAACTTGAAGAAAGAAACAGAGGGTTTAATAGTGGCTGCCCAAGAACAGGCACTAAGAACCAATGCAATAAGAGCAAAAGTAGAAAAGTCAACAACAAACAGCAAATGCCGCCTTTGTAAAGAAGCAGATGAAACAGTGGACCACCTAATCAGCTATTGTAAAAAGATCGCACAGACTGACTACAAACAAAGGCATGACAAGGTAGCAGGGATGATACACTGGAACAGCTGAAAAAATACATGCTACCTGTAGCCAAAAATTGGTGGGGCCATAAAATTGAAAAAGTTGTAGAAAATGAAGATGCAAAAATATTATGAGACTTCCTACTACAAACAGACAAACATTTGCCACACAATACACCAGATATAACTGTAGTCGAGAAGAAAGAAAAACAAGTTAAAATAATCGACATAGCAATACCAGGTGATAGCAGAATAGAAGAAAAAGAAATAGAAAAAATCACCAAATACAAAGATCTACAAATTGAAATTGAATGGCTGTGGCAGAAAAAGACTTAAATAATCCCAGTGGTAATTGGCACCTTAGGTGCAATTCCAAAACAACTTGAAGAGCACCTCAACACCATATGGGCCACAGAAATCACCATCAGCCAATTACAAAAAGCAACTTTACTGGGAACAGCCTATATTTTGCGACAATATCTATAATAATCAACAGTATTGATGATAAAATTCAGCCATCCCAGGTCCTTGGGAAGGACTCGATGTCTGGACTGACAAACCAGTCAATAACACTTGTCTGACTGTGTAAACAAGAAATAATAATAATAATTGGCTTGACTTTACTCACAAATAGCAGCCCTCACAAACATTTCCTGGAAGCAAAAAGGACTTTTGTGGGGAGGAGAGAGAAGCAAAACTTGCTCCGCCTTCCACCCACTCAGCACTGCGAGGCAAGCCTCATGCACTGTTCCGTCTAAGATGTGCGCATGTGTGCACACTCACACATTTTCTTATGTCCGCTCAGGTAAATTTAGATCCCACTCAGATTGAATCAGGAAGGCCTCACTCTGGATGCACATGTACATCCACTGCCTTGATACTCCTGCCCAGATCAAAACTCATTCCGTACACCGATGAAAAAAATTAGAGAGAACACTGGCCTCATGCCCAGTTAGTTTCCTGCTGCTTGTGAGGATGGACCTCTGGCACCATCCTCATAACCCTCCGCAGTCTCTGTATACTTATCTTGGAGCAAGCCCTATTGAACATACTGAGGCTTACTTTTTAGTAAGCATGCGTAGATTTGGGAGGTAAGTCTCCTGCAGACAGAGAGACAAGTGCTCTCATACATAAACACACACACACACACACACACACACACACACATATGAACACACCTGGTTTGCCTAATATAACTTTTCCCTGTTGGTTGGATACATCTGAGCAGTGCCAAGTCTAGTTTCCGTGGTAACCGCCTCCTGCTTATTTTGTTGCCTTTGATCTAGTATGAATTTAACAGGGCCTGAGCCCACGTACTGCTGTCAAATAAACATTTGGTCAATCTCTCTCAAACACACACATGCTTGTAAAATGCCCTCTTCTGTAGTCAGAGAGGCCCAGAACTCTCTCCCATGAAGCCTGTATGTGAGGAAAGACAGTATCGAGTGTATTGGGTGCAGAGGCATCTTTTGCCTGACTAATGTGTGGAGAACAGGATTACTCCTTGATCCTATTTAAGCAACATGTATAGAGTTTGTCAGCACCAGGTCATTAGGCCTGGCTGTCTGCTGACCCTTTTCTGAAGGCTTTTCGCGAGTATGGAAGGAAGGTCAGGGCCTACTACAAAGATCCAAGTGCCACATGGAGTGAATCAGAACAAGGCATAACAATAATTTGCACCCCCTGTTGGTTTACAGAGTCAGTGTGTGAATTCACACACTTTTAAACCTTGGAATATTTAATAGTGTCACAGACCACCCAGGGGGAAAAGCCAAGCTGTGAACCAGTGCAGCACAGTGTGGAGGATGCCAAGTTGCCTATCTTTTCCACAATAAAAAGACAAAATTACATCCTACTTAGTATCCTGAACTTCACTCTTAAGAAAAATTTGAAAGAGGGAGAAAGAGCTTCCTAACGCTTCATTTACCATATAAACATCCTCATTGGGCAAATAGATACAAACTCATCCCAGGAGTAATCTTACCATGATAAGCATATACAGCCATATCAGAGCCAAAACTACAGGGTCACTGAATATTTCAGAGCACCTAACTGAATTTTCAACTTACATTAAAAAGTAAATCTCTAGCCTTTTTACTTGTGGAGATAGAAGAAGCAGCAAGCAGGTAGCATTTTACCCAACTGCTCACTAAGAAGAAACACACATAGTTAACTTCAAATGTATTAGGCTGCCTGCATTTATGTTTTGGCTGTTCTGCAATACTAATATGTTTGAAGTTAATTAACTTAGACTCCCTTATCACAAATTTTTCAACAACAAGCTTCCACACGGGTAACAGATAAGCAGTAGCATTTGTTTATGTGGTAAGAATATTACCACATATCTGCACCCAGCAGAAATCCATAGAAGTACGGATGAGGCAAAATTCTCTTCATCACAGGTACAGAAGCTTCAAGAGACCACACCACATTGTTAAATGCCTGCCACGGTAAGTTATCACTTGGTAAATGGTCATTTATATTCAACCATTATGAGTCTACCAAAGTGGTTAAAGTGCATAAAAGAATAGATAATAAATGTTAGAACAGATTTTGGAGCACATCAGGGAATTCTTGGGTAAAAAAAGATTATATTGTATTGGAGTGTGTGTCAGTACATTACATTTCTTCTAAGGGAAGTTGTTTTGGAGTGATGTGGAATTTGGGAAAGGGAAATATCAAAGACAGGTATATGCTGTGTGTATTAATACTTATTTGTGTATTCATTTATTTATGAAAAACATATTTCCTATTCATCTTCAAAAAGAAACCAGAGTAACTTACAAATAAATCCACAATAAGGTAACAGCTAAATTATTAGGAACACCATAAACGATAAGAAACAGCCTACTAAATCACAATAGCAGCAAATAAATCCAGAGAGGGGCAACAATCCCCACACAGCAACAAGGGGCAAAGAAATACACTCATCCCATGATGAAGACCACTCTAAGAGCTACATGTTCATATGGCATCTAAAAACACCAAATGTGTGGGAGTCTCCCTAAGGAGGACATTCCACAGAGTTGGTGCCACAACTGAAAGGCCCTTTCTCCTGTGTGTGGACAGGTTTCCAACTCAAAGTTCCTCTCCTCACAATAGACTGTACAAAATGAAGCTTGCTAAAATGGCCATGCAGCCCACATCTTTGCTCCTGCTTCCAAGGAGTCCTGATTGGCTGAACTTCTCTTCTCTGATTGGTTAGAGCTCCGTTTAGCCCTGCCCCAAATGGTAATCAAAACTGAAGCTTTTGATTGGCTAGCATCACTATATAGGCGGGGTTTGACTATACTATCAAGGGCATTTGAGGCAAACGAACACCCTGGAAGGCAATGAGGAGAAGGATCTGGAAGGGAAGAACAATTAAATGTGTTTTGGGCTGCAGATAAAATGGGACAGAGTCAGGGAACTGGGAGACGGGGTGCTGTATAACAGGGTGTGCAACACCCATCTTGCACAAATAGGTTGGTCTCTGGCTCATCTCGGAGAGACCACATTACTCCTTTGCTGATGGAGTTACACTGGCTGCCAATAGGTTTCCGGGCAAACTACAAAGTGCTAGTTATAACTTATAAAGCCCTAAATGACTAATAATTTATAAAGCCCTAAACAGCTAATGCAGTCGTCCAACATCTCCATAGTTTATCATGTCAGGTTCCAACTCTTTTTTCCACAAGTAAAACAGACTAGGTGTCGTCTCCTAAGCAGGGCCATAGAAACTGAACCAAAAATTTTGTTTCTGTAGCCAAGCAGCAAAAGACTGTCATGGGCTGTTGTGCATGGCCAAAAGTCTACAGTGGGAATGTGCTTTTCTATGACTTCCTTGGATAATTCCACCACTGAAAATTAACATTTTAATTTAGGACATTAATTTTGCATTAATCTGTAAAAGCAAATATGCAGGTTTCACAAGAATAGCATTCCCCCCCAAATTTAATCACTCTGAATTTGAACATGATCTCACTCTGAAAATGAACATGATCTCTATGTCATATAGATATAGATATAGATAGGTGTGTGTGTGTGTGTGTGTGTGTGTGTGTGTGTGTGTGTGTGTGTGTAGCATAAACTTTAGCTGGCCTCCATTTATGTATTAGTGTGAACACTCCAATACAACATAATGGAGCTTTATGTGCACAATATTTGTGCAATCTTTATCCCACAATATGCTGGTGGTGCTATGCAAGTTTTTCTGTTCTCCCACTGTGCACATCCAAAGGGCCATTTTGATGCGTGTGTGAGTCTTAGTTCTCGTGAATTGACAAGACTGCTTGACAACTGCCAGTGTTTGTAAATCTTGCTGCAGTTTTGTATCCACAGCTGAAAGAATGGTCTTCTTCCCGGACCCTGCATAATGCCATTTAAGCTATGAAGCATGGGAATAAATTCCTTATTGCTAGCCATAGCAAAAGAACATAGGGAATAGAGAGGGTTAGGGAGCAGAGTGAGTGAGAAAGAGAAAGCCACACAGCACAGTGATTTAAAAATAGGATCTTTATTTTTATCTAGTGCCTTTCAAGGCATTTTCAGTGCTTACATACAAGGTGTGAACAGCATACAAATTAGCAAGTGTTTTGTTCTCAGCATCTGTTCTTTGCATTGTACACACTCTCTCTCTCTGTAGAATGCTGGGGAAGTGGCTCCCAGCTTGAGGGCATGTCTGAATGACACAGAGAGGTCTAGAGTAAATGAGCTTCCCAAAGTTGGCTTATTTGCAGGCTTTGATTACTTATACCACCACCTCCATTCCTAGTGCATATCTCTGATTGTCTTCCTCCCTCCATTTTTCTAATAGCTTTTGCAGAACTGCAGACAGACATCAATGAGTTAACCAGTGACTTGGACCGCTCGGGAATCCCGTACCTTGACTATCGCACATATGCCATGCGGGTCCTCTTCCCTGGCATTGAGGATCACCCTGTCCTGCGTGAATTAGAGGTAATGGAGTAGCAGTGTGTTCACTCTATCTCTCTTTCATCAGGTAACTGGCATTGGTTTTTTCCAGGTCCCCTCTGGGAAGCTAGATTGAAACCCATACAGCTGTGAAAGCACCTTTCTGCCTCCCATGCTGAATCTTATTAGAAGTGCTGGGCTAAGCACAATGAACACCAAAGTTCATTATAACAAGAGGCTCGTGCTCTATCTATTTTACACATAGTGTGCTTCCTCTCAACTTCTTCTGTGGCTGTAGCCCTGTTATCTCCGCCCTCCCCCGGCGCCAACCTGTTGCTACAGCCCCAAGTCCAAGTTTGCAGCCCAGCTGTCAGCTGCATTTGTCACTAACTCTTTAATTAAGCTCCTTTAATTATCTCCGTATAAAAAGAAAACTAAAGAAGACGAGTTTATTTGGGGAAATTACACTCTGGATTGGTTCAGACATCACATGCAACCACAGTTAAATCTTGGTTCTGCAGATCTCCAAAGCCCTATTCACATGTTGAACATTCATACATTAGAGTGAACTGTGTACACAAGTGAAGATCTGTACAGTTATATGTTGAACACAGGTACAGCAGTAGACTTCTTACCTGTAGCATGCATTTGAGGAACTTGTACCCAGGTTCACTTTTAAAATGAGTCATTCACACAAAAATATGTATGAGTGTACAGATATCTGTGCATTTGTACAACGTAATGAGGTCATTCACACAATCAAAATCTCTGTTCTACCCCAGTTTGGGAGCTGTGTGTGCTCCCAATTTTCGGTTGTGTGGAAGTAAGGTAGGAGGAAAAGCTACCTAGGTTTGCCTCCTACCTTGCTTCCACACAATCACTTCTACCCAGGTTTTCTTCCTACCTTGCTTCCACCCAACCGAAAATTAGGAGTACACAAGGCTCCCAAACCCGGGTAGAACACAGTTTTTGATTGTGTGCATGACAGTCATGACATTCAAACTGACTAATCGCTAACCAAATTGCTTGAAATAAACCAAGATCTGAAACTTCAAACTTTGGATGGAGATCTTGGTTTATTTCACTCAAACGAAGAAAGATTGGTTGGTTCAGATGTCATGAACACTTTTACCTGAAGCTAAGGGCCAAGAGGAGACCTCATGGATCCCATTATTGAATATGCAACTGCTGTTTTGGTATTTGACAAGGAAAAACTAAATGAGGGATTGACACCCTCAATGGCATGCCTGTGCAATAGTTTATTTATTTAGAATTTTCTAGCTTGCTCTTCAGGCAACTGCCTCTCAGAACAGCTAATATATATTAAAAATAATAGTAGCACAAATATCCAAGTAAAATGAACAACATGGGTTATAAAACTATGAAAACAATGTATATAAATGCAAAAAAAAAAAGGGAATGGCAAATCAAAAAGTCTTCACCTGGAGCTGAAAGGATATCTGACTTGGCGTCAAGCAAGCCTCTCTGCAGAGAGCATTCTAGAGTCAGAGTGCTACATTTGAAAAGGCCTTGTTTTGTGTACTTGTCCACATCTCCTCTGTAGAAACCATGTAGAACTTTATAGGACATTCAGTATCTTGCATTGGGCTTCATTGTGGACCAGGAGCTGGTGCAACTGTTCCAAGACTGCTGAGATATATTTCAGATGTCCTGTCCTAGTCAGGAATATCGTTGCCATGTTCCATACTAACTGTAGCTTCTGGATCTTCAAGGACAGTCCAGCATACATAGAGCATGAATGACTGTGTTATATATGCTGCGTGTGTGAGAGTATAACATGCAAATACTCATACCTCAGCCAGCCACAGGGGTTGTCCTGTTGAAACATTGCTTTTTCTGTTAATAGTTCCTGTGCCGATAGCTTCCTCTACCTTTGCCTTCTCAATCAAACTCGTATTGAACATGAGCTATAATCCTGCTTCTTTTTACCATGCACTTTGCAGAGAAGTGACAAATGATGGCAGAGAATCCAAGATCTGCATATACTGTAGGATGGACTTACAACTTAGCTGTCCTGCTATACAGCTTACACAGCTGCCGTATCCTACCAATAGCTATTTAACTTACTAAACAATATATAAAATCTCTCTCTCTAGGGTTCTAATTATAACTAACCTGGCAGCAGTGCTCGTAACTCAAGTAGCAGTGCTTTGGAGACCTGAGCTGAAGGGTTGGAGGTTCAAACCTATCTGATGAGGTTTATCCTATGACAGGATGTTGTGTTATATATACTGGGTTTCATTTTTCACATTTTCTTTTACAAGCAAAATGTGTTGCCCACACCCAAGAGCTTAAATATGCTCTAGTGCAACCCCTGTTTATATCGATGGGGCTTGCTCAAGGGTTGTTCTTGGTGGATTTTACACAACACTTCTTGTTAAACTAGTAACCAAAACTGCATGTAAGCAAATATCCCACTCTCACATATGAACATGGTTGTACATTAGTTTAAAAAGTCAAGAGACATACATACATAATACATTCATACATACATTCATACATATATACAGAAATATCACATAGAGACAGCTACATTTGACTGATTGCAGATGCAGCCTAACAGAAATTAGGCCTATTAGAGCCAGCGTGGTATAGTGGTTAGAGTGCTGGACTAGGACCGGAGAGACCCGAGTTCAAATCCCCATTCAGCCATGAAACTAGCTGGGTGACTCTGGGCCAGTCACTTCTCTCTCAGCCTAACCTACTTCACAGGGTTTTTGTGAAAGAGAAACTAAAGTATGTAGTACACCGCTCTGGGCTCCTTGGAGGAAGAGCGGGATATAAATGTAAAAATAATAATAATATTTGGGCAAGTTTGCATATGATCTAATTTCAAAATGTAGCAAAGCTAAATGTGTCAAAGTCTAGTGTGTTTCAGTTATGCTATTATTGCATTTCTAAGGTACAAAGTCCTGTCAAGAATACTTAAAATACAGGATATGCTTTCTAAAATCAGAGGGTTAGTCGAGATCATCAGCTGGATATATTTCAACTGAATGATAAGCATGTTTCCCCTCCTTTGCACAAAGCATAAGGGCCAGAATCTTAACAGTCAGATTTACATTGTAAAATGAAATTGCTTGCTGTTCAGTCTAGTTCACTTCTACCCTACACTTTCCTGCCTTGCATACTATGGGGCAGTTCAGTGATCTAATTTGAGATCTTTATTGGTCTAACATATTGGCCTAAGTATGAGCTAGTACCACTTATTTACACAATACAGTGCATATTACAGTACATACAAGGCCCCCTGGTGTCTTCTGAGCCAGGGAACAGATAGCAGTACAGTATCATAGAGCCTGACAGGAGTGCAGGCCTATCTCTTTACCATGGCCAAGCCCATGTGGCTCCTGTTCCTGTCCCAAGCTTGCCACACCACCTTACTACATGTGCTACTTATTAAGACTGCCATGACTCCAAACTGCACCCTAAGTCAGACCAAGTCCTAATGTCTATCTATTATAATTGTTCTTTAATGCTTTTATTATATGACACTTTATAAGAAGACAGGTTCCTGCCCCAAAGGGCTTACAATCTAAATAGTAACATTAGGGCAACAAAAGAGGAAAGGGAGAGGATGGAGGCAGAGGCAAGGAAAGAATATGTAGTTCTTTCAGTCTAACATCACTTAGTTTGGTTACAGTAGGGGAAAAGGTCTAAAGTTCTGTGCCAAAGGCATCCTGGAGAAGGTGGGTTATGAACTTTCTGTTGCCTTCAAAGAAAATCATTGCACAGTTCTAGTTCACAAAAATGTGACAAAGCTAAATGAGTCAAAGTTTAATGTGTTTCAGTTATGCTGTGATCACATTTCTAAGGTAAAAGGTCCTGTCAAGGATACTTAAGATACTGGATATGCTTACTAAAATCAGGGGGTTGGTTTAGATCATCAGCTGGATATCTTCCAACTGAATGGTATGATTTTTTCCTCTTCTTTGCACAAAGTATAAGGGCCAGAATCTTAACAGTCAGATGTACATTGTAAAATGAAATTGCTTGCTGTTCAGTCTAGTCCATTTCTACCCTACACTTTCCTGCCTTACATACTATGGGGCAGTTCAGTGAGCAGTTTACATAGGTCCTGTCCGATTGGGCTTGTACGTGTGCACTTAAGTAATCACCCCTTGCCTTCTCTACTTGTATAACTAAAGGAACTGTTGCACTAGAAAGCAAATATTGATGTTTGCTACTTATTTTATTTACCGTCCCGCAAAAAGCTACAGTTGTGATGAATGTGCTGCCGATTATACATCTGCTTAGTTACATAATGTGAGCAAGTGAATATAGAAGTCTATTAAAGGTTTGGTAAAGAATTACTTGCAGTGCTTTGTCATTTTGACTTGTGATGATGAACTGCATTTACAACAAGGACTAGTGGAAAAGCCTGCATAATGTTTCCTCCGCCCAACTGTTCACACACACACACACACACACACACACACACACACACACACACACACACCTAAATTGATAATTAATTTGCCAGTACAAAGTCATCTTTGTGCAACAGAAGCACCTCTTATGTGCCAGTTAGTGGGCCTTTAACTTCAGTGTGCAGACAACATAACATACTCCTTAGGGCTCCTTAGGCTTTGGAAAGCCTTTTCCAAAGGCTTTCCTGAGCCTTTGGAAAACCCAAACTAAGGGACACTAACTTGATCCTTAAGAGCACCCTTCTTTATAGAGCACTCTTTTTTATAGGTCCAAGGGAATGGGCAGCAGAATGTTGAAAAGGCCTTGAAGCTCTTTGCTCAGCTGATCAACAACAAGGTCTTTCTGTTGACATTCATCCGGACCCTGGAGATGCAGCGAAGCTTCTCCATGCGCGACCGTGGCAATGTGGCTTCCCTCATCATGACAGGTCTTCAGGGAAAGCTGGAATATGCCACTGATGTCCTGAAGCAGTTGCTGTCTGATCTTATTGAAAAGAACTTGGAGAACAAGAATCACCCGAAGCTGCTTCTGCGCAGGTAAGAGCAACAAGAGAAAAGGAAGTTGACTTGGTGGAAGTTTGTTCCTTATATGGAAAGATTGTGGTTCCAGAATCAAATAGACCAGCTGTGCAATTTGTGTGTGCATGTAGGGCTACTGAAACCAGGTTTAGTCTTCAGTCAACACCAAGTCCTTCAAAAAGTTCTGCAAAAAGCGTTTTCAGTACCATTCCAGTTTGGCACTGGAAAACCTGGTGGAATGTTTGATGATACAGGTTCCCCAACTGTCCCCCCCCCCCCGCAATAGCCCAGTCACTCTGAAGCCGTGAGGACATGCTCAGAAGCTCCACTCATCACTGTCCACGGTTACAACGTTTGTTTGCAGAGACAAATGTTGTTCCTGTGGGCAAATTATTCCTGTGATCAGAACACCAGCATTATATCTTACTGACATGAAACAGGATGCTGGACTAGATGGGCACTGGGCCTTATGCAACATGGCTGTTGTTAGGTTGATATGTCTGTCAAACTCTGTGGAATGTACTCCCAGCAGAAATCCATCGCTTGGGTTCATTGCTGGCCTTCAAGAGAGCCCTTAAAACCTATTTGTTTGGTCTGGCCTTTCAGGTTTTAAAATTTATTTTTAAATAGTTTTGATTATTGAATGGTTTTAAACGGTGTATTTGATTTTGTATTGATTGTTTTTAAATGATTGAGTTGTGGATTTTGTTTTGCTCCTGTGCATCGCACAGAACCTTTTGGATGGGGCAGTATGAAATAAATAAATAAATAAAGCTCAACCATAATATCACCACAATGCCTGTGTAATGGAAAGTGTTGATTCTGCACTGCCATCATAGTATAGTTGTGCTGGGCCAACATATCTTAGGAACACATTGAGGTTGTTCTCATGAACAGCCAAGCTCAGGTTTAAGCAGCCAAGCCTGGGCTTGGCTGCCCATGAGAACCACCAGGATACATGCAGATCCCAGTGCTGCTGCAGTGCTAAACCCAGCGCCGAAGCCCAGCTGTTAGCTGAGGTTAAGGGCGCAAATGCCTTTAAACCAGCTCCCTTAACCCAGCTCCTGGGATTGTGTGTCAGCACGAGCTGTTTGCAGCTCATGCTGACACAGAGATAGGCACCTAAGGCGCCTGTCCCGTGGAGGATTCCCCCAGTGCACTGCACTAGGCGCACGGTGCACTGTAGGATTCTCGGAAGTTGGGACAATGAGTTGGCGTCTGTTTACCCGAGTTGCCGGGTGTAGTGTCGGTCGTGTGGGCACACGGCTTGTGCGCTCGAGGAGATTGGAGTGGTCATCTGGGGGAAGATAGGTTGAACCCTGCTTCCCCCCCTGCCCACTTGACCACCTGTGCGTGCACACGGTCATGTGAATAGCCCCATTGTAAATGTAATTAGTCTTTCCTAAAGTCTTCATGCTGAAAGTCTGCAGATTTTTCCTGCATGAATAACGAGGCACAAGATTGCAACCTGCTGCTTATTGTGGCAGCCCTGATTCCCTGAGATAATGGAGGGAGCGAGCATCCGAAGTAAGAGAGGAAAAATCCTTCAGGAAACCAGTGGATCACTATCCTTTAAAAACTAACAACTTTATCTGTTGTATATGTTCGAAAACTGCATGTAAAAGGCTCTGAGATCTAGCACTAAAGAGTAGGGAGTTCCCAGTCCAGAAAGACACACTAAGAGCATAGCTGACCCCATGAGACTCTCTCATTCTTCTGCAAATTACTTTTTCATGTGTCTCAGAAACTGAGCTGGGGATCCTTGCCCAGGCTTTTCACCTGACCTGTATGAGGAGTCCTTGGAGGTCTCTGTGTTGTCAAGGAGCAACTCCACATGGGGTGACCCTAGGTGACAGTAATAAGTAAGAATATGCGGCAAAGCTTTTGACAGTTTGACAGTTTAAATGCATTACTCAGCGTCAGCAGCCTGACCCTGACCTACGGGGACATTAGCCATGTTACTCTACATTTTCCAGATGTCAGGTTTTTATTCCCAGCTTGCACCATCTCTTACCTGCCTGCTACATTGGTGTTGTTTCCCCCATTTAAACTGGTTATTGTGAAGAGATAGAAATCAGATAGCCAATTAGACCATGCCCACATGGGTATTTAGTAGAGACTTGCGGGTACTGATTTCAGTTTGTTCAGTCCCTTCAAACCACTATCCACTAAGCCCTGCGCTGATCCCTTTTAGTCCAAATGGTAAACATGGAGCATTGTGAAATCACTACCCCACATGGCAGAATGTTGCACAGACGCTGCTTGATATGCCCCCACTTTTTTGTAGAAACATCCCTGTTCTTCCTATCTAGGTATGCTTTTAATAGCACAGAGAGGATCATAGGCTGGAGATTAGCTCACCACTAGTTTCCTGGTGGTGATGGCTTCCTCTTGTATGACCATTCCACTCCTTTGCCATTTTACTTGATGAGGGGTCAGTATTTAGAAGATACTGTCCTATAGAGTTTATTAGATTTTTGGGTCCTGCTAGGCCTCCACTGTGCTAAAGAGGGGAGGGAGCAGGAAATAATAAGTGAGAGAGAAGTGCTGGAAGCTATCATTCTCTTATATCCAATTTAAGACCCTGCACAGCCACCCGTGAAATCATACGATAGAGTTAACCTCATGTTACTGGAGAAAGGAAAGGGAAATGAATTGGCTGCTCAAGGCCCCCCGATAGAGAATAGCATTTTTCTTCCCACCACCCGCCCCGTATAGCACAAATGGAACTTCATAGTGCACTGGCTGCTGAGCCTTAAGGAGGTTCACTTGATAAATGGAGGCAGAATCCCAGAACCTACCAGAGAGGTTTCCAGAATGGAAGCCTCTCTTTCCATGGAGGAGGGCCGAATATACTGCAGAACCATCCGTCTTGCCAGTGCCATGAGGTTACATAAGGCCTTAGATGTTAGACACTCTCACACTACTGCTCCCACCCATTTTCTCCAACCTATTTCATCATCTATTTGGACTGGCAAGGTAGTAGCTGTCAGAAGGAGGGAAACAAGATGAAGGGCAAGTATACAGGAAAACATGTTCCCTCAGGAGTTAGGAATGGACAGGAGATTAATCTGAGGGGAGATTCAGGTCAAGGATTCAATATACCTAATTTATCTGAATCTCTGAAGTGACATGGTCCTTATGACAAAGCCACTTGCTATTATGTTTCTTTAGCCTGCTTCACATAAGACAGTAGCACATGGGCTAATTTTCCCAGGGTCAGTGACAATCTTATAGTTTTCTTTCTGAATAATATTCCACATAACAATCCCACTGTGTGAATCCAGCTGATTCCTATAAATTATTAGCATAGGTTCCTCCAAAGAAAACTTCCTCAGAGAAGCATTTACCCAGGCACTCGCCCAGGATATTATGTGGTCCATTTCTCCATGACAACTGTTCCATGACTTGTCTTGTGTTGTATTGTGTATTGCCTCAAACATGTGACTTAGGCTCTACTTGGGCTCTGTGGGCTGGGCTCTATTTGCTCAGTGTCAGAGCAGGGATAGAAACAACCCAAAAAGAAGTAAGTTTAGTTCCAGCTCTTTCCAAATGTTGGCACTGTTTTCCTTCACAGAAGATGCATTGGAGTGAGAATTGCAGATATATTCTAGTAAACTGATGTTTGTGCAAGACAGGAGAGTATTTGAAGTGCTCTTAATGACAGGAGTTGGGCATGTTATACAGCAAGCTACACACTGGAAATAAATTCTAATGGTACATCCTGAGATAGCCCTGCAGTTTTTGTGGACTGCTATTTTGCAGTGTGTTGTGCACTATGGTAGCCTGTGGTACTTAAAGTTGTATTTTTAGGGCGTGAACACAGGTTGCTTTAAACTCAAAAGTTTAGGAGACACATTCAAAATTTTAAAATGCTAAGTATAATGAGACATCGTCCTTTGGATCAATGCATATTTATGCTCACTATTGCCTCCATCTGCCATGCAGATACAAAAAAGACAAACAGAAGCTGAAGACACATGCAGATGTAAATGTAGAGACTGGATACATTGAAAGAGTGCATCTGTATCCCATATGAAGTTCCATGAAGATTTCCTCAGATAGATAGATAAACTTTATTACGATCGTAGATCAGACAGTGCAATTAAAAACATTACATAAGACTAGAGCATATAATACAAATAATGTAGCAAAACCTAGCCACGTTGAAAGTGATCTCTTTACAAAACTTAGATAAAAACTAAACTTCATCAGAGTAACCTTGAAACTTCCCCAAAAGAGGAGAAATTAGTTTTAAATGAGCATTGCTATAAAATTTACAATATAAAATAACATGAGGGGTAGTTTCTACAGCACCCATTCCACAGGGGCAGATCCTTAAATTAAATGGAATCCCTTTATATCTACCATCCCTAACAGCCGTCGGAAGCAGGGGCGTAACTAATGGTAGGGCAGGCAGGGCACGTGCCCTGGGCACCACTTGGTAGAGGGCGCCAAAAAGTGCCATTAAAAATTATTTTTTTAAAAAAAATTTATTTAATGGCAGCGCCAGCCCAGCAGCAGTCTGCCCTTTGCGCAAAGGAGCACGTGGCGCCCCCTCCCCCATGAGTGGTCCCGGCCCCCCCCCCCCATTGCCTGGCTCCGGCTGGCTGCTGGGTGCCGCGGGGTCCTTGACTTGCCGCGGCGGATGTAACACAGAGCCACGGCGGATGTAACACAGAGCCCGATGCCGAGGCCTGCCGTTCGGCCCGGCGTCGCTTCTGAACTGCAAGGCGCGCCTGCGCACCAAAGCTTGAAACTGCGCAGGCGCGCCTTGCAGTTCAGAAGTGACGCAGGGCCGAACAGCAGGCCTCAGCGTCGGGCTCTGTGTTACATCTGCCGCGGCTCTGTGTTACATCCGCCGCAGCAAGTCAAGGACCTTGCTTGCTGCTTGCTCACCCCCGCTCCTGCCCCATCTCAATTGGTTAGCGACGCCGGGCCACACAGCAGACCTCGGCGTTGCTCTGGTGGCGGCCGCCGCTATGGGGACGAGTCCGGACTCCGCTTGCTCCCCCCCCACCCACAGCCATCCCCTCGCCTCGGAGGACACACATTTGTGGTATTTATTATTATTTTTATTACATTATTATTACTACTATTTTATTTTATACTACTACTACTATTTTATTACTATAAAATACTACCGCCCTATCCATCCAAAGGCTCTGGGCGCTTGGGGGTGTGGAGGGGGGGGCGTAATTTCAGTGTTTGCCCTGGGTGCTGTTTTCCCTAGTTACGCCTCTGGTCGGAAGGGTGTTTAGGCGGGCAAGAGTGAATGGGCAGCTAAACTGAGGGATAAGAATATTATCTAAATATGCTGCCGGTTTGGAATCATACTTTATGCTTGAAACAAAGCAGCATAACTTGGCTACTGTGCCTTTAATGCCCTGGCAGCTGTGTTCATTATTGTTTTAAAGGGTGGGGGGTTGAGTCTAAGAGCAAGCTACTGCAGTTGTTGCAATCCAAAGAGGCTAGTGGTACTGCTTGCTCCAGTTTTGCAGCACTTTTAAAATATACGTAGTTCTTGCACTTCAAAGCAAAGTGGGAAAACACTGAGACTGACATTTGTTTGGATTTTAAATGCCTGCTGGAGTCAGCAAAGTGATGCAGTTTCAGAGCAATGCCAGAAGCAGTGTTTCTTTTCTCCTGTGTGTCTGAATTGTCTAATTATAATGCAAGTTACCTGATTGCTTATGTGGCTCCTTTCTCTGGCCCTGCAGGCCTCCTGCTCAGACATTATGGAGATGAACATAGCATAAGTATTAGGAAAGACAAATGTAATTTTAACTGCTTCCATGTAATGTGCTCTAGTCCAGTCTTGGTTCATAGAATAGGTATGTTATAACACTGCTCCATCACTAACAACTGAACATAAGAACAGCCCTGCTGGATCAGGCACAAGGCCCATCTAGTCCAGCATCCTGTTTCACACAGTGGTCCACCAGAAGCCTCTGGGGAGCCCACAGGCAAGAGGTATGTGCATGCCCTTTCTCCTGCTGTTGCTCCCCTGCAACTGGTATTGAAAGGCATCGTGCCTCAGAGGCTGGAGATGGCCCACAGCCACCAGACTAGTAGCCATTGATAGACTTGTCCACCAAGAATCTGTCTAAGCCCCTTGTAAAGCCATTCAAGCTGGTGGCCATCACCAGCCACATCTCATGGCAAAGAATTCTATTTCCTATCTAGGAATAAGAACAAAACTTTGTTTGCAGAGTCTTGAATAAGACTACCATGAAAGTGATATTATATACATTGGTGAATTTCTTTCTTGTAGCTTTCTTTGCCCTTGTTCTTACAGTTTTTGCTCCAGTGAAACAACATTAATTAGCCTTCTAATTTGCATACCAATACACTCCCATAGACACAAATCAGAGCTTGGATCTTGCAAACAGAGGTGTACCTAGGTAATTTTGGAGCCTGGACCTGAAGGCCTTTGGAGCCCCCCCCCCTTCTCTGCAAATTAAGCATCATCATGCTCCACTGGGTGACCACCCCACCCGGGACAGACTAAAGAGGATTTGGGGGGCCCAGGGTCTGTGGAGGCCCTGGACACAGCCCCAAAGTCCAGAGGTAAGAGCACCTCTGCTTGCAAATATGTACTAGAACTCTCCAGTAAGATTCATTCATTCTAAGTACTGCACAGTGAGGCAATTTCTATGTGATTTTTATTGCTAATATACCTTAACCCAGGCTATATGCTATGATTCTACAGTCATAGTGTGCAAAAATTCACCATCCTAAGAAACTTGATTTTTCATGTTTTCATTGTTTTGTTTTACAGAATAAGCAAATAAATTTCTAGCCCTTATATGTGCAAAAATAAGCAATGCCTAATTTAGGCAGTGCAAGGCAGGCTAAAATAACAGAATTGTAGAATTGTAAGAGGCCTACGAAACACTTTGTACCCACTATGAATTATAAGTTATGCAAAGCATGTGTGTGCAAGTTGCCTTGTTTTGCCTACTTTATATTGTTCATATCATTCATTTCGGTGAAACTAATCTACCTACATTACTTTTACTATAATGTTAACTGATAATTACCATCCTTACAAGTTAGCCTGCTTCAGCCTTAAACGTTCACACGCCTGCCATCTTGAATTGGGATGGATGACATCATCACAGACTACGCCACTGAGGTGGCCCTATGTATCACTCAATACAATTGTACAAAATTCCGTTCAAATCAGTTAGGCAGTCCACATTAGCCCACTTGTGCCTCAACCATTCATGCGTCCCCCAACCACCCAGAGACAAAAGTTTGGGGCAGTATACAAATTTGATAAATAAATAAATAAAATAAATCTTGAATCAAGGTGGATGACATCATTACAATTTATGCCCTTGCACCGTCCCTATCTGTCCCTGCAACTGTAGCAAATTTGGTTCAAATCGGTTAGGCAGTTCACACGTTAGCCCACTTTTGCCTCAAACGTTTATGCATCCACCATCTTGAATTGGGGTGGATGACATCATCACAAACTATGCCACTGAGGTGTCCCTGGGTCTCTACAACTGTATCTAGTTTGGTTCATATTGGTCCAGGCATTGCAAAGTTGATAGGGACACACACACAAAATGCCGGGTAATCTAATAAGCTTATGTTCCTTAAAGAAAATAGGCTAAAAACAGATCTCCATCAACTTCTGCAGCATACATGTGTTAAAAGCAGTCATTAAAAAAGGCATGTGAGAATCCGTCCATAAAAGTGGTACAGTCTGTGCCCAGAGGGCATAGACATACAGATGGACAGATTTATTTTCATTCATTCATTCATTCATGCATTCAATTTATATACTGCCCTTCCAAGTCTAATAGAGTCTAATAAAAGGAATTGAGGGGAAAAGAAATTGGAACTGATAGGCAAAATGTAGAAAGGCTGAAGCTATAGTGGTTCAGGAAATGCTACTTTATTCAACAAAAGTTTCTTAAAACTGTTGTAGTTGTTTTGCTAGTGTATATGCTGAATGGACACATATATTTATCTTACTGTAGGTATTTACATTTCTATTTACATAGCACCCTTTGCCATTCTATCTGAGCCCATGGGAATCATTACTGGATTTCATTCTTTTAGCTGCCTTGAAGACAGGTGGTACCACTTAATTAAACAGTTGAGAAAAGGAACCACCAGATTTCATGCTAGGCCTGAGCAAGTACTTCTGAAAGGACAGGGCTACATTAGATAAGATATTTAGAAAATAGTGCCCACTCCTCCTTTGCCTTATGCATAACTCTAACAATTCAAGAAGGTACATCCCACCCACCAATGCCTCTTAATTCCCTCAGACTCTTATTCATTCATTCATTTATTATTTGATTTATATACTGCT
This sequence comes from Hemicordylus capensis, assembly GCF_027244095.1. Taxonomy (NCBI): domain Eukaryota; kingdom Metazoa; phylum Chordata; class Lepidosauria; order Squamata; family Cordylidae; genus Hemicordylus; species Hemicordylus capensis. Next base: position 63,735,897 of record NC_069660.1, read on the forward strand.
CTTCCAAAATGGCTCAGGGTGGTTTACAACAAGGTAAAAACAATTAAAACAATTAAAAACAATTAATGTCCGCAAAACAAATGAGACTTGAACACTTAGACCACCCTGCCTTGCTGTGGCTGTCTGTCTATTAGTAATTGGACTTAGTAGCAAAGTTATGCAGGCCAAACATTTGGAATGATAGAATTGTTCACTAACCCATTCAGAATTAGAACCTGTGCACCCGAAGTTGAGGAGCTCTGTCCCTAATAGCCATATATTAGAGGCAAGTCGCCCTCTGTTTGGGGTCTGACCAAGGTATCGCAAAGGTCCATTCATATTCTCTCTCTCTCTCTCTCTCTCTCTCTCACACACACACACACATACACACACACATACACACACACACACACACACACACACGGCTTCAGATATGGTGAAATCATCTTCTAGAAATGCTCAGATTCATACCAAGCCAATAATTTACCACTTTGTGGGAACCGCTTGAAAAATGAGCTGTGCTGGGAATATTCTGAAAATGACATCACCATGCTACAATTGCATTCAAATATCAGTCCATAGCTGGTTCACTACACTGAAAGTTGTTCTATAAACCAGTCCACAGCACACTATAGAAGATACTGTAACACCAAATGAGGCAAGCAAGAGATGATAAAAAGCATTACAACTCAGAGGAAGCCCTGATGTGCCATAGGAACATGTACCAAGACAGGGCTGAGAGAGATTCCTGCCTGCAATCTTGGAGAGCCAGTTTGTGTAGACAATACTGAGCTAGATGGACCAAAGGCAGCTTCCTATGTTTCTGTGTGACCCGTATCCATCCCATTGAAATCAAATTCACATTGCTTTTAATTGTTTTAGACTCAGTGAATATTCTTCATTCATTCATTCGATTGCTATACCGCCCTTCCAAAAAATGGCTCGCGGCAGTTTACATAGAGACATAATAAATAAATAAGATGGATCCCTGTCCCCAAAGGGCTCACAATCTAAAAAGAAACACAAGATAGACACCAGCAAAAGTCACTGGAGGTACTGTGCTGGGAGTGGATAGGGCCAGTTCCTCTCCCCCTGCTAAAGAAAGAGAATCACCACGGTAAAAGGTGCCTTTTTGCCAAGTTAGCAGGGGTATTCTTGACATGAAATTGATGTTGTGTATCTGGCTGTAGTCATAGAACCAGTAACTTATTTCACAAGTGGAAGTGCGCCATTGCCCCATCCCCCCCCTCCATGTTTCCCCCTCTCCAGAAAGGAGTTGTCTGCCAGAGCTGTTAGTAATGACTTTTCACTGTTCTCCAAAAATATAAAGCTGACGATCTCAGCATTTCCCTGTGTCTAGCTAGCTGCAGCAGCTTTTCTTCATAATCCAGTGTACCACATCAGAGCTGGCCTGGCAGCATCACAGCCTGATTTCCACAGAGATGGAGCAAGAGGCAAGAACAACAAGCCCACAGAGGCTGTGTGTGGCACGAAGTGGTACTGCTCTTGTCTTCTCTTGCCTGCTTAAAGTGTATATGACATGTTTTATTTGACTTCTTTCTGCCAAATCCAGAGTCTGAGTGGATTGTAGTGCATCCAGTTATGAGCTGGGAAGGCGTCTCTGAGCTGAAAAGGGAAAGGAATTAAGCCAGAAGCAGATGTTTTGCTGCCCAAAGATGGCTTTAAAAGAAATCCCCAACAGCCTTTTTTGTGGCAAAGTCAGATGCTGGGAAACTGAGCTCTGGAATTAACACTGTGGTATAGCACTATTGCTGCTCAAAATAATATAAGTACCGGAGCAACTAAGTGATATTTCACCTAGCACAGGATCTTGTTGGACAGTGTGCAGGTATTTACATGCTTGACCATTCTGCATCCTAGGGTTGTGAGGATTGGTTGCATGGCCAGAAGAGCTATTGTATATACCAGCTGTGGAATTGTGTGCATTTGTGTATTTGTTGCTTTTGAAATTATATACAGGAGAACCCCGTTATCTGCGGGGGTTCCATTCTGCCAGGTAGGGGTATGTTGCAGATAGTGAAACCGTGGATAATGGGGCATTAGGGTAATGGGAATCGGGGGGAGGGGTAGGTTCCCTAGCCAGTAAAAATGCACAAAAAGGGAATAAATGGTGGGATGCCCTACCGTTACCATGCTCTGTGTCCCCAGATGTTCAGCAATGCCCCCCCAATGCTGCAGTTTTTGAGTTTTTCCACCAAAAATCGTGTTTCTTTGGTTCTTTTTTTTACAAAAACTAGCCAGAAAATGGCTCCTTTACTCAAAATGGTGGGCAGAAATTACCTTGGAGGTCATTTCTGCCCACCCCCAACCTGCGGATATGTGAGCCATAACCACCACCACCCCCTTTTATTTGTTTGGCCAGTTTTTCCGACGTATACCGAGGTTGGGTGCCAATTACCTGACCACGGATATGCGAAACCGCAGATGTCAGGGTTCTCCTGTAAACATTTCAATACAGGTTGATTATTAGAAATCATCCTTAAAGGCAAAGATCAGAATTAAGCAGCCATTTAGTAAAAAAGATTTGGATATCAGAGATCAGGAAAAGATCCATCAGGGCAAGTTCCTTCATCAGGGAAAATATGTGTTTGCTTTTTTTCAAGAAATCCTAAAACTTCCATGCAAAAGTTTGAAAAGTAGCATTTTGAATGTTAGAATCATGTTCTCGATATACCTATATAGAGATTCATCTGTTGCAGAAGAAAATGTCAATGAGGAGGGAAGATGAGGTCTGGCCACTGCAACTTCAAGCAGTCCCTGAAGGTTTCTTTATGCAGAACTCTTTCCAGCTATGTGCTTCATACAGTTCTCTTGTACTTAGTGCATTGTGTTCTGCTTCACCTCTGTGATCCTATACTTTGTCCCAGAAATTCCATGCCTGCAGTGCTATACCACTCTTCCCCTTTTTCCTGCTGTATTATTGACTTTGATTGATGACATGTTGCTGAGGCTGAGAGCGGAACCATGTGTATTAGAAAACCACAGCAGCAACCTCAGAAGGGTTAATGAGAAGTAGCAGGTATTCATAAGGCAAGGCAAAGATACAAGGAGGGAACCAGAGGGAAGAGCAAAAGAACTTAAAAGCCTGCTTCACTGTGTGAAGATCAAACATTGCAGTCAGAAAGCTACAAATAAAGGCCTGTTCCAACCCTGTGGATCGGCAGACTCCTTGAGTTTTATTTAGTATGCAAAATATTGTGAGATGGAACATTTTGTTCTACGTTAATAATGAATGAGCAGCCACAAAGTGAGACATTATTTTATTTTATTTTAGAGGTCTCTGATAGAAGTAATTTCTAACTGGCACATGGTTTTTGTTGGGGTTTGTGATTATTTCGCAAAGCACCAAGGAAGCTGCCACTCCAGTTACAGAGTGCAGAGTTTTAGTTGTTGCAGCTGTTTAGAGTAACACATATGGAGATCACTGTAGAGTCTAAACTAAATTGATTTATTGGTGAAGTACATTTGAGATAGGAAAGACATATGCTTTCTATCGGCTACATAATGAATAGGTAGGAAAAGAGAGATATGTTTCCATCTTCTCTCTAGGAGGAAGGGAAGAGGAACGACTCACTACAGGAAGTACCTGAGGAGTCAAGGCAGGGGCCATAGAGTAGAGACAAGCAGGGGCAGGTAAGGAGACCCTCACTAACTAACGCTGCCCCCAGTGCCCTTAGTGGTCATTAGTATAGTTGGTGCAACAGGTAAATGCACTGGAACTCCATCTCCAACTTCCCCTCTCATAGCCTGTTGCACCGGCTCACGGCTTATGGCTAGCCCAACTTATAGCTCCACGTGTCCACTGGTGAACTTGCGGTCTGTTCTGTCTTTGCCCCAGTCTGAATCCATGTATCCCACTAGTCTAGGTTTGCTGCTTGCTGGAAGCTCCAGTGCATAGTGTGCATTACCCTTTAGGTATCTTCCCAGTCTTTTGACTGCAGTCCAGTCATTATAGGTTGGTACACTTATTTTTCTGCTCAGGAATCTCACTGCTGAAGCAATATCTGGCCCCGTTACTGTGGCTATATACAGAAGCTTTCCAGTTGCCTTTCTGTATTGATTGCTAGCTGGTAAAGGCTCACTGTCTCCATCTTGCTTCCAGAAATTTGCATCCATTTGTGTACTGACTTCATTGGCATCTGTCAGTCCCAGGCATTCTCAGGCATTCTAGAAGATCCTTTATCTTTTGCTTCTGGTTGAGAAGGAATGTTCCACCCACTTCGCTTTCTATTTGGATGCCAAGGTAATAGGAGATGCTTCTAGGTTCCTTCACCTGAACATTTCCTTGTTCAGGTGCTGTACAATCTCATAGCTGTTTTGTTTTCCTTCATATGTAATAAGTTATCAACAGAAGTTGGGATGTACAACAGTCCATCTGTTGTCTATATCTTGAATATAGACAGGGGTCAGCTTTTCCTTGAGTGAAACCCTCTTTAAGTAGCAATTGATTCAGTTTCTCATTCCACACTCTGGCTGCTTGCTTTAAGCCATAGATGCTCTTTTGTAGTTTGCACACAAGCCTCTTCTTTCCAGGTACCCCAAAGCCTGGTGGCTGTTGCATGTAGATGTCTTCATTGATTTCCCCATGAAGGGAGGCAGTCTTTACATCCAAGTGGTCAACTTGCATCTTTCTGGCTGCTGCTACACTGAGGTCTCATCGGAGTCTTCACCATAGTTTTGGGACTATCTTTTGGCTACTTGCCTTGCCTTGTAACGCTGTACATCCCCTTCTGCATCCTGCTTGACTTTGAGGACCCACTTGCACCCCACAGTCTTTCTTCCAGTGGGTAGTTCCACAAGTCTCTTAAATCTCCTTGTTGTGCAGGGAATCAATTTCTTCTAATGCTGCTTTTCTCCATTTCTCAGTTTCATCAGCTGGCATCTTTTCTATATTTCACCATGTAGTGGGTTCTTGTATCTCTCTGCCTTTGGTCATGAGTGAGAGCCTTTTGGGTGGAGCCGCTTTGTTGGGTCTCAGTGAGTGCCTCAGTTCTGGCTCAGGCTGTGCAACTCTTTCTGAAACTGTATCCCCATCTGAACCTGCTTCTAGCACAGATTCTTTGGGTTCAGTGTCTGGCTCTTGCCTTGTGACAGTCCACTCAAATGGTTCCTCTTTCACCTGGATCTCTGGTACCAGTTCTGATACATCACCTCTAACTGGCCCTTGTCTCTCATCAGAATACACTATGTTGCAAATTCTGACAGGATCAAGGATTCTGTATCCCTTTTGGCCAAGTGGATATCCAACCAACACTCCTAGTTTGCATCTGCAATTGGGTTTGGTTCTCTTGGCCTTTGGAACATATGCATAAGCCTTTGATCCAAACTCTCTGACATGGTTTAGAGAGGGTTTGCCCCCATGCCATAGTTCAAATGGTGTCTTGTCTTTTGCTTTGGTTGGCAATCTGTTTTGCAAGTAATTTGCAGTCATCACTGCTTCTCCCCAGAATTTATTTGCCAAGCCATTATCATCTTTTCGCCAAGCCATGCATCTGGTCATTCCTAGTAGAGAGCAATTTTTTGTTTCCCCAAAAAGGCTGTAGTACTGTCCCCATGCTTTTCTGTTTAAGGTTGAAATCTTGCAAGCATGCAATTACAGTTTCCAACTCAAGTTTACTATTTGAAACCTTCAGTGCCATTTTTACATGATTATTACTTTGTGGCAAAGATCGTAGAATTAAACCAATTAACACATGATCATCCGAAGTAGATCCATGCTGTTTAAGTAATTTGTGAGTCTCTTGCATTGCATTTATATGGGTTGAAAGATCCCCTCCCTCTTCCAGCTGCATTTTGAAAATACTTTGAATTAAAAGGACAGCAGCATTGGGAAAGACACTCCTATATTGCGTTTTGAGCTTTTTGAAAACCTCTGAGGCAATTTTAGTCTCTTTGAAATGCATTAGTAAATCATCACTTACATTTCAGAGAATCAAGCCATATGCTCTTTCGTTCTGTGAATCCCATTTCTTTTGGGCAGCCTCCCCATCTGATGGTCTTGGTTCTGTGAGGGCTCCATTAAGTCCTTTTTCCTTCAGGAGGGCTTCAATTTTCATGACCCATTGATCATAATTCCTTCCATTCAGCTTGGAGAGGGCAGCACCACTCACCTCTGTATCCATTCTGTCTTTCTGACTCACTCAGCTGCACTTTAAAAGAAAAACTCTGATGCAAATTTTCTCTCTGCTGGGCCTGTTACCCTGTTGGGGTTTGTGATTATTTAGCAAAGCACCAAGGAAGCTACCAGTTACAGAATGTAGAGTTTAGTTGTTGCAGCTATTTTGAGTAACACGCATGGAGATCACTGTAGAGTCTAAGCTAAATGAATTTATTGGCAAAGTACATTTGAGACAGGAAAGACCTATTCTATCTGTCAGCTACATAATGAATAGGTAAGGAGAGAAAGAGTGTTTCCATCTTCTCTCTAAGAGGAAAGGAAGAGGACTGACTCACTACGGGAAGTACCTGAGGAGTCAAGGCAGGGGTCATAGAGTAGAGGCAAGCAAGGGACAGGTAAGGAGACCTCACTACCTACCTCTACACCCAATGCCCCTGTTGGTCATTAGGATAGTTGGTGCAAAAGGTCGCTGTACTGGAACTCCATCTCCAACAGTTTTCTCCCTCTTTCTTTCCTCCCACTGTCTCTCATTACACTTTCCCTTTGGGGGATATGGGGGAAAATTGATATTAAATGAAATTACTCTGCTTGTCCTTAGAACAAGAAACAGGCAGGAGTTTAGTCCCCCAGACAAACCCAAGAAAAATTAATAAAATACACTGTTGCAAATTAAAGCCTTTGTCTCAGAGCAGCTCACATGAGGGGGTGGAAATGCTGAATCATCCCTGGTGAGCTGCCTGGCTAGGCTTCTCCTAAAACTAATCTATATTTCCGGTAAAATTAAAATGCTGCCACCACCACCTCTCTTATCAACAGAAGTTGAACCTTCCTGGGCTTAAGGTGAAATCCCAGGCAAATCTCTTTTTGTTTTGCTATTGGATAAATACAAAAACCTTCCACATGTAGGCTTACACATGATGAGAAAACTGATAGCTGCTGAGTGCTTGAGGGCACCTTTGCACTAGAGAAATCCCCTTTCCGCCCTCTTTTTTTTCTTGAGTTAAAAAACAACTCAAGAAAAGGCTTATAAAAAGAAAAGAACCAAAAAAAACCAGTTTTATTCACTTATTAAAGACTGCTTCCATCTGAGGCTTTTAGGTTTTTAATACATTCAAAAATACGTAGTAGGTTACAAAAATAGGTTGTCTTAGGCTTCATTTTAGGTTGCTTTTAAGTACACTTAGCTGTTTATAGAGTCTTTTGCAATGCCCTAGTTGGGTTGAGTGTAGGCAAGTGTAGGCAACGTATTTTAATTACATTGCAGGTAAACTATAATAGAACAATATCAGGAATATGCAAAGCACACACACAAATATAAGTTTCTAACGCAAAATCTGACTAACAAACTGTTCCCTGTGCTGAATCCTCTTTTCCTTGAAAACTCACCCAACACCTGATGAGAATCAAGCTTCCTGCAATCCTGTCTCTCAGGGATCTGCAGTTATTCCATGTGAGAAACCGCCATGCTGGCTTTGACCATGAGGGAGCAAAAACTCCATGCTGCTCACTAAGCCTTTTCGCACACATTTCTCTCCAACAAAGACCGCCCTTCCTGATCTCAGAATTCCCAGCAACTGCTTTCTAGGTCCCACCTACCTGGTGTACTGATTGGCTGCTCTGGAGTTTATCAGCCTGACAGTCGAGACAAGGGTGCACTCCCTGTTAACTCTTTATTGGGATGGGAGGCTGATCACTACATACACACTGATTTTTGAGGGATCTCCTAAACCTCTTTGTTTGACTTGGTTTTATTCTCCTTGCCTCTAGCCAGCCAAAGGGCTTTGGTTTCTGGCATCAGGCTTCTTCTCATTCTCCTTCTCCTCTCTCCCTCTCTCTCTCTCCCTCTCTCTCTTTCTACCCCCCTCTTTTTCTTTTTCTTTTTTTGGAAAGCTGGCTCATCTCTGGAGTGTGCTTTGCCCTCATTACGTGGTCAATATGAAAAGGCTTTTCTTTTGAGTCTGGGGATAGTCCCCTGCTGGTTTAATCTTTAGGAGCTTATTTAATATTTTTAGAGGGAGATCTATAGCAGTCTTCTCAGAGTCTATGAAGCAAAAAGCATACCTGCTGTGGGGGGTCAATACAGTGCTGCGAAGAAGCTATCTTTGCAGATCAGATGCCCTTCTTTAGCAGACAAAAGAGTAGTAGAGATCACCCTAGAACATGGTGGGCAAGTATTAAGGGACTACTTAGGGAACCTCCAGCACAGGCCAGGTTTCAGAAGACTACTCACCACAATGAAATGTAGGAAGCGAAATAATCAGTATAACAGGTGGAGTTAAACCATTGGCATTTGACAAGTTGATTATGAAATGCCTCTGTTTCAAAACATGTTGCCATGCTGCATTTGGGTAGACTACAACAAAAGCCCCTTTAGAGTCACAAAATTCATACAGCACTGTACTCTGCCAGTCTAAGAACAGGGCACAGGTGTGTGCACTGGTTCCATGGGACTGCAAAGCCCATTGACACTCCTAGCAAAGGTGTGGTTCCTCCATGTGAGTGATGCTGTGTGTCAGAGCAACTGCACTCACGTGGTTCCCAATGGGAGTCTGCGCAGCTGCTCTGACGCACAGCATCGCTCGTATGGAGGAGCCGTGCCTGTGCTAGGAGTGTCAATGGGTTTTGTAGTCCCATGGAACTAGTGGACAGAACCAGTATGCACACTCTGCTCTTAGAGTGGTGTTGTGCTGTATGTAAACCACTGTTCTTTGGATCCTGGCTAATGTTTATAAAGTGTGTCTAACACTGCAGTCCTATGCACAGTTACCTGTAAGTAAGCCCCATTGAACATGGTTGGATTTACAGTTGTCATACATAGGATCAAACTGCACATGTTGTACTGTCATTGCGAGCCTCCTCGTGCCTCATTTTTCATAGTAAAATACCGGATATACCTGCTTAAAAGAAAGAAAAAACAGGAAAGTTGGTCTTGTGGTAGCAAGCATGACTTGTCACCTTAGCTAAGCAGGGTCCACCCTGGTTGCATATGAATGGGAGACTTGATATGTGAGCACTGTAAGATATTCCCCTCAGGAGATGGAGCTGCTCTGGGAAAGTCAGAAGGGTTTCAAGTTCCCTCCCTGACAAGATAGGGCTGAGAGAGATTCCTGCCCGTAACCTTGGAGAAGTCGCTGCCAGTCTGTGAAGGCAATACTGAGCTAGATAGACCAATGGTCTGACTCAGTATATGGCAGCTTCATATGTTCCTATGTAACAAAGGTAAACATAAAGGCAGGCTTTGCCCAGAGGCTTACAATCTATAAGACAATTAGGGAAAAGGGAACAGATGTAAAAAGAAGAGGATCAGTGCATGAGTGGTTGAGTAAAAACTGGAAGTTTTTTTAATGCTGATGCAAAACTAAGACCAACTGAAAAAGAAACATTAGGCTTAACCAGAATAAGTGTGCCAAAAGAACTTAAGGAGCAAGAAGAGTCCTAAAGAACTGGCAAGGGAAATATTAGAGGGAATGCGCTAGAGCAAGGGTTGCCAACTTGTGGCACTCAAGAGATGTTGAATGACTCCCATCACCCCCAGCCACATATTGGAGTACAACATCTGAAGTACTACAGGTTGGGAACCCCTGCACTAGAGGATGAATACATTTATAAGCTGGAAAAAAAGTTTAATCTGGATTCTATACAGAAAAGGAAAACCAATGTAATAGGAGTATATGTAATGTGATCAACATGAGAAGGCTCAAAGTTGCAGATGTGAGACTCGATTGTTATCCACTAGAAATGTAATGTATAAATCCAGACTCCACCTCTCATTATCAGCAAGATGCCAACAATTCACACATTACACTAAAAATAGATTTTAAAAGTAATACCTGAATATGCACTCAAAGATGTGTTAGAGGCCATAAGCAAACATGCTCCCAAGATTTCCCACTCCCTTGGCCAAAGGCCTCCCGTTTGCTCTTTTAGAATTTTGATGTCACTGAGCAATAAGGACAAGAGCTAATCTGTTGCACAGCCCTACTTATATTGTTTCCAATTTAAGTAGCGTTGTACAACTGTTTTAAGTACACTGTTTTAAGTACACACAAATCCCTCACATACCTATGTTCCCCATTCATTTCAATGGCATGAATTCCGAACAGCATGGCAAAAAGACACATTTTACCTAATCCAATAAATCCATTGTAGGTCCTGCAGTATATTATTGCCTTGTTCATACTGCACTTTGGAAGATATTCCAAATGCGGTTTTCCTAGTCCTATGAACATTTCCTTGTGGATCCTTCCCTTCCATGTTTTGTCACAGCTCTGTTGTTAAGTGGAGATGTAGAAGTACTACATAATTTATTGAAATGTATTAGTGAAGCAAGTACTTGTGCAGTTGATGAGTTTCAGTTTGGTGGTGGTAAAATATTTATCACTTTTCACCCCACAACATGAAAGTGGATAAAGAATGTAGCTTCTAATACTCAGTTTTCATATTGTTTAAAAGCAAGTCTATAATCATGGTTTTAGAAAAATTTCTGACAAACATGTAGACTGTGGCCAACATCCAAACTAACTTTTTGTGGACACACCAGGTTTTTCTTTTGCACAACGAAGGAGGAAATTTTCAACAATACCCCTACCTTCTGCAGCTGCCTCTGCCTCCCTGGGAGGCCCCGAACCTTCAGGGATATAGTTTCAGGGAGGCACAAGTGACTTTAGAGGAGGTTGCTGAAAATCAGTCCTCGCCCCTCATGTGACAGAAAAACTTGGCATGTCCATTGAAGTTTAGTCTGGATGCTGGCCACCCTTCATGAAACTCACTGTTCTTTTCCATGATTCCTAGTTCTGTTCCCTTTTCTAGCACTCTGGCCAGAACATCCTTTTTATATTATGCTACCCAAACACAGTCTACCAGATGTTATTGACTGGATTTGGTACTTTAATTATCGGGCCCTTTCCAAGAGTCTAGGATAACTAAAGAAGAATTAAATATATCGTCGTAGAATTTGTGCTGTCCCGAGGAGTGTGGCCTTCTGTAGTTGATGTGTTGTGATTTTATTCATGCCCAAGGTGTCGAGATGGTGTTCAAGTTATTTTGGTACTCCACCAAGGGCACCAACAACTATTGGCACCACTATAGTTTTCTTTTTCCAGAGCTGCTCAATTTCAGTCTGAAGGTCCTTGTATTTAGTTATTCTCTCCAATTGTTTTTCATTGACTTGTCTATCCCCTGGGGTTGCAATATCAATTATCAGAACCTGATTCTTCTCAATGACTGTCAGATCAGGCGTGTTGTGTGCTAAACGCTGATCAGTTTGTATTCAAAAATCCCAAAGGATTTTATATATAAAACATACCTGTAGCTAATCCCATGCGTGGCAGCTCTTGCAAGAGTTCACGAGCAAGTTGCCCCAGGTGGGAGGTGGAATGAACGGGCAGGAATGGATGAACTGGAGAGAGAGCGGCACCAGGGAAAGTGAGAAGGTGCCAGGGGTGGCACCAGGGTGTGTGTGAAGGAATCAGCGCTAGGGAAAGTGGTGGAGGGGGAGAAAGCGATGGCCAGGGGATGAAGAAAGCAGCGGGCATGGTGGTGGGGTATGTGTGTGAAGAAAGCAGCACCAGGGAAAGTGGTGGTGGGGATTGTGAAGAAAGTGGTGGCTGGGGGGGAGTGAAGAAAGCGGCAGCGGCCAGCAGGGAAAGGAAGTGGCGGGGGGAGGCAGCCGGCCAGGGGTGGGGAAAACATTGGAGGAGGGAGGGCTGAGAACGAGGGAGCCAGTTGTGAATAAAAAGATGAAAAAATAAAAGATGACTAAAAAATTATTCATCTCTGTGCAGAATGAATTTTATTCTGGGTGGCAGTATCAAGGCAGTGTGTACGCACCTGCATTCAGAATGGGGCATTCCTGATTCAACCTGAGTGAAATCTAGAATGAACTGAGCGGACATCCAAAAACTGTCTGCACATGCGCACGCCTTAGAGGGAACAGTGCTGGGAGCTAGAGGAGCAGATGCTCTGCACCTGGACCAGCTATTTGTTGTTATATTTTATTTTATTTTTATTTTATTTATTTTTATTATTTATAAAATGGCTAGTATTCTGTGAAACCCAATGTGTGTGTGTGTGTGTGTGTGTGTGTGTGTGTGTGTGTGTGTGTGTGTGTGTGTTTGTAAGTAAAACACTTAAAATAGACCAGGCAAATCTGAACAATCTGTTCTGCGTATAGGATTTGGTTTCCATGGCTAAGAATTTGAAAGGGCTGGGTGGTTTTGATTTGGTTTTTTTTTTAAGAACAGCATGACTCGATATGCTTTAAACATTGATCGGCACAATATGGGAGCCTCCCTAAAATTACTGGATCAGGAAAATTAATTGCAGTGTCAAGAAAAATAATGTTCAGAGTGGCCCTCGTGCACGGATCTTTCTCAGGCCTGCTACCAGAAACTCTTTAAATGGAGATACCCGAGTCAAACATGTAAATTTGCTTTCCCACTGAGCCATAGTTTCCAGGAGCATAGCAAGGCTGGCAGTGGCTCGTGTGCTGCTGCCACCGCCCCCTGGCCCCGCATACCCAATGTCTCTCCTTGCCGTGCAACCCCATTTGGGACTTAAATAATGCCCTTGCGTCTGACGTCAGACGCAGGGTGTGTGTCTGGGGCCGTGCTAGCAGCCCCTGATTGGTGGCGGCCCTGGTTCTTTGAACCCATTCGCCCAATGGTGGCTCCGCCCCTGCCTTTTTCTATATGAAGAGCAATCTCTAGAATCTAATATTTACTCATCAAGAAACAGAATTTATGCTCAGTGTCATACCTGAAAATTTGCCCTGTGCCAGTTCTTGTATGAAAGGGTATGAAAAGGCATTATCTGGTGATTAGTTAATCTGCCAAGAATTCCCACTAAATCATTGTATTTGTATTCATTCTAGAAAAAATAAGTCTTGTAATACTATTTCAGAATAATGAGCCCCTGAGTAATACATAGCAATGCTGTTTGCTGTGTACTGAAAACAGATGGATAAGCTTCACCATTGATCAGTCTGGTATGGAAGATAGCCTGTAGAAGCTACAGTATAGAGGGTATCATCTTTCCTTGTAAAAAATTCATTTGCAGCATGTTTTTGGCTGGCACAGCTGGTAATAAATGAAGCATCTTGTCCACTATTCTGCAGCTGCTCTGCGAGCACATGAACAGCATGGCTCAGCACGTAGTGAGAACAGGAACTCTATTCCTTTCATTGATGCATCTTTCAGATTTTTCCTCATTCCCCCCCATCTCCCAGAGAAGAGATTTCATTTCTTTAAAGAGGACTTGGCAATCCTGCCGAGCAGGCATTAAAAACTATCATTAAGAACCATTGTATTTAAATTAGAGATAATCTTGGGTACAATGTAGAGAGCTGGTGCTGGGTGTGGCCCTTGAGAAAGCTGCAATTTCCCCTGCCATTGTCACTCTGCTGGCCTTGATTGCCACCAGCCACAAATTCCAGTGATTTACTGAGCCACAGGGTATAATTTGCACCACGTGTGAGGAGTTACAGCTACACCAGGCATCCCCTCCAGAGGGGCTGGTGATGGGCTGTCAGCTAAGCTTTGTTACTTTCAGTTCATGAGCAATCTGCATTTACTTCTCCCCAAAAGTGTGGGAGGGGCAGGGTAGGGGACAAAAGCACCAGATTGACTTTCCAATTCCAATTGATCAAAAATCAAGAGTGGGACCATGCAACATTCATCAGCTTTAGTGTTCATGTCAGTTTTTCTTGTTCTTTTCTGGAACACATTGCAGTTGCATTTCCAAGGCTCTCCGAGATCTTGAAGGCAGGAAATCAATGTTTGCTAATAATTACTATTATTATGTATTCCATTTATATCCCACTCTTCCTCCAAGGAATTCACAGTGGCATTTTTGCTCACACAAGCTTCCTGAGGTACATTCAGCTGAGAGGGTAAGATGTACCAAAGGCTACCCAGTGAGAGAACTCCATAGCCAAGTGAGGATTCAAACCTGATTTCCTCACATCCAGGACACTAGTCACTTACTCACTCTGGCTAAGGAGAATGCAGATGTGGTGCTTTTTATTTTAACAGCTGGAGCTTGAAAAAATACACAATTCCTGTCACAATCAGGAGGCTCCAGGGCATTTAAATTCTCTGCATGCCATTTTAAATCTTCAAACTTTGGCAAAGGATTGTTGGAACTGTTATTGAGACAGCAGGTAAATAACTGTTATTCACACAGCAGGTGTAAATATCCACATTGTCCCCAATCTAGTTAAATTTAGTTGCAACTAAGACTCAGATCTTATCACAGGTTCCTTGGGATGAAACACAGTTCAATTTACTTCTGAGTAAACACACTCTGGATAAGGGTGCATGTCTCATTGGAAGTTGTGGGACTGAAGTTAGTAATAATTAACTTGCTCTGCTGATTTCATTGAAACTTGCAACACAATCCTGGACATGTTTATTGGAAGAAAGTCCCATTTCATTCAGTGGAGTTTACTCCAAAGTTAATGAGAGTAAGATTTCAGCCTTTGTTGCAACCAACTTTTGCTGGACTGGGGCCATTTTTAATTGTCCACCCAAGTGAACGATGAGATCATTTAACCAGTTCTTTATCTGAAAGAGCCTCCAAGAGTTAATGTGTTGAAAGAATTGCTAGGTGCATTTGTTAGTTTGAAGATCAGGATTTCTGATCACAACAATATCTACCGACTTTAAACCTGTGTCCCAATCAAGAGTTTTAGTTATTATTTATTTATTTGGTGCATTTATATACTGCCCTATACAAAATGTCCCTGGGTGGTTCACAATATAAAAACCATTAAAACATTAACATAATTAAAACAATTTAAAATACAATAACTGTAAAAACCGAAACTTTAAAACCATAAACTAAAAGCCTGACTAAACAGGTATGTTTTTTGTTGCTTCTTAAAAACATTCAGAGAAGGGGAGACTCTAATTGTATTAGGAAGAGAGTTCCAGAGTTCTGGTGCAACTCTAGAAAAGGCCTGGTTTCGAGTCACCACCAATTGAGCTGGTGGCAACCTCATCTGGACCTCCCCAGATTATCCTGAGAGGCAGTGGGGTTGACAGAGAACATGGCGTTCTCTTAAATACCACAGACCCAAGCCATTAAGGGCTTTATAGATAATGACCAGCACTTTGTATTCCCCCCAGAAACTTATTGGCAGCCAGTGTAGTTCTTTCAAAATGGGTGTAATATGATCTCTTCAGGCAGCCCCGGAGACGAACCTGGCTGCTGCATTCTGTACTAACTGCAATTTCCGAACTGCATACAAAGGCAGCCCAACATAGCTCACTTTGCAGTAGTCAATCTTGGATGTTACCAGCATATGCACCAGTTTTTTAAGGTTGTTTTATTTCCAGAAATGGACATAGCTGGCGAATCAGCTGAAGCTGATAGAAAGCACTCCTGGCCACTGCCTCAACCTGAGAAATCAGAGAGAGATTTGGGTCCAGAAGTACTCCCAGTCTGCGAACCTGGGGAGTGTGACCCCGTTCAGATCAGGCAGATCTAAACCGCTTCCTAAGTCTCGACCTCCCACAATGAGTACCTCTGTCTTGCTTGGATTCAGTCTCAGTTTGTTCTCCCATCCAGCCCATTACTGCCTCCGTGCAGGCATTCAGAGAAGTTAGGCCATTTCCTGATGAAGTTGACATGGAGAAATAGATCAGGGTGTCATCACCATACTGATAACACCCTGTTCCAAATCCCCTGATGATCTCTCCCAGCAGTTTCATGTCGATATTAAAAAGCATTGGAGACTGTATGAAGCTTTGTGGGACTCCATACTGAAGCTCTTGTTTTGAAGAGCAACAGTCTGCAAGTAACACCATCTGGAACCTACACAAGAAGTAGGAGCGGAACCACTGCAGAGCCGTGCTTCCCACTACCAGCCTGTTCACGCATCCCAGAAGGGTACTATGGTCGATGGTATTGAAAACCGCCCAGAGACGTAAGTTTTGGGCAGTATTAAAATATGTTAAATAAATAAATAAATAATTTAAATAAAACCACTGAGAGATTGAAAAGGATCAACAGAGTCACACTCTGCCTGTCAATTCCTAATTGGAGATCATGCAACAGGCCAACCAAGGCTGTCTCAACCCCATAGCCTGCCCGAAAGCCAGTTTGAAATGGGTCCAGATAATCTGCTTCCTCCAAGACAGCCTTGATACACATGAAGCTTTGATACACATATGGTGCTCATGTATGCATTGGCTTCCTCGTCCACTTCGGCGAGGGGTGCAATCCATGCATGCATGCCTTTGTTGTTATAGATTGGGTATCCATTGAAATAAATGGGACAAATATTGCATGTGAAGAAAAGCTGCACCTCCATTGGTGCTCCCATGATTGTAAGTGGTTGCTGGAGAGGGCACATGACTCTACAAAACCATTTAAGAGTGTCCCATCAGGGGAAATGATTCATTAAAATTTTAATCCTATGCACATTTACAGGAGTAAATCCCATTGATCAGAGTGGAACATACTTCTGATTAAACATACATAGTACTGCATGACTGCAGTCCTATGCACACTGAAACTTCATTCTAAAGTTAATTCTGAAGTTATATAGGATCAGTATCACTGTGCAACTGCTTTGTCTTCTGGAAAATTGTAATTCACAGCTTAATAGTCAGTATAGCATATGTGGCTATATAGGTATTGCTGCAGATTCTCATGGTGGCTCATATTAAATTCTAGCCTTTATGAGGAGTTCACTCTTCAGAATATATTGTGGGGTTTATGTTTGTTGTGTGAACTATTTGGCTTTCTATTACTTGGTATATTGTGTGTTACGGTGGCTCTGTTGTTCATTGCTCCATCAAGACGCAGGAAAACTTTGAAAAACAACAAATACCAAAGGATGTACAAATATGTTGTTTGATGGAATGCCACATCATTTGAAATCTCCTGTGCAATGATATATTTTCTTTACTTTTGTACTGTGTTGGTACCCTGGCTATTTCCTATTGGAGGAAAAACTGTGGAGTGGTGCCTCCTGGCAATTGGATTTTATTCTTAATTAATATGAGATGTTGATGTTGTTAAAAACTAGCCCACTCAGTGGCATTTTTTTGCAGCCAATATCACTTTGTAATGTTCATTCATGGGGCAATGATGGGTAAATGCTGAGCAGAGCATAGACTTGTTTTTAAGTGAGCTTAATCAAATACCCTCTCATCTCTTCCCAGGACCGAGTCAGTGGCTGAGAAGATGTTGACTAATTGGTTTGCTTTCCTTCTCCACAAATTTCTAAAGGTAAAAGACCTGTTACTTCAACCCTCACTTACCTTTGATTCTCTTAGCTTTTCAAATGGCTGATGGGAGCCAAACCAAGAGACAAGAAGTAACAGGAGTATGGAGACATGGCAGACTGGAACAATGTGCAAAGGTTTAGTTCTCTCATCTGAGATTTTGAAATGTAAATGGGTTTAATTGTCCTGACTCTCCCCACCGCCCCAAACATACCATGGATTCTGCCACTGATCTTATTTGAGGACTGCACATGGTGAAATGACTCGGCAGCTGAATTTTGTACTGTGGGGAAATGACTGAGATATGAAAGGGGATGGCCAGAAGAAATAAGGCTGCAGTAGTCAAGGTGGGAGATCATGAACTAGGTTTAGCCAAGGGGACAGAAAAGAATATGCAGATTTTTGCAATGTTGTGTAGGGAGATGCGATACAACATGGGCAGCAAAGGATTGAGAAGAATCAGATTATTTGTCTTGGGTATTTATTATAATTTCTTTTCCTTGAATTGTTTGGACTCTCCAGATGTTATTGAAAAATTAAGCATTAATACTATTGAAAATATTGAAATTTCATTTTAGTGCTGTTTTTCTAGTTCTGCTATTATTAATACTTTTTAAAGTGCTAACAGCATAGTGGACATAACATATGGCAAGTCCTTGTCCAATGGTTTGAACAACATGATGGACTTATTTGAATAAGATTGACATCCACAATGCAGTCTGTCCAGTAAAACTGCTAGTCTTTAACCTATGATTAATTTCTCTTCACTAAGTGGAGAAGAAAATATGGTGACAACCTGTCTAAATATTATCTTTCTATAGTGCATTGTAGCTCTTGGGAACAAAGAAACATGTGAGTTTAGCTCAGCACATATCACCCGCAAGGCTAGATAAATAAAAGTTTAAAGAATTGTATAGCTTCTTTAAAATTAAGCTGATGTGCCACAATTTGTCTGCCTTAGATAAGCTCTGCCTTTACCCATGTGTGAGTTTTCTTGTGTTCTGTGTCAAACAGGAATGTGCTGGAGAGCCGCTCTTCATGCTGTACTGCGCCATCAAGCAACAGATGGAGAAAGGCCCAATTGATGCTATTACGGGGGAGGCACGTTACTCCCTGAGCGAGGACAAGCTGATCCGGCAGCAGATTGAGTACAAAACTCTAGTGAGTGGGTGCCTTTTCTGAACAGCGTATGCTGGCACAATCCACCAACCCTTACAGGGATCATACCAAATTGCCTGGACTAGATATTTATTATATTATATTTATTTATATATATACTTATACACCACCTTAACACATAAAATCTCAAGTTAGCCAGCAAAAAAAAAAAAAAATAAATTAAATTAAAAATGACAATTGAATTACAGCCAGAATATCACAAATAACCATATCAAATACCACAGTAGAACAAACTGCCCTAGCCTGCCACTGCAAGGCAAGGAAGGTTGGGAGGGAGAAAACAACCACAAAGAGAGCATTCCACAGACTGGTGGTGTTAGCAGAGAAGGCCCTGAGCCTCTGTTGGTGTTGGCATGTGGAGGAGAGCCCCCTCTGCTGTTTTGTGTAATCACCTGAGGGAAAAGGTGGTCCTTCCGGTAATTGGGATCTAAGCCATTGAGGGTTTTTTCACTAGCACCTTTAAATTGGACCCAGAAACAAACAGGCAACCAGTGCAGCTCTTTAAGGATGGGAGTAATATGCTTCCACACCATGATTCCAGTGGGAGTTCTGGAGGCCACATTTTGTACTGGCTGAAGTTTCTGGATACTGTTCAAGGGCAACTGCACATGGAACGTGTTGTAGTTGTCCAATCGTGACACGACTAAAGCATGGGTCACTGTAGCCAGATGTGGCCTCTCTGGAAATGAGTGCAACTAGCACACCAGACAAAGTTGCACACAAGGCACTCCTGAACATCCAGGAGCAATGGGAGACCAGGAGATCTCCCAAACCCTGGACCTGTTCTTTCAGAGGAAAGCAACTCCATCTAGGACAGGTTGATAACAAAGTCCCAGATTAACTTTCCTACTAACAACACCTCTATCTTGACAGCATTAAGCTTGTGCAGGGATGGTAAGTGTTCCCTCTGCTAGGCCCTGCATATAATAGTGGACCTTTTTAAGGGTGATGCATCGTAGAGTGGCAGTTGGGCGTATCTAAGCAGAAGAGCTTGCTTAGAAAAAATGAGAGGCCCAGTCAACAAGGAGCACCTTACACCAATGAATTAAAACTTTGAGCTAGTATCTCACTTTCAGTGGTCATAGAAATCCTGTGGAAGTTCAAATAAGCACTAACTTGAAATGCACAGTTAATTATCTTCACTAGTTCTCACCCTCATTTTCAGAATTGTGGTTGCTAGAATTTCATGAGCAATGATTTATTCACTAGGTTTATGTATAACTGATGGGATGAACTCGACTTTCAAAAGCATTGTGTACATAATTCATATGTAATTATGTGCCTAATTTGTATATACTTGTGCCAGGTACAAAACAATATAGATAACTACAATAACTAACTACAATATCTGTATATACATAATTGCCAAATTGTGTGGATTTTTATCATCACATACTTCCAGACTTGGACCTCCATACCTTTCTGTGAACTTGAAATTCTCTGCTACTTCAGTTCAAGGGCATCTCATGTGTGGGTTACGCTTCTTCATGTGACTCTAGAAGGCAGAACTATGCAAATTAAGTTAGGCTTTTTAAGGCTGAGAGGAGCATCAGTTATTTTGGTCCTGCTTGGCTCTAAGGCAGCTTCTCCTCAGCTCTATCAGTTTTATTGATCTTTTCTTAAGCTCTTTGGTTTTTTCCTCTCCTCTGTATGTACTTCTATCTACCTACCTACCTACCTACCTACCTACCTACCTACCTACCTACCTACCTAAAAGCTCCAGTTTGCTTCTTTCACTTTCATTTCACTGGTTTTCGGGTGGGCTACGGGGTGGAGACTGCCTTGTTCGGCCTGATGGATGATCTCCAATTGGGAATTGACAGAGGAAGTGTGACTCTGTTGGTCCTTTTGGATCTCTCAGCGATTTTCAGTACCATTGACCACAGTATCCTTCTGGAACGTCTGAGAGTGTTGGGGGGTGGGATGCACTGTTTTACAGTGATTCTGCTCCTACCTCTCGGACAGATTCCAGATGGTGTCGATTGGAGATTGTTGCTCTTCGAGATCTGAGCTTAAATATGGCATCCCTCAAGGCTCTGTACTTTCTCCAATGCTTTTTAACATCTACATGAAACTGCTGGGAGAGATCATCAGGGGATTGGAACTGGATGTTACCAGAATGCTGATGACACCCAGATCTACTTCTCCATGCCAACTTCTTCAGGAGCTGGCATATCCTCTCTAAATGCCTGCCTGGAAGCAGTAATGGGCTGGATGAGGGAGAATAAACTGAAGCTGAATCCAGATAAGACGGAGGTACTTATTGTGCTTTGATCTACCTGTTCTAGATGGGGTCACACTTCCCCAAAAGGAACAGGTTCGCAGTCTGGGAGTACTTCTGGATTCACACCTCTCCCTGTTTTCTCAGGTTGAGGCGGTGGCCAGGGGTGCTTTCTATCAGCTTCGGCTGATACGCCAGCTGCGCCCGTTTCTCAAGATGAATGACCTTAAAACAGTGGTACATCTGTTGGTAACCTCCAGACTGGACTTTTGTAATGCACTGTACGTGGGGCTGCCTTTGTACGTAGTCCGGAAACTTCAGTTGGTTCAGAATGCGGCAGCCAGGTTGGTCTCTGGGTCATCTCGGAGAGACAATGTTACTCCTTTACTGATGGAATTACACTGGCTGCCAATAGGTTTCCGGACAAAATACAAAGTGCTAGTTATAACTTACAAAGCCCTAAACGGCTTAGGCCCTGGGTATCTAAGAGAGCGTCTTCTTCATTACAAGCCCCACCGCCCATTGAGGTCATCTGAGGAGATCCGTCTCCAGTTACCACTGACTCGTTTGGTGGCTACACAGAGATAGGCCTTCTCGGTCACTGGCCTGAGATTGTGGAATGTGTTCCCTGCTGAGATACGATCTTCCCCATTTCTGGCAATTTTCAAAAAACACCTGAAAACCCATCTCTTCACCCAAGCTTACTCAGCATCCTAAATTTGCGGGGTTTTAAAATCTGGTTTATTTTAAAATTTAAAACCTGATTTCGGGGGTTTTAATTACTGTAATGGTTTAATTGTTGTTTTAAAATGTTTTTAAATTGTTAGTTGTTATATTGTTTTTAATTTGTTTTAGCTCTTTACTGTTTTAGTGGTTTGTTTTAACTGTAAACCGCCCTGAACCATTTTGAAAGGGCGGCATATAAATCAAATCAATCAATCAATCAATCAATCAATCAATACATTCCTCTGTGCTTCTACCTCCCTGCCACCCCGTGTCCTCTTCGGCCAGAAGTAACAGGAAGTACCCGGCACACACGTGCTCACCAGGCATGTGCAGACATCGCGCTGCCCAATGTGCACACGAGCAGTTGCGATGTGTGCACATGCCCGGCATGCACGCGTGCACCAGGTACTTTCTGTTACTTCTGGCCAAAGAGGGCATGGGGTGGCAGGGAGGTACACTGCCCCCTGACAGACACTTTTAAAATGGTGCATTGGTGGGGGAAACGTGGTGGGAAGGGTAAGGGTACCCTCCCCTGCCCTTAAAGGAATGCCCACCCTGCCTTTGAATGGGCCGAATAGCTAGTCATTTGAAACGGTTTGGAAGCCCTTAAAAAGGCCACCGAACAGGTTCGTGCACATCCCTAGTAACCAATCCTCCAATTATCTGCTTTACATCGGGTCAGCTTTCTAGTCTAAACAGCTTTAAATTGTGTTCATAGATTTTCATAGGAATTACATGGGGGGGGGAGTATAGTTCTTATGGCTATATGCAGAATGTTTCTTCCTAGCTTGAGTTCAGTTTGATGTACTCATCTTTCCCCTACCTAGATATTGAACTGTGTGAATCCTGACAATGAGAACAGTCCTGAGATTCCTGTGAAGGTGCTGAATTGTGATACCATCACTCAAGTAAAAGAGAAGATTCTAGATGCAGTGTATAAAAATGTCCCATACTCACAAAGGCCACGAGCTGTCGACATGGATTTGGGTAGGAGCATCACTGTCTTGTGTGAAGAGAGTTATAGAGGATGTGTTGGGGAATGTTCCTTTGAGTGGTTTGCCATATTCAGGGAGATGATCGTTTAGAACATGCATGACTTACAATTCCTACATGCAGAATATCTGTTTTTGGAATACACGTAGAATCTCTGTACCCTTAATCAAATATGCATGTTGTGACTGTAGAAAGATCACTGACAACTAACAGAGTTTGAGTTGACTAAGTCAGTATGTTTCTCTACTCTTCCTTTGATATTAACTCAACATGCTTCCCATAGCTCAGCTCTGCAAGGCTGCTTCAGAAAGTTCTCCAGGGAGGTGGGAGAGACCAAGCAAGGTTTTGCAACTTTGTGCTTCGTGCATACAAAACAATATATTTCCAGTGCTGAGATCCGTATTTGTCTGAGCTGCACAGAGCTGACCTGTATTAACAATATGAACTGAATTTGCACAGAAATAAACTGGAGAATTTAGCCTATTCTTCTTTTGTTGGCGGACTAACATTTCAGAGAACCTTCTTCCTATTCAGAAACCTGTGCTTCTGACCCTGATTGCGTTACATTCTTTTGTGTCCCCTGCAGAGTGGCGCCAGGGCCGAATAGCACGTGTGGTCCTTCAGGATGAAGACATCACCACCAAGATTGAGGGTGACTGGAAGCGGTTAAACACCCTGATTCATTATCAGGTAAGGAAGCAAAACCTAACACAAAGCCCACAGAAACCAGCTGAGTGGAAAGCCAAGCAAAAAACAGATATTTAATTCCTCAGCATCTTTTCTAACAAGACAGGCAGAGAGAGTCACCGTCTTATGATAAATCAGAATGGTTCAATGTGTTCACGTCCTAAAAGGGAAAACAGCCCTGACACACATCTCACAGGAACAAGCAGAGCTGAAAATTGACTAAATTAAAAATGCCAGCCATGTTCACAAGACAGACAGCATATGCAGAGGAGCTGAGCTCTCAGCGCTAAGGATGTGGAGGCCAGCACAGTAGCTGCTATGTCAGAAACCAGGACTGGAATGTGACAGAGAAGCATGATGTCAAGGGCGGGGGCAGAAGCTGCCATGGACTGCAGATTATGCAGCTGGATGGAGCGATAGTCAGAGCAAATGTCACAGGATATCAGACTACATGGGCAATTGGTTTTTCACCAATTCACATACAAAGCCTTGCTACAGCTCAATTTAGGAACACTGGCCCATACGCATATGTCACTGTCTTCATACTGTGAAGATCTGGGCTCAGTTCCCTGTTCTGCCACTCTGAGCCAATCTGTGGTTTTCATTAACACTTAGGTTGCAATCCATTTGCCATACTATGTGAGTTCAGTTGTTCTGATTAAACATGCAAAAGCTGCATGAGCCAGAAAGGGGTATATGACGATATGCTTCAGATTTACACGTATGAATACTCAGCCAGGCCCATCTGCTTGCTGAAGTTTGGAGAGCTACACTAGAAATGGGTGTATTAGAATAGAATTGTATCAGCGCAAGGTGGGACAGCATTCCAAAAAGCTGATGTGTTGCCCCAAAAATCTAATCTGCTTTATCATTTCTCTCAATTGACTTCTATAACTAGCAAAGCCAGCCACTTAGCACTTTCCTAATTATTCACCAGGAAAGGGTGGGAGATGGATTCTTGCTCAGCCACATGCTTGGAATTTTATGCAGGAAGGGCGAGATATTTTTGTCAGCTCTGCATTATGCAAGAAGTCATACCAAAGTGTATTAGTCCCTCTTGGCCATTAATTCTATCAACTTCTTGAACCTTATGGGTGCAGTATCTTCTAAAGCAGAACAGATTTTCTTACCAGTTGCTCCTTTAAGAAAAATGTTCTCCTTTCAGCTTGTCTTAGTCACACAACCATTTGGTGGCCTTGCTTTGAAATAGTCTTCTGGTGGGTGTGTATTCTGTTGTCCACATCCCGAGCACAATAATTCAGCTGGTTTGTCAGTGCACTGAGTGGGAGGAGGCGTGCATAGTTCACTGCACATAAGGCCCAATAAACACACCAAGGAACAATAATTATCAGGAATGGAAATGAGATTGCCCAAACCTCTTTGTCAATGAGATCATGACTGCTGTTCACTTGGGTATGGTCCATAAGAACAGCCCTGCTGGATCAGGCCCAAGGCCTATCTAGTCCAGTTTCCTGTTTCACACAGTGGCCCACCAAATGCCTCTGGGAAGCCCACAGGCAAGAGGTATATGCATGCCCTCTCTCCTGCTGTTGCTCCCCTGCAACTGCTATTAAGAGACATCATGCCTCTGAGGCTGCAGGTGGTCCACAGCCACCAAACTAGTAGCCAGTGATAGACCTGTCCTCCATGAATTTGTCTAAGCCATCCAAGTTGGTGGTCATCATCACATCCCATGGCAAAGAATTCCAAAGATTAATTATGTGCTGCATGAAAAAGTACTTCCTCTTGTTGGTCTTAAATTTCCCGAACTTCAGTTTCATGGGGTGACCCCTGATTCTAGTGTTGTGAGGGGGGGATTTCTCTCTGTCCACCCTCTCCACTCCATGCATAATTTTATATACTTCAATCATGTCTCCTGTTAGTTGCCTCTTTTCCAAGGTAAAGAGCCCCAGATGCTGAAGCCTAGCCTCATAAGCAAGGGTGCACAACTCAAATGTTCCAGGGGGCCAGAAACAACCATGAGGATGTATGTGGGGGCCGAAGTCAATTTTCAGTGCACTGATTATTGCAGTAAAATTAAGTATAAAGATAAATATTAAAGCAATTACTAGTTAGCTGTGTCCTTCCCTCCTCCCATGAGCTGCATTTAACCAAGGATAGTGGACAGAAAATAAGCCCTGTCCTTGCTCAGTCAGTGGGCACCTTTCAAGCCCCACACAAATGCCAAATTTCAGAGCGCCTGCTGGCTACTTGGGCCCAGGGCTGTAACCAGCCTCCAAAAAAAATGGGGGGGGCAATTGCAGAAGTCAGGGGAGGCAGGTTATAAAATGTTCAGTGAAAACCGTCTGTGAGGCTGGGGAGGAAAGAATGTTTTGGTGTGGCAGGTACGTACCATGCCACCAGCTGGCTACGGGCCTGCCTGGGCCATCAAAAATGTCCCTGTGGGCCGAATTGGGCCCCTGGGCCTTATGTTGTGCGGGGCTGCTCATAAGGAAGATGCTCCAGGCCCCTGATCATCTTGGTTGCCTTCTTCTGAACCCTTTCCAATTCTGCAATATCTTTCTTAAGATATGGTGACCAAAGCTGTACATAGTACTCCAGATTGACCGCACCACAGATTTGTATATTTGTATAATGATTTGTATCATTATTCCTAGCATAGAATTAGCCTTTTTCACAGCTGCTGCACACTGAGTAGACACTTTCAATGAGCTGTCCACCACAATCCCAAGATATTTCTGTTGGTCAGTCACCAACAGCTCAGATTCCATCAGCGTATATGTGAAGTTGGGGGTTTTTGCCCCAGTGTGCATTACTTTACACTTGCTTACATTGAACCGCATTTGCCATGTTGTCACCCATTCCCCCAGTTTGGAGAGATCTTTTTGGAGTTCCTCACAATCTGTTGTGGATTTCACTACCCTAAATAGTTTTGTGTCATCTGCAAATTTGACCACTGCTTACCACAGCTTCTAGATCATTTATGAACAAGTTAAAGAGCACTGGTCCCTGCATTGATCCCTGGGGGACCCTGTATCCCCCCTGATCTCTGGTACTTTTAAATTGGATGATATAAAGGTCCCAGCATCTGTACTGCTCCACCAGTACCTTGAGTGAGCTTTAGAAATCAAGCTTGCTGAATCTGTGTTTACTAGAAGGCTGATTGCATACTGAATCATTTAAATGAATCTCACTGTGAATCAAGTGAAATCACTCTGTAGTGGTCAGAAAGCACCCATGTGGATGCAATGCAGTCCTAAGCATGTTTTTTCAGAAGTCCCAGTGTTGCCCTATTCAGTCATGGTTGAAAAGATGCTATGGGTCATGTACGGCGTCTCAGACAGGACTGGAAGCACTACTCCAGTCCCATCACTCACACCTGGCAGTGCACCACTCACGGTTCCAGCAGTGTTAGTCTGAAAAAGCAAATGCTGTATCCATAATCACATGGCCTCAATCACGGAAACAGCAGCCATCATGGATACAGGATTCGCCTCTTCAGATGAACATCACTGGAGCCATGGGCGTGCACTGCCAGGGGTGAGTGATGGGACTAGTGTAGGATTTCCATCCCTGACATCTACAACTGTACAATGTCTTTTATATAACATCCAAACAGGACTTGTGTTAAATGAGATACTTCCTAGTAAGTGCAGTTAGGGTTGCAGCATTGTAGTTTCCTTTTTTAAAGGAAAGGTTTCATATTTTATTGAAGATTTTACATGTAATGATATCAGGCAATCCCCATCCCTCAGATATCCCCGCAACCTGCATCCATACCATTATGTTTCTTCACATGACCAAATATAGGAAGCATGACGATAGTAACAATCAGTAGTCCATAATAGAATGGATAATACCACATGAATGAATATCTTCATACAAGAATACTTCAAAGGAAGCCAAACAGTAGGGTCCACACACAGACCTCCTTCCCCTAAAAAATGCGACAACACTTTTACTACTCATTTGTAGCCTTATCCTAGGCTTATGTAGGCTTAAGAATGAGAGATATCTGTTTGTTTGTGGGAGGATCCACCACACCCAACAATACCATCTTCCCTGCTGTTTGGGCTTGTTCTCTGGTAGGTTTTGTGCCCATTACAGGGATGGATATGTGGGCCACAGACACTCCTGGTGTCGCATACCCATACCATTTATTTGTCTTCAATCAAGCACATAAACAAGCCAGTATCTTAGACGCAACTCCTGACGACCTCTGCAGCCCTTGCAATTCATTGCTTGATAACCCCATTTCCCCAAATGATTCAGCCTTGTAATGTGTGCAGATGACATTGTCCAGACAAGAACTGCATGACAGAGGGATTCAATGAATTTTCAATTGTTGATTATGTTCTTATAATCAGCCAACAACCTGGATGGCTTTAAGAGGGGTTTGGATAACTTCATGGAGGAGAGGTCTATCATCAGCTACTAGTTGGAGGGCTATAGGCCACCTCCAGCCTCAAAGGCAGGATGCCTCTGAGTACCAGTTCCAGGGGAGTAACAGCAGGAGGGAGGGCATGCCCTCAACTCCTGCCTGTGGCTTCCAGCGGCATCTGGTGGGCTACTGTGCGAAACAGGATGCAGGACTAGATGGGCCTTGGGCCTGATCCAGCAGGGCTGTTCTTAAGTTCTAATTGCAGGTGCTGATTAGGGTGAATGAGAAAGTGCAGTGGGCTGAGAGAGTACATTTAACCCTTGCTGAGATGTGGTTGCCTTGCTGCCAGTGGTTGGAGGTATCTGAGAGGTGACGGAAAGACTGAAATGAGGAAGTGACTGATTGTCACATCTACTTCAGATCATGACTTGTCCCCTTAGCTAAGCAGGGTCTGCCCTGGTTGCATATGAATGGGACACTTGATTGATGTGTGAGCACTGTAAGATATTCCCCTCAGGGGATGGAGCCACTCTGGGAAAAGCAGAAGGTTCCAAGTTCCCTCCCTGGCATCTCCAAGATAGGGCTGAGAGAGATTCCTGCCTACAACCTTGGAGAAGCCACTGCCAGTTTGTGAAGACAATACTGAGCTAGATAGACCAATGGTCTGACTCAGTATATGGCAGCTTCCTGTGTTCCTATGGGAAACTAAAAAGGCTCTCAAGCAGGAGAGAGTTAACTAGTGCTTGGGAATGTTCCTTCTTAGGATTTTAAACTTGGAAGTTAGAATCATTAGGGCTTTAAGTCTGGAGAACCCCTTCTTCTTCCTCCCAAACTAAACTAGTGAATGAGATCCAAGAGTACTAGAGAGTTAGAGTCACAATAATATCCAAGGTTTGCCATTGTATAAAAAGACTATTCTGGGGAGGGTCTTGAAGATTCCAGCCAGTTCTGATGAGGAATGTCTATACTCCCTCTTATACTATTTCCATCTAAGCCTTAGACTTGGGAATGTTCATGTTGTATTCTCAGCAACTGCCCTATAATGTGACCAGCATCTATTGTAGCTTGTCTGTCTCTCTTGAACATGCTCAAAATCCTGCTTTCCTCTTAAAAGATCCCTTGTATCCATCATGAGCCATGTTCAATATGCTATTCAAGCTTTACTATATAATCTTTTTTTGCATTTTTCTGCATTTTAAGGTGCATTTCTGATATAGCCTCCTACATTTGTTCTTGTTGCCACATACTTTCAACACCTTTCTTCAAGCCACCCCAGATACCTTTTTGGGGGGGGGGGCAGTTTCTCCAGTTCAGTAGTTCAGTTCATTACTGAGTTTCATCAACTCAAAACAACAACCCAAGCCTTAAACATGGCTTGGAATTTCAGCCAGCTGCACTCCCTGGCTTAGTCTCCATTGCTTTGGTTGTCTTTAATATTGAGAGGAGTGGCTTATCCTGTCCACACTGTAGAGCTTAAGAAAACATCCAGTCCAATGCACTGATCAGTGCTGTTAAGTGTTTTTGTTCTAGGACTTGGGCTTGATTCCAATACAACCAGTACTGTATTATTGTCTGTCCTGTCCACAAGCAGGAACCCATAAGGTACAACAGAGCATCTGGAAGACAGATACATCAAGGCAGGCCAGAGCTGCAGGATCTCAGAAAAACAGCTCTGAAGAGGTTCAGAGCCTAACTGGAGGCCTTAAATTCCCCTATGCCCACTGTCCTTTCCAGAATATCCCCCCACCTGAGGATCTAGGGAACCTTCCCACAATGCACTGCATTGCCAGGAGAAGGGGGAAACTTCACTACATCACAGCCATGCTCTGATTGGCCATGAGTGGGAAGGAAGTCGGACAAGCCCCATTCAAGACATTCCAAGCATAGGGTCATACAGAGGGCTCTGCACAGGGGTGCAACTATAATAGGGCAAGGGGAGACAGTTGTCTGGGGGCCCACTGCCTTGTGGGGGGGGGCAGAGGCAAGTGGGGATTTTAAAATCCCATTTTAAAATCATGTCTCTGGGCCCACTCCAACCTTGCTACGCCCCTGGCTGTGCAGTGTAGCACATTCCCTGCTCATGGCTCCAGCAGCCACCACCCTCTCTGGAAAACATGGCAAGTGGCTGCTGAAACATTACAATGGCACAGGAAGTGGACACATGACTGCCAAACCCCCAGGTACCAGGGTCCCTGCTGCGTACTAACCTGGATTAAGAACCAGGTTTGTTTTCAGAGTTTGTCAGTTTTGGCATGCCCACGTTTGGGAGTTTGCCCTTCATTTACATGACCAGCCAGCTCAGGTTAGTCCACCATTAACCTGGGCTAGTGTCATTGTGGTGGATTGTCTCAGAGCAAGCTCACATGAGGGGAAGAAATGCTGAATCATCTCTACTGAGCTGTTTGGCTAGGCCTCTCCTAATACTATCCTGTATTATTGGTAGGTTCAAAAGGCTGCCACCACCACCTGTTTTATCGACAGAGCTTGAACCTCCCTGGGCTTGGGGTAGAATCCCATGGAAAACTCTCTTTATTTTTTATGTATTACAAAAACATGTGAAAGCAAATACATGGTAAAAAAGGGATAGCTTCTGACAGTTTGAGGATGTGATTGCACCAGATAAGTCCCCCTCCCCTCACCCTTTTTCCTGAGTTAAGAACCAACTCGGAAAGGCTTGTAAAAAGAAAAGACTTTTTAAAAAATGTTTTATTCAAGTACTGCAGACTGCTTCCATCTGAAGCTTTCTAGCTTTCTTAGATACAGTTAAGAATACTTAGCAGATTACAATAATAGGTTGTCAGGCATGTTTAAATGTTTATAGAGTCTTTTGCAATGCCTTAGGTAGGATGGGTGTAGGCTAGTGTTTCTTTCTTCAATTACATTGTAGGTAACTATAATAAAACTGTATCAGGAATACGCAAAACCTACACCAAAGAAACAGGAATTCTAACGCAAACTTTCCCCTAGACTAAACTTTCCGAAGCCAAAGCCCAGGCTTCCTTTCCTTGAACTCACCAGACTCCAGAGGAGAATTCAAGCTTCCTGCCCTCCTTTCTTTCAAGGATCTTCAGAGTCATTTTCCTGCAGTCATCCTCCTTGGCCACATGTCCTTCTATAACAAAGAACTGCCCTTCTTGTTCCCAGAATTCCCTGCAATGGCTCTCTTGGTCCCACCCACCTGGTGTACTGATTGGCTGCCTTGGAGTTCATCAGCATGTCAGTCAAGACAAGGGTTCACTCCCTTTAACTCTTTGCGGGAGGGGTGGCTGATCACTACAGTCATCATGTGTCAAGACAAACATACATACCCCTAGAAAGTGCAGTTATAGGTACAGCATTTTGGCCTGGAGTCTTGTACTCCTCCACCAACAGTCTCCTGGGCCCTCTTCTTGCCTTTGTGTGCAGGCATGGAGGCTTGAGGTTCCTGGTGCTGATAGGGCCAGTTCCTTATGGGGTCAGGCTCAGGAAGTTCAGGCTACTGGTTCAGGGTCTGTTGAATGGCAGGCTCTGTCTTGGTGTCAGGGTCCAGAACTGGTCCAGCCAACCCCTCCTCACTGGGATTAGAATCCAAACTGCTGTTCATGGTGGAGGCATTAACAATGGCTAATATTCTAATGAAGTACTAGTGTTATGTGAAAAGCACAAGTGCTGCTGCTGGGTTCAACTAACACCGTTTTGGCACTCGGGTCCCTGAGGGTGATGCAGTCCTCAGGGATATATTTTTCAGTGGCACAGAAGACTCCCAGGGGAAGGGGAGGTTGTTAGAATCTTCCTCTGGTGAGCACCAGTGCATTGTTAGTCAGGAACTCAGGAGCAGCACTGGTGCTTCTTATGTAGCCCTGGTACTTTGTTAGTCAGAATGTCAGCCACTGTCTTCATACACTGACACTGGTGGATCAGTTAAGTTTTTGCTGCATGCTGATATTTTGCCCAAATAGTAGGTTGGTTGAAGATTGGCTTTGTACTAACATATAACCAACCTGAGTACCAGACCTGTGTTATCACTAGAGTTATCCCTCTGCTGGCAACCTTGTGAGCTCTGGAATCATGTTGGCATTGTGTCCTATCTAAAATTGGTCTCGCCAGCTCAGCAGTAGTGAATTCAGAGTAAGTGTTCCCCAGTAAAATTGAGGGGTGATTCTCATATTCATTTTTACAGTATATGATAGTCACCATTAAGTGACATTCATCAATCATTTTTGTGTGGTCATTTTTTATGAATGTATCCTGGCAAGATCTGAATTTGTACTTTGAGACTACCATAACTTTCAGTGGATCTCTAGGAAGTGGGACATCTCAGATCTCTTTGTCCATTCAGAAACAACATTAATTGAATGAAAATGTAATAAGTCACTTCATTGTAACTGTACTCATTTCAAAAATGATCGTGATCTACAAGCAAGGGACTACTGGTGTTTAAAATACTTTCCCATACATTATTTATTTATTTAAAATATTTATACACTGCCGCTCCAGTATAGGGATGTACGGAATAGGTTGATTCATGAACTGGGCCGGTTCGAACAGTTTCATGGTGAACCGCTTTTTGCTGGTGGTTCACAAGTGGGCAACCTTGTGAACCACCTAACCAATTTGAACCAAATTTACTACAGCTGTAGTGAAACATAGGAACACCTCAATGGCATAGTCTGTGGTGCCATCCACCCTGATTCAAGATGGTGGACACATAAACATTTGAGGCACAAGTGGGCTAATTTGTGGACTATCTAACCAATTTGGTTCAGTTGTAGTGAGTCACACATAGGGAGGCCTCAGTGGTGTAGTTTGTGATGATGTCATCTACCCCAATCCAAGATGGCAGATGCGTAGATGTTTGAGGCACAAGAGGTCTAATTTGTGGACCACTTAACTGATTTGAACCAAACTTAGTCCAGTTGTAGGGATATGAAAGGAAAGTAGGCAGATTAGTTCTCACTAGAACAACTTATTGTTTGGTTTTGTTTGCAATAAAGTGATCACCGGAGAAGGCCCTTAGAAAGTGTGGCCCTCTTGTTCCACCTATAATACTGCTTTGTAGCCTAGGCTAATGCCATGTGACTGCACATGCAGCTACAGTATAAATTAGTGCATCTCATTGCCTAATTTACAATTTAGAATTTACATTTAAATTTAGAATTACACTGGCTGCCGATACATTTCTCAGCAAAATACAAGGTACTGGTTATTACCTATAAAGCCAAGCCCCAAACAGCTTAGGCTGTTTCTGTGAAGAATGTCTTCTTCACCATGAGCCCCACCGCCCATTGAGATCATCTAGAGAGGTTTGCCTGCGGTTGCTGCCAACTTGGTTGGCGGCTACTCAGGAATGGGCCTTCTCCGTTGCTGCCTCTGGACTTTGGAATGCATTCCCTATTGAAATAAGAGCCTCCCCATCTCTGGCAACTTTTAAAAAGGCATTGAAGACACATTTATTCACCCAGGCTTTTAATTAGATTCATGGTTTAAATTTTTAATGCTGGTTTTAAATGATTTAAATGTTAATGTTTTTAATGTTTAAATGATTTAGTTTTGACTTTAACTGTTAAATTGATTTTAATTGTTTTTATTTGTTGTAAACAGCCCTGAGCCATTTTGGAGAGGCGGTATATAAATTGGCTCTGGGTATTTAAGAGAACGTCTTCTTCACCATGAGCCCCACCTCCTACATTTTTGTACTGTCACATTGCCATTTTGGCAGAAATAGGAGTGAGGATCAGTTTTACCTCTCTAGGCAGGATGGACATAGTGGTGCAAGAAAACTTGTGCCAACACAACTGTTGTGACTGCAAATACTCATGCTGAGCCAACAGCATGGCAACACTTACCTGTTCAAATTGGCTCTCTGTTTGTAGATTTGTGCTACTGTATAGACAATAAAGGTATTTAAATGACCTACCAGGTGGGTGGGAAGACAGGGTTTCACCTACTTTCCCCCCAGACAATGAAGTTGCCAGGAGCACAGACTGCACTCCTAGATGATCCGTGCTGCACCAAGCAGCATGGAGCTCTGGAAGCCAAGACGACGCATCCCATCCTCTGGATATCCAACAATGCATTGCACAATGACCACTGTGTATTCAGGGAATCCCTCATGAGATGGGCATTCTAGGTGCCCACTTCTGTGTGTGCTGTTGCAAGCAGCCTGAGCACACACATGATCCCGGCAGCTCGGTTAAGGGCACACGCTTGACGTTGACTAAAGGCCAGGCTACAAAGTGAGGTTAATCTGGGCAGGAGCACTGGGACTGGGAGTAATCCCGGCACTCCACACAAGCAGCCTAACCCAGGCTGGGCTGCCCTTGCATGAATTAGGCTGCTCGTGAGAACAGCTTTTTATTGCTGCTGCCTTTAGTATCGTTTTCACAGAAGTGTTGTTCCCACAAGTTATTCCTGAAATTCATAATGGGAAGTACATATTGCCATGATTCATTGTGAATCAACTGTGGGTGTGCTGAAACACTTTCAGGATTTCCAGGTTCTCATTGCTTGACAAGACATCATATATATCTTTTCTCCTTGGAAGTATTTCCATGGATGGAAATCTCCCTGTCGGAAGCATTTCTGTTGTCAGTAGTAGTAGTAATTTCTATAGGGTTTTGGGGTGTTTTTTTAAAAGCGCTTTACAGTTCTCTCTCATTTATTCTCACAACTGCTCTGTGAAGTAGGTAAAGCTGACAGAAACCACAAAACAAATGGCATTATAATAGTTTTAAAAACTCCCAGTGGACAAGTGTTATATTTTCAATATATAAGCGACGATTATGTGTTTCAAAAGGTAAGCTTAATACAGAGTCATGGGAAAATAGTGCCTCCTGGCATACCGTGAAATATAACACAAAGATTTATATGTATGCATATGTACCAAATACAATGTTATGTCAACTATAACAATGAAGGAACAAACACTGTAGAACTGATACTATCCCCATTTCATTTCACTTCATCAAGTGCTACTAAGTAAGCTGCCTTAATAGTTATTTTTCATCAGCTGGTGCTGTTCTGAGAAAATGAAATATCCCTTAAAGATTCTCTATAGAGGGAATAGGCCTTTCAGAATTTATCTTTAAACTGCAAACTCCCCCCACCAGTTCAGTGTCCAATACATTACAATTACCAGGAAAAATCCACCTGCTCAAAAATAACTCCTAATAGTAATTTATTATTAACAGAATAAAAACTGGACAATTATAATGCCTTACAAATCCATCAAAATATATTTAATAAGCATTCAGTGTTGCCATGGTTGGCACCAAACCCAAGTTTCCTCACATGGTTGCAATCTCAATTTAAACATTGATTGCTCCTATAAAAAAATAAAATAAAAGCAATTCTATAGCTGTACTTATAACATGCATCAGTAAATAGCTGTGCTTATAACTGTAGCTATGTACTATATTAGCTGTACTATAGTTGTACTTATAACTTACGTCTCCCTTGCATCAATAAATAACAGTAATAGTTGGGAAAACAGAATACTTAGATTTTTTTTGCAACTCTTCTTCATGCCCAGTTCCCAACTACCAGTACTGCTATGCTTATAGAAGCAGTTTCTTTCCTTAACATTTAAGCTTTCCCCTTAACATTAAGCTTAACATTAAGCTCCGCAATTAACAAACAACCAAGTCAACCAGAGGCGTATCTAGGGAAAATAGCGCCTAGGGCAAGCACTGAAATTGCGCCCCCTGTCCAAAGATCTGACACCCATCTTTCAGATAACTTTATCATAATATCAGCTCAAAAATACAAGTCAAACTCGTTAATCTTTTAATATTTCAAAAACTATTTAGCAGTGGACGTAGCCAGACCAAAAAAAGGTGTAAAACTACACATTTCAGTATGCTGGGGCTAATGAAATAACCAAATACTATGTGGAGGTGTACTTGGAAAACTAAACACAAGTGCCTGTCTAATTTTCTATTATGCATTGTAGCATCACTATTAAGCATCATTAAGCATCACTGCTTGGAATATATTCTAGTCTTTCAGAAAGACAGTTAAAATGAGAGAAAGAGAGCAAGAAACTCCCAGTGGGCCTTAATACTAAGGATTTCACACTGATTCAAAGACAAACTCACCATTAATAGCCATATTATTAAGACATCACATTTAACTCACTTATCACAAGAAGCAAAGTAAAAGCAAATGAATACAATCCTAGCTCATAAGCTTTGCTCAGTATTCACAAGCTCTGATTCTCTGTACATAGTGCCAAACTGAATATGTGTACAGTGACTTATATTATATTAATTTTTCTTAACCTTTAGCCCCTTTGGGGGGCTTCCTAAAGGCTGTGTGGGGGCTGCAAAGGTTTCCCCTCCCCCACTGGCCTCTAGGGCCTCGCAGGGGCCATTTGAGCATGTTCAGTGGCTATTTTTTAAAATAATTTTTTAAAAAGAAAAAATGGCCACTGAAAACAAAATGGCCACCACGCATGCTCAAATGGCCTCTGCAAGCCCCCCCCCCTTCAAGTGGCGCCCGGGACATGTGCCCTGCCTGCCCCCCTAGATACGCCCCTGAAGACAATGCTGTAGTATAACCATGTTTGTAAATTTTCCTAGCAGTCTTTCACACATAAAAATAGCCTTACCACAAGGCTATTTCTAGCAGATAAAAACAGAAGATCCATGACTTTGATGGGGATATTAGACAAGTGGATTTCTGCTTCACAAAGAAAGCTCAGTTTTAAAAAGCTCCCTTAAAGATACAGACTAAAACAAGACCTTGTTTTGGTGGGGGTGGGAGAGAATAAAACAAGCAACATGGAGTCTCTATCACATTTTCTAGTGTTAGAACCCTAGATCCAAAGTGGTATTAAGGCCATTTGGAGATAATGTTGATAATGTTGATAATGTTTAAATGCTGCGATGAAGAATTTAAAATCAGTGGCTGACATGACAAGTACTCAATAGACACTAGGGACCTGCCAGGACTGCTGTGCAACTTGAGAGGCAGTCCTGATGGTGAAGATGGCTGCCTGCAGAACACTTTCAAACTGCTTCTGGGCAGCAGCACAGCGGCCCTCCCATTGTTGCCAGAAGCAGTTTAAAAGTGTTCCGCAGCAGCCCATCCCACAAATGGGCCAGTCAAATGAGCCACTGAAGCCATAACTCTTTTCCTGATTTTAGAACCATATTCAGTGAGTTCTTTTCATCACAATACAATAACAAACATTACCCTTGTTGTTGCACAATTAAATATTAAATAATAAATGATGATCCTGAGGATCTGGATAAAGGATCTGGATCGAGATCCATAAGTATGGGATTTTGTGCCTGCGCAGGACCCACACGGTAGCAATGCTGCAGCTTGTTGAGGCATCCAAGCCCTGCCTCCACACCAACAGCATGCT
Source organism: Hemicordylus capensis (assembly GCF_027244095.1). Taxonomy (NCBI): domain Eukaryota; kingdom Metazoa; phylum Chordata; class Lepidosauria; order Squamata; family Cordylidae; genus Hemicordylus; species Hemicordylus capensis. Next base: position 63,772,743 of record NC_069660.1, read on the forward strand.
GTTTAAAGGCCGACCGGGCGCCATGTTCCTCAGTTCTTTTCTGACTGCTGTTGCATTTGAACCTCGGTTTGCTGCTTTCTGTCGGAATAGTTCTTCAGATTTATTCTTGTGAGTTCATCTAGTTTAAGAAAAAAAGGGGGGGGGAGGACAATTTTTTTTTTTACCTGTTTCTGGCTGACGGACTACATTTTGGTGAATTGGACTTGCTTTGGCTGATGGCCCGGACCTGTCAGTGGCCTGAGGGGATCGAGCGGCCATGGCAGTGGTGGGACCCGATCAACCGCTGCTGTTCCTGTGGGGAGGAGCAGGAGCGGGGCTTGGGTGAGGGTGGGGAGGTCTCAGGGATAGTGGGCTGTAGCTTGGCCAATAGGTGCCAGCAATGCTGCAGCCACAACCAAGAGGGGTGAGGGGGATGGAGTAAAGGGATGGAGGAGTGACCAAGAGGGGTGAGGGGGATGGAAGCAACTGGATGGAGGAGGAGCAGGAGTTGCAGCTCAGGTGAGGGTGGAGAGATCTCTCAGGTACGGGGGGCTTTGGCAGGGGGTGAGGGGAGCAATCAAGAACTAGCGCGCAGATGCTCTGTGCAGGTTAAGCTAGTTGTTGTTGTTTTATTATTGTTTTATTTTATTTTATTTTATTAACTTTCTGCTTTGACTAAGATACACAAGGCAGTTTACAATACTGAAACAAACATTTTTTTAAGTTCCAGAAAATTTTTTTTTAAGCAGAGTTGTCTCAGGGCCCTTGACGGTCTTTTAAGCAGCTAATGAGAAGCATTCCTTAGCTTGAGTTTCTCCTTTCTTGATCTATTTACTGAGAATACAACCGTTTTGCAATTGTTGCTTATATACCAAGAACAAAACAGTGAGCAGGGTTTTTTGACAATTGGTAAAGCTGACAGATCATGACTTTCCAATTGAGCTTCATAAATAAGAAGGATTTGAACCTTTATCTGCCCCTGTCTAAACCCACATTTTGTCCAGAGATCAAAATGAAAGCTTGTGACCTTGGGTTTGCAGAGTGATATAATACAGTGCAAATGAAGGCCAGGATTTGCAAAGCCATCTCAACTGCTATTAAAGCAAGTGGGGAAATAGAGATTTTCACAAGCAGCTAAATGACTAAAAAGCACAAATTCCCTTCACTCTGAAAATCCCAACCCGGCCTCCATTTAAAATGATTGGGAATCAAGTATCCAAATCCCTTTGGTAATTTGGAAAGTCTTAGCATTAATATATAGCCAAGCAATCCGTTGCCATGCCAGGATCACATTGGAGTATAAAATGACCTGTTATTTTACTATTTAAGAGAAGGAGCCCTGGAAGAGGGAGCCCTGGAAGAGTTGCATGCATGTATTCTATAGCAATTGCCTAGGGCATGTATATCAGGGATGCTAGCATTTTTCTGTGCTCCTGTTTTGTTCTTTAAATTAACCACCCTGTTGCCCAACTGACAGTAATAGCTGTTTCCATTTTACCAATATGAAAAAGCAATCATTTGCTGCCAAATGTGCACAAACAGTTCTTAGCATACACTAGATAATTTAGCAACCCAACTAAAAAGCTACAGAGAGAAGAACTGGCTTTTCTATAATAGGGCTTATCAAAGTGATATTTTCTCAAAAGCTAGTCACAATTTCAAGTTTGTTCCCAACATCTTTTCCTTTCAATTTCAGTAATAATGTTCTTTATAGTTATAAAAACTACAGAAGCTTCTCACCTAGACAATGCAGCAAATGCAGGTGTAATCTGAACAAGGAGATCATCAGGTAACCTCAGTTTATTATTCAGTACTAAACTGAGGGCAGTTCATTTCACTGCAATGAATGAGTATCCCTAAGCACTTAAAACTGACAAGCATTTGTAGACAAGGAATGCTATTCCTTTGAAAGGCCCGGTGCACAGCCCTGCATTCTCAGGCAGCAGTTTTGGCCATCAGTTGCCTGCTAAGGTGAGTCATCAGCTGTGACCTAGGAAGGCCACTATGATACATATGAAAAGGAAGGTGTTAATATCTTATCCTTATCCTCCTTCCCACCATCCTTCCCAGCCACAATATTGAAAAGAGTTTGGGGCTGATCCAACCTCAGTTCTCCCTGCCCCTCTTTGAAGTAAGCACAACAAGCCACACATGCTCCCTGGGCAGGGCCTGACTCTTTCCGGACATCCAGGCTTCAGTAGGAAGGACATCGCAACCATCCCCAGTGCCAGAGCAACCAGGCCACTGTTAAGTAAATCGGAAGCAGAGTGGGAAGGGGTGCCCAATCTGGTCCCTCCCCCCCACACACACACACCATCCTGCCCTGTTTAATGTGGTTGATATTGTCAGGGGCTGACAGCATTCCTGACCTCTTGGGCAGAATTGGAGTTCAACAAGACAGTACCTGGGCTTGATCCATATTGTCAGAGCATGATATGTTCCACAAGCCTATGACAGTCCTCCAGTTATACTTCATTTATGTTTTTTTCTGAATCAGGATAATAGTCTGCAGTCTTTCTTGCAGTTAAATGCCATTAGTCCTATTGAAATCAAAGGGCTTAATCATTTCTAACTGGGCACAGAATTGTATTCTTAGCTATTTATGCCTATTTATTAGGGCTTGGGTCCTGGGTACCTTCCCGTGTATGAACCTGCCTGAGCTTTAAGATAGTCCACCAGGATACTGCTTCAGGTCTCGCCTCCAGAGACATGTTTGGTAGTGACCTTGGAAAGGGCCTTCTTTGAAATGGCTCCTAAATGGTGGAATGCCCTTCCCTTGCAGATTCATCAGACTCCTTTACTGATGCTTTTCATGAAGCATCAGTAAGGTAAATATTTGGGTTAACATAAAATGTGAGGTAAACATTTTTATTTCCTGATTGATTGATTCTGTATTGTGATTTTATGCTGCACATGCTACTCTATCTATCTATCTATCTATCTATCTATCTATCTATCTATCTGTCATATTTATATATCGCCTGACATGTACATCCCTAGGCAGTGTACATAAGTTAAAATACAAGTATAAAACAGAATAAAATGATTAAAACTACGAATAGTTATATATACTATGAGCCGGGTCTCATAATCAGTGAAACCCAGTTTCTAAGGGTGAGCGGGGAGAGCGGGCTTAGCCCACTCTCCCCACACATGAGCAGACAGTCTGCTCTGGGCGGCCAAACTGGCCACCCACATGACTGCTGGCTCTGTAATGGAGCCGGTGGGTGCTGGGGGGAGCAGGAGCCAATCAGCCCCCAGAAGCTCCAGCATGCTCTTCACGAGTGTGCAGGGCATGCTGGAGAGACCCCTGGAGCCAGGAGGCGGCTTTTCGCCTCCCCTCCGGGGGTCTACTCATGAGTAGCCGTGGTGCGGAGCCATGCCGCAGATACTCATGATTTTTTTAAAAAACGGGTTTGCAGAGTGCTCACTCCACAAACCCGGTTTTAGGGGAGGGGTACTTAGGTGGGTTAACCACTGGGAGGCAACCAGGCTCGCCTGCGAGCCCAGTGGCTCCCACGATCAGCCAAAATCGGGCTAGGATCCCCTAGCCCCATTTCGGCTGATCGTGGAAATAGCCTCTATGAATATTTATTTATATACTGCTCTTCAACCAAAGTTCTCAAAGCAACATAGAAAAATAGATAATCCATAAATAAGATGGTCCCCAGTCCCCAAAGGGCTCACAGTCTAAAAGAAACATAAGGTAGACACCAGCAACAGCCACTGGAGGGATGCTTTGCTAGGGTTGGATAGGGCCAGTCGCTCTCCCCCTGCTAAATATAGAGAATCACCACTTTAAAAGGTGTATCTTTGCTCAGTTAGCAGAGGTTCACAATTGTATGATCTAAAACAGGCTATTTACAAACAAACTTCTGAGAAAACAGGTGTGTCTTAAAGGTATTTTTTTAAAACAGCCAGAGATGGAGAAGCTCTGATCTTGACAGGGAGTTGCCACCTAATGGTGCAGCGGGGAAGTAACTTGCCTAGGGAGCAAGAGGTTGCTGCTTCGAATCCCCTGTATTGGGCAGCAGCGATATAGGAATATGCTGAAAGGCATTATCTCATACTGCATGGGAGAAGGCAATGGTAAACCACTCCTGTAATCTACATGTTAGAGTGCTGGACTAGGACCGGGGAGACCTGAGTTCAAATCCCCATTCAGCCTTGATACTAGCTGGGTGATTCTGGGCCAGTCACTTCTCTCTCAGCCTAGCCTACTTCACAGGGTTGTTGTGAGGAGAAACTCAAGTATGTAGTACACCGCTCTGGGCTCCTTGGAGGAAGAGTGGGATATAAATGTAAAAATAAAATAAATAACCCCAGGACAGCCACAGGAAAGGCCTGGTCCCAAGTAGCCACCAAACAAGCTGGTAGTAGCCATAACTGGACCTCCCCAGGTGATCTTAATAGGCGGGAGGGTTCATGACAGAGAAGGTGCTTTTTTAAATATCATGGACCAAATCATTAAGGGCTTTAAGGGTAATAACCAGCACTTAGCATTTTGCTCAGAAACTTATTGGCAGCCAGTGCAGTTCTTTCAAAATCGGTGTTATATGGTCTCTTCGGGTTATCCCAGAGACCAGTTTGGCTGCTGCATTCTGCACCAACTGTAGTTTCCGGACTACATACAAAGGCAGCCCCACATAAATGCATCACAATGGTCAAGCCTGGAGGTTACCTGTATATATAACACGGATTTAAGATAATTTACCTCCAGAAATGGGAGTCACTGATGCATTAGTTGAAGCTGATAAAAAGTGTCCCTGACTGCTGCCTTTATATGCTTTATATTATTTTAATTGTGTGTGTATATATAACATCACTTTTAGTTTTTAAAAGGATAAAATGGTATATAACTCCAATAAAAATAATTATTATTGTATGATAAAGAGAGCCATGTATCCTTATGACTGTTTATGGCACACCTCCAAGATTTCAGAATACAGATGAATACTAAATCATGCTCTGTTCAGCCCTAGACAACAGAAACCTACAAATTCCTATTTGCTGTTTCAAGGGCCAGCATATCCCAACATACCAATGTATTTCAGATTCATAGCCCTTCAAATATACACAATTTATTACATAACTGCAATAAATAAAACTAAAAATGTAAGTATTCTTAAAACGGACTGACAAATTAATGGAAAGGGGAGAAATGTGGCTTTCACACATGCATCCTTTTGCAAGGAAAAAAAAACTTGTCCTTACTTTAACATTGAACAATGGCTAATTGCATATATAAGGTTAATTCCAAGACAGTAAACCAAGTCAATGGAAGGCTGAAAGAACTAAAGAAACAGAGATTAGGGACTATTTTCAATTAAAAATTAGGATAGGGAAGAATGAGCAGTGTAGAAAACAAAAACCAGATGCCTTGTTGAGTGATTCATTCTCATTGTTCCATTCAAATGAATGAACAAGTATTAGCCGGTCTCTGTTGTTCCTTAACCCAATTATTCAAAAATTAAGCATTGCTTGTGCTCCAACTGTCCCTGTTTACCCATTCTCTCTTTGGTGGTCCTTGTTCCTGGTCAATCACTTACCATATTTTGTCCCTTTTTTGTCCTATAGGGAGATTTTGGGGAATGCCTTTTAGAAATCTTTTGTTAAAAGCACATGCACACTAGAGTGCACCAGCTTCCCTTCCCATCAACTGCCTAACCCGATATAAATGGTTGGAGTTATGTTCTATAATAAATACAAACAGATCACTTGTGAGATTTAACATTATATTAAGCACTGCTTAAATTCCTGCCTAGCAATTTGTTTTTTAAAAAACTGTTATGGTCAGTTTACTAACATATCTTCTAGGAATGTGCACAAATCAAGATTTGAGCACAGATTCTAAGCCGAACCAGTTTGTGGGGCCAACGAACCAATCCGACTGGGGGCAGTGAGTGGCACCTTTAAAACTGAGGGCAACAGGTCCTTACCTGCTTCTCTGCTGCTCCACGCAGCTTCCTACAGCGGTGCGCGCACACATCCCCAGCAGCCTGTGTGTACCGGCAGCATTTCCTCCAGCTGCGGCAGCATGCACATGGTAGTTGTGCATGTGCAGACGCCATGTGCATGCTGCTGCTGCCACCCAAGAGCTGCTGGGGGAGCACTGCTGCAGCAGGAAGGTGCAAAGAGGGAATGCAGCTCACCGCCCTCAGTCGGAGTGGTTCATTGGCCCCAGAAACTGGGGAGTTCAGCAGCCCCACAAGCCAGTTTGGCTTCAAATCTGTGCTCGAATCTCAGTCCATGGACATCCCTAATATCTGCTTCAGAAGCTAGCATAGAACAGGCTATTGCAATGTGAATGAATTATGTCATCCAAAAACTTTCAGTTTAAAATGAGAGTTAAGAATGCTTTAAATGTTCACTCGTGCTCTAAAAAGCATGGAAATTCCAAGATAAGGTACCTATCTTAATTAACTTCCATGCTATATTAGCCATAAAAACTCTGTACAGTCTTCTATATTACACTGGCTTTAAATTGAGGCCCCATGCAGCCACACTTTGCCTTAGTCTTTCAGCAGGATATTGGGCTGGGGAGAGGTGCCTCCAGGCAGAAATTCAACAGGTTCAACATTTCCAATCACTTCCTAGAGATGTCCCTGATCAGTTTCTGCCTGGCGGCATAACTCCCCAGCTCAATATCCAGCTGAAAGACCAAGGCAAAGTATGGCTGCATGGAGCCTCATTTGTAAAGCCAGTGTCATACAGGAGACTGTATAAAGTATTTACAGTTTATATGGCACAGAAGTTAAGATGGGTACCTTAAGCCCATAAAAGGAAAGGAAGGGGGAGGAATTTTTTTTAACTATTTAAGTGCCAGAGTGCTCATATAGTATCCTTATCAGGTATCTTTGTTTAGAACTAGAAAGTCACTCACTAGAAATTGCCAGGACTTGCCCCTCTCAAGTCCTGGCAATCCCAATCAAACTTCCCAATCAAACTTCTTTAGTTTCAGAATTCTCAGTGGGCAGAATCAGTTATCCTAACCCTTAGTTATTTTTCCCTGTTGTTATGGGGATTTCAAACAATAATTACTCAAAAACTACTGGATGGATGTTTTTCAAACCAGCAAAAGGCAGCAGTCCAGTAAGGAGCTGAAATTTTGGGGAACTGGAAAAAGACATCACAAATGTAAAAATATACATTTTCTGTGCCAGAAAAAGTTCACCAATTCTTTGACCCCTCTTGTAGGAGTTTAAAATTTTAAACATCATCATCATCTTCCAACAGATTTACACCAAATTTGGAGGAATGATGTCTCTTTTCACTTAGTTAATGTATGCAAAATTTCAGAGGGATTGGATGGATACTTTTGAATTTATAGGGAATAGAATGTTTGGGACATGTAATGGCAGACAACTCCTCATTTTAACTCCTCCTTGTTTTAACTATACTGGCACTACTGTGCCAGTATAATACTGTTTACAGTAGACAGAAAAACTTTCAGCAATACAAAGTGTATGGAGGGGCACGTTCAGGCAATGAATGTTAAGAGTTATATCATGCTGTCCCAATTTTCATCTGTGAAATGTTGCTGTGTAAAGAACCGGGAGGGAACTCCCACAGCAAGTAACTGATGCCTTTACAATAATTATTCTGGTTCATCCTGGGGAGAAAGGTGGGCTAATGTGTTTGGAGAGAGCTTTGTTGCAAAGTACATGTATAGATCTGGCAGGTAAGACCCATACTGAGTGTTAATTTGCATGTGTGCAAATTAGACTCTGTCCAATTATAGGATACAAAAAACAAGGGTAGGAAACATTGCTTCATCCATCCATGTTATAATGTTTCATTTGTTAAGACAGAAGTGAGACACTGTTATAAAACACATCCTCCAACCCACAGTCTGATTTAGCCCCATTAAATCTGAGTTTTTAGACTTCACTGAATTGTAAACCAGGATGAAAAGCTATCAGTCCATTCTTCTGCATCTCTAGGATTTAGCCTTAGAGGAACTATATGAAATGAGATGAAGAAAAGTATTAACATCAGATACCACTTTAGCAGTCACGAACTATTCTATCTAAGTTTTGGAGAACAGCACTGGAAACTTCCTAGGTAACTGCTTACCTAAATGAATCTCGTGACTTTTAGTACACTTGTGTGATGACACACAGCTCTGCCTCTCCATTCCAGAACTTTCTCCTTCCATTTAATCCTGCATCTCCAAGTGCCTCTCTAATATTGGATAATTAGAGAGTTTCATCATCTTGGATGCTTCATCATCATCTCAATCTCAGTATTTCCCCTCAAGCCTTCCACTCCTTGATCACTCTCCTTTTTCACTAACAGTATCACCATCTCTCTTTCTAAAGACACGCTAGGTTTACCTTTCTCTTAGACCTCTCTCTCCATTGCCCCCATATTCAATCCACTGGCAAGTCATATCACTTCTCCCTTGCAGCATTACAAAAATTTACCCCTTCTTTTCTGTCACCTTAGCAAAAACTCCACACCCTGGTCATCTCTTACCTGACTGTTGTAACTTTCTCTCCATGGTCTCACCTTAGTTTTCTCATCTCTATTTGGCACTCTGCTGCAGTAATCATTCACCTCTCTTGCCGCTTCAGCCATGTGAAACCACTCCGTTAACCTCTACACTGGCTTTCTGTCTGCTCCCAGATCCTGCACAGGGATTTTGTTTGTTTGTTTGTTAAAGGTTTAATATACCGCCCAATCCATAGACTCAGGGCAGCGTACAAACAAGAACAGCATCCGAGATTTATTTTATTTTATTTTTTAAACAGGCAAATGCCTGGAAGAAAAGAAATGCCTTCAAAGAGGTTTTAAAGGCTGAAAGGGAGGAGGCAGACCAAATCTGGGTGGGGTGTGGGGGGAGAATTCCAAAGTGAAGGGGCAGCAACAGAGAAAGCCCTTCATGGGCCCTAGTTCTATGGACCTCTCTGAGACCAGGGACCGAAAGAAGGGCAACCTGAGAAGGGTTCTAATCTATACCGTCACAGCCTTCCATGGCCTAGCCCCCTTTATCTTGCTGCTTTCATATCCTGACACATCTGTATCTCTGGCCTTTACTTTTCCAATTCCACTACTCTCAGCCATTCAGAGTTTTCCTTCTCTCTCAAATTTCTCCCTTTCTCCTCATTCCAAGAACTGTCTTCCAGATCACTTCTGTGATACCACCTCTTTTACTTCATGTAAATGCCCCCCCCAAAACCCCAACCCATTTCCCCCCCATGAAACTTTTGGCCCAACTTCCTGGTCCCCATATTCTGTTGAACCAAGCTCAAGTACATGTAAATGAAACAACCACACATCCTTGTTCTCCAGCATGTCCCTCCCTCCCTTTCCTTACACTGTGGACCCCTTGGGACAGTGACCTGTCATTTTATTCTTTGTAAAGTGCTATGCACACAGATGGCACTATATTTTGAAAAATCACTGACATATCAATTAAAAAAAATAAGCATTTGAAATATTTCCCCAGCCCTGCCTGGAGGCCCAAATACTATGTGAGTGTGTAGCATTTAGAATCTCTTTCTTTGGGTTAACTACAGCAGACCTAGAAGCCTGGGAGTGATTGCTTTTATGTGTGAACTACCTTATGTATTCCAGCCACTGGAATTAAACCAAAGTGTCCGCTAATAAACATCCTAAGAAAATAAAATGATTGCTGATAGTTTCTTCGAGAGACTTATAAATTGGTTTGAGGTGCAGAAGCAGAAACAATAGAGGAACAAAGAGTTGTGCGTGTCAAATGTAAATACCTTATTCATGTTGCATTATCATGCTAGGCAATTATTATTATTATTATTATTATTATTGTTAATTAATAATAAATAAAGTTCATGCAGTAATAACTTTTATAATGAAGGCCTTTACAGGTTTCCATACACTAGTGATTGCCTATTGCAAGGGCAGTGACAGTAAGAGTTTTTTGCAGCTTTTTATAATGTTCCCCACTGATGTAGCACTTTAAACTCATCTTCTTATGAACTCTCACAACATCTCTGTGAGAGAAGGAGGGTGTTGGACTTGGACTTGAGAGTGTTAAATTCATATCAAAACATTTACTCATTGTGAAGATAAGTAAGATAAAATAAAGCACACTTAAACACTGCATTGTTTATAATAATAATGACAGGAGGGCTGTGGCATCTTAGGTTGCTTCCACACTAGGGCCTTTTAACGCTGCTGAGACATTGATGTTCCAATCAGCTGGAAACAGAATTAAAATGGTGCCTCCACATGGCAAAGAGCTGAGCACAATTTCCCCCATTAAAAATGTCTGTCAACCTGGCCAAGAAGAAAAAATGTTTTCTCCTTTATTTGGTGGCTGGGGGTGGGATGGGGTGGGGGTCACTTCCCAGTTAATTATCTCTTAATTTTTAGGAGCACAGTCTTATTATAATGCACTGATAGATTTTTAAAAGAAAAATGTTTGTAAACCACAACAAACTGGGGGAAGATGAGGAAAGGGCTCCTCCTAGACCTCAGGCTGAGTGACGTTCCCTGTAGCCAGACATGGAACTGGTCCAGCTCCCCCGGTTCCTCTGGCGTGTATGCAGGGGAGGGCTTTCCCTGAATGCTGACTGAATGTTTGTCCTCATCTCTCCTTGATGCAGTAGGCATGGCTGCTGTGACTGCCTTGTTCTGATCCTCCCTTTGTCACAAATAGGCCAGTCTTCCTTCCAGCATCTCACTTGCTTCTGGCATTCCAGACTTGGCAGACTCATTGCATTATAAGGGAGAAAAGTCACCACAAATCATGTCTAAACAAAGACAAGAGGGGAATCGGGGTGGGGGAGAACTGAATTGAATTGTCAATTATGACATCTGGCAATTCTAGACTAAATGGCTAGTGTAGAACCAGCCCTAGAATCTGACTGATATAGTGCACTCTGTCTTTTTGTTGCAGCAAAAATTCCCTCCATTTTTGGTGCAGTTGCAGGGTTGGCAATTTAAGATCCCAAAATATTATGTTATGATTTGTTTGGCCATATATCAGGCTTTTAAACCAGGCATAATAATACCACAACTACATGACAAATTGATTATTCCCACTATACCAAAAGAAACCCAAGGCTGAAGGATGAGAATCATATGTTATGATATGAATTATAAATGCTTCTCTGAGGGAGAGCAGGATGCGTTCCTCTCTTAAGGAGGTAATTATTAGACCTCTTCTGAAGAAACGTGCATTGGATTCCTCAGAGTTAAGCAACTATAGGCCTGTCTCCAACCTTCCATGGTTAGACAAGGAAATTGAGAGGGTGGTGGTCTCCCAGTCACAGACAGCCTTGGAAGAGACAGATTATCTAGAACCATTTCATGGCACAGCACAGGAAGCATCAATGGATGATTATAGAGTTGTTTGGGACAAAGAATTGATCACAGCAAAATGCAGGAGTGTGCAAAAGAAAACTCCAAAGGACTGAAGGTGGAAGTACCACAGATACAAACTGCATGTAGATTCTATAAGGTGGAACAAAATCCTAAGGAACAGTTTTTATCTCCAATGTTTCTTACACCACTTTCCAGATGTATGCTATAGTTACCCATGGTGAGTAAAACTGGCATGCATGTAATTTCCAAGAGAACCATGCAGCATTTAAGAGTATGACCTTCTGGACTAGTATTACTAATTTTGGTGAAGGTGCTCACATCCTTAACATGTACTTTGTAGTCGCATTTGGGAAATGGAGGTCATCTAGAAAAGGAATGGTTGTTTTGTGCATTGAAGTTGCATTTAGGAAATCAAGGTCATCTCCAACAAAAAGGAAATGGTTGTTGAGAGCCTTTCAGGTGGCTCATATGGACAGATTTACTGACACAGATGGACAAACTGAACATGCTTCCTTCTTGAAGAAATGACAACTACAGTTATTGGAATTTACAGTATGGAAGTGTATGACTAGATCAATATGTTTTTCTGTTAATTTTTATGAATAACACTAAAAAAGTGTGTGCTTGAGCACTTTAACAACTAATCAGTGTTAAACAACTTCCAAATTGACAGCTTGTTAATGATTTAACACTGGCAGTGAGACGATTGAAGGGGTAAGATCCTGTATTAAGTCAGCCACAAGTCAGAGAGCATTTTAGCCCAAAGAGTGTGCCATTTCAGTTCCCACAACCGTTCTATACTAGGAGGCTGTTAGTACAAATCTCAGAGATGTAAAAGTCTGTTAATGAAGATAAGTTAAAAACTTCGTGACGCAGATTTATAGGGAGGGTAAAATTAAACGCCACCACTAAAACCTGCTATAACAAAATCTCGTTAGTGCTAATGTTCATTTATAGTTTGACTTCCCCAGATTTAATCCCCCCCCCTTTTTGGTGCAGTTGCGGGACTGGCAATTTAAGATCCCGAAAGATAATTTTATGACTTGTTCGACCATAAATCAAACTTTTAAAGTTCATAAAAATGGTTAAAATAAAAAATGGTTTAATAGGAATGTTTTATGGTCCATAACATTATTATAGCTGTTTTATTCCCAGTGCGTTATTGCTTTAATTGGGTTGCTACAATTCTTGGGAATCTCCATTTTTATTGGATCAAATGTAATCCTAAATCAAAATGACCAAGAATGCCTTCAATATGTCTTTTCATTTCTCAGCCTTTTTCTTCAGGGACAGAATAGGTCAACAGGGAAATATACCCTTTATTTTCCTTGGTCTTCTGGCATGGCATGTCATTCCATATGTTTCTGCCAAGTCTGAATTGTAAGATTTATAACTTCCAATGCTTTCAGACAGCTAGGCTCCATGAATACCTTTTAGTACAGATCTTACTTGCAATGTTCCGTTTGCTTACTTATCCTCTTTTCTCTATTCTTCCACTAGGTGTCTGATCGCTCTGTGGTTGCCCTCGTTCCCAAGCAGACCTCTTCCTACAACATTCCCACCTCTGCCAGCATATCACGGACCTCAATTAGCAGATATGGTAAGAAAGAAAGCCACATGATACAATCGTAAAGATTCTGTGATTTCTAGACTCTCTAGATCAGTGGAACATAGGAAGCTGCCATATACTGAGTCAGACCATAGGTCCATCTCGCTCAGTATTGTCGACACAGACTGGCAGTGGCTTCTCTAAGGTTGCAGGCAGAAATCTCTCTCAGCCCTGTCTTGGAGATGCCAGGGAAGGAACTTGGAACCTGGATCCTCTTCCCAGAGCAGCTCCATCTCCTGAGGAGAATATCTTACAGCGCTCACACATATAGTTTCCCTTTCATATGCAGCCAGGGTGAACCCTGCTTAGCTAAGGGGACAAGTCATGCTTGCTACCACAAGACCAGCTCTCTTCCTTATAAAGGAATACATAGGAAGCAGTGGTTTAATTTTATATTTGTGCCCATTTCCAAGGGATTAGCAAGTTTATTGGAGTTCTAAGTATTGAGAAATACCGTATTTTATGGACTATAAGACTCACTTTTTTCCTCGAAAAATATCCGCCAAAATTCAGGAGCGTCTTATATGTTTTAACAGTTTACTATGTTAAAACTCTGAAAAACTGGATTAAAATTAAGGTGCGTCTTATAGTCCGTAGCGTCTTATAGTCCGTAAAATACGGTATATTCTTTGGGGACTCATTGAGAGCAACTTTGAGTGCCCCAGAATAATTGGATTCAGACAGTTGCTCCTAAAGAGTCACAAGTCTGCATTATTAAATGAACTTTATATTTAAAAGCTGTTACATTGGATACAGAATTCAAACATTCAGATTAATATCCAGATACTAATCTTAATTTTGGTAGGCCGAGAAAAGGACCAGTTCAATGATATTATTATTTTTTATGTGTGCACTAAAGATTTTTTCACTGATCAATCTAAATGAAATATGTGCATAAGACAAATATGTATTTGGGAAAAGGCGATAGTGATATTCTCCCATGTTGATTTTGGGGAAGAAATTATGTATTTTGGTTCTGTGGAATACAAATTGTTCCTAAACAATGCTCTAAAATGTAGGAATATTCATCTTTTTTCAATCCACCATCTGTTAGAGCATTGTTCTCTTTCTAGTACTTCGGTGATCCCAGCCAATAAGGCATCACAACATGAATATTATGACATCACAATACTATATAGTTTTAGCTATATATTGACATCACTAAGGCAAATAAAATCATTTCAAAGTAGTGCTAAGCCATAACAGGAGTATTTCATGAACATTTATGCCTCCCATCAAATAAACTCCCACCCTTTTTGTCAGTTTTTAGAACCCCTTTTCATAAGTATTGTGGGGAGGCCAAACATTTCTCCATTATTAAAGGAATTGTTCACACACATTAAGATGTACATCCATATGCACATCTCATTGAAATATTAATGCAATGCAAAGGAACAACATCCATATCCAGATGTACATTTGGAGACCAATCGACCACTTCCAAATGCAGATGTTGTTTCTCTGCAGGAATGAGATAATGCTTCCATGAGAAATGAACTCTATCAAAGCAATTTTTTAAAAATAATTGTAATTTTTTAAAAATAGTGTTCATGAAAAAGAATGGATACTTTTGGTTTAGCCCGAATTTGGAAACCTATATATTATACAGGTGTACCCATCAGAAAGCCACCTAATGGCGCAGCAGGGAAATGACTTAACTAGCAAGCCAGAGGTTGCCGATTCAAATCCCCACTGGTATGTTTCTTAGACTATGGGAAATGCTTATGTCGGGCAGCAGCGAGATAGGAAGATGCTGAAAGGCTTCATCTCATACTGCGTGGGAGATGGCAATGGTAAACCCGTCCTGTATACTACCAAGGAAAACCACAGGGCTCTGTGGGCACCAGGAATCAACACCAACTCGACAGCACACTTTACCTTTACCTTACCCATCATAAAACCATGTTGGCTGCAGCTGCCTGTCAGGAATACTATGGGTTGGTTCAGATAACCTACTGCAAGCACTGCTGATGCAAACTTGCCACTTATGGTGAGCGCATTTTTCCTGCAAATTCGGCTCATTTTGTAACATGTGAACCTGGAAAAGTGAGGTTTCTGAGCTGCACTTCCCTCTTCTGCCACCCAACTTCAAATCTTGGTTTCAAATGCCAGGTGCTGGGAGGGAAGTGCTGCTCAGGAGCCTGAGCTCTCTGGGTTCCTGCATTGCAAAATGAGTTGAAATTGTGGCTTGTGTCGATAGTGCGGGCTTACCAGAACCTGTGGTATGTGCCAACAGTACTTGCAATGGGTCATCTGAACCTGCCTTATCAAGGCCCAACTGTACTTCCATTTTTTGAATTTTAACAAATGATCATTGTTAGGTTTCCCCCCCCTCTCCATGAAAGTTTATTTCTTGGGAATTTAGCTTTTTGATGCATATCATTTGATTATTTGCTAGCATGTATTTTCCTATTAATATGTTTTAATATTAAATAAAAATGATAATTTTAAGAAAAATTCAAATGCTTGCATTTTGGGCAGCATACAAATATGTTAAATAAATAAAAATAAAAATAAATAAAATAAAATACTGATTGTGGAGTACAATTATTTGATTTGTCACAAAAACAAATGAGATTAAAGTAAAATATCAGAGTTAACAATTTGAGCGTATGTATTCTGGCCAACATCCTGACTAATGCAGTGTGCATGCAACAAAGGATGCATGTGTACAGCTGCTGCATTCCAGAGTAAAGCACTGTGGTTGCTCATGGGGTGATTTTCACTATTCTTCCCTTTCTTCTGAAGCATTCTGTGCTACCTGAAAAATATGTTCCCAAGGGCTGTACAACATAGCACTTTGGGTGGCTCACAGCTCTTCAGAGGGGAGATAAGTGAAACTTCCCCTCCCCTTCCCACTCTACTTTACTCTGGAACACATAAGCTGCACATATGCTTCCTTTGCTGCATGCACGCTGCATTAGTCATTTTGTTTCAGCCCTAAGAATTGTGCACCAGTAATAAAACAACGTGATTGCTTTTTTTTTAATGAACTGGCAAGCAAAACAGATTTCTTTCATTTTTCAAGCTAGTAAGAAAGAGATCTAAGATCCTATTCAATGTTGTTCCAAAATTTTCAAAATATAACATCCAAAGCCAAACCTAAAAGGAAACTTTCCTAAGACCACCATTACAGCTCTCTGAAACATATCATTGCTTGCATCAAACTAGGAGTCTTCCCCTTTGAAATCTCTTCCTCACAAGGATCCTTGTTTTCAAGAAAGACCTTAGTTGTATTAAGTTAAGCAACATCAGTGCTGAATTGCTCAGAGTCAGAAGTTGACATAAGAGCGTTTGCAATCAATGAGTCTCCATAGTTATCGTTAACATTGATATTGATATCTCTGATTGCTCAGATGGCATGCAAATGAGGCTGC
The DNA here is from genome assembly GCF_027244095.1 of Hemicordylus capensis. Classification (NCBI taxonomy): domain Eukaryota; kingdom Metazoa; phylum Chordata; class Lepidosauria; order Squamata; family Cordylidae; genus Hemicordylus; species Hemicordylus capensis. The sequence continues at coordinate 63,789,018 of NC_069660.1, forward strand.
ATATTTACTTTCTAAATTTGCATTATGTATTGGTTCAGAGCTGGGTTTAAAAATAGAATGATTCAGTGCTCTCACCCCTTAATTACATCCACAGGAATATTCATATTTATCTGAGCATTAATCAAGAGTGAAGCCTTGGCAAATTTTGTAATGATTCACTCATTCTCCTGCTAATTTATGGGGATCCCCTTAATCCTACTGTCACCCAGAAGGGAAGAGTTGCAAATTAAGAAACCAGTCTGAGCTGGTCACAGCAAAACAAGCATTTACTTGAGAAGAAGGAGAGAGCGAAAACATGGACAGTACAGAGACTGACTTTATTCCAAAATAATGCTCCAGTGCTCTGGTGAATAATACATCATGGGCAGACGTATTGTACATTATGGGTAGATACTGGAAACATGTTATTCGATCCTAAGCTTCTACTGCATATAGATGTGGCAAATTGACTTCATTTCAGTTCTTGTTTTCCATATTCTTTCAGTAACATTAGCCACCTCTATTCTACCAGACCAGGTTTATAAGATCCAAGATCTACTGTGCCATAGAAGTCGAGTAGTTGCACAATGCTGCCCTTATCCTGCCCTTATAGGAAATGATTGGACCAATTTGCACAACCCCAAATATTAGATGGACTAGCTCAGTGAACTAGAAACCGTTTGGGAGACAGTATTACTTGGTAGTGTGTTACATTCCCATTGCTGTTCAAATAAGCCAGTGAAGATACTTTCACTGTTAGAAAACTGTGGGCATAAAGTGAGACAGAGATGTAACCAAGGCTGTTTCCCTTTTGTGCATTACCAGCTTCTTTTTCCTCTTGCCCAGATTCCACATTTCGGTACACAGGCAGCCCAGACAGCCTTCGCTCCAGGGCACCCATGATTACCCCAGACCTAGAGAGCGGAGTGAAAGTCTGGCACTTAGTCAAGAACCATGATCATGGTGACCAGAAGGAGGGTGATCGGGGCAGTAAGATGGTGTCAGAAATCTACCTGACCAGACTGCTAGCTACAAAGGTAATATCATAATCTACTTGGGGAATAGTAGATGAACTGGTCACACAGTGGCAGCCTGTGGCCAAGCAACTCCATCCCTTTTGCAAATTAAGTCTTTCTGTCCTTCTGTGAAAATGGGTCTGTTACATTAATTCTGCCTTTGGATTGCTGATGTACAGGAGAATGTGCAACTGTCTTGTATCCTGCAGTGTCCCATTTCTATATTTTATTAGTTCCAGGCTGGCTGGTTCAGGACCAGTGCTTTGGCCTCTACATCCTCTTTTTGTCAGTTGACAAAAGGCAAACATCAACAACAAGGGTTACAGTGAAATTTCTTACTGTTCAACTATCCGCCTTTTTGCACACAACAAAAACAATAATTAAATTAGCAATGAAACAATGGTATGTTCATCTCCCAAGTTAACTCACAGGATCAGATACAAGCTACCAATTCCCAACCACTAAACAAACCTACTTAAAATTTAAAGAGGAGTACACAACACATTGTACTTATTTCTTTGACCCAACCAGACCTGTGCATCTTTTTGCAATTCTTTGTAGTGACATTCCAGAAAGCAAAGAAACCAGAGTTGGCTGAAAGAGTAAACTTACTTGTCCTCCAGTCAATTTTACCTTTAGGTTTGTTGGTTTTTTATTATTATTGCAAACCAATATCAGGACAGGGAGAATGATTGTCCCATGTTGGAAATTGTCCCATGTTGGAAATTGAAAATATGGTGGGGGGGGGCTGTTCATGGAAAAACTAGGAGATGGATAGTCTTGATTTAAGCATGACATAGCAATACTGTTCTTTGCCCTCACACTTTGGCTTCTGCTTCAATCAGGGTACGCTGCAAAAATTTGTGGATGATTTGTTTGAGACCTTGTTCAGCACTGTGCACCGAGGCAGCGCTCTCCCACTGGCCATCAAATACATGTTTGATTTCCTGGATGAGCAAGCAGATAAGCATGGCATCCATGACACAGATGTGAGGCACACCTGGAAGAGCAACTGGTGAGAACGGTCAAGAATTATGGGTATGGAGAGAGAAGTGAAATTACAGGGATCTATACCACAGGGATTGTGCTTAAAATGGACTTTGTGTGGTTCAGGTGCCGCTAGCCTGTCTAGGTTGTGTGCAGCTTGTTGTCTGAAGTTAAACATCTTTTATGCAGTTGCTCTAAATCTGTGGCTTTCAAAGTATGGGTCATGACCCAGTGCTAGATTGGGGATATTAGGCACTGAGAACATTGCTAATTAAGATTTTTATAAGAACATAAGAACAAACCTGTTGGATCAGGCCCAAGGCCGACCCAGTCCAGCATCCTGTTTCACCCAGTGGCCTACCAGATGCTTCTGAAAAGCTCACAGGCAAAAGGTGAGGGCATGCCCTCTTTCCTGCTGTTGCTCCCCTGAAATTGGTATTTAGAGGCATCTTGTCTCTGAGGTTGGAGGTGGCCTATAGTCACCATACTAGTAGCCATTGATAGACCTGTCCTCCATGAATTTGTCCCTTTTAAAGCCGTCTAAGCTAGTGGCCATCTCCACATCCTGTGGCAGAGAATTCCATAGATTAATTATGTGCTGTGTGAAAAAGTACTTCATGGCTTCATTGGATGACCCCTGGTACTGCTGTTGTGAGAGTGGGAGAAAAAATTATCTCTGTCCACTCCATGCATAATTTTATATACCTCTATCATGTCTCCCCATAGTTGCCTCTTTTCCGAACTAAAAAGCCCCAGATGCTGTAGCCTTGCCTCATAAAGAAAGTACTCCAGACCCTGATCATCTTGGTTTCCCTCTTAAATTGTTGTCCACGACATGTTTAAAGTAATGTAATACAGTTATTTAGATATAGGAATAATAGTTTATTTCGCGTAAGATTGCTAAATTTAAGGTTACACACTATACGCACAGCATTGCAGTTTTGAATATACCCAATCCACTCACGAGAGCATTTTGCCTTTCCCTGATGTGGAAGCATGAACTGCAAAACATAATCAATAAGCCCTAATGTACTGTCCTGTTGTGATTTTATGAAAACTCTTATTTTTTCGGGTCATGGGAATAAGCTAGTCTTCAGCTGAGTCACAAGAAAAAAAGATTTGAAAGTCACTGCTCTATCACAGTCTAGAAGTCTCAATCAGTCTTTTAAAACAAAATTAAGAAAAGTAGCATATTTTGTATTTAGTGTGCCTTTGGCATATGCTATTCCCCATTGTATAAATTTACCTCCATGTATCTTAGCAATGTGCGAGCTGGCTTGCTTTGAGCCAGGCTCGACATCAAGCCAACCCGGTTTGGGCGGTCCAAGTTCTATCCGGACCGCCCCCCCCCCCCCAGTTAGAAGAACAGGCTCGCGGACTGTCTCAAGGGCTATACTTATAAAGGGCATTCCCAGTAAAAGATTCCCCTTTACAAGTATACCGCCCCCCAAGCAAGCCTGTGAACCAGCTCGATAGCAGACCTGACCGGTTAGGTTCGTATGTGGTCCAGATTCAAACTGAGCCGGTTTCATCTCCAAGAACCTCACACTCATTGTTCTAGGCTCTTGAAACTCTCACATAGCATTGGCAAGGTAGCACTGACCAGGCCATTTTATGCTGCTTCACTGCACCTTTAATTCTAGAATCTAGCACACACATGTCATCTCAGTCCTGGTGTACAGTCACCTGTGCTCTAGGATTGCTGCTTCATTTCCAACACAGTGACAGCTATGCCAGCACAGAAGCTTACATAATGCCACAATGGACTTCCAAGTAACAGATTCTTCCACAAAGTATCCCCCTCCTTCTTATGTAAAACCATAATATCAACATCTGGTTATATTTCTAAGTGTGAAACACACGGGAAGCTGCAAAATGCCTCTGGTGTTTGTCAGATAGAATAAGATAAACCAAGGCAGAATACGATCTACTGGGCCGTTCTTAATAAACCTGAACTGCATTGAAATGGATCATGCAGATTCACAGGGCACTGGAACAGTTTTCAGCTAAGGGAAAGTGAAGTCAGACTTAGATGGTAGTATGTCCTTCAAGAGCAGACATTTCCAAGTGTCTTTCAACCATTAATCAAATTTTGTTACTAAAACAAACAGAAGAAATAGCTCTCCTAAAGTTTATTTCAGTAGCCAGTGTAACATAGTGGCTAAGAGACAGAGCTACAAATCAGAAAATCCCCAACTTGAATCTCACCTCTGCCATTAATTCACTAGGTGGTCTTAAGACTATCTGCTCTGAACCTTGTGTTTGTGTGTGAGAGTGTGTGTGTGTGTACGCACACACACACACACGCACGCACACACACCTCAGCATGGGGATAATAATACTTCCTTATCTTAAAGAGTTGACTGGATTAGAGCTGAATAATACAATTGAAGAGCTTTGAACATGCAAAAGTGCTGTACAAATGCTTATTATTACCACTTCTGAAAAAGAAGGTGGATTTTATTGTGTGCAGCTCTCTTTCTACCCAGGCAGTTCTGTCTTAGTAGTAATGTTTGAGCAGAGTTACAAGTGTTTGCTTAACTTTTTCTTTGATATTTTCTAGATAGTCAGTTTTACAGTTTAGCACCATCTACTTCTCCCAAATGCTAGTACAAATTATGTCTGTTCCAGCATTGTGCAGAACTTCAGTGAAGCATGTTTAGTGCCATTCCTTTAACATGGAATGCAAGAATGAGCAGATCTTTTTCATGAACTGTCCCGCAAACATCTACCAGCTCAGTCTGTCATATCACCAGTACCTTATTTGGGGACAGTAAGGTACAATTTCTTTTGTTGACCTGTTGGCACATCAATAGTCATATGGCTACAACAGTCTTAACAACATATTCTGGTAGAAGATCAGACTGGCAGGGGTATAAGCTGATAGAGGCTGAGTTCATCTACAGCAATAGGGACCATCTACTCAACAACCAGCATGGAAATGTTGGACAGCAACTGAATAAGGAATCGGCATCAATATCTGAAGTCATGGACAGAGTCTTACAACCCCAAACCTTAGGTTTTCTTTGCAATTATAGGACATTCCAGTGAATCCATCCAACAGAGGGCCCTGCTTTGCCAGGATGGCTTTCACCAGTGTTTTGTTATTGACAATGATAAAATCTAATGCTTCAAAAAAAGTACAAGATTTGCATTAGTTAGGCACGGAACAATTTGACCTCAAAGTCCATCCGTATATAACTATTTATTTGAAGTCTGGGATTGATTTATACCCATCATTAATTATTCTAATCTTCTTAATTATTCCATCACTTGATAGTGTTATTACATCTATCATGTAGAGCTGATTTAGTGATGCATCTTCAGTCAGTAGAGTCAGAAATGCAATCCATGTTTCTTGGAATGCAGAGAAGTACAGTAAGGGCAAGAACAACCTTCTACTTGATCACTGCGAAGAGATGACAGGCTTTGGAAAAGGCTGGACTGCAACATACAAATGGGGTTGTAACTAGGACTAAGCCAGATGTGACTTATTTTATATACCATGTATAAGCCATCTCTCAGAATGTAACTATGGGTGGGAGCCAGAGCTGGGCAGGCCTCTACCAGTCACAGATTCTGGAGGAAAGCTGCTTTCACGAAGTGTAGAAAAGAAGGTTGCAGGAGTGTTTGCTCAGTTGGCCTAGGGAGCTCCCTCAATCTTGGACCTGGAGTGCTGACTCCCTACAGCCTTTTATTTAAAAAATCACAACCTTTGGGGCTTCCCTTACAGCTCTCCTTGATCAGTGCTTTGTCCCCCATCCCCCACCTGGACAAAATAGAGCAAAACATTCAAAGGGGCTGCCCCCCCCCCAAAAAAACCCAATGAAAAACAGAAGCATTTTTGGGCAACAAAAACAAATGGAATTGAGAGCTGGGGCTCAGCCATAGTTAACGACTACTTAGCTAGAGCACCTACGGGGAGGTGATTGCTCAGCCACTCCCCATGTGTTTTTGAGCACTTCTAGCCAATCTCTTCTGTCGCAGATGGAGTGGCTGAGAGGAGCCCGTGCACAAACCAAGTACAACTGACACAGGCTGCACTTTCTGTCCCATATTTTCAAAACAATTGTTGCTGTTTCCTTTTTCTCTCTGCTGTTATTTTAGGATTAAAAGTTCCCTGGGTTAGAAATTTATCACTGAAAGGAGAATAAAAGCTCATACATACACCAAATGCCAACCCCCAGACAATGTCATTTTTTTCTCCTTCAATCCCTTGTGGTTTGAAAAGCCTCTAATCATTGTGTCTGCCAAAGCCAGATTCCCTGCTAAGGCTGTAGGGAGCTAAAAACAATTTAGCAGAAGCTTTAGAGGAATGAGTTATTAGGATAAAAGGTTGGAATCAAGAATAAAATGACACTTCTTAAAGCTACCAAGTGGTGCTGATGAGCAGAGATTTCTTTTTTTCTCATGGCTGCCAGACCTCATGGGCCTTCAGCATGGAGAGCTCTCAAGTGTTAGTGATATCTACATGCAGCAGCTAAGAAAGAATCCTGAAAGGGGAGACAAACGCTTCTGTCTCCAAATGCAGACCAGTGTTTAGAACTTTGGTATAGCTTTTCCTTTCAGCTGTGAGCATATAAACATGCAAAGCCTCCTTTTACTAAGTCAAATCATATACTAAGTCAAATCACAACCATCTAGCCCAGTTGTGTCTCAGATAAAGGTCTTTCCCCATCTTCCTACCCAAGATCCTTTAACTGGAGAGGCCAAGGGTAGAATCTACAATCTTCTACAAGTAGAGCATGTGTTTGCCATTGAGCTATTACTACTCTTCAAACATTGATTAGAAGCCCCAGATCCTGCCAGAGGTAGCCTTGTCCACAAAAGGAAAGTGAAATATTTATATTTATGTATTGGTTGATTTAAATGTGTAGCCTGCCAAATTGCAAAGAAGGCTTGGCCCGAGGGAGCATTTTCAAGGGGCAAAAGTGAGCAAGTTCTCCTTTTTTGGCAATTGCAGCTACTGTACAGAATAGAAGCTTCACAGGGGAAAAAGTGTCCTTTAAACCATGCTATGAAGCCTTTTCACTCAAGAGAGCATCCACTTCATAAAGCATTTTTATTCAAGTGGGCATCCAATCAAAAACACCCATGGACTATGGATCAGAAAACAGCCCCAAATGGACTCTGAGGGGTGTGTAACCCTCAGGGGCATATTTGTGGTTTGCGCAGAGCACCTTCTGGGGATGGGAAAATCAGCTAAAATCCCCCAACCCACCAACTACCAACACTCCTGAAGTGGGAACAGAGCCATTGGGGCATGTATTCTTTGCCTGCATGCACACAGTATTAGTTAGGATATCAGTCATTATTGCCGGGCACTGATTTTTTGGCACAGATCATCAAATGCCACTTTTGCAAAAAAAAAAAAAAAAAAAGCACCAAAAAGCTGAAAGGGAGGAAATGTGCTACCTTATTTCTTTTTCATGATGTAATGTGTGCTTATGCCCCTTTTTTCCACAGCCTTCCTCTCCGTTTCTGGGTGAATGTAATTAAAAACCCACAGTTTGTCTTCGACATTCATAAGGGAAGTATCACGGATGCCTGTCTCTCAGTCGTGGCTCAGACATTTATGGATTCGTGTTCCACCTCAGAGCACCGCCTGGGCAAGGACTCCCCCTCCAACAAACTGCTCTATGCCAAGGACATACCCAGCTATAAGAGCTGGGTAGAGAGGTCAGTGTGAAGATTAAGATTGCCTCTCACAAAGCCTTCTCCAGTTTTTGGTTACTGTGCCTAATAGTTGTTTCACTGTGAGCTTGTGAATTAAGACAAAAGGGTAGTTGGATTAAGATGGGCAAAGAAGTATCCTTTGCTTGTCAAGGATCCATTTGCACATTCTGGAAGAGCTGTATTAACCCTCATGTCCTCTCCCATTTCACATTTCTGTTTTAGTTCTGAATGTACTTTCCTCTTCTTGTACTTCCAATTAAATCCAGAACAGTTTGGGGAACAAACTGCATGTTAAATTAAACAAGACAAAGGCATACTTAACCTTACTAAATAGCAGCTGTGTGAGGGCCCAGTCCATATTGGGACAATGGCATGGGGGAAGCCATATTCTTTTTCTCACACTAAAACTGCAATCGGGAGTCTTTGCAGCTGCTGTTTGATCCGGGAGAGAACTCCTGTTTAAGATTCACCACATATCCTCCAAGATTCATCTGATTAGTTTCAGTTCCTTTTGTGGCACTGCTTGCCTGCTGAACATTACTTGTGAGTCCAACACAAGTCATGCCTGCCCTCTGCTTTCTTTGGGATGAGAAGGAGCCATTTGTTCTGTTCTAGAGCCTTGGGCTCCATTGTTTAGGATATGAAGGCTGGAGATGGAGAGGGAGTTACCCTTTGTGCATTGCCAAATGTTTATACTGTACTAAAATCCACATTCTTGCCTTGAACTTCCTGCTGTTTACTACCAAGTGATAAGTTAGAACCCACTCGCTTCTGCGGACATATTAAGGTTTGTCTGCATGGCAGGTTCTCCCAATCCTGGCTCAGCATCTTTTGTGCTAAAACAGAAATGAAAATTAATATCCGCCCCCTCTCAAAAAAAAAAAGCATAATGTGGTGTTAACAGAACTGCTCTGGAGCGGCGACGGAACACCCTGAGAATACTTTTGAGTTTGTGTGGGGAATTAGTGAGACTATAGTGAACAGACCATTACAATAGCAATGTGTGCAAAGTTTTAGTCTGGAAATAAGGAGAGAGAGAGAGATGGTACAATCAGATTTATTTAGGGATACAGGAATAGAAAAATTGATTAAGCAGGCAAGAAGGCAATAAAATATTAACTAATAATTCTGATTTAGAATCTCACAAAGAGGTTTTTTAGCTTAAGGTTAGTCCAGAGGTGGTCAGAGCTCTAGGGACCAATTGTCTGGGACAGCCAAGTGTGGTGCACGGTTTGGGTCTGGAGGCAGGTCTAAACTGGAGGCTGGGATCAGAGCTGGAATCAAGACAGAAGCAAAAGCTGTATCTGATGGTATGGCTATAGCTAAGACACTCGCACGCACTCATATCTGCACCACATTTGTTGGCATTTGGGCTAGAAATAGGCAAAATCATGCCTTTGGGCCATCCTCGGGTCACACTTCTTTGTTGGGGCAGACATCCATGGTTAACAAAAGAATTGTTATTGCTTTATTTGATCACTGGTAGGTGTGATCACAATTAACAATAAAGTGAAATGGTTTGGACAGCCTGTATGGGCTAGAGTGAATGGGCAAGTTCAAGGCTTATCTGGTATACCAGGAAGACCTTCCAGGTGGGGAGATAAAAATTATTTTGAAACTAACCATTAACTAACCAGCCATAGTGGGGTGGGAGTGCTTCAGCCTTATCTGATCTCCTGTGAAGTGTGAAGACAATTAGTGATAATTAGTAATCCTTCATGCCAAAAGAGGGAGTTTTACTGTTCTCTTGAGAAATAGTCCTTCTCCTTAACTCCAGTCTGCTCAGCCAGCCTCCTTTTCTGTATTGTAAACAAAGAGGCGCAAACAAAGAGAGTGCCTTCTTCTGCACGATCTCCACCGCACGTTAAGGTCATCTGAGGAGGTCCATCTTCAGTTACCACCAGCACATCTGGAGGCGACTCAGAGGCGGGACTTCTCTGTAGCTGCTCCTGGGCTGTGGAATGCACTCCCAGCAGCAGTCCATAATCTGAGTTCATTATTGGCCTTCAGGAGAACCCTTAAAATCTGTTTGGCCTGGCCTTCCAGGGTTTTTAAACTGTTTTTAAACCGTAAAGGTTTGGCCTGGTTTTCCAGGGTTTTAAAAACTGTTATAAATATTTTAATAATGGTTTTATGTTGTTTTTACAGTTTTCTATTTTAACAGTTGATTGGTTTTAGTTTTATTTTAATGTAAACTGAGCCATTTTGGGAAGGGCAATATAGAAATCGAATGAATGAATGAAATGGGGAATACATTACAGTCATGTGTCGTACTTGACCTGGGGTAAAGTTGCCCTATGCTGCTTGTGCTCTGCAACTGTCTTGAGTGTTTCCCAAATATGGGCATGTGTGGAAGTCACAATCCTGTGAGCTCATAGCCAAGATGGAGACTGCAAGTTTGCAGTTCCAAATCACAAAGTGTAGTGCTGTTTGTAGCCCCCAAACAGGCTGTTCAGTGATGTAGGAGAACCTCAAACTGATATATCACACCTTGAGTCATGGCTTGGTGGGTCACAAGTTCTGTAGGCCTGATCTAGAAATGCTTCTGAGGATCATGAGAGGTTTTGAGAGAGAGTGTGGGGCTTAAGGTGTTTTTCCTGTTAAGCATTAGTCCTACATACATACAGTCATCTTTTTAAATTGCACAGTCCTCATGTACTCCTTTCTATTCTTTTTATAGGTATTATGCAGATATTGCAAAACTCCCAGCCATCAGTGACCAAGACATGAATGCCTACCTCGCAGAACAGTCACGCCTGCATGCTGTTGATTTCAACATGCTGAGTGCGCTCAATGAAATCTACTCCTATGTCAGCAAATACAGTGAAGAGGTGAGAGATCTTTCCCTCATTGTAGGGGATGGGGAAACCATTTGTCTCATAACACATTTCCTTGTTGTTGCCCTAAAAGATCTATGAGATAGAGGAGAAAAAGTATCTGGGCAAGGAGGATTTTGTGCCCATATATTGTTAATTTATTTCTATTCCATGATGATAGCACCAGTAGATTTCATGTCAAACAGTTGAATTGAAAGTTTGGTTTAGAGAAGCATGGTTTGTTCTAATCCAGTTACCTCTCTGAAGCTATGGTCAGTTTCCAGTGCTCCAAGAAGTTAAACTATTAGCAGCTTGTAGAATGGGTGCTAATTTGTATCACTGTGAAAGTTGTGGGCATCTGGAGGGTTCTGCTCCTGGTGGGGCTGCCAATCTCCCAGTCAATGGCCTCAGAATACAGTGGGAAAGCAGGTAGGCTATGTGGAAGTTGGGAGATTCAAGCACATTTGCCCCATCTTCTGCTTAAGGTTGTCACCTCCTTTTTCTCGTGGGCACTCAGGTTAAGAGAGACCTCTGCCTCAGTGGGCTCACACACCTTCCAATTCCTTGCCCACTCATCACCAGCCTGCTCTTTAAATAGGCCCCTTCAACAGCACAGCTCCCTTGGTAGGCCAAGCCCTCATCATGTCTGGGCTTGGCCTCTTGCAAAACTGCCCAGCAACAGGAGTGCCACAAAAACATCTTCATTTACTGTTATCACTATGAATATTTACATACCGCTCTTCAACAAAGAAGTTCACAAAGTGGTTTACGTGAAAAAGAAATGATGGTTCCCTGCCCTCAAAGGGCTCACAATCTGAAAAGAAACACGAAGTAGACACCAGCAGCAAGAGGCTGTGCTGGACTTGGAAAGAGACAGTTACTTTTCTCCTGCTAAATAGAAGAGAGTGACCAAGACGAGAGAGTGACATAAGACCTTTAAAGTTACCACTTTAAAAAGGTACCTCTTTGCTCAGTTAGCAGGGGTCTTTTCTTCCCCCACCTGCAGATGACCCTTGATTCAGAAAATACGCAGCTGCTATGGCAGCTGGCCCAGCTAACTCCTCCCCAGCAACACCCCCATGGCTGCTGTAGCGAGGCCACACCTGGTTTCCGGCTATTAGCCATCCTCCAAAAGTCTTACCATAACAGCTAACTTTTATTTTATTGTCTGGCTTAGTCATGAAACAGGAGGTCTTCTGTATTTCCCTACCAATGGCTTATGATGGGTTAAAAGAAAACCCCTTGTGAGGTTCTTATGTAAACATTCCAGGTCACCAAAATGAGTTATTCTCACAAAATGAAAATTATTATTATAATCATTATTTTGTTTCATAAACAATGCATATAAGATAGAATGTAACAAAATACCCACTACAAGAAACTCTTGAGTAGTAAACTCATGTTTTGGTATATATGTCTATAGCCTAAACTCCCTTTTGCCCCAAGTAATAACTGGGCAGACATAAGAATTAACTAATGAAAAAATGAAACAAAGCACTTTTTGGAGAAAACGTGTAGTAATCGAAACAGCTACTTCAGATGAGCCTAGGAGCCTGCAGCTTCGTAGTGGGATTGCTGAAGAACAGACCACCAACAATCTGGAGTTCCATGGCACCATCTACTACAAAAACTCCTCAAGTTTCAAAAGTAGCTTGCCAAAGCCCCTTTGGGTCTGTACAAGTACTTCCCTGGCCCTCAAACAGACATAAGAACATAAGAACAACCCTGCTCAATCAGGTCCAAGGCCCATCTAGTCTAGCATCCTGTTTCACACAGTGGCCTGCCAGATGCCGCTGGAAGCCTACAAGGAGGAGTGGAGGGTATGCCCTCTCTCCTGCTGTTACTCCCCTGCAACTGGTACTCACAGGCATTCTGCCTTGGAGGCTGGAGGTGGCCTGTAGCCCTCCAACTAGTAGCCCATTGGCTTCTCCTCCATAGACCTCTCCTCCATGAAGTTATCCAAACCCCTCTTAAAGCCATCCAGGTTGTTGGTTTTCACCACATCTTGTGGCAGAGAATTCCACAAGTTGATTATGCGTTGTGTGAAAACATACCTCCATTTGCTGGTCCTAAATTTCCTGGCAATCAATTTCCTGGGATGACCCCTGGTTCTAGTGTTATGTGTGAGGGAGAAGAATTTCTCTCTATCCACTTTCTCCACATCATGCATGATTTTATAGACCTCTATCATGTCTCCCCGCAGTCATCTTTTTTCTAAACTAAAAAGCCCCAGGTGTTGTAGCCTTGCCTCATAAGAAAGGTGCTCTAGGCCCCTGATTATCTTGGTTGCCCTCTTCTGCACCTTTTCCAGGGCTCACAATCTAAAAAGAAACATACGATAGACACCAGCAACAGTCACTGGACACCAGCAACAGTCACCCCCTACTGTGCAGGGGGTGAATAGGGCCACTTACTCTCCCCCTGCTCAATAAAGATAATGACCACATTAAAAGTTGCCTCTTTGCCAAGTTAGCAGGGGTTTCCGGGAGTTTATGCTTGGAATATGTAGTTTTAAAAAATGCTTTCTCTGAGGACTGTGGTTGTTTTCTAGTTACTTTTCTGTGGTTACCTCATTTCTGATTACCTCCGTTGTCTTCACCATTATCCAAAATTTATTTCAAACAGAACCAAATTAATTTTGTAATTAGATCACAGTCCTCTGAGAAAGCCGAGGGTCATGCTGTCTGAATGCTTTCAAAAACGGTCCTGACCTATGTTGCTGCCCTACCATCCTGTCTCCCCGGAAACAAATAGCGTGGCATAACCTAAGCAAGATCTGTTTTACAAAGCGTTGCTGGCAGCATGGGCTCTTCTGATGGATGCATCATTTGAAACCAAGTTCCTACCATCTGTTCACCCCTTTAATTTGCAATGCAAGAAAAGCCTGTTTTGCAATTACAACCATTAAAGGCAAGGTTTTTGTCATTTAATTGCGTGTATATGCGCATGGTACTGTACAGCAGCCATTTGCCAATTAGGGATGAGAACCTCATTACTTCCCTGCTAAATGATACAGGAAATGTAGCATCAAGCATATGACTGTTCCTTGCTGGTAATGTGCACCAGCACGATAACACAGAAATGAGTACGGGCTGGTGAGTGCTACAGCATTTGCAAAGGCTTTCATCCCTTACACGTTTCCTAGGAGAATACAGCAGACTGAGATTTATACTGGCCAACTTTACATTAGCTGCCTCATGCTTAAGTTCTTTCTAGCATGAGGTATGCTTATCGTTGTCCTTTGCAGTCTCTGGAAAAAGACTTTATAGGTCTACTGTAAATATTAACAAAGCGAGGCTCAAATGTCAAGAGCACCACTCCTGTATGATCCAAGTGATGGAGTCATTAAATTGAGCTACATGATGCACAGTCTCCGGTCAATGCCAAGGACACATGGGGACTGCTATGCAACTTCCAAGGCAGTCCCAATGATGTAGTGAGAGGGGCTGCAGCAGAATGACTTCAAGGAGCTTTCAGGCAGCAGCATGTTTCCAATGGAAAGGAGCACTGCGTTGGAGTCACCCTGCAGCAGTCCCATCACTACATCATCGGAGCTGCCTTTGAAGTTATGCAGTGACCCCAGGGTGTCCTTAGTGTCATTGGGAGACTGCACACCATGGCACTCCTTCTGTCAATTTATGCACACATGCATGGTCATCTGCCATATCTACACGCAGAAGATAGCAATATGGGCCATGCTTAAGAAGAGCACATGCTCATGCAGAAAGCCCCCAGTTCAATCTCTGGATTTCCAATTTAAAATGATACCAGGCAATAGATGGGTCAAAAGCAAGAGCTTTTGTATGGTGTCCCTCAGGGCTCCATTTTGTCTCCAGTGTTCTTTAACATCTACATGAAACTGCTGGGAGACATCATCAGGGGATTTGGTGCAGGATCAGTACACTGATGACACCCAAATCTACTTCTCCATGTCAGCTTCATCAGGCAATGGCAATTTAACTTCCCTAAATGCCTGCCTTGAGGCAGCAATGGACTGGATGAGGGATAACAAACTGAGACTAAATCCAAACAAGTCGGAGGTGCTTACTGTAGGAAGCCACAGTTCGGGCAGTAGGATAGATCTGCCTGTTCTGGATAAGGTTACACTCCCCCAGAAAATACTAGTTCACAGTTTGGGAGTACTTCTGGACCCAACCCTCTCTCTGATACCTCAGGTGGAGGCAGTGGCCAGATGTGCTTTCAATCAGCTTTGAATGGTTCTCCAATTGCACCCTTTCCTGGAAGTGAGTGACCTTAAGACAGTGATGCACATGTTGGTAACCTCCAGGCTTGACTACTGCGATGCACTCTACGTGGGGCTGCACTCTACATAGTTCAGAAGCTGCAATCGGTGCAGAATGCTGCTGCCAGATTGGTCTCTGGGATGCCCCTTAGAGACCATATTACTCCAGTTCTAAAAGTTCTACACTGGCTAACAAGAAGTTTCTGGTCAAAATACAAAATGCTGGTTATTACCTATAAAGCCCTTAATGGCTTGAGCCCATGGTTTTAAAGAGAACACCTTCTTTGTTATGAACCCTGGCACTTATTAAGATCTTTAGGGAAGGTTCATCTGTGGGTGCCGCCAGCTCATCTGGTGGCAACTCAAAGGTGAACCTTCTCTGAAGTTGCCCCAGAGCTCTGGAATGCATTTCCTGCTGAGATTAGAGCTGCTCCATCCCTGTGGATCTCAGGAAACAACTTAAGATGCATCTCTTAAGCCAAGCTTTTTAGTTAGTTGGTGTGTTTTTATGGGTATTTTAATTTGACTTTTTATATGTTATAATTGTTAAATTCTTTTTTGTTTTATGCTGTAAACTGCCTAGAGACTTCGGCAGTGGGCAGTATACAAATCTGCTAAATAAATAAATAGGTGGCTTTTAGATATCTTACCAGTATATTGTAAACATAGAAATTGCACTGTAATGTTCATATTTCCAAGACTATTTCTTTGTCTAAGCTTCCATCATCCCTTCCTCTGTTTAATTTCTCGTGGCTTTATCCTCTTTCTAAATGATAGAGCCTGAGTTTTTGCTTGTTTGTTCCCAGATTATCGGGGCTCTGGAGCAAGATGAGCAGGCGCGCCGGCAGCGCTTGGCATACAAAGTAGAACAGCTTATTGGTGCCATGTCTATGGAGAGCTGAAGAAAGGAGCTGGAACTCCTAGAACAAAGGAAGGAAGTGCTCACCACAAAGACTTCCAGGAGTTAAGAGTAAGAACTGGCAAGGAGGCCGCTGGGAACATACCTGAAGTACTGTGACAACCTCCAAAAAGAAGCTGAAGTTGGTCCAAATACTTAGCTCAAAAATTACTCATCATAATTCCAGTTGAAAGGACAGAAGAAAACCAACAGCAGCAATGCTTCTCACAACCCGGTTGGATCAGCCAAGAAGTTCAGCTCCTCAAGTTTGTCTACCTAGAAAGATCTTGGGAAGCTTAGATTCCTCCATGACTGCTGCTTTGCATGAAAGTTGTTTGATGTATATTAGGAGATTAAAAGAAAAATGCTATTTAATTTTTTTTCTTTTTTTAAAGAAAAAGGAAAGAAAGAAGAAGAAATAAATGTAACAAAAACCACAGTGGCCACATCAAATACCCTGTTACAAAGATTCTGCTGCACACAATGCCCCTCCTCTTTCATGAGGCCCCTATTGTTCATGGCTCAGATGGATGGTTTTTGAGTGGATGCTCGCACTGTTGGGAATCTTTAAAAACTTCCTTATTCCTCTTCCTGGGAACTTACAGAAAATCCCACGAGCACAAATTTGCACCAAACCTTTTTAAACAAAGGGAGATAACCAGTGCAGTTGAGGAAGAAGGCCAGCAAACTGCATCTGCAAGAGGAACTTAGCTGAAATGTACCTGAGTGGAAAAGCCATTTGGTCATTCAACCCATCTGTCTTGAAATCCATCTTTAGCTATGTATTTATACAGTATGCATTTTTTAAAAAGAAAAACCCTATTTACCATTAGAGGGGCACTATATATATATTTTTAAAGTCCTTCATTCCTTGTCTACTTCAACACAAAATGCCACCCTGTTGCAAAGATTCCTCCTATTTCTGTGCACTTGAAAATTATGTTCCTGAGGAATGTCCTGTCCTTTTGAAGCTAAGGAAGCTGTGAGTCATTTAAATTGAAACTGGTGCATCATGGGCTTCTGCAGGTGCAATTTGTGTAAAAACTAATTGGCTTTTGTAGTTGCTTGGAGTGTGGGTTGTTTAGCTTTTTGGTTTGTTTGTTTCTCCTAGTCACTATGTGATTTCTTGCAGTAAAAAAAAAAATGTTTACAGCAAGCAATACTTGAACAGTGTAGAGCTAGTGAGTCAACATATTTATTGCTTTCCTGTGCTGGATTCTCTGCTTATGCGATCAGGAAAAATGGCATTTGCATTTTTCTCACACCATATGCAAGGTCATTCAAAGGTCAAGCATAAGACTTCTGTGTCCATTGGGAGAGTGAGGCAAGGAGGGACCTTCTCTCTAGATAAATGGAAATGGCATACACTACATGGTGGTTAATGCCTATTGTCTTTGTCTCTGTCCACTTGTCTTGTCTTAGGTTAGGTTTCCCAGCAGCCCATTTCTTAGCAATCAGTGGAAGGCTGATGTCTGTGAGTTGTTGTTCCTTAAAAAAAAAAAAAAAAAAAGACCAAAGCTTTCTTGTCCTTTTCAAGAGTGCCAAGTAGCAGGTGGGATGCTGTAAATATTTCTCTCTGTAATAAATATTGATATTTGTGCAGGCTGCAGTTAAGAGGGGTGATTAGGGGGCAAGGCGATTAAGCCTAATGGAAGGCAGGATATCGACCAGTTTCGGACCATGTGACTAGAATCCAAATCAGATTTGATAGGAAGAATGGTTTCCTCAACTGAAATCTAGGAAGGGCTGGTTTTACCACCGACCTTCTGCATGATGCTTCTGAGCATATCAGTTTCTCCAGAGTTGGTACCATTTTTCTGCACAAGGCAGTTGTCTATGGTTGTTAACAGCTGCTCAGAATGGAATCAGTAGATGTTTTAGCTTCTCAGGTATAGGTTGCCAGGGCAGCAGTACTGAAGGCCTCAAGAAGTTGAGGGTGAGTGGATTTCAAGGAGCAACCATTTTACTGTATTGTATAGTTATTCAGAAGAGGAAAGTTTTAGAAGGTCTGTGCTCCTGCCCTCCATCTTCTGCACCTATGTTATCTATGATATCTCCTGAAGCTATCCTTCCACATCATCCATTTTCCAATGCCAGATTCAGATTTAAGAAATACTCAAGAAGGGACAGTTACCCAACATTGACTAGCCAGTCACAGTATCGATGAGAAGTATATAGAGAAGTAGCTATATAGCAGAATAGATGCTTCATGTCATCAGTGACCTGTACGTGTGTGTATCATCAGCCATAATGTCACAGGACCACATTCTCACCTTCCAGTACACACCAGTCCTATTTCCCTTTCAGGGCCTACAATAGGCAGTAGGTGAGTGGGTTGCACTTTGAATTACCTACTCTGTGAGAATCCCTGATTTTGTACTTTCTAATCATTATCCTCCTGAATGCTGCCAGCAAAGGGATAAAGAAAAGGAGCAACTTGCTGCTTTAATTATAATTCATTAAAAGCTGTGCCAAGCCCACTTTCCCCCTGATAATTCACTTTCATAAGTTTCCCTGGGCCCTATTAATAGCCTGAAAGAAATACTAATGACTGACCTTGTGCAATAAGCCAAAGCCTTTGACATTCACAGCAGCCAAAGCTTTGCAGCCAAAAAGCTCTGATTTACATTGACTTGGCAGGAGCAGGGACAGGAGCCAAATGCAGGAAGCATCTCCAAAGAGGAGCAGCCTGGTTTCAGGAGAGTTTCCTCTTTATCTTCTGGCAAGGTGGTGAATTTGACTGCTAAGGCAGATTTGTCTCCTTGATCCCAAACTTAATTGATGTAGGTGATAAGTTTAACAGCCAATTTTTGTGAGAAGAATTTTCATTTCACCCAATTACAGGCACTTCACAATTAGACCATGTTAGGTCCCCTTCAGTGCGCTTCCATTTTTGTCAGGTTTTACTGTGGTGACAGATGGGCTATATAGCTGTAGCTTCAGCCTCCCAAATTAAGGCTGCATCCAGCCTACCATTTCTTATATCACTAGTCAGAAGTGAAGGAAGAGGGTAACTTGCAAAAGACATACCAACTAGTAAGGGTGGGTAGTCACTGCAGCTACTGTTTTGGATTGTGCCACCCATACCAATTTTGCTAGTTTGGACTCTTTGCAAACATCACAAGGATTGACAGAGGTCTTATGGGCTTGCAGGGTTTAGCATGCTGATTCAGGCACATGCTGTCTAGAAGTACTCACTAACTAGGACCATGGCTTCTTACCATCACGGTTTTCAACAACAGATTGACATCTATGTATAGAGTTTTTAAGGCTGGAAGGGATCTCCTGCACAGTTACACTTCATCTAGTGTTTTCTGCATTCTGGTTGGCTAGAACTCACCTTAAGCTGAACTGGAAATCCAAGTTATCATATTTTTCTTGCTCTGTAATTAGATGCACATGGGAACTAAAAGGCAACCAAAGTGTCTAGTGACTGCATGGCCTGGCTCATGGATGACTCAAGTGTTGTGGGATCAGTCCCAAGTGTTTTCTTTGGAAAGCAGCTAGCCTTGAGCATTTAGAAGCCATAGCAATTGCCTTAGGTGACATTATACCCTGTCTGTGTCTCTTTCCCCTGATGTTCAAGTCCCAGTCTGCCCTGTTTCAGGTGTTTTCACATCAAAGCTAAGGACGTCATTTCTGGAATTTCTGTGCCTCACACTGCTGTTTAAATAATTCCATTTAATCTTCTCCTGATGAGTGCTATCCAGAGCCATCAAAGAGCCTACTGCAAGAAGGAGTGATGTGCTAATCAAATGATTCTTTCCTTTGAAGGCCTTTTTTTTTTAATCCATCTTGTTAGCACACTTGCCTGCCCTGCTATACTTTTCCCCCCTTCAGCACTAAAATCCTGCAGCCACTTCACTTGCCAGAGCAATGAGCCTTTGTCTATCTAGTATCATCTGAAACATGGCCTGCAAGCATTTAGAAGAGGTAAACAGCTAAACTGCTGCACTACACTGAGATTAGCCTCTGGCCAAATTAACAACTGGCATGGTAGAGAAGTGTTGGAAATTGCATTGCTTTCCTGTTGCTAGTGGGATATACTCTTGGCAAAAGTAGTTAAGGGTGCTTTACCTCATTAAGATTAACAGAGGTCTTCCTCTTACCCAGGAAAATGTTGTGATATCGGCTGGCAAGCTGCCATGCTGTCCCTGTGGTGGGATACCTTTTGTTTGCCAGTAAGAAAATCCCATGCAACACCTAGCATCTGTGTTACAGCTTCATACCTTTAAATAGATCCTTTTTATGAAAATGGAGCATTGGTTCACTTACCGTGAAGGCTTCTTCTGGTTGCTGGGGCCAAAGACATCTCCATGGGTTATACTCCCCCCGAGCTCCTAGGCAGGACAGTTCTGATTTGCTGATAAAAAAGAATGCCTACTCAAGGGGGGTAACCCCACCCCAGTTCTTTTGAGCCAAGTTACGTAAGGTATTAAAACAGACAAGGTATAACAATAGAAAAAATAGGAAGAAGAGAAAACCTGAGGACTCAACGTGGACCCCAAAACAGAGTGTTGAGAATCACCCTAAGAGTCCAGATGGCAACAGCAGTCTTCCAGATCCTTAATTATCAGGTCTATCCCAGAATAAGAATTTTGGATGCCTAAAAGATGGTTTTCCAGGAACAGACAAGCGCGCCAAACCGGGTGGGCCGAAATGTCCTTGGCCCCAGCAGCCAGAAGAAGTCTTCACGGTAAGTTAACCAATGCTCCATTCTCTGTTGCTGGGGCCAAGGACATCTCCATGGGACATACCACAGCTTGTACACCACTCAGGGTGGGAGCGCTCTTGTCTATTCCTGGGGAAGCACCTGCTGTAAGACCCTTCTACCAAATGCAGCCTGAGCTGAGGCGTGAGAGTCAATCTTGCAGTGTCTTGTAAAGGTCGATGAACTTCACGTTGCTGCCCTGCAAATGTCCTGTACTGGTGCATTTGTGAAGAAAGCAGCTGAAGTCACTTCTGCCCGAGTAGAGTGGGCAACCAAGGAGGCCTAAGGAGCTGGACCTCGTATGTCAAAGATATGCATGCCTTGATCCGTCTTGCGATTGTAGATGATGAAACTGCTATTCCCATGAATCTCGGAAGGAACGAGATCACGACACGAACAGGGTATCAGTGACTCTGAATGATGCTGATCTTTCTATGTATGTCTTGAGACAGTGACGCATGTCTAACTTGTGCCACTGCATCTTTTTGGTATGCACTGGATTGGGGCAGAAGGACGGAAGGAAGATGTCCTGAGATTGGTGGAAAGTTGAGGCCACCTTAGTTCTTACAAATGGATCCGGAATGAGGCAGATAGAGTCCTTTTGGAAAATGCAAAAGGATTTGTGAGCTGACAGTGCCTGCAACTCTGAGATGCGCCTCACAGAGGTGATGGCAATTAGAAAGGCTAAATTAAACGACAAAATTCTTATAGGTATTTTTGCTATAGGCTCAAAAGGATGAAATTGTAATGCCTTTAATACAATGTGTAAGTCCCATGTTGGAAATCTATGGACAGTTGGTGGAGACAGCAAGGTTGCTCTCTCAAAAAAATGCCTCAGGTGATGATGAGTCTGCAGTTCTTTTTGGAAATGCCTGCAATGAGGCCGACTAATGAAGATGATTGCCGCTTCAGGGTATTTGGTTTTAGACCTTTTTCCAGCCCGTCCTGTAAAAATTGCAACAGGTGTTGTAGAGTAGCACCACCTCTAAGGATTGAATGGTGTGTCATGTATCCATCTCAGGAAGGCCCTCCATGTGTATTGGTAAATTCTATTTGTGAAGGATCTGTGTGACGCCAACATAGTCTCAAGCACCCTATCGGAGTAACCCTGTTGGCTCAGAACTCGCTGCTCAGTTTCCAAGCGGCAAGCCGTAACCAACCCTGGTTGGGATGCTGTACCAGTCCCTGAGTGAGCATATCCCAAGACACTGGGAGAAACCATGGCTCTTTGGTGGCAAAATGTAGAAGTTCCGGGAACTTGGGCCAAAATGGAGCCACTAGAATAACGCTTGCTCCTGGCAGACTTATTCTTCTTAGCACCCTGGCCAACAGTGACATTGGTGGAAAAGCACAGAGTAGTCTTTCCGGCCATGGGCTTGACAGAGCATCTATATCTTCTGTTCCTGAGCAGGGAAACCTCACCAAGAACCTTGGGAGTTTTGAGTTTATTGGAGTTGTGAACAAGTCCATAATTGGCAGCCCCATTCATCTTGTAATCCATTTGAAAATCTGGGGGCTTATTGCCCATTCTCCTGGCATCAGTTCCTCCCAATTCAACCAGCCGGCCAGCTAGTTTTGATCCCCCTTCACGTGATGGGCTGTCAAGGAGCTGAGGTTTTCTTCCGCCCAGCCGATCAGAAGTACTGATTCCTGGTGAAGTGACTTTGAGCGTGTTCCGCCCTGTCGGTTCACGTGGGCTTTTGCCATTGTATTGTCTGTTCTTACAAGCACGTGTCTATTCTGCAGAGTCTGATGGAACGCTACCAGAGCTAGCCGAATGGCTTTCAGTTCTAGCCAGTTTATACTGTGATCTCTCTCCTGTTGAGACCACATTCCCTGGGTTGAAAAGTGCATGCAGTGTGCCCCCCAGCCCCTGTTGCTGGCATCTGTAGTTAATACGATCCTTGGTGGATCCAGAAACTCTGCCTTGTAGAAGGTTTTGAGGGACCAGCCACCAATTGAGGGACTTATGGACTTGTGGTGGTAGGTGTAGTTCCACTCTTTTCTTCTATGCAATGGCCAGCTGGTGTGGTAGCAGGAACCACTGCAGAGTTCTTAAATGGAATCGTACCCCTAGGACCACTTCCAATGCTGCAACCTTTAGTCCCAGGATTCTTGCCAATGCTGTGAGCAGTACTGCTGGTGTTGCTAGAGCTTGTCTGATTTCCGAGGTGATGGTTCAATACTGATCTTGTGGTAGAAACAAACGGTCCTTTTCCGTGTCTATCACCACCCCGAGGTGTTGGAGTTTCTATGTTGGAGTTGGCTCTTTTCCTGGTTGATTAAGAATCCGTGTTCTTCCAGGGCTAGCAGAGTTGTCCCCAAGTTGCGCAGAGCGGTTTGTTTTCAGTGTGACTGGAGAAAGAGATCATCTAGCAATATGAATATCCAGACTCCCTGTAAGCGTAGATGGGCGAGCAGTGCCAGCACCCTTGAGAACACGCGGGGAGCCGATGAAAGTCCAAATGGGAGTGCTGCATATTGGTAATGACAACCCACATACTTAAACCTGAGAAGGTTCTGGCTGCTCTGAAGAATGGGGATATGGAGATATGCCTCCTTTAAATCTATGGAAGTCATAACATCCAGATAGTGAAGAGCTTCTGACACTGATCACAGTATCTCCAACCTGAAACACTCTCGCTTGAACCATTTGTTCAGGTACTTTAGGTCCAAAACCGCTTGTCTTGACCCATCCTTTTGTGAGATGGTAAACAAGATAATGCCCCCTCCCTCTTGATGGCCTGGGACTGGTTCCACTGCTCCGATATCTTCCAAGTGTCAGATTGCTTTTAGAAGCTCTGCATGTTTGATAAAAGAGCGAGAGCAGGGAGTTGCGAGAAACCTGTGGAGGGGAAGGGCGTCCAGTTCTATCTTATACCCATGTTGGATAACATCTGTCCATGGTGGAGGATTCCCATCTGTCCATGGTGGAGGATTCCCAAGCGTGGTAATGATTGGACAGGTGGCCTCCCAGTTTGACCATCTCTAAGCCATTGCTGAGGCTTGAACTATTTTGTGGGAATGTCTGCTTGTAGTTGCCAGTGCCTCTGTAGGTACCATGTTGATGGTTCCAGGATCCCCTTTGACTTCTGAAATCTCTTTCCCAGCCCCTGCAGAACTGGAATCCTCAAAAGAGCTGCGATTGCTGGAAGGACCTCTTAAAAACTAAACTTTCTGGCTTATGTGGCGCCGAAGGCATGGTCTTCCTTTTGTCCTTGGATACCACCAGAACATCTTTGAGGGCAGTCTCCCCAAACAGTTTGGTGCTGTCATATGCCACTGTGGTCAGGTTGTTCTTTGATGTAGCATCTACTTGCCAATTCTTCAACCATAGATGCCTTCTTCCAACTACCAATGCTGCTGATGCACATGAAGAAAATCTAATTAAGTCCAAGGTTGCATCAGCCACAAGTGCTTGCATCTTCTGTATTTTCACCAGTTGTTGTCTCATCTTGATAGGGTCAGAAGCAGGTTCATTAAGCAGATTGCCTACCCATAAGAGGGAGGCTCTTGCCACCATGGAGGCTGCCACAGTGATGCACATGGATAAGGAAGAATTATCATGAACCCTTTTAAACGCCAATTCTGCCTTCTTATCTGCAGGGTCTCTCAAAGGTACTTCTCCATCTTTCGGCACCAAAGATCCAGACACTAGTTGTGCTATGGGGGCATCTGCATTTGGAGTTTTTAACAGATCTGTTATCTCTTGTTGAAAGGAATAAAAGTGGTTAGCCACAGCCATCGGCTTTCTATTTGTGGCAGGCAGTAGCTATTCTTGTTTAACCGCTTCAGAAAATACTTCTGGCATGGGTAAAAGCATGTCCCTAGGCTTTGACCTGGGAAAACCCAGGTCCCCTTTGTCAGATGGTGCGGGGTCCAAGTTCGCTTTTGCTTGGAGTAATATTGCATTAATAACCCTTGTCATAAGAGAATTAAAGTCATCTGACACAACCAAGTGCTGAGAGACATTCGCAGGTTCAGTATTCCCCCCCTCCCCCATTCCCCCTCTTCCTTGTCAGGTTGGCATCATTGTTATGGTTGTTCTCACCAGGTTCACCTATTTCCTCCTCAGGATCAGCCTCACAATCAGTGACCGGATTTGTCCCAAATCTTTGGGTTTTTTGCTTAGCAAGGGTCTAGGGTTAAGCACCTCGGGGTCCCCAGACTCTTGTTCAGAGGCCTCAGAGGAGTGTAATGTCTTAGATTTACTTTTTGAATGTTTAGACCCCTTTTGTTTTTTAAGCTGTTTCTTTTTGCTAGTTGCCTTTTTGGGTGGAGGGCTGGCAGATTCAGAGGAAGAGGAGCTATCAGTAGAAGAATACTCCCTCCTCCTTTTCTTTGATCTTTTTTCTCTTTTATGAGGCCTGACCTGACGTATAGTATCAATGACTGCATTTTTAAACCAGGGTATTTTAAAATATCCTTCCATTCCATGCTGTCATAGTTAATGTTAAGGTCATTTAAGTCACTGATTCAGAAACCTGGCCATAGGACAACTGGTTTTTGCTCTCTGCCAAAGTGATGGGAGGGGTCCCATTTGTTTCCAGCAATGGCTACTTCTCTATAATGAGGCCTACCTGTGGGCAGTTTATTTGAGCAGTCCAATTCACCAACTTCATTTTAAGTGAACCGAGTTTACAATATATCCTCTGACCTAAACAACTGCCCCAAAGCTGTGGCAGCCCAATAAAAAGGTACCGGGCAAACTCTAGACCAGGGATTCTCAACGTTGGGTCCCCAGATGTTATTGGACTCCAACTCCCATAATCCCCAGCCACAGTGGCCTCTGGTTGGGGATTATTGGAGCTGAAGTCCAATAACATCTGGGGACCCAATGTTGAGAATCCCTGCTCTAGACCATCTAAAAGGTCCCATGCACACGCTAGCCTATTCAGTCCTTTACTAAAGTGGCTGGCCGACATTCTGTGCAATGGAACGCCGGCATTAGGAGCTTGCCGGAACTGCTGCGTAATGTGGAAGCATAATGTGCTGCGTAATGTGCCTTGATGGTGCAGAATGACTTAAAACAGCTTCTGGGCAGTTATTTTAGGTCCTTCCACACAGTCATGCTACATCATCAGGGCTGCCTTTCATGTTATGCAGCAGGCCCAGTGGATCTCTACACCAGCTGTGCCAACCCACTGCCCAGAATGTCAGCCACTGCCCAGTCAAGGCTTCTTATGGAAGGGGCCCTATTTGGTCACAAGACCGACTCTAGAGCCAGCTATATTCTGCTTTAAGTAAGCAACCTTCACTTCTGTGAATAACTGTTCAGACATTTGTGGGGTAGTGACTAGAAAGAGCCTGTCTGGGTGCCTCCTCTTAGAGATCAGCAGCCTCCATCTTGATACTTCTATCTGGATTTGAAGCAACAGAGGAAGGGTCATGGTGACAGGCCTTTGTTGCCTTTGCTTACCATTTTGTTGAACTCTTTTTCGTGGAATTATGCTTGGAGGCACAAGGAATCTATCAAAATGACTGTCCACAGCAATGGTATATTTGTTTTAGTGTCACTTTTTGAGGTTCGGTAGTAGGCCCAGCTATACTTCTCTTGTTTTCTCTGTTACTGTTTTGTCATGTATAGAGCCAGAACAAAACAGTAAGGAGTCAGGTTTGGCTGAAACAGTAACAGTTTAGATCCAAATTCAGATTGACCACATGGAAACTTAACAGGAAGACTACTTCAGTCAAATAATTTGCCTGTGTATGTTCCCTTGAATGAGTGGAATTTGTTGTAGAACTGAGAACATCCCCAGGTGGCTCCTGTTGGTGGAAACTCTTATTTCAGTGACCTGAATAAGCTTGGGGAGGTGGGGGGGGGAGATAGAATGAGTGGATACTGAACCCTGGGGGAAGAGGACAGAGAGGCAGGATTGGTTGTAGAAGGATAAATAACCAACATGAAAGAGCCATTTAAACTCCAGTAGAGCTGGAGTTTATCAGATTTCAGTATTCAATCTGTATCATAAATCACAAGCCAGTAACAATACAGAGAGCCATCATACTGTATATATTTACTTGCTAGTTAGCACTAGGTGAGCAGTTTGACCTAAATAGTGAATGTGTCTCCAGTGATACATGTCTCCCCCATTTCTGTGTCCTGTCAGCTGCGACCCATCTGTCCCATATCTCACCCAGTAAACAAGGAAGTGGGAACAAAGTGATTAATACTCAAGAAATAACCTTTCATTTTTCAAGATACTAGTTGGATTTTCCAAAAGTCTGAGCAATGCAGCAAATCTCTTCCTTTTGTTTGTGAACGTGACAACTAGTAATCACTCCCTCCCAATAATGCAGCCAAGGCACTTGTCATTTGTAGAGAGGGAAGTATAGGAAGAGATGTCATTTGGGTTCAGAAACACAAACACACCCTTAGGAATTTCACAATGAATTCACAGTCCAGAAATCAATGGTTTGAAATTAGACTACTAGACTACTGCCTGCAGGCCATTCCAGTTTAGAATATTTTTGAAAATACCTTTTGAACATATTATTTCCTTTATAAAAATACTCCCCAGAATGGAGGGGGAAACGTCTTTGTTAAATTTCCAGTAAGAGGAAATCTACCAAAAGGAAAATGTTCCAGAAGGATTTGTTTGTGTTTCGAAATACAGTTCTTAACAAGGGGTTTCCTCCCTGGCCCACTCCAAATGTGCACTTGTATCTAGTATATATGACTAGCAGTTTCACACGGTACAACAAAGCTGGAGGAGTGAAAGCACATGTGGGTCATCCTTTGTCTTTCTTGCACTTTCCATGTGACATGCAAATAGAGACCTTTGTCAGCTCCCCCGCCATGAGAAGATGACTGGTTTCTACATGTAGCTCATCTCACCAGAGGGGAGATTACAAGTCCCCCTTTGCACATTACACCAGAGATATGATCAGAGGAACCACAATTCACTCTCCCCAAGCTTCCACTTACCTATAATGGCAAAGCATTGTTGTCAGACAAATTGATGATGCATTGATTCCAAATCCCCATATCATAATTTGTGTGTCTGTAAGCGATTGTCTGGTCTGGTGGTTCTCATGGAAGAATCTTTACAGCAGAACAGTCTTGAAGACTTACCCCTCTGAAATGCAAAGCTCTGTTGCACATGTGTATTCTGCCTCAGTTATGGGTAAGGAGCGGATGTGCCTCTGCTGTGTTCAGTCTCTTTTGAGTAAGCAACACAGTATCTGGAAAGTGTGGATGAACAAGTGACAATTCACCTCAGTGGGTCATCTGAGATGGTCATCATTTCTTAGCATATTATATGAAACCAGTCAGGTCACTTAATAAAAATGAGACACGGTTTGCTTTGTATGTTGTTAGTGCTTAGGTGTCTGTGTTTGTCTATTGCTTTTACCAGAATCTCTCTTTATGTAGTCTGTATTTTGCCTTCTCCTCTATGTGACTTTTTCCCTTCACAGATGAAACCTGATGATGGGCTAGGACTAAAACAACAACAACCAATTATCCCAATAAATAAACGGAAGTGTGGATACTTAAAACTTGCCATAACTTTCTTCTGTCTTATTTCCAAGACAGGTGATGTTTTAGAGAGGACAGCAACATTTAAAACCAGATTTTCAAATGGATTTGTGTGTGTGTGTGTGTGTGTGTGTGTGTGTGTGTGTAATTCTGTTGTTGGCTAAAAATGGGAGCATTTGTAAGTTAGAGCTATAAAGTGGAGTAAATACGTCAAGACACACTCCCTAGCTTGATCAGTAATTAAAAGGGGATTTTGGTACCTGTCCATTTTTATTCTCAAATTTTACTTAACATTTCTGAAAAGTGGAAATGGTTAACATTTCAAAATGTGCTGTCAATATTTTGCTTAGATGATGTCCTGGCAATGTTGAATCAATATTTCAGAATGTTTACAGGAGGAACCAAATTTTGCACAGACATTTCTGAAATGGTGCTTTTGTTTTGAACATTTCAAAACTCTTTCTAGATTTATTATAAGCATGTTATCCTTTTCATCAGCTTTCATTATGCCTGACAAAGCAAAATGAGGCTTAATCACAAACTAGTATGGGCACCAAGGGTGCAGTCCACTGAGCATCTCCCACCAAGCCTTGTTGAAATGAATGTGGGTACTGAAGAAGTTGCACTCAGTGGATTTCTCTCTCGTGCCATGCGATGGTGATCCTTATAAATGTTTCCTTCTGCAAGTGCACTAATGTCATAAATAATAATAGACAGGACCCAAATCTTGTGGAATTTCTAATAAAGATCAATTTAAGTACTATGAGGAAGATTTGAGGGGGTGTGAGAAAGGGCTTTATTAATTTGTCCCATTCCTAGAACTGAATTGCAACAACAGGCTGGTAAAGCTGTTGAACTGAATGGCCTACATTTACGCACTCCACACTATCCTTAACTTTTTTTCATCTTCCTCCTCCTTTATACTTGACACTGGAGTTCTGTATTATATTTTTTTTAAAAGATGGTTGTCTGGTTTTTGTTGTTTTTACAGTGTTTGTGGGGGAGAAATGTAAGAAAGCTGAAGTATTTAAAAATGTTCCAAGGGAAAAAAGGTTTTTGTTATTATTCTAATATATTATTGTGTACCTATTGTAAATATGAAACACTCCTATTTTGCAATCCAAGGACTCACTTTGTACTGTTGTTATATATAAATAAAGTTTACTGGATAAAAATATCTGGATCTATTTCCTGAGTGGGCTTGGCTTGGGATAGATGGGATTTACTTCTGCATGCACTCACTAAACCAGTGAAGAATATTTACTTGTTATGTTGCACCAGTAATAAATCAGTAACAGGGGATCCAAAATGAAATATTTAATCTCATTTTTGCAACATGCCAAGCACTTAAAACTCAAGAGGCTGAAGCAAAAGAAGAAGGTTAAACACTGCCATCTAGCTTCAGGTGTTGAGAAAAAAATGTTTTTTTTCATTGTTAACAAAGAAGTAACTGGATTTTAAAAAAATTCTTCCATTGAGAAATACAGTGAGTATCAAAAATACAATGAAAGTAAGGAACATTGTGGTTTGATTTGGAAAGTTATACTGGTCCAAGTTTGGATTTGTTTCCCTCATGCAATAAATACAAAAGTAGTTTTTCTTTCGTTTTACTTGGTGAATCTCCTTTTGAGGTATTGATATGACATTCCAAGAGTGTCTGTTTCTGCTTTCTGATCCCAATGAAATGGATTTCCAACTTCCAGAATATCCCTCTTATTCAGGCACAAGAAACAACATCAAAGATATCTGATCCCTCTTATTTCTTGGCATCATTCCTAATAAAGGGCATAATCTGCAAGGCACAACATTTAAAAGCTTGCTCCATTGTGTTGAGCACTTTAGGACAGATGTTTCAAGAAAATTTAGACTCATTTCTATAGGGTTCAAGGAACTCTGCCCATAATCTGCTCAAATAAGGGTTTGTTGCTGGGGCATTTTTGGTCTTTAAGAATTGGAGTCCTGACTAAGCAGGAATAGTTGAATATTGGTCACTTTTCTGTTCTATGGAATTTCCAATTAGGGCCAAACTACATTACAGCTATGATGTGAAAGCTACTTTAAGTTGAAATAGCCTCTATATTACCTTCTCAGTATGCTTTCACACTAACCTGCAGTTCTGCTTTCCATGTTGTTTCTATATGCCATGTGGACAGTATCCTTGAGAGTTAGTCATCACATTTTAATCCAACTTTTTCTCCAAGGAGCTCAGGGTTCTCTTCTTCCCATTTAACTTGCACCTGTTCATTTACAATGGGAAAAAGGACATTAATATTATGATCAGGAAACTTAGTTTGTTTCTCAACTCCCCCTTCTCTCTCACTCAACAAACAAACAAAACCATGCTCCAAATGTGCATGTTCCAAGCTGCACCTATTCTAAAGCAGTGGATTGGTACAGGCAGCAAACTGACTATTGCCTCTGGCCACCTCACCCAGCTACCATCATCTCATAACTCACTTAGAAGTGGTGGCATGCAAGCCCACCACCACTACCTGTTCCCTCCCTTCCACCTGTTCCATCCTGTCCCTTCATTTTCAGAAGGTAGAGGGCAAGGAAACAGTGTCAGGAAGTGTCTTTAGATTACTTCCTGCTGCCCTGCACCATCCTCTGCCTTTTCCTCCATCCGCTACTCTAGTCAGGGTGGGATGAAGAACAGGAGTAGTGGCCACCATCACCAGCTAAGGTAAGGAGAGCTGTGCAGGAACGCAGCTGGTGGGGCAGATAGGTGGAAGAGAGAGAATTTGGTGCAAGATGCAATTGGTGGAGCTTCGGAAGGAACAGACGGCATGATCAACAGCCGGCTTGTAAAAGAATATTCTCCAAGACATTTAATAGAATGGGTAGAATAATTCTCCGAAATATTCTCTCCTAAGCTATACAATGCAGTAATAGGCCTTGGGTAGGAGAGATGGAATTGGGTAAAGGTGCAATTTACTAGAATTGAGAGGGAAGGAATCAAGCTGGAGAGAGGCATGATTGGCAGAGGGGAAATCAGCTGTGGAGATAATGTGTGTGGCACACTCTGCAATGGTGGGGGTGGCTTGGGGTGAGCCAGATTAAAACTAGTGCACTTTAATCCAAATTTCAATTCAGGCCTTGTAGGCTGATTTTATAAGAGTGGAAACTGGCATATCTTCATGATAATATGAATTTGGTCCAATAAATAGCTGCAAAATTACAGCTCCCAGCATAAGTGCAAATTCATTTTGTGGGTATGGGCCATATATTCCATATTGCTAAAGTACTGAGGCTTTTGAACTTTGGTCCTGGAGAAGACTTTTGAGGATACCATGGACAGCCAGGAAAACAAACAAATGGATCATAGAACAAATCAATCCAGAATTTTCACTGGAGGCACAAATGGCCAGGCCCAAACTGTCGTACTTCGGACACATTATGTGTAAACCCAGCTCCCTTGAGAAGTCCATAATGCTGGGGAAAGTTGAAGGAAAGAGAAGAAGAGGACGACCAGCAGCAAGGTGGATAGACTCGATTACAACAGCAATGAACCCACCACTGAGAGACCTTAAAGGCCAAGTTCAAGACGGATCATCCTGGAGAGAATCTATCTATGAGGTCACTAAGAGTCGACACTGACTTGATAACCAGTGGCTCACCTGGGTCCAAAATAAACCTGGACCTGAGGGGCTTTGGAGCCTCCCCGCCACGAGGACCGCCCCCCCTTAGGTTATTTAAATACCTGCCACCACTGCTCCTGCCTCCAGAGGGCCTCCAGATGTTTGGCAGTGGGATGGGGTGTGGCTGCAGTGAGGGCGGGGGGGGCAACAAATGCTGCTGCACAGTGGCTGCAGTACTTGTGGGAGGGTGGGGCAAGGAGGGGATAGTTCCCCTTTACCTAAAGATTTTTCTTGACCCAGGGAGGGGGTGCAGCAATGGCGGTGGCTGCAGGGAGGGTGGTGGGCGAGGTGGTGAGAGCTCCCCATTTTATTGGGATGGGAGGCGAGCTCGCTCCTTCCAGCTCCCCTCCCTCCTTCCAAGTGACTGCACAAGCCTCTCTGCTGTGCAGCCTGTTTCCAGCCTTCCTCCACATGGAGGAAGCAGAGAAGCAAGAAGCTCGTGCAATCACATAGGAGGAGGGAGGGGAGCTGGAAGGAGCTCGCCACCCACGTCCTGCGCCCCATCCCACCTTCCCTGGGAAAATATTTAGGTAAAGGAGAACTCTCCCCTCCTCGAGAGTTCCTCGAGAGTTCGCCCTCCCCGCAAGTACTGCTGCCACCACACAGCTGCAGGGGTTTTTTTTAATGTAAAAGGGGGGACTTTCTTCTTGTCCCCCACCCTCGCTGCAGCCATGCCCCGTCCTGCTGGACCAAATCCTGGAGGTCCATGGCTAAGAGCGCCTCTGTTGACAGCACTTAATCAAACGGGAGGGAGTTCTTAGGTCGGTTTTCTCTTGAAAAGGAACCCCAGGCAGTTTACTAGGAACCTGCATGCAAAACGGCCATAGAATTCCTGTATTCCTAGAAGTTAAGCTATTATCTCAATGGCAAGTGTGTAGAAGTTATTTTTCCAAAATGCATTACTGACTTTGAGCCATAAGAGAAAGCTTGAAGGGAATCTTTCCTTTGCTGAATAGTTTGGTTTGATTTAGGGAAGGTGCATGTGAGCCTTGTTTACATATAAAGGCACCATTTCTTTCTGAATATTCTTTCCCTGCACAAATGATTGTTCCTGGAGGTAAAAGGAATGTGCTGCCTCTCCCAGAATGTGCTGCAATTCAAGCTTGCCTTTGAGCCAGCACTAGAAGCTGCAGCTGAGTGGCAGGAATCAATGAGAGACTTTCTCAACAGCTGTCTGTCAACTTTAATGACCAATCTGGTTGCAATTACAGCAATGAACTTTCTCTAACAGCCGCAAATTACTCTGGATGATGAGAAGAGACAGAGAAATGGAGACCCTTTGGGGAGCACAGAAAGGAAATATTCTAATCCAGGGGATTTTTCATACATCTCAAAAAGAAGCTCAAGACTTTTAATACATTTAGAGAGATCCTGCAGGTAAAAACCACATAACTTAGTCGCATTGTGGAGAACAATACAGATGTAATTGCCAGACTGAATGAAAAACGTTCTTATTGGGGAACTACTATCCTATTCTAGCAATGTAGGAATTGTTTCATTTGGAAAATAAACTTCCAATATACTTTTTCTGTATGAAGGCTGTGAACTCCCCCAGACTCCATTTGGATTGGGATCAGCAATTATGAGTCAATGTGGAAAATCTGTGAAAGAAAGTTCTTTCCCTCCCCACAAGAGTTCTAAATCAATTCATAACAGCTGACCTCAAATGTTGCAAAAAGGAACCTAGGCAGATTAGGACAGTACTGTGGATGAAGATGGAACCTGGATTGGTTGACCACACTTCGGAAGAAGGCTTTTCAGTCTCTTATTTGCAAACATACAATATTCTCAGGCACTAGAAGACTGGATCAGAGGGGACATTTGAATACTAGTGACTCTTCTCGTTCCTGGGCATCTCCACTGCATGCAAGAATCACTTTGAGCCTTTTGGAAGGCTGAAAAACATATTTTTAGTCTCCAGAGCATTGCTTCTGAGTACACTGAGCACACAAGAGAGCCATTTAAAAAATGAATATAAGATCAATGTGACTGTTTTAGGCTTTTTGCAAATAAAGTAAATTCAAATACAGTTCTTAGCATCCCTAATGAAAATGTCCTCTTGCTGTTGCTGTTCCAAGCAAGTTTCCAATGCAAGACAAAGCATTGTTAATGACAAATTAGTCTTCTGAGAGTATAGTCATTTTTGCTTACTTCACTATCGTGGGTCATGTAAGGTACTCCTGCCAAGGAAACTGTGATGTGAATCATCATTCTGGAAGAGAAAAAGGTGATTACAAATGAGATCCTCTGTAGTGCAATGCTGTGGAGAAACTAGTATATTGGTGGGCATTTCAGTGGCATTACAGACAGCAAACAGATACCATAAGACCAAAAAAAACACTGCTTTTCCAAATGCTTCCTCAGGGAGGTCATTGTCTTTTTCAGCCTTGTGGATTACAAAAGAAATGTTAATCAGAATGAGAAGGATTCAGTGGTGGCAGGGTCATTTGTATTCCATGCCACCTTGGCCAGATATATAACTATACTTAATTAAAATTACATTTTGTCTGGTGTGCACTTCACAGGGCTTTATCTGCACTGGCAAGGTCAAACGATGCTTAGGAAAGTTAATATATAATGCAAGATAGTGCACTCTGCTCAAAGCCCTCACTCTATCAACCTCTCCTGTTGAACATGGTGAGTCCAGGGCCTGCATCTAGAGGCACTTCCGAAGCAGCCTTCAAAATGGCACCTGTGGAATTAGCTTTTTCTGCATACTTAAGGAGTCTTGTCTGCATAACATCCCTCTCCTACACTGAAAGCAATATAGTTTGACTTAATTCAATATAATTACTTTTCTGTCCTGCTCTTCTTCCATCATGGAACTCCCATAAGATTCTTTTGCATGCAGTCACCCTTCTAGGAACTGACCAGATCTAGGCCTGCTTAGTGTCCACAAGGCAGCTGCATCACATGTCCTGGGACCAGTTGTTATATAGTTATACAAACAAGCCCACACAGAACTTGAGGAATCTAGTGCCCACCACCTGGAGATTTCTATATCAGGTGGTATAGAAATTCAATCAGTCAATCTAGGGTCCTTTCATAAGAACAGCCCTGCTGGATCAGGCCCAAGGCCCATCTAGTCCAGCATCCTGTTCCACACAGTGGCCCACCAGATGCCTCTAAGAAGCCCACAGGCAAGAGTTGAGGGCACACCCTCTCTCCTGCTGTTGCTCCCCTGTAGATGGCAATAAGCTGCACTGTCCCAAACACTGCCCTCCACTTTCCCAAGCACTGCTTCCATTGTCCTTCCCAGTGTGAATTCACACACTGTTCAGATGCCCAGCAGGGTCTTCCAATGATTTTCAATTTTTGCAGCCAACTAGTTCTTGCTTTCCAAGAAGAAACATTATACTTTTCTGGTGAATGGTGGTTCGTGGAAAGCAAGAGCTGGCTGGTGCTGTGAAAATCATGTGAAGACATGCTGAGCATCTGAACGGTATGTGAATTTAAACTGGGAAGGACAACAGATACTGAAAATCTTCTCCATGTACACTCACCACTTAGGGGGCTCAAGGAGCAGGGCCAACTTGAACACCCACGGTGCCTGAGGCAAGCACCTACGCTGGCCAAGGCATTCTGCCCCCTAACACCAACCAAGGTCCTTACTGCTTCCTGCCTTGGTACTCCTTGCTGTTCCCTGCCTTGCTGCCCGTTGCCATTTCCCAGCCAGCTAGCATGGCACTAGGTGGCTGTTTGGGTTCTTTTGTGGCAGTGGATGCACATGCACCCTGATGCCAAGCACATCCCCAAACAGAAGTGCACCTGGGTAATTTTGGAGCCTGGACCTAAAGGCCTTTGGAGCCTCCCCCCTCCCCCATAAATTAAGCACCATCATGCTTGACTGGGCAACCCCACCAACCGGGGGGGATGGGGGGGGCCCAGAGGCTGTGGAGGCCCTGGACTTCGGCCCCAAAGTCCAGGAGTAAGAGCGCCTCTGTCCCCAAATACTAGCTGGTTGGCATCATAGTGCAAGCACGAACCATCAGAGGCCATGTCACTCCTAAAGAGGATGGGGGGGCAGATGCTATGGAGGCCCCGGACTTCGGCCCCAAAGTCCAAGGGTAAGAGTGCTTCTGTCCCCAAATGCTAGCCGGCTGGCATCACGGTGCAAGCACGACACATCAGAGGCCATGTCAACCAGCCACCAGCAGTCTAGCCACCCAGTACTGCTTTAGCTAGCTGGGAACACATCCAGATGCCTAGAGGTGCACTACCCAGCTAGGAAATGACTTCTTGACGGTTGGCTAGAAGGTATCATCAGTCTTGGGCAACAGATGTGATGTTTTTAATTTTCATATAACAATTTTTCTTCCTTTCAAAAACATGGATTAGTAAAGCATGTAATAAATTATGTAAGGTATTCAGTATGTTGGAAAGAAAGCACCGCCATACAGGATGAAAATGGCTATTGTACATAAATAGGATCCATTCAGACAGCTATTTCGACCTGGTAGTGCATTAAAGGCCCTACTGAAGGCTATTTTAGAGTAGTGACTTGTATGGTGTATCACAGCTCACAACCTCCTTGGTTTACCCACATAACATTTTTTCAAAATAGTCTCAGGGATGTTTTACACATTACTATGAAGCCGGGAGGGAGAAAGTGCAAACAAATTATGCTTCCCCTCTCTGCATTTCCAGTGTAATGTATGAAAAGGAACTTGAGAGGATAAGATGTGCAAGCACCTCCAGATGTTAAAACAGTAATGTGCGAAATGTCTCTTGCAGTGCCTTTCATCATTAGCTCAACTACCATTGTCTCCACTTTGCATGCCTTGCTGTATATCTGTCCGCAAAAACATCAAGCTAATTCTGGAACAATCTGCTACATTTCTATGCACAACGACCTCCACTCACATGCTTGTGATGTATGTAAAAACAGTAGCATCTTGAAAGCAGCACTGCTTAGAGCTTATAGTGGCATGAGCTCTTACAGGCCAGAGAAGGAGACTCTTGCCTATGAACATTCATGACACAATAAACCTATTATTCTTTATAGACTGTGAAGGAGAACAGAACCTGAGGCCGCACAAGGCACAAGCCAGGTTGCTGCAAAAGCTGAGTAACAACAGAGGACTCTGGGTTAGGAACCAGTATTACATATGTCAGTTGGATGCATTTTTCCAACCATTTTATTTCTGCCATTATGCTCTCATGGGTTTGCTGACTGACTGAATATATATATATATATATATATATATATATATATATATATATATATATAATGGTAACTTTTTTTTTAATGTTATGCTGTACCAAAAAACCAAAGCTACTGTTTTAAATTAACATTTCTCACAAAGTAAAACATTCTTGTTGTATTTAAAGAGCCGAAGCTTCTTTCTGATTTTCTACACCCTACGCATAAAGCCTTTCCACTCTACTGGGTTTTTGTTTTACTACAAAGGTTGAAGGTCTGTTACAACAGACACAGCCTGAGAAAAGAAAAGTCGACTTGATGGCAGCAGTTAAGAGTAGGGATGTGTGAACAGTTTCGACATAAAACGTGTTTGACGACGAACCTGTTCGGTTTGACTGTTTGGGGCCGAACCAAACCATCCCCTGTTCAGTCCGAACACACACACACAACTGTTCAGGGATTCACGACCGGTGGCAGCATAGAGGCCAGCAGGGGGAGGGGGAACCTCTGCGGGACCCGCCCCCCCGCCACCTCCAACAACTCCCCCAAAGGGGGTAAGTTAGAAAACTTATTTATTTATTTATTTTTAAAATGTTTGCAAAGCCCCCTGGACCAGGGGGTGTTGGACCAAACTGGCCCAGTCTGGTCCGGGTCCAGTCCAGACCAGAACCAAACTGGACCAGTTGGTTCCATGCACATCCCTAGTTAAGAGTAGAAATCACGGGGCTGGTTTAGTCTGATCTATAGCAACACGGTGGGCAGATTCCTCCACAGTACCACAATCTCACAAAGCTGCTCTACTGAAATTTATTCCTTAGGTATTCCCGTGCTTCGTTGCCAGTCTTCGCTTTTGTTTAGCCTTTTCTCAATCCTTTTCAGTCACATCATATCAGGAACATTTCTGAGCTTCTTCCTCCCTGCTTTTCAAGATAAGCTAATGGAGGTGGCATTCTTAATTATAAAACACAGTCACTACATTAAACGTTGACCTGCAGTTGTTGAGACCCCAAACATCTCTCCATCTCTGCAAACACTTCGCTGGAGGGTGACACATAATTGGATTTAATCACAGGTGGTTGCTCTAAATAGACAATAATAAACACAAAAACCCAATTCCTTTTATTCCCATAGATATTCCTTTGAGTTAATATGTATAGATGGATCAAGCATTTGAAATGTAAATTAACACCATGGTGTACTAGTGACAGACAGCTCAATGTATTCCACAGATCTTCAGAGCTTGCTTTCTTCTGCTGGGAGAAAGGTTCACATCTGGAATATTTTATTATCCTAATCACAGGGCAACATGTAAGCACCTCCAGAGACCTAATG
Organism: Hemicordylus capensis; assembly: GCF_027244095.1. Classification (NCBI taxonomy): domain Eukaryota; kingdom Metazoa; phylum Chordata; class Lepidosauria; order Squamata; family Cordylidae; genus Hemicordylus; species Hemicordylus capensis. The sequence goes on from NC_069660.1 coordinate 63,826,937, forward strand.
AGTGAATTCTCTAACCCAATCCAAAATGGCTTATTTATGGAATCTTATTATTTGTATTTCCACATGGGAAATCCCAATCTAATTCCGCAACTGGGATGCACCAAGGACATCATTAGCAAGAGAATCAGGTGATGGGAATCCACTTCTGTTTATCCCATAGAGGTTCTAAAGTACAATAAAAAATCCAGTCCTTCTATCTTCATCTAGTGGCAACATTCAGCTAATTATGTGCATCGCACCAGTGGTGCTAACACCCAATGGTGGATTTAACAATCTGTAAAGTCAGCTGACTGCTCCTTGGGGCTGTGTGACTTCTCCAATTTCCCAGTTGAATATGCTGTGTTTGGAGCATTAAGTACTCTTGGTGTGCTGACCTTTAAAGCTGTCCTTGCAGGATGCTTGTAATGATGGAGGGCCTACTTCTCATCATCTTGGTGAAACACTAATTGCCTGTAAGTAATTCAAAAGAGGAACTAGTAATTATATGACCTTTATCCAGCTTTGTAGTCATGCACCATAATCTCAGGGAAATTCTTTGGGGTTGCGATAGATTCGCTGGCTTGCATACTGCACTGTATGATGATGTGACTGAAAACTGTGTTGTATTCCGCAGGCGTTTTGCACACTGTTGGTGCTGCTACAGTTTCCAAATGTAAGTTGCACTAGAGCACACTTGTGTAAATGCCTAAATTGTGCAAGGGAGTTGCAAGATTGCATGGCCACTGGAAATAATGACTGTGCGCTCATGTAACTCCCTTGTGCAATTTTGGCATTTTTGTAAGTGCACTGTGGTTTCACATCATTGTGAAAGGTGATGCAAGGGAAAGAGATTAGATAGCTCTTTGGAGTGGCAAGCATTTATACCATGAGCTCCTTTGGAAATGTTTATCTTGATAGCCAATGAGGTGTCAGGAATGGGTGGTGCTCTTAATATTAAAAACACCCAAGGTAAATGGTTCAGATCAGCCCTAAGCCTCATTCAAATGCTTGAGTGCAGTGGTGCTCATGATCTCAACTCTGAAAGTGGGCAGGAAGATTGACATTGCTGCTGTCAATCACTTCTGCTGCTGCCCACTCATTACAAATGAAGGGAGTTGTGCCATAACCATAATGCCAGTGCTTCTGTGAGCAGTAGCCTCAGGCGATCCAAGCTGCCACTCATGGAAGCACCAACTATTTCGGTTATGGTACTTCGCCCTTCACACAAACAGCGCTGTAATTGTGAGTGGCCGGCACGAGGGGTTGACGGGTGGCAGGGTGGGACTTCTTCCCCGCTTTCAGAATTGTAAGCATGAGCACCGCTGAGCAAAAGAACATGTGGAAGAGGTGCTAGAAATAACTCTGTTCAGATGCAACATGGAAGTCTCACGTATGCCCAGTGGTGAACCAGGAATCTATGTTTGGGTGCTCTTCAGACACGCTAGAACTACGAACACCATGCTCAAGTACAAGGGGGGAAAGGAGTGCCCCAACTAGCCACACCCCTGGATACTGATGCACTCCATATCCACATCCCCTGCTATCTCCATGTTCAGTGTTTGTTTACAGAGGCAAGTGCTAATCACAGGGAAAGTTTCTTTCTGTGATTTGAAATGTTGGCTGGCAAATTACAGGGTAAAACTCTCCCTGCATTCAGTGCTTACTTCCAAAGACAAGTACTGAACACAAGGAGGAAGCGAGCATAGTGACAGAGTGCATAGACCCCAGAGGCAATGCTCACCAACACACTCCTATTCCTCATGCAGCATACCCAGTAGCAGAATGTGTGAAGAGATCTTTGAACTGTAATGTGCTTCCGAATGTGCTTCCATGTACTTGGCACCTTTTCCTCATGGATAACGTTTTCCTTTGGACCACAGAATAACTCAAACAGACAGCTGATCCTTCTAATGTGTGGTATATAGCATCAAGAGATGCTCCCACCTTCCTTGGCAGAACAGGGACCAGGGGCATAGCTAGGGGAGAGGGGGCCCATGTTCATCCCTCTGCCCAGTGGCCCCTTGGAGTGAGGGAGATAATGAAGAAAACAGGGAGGGGTGGAGCTAGGGGGCCCTCAGGAGCTGGGGGCCCCAGGATCTTTGAACCCATCCATTCTATTATAGTTACACCCTTGATAGGGGCCTTGCATCTGAGGAACCTTTGTGACTCGAGATTATGGTATTCAGCTGCTTAATACAGAAGTCTGTCACCCAGGAAACACTAGGCCCTAAAACAATATCAACAGGAATGCTTTCCCCAGAATTTGAGGGGATTATTAGAGTAAAACCTACTTACTCTGCATGATTTTCATTTCATTCTTTCAAGCCTCTTTCCAGGGGTTGGAGATAGGGAGTGTATGTGTAGTCCTGCCTACTGGAAGGAAAAAGAATGATTATTTTCTATATCATACATATGGCGGAGGAGGTCAGTTAATAGCAACCCCCCTTTCTTCCCTATGTTCTGCTCTGGTTCTGTCTACCTCAGTGAAGGTTATTTGCTTCTTTGATTGTATTGGCTAGGAATCTAGGGAGATTATTCTTTATAACATTCTCCATGCCCTTTTAGTCAAGCTGATGTCCTGAAAAACTGATTACTCATTGAAGAGTAATGCCACAAACATGGAACTAAAATTGTAGAATATCTTTACCGAAGTCAGTAGCTATTTGTGATGGGAAGTGGAGCTGAGAGCGGTTTACTGAACCACCTAGTTGTTGGAAGTGAAGGACTATGCGCTGTCTCTTGTCTCAATGACATAGGAGGACAGACTAGTGAGTCAGAGGGCTAGAGGGTCAAGACATTGGTCATCCCATCTCTACTGCTCTGACACTATCCCTTTGATATGTAGATTGCTAATCTTAGGGACTTCCTTCCTTCCAGCCACTCCCTTCCTCTTCTCTTCTCTCTTCCCTTCCTTCTGCCTTGCAACATGCAAGCTCCTCTCCCCTGTACCATGTGTGCAGAGATGCAGAATCCATCTGCATCCAGCTAAATAGATAGATTAGAGATCCTATCTCCTCACTTTCCTATCTAGAATGGAGTTCTCTAATAAATTCCATTTATATTGATTTGAAACTATGAACTGGCTCCAAATTACTTTACTCTCAGCATACATGCATGCTTAACTAACTTCCGCTGTGTTGTGTCTCTGTGCACTCTCCTATAATGAAAAAGAGTTTCTCCTACCAGAGAGAATTCCCAACACTAGTTGAGTTATCTCTTGACAACATTTAACTGAACTATGGCAAAAGATAACCCTATACTGAGACTGAAATTCTGCACATGCTTCTGTGGGATCAAGTCCCATGGAATATAGTGAGATTTGCTTCTAAGTAAACATGGCAAATATGGTGTGGCAACTATGCTCCCTTTGTATATAAATGTTCTCTGATTTCATGCATCCTCAGTGGTTATGTGTTAAAATTATTTAAAAACAACTGCTCTCCAGTCCCACAAAGGATTTTTCCATGAACTAACAAATACTGAAATAGAGGTCTGTGGACATTTATTGTGCCTTTATAATTAACTCCAGTGATGGATACCATTTTCCACTGTTAAGCAAGTAAGCAAAATGCAGCAGTGTCTGGAAAAAGGGAGGGATATCTGAGCTTAAACAACAATTACACTAAAATGAAATCCATGGCTCCATCTGATAATTAAGACAGGCATCCCCATTAGCTTATTAATGATGGGGCTATTTATTTTACATTTCGATACTGAAGTTTTAGTTTTATGGCTACCATTTTACCCCTGAAAATGTCCTTTCCTGATTGCAGTACTGAACATAGAGGGTTAATGCTGGGAGATTATAATAGGGCATTAATGTTGGTTTTGTTCATTTCTTATAAAACATTTGCTATGTTGGTCATCCAGACATATTAACAAGAATGTTTATAGGGTATAATTATATAAAACACAGGAAGTTGGGGTGGTTTCCCCCCACTTTTTAAATAGCAGCATTTTCCAGATTGCAGCACATGGTTTCTATTTTAATAGGAACAGAGGCAAATGCATTCCATTATCTTGGAATATAAATGTGAAAACTGAACTTAAAAACAAAAGTCAATCACGCTTTTCATTGGTCAATGGTTTTTTTAGAGCTGCAAGTGGATTTTGATTTGCAAATTAATTGAGTAAAATGTTCCCATTGATGTCAATGAGACTTGCACAGGAATGTTTCTTTCTTTCTTTAGAGATCTGACGACCTTCCTGAAATGGTCAGTTGACATCCAAAGCACAAAATCATTATTTTGTAGAAACCCTTTTGGCTCTGATGTGTTGGTTATACTTTATATTCCAGATTCTCAGATACATGAGAAAAAATATGGAGGTTAAGATCTTCCCTTTAACAAGTGTTCACATCTGTTTATTAAGTAAATTCCCTTCAACAAGGACTTATGCCTCTATAATCCTTTTTTAAAAACCCTCTGTTGAAGTTCTAGTGATATGCAAATTTATTTGAATATCACCAATTAATTAAATGCCAGATATGCTATACAACCTGGGAAGTCTACAGGTGTTCTAAGATTTGTAGTTTTAGAGTGAAATCCTAGATTTCTCAGGGTTTTAGGAAGACATGAAAACCTAGAAGGCATTTTCACCAGATGCAGCCCAAGGAAAGGCCTGCTTGGCACAAGGACAATTTGCAGCCTTGCCTAGAAGCCCCACCCTGCCTGACCACAGTTCCACCCTCTGGGCCAAAATGCTCTGACTCCCCAGTATGGGGATGAAGCAGACAAGTGTTGTGCTACTGGGAAGCAAGAGGCAGCTAGAGACTGATAAACATGGAAGGACAAGCCAGAAGGCTGCTCTCCAGCTAAAGTGTACATGTGTGGCGGTGCTGAGGAGACAGCAACAACTGGAGAGTGGCAGGCAGGCAAGGGAGGCAATGGCTAATGCACCTGTAGTGTCAGCAAATGACAGACTGGCAGGTAGTTGCTGTGTGCCTAGGAAGGGGAGGTAAGAGGGAATAAGAAAAAGACCAATGTGCTCCAGGCCATGAGGTGGGGTGAGAAGAGGTGGTACAGTGGCAGCAGGCAGGTACGTGATGCTAGCAGAGGAGGTGGAGCAGAGTGCCCGCCAGTGGCAACCCTAGAGAGAAAATAGGGGGAGGGGGCACAGAAGGGGCAATATGCATATCTGAGTGGATGAGCTGTGTCCCACATGTTAGATTTCTGAAACAGAAATGGGGGGCAGGTGGGGGGCAAACTAGTCTAAGGGAGCACTTGCTCCCCTTTAAAAGATTCCAATATTACTAAAAGTCTGGCTAAAAAAATGTATCTTAAGGGCTCTTTTAAAGGCTGGTAAAGATGTTAACCCTTGAATGACTATAGGGAGTGCCAGGGGCGTAGCAAGGTTGGAGTGGGCCCAGAGACAAGATTTTAAAATCCCCACCCCCCTGAAGCTCAGCTCATGAAGTAAATAAATCTTAAATGAGGCTGAATAGTGGTAACAAACAGCATAGTAATATATATGTGTGGCACATAGGCGATGTGTGTGTGTACGCGCGCACATACGTACACACATACACACACACACACACACATATAGATCTCCTATGTGCCACAATAGAACATCATCCTAAATTATTTGTAAAAAGGTTTTGTAAATTGTGGACGATGCAAGTCATTTAATGGTACTAGAGAAAGACATGCTGTTCTGGTAGCTCCAGGTCTTAACACTCACATCAGTTTCAGAGGATGAATACAACTGAAGGAAGCCCAGGCAGTTGCATGGCTGGGGGAGTCAGTCATGTGACTCCCGAAGTGGCCAAACATCTCGGCACCTGTTGCCTCCACTCTTGCTGCCCTCGGGGTGCCCAGATGCCCCCAGATGCCCAAGACCCTGCCGCTCCCAAAGCGGCCCAACTCTTCACTGACAGTTGCATCTCGCGTGGTGCTTCCCTCCCACCGAAAGCCTGGGACTCTCACGAGTGGTGCTGCCACTCTCGCTAGAGGTTGCCATGCATTCCCATGTATGAACCGTCTTGGAGAATTAATTATATAGATATTTAGATATTGACTGACATGAAACTCCCAGACCAAACCAAAAAAGACAGAAACATGCTGTTTTCACAGGTAGATTCCAGACCTTGCTCAGATACCAAAAAAAGTCCGAAACCCTGGAAAAATCCATTGCTTTCCTGGAAAATGTGAGGAAACTCTCCCATTGGACTGTATGGGGAATGAGACCTCATAGAAAAGACAAGAGTCACAGCAACATAAGACACTGACATACTTGCAAACTGCAAGCAATTTTAGTAGTATAGAATAGAAATTTGATTCAGACTTCACAGGGGATGTCATATTAAATCTTGCCCAATGTAATAAACAACTTGCTAAATAAAAAGCAGACACCTTAGCACACCAGGAGGAAAGGTACTAGGCTAACCCTTACTGGGAAGTACGCTTGTTTTTGAACTGGGGAATATTAAAAAATGTGATTCTTCACCTTCAGTCAAAAAAGGTTCTTCAGTTTACTATCTCAGCCTTCTATAATTCCTTCTGCTGTATGTGTAGACCAGGACTCAGCTGAGACTTGCTTCTGCTCCAGTTCATACTGGACAGGTCAACCACACTTGCCACATGTAGTATGTTGCTTTGGCTGTTGCAACAACTGCAACTCCAGGTACAATCTAGCTGCTAATCTTACTAAGCTGGGTAATGCACTTTGGTTTCATTTTGTCTTGGTGTATGTATTTGGGTCTAATGTGGTGAATTAGGTTTTGAAAAGGGTTGTGGGTGTCCCTGGTTTTTCAGTGTGTTGAGAGGTTTGGGTTTTTTAAGTTAGTTTGTTTTTTAGGCCTTAAAGGAATCCAGTGAGATCTGGTTCAGAATTGGAAACTGTTTATTGATTTTTGGCGAAACAGAAATCCAAACATATAGCTAGTTTGTTTTTAAAAATTTATAACAGTTTTTAACTTTTCACAACGGCCAATATCCACACTAACATCACATCTGCAGAATAGTATTTTATGGCATACAAGTGGGGAGAGGGGATTTTTGCTGATGTCTCCCAAAAAATATGTCCTGGAGGATGTGGATCCCTTGGGACTTATTTCTGAAGGGCAAAGCTAGCTACAGATGGAAAGGGGAAATCGCCAAAAATCACTCCTCCCCTTTATGTGATGGAAAATGCTCTTCTGCCAGTACAGCATTAGTCTGGATGTTGGCCCACAACATCTTTTTTTTTTTCTTTTGTAAATGCTCTGTTTTCAATTTCTAAAGAAGGTATTCTAATCTTTTAATTTTATAAAATACACTTTTAACTTGAAAGGAGATCTTCTGAGTATTCATTCCTTTAAAAAAAAATCACTTTTTATTTCATGCTTTCATAGAAGCCTTTTCAAGCTTTTGTGAAACATCTACCTGAGTTTGGATGGAATACTGTAGAATACCAGACCTAGAACAATCTTGAAAACATGCATTCTGCACATTTGAATTACAAATGCCTCAGTCCTGCAGTCACTTACAAAAACCACACCCACAACCCTGAGTATTCATTCCTTTTTTAAAAAATCACTTTTTATTTCATGCTTTCACAGAAGCCTTTTCAAGCTTTTGTGAAACATCTACCTGAGTTTGGATGGTATACTGTAGAATACCAGACCTAGAACACTCTTGAAAACATGCATTCTGCACATTTGAATTACAAATGCCTCAATCCTGCAGTCACTTAAAAAAACCACACCCACAACCCTCAAAGGCTGTTTAAGTGTCATGTGTGAAAATTCCTCCCTTCTTTCAGGTGAGGCTGTTTCCCTAATGCTCTCCAAACTGTAATTCTGGTCCAGCTGCTAGTTTCTGAAAGAAAGAGGAAAGCATTTTCTCCCTTGTTAGGTCTCAATTAGATTTGGCTTTGAAGGGAAGATATAAAATGCTTAGGTTCACTTTTTCTTCTTCTTCTTTTAAAGCCATGTTCAGCTTCTCCAAAGGGATGGTGGGGGGTGAGGGGGGGAATGCTCTTGAGTGAGGTTTTAAACATTCCTTTGACACAGTCATTTGATTTTTGCAGCTGGAACCAACAGACAGCCTGAGCTCACCACAGAGGCATTGCCTCAGGCAGTACAGGAGTTTATAGCCTAGGTCAGGGTTCCCAATGCATATTTTACATGTAGTCTCAAATGGCACGTTAGCTTTTGGCAGGCCAATATAGGTCAAAGGAGCTGCTGAATGCAGAAAAGATCACCATCCTTGTCATTTGCAAGAGGACAGGGGCATCAGGTGGAGTTCTAGCCAGGAAATATGAGGTCTACTGGGACTTTAAAGTAGGTTGTTTGCTCTTTGGGTAGAGGTTGATAGACTAGCTCTGTGGCTATGAAAACAACAAAAGGCTACTTCAGATGTCACACAGAACCATGGTAGGCATGTCCACAAATTGCGATTTGAAGAACGATTAGCAGCATATCCCCAAACGGAGCAGCAGGTGCATACTTGCTCCTCTGCTGCTCACTGCCACTTCCTGTATTGGCAGCTGTATTTCCTTTTCTTCTCTTTTCTTTATCTCCTTCTAATATCTCTATAACTCTGCTAACTGGAGTAGGAGAAGGAACATAAGTGATTTGTTGGTGCGGTCATGGGGTGTCTCATGGAGATTCACGCATAATCTTTGTCTCAGTTCCCTATCTGTAGAAGGGAATGGCAGCATGGACTTGTCTGCCAAATACATTATAAGTGCATCAAAGTGGTGGTTTTATGCAGAGAGGAGGGAAACATTAAAGTAGTGACTGACACTGTGCAAAGTTTATGCATATTGCAATGGAACATGCATGCAGTACTGCAATAGCACTCTGGTGCAACTGTGTACACATTCAATTGCAGCACAATGGAACTTTTGTGCAGTATTTCAGCCAATGAGTACTGTCGATCTGTCACCTGGGTTGCAATGACTTAGGATGGTTTAAGGTGCATTGTTTTAATCGCTTCATGTTCTAAAGGCTCATTAGTTACCAAGTAGTATTCAGTGCGGAAGGTCTGAACCAAGAGATCTGTTTTCAGGCATATCCTATTTCTTGTGGTTTGTGCTTCCTTTCCTTCATTGTGCTGTGTTGCAATGCAGATATTGCATATCCATGCATCCCCAGGCTACCGCACATATTCTTTTTGACAGATGTCCAACTCCTGTTGGGCATTTGTTCCAGCCTCACTTACTTATGAATAAGACCAAAGGCTTCTATGTTTTCATTCAAAAATCCAAACAAACTATGTTGTATGAGTCTGAGGCTCACCCAACCTGATGGAGATAGGTAACCACCTGTGCCCAAGGCCCAGAACTCTGGATGTTTGTGGAAGAAATGTGCATCCCTTCTCTCAGAGCAGACTATAACTCCAATGAACAAGGGATGTTTCAAAGGATAAACCCCTGCTTAAGCTTCCTCTTGCTCTGGCTTGGCTCCTGCCAAGAGGCTGGGAAACCGAGTTTAAATCACAGGAAATCCTCACAAAGCTGCCTTCAGTAAGCCTTGTGTGTTCCCAGAGTTTCATGTTCCGACACACCTCCTCTGCCTGTTTGTAAAACAATCTTTTTAATTTTCTGGTTCGCTTGGCAAATCACAGCTGCTCGTTCCCCAGAGCTGCCGAGTGCATTTGCTCAGGTTCCTATTTACATACAGTTGGCTTTTAATTTCCTTCTCACCACACATTTTATAAAGAAGCCATCTGAAATGCTGCAGATGGCTGAGGAGGGAACCAACTACAGGTTTCGGAGCTGAAAGCCCAGCATGAAAAAGGCAAATTTCACTTAACAACAGAGCCCCTGGTTTGTTGTGGCTGCCCCATGGCGAGGGCTCGCTTTCCTCTCATTATTTCTTTAACTCAATAGCTTTGCAGTTACCCAGCCTCAGCCAAGGTACTTGAGTAATAATTGATACGTGCCACTGAGAGAAGCTTATTAAACACTAGCTTTTGAGGGGTGAAAGTGGCTGTCCTCACAGGTGGTAACAAGCAGAGAGAGGCCCAAGCCTGAAAAAATTAGCTCTCCTTCAGCATCTGTTATCGCAATTACAAATACGTAAAGGGCTGCAACAAGAAGACTCCTCCTGCAAACGCCCCCATTCCAGAAAATGATAGGGATTTTCTCAGCTTGCTACATTCTGCAGCTGGGTTAATTACTGCCATTTTGCAGAGGACTGCCCAATCCCACTACCAAACAAATTCTGAATAGAAACATAGAGCAGGGAACAGAAATTACTAATTCACTAGCAATGGGGCTGATTGGCAATAGAGACTCTCCTTCACAGGTTGGAGAGGGGACTAATTGGCACACTGTAGTGATTAATACAGTGCAATTCATATACATGGTGATTATAGGGATAATTTATGCATTCCACCAACAATAGTTTAGTTTCTGCAGTAGCAGTTCGTACATCAAAATTCACTGAGTGTAACTCCCAATACACTTTTCTGAATTTGGGAAATGTTCACCCATCATAAGTAGTGACTATAGATGGGCATTGCCTTGAACAGATTACATGTTTAAACACCTGGGTGTTCTGTTTTACCGAGCTCCTTAAGCTACTCTTCAGTATGATAAAAATTCAATGTATAAAGAAGCACACAAGCAATTCTGGACTTCACTGAAGGAAAGGTCAGAAATCTGGTGGTCTCTACTCTGAAAATATCCATATGTAAAGTTGTTCATTATCTTATATACCGGTTTGAAATATGGACTGATATATGTCCAATCATTAAATGCAGGACCATCTTAAGGTATTAGTGAGCCCTAGTGCCTACCCACTTGCTTTTAAGAAAATATCACACAACCTGATAAATATATTACATTTTTTTCACCAGATTTATTAAGAAATAAAAGGGGGAGAAAAACATGCTACCTGAATTTACAAGTCCACTGTCACAAAACAATACCATCCACATGTGATATCACTATGCTGCTATATCACATTACAGAACACCATAATGCAAACTGCAAATGTAATATAGCAGAAAGCAAGAAATAACCTAATGCAGACCAAAGTTAATTGCTCAAGGCCAGAAACTGAATTCATGGCAGAGATTGGGTCTGAGACCCAAAACACCAACCACTAATGGCAACTAGCATTTGCTACCACAACATAACATCAGTTTTATAGTAGGCAAAGCAGTTTTTCCTCCCAGATTCCCACCCCACTCTAAATCAATCTTTCACTTTATAAGAAAGTTTCTTATAACACACACAACATCATGATACAGGTCTGGTCTTTCTGGAGAGCATCAGCAGGCTATTTCCTCAAGTGAGGGGGTCGGAAACTCAGCAATAAGAGACAGAGGCTCTGTTCAGGTGATTCTTCTGACTGGCACTATTCCCATGTGGTTAGGAACACGAGTGTATATATCATGTCCCCTGTTGAAATTTTACTCCGTAACTAAGCACTATCTCTCTTTTTGCCTAAAGCTACGTACTTACCTCTGTATGTATGTGTCTATGTTGGGTCCTTGGGGTGGAGTCAGTCTTCAGTTCTGTTGATTGGTCATTTTATCAGTTCAGTTGGTTTTGCTCTCCCCCTTACAGAAGTGACTGTTACTTTGTTAGCTAGTGTTAATAAATAATTAACTAGCTGACCTGGCGCAGAGCATCTGCGCCCCTAGTTCCCCCTGAATCTCCTCCCCATCTTCATTTCTTTCTCCACCCCCCACCAGCCCCATTTTGTTTCCCACCCAGCCCATTCTCCCTCGGCAGGCAGGCAGTTGCTCCTTGCCAGCCAGCCACAATTTCTCCTCACTGGCCACTTGCTGGCCTGGCGGCAACCACTTCTCCTCAACCAGCCACCAGCCGGCCTGGCAGTGGCCGCTTCTCCTCCGCAGCCGCCTGCCGGCCTGGCTGCTGCCACTTCCCCTGGACAGCCAGCCAGTTTGGTGGCATCCACTGCCCCTGCATGGCCAGCCGGTCCAGCGGTGCAGAGGCACATCTAGGGAAAATAGCGCCTACGGCAAGTACTGAAATTGCACCCCCTGTCCAAAGATCTGACACCCATCTTTCAGATAACTTTATCATAATATCAGCTCAAAAATACAAGTCAAGCTCGTTAATCTTTTAATATGTCAAGAACTATTATTTAGCAGTGGACATAGCCAGACCAAAAAATGCTGGGAAACTACACATTTCAGTATGCTGGGGCTCATGAAATACCCAAATACTATGTGGAGGTGTACTTGGAAAACTAAACAGAAGTGCCTGTCTAATTCTCTACTATGCACTGTAGCATCACTATTACATAAGTTTTAAAAATCAATGGAGAATTTGGCTTTTCACAGATACTCTGAAAATAATTAAAGGATATGCAGAGTAAACTGTGTCACTGCTTGGAATATATTCTAGTATTTCAGAAAGATAGTTAAAATGAGAGAAAGAGAGCAAGAAACTCCCAGTGGTCTTAATACTAAAGATTTCACACTGATTCAAAGACAAACTCACCATTAATAGCCATATTATTAAGACATCACATTTAACTCACTTATCACAAGAAAAAAAGAAAGAGCAAATGAATACAATCTTAGCTCATAAGCTTCAACTCAGTATTCACAAGCCCTGATTTTCTGTACATAGTGCCAAACTGAATATGTGTACAGTGATTTATATTATATTAAATGTAAAAAAAATGTTTTTACCTGTATCCCCTCCGGGGGGATTCCTAAATGCTGTGGGGAGGGGTCTTCAAAGGTCCGCCCTCCCCCCTCTGGCCTCTAAGGCCTCGCAGGGACCATTTGAGCATGTGTGGTGGCCATTTTTTAAAATAATGGTGTTTTTTTAATTTTTAAATAAGGCCGCTGAAAACAAAATGTCCACCGTGCATGCTCAAAGGGCATCTGCGAGGCCTGGCATGGCCTAGGGCCTCACAGAGGCCATTTGAGCATGCGCGGTGGCCATTTTGTTTTCAGTGGCCATTAAAAAAACTTTTTTAAAAATGGCGCCCCCTTCAAGTGGCGCCTGGGGCACATGCCCTGCCTGCACTACCCTGCCTGCAGCGGCTATTTCCCCTGTGCAACTGGCCGGTCTGGTGGTGGCTGCTTCCCCTGCTCAGCTGGCCAGTATGGCAGTGGCCGCTTCCCCTGTGCGGCTGGCAACTGGCTGCCATTTCTCCTCCTTGGCTGGCTGGCCGGCATGCCACTTCTCCTCCCATCTCCATCGCTAATCGGCAGCTCGCTCACAAACTCTTGTGAGAGCTGCCATGTATGGATTAGCGATTGGTATGTTTAAGAGAATTAAATATATAGACAATTAAGGTGTTGTTTCTGCAACTAAAGTTAAGCCTCTTGTTTAATTCCTTATAAATCAAGGAATAACCCATAACACTGGGTTATGGGCCCAGTTGTGTGTGTGTGTGTGTGTGTGTGTGTGTGTGTGTTTATATATTTTCTGAAGCAACAATCTCAGAGGCAATGAGGAGAGTTGTAGGCAACAGAGGTGAACAAATGACTAATTTTGAATCTGTAAGAAAGCATCCTACTATTGAACTGCTAAACAATACAAACTACAGAAAATGGTCAGAGTCAAGATGTTGCTAAATACACTTGAACTGTTTTATGTTCTGGAAAAACAGAGACCAAAAGAGAATGAAAGGAAACAACCAGTTCATGGACCATCAGTTCGGTTCAAATTCAGACCGAACCACAAATTTCAATTCATGCACACCCCTACTTCATATGCTCTGGATCGAGCCAAACAAGCAAACTGAAATCTGGACTAATTTTGTTTTTAAATGTATTTATTGACCCTTAAAGTGGAACTGAGTAAGGCTTTTTATTTTTACTCATATGTATTGCACTTTTCTTTAGTCAGTTTCCTCTTAAAAGCAGCCTGTGATCAGCATTGTAACAATTGAGTATACCCATGAATAAGAAAAGAACAGCAACATGAATACAGAGAGAGAGAGAGAGAGAATAAGGTACATGTCTTTTATTTCGCGACCTTGGAACCCTCTAGTAAATATAGTTTAGTTTAGTTTAGGGAAATAGGTTTATTGTGTTGCATGTTTACAAATCCCATGCATAAGTCATTGTCAGGCTCAGCAATACCATTAAGAAGGCACACTCCTCTGGAAACTTTGGATCCTTTATAATTGTCTAGATACTCTGGACCCCAAAAAATGTCATCATGCTGTGGTATCAATATTTGAGCAGATCTCCTTGTCAATGGCCATTCTTACACATAAATATTTCAGCACTGTGATAGATAAACTCAGCCCAGTACTCGATGTAAGCTTCTTTGGATGGCAGCCATGACTTTACAAGAAGACTCTGCTGAGGCAGCAGAAGAAGGAATATGTAAAGAGAAGAGTAAAGGCTCATTTTGGCAAGGTTAGCAACTATTTCAGTGGGACTGGGACTACCCTCGCAGCAGTGCAAACCACAAGGGCAGATTTTCCTTCCCTGGAGACTATGGCCGTTTTTACTGATCTTGCAAGCTAGGCAAGCTTGAGCCAAGCTCAGCATAGAGTGCAATAATAATAATTTTTAAAAATTGGGGTTTTTAAAGAGAAAAAGTAAGACTTATATTTTAATATAGTTAGCTGGTCAGCTTTGACATTAATTACACAAGACAGCATGACTTAGGTGGGTTCAGACAATCACCAGGAAGTCTGGTTCCCCAGGAGTTTTTGCTCCCAGCAAGCGTGTTATGCTGTCCTTACAAAGTCCAGAACCCTTACCCAACATTTTCTGCCCAACTTCAAATCTTGTTACAGAAGTCAGGCAAATGTCAGGTGGAGGGCTCAGGAACTGAAGAGCAACTAGTGATCAACTGAACTAGCCCATGGTCACCATCAGAAGCACAGAGCTACCTGATCAGTCCCAAAGAAAGATGAGAATGTAGTTAGGGATTGAAGACTGACTTAATGGTCCAACATGACAACCTATCTAGCACCTGCAAATACCTTTTGGAGATCAAAATCCCAACCAGCAAAAAGAGAAAGAAGAAAGCAGGTATAGTCAAGAGTGGGGGCAATCTTAAAATGTCTTCCCAATTAACTACCAATATTGACTCACTAGCATCTTTCCACATTTCAATTAAAGTTTGTGGGTCTTCATTTATTACTAGGGATGTGCATAAAACCGGTTCTCCCGGTTCGGTTCGGGTCCGAACCGGGTCCGGACCGGACCGGGGTGGTTCGGTTTTGGTTTTGCCAGACCACCCCCCGGTCCGGTTCGGTTTCGAACCGGTTCGGATCCGAACCGAACTGGTTCGGATCACAAAAAGTGGCTGGTTTTGAAGGGGACATTGTGTTCTACCTGCCACCCAAATTTCAAGTCGATTGGACCTTCCTCTGATTTTTTACAATTTTTTTTCAAAAAATAAATTTTTGCCCATAACTCACAATGTGGAGCCCTTAGGGGCAAAAAAGCTGGGGTGGGTGGTAGCCACCCATGGGTGTCCTCCACCCCAAAAATCCCAAGGCAATTGGTGGCTCCTAGTATTATTGGTGAATTTCTGAAGAAAATTTTTTTTTCCATTGGCTAGAATGGGGGTTCGGGGCTGCCCCAGACCCACCTCTGTGGGGTGGCAGCACCCCCAAAGTGGGTCCGGGGCCATGGCAAAAATGCCCTCAGTCCCTCCCAGCAATCCCCGTAGAGATAGGAGTGATGGTTCTGTTGTTTTTCTGAGGTATTCTGAGTGTAGATTCTATGATAGCTTATGAGATTTCCAATGAGACACCATGAATCCACTCTCATTTGCTATCACAGAATCCACACTCACTCAGAACACCTCAGAAAAACAACAGAACCATCACTCCTATCTCTACGGGGATTGCTGGGAGGGACTGAGGGCATTTTTGCCATGGCCCCGGACCCACTTTGGCGGTGCTGCCACCCCACAGAGGCGGGTCTGGGGCAGCCCCGAACCCCCATTCTAGCCAATGGAAAAAAATTTTTTCTTCAGAAATTCACCAATAATACTAGGAGCAACCCAACAATTGCCACCCCATCTTTTTGGCCCCTCTCTCTGGGCGCCCTAACACGTAACACCTAGTCAGTCCATCTTAATGCCTACCTACTACCACCACTCCTATCCAAGCAAGTAAGAGGAGGACACTCAGAGAGACAACACCCACTCTCTGATCTAACAAAAAGGCCACTGCTGTGCTGCCTGCCAGCACAGCAGCAGCAGCGGAGCAGCACACTAAGCACAAGAGCAGCACACACAGAGAAGAAGCAGGAGGCGGAGCAGCAGAGCAGCAGACCTGCCGCTCTGCATGATGGGTGACGTGATGCCCAAAGGAACCACCGCCTCACTCAGTGCCTGCCACTGACTAGGCCCGACAGACAGAAGCCAGCCAACCTGCTCTGCTCTGCTCTGATGCTCCCCATGGATGATGCACACACACCCTACATCTGCATCCCAATGACCAGACCAGACCAGACCAAGTGCGCAGAGTCAGCACAGGCCAGCAGCCACCAGCCCAGCAACAACAACAGCTACTACTGCTACCACCACAACCAGTGTTGCCGCTACAATAACATTCCCAGTCCAGTCACGCGCGCCACAGCCTGAGCCTAGCACACAGCCAACAGCTGCTGCCAGCCAGTGCCTGGCAAGCCCAGCCAACATGAGGAGGAGAGAGCTAACAAGTAGACGGCGCACGCACATCACCAACCCATCACGACGGCGCAACTGCAAGGGGAGAGGGCACAATTACAGGCAGGAGGAGGAGGAGGAGGAGGAGGAGGAGGCGGGCGAGGCAATCCTAGCACAGATTTGAAAGTTTAAAATCCACCAGGACATCTTCTAGAATCTAGACTTCTGTTTTTTCTACCACCAGCTGTAGTGTCTAGTTAGTCAGTGTGCTGTGCAGCTGAGCTGAGCTGAGCTGAGCTGCATGTGAGGAAGGGTGATTGTAGCTAGTTCTTTAGTTTCAGCAGACTGAGCATTGAGCATGGGCAGTGGCCTTGGGAAGCAACACAATTACACGACACTCACCTGCTGCTGCTGGTTCTAGAAGTTGCCTCTTCTCGTCTTCACCTCTTCGTGTGTGTGTGTGTGTGTGTGTGTGTGTGTGTGTGCAGTGAGTGCATGCCTTTTGCCTTGCTGGAAAGAAATGCTTCTCTGGTCCACCACCACATATCTGCTCAAGGACACAGAGGCCCAAGGCAGAGGTGGTGGCACCAGTGTGAGTGCATGTGTGCTGGTGGTGTTTGCCACCACAGGTGTTTTGTGTGTGTATGTGTGCGCTGCTAGCTAGGAGGGGGGAGGGAGGCAGGGAGGGAGGCTGGGAGGCAGGGGGGAGGAAAGGGGAGGGGGAGAGGGATGTAGAGGGGATTGAAGGGGGGAGGGTCCGGCTCAGAGTTGGTCAGCCACATATTTGTGCACACACGTGCTCACGTGTGTGCTTCGGTGGGAGAGACCAGACTCTCATCATCTGCCAGACCGGGGTTGGGGGCAGGTGAGGCGGTGGTGGGCTGGAAGGGAGGGAGGATGGAAGGTGGTGAAGAGGAAGGGGAGAGTATGAGAGGGGAAGGATGGAGGGAGGCATGGGGGGGAGGAAAAAAAACATGTAGACAGACACACACCACACTACACACAGAAAGCATCCACACACAGAGACAGTGCTAGGCATCCATTCACACAGACAGACAGACAGACAGACACACAACAGGAAGAGACAGACTGAGCCTGCACCACACACACACACACAGACCCAATTCCCCCCCTGCACAGTTATCAATCAATATGTTGTGTTGGCAGCCAGTTCATTGCTATTCTGATGGTTTTGGGTTTTTTGCCATCAGCCAACATCAACAGTGACCACAATCAAGATGAACATAAGATGATAATAATTCATTCGTTTCATTTCAAAAAATCACCCAATCATCTTCTCCATGTAAACCAAGCCCCCCACACATGATTTCTGGTGACATTTTCAATAAAATCAATTCATTTGGCATTCATCATTTTGTTCTCCCTTTGTCACCTTTTTTTCTTTCTTTTGCATAATTTTGAGGCTTGATTTTGACATGGGGTTTTTAAAGAAAAAATTATTTACATGTTTATTTACATACAGTATTTACATATCTACACTGCATTTTTGAACGTATACCCGCCGCTGCCGCTAAGTCTAGTACTCCGTGGGCTGTGCTACTTTGGGGGGGTGTGCCGTGCCCACGCCAGGTCCCCAAATGCTGACAGGTGGATAGATAAAGGGCCTGTGCTGGTCAGCATTGGGTTTCTTTTTAGGTGGGCGTGGGCATTGTAAACATCTGGCCAGTCGCAGCACTACAACTACTACTACAACTGCATCTCTGTGTGGGCACACTACACGCTGCGACTGGCTGGCACGGCTCAGCATCTGTCACGTCAGCTCAGCTAGAGGTGGAAGGGGGGAGGGTAGGGATAAGCACAGAGTTCGAGCCAGGCAGGTGACCAACCATGGGGCAACCCACGGTAATCACTCGCCCGTCTCAAACTGCAGCTTGGGGTAGCCCAACAGGGGGAGGTTCACCTTAAGGAAGACCAGCTGCTCCACCAGACCAGGGTCCAAGCGGGAGCGAGAGGGTGTCACCACGTCCCCGGCACGTGAAAACACCCGCTCGCTCTGGACACTGGTTGGGGGGCAGGAGAGGAGGCGCACAGCCACCACCGCCAGGTCCGGCCAGACTTGGCGGCGGCTCGCCCAGAACTGTGCGCAGTCCACGCCGTCTCCCTCCACAGGCTCCTCCAAGTACTCCGCAACGCATTGCTCAGCACTGGAGGGGGGCCTGGCAGGTCGAGCCTCCCGCATACCAGGCATGGCGCCATAGCAGAACCGCTGAAACCACTGGGCGGATCTCGAGTCGGTAGCAAATGGCTGCTGCGATGGCGCCGCCTGGGATGCCGCGCTGCTGGACTGGGAAGAGGGAGGGGAAGGGGAAGCTGACGCCGGCTGGCCGCCCATGCTGCTGCTGGGTGCGGGTTGGGCCGCGAGGGCTGCCCCCGCACCACTACCAACACCCTGGTCTCTGCGGGCCCTAGCGGCCTCCTCCTCCCTAACCTTCTCGACCAGGATGCCCTTCCACCTGGGCAAGTCGTCGGCACTCACGGCATTGCCCTTGAGGGCTGGGTGACAGAGACAAGCGAGGACATACTCCTCCCTGTCTCCCAGCACATCAACGAGCCGCTTGTCAACCCCAGACCTCAGCCTCCCAGCCAGAGCACGACCCTCTGGCGTGGTCAGAGAGATATGGAGTCCACCCATCAGCTTCTCGAGACCAACAGCTGTGGGCAGCGCCTGGCTCAAGGGAGTGGTGTCGCCACACAAGCCCTTCGTGGCAAGCTGGAAGGGCTCGAGTGCCGACACCGCCTCGGACATCTGCTTCCACTCTGCGTTCGAGAAGTCGCAGACATCCAAGGACTCGTCCCTCGCCAGGGCGACAAGGGCTCTCTCCTGCTCCAACAGGCGCTGGAACAGGAGGAAGGTGGAGTTCCACCGCGTCTCCACATCCGTAGGGATGAGATGGCGAGGAAGGCCAAGGTCATCCTGCTTCTGGCGAAGCAGTCTCCTGGACTTCTCGCTGCGGTGGAAGTGGGCGGCCAGCTTGCGGGACTTATCCACAAGCGTAGCCGTGGCAGCAACAGCACCTGCGATGGGGCGGGCCCCCTTCTCCTGGGACGCCCTCAGCTCCTTAAGGCCAAGGGCGTCCCTGACGGTCAGATGGAGCGTGTGTGCCATACACCGTATGTTCACACAGTCCATGACTGTCTCGACAGCGGCGGTAACGTTGGCTCCATTGTCGGTGACAATGAAGCCGCGGGAGAGGTGTGGACACCCGCCAATCCACTCCTCTATCTGGCAGTCGAGTACGGCCGCCACCTCCTCCGCGGTGTGCCTCGTGTCCATCGTCTCCACGTGCAGGACGGCCCACCTGTGCCGTAGTGCATCGGGAGCCGCGCCGGACCCGGAAGCATCGCCCGCGGAGGTCCCCTCACTCTCCGGTCCCCACCAGTGGGCAGTGAGGGCCAGGAAAGAAGCGTGCATCCCACTGACACTGGTCCAGAGGTCAGTCGTGAAATGCACGCTTGTCCCGGCCGGAGCTGCACGCAGCTCGGCCGACACGAGCTCCCTGCACCGGCGGTACAGGGAGGGGACCACGTTCCGGCTGAACGTCGTCCTTGAGGGGATGACGTATTCGGGAGCCAGGTATTGGAGAATACGGCGGAAGCCGTTGTTCTCGACCACCTGAAACGGCTGGTCATCGGTGGAAATCATCTCCCCTATGAGGCGGGTGAGGTGATGATGGTCCACGCGAACAATACGCTGGCTGCCCGAGGACTGCGTCTACCGCTGGACGGGCAGTGTAGCCTGCCTGCTGGCTGGCACACTGCCGCTGCCCGCCCTAGTGGCAGATGCACAAGGCGCACTAGCGCTGCCAGCCTGTCCCCTGAGACCTGGGTGGTGACGCTCTAGGTGTCTCCACATAGGCGTCGTACCCAGGTGCGCAGGGTCCCTTCCACGGCTGACAAGCATCCTGCAGTGGACACAGCGGGCGTGGAATGGGGCATCTTGAGGGACCTCAAAATGCACCCATGCACCACTGCCCTTGGCCTCCTGCGCCCTGGGCGCCGTCCTAGGCCGTTTCTCGCAGGGTGGCTGCAGTCCTAGCGGGGGGGCGGCCGCCGCTGCCTGCCCACTGCTGCCACCCAACCCGCCCCTTCCGCCCTCCACAGCGGAGGAAGGGCCCGGCTCAACTGGCATCGGAGAGGCAGGCCTCTCCTCCACCACCTCGCCAGACCGCTCCCCACCAGAGTGTCGGGCTTCACGAGGGGGGGCCCCACTGAGCGGCAAAAGGATAGGGGGAAGGGGCCCCAGAGGGAGGGAGAACCTGGCTGCATCGCTGCCAGCCGCACGGTCCTCACCGCCCTCTACCTGCTCTTCCAACTCCACAGTCTCCTCCACCTCAACAACTGGCGGTAGCTCAGCAGCACCTGGTGCCGCCGGCGAGGAGGGACCCGCCACAGCCCTAACAGTGCCTCTGCCTCTGCCGCGATTGGCGGCAGCAGGCGTGGGGAACTGAATCCTGCGCACCAAAGATGGGGCCGGAGCAAAGAATTCTCCAATGGGGAGAACTGGGGTGTCCTCAGGCTCCCCGCGTCCTCTCCCTCCCCGTGCCGCAGGCGCACCCCGCACCTGGCCTCTCCCACCTCTGCCTGCCAGCCTTGAGCGAGCCCTGCCCGCCACACGGCGCTCAGACATGCTGCTAGGTCAGAAGGAGGGAGACTTTAGGAGGAAGGCCAGACAGGGTCAAAAAAATAATTTGGAGGGGCTTAGGGGCCAAAAAAAAGGCAGCTGATTTGGAGGCGGCGGGGGGGAAGTTTGTTTTCAAAAAAGGAAGCCAATTGGGGGGAAAGGAAGACTTTTTGATATGGGGGGGGAAGCCAATCGAAGTGAGGGGGAGGGTGTCCTTTTTGAATTTGGGAGTCAACCACCAAGCCAATTGGGGAGATGGCGCTGGGAGGGTTTTTTTTTAGAAAAATAGGGGGTTAAAGGGTGGAACCCCGGTGTGGGAGGGTGGCACGGGCAGTTGGGTGGAGTAGTTGTGGTGTGGGTGGCAAGTTTTTAGCTTTTTTGGGGGGGGAGAGTGGATGGGGGGAGGGCACAGCACCTACCGGGGGTGGGGGAGGGATGCAGTCAACGCTTGGGAACCTGCAGATCAAAGGAGGAAACCCTTATTTAGTGAACTGGAACACAAAGTGTGGGTTCTGGGGGGTGGTTCTCAAGTAATGCTCCTGTGGGGGGAGCATCAAACTCAATGCAGCCTATTTAGTGACTCTAAATTGCACACAACCAAAACCAGAACCCAGTCACACCAACACAGAGGTTGAACCCACCCACTCTGTGACTCTGCCTGCCCAATGCCATGGCAAGCAAGCAGCAGCAAACACTTGATGGCAGCCTCATGGATTGAACATCATGATCATCATCATACGTGTGTATTGGCCCAGCATGTAGTGGCAGCATCAGAGCCCAGCCAGGACCCCACTCAGACTGCCCCAGAGGCAAGGAAGCACTCTGGCATGGCATGGGCCCAGCATGTAGTGGCAGCATCAGAGCCCAGCCAGGACCCCACTCAGACTGCCCCAGAGGCAAGGAAGCACTCTGGCATGGCATGGGCCCAGCATGTAGTGGCAGCATCGCATCAGAACCCTGGACCCCACTCAGACTGCCCCAGAGGCAAGGAAGCACTCTGGAAGGCACCTGTTCAAAAACCACCTGCAAGACGCATGCAATGCAACGCAACACACAGCAGCAATTTCTTTACTGGGCATGGGCATGAAGACACAAGTTTTACAACAGTACATCTCCTCTCCAAGGTTCCCTCCCTCCTCCCCATACCCAAATGCATTTCAGAATAGGGGTGTCCCTATTTAAAACCGCCAGCTAGGGAGAGAAAGGGGCAACAAAAGGTGCACAATCGCACACGCACTAACCCCTCTTCTTCCGGTCCTTCTCCTGCCACTCACTGCTGGTCACGGATTCGCCGCCGCCAGCCAGCCACCCTGGGCTGAGACACAGCAGGGCGGCCGCACGAGGCACACAGGCAACCGGGGTAGTTCAACAACGATGGAGGGGCAGAAGTGAGGAGACAACACTATTTGTGTCGCTCAACTCACCCCCAAGCAGAGACAAAATCAACCAAAAACTATAAAAAGAAAAAAAAAACCGATGGCAGCCGCCAGGTGGGTAGGCTACTGTGTGCGGCTGCAGCTGTGGGAGAGGAGGTGGAAAGTGAAGGGGAGCAGAGAGAGAAAAGACTAAGAGAGAGAGAAAAGAGAGGGGGGGCAGGGACAAAGAGAAAGAGAGGAGAGAGAGAGAAAAGAAAGAGAGAGAGAGGAGAAAGAGAGATGATAGAGAGAAAGAGGAGAGAGGAGAAGCGCAGCGCAGCAGGGAGGGGGGATTCAGGTGTGGGGGGAGGACACAGCAGTAGCAGCGGTCCAAAGAGGTGGGGGGAGCAGAGAGGGTGTGTGTGGTTGGGGGCTAGTGTGTGGCAGGGGGCCTGGGGTAAGTGGAGAGAGTCGGGGGCAAGGAGGAAAAGAGGTGGGGTGGGGGGAGCAGAGAGGGTGTGTGTGGTTGGGGGCTAGTGTGTGGCAGGGGGCCTGGGGTAAGTGGAGAGAGTCGGGGGCAAGGAGAAAAAGAGGTGGGGTGGGGGGAGCAGAGAGGGTGTGTGTGGTTGGGGGCTAGTGTGTGGCAGGGGGCCTGGGGTAAGTGGAGAGAGTCGGGGGCAAGGAGAAAAAGAGGTGGGGTGGGGGGAGCAGAGAGGGTGTGTGTGGTTGGGGCTAGTGTGTGGCAGGGGGCCTGGGGTAAGTGGAGAGAGTCGGGGGCAAGGAGGAAAAGAGGTGGGGTGGGGGGAGCAGAGAGGCTGTGTGTGGTTGGGGGCTAGTGTGTGGCAGGGGGCCTGGGGTAAGTGGAGAGAGTCGGGGGCAAGGAGAAAAAGAGGTGGGGTGGGGGGAGCAGAGAGGGTGTGTGTGGTTGGGGGCTAGTGTGTGGCAGGGGGCCTGGGGTAAGTGGAGAGAGTCGGGGGCAAGGAGAAAAAGAGGTGGGGTGGGGGGAGCAGAGAGGGTGTGTGTGGTTGGGGCTAGTGTGTGGCAGGGGGCCTGGGGTAAGTGGAGAGAGTCGGGGGCAAGGAGGAAAAGAGGTGGGGTGGGGGGAGCAGAGAGGCTGTGTGTGGTTGGGGGCTAGTGTGTGGCAGGGGGCCTGGGGTAAGTGGAGAGAGTCGGGGGCAAGGAGAAAAAGAGGTGGGGTGGGGGGAGCAGAGAGGGTGTGTGTGGTTGGGGCTAGTGTGTGGCAGGGGGCCTGGGGTAAGTGGAGAGAGTCAGGGGCAAGGAGGAAAAGAGGTGGGGTGGGGGGAGCAGAGAGGGTGTGTGTGGTTGGGGGCTAGTGTGTGGCAGGGGGCCTGGGGTGAGTGGAGAGAGTCAGGGGCAAGGAGAAAAAGAGGTGGGGTGGGGGGAGCAGAGAGGGTGTGTGTGGTTGGGGGCTAGTGTGTGGCAGAGGGGTGTTGGGGGGAAGGGGAGGGGGCAACAACAAACAGCAAAGGAGAAACTGGAACAACTCGGGCAGCAGCAGCGATTAGGCTGGATGGGGTGGTTGGGGGAGGAGCTGGGCCTGGGCTAGGGTAGGGTCTGGGAGGAGGGAGGGTGGGGGGGGCAGGCAGGGGGGGGGAGGAGGAGGAGGAGGGTAGCAAAATATATAAAGCAATATATATCAAGAGAACACAAGCCAGAAGTTTAAAAAAAAAAAATTAAAAGAAAGACTATAACCAGCAGAAAAAACTTGGGGGTGGGGGTGTGGGGAGGGGGAACCAAACACAGACTCTGAGGGGGGCCACTAAGTGAACAGAGACAATGAAACCACAATTGCTGCAAATTAATAATAGCAAATGAATAAGTGGAACCAAGCAAAGAAAACTGGACTCGGTTTGGCAGCAGCAAACTTGGGAGAAGGCTGGATGGGGTGGGGTTGGGGTGGGGTGTGGTTGGACTTGGAGGGGCAAGTTTGGAGCAGGGAACCAAAACTGATTATATGGGACAACAAGAAACAACAACAGAATCCTCTGGGGGTGGGGGGGAGGGATTCAGGGAACCAACTCGCAGGGCAGCAGCAGTCAGCAGAAACAAACAAAATGGTACAATTTAAGCAAAACCAGCAAGCAATATATAACTGAAACCAATGGAATGCAATGTGAAAATCAAAAAGTTGGACAACAACAAGGCAGGACAAAGAGCAATAATTAATGGAAGAAGATTTAAAGCAATGAGGATGCAGTGGGTGGGAGTGGGGGAGGGGGAGGGTAGGCCCAAAGGATGAGAAGGGAAAGGGGGGGGGAGGGGGGGGAGAAAAGCAGACAGACAAGGAACAGGGAAAATTGGGGGAAATTAAGAAGAAAGTAAAGTGAAGTAACACACAGTATACAGACAAGAGACAGACAGAGAGAGGAGACACACAGAGAGTCACAAAGGGCAGGTGGACAAAGGATTAGACAGAGCACACACAGAGAGACACAGGACACAGTCAGGACTCACAGAGACACCAGAGCAGCCAGCAAAGGGCAAGCAGGTCTCAGAGATGATCCCACAACTGCAGCCAAGAGAAGTTTCCAGAGAAGAGGCTTGGGTTTATATAGGTTTGAAATTCCCTCCTTTGGGAGCCCCCACCTTTGCACTCCCCCCACGGCCAACAGGGTGCCAGCTCTCAACAGTGCAACAGCCAAGCAGCCTACCAGACCAAAGGACTCATTCTGGCCAATCAAGGATCAATAGCGCAGCCAATACAATGCCTGGAAATAGCATCACAAAATGGATGCAAGGAGGAGCAAAAGTTTCGGGAAGGAGACACAAAATGGAGGACACACTTTAAAGAGACACTGAGTGAGACTCAATTTCATTCCCGAACCGGTTCGGGAAACCCGAGCCGGTTCGGTACCGAACCGGCTCGAATTCGGTCCGGCTCGGTCCCCGGGAGGGCCCGATTCGGTCCGGGATCGAGCCGCCGGATCCGGACCGGTTCGGACGAACCGGTCCGGATCCGAACCGAACCGCACATCCCTATTTATTACCACCAATCATGGATTCTAATGAGACTATGCAAGAGTCTAGAACTACAAGGTGCAGTTATTGTTGTTGTTATTATTAATAATAATAATTCTATTTCTATACCGCCCTTCCAAAAATGGCTCGGGGTGGTTTACAAAGAGAGATAACAAACAAATAAGATGGCTCCCTGTCCCCAAAGGGCTCACATTCTAAAAAGAAACATAAGACACACACCAGCAACAGTCACTGGAAGTACTGTGCTGGGGGTGGATAGGGCCAGTTAACTCTCCCCCTCCCCTTACTCTCCCCTTGTTACTTGCAGAATTACAGTACAGGGCACTAATACGTTACAGAAGATTTTTGCTTGTGGGTAACAATTCTGATCTGGGGCTTAGGAGCCAGCTTTTAAAAGGCAGTCATCTTAGATGTGGATTGTCCACTCTAAATTGTTGTATAATATTGCTTGTTGTCTCTACATATTTGTTATATTGGTTATGCACTGTTTTAGAGGGCTATCTATAAAGATCTTTGCATTTCTTGGTCAGGGGTGGAACCCTTACAAGAATGAAATACTCCTATTCAAAATATTGCTTCACTGCTGCAGTTGGAGACAAGAAAAAGGCCAGATGGTTTATACAGTGTTGCAGATCTCAAAAAGGTCAAAAAAAATGACAAAGGGAAGAGCGTACAATAATATTTCTCAAAGAGGAAATAAAAGAATGGATAACATCTTTAAAAGAGTGAACATGTGTGGCAATGACAAAGGGAAGAGCTTACAATAATATTTCACAAATTGGAAAGAAAAGGTCTTCTAAAAGTGCTAACATTTGAGATGAGTGGCACGCTCTCATTTCTAAAGCACTTAAAGCTTAAATTTCCCCCAGACTAAAGTTCTGTCACTCCCGTAAAGTGCCTCATGATGACATATAATGTGGGCAAAGTGGCATGCACACATACCCAAAGGGGAGCAGGCACAGCACCATAAAAAGGCTTTTCTGTTGACACAAGATAATAGGTGATGATAACTCTGCTTGCAAATGTATCACCTAAGAGGCTTGCTCTATGCCATCATTTAAACAAATCTTCTGCAGAAAAGTGCCGCATTTGTTGTTCTTCATACCAAAATTTGTATTGTTTGGAGCTAATATGATAACTTCTCTTATCCAGATTGATGGCCAATCTATTCTTGTAAGAAGGAAAGTTCAGTTTCTTCTTAACTGTTAAGTTATATACAGTACCTATATTTAAGTAAGAGAGACATAGTAGACAGTACAGTTTACATGTGGATTCAGGTTCCAACTCAGTCATGGATTTATTGTGTCGTCTTTGGCAGTTCACTAGGTCTTCGCCTCAGTTTTCTCATCTTTAAATATGTACACTTTTAATGTATAGGCAGATTTTCTAATATAGTCACCAAATCAATATTACCAAATGAAATAATTATTCATTAATATGGTGAATAATCAACACAGTATCTTCACTATGGCCTCCATAGTTTCAACACCAGCCATACCAAAAGCATGTTTAATAACTTAGTTCTGAAGTGAGAGCAGCATAAATTATTATCACTGGTCCTTGATCAGACAAGAGGTTGCCAAATTCAGATGCCCTTCTGAATCCGTAAATCAGATAATTGCTAAAGAGTGTTCCTTCCTATCAAATGAAAAGTTTATTCATTCATTTATTGTTCAATTTCTATACCACCTTTCATAATGCCCAAACTGTTAAGGGCTTTAAAAGTAACTAGCCGACCCCACACAGAGCATCTGTGCACTTTGGGGCCAGCTGTTTCTCCCTCCCTCTCCCTCCTGCCCCCGTCTCTCCTCTCTCCCCCCCTCCCTCCAGCCCTGTGCTCTCTAGCCCTCCCCTCTTCTGTTCCTCCCCACACACAGAACCTCACCGGGCGCCGGGCGGCCAAAAAGGGCCTTGCCGCCATTACCACCCGTTCCCCACTCACCTCTGCCGGTGCCACCAGGGCCAGTCTGTCCCACTGCCTCCCGCCTCCTGCCACCTCCCAGCCCAGGCCGCGGCGTCAACGGTCACAATTGCGACTGGGCTAGGCCTGCAGCCACCACCTCCTCACAGCAGCCAGGCCAATGAGCAGCCAGATTGGCTGGGCAGCAGGAGCTCATGCGTGGCTGGGGCCGCCGCCACCTCCTCTCTGTGGCTGCCACCATCCCCCCCCCCCACAGCAGCTCAACTCAGTGGCCTCCTGCCGTGTGAGCTCCCTCTGCCCAGCCAATCTGGTTCCTCCGCCACCCAGCCAATCCGCTGGGTTGCCAGAATGCATCCCCCACAGAGGCACGTCTACGATAATTAATATAATAGATAACCAGCACCTTGAATTGGATCAGGAAACAAATTGGCAACCAGTGCAGCTCTTTCAGAATAGGTGTTCTTTGCTCTGAACAAGAGAGAACCATGGCAGCTGCATTCCGCACCAACTGAAGTTTCCAAATATTCTTCAAGGGCAGCCCATGTAGAGCTCATTGCAGTAATACAGCTGTGATGTGACTAAGGCATGGGTAACTGTGGCCAGATCTGCCTTCTTGAGGAAAGGACACAGCTGGCGCATTAGCAGAAGCTGTGCAAAGGCACCCCTGGTCACCCCCCTCCACCTGAGCTTCCAAAAGCAGAGCCAGGTCCAGTAGCAGCCTCAAGCTGTGCACTTGCTCTTTCAAGAGGAGTACAACCCCATCCAGAGCCAGTTGAATCACACTGTTCCGATCAGCTTCCCTACTGACCACCAGCACCTCCACCTTGTCTGGATTTAGCCTCAATTTGGTAGCCCACATCCAGGCCATCACCACCTCCAGCCCCCAGTTCAGTATATCCACTGATCCCCTAGGATCTGATGTCAGGGAAAGGTAGATCAGAGTGTCATCAGCATATTGATGACACTTCAGTCCAGCTCTCCTGATGACCTCTCCCAGCATCTTCATGTAGATGTTAAACTGCATGGGGGACAATATTGGGCCTTGTGGGACCTCCATAGGCCAGTGGCTAAGGAGTCGAGCAGAAGTCCCCCAGCACCACCCTCTGGAACTTCCTCCCAAGAAAGGAACAGAACCACTCCAATACACTACTGCTGGTCCCTATAGCTGAGAGGTGGTTCAGAAGGATACCATGGTCAATGGTATCGAATGCCACTGAGATGTCGAGAAGAACAAACAGGGATTCACTCCCTCTGTCTAGTTCCTGGTGTAGGTCATCCACCGGGGTGACCAAGGCAGTTTCATATTGAAATTCAATATGGTTGCAGAATAGGGTTGTCAACTGGAGTCCAGATTTTTCAGGTGCCTCTGGAAATAGAGGCTAGCTAGGGTTATTGACAGGTTTCTCAATGGCCGCTAGTATTGATGGCTGTCTGCTACCTCCCAGGATCAGATGAACCTTGCTTCTGAATACCAGTTGCTGGGAAGCAAAGGCAGGAGAGGGGATATGCATCCATCTCTTGCTTGTGAGCTTACCAGAGGCATCTGGTTGGCCACTGTAGGAAACCCGATGCTGGCCGAGGATCCAGCAGGGCTCTCCTTATTTTATTATTGTCAACTTTTTGCAGTTTCCTAAATTCTGCTGCTTGGGGAGGGCCCAGGGGTAGGATTGATGGGGTCAGAGACCAATCTGATCACAAAAGGCATAGACCCCATGGAATATGCTCTTAGATCATTCACATGACCACCCCTATGAGGGGTAGGACAAGGCTGGTTGTGTGAAGTGCAGAGATTGCTCCCGATCCCGCTGCTCCTCCCCTGGTAGCCCAGATTTTGGAACCAGACTAAAAGGTGATGTAGGAGGACAAGCATGTGCCTCCAACCTCACTGCTTGGTCGTGTGGGCTGTCAGGCTGCTGGCAGCTGCTCCCAGGCTGCCGGCAGCTGTTATAATCATAGAGTCGGGGGGAAGAGTAGCCTGGCGGCAGCAAGATTTCACAATGCACCACACTGCTCACAGATTCCTGGCAGCCCAGCTTTCTTCCCCCTACCTCCCAATCACCACACCACTTGCAACCACACCACTCATCTGGAGACATGGGCAGCGGAGCCCTGTTCAAGCCCTGCTCATGTAGGGGAAAGCAAGTAGCTTCCTGCCTTCCCCCAAGCTCCCCTTCCCCCATTTGGTTGTGTGCATTAGCTCTCTGTTTATCCATGTTGTACAGCTATTCCATGTGCTTGGAATCCCCTGCCACCAAGCAACTCATCCATACACAATATCAAGCCAACAAAGACCAACTTAAAACATTCCAGACTCCAGTTGTGCCCCAGGAACAAAGCTGAGTCCAGTTTCAGACTGCATTATCCATATAAAACAGAGTATTAAAGAATTAAGCATTTAACAGATAACAGATAAGATTTACCAAATTTACAGCTGGGGGAGAATGAGAGACTATCATTGACAAAAAAGAAAAACAATCAGTGAGCCCCAGCCAGAGAACACAAAATCCATGCAGAACAGATGATTCAAAAAGCAAGCCAACTGAACATTGTTTGGTCAATGAATCTAGATGCTAGAAAATATGTATTAATTGCACTTCTCCATATGCACACCCACATAGAATATACTTTCTCATAACCTTTCATACACATAGACACACTCGTTTTGTTTCCAATAAGCCATATTTCTGGATAGTGCTGAAAAGCACCCCTCTCTTTAATGTCCCACAGCACTGGATCATGGACTCATTATCATAGTGAACTCTTCACCCCACCTAAAGGCAGGATCCACAGGCGATCATTTGCATGAGCGAATGTTGGGAAACATTCCTAAAGGTCAAATTAGCAATCTGACTGGAACCGGATGCCTCTGCCCCTTTCTTTTACAGAAAGGCATCAGCCTGAGAGCAGACCCCCTTTTCAAAAGTGTATACCAATCAGGGAGGAATTTCCTCACCTAAATGAGATTAAAAGTTTGAAACGCTCCTTCCAGGAGTAGCATAGAAATGCGGTACATTTCTCAACTCACCATGAACAACTTGGTTGGCAAGGACTCACTGGAGAGGCTCATAAAAGCTATAGATGTGTAATCTTTCCACACCTGGTCTTAAGATAGTCAACCAAGTACAGCCCTATTCACCACATGCATCACATTTACATAGCTTCCTCCTGCCTTTGTTGGGCAGCTACCCTCAGAGTGATTAAGTTCAAGTGAAATCTGTCATCCTCTGGGTAAGCAGAATGGCTTGTAAACTGCCTCATGGAACATTTCAGGGTATATCTATCTCTAGTCAAAAGACATGGCCTCAGAATCTGTTTGGATCGTTATCCTATGGACTCTTATACACACGAGTTGTAGCCCTTCACTCTTCTTCTTCACTTTTCTGCCTGATTACCCATGAGGAGGCCTTTCCCTCCAATATGCAAGGAATGCACCAACTTACCCAGGAAGGATAGATAAACTAACCTCTGGCCCTTTTAAAGCATCCTTGCTGCTTCTTTCCCTTCTCTGCATCCTTTTCTGATTTCCAAGCACTTTTCATGGCAAGCCTTAAGCCAGGCACTGGTCTAAGTGTCTTAGCCAACTTGATTTACTCTCAATTAGGACTTTAGCTAAAATATTTCCAGTAGGACTCATAATTGTAATATCAGACAAGATTGATTGCATTGCCTAACCAAACTCTTGCCTTCTGTACCTCCATTTTACCCTTAAATAAAACCTTTGAACTGTATTCCTGTTTCCTCTTTCCCCCAATATTATTATTACTACTAGCCGACCCCGCACAGAGCATCTGTGCACTCTTTGGGGCCAGTGGGTACCTCTCCCCCCCCCCCACTGCCCCAGTCTCCACTTCCAGGTCCAGCTGCTTCTCCTCCCCACCACCACTTCTGCCCCCCCCCCACTTTCTATCCCCCCCCCCCCGCTCCTGGGCCTTGCCTCCATGGCTGGGCTGGGCCCGCCGCTGCCTCTGGCCTCTGCGGCCAGGCCTGCCACTGCCGTGGTGACCAATCCTCCTGGGTGCCCCTCAGCCAATCTGGCCTGTCTGCTGCCCAGCCAATCAGCTGGGCACTGGGATGCACATTCCAAGACAAACTCAGGAAAATTTATTATTATTTATACGATTTCTATACCACCCTTCCAAAAATGGCTTAGGGCGGTTTACACAGAGAAATAATAAATAAGATGGATCACTGTTTTTTGCACTGTTGGCAAACCTATGCCCAGATCAAAAGCTGATCTGATTCACTTGAAGTGTACAGCTAAAAATTAAAAATGACTGAGGGGTGGGGAAATGGCTTTGCCCTTTCTTTTCTGTTAATTGACCTGAAAATGAAAAAGCCCAGGCTGACTTTTGGTTTTGTGATCAGCTGGTAGGAGTTAATGTTTATCCACAAGAGCTTCTTTTGTTTTGTATGGCTTTTTGTCATGACTTTTGTAAGGAAAGCATCCTATCTGATGGAAGGAATGAGTGTGCTGAACAAACTCATGTTTGAGAGAGAGAGAGGAGAGAGAGAGAGCGAGAGAGCACTGTAGATATTTCACTCTTTGCTGGCTTTTAGTCAAGTGTTTTTAACCGATGTGAAATAATATAGAGGCTTTTATAAGCTCTTCAGAACATGATATTTGGGGCTGCCATTAGATATCTTTGTAGTCAGTCCTAGCCTTTTGTCTTTCAGCATGGAGCCAGTTTCAAAAGGAGAAAGAACAAAAAAACAAGCCTCAGAAAAATCCTTCCTACAAAGATTTATTACCATCTAGGTGAGATGGGAAATCAAAATCCTGGGTAGTTATCAAAGTGCTAAAGTTTATACTACCGCATCAGGATGAAATAATTGTTCCACCTAACTTCATTACTCTGACATTTTTCAATTTTCATGTCACTTATTGAAAATAAAGAGTCACTTCTCCCTTGATAATGAGCTACAGCTTCAGTATATCAGAAAGATTTTTATGTCTCTTCTCCACCAACAGATAATAAAAACATACCACTCCTCCAAAAATCACTTGGGCAGTAGGAAGAAAGGTAGTGATGGCAAGCTATGACTGGCTTGAAAAATAAAGTGTGCATTTTCTGGTGCATTCTGCCTGCTGCCGCTTTGGAGCTTACCCAGGTTTTGTGTGACGTATGGATGTTGCCACAGAAGCAGAATGCAGATTGTCAGGTGTCCAATGGGAAGTGTTGGGTGAATGTCTGTATTTTAAGTGCAGAAAGGAATAGGGTTGCCCTTAGAACTTGAAAGCAAAACCTAGCAATAACAAGATTTATTTAATGGAGTGGCGGTTCTTGACCTGAACTGTGGCATCAACTATTAATATCTACTTGAGACATTCAATGTGTATAAATAATAGTATGTTCTCTAGTAACCATAATGGTGAGAGAGGGGGAAAAACCCTCTTATTTTAAGTGTATGGCATGGAGAAAAGCAGTGGGGAGAAGAAACCCCTAAATTCTGTATCTTTCCAGGTTGTGAACATCTGGACTAGAGTATCCTCAGGCTGTAAAGCTGCATTACCATTTGTGTTCCGCCCTTAGACTATTCATGGATTTTGCGGGGTGGGGGGAGCGGTTTGGTTCAGATACCTTTAGCTAATACACCCAGAGTGAACTGTGAGTCTTAAAGAGATGACAGAAAATGAATTATTTCTTTGGACCCTGGGGGACTGTCTGTAATAGAACAAGGTTTGCACAATTTATTCCTGGATAAAGAAATACCTCCTTTTATCTTCCTTTCTATTTTTCCGGTTCACTGCCAAAATTGCCTCTACAATATATAATTTTTTTTAATTTAAACATTCATTTTCATTTTTCAAGAAATAGGAAGCTCACAGCCAGATAAGAAGCTCCATCTGTCTTGAAGAAAAAGGATACAGGATTTTTGTGTCACTAATCCAGTAACGTCTTAAATGATGGCGCCACTTAGAAGTGCTTTCTTCATATTTATGAAATGATTATTTGACAGAGAGACATTTAATATTGTTAAAATAATTACTGTGCCTGTTTAATACATCAATTTGAGTTGTTATCGTGAAAACTATGAAATGCTGGATAATTTCATAAATAATTACAAGCCTTTTACAAAATGGCACCTTAATGCAAAGCATTGTTGCTAATCCTTTTTTATTCATAAATAGAGAAATAACAATTAATTTCTGAAATGAAGAAGTGTTGTGTGGGAAATGAAAGAAAGTCCATCTTCTGCTACATACATCCAACTATTGGGAGAAAAGAAGCATCGGACCTTAAACTAAAGCTCACCACCTTTCTCAAGACTTACATTTTTAGATCATGGTTTTCCTGCAGCTTTTCTTATGATCCAGGTGAGATTCTTCTTGTCTGAAATCTTAAAAAAAAAAGTTCACTTCATTTTTAAAAAGAGATGGCTGCACTAACTTCACTGGGTAAGCCATCTTATCCAAAGCACTTTCATTCATAGTGACCTTTTATTAACTATTCTTAGAGGAAACTACATGACACTTTACAGTAGGTAGAACGGGACAAGCTTCCTGGATACGAGAATGTGTACAGGATCAAAATTTCATTATAGAACACCATCTGGATGAACAATCTCATTCTAAGAGTAATGGAGGTCATTTAAGACTATTGCATTATTAACCCTTTCAATACACTTTGAATAGAGCAAAAATAATGACAATAGCAACAATCATTGCTCTAGCATTTTCAAAATTATTAGTTTGGATGTTATTGTTGATAAGCAGTTTCAAGGCTTTATGTCATCATTGCTGTTTGATATTTATAAAAAGACCTAAAACATGCTGTATGTAGTAACCCATGTTCCTGCCTGCAGGTTCACAAACTAAATGGAAACAAAAGAAGGGAAAATGGAAGGAGGAAGGAAAAGCTTTGGCCATTACTAGGCAAGATCAACTTAAGTGGAAACAAAGAAGGATGTTCAGGTAGGATGGTTAGTTAAATCCAGCATCTTTCCTTGATGCTGGTTCACTATACAGAAAATAATGGAAAAACCGAGTATGCATAAAATGGCCTGAGCCCATGAGCCAAAGCTGCACATCTAAGGTTTTCTGCTGAAGGAAAACAACCACCACTTGTATCTAGATCTCTGAACAGTGAATTCTTTCCAGGCTGAATGGGTTAAAACTGAGATGGGGGACTTCCCCAGGACTGTGTTGAATTCAGGGTCAGTGTTGGATTGGCATGCCTGGGCAGCTGCTGAGGTCCCAGGACCTTTAGTAGAGCCCACTGCTGATTCTTAGCCGCCTCTATATACCCTTAGCCTTCATGCGGTGGTGACAGAGCACTTGTCTTGCCTATAGAGAGCAGGTTGCCAAAACCCCCATAAAGCCCTTGACTGGATTGTCTCAGAAAATAAATCTTGTGATAACAGTAATGAATCATCCCCTTTGCTAAGCAGGGTTCACCTTTGTTGCATTTGAATGAGTGACCATGTGAGCACTTATGCTGTAAGATATTCCCCTTAGGGCATGGAAACATAGCTCAGTGGTGGAACTTCTGCTTTGCATGCAGGAGGTCCAGGTTCAACTTCTGGCATCTCTAGTAGGGCTGGGAAAGCCTCCTGCCTGAAACTTTGGAGAACCACTGCCAGTCCGTGTAGACCAGGGTTTCTTAACCTTGGGCCCCCAGATGTTATTCGGCTACAACTCCCAGAATCCCCAGCCACAAGGGCCATGTCTGAGGATTCTGGGAGTTATAGTCCAACACCACCTGGGGTCCAAGGTTAAGAAACCCTGGTGTAGACAATACTGAGCTAGATGGATCAATGGTCTGACTCAGTATAAGGCAGCTTCCTATGTTCCTATGACCCCCAAAGTCCCCCCACACCCCTGCTTCCCTTTAAACCACATTTACCAGCAGTAGCTCTCCAGCCACAGTGAGAGGAAGGTGAGACTCCCTTCTCTTGACACTACACTAATTTCTGTACAAACACATTAGGGATGTGCACGGAAATCTTTGGCGCCGGCAGGGGTAGTGCTTTAAGGACGGGGGAGGGTGTACTCACCACTCCTGCCGCATTTCCCCCACCGGCATGTTGGGTTTTTTTAAGCCCCTTGGGATGGCAGTGTTCTTCCCTGCCGCCCCGTTTTCCCCATCGGCCAGAAGTGGCCGGAAGTCACGAGTGTGCGTGCACCCATCGTGCGCGCACGCGCACACGGCAGAAGGGCGCACGCACACAACAGGCGCACATGCACTTGCGACTTCTGGCCACTTCTGGCCGACGGGGAAAACGGGGTGGCAGGCTGGAAGTGGCCGGAAGTCGCGAGTGCGCGTGCGCCCATTGTGCGTGCACACGCACACGGCAGAAGGGCGCACGCATGCAACAGGCGCACGCGCACTTGCGACTTCTGGCCACTTCCGGCCGACGGGGAAAACGGGGCAGCAGGGAGGAACGCTGCCGCCCCGAGGGGCTTAAAAAAACCCAACGCGCCAGCAGGGGAAATGCGGCGGGAGGGGTGAGTACACCCTCCCCCACCCTTAAAGCGCTACCCCCCTGGCGCCGAAACGCTGAAACCGCCCCCAGCGCCGAAATGTTTTGGAGACCTTCATAATGGCCCCCGAAACATTTCGGGCACATGCCTAAAACACATTCTTATACTAATGCAAGATGACCAGTGTGTTGCTTCTGGCCTGCACAGTTAAAAGGGGATGTGCCAAGAGTGTGCCTGTCATGACATCTTTCATGAATGTTCTGAACTGCTCCATGGGTGGGGCTGTTCATGCAAATGACCACTCTACACACACTCCAGAGTATTTAGATCACAGGTAGAGCAGCCATTCAGATAAACCCCCTACCACTCCACTTGATAAAGGTACGTGCCAAGAGAGCATCAAGATATCAATGGTAGATGTCGCAATGGATACACTCTTGGTGCATCCCCTTTCTAATCACGTGGGCCAGTAAGACATCATGAACCAGTTCATGAACCATGTCAGTTCATGAACCATGAACTCAAAACTACTTGCCATTGCCCCAGAGAAGTAAAATGGCTTCATTTCCAGCTGAACCAGCCCATTGTTCAACACTGAAGCACACTGAGGCAAGCAAACATTAGTAGGTGCACCAATACCTGATTAGTTAGCAGAAGAAAGGCAACAGGAGATTTATTGGTAGATTCATTTCCTGCTTCCTAACCTCAGATGCTATCAGCTTTTCAAGGTGTATGTGCAAAACAGACCTGTGGCTACTATTCTTGTGAAAAAGGACTAGTCCAGAGGATTAAGCCATGTAGGAGGGAAGCAAAGAGTTGAAGTAAAGGGACTGAGATGAACTATAGCAATGCTTTTTAAAATATTACTGATTTTAATCCCAACTTTCCACAATGTAATCAAAGCAGGTCACAACAATCTCAGAAACAATAAGTAAGAAGAATGCAATCATGAACACTGCATAATGGTATGAGCACATACTGTATATTTAAAACATCAGTCCATTAACCTCTATTGAAATAGTGTTGTTCCTGTTGCTCACCTGAAAGTGAGCAGTGAAGGAGCCAGACATACTTCCCTTAGAAGATCATTCCAGATTTGGGAAGCTACAACCATACTTCAGGTAGTGACGAAACCTAGAGGAAGAACAATCCATGTTTTAATTAGAGCAGTTCTTATTCTGGAGCAGTATCCATTTCACCAAGTGTAGCCTTGGCATCCAGTTTACTCTTTAGCTTCTCCTGAGATGGCAAGAACACTGTGTGGTTCATACAGCCTCTTTCAAGTATCAGCCTCTTTCTCCCATATCTTGCAGGCATGCCCACTTTCCCCAAATGCTCTTTGAAAGGTAGTCTCTCATTTAGGTGTCATTTACTCTCCATTCCCACTGAAGTGAGCTGTGTTCTTAGTGAAATATGGGAAGCCTGTTTCCCTGTACAGAAAACCAGTCTGCTCTTTCTTAAAATCTGGACTATCAAACCTGCTGTAACCTTATGTACCTTATTATAAGTTTGAATTGCCCTAAACCAAGGTAATACATGAATTTCTTGTAGAGCAAGTGTATAGAAGTAGTGAAATTTTTTCCCCTTTGTTATTTTGACATAGCCTATGATTACTATGCTTTCCTTCTGATGCCATCATAAATATATCTGGATCAAATTATCAATACTTTCTGCCTTGGGTTTCCCATAATACTAATTGCCCACCCACAGAGCTGACTACTGAAGCCTGAAGCTACTGGTAAGAAGTGATTATAGATACACAAGTCAGTTGGGAGGAATTGCTCTGCCAGAGGGTGATCCCTTGCCTAGTCTAAACTTCTTCTGATAAGTGATATGCAGAGTCCTACTAGTCTGGAGATAAAATAACCCACAGGCCATGATAGTGTTACCTTTGAATTTGGTATTGGCTTTCACAGTAGAAGAGCCAATTCCCCCTCCCTTTAAAAAAAAGTTAACTGGCATGATATTCCAATTGAAGTGGAACATTTATTGTCCCTGGGTACCTATAGTGAATGACAGGGGTGATGCTAGGTAGGTATCCACTCAAAACTACTTGCCATTGCCCCAGAGAAGTAAAATGGCTTCATTTCCAGCTGAAAAAGCTGGCTCTTTCCCCTGTGATGAACTGCATCACCACTACTTCTGTGGTGGACAGGAGTTCGGTGTGCACAGAACCAGCGAGGGCCGGTTCGAAGGTGGGAGGTTATCTTTGAGGAGCAGGGAGGGTGCTCTTACACCCCACCTCACCCCCACCGTGTTTCCCCTGCTGGTGCTGTGTTGAAAAACAGTCCCACAGGGTAGCAGCATACCTCCTTCCTGCCCTGGTGCATGTCAACTGGAAGTGCCTGGGCGCGCTTGCGGTCCAACATGCACCAGGGCAGCAAGGAGGTACGCTGCTGCCCTGAGGGACCGTTTTTCAACACAGCGCCAGCAGGGGAAACATGGGGGGGGGAAGTAAACGCACCCTCCCTGCTCCTTAAAGGTAACCTCCTGCCTTCGAAACGGCCGAACTACTGGACCTTCAAACTGGTCTGGAGACCCATAAAAGGGCCTTTGAACTGGTTCATGCACATCCCTAGGCAGGACAGGTGAGCGCACATGAAGTAGCTGGAGAGACCGCCTTCCAGTGCCACACCAATAGCCCTCACTCAATCATAGGCTGCAGGGGTGCAGGGGGAGCAAACTGGCCCTGACCCACACACAAGGGCAAGGCTGAGGGGCCCCCAAGATATTAGTTCATATGGAAATCATTTGGAGAGCGGGATGCAGGAGAAGGGCTCCAAGACTCTATTTAGCTCCATTTAACCTCTCTGTGGCCCTAGGCTGCTGGCACGGTTTTGGCACTAGGCCAGGCTGCTATTGCCACTGCCAGGTGCTACTGCCACAAGTCTAAGCCAAGCTGTCTGAAGAGTTACAATGCTGCCCCCATTTAACTGCTGTTTTCCACCCTCCCACTATGGGCGGAGGCTTGGAGGAAGTGAGTAGCCCACCAACCACACAGGTTCCTCCTTGAGGCCCAGTCATAGAGGGGGTGAGGGGGGAAGGAAATACTATGCCTGACTTGAATGTCCGGGACAGCCCAGCCTCAGCCTGAACTGCAAACCCATTAAACTGTAGTAAAGTGTAACAGAACTGTGGGAACTGAAAGGTTAATAGTTATAAGAGGGACTTCTACCACCAGAGGTGTCTGGGAAGAAGAACCTCCTTCTTAGTGTGTGTGAGAGCCACAAGATGGCTGAATGGATCAGAAACTCCTGTTGTTCTATGTATGTATTCTTTAGTCTGTTAAAATAAACACCTCTAACTTCATCTCAGCACAAGCAAGTTTGGTTCAATGGTGAAGATTGCAGGAACTGGAGGTTCAGTTACAGCATATACTTCCGACGGGGTGGGGGATAGAAGCAAAATTATAGAACATGCTTGAGGATGTTTCACCCTACACAAATGTATTATGTCCATATCTTGTAAGATCTTGTGAGATTCACATCAGAAGCAGAACAGAGCAAATTACATACTGAACAGTGAGTTATTGGGCCATGCCATCTTCTAGAATGATGTACCCGGGTGGAGGGGGGGGATTTAGGGCTTTAGCCCTGTACACACTGGCCTATGAGTAAGCCCAGTGCACATCAAACTAAGTGCAACTTACTTCGGAGCAGACATGCCAAGGATTACTCTAAAGGACTTATATATTGAGAAACAGAGGGGGGAAAGAGCCCCTGGTGGTGCAGTGGTAAAACTGCTGCCCTGTAACCAGAAGGTTACAAGTTCGATCCTGACCAGGGGCTCAAGGTTGACTCAGCCTTCCATCCTTCCGAGATCGGCAAAATGAGTACCCAGAATGTTGGGGGCAATATGCTAAATCATTGTAAACCGCTTAGAGAGCTTCAGCTATAAAGCGGTATATAAATGTAAGTGCTATTGCTATTGCTATATGATATTATTTATTATGACTATGTATTCACTGCTTTTCAACAACAAAAAAGTTCTCAAAGCAGTTTACATTAGAGGAAGAAAATGATGATCTGAAAAGAAAACAAGTTTGACACCACCAATAGCCACTGAAGGGGAATGAACAGGGATAGTTGCTCGCCTTGTTAAACAGAAGAGAGCCAACACTTTAAAAAGCTGTCCTTTTGTCCAGTTAGAAAAGGAATGGTTTGCGCTCTCTCTCTCTCTCTCTCTCTCTCTCTCTCTCTCTCTCTCTCTCTCTCCAAATTCCAGAGTTCCTTCCTTTCTGCTGGCATTTCCTGTGCACAGGCAGCAGAAGCTAATAGGATATGGCAGCCAGTAGGCAACAGAAGAGGGGACATGTACCAGAACTCAATTAATCAATCATCTTTATTATGATCCAGGACCAGCATAAGATAGCAGTAAAGCATGATTAAAACAAATTATGAAACCATAAAACTATGTTGTTATAAATTTCTACGCTAATGCTATAAAGCTATAACATAATTCTAAAAGGCTACTACCCTTAAAAGAGATGGTAGCTATAAAATTCTTCAAATTCTAAGCGGAATATATTAAATGCAAAAAGCAGTGGCTAAAATAGAATATATGAAATAAAACACCTAACTGAAAATATTAAAACATATATTATAAACAGCAGTTTAAAACTATGCAGAGCTGGTGCAGGGAAATGGCCTGGCAGTCATGACCTGGCAGATCCTACATGCTGCCATGCAGAACTTGGTGGTGTTATACATGAAGAACGGATCTTCATCTGAGAGCAGCAACTGGGTATAGTCATGGTTTAAGCAGCTAGGGTGCTTGCAAAATAGCAGAAATATAAACTTAGTCCAAATGTCCCTGTAAAAGAGGCAAAAAAGAGTACATGTTCTGTAGATTCTACCTCCCCAGTGTCAGAGGGACAAAGTCTCTGCAACTGGGATCTTTCTGAATTTGCCTTCAAGTACTGCAGAGGGAAGGGCATGACAATGGGCAAGGGTATAATTCCTTCTGTGGCTTGGGATTTCTAGCTGTGACAGGTATACGGCGGGGGAGGCAGAATATCTGAGCCTTTCCAAGGACAGGAAGGATGGAACCCTGCCTAAGTCAGGCTAGCGCTCAGTGTCCCTTATCCTTTGTTTGATTACTGTTTTTGCCTGGTCATGGC
This sequence comes from Hemicordylus capensis, assembly GCF_027244095.1. NCBI lineage: Eukaryota > Metazoa > Chordata > Lepidosauria > Squamata > Cordylidae > Hemicordylus > Hemicordylus capensis. The sequence continues at coordinate 63,867,878 of NC_069660.1, forward strand.
CCATAGCAAGTAGCAGCGGGGGGCGGGGGCAAAGCCCAGGAGCTACAATTAAGTCCACATGGCCCTTTTTCAGGAAGACTGAAAATTGTCCAATAGGGTCAGGGGGGGCAAGCACCAGAACTACCAGGATACTGAGATCACAATGACAATGGGAGCCAGTGCAACCGATAGGATGTCCAGCTCAGAACATATGTGAGTCAGTAAGTTAGGTCTCCTGTCTCCAGAGTTCATAGCAGAATTGATACTAGATCACAGGGAGAACTAACAGTGTGTAAAGTACACTGCTGACAAATGCCCATGTGTATTCTATTAAATATACAAAATGCTAAACTATTGGGTCTGGCCGTAAATACAGTCAGGGATCCAGAAACGTAAGGAGATTAAACAAAGGGGACTAAAAAAAGCACAAAAAGACATCAACAAATCCTCCAATTTTTAAAACAGGCAAGGTTTTTCATGGGTGTGTACATTATAAGTTTCTACTGGGTCAGAAAAATGAACCTTGGGCACAGCTCCTCCTTGCTAATGTTTTCAGGGTGTGAAGGACCAGCTAGGACTGATTGCTTTAAATTCTGCTTGTACAGGAAAGCCAGTACAGAGGAGAAAATGGCTTTCCCCCTTTATGAATCTTTATCTGGTGGCCAACCTAGAATTTCAAAAGGCCAGGCCAGCCAAAAACCAGCCAGTTAGCAACCCTGTAGAATGGTCATTTTAATGAGTTCCTTAACAAGTAATTGCCATTTTGAAACCCAAACACCTGGGTTCCTTAAATGATGATAATCTACTAAAAGGTTTGCTGGCTTTGACAGAAACAGACCCAGCTGATTTACATAAGGAATGACACAGCATTTGTTAATGTCACATGGAGTCAGTTTTTCACCAAAGGCCTTATGTAAATTTGACAGCAACACAGCATTACTCAAGATAACAGAAAACCACAAGGTTCTCATGGTCTATCCCCCCATTACTGGCAGATTGGCTCAAGTGTCCTGGTTCTTTATCCGGTTTTGTTGGACACCACCTATGTCATGGAAGTTTTCTAAAGCCCTGGTATTCACATATTGAGGTTATTCACAGATGCGTACAAAACTGGGCTAAGAGAGCCCAGCCCGGTTTTGCACACGCATACCTCCGGGATCGGGCCTGATCTTGGCGGCAGCACAGTGGAAACCCATCTAAGTAGCCTCCCTTCTAAATGAGGTTAAAGGAGCAAGTGATCCATTAACCCCATTTCCATGCTTGTGTGTCAGTCGTGGCTGCTTGCAGGGTCCCAATAATCCCAAGGACAGACACTTGTGAGGTGCATTACTGGAGCTCTGGGGGGTGGGGTGACATGTAGCGGGGCTTTCCTGCCCCCCACCCCCCGGAGCTAACAGCAGGAGCCAGTGCTCGTCTGGGCAGGTGATCTGCCCGCCCAAGGAGGGATATCTGTTCGTCTGTGGGGAGGGTGAGTGTAGCCCTCCCTGATCATGAGAAGAGCTCCATTATGTTCAATGCACACACAATCTGTGTACAGTATATCATGTGCAAGTCTGTACATACATACAGTATTCACACCATACAATTTGTATGATACCTTTTCTCCCTGAACCTGCCCATGTGATTAAGGGAGATGTGCAAAGTGTGTGCCTTTCCTGAAGTCTTTCTCACATAACCTGATGTCCTCCCTGCACATTCTTTTATCACGTGCGGGCCATTTTGTCTGAACTGCCCCTCTACACATGACCCAGATACTAATTTCAACTGTGTTTTGGTTGCATGTAGAGTTGAAGTTTGGAGAAATCTGCTCCCCTGCCCGAAGCATGCACATGATAAAGGAATGTACTGGAGGATGTTAGGATATCTGGGAAAGTTGTCAGGACAGGTATGCTCTCAGCGCATCCCCCTTAATCATGCGAACTGGTTTGGGAGGGAAGCATCTGACCCAATATGTTCACACACATACAGATCTGTATACACACACAGTTATTCACACAATTATGTTTAATGCACATACAGTTTTTATCTGTGCCCTGCATTTGAAGAGGCCTGTGCCCAGGTTCATTTTAAAAATGAATGCATGCACAGTGATTCATACAAAAAATATGTAAATAGGTATAGACACCTCTATGCATGTACAACATAATGTTTGGATAGAGCTTGAGTAACCCTGAGAACTGGAAACAGATTCTTTAAAAAGAAAACCACGGTTTAGATTTTCACTATGCCAAACTTCTGCAACAGACAGTAGAATCCATTCTTGGATCAGGGGCGTAGCCACTATTGTGCGAACGGGTTCAAAGAACCTGGGCCGCCAATGGTAGGGGCCACTGAAGCCACCAGAGGGGTGTGGCTCAGGCTCTGGAAGAGCCCTGAACGAACCCCTCTGCCCACAGCTGGGCTACTAAGAGCCCTGAGCGAGTGCTTGCCCATCCTTTTCAGGCAACGTGACGTCACGCGCAAAGGGGGCATGGCCTCAAGCTCTGAAGGGCCCGAGCGAGCCCTTCCCTGTCATTTTGGGCAGCACTCTCTGGAGGGGGAGAAAGGGGAATAGATGCTTTCAGGCAGCAAATGCTGCCTGAAAAGGATGGACAAGCGCTTGCTCGTGGGCGGGGAGGGGATTTATCTCGGGGCTCAGGCACACCCCATGCGTGTGACATCACGCTCACAGGACGTCGTCAGAGGGGCCGTCGGGCAGGGCTGGACCCAGGCCCCTGCTCGGCTGGCTCCGTGCCTGTCTTGGGTGATGAAAAAGCATATGTATTGAATCCTAACAGCCGAGCTTATAGCCCTATCCATACATATTATTTAATGCAGTGCAATCTGTGTATAGTGTACACATATGAAGATATGTACGCACATACAGCAATCCACACATTAAGTTGAACACACATACAGCAGTGCACTCCTGTCTGCACCATCCCTTTGGATGACCGGTACCCAAATTCACTTTTAAAATCAACGCATGTACAGTCAGTCACACAATATATGTCCATGTGTATGGCCACCTGAATGCACATATAACATAATTAGACTGTTCTCACATGCAGTGTAACCCAGGCTAGGGAGGCCCAGCCCGGGTTAGGCTGCACATGAGAGCCACTGGGATTGGGCCCGATCCTGGTGCACCAGCACCACCTAACCCAGCTTTTTAGCCCAACAGTTACCCAAGGTTAAGGGAGTGATCACTCCCTTAACCCAGGCTTGTGGCTCATGTACAAGCAGGGCTGCTTTCAGCCTGGCCACACAGAGAGACGGGTGCCTAGAGCGCCCATTTCTTGGGGGAATCCCCCAATGCATTGTGCATTCTCAGTGAAACATTGTCAAGGAGGAATTGCTTTTGTTGAAAAAAGGGTAGACATCCTCCTCTACATCATTCAGGTTGTGAGGGAGGAGGGAAGAAGAAGATTTTGCTTTTTGTGCTAAAGATATATTTAAAATCTTCTTTAAAAAAATTAATTTAAGAATTTTCAGGAGTGGCTTTCTCCTGGTTTGTGAGGAAGCATCTGGAACTGTCGACTGAGCAGTACATCACACTTTGGTGACTCTGTCACTGAGAGACATGGCGGAACGAAAACAAAAGACGTGACAAATTGTGTATCCCCCCCTCTTCATAATTAGCCAAAATATCTCAGCATGAAACAAAGCATGGCTCTTAATTAAGAGGCAGGCGGGAAGCTATTTTTTAAAAAATGCAATTGCCTTTCTCCCCACCACCTCCTCCCAATAATTATACTTGCAATGGAGAATGATATTTCCGTCAGATGCAGCAGACTGAACGCCCAGTCCCCAGTGTAGCAATTAATATTTCACACCTGCTAAGCAGAGCGGTGGCAGAAGGAGAGAGGGGAATAGCACTGAAAAGGGGAGGTTGAACCATGAGGGTCCAAGGTTTTTCAAGTGCAAACTCGCAAAAAGAAAATTCCTTTTGTCACACAGTGAACAGCGAGGTGATACCATTGTTATTGAAAGTCGGACGGTTGGAGTGGGCTTTATAAAAATGAATGCCTGTGAAATAATGATTTGGGAGGAAATAGCCTGTGAGCTGCAGCATCTATAAGGATCAGAAAGATCATCAGCTCTGAAAGGTGGGGGCTTTTTAAAGGTAGGATTTTTGATCAATAAAAAGACTTCTCTGTGGTATCCTGGAGCTCTCATAATCACCTGCTTCATTTTACCACATTGTCTGAGTGCCTTAGGATTTGAATACCACTTCCTTGCTAGACTTCTCACTCACTCCATATACACTCCTCATCACCCCATGATATAGGGATGTGCTATAACTCTCATCAAGTAGCAGCACACACGTGCCATTTGAGTAGGCTCCAAGTGTCCCTATTTACCAGGGACAGTCTCTATATTCTGGAATGTGTACCTGGTAAATTGCTGTCCCTGTATTGTCCCTATTTTTGCCTTTTGATAATATCTTGCCATGTGAGATGCCTGATTTGTCTTTTTTCAGGATTCAGCTTCTTCCCCAGAGTCTCTAGATATTAAATCTCCAAGCGGATGGATACATCATGCCTGTAGGACATCTGCATGTAAATGGGTGCACAACATTAAGGCACCATGCAGTGTACAGCATATAGCTGGTGGAATCCAGTCTTCAGCAAGGTTTGATAGAGGGTGGGGGCCTTGCGCAGTAATCCTTGGTGTCCAAATTGGCTGTTACAAGTGTATCTCTGAATTCATCAGCGAAATGTTGGAGGACATGAGATTGGCTCATCTGCTTTGGTCATTTGGATTAATGTACTATGCATGCACTTTATTACCTGCTTTTCATTTGTGGCATGCTCGTAGTCAGAATTGTATCTCAGGTTGCTTGACTGCAACCCCTTTACATTCACAGGCATGGTTTATTTTCATTGGTGGAGAGTATTTATTTAGGAGTTTTTATTCCAAGCAGAGGGATGAGGTGGGTGCAGAAGAGGGCAACCAAGATGATCAGGGGCCTAGAGCACCTTTCTTATGAGGCAAGGCTACAACACCTGGGGCTATTTAGTTTAGAAAAAAAGATGACTGAGGGGAGACATGATAGAGATCTTTAAAATCATGCATGGTGTGGAGAAAGTGGATAGAGAGAAACTTTTCTTCCTCTCACATAACACTAGAACCAGGGGTCATCCCAGGAAATTGATTGCCAGGAAATCTAGGACCAACAAACGGAAGTACTTTTTCACACAATGCATAATCAACTTGTGGAATTCTCTGCCACAAGAAGTGGTGACAGCCAACAACCTGGATGGCTTTAAGAGGGGTTTGGATAATTTCATGGAGGAGAGGTCTGTCATCAGCTACTAGTTGGAGGGCTATAGGCCACCTCCAGCCTCAAAGGGAGGATGCCTGTGAGTACCAGTTGCAGGGCAGTAACAGCAGAAGAGAGGGCATGCCCTCAACTCCTGCCTGTAGGCATCCAGCAGCATCTGGTGGGCCACTGTGTGAAACAGGATGCAGGACTAGATGGGCCTTGGGCCTGATCCAGCAGGGCTGTTCTTATGTTCTTATGTGTTCTGGAACTTTTTATCTATAGATACTTATTTTTAATTTTATATCATGTTTTTTGACTGGAGTTCCTTAAGTGCCTCACAACATTTATAGAATGTCAACAATTCTATTATAAAAACCTTACAGCTTAAAAATGAGAACTAAAACACCAATGGACCCATGGAGAGAGATGGAGAAGATGCTGAAAAACAGAATTTTAACATGTTAAACTCAGCTAAAACCACAAAGTAGCCTTCCCACACCTTGAGAATGACTGTTCCAAAGAGGAGAGCAGCAGAAGAGGCAGCTCTTAACTAAGCCAAGAGCAGATGGGTGATGGTGGTGCTGTCTTCATCCATCTCCACCTCTCTCCAGGCTCTCTCAAACAGGGCAGTTAATGGTGATCATAATGGGATTAGTCCTAGCAATGAGTGGACTCAACCTCTCCTAGTATGCATCAGAAATACTTGGAGAGACTTGAATCCTTTTGCTGAATGTCCTTCAGATGTTCAGCAAAACAGGCCTGGGGAGGATGAGGCCCTTACTGCAGCACCTCAATGATCTGTCATTGTGTGGCATGTTCAAGCCATCTAAAGGTTTTTGTAACATCACTACTCTAGGTTTTTTATTGCTTCACAAGAAGCTTAAGAGCATTTTCTTCCATTTCTTTAGGATTACTAAAGATACTTGAGCTACAGATGGCTTCAAAGGGAGATTAGACAAATTCATGGAAGAAAGGTCTGTCTCCAGCTATAAATTATTATTAATAATATTCAGGAGCAGTATACAGTAACTCAGGGCACCAGCAGTTGCTGGAGGCAACAGCAGGAGAGGGATATCGCCTTCATGCTCTTTTTGTAGACATCATAGAGGCATCTAGTTGGCCTCTGTGGAAACAAGGGGGTTAAACCTGATAAGCCCTTGGTCTGATTCAGCATGGCTCTTCGTATGTTATTATTAGGGCTTGAGAAATCCCTGGCACCAGGAAGCAATGACGCCTTGAAATTTAACTGTGGCACCTAGACTAGGATATTCAGAGCAAAAATTACAGCAGGACCTTGTTAATCGTGGGTCCAGCATTCGTCGTTTTGTGTATCTGCAGTCAGGTAATTAGCACCCACCTCAATATATGCAGGGGGGAAACTGAGGAAAAGAGGTTAGCATAGCCGCAGATAGGAGGGGTCCGCCATTTTGACTGCTGGAGAGATCTGGGGCCATTTTATGACTCAAGAACAAGGCAAAAAACCATGATCTTTGGGCGATTTTTGGCACTGTGGATGACAGTGGGCCACATTAGGGCACGGTAGGGCATTTTGAAGGGCCATTTCAGGGGCGATTGGGGGGAAAGGGGCAAAACATGCCATTTTTGCCTGATTTTCAGCTGATTTTCTGTGTCCAGGAACCTAGCCCCTCAATTCCCATTGCCCTAATGCCTTGTTATTCATGGATTTGCAATCCACGAGGCCCCCCACAGAACCCCCATGAATAATGGGGCCCCCAGTATTAAATACAATTTTTATTTGTCCAGCAGCCACTGTGTCTGTTCTAAGTATGTCACTTGTAAATGGGATAAAGCAAAGCCCATTTACAGCACTCGGCCCCACAATGTCTGTCACTAAGTTCATTAATTTTGCCAAGGGCTCATTGTCTGGATCCTACTTTTGAGTTGCTTTCTGGATCCAAAGAAAATTTGCAAAGGCCTGCTTATTATAATTCTTTCAAACACAACCAATATTCTTGGTAAAATATTCATTTTCAGCACATAATTTCGCCATGCCAAAATATTTCCAACTTGATCCGTTTTTAAAAATATCTTGAAGTGCTTCTCCTACAGCATGGCACCTTCCATGAATCCCCTCTACCCCCTTTTCCTTTCTTCCAGTCCTAAGATGTAGTAGTGACTGTGAGGAGAGATCATGGTGACAAACTTTAATATGTCCTGGATATTATGTCCTGGGTAAGATGTCCTGGATAATATGTCCTCCCATTGTCCAGAAAAACCAGGAATTAGAAAAACATCCTAATTCCCTACATTACTATAGGGAAACTACATTCCCTATAGTTTCTAGTGTCTCTGAATGCTGCTGTGTATCATTATGCTCTTTTTGGGGTGAGATTTGACCTAGCCACAGTCATGAATATCCTGGTAATGTCCAGATTGGACTCTTGTAATGTGCTGCACATGGAGCTGCCTCTGAAGAGTATTCAAAAGCTTTGATAGGTAAAAAATGAGATGGCAGTGGTATTAACTAGATCCTACTGTAGGCAGTACACAACCCCAATATTGTATCAATTGCATTGTTTCCCGACTTCAAAGTGCTGGTGTAACCTTAAAACCCTACATGGTTACCTTATGAAGTATCATATGATCCTGCCCATTCTGTTCCTAAGCCATTCTCCAGATGGTGATTTATTCCAGCTTCAGTACAAAATCTGGATGTGTGGAAGAGCAGATTTTTTTTAATACTACTTTTATTCTAACTTTTAAAAGACAGCCTTTCATGGATTGTCAGCAGATGGCATGAAGAACTTATGTGACACACTTGAACATGCTGTGGATCCTGTTACATCTCATTTCGGAACTTGTACTGAAGTTGGAATAAATCACTCCCTGAAAGAGCTCTGGGTGGATAGATGAATTGGACAGGGCCTTATTGGCTGTTGCACCCAAGCTCTGGAACTTCATTCCCTCATGACATTCCACCATTTCTTTCAGAAGATGTCTAGGGGAGAGGGTTAGTTTCATTCCATTTAACTTTTTTACTTTTACATTACTTTTTAACTAATTTTTCTTTTTCTTTGCTAGCTCTGGTTTTTATGGTTGTTTTATTTTATTGGTTGTTTTTCTCTGTATCTGTTGTTATAAGCCATTTTTGATGTGTTTCAAGGAGAGAAGCAGAATAAACATGTTTTTAAACAAACAAATAAAATAAAGTATTTAGATTTTGGCAGTGCAGTCCACAAACCTCCTACAGTGGTACAGTCAATGGGACTAAGCTAGTTTAAAGCTTAGTCCATTAAACCAATGGAGTGATTAGCAATCTGCAGATTGTTACAAGTCCACATTTAATTTTCTGTGAAGCACAAACATTGCTTTTGTAAAATAAATTAAGGGAAGGAAGGACTGAGACTTTATCCGAAGTCACTCTGAAAACATAATGCAGTCATATTCAGAGCAAAGTTGCCAGCTCTTGAAATTAAAAAATCCTCTGTCTGGTCAGGGCTTGGGGAAGAGCCCAGAGCGAGTCTGCAAGTACAACTGTGAGATGGAACCTAGCCATTTTGATGGTTCCAGGGGCAGAGCTGAAGAGTCTGAGGTACATCCAGTGGTGGTGCACCATGGTTTCTGATAAAGCCCCGCACAAAACCTGTCAGTCCTTCTAAGATGCACAGGTTTTTAAAAAAAGACTGCTGTGGGAAGATAACCAGCGGTACCCTTGCTTTTCTGAAGGCTAACAACAACTGGCCAAGCCATCTTTTTCCTAGTTGGCTGGTAACCCTTGCTTGGAGGGAAAACCCAGGACTCCTGATTGGAACTGTTCTGTTAATAACTTCCATAGCCTCTGAACTCAGAACATATAGTGGGACAGCTGTGCGCTATGTTATAGCCTCACACGGTATAAAAATACAATTCATTCTCAGCTCCTGTTGTTACTAAGGCAACAATTTTTTCCTGATAATGTTGGTATACTGAATATTTCATGTCTGTAAATAAGAAAAACCCTACCAGGCACCATCTCCTTACTCTATTCATTGGTCTCTCCAGCAAGAAGGTCAGTCAGCAGGAAGGGTGATTGGCTGCCAAGCATAAGGAAATTTTCTTCCAGCAAAAACATCTGGCTTCTTGGCTGGCGTGTGCCACAAAAGAGCCAGAAGGCCACTGAGGCTTATCACAAATTAAGAAAGCTCCCCACTCTTGGAGGCTCCTCATTTTTTGTTTTACTGATATTTGTCAGCTTTTATCTTTCTTTTGATAAAGTTAAAAAATGATAACTGTGTGTGTGTGTGTGTGTGTGTGTGTGTGTGTGTGTGAGAGAGAGAGAGAGAGAGAGAGAGAGAGAGAGAGAGAGAGAGAGAGAGAGAACTGGTAAGTGTGTCTATATTAAAGCACCCTTTTTAAATTCCTCACAGCCTAGCATGGGGAAGGTGTTTATCATTTCTTTTGCATTGTAAGAACATAAGAACAGCTGCTGTGCACTGAGTTGACACTTTCAATGAGCTGTCCACCACAATCCCAAGATCTCTCTCCTGGTCAGTCACCGACAGCTCAGACCCCATCAGTGTATATGTGAAGTTGGGTGGGTTTTGGGTGGGGGGGGTTGTCCCAGTATGCATCACTTTGCACTTGCTTACATTGAACCACATTTGCCATTTTGTTGCCCACTCACCCAGTTTGGAGAGATCCTTTTGGAGTTCCTCACAATCTGCTCTGGATTTCACTACCCTAAGTAGTTTAGTTTAGTTTAGTTTAGTTTAGTTTAGTTTAGTTTAGTTTAGTTTAGTTTAGTTTAGTTTAGTTTAGTTGCACATCCTCTTTGTTCAATCAATCAATCAATCAATCTTTATTACGGTCATAGACCAGCATAAAGTATGAGGGCTGATTACATATTAAAAGTAGGAGTAGACAAAAAGCACACAGGTTATATATGATACAGTATTTAAGATACATAATACTTAAAAAAAAAAAGTAGAAAGTATACAAGAAGCATGATGGCATAAAAAGCCTGAAAAGGCATAAAGGTAACAAGTTGTTCTAGTAAGAACTAATCAGCCTACTTTCCTTTCATTGTCTCTACATCTGGACTAAATTTGGTGCAAATTGAGGTCCACAAGTTAGATATCTTGCGCCTCAAATGTTCATGTGTCCGCCATCTTGTATCAGGGTGGATGTCATCATTACAAACTGCACTGTTGAGGTGTCCCTGTGTGTCACTCTCTAGTAACTAGTAAAACTTTATTTCGGTCGTAGACCAGCAATACAACAATATTAAAATAATAATGATAATAACAATAATAAGATGATAATATAAAATCAGACTACATTTATACGCATTTGGCATATTATATAACAATATTTGGCCACGATATGAATAACATCTGGATTAGGATTAGTGAGCAAATAGTTTAAATAGAAATCCTCTCCACGACCCGGAAAATTTATCAAAAGTGGGGCAATTTGTTTGCGTCTTATGTCTCTGTAATATTCACAATGCAGTAAAACATGAGCAGTTGTTTCAACGTTACCAGATCCACAAGGGCATAATCTTGATGTGTATGGTATACCCTGGAATCTCCCATGGAGCACAGCTGTTGGGAGAGCATTTACACGGGCAAGTGTTAGAGCTCGTCTAAATTTTGGAATTAAAATGCTACTTAGATATGTAGCAGGCTTGAGCTCGGTGCACTGGCTACCTATGTAGATGCTACTCGGTAACTTTGCATGATCCATCTGCAACTCCCCGTCATGGATACGTTGCACAATTTCTCTTCTGGCCTGATCGAAACCTAATCTAATAAAGTCATCATGAGAGAATCCATATAATAGAAGTTTTTCTGTAATTGCCAATTTCCAATTGGATTTAAAGGAGTCTTCCAGAATTAAATGCACTAAGCCGACTTTCATGAAAACCAATTTTAACCAGTAGAGTATGATAGATCTCCAATAGTGTGATTCAAATCTAACCAGACCCACCTCCCTTCTAATAACAGTATTTGGGACACAACATGGCAGCTGTAATATAGTTCTTATGAACTTAGTTTGCAGTGTTTCTAACGGAGCAAAATTACTAAATGGGCCCAATTGTGCACCATACATTATCTGAGGATACACTTTGGCCAATAGTGATTTTATTGCAACAGGGATGTACAGAGCTCCCCGTGAAAAATAAAATGATTTGATCAGATTGATTGATAATTGGGTGCTCTGAATAATATGTTTTTGATGCGCAATACGGGAACCAGATGAGTGGAATACAACACCTAAGTATTTATAAGATTGAACTTGTTCAATTGTGTTCCCATTCATGTGCCAGGTATATCTCTTTGGCCGTTTAGCAAACACCAAAACTTTTGTCTTTTGGTGGTTTACCTCTATCATCTCTCTGTTACAAAATGAACTTAATTGTGCTAGTGCTCGACGTAGTCCTATGGGCGTCTGGGATAAAAGGATCATATCGTCTGCATACAGCAGGACTGCAATGTGTTTCTGTGCCAGTTTTGGAGGGTGCCTAGACATGTCAGATAAACAGCTCACCACTGAGTTGATATAGATGTTAAATAAAGTAGGTGCCAAAATACAACCCTGCTTTACCCCTTTACTAGTTGGAACATCTGACGTTAAATAACCATACTGGTTGCAGCGGACCCGCAATCGAGACTTCTCATATAGTTTATAAATTAATAATAGTAATCTCTTATCAATTTCCAAATCTATTAGTTTTTGCCAGAGCCTGTCTCTTGATATGGAATCAAATGCCGATTTCAGATCTATAAATGCAGTATAAAGTGCAGCACTCGACTTAGCTGTATATTTTTCAACAAGATAATGGAGGGTCAGGGCATGTTCTGTAGTAGATCGACCTGTTCGAAAGCCAGCCTGTTCAACTGCAAGAATGTTCTTTTCCTCAATCCAGTCCACCAGCTTAATTGCTAAGTGTTTAGCATAAATTTTACTAATCACACTCAGGAGGCTTATAGGCCTATAATTTGCAGGATCACTCCATTTACCTTTTTTGTATATTGGGACTATTATCGCCACTCCCCATTGTGGTGGAATTTTTGCCGTATTATCAATAAACGTGAACAGTGAGGCTAAAACTGGAACCCACCAGTCTAGGTTAGACAGAATCACCTCTATAGTAATATAATCGGTTCCAGGGGCTCTGCCTTTAAAAAATTGTCTTACAAGACCTTCTACTTCCGAGCAGGAGACCGAGTCCCATCTTGGGGTGTCAGTTATATATGCCTCAACATTCACCGTTATGGCGTCATTTCGTCTATACATTTCGTGAAAATGATTTCCCCATTTATCAGCTGGAATTATACAATCAGGTAAAGTGGGAGCTCTTCCTAATGAAGGTGCTACCAAGCACCAAAAGGTGCTTTGATTTTTCAGTTTGGCCGCTTCTATTAACTCCTCCCCTCTCTGTATCATCCATTGAGATTTCTTTTGCTTTAATAGTCTCTTATATTGCCTCCTCATTATTAGTAAACCCTGTACATTGAAGTTAGTTGTATCATCTGTGTATCTATCAAATGCCTTTATTAATGAACCTTTTGCCTCTTGGCAGTCTCTATCAAACCAGGGACGAGAAAGAACTTTCCGTCCAGTTTTTGGCCTAGTGTTAATGAGCATTGGGTGTATTAAGGTTAAGAGGCTATCATAGTGTTCTAGCAGGCAGATACCATCAGGGGCAGATGTCCCTTGAATAATAACACTCCGTAACAACTGGGCTTTTGAGGAGTTTAGTAAATCAGTAAGACGTGCAGCCTGCCCAACCGTCCATTTTACCCTTTGTGGGGCATTTCCCTTTGGTATGCCCAAAGCCCATTCACAGTCCAAAGAACTTCTCCCTCTTAGTGTTATGTTCAGCAATAATGGAAAATGGTCACTTTCCGGGCGAGGTATCACTTGAAAGTACCCCACCCATGGTGCTAAATTTCTTGTTACAGCAACATAATCAATTAATGAGGGATTTGGGCCCGTCCAGTGCGTATACTCAGCCGGATAATCCGGTTGCATTGCACCATTGAGCAAGTGTAGGTCCAATTTATGGAGAGTTGATAATAAATTCAGACCTGAAAAATTAATTATAACATCCTTCAACTGCCTTATAATTAGGGGAGAAGGGGTAGGTAGCATTACCGGGTAGAAATGGTATTTTGCAAAAACTGCCTCATTATTCTTCCCCAATCGGGCATTAAAATCACCAGCAATAATCAGATGAGAATCATGATGTACTATTAATATGTCTGTAATAAAGGTTTCCAGTTTGGCCCATATCTCTGTCACCTCTGTACTTGAACTCATTGGTGGTATATAAATATTGGTGTCACTCTCTACAGCTGTTCCAAATTTGGTTCAAATTGGTTAGATAGTCCTCAAGTTAGTGCACTTGTGCCTCAGATGTTTATGCATCTGCCATCTTGAATTGGGGTGGATGACATCATCACAATCTTTGCTGTTGAGTTGTCCCTATGTGTCCCTACAGCTGTAGCAAATTTGTTTCAAATCAGTTAGATTGTCCACAAGTTAGCTCACTTGTGCCTCAAAAGTTAACACATCCGCCATCTTGAATCAGGGTGGACGACATCATCACAAACTACACCACTGAGATGTCCCTGTGTCACTCACCACAGCTGTTCCAAATTTGGTTCAAATTAGTTAGACAGTCCACAAGTTAGCACACTTGTACCTCAAATGTTCATGCATCTACCATCTTGGAGTGGGGTAGATGGCATCATCACAAACTATGCCATTGACGTGTCCTCATGTGTCCGTAGAGCTGCAGCAAATTTGGTTCAAATCGGTTAAGCAGTTCACAATTTATCCCACTTGTGCCTCAAAAGCTTATGCTTCTGCCGTCTTGAATCGGTGTGGATGACATCATCACAAACTATGCCATTGAGGTATCCCTGTGTGTCACACACTGCAACTGTACCTAATTTGATTCAAATTGGTTAATCAGTCCACAAATTAGCCAGCTTGCACCTCAGATGTTCACACAGCCACCACATTGAATTGGAGTGGATGACATCATCACACACCACACCATTTGGGCATCCCTATGTGTCCCTACAGCTGTAGTAAATTTGGTTCAAATTTGTTAGACAGTTCACAAGTTAGCCAACTTTACACATCCGCCATCTTGGATCGGGTAGATGACATAATCACAAACCATGCCATTGAGGTGTCCTTACAACTGTACCCAATTTGGTTCATATTGGTCCAGGCGCTGCAAAGTTGATATGGGGGGGGGGGCACACGGACGGAAACACACATACGGACACATGGACGAACACACAGAATGCCCGGTGATCTCATAAGCCTACTGGAAATTAGGTTAATAAAAGTCATAAAAGTGCATAAAAGGCATAAAATGGGACAGGGGCATAAAAAGGGATGTAAAAAGATAAAAAGACATGAGAAGACAAAAAATGCACAAAAGTCTAAGTAATAAAACTGGATAATGGTCAGACTATATGGCTATAGGGGGCAGTAAGAGAAAGAGAGGAGCATAAGTTTTTCTATTGAATCAGTATTGAGAGAGCAAGTGTAGAGCCCGCCCTGAGTCACCCAGGGTCAGATTAAGGCTGATAGGGCTCATTGACTACCATTCGTCAATGAATGTTGGTCACTGCCACACAGAACCTGGCAACATTATATTTGTTGGCAGGCTTAAAGTCAGAAAACAGCAAGGATCTGTAGAATTGACTCGAACATCCCACATATTTGCATAGCAATGGAAGGATGAGGGAGATGCAAATGTCTCTATAGAACAAACAGTGGAGGAGGACATGCTCTGTAGTTTTGAACTGCCCTGAGCCACGGGGGCATAGTCGCTCTGCAAATTGAGTCGTTCTATAATGGCTGCCTAGCACTGCTGAAAGGAGGGCATGACAGCAAGCCAGAGTGAATGCCTCCTGTGTTTTGGAACCTCCAATTGGGTGATATATGCCACTGGAGAGGCAGAATATCTAAGCCCATTGCTGATATGAAAGTTTGGAACTGTGCTGAGATTGGTTTGGTGCTCAATGTCTATAATACGCTGCTTGATGGTGACTTACGCTTGGTCATAGCCCATACTAAACAAGGTCAAAGGTGAAAGACACAGGGTGGCTACTTTTGTCTCAATTGTCCAAATCCAACTAGATTGGTAATCATCACATAGAGTTAGGGGGGCAAGACCAACTTGGCAAAAGGATAGTCTGAGCCAGTAGCAGAGGATGGCTATCCACACCCTAGCCTCCAGATTGATCAGGCCTGTCTCCAGGCACAAGGTGGCATTGGAGACACATCTTGGTACTTGGGGCACTGCCCTCAGGAATTTAGATTGTACAAGTTTCAGAGTCACAAAGTTGGGGAAGGGGTCCAGCTGGGCACCATAGAGGAGCTGAGCTAGCAGCTTGGCTACGAACAGTTCAAGAACCGTGGATACATAATGACCTCCTCTCATCCACAAGAATATAAGAATGGCAGAGGAGCTCCTCTGAGCATTTATTTATTTATTTATTTGTTAAATTTATATACCGCCTTTCATTAAAACAATCCCAAGGCAGTTTACACAGAATTTAAAAACAAGATTGTAAAAATGACACAGTTAAAATATTAAGCTAAAAATATAAAACAAATCTGATTAAAAATTTAAAACACAAGGATAAAAACAGGACAAGCAGCAGCAGAGACAATCATATAAAAGCCTGGGTAAAAAGCCAAGATTTAACATGCTTTCTAAAAACTGTAATGGAGACCAAGGATCGAATAGCCACCAGGAGAGCATTCCAGAGTCTGGGGGCAGGAACAGAGAAGACCCTGTCCCACATGCACAACAACCGAACCTCCCTCATTGTCGCTCAGGTAAGGAGACTGAAGTGAAGTGGGGTGGCCGGTACACCAGCAGAATCCCCAGCCTATCTCAGAGGCCCACCCTCAAGGACAAACACTCAAAATTCTGAGATTGCCTGACTGGGCACCTGGAAATGAGAAAGATCTCATTTCTGCAACGCCCCCCTCCCCAACCCTCTAGGTGGGGCTGTTGTAAGATCTGAAACCTGGAGGACAGAGCTGAGAGGAACCAACCCTGCCCTGCTCATCCAACCAAGTCTCCGTCACACATACCAGGTCAGCATGCTCATCCACAATCAAATCATGGATGAGAGATGTTTTGGCATTGACCGACCTGGCATTTAGCAGCAGCACCCTAATCCTTGAGGGAGTGTTCTCAGAGCTCCCTGGGGTCAGAAGGTTGGGAGAAGAGCTGGAAAAAGGAACAGACCTCAATTGTCTGGACCGTTTTCCCCTGTAACGGACTGCCCATCTCTCACAGCCATACCTCCCTCTGCCCGCTACCTTTGATATTGCTGCCCGCATACCATCCCCATTTTTCTGCTCTCCCAGACACATCCCCTCAGCCTGACCAATCACAGCTCCTCCAATTGATAAAAACAAGGTCCAGGATCTCGAGGTCCATTTAGAGCCACATGTTCCCCATGAACTTTCCTAGAGCTGCCAGAATGAAAAACTACCCCCAAGTATTTGAAGCATGAAACCCGCTCGATCGTATGCCCCTCAATCCGCCAAGAGTGGATTTTGAGCCTCCTGGTGAAGGCCATGATTTTAGTTTTGTGATAGTTGATTTCCAGGCAGTCCTCCCTGCAGTGCAGCATCAGGGTTCTCAGGGCTCTTCTAAGGCCTATGGGGGTCCTTGAGAGGATAGCTGCATCATCCGCATATAATAGGATGGCAATGTGTCTTCCAGTGAGCTTTGGAGGGTAGAAATCTGGATTGCTGAGCTGGCCCACAATAGAATTAATGTAAAAGTTGAAGAGGAGTGGGGCCAGAATGCATCCTTCTTTGATGCCCTTCTGAATTGTAACAGCTCTTGTGAGGTGGCCTTGGGGGCTACATCTCACCTTGATGTCTACATGCAGGGTGCGAAGAAGATATAGCAGGCGCTGCTTAATGGAGGAGGCTTCCAACTTCTCCCATAGTTTGACATGTGAGATGGAATTGAATGCTACCTGAAGATCAATGAAGGCAGCATAAGAGAGGCCACATTGCAAGAGGTGTATTTCCCATTGAGGTGCTGTAGAACTAAGCACTGATTGATGATGGAGCACCTTTCCCTGAAGCCCACTTGTTCCTCAGCAAGAAGATTTTCCTGTTTGAGCCAATCCCTAAGTTTCCCATATAGGTGTCTCACATAAAGTTTACTAATAGTATTGAGTAAACTAATGGGTCTGTAATTGGCGGGGTCATCCTTCCTGCCCTTTTTAAATATGGGGAAGATGATCACTACCCCCCAGTCTTTGGGAATTCAGCCATTCATGTCAATATAGGTGAAGAGCAATGCCAAAATAGGGGTCCACCAATCCAGATTGTTTGTAACAGCCTCTGGCGGAATAAAGTCCTTCCCTGGAGCCTTCCCCAGTCTTGATTGGGCAACTAGACTGTGGATCTCCGAAGTTGACACTGGAGCCCATGCTGGAGTATCCTCAATGGCACAGAGGGGGCTTCCACAATCAGCAGCAGGATCTTTGTATAGGTCATGAAAGTATTTCTCCTAGATCCCTGGGTGAATGTGACAATCCAAATGGTTTGGACCTGCAAGAGTGGGAGAGTGCTGGGAGGGTGGGAGAGTAGCTGGGAGAATGTTTTGTAAGATGCCCAAACATGGCAGAATCTTTGGATCTAACAGCCTGAATGAGACCCATCCAGGCATCTTTCATGGTGTCTCTTTTCTTTCGAGCCTGCAGGAGTTTGTACTGTCTTTTCTGCTGAAGGAGATTCTGTGCAGCCAACAGTCCAGAACTAGATTTACAGACTTGATAGATGGTGGCAAGGGCTGTTTTGGCATTAATGAAGTCCTTGTCAAACCACTGCTTGGAGAGGAGCTGCTGTAGTTCCTGGACGAGGGCATTGTAGGTCTCCAAGGGTGTGCCAGCACGGTTGTCAGTAGGGAGGGATGAATGTGCTGCAGGTGGTTAGAGGCAAGTAGCTCACTTAGTGCTTGATCCAGTTGTGGGGACCATTTGGCTCAGCAATATGCTATTCCCACCAAGGATATGGGGCGATTATAATGATTCTCTGTGTGGGACTGGTGAATGAAAGGCTTTAAAAGGAGCAAAATTGAGAGACGATCAATGTCAAATTTGGGGGTAACCTCAAATCTCTCCACCAGAGGAGCAGGTTCCCTGAGGCGATAAAGTAGTCAATCAGGCTCGTTCTGGAGCCAGCCAGATAGGTGAACCAGATAGGTGGGATGGTCATTTTCAAGTGAGCTGTTCAAAATGAAGAATTTAAGTCTGGTGGTCATTAGACTCAGTTAGTGACACACATAATTTGACCTCTGGTCATTTGAAAGGTGGATATAATGGAGCCCATCTGTCTCAGGGCTAGGGGTGTGCATGGAACCGGCTGACCCAGTTCAGTTCTAGTCTGAACCAGACCCAAACCAGACTCGGCCAGTTCAGTCCAGCACCCCCTCCCCCCCCCCACAGTTTGGTTCAATCTGGGGGAGTTCGCAAATATTTTTTAATTTTTTTTAAACTTATCCCCTCCAGGGGACTTGCTTTAGGTGGCGGGGGGGGGGTCTGTGTGGGCTCCCCCTCCCCCTGCTGGCCTCCTTGCCTCCCAAACCAGCCAGTTCAGCCGGGTCTTCTGCATGGCCTGGCTGATTGCGCAGGTGCGGCAGCCTCCAAAATGAAGAGCCGGCCAAACAGGCCGGTTTGGGAGGCAAGGAGGCCAGCAAGGGGAGGGGGAACCACCGTGGACAACCCCCCTGCCACCTAGAGCAAGTACCCCGGAGGTGGTAAGTTCTAAAAAATAAATTAAATTTTAAATAAAATTGCGGACCTCCCAAACAGCCCGGGGGTTAGGTCCGGGGTTGGACCGAACAGGGGGTGGTTCAGTTCAACCCCGAACAGTCAAACCGAACTGGTTCAACATCGAACCTGTTTGCACATTACTATCTCAGGGCTGGGTGGATAGGCCCTCTGTTGAGCATATATGGTATGGTCATCAGGATCCTCAGTGTTCATTTTGCATGATATCCATTTAATAGCCAGGTGTCTTTCTGGATCAGATTTGGGGAAATTTTACTCTGTAAAATCAAGAGTAGAATAGTCTATACCAGTCATTTCTGTTCTGATTTGGGCTTTAGAATTTTAGTTCTAAAACATTGTTCTCAAGTGTCTTGAACACATCCAGCAGTTTTGTGTATCCAGTTTGATTTTTAAGGGCTTGTTCCAGCCCGTTCCATTCTGGTTTGACTAGGAATGGCTTAATGCTTTAGTAATGCTTGGATTTCATTCCGAGGCTATCGTCGGACATGTATTTGATATATTCCAGCTATCGTTGGACATGTATTTGATATATTCCACTATTCTTAGGAAAGAAATTATGTTTGGAATGACCATTCTGGGTTGCTCTGGGCCATTCCAAGCTGTTCTTGGCTGAGCAGGGGTTGATAAAAGTACAAGATTGTAAAGTTTTCAGTTCTGTCATATTGTTCTCAAGTGTCTTCAGCACATCCCATTGTTTCTGGGATCCAGTCTGCTTTTTAGAGGGTTGTTCTGGCCTGTTCCATTCTGTTCAGTTCTAGCTTTTACACTGTCCCACCTGATATGGCCCCCTCCCTCAGCAGCAAAACTTCAAGCATTATCCCCAAAGGATTCTCATTTTTAAAACAAAAGCAGCTCTCTCAAGGGGAGGGGCAAGAGAGAGTACTGAATCAGTAGTTATCTATCTATCTAATTTATATACCGCCGGATATGTGTATCCCAAGGCGGTGTCAGTATTTGATGTCCGGTATGTCAGTCAAATGGATTGCAAATGTGGCAGGAACCTGGGCTTTCTATGAATGTCTCTACACCCCTCTTTCAGTCCAGACTACTTCTCAAACAGCATATTTGCAGATCAGAACAGTTATTTTTGTAGTTCTTTGACTTGTAGATTATTTCCCCTAGGGAACTGTGCAAATGTCAGAAAAGAGTCATCCATTGGAAGCAAGCTTTCATCAGTTACTAGCCAGATTCCAAGTTATTCCTTTTGTATCCTGGAAAATAGCCAACAAAACAAAACAAAACAAAACAAAACACCAAAAACAGTTTTGTCTGGGTTATGAAGGCTACAGTAGCACCTTCCAGTAGAGTGATAGGGATCTTCAACTATGACTGCATGCTTAAGGTCACTGACTGACATACTGTGCAGCCCCCCATGTGTGTTTAGTGCACTGCAGGCACTGCTGCATCTTTCTAATGGCTGTTGCAAAAGCACACACTTGTGTAAATGCCAAAATTGTGCAAGAAAGCTGCATGATCTCGTGGCCATTATTTCAAATGGCTGTGTGATCATGCAATTCCCTCAGGCAATTTCAGCATTTGCAAAAGTGTGGGCTTTCACAACAACCATTAGGAAGACACAGCAGCGCCCATGGTGCACTAAATGCACATGGGAGGTTGTGTGGTATGTCAGTGATTGAATATCAATTGCTCTTAGCATCACTGTTAGCATACCTTAATCATCATTTTCATAATGCAATCCTGGTATTCAAAGGGCAATAAAAAGTTTATTTTGTTGTTCTTGCAGGGCATGGTTGTGGACCGAATGAGGATTCAAATCTACATTATGCTTGCAAATATGAAAATAGATTGATGATTATTTTGCATGATTGATCCAAGGTATGATCTAAGCACCATAGAACTGGGGGATTGGGGAAACTGGAGAATAAACAACATTTTCTTATTCTCAGGAACTACTGAGACTATCCCTAAAAGGGCATCTGTGAGGTGCCCTTTAGATGCACAGCATTTCACGTAGGTTCATCCTACAAAACAACTAGAACATTTAAAGATCCACCACCACATAGGTGGGATCAATAATTTAGGTTCTTACTAACTGATAGATGCACTCCATTCTGACTGGCTAATGATGGGGGGGAAAGGACCAGTGCAATTTGCCCCACACATGTGGTGGTGGGCCTTTAAACATAACAGCAGTACTGTGGAATGGGCCCATGTAAAACCAGCTCCCATAAAGCTGCTATAATGTCTAAAGGGCACTTCATAGAGGACCATTCCTGAAGATAATGTGAGCATATAACTTGGACATTTGTTGATGGCCTACTTTAAAAATAATGAGTTCTTTGGGCATTCTCTAAACTTCAGTGTGAGATCAGAAGCATATCACTGCAATGATATAGGAATCACTCATTCATATATTCTGTTTTATTTTTCGAATAACTAAAAATGTCACATGCTGTTACTATCACTCTTCATTCATCCCAGAGCTTATTGTATGACTTATTATTCTTGTTTCATGCAGAAGAACTAAAAAAAGACATCTGTTGGATGAGGGAATCAACAAAAGGCTGCTCTTCCCATTCATGGTAGCGAAGCTGCATTATGTCAGACATACTGACGTGAGGCAGTTGTTAAAAGCAAATGGTATGTATGGAAACTATCAAAGCCATCATTTTTACAAAGAAAACAATCAGGGGTGTGCTTTTGTCTAAACTGAGGATTTTTCATTTCCATGTAGAAGTCACCTCTGTATTCGGAAAAGGCTATGTGGAAACATATTCACCACCATGTAAGTCAGTTTATGCAGCAGCTGCCCCAGGCTTTGTACTTATGACAAAAAGGAACTCGCCCACTGCACTTCATACATGAGAAGGTCCATGCTTTTTCTGCACTGAGATGATTACAATAGAGGAAGCATGTCATGTATCAAGAAGCTCTGAAAAACAAAACAAAAAGCACCCTGATCTCACTCTGGCTGTCTTCTGGCTCTAAATGACTTACAAGAATCAAGCAACTCTATCAAGGTAGATTTAGGTTTTAATTATCCTTTAAAGCAGGTGAGATGAAGAAGGCTCATGTGGCATAAATATGCTCCAGGCCCATGATCAAGTAACAGGAGGGATTAGAGTACACACACACACACACACACACACACCCCTGAAGAATGGTGCATTCCTAATGTTCATTGCCAGTGAGAGAGGAAACCCTGAAGATTTGAGATGGGAAGAACATCCAACAACTATCTAAACTGTTAATGACTCTCTAATTTAGGCATTTATGTAGCTCTCATAGCATTTGAACACTACATCATGTGTAATGTGCTTTCCTCACACAACTGATAAGTTGTGGTAGTGCTCAGCTTGTGATCTATAAATGAGGGAACTGGGAGAACAGGTAACATGTCAGTGTCACACAGGAAGACCAGCCAGAGATGTAAGCAAAGGAAATGGGGAGGGGAGGTGAATGAAACTGCACTCCCACCAAAACATATATTAATTCTTTCTGCTTATTTATTAATTATATGGATTTCTAGACCGTCTCAACTCGCGTCTCTAGGCAGTTGATAAATGTCTGCTTAGGAAGATATGTGAGATCTATCAAGATTCCACACACACACCCCGTTGTGTCCTGTTGCCTCTCAAAGCTGCTATGGTATCTTCCAGCTAGACAAGGGATGTCTACTCTGAAGTTCTAGGTTAGCAGAGTAAACTTGAGTTTTTCTTGAGTTTTCTGGTCAGCTACTGTAATAAAGATGATGGTGATGATGATGAGTAAACTTGAGAATGAGTAAACTTGATGATGGAACAAGTAATGTATGTGCTGCAAAGGAGACAGACTAGTGGCCAATCCTCCCCCTCCCCCCTCTCTCCCCAACACACAATTCTCTCATACCTTTATCTCCTCGAGCACTGTATCAGGTTGGTACCTCATTGCTTCCTGACAATTTATCAGTACTGGTATCAGGTACCTCACTGTGAACCCACACAACTTCTATATATGCCCCATCTCCGGGGTGGTATATTGTTTACTTCACCAGATATATATTTTAACCTGGATGTTTCACCTTAGAATGGCAAAGCAGGGGATTGAACCCAGCTTTCTCTGTCTGATACCCCCAAGCTCCAAAGCCACACTGAATCTGCACCTTTTCATGTCCTAGACATCCTAGTCCACTAAGATATGTGGTGTCACTGATGGCTTACTTCTTCTCACCTAGCTCGGTAGGTGCTGTTGTGCAGATGGCCAAGTGAAGAAGAGGAGGAGCTGTGAATGGTTTCTTTCCTCTGAGGAGGTTGCTCCATTTCTGCCTTTTGAGGACTAGCTGTGATAACCTCCAGGACAAGCACACTATTATTTTCCACTATGTAGGTTTCGTTAGTAGGATTTTTAAATCTGTCTGCTGTGCTAACATGCCCTTTCTCCATGGGAGAGAACCCTTGCCATCCTTAGCTCCAGTGGAATGTTCTTCAGTGTGTTTTCACCACCAAATGGGAAATGGTACAATTTCCAGTTGTCTTGTACAACTGGAAATAGAAATCTCTGTTCCCAATTGCACGAATGGACATCTTATGTTCTCCTCCTAAACCTGCTTGGTTTTGGAACAGCTTAGCTCACACCAGTAATGAGTTTGGTTTGTTGTTGGTTTGGAGTGGAGTTAGTTTATTTTAGTCTGACACTTGCTTTCCTTCCTAATTCTAGGAAGTCAGACTACAACCCCATCAGTGGCCAGCCATTCTGTAGGAAAGCCAGAGGAGAGACAGCAAGGTTCCTTCATTTGGCCTTTTTTGACTTATTGGTATTTTATATGTAATTGCCTTGAGTTTTTCTGTTGAAAAAGAAAGGCATCATAGAAATATAATAACTAAACTCTAGAGTAATTTTGTTCAGGCAATAAGTAACTAATTTTTTGAGAGGCTGTTCATGCGGACATTTAGAAGCACTATGCAAATAATATCCATGCCCTGACTTGTTCTGATGTATTAAATTTTGACACACTGCTGAGACATTTCAGTTTTTCTTTGCAAACCTCTTTAAAACTTACGACTGAAAAGACTTTGATATTTTATAAACACAGGGAAGAGGGAGTGGGTCCTCACTCTTGCTGTTTCACTCAGACTGTGTGTGAAGTGTACATGTGTGATGATAACCCCCAAAGCCTGAAAAATGCAAGGCACCATAAAATGCTCTTGTGTGTTATTTGATTTCAGAGCAAGCCAAGTATATCTACTAAGCAATTGGGGCTTCTTCCTCACCCATCCAGAATCCTTGACTAGTGACATTTATATCAACAGGCTTTTGTTTAACTACATTCCTTGTGATCTTAAAGCACAAAGGGAGAGATGCATTCCATAGGAGTTTGGTAATCAAAGCCATTCTGCCTTGGTTCCTTTCCCAGATGGCACATCTCTGACATACAAATGTCATTTGGCATCACTGCAAGGTCAGGTTGGATCAGCACATTGTTCCCATCACTCTTGACTTTGCCCAGAAATATCTCATTGGTATCCCTGTACCTGGCTTTTGACAATCTGTGAAGCCGTCAGGGCTCATCAGCCGTCATTGTGATTCTAGGCTATGCTTGCAGCAAGGTGGCTGGAGAGAGCACAAACAGAATAAATAGGACCCTTTGCTCCACAATAGGTGCCTAGAAGGGGAAGTGCTCTGGGCCTGCTCCTGCTTCAGCATCACAACTGGCATCATATAGCTTTTGATGGCAGCCCTGATTAAATGTCCCCTCCCGCTCATATGTTTTTCCCAGGCTGCGTTCAGCTGCAGACAGACATAAAGGGAGAAACAAAGGTTCTAAACAATGCCACATTTCCTCCTGCTGATGCAAAAGGTGATCTCAGTATCGTGTTTTGAAATGGCTTTGCTCCCAGTGAAGCCAGTTTGATGTTTTCTGACAGCTATGACAGGGCCTCAAATGAGACAATTAATATTTCACAGCTGCCAGGTTTGGATAGTGACAAGAAAAAGTGGGGGAAAGGTTTGGGGTGGTGGGGGGGAGTAGTGCTTAAAATGCAAAAACAAAACCAAAGACAGAAGTGTAGAGAACTGATCAGGCTACTTCATAAGTTGTTTTTAAGGAACTGACGCTCACCACAAAAGGACTTTTTAAAACATATGTCCTCATCTTCAGATCTCAACTGTCTACTGAGAGCTAGTATAGCCAAGAATCTGAGTTAAAGAGTCCCAATTCAAGTCTCACCTCAGCCATTAATTCACTAGGGCCACATTCTCGTGACCACAGGGATTGATTGTTATTGATCCTGGTTAAATGCTGTCTAACCGCATCAGTTTAACTGGGATTGTCTGGAAATTCTGGGTTTGCACATCACACTCCATTGAAGCATGTGGGGCTGGTGATCATAGTTAATTCTTTAACGACACCTCCTGTAGTGGTGAAAATGTGGCCTAGGTAACTTTAGGCAAGCTGCTCTTCTCGTCTAAGCCCCATCTCCACCTCAGTTTTCCATATGGGGATAATAAGACAGGCTTACCTTACAGCACTGTGGTAAGAATTGGAAAGATACTATATGAGATGCTTTGATCACCTAGAATATGCTATATAAATGCTAATTATTATTATTATTATTATTATTATTATTATTATTATTATTATTATTGCAGCCATTTGCTAGGAGCAGAAGATGACAGCTCCTCCCGTCCTAAACTCTTAACATCATTCCAAGCATTTTTAAGAAAAAAGAGACTGGAAGACTTTTTCAACGTCACCCCTCAAACTCATAAGCCTTTTACTTTGTATTCTGAAAGATTCAAATCTGTCACACCACCAAAGTACAACTACTTTTAATTAATTTCTAATTGTAGTATTATTGGGTTTTCCCAAAACAATTCCTTAAAAAAATACATTTTGCTTACAAATGAAGCACAATGCAGATAACAATAGAATCAAAAGGATTCAAGAGAGGGTGATTATGTACATAATTCTAAAGCTATTTTGTATGTGGGGAGGTGGTTGAGCATGGATCATCAGCAAAGGCCATAAAAGGGTTCCAAGCTGTGAAAAATCACTTGGGTTTCACCAAGACTCTGGAAAGTCTCAACCAGTGACTTACTGTTTCCATTTTGAAGTGCCATAAAACTATGAGCATTCAGGAGATGGATTCAGTCTTCTCCCTGCAATGTGCAGTGATTTCATTTGGAGTTGAAAGAGAAATGAAGTGTGAAATAAAGTCCACATACCGAGGAGTGATGTGCTAAATATGGTTTACAGATCTTACATGAGCCCTTCACTAAGCACCAAACTCTTCATGGATCCACAAAAAGCATCTTCTTACCATGTCAATCTCCTTCTATGAATTGGCTCCCCAAAGTACACTCATCAGCAATTTGTCCATCTAAAGGAGAAGCTCTGAACCCTTCACAATTTCTCCGTGGCAACAGAGAAATCAAAGCCAAGAGGCTCAGAATATTAGAACAGCACAGGACAGTTTTATGGATGACTTTGAGCAAAGAAAAGTCAAATCAAATTGAACTGTGGATATTGCTTTTTAAGTCCAACCGAAGTGCTTGCAAAATGATTTGAGAGATGGGAAAGACAATGCTCATTCAAACTGCTAAACTAGGGGTGTGCACAAAACCAGCTGGAGTGGTTCGGTTCAAATTTGAACCTCACTCAAACCAGTTCGGAGAGGTTCTGCATAGGGAATAATGGGCACTCGAACCAGCCCATTATTCCCTATGGAGAGCACGTATGGGTGGGTGGTAGGCACCCATGGTTGACAATTACCACCCAGCCCCCTAAGTAATCAGGCACACATTTTAAATTATTATTCATCATTTCCACCATAGAGAATAATGGGGGTTTGAGGCGGCTCCATTTCCCCCCGGGGGGCTGCCCAGACACTCCAAAGTGGGTTTGGGGGTAAGGCACATTGGAAAACAACTCCGTTCTCAAGCCCCAAGCCGGTGGGGTGTATAATTTTTTTTTAAAGGAATATTTAAGTTTTTGGCCTCTTTGAGAGTTATCTCAGTGAATCCTTATGAAGAACTTATATAGCAACCAAGAATCCACTTTGTGTTTGGATTCTTGGTTGCTACATAAGTTCTTCATAGGGATTCATTGAGAGATCTGTCAAAGAGGCCAAAAACTTAAAAATTCCTAAACAAAAAACACCACACACCATATACCTTACCGGCTTGGAGTTTGAGGGGAGAGTTTTTGCCCAATGTGCCTTACCACATACCCACTTATGTCCTTGAAGGTGGTCCTTGAGGGGATGATGTAGTCGGGAGCCAGTATCTGGAATATATTGCGGAAGCTGGAGTACTCAACCAGCTGAAAAGGTTGATTGTCATTGGCCATCACCTCCCCTGTGAACCGGGAGAAAAGACATGGGCCTGTCCAACCTTGATGCTTGTTGCCCGATACCTCTGTCCACCACTTGACTGTCAGCGTCCCCTGTTTCAGTGAAGAAGCTGGTGCAGGCAAGGAGATCTGGGTGACAGTGCCGCATGTGTCGCCACATGGTGGCTGTCCACAGATGCTTGACATCCTTCCTCTGACTAACCTGTGCCCTGCAGTGGACACAGCAAGCGGTAATTGGGGCATTTTGAGAGACCTCAAAGTGCCTCCAAACCTCACTTGTGGTGGTCTCCAACGATCTGGATGCTGGCTTAGACTGCTTTGGTGATGGTGGCTCTACTGTGACTGCTGGCCACCTACTGCAACCACCCCCACCCTTACCACCATGCCGTAAGGGCCCGGGAGAGGCTGAGGGGAGTGCCTCCTCCACAACAGCAGACCCTTCCTTAGAGCTGGTCTTGGCCCTGGAGGACCCAGAAAACTCCATCTTGACTTGAGCAGCAGGGGCCTCACTGAGTGGTGAGTCCCCCCTCACCACACCCTCACTCATTGTGGTGGGATGAGAGAGAGGGACAGTGGCTGCGCTACAGCCATCGAGCCCATGCCCTCCACCCCCACCATGGAAACATCAGCTTCCTTGGCAGGGAAGTGCCTTCCCTCTACACACACGGCACTGCCAGGCGTCGCTGGGGGCAGCAGCTCTGGTGCTACAGATTTTTGGGAATTCTCTCTGATAAGAGATACCTTTCTATTACAGCAGAATGCACAGAGGCAAAATACAGTGGAGTCTGCCTAGGCATGCATGTATGCTGAGAGTAAAAGAAACTTGGAGCCAGTTCATAGTTTCAAATCACTATAAGGAGTCTTTATTGGTGAACTCCATTCTAGAGAGTAAAGTGGAGAGATAAGATCTCTAATCTAGCTAGCTAGCTGGATGCAGAGGGATGGTTTCTGCATCTCTGCACACATGGTGCAGGGAGAAAGGAGTGTGGGTGTTGCAAGGGGGAAGAAAGGGAAAGAGGAACAGGAAGTGGCAGGGCAGGCAGGCAGGCAGGCAGGAAGTCCCCGAGAGTAGCAATCTACTTATCAAAGGGATAGTGTCAGAGCAGTAGAGAGGCGGGAGGCTCCTCAAGGTAGGAGAGCCTTCACGCCACCTCTCCAGGGGCAAAGCATTGGGTGACGGGTAGCTGTGGCACCATCACCCGTCTTCTCCCTCCCATGCCCCCTATCTTGCTCACCAGCAGGGCCACCCCTCCCTCTGCCTGCCACACAGGTCTGAGCCTTGTTCTGGACATGGTGCTCAGACATCTTCCTCCCCACAGGGCTTAATTTTTTTTAAGCCTACCTACCACCTAGCACTAGATTACCAGGACAGGGATCCACCCCTCAACAACACATTACACAACAAAATAGTACAAGGTAAAGGAGACCTGCAAAGGGAAAACCTGCAAAAAAGGCACACAAGAAACAGCAAAAATACCTCCCCAAAACCAACCAAGGAGGCCCTATTTAAACCCCAAAGCCAGGGGCAAAGCAGGGTAAAAAAATCAATGAACTCACTCCACTGTTGTCCTGTAGTCTTCTTCCCCGGCTGATGCACACAGGCCAGGGGGCTGCATCCCGGAAAAACAACACCTGTGACCTGGCAGCACACTCAGTCAGGAGAGGGGTGGGGGAGGGCAGATAGGCCACTAACCCAACCCAAAAAACATTAAAATAAACACTGAGAAATCAAATTAAAAGAATAAAAGTGCAAAAAAAAAAAAAACCCAACCAAAACCCCCAAAGCTTAAAAATAGAAAGAAAGGGGGGAAATGCCTGCCACCCCCTCTCAAAAAATTGAGAGGTAAAAACAAAACCAAGAAACAATCAGGAGCCCACGGCCTAGACTGGGCAGAGCCCTGGACCCTGAAGGACCATCCCCCACAAGACTCAGCTGCTGCTGGCCGGGGAGTATGGGCAGCATGCTTCAAAAAGGTTTGGGTGTTTTTTTAAGCACCTGCTCCAATAATATATTTTTTAAACATAACAAGAATTTTTTTTTAAAGGCCAATGGTCCAACAGGAAGGCCAGATAGCACAACCCGTATGACTGCATAGAGGCTGGAGACACAGAGAGTCAACCCAGAGAAAAAAGCAGTCAGGAGAAGGGTGGTAAGTAAAAAATGGGCCAAAGGCATGCAGCCTGCTGGCTAGCTAGGCTAGAAAAAGGAAGAAGGCCCACTCACTCACTCACTGCGGGGTGGGGTGGGGGATTCTAAGGGGACAGAGAGCCAGGAAAAACTGCAAAAACAAACAAACAAAAACAACCCAAGGAGGATTCTTTAAAAAAATTAAAAAGGATTTAAAAAAAAAAACCAGGACAGAAGAACACAGACCTGAGAGTCTGAGACCACCACAGACAGAGTCAGTCTCCAGCCAGCAGCAGGCACGGGCAACAGCAGCTCTCTCTCCATTCAGTCTCTCTCAGCAGTGATTTTGCAAGGCCAGGGCTTGCCTTTAAATATTAGTTGAATCTCCCGCCTTTGGAACCCCACCTTGTCCCTCCCCCCTGGCCAATAGGGTGACAGTTCTCCATTACTGGCAACATTTCCAAGACTACCAAAAGGGCCAGACACATCTGGCCAGTCAGGGAAGCAGGAGCTCAGCCAATCAATTTAAGTGACACAAGTGTCACAAAATGGCCACTGGTCACTAAAATAGAGGCAAGAGCCTTTGAACTGGAGGCGAGAGCCTTTGAACCTACTCTAAACCCAGGTTTCCTGGTCCCTGACCCCTGCTGCTGCTCTTAACCTCTCTTTCCCAAGGGGCAAATCCACAGACAAAAACTGGTTTAACATAATAACACAACATAAGAACAGCCCTGCTGGATTAGGCCCAAGGCCCATCTAGTCAAGCATTCTGTTTCACACAGTGGCCCACCAGATGCCACTGGATGCCTACAGGCAGGAGCTGAGGGCATGCCCTTCCTCCTGCTGCTACTTCCCTGCAACTGGTACTCAGAGGCATCCTGCCTTGGAGGCTAGAGGTGGCCCTCCAACTAGTAGCTGTTGATAAACCACTCCTCCATGAAGTTATCCAAACCCCTCTTCAAGCCATCCAGCTTGTTGGCTGTTATCACATCTTGTGGCAGAGAATTCCACAAGTTGATTATGCGTTGTGTGAAAAAGTACTTCTGTTTGTTGGTCCTAAATTTCCTGGCAATCAGTTTCATGGGATGACCCCTGGTTCTAGTGTTATGTGTGAGAGAGAAGAATTTCTCTCTATCCACTTTCTCCACATCTTGTATGATTTTATAGACCTCTATCATGTCTCCCTGCAGTCGTCTTTTTTCTAAACTAAATAGCCCCAGGTGTTGTAGCCTTACCTCATAAGAAAGATGTTCTAGGCCCCTGATCATCTTGGTTGCCTTCTTCTGCACCTTTCCCAGTTCTACAATGTCCTTTTTTAGATGTGGTGGCCAGAATTGTATGCAGTACTCCAGATGTGGTCGCACCATAGTTTGGTATAAAGGCGTTATAATATTAGCAGGTTTATTGTCAAGTGGGGTCCTGGGGGACCCCACTTCTTACTTCCCTCCATTGTGAAAACTCTCCATTTATCCCTACCCTCTGTTTCCTGTCTTTCAACCAGTTAGCAATCCACACATGTACTTGTCCTTTTATCTCATGACTGCTAAGTTTCCTTAGGAGTCTTTTATGAGGAACTTTCTCGAAAGCTTTTTGGAAGTCCAGGTATACTATGTCAACTGGATCACCTTGATCCACACACTTGTTGACACTCTCAAAGAACTCCAAAAGGTTTGTGAGGCAAGATTTACCTTTGCAGAAGCCATACTCGTTCTCTACCAGCAGGGCCTGTTCTTCTATGTGCTTTACAATTTTATCCTTGAGGATGCTTTCCATCAATTTGCCTGGAACGGACGTTAGGCTAACTGGCCTGTAATTTCCCGGATCGCCCCTGGATCCCTTTTTGAAAATCGGTGTTACATTTGCTACTTTCCAGTCCTCTGGTACAGAGCTTGATTGCAGGGATAAGTTATAGATTTTAGCAAGGAGGTCAGCAATTTCACATTTGAGTTCTTTGAGGACTCTTGGATGGATGTCATCTGGCCCTGGCGATTTGGTAGTTTTCATTTTTTTCCAGACAGTTTAGAACATCCCCTCTTGTCACTTCTATCTGACTCACTTTGTTAGCCTCCATCCCCAAAAGGCCTGGTTCAGGAACAGGTATATGCTCAGTATCTTCTGCCGTGAAGACAGATGCAAATAATTCATTTAGCTTCTCTACAACCTCCATATCCTCCTTAATAATCCCTTTCACTCCCTCATTGTCCAACTGCCTCCCTGGCAGGTTTCCTGCTTCTGATGTATTTAAAGAAGTTTTTGTTATTCCCCTTGATGCTTTTAGCTAAATATTCCTCAAACTCTCTTTTTGCCTCCCTTATTGTCACCTTGATTTCTTTTGCCAGAGTTTGTGTTCCTTTCTGTTCTCTTCATTTGGACAGGCCTTCCAGTTTCGGAAGGAAGTCTTCTTCCCTTTTATGGCTTCCTTGACTTTACCTGTTAGCCATGCTGGCATCCTCCTGGACTTAGTGGTACCTTTCCTCCTTTTGTGTATTTATTTATTTTATTTTATTTATTTATTAAATTTATACCTCGCCCAAACTTATGTCAATGGGCGGCAATCTAACTAGGCTTCTAGTATTGTGGTTTTGAGTCAACTGTTTTCATTCTGAAGTGACTCTCCTGATTTTCCTTGTCCGCTTTCTTTTCACCATACTCCTCATTTTGGGGATGTTTTCTCTTCTGAAATTCAAAGTGTCTGTGTTAGACACTTTGTGTCTGTGTTAGGCTTCCCTGCACTCTGTCATTTCCCTGCACTCTGTCATTTCCCTGCACTCTGTCATTTCCCTGCCAGATATTTCACATGGATTCTCTAGAGCAGGGCTGCACAACTTTGGCCTTCTAGCTGTTTTTGGATTACAACTCTCATCATCTCCAGCCACAGTGGCTAATAGTCTGGGATTATGGGAGTTGTAGTCCAGCATCTGCAGGAGGGCCATAGCTTTGCTGCCCTGCTCTAGAAAACTTGGCCACAAGAATTCTTCCTATCACGAAGAGTGCAGACCACATGGAATCAAAAAATTACATGAGGTCATCAACCATTAACTGGAACTGGTACTATAATAATATTTTAGAATGGTTCCAGATTTGTCTCTGTTTCTTCTCTGTATCTCTTGTACCAATCTCAGTGTCACTTAGATTCACCACTGCCACCTCACATAGTGGTGGAGAGAATAGTCTTATTCACATTTTATGTTCAAGACTCATACGAGTATACAGTGTACACATGTACAGATCTGTATATACTTCACAGTACAGTTATTCACACATTATATTGAACATAAGTACCTTGGGGAGCTGCTGCCAATCGGTGTAGACGATATTGAGCTAGATGGACCAATGGTCTGACTCAGTATAATGCAGCTTCCTATATTCCTATGTACTATCTGAACCATGTATTTGTAGGGCCTGTACCCAGGTTCACTCTTAAAATTAACACAGCCAGAGTCATGCACCAAGAAATATGTTCAAGTGTACAGATATATGTACACTCCAATGACATAATGACTGATTAGGGCTTATGTGTATGCTGCGTTTAGGATGGGCAGCAAACGTCTCATTTGTCCCACAGATGGGTGACTATGCACAAACTTAAGAGATCAAGAGGCATACAGCCCAGTTTAAATTCATGAAAATGCACGGCTTGGTAACTCAAGAATTGGATTAGAAATTGGTTGAAGTAGAAAATATATTTTACTGAGTGCCAAATGCAAGTCAAGTTATCAAGGCCCATGACATTGAAAAAGAGAGAATAATTTATGTCTGTTTATAGTTGAGAGAGACTGCAGACATGACATCATGGCACCCTGCATCAGGAATGATAAATGTCAGGAATGACAAGAATTGAATTGCTACATGGAAGGGGGCATGGGGAGGGAGAGAGGCTGAGCAAGTGAAGAAACAAAATAAAGTATGAGAAACACTCAAGCACATACCTCCCCCAGCAGTGCTATTATAACTGTCAGTCTCAGAAATAGTCTAGTGGTACATAAACCAAACACCCTGAACCTTCTGTCTCCTCCCTAGAATAGTGTTGGTTCACAGCAGGATAGAGTGGGCATTAGGGATGTACACAGAATGGTATTTTTGTTCCGGTCCAAGTTTGGAACGGAACACAAATGCCCAGAACGCAAATGCCCAGAACGTTGAGTTTTGATGGAATTAGCTCGGAACACTTGAAACGTTCCGAGTGCCATTTTGGACTCCAAAATGGCTCCCTTCTGGCCTCTGCACACAAATGCAGTAGCCATTTGTGTGGTGGTGCTGACCATACAAATGGCTGCCATGTGTGTGTAGAGGCCAAAGCACACCATTTTGGAGTTTTGACTTAGAATGGGATCATTCCGTTCCAAGCTTAGAACAGGCCCTTCATTTGAAGGGTGTTCTGTTCCAAGCTCGGGACACTCAAAATGGCCTGTTTCAAGTTGGAACGTTCCAAGCTTGGAATGTTCTGCACATCCCTAGTGGGCATTGTCTGACCTCTACAAACTCCAAGGGCCATACATTTCTGGTAGCCATTAAAGTGGCTAGGGAACCTTCCAAAGATGGACCAAGCAACCATATTATTTCCATTCCCTGCCTTACACCAATATTCACCACTCTGGTATCTCCTTATTCCTTGTTTTGGTTGCATATGAGAACTTAAGCAAATGCCTCATGGAAAAAAGTGGGATTTGAGGAGGGTTAGTCTGAGGAGGGTTAGTCTTGGGTAGTTGTGATATTCAGTGCTATCTCTATCTCTCTTATTATGGAATTTCTACAATACAGTTATTATCATTCCTTATTTCTGCTCTGGTGTAATCTTCAGCCCTGTACAGATGACAATGGCCGACATGATCCACAAGGGTTATGGAGTCAGAAGACCTTGGTGCTGTTGCTGCTCTGTACATGGAAACAGTACGGTTGCGGCTGTCCCAACTGGCAGTTGTGCAAGCTGTGGCCCCACTGTTTCTCCCATTCACTGCAATGGGAGAAATTGTGGGGTTGCAGCATGCACAACCTTCATTTGGGATACCAGTGCCACCGCTTCCATGTACACAGCAGCGCCATCAGCCATGTTTTCCGACTCCATTACTCTTTTGTGTCATGTTAGCCACTATTTCCCTTCACTTTCTCCTCTTTCTTTGTTAAAATTTGACATAATTTGTATTTGGTACGTTTGGAAGAACAATCTTTTCCTAAATCCTACTGAACATATCAAGCGTCAAGTCCGTAAAATATTCCAGTACAGCAGGTGACTTTAGCAGCTTTGCCAATCTCCAAGAATCCCAATGCATTGAAATGCTGATGGATTATCTATTTGTAGGCAGCTTAATCCTGATCACAATTAACACTAGGTGGGAATGCAAGCACACAACTCATCTCCATAACTGATCAGGGAAACCTGTGAATATGGGGAACAGGAACTGGTAGGCTTGCATATATACATACTTATATGACAGCTGGTAGTGACCTCTGAAACTAGACTGTGTTGAAAGCTGAAAAATGAATTATTAATGCTTTACCTTAGATTTCCTCATTGTTCATCCTGTGTTTTCTGCTTCAGACCACTTTGCAGGCTCCACACCCAAGAAAGTATTTTGTTCTCTTTCTCATTCATATCCTTAATAGCTTATTTCCTCTGATCTTGTCAAAATACAAAATCTTCAAAACAATTTAGCAGTCAATAAGAGAACGGACGATTGTTTTATTTTTTCTGTGCCTTGATGGAAGATGGGCCCAACTGCAATCATCTATGAACTTTAAACCTGTTTCAGATTTAGTTAGATTATGAGATTGTTCTATTAATCAGTTGATCAGCCAAAACCAGGCTAAGGAAGCCAAGCCCGGTCTTGGCTGATCATAAGAACTGCTAGGATCACACCCGATCCTGGTGGCACTTCAGTGGCAAACCCACCAAAGAGGCCAGCCTCTTAAATGGGGTTAAGGGAGCAAGTGTTCCTTTAGCCCCATTCCCCCCCCCCCGCCCAATCATCTGCCAGGTCTGGCTGCTTGCAGCCGGGGCTGGGAGACTGTGGGGCTCCCACCTGATGCTGGGAGGATACCCAGAATGCATCACACACTTGCGTGGTGCATCTTGGGAATTCCAGGGACTGGGATGACACATTCTGGCCCCTGGCCCTCTGTGCTGCCAGGGGCAGCCGGCAATTGTCTGGGCAGCCGATCCACCTGCCCAGTAAGGACTAGGTAATTGCAGGGAAGGTACGTTTCTGAGCCTTTCCCACCACTCACCCTCAAGCCCTTCTCATGGATTGTGAGAAAGGGCTCTATTTTTGGCTCAAAAGACTCCTCAAGGGCTTTTGAGTCAAGAAGATGAAATTAACTTTTTGAGTAAATTTAATTAGTATCTGAATGTTTTACCTGGAATTTGAATATTGCATTGCATCTTTTCTGTTATTGCTGTTACTGTTCCAAAGTAATGTATCTGTTTTGAATTACTTGTTGAAATAAGGGAAATGCTTATATCTGTCATGCTAGATTCCTGAAAATATGGTGATAGGCTTGTGTGTGTGTTCATTTTATGGAAAAAATTGTTTTTTGGACAATTTTTGTCCTGCTCATGTGTGTGTTTTGTACTTGTGTATTATTCCTAGTGTGTACCATAGGCTATGTAACCTGAATGAGGAGTTATACTCCAGGATCCTCCAAAACTCACTGGTGCTGTTTAGGCAACCTGATCTTTTGATGTTTTCCCATTTTCAGTGGTGGGTTGTTGGGGAGATGGGCATTTCTTCTTTGTTTGGGAGATGGGCATCTCTTCCTCCCCCTCCCAGTTCTCATCAAATTCTCAGGTCCAGTACCATGGTTGGTTAGTTAGGCTGTTCTCACGAGCAGCCTAACCCAGACTAGGGCAGCCCCGCCTGGATTAGGCTGCTTGTGTGTAGCACCAGGATCTGCACAGATCCCGACACTCTCACCCAGCCAAACCTTACTTTGAAGACCAGCTTTTAGCCAGGGCTAAGGTCATGAGTACACCCTTAACCTAGCGGTCAGGATCGTGTGTCTCCTCAGGCGCAGCCCGAGGAGACACAGAGATGGGTGCCTAGAGTACCCATCTGATGGGGGAATCCCCCAATGTAATACACTCGGTATTGTGGGATACATGGAGGCCAAGACAACATGTCCCAGCTCCGGATATCCATGCTGTGTGCAGCAGCGCATATCGTGCGTGAGAGCAGTCCACGCTTCCCACCAACATGGGATGCCCATCTGGGGGGAAGATATTATTTGTGCAGCCTTCCCTCCCCCTGCCTGCCCGTCTGCTGCATTGGCCGTATGAATATCCTTAAGCTTTCCCAATTTGACTTTTCCCTTTAAGGCAGCAGGACCAGACTCCTGGGCCTTGGTGGCTTCGATCCCCTCTGGGGCAGCTTCTAGGCCTTTGCCACACTGGAGTGAGCAGAGGACGCCTTAGATATCAGTCTGTTTTGGAGATCTACTGAGAACTATGAAAGGCCAGATCAAAAAGCCTCCACCTGTGCAACTTGTTTGACTTTAGAGGAGAAGGGAGAGTCCACAGACTTGGTTCTTCCTAGGAAACTGAGATCTGACCCTAAGGAAGAAAACAGTTACAGCTAGTTCCAATCTCCTCAAGAGGAGAGAGGAGGAACCAGGGACTCCAAATGGACCTCAAAAACGCGCTCGCACAGGGCATGCTGGAGCTTCCAGGGGTTGGCGGCCCTCGACCCTCCCAGCCCCCGCCGGCGCTGTAACAGTCGTGTGGGCGGCAGTCATGTGGCAGTTGTGTGGGCAGCTGCTTCATGTGGGCAGCAGAGTTGTGTGGGCGGCTGCTGTGGCCGCCTGGAGCAGACTGACTGCTCGTCTGCGGGGAGAGCGGCTAAGCCCGCTCTCCCCGCTAACCCTCCCCAGGCAGCTCCCACTGATTGTGGGAACCGCCTCACAGACATCTTTCCATTACTAAAACTGTAGCAATGAATAACCCCCAAATTATTATTTATGGAAACCCAGTTAATTAGCTCACATACAGAGCAACCATCGCCTCCAGGTAGCCCACTGAATTGCTGGAGAAGCCCTTGGAGAGAGTTGAGAGACCCTCGGCAATGTCATGGGCTGCATCTGGCGGGGGCGGGGAAGAGTAGGGTGGAAACACCAGCTCTGCTAGTGAAAGTCCATCAAGTTCCCAGGCTCTCACCCTACAGCCACTTGCATCACAGCCCATGGCATTGCCAAGGGGGACACTCAGCAAGGACACCTTGGGAAGCCCAGTGGCCTGTCAGAGAGGAGGTAATTGTTTCACAGATTCTGCATTCTGCTGACATCACTCTGTCTGTGAGCCGGTATCCACATTACATTGGAAGATACAGCGGACAGTCTCCTGATCAGGGGTATCAATAGATCAGAGTTCAATAAGGTTTCTGTGTGTGTGTTGTGTTGGATGCTTTTTACGATTTTTTTTAATAATGATAATGCAAAATTTCTTGATACTTTATTTTTCTATTTGTTTTTGAACTGTTAACAATTTTGTAGTTAGCTGTTAAAAATATTTCTCTATCACTTCTGTTTTAAACAAAGAACTTCTTGGCAAGAGCTATACTTGGGTGGAATCATCCAAGTTTGCATGCCTACTATGTTGCACAAAAGTTTAAAACAAACAGCTCCATTATACCTACTGCAGTTTTGGAAAGGCAGCTTTTAATTTTTTGTCTGCTTTTGGGCAGATGAAAACAGAACAGCGGTTGATTTAATTTCCCAAGTTTGCAAGACTGCCTGGTCTTAATTTTTAATGTGCATTTACTTTCTACTAAGGAGAGATTCCAAGGTGCCTCACCATTGCAAATGCAGTTTTAAAGTGGTTGATCCATTGTGTGCCTCAACCAGTGGGGAAGCAAGAAGTGAGGAGATGAATGGTAGCAATCACAGCAGTGTGTTCAAGCAGCTGGTACAGAGTGCTTTGCCACAGTCTTCTTGTCCCTTGCTTGCTATTAAAGTTTCTTATTGAATTTGCTGGAGGCCAGAATCACACACCAGATAGGGTTTTTTTGTTTTGTTTTAGTTTTTTGTTTTACAAGGCAGCCTATGACTTTTGTACCCTTTGTTTCTCTTTGAATTAAAATATACTGCCCTCCCAGACTACCTTTTGACATTTCTCTCTCCCATATCTTTTGAAGGTGAGAGAGCTTTCTTTACCTTTCTGCTTCTAGGTGTTTGTGATGTGCAAAACAGAAAATTCCCCAACATCTAGGAAAGTCACAGTTGTCAAAAGACTGTACACCTTCTCAAGTTTGTAGTTCCAGCAGTAGCAGGATTCTGATCTTCTTGCAACAAATACACACCCTAATCCCAGCCAAGTCAAAGAAGCTTTTTGTCTTGTTAACTGTATGGGGCCTATTAAACATCGTGTGTGTGTGTGTGTAAACTCCTGTCCCATCTCAAAGGGTTTAGGGCTGGTCACAATAATTGTGTGCTTATATGCAGACGAAAGGATTTAATATAATACTAGCTGGCCTGGGCACAGAGCATCGGCCTCTAGTTCTCCCCCTCCCCCCCAGCTCTCCCCCCATTCTTTGCCCCGCCCCCCGGCTGCCACCATTTTCTCTCCTGCCCCTGCAGTGTTCTCTCCCCCCACACCATTTTCTTTCCCCTCTCTGCTCGCATGCCTGTCCGCCGCCACTTTCCTCTGCCCCTCCCAGCAGCATACTTGCAAACTTTCAAGAGAGCTGCCACACATGGGATTAGTGACAGGTACGTCTTAGAGAATTATATATATGCATATGTACAGTACTGACTTACTTTGGTAAATTATACTTGCACACCTTGATTTTCCTGCTTGTCATATAAACAGTCTTGGGCAGTCTTCCATTTCTTCCCCTGTCTCTTCAGCAGAAGTAATTTAGATCTGTCTGCACATTGTGCTGTCAGGGGTAGCTGGGGTTGTGCAGTTGGTGTGGCCGAGAATGAAGGCACCTGAAGGAGTAAGGAAAAGCCAATGTAATTGAATGGATTGTGGTTCCTATTTAGAGTGGCATAGGAGTAAGCCATCCGTAAGTCCCCATGGAAGAATAAACATGCTTCAGGAGTTTCCCCCTCCCTTCTCTCTGCAAAAACAGCATGTAGCATAGGCGAGTCTCACTGGAGGTTGATGGCTTACAGCAGGTCAAGGTTAGTGGAAATGGGCTTCAGGTCTCTGTGCAGCAGAGCATACCACATCCATGCTTGTACTCATTGTAACACCAAGTCGTACATGAAAATGAACAGCATAACATGGTCAGGTGGGTGTTTGGGGGCAAGTGGAGTGAAAAGCGGGGAGACACAGCCAGGGCTTTTCATTTTGGCATACTTCTTTCTTTCTTGTTATTTCCATCATTTGCAGTCTTTTAGAAAACAAAACTACCATTTATTTTCAAGTGAACAATTGGAACCTCCTGGCCACACACTTCTGTCTATTTAAATAAAAATAGAAAGCAAGTGGGAAATGGCATTTAAAATAAAGCTGCACTAGGTTCCCAGCAGCCAGCATATCTTCATGACACTCAGTATCAAGTAGCTTGTCCCTGACATTTTTGTTTGTTTGTTTTACAAAATACAGTTGCAGCCATGGAGACTGCAACTAAAGCAAAAGACTGAGTGGAGGGAGAGAAAAGTGTTCTTAACCCTTTCCTTTCATGCCATGTTCCTACCAAAAGTCCTGGTGTTTTATTATCTTCCTGCTTTTTGCCCTGAAAGGGAAATGATATAGATATCCATTTAGGGTGCTACACAACTGGCAGCAAGTCTGGTTGGCACAACCCACAGGTTCTGAGTGAATGAGCGCTTCTGGCACAAGCCGGTACTTCCATCCCTTTGGCATCTTGCAAACCCGCCAATATCAGGTTGGCGAGCCACACTGCCCTACGACCACTTGACATCAGTCACCAAGCTTAGAAGTCAGGTGGCAGATGTCAGGTGGCAGCGGGAAGTGCGGCTTGTTGACATGACATTGCTGGGGTTACATGCAGAGGTGCTCTTACCCCCCCCCCGAACTTGGGGACCCAGTCTGTGGCTTCCAAGGTCCAGGGGGCCTCCAAATGTCCAGGGGTGCCTCCTGCCACCACCCTGCACCCACCCCACTGCTGCCCCACCATGCTGAATCACCATTTCCCCCCATAATTTTAGCCGCTGTGTGTGGCCGGGGGTGGGGGGGTGAGCCAAGCCCCCCCCCCCCTGACAGCAGCAGCAGGAGGAGTGGTCACTGAGCCTGTCTGGCTGGCAAGTGGCCCTTGAGAACTGTGAGGCGCTCCAGCATGCCTGCACAGTTGGAATAGATTGTCGCAGGCCCATGACAGAAAGGGGCTGCAGTCTATAACAGAGCCTCAGCCCGAGTGCATTCACTTGGGAGGAGGTGGGGAGGATGAAAGAGCTGAGCTTGCCATAGTCAGTGGCAGGCTATTAGAGGTTAAAAAGCGGGGGGACTCTCTCCTCCTCGCCCTTCCTCCCTGCAGCCAGCCACCGTGCCCTATCCCACCGCTGACAGCAACAGTCTTTTAGGGGAGAAAAGGGGGGACTTTCCCCTCACCCAGTCACCAAAAAGGGTAACTTTCACACTTCCCCAGAAGGAAAAGGTACACAGTCCGGGGATGATTCTGGATCCAAACCTCTCCCTGGTGGCCCAGGCTGAGACGGTGGCCAGAGGTGCTTTTTATCAGCTTCGGCTGATATGCCAGCTGCGTCCATTTCTTGAGATGAATGGTGGTACATGTGCTGGTAACCTCTAGGCTGGATTACTGCAATGTACTCTTTGTGGGGCTGCCTTTGTATGTAGTCCGGAAACTGTACTTGGTACAGAATGCGGCGGCCAGTTTGGTCTCTGGGTCATCTAGGAGAGCCCATATTACTCCTGTGTTTACACTGTGTTTCAGGGCAAAAAACAGGAGGATTTAAGGTGCTGGTTATTACCTATAAAGCCCCAAACAGCTTAGGCCCTTGGTAGTAAGACAATGTCTTATTCACCATGAGCCCCACCACATGTTAAGGTCATCTGGAGAGGTTCATCTGCAGTTGCCGCCAACTCATTTGGTGGCTACTCAGGGACGAGCCTTATCCGTTGCTGCTCCTGGACTTCGGAATGTGCTCCTTGTTGAAAGAAGAGCCTCCCCAACTCTGGAAACTTTTAAAAAGATACTGAAGATACATTTATTCACCCAGGTTTTTAATTAGATTTATGGTTTTAATTTTTAATGTTGGTTTAAAATGATTTTAATGTTAATGATTTTAATGTTTAAATGATTTTAATTGTAAACTGTCCAGAGATGCAATTTTTGGGCAGTATAAAATATGTTAAATTAAATAATTAGATAGATAGATAGATAGATAGATAGATAGATAGATAGATAGATAGATAATGAATCCTCATAGGGATTCATTATGAGGAAAAGTTATTAGACACCAAAGAATCTAAACACTTCAATATTCCTAAAAAAACTAGTGGACCGGCATCTGCATCTGCACCTCTAGAGCATCTGCACCTCTAGTTAAGCTCTGCTGAACAGGCGCCTCCCCCTCCCCAGCTGCCAGTGCCACCTCCCACCTCCTCCTCGCCGCCATTTCTCCTTTCTTATTGCTGCCGCCAATTTCCAGCTGATTGGCCATCCCCTCCCCCACGTCCTCCTTGCCGCCACCCCAGCACCTCCTCACTCCAGTGCCACCCGCTTCGCTTCCCCCCGCCTCTAGTCATTGCGTGGCCACCCAATGTGCTTGCAAGAGTTTG
Organism: Hemicordylus capensis; assembly: GCF_027244095.1. Lineage (NCBI taxonomy): Eukaryota > Metazoa > Chordata > Lepidosauria > Squamata > Cordylidae > Hemicordylus > Hemicordylus capensis. The sequence goes on from NC_069660.1 coordinate 63,910,019, forward strand.
GCAGCTCTTGTGAGATTTCCCAGATGCATCCCCCTTCATCCACGCATGGACCGTCTTAGTGAATTAATAATATATATAAATTGAGTACACCACTGCATTGCAGCTGTGTGTGTGTGGGGGGGGGGGTATGGTTAGTACATGGCAGTTGATAGTTGGCACTGTCCAATGACAGTCAAAATAAACAGAAGAAATAAAGGTGTGCAATGAATCCTCATAGGGATTCATTATGTTGAAGGAATCCAAAGAATTCAAACACTTGAAAAATAGTGACTGCACATTTGGGTCCATAACTTCACTTCTACAAGGGCTAGAGCTTAGCTTTCTTCCTTTCTTTTTAATGAAAGCTGGGGATCCGTTTTAGGGCTACACTAGTGCAACTTTGAATGCCTATTATTTCCTATGGCTGAAATATACAAAACCAGTAAAAATGAAAGAAAACCATTAAAAAATCAACCAAGCGCCCCACTGCCTTGAAATTTGGGTGGTAGGTGGCACCCATGGGGACCTACCCACCACCCAGTTTGGTAACCCTAGGACCATTATAAGTGGTCCAAATTCATCCAAATCCAAATTGAATAAAATGAAATCCAAATCAAATCTGGGGTGATTCTGGGGGACAGATTTGGACACAAAACAAATCAGGGGTGATTCAATTTGGGCATCAAAAAAATCAGTTAATGCACATCCCTGATACCAAACCCTTTGCAGAATTACTCATCTGAAGTGGCCCTCAGAAAGGGAAACAGGCAGATATGGATAGGAATGGAAGCCATTTGTTTGCTCTGTCTGTCTCAAACAAGTTATGACCTATCCCACCAAATGGTACCTACCATCCATGTATTGTGTCTTGCTGGTTAATGAGCATCTTGTTTTCACAGTCCTGGGCAGGCTTATGAATGGACTATCATTCATGGCTCGTGGTTCTATTTGGCTTTTAGAGGTCGTAACTTGTCTTTTGTCAGGCCTGAGATACCAGGATGGTCAGTTCACTATTTCACACACAAAAGGAGGAAATTTAGAAATTTCTAATGCTGAGTCTACTGGAGCTGCAGTGTTCTGACATGAGGGTCATTTAAGTAAGGAAGCTGTGGTGTTCTTCATAAGGAACAGTCATTTCAAATAAGAAACATCTGGCTGTCCTTCTGTTGTGGCAGAAGACATGGCTCTGCCAACTGAGCCAAAGAACAAATTCCCTTGAGTTAGGTTGCACAGCAAAACAATTAACCTTTTCTCTGTGGGATGCTATACTTTGCAGATACCTATTCATTGCTGTAACCTGTGCAGAAGGCAGAACAGCAACATCAATAAAATATACCTTGAATTACTGCAGTTGCTTGATACAGGTCTGACTTTAATCTTGCTTAGCCACTGACAAGGTGCCAACGTGAGCAAAGAAAGGACAAATCTGCTTCACCCAGCAAGCATCTATCAGATCTGACATCCACCCTGTATCTCTGGACAAATTAGGAGTCATTAATTCTTCATTATGCTAGGGAGTCTTATTCTACCTTGGGTATTCCTAATGTGCCTATTATTCTCACCCACTGCAAATACAGTTAACCTCAAGGCCATGGGACATCAAGATAGATGGCAGCCAGATGAACGGGACAAGTTAATGGTACTTCATATGTCTCATTATAGTGCATAGGCCCTGAATGTTTTGTTTTATTGCAAAATTATTCCAGTATCCGCAAATTCCATATCCTGTTAAAATAAAATATTTGGCACACTGATGGTCTCACTTAACCTGGAAGCTGCTAGGCTGGAAGCTGATTCAAAAGATTTCAGGGAGGAGAATTTTATGTGTGCAGAGGATTCGGTAAGAGGAAACTGACTAGGCAAGAGGCACAATCCTTTTTCACCTACATTTCCTGATAATTTCTTAAACTATACTACATTTTTTAAAAATCCATCACTTTCTACAATTTAACTGTTAGTTGCTTGACTAACAAGCAGAAGGTTGCCAGTTCAAATCCCCGCTGGTATATTTCCCAGACTATGGGAAACACCTCTATCAGGCATCAGCAATATAGGAAGATGCTGAAAGGCATCATCTCATACTGTAAGGGAGGAGGCACTGGTAACCCCCTCCTGTATTCAACCAAAGAAAACCACAGGGCTCTGTGGGTGACAAGGTTCAAAATTGACTTGAGGGCACACTTTACCTTCCCTTGCTTGTGTACTATGCTTATTGACATTTCACCAGTTCAGATTATTTCATGTTCTCTTTATCTAAACAACTTTCATTTATCCTGATGTAAACATGGCAAGACTGCCTCCTGCATCTGCTCCTTTCCCTCTTGTGACCAGTTCTTTGGTAAGTACTAATAATTTTGTACTTGTCAGTTAGGAAAATAGTTTATCTAGATCAGGGATTCTCAAACTTGGGTCCTCAGGTGTTATTGGACTTCAGCTCCCATAATCCCCAGCCTCAGTGGCCTTTGGTTGGGGATTATGGGAGTTGAAGTCCAATAACACCTGAGGACCCAAGTTTGAGAATCACTGATCTAGATTGAGGCAAGGTGTGAGGAGGCAGGCAGGTGAGTGGAGAGAGTGGTGCTAAAATCCTTGGTTGTGTACCTCAAACATCTAGCACAACTGTGTACATGTGCATGCATGCATGCTTGCTTTATATTATGTGAACATTATGCCAAAGTACATAATAAACAAATCATTTATATGAAATTTTGTAATGCCCTGCCGTAAAAAATAATTGGGGGGATGGGTTCTTAATATTAAATCATCTACAACTCTCGAACTACAATGAAGCATTTAATTGTTGTAAATTTCTATTACTTATTGATATACAACCTCTTATTCCAGAACATAGAGGGCATAGGTACATAACACACTTACTGTATATAGCTTTTATACCAATTTAACATAGTTTCCCTCATACATTTTGAAACAGACTGTAAGGGAGCTGAATATTCAAGAGAATTGCATTTCTCAGGATTTCCTGGCAAGGAGGAGAGACCATAGATAAGGTATGTTCTAACATTACCAGATGATCAAAATTTTTAAAAAGGGACAAAGTTTTGTGGGATCCTGTTATGCCAGCCAAAGTGATATAACTGGCAGGTGTAAGGGGCATTCACACATTGCATGTTTATTGCTCAATGACAGCAACCAGATCAAGTGGTAACTTCCATGTGGAAAAGAGCCATAACATATCAAACCATAGAGCTTTTATATAACTTCACATCACCTAAAGCACACTACATTTCAGTGGAGGATTTTTATACCTTTATCTGAGAGTCATCAAGTGATACATATGCACTGATGAGATCGAAAGTGATTTGCACACGTTTGAATTGGCCCTAAGCTCCATTATTAAGCATACGTTCAGTATACACCAGCAATCTGTATAATAGTGAGAAAATATCTACTAGGTTATGTAGCTTTTACCATACTATGTTCTTGTAGGCAAGTGATGACCACTGGCATATACTGTAACATCAGGACTACATTTGTGCAGTACATGCGGTTGCCTGAAAAAGGTTTTCTTTTCTTTGTGCATAGCATTGTAGCCTAAGTCAGTGGTAGGTTTATGCAGGTAAACGTGATCCATAATGTATCTGGCCCTAACAGTTACAGCTTATAAGGTCAAAACTCACACTTTGAATTGACCCTGGAAACAAACTAGAAGCCAGTGAAATAAAACCAAGAGCATTATGCACCATAATGCATGCCCCAGTTAACATTATTCTTGCCACATGCTGAACTTCTTGTATTTCTGAACACTTCTTCAAGGCAGCTCCATATACTGAACATAACAGTAGTGCAGTCCTGATGCAACAGTGTGTTACAGTGGCCATTACTTGCCTACAAGATCTGAGGAGAGTGAAACTTGCTTCTTACCTACATGTTATATTTTTATCCCTCACTTCCTCCAATGAGGTCAGAGCAGCATACATGCCCCACCCCCAAAATGATCCATTTTTACTTCTGAATTAACATGCATTGGAACTCGCTTTTAGATAATCTTCTGGACAGAGCATGCATGTATCCCCCGCTGCCCTCTGATGTGTTGTACAGTGGATGGCTATACAAGACACGACATTTTCTCACAAGCAGACAATGAGCCCTTTCTCACAAGCAGTGAGAAAGGGCAAGAGGGTTAGTGGAGAGGAAGACTTAAAAAGCTTACCTCCCCACAGAGGATCCAGGGCCCCCTCTTTGACACAATTGGGCATGTGTGGCAGCCTCCAAAGTAGCTGCTATGACAGAGGTGAGGTCCAGAATGGGCCAAAGACTGCCCAAACAGGTTGATTTCACACATAATAGAGTCCAGTGAGGGGGAACCTCCAGAGCCCTCCACTGGTGGCCTTGGAGAAGTTCTCCATAGGAGATCAGTAAAAATAAATACATACGTAGTGGGGGGGGGAGAATGAACCCCCCCTCCGAAAGGCTGGGGGTAGGGTCGGTCCAGTGCCAAACTGAACCAGGGTGTGTGTGTGTCGTATGACACTGGACCATCAAACCGAATATGTTCAGTGTTGAAACTGTTCGACATCAAACCTGTCCGCACATCCCTACCTCAGGGTATGAATATTTTCAAATATTTATTGAAATAAGCAAGTCTATCAAATAAACAAGTCAGTACACGTACACACACACACACACACACACACACATTGACTTGATTGTTTACCAGCCTTGCCTTTAGGCAATGCCTTTAAGTATATACTTTCTGAAGTATCTGATGAAGTAATGTTGTAATCATTTGCTACTTCTGCAACTAGAATGCTGCTGAGTCCTGTAACAGTCTTGAGGCTGACTGCAAACCCCGGGCTGCTACAACACAAGCAGATTAAACAAGAAAAATCCAAGTGAATGCACTGCATGGCATCAGGTTTATGTAGGATTATTGCTGGAAGTACAGCCCTCCCTGACTAAATTAACCAAGACAGGGTTGGGGTTGTGTAAGCTTCTCTTCCCAGAACGATAGATTTTGCCTAAGGGAAACATAAAACACCTCCCTTATTCACTCAGGGTAGTTTTTTTAAAAGAAAGAAAAAAATCCCCCCCCCTTAACCTCTGTATTGATAATTTGTTTTGGCTAGAGGGGCCGGAGGAAAGTTGTGTGTCTTATATACAAACTACATTTTAAATGGCACAAATTAAGACCTCCGATATGTTCTGTCCCCTGAGTTTTGTCTTTTGCCTAATGGGGGCTCTTATGTTTAAGTTTAACCCCTGTAGTTCACAAAAACAAGCATCCTCTCATATTTCAGCTTATGGTCCCACAGTGTCTTCCTTTAGTGTTTGTTTAGCTTCCAATGTATACAGTACATTATGTTAAACAAATAGTTTGGTTTTCTGTCTCTCCCTCCCACCCCACCCACCCGTGAATCTCTGTGCTTATCATTTACAAGCTGTTGCCCCTGTTAACTTCTGCTGTAATGGAAGTGAATTAGCTCCTGAAATACTCCGCTATATAAGTAATTAGCCCCAAGACAGCCTTGCTCCAGGGTCCAGAGTAACCCAGCACTAGCCCTAGACTAGTGTTGGGAAATAAGCAAAAGCAAGACTGGAGCAAACAAGTGCAAATACCTCAGTAGTACTGATGGATTGTCTGGAAATTCTGTCTGACTTGGCTCATGATGAAGGGAGGAACCATGAAGTGAATCCAGTTAAGAGAGAGTATGTGTTAGTCAAAGAGAAAGGTTTAAGAGACAATGAGACAACAGAGAGCTGAAAACTATAACACAGAATAATGCAAAAACAGAATATAAAAATGCTCATTCAACTTTAAAATCTATTGTTTTTCTCTCACAAGATAAGTTTATTTTAACCTTCTTGCAACACTACATTCTCTCTTCCTTAAGAAGTCCTGCCTCTTGCCCTTTTCCTGTGAGGTTTAACTGCTTGCTTTTATGCACTTTGATTTGTGGAGTTGCTGTGTGGGTTTTGTTCTATTATTTAGTGTGTGTGTGTGTGTGTGTGTGTGTGTGTGTGTCCATGTGCCGTACTTCTAATGTATCATCAGTAGGTGGTTGGGTGTCTGCCGCGTTGCCAAATACCACTAATGCACACACACACATCAATAAATAAGCGGCACCTGAATTTTGTAATGTACTTATAATTGCTATCATATCTACATTTTGGGGTAGGGGTCATCTAACACAAAGCTTGAATGCTTCTGCATTTCTCACTTCTATAATCAAAGGAGGACAGACTGATTTTTTTTCCCCACAGAGCAGAAAGGTAATTAAAATACACTGATTATTCTCCACATGACAGACATTTCACCAGCAAGTCCAGAATGTTAGTTATAGGTTTGTCTTAAAGCTATGCCTTAAAGGTGTGACATTTGATAAAATAATTATCCTTAATCGTCAGTAGATGTTTCTTTATGGCAGTTAATTGTTAGAAAATGTTCTCTGGGTTCAGAGAATTCTCTTGAATGTTTGGAAAAGAGAAAGCCAATCCAGCAGACTCTGGGGAAGTTAACACTTCCCATCTCTCTCCTGCTAAGGAGAGAGGATGATATAAGAGGTGCATGTGAAGAAACAGCAGTTTGACATGGAGAGGCAGAGAGAACTGAAGGCACCTTGGGGTGCAGAGCCTGAATCTGGCGATCTGTTGTGAGGTAGCAAATCTGCTGCCTGGCAAGAGAACACATACTCTTAACCTGCATTTAAGTTCCACATATATTTGTAAATAAGGGGGGCGGATGTATTTGTTAGTAAACAAATATTAGTAACATGCTATAAGCTTCCAGTGCTCTCCCACCCAAAGGAAACAACAACAACAACAACAACAAAATCAAAATTAATACATTGTCCCTGGAATTTCTCACCACTGGGAAATGGGGAGTATGCAGTGTTATAATAAATAGATGAGCAGCTCTTCCTTAGATCAAATGTTTCCTCTGTACACTGTAAGGATGCACAAATGGAAAATTGAGATTCACTTTGAGTTAAATCAAAACACGTGGGTATCAATTCAACCTCGAATCCAGTCTCCCCAAACAGGTCTGATTCAATTCTGATTGGTTTGATTTCTAGGGGTTATCTTTTAGGGGTGATTCGATTTGAAGTCAAAAAACTCGACACAGTCAGATTCAAGGCGAATTGATTTGCTTCCGAATCGATTTGCACATCCCTAGTACACAGTTTCTCATCTTTGGGAGTCTCATGTATTTAAAGTGGGTATTTTTTGAGTGTTGGAAGGTGGGTATTAGGATGAGGTATCCTCCTTTATATTTAAAAATAATGTGCAAAATTAATTCAAAGAGAAAATATGACAAAAATATTTCAAATGTTAACCAGATACAGACAGAGCCCTTCTAAATGGCATTTTGAACCAGTTTCAGTGCTGATTTCAACAGAGGATGTTGCTGCCTGTATAAGAACATAAGGACATAAGAACAGCCCAGATGGATCAGGCCTAAGGCCTATCTAGTCCAGCATCCTGTTTCACACAATGGCCCACCAGGTGCCACTGTTGAGGGCATGCCCTCTCTCCTGCTGTTACTCCCCTGCAACTGGTACTCAGAGGCATCCTGCCTTGGAGGCTGGAGGTGGCCTATAGCCCTCCGACTAGTAGCCATTGATAGACCTCTCCTCCATGAAGTTATCAAACCCACTCTTAAAGCAATCTAGGTTGTTGGCTGTCAACACATCTTGTGGCAGAGAATTCCACAAGTTGATTATGCATTGTGTGAAAAAGTACTTCCATTTGTTGGTCCTAAATTTCCAGGCAATCAGTTTCATGGGATGACCCCTGGTTCTAGTGTTATGTGAGAGGGAGAAGAATTTCTCTCTATCCACTTTCTCCACATCACGCATGATTTTATAGACCTCTATCATGTCTCCCCGCAGTCAAATTTTTTCTAAACTAAATAGTCCCAGGTGTTGTAGCCTTGCCTCATAAGGAAGGTGCTGTAGGCCCCTGATCATCTTGGTTGCCCTCTTCTGTACCTTTTCCGGTTCTACAATGTCCTTTTTTAGATGTGGTGACCAGAATTGTACATAGTACTCCAGGTGTGGCCGCACCATAGTTTGGTATAAGGACATTATAATATTAGCAGTTTTATTTTCAATCCCATTCCTAATGATCCCTAACATGGAATTGGCCTTTTCACAGCTGCTGCACATTGAGTCAACACTTCCAATGAGCTGTCCACCACAACCCCAAGATCCCTCTCCTGGTCAGTCACCAACAGTTCAGATCCCATCAATGTATACTTGAAGTTGGGGTTTTATGTCCCAATGTGCATCACTTTACACTTGCCAACACTGAACCACATATGCCATTTTGTTGCCCACTCCCCCAGTTTGGAGATATCATTTTGGAGCTCCTCACAATCTATTTTAGATTTCACTACCCGAAAGAGTTTGGTATCATCTGCAAATCTGGCCACCTCACTCTTACTCCTACGTCTAGATCTGTTATGAATAAATTAAAGAGCACCGGTCCCAGTACTGATCCTTAGGGGACTCCACTTCTTACTTCCCTCCATTGTGAAAATTCTCCATTTATCCCCACCCTGTGTTTCCTGTTCTCCAACCAGTTAGCAATCCACACATATACTTGTCCCCATATCCCATGACTGCTAAGTTTTATTAAGAGTCTTTGGTGAGGAACCTTGTCAAAAGCTTTTTGGAAGTCCAGGTATATTATGTAAACTGGATCACCTGTATCCACATACTTGTTGACACTCTCAAAGAACTCCCCCAGCAGGGCCTGTTGTTCTATGTGCTTTACAATGTTATCCTTGAGGATGCTTTCCATCAATTTGCCTGGAACGGACGTTAAGCTAACCAGCCTATAATTTCTTGGATTGCCACTGGATCCCTTTTTGAAAATCAGTGTTACATTTGCTACTTTCCAGTCCTCCAGTACAGAGCCTGATTGCAGGGATGTTATATATTTCTGCAAGGAGGCTGGCAATTTCACATTTGAGTTCTTTGAGGACTCTTGAATGGATACCATCCAGCTCTGGCGATTTGCTTGTTAGTATAAATGATGCCTGTAGAAATCCATAGCTTTCTGCCATGAATGTCCCTCAAATCTATGCTAAAAGTGGGGGATGGACATCACTTTCCCCCCAGGTTGAGTTCAGGAAGACTGCTTTGTGCACATTAGGTGGATCCATGTCCACAGTTCCTATGGGTTCTCATGGGAAATGTGAGTGGAGTAATTGCCCTTCTGAGGAGGGGCGAGGGAGGTATAGGATTTCCCCCCCATCTTTGCACGCACCTGTCCCTTCTTCTTCTTCTGGTCACCTATCTTTAAGTGTGTGTCTTGTTCCTTTACCCTGTATAAGTGAAAGAGACGATGAGGGGAAAGGGGTAAGTGCTATGACTTAGGGAAAGTCCCTCTCTCTTTCAACCTTCCTTCCCTTCTCTTCTTCAATCAACTCATGCTACTCATCATATCAGGGGTAGGGATGTGCATGAACTGGCAGATGGCCGGTTTGACGGTGGGGGATTTTAAGGGACTGGGAAGGTGCTCTCCCCCCTCCCTGTGTTTCCCCTGCTAGCACTCTCAGCAATATTGCTGGTGCGGGGCAGCAGCGCACGGCCACTTCTGGTCTGATGCTGACCAGGATGGCAAGAGGTTACCTTGTCGCCTTGCACCAGAAATTTTGGTGAGAATGCCAGCAGGGGAAATGCTGTGGGGGGCAGAAAAGGACCTCTGAACCGGTTCATGCACATCCATTTAAGCTGTGTGTGTGTGTGTGTGTGTGTGTGTGTGTGTGTGTGTGTGAGAGAGAGAGAGAGAGAGAGAGAGAGAGAGAGAGAGAGAGAGAGAGAGAGAGAGAGAGAGAGAGAGAGATCTGCTTTCAACTCTCTGGCCTTACCACATGCAAGTTTTTAAAGTGCCTGGAGAACTAGCTGTGCTACTACTGTGGGAAGGGGATGTGAACTCCCATAAAGAATGAAGCCTCCTCTCTCCTCCTCTTCTTCTGCTCCACAAGGTGGGTGGGGGGCAGTGGAGCATGAAGAGGAGGGGATAGGAGCCTATGTCATTCTGAAGCCCCAGTACATTCCATGTCTGGGAAAGAATGTTAAAATGAAAGCATTACAGGTAGCTGTTGCCACATTGGTTCCAAAGTATTAGGAAGCAGGGATGTGCATAAATCAATTTTTTTTATTTGATTTGTGCCTGAGTTGAATCACCCCTGATTTGTTTTGTGTCTGAATCTGTCCCCCCAAATCACCCCAGATAAGATTTGGATTTGATTTAATTTGGATTTGGATCAATTTGGACCATTTATAAAGGTCCTATGGGCACCAAATTGGGTGGTGGGTAGGTCCCCATGGGTTCTACCTACCACCCACATTTCAAGGCAGTAGAGCACTTAGTTGATTTTTAATGATTTTTAAAAAACTGATTTTGTATATTTCCACCATAGGAAATAATGGGGATTCAAAGTTGCCCTATCCTAACCCTAACAAAGATTCCCAGCTCTAGCCCTTGTAGCAGTGGAATTATGGAGGAAAATGTGTGGTCACTGTTTTTCAAGTGTTTGGATTCTTTGGTGCATAACATTTCCTCAAAATGAATCTCTTTTAGGATTCATTGGACACTTTCATTTCTTATGTTCATTTTGACTGTCATTGGACAGTGCCAACTGTAAACTGCCATGTGCCAATTACCCCCCCACACACACACACACTGGGGTACTCAGTTATATTTTTAATAGGAATTTTTGAGGTGTTTAGATTCTTTGGTGTGTAATGCTAACCCCTGCTAACTGGGCAAAGAGGCACCTTTTACCGTGGTGATTCTTTTAATTTAGCAGGGGGAGAGTAACTGGCCTTATCCACCCCCAGCACAGTACTTCAAGTGACTGTTGCTGGTGTGTGTCTTATGTTTCTTTTTAGAATGTGAGCCCTTTGGGGACAGGGAGCCATCTTATTTGTTATTTCTCTTTGTAAACCGCCCTGAGCCATTTTTGGAAGGGCGGTATAGAAATCGAATTATTATTATTATTATTATTATTATTATTATTATTAATCCTCATAGGGATTATGCCCTGAGCCATTTTTGGAAGGGCGGTATAGAAATCAAATTATTATTATTATTATTATTATTATTATTATTATTATTATTATTATTAATCCTCATAGGGATTATGAGGATTAATAATAATAATAATAATAATAATAATTCGATTTCTATACCGCCCTTCCAAAAATGGCTCAGGGCATAATCCCTATGAGGATTAATAATAATAATAATAATAATAATAATAATAATAATAATAATAATTCGATTTCTATACCGCCCTTCCAAAAATGGCTCAGGGCGGTTTACAAAGAGAAATAACAAATAAGATGGCTCCCTGTCCCCAAAGGGCTCACATTCTAAAAAGAAACATAAGACACACACCAGCAACAGTCACTTGAAGTACTGTGCTGGGGGTGGATAAGGCCAGTTACTCTCCCCCTGCTAAATAAAGAGAATCACCACGGTAAAAGGTGCCTCTTTGCCCAGTTAGCAGGGGTTAGCATTACACACCAAAGAATCTAAACACCTCAAAAATTCCTATTAAAAATATAACTGAGTACCCCAGTGTGTGTGTGGGGGGGGGGGTAATTGGCACATGGCAGTTTACAGTTGGCACTGTCCAATGACAGTCAAAATGAACATAAGAAATGAAAGTGTCCAATGAATCCTAAAAGAGATTCATTTTGAGGAAATGTTATGCACCAAAGAATCCAAACACTTGAAAAACAGTGACCACACATTTTAAGGTTAATAGGCACTAAAGAGTCTAAACACTTGAAAAAATTCCTAGAACATAAACTGAGTAGTACCCCACTGCCTTGTGAGTGAGAGGGGGGTGTAGTTGGCACATGGCAGTTGACAGTTGGCACTGTCCAAAGACAGTCAAAATGAATAGAAGAAATGAAGGTGTGTAATGAATCCTCATAGGAATTCATTGAGGAAAGGTTATTATACACCAAAAAATCCAAACACCTGAAAAATAGTGACCACACATTTTGCTCCATAACTCCATTTTTAGAGCTTAGTTTCCCCCACCCCACCTTTTCCCTAATGAAGTTGGGAATCTGAGGGAAACGATAGGAGGAATCTGAATCTTGAAGCGATTCGCAAAAAATCTGGCGTGATTCGATTTGAACCCAAATCTAGCCACTGGACCCCAGGGGTGATTTGTTCTGTCTCCAAATCTCCCGAATCAGCTAGATTCAGGTACAAATAGATTTGTAACCAAATCGATTTACACTTCCCTATTAGGAAGTCAAAATGCGTACATTTTCTGTCTCTTGCTGGACTAATTTTTATAACAGAACACAAACCTTTGAGTCATGAAGCCATAAGAATTCAGTGCCCACAGATTCTCGTCCAGTGAAAAGATCTCAAACATACCTATTTTGTATATTTTGGGGCTCAGCGTGGCACTGACATCCATGCAATATGGTGTGCCTCCTCTTGCACTGCCAGTGCCAACAACTTTACATTTCTCTCTTTCCAAGTACTGTCAGCCTCGACCAAGTTTTGCTTGCAAGGTTCATAAAGGCTGTCATTCATTGTGGTGTAGCTACATAAACACCGATTTGTTGTGCTCTAAATGTTAGTGACTTCCCAGTGAAGCTATTCCAAACAGTAAATCTATTTTAGAACAACCCTGCTTTCTTTCCTCTTGAAAGATATTGTCAGTGTCTTTAGACGGTGCTTACTTTAAATAAACTACAGCTGGAGGGGATTTACCTCTTTTGAACATTGGAATTGGAGGGGTGTTTTTCTCCCCATAATCCTAGCTAATGTTACTTTTCTGACTATTTTAGATTATCCAATTAGGCCTAACGATCACAGTTATGAGCACTAGCAAACTCAAGTGTTCATTTTTTCAGACACTTCCTTCCTTTCTAATGCACAGGCTGTATTAAATTAAACACTCTCCCAATCCACAGCTTTGACAATCAAAATGAACAGACTGGATTTTTTCACTACAGCTCTTCATCAGAAGCAAGAGAATCATGTGTCCCTTGACTTTCAGAAGGTTATTCAGGAAAAAATTGTTTTTATTCAGTGAATGGACCTGAGAAAGGCCAATTGCTGCAGACAAAGGCCAATGTATAGGGTGAAATGCTGAGATAGGTGATAAGGATGCTTTTGTGAGCAAAGACCAAAGCAAAGGTGACCATGTACTCAAAGATAAAATGTAGCAAAAGCAATCATGTGATGTCATATAGTTCTCTATAGCTGTATTGCAGTTTGCACTGTATTATAGGTCTTTATTTTCTTTTAATTTTAATTTAGCAAAGACACATCCACACAGAGATTTTCTTCTTTTAAAAAAATAATTTGGATGAGCATTTTATGTACTTCAGAGCCCTGTTGTGCATGTTCATGGAGGTGCTGGCATGGCACTGATCTTTATATACCTGCCAAAGCACATTGTAGCAGAGAACCAGTCAAGGTTCAGTTCTAGTTGTGTGGTCAAGTCAAATGAAGTTCAAAGATTTCTGCATGCACATCATCCTTCTTCAAGATTCAATCCCACACATATACAAGGGTGATATGGGAGGGGACACCTGCAACTAGCAGGAGGTGCTACGGGTGTGACGCATGCACATCATATCCACATAGCCAAAGAGACAAAAATAGTTTTCACACTCTGACAGTGCGAATTCCATATTTTGGGTGAGACTGATTCCAGGGTATCCCCTTCTCAAACCGTCCAAAGTGCATCAGGTGTGCACAGAGGCAGGGGCAAAACTACCATTGAGTGAACTGGTTCAAAGAACCCAGGCCACCAATGAAAAGGGCCACTGGAGCCTCCATTACGCATGATGTCATTGGCAAAGGAGATGTGGCCCGATTGCCAGAAGGCCCACTCCAGTCCTCCCCCTCTCATTTCCAGGCAGCACCTGGAAATCCAAAGCCTGGTTTCCCAAGCCCAAGTCACACCCCTGTCTGCATGACATCACACACAAAGGGGGTGTGGCCTGGGCTTGAGATAGCCCAAGCAAGCTCTCCCTCTCTCATTTCAGGCTCCCTCCTTCTCGCTGGAGGGAGAAGAAGGGAAATAAATGCTGCCTGAAATGAGAGGGGGAAAGCTCACTCAAAGCTCTCTGGAGCCTGAGCCATGTCACGTGCAGGGTGTCACTGGCAGGGCCACCGGGCGGGTGGAACACAGGCTGCCATTTGGCTGGCTCTGCCACTGCACAGATGAAAAGCTTCAAGAGCAACTTCAAAAAAAAAAATCGTGGGGGAGAGAAAAGACATTTTTGGGGGAGAAAAATATGTTTTGGGGACAAGATATGAGTTATTAGCTTTGTCAGGGGGTGTTCAGTAAACGGGGAGAACTCCTGAATCTGCACTCCTGAAGTGCATGACGATCTCTGAATCAAGGACACCCGGTTTAGCACTAAAACACTTAATCAAAAATGCAGAAAGCTGTCATGTGATTGCACCAAAAGAATTAGCATTTGCTGTCAAGAACAGTTCCAGCTAGACATAAATTCTTGGGTCATGTCCCAGAATGCTTTGGGTGGTCTCTTAAGACCACTGTGAAAATACCGCAATGGGCTATACATTTTGGCAAGTCTCTAATCTTTTTCATGACTTCTGCCAGTGATGGGATGGAAAATGGCAGATTTATGAGATTTTTCTTGAATACATGCCATGATGTAAATAAATAAGATTGGGGGAGAAGAACTGTGCTAATGCTGTGCAGATGCCAGTCTACTTCATGGGGAGCACCAGCACCCCAAGGTAAACCGGATCTTAGAGCATTCCCCATAAAAATGATGTTGTGTAATATATACATATGTTTACAATTATATCTTTGTTTATTATGCTTGCTATATTTCCATGTGGAGGCTTTATGGATGTAAGTAATCTAGAGACTATGGCCTAGCTAAATTAGTTACCCCTGCTAACTTGGCAAAGAGGCACCTTTTAACGGGGTGATTCTCTTTATTTAGCGGGGGGAGAGTAACTGGCCCTATCCACCCCCAGCACAGTACCTCCAGTGACTGTTGCTGGTGCCTATCTTATGTTTCTTTTTAGATTGTGAGCCATTGGAGACAGGGAGCCATCTTATTTATTTGTTATTTCTCTGTGTAAACAGCCCTGAGCCATTGTTGGAAGGGCAGTATAGAAATCAAATCAAATCAAATCCATCCATCCATCCATTCATCCATCCATCAATGTGATTGTTATTAAGGGTTCATTACAATAGGTGAGCCAGGTGCACTCCTGCAGAGCATGATGTGAGAACCTGCATTTTAGCACCAGTTATAGTCCCACTGCTGAGATTAACTAGCATTAAACAATGAATGGTCACTAAAATAAGATGGGAATGAGGTCAAAGCTGCTGCTGCTACAAATATTTATATATTGCTTTTCAACAAATGTTCTCAAAACAGAAACATAGGAGAGTGAATGAATGAATGAATGAATGAATGCATGCTTAAGAAGGCTCAGTGACAATCTGCTTTGCAGGTTTCCAGGTTCAATCCCTGGTATCTACAGGTTGGGCTAGGAAAGACTCCTGCCTGACGCCTTGGAAAAACACACGCAGTTAGTGTAGACAATACTGAGCTAGATGGACCAGTGGCCTGACATGGTATAAAGCAACTTCCTATGTTCACAGTTTTATCTTTGTTGTAACTTTTATAAGCACAGGAGACCTCTTAAAATCTAGACCACCTGGTTCAAGACCACCTCTGACCCCTAGGCTGCCTAGCTTATGGTACCAAGACCTTTTCTTCTGTTTCTTCCACTTGCCTTTTCCTTGAGTTCCCATATCTCACCCCATTGTCCAGTTCCCCATTTCTTTTGCTACCCTGCTCCCAGAGGCGTATCTAGGGAAAATAGCGCCTAGGGCAAACACTGAAATTGCGCCCCCGTCCAAGCATCTGACACCCATATTTCAGATAACTTTACCATAATATCAGCTCAAAAATACAAGTCAAGCTCGTTAATCTTTTAATATTTCAAAAACTATTTAGCAGTGAACTTAGCCAGACCAAAAAATGCTGGAAAACTACAAATTTCAGTATGTGGGGGCTCATGAAATACTCAAATACTATGTGGAGATGTACTTGGAAAACTAAACAGAAGTGCCTGTCTAATTCTCTACTATGCTTTGTAGCATCACCATTACATAAGTTTTAAAAATCAATGGAGAATTTGACTTTTCCCAGATGCTCTGTAAATAATTAAAGGATATGCAGAGTAAACTGTGTCACTGCTTGGAAAATATTCTAGTCTTTCAGAAAGACGGTTAAAATGAGAGAAAGAGAGCAAGAAACTCCCAGTGGGCCTTAATATTAAGGGTTTCACACTGATTCAAAGACAAACTCACGATTAATAGCCATATTAGCAAGACATCACATTTAACTCACTTATCATAAGCAAAGTAAGAGCAAATGAATACAATCCTAGCTCTTAAGTGTCAGCTCAGTATTCACAAGCCCTGATTCTCTGTACATAGTGCCAATCTGAATATGTGTACAGTGTCTTATATTATATTTTTATTATTATTATTTTTACCCGTAGCCCCTTTGGGGGGCTTCCTAAAGGCTGGGGGGGTTTGCAAAGATTCCCCCACACCCCACTGGCCTCTAGGGCCTCACAGGGACCATTTGAGCATGTGCAGTGGCCATTTTTTAAAATAATCTTTTTTTTGAAGGCCACTGAAAACAAAATGGCCACTGCGCATGCTCAAATGGCCTCTGCAAAGCCTGGCATGACCTAGAGCCTCACACAGGCCATTTGAGCATACACGGTGGCCATTTTGTTTTTGGCAGCCATTTTTTTTAAAAAAAATTAATTTTACAAAATGGCGCCCCCCTTCAAGTGGCGCCCGGGGCACGTGCCCTGCCCCGCCCTACCCCTAGATATGCCCCTGCCTGCTCCTGAGCTTTCTGTTCCTCCCCCACACCCATCTTATGGGGCCTTAGCTTTCTTGCATAGTTACTCCTTTCACAGTGCCTGATATCCCCAGCCAAACTGACAACTGACACTTCTTAGAGAAGCTTGACTGTGCAGACATTATTGCTGAAAGCTTTTGTTCGTTGAGCATTATGTCCATGGACTAATCAGGGTCATAGGCTTTGCTTTCACAAGCACAAGACTACACAGATAATAACCTTCCTAGAGAAAAGGGGTAGCATCAGGAGTTGGCCAGGTTGGGCATGAGTCAAGGATCCACACTCACTGAAGTGCTCAGCTGACTCAAATGACCCCTGAAATTGCTGCTGCTGCTGCCTACTGCCACTCAGTACAGTAAATCTTCCCACTGGGGCCTGGTTTACACGATTATGGTTGGTGGTAGCACTTGTTCCTCCCAAACGCAGAGCCATTTTAAACACGCCTTACTCCCCACAATGTGCCCCAGCTACTCAGGAAGATAAACGAAGAGTGGACAGATGCCTTGTGTCTGCTCTCCTTTTTTCTTACTCAGATGGCTGGGTACTATCTGGGGAACAGTGTTTGTGTGCCCACCAGGAGGGGAGAGGAGGCCCAGAACTCTATAAGGGGGCCAGCAGCATACTGCTTTGCCTTAGGGCCATTCAGATCCTGGTGCCATTCCTCTTAGGGAAATAGCTTAAAACAAGGTGCAGAGTCCAGAGTTCAGCTGTAATGTATAGTAGCTATCTAGAATAAGGAACAAATATCCAACCCCTCTCATTTCATTTTGCCAACTATAAAATGAGCCGGGTCTCACAATCAGTGGGACCCGGGTTAGAAGGGTGCGCGGGCTAAGCCTGCTCTCCCCGCACACAAGCAGGGAGGGAGCCCTGGGTGGCCGGATCAGCTGGCCACATGATTGCCGGCTCCCTGATGGAGCTGGGGGGAGTGGGGGCCAATCGGCCCCCGGAATCTCCAGCATACCCTGCGTGAGCACATAGGGCATGCTGGCGAGACCCCCAGAGCTGGGAGGGGGCTTTTTGCCTCCCCTCCGGGGGTCTCCTTGTGAGTAGCCACGGCACGGAGCTTTGACACGGCTACTCATGCTAAAAAAAACCCGGGTTTGCGGCGTGCTCACGCCGCAAACCTGGTTTTAGGGGAGGGGTACATGAGTGGGTTAACCGCTCTAGAACCACCGGGCTCGCAGCTGAGCCCGGTGGTTCTCACGATTGCAGAAAATCAGGCTAGTGGAGGCTAGCCCAATTTTCTGCAATCATGAGAATAGCCCCAATGAATAATACTCATATGCAGTTCAAGTTAGATATTCCACCAAGGTTATCAGCTGACCTCCACTATAATATAGAGGCTATTCTCATGACCAGCAAAAATTGGGCTAGGAGAGCATAACCTGATTTTTGCTGGTCGTGTAAACTGAAAGAGAGGCCACATTTCTAGACATGCTAAATGACTGTGCCTTAGAACAGTTTGTTGTGGAACCAACCAGAGAGAAGGTGACCTTGGACTTAATACTGAGTGGTGCCCAGGACCTGGTGTGAGGTGTCAGAGTTGGCAGAACCATTGGGGAACAGTGACCATAGTGTGATGCAGTTCAACTTATATGTGAGCACTGGATTTCAGAAGAGGGAACTTCTTAAAAATCAGGGGAATGGTAAAAAGGAAGCTGAAAGGGAAGTCAGGAGGGTAAAATCACTCCAGAAAGCATGGAAAGTATTTAAAACCACAATACTAGAAACTCAATTAGAATGTATACCAAGAAGGAGGAAAGGTATCACCAAGTTCAGGAGGACGCCAGCATGGCTAACAAGTAGAGTCGGGGAAGCTATAAAAGGGAAGAAGACTTCCTTCAGAAAATGGAAGTTCTGTCCAAATGAAGAGAACAGGAAGGAACATAAACTCTGTCAAAAGAACTCTATCAAAAGAACTGCAAGGAGACAATAAGGAATGCAAAGAGAGAGTTTGAGGAGCATATAGCTAGAAATATCAAGGGAATAACAAAAACTTATTTAAATATATCAGAAGTAGAAAATCTGCCAGGGAGGCTGGATCCTTAGATGATGAGGGTGTGAAAGGATAAGGATTAACGAGGATAAGGAGATTTCAGAGAAGCTGAATGAGTTCTTTGCATCTGTCTTCATGGTGGTGGATACTGACCCTAACTGAGCTTCTCTGGTATAGAGGCTGAAGAACTGGGCCAATTTGAGGGAAGATGTCCTAAATTATCTTGAAAATTAAAAAAAATTAACAAGTCACCAGGGCCAGATGGCATCCATCCAAGAGTTCTGAAGGAACTCAAATGTGAAATTACTGATCTCCTAGCAAAAATATGTAACTTGTAATTTCTGGACTGCAGGTGTGTCTCCCTGCACTCGCCTCCTTGATTACTTTCAGATGATAAATGCCAGAGTAGACGTGACTGAATCAGCACTATTCTTTTCTAGAATCAGCCAAACTCCCTATGCTGGCATAGCAGATTAGGTCATGATATCACCTCCTCAGGAAGATATGATAAGGTAGCAGGTCATCTCCTCTGCTAACACGTATGTTAATGGTTGGTTTAAGGTGCAGGAAGCTAGCTTGTTTACATTTTAATTACTCCCAGATATTCTAAAATACATGAGAGATGAACTTTGATGCATCCATTATGTTTCTTCCTACACGGGTCTTTTAGATCTTTCTCAGCCTTTGTGCAAGAAGAGGTCCACTCCTCACAATTGAATAGGACAATACCTCACCCTGTCCTTTGCCCCTATTGTCCACCTTTTAAAGGTACGATCAGCATAATGCCTTCAGGCAAGAATTTTCTTATAAGAGATCAAGACACAATCAATCAGTGTGTCTCTTTGGTCACTCATGGCTCTATCTAACTCCTGCTTTCCTTTTCACCTCCAGACTGGCCTTTTTCCTTACGCAGTCTTTGCAGCATTCCTGGCTGCAAGATTCTAGTTCATTTTTTGATTTTGCCTGGCTCCCAGACCTCTGCCTGGTCCCTGGGTTCCTGCTCCAGCCTTTCTGCCTTCCTGTCTGCCTTGGAGGAGAGAAGCCTCTCAGTAACATCTGAGCTGCAAGGGTTCACAGCATTCTTCTGGGAAGGAGCGAGGTAGTATATAACCCCTGCTCTAAAACCTCCTTTTTGTCCTACAACCTTCTAAAATCCTTAACTACCTGTTACTCATATTTGTCCTACTCCTCCTAAAATCCAAAACTGTCTGTTTCTCTCTTGTCAGCCTTGAGTGAACGTCATTCGTAAACTCAAGCCAAATTGCCTCCTTGTGACCTGTAACATCATCTTTTACTCTCTCAGCCTTCTTAATATTGTTAGTTCAATATTGTTGCTCATTAACCATTATTTTCTCTTCCTGTACCCCTAAAAACCCTTCAATGAACCTCACTTTATTTTTTTAACTTTAAGCTTTCTGTTCAGTTCTTTCCACAACCAAAGCTCTGCACAAATTTATTCTGAAGGTGGGACCGCTCCACTTCAAGTTAACTAATTCCTCTTCACAAGCCTAAAATATAGCTTGGGGTCCCCTCCAATCCCCTGGGAGCAGCTCCGTTAACAGAACTGGTGGAGAAGGTTTGGGCAGTAACACATAGTATACTTGGACTTCCAAAAAGCTTCTGACAGAGTTCCCCACCAAAGGCACTTGACTCCAGATTAATTCTGTTAGTTCTTCTGGATGATCATTTGTCCAGATGAAAATCGGAAATCACCAAGAAATCTGGTCTTTCAACAGAACTCCTTATCTCCCTAGGATATGAACAAGCCAAACAGGTATTCTTTCAGGGGGTGGATGATATAGAACATCAAAATGAAGTTAATGGGAAGTCTCAGAATGTGTGGGGTTGGGTGGTAAATGCTGTTTGGGAACCAGCAAACTATTTAACAACACTTATTTTCTCTAGGCTGTGGAGTTTTAGGGAATTTTAGGGCCAGACATAATGTTCTCCCTTCTGCATTCCTGCAGGATAGGTACTCCAAAGTGCTACTAGTGGAGTGAACCTACCTATGCAGGGCAGAGGAGGTAGAGACAATACAACATGTCCTGTTCCATTGCCCCATTTATAAGGACTCCTTTACAAGGTATATCACCCCTCTTCTGCAGATATATCCAGATAGGTTTGTTTGTTTGTTTGTTTGTTTGTTTGTTTGTTTGCCACCCCATCCAGAGGCTCTGGACGGTGATACAACAACTTTTTAAAAAGACATAAAACCCACAATTCAAACACAATGCTAAAAACAATATAAAAACAATTCAAAAATGATTAAAACTATTTAAAACCAATTAAAATACCTTTAAAAACAACAACACTTTACAAGCCTTGGAAGGCCAGGCCAAATAAATAGGTTTTTAGGGCTCTCTTAAAGGCCGACAGCGAGCCTAAACTGTGGATATCTGCCAGGAGTGCATTCCATAGACCAGGAGCAGCTACAGAAAAGGCCCAGTTCCAAGTCGCCACCAGACGTACCGATGGTAACTGGAGACGGACCTCTCCAGATGACCTCAACAAGCGATGGAGATCATACTGAAGAAGGCGCTCTATAAGGTAACCCAGACCCAAGCTGTTCAGAGCTTTAAAGGTAATAACCAGCACTTTGTATTTCACCTGGAAACATATCGGCAGCCAGTGCAGCTGTTTTAAGACAGGCATAATATGGTCTCTCCAGGTTACCCCAGAGACCAATCTGCCTCAGCATCATTACCATCTGCATGGCTGTCAGGTAGGAAAAGTTCTTCATTAAGATTTCTTGTGTTCTGTTGATTTTTGGTCATTTAAAGTGCATTTGAGTGATTATTTATTTATTTATTTATTTACTATACTGCCTGACTCCAAAAGTTCTAGGCAGTTCACAATAGAAACAGAATAAAACCAACTATTACAAAACAATTAAAAATTTAAAACATTCAAAGATTATATCAATATTTTGATTGGGGGGGGGGTCAAAAAATGTCCAGAGATTCAATCTGCTTGGTAACTTTTGCTGATTCTTGGTGACTCCTGGTGATATTTAGAGATTTTTTTTTGTTGTTGTTATTTTTAGCTGTTTATGACCATTTTCTCCTTGATTTTGAGGTGTTTCCGCGACTGTGGTTCCCCATACCCCCTGTTTCCCATTGATGCCTATGTCTTGCCAACCACTAATTTTCCAACCGTGTGGTTTTGCGTGAACATAACCCTCACAGTGGCGAGGGATGACTACTGCAGCAGCTCCTACACTGAACATGTAAACTGAGTAGGGGCTCTTTGTGCTCCATACGACAAGAAATCCTGGCCACTGCAAAAGAAAAACAGTTAAGAAAAACAAAACTGTATTTTGCAGAAAAAGAAAACTCAGCAGGTGCATGTCCTCCTTTGCATCTAGGCATCCTCTAGGATGCCCAAGGAAAGCAAGGAAAAGGAAAGTGCCTATACATTCACCCTTGCATGCCTGTCACACAACCATGTCAAGCACAGCAGACAAAATATGAAAGGGGGAGACATTTTGCACTTGCTCAGCATGGGGATGGTTTAACTTTCTCTGGTGATGTTATTGACTCGGAGACTGCTCAAGCTGACATACACATTCACCAATAGCTTTGCTAATAATCACCATAGCTCTAACAATGGAACGCATGCACCTATGCTATCTTTGCTGAGATTCTAGCACCCTCTACTGTTCCTCCCTTAATTGGCAACTGATCAGTTCTGGTTGCTTACTAGTCTAATACAGGCAAATTGAACAATGAAAGACCCATGAAACTGATTGCCAAGAAATTTAGGACTGACAAAAGGAAGTACTTTTTCACACAATGCATAATCAACCTATGAAATTCTCTGCCACAAGATGTGGTGACAGCCAACAGCCTGGATTGCTTTAAGAGGAGTCTAGATAAATTCATGGAGGACAGGTCATAGGAACATAGGAACACAGGAAGCTGCCATATACCAAGTCAGACCACTGGTCTATCTAGCTCAGTATTGTCTACACAGATTGGCAGCAACTTCTCCAAGGTTGCAGGCAGGAATCTCTCTCAGCTCTATCTTGGAGAAGCCAGGAAGGGAACTTGAAACTTTCTGCTCTTCCCAGAGCAGCTCCATCCCTTGAAGGGAATATCTTACTATGTTTACACATCAAGTATCCCATTCATATGCAACCAGGGCAGACCCTGCTTAGCTAAGGGGACAAGTCATGCTTGCTACCAGAAGACCAGCTCTATCAATGGCTATCAATGGCTACTAGCCTGAGGGCTATAAGCCACCTACAGCCCCAGAGGCAAGATGCCTCTAAAGACCATTTGTGGAGAGGTCATGCCCTCAGTTCTTGCCTGTGGGCTTTCCAGAGGCATCTGGTGGGCCACTGTGTAAACAGGATGCTGGATTAGATAGGCTTTGGGCCTGATCCAGCAGGGCTTTTCTTATGTTCTTACTGAAGGGAATCTAGTGCAGGCTGCATTTGGCAGTACTGGTTGACCTTCACCCTGAGGTGTCATCTTCTTATCATTAGAATGTTCTCAGTCCAGAATTATTATGGGGCTGTGGATGTTGTACACCATGCTTTGCTTAATAGGTTAGACAGGTGTTTTCCAGCCAAGGTTGCCTGGTTTCTCCCTAGACATGCCTCTGAAAACATAATGAGCTTAACATTTTCTATGAAGCTTTGGTCCTGATTAGTATATCCCCTTCCTCTCTCCTTTCCTCTGTCCTTAATATTGCCACTGTCTACCCTGTGTTCTTAGCTGAGGTGAGATTTTATTTTGGAGAGGGGAAAACTTCCACCCATTAAGTGGATGGATTCAAGAATGAATTAGGCTCCCTTCACATGCAACAACATGGGACCACTTCACTGGGGTATGATTGCTGTGACTGTGGTAGAGGTGTGAATATCAAAATCACATGGATGAGACCGATCACATGGACACGTTCCACCTGATTGTCATGATGTAACCAGAGGGACAACTCAGAGGGACAACAAAATCTGGTGGGAGAATTGGGTCCCACCAATTATTGCTGCAGATAAGTATGAAGGAAGCCTTAAGGCAGGGATGGGTGAAGGAGGATCGTGGAGGGATTTTTACAGCCCTTCCAGGGAACTAAAGACAGTGAGAAGGGTCTATGATCTCAGGAAAAATAGTGGACATGAGTGGAAAGGGTTAGAATTCCAGGGGAATGTTTTGTATCCAGAACCAGTAGGTTTTGAGCTAAACAGGCCAGAGGTAAGGTGTCAGCCTGGGAACAAGAGGACTCAAAGGGCCAGAGTCAGAGGGTGGTCCGTATCTGGAGTAGGTAGTGAGGGATCCAAGAAAAAGAGGCATAAGAAGTTGAGAAAGGCAGGCTAGTAGTCAGGTTCCAGGGCAGTCCAACATGATGGCAAGGCAAGCAGATGCAAAATGAAGTGCAACAGGGCAAGGCATGACAAGAGATAGTTTGGCACCTTCTCCTAGAGCAGGGCTGCTCAACTTTCGCCCTCTTGAAGATGTTGGCCTACAATCCCCATAATCCCTGGCTATTGGCCACTGTGGCTGGGTATTATGGGTATTGTAGTCCAAAACCAATGGGGGGGGGGGCTAGGTTGAGCAGGCCTGTCCTAGAGACCAGAAGTTCAGACTGGGAGAGTCAAGACCAGAGGAGCTCTTATATAGGGCCAGTAAGAACCCTGTTGGCTCCTCAGGGCATACAATTATTCCAAGGTTGGCTGGCTGCAATTTCCCTTCTTGCCACTGTCAGGTGGGTAATCTGGAGCAGTGAGATTTAGGTTAGTCAGTCCTGCTTGTGAGCTCTGCTATCGGAACTTTTCATTTGAGACCCCCAGTACTTTATGGTTTGTTGGAATTGTTATGAGGAAGAGAGGTCTCTTCCTCATGAAAGGCAACATGGGTCTGGCAAGAGAAGTCTGAGCTGAGACCAGGGAAAGAGTTTCCTGGTGACAGACAGGGGAATTGGTAGTAGGAGATGAGAAAGACTGGAAGAGCAATGGAGATGCACATGGGGAAGGGCTTTTGGTATCCCCGAGCCTTGCTGAACCAAGCCAAAAGGCCTATCTAGTCCAGTATCCTGTTTCCCACAGTAGTCAATCCAATGCCTCTGGAAGCCCACAACTAGGAGATTAAGACATGTGTTCTCCCGCCATTACTCCCCTGCAACTGGTATTCAGAGGCAAACTGCCTCTGAACCTGAAGACAGCATACAGCCATCAAGACTAGTAGAACTGATAGACTTGTCCTCCATGAATTTGTCTCATCCATTTTTGAAACCATCTAAGCAAGTGGCCATCACCACATATTTTGACAGCAAATTCCGTAGAACAGTTAGGCATCCATGTGAAGAAGCACTTCCTTTTTTCTGTCCTAAATCTCCTGTTATTATGCTGCTATCTGCCCTCCTCTTCTGCGGTTGTGCTGTGATTTAATAGTATTAAGCTGTGCTGTGTTTAATAACACTAAGCTCTATTCAGTAGATCCTAGTTAACCCATTGATCAGCAGCTTGCCCTCTGAACCAGTCAATTAAAGGAAGACAAACATCTTCAATTATTGTGGTTCTTAATGGGTCTACTAACTCTACTGTAATGGCCCATCAAGTTGGAAATTATATATACTTTAGAAAAAATCTTACCAGCAGGACCAGAAAAGGGAACCCTGTATGAAACACACTCGGGTGGCTCTTAACTGTGAGTTTTGGATTTTCTGCCATACATTAATTGATTGTCTTTTAGAGTAGAAACTCTCAGCCAGAGTGTTTCCTATCTGTAACATACATAAATTGAGGGGGGGTCCCACCACCAAAATGCTTATTCCTTAATCATATGTTGTGTGTGTGTGTGTGTGTGTGTGTGTGTGCGCGCGCACGTGCTACATGTGGATTGATGTATAGGTTGGCCTCACCCACTTGAGTTATGCACATTCTGTTTCTGCTTTCTGCTAGTGACATAACTGGAGTTAAGATATTAGGTTGATGTGTGTTAGGCTGCTATCATGTGTGAATGTGTGAAAGCAATCTTGGCAGATTGCTAAGACTGGCAAAATGGAATAGCTATGCACCTTAAATTCAGAGGACATTTTTAGTGGATCCCACCCTTTTACCACTCACCTCTTTACCTAAGGCCCCAATCTTCAACACACATGCTCTGCCTCTATAAATGACAAGGCCCCAAATGCATGGGTTATATGAGCATACCGAACACATGAAGCTGCCATATACCAAGTCAGACCACTGGTCCATCTAGCTCAGTATTGTCTACACAGACTGGCAGCAGCTTCTCCAAGGTTACAGGCAGGAGTCTCTCCCAGCCCAATGCATGCATGCAGATGCTTTTCCCAGAGTGGCCCCATTGTTACAGACCATTAAATGGTGGCAGTAACACCATCCCCTAAGGGGAATATCTTACAACGTTCACATGTAATCTCCTATTCAAATGCAAACCAGGGCAGCTTATCAAAGGGGACAATTCATGCATGCTACCACAAGACCAGCCCTTCTCTTGGGTCCAGGCGCGGCTCGTGAACTCTCCTCCGGGGGGGCGGGGGGGGCTTTTTAAAGGTAAACAGAGCCAGTACTCCATGCCGCGCAGCAGCCCCGCAGTGGGGAATTGCCTCCACCACTCACCTGGCCGCTGGTGGGGGCTCGCCTCTGCGGGAGCTGGGTTAGTGGTGGGGGCAATTCCCCATCGCGGGGGCTGCTGGGCAGCACGGAGCACTGGCTCCGTTTACCTTAAAGAAGCCACCCGCTGCCCCCCCCAGAGGCACGTTCACAAGCCACGCCTGCTCGGGTCCCAATCTCAAGGCCTTGTCCAGGAATTTCTTGTTCAGGAGCTGGCAAGCATAGTGCACACTGGTTTTAAAAGTCCAATTTAAAAGCTTTTGAGCAAAAACGGAGGAAAGGGGACAGATCTTTGCACTTACCAGTTGCCACTCAACAATGGCCAGAGTGGGTGCCTGTTTGTGTGGTGCAATGTTCTTTGCATTTAGGGGATTTCCAGATGGGATGTCCTAGCACCGGGTCAAGTTAGTCTTTCTCTGGTGACATGGCTCACTCTGTACGCCCAGTGGCAAGCACATCCCAATCCAAAGCAATGCATCACTCACAGGGGCAGTTAATCCAGACCTGTTCCACTTTCCCACACACATTCACTCACCACAGATTGAAAGTCTGGGTTTCTGTCTGCCCATAACCACCCTGAGCCTTTTGGAAGGACGATATAAACGTTTTAACAAACAAACAAACTAACTAACTAACTAACAAAATAATGAATGGCTTACCCAAGTACTTCACTGTGAGCTGTATTTTGAGTTCACAATGAAAACAAAAGGGCTCACCTGTGCATAGTGTCCCAGCAACTGTTCCCCCAAAAACTTTCCATATCATTCTGTTTCGTGCTACCAGCTCAGCACATGGTTGGTAGCATGCCGTTATTGCTACATAAGTGCTAAATAACAGCAGTAATAGCAGCAAATATTGGTGACCCATTTTGGAATTGGACCAGGGGAAGGACAAGGTAAATGTTTTCTCTCAGTAGGACTAGGAACTAACATTTACTTTTCTTCTCTTTCCGCCCAAGTGTAAAGTAGGATTTTTTTCCCCATCTCTGATAAGAAGATCCTTTTTGATTATGATTAATCACAAAAGATGTGTTTGAGGAGAGAGCAATCAACTGGAAAAGACCCACAGAAAATTAATCTCACCTTGCCTATGAACTGATTGCCAGTGCTGTGCTGGTGTCATAGTGCTATTAATATTGTCCTTTATTGGGGCATCTACTACAACAACAAAATTATGAAGGAGAAATTTCTCTGCTATGTAACTACTTTTCCATAGTTTTTGTTGAAGCATGGCATATATTCAGTTGTTTAATAAATAAATAAATAATAGCAATACCTACCACAAGGGGGAAATGTTGCACCATGTAATCCTCATTCTAAAGCCATTTTCTCTCTAAGTGCTGGAAAAGAGAATCTGCCCTGAAAATGAAAACCGAATGGATAGTAACATGCATGCTGTTTTAATCTGGTGGATCCAAGATCTCTATTCTCATAGAAATCAAGTGACTCTACATTCAAGTATAGAAGTAATGTGAGGTTCTGCCCCTGTTTTGTTGTTAATCTTAAAATGTAAGATTCAGAACAATAGGTTGTCATTCCTAAGTGTTCAAAATGAAGACACTGGGCACTTGAAAGCAGGGGTGTGCACGGACCATTTGGTGCAGTTCAAATTAAATTCAGATTCAGACCAAACCATACCAAAAGCGATCCAGTTTGGTCGAACCAATTAGCTGGGCCAGTTGATTAGATGATCCAGCTCAAACTGGTTTGAAACAGTTCGTGATTGAACTGCTTGAACTGGCCCAGTTGGTGGCAGTCCGGTTCTCAAGCAAACCTGTTCTGCACATCCCTGTTTGAAAGCATGCTCCTTCTAGAGCCAGTCTGTTGTTACTTTTCACTTTGAATTGCAAGTGGAGTTTCATCACTGCTAACATACCAGCATGTTTTTGCTTTTCAACTTGCAATCATGTGGAATTGCAATGTTTCTTCTACAAAGCAGCAGATATAGCATGTTTTTTGAGACACAGTAGATTGACTTGCCCCCCTTCACCCCTCCTGTTTCTATTGTTATATAGAAAAAAATGTTATATTGTTATATAGAACAAAAAATGTTATATAGAACAAAAAATGTTTCTATTGTTATATAGAACAAAAAAATGAAGCATAAAGTTCTCAAAAAAGAAGAAACAGTAATGCTAACAATCCACAACTTTGGTTATTGTGCTCCAGTACCATTTGTTTCCCCAAAACAATCACATTTTCTACATTAATAAATGTAATTACTTAAGTGTGGGGGTAGGATTTTGTGTGCATCCCCTGTAAAGAATGAGTAAATGAAGTGTAACAATCCCAGACTAAACACCTCATCTGAAAGTACCCATTGTTTTAAAACTGTAGTGGTGATGGAGTTTCAGTTTTGCTTCCACATTTATGCTGTGGAAAGGGAATGATCCCCTACTGAGTCAGTAACTTTTTTTTAAAGGGTTCGAAATCATTTGATACCATTTATTCACAAATTCTATTGTCATTGTTTTCAGCCCTTTTGTCCACAGACACTGCATGGTATCAGTTTTGCCCCATTCACACACAGCCATTCAAAAGTATTTTGCAAAATTAGGCAGATCCCCCCTCCTTTTATTTTATTCAAATCAGGAAGAGAGAAGCTATGCAATTGGCCCTGCCTGTGCAGCATTCATTTTCCTGATGAACTCTGCTGAGAAACTGCATTATGGAGAGGTGGTTCCCATGCCATTGTAGGTGGTGTGAACAGGGCCCAAGCATGGGGAATTAGGGAAATTGTTACACTTGTATGGGTACTAGATCTCAGAAGTCTAAGGAGGCTCAATCTGGGCAGCAAGCCCAATACTGTGAGGCTAAAATACTATTAGGCTAAAATTTAGATCATGCTTGAGGATATTTCTGCTAACTTACTTCCCTGTATTAATTTAATATACCTTTATAGCCCTGTTCAGACATTACACTGGCTGTTTGTACTGTCTCCATATATGTATATGTTTTTGTGTGAATGACTACTATATGTCCTCATTTTCAAAGTGAACCTGGATAAAGGCCCCCTCAAATGCAGGGAATAGCAAGTGTTCTTCTGTATGTGCTTTGAGCATAATGTGTATGAGCATACAGATCTGGACATGTGTACACTGTACACAGATTGAATGTGCATTGAATGTAGTGTGTGAATAGGGCATCTGTGGTCTTCAGATCATGTGAGATTTGCTGAAGCCAATCGGAAGCAATGTTAGAACTCAACAAGCAACCCTCTGAATAACTGCTGCTGCAGACTCTTCTCTAGAAGACAGAGATCCAGTGGTGGCTGGTGCAGGCACCACCGGTGGTGGTGGTGAGGGTGGCAGGAGGCACCTTTAAGTCTAAATTAGTAGGTGCTTATCTCCCATACTGCTGCACCTGAAAGCTCTTACCAGCAGTGGTGCCCCGCCCAGTACCCGCTGTGGCGGAGGATTGCCTCCCTCACTCAGTGGGCGGAGGCCATTTGAGTGGCCAGAAAATGGCCTCCACACATGGGCAAAGGCCAGCTGAGTGGTGGAGTCTACCCTCTGCTGCAACAGGCGCTGGGCGGTGCACCACTGCTGGTAAGAGCTTTCAGATGCGGATACAGGAGGTCAGTGCCTACTAATTTAGACTTAAAGGTGCCTCCCACCACACGCACACATAACCCAGCGGTGCCCACACCGGCCACCATTGCAGAGATCCTGGGCCGAAAACATAAGGGCGTTTAGTTTGAGAGACAGAGAGAAATGTGCCTCCCTATCTGACCTTTTTTTTCAAGAACTACAAATCCCATAATTCCTTAGTTCCTGCTGGCATTCATGTTTAGGAACTAGGAGAGGCAGCAGGAGTGAACAAGATGTAGTAGCCAACTGAAAGCAGGAGGGAGGGACAAGGAACATTAAAAATCAGGGACATTTTGATCCACTCATACATAGGGATGTGCACAAAACCGGTTTGCCTGGTTCGGTTCAAATTTGAACCAGCTTCGAACCAGGAGGGGGTGGTTCGGTTTTGGTTTTGCTCGAACCTCCCCCTGGTTCAGTTCGAATTTGAACTGGTTTGAACCAGTTTGGACATCCAAAAATTGGTAGGATGGTAGCTGACACCCAGGGGTACCTGTCACCCAAACCCCAAAGCAATCGGACACTCGTACGATTTTTTATGAATTTCTGAAAATTATTTTTATTTTTTTCTCATAGGTTATAATGGGACTTGAACCAGCCCATTATACCTTATTGTGGAGCACCCATGGGTGCCAACAACCATGTAAACCCTGAAGCAATTGGACACCCCTATGATTTTTAAAGAATATTTGAAATATATTTAATTATTTTTCTCATAGGGTATAATGGGACCAGAACCAGCCCATATCCCCTATTATGGAGCACCTAGGGCCACAAAAGTGGGGTGGGTGGTAGACGACCAGGGGTGCCTACTATCCCCAAAGTTCCAAGGCAATCGGACACTCCTCTGATTATTGGTGAATTTTAAAATTATTTTGGAATTCCTCATGGGGGTTTGGGTGGCAGGTACCCCTGGGTGTCAGCTACCAACCTACCAATTTTTGGATGTCCAAACCAGTTCTAACCATTCAAATCGAATCACCCCCTGGTTCGGTTCAAATTCGAACCTGCAGCTCGAACCTGATGGCTGGTTCGGTTCGAATTTGAACCTTTGAACCACCCTGGTTTGAATTCGAACCAGTTCAAATTTGAACCAGTTCGCACATCCCTACTCGTACATATAGGATTTACAGGCCCCAGGACATATGTGAGTCAATGAATTAGGCCTCTGGTCTCCACAGTTCATAGAATGGATTCTATATTCCATGGACAAGGAACAGTGGCACACACTGCATGAGCTGTGCCCTCATAAAGAGGCTGCTGTCAAAGGCTTGTTTCACAGCTGAATGTGCAAGGATGGCAAGGAGTGATTTTCACTGCTCTGCACTCCCTCCAGAAGTACTTTTTGACCTCCAGGTATTGGTCCTTGAGAGTTGCACAGGCCTCAGGGACATGTTTCTAGAAGCCAAAAAGTACTTTTGGTAGAAGGTTAGAGCAGCAAAAATTTCTCCCCCTTCTCCCTCCAACTGTGCACTCAACTGTGGGGAAAGCCTTTGGCTGAGCTCCACAACAGCCTCTCTGTGAGGGCACAGCTCTGGCTCCACCCTCCTAAGGCTGAAGAACATGTGGTCCACTGTCTAAAAGGAATTTGCCAGCACTGAACCTGTTTTTATTTAGTAATATACAGAATGTCACATTACTGAGTTTTTATTTAATAAACAAAATGTTATACTGCTGAGGCTGGCTATAAATACAAATCAAGTAGCCAGGAATGTAAGGTGGTTAAACAAAGGGGGCCAAAGAAACCTTCAGGAGTCCAATATTTCAAAAAGAGAAGGAATCAGGAATGTGTGTGGGTGGGGGGCAGTGTTACAAGTTTGTACTGTACCCAGAGAAATTATGTGTCGGTATGGTGTGTTAATGCAAATTTAACTTGGAAAAATGTGCCTGTTATTTGAGCCTGCAATCAAGTGAGGTATAACTTGATGATATTATATAATGACATGCCATGATCTCTTGATTTTGAGTGCAGGAATTTGCAATTCAGATATTTCTCCTTTATAGACCTTCTTTATTGCGTATAAAAG
This sequence comes from Hemicordylus capensis, assembly GCF_027244095.1. Classification (NCBI taxonomy): domain Eukaryota; kingdom Metazoa; phylum Chordata; class Lepidosauria; order Squamata; family Cordylidae; genus Hemicordylus; species Hemicordylus capensis. Next base: position 63,942,078 of record NC_069660.1, read on the forward strand.
GTTAATCCAACAGGACTCTGTTAAAAGCAAACATTTCAACATAAAAGAAGTCATTTTCAATGCTTGATTGAAACAACAGTGTTTGAACCGGCATTCCTATGTGGATATTTGACAAAAATGAATGCACATTTCAGTGGAGTACTGAAAAATGCCAAAATTGTGTATGTGTGTGGGGGGTGGGGTTTGTATAAAACAAAATACACTAAAATATATGCATAATTTCAGGTCTACACTGTTCTAAACCATACACTGACCTCCATGTTCAGACACTTCCTGCTCTTCTTTAGAATACACTTTCTTCAACTTGACCACCTTTTACATTTGCTCTCCCGACCCACTGTGTCACCATTTGCTTTGTGAATAGGCTCATAGAGAGGTCATTCATACAATCAAAATCTGAGTTCTACCCAGGTTTGGGAGCTGTGTGTGTTTCAGTTTTTGGTTGGGAGCACATAACTTGTGGAAGCAAGGTAGGGGGAAACATGGTAGAAGTGATTATGTAGAAGCAAGGTAGGAAGAAATGCTACCCAGGTTTTCCTCCTACTTTGCTTCCATACAACAGAAAATTGGGGGCACACACAGCTCCCCAACCCAGGTAGAACACAGTTTTTGATTGTGTTAATGACCTCAGAGATGTTTTTGTGCAACTGCATGCACAAGAAAGCTAACACCCTAATTTTTCACTGCACCATAATTGGAGCACTCTTGTCACACTACATTTGCTCTCCAGTCCATCCAGCTTGGAAGTAGACAAGGAAACAAGGCTGGCTAGAGGATGCAAGTGACATATTGACCAGAGGATCTGACACTCATGTCCCCTACTAGATATTTTGTGGCACCAGCAAGAGCCTGTCTCATAGCTTGAAAGCCTAGGAACTTCAGGATTTGAAAATATAGATTCAGTCACTACATTATGATCAGGGGCACCATTAAGCACAGACCTGGGGGCCCAGGTCCACGTGCCCACTCTCATAGAGGGCCCAATGATGTTCCACAAGGGAAAAGAGGTCCCCCTTTATATTTCCAGAATGGCTTGGCCTAGGTTTCTGAAATTTGGCACAGATATAGGACAGGTTATCAGGACTCTGTGTGCTGACTTTGAAGCAAATTGGTCAATAAGCTGATTTTAATGATTTTTTAAATTCAAAAAAAGACTTCCAAAAAGTCCTATAAGTGGCTTGTTTCATGGAAGAAAATTACCAGAACTTCTGGAACTGAAGCCCCCGCCCCCACCCCACCTTGGACCATCATCCCACTAGTATGTGGAGGAATCTGCCCATTGCCTTCATAAAAAGGGTAAACATCACCCCTCTCTCCCTTTTTATATTTCTAGAATGGCTTGTTTTAGAGTCTAAAATTGGGCACAGATGTAGGACAAGTTAGCAGGACACTGTGTATTGATCTTAAAGCAGATTGGTCAATCTATTGGTGTTGTGTGTATGTGTGTGTGCATTTTTTTAAAGAACTAAAAAAAACTTCCAAAAAACATCCTATAAGTGGCTTGTTTAATGGAAGAAAATTTCAAAAACTTCTGGCACGGAAGCCACCACTCCCTGGACTGCCATTCTACCCTTATGTGAAGGATTTTGCCCTTTGCCTTTAAAAAAAAAAAGCAACATGACTCCCCTGGCCCTACCCATTACATTTCTGGAATGGCTAGGCTTAGCATTCTGAAGTTGGGCACACATGTAGCCCAAGATGGCAGGACTCTTGTTTATTATATTTCAAGGAAATTGGTCAATGCAGTGATTTTTTAAATTATTTTTTCCCTACTGCACTAATGCTGTCAGAAACAGTTAACTCTATCCATAGAGTACTTCACACCTAGTGTGAAAAAACTGTTACATCTGAATAAACAAGCATTTAAAAAAACCAATAGCACTATGCTCAAATTGGTTTGTGTTCCAAAAGGTCTGCATGAGAACTGTGGAGCAAGGGGGCATGTGTTGTGGCTTTAATTTATTTTCCTTACTAATGCACTATATGTCCAAGTTGGTTTTGTGTTTGAACTGTGGAGCAAGGGACAGATGTTGTATCCCAGTTAGTTTGTGAATGGTCAATAATTTGTATGAATCTGTGGGGGCTTGCATGGTCTTTTATTTCTAATTTGGCATATGAACTCTGGCCCTGATCTGTGAGAATGACCAAAAAGATGTATGGAACATTTGTGGGTTGTGTAGTCCTTCCGCCCCCCAGATGCACTCTGGCCCAGACCTGTGGATTTGTGGTGAAATGTATATATACGGACAGGATGCTTTTTTGGGGGGGGGGACATGTACAGTTGGCAAAGACTAGCTCATTAGGTCCAGGGCCTAAAATGACTTAGCTGCACCTCTGATTACGATGGTCTGCCAGATCAGTTTGAGTTACATTACATGTTTCTTGGTACTAGGTAATAGAACTATGTCCAGGACTGAAATTTAGTTTTAAAAGCTGATGTCAGATTAGCAGGTGTTGGGGCAAACAATCAGCACTTGCCATGAGTAGCTTTTGTCACTGGGGCAGGCATTCAGCATAAACGTGCTTTGAGAACTTTTTTGTTGAAAAGCTGTATAAAATAGTGGCACAGCGGGGAAGCAACCTGCCTAGAGAGCAGGAGGCTGTTGGTTTGAATCCCTGCTGGTGTGCTTCTCAGAATATGGGAAACTCCTATGTTGGGCAACAGCAATATAGGAAGGTGCTGAAAAGCATCATCTCATACTGCGAGGGAGAAGGCAGTGGTGAACCACTCTTGTATTCTACCAAGAAAGCCACATGGCTCTGTGGTCACCGGGGGTTGACACTGACTCAACGGAACAATCTTTCCTTTTTTAATGGCGTAGCAGGGAAGTAACTTGCCTAGGGAGCAAGAGGTTGTTGGTTCAAACTGCTGGTATGTTTCCCAGACTATAGGAAACACCTATACTGGGCAGCAGTGATATAGGAAGATGCTGAAAGCACCATTGACATCTCTCATACTGCATGGGAGATGGCAATGGTGAACCCCTTCTATATTCTACCAAATAAAACCAGGGGTTCACCAGGGGTCGACACTGACTCAACAGCACAATCTTTCCTTTTTTAATGGTGTAGCAAGGAAGTAACTTGCTTAGGGAGCAAGAGGTTTTGGTTCAAACCGCTGGTATGTTTCCCAGACTATAGGAAACACCTATACTGGGCAGCAGTGATACAGGAAGATGCTGAAAGCACCATTGCCATCTCCCATACTGCATGGGAGATGGCAATGGTGAACCCCTTCTGTATTCTACCAAAGAAAACTACATGGCTCTGTGGGTCAACACCAAATTGATGGCAGAACTGTAACTTTTTAAAAGTAGTAGTAGGAGGAGGAGGAGGAGTAAATATGTAGAGAGATTATAAAAGGAAAACTGGTATGATGATGGGCTTTTATTTTCAGCAGATTCTTAGATAATATGTTAACCCCTAATTCTTGAGACATTTATATTAAAAAATGTCTATGGAGAAATAAGTTAGGAGAGGGAGAATTTCAGGGATGAATACAATAATAGCAGAGAGACATAAAGAAGGGGAATCTAACTACCCATCACCCACCTGATCCATTTGATACAATTTGTTGTGACAGCTGAAACTGTATCTTTACACAGAGAGGTCTGTTCAGTAATGCTTGGTGGAAATAATGAGCAGTTATTGTGAAAAGTAATGGATCCCTTCACCTGATGGGGAATTGAGCAGTCATGAATGGCACAAATAGTCCTGGTATTGTTAGCATTAATCCCTCCCTAATCATCTCCCAAAGTATGTCTTAATTTATGGCCATCTTGTATTAGTTTTATTGCTTGACCTCACTTTTTCTTGTCCTAGTCCTGGACCCAGTACAAGTCCACCAATGCATCAGAGTCAGAACTGGGGCATCATTCCCTTCCATTCCTGTGCAGAATTGGTCTTCCTTTTCCATGTAATATATGCCATTTGGGTCTATCTCTAATAGTTGCATATTATCAATAAAATTTGAAATTCATACATTTGCATAAAAATTTGTTGCTGTAACTGCAAAGATACTTGCCAATATACTATAGTTTATAACTTCATGGAAATTGCCAATTTTAAAAATAATATTTAAAATATATGAACTGGCAAACAACCTATTTATTGAAAATTAAGGTTAAATTAAACACCCAACATCTGTCTCTGGTAATAACTGCCCATTTTGCCAGTCAGACTGTTGATGGATGGAATATCTGAGTAATAAATCTAGTGCACGCCTTTATGCGACATCCATAAATGGGTGGAATAAATTGCAATCAGCAATCTACACAAGTATGTAGAGGCTAAACTGCTTGCTAAATTATGAGGTTTATGCTTTAATGATTTTTATTGGTGTTTTGTTGTGCTGCTGTTTATTATAGTTAAGTACTTCGGACAGTGAAGCATTGAAGAGCAGTCAATGAAACCAACCAGGTTAATGGAGCTCTGACACCTTCCAAATGTACTGATAAATGATTAGGAAATCTGACCAGTTAATCTCTGTCCTCCTCTGCCACTGTTTGTCCTCCTTTGATTGATGGCTTCCTTTACCAAAGTCTCTGCCTCTTAGTGCCTCCAACATTTGAGTATTTGTGGGCAAAGTTGGACTAAATCTGACCTCTCTGATCTTTGTTGCTTTCTTCTACGAAGAGCTGCCTCCTCTTCTTGGCTGAGCTTTCTTTGGTCCCACATTTTCTCCCAAAGATTTAGACACAGAATACACATTCTGGCATGAGGATTTGAAAGAGGATTTGAACTTTTACTTTTGTAGCCCCATTGACCTCTCTGTGAAACCTGGTATACGTGCTCACACTAAAATTATCAGTGTAAGCCTTGTAGTTAAAAAGATAACTCTTTTAACACCCACATGATATAGAAATCATTGAAGGATGCCAGCTAAAATCTGGTCCACACGACTTTGAAAATGGCAGTCTGCTCTGATTAAATAATACATTTGTGCATTCCATTTCTGTGACCATGGAACACTTTACTGTTCAACTGCAGTGAGTGAATGCCTAATGGATACACATTAGTATAACTAGTATAACATTAGTATAACTAATGTGAACTAAGAGGGGATCACAGAAGAGAAGGTTTATAGCCTGGAAAATGATGAAGTGCCATTTCATTAAATGTTGGGCTCGTCTATTCACTGCAAGAATGAAAGCTAGGCCTTTGTGGTGGACTCTTCACACACACACACACACACACACACACACACAAGCTTCATACTTAAGTATCAATTCTGAGTGAACTAAAAAGGCACTGGCCTTATGTATTGCTGGTGGATCCAATATGTTTTATTATTTATTGTTATTTATTTATTATTCAATTTTATACAGCTTTTCATGATGTATCGCAAGGCATTTTACAAAAGTTAAAATACAATAAAATTCCATAAAAGTTACATTTAAAACCTTAAAATCAACATTAAAAACCATAAACACACACACAAAACAATTAAAAAGATAAACAGAAGCAAAAAAGCTGAGAAACCTGGCAGTCTCTAAGAGGTAAAAGCCTGAGTAAATAAATTTGTTTTTTAAAAGCAGCCACGGGTGTCAGGGAGCAAACATTAACTGGGAGAGCATTCCAGAGCTTGGGGGTGGCAACAGAGAAGGCACTGTCCTTTGTGCACAACAATTTAGCCTCTCTCAACATTGGCACACAGAGCAGAGGCCCCTCTGATGAACCTGTTGAGCAGACAGACACCCTTGGAAGCAAGCAGTCCCTCAGGTATCCAGGACCCAAACCATTAAATTAAGTTTTATACTGTTATGCATGATCCCCACCTCTGAGTGGTGAGTAGTTCAGGGTGAGAGGCAGCATTACCCTGTTGGGGTTTGTGATTATTTTAGCAAAGTCCAAGGAAGCTACCACTCCAGTTACAGAGTGCAGAGTTTAGTTGTTGCAGCTATTACAAGAACACGCATGGAGATCACTGTAGAGTCTAAGTTACTTAACTAGTTTATTGGTGAAATACATTTGGGATAGGAAGGACCTGTCCTACCTATCAGCTACATGGTGAATAGGTAGTCGGGGGGGGGGGAGAGGGAGGGAGAGAGGGAAATGTTTCTATCTTCTCTCAAGGAGGAAAGGAAGAGGACTGACTCACTACAAGAAGTACCTGAGGAATCAAAGCAGGGGTCATAGAGCAGAGGCGTGCAGGGGCAGGTATGGAGACCCTCATTAGCTATTTCTGCTCCGAGTGCCCCTAGTGGTCATTAGTAGGGATGTGCACGGATCGGTTTTTCAATTCAATTTGTACCTGAACCAAATCACCCACATTTTGTTTTGGGTCCAAATCTGCCCCCCCCAATCACCCCAGATTCAAATTGTACCCACATTTTTTGAATCCAAATCGATTCAGGGCAAAAACAAAGGGGTTCCAGGGGCAAATCTGGGTGATTTCTTATGTACCCAAATCTGGGCAAATTTTGTTCTGTCTACAAATAGCCCAAATCAGCTAGATGTACCTGAATCAATTCGCACATCCCTAGTCATTAGGATAGTAGTTGGTGCAAAAGGTTGATATGCTGGAACTCCATCTCCAACATACCCAGATTCTAGATTCCACTGGAGAACAGATCACTGGAAGCTTATTGTATCTTTGTAATATTTGGCTTTTTTACATATACACAGGCTGAGCATACTCCTACAACTAACAGATTACAGTCAGATCCCCAGAGAGACAACCCTACACCCCATAAGATGAGAGAGAGAGAGAGAGAGAAAGAGAGAGAGAGTCACCTTTTTGGCTTCCCCACAACCCAAAATATCCCAGGGCCACCTCTCAACCTGAAGAAACATGAACTGGTCAATAAATATTAACTCTGCTTTGTCGAATCCCTGCTTCTCCATTCAGAGACATCCACTGGCTTCTTGCACTATCAGTCACTAATCTGCTGAACAAAGAGATGACCAGCTAGCATTTATAATCATACTTCAAACTTGTTACAGTATATTAAGAACTCCTGAAAATTCCTGTTTCTGCAAAACAAAATGTGTGAATTCATTCATTCATTCATTCATTCATTCATTATCTGTATATACTACCAGATATGTGTATCTGTCTATGTGGTCGCTAAGAGCTGACACCAACTTGACACCACTCAATCAATCAATCAAGCAAGCAAGCAATGTGTACAGTATCTCTTGGTGGTATTCACAATTTAAAATACAAAAAACAGAGTAATTAACAGTGAAAACAATTCCAGAGTAAAAAGTTAAAATAATCACATGAGGTAAAAACAAATTAAACCAGTTAACATTAATTTCAGTTAAAAGCCTGAGAAAACAGGTGCATCTTGATGGTCTTCCTAAAAAGCAAACCGAGAAGGAGATGCACGTATTTTGACAAGCCAATTCCCTGACAGGGATCCTTGTAAGGGAGATGGTATTCTTATAGACACAGCCACCCCACCTCCCCATCCACATCCTATCACCTGCTCCACCACGGAGTAACCCACCGGGAGAAGCTGGGCCCACACTAGCCTCTCCCAACCAGGTCTCCATAATGCATACCAGGTCAGCTCCTGGTATGAATTGGACTTTAGAGTCTTTCGTGGATAAGAATAAATTATCTCCTAAGGCAGCCAATTTTGGCTTGTACTTACTATTACAAATATAACTGACTGGGGAGAAATCAGAATACAGTTTAGTTTCAACTCAAATAACACCAGAAATCCAAATTCTGCAGAGGCATCAAAGAGAGCCACAACTGGAGACTGAGTCCTGGAAGCGCTATAGTGCTAATATTTCTCTTCATGTGAAGGGCATACCAGTTACTGACAGACAATGGAGATACATTTCATGATACATTCCCACTGTAGATTCTGATTGGACTTTGTCACGTAACTTCCAGATTGCCTTCTTCCTGACATGTTTGTTTTCTGTGTGCAAGGAATCTTTTTGTATGGAATCATCTGAACAGAACAGAACTTTATTACGGTCATAGACCAATATACAAGAAATACAAACAATGCATCATGTAAATAAAATTTAAAAAGAAAAGAGAAATATATAAACTACTTATGAAATGCTTTGCTAAAGATCAGATCGAGTTTTGCAGATTATAAAACAAAACCTGGCCACTATATTAATAGTTTTTTCATCTGGGTTAAGTAATAAAATAAATAAATAAAAATCATCAGAGTGTCCTAAAAACTTAGACAATAAGGGGAAGATTAATCTCAAGCGAGCTTCCTTAAAAAAATCACAATGTAAAATTGAATGTGTAGTGGTCTCTACTTGGCCAGAACCACAAGGGCAGAGGTGGGCGGGGAAAGGGGTGCCCTTGAACCTGCCCTCTAAAATGGCAGATGGAAGGGCATCCGTTCGGGCTAATGTCAATGCATGTCTGAATTTGGGGGTAATAATAGGATGCAGATAGCCTGCTGGCTTGAGATTAAACAATTGTGCCCCAAGATAGACGGTCTTAGAAATAGAAGCAGCTTCCTCTTGCAGTCCTGCATCAATGATGCGTTGTTTGATCTCCCCCTTAGCCCGGTCATTGCCCATCTGCAGCAGAACCTCTGGAGAAAACCCATAGTAAGTTAATTTATCGCTAATCAATGAAAACTATTTACATTTAAATGAATCAGTCTTAATGAGGTAAGCCAAGCTTGAGCTGGAGGACATAAATTTTAACCAGAATAGGAAAATAGTTCTCCAGACTCTAGATTCCATTTGTAGCAGGCCAACCTCTCTTCTCAGTACCACCGATGGAACACAATGAGAGACAGCTAATAATGATCTCAGAAATTTAGCTTGCAAAACTTCTAAATTCGAGAAGTTTCGAGGTGGACCTAATTGGGCACCATAAAACAACTGAGAATACACTTTGGTGGTAAATCGTTTAACTGCTGTGGGGATAAAAGAATCATCTGAGCCAGCCTGCACCTGGAGTCAGAAGTGGTACAGTCCAGGAACAGGTTTGGTATTCTTGTGAGAACTAAGCAGGAGTGGCATAATTCTTGTGGCATGAGCACAAACTGTTGGCCACATGGTGTAAGTCTGCATCAGAAAGTGTGGTTTTCATGTCAGACTGACAGACTAATATAGAGATTCTGCAGCCAGGCTTAAAATACCCATATTATATGTAACAACACTCTGATGCTGTTCACACGTGTGTGCAAAACTGGGTGAAAGGAGCCCAGCCTGGTTTTGCATGTGAACCGCTGGGATTGGGCCGATCCTGTCGATTCCATGGCAGCAAACCTGCCTAAATAGCCACCCTATAAAATAAGGTTAAGGGAGCGAACACCCTTATTTTTGGGTTCATGTAGCAGCTGTGGCTGCTTGCATGGTGCATCCTGGTAGTTCCAGGGGCCTGGACAACACATCCCAGCCCCCGACCCTCCCCACTGTCCTGGTGCACGGTAATTGTCTGGGCACACAGGGAGGACGCTGAGCAACACCAGCTTGATCATCTGCAGGGAGGGTAAGTTTATCCCACCTTCCCCGTATAGACTGCCCTCTAGCCCTTCTCTGTAATTGTGAGAAAAGGCTCCAAGTCTTTTGTTCTACCATTTCTCCTGAGTTGTTCTCTAAGTGTCAGTGTTTGTTTCTGAGTGCTAAGACCTCAGCTAGTATCACTCCAATGAAACATCATTCCGACAGTATTTTTAACTGTATTTTTAACTAATTTCTCTTAAACAATGCAGAGCCTTGCATGTTTGGAGGTACAGCTTCAGGATAGGTTCAGGAATCAAGATGAGTTCAAAATGACTGGGGATGCATTGTTTTGAAGATTGTAAGGAGTGGATGCTATTTTGCTGAGTAAGAAGATTGTGGCTTAACTAACTACAAAGGATTTCTCTGGGAGCGTTTCCATGGTGTGAGGCCATGGAATCAAATCAAACTAACACAAAGGGTGGACATCAGATTGACTGGCTGAGGAAAAAGAGGCAATTTTCTATGTGACCCCCTGTACACTGATAACTAAACAGGGAGGGTATTCTCACACACAGGCAAAACCAGGCTAAGGAAGCCCAGCCCAGTTTTGCCTGTGTGTGAGAACTGCTGGGAGCTGCATGGCAAACCCACCTCTGGAGCCGTCCTTCAAAACAAGGTTAAGGGAGCAAGTGCTCCCTTCACCTTGTTTTTCTGATCATCTGCCAGCTCCAGTTGCTTGCAGCCAGGGCTGGGAGACTGCGGGGCTCCTGTCTGGCATCAGGAGGATCCCCATAATGGAGGTTCCCCACCCAGTGTCGGGAGGATCCCCACTCATGCAGTGCATTATGGGAGTTCCGGAGGCCAGGGCAACATGTCTTGGCTCCCGACCCTCCACACTGCCCAAGGAGGCAGCTGCACGTCTGGGCGTGCGATCTCCACACCCAGACCAGGAGTAAGGCTCATCTGTGGGGAGGTAAGCTTATCGAGGCTTCCTCCCCACTTGCCCTCAAGCCCTGTCTCACCAATCTTGAGAAAGAGCTCAGTGAGGGTATTCTCACAATCACTGGGAAATGGGCTAAGGGACATTAACCTGTGTACCAGTCATCGTGAGAACCAGTGGGCTCACAGGCGAGCCCGGTGGTTCCCTGGTGGCTAGCCTACCAAAGTAGCCCTCCCCTTAGCAGATTAGCCAGATTAGCGGAGCGCTCGCTCTCTAACGCTCACTAAGCCTGCTCTCTCCACAGAACCCCCTCCGGCGGGTCTCACTGACTGTGAGACTTGCCTCAGTATCTATTAGTAGATCTGTGCTTATACCATCAGGTGCTTCTGACTAATTCTGATACGTAAACTCTCTCACAAACGACATAGACTTGTGATAAGACTATCACGACAATAACATGGCAACATGCTGTTGAGGCAGCACAGTGTTCATGCCATTTATTCCCATCATGTCCCTCACAGGCTATTATATACTCTCCCAAGAAGATTTGCAAAGGAATGATAGGTGGAGTTTTGTAATCTGTGTACCTGCTGCTTCTGCTGACTGCACTTGCTGTGAGAAGAAGTTGGAAGGTGTGGTGGTTTTGGCTAATCCATTCCTTGATCCAGGCTAGCTTTTGAATGGCGTTTTAGTTACTTTTAGTCCAGTTCTGGAGTAGAGGCAGGGCTATTATGCAACCAGAAGCAAGAGCATTGAAAGCAGTCTGCACCTGCCTTTCTGTAAATAAGATCTTTTTCATTAAGCCATTAATATTCCTGATTCTACTTCACTGCCTTGTCCATGCATGCTTCAACTCTTTCCTCTGGATTCTACAGAACAGTGTGTGGGATGGGTTGACATACAAAGTGGCATGGTCAGGTGGTTCTGAACAGAGGCATCTAAAATAACTAGATACTCTGAAAATGGTTTTGTATCTTTTTCATTCCACCCACTAAAAACAGGTGGTTGATATTCCTTACCCTGTAAATGTCAGGACTGGTTAGATGATTTTAAAAATGCTCATAGGGATTTTAAGCATAATTCCTCCCTCCACATGCTCTCATGGGCCTGTCTCTAGAGACATTCCAGCTGGATCCTTAAAGGATTCCACTTCCCTCACTGTGCTGAGCCTCAGGGAAACTCCAGTGTCTCAGGCCAGAACAGAATCACTCCTGGTTTCTTACTCTCCTTTTAAAGCCAAAAGCAAGCAGGTTGAGAGTCGAGAAGGTTTGGCAGGGGACTAGGGATCAGAGGAGGATCTTGCTGTAGTTAGCAAGGCTTGGGGTGTTGACTTGACCTGAATCTTGGTTTTCCTGACATTCAAAATGTCTCTAAAGCGGGCCTGAAGTATGAGTACTGCTTACTGAGAGCCTGAATTAATACTAATACTAATAATTAATTATTATTAATAATAAACAAACACTTTATTTGTTAGTCGCCCAGAGAACAAATGGTTTAATCCTGGATTAAAACATAAAATATAAACACATACTGTAACACATTAAATCATAAATCAACAGACAGTTTGGGTAATATTTCTACAATGCCATCTGAAGGTGACATCATACATATACATGCTTCACTCAATGACTGAAACATAATGATGCCTTTGCACATGTGAAAAGGTCAAACAGCAGAAGGGAAGCTTTCATTTTACCCAAATGAAACCTTATCACAATATTTTTCAGTGGAGGTAGCTCACATATCCAGCTGTCAATCTCTGAGTGATGAATTCTGAGTAGTACACAGTAGACTCAGCCCATAGCGAAAAAGATAGCAGAATCTGTCTTGGCATACCTTACCATTGTTTTCAAATTAAATAGCTTCTCTTTGTTTTTATACATACAGTTTCATACATACAACACACATACAATTCTACCTTTTGTCTCTGTTGAATATTCAATATACTGTATGAACAAGGTAACCAAGATACTACTCTAGATTAAACACATTGAGCTGCCTTGTACCGAGTCAGGCAATTGGTCTATCTAGCTCAGTATTGTCTACACAGACTGAAAGCAGATTTCCAGAATTTCAGAAAGCAGTCTTTCATAGCCTTATCTGGAGATGTGAGGAATCGAACCTGACATATATTTTGCATGCAACGCCCCTGAGCTCCAGCCCCTCTCCTATTTTGGTGACAGGCATATCCCAATCAAGAATTTTTAAGCCTTCACACTGAATATGGCTAAAGAGGGTTTGTTATAGTGTCTTGTCTCCTATAGCAATGGTCACTAAGGCTACTGATTCAACTCTGGCAGTGACATCAGCTAGCTAGTTTTAGAATTCCCATGGAAAATGGGGACAGCCATTGTTCCTCCCATTATACAAAGTTCCTACTTCTCGGGCAATAATAGATTGTCTGTTTGCTCCTGTTCTCTGTTTGAAGCTTGATTTCACCCAACACTGGGTTGGGATGATGATATATGCATACAACCAGTTTCCCATATTCATGAAGTAAACACCCCCTCCCTCCTAAATATATATTTCACTCCTTTGCAATAATATTTTATAGCTAAGGCATAGAAAAAGAAAACTCAAGACAATAAACATGCTCCCCTTTGTGCATTTGGTACAATGGCAATTGCTTCAAGATGCCTGTCTATATGGCCAAATGGCCTTTATGTTTCCGAAGTAACAGGAACTGAACCTTTGAACAATAGCTAACCACTGGAAGTTCTCTGACTCCCAAACAGATGCTTATCTCCCTCTCCCAGGCTGCCTGAAAGCCACCGAGGCTTCCGGAGAGTACAGAACTCAGACATATTAGTTTCTTCCAGCCCTCCCATTTCCCTTCACCCCCGCTCAGTTGTGTGAGAGGTGACAAAGTGGTGACTATTTTTAAAGCTGTTTCCCCAAACATTTAAGATGATTTTTAAGTGATGGTAAGTAAGTCCTTTTGAAATCAGCGAGAGTTACTTTGGAGTAACCGTATTTAGGATTACGCTGCATTGTGAGGGCCTTCTGATTAAACACAGAATTTAGCACCAATAAAACCACACTGTGCAATCCGAAACATAGTAGTGTGTTGAGCAGTTTTTGAAGATCATGGTAATTATACATATTTAAGCATGCTGTTGTTCTTCCTGCCAGACCACCTGTGCCTTTTACAGATCCATGACAGAATGAAATTCGACAAGACTTTATCGATTTGTGGCTTGATGGGCTATGGCAGGTGATGTTTTGGGTAGGCATCTAATTCTCCTGCTCCCAGCACGTTTCCATAACAATGCTTCTGCAGCTAACATTCTGACTGTTATTTCTGATGGATGAATGAATACAAACCATAATTCACTCAGAGTGCCAATGAGTCTGTAACTCCTATAATATCTACAGCTAATAGGGCCACCTTGGAATGGTGAACAAGTTTCACACTTTAAGTTATTCTGATCCTATCAGGAGCTGGATATAATTATACACATAAATTCAGCTTGTGGTGTACAAGCATACATACATGTTCCTGGGTGCTATTGGAAATTCCTCAAGGCTGATTAATATGCAGTTGAATTCCCATAGTTCAATTTTTCTACATATTTCTTTGTGTGGTACCATACATCCTGCCCTGTCCAACAGTTCTGGCCTCTATTATGCGGGTAATGTCATATCCTGTATTATTGACTGTTAGATCTGAAAAACAAAACAAAAATCCAAACCCCACTTTCAGATTTTTCTGGTAATCAGGCTATCTTGAGCACCATCTGTACCAAATTCAGCTTCCTAGCTTGCATGGGAATTGCTTAACCATTCTTACGTATCCTTCAGGTACCTATACTGAGGAAGCGATGTATGTCTTATGTTCAGGCTTTTCTGCTAGTTTAGGAAGCTCTTCTCATGATCAGTGAGAAGAGCTTCTGGAGGGTCTGTGGGGAGAGTGGGCTTAGCCCACTCTCCCCACAGATGAGCAGCCTCCAAGCCCTGGACTGCGGGCTCCATCACAGAGCTGGTGGAGGCTGTGGGGATTGGGGGCCACCTGGCCCCCAAAAGTTCTAGGATGCCCCACACAAGCACGCAGGGCATTCTGGAGAGAACCCCAAGGCTGAGAGGCTGGATTCAGCTTCCCACTTGGGGGTCTGCTCGTGTGTTGCCGTGCACTGTGGCAGCACATGAACAAAAAATGAGGTTAACGGAGCGCTCGTAGTTTGTGTTCCTCTCTTCTGCATGATGTATTTAAAGGTGTGTGTGTGTACATAATCCATTGTGTGAGCACAAGTGCTCCATAACATAATGATAAGACTCTTATTTCCAGCTGGCGCCAACTTTATTATGGAGCTAATCAAGAGAGTTCAGTTGGTGCAGCTGTGAAGAAACGAGGCCTAAACCTCCTCTTTTTGTATATAAGATTTTATGTTGCAATTGCATTTCTTATTCCCTATGTTAAGAAAGCTGTGCAGGGGTCAAATGTTCACGGCTCCTGTTCTACGGTTTGGTTCTGGAGGGAGAAGAGTTTGTTAAAAATCTTGAAGGAAATGGGGGTCTGATTTTATTGTGTATGTTTTAAAAAATGGAGGGAACTTGAGTTGTGTAATGCATTTGACGGAACTTAATTGGATGGTTTGGAAAAATGGGAGGGAAGTTGGAAAATAAAAGGAGGCTTATCACAGTGAGTCATAGTGAATATCAAATGGACGTCAGAGCTGGAAAGAGTTGCTGAGCTGGAGTGGGAAAGAAGAATTGGAAGGACTTGCTAAGAAAGAAAACTGAAAAATCACAAGGAGAGAGTCATTCTCTCTGGAGAGAGCAAAGAACCTGGGCTGATGCCCCTCAGGGGCCATGCTTCATGGCCCCGACACGCCCCCCGTGTCTGATGTCAGACGCGGGGGGGGGCTGGTTTCGCTCCCAAGCAGGGCCGCACAGGAGTTAAATGGCCATCACTGCGTTCGCAGCACGGCCAGGAGAGGGTCTTCCCTGCCCTAAAGGCAGGGAGAGCCACTTCTGGCCACGCTGCGAATGCAGTACTGGCCCCTATCTAGCTCCCAAACGGAGCCGTGTGGCCCTGTTTAGGAGTTAGACTGCATTCGCAGTGCAGCCAGGAGAGGCTCTCCCTGCCTTTAAGGCAAGGAAGAGCCACTCCTGGCCATGCTGCAAACGCAGCGCTGGCCTGAATCTAACTCCTGAACGGGGCTGCGCAGCCCCGTTTGGGAGCCAGACCACGCCCCCCCCCCCATGTCTGATGTCAGATACCGGGGCATGGTGAGCAGGGCTGCCGCCGCGGCTGGACACAGGTCGCCGTTGGTCTGGCTCCGCTACTGACCCTAACTACAGGTCACTGGATACAATCCAATCTAAGTTTCTTAGAGCAGTATTCAGGGGCCCTTGATGTATCTGCAACACAGCGTTGCGGTTGGAAATGGGCCTCCAGGGGGTGGGGGGGGGGGGAAACCGTGGATTTTAATCCTCAATTATTGGATTAGGATACATTTCTCCCCTCTGGGATTGATCCCTCTTATGTTGGCCGATAGGTTTCAGTCCACCTGGACATGAGCACTGATGGGTAAATTGTCATCACTTGGCCTCTCTGCTGAACATTTGTCATTATTAGATTACAGTCAGGCCAAGGAGATCCTCAATCTCCTTGGTCTTGGACATTGAGCATCAGAATGATTTAAGAGCCATCCCAGAGACCATAAGAGGGTGCCTTGGTGACTTTAACCGGGAACCTGCTAGCTAACTATTGTGCCTCTCTTTACCAACCCATCATGGGTTTGCCTCAAAGCAAGATATGATGACTTACCATCAGCAGTTTTATCTGGAAGGTTTTTGAAAACCTCTCTGGCCAGTCGGTTATGCCCCTGTGGCTCAGGTGAGGTCAAATCTGTCCACCATGTGCTGCTCTTTTGTCCTTTCTATAATGACAGCTGGTGCAGTCTTATTTCTCCCTTACTATCGTGCTTTCCCATCCGGGCTGCTGAATTTTACTTCTCCTTGCGGATAAGAAACTTTCTATCACCTACAAGGTTACCAAATTTTGTGCAGCTGCTGTTGAGATCCGTCAACAGCTAACCTCCAGCCCTTGTTTTTAGATGATGTTACATAAGGCTTCTATGTTGGTGTATTCTGTATGATTTACTTCTTATCTGGATGTAGTATCATCTTTTTGTATGTATAACTGATCAATGATCATAATAATGCTATTCATTCATTCAGGCTTGTTTGGATACATTTTGATCTGATTTTATTTCTTCCTTGTGTTCATTTGGTTGCTGTTTTGGTACTAAACTTTCCAAAGGAACTATTGTTCTAAATCAAACTGTTTTCAAAGTAAAATTTCTTGTTTGTATTTAAAGATATGTTGCTTCTGTCTGTTTTCTCCACCTTACACCTAAAGCCTTTACCACACGACTTAATTTTTAATGCAACAGAAGTCGGAAGGCTGTTTTCAGTAGAATCAGCCAAAGAAAGCCTAAAAGTCTACTTAGTGGAAGTGATTAAACTTAAAAATTATGGGGCTGGTTGAAATTGGGCTGTGACATGTGGTGGCAGCATGGTGACATTTTTAATTTTTTTTTTTAAATGGCCACCGCACATGCACAAATGGCCTCTGCAAGGCCCTGGGCCATGCCAGGCCTCGCAGAGGCCATTTGCGCATATGCAGTGGTGGACAAAATGGCTGCTGCACAAAAATACGGAGGCTCGAACTGGCTGTGGCAGTGATGACCAAGGCCGGTGGGGGAGGGGGAGGGGGAACCTTCACGGACCCACCCTCCACGGCCTAGAGGAAGCCCCCGCAAAAGCGGCTAAAGGTTTAAAAAAAATTTAAAAATTTAAGAACCTGCCCCCCCCCCCGGACTGAACCAAACCAGGGGGAGGGATTCGAAGGGGTGCCGGACCAAACTGGTCAGGTCCGTACTCGAACCGAACTGGGCCAGCCAGTTCCGCACACATCCTTAGTGGCTTACCCATATCCCCAGCAGCTCTCAACCTACTACTTCCTCAGGGCCCTCCAGGGACAGAACTAACTAACAGACCAAAGATTCTGCTGGTGGCTGAGCCAGAAATCCCTGCCCAGTCTTCTGGATTGGTCCCTTTGATTTGAACTTCTTGGGCTTTTTTTCCTTTTTAGGAAAGGCCCACCCTCTCAGAGGTTGCTCTAAGTGAGGCCTAGTCCTCCCTCAAAGCCTTCCCATCACCATACCTTTCCTTTCTCACACCACTGTGAGCAATTGTTTGAAAATGCCTTACTAAAGCTTCCTTTAGTAAGTCAGACCATTAGTTCATCTGACTCAGTACTATCTATACCCATTTCTCAAGGGTTTGAGTTCTGAAGGGTCTTTCTCAGTTCTCCCTGAAAATTTCAGAGATGGAAACTGAGGTCTTCTGTGTGCAATGCATGTATTCTACCACTGAGCTATTGCCCCTCCACCGAAACCTCCATCTTCAACCTCACCCAAATGTCCCCTTCAGTCTTGCTCATATAGGCCTTGCTTGCTTGTCACCCCTTTCCCTCAAATTTTAATCCAAACACAAATATTTAGAAAGTACTATTCTATTGAAATTTAATCGCAGCAATGCACCTAGCGCGTATATTTTCTTTTTTCTTTTCTTTTTTCTTTTTTGAGTGGGGGGAATCTACCTGCACCTCTTCCCCTTTTTGTAAAATACTTCCTATTTACCTGCATCAGATACAAATTAAATTAGAAATATTTTTAAATGCCTTGAAAGAAATCTTTCTAGTGCTCTTTCTCCATAGAATTTTACAATATCCATTTTTAAACTAATAACAGTCAGACCTTGGGAGCATAGTAGGAATCTAATGTCTGCAAAGCAATGACCTTCTTTCATATGGGGAAATAATTGGGCCAAAACCATTATCCACCATCTGTCTTGATGAATTCAGCAACAATTCTTATAGAAAACATGTTTCCTGCCAGATAAATTCCTAACCATATGTCCATTGCATCATTGAGTTAAACGAAACAGACTTTTAAAATTTGGACAAAATCCTTGTAGATTTGAATTAGTATTCAACACAAAACCATAGGCACTTAGTTTAGCATTCTGTAAACATTCAGCGCTCTGTTCTCTACCAATCACTGGTTAGTGTTTGTAGAATAACTGCTTCCTGCATATCTCTTGCCTGCCTGTATACCGGAAAGAGCAAATGTGTTGAGGCCTATGTTGAAGCTTTTTAATTTAGAAAAGGGGTGTGATAGACAATTTTATTTAGGCATGATAGACATTTATAAAATGATGAATGGTATAGAACAAATGAATGGAGAGAAATTATTCTCGCACTCTGAAAACACTAGAATTTGGGGCCCTCCAATGAAATGGACTTGCAATAGATTCAGGAAAAGACAGAAGAAAATACTGCTCACACAATATACAATTAAATTACGGAATACATTGGCACAGGATGTTATGATAGCTAATACAACAGATGGCTTTTTCAAAGGGTTTGACATATCCATAGTGGGTTGCTATAGTCCAGCATGAAGAAAAACAAGTGATAGTTTAAGAAAGCTAAAAACGTTTGACAGTTGCATTGCTTTTTATGTATTTCTTTTTGTCACGGTGTTATTGCAGGAAAACAGGTTTTGCAGACTTTAAAACAACAGAAAACTCTACAAAACCTGTGCATGAGATGCAAAAAGCTGAATAAGTATACACACAACACAAGCTGTGACAAATAGGGATGGGTGAATTCTCCAGAACTCATCTTGAACTAACTCAGTTATTACTGACGTTCTTTCCACTAAAATCAGAAAGAACTCAAATCGATGGCAGAGCCGAACTGAAGTGTTTTGGAGTTCTCCACCCTGTCCCCATCAGCCTCGATTCTTGCCTTATCAGTCTAAGCAGCAGGCCAGTAGGAGAAGTAGCAGTGGCAGCACTACCACGCAGGGAGGAGGAAGAAGGCTTTATTTTCCTCCTCATCCTCACAGTGCGCCAAGAGGCGAATGGCAACGGTCCTACCGTGTGCAGACTGAAGTTTCATTCCTCTCACCATTGTCACTCATATACTGCTTTACAGCACCTCAGTGCAGAGCAAGCACATCAGAGCAAAAACACTACAGTAGCACTTGTGAAGAGTCCCAGTCCCAAGGGCTAGGCCTATTCAAACTGCTTGTTTTCAGCCTCATTGGCTATAAGTCATGATACAGTAGCTACGAATGGAAACTTTTATTCAGTATAGCCCTATTTAGACATTATGCTGTACCTGCGATCAGAGGTCTGTACACATGTGCATTTTTTTGTGTGAATGGCTGTACCTGTGTTCATTTTAAAAGCGAGTCTGCGTACAGGTCCCTTGAGTGCATGGTGCAGATAACAAATGTACTGCTGTATGTGTGTTCAACATAAAGTATGAAGAACTGTAGATAGGTATAGATTGGTACCTATGTGCACTATGCACAGATTGTACCATCGTTGAACATAATGTGTGAATAGGGCTAATATCTCTATGATTACTGGAGGCAATTTTTTTTAAGACATCTGGAGGTCCAGGGTAAAAAGAATAGAGTGGACTGAGTGAGGAGGAGTTCTACTTTACTACTGCAAACCATACTGGGATCAATGTATTCACAGTACAAATAATGGACTATTTAGCTGCCACTGATTTAAATGGGCGTTAAATGCAGTTATTTGTGTACTGCACTGCCTTCCCCCATCTCAGATGTATGGTTGTATAGCTTAGT
Organism: Hemicordylus capensis; assembly: GCF_027244095.1. Taxonomy (NCBI): domain Eukaryota; kingdom Metazoa; phylum Chordata; class Lepidosauria; order Squamata; family Cordylidae; genus Hemicordylus; species Hemicordylus capensis. The sequence goes on from NC_069660.1 coordinate 63,962,073, forward strand.
ATGACTATAATGTCAACACTGCCCATTCTGAATTTCAATAGGAAAGAAAAGTTCATTGTAAGCAGATGTCCATAAGAACACTGCTGGATCAAGCCCAAGGCCCCTCTAGTCCAGCATCCTGTTTCACACAGTGTTCCACCAGATACCACTGGAAGCCACAGGGAGAGTTAAGGGCATGCCCTCTCTCCTGCTGTTACTCCCCTGCAACTGGTACTCACAGGCATTCTGCCTTTGAGGCTGGAGGTGGCCTATAGCCCTCCAACCAGTATCCAATGATAGACCTCTCCTCCATGAAGTTATCCAAACCCCTCTTCAAGCCATCCAGGTTGTTGGCTGTCAACACATCTTGTGGCAGAGAATTCCACAAGTGGATTACGCATTGTGTGAAAAAATACTTCCATTTGTTGGTCCCAGATCCTGGCAATCAATTTCATTGGATGACCCCTGGTTCTAGTGTTATGTGAGAGGGAGAAGAATTTCTCTCTATCCACTTTCTCTACATCATGCATGATAGAGGTCTTTTATAGACCTCTATCATGTCTCCCCACAGTCGTCTTTTTTCTAAACTAAATAGCCCCAGGTGTTGTAGCCTTGCCTCATAAGAAAGGTGCTCTAGGCCCCTGATCATCTTGGTTGCCCTCTTCTGCACCTTTTCCAGTTCTACAATGTCCTTTTTTAGATGTGGTGGCCAGAATTGTATGCAGTTCTCCAGGTATGGCCTCACCATAGTTCTGTATAAGAGCATTATAATATTAGCATTTTTATTTCCAATCCCCCTTCCTAATGATCCCTAGCATGGAATTTGCCCTTTTCACAGCTGCCACACAGTTTGCCGACACTTTCAATGAGCTGTCCACCATGACCCCAATATCCCTTTCCTAGTCAGTCACCAACAGCTCAGATCCCGCAGCTCAGGTCCATCAAGGAAACACAAATGAATAAAACATAGTTTATATTAATTTAAAAACATGGTAAATTAAAGATGTTAAGGAAGTTACATCTGAATTTACATGGTAAATTAAAGATGTTAAGGAATTCACTTCTGAATAGAGATGTGCATGAATCGTGATTTGATCACTGATTCGAAGCACAGCCCGGGCACCTTTAAAAGAGAGGAGACAGGTCCAAACCTGCTCCTCCACCACTCGCCACAACTTCCTGCTGTGGTGGTGCACCCCCCCCCCCCCAGCTACCCAGGTGTGCTGGTGGCACACACATGGCCTTCACGCATGCATGGCAGCCATTTGCATCTTCCGCGTATGCATGGAGGCTAGGTGCGTGCTGCCGGTATGCAAGGACAGCTTGGGGGGACACTGCTGGCATACGAGGGCAGTTGAGGGGTACGCAGCAGCAGCAGGAAGCTGCGACAAGTGGTGGAGGAGCAGGTATGGATGTACTCTCCTCTCTTTTAAAGGTGCCTGGGCTGTGCTTCAAATCAGTGATCGAATCACAATTGTGCACATCCCTACATCTGAATGCAGTCTCCACTTCCATAAGCTATGTAAAACCATTCAGATTCCCACACGCTAAAGGCCTGTAGGTTGATTCTTATCCTATTTTTTGTATAATGCTCTATTTTTAACCTTTTCAGAAAAGGCAAGTGGAGGTCAGTAGCTGTAGTCCGGATGGGCTTGATATTTTCTTCCATTTAAGCCCACGTTTCAATGCAATGAGAAAGAATACTAGGAAACTGGAGCGCACAGACAGGAGAAAGCCTGAAGGGCAGTCAGGAAGAGACACGATGAAGGTGAAATGGAGGAGTCATGCTCAATGCCACACACAGGAATTGACATCTGGTTTGTGGAATGCACCTTTATATACATCCTGGCTTTGACAGTAGAGAGCTATTTTACTGCTGCTACAGCTTGTCTCTCTTTCCAGGGACTGGATGTTGCTTTATCTGTGTCAGAAGCCTCTGCTTGCCAGACAGCAAAAAAGGCCTCGACTGCCTGTTGGAAATGAAGTTAGTAAGACTTAAGTCCTTTTCAGACATTGCATTGTACAGATGTCTGAACACATGTATATGCTTTTGTGTGAATGACTGTATATGCATTCATTTAAAAAGTGAATCTGGGAACAGGTACCCAGGGAACAAACAGGAAATGTACTACTATATGTGTGTTGAATATAACATGTGAATAACTGTGCAGGGATACAGATCTATACTTGTGCACTCTGTCCAAAGAAGGCTGATACAGATTATATGTAGCCTGGCGCACATAATAACAAGGGGTCACACTGAGAAGGATCAACGAACACACCTGCCAGGACATCACTGGAGGCCATCCTGATGCAATCCCAATGCATTCCTCTATTGTGTGAGTGGGCTGTTCATCTGAATTGCTCTCCACATGTACTCTAAATACTTGTTTAAACAGGTATTTTATATGGGAGTGCTCTTGGCGTGACCTGCTAAGTCAGCATGCTTTCAGTGCTCCCCTTCTTTATCACATGTGCCAAGCTATGTATCGTCCATGCTGGCCCAGATTGTAGGGTTGTTGTTGTTGTTGTTAACAAAATGTATGAACAGGGCTTTAATTATTGGTGAATGTGCCCCAGAGCAGAAAGCTAGTGCCTGTTCTACTGTTCTCAGGGCCTGTTCTGTTTTCCAGACAGCTGTCCAAAGGGCAGAAATATATTTTGTTGTACAAACTAACCTCTTCCTAATTAGCTCAATAATAAAGTTGGCACCATGTGGTAGTAAGAATTTTATAACTCAAGCAAAAGTATTATGCTCTGACATACATGCAAACATCTACATAACTGTTAGATACAGTAATCAAAAGAAAGAATATTGGCTGGATTCAGACGAAACACAAAACCAGAAGTCCATTCACACGCGGTTTCACTAGTCGAATGTCCGAACCCAGGGAACTGTAGTTAAAAGGAGGGAAATGGACCTGCAGTTTCCATCCCCTAACTTAATTTGTTACTTTTGGTTTGTAGTGAGTTGCGCCACCGATAAATTTATTTCGGAGGTGCCTTAGTTACGTCCAGTTTGCCTTTGCCTTTGACTAGAGTTGAGGGAGGAAGCTCTTCCCTTGCTCCTGTTGGCTGCACGGGCTGTCCTTTTAGACAGAAGGAAGCACAGCCAGCTCCCCTGCCTCTCTGCAGTCTTGCTGTCTTCAGATCGGTGAGACTGGAGTACATCTGAACACAGAGCGGGGAGGGGGCATGGAAATGCGGTCCAGTTCCGAATGTTGCCTGAACCAGCCCAATATTAAAATGTGGAATATTATCTACTGCTGCTGCTGCTACTACATACTTTTCAATGAAAAAGTAGTTTACATGGAGGCTGTTTCATGGAGTAAACTCAAGCGGTTTACGTGGAGAAGGATGACATTCTCCATTGTCATGAAAGGGCTCAGAGTCTACGAAGAAACACAGGGGAGGCAAGAACCACTGGGGAAAATGCTCTGCTGGGTTTAAATAGGACCAGTTGCTCTCCTCCTGTTTTCTCTATTTCTTACCATTGTGGATTTTTTTTTCCTTTGAGTGAAACTCTGAGCAAACATTTTACCACTCCTTAATTATTTTTAGAAGAAACATCAATACAAAATATTTGATGATCTGAGAACATTTTTTTAATGCAGAGACAATTTTGGAAAGGAAATAGAACATGAATGACATGGATAGATAACTAAAGTTGGTTTAGCTCAGCCTGAAAAACATACAGCCCATGGATTGTGGTGCCTGTGCAGAGGGAATATTCAGCTTTGTATTATGCCTATTACTCTTGGTCTTCCACCTCTTTAACACTGGAAGCTTCTCAGTGTACATGCACACCACAGGCTTCCCTTGCCATGCATTTCACAGGCAAGCACAGGAACAGTTTAGCAACAGCAGCAGAGAAGGATCAATAAGCATGTATGCAATTGGCAGTTTGTAGAGGCCCTTAGCTGCAGAGGGCCAGTTGACTTGCTTTCTCTCGCCCTCCCTCCCACACACAACTGAATCTCTGTTCTCCTTAGTGAAGGAGAGCTTCTAACTGCTATCGGGTGGTGTCATGGAGCAAAGCAACAAGGCTTTGATTTGATATAAGTTGAACTTTTTTTAAAAAAAAAGATAGCACTATGACAAATAGCATGACATGCCCACTAAATGGGTCAGGTTCCATTTCCCCCTCTTAAAATATATTTATCTATCTCTTAGGTGAAAGTAAAGTAAGGCTTTGAAGGGTTTTTTTTTTAAAAAAGACTACTCAGATAACTAACTACTTTTGCCTCAAGTTACTTCTAATCTCGAACTGACATTCTTTATTTCCTTAGTTATTATGAGGAATTGAGAACCTGTTGTATTCCAGTGTTTTCCCTGTTTTTTCCTTAAAAAAAATCTGTAGTGATTTTGCTAACTTTAAAATCAACTGCAATGCCATCCTGCCCAATGTGTACTGGCAGGTGACTATTGATGCATGTGGCAGAGGAGCTTGAACACTCCAGGATGAAGGAAGCCCCAGTTTCCTGCACTTCCCTCAGCCATGGCTGAATTTGCCTTGTCTTCTTCATTAGTCAGTATTTATTTTGAGCAAAAATGGTGGTGTTCACTCTTGCCCTTAGGAAATAATAATATCCCTCTCCTCAGAACAGCAGCTTCAGAAGAAAAGAGGGCAGGAAGAAATGACAATAGGTGATTAAGAGGAGGAGGGCTGACAAAGGAGGACCCGGCTGCCTGTCTCCACAGCGGTAATCTCAGCTAAACATCCTCATGGCAAGGCTGCTAACACCTTTCTTTTGCCAGCTTGTCATCCCTCCCTCCAGCGCTCAGAAAAGCCAGCATCTGCACCACCCTGGATCAGTGTCAGCAAAGGAGGAAGCAAGGAGGAGCCAGGAAGGAGCTGGTTTGGGGTCCAGCCAGTGCCAGCAGTCCCTAGGCAACACTAATGCCACCATACCGCACTCATCAGACACACCCCTTGCTGGCCCAAATGCCACCCTCTTTTCACTTGGCATTGAATGGAGCATACTGCCACTATTTTGCTTCCACACCATGAGGCAGCAGTTAGTGTGCACTGAAGCACCAGCAGCTTTGTGCGCTGGCCTCTTTTCTTCATCCTGGCACTTGCACAAGCTCTCTCTCTTTCTCCTGTTGCCTCTCCCCTCCAGCATATGGAGACAAAGTGGACACGTTTGGTGCTTCAGGAGAGAAACATGTGAGGTGTGATGCCCTCAGTGGGGAGAGTGCGAGATGCCTGCACTCTCTGCCCCGTGCTGCCTGAGGCCGTCACCACACAGGGCCTCATGACAGAGCTGCCCCAGGCTCAGCAGTGAAAGAACATGCCTGCAAGAGGGTAAGAGCAACAGGTGAGGTGCTGCTGAGTGTGTGGAAGCTGGCCTGCTCAGAGAGGTACCGAACAGCTTTGCTGTCTGGAATAGAGATGAGCTTTTTCTTTTATGTTTTGGGTTAAAGCACAATTGCATGAATGAAAAATGAAATAAAGTGGAAATAAATAAAGCAGAGAGAACTGTACCTTGGCTGCAAGGAGTAGCCTTAGGCATGTAAGTAGTGAAGAAGGAGCTGCTGACTGCCTTTTTCAGTTTATTTCCCCTGATCGCTCTTCCTAGCAGCTAATTTCCCCTAGGAGCTAGGAGACGAAGATTAGGGAAAATTATAGAAGCAACCAGCAGCTTCTCCTGCACTTTATTTGTAATTTCTAACCCCTCCAGCTTTTCCTTTCTGTTGCTGAAGGAACCTTCACAATGGTAGAACTCTCATGTGCTGAGTATAATGTGAAATCAGGCTCTGAGACATTTCCTACAACCCTGGGCATGGTTGATGTTACTAAAACCCCTGTGAAGAAGGGCCATATTCAAATGTTTCTTCCATGTGTACCAGTGCTTGAGGCATCGAAGGAGCTTTTGAGGGGTCACGTCTCTGGAGTTCAGACTCATATATCCATTAGACATTACTCTCTGCCTGTAATTATGACCAGAAAGCTTCTCCTCTCATGAGCAATCCTTGTATCACACAGCCAGAGAAGCATCACCAGGATCATATAGCCAGAGACATAGTTGATATTGGTAAATGAATGTTCTATGCACTTGAACTAGAACCTTTGGGAGCACTGTTCCCTCTAAAGCATGAGCATGTGCTTGTGCTCACACATTTTCAGATGCCTGCTCAGTTAATTTTAGATCCTGCTCAGGTTGAATCAGGAAGGCCCCACTCTGAATGCATGTGCACACACACTGCCTTGATACTCCCACCCACTCATTCTGCACACAGATGAAAAAAATTAGAGAGAACACTGCTTGGGAGAGACATTTAAACATTTCTCCCCATTACTTAGATTGTCCACAAGAGGAGGATCTTTCTGATGGCAACCATGATCAGTGAGTAATGTCAAATGGACATATGTATGAGTGATGTGAAGCCCAGAGGTGTGACCCATGAAATGCTCCTTCATTGCCCCAACCACTATGAAATGAGACAGTGGCTGCATTTGAATGGAACATGGAACTGGAGTTGTATAGGGCAGAGGTTTCCCTACCGTTACATCCGAATTCGTTCAACTCCGGTCTCACTCATCTAGAGACCCAAAGTTTCACTCAGCAGACTTCAGTTTGAACCTTCGGTTTGTAGTGAGTTTTTCTGCTCATAACCGGGGTTCCATTATGCTGCCGTTATGTCCAAATGCAGCATTAGAGGCTGCATTCGGACAGACTGGAGTTGAGGGTGGAAGCTCCTCCCTCTCTCCGTGCATGATTGCCTGTACAGGCTGTCCTTCAAGCAAGAAGGAAGCCTGCACAGCCAGTTCCCCCTCCTCTGACTGCAGAGAGGCTGCTCTCCATGTTGTCTGAATGCAGACAGGAGAGCGGGGATGGGGTGGGGAGCAGAACTGCAGGTTCTTTGGTTCCATGTTATATGCAGATGCGAGAGACCAGTATGAGTGCAAACTTTTAAACTGTGGGAGATGGCCCAGCCACAAAGACCACTGAGGAAGTATTTGTGAGTACTGAGGTACATGAAGACCCAAGGAAAGATCTTTAGTAATATGCCAGTATGGAGTAGTGGATGAATCTCGTGGAGCAAAGGAGATTGGCAAGTGATTTGGGGTTATGAGAGATATAGCAATAGCAATAGCACTTACATTTATATACCGCTCTATAGCCGGAGCTCTCTAAGCGGTTTACAATGATTTTAGCATATTGCCCCCAACATTCTGGGTACTCATTTTACCGACCTCGGAAGGATGGAAGGCTGAGTCAACCTGAGCCCCTGGTCAGGATCGAACTTGTAACCTTCTGGTTACAGGGCGGCAGTTTTACCACTGCGCCACCAGGGGCTCTTATTTCAGAATTTTGACCCTTCAGGGTTTTAAATATTCTCTACCTCCATACTGTTTCATCCTCACAGAAAAGGTCTATTAAGAATCCAAAGTTGATTCCAACATAATGTTTTGTTCTCACAGATTCTGTTTTGAATTGATCCCAAGAGTGTCTACACATGTAGAATATTGCATGGGAACCCCAACTTTCCCTTCATGTACTGTGAACATGATCTTAGCCTCTTGCCCAGTGCTGTCAGAATAACTTATGTGGAGAGAATTTTCCTTGTAGTGTTTCCACATGTAAAAGAATGTAGGATACCTTTAAAAATAACTCTTTATCATGTGGGAATAGGCGTTTGGCAGTTTGGAAGAAAATGAAAAACTCATAAAACTTTATTTTGAAATTCTAAATCTAAACCATGGGTCAATGTGAATGAAAAAGTAATTGTCAGATAAATATTTCTTACTAAAAGATGAGTCACTCATCCAAGGAGTGAGTCAATCTAACAAGGAGATATAATCAAATCCATGCCTAGGTGACATATGGACCTTTTTAGCTTCTTATGCAATTGAAGTGCCCTTTTAACTTAACCAGCTTTTAATCTCATAAAGTTATAAACAGATTGAACGTCCTCATTTTGCTTTTAACCATGAATTTATCATCAAATTGGCATATTAAATAGTCTCATAATTCATTTACAGGCTAAAATTAAAGATAAATGTGCGGTGAGATTCATAGTTCATAATATTTGGTGTAGTGGTTTATTTGATGGCTTCTTAGCAGATAGCAAGGAAATGTTTACAAATTGTGCACTCAATCTGAACATGAATATTGTCCTTTGAGTTTGTCTTTCTTGGGTGCTATCTCTTATCCTGGGGACAGGGGTTATACAGATGGGGCAGCCCATGCTGGTGGAACTTTCCTTCCTGTGTATTGTGCAGGTATGTGAGGGATCATCATGGGCTCTCCTTAACAGTTGTGTGGCTTATTGGGATCAGACTTATTCCTGCTAGTCATCAGAATTGCAGAAATATTCTCTATTTCTCACCCTAAAAGTCCCATGACTCCCATGTACACTTTCATGAAAGTACTATGTCAGATAAAGCTTTAATTGAAACCATTTTGCTTGTTATGTAAGTTTCCCCCTTCCCTGTGGTTTACAAGGGCTTCTTAGTTTCCCTGCTCCCCACAGGACTAAACGAAGGGAGTAATTAAGTACCAGCCAGGTTTCAGGTTCCTGGTGCCATTACCCTCCATAATCCTCCAGACAGCAGTGTAGAGAGGCTGGCGGTGGCCTGTGGGCAGCTGCCACCATGGCCCCCTGGCCCCACCCCCCATGTCTGACATCAGACGCAGGGGGCCCAGCTAGCTACTCCCCCACATCTGATATGAGATGTGGGGGATGTGGTCTCCCTCCCAAACTGGGCATCATGGACCGGAGCGACTCTCCCTGTCTTAAAGGCAGCAAGAGAAGAGCCGTTCCAGCCACGCTGCCAATGCAGCACGGACTGATCTCTCTCCTAAACGGGGCTGCGCGACCCTGTTTGGGAGGGAGATTGATTGACCCCACTGTGTTGGAAGCGAGACCCGGAGTGGCTCTCCCTGTCTTTAAGGCAGGGAGAGTCACTCCGCCCACGCTGCCAACGCAGCATGGGCCAATTTCGGCTCCAAACAGGGCTGTGTCTGGGGCCACGCTCGCGGCTCCTAATTGGCAGTGGCCTGGATTCTTTGAACCTGTTAGCCCAATGGTGGCTCCGCCCCTGACTCCAGAGCAGCTTGATTTAAATCACTAGAATAAAAGCTCAGTTTGAATCCAGCTTCCTGTTAATACTCTAGATATTTCCTCAGCAAAAGTGCACACTCACGGTTTGATATAACATATTGATTTACAACTTAAGTAGAGCCATCTATATATATATTTCTCCTGGGTGTGCCCAGGAGAAATGCGTCCCGGCAGCCCAGCTGATTGGCTGGGCTGCTGGGGCACCTGATTGGTCCTCGCGCACCCAGGAGAATGGCGGCAGCGGCGGCCATGGCCAGGGAGCCAGGCGGGCCCGGCCGCGGAGTCGAGGCGGCGGGCTTGGCAGGGCCCGGCCCGGCCGCGGCGGCATTCTTGGGCCCGGCTGTGGCGGTGGGCCTGGCGGCGGCAGCACTCTCTGGCCCAGCGGCGGCGGGGGCACTCTCGGGCTCGGCGGCGGCGGCGGGGGCACTCTCGGGCCCGGCAGTGGTGGGGGCACTCTCGGGCCCGGAGGCGGCACTCTCGGGCCTGGCCGTGGAGGTAAGGCGGCGGGCCCGGCCGCAGCGCAGGCGGTGGTGGGCCCGGCCGCACTAGAGGCACAGATGCTCTGTGCCCGGGCCCACTAGTATACCCTATTTTCAAAAGAATATCTGTTAGTAATGTATAAAGCAATGATTTAAATTCTTCTTTTCTCTTAGTGATTTAAATTATGAATATTTTAAACGTTCTCTCTGGTGGAAGGCCCTTGTCTGCATTTTAAACAGGTAATCCTGGTGACAGAAAGGTAAGCCATATCTGCAATCTGTCACATGAAAAGCCTCTGTGCAGATTTTATTTATTGTCAGACTTGTATAAAGCCTTTCATTAAAAAACCCCAAGGCAGTTTACAGATCATCTTGTGCCACATTGTTCCTGGTTAAATGGATACATTCTGTCATGTGACATGCTCACCTATTTCTGATTCAGCATGATGCTCATCTTTGTTGTGAATGCAAGTAATCCACTTTCTATTCAGACACAAAATTCCAATAACTAAATATTGTTTCTATATTCTATAGAGTTGGCTTTCAGCCAAATGCAATTATTTTAATTCTGGAATTGCTGATGACTTGTTTGCTTGTTCTCACATTTCCTTGGTGCTTGAAAAATTATCGTGCAGACTCTTTCCCAGTGGATTTTCTATGTGCTGATTTACTGGGTATATATTACTTTAAAAAAATAAATGACCAAGTGAAACATGATGAGGCTGTTCACATGCGCAGCCTAACCCAGGCTAGGGCAGCCCAGCCTGGGCTAGGTAGGCTGTGAGGCTATTCACACGATGGGAGAAAATCGGGCTAGCGGAGACTAGCCTGATTTTCTCCCATTGTGAGAACCACCAGGCTCGGCTGTGAGCCTGGTGGTTCTTAAGTGGGTTAGCCACTTAAGTAGCCCTGCCCTTAAACCAGGTTTGCGGAGCAAGCGCTCCACAAACCCGGTTTTTCTAATTGTGTGTTGCCGCATCGCGGCAACTCATGAGTAGACCCCCAACCGGGAGGCTCAAAAGCAGCCTCCCGGCTCAGGGGTCTCTCCTGCATGAGCCCTCCCGGCTTGGGGTCTCTCCCCTGGCTCAGGGGTCTCTCCTGCAGGGCATGCTGGAACTTCCAGGGGCTGCACAGCCCCCCAATCACCCCAGCCCCCGCCAGCTTCGTAATGGAGCCAGCAGTCGTGTGGGCAGTCATGTGGGCGTAAGCCTGCTCTCCCCGCTAACCCTCTGGAGATGGGGCTCCTTGATCGTGAGACCCACCTCTGTGTGTGTGAAGTGCCAGGATCAATCGCTTAACCTTGCCAGCGATCATCTGGGGAATCTCCACCAGGTTAAATGGTATCCCTCCAGCTCACTGCCATTTCCAACAGCAAGATGGGGGGGAAGTCCTCCACCTCCCAGCTCCTGTGGTTGCCAACTGCCGTGCTGCCGCTCATGTGGGTGCAGGGTTCAGCAGAAGGTAAGGTGGTTGCTGTTTGTCTGCTGGGGAAGGAAGTGCACCCAACAGCAGCCTTGAGGTTATCTGAAAGATCTCAATGTCTTATTTCCTTTTCTTAACAACAACAACAACAACAACAAGAAGTAGTTTATTAGTTTATTGTAGTAAGTGACTACTGCCCAGAATCATATAGTGCAGAGTAACCCATGTCTTCCTTCAAAACAAAAAGATGGTTGAAGACCTTTCCAGACCATGAGGTGAGTCTCACGATCAGTGGGACAGAGACTCACCTTTAGGGAGGGTTGCAGGGAGAGCAGGCTTAGCCCACTCTCCCTGCAGACGATCGCCTGCAGAGCCCTGGGTGGCTGGATCCTCTGCCCACACGACTGCCGGCTCCATCATGGAGCTGGCGGGGGCTGCAGGGATTTGTGGCTATGTGGCCCACGGAAGTTCCAGGATGCCCCGCGCGAGCATGCGGGCCATCCTCGAGAGACCCCCAGGGCCGGGAGGCTGGTTTCAGCCTCCCGCCAGGGGTTTCCTCATGTGTTGCCGCAGCGTGGAGCCACGCCACAGCAATACATGGTCAGGAAGAAGAAGTTAACGGAGCATTCGCTCCGTTAACCTCAGCTAAGGGGAGGGGGAATTAGGCAGGTTAGCTCCCTGGAGCCACGCGTCTCCCGTGGCAGCACCCGACCACCAAAAAGCGGGCTAGGCTCCCTTAGCCTGCTTTTTGGCAATCATGAGAATCACCTCATTGTCTCAAATGATTCACAGTGGTACAGCACTATTGTGAATGGCATCAGGGTTGCTGCAGTTCCATAAGGCACCCCCAACACCGTATGGAACGTATAGTTGCATAAGCAGCACTGCTACAGTTTCTTCAGTTGTCATAAATGGGAGAAACCACAGCAGTGCTGCTTTCACAACCACATATTCTCCACAGTGTCAGGGCTGCTATATGAGTCTGCAACAGCCCTGACACAATTTGCAGTAGCATTGTCCTGCTGCGCATCATGTTGGTAATGGTAGTTAAAACAGCAGTGATAATACTTATACAGTTTTGATTGCACTTATTTTGTGCTGTCTCTTGGTTTTATTTATTTTATTATTGTTTTATTGTTGATATTTTATTTATGTCATTGTTTTTAACATTTATTTTATGCTGCTTTGGAAACTGCAAATTTGAAAAGCAGATTATACATTCAAACAATAAAAGGTGGGTGGGCTGCTGCAGCTGCCACCAAATTAATCAGGTTTATTTAGGGGTTTTTTTTCCTATCCCACCCTTCCTCCAGGGAATTTAGGGTAGCATATGTGCTTTCCTCCTCCCCTTTTATCCTTACAACAACCCTGTGCTATAAGCTAGGCTGCGAGAGTGTGACTGACTAACCCAAGGGCACTCAGGAAGTTTCAGGACTGAATGGGGATTTGAACTCAGACTACTCTGGTCTAAACCCACACTGAAAAAACTAATCCACACAAGCTATATCTCCTAGCAAAGTGCTGTCATTGTGGGGGAACCAGTGAACCAGTAGTGGCATCATTTTTAATTATCTGTCACTTGAAAAGATATTTCTGCATGATTGAACCATACAACATGTATCATTTTGTTAGCCACGGATGCCATCCATTTCAACCAGGAGGTCTGACCCATGTGACCCCTGAAGGCATGTTTGTGCCTTAAGCCCCACTTAATGGTGTGCTCCTTCTTGGGACCCACCACTTAGGAGCATAGGAAGCTGCCATATACTGAGTCAGACCATAGGTCCATCTAGCTCAGTATTGTATACACAGACTGGCAGTGGCTTCTCCAAGGTTGAAGGGAGGAATTTCTCTCAGTGCTATCTTGGAGAGGCCAGGGAGGGAACTTGGAACCTTCTGTTCTTCTGAAAGTGGCTCCATCCCCTGAGGGGAATATCTTACAGTGCTAACACATCAAGTCTCCCATTCATATGCAACCAGGGTAGACCCTGCTTAGCTAAGGGGACAAGTCATGCTTACTACTACCACAAGACCAGTGTGTGCTTTGGTGCTGGCAATTCCATCAACCACAGCCATTGCTCCAGCTGAACCGACTGGCTGGGCAGTTGGTTCAATAAATCAACTCAAACTGGTTCAAAGCGGTTCACTATATGCAGCTGCCACAGCATATTGCCACCCACAAGCTCAACTAAAGCAACTTCAGTCACATTTTGAAAGAGCAGTGCACCTTGCAAATGCAGAATCAGATTGCAGAGCAGACCAGAGCAGTGAGTGAAGTACAAGGCCAGACATAGAGCTCACAGCAGTCACCAAGAAATATTACACACACACATACACACAGAGTCGCCACTATGTCCATTTCTCACTATCTCACAAACAAAACAAAACACACAGTTTAAAACTCTCTCCTTTTTGATCCCCCATTCCCCACCCCCAGCAATGGGGGCAGAGTTGCTCTGACAACACTTGATTTTGAATGATAACAAGCCAACCAAGAAGAAAGGAGATAGCAAAATGGCTTCCGCGGCCACCCACCATAGCTGTTCAGACCGTCAAACTGGTTGACTTTGAACCAGGTTCAGTTCAGGTTGCTCTTGGACTGGCCCTCCTTCCTGAAAGATGCTCCAGTCTTGAATTGGCCTGGATCATGATCAAACTGTTCTGCGCATCTGTAACATTAACCCTCTGCATTGCTCAAGTGCATGCCTCTTCCATTAAAAAAACAAGATTTTCCCATTGTGGAGAGCATATTCTCTGGCAAGACTACCCTGCTCCCCTTCCAAGATGTGGGAGATAGGCCAACCACATATTGGGAAAATTGTCAAGAAAAGGAATGGTGTTAAGGAGATGCTAAAAGGAGAGGACATTTAGTCTGGAAAAGCTTAGGATGCAATGAGCTATGTTTAGTATGATGAAAAATCTCCTGATAAGTTATTTTGGATAAATGTTGCAAATTCCTGGAGAAACTTGGGGGAAAGTTGAAAACTGATTTTCTTTTTTTAAAGAATAGATGGCTTGGATACTTCATCTTCCTTCCACCTCAAAACCAGCCTCATTACTATGAGCATGAAGAGTTTGTGACAGCAGCAATAACCTGGGAATCAATACCAGTGAAAGACAATTTCTTCCAGAAATGGTCTGCATTTATGAGGAGCAAACATAGCTTCCAATCAATGAAGCCTGAAAACCTTTCTGAGTAAACAGTGGTTAGCAGTTAGGTGTGAAAGGGTGAAACAATGATCATCTTCCCCTAAAACCTGCCTGTGCAACCTCTTTTCCTAAAACCTGCCTGTTCTTCTGCAGATAGATTGATTTTCTCTCACCACAAATATCTAATAATTTCTCAAGGAGAAATTTACAATGAGTTGCAACTCCACAAACACAACAGCAATCAGATGATAATTCTCTAGCTTTTTCACACCACCTGTGAGTTAATAACAGCAGCCTGTCAGCCAGCTGGAAAATTGTTTGATAAACTAGTATAAGTAGAAGTCCAAAAGACGGACTCACCAACTGAAATTGACCTTCCATGGTTCCACCAAAATGAAATATTTACCTAGGGCCTAGCTGTTATGTCAGCTGGAAGAAATAACAAATCACTGAAGGAGAGAGGAAGAAATAAGAAAAAGAAATGCTAACAGTGTTTTACACAAATGATTGATATCACTAATAATTATTCAAGTTGTATAAAATAAATATAAGAATTCTGTGGTGCCTTGAAAGTAACCAGTTTATTACAAAGGCTATGTCACATGATGTGATTATTGAGAGGACTGTGTATCCGCAAGTGTGTGTGTGTATGTGTGTGTGTGTTAGGGATGTGTAAAACATTTCAGGTACAAAAATTTTTGTACTCAAAATGGGCCATTTAGGGTGTTTTGTAGACAAAACAAAACACCCATTTTCCGAATCCAAAAGTTTTTTACACAAAACAAAACTTCCCTGTTTCGGCAACAAAACATTTTGTTGTTTTGGACCTCCATTTTGTGGCGATCTCTGAGTCAGTCTCCCTTTTGTGTTTGACATCTCTTTGAATTTCCCACCCTTCCAGCCTTCCGATCGGTGACCTAAAGCATGGGCTGACCTGCTGACGATTCCCTCCTTGTTCCCCATTGGCTCTTTTGCCTCTTGCCACTCTTTACTGACCCCACATTGGCCAAGGGAAAGGTTGAAGAAGGGGCAAGGGTGGGGGGAGTTCAAGCAGGGGTTTTCAATTCATTCAACAAGTTAGTTACTCATTCACCATTCTGCCATTCTGCATCGAGAGAGAGAGAGAAAGAGAACTAGTTTGCATTGCATGGGATGCCTCAAGTTGCCATGAAGAAGTCATACCATTGCCTATGCCTGCCTTGTTGCCAGCCTGAGCCCAGCCCGTAGATGCTCTGGTAGCATATAAGATTTCCAACAACAAACCATGAATCCACTCTCATATGATACCAGAAAATCTACACTCAAAACATCTCAGAAACAACAAAACCCAGTACCCTATGGGTTAGCAACCCATGGGGGTGGTTGGCACCCTATGTGTTCTAAACCACCATTCGCTCTGGGCCACCCTGATGCCCCCCAAGTGCAATTATGGGGCTGCTGAAACCTCCATCGTTACCTATGGGGAAGTACCTTAAAGATGGGTGAACTCCATTAAATCTTTAAAAACCAGCCCTCTGCTCAATTCCTTTGAAATAATTCTGGCAGCCTCCTTGCCCCCACTGGGCACTACCACCCACCCTACTCTGTTCCGGGCCACTCCCTTTCCCCCCAACATGAAGCTATACTTTTGCTGAAAACTCCATTATTCCCCATGGGGAAAATCTTCAAAAATTCACCAAAAATCAGCCCTTTGCCCAATTCCTCTGAAATTTGGGTGGTAGCTTCCACCCATTGGGCTCTACCACCCCCACCCACTACTTTTGCCCTGGGACCATTCTTTAAAATCCAAAATGTTTCAGGTTTGGATTTTGGAATTTCGAACAAAGAACAAAACTGGGGTGTTTCAGATTGGCTGATTTCAAACAAAGAACAAAATGTGGGTGTTTTGGATTTGGGCCAAAAACAAAACAGGAGGGGGGAAAACCCGTGTGTGTGTGTCCATAAATGTAGTTTGCATTCTGCAAACATAGATACAAATTACTGCCTGTGACTGGTAATTCCATCTCCCCTCAGTTTTGTAAAACCATTTACGAGATATGCTATTATAAGGTACTAACTCACTCTATCCAGACATTAGGCCCATTTACACATTATGTTCAACACTTGTACAATGAATGTACAGCATACACAGGTACAGATCTGCACACAGGTACAGTCATTCACATGTTATGTTGAATGCAGGTGCAGAAGTACACTTCCTATCTATATCATGCATTTGAAGGGCCTATATTTAGATTCATTTGTAAAATGAATGCAGAATCCACACACACACATATACATATACACAAACATATGCATAAAGAGCTGGGAGAGAGGAGATCAGTACAAGCATCAGCATAACGTCTGATTTCATGTTGCACAACGGTACAAATGTCTCTGCACATGTACATGTGTTTGAGTGAATAATTGCACCTGTGTTCATTTTAAAAGTGAGTCTGGGTACAAGCCATTCAAATGCATGGTACAGTTTGGGTTTGGAAATGTACTGCTGTACCTGTGTTCAACATAACATGCGAACAAATGTACCTGTGTACAGATCTGTATCTGTGTATGCTGTTCACTTGCACAAGTGTTGAACAAAACATGTGAATAAAGCTTTGTTTCCCCATTTACTAAGACGACGATGATGACGAATATTTATTTACTGCTTTTCAACAAAAGTGCTCAAAGCGGTTTATGGATAAATGGATAGATAGATAGATAGATAGATAGATAGATAGATAGATAGATAGATAGATAGATGGTTCCTTGTCCCCAGAGGGCTAAGCAGTCTAAAAGGAAACCTAAAGGAGATACCAGCAACACTCACTGGAGGTGTGCTGTGCAGGGGCTGGGATAGGGCCAGTTGTTCCCCCAGTACTAAATATAAGAGAATCACCACTTTAAAAGGTGTTTCTTTGCTCAGTTAGCAGGGTTAACAAGGTAACAAGGTTAGCTCAGTTAACAAGGTAAAATTTTTATGAGGTTTTTCTGTCTAGCTACTGTAAAAAAAAATCTTAACTATCTTTGGATGTATGTCACATCTCCCATTTAAAGGGAAATGAATATACATGCCCCCATGTTCAGTTTTCGAGCAAACAGGGTTTCAGACTATATAGGAACAACTCTAATGACTTTGAAATCCACATGAGGAAATGAGTCAGTTAGTCCCAAGGATATATTTAGTTACAGGGAAATATGAGATTGACAAAACAAAGATAAGCATGAAATATGGTGTTCATTTTAATCAAATGTTTCAGCTTCTGTCTTCATCAGTAACTTGTAGCTGTTAGAAGAACTTAAAACAGGCAGCAAGAGTCAAGAACAACAGTACAGGGATAGGAAAAAATTCTCAGGAAAGTGACATTGCCACATGGGGGGAGGGCAATAATATGTTCATTTAACACAGTATTTAATGTATATAAACCCCTTATGTGTTGTCCTCCAAAATGATGCCACAACATGGGGTATTCAGCCTGTAAATCCAGCAATTTACTATTGTTTCAGGTTTGAGTGGCTTTTCTGTTTGAAAAATGTCTATGCCTACAAGTTTGTAGTCATTTGAATTGAAAATTCTGACACGGGGTGCTCAGCATTTTTCAATTACCAACACACAGTTTCTTAAGCCAGTATGCATGTGCAGATAAGTAGTTGTTTTGCCAACACACTTTCTGAGATGTGCATAGCTTTCTACATATTATAACATATATAAAAGTCATGAATTTGCAAATGATACTTAATTTTATGCAGTGGGTTTTGCCATCTGTGATGGAATGACCCCTTCCCATTATGATAGATAGATAGATAGATAGATAGATAGATAGATAGATAGATAGATAGATAGATAGATAGATAGATAGATAATGTTTTGTGGGTTGTTTTCTTTAATTTGTTCTGGCTGCATTTGCACATAATTGGATACTGGAGTTGCAAGGGCCTCAGGTTTCCTTACCGTTACATCAGAACACATTCAACTCCAGTCCTGTCCATTCCGCAACTTGAGGTTTCACGCTGGAGTCTCCAGTTTGAACCCTCGGTTTGTAGTGAATTTTGCTGCTCAAAACCGAAGGTCCACGGAGCCTCTGTTGTGTCTGAATGCAGCACTGGAAGCTGCATTTGGCTGGACTGGAGTTGAGGGAGGAAGCTCTTCCCTCTCTTCCACCATGTTTGGCTATGTGGGCTGTCCAAGCATGTCCACATAGCTAGTTCCCCTTCTTCTCTGCAGTCTCGCTGACTGCAGAGAGGACGTTCTCCCTCTGTGGACAGGAGAGCAGGGGTGGGGTGAGTGGAACCGTGGAGAGCAGGGGTAGGGAGAGCGGAACCACAGGTCCATTGGCATGACAGTGAATGCACTCTCTATGACCCCTCCAGACTCTGCAGCAGTTAAAAGGTAGCAACCTCTTACAACCAAGCCTGTGGTAAAGGTTGTCTGCTACAGAGTTTGGGGGGGAAAGTTGTAAATTGTTACTATTGGTTGTTACCAGGCAGAGAAAGAAGGTTCTAGCTGCTTGAGGTAACAAAACTCTCTCATTGGCAAGGTATCTCTTTGGAATTGAAAAAAGGAGACAGTGTTATAATTCGAGAGAGCAAGAAGCGAGGAAAGAGCTAGGAGAGAGGAGGTCAGTTAGACCAGAGATTCTCAACCTTGGGCCCCCAGATGTTATTGGACTTCAACTCCCATAATCCCCAACCAAAGGCTACTGGGGCTGGGGATTATGGGAGTTGAAGTCCAACAACATCTGGGCCCAAGGTTAAGAATCTCTGAGTTAGACGATTTGCTGCTGAGTGTTGTGTGAGCCAGAAGGCTAGAACACTAGCAGTATAAGATCGAGCTGAAACTGCTAGGGAAGTTTGCAGTGAGGAAGCTGGTTTTACTGAAGCCTGCTAGGCTTCAGTAAGAAGCAGAAGTTTGCTGTTTTTGTGTGTATATATCACCCATCTAATCTTTCAGCTATTGTTCCTGTACTATTTGTGGGTTTTTGCATTTTTGAAACCTCGCCAACCTAATCTTTCAGCTATTGTTCCTGTACTGTTTGTGGGTTTTTGCATTTTTGAAACCTTTTACCACAATTAAACTTATTTTGTTTTAATATATTTTCTGCTCTCTCTGTCCGTTATTTTAGTTCCAGCTCATGCTACCTGCCATTTTTACCACACTACTAATTTTTGCTCTTATTTTTCAGTGACAGAGGGTTTAAAGCTACAGCCAAGCCTTCACACCATCATTAGGCTTTTGTGGCTGACACCTCCCCTATACAGGTGTTCTGTGCCCAGGTTGGCTGTACCCAATTAGGGGATTGAGAACGTACCAGCTAGTCATTACCCCCGATGCTGACATGTTCTGTGCTCAGAGACAGATTATGCTCATGCTCAGAGACAGATTATGCTCTTTGCCGCCTGTGGGCGGCCAAGATTGCTACCCCAGAGGCTGGGCGGGGGGGAGTTTAATTAAATTAATATTTTAATTAAAATTGCCGACATGCAGGAGTGCAGTGGCACAAATGAGAACAATCGCCAAATGAGAGCGATCGCACGCGTGGGTGCAGAAAGGCCCAAAACATGATCGCTCTCATTTGGGAGGTAGGCGGGCTTGGGATAGGGCCTATCACTGCCCTCTCCACTTCATTGGCTATCACTGCCTCACTGCCTGCCTGCTCTCCTCACTGCCCATTTCCCCCACCGTCGCCATGCTGTGCTGTCAAGTGGGGGGGGGCTCTCTCTCTCTCTCTCTCTCTCTCTCTCTCTCTCTCTCTCTCTCTCTCTCTATATATATATATATATATATATATATATAACATTTCCTTTAAAAAATGCAGCTGGGGGGATATTTGCCACCCTAGGCAGCAACCTCCACAGCCTCTCCCATAATCCGCCTATGCCCCTGCTGCCTCAGGTTTGTGCTGAGCACCCTGGGATTAGAATTTCTCCTTGTGAACAAGAACACTGACTACCAAACATTCCAAATAGCAGGGAGAAACTGTCCCCAAACTCAAGGGTTGCCTCTGCAGACAAATTCCAAACTGGGTTTAGGAAGGGGCATGTCATCAGATTGTATTTTAACTGGGGGTGTGACTAACTGGAATGTTCCCATTGTTTTTGTACCTGGAGACTATGTCCCTAGATACAGAACATCTGTATAGAGTTGCTCTGTATCCACTCTGTTTGCTGTACTTTTTACTATTAGCTAAAATATTTCTTGCACACAAAAGGAACAGGTACAGAGTTTCCAAGTGTTTCTGGATCCGGCTTCACCCTGGTGTCCCAAGCTGAGGCTATGGCCAGGAGCACTTTCTGTCAGCTTTGTGTGATATGATAGCTGTGTTCATTCCTTGAAGATGATGATCTCAAAACTGTGGTGCACTCACTGTAACTTCTTACTACAATGCATTCTATGCGGGGCTGCCTTTGTATGCCATTCAGAAACTTCAGAGAGTTCAAAATACGGCAGCCAG
Organism: Hemicordylus capensis; assembly: GCF_027244095.1. NCBI lineage: Eukaryota > Metazoa > Chordata > Lepidosauria > Squamata > Cordylidae > Hemicordylus > Hemicordylus capensis. Next base: position 63,982,606 of record NC_069660.1, read on the forward strand.
ATTAGTCTCTGGGGTTTCTTGGAGATACCATATTATGCCTGTTTCAGTGGCAGCCAGTGAGGGCGCTGTCAGGGCGAGGGGCAGCGGGAGGTACCTTTAAAACTAAATTAGATAGTGGTTACCAATGGTACCTCTGCACCTGCAAGGTGCCGTGAGCAGTGGTGCTACACCCGGTATCCCATGTGGTGGTGGCATGACTCTGGCACTCACCTGGCCTCTGCTCATGCACAGAGGTCATTTGCATAGTGTGCAACATTATGCTGACCTTGCAAATGGCCTCCACACATGCACAGAGGCCAGGTAAGTGCCGGAACCACACCACTGCCGTGAGGGATACCAGGCAGAGCACTGGTGCTCACAGTACCTTGCAGGTGTGGTGATGCTGCTGGTAAGCATGATCTAATTAAGTTTTAAAGGTACTTCCTGCTGCCTCCCCTGGCGGTGCCCTCACTGGCCACCACTGGCCTGTTTTAATACAGTTGCACAAACTGGGCAAAATACAATGTGTTGGTAATTACCTTTAAAGCCCTAAAGGGCTCATGACCAGGTTGCCTGGGAGACTGCCTTCTTCAGCATGATCCACCCCGCCCCCCCCCCCCCGATTAAGGTCATTGAGAGAAGTCCATCTCTGGCTGCTGCCAGCTCACTTGGTGGCGACTTGGGATCAGGTCTTCTCTGTAGCTGCTCTTGGGCTGTTGGACATGCCCCCTATAGATCTTAGAGGCTTAAGATCTTTACCGGCCTTTAAAAGCGCCCTTAAGATGTATTTTAATGGCACTTTTAAAGGCTGGTAAAGTTCTTAAGCCTCTTTAGCCTGGCCTTTAGTGATTTTTAAATGGTTTTACACTGTTGTAATTTTAGTTGTTTTCAATAGGTTATTTATTTTGTTTTTATTTGTTTTTATTTATGTGAAGAGCTGGTCTTGTGGTAGCAAGCATGACTTGTCCCCATAGCTAAGCAGGGTCTGCCCTGGTTGCATATGAATGGGAGACTTGATGTGTGAGCACTGCAAGATATTGCCCTCAGGGGATTAAGCCGCTCTGGGCAGAGCAGAAGGTTTCAAGTTCCCTCCCTGGCTTCTCCAAGATAGGGCTGAGAGAGATTCCTGCCTGCAACCTTGGAGAAGCTGCTGCCAGTCTGTGAAGACAATACTGAGCTAGATAGACCAATGTTCTGACTCAGTATATGGCAGTTTCCTATGTTCCTAACCGCCTAAAGCCATTTGGCGGTTCCCATATAAAAATTAAATAATTTAAATAAATCCCAATACAAATAAATAAATAAATCCTGGTATAAATATCTCTATCTATAATTCTCTAAAGCATACCCATGGCTAATCCCATGTGTGACAGCTCTCATGAAAGTTTGTGAGCAGAAGCGCCTGATTGGGCAATGGGGATTCCATATGCATATATGGAGGAGAAGCCTATGAGAGCAGAAGCACCGTGGTAATTGGGCAGTGGGGATTCCATATGCAATTAGGGAAGAGGAGCTTGTGGCACTGTGGTGATTAGGTGGTGGGGATTCCATATGCAGATAGGGAGGAGAAGCCTGTGATGGTTAAGGTCAGTTGGAATGGAACTGTTACTTGTGAGAAAATGTTCTTGAGTGGGCAGGGGTCTGTGAAGAGAGGGGTCGTGAGGGAGGAAAGAGTCCCTTCAGGAGAAGGAAGCTGCCATTGTGTAAATTAGATGAGGCAGCAAGATCTGTTAACTCAGGAAGGGAGGGGGGAGAAATACAGGGGAAGAGTGAGTGGAGGAGAAAGAAGGAGAGAAAAAGAAGGGAGGGGAAGAGAGAAAGAAGGAAGGGTGAGGGATGGGCCTGAGCCTGTCAGTGGCCTGAGGGGAATGAGCGGGTATGGCGGAGCCTATTGGCAGCAAGGAAGGACCCAGTCAACCACTGCTGCTGTTTGGGGCTACCAAGGCCATTGGCAAAGGGAGGGAGGCAGGCAAGGGATGGGCCCAGGCCTATCAGCAGCCTGGGGGGAATGAGCAGCCATGGCAGTGATGGCAGTGAGGAAGGGCCTGGTCAACCGTTGCTGCTGCTCCTGTGAGGAGGAGCAAGAGTGGGACTCGGGTGAAGGTGGGGAGGTCTCTGGAGATAGGGGGCTGCAGCTTGGCTAATAGGCCCCAGCAACGCTAAGGCCACAGCCCAGAGGGGTGAATAGGATGGAAGCAATGGGATGGAGGAAGAGGAGTAGGAGTGCGGCTTGGGTGAGGATGCAGAGATCTCTGAGGTGGGGGGGCTGTGAGGGGAGCAATCAAGTACTAGTGCGCAGATGCTCTACATGGGTTAAGCTAGTTTAAATAAATACATGATAATGGACCGGGTCTCACGATCAGGGATACCCGGTTTTAATGGGCTAAGCCCGCTCTCCCCGTTCACGAGCGAGCAGGAAGCCCTGGGCGGCCGGATTGGCCGCCCACATGATGGCCAGCCCTGAGATGGAGCCAGCGGGGGCTGGGGAGCTCGGGGGCCGCGCTGCCCCCGGAAGCCCCAGTATGCCCTGCACAAGCGCACAGGGCATACTGGGGAGACCCCCAAGCTGGGAGGCTGCTTTTAAGCCTGCCGGCCGGGGGTCTACTCACGAATAGCTGCGGTGCAGAGCCGTGCCACGGCTACTCACAAGCAGATTGCCCGGGTTTGCGGAGCGCTCGCTCTGCAAACCCAGGCTAAGGGGCGAGCTACAGGAGCGGGTTAGCCGCTCCAGAACCACCAGGCTCGGCTGCAAGCCCGGTGGTTCTTATGATCACAAAAATTCCTAGCCCGATTTTTGTGATCGTAAGAATAGCCCCAATAAATAATAAAAGGAGTTGTGTGTGGTGGAAATTTCCATCTTGAAGACCTTTTACCGCTGTCTGGGACAGTAAAGCTTGGTTATAAACTGTTTCCAATTGGGAAGCTGATTATTATTTTTAAGGGAGATCTACTTTACCTAGGTAGCCTACAATATTTTTCACATTTACAATTTTCCTTGTTTAGCTATGTTTAAAAGCTGACTAAGTTGTAAATTGTATGCTGAAAATACCTAAAACCCTGAATCATAGAGTGAATGAAAGCTTTATTACCCTAGGCACTCTGCAAAGGCAAACAGGGACAGCAGATGGATGAATACCAAAATAGGGTCCTGTTGGCTGACCCCATAGCTGCATTTTGTTAACTTACTGACTTCATTTAACAGGCCATAGCTGACTGCAAGTTTTATATGGAGAGAGTGATGTGTAAAGGGTGGCGGTTGGTAATGTGAAGGACAAGCCTAGGGCTGGCATTTTGCACAGATTATTTAACAGCGATCTTGTGTATGTTGAGAGACTATGGGAGACGGATATCTTGTGTATGCTGAGAGACTTGTGGTCTTACTCATGGTCCCCTCCCTGTTCCTACATTACAAAAACAGGAAGATTATAAAATGCTTAGGGCTGTGGGTTGTATTAAGGCAGCACAGGGGTGTTTTTGGAATTAATTTTAAGAGTGGGCTATGTACTGTCAACATGTTCCATGCAAATGAATCTATGGGCAGCTCCAGTAGCAGTTTTATGTAGCTACCAAAACAGACACAGGGATGCTCTGCTTGACATTTACCAAATCTATGGGTTTAATGGTGTGTCTGTCAAAGAGGCATGTTGTGAGCCATGAGAGCATGTATTTATTGTTGACATAAGTACACCCCAAAGCCTGCATGATTTCATGCATCTGAACATTTTGTGAATGATAACCATCAAACAGGAGAATTCTGAGTCAATTTCAGACTTCTAAGGGCTACTCCTTGTATAAAAGCTTAATTTCTGAAAAGAACAGTATCAGTGGGCCCAAACCTGCCCATAAGCTATACTGTCTGTACTGGAATTACTCCTGGTGAATGTATGGAAACAAGCAGTAGCGATACAGGCATATTCCATATTCCCTTGTGTTGAAACTAGATCAGGCCTGCACAACTTAAGACCCAGAGACCAGATCTAGCACACAGAGCCTTTTTTGCTGGCCCGCAGGAATATCCCACAGCAACAGCAGGAGCCATGAAGTTCTGTTGGTCTGTCCTGCTGATAAGCAGCAATGGCTCAATGCAGTTGGCTGCTTGAGACCAGATGCCCCCTGCCTTTGGTCTGCAACCCACTGATAAAATCCCTCACCGCCCCCCACCCTTACCTTCTGATACCACCCAGAGATTGGCATGCATACTCCTGTGCCCTACTGGTGGGGGTGGGGGTGGGGGTGGGGATGGGCAGTGACTATTTTCTGACTACTATTCTCAGTTAAAATTCCCTTAAATCAGCAAAGAGATCTACAAGTAACTAATTTTATTTATTTATTTATTTTTGCATTTATATACCGCCTTTCGTTAAAAGACAACCCCAAGGCGGTTTACAAAAGTTAAAACATACAATAAAAAGACAAAAAAACCATCAAGCTAAAAAGTATAAAAACATATAAAAACAGGCATAAAAACAATACAACAGATAAAAACACACCGAAGCGGCAGTAAAAACGATTATGTAAAAGCCTGGGTAAAAAGCCAAGTCTTTACAAGCTTTCTAAAAGCCGTGATGGAGTCCAAGGAACAAATGGCCACTGGGAGAGCATTCCAGAGTCTAGGAGCAGCAACAGAGAAGGCCCTGTCCTGAGTGTACGACAGCCAGGCCTCTCTCATTGTCGGCACCTGGAGCAGGGCCCCCTCAGATGTCCTCGTCAAGCGGGCAGCAACCCTTGGGAGCAGGCGGTCCCTCAAAAACCCCAGGCCCAAACCGTTAAGGGATTTAAAGGTCAAAACCAGCACCTTGAATTGGACCCGGAAATGAACCGGCAGCCAGTGCAGCTCTTCAAAATGGGGGTGATGTGTTCCCAATGGGCAGCTCTGGATAAAACCCTCGCTGCCGCGTTTTGCACTAGCTGCAGTTTCCGGATATTCTTCAAGGGCAGCCCCACGTAGAGCGCGTTACAGCAATCCAGCTGCGACGTGACTAAGGCGTGGGTAACCGTGGCCAGATCTGCCTTCTCGAGAAAGGGACGCAGCTGGCGCACTGGCTGAAGCCGTGCAAAGGCACCCCTGGCCACCGCCTCCACCTGAGCTTCCAAAAGCAGAGCCGGGTCCAGTAGTACCCCCAAGATGCGTACTTGCTCCTTCAAGGGGAGTGCAATCCCATCCAGAACCGGTAAAATCTCCTCATCCCACTTGGCTCTCCTACTGACCAACAGTACCTCCGTCTTATCCGGATTCAATTTCGGTTTGTTAGCCCACATCCAACCCATCATGGCCTCCAGCCCCCGATTCAGGACATCCACCGCCTCCCTAGGATCAGATGACAAGGAGAGATAGAGCTGAGTGTCATCCGCATATTGCTGACAACTCAGTCCAAATCCCCGGATGACCTTTCCCAGCGGCTTCATGTAGATGTTAAACAGTATGGGGGACAAGACCGATTCCTGCGGGACCCCACAGGCCAACAGCCACGGGGCCGAGCAGTAGTCCCCCAGCACCACCTTCTGGACCCTCCCCCCCATGAAAGGACCGGAACCACTGCAACGCTGCGCCTCCGATTCCCATACTTGAGAGGCCATACTAATAATAAGAGCCAGTGTGGTGTAGTGGTTAGAGTGCTGGACTAGGACCGGGGAGACCCGAGTTCAAATCCACATTCAGCCATGATACTAGCTGGGTGACTCTGGGCCAGTCACTTCTCTCTCAACCTAACCTACTTCACAGGGTTGTTACGAGGAGAAACCTAAGTATGTAGTACACCACTCTGGGCTCCTTGGAGGAAGAGCGGGATATAAATGCATTATTATTATTTCTTGTTTACACAGTCATACAAGTGTTATTGACTGGTTTGTTTTATCCAGACATCGAGTCCTTCCCAAGGACCTGGGATGGCTGAATTTTATTGTCAGTTGTTATAGATATCGTCTCAGAATATAGGCTGTTCCCAGTAAAGCTGCTTTTTGTAATTGGCTGATGGTGATTTCTGTGACCCCTATGGTGTTGAGGTGCTCTTCAAGGTCTTTTGGAACTGCACCCAGGGCGCCAATTACCACTGGGATTATTTGGGTCTTTTTCTGCCACAGCCTTTCAATTTCAATTTGTAGATCTTTGTATTTGGTGATTTTTTCTATTTCTTTTTCTTCTATTCTGCTATCCCCTGGTATTGCTATGTCGATTATTTTGACTTGTTTTTCTTTCTTCTCGACTACAGTTATATCTGGTGTATTGTGTGGCAGATGTCTGTCACATAAGTCGGAAGTCTCATAATATTTTTACATCTTCATTTTCTACCACCTTTTCAATTTTATGGTCCCACCAATTTTAGGCTACAGGTAGCTTGTATTTTTTGCAGATGTTCCAGTGTATCATCCCTGCTACCTTGTCATGCCTTTGTTTGTAGTCAGTCTGTGCAATCTTTTTACAACAGCTGATTAGGTGGTCCACTGTTTCATCTGCTTCTTTACAAAGGCGGCACTTGCTGTTTGTTGTAGATTTTTCTACTTTTGCTCTTATTGCATTTGTTCTTAGTGCCTGTTCTTGCGCAGCCAGTATTAAACCCTCTGTTTCTTTCTTCAAGTAACCATTCTTAAGCCATTGCCAGGTCTTGGTGATGTCTGATTTTCCACTTATATTGTGCAAATATTGACCATGCAGGGGCTTATTTCTCCATTTTTCTGCTCGGTTCTTGACTTGTTCTTTCTTGTAGGCCTGCTTTCTTTCATTGGTGTTGAATAGTTTTGCGTTATTGACCATTTTAAGTGCATCTTCTTCACTGTCCTTGATATATTCTTCAAGGCCTCTTTTCTCCTCCTCTACTGTTTGATGGACTTGCAGCATTCCTCTTCCACCTGAGCTGCGAGGGAGGTATAGCCTATCGACATCACTGCGGGGGTGCAGAGCATGATTGATGGTCATGATTTTCCTGGTCTTACGATCCAGCGTCTCTAGCTCTGCCTGGGTCCAGTCTATTATCCCTGCAGTTTATCTGATAACAGGTATAGTCCAGGTATTTATGGCTTGTATGGTGTTCCCGCCATTGAGTATGGACTTGAGGATTTTTCTATCTCTCCTGATGTATTCACTTCCCATTTTTCTTTTAACTTCAGTGTGTGCGATGTTATCAGCCTGGAGAATGCCCAAGTATTTGTAATGTTCTTTCTCTTCCAGGTTCTTGATCTTGCTTCCATTGGGCAGTTCTATTCCTTCTGTTTTTCTTATTTTTCTTCTGTTCATTATTAATGCAGCACACTTGTCTAGTCCAAACTCCATTGCTATATCGCTACTGACTATACGGACAGTGTTTAGCAGTGATTCAATTTCTGACTGGGACTTTCCATACAACCTCAGATCGTCCATGTACAGCAGATGGTTGATTTTACTGGATGTTTTAGATGTTTGGTATCCGAGGCCTGTTTTGTTTAGTATTTGTGAAAGTGGGGTCATGGCGATTACAAACAACAGAGGGGATAGTGAGTCCCCTTGGAAAATGCCTCTTCTAATGCTAACCTGTCCAAGTGTCTCACCATTGATTCTTAACTGTGTACTCCACATGCTCATTGCTTTATTTATAAATATCTGAATGCTTTTGCTGACACCAGTTGTTTCTAAACATTTTAGTATCCATGTGTGAGGCAATGAATCGAAGGCTTTCTTGTAGTCAATCCATGCAACACTTAGATTGGTTTTTCTTCTCTTGCAGTTTTGTAAAATCATTTTGTCAATCAGCAGCTGGTCTTTTGTGCCTCTGGTGTTTGGGCAATTTCCTTTCTGTTCAACTGAAAGCTGTTTGTTAGTTAATAAGTGTTGCATCACTTCATCTGCTATTATTCCAGTTAATAATTTGAACATGGTTGGCAGGCAGGTTATCGTTCTATATTTACTTGGAACTGCACCTTTTGCTGGGTCTTTCATTATGAGATGAGTTTTCCCAGTTGTTAGCCATTGTTCTACATCACCGCCTTGCAAAATGTGATTGAACTGTTTTGATAGTTGTTTATGAAGGCTTCTTAGGTGTTTAAGCCAAAAGCCATGCAGTTCATCGTCGCCTGGCGCAGTCCAATTTTTAATTTTCTTTGCTCTTTCACTTATTAATTCTGGTGTTATTATTAGATCTTGCATTCGTTGGTTACATTTTTTGACCTCTTTCATCCAGCCTGCTTTTTTATTATAATCTATTGGATTGTCCCATAATTTCCCCCAGAATTGCACTGTTTCTTCTTTATTTGGTGATTCTACATTTCTTGCAGTTTCTCCTTCTATAGTTTGGTAGAAACATCTCTGATTCGACTGGAATTGGAGATTCTGCCTGTGTTGTGTAATTCTGGCTTCATATCTGTTAATCTTCTTTGACACTGCTGTTATTTGCTGCTTTATTATTTCCAGGATTTCTCTAATTTTCCTTGAATCTAGGTGGTATTTTTGGATCAGATACTGTTTGGTGTTTTCATTCTTCAGCTTCTTGTCTTTCATAGCTTTCAATTTACTAGCATCTGATCTAAGCCTGGAGATTTTATTTTCTAATCTAATCTTCCATTTAGGTGATGCACTGCTTTCTTTTTTGACAGGTCCACTGATTTTATATCCGAGCTCTTGTGTTGTTATTGTTGCTGCACTGTACATTAGTTGGTTTGTTTCTTGCAAATTATTGGTTGTTATTTCTGCAAGTGCAGCATTGACATCTTTTAATGCCTGAGCAAGTTGTTTTTTGGCAACTGTTTTTAGAGCGGGAAGTCGAACCCTGGTGGTTGTTTGGTTCATGTGCTCAGTTATTTTTTGCTTTAGTTCTTGTTGCTTTTCTGTTAAATGGCATTTGGGTTTTTGAGGTGAAGGCAAAGGGGCGGTTGCCTGGTTTTGATTTTGAAACAGTTCAGCAACAGTGGCATCCTCTATTTCCAACACCTCCTCCACCTGCGCCTGAGCAACTTCTTCAATTGGTGGTAATTCTTCTTCCATATTTTGAGCCTGTGTTGCTCTTTGCAGTTCTTCCAGCTCAACTCCTGTGAATACTTTATTTCTTATTATGAATCTTCTCTGGTCTGCTAGCCTTTGTTCTGTTATTTCTGTATCTGGATGCTTCTCTTTCCAAATTTGGTACATTCTTTTTAAATAACCTCTTCTAGTTGGACTAGACTTGTAATAGCAGATCATTATTTCCTTGTTGGCATTTTTCGTATATTTTTTCGTTTAAGCGACATTTCTTCCAGTAACCTTGCAGTCTCCAGCCCTGGTTGCTCAACTGAAGATCCTGAGTCCTGTTGCCCACTTGCCACCAGATGTCCAGGGACTATAGCACCTGGTGCAGTCCTTGTTGACCCGGGCGACGACTGATCCGGTATAGATTTATTAAAGTTACGTCTCACCATATTGTTGATGGGAGAGGCACTCTTTGTCTGGCTCCTCTGGTGAGACCTGTCCAGTATGGTTGGACCTCTGGCATAGCTCTCACCTTTCTCAGAGCACACAAGCCCCACAACCACGCCAAGGTAGTGCCTCACTGGGGTTTATTGTTGTTGTTGTTGTGATTATTATTTTTCAATGATTATTTTTAATGTAAATTACAGTAATGTACTGAAAATGCACCTTGCCCCCTGCGCATCAAGTCATGGGTGGTTCTGGCCCCCCAGGGCATTTGAGTTGTGCACCCATGTACTAGATCAAATCAAACTTGTTTAACCTTTCAAAAACCTGATGCTTCCCAAACACACTTGACAAGAATTTGGTATAAATCCATCCTGAGGACAAAGTTTCACTTTTTAAATTATCTGTCACTGATATCTTTATTTTTAGGCATTTATATCTGATGCAGACTTGTGCCAACTATCTTTTTGAAATGAAACATAACATGGCATAAAATGATTCTATATATAAACCATGGAACAAAATATCTTAGCAACAGAGGTTTCCCTTTCAGGAAAAGTTCCAGTCCTAAGCTGAAAACAAAAGTATTATATTGTACCAGTAAATATGAATTAAAACATAATTAACTAAGGAATTACCTTTCTTATTTTGTTTCCATTAAGTAGGTCAGTTTTCCTTCAGAGTTATACCTACTGGGATACATTTCGCTCAACTGTAGGAGAAGAGTGTTTACCAGTTTATCGCTAAGGCATCTGTATACGAAGAAATTTCTAGGTAGAAAAATGCCGGATAGGGTATGTACAGGAGATTCTGCTTATCATAGTTTTTTCAGATTCTTAAAAAAATAATAATAACATCTCTAATTTAAAAAATGTGCACAGTATTCCATGTAATTTATGCCAGCTAGATTACATGCAAGGATACTATATATTTTCCCTACCACTTCACTTCAAATATATTTCTTAAAGAGAATAGGATCCACATTGATTTAAAACCACAAAAAGATTATTTTCCAATTTAACTTTTGCATTTGTGTTGAGCATCGATATTGAAATTGTCCTCTATACAGCAAGTCTTGCCTTTCCATTGTCACAACCAGGGGCATTGGGACCATGGAGCAAGGGGGGATGATGGCCCCCTGAATGCCAGGGTCTGGTGGGGTTGCCAAGGCACCCCCCTTTCCCCCTCCTGCATGCAGCCGGCAAACAACACCAGCTGGGAGCGCGAAGCATGCCCCTCTCCTCTCCAGCCAGTGTTTCAATGAAATGCTGACTGGGGAGAGATGGGAGAGAGTCCAAACAGACCTTCTCCTAGGCATTGGCCCCGCCCCTGCATCTGACATCAGGCAGAAGTGGGTGGGGCCACTGCCAAGGACAAGGCCCGTCAGCCCTGGCAGAGTTTCCCTTCCCCAGTCAGCGGTTCATTGAATCACAGACTGGGGGCTCTTTTTTCTGCCTTCTCAAGAAGATAGGGAAAGGAGCTCCCTGTCAGCAGCTCCACATTACACTGACTGGGGAAGGCAAGCTCTGCCAGGGCTGATAGGCCCCGTCCTTTGCACGGTCCCCATCCCTTTACATCTGATATCAGATGCAGGGGTGTGGCTTGGGGCGCACACATGCTTCACATGCACAATTGTAAAGCCTAGGGGGTGTGCGAGCCGCTGGAGGACTTGGTCCTTTGGCCATGGCCAAGCTCCCTATGCCCCTAGTCAGGATATAACAAAGCTTTTCCATTCAGTTCCGGTTGGAGGCATGTTCTGAAGTTAGTTGTGACAATGTGCCATTGAACCACAGGAAAAAGTTAATCACACAGCTAAGCTAAACCCGATTACTTTCAAAGAACTCACTGCTACTGCAATAGCATGTGAACAAATTTACTGATACGGGTCTATCAGATTGAGTTTGTATTCTTTCAGTGATAGGAGAAAGTATATTATTCATTTAGCTTGGTTTTGCCTTGTGTTCCAGAAGCACTGTTTTACTGGACAAAGAACACTTTATAAACTTAAAGAACTAACTTATAGAACTTGTAATACCCTGATTCAACTATTGTTATTGGATATGAGAGCTGTATTAAGGGAGACAATCCATATGTACATTTCTTTGTGCCCACAAATTTATTAACCCACACATTCTTGTGCAAGACTTCCAAGTCCATCACAGCATAACAAGATTATACTGGCACAGTCGTGCCCATATAATTAAGATAGAAAGTAGTTTCAACATTCCACCATAATAAGCCCTGAATATTTTATTGCTTATAAAATCAAAGCCATTTGTATGATCTGCCTGGCCATCAGCACACATTCACTAGGTGACAAGAGACACCTGCCCTGCAAATTTGGTGAAGATCCATTAAAAAATAGCTTAGATAGAGCAGTTTAAATTTTTTCTCTTTTGAACGGGGGTTTAAAGGGTTGGTGATGTTCTTGGAGGAAGTGGTATATAAATGATTTTGTAGTCCAGTGACTTTGTAGTCCAACTATTTTCAGTCTTTAGACTGCATGCCAGAAAAGTGCCTTTTTGTATATTCCTCTGGGACCCGATCGGTGGTTATTTCACAACTCATTCTCAAAGTTGCATTTTAAGAGGCTGAAAAATGCATCTTTACTTCTAAAAGAGTCTGTGCAATAGGACTTTTGAAGCTGCAGTGCCCACAGCATTGCCCACAACCAGTATGCCGGTCAGCTCCTTCCCTGTCTGAGCCTTGGGAGCACAGCTCTTCAGTTTCCTTCCCTGCCCTACTGCAGCCTATTCCTTTGCCTTCGAAAAAGTGCTCTTCAGCTCTGGTCTTTGGTTACTCCATGGTCATCTGTTTCGTCCCAACCTCAAACCAAAACCAGTGCGCTGCTCTGTGCAGCAAGGTGTTTGCAGGAAGTGGGGGGAAGGAGCCAGGCTGCAAAGGGTTCCTCTGGGCTCCTCTAGGCTGGCTGTGTGTCTGTGTCTCTCTCTGTGTGTGAATGGCTGCAGTGTGTGTGTATGTGTGTGTGATCCTCCTTTTCAAAAACGATGCAAATTCAATAATAAAAAAACACCAGTTTAAGATGAGAATTAAGATGGGCTTACATTTTCACTTGTGCTCTAAAAATCATGGAAATTCAAAGTTAAGGTTCGCATCTTAACTTCTGCACCATTTAATCTGTAAATACTTTGTACAGTCTTGTATATCATACTTGCTTTAGAAATGAGCCTCCATGCACCCACACTTTGCCTTGTTAAGATGGGAACTTCATTTGGAATTTCCATGCATTTTAGAGCACGTGTGAAAACGTAAGCTCGTCTTAACTGTCAAACCAGAGGTTTTTTAAATTACTCAATAGATATCCAGATTAGGGTGTAACTGGTTGGTATGGGTTTTTCACAGGAAACAGCCTCCTTGATCAGATGTATTGATATTGTATTAACAATACAATATGGTGCTCTCTCTTCAGCACTTCAGAAATATTTCTGTTTGTGATGTATACTTTTCTGGAACTAGATGCATCCCCCATATGTTCAAATACTTTGAGATTCTTTGGTTAGAGATGGACTAAACTGAAGCAGCATAACCTTGTCACTTATACTGTTAATGTCACATTAAGCATTTTGCTAAGACCTGAATTTCCTGAGAAAACTTTCCTTCTTTTCAGCAGCTTGCAGTAATTAATGAGACAAATATTTTCCATGTCGCCATACTCTTATTCTAGGGGACTCTGAATACAGTTTTAATAATGGGAGATCTTGGTTCTCTATCAGCACCTACAATAAGAATCCAGGAATTATGTTTTCAATTGCATAAATACAATCAGGAACATGTTATTTAACATCTACATGAAGCCATCTCTAGATGGCCTCTGGGTGCTTAAGAGTCCACACAGGGGAAGAGTGAGGGGAGGTGTTTTTTTGTGGGGGGGGTCTGTTCTATTTTTTACAAAGAAAGGGTGGGGAAGTGGGGCCCAGCCTCTTCACAAAATGACCACGCGGACTACGCCCACTCAAAAATGCATCAGGCCATGGGTGTTCCAAGTGGAGCTGTGTTGCTGTGTGTTGAGAAGCAGTGGGCAAGTGTATCCCTCAGACTGCCTTCCTGCTCCTGGGGATGGTGGCCGAGGTGCCTTGGAAACCAGCCCCCTGCCTGGCCATTCACACCTATGCACAGGTGAGCCATCGCCAGTGGCCCCTCCAGGTGACCCAGCTGCCCTGGGGTCGGGGAAACAGAGGAAATGCTCTCTCCTGTGATTCTGCACGGCTGCTTACCTGCATACGGCACATAGACAGACTGGACCTGGGATTTTCAAAAGCTGTGTGAATGTATTGCCCCGTTGGCCCACCCCACAGCCAGGCTATGGCACAAGGGGTGTGGGGATGTCCTCTGTGGTGTGTGCAAGGCTTCAGAGGGATTTGGGGAGAGGAGGAAGCAGGGTGTTTTTTCTATTTTTCAACGAAGAGAGCCGGGAGCCCTGCCAGAGCGGGACTCCCTTGGATTCCCTGGTGGTTAAGTGGGTGGCTCAGATTGTGAGCTTGCGGTCCATGGCTGAGGATAACGCCTTAATAGGCACAGACATATCCCCAGTAGACTGGCCCTCTCATGAGAGTGTGAGCCTATTGGGCAACAAGCTGCTTGCAACAGGTTTGTGATGGGTCTGGCTGCAGTGTTCTGCCAGGGTCTCCCCTCACAACATCTTCCCTGGTCATGGTGGGACAGACCCCCCCGCATCCTTTGCCCTCCCGCATCTGCATATCCCATTCTAGCAAATGTGGTGGGTTGCCCCCTCCCCTCCGGCACTGAAAGCGAGATTCCACACCATCCAGGCCCCAAAATCCTGTGGAAATTTGAGTTTGCACAGTGCTTTCGGGGTGTGGGGCCACTTGGGGTGGTGGCGGCAGCGGCAAGGCTGTCAGAAGCAGTGCTGGCATTGCAGGGCATTTAAAGGCCTTTCAATGCTCTTCCCCTGCCTAGCGCGAACGGAGCACTCCTAAAATGTACAACTGCACTCAGCACCACCTCCACTGCCCCAGAGATCGTAGCCAACCACAGCCACCCCGGTTACACAGTGATGCTTTGCCCACAGTCTGGCCGCAGAGCTGGCTGGTATCGGGCTGGGAGACCGAGGGGCAGGGAGGGGCTCCCCTCCTTCAACTCCAGTTAGGTTGGCTATGATTGGCTGTACGTCTGCAGCGTGAGTTGGAATAAGAAACTGTAACACTGGTCACAATTAACTGCAGTTATAGTGTACGTCTGAATCTGGCCTATAGGGGGAAACTTTAACAATGTGATGTCGGGAGTCTGTTCTGAGCTATATAAAACTATGAGATCAGACTTTAGAAAACTCCACCTCACAGTCTTGAGCTACAAGCAGATCTTTTAGAAGGGAATCCCATCCCACAATGTACTGACCTCAAACAGCTTGAGCTAAAAGGAAAGAACACTGAAGCCTCAGCAGCACTGCAGAAGAAACTAAAACCCACGAAGATCTCAGAAAAACATTCGGCTTGACTTGTAGGCACTGCTTAACAGTTCAACTTTGGGAATGATGATACTGTGGAGTTTTAAAGCAATTACAGGGAAGCAGCTTTTCTGGAGAGCTGTGTTTTTCTGGACATTCTGTGCTTTGAGCCTGCTGGGTGAGTATTCCATATGGAAAACTGATAATTAACTGTAATGCACATATAGAAAAAAGTTAAATAGTAAGGCTCTTCCTGCCTTTTGCATAGTTATTGGAATACTGAGGAAAATGTATGTGTTGTAATATGTTTGTTAGAGAGTTAGAAGTTCAGAGCAGTTTTATAATCAAAACAGAATGTCGAATGCACAGTTTGTAAAGGAATGATGCAAACAACTGAAACCCCCCAGATCAGTGGCATACAGAAAGGTATTATGCAGGTTGCCATAAATGTGAATCACCACCCATATGCGGAGTGGAGTACAGAAGTATTGGATGCACACATTTTATCCATGCCAGAGATTACTGAGGATTGTTGGCAACATCCCTCAGACTGTCATGCATTCTTTCTTTCTATCAAAGAAAAAATATATAATTCAATATAAATATAGAATATAAATTCAATATAAAATTCAAACTTTGAAAATAAACACAATGTAATAAGGTTCTACAAATGGTAACTTTGCAACTCTAATGGGTCACCAGTGCTACCAGCTGTTTGGAAACCACTCGTATATGGACACAGACAAAACTGACAAGTTTGGGTAATTTTATTGTTTTTTCTTACAGTAGATCATTTACACAATCAATATTCTCTCTCTTTTTCTTTTTGAGAGAATAATTTATCAAAACTATTTTTTAAACATTTGGTGATAATTAGGGAGACACGTGTTGGTATTTCATATATTTTCTTAAGTTGAAGGTTGTATACTATGTGAGAGCAATATTGAAACTTTTGTCAGGCAGCCAGATTACTTGCATTTCTCTCTAGTTACTAGACCGTGAGATGGCAGATCCCCTCAAACAATTCCTTGTTTTGTGTTCCTCTCTTTTAATGTTTATTGCACTTTTACTACTCCCTAAAGGATCGTGTTTACACTGTTCTAGAGCTGGCATGGTCTGTTTATTTATTTATTTTGAAGCTTTTCCTTTTTATAGATTACCTCCATTGATCTGAGACCAATTTGCAGTTCAGTGGCAAACATGGCACCCATATAGGCATGAACGGAAGATACATCTCCAAATACTTATGAACATGCAGAGGACATATGTTGGGAGCCTGCAGTTGGCTAGGCCATGACTTCCTGATGTATGTTCACTACATTGCTGATGTTTTTCCTGTATACTTTACATGTATAAGTGGCAAAATGCATCTGTCATGTAAAGTATTGATTGATTCTTACAGAAAGAAAATAGGAAGGAACACTTGAGGAGTATTTCAGCTGTGTGTGACCCTTTTGTGGACATATAGATTGCTGCCCTCTTGTGCAACAGCATGCATTCTGGTTGAGAAATCAAAATAGTCCATTATTTAAGAGGAAAAAAAATCAGACATAATTTGTGAGGCTGCAATTAAATAAATAAATATAATACTGAATGCATCACCTTGAACCATGCATCTCTGTGCATTGGTCTGCAAACAATCAACTAACGTGTTTGTGGTTTTTCAAATATGGGAAATGACATTCTCATTGCACATAAAATTAAGAACCATGAATGTTCAGCCACTTTGAAAATAAACCTATGAATAGTTTGTCAAGGCAATACATGCATGCATGACTTCCGTAGTCATCAAAAGAAAACTGACTTGTTTATTTTAATGCAAAAAGCATTTAGTTCCAAAAATATTGGTGGCATCCAGACTAACATTGTGCGTACCAAAAAACATTCCCCGTGGGCAACAGGGAATTAAGAACTGTGAATGTTCAGCTGCTTTGAAAATGAACAATTTTCACTGATCAATGCTTCCCTCTGCAGCCCACTATGTCCCCCTGAAATAATGTCTCTGAGGGTTGCAGGAGCCTCAGGAACATATATATTTTTAGGAGATAGAGTAGGCTGCAGAGGGAAGGTGAGATCAGTGAAAATTGCCCCCCTTCTTGTACACAGGGAACAATTTTTGGCACACACATTAGTCTAGATATCAGCTCTTGTGTACATTTGTGCTAGATATGGGGGGCTATTAAGAAAAAGACATGACAGTAAGGTTGTGACTTTACTAGGCATATGATCAAAGGACATTTTCACCTGTGAAGTTTAAATTACTTTGTGCTTAAATTGGTCTATAGTACAAATATAAAACCAACTTTGTCGATATAATACATTTGAATTTTCTTCTGTATTTTGCCATGCATATGTAAGTTCGCATAAAGACTCAAATGCACTTTTTTTGTGTCAGGGGTGTGCCATAGCTGACTTTCTAACATACAAATAGTCAGATTTAGGCTTCAGCCCAGCAAGGAGGAATGCACATGTGGAAATAGGCTTATAAGTATATGGCTAATATGGATGCACATGGGTATCTGAGTGTCTGTTTGCATCCACATTGTGATACTCATTGAAGCCCCACTGAAATGGCCAGATGTATCTTCTGATGCAGATATGAAAGAGCTTCAGGGCCACTAGTTGTTAAGTGTAACTAGAACAAGATTAGAGCCAAAGCTAGAGAGGTTTTCTGACAAGTGCTTTTCACACCGTTCAGAAGTTGCATGTGGGGTTCTGTTTTGGCTCCTGTTTATACCTGGCAAACATTTTCAAGGAGGTTGTTTTACACCTGCATGTCTTGGCTCCTTCTTCTCCAATATGTTCATAATACTTTCTTTGGCATATTGCCTAGAAACGAGTGCATGAGAAACATTATGTCAGAGCGAAAGCAGTGGTGGAACTCAGATGCTTGAATTTCATAGCTAAGCTGGCTAGATATTCCTCATCAATAAAGTTGGTCCTCACATGGGGAGGGTCTGTTTGGTAAGCAAACCTTGTAATCACCCTGCCTGGGGCTTAAACATGTCAAATCTCCTTCTGTTAAAGCAATGAAAAGCAAAGGAAACCATTGGTTGCTTTAATGTTTTCATTGGCTGTTTTATCATGGGATTTATTCCCATGCCTAAATCTTCATCACCTAGGAAAGCTTAGTACATTATTACTGCCTCTGAGAAAGATACAAATACAGCTGGGGACAGAGCAGAAAGCTTGTGGTTACATCCACCTGTTTCTCTGAAGAAGTAAAAGTATACTAACATATCAAAAATTGACACATACAGGTGGCCCTCATTATCCGCAGGGGTTCTATTCTGGCCTACAACCATGGATAACAAAACAGCTAATAATGAAACTTTAAATCATTGCGAATTGTTGGGGGGGGGGGGTAGGTTCCGTAGTCCAGGAAAATGACTGAAAAATCAAAAGACAGAGTAAAAGCAGAAATAAAGATGTAGCACAGCACCGTACCTTGGCCCTCTCAGATCTTCCGCTCTCCCACTCCCTAGCTCCTCTAATGATGCCCACCAGCTCCTCCAGTAATGCGTAATGACAAAGTTTCCTCACCCCACAGTTTAAGTCCAGCATTTAGCAGCACAAGCCCCCAGGCCTGTTTGGTTGATAGGTTGGCCAAATAGGCAGTACAAAAATTAAACCCATTTCAAGTAAACGCACACAGAGGAGTGTGTGAGAATCAAGGAGTGAGAGGAGAATAAATTTTCAATGGATAATTAAAATCAAATTTTAATTTAAATTGAGTTTAAATTTAAATTTAAATTAAATACAGTACTGCAATTATCAAAATTAAAATTAATTTTTAATTTGAATTTTGAATTAAAAATAAAGTTATTAAAAATTAAATGTATACAAGTGATATTTTAATAAATTTGCACAATGCTGTGAGAGGCTTTAGACAATGGCTCCAAGAACCTCCAGAGGTATGTCTCAAAAAAAGCTCCTAAAGGCCCCCAGTGGCTCCCTAAGGATACCAAAAGCTATCCAAAGCTGCCAAATGCTAACCAAAATGGCTTTCAGAAGTACAAAAAACTCTAAATATGAAGACCAAAGAACACCACTGTCCTCCTCCAAACCTATCTCACAACTCATGAGAACATGCAGCAAGAGCACTACTATGTAAGGGCAGAACTACTCAGCTGAAAACCATGGATACGTTAAACTGCATACTGCAGATAATGTCAGCTACAATGTATATTGCCTGACCGCGGATATGCGAAACCACAAGTGCTACACAGATAACCAGGGCCACTTCTATATATTCCTGCAGTGGCAAAATGTGAAGTGGCACCTGGTGTTTATGGGGTGTTTTCTCTTGGAAATTATATAAAATCCATAGTCAGGGATATTACCAAATAGAATGGAGCCATTGCAGGCAACACTCTGCAATTTTGATATGAAACAATATGCATGGGGCTAAAAATATGTTACTTTCCTGGCACACCAGCAAGTCCTTTTAAGTCCATTTCCTGTCACAACATTCCAGGTTGAATGTTCTCAACTCATGTACAGCATCAATGAACGCAGAAAGTTCAGACTGGAATTTGGTGACTGGAAACATGTTTGCTATGGCTACTTAAGGATTTGCTATGTTAAACACATCTTTATTTATTTATTTTTATTTTTTAATTTATTAAAACATTTTTATACCGCCCAAAACTTACGTCTCTAAGCGGTTTACAACAGAATAAAAACAAAGTAAAACATTTGTTAAGACAAAAATGGGAAGGGTGGGGGGGACACGCACATTACAACTATTTAAAAAATTTAAAATAATATTTTAAAACAGCATTAAAACCATTAAAACAACATTAATCAAAAACTTCAGTGAAGAAATGAGTTTTTAAAGACTTTTAAAAAGCTGTCAGAGATGGGGAAGCTCTTATTTCGCTAGGGAGCACATTCCAAAGCCTCGGGGCAGCAGCGGAGAAGGCCCGTCCCTGAGTGGCCACCAGACGAGCCGGTGGCAGCTGCAGATAGACCTCTCCAGCAGATCGTAGTGGGCAGTGGGGTTCATGCCGATGCCGAAGTAGGCGTTCCCTTAAATACCCAGCGCCCAAACTGTTTAGGGCTTTGTAGGTTATAACCAGCACCTTGTATTTTGCCCGGAAACATATCGGCAGCCAGTGTAGCTCCTTCAATACAGGGGTTGCATGGTCTATCTGAGATGACCCAGAGACCAGCCTGGCTGCCGCATTCTGGACCAGCTGTAGTTTCCGGACTACGTACAAGGGCAGCTCCACATAGAGCACATTACAGTAATCCAGTCTGGAGGTTACCAGCAGATGTACCACTGTTTTGAGGTCATTCACCTCAAGAAACGGACGCAGCTGGCGTTTCAGCCGAAGCTGATAGAAGGCACTTCTGGCCACCGCCTCAACCTGGGACACCAAGGAGAGGCTCAGATTCAGAAGCACCCCTAGACTGCGTATCTGTTCCTTCTGGGCAAGTGTGACCCCATCCAGAATCATCTCTCTAGTTCCGACCCCACACAATGAGTACCTCCCTCTTAGCTGGATTCAGTCTTAGTTTGTTATCCCTCATCCAGCCCATCACCGACTCCAGGCAGGCATTTAGGGAGGTTATGCCCTCTCCCAATGATGCTGACATGGAGAAATAGATTAGGGTGTCATCAGCATACTGGTAGCACCCTGCACCAAATCTCCTGATGATCTCTCCCAGCGGTTTCCATGTAGATATTAAACAACATTGGAGACAATATGGAGCCCTGGGGAACACCATACAAAAGTTCAGATTTCTGAAGTTGACATGTCTTTGGAGCAGAAAGGGGGCCTGAGGGGCAAAACAGTGGGTTGGGTGGCAGTGCCCCAAGGGGTGCCTGCCACAACCCAGATTCCAAAGGAATAGGGCAAAGGGCTGATTTATTAGGAATTGTTGAAGTTTACACTTCTTTAAGGTTCCGCCCCCCCCCCCCACCGGAATAATGGAGGTTTTGGCAGACCCATAACTCCACCTGGGGGGCACTGGGGAGGCCGGGAGTGAGTGGTGGTGTAGTGCACATAGGGTGTCAACCACCCACATGGGTTGCTAACCCATGGGGTGCTGGGTTCTGTTGTTTCTGAGGTGTTCTGAGTGTAAATTCTCTGGTAGCATATGAGATTTTAAATGACAAACCATGAATCCACTCTCATATGCTACCAGAGAATCTGAATCTACACTCAAAACATCTCAGATACAACAGAACCCAGTACCCCATGGTTGGCACCCTATGTGCTCTACACCACCACTCGCTCTGGGCCACCCTGGTGCCCCCCAAGTGCAGTTATGGGGCAGGAATTATGGAGGTCCATCATTCCCTATGGGGAATAACTTTACAGACGCACAAACTCCATTACATCTTTAAAAATCAGCCCTCTGCCCAATTCCTTTGAAATAATTCTGTCAGCTTCCTTGCCCCCACTGGGTACTGCCACCCACCCTACTCTTCTGGGCCACCCCTTTCCCCCCCAACATGAAGCTATACTTTTGCTGAAACTTCCATTCTTCCCTATGGGAGAAATCCTATACTTCAAAAATTCACCAAAAATCAGCCCTTTGCCCAATTCCTCTGAAATTTGGGTGGTAGTTTCCACCCATTGGGCACTACCACTCCTACCCACTAGTTTTCCCCTGAGTCCATTTTTTAAAATTCAAAACGTTTCGGATTTGGATTTTGTAATTTTGAACAAAGAACAAAATTGGGGTGTTTCGGATTGGCTGATTTTGAACAAAGAACAAAATGGGGGTGATTCGGGCCAAAAACAAAACAGGAAAAAAACCAAAACGCACAACCCTAGTCCTTTAGCCCAGATGCAGTTCTTAAGAGTCACATAGGCTCTGTGTGTTTGCAAGGAGCTTTGATGGATTCCCCAAACACACTTACGGAGCCAGTGCACAAGCCCTGCTGATGGAAGAGCAGAGCACTGCACAGTATCTAAGCCACCATTTATAGACTGCTTTTCCACAATGAAACCACTCAATGCAATTAACGAGTGTAACATCAATTAAAACAATGCAAAAACATGAAAACAGGACAAAACAGCACAGTGGAAAACCACACACACACACACAAAACCCCAGAGTGAGCAAATTTTTTTATCATCAACTGAACACTTAGGAATAAAAGTATCTCCATGTCATTAGAGAGTGGAAAGGTTACGGAGCCGTGTGGGCATCTTTGGGGGATGGGAGTTCCTGAGGAGTGGCCAAATGTGACTACATGGAAAGGTCTATGCAGGAAAAAGCACACAACACTGTGTGTAGACTCTTGTGTGATAATCTCATGCATGCCTATGTATAGTGTATGTGTGTTTTAAATAGAAAAGTATTTTCTGTGTAGGAAATGTGTCTCTTTAAAGTGGGTATAATAAAGTAAGTAGAATGTTGAGGATTTCAGTCCAGATTTTTCAAAGGCTGGCACCACACATATTCAAATTTGTGGGGAAGATCTTTTGAAAAATAATATAGAAAATGTGTAATGGGTTCATTAAATGTCATGTAAATTAAATGTCATTTCACCATTTCTGTGAAAATCATAGCAAATTGAATTAATTATTTAGAAAATTGTGCTTATATGTAGGCTAATTGTGCCTCTCTAGATCTTGATATATTTCTGGCATGGACTTAGGCCTCATCCATGATGACAGCCTGAGGGAAGTGTTGGTTTTTTAAAGCTTCAGTATGATCAGTAGAATATACAAACAACCTGAATCAGAAATTCCCTAAACATTATTTTAAAAGGATGCTAAATTTAATTCTGCCATTTAAGCATTATTTTTCTTTGAAATGTGTACACATTGGATTTGGGATTTTGACATCCTAATATCATCCAATCAATCACATTCATCTTATTTTAGAATCAAGTTTCAACATTTGCAAAGATTACAAAACCCAAATATTCATATCATATGTAATCCTTTGGCTGAAAGATAAACCACTGGTGTTGCAGGCTCTATGCCAAAGCAAAACTCCCTGGCTTTATTAGTTGTATCTGAGCAAGCTTGAGTGTTCATGAGATGAGTGTGCTTGCTGCTTAACAGGGTGATGTAATGGCTGAAACTGTCATCCTTTCTCCTCCCCACATTCTCTTCTCGGTCTTCTTGTCATCATTCGTGACTACAGACCTCCACACCCATATCCTGTCTGCCATGTGGAAAAGGAAAATGGGTCCAGGAGGGGGAAGGGGTACAACTTTATCAGATACTCCAGAGGGAAGGGGACTCCACCCATTTGAATTGCTGCCACATGGCTGGAGAGGAGCAAAACTAGAGGTTCATGAGTAATGCAGTACAGAGTCCCCAAAGGTGGTGCTCATTAAAACTTCTGGCAGAATAAAATGTAAATAGTGAATATAATATTCCTGGCCTCTCAGTCTCCATTACTCCATTACCCATTTTGTCCAGGACATGAAATGCTGGATTTGAGCTTCATCATTGCCAATATGCTGTGGTATCAATGTGGTATTGTTTTGGCAATACAAGTTTGTGTGTGTGTTTATTAATGTTCTCACAATTGCCTCACACTTGCAACTTCAGTCTCACTCTATTGATATAGTACTCAGTTATAATCGGGAAATGATATATAGGCATATAGAGTTTAGAAGATCAGGGTTTAAGGTCTCCTTCTCAATTGCTTTTTAATGCTGGTGAACCCTTGGGAAAATATGAAGAGACACAAATTCAAAGAATGGCCCAGTTCAGACATCACATGGAGCTTGCCAGAAATGAATCCTGACTTTACACAACATCCCCTAGCCTTGGCTGCACGCACTCCTCCCTCCCTTTTGGTGCAAATGGAGGAAGGATTCTACTTCTAATCTTGGCTTAGAACTAGTCAGGATCTCTCATTATACCTGAACCAAACAATCTTGGCTTATTCTAGTCAGAATTTCAACAAAACCTAGAATCTGAAACTTGGATACAATCCTGTTTTGATTGCTTTTTAATGACATGAAACATTAAAGCAAGTTCACATATACACATCTTCACAGCAGGTTTAACACTACAGTGTGCCTTGATTTTTTTATCTGTAAATACATGGATATGTTCCACATCCTATCCTATGAACTCTGGTCAGATTACCACAATTTCATCAGGGGCACATTATTGTCCCAAAAGACACAAAGGGTTTGAGCAAAGAAGGAAGGAAAACTAAAAGTTTAAAAAAAGATTCTTTTTTATTCACAAACATATTATTCTCTTTTACTCTCTTCGTCCTGATATATGGTTCTATACAGTTCCATTAATTTTACTTCTCACCTCTCTTTCAGGCCTTAAACAAAAGATAGCTGTAATGTGTGGGGTGTGGGGCACCAGTATTCTAATTTTTTTCATCTATTTGTGGAATGAGTTTTGTTCCGGGCGGCAGTATCAAGGTAGTGTGTGCGCACATGCATTCAGAGTGAGGCCTTCCTGATTCAGCCTGAGCGGGATCTAAAATTAAATGCAGACATTAAAAACCATGTGATCGTGCACACACGTGCATGCCTTAGAGGGAACACTGACCACCACTCTCTCTCTTTAAATATACGAGGTGGAGGGAATATCCTGTGAGAGATATTTAAAGAGCTAACTCTCACACAAACCATCCTAAATAGCTTGCATGAGATCAAGAAGGAAGCCAGTTCCAGCTGATGGAGCAGCAATACATAGGGATGTCTGTGGTTCACCTTATTTGTTTATTTCCCTTCTCTTTCGCACAGGAGTGTGTTTCTACATGCCTGCTGTGATGTGAAGTGATAATAATACTGTCATAATTGTGCTATATACATTTATTTATCTATCTATTTATTTATTTAGCATATTTGTATGTTAAATGTGAGGTTATGTACGGCATCCCTCAGGGCTTCATACTGTCTCCGATGCTTTTTAACATCTACATGAAGCCGCTGGGTGAGAGCACCAGGAGATTTGGTGTGGGGTGTTATCAGTATGCTGATTATACCCAGATCTATTTCTCTATGTCAACATCATCAGGATAAGACATAACCTTTCAAAATGCCTGCCTGGAGGCAGAAATGGGTTGTCTGAGGGATAATAAGTTGAGACTGAATCCAGATAAGATGGAGGTACTTCTTTTGCAGGGTCAGAACTCAGGAGATGATTTTGATCTGCCTGTTCTAGACGGGTTCACACTTCCCCAAAAGGAACTGGTAGACAGTCTGGGAGTGCTTCTGGATCCACACTTCTCCCTGGTACCTCAGGTTGAGGTAGTGGCCAGAGGTGCTTTTTTTCAGCTTTGGCTGATATGCCTTTGGCTGATATGCCAGCTGCATCCATTTCTTGAGATGAATGACCTTAGAATGGTGGTACATATTAGGGAAGTGCACAAAACCAGCTGGCCCAGTTCGGAACAAGTCCGAACAGTACCCAGACGGGACTGGGCCAATTTGATTTTGCCCCCCCCCCATCGAACTCCCCCCCCCCAGCTTTTTTCAATGCAGGGGGTTCGCTAGTCAATTTTGTTTAAAAAATTTCTTAGTACTTACTCTCTCTGGGGGGCTTCTCCAAGGCCATGGAGGGGATCTGCAGAGGTCGCCCTTCCCCCACCGGTCTTCCTCGTGCCAAAAATCACCTGGTTTGGGCATTCTTTGGCCCTTTTCAAGACTTTCCCCCTCACAGTGGCCATTTTGGAGGCTACTGAGCATGTGCAATGGGTCTGCATGGCCTGGGTCATTTTTTAAATTGACCCACGAACCCCCCGAATGGCCTGGGGAGGGGGTTGGTCTGGGTCGGACCGGATGGGATGGTGTTTGCATGTCAACCTGATGTGCAAACAGGTCAATGTTTGCACATCAACCTGTTTTATGTCACTGTATTCCATCCAGAGATGAAAGTTTGGGGTGGTGTACAAATCAGATAGATAGATAGATAGATAGATAGATAGATAGATAGATAGATAGATAGTTAACACATTAAAACAATTTAAAACAATGAAAGATTCTATAAAAGCCTGGGTGAATAAATATCTCTTAACAGCCCTTTAAAAAGCTGTCAGAGATGGGGAGGCTTTTATTTCAACAGGGAGTGCATTCCAAAGCCTTGGAGTGGCAATGGAGAAGGCCCATCCCTGAGAAGCCAGTAGACGAGCTGATGGCAGCTGTAGATGGACCTCCCCAGATGATCTCAATGGGCTGCGGGGCTCATAATGGAGAGTGTCTCATAAATAGGTATAACTTTGATTAAAAAAAACCTCAGAGCCACACTCAAAAGAGAACAAAGGACAAATCCTGAAGTGTAGTAGCCAATACAGCAACAATTATTTATCTACAATAAACAAGGTTGAATCAGGCTTACAGATCTATCCATCCATCCATCCATCCATCCATCCATCTATCTGATTTATATACCACCCCTCCAAAATGGCTCAGGGCAGTTTACAACAAATAAAAACAATTAAAATCAATTTAACAGTTAAAATCAAAACTAAATCAAACAATTAAAATCATTTAAACATTAAAAACAATACCATTGAAATCATTTAAGACCAACATTAAAATTTAAACCATAAATCTAATTAAAAACCTGGTTGAATAAATGTGTCTTCAGCACCTCTTTAAAAGTTGCAAGAGATGGGGAGGCTCTTATCTCAACAGGGAGCACATTCCAAAGTCCAGGGGCAGCACTAGAGAAGGCCCGTTACCAAGTAGCCGCCAAACGAGTTGGCAGCAACTGCAGGCGAACCTCTCTAGATCAGTGTTTCTCAACCACCGGTCCCTGGACCGCTGCCGGTCCCCGAAGGGTTGAGTGCCGGTCCCTGACTGGGAGTCAACCCCCCCCCCAACTGAAATCAAGGCACTCACTTCCTCAATTTTGCACATGGCATGGAAGAGGAAGAGTATCACAGAGGCATGGGGCCCTTCTTGTGCCTTGCCTCCACGTGCTGCTGAGATCTTCCTACAGCTATCTTATTCCCTATCTTTACAGCTTCAAACTGTATGCGGTGCGGGGGCATGGAGGAAAAAGTATGGCAGTGGGCGCCACTTCAAGGGCTACTGGTTCTTGCATGCTCATTGTTTGCAGCCAAAGGTTGGTTGATTGAAACCCAGCTGCCTGTTGTGGTTGAGGCGCCTTGAGAGGGAATGCTGTTTCCCTCTTGCATCAGTGGGGCTTGCTTGTATGTTGTTTTCATTGGCCCCATGTAGCTTTTGAATTTTTCTAATGGCCCAACATCCCCTCTCCATTGAGTAATCACAAGCACCTCCACTCCAGACATACTGGAGACAAATTTGTTCACCCAGGCTTTTAAATTCAGGAGTTCTCAACCTTGGGTACCCAGACATTGGTGGACTTCTACTCCCATAATCCCCAGCCATAATGGCCAAATGCCATTGTTGTTGGGGGTTATGGGAGTTTAACTGAGGGACCCAAGGTTAAGAACCCCTAATATTCCATGTTTGCAAAAGATTCCAAATTTAATTATTTCAATGCTTATATTATTTTCATTCTAAACTGCCCAGAGATGCAAGTTTTGGGCAGTATAGAAGTATGATAGATAGATAGATAGACAGATAGACAGACTTGAAACCCCTTTACTAACTGCTGGTCCGGGAAACTGCGCATGAAGAATGTAGCGGTCCTTGAAACTCTGCACGAAGAATTTAGCGGTCCTTGACTCCAAAAAGTTTGAGAAACACTGCTCTAGATGATCTTAACAGGCGATGGGGCTCATGGTGAAGACGACGTTCTCTTAAATACCCAGGGCCTAAGCTGTTTAGGGCTTTATAGGTAATAACCAGCACCTTGTATTTTGCCTGGAAATGTATCAGCAGCCAGTGTAATTATTTCAACACAGGAGCGACGTGGTGTCTCCTAGATGACACAGAGACCAACCTGGCTGCTGCATACTGTACCAAATGCAGTTTCCGGACTACATACAAAGGCAACCCTACATAGAGTGCATTGCAGTAATCCAGCCTAGAGGTTACCAGCATATGTACCATCGTTTTGAGGTCGTTCATCTCAAGAAAGAGACACAGCTGGTGTATCAGCTGAAACTGATAAAAAGCACCTCTGGCCACTGCCTCAACATGGGATATCAGAGAGAGGTTCAGATCCAGAAGCACCCCCAGACTGCATACATGTTCTTTCCAGGGGACCGTGCCCACATCCAGAACCAGCAGATCAAAATTGTCTCCCAAGTTCCGACTCCACACAATAAGTACCTTCGTCTTATCTGGATTGAGTCTCAATTTGTTATCCCTCATCCAGCCCATTACTGCCTCCAGGCAGGCATTTAGGGAGGTTATGCCTTCTCTTAATGAGGTTGACATGGAGAAGTAAATTTGAGTGTCATCAGCATACTGATAACACCCTGCACCAAATCTCCTGATGATCTCTCCCAGCGGTTTCATGTAGATGTTAAACAACATAAGAGACAATATGAAGCACCACCCTTGGGGCACTGCCACCCAACCAACTGTTTTGCCCCTGAAGCCCCACATAAACAAGTTGAAAGAGTGGCGAGAATGATGAACAACAACGACACTTAATTTTTTGGCACAGTTATTTGAGAGTTTTGCAGCGGTTAGGAGCCTGTCCCTGTGACACTAGCACAGCAGCACAACACATTTGTGGATTCAAGCAATCTTTCAATAAAAACACTCCCTCACCATGGAACAGTGACCACAGGTCATTTGAGATAGCAAGATAGACCAATGAGCCAGTGTAGTGTAGTGTTTAGAGTGCTGGACTAGGACCGGAGAGACCTGAGTTCAAATCCCCATTCAGCCATGATACTAGCTGGGTTACTCTGGGCCAGTCACTTCTCTCAGCCTAACCTACTTCACAGGGTTGTTGTGAGGAGAAACCTAAGTATGTAGTACACTGCTCTGGGCTCCTTGGAGGAAGAGTGGGATATAAAATGTAAAAAAATAAATAAAAATAAAATAAAACTGCCTTGGTACTATGAAACAGCTTCAAATGTTCATTTAACTGAAGTGGAGTGAGCCATAGCCCAAACAAATCAGCCTACTGTTCAGAATTGTTGAGATTTATCATCACTGCATTTTAAAAAGTGCAACCATGGATCATGGTTACAAGAAAGAGAGAAGCAACTAAGATTCCTGGGGGTGTCAATAGATTGACAGGGGTATTCCCCATCCCACTCCTTTTGTCTCCTGTAGTCCCATGTGGATGACCTGTCCCTGCAATGGCAAAAGTTGTGAACCACTGGCTTAGACATCATTTCCCACCAAATTACATTGTGTCCTAAATTACATTAGACTGCTCAACTTGGGCAACAAAACTTAGACACCACTATAACTCATAAAAATCAGGAGAAAAACAAAATAGCTCTTCAAAAGACCCCTGAACAAGTCAAGAGATTCTTTCTAAACCTTTGGAAAGAAAAACCTGTGTAATTTCAGAACTTTCCTAACCAGCTTCTCGAAAAGCTTCTCCACACAATTTATACCATGGCTTTTAGCAAGAGCTTTGGAATTGCATTGAGCTCCCAAAAGATATTTGGGTATTTCTGTCTCAAAATGCTGTCTTCCAAATCCCTTTGCAAGGTCAGTTTGCATTTCAATCACACTGAATACAACACATACTTCTTGTTTTTTGTTGTTTGTTTATTCGATTTCTATACAGCCCTTCCAAAAATGGCTCAGGGCGGTTTACACAGAGAAATAACAAACAAATTACTTAACACATGCTCAACAGCTTTTTGCATATCTTATGTTCTGCTAATCACTCAGTGCCTCAGCTGGAGTGGAGAGAGTCAGAGAAGTCAATTTTAATTGCAATGCTTTTCTGAAGAACAAAGCATTCTGTCCAAAACACAGTCATTTCGATTTGTAAACAAAAATCTCTGTTTTTTAATTCTTGATTTTGTTTTGGTTACAAAACCTCCGAAATTGCCATTTTCGGGCACAAAACATTTTGTACCCGAATTGAAATGCACAAGTCTAGTCTCCACCCCATAGACCGCCCGAAAGCCGGTTTGAAATGAGTCTAGATAACCAGTTTCCTCCAAGACTGCCTGGAGATTGTCAAAGCACCAGCACTACTTGGCACTCTACATAGTAAAAATAAATAAATAAAGTGAATCAGCTTATTAACCATCGTTCTTTGCAAATATTTGCCACTTTTTAGTTTTCAAAGTGCTGCACTTATATTATTTCAGCAGTTTTTGCAATAACCCTAAAGGATAGGTCAGTACCACTCAGGAGCACCAATCTATTGCATACTATCCAGGAAGACTATCATGAAAGGATGCCTTCTTTAGTCTTTATAAATCCTATCTATGAATGCCATTTGCGAGGGGAAAGCAGGGAGGAAGTCCCATGCCCCACTAACACTCCCCCCTTCCATGCCTGATGATCATACTTTTGGCGCTGACAATCCCATGAGCTACAACCTTGATCGATCAAGGTGGCCATCATGATGGATGGAATGATGGAGTGCTGGCCATCATTCTTATTGGGCCACCCCATTCAGACAAACAGTGATGTAAGTGTGGTCGTCAGGGGGGCGGGTTAGTGAAGTGGCAGGGTGAGACTTCCTCCCTGCTTTCCCTCTCACGAGTGGCACTCACGGTTAGGATTTATAACATCTGAAGAGCACTATTCTGTATTCAGCTCACATAATAGCCTTTCAACAATGTTTATTATTCATATTGCAATAAAGAGGTTTTTTAAAATCAGTTTAGCCCATCAGAGAATATGAACAATTATGGATGCACAATTTATTATTTAGAGAAAACTAAATACACAAACTTCCTTTTGTTAGGTTCACAGCGTCACACAATAAAGGCTAAGCCTTTCCATTTTTTTTATTGAGAGATATATCTGAGTTAGGTAGGTTAGGTTAGGTAATGATGTAGGACTTCCTTTTGACTGTGTAAGGACAAATCATATTTATGATGTTTTTTATGTTAGGGGCGATTTGATTTGATTTGATTTGATTTGATTTGGAACAAACAGTCCTGTGACTTAATTGTTTGTCTTTGGAAAGCCAAGGAGGCCAGTACTCTGTAATTTGTAGAATGCAAATCAAAATTGGCAAAATATTGTCTTTTTCCTCTTCCCTCTCCAACAGCTAGTTGATATGAACCAGGGTGTTTTTAATACAGTACAGACTCATCCATGTGTTGGCTCCCCTAGATATCAGTTGTTTCTTGCTTTTTGTATCCATTTGGCTTTGACATGCAAACTCTTTGTGCTAATAAATTCACACAAAGTTTCCAAAGCTAATGAAAACATGCTGTGCAGAAAATTACTTTGCATATTCAGATGAATACCACCCAGGAGTGATATGTCATTGTCCATCTGCATTGTTAGGCACCATTTTGGCTCTAAGTGCAGAACAATTTGATACCTCTAGTATAAAGTGTGCAGACTATAAATGAGAGTTTAGGAAAAGGACCAAGACAAATTACCACGAAGAAATGTTCAAGAGCTTGTTTTACTGTGCATGCTGAGGTCAGAAGCTTTGACAAGGAGATCTGGGTTGCTATTTAAAAAAAAAAATCTGGAAAAATGTAAAAGCTTTGTCTGTATGGTTGTGGTACTTGGAGAGGCCAAATTCAAGGAATTATACCATTATAATGAGGTAAAGTTTTCTAATAATGTCCATGTAAACATATACACATGCATATTCTGAGCTTACGAAAGCAGCCTATGAGGTTGAGTATACTACTTCTACTTTTCCATTAAATCATGCCTCATGGTCTTGATTTGTACAAACTTATTATGGGAAATGAAACATAGCAAATTTAATTTTGTCATAATCTTGCTGCAGAATGCATTCCCCCCCCCCAAAAAAAACCCCACCCCCCAAAAAACACATGTCCTTTATGCAGAAACTGGTTCTAAAGAATAAAATTCAGTTTCAACGAAGGAGTTCAAATTCAGAAAAACAGATAATAAAATTTGCATGTTGATCCTAACATCCCTTTTGAAGCATTCCAAAAATATTATCCATGCTTAAGGGGATGCCAATGGGAAACAGAAAAATTTTGACTTCAAAGGGTTCAGGTTTTTCCAGGTCTGTATGATGCATAACGCGCAACATTGCTTTATAAGATAAGTACATCCCATGGTGTCCACTGTTTTGAACAAGTCTTCTTTTGCCACCCTTATTAATTTCAGTGTAACCTGGGTTAGAGCATTGTTTGCTAGAGTATTTCACTAACACCATCAAATACTCTTATCTTTAGGCAAATCTATCAATGATATCATTTTAGGAGATATAATGCGACTATAATGAATTGATTTACAATGTTACCCTTTTAAATCTTATCTACTTCCGTGTAATTTAATTTCCTCTTGGTAGGCTTCATTACAAGGGTTGCTAATACTCCTTTTTATTCTTCTTTGAGGTTCTTTGAACTAATTTATGACAAGGCAAGACAGATAAACTTTGTATGAACTGAGGTGCTGGCAAAAGGTTTAGCTCCTCTGCAAGCTAAGATAAGCAATTTAAGGCTTTTAGTATTGGTTTGCATGTTGATTAAGATTAGATTTTATGGACTGTGGAAAGAGCTATCTCCTATAATCTGAGTTTTCAAATGCTGAAATATCTTCTAGTTCAATCTCGGTTATGTTAATCAACACGTTGGCTAACACAAACATACCACAGAGATAACAATGGTTGGCAAGAAGGGTTATGTGTTTGCTTGGATTTAATTAATTTCAGTACATTTACACCCTGCTTTCCCATGTAAATACTCAAGGGGGTGTTTTATAGCTGCTTCCTTCATACTCAAAAAGAAATTTTATGTAGATTTAACTAAAGGGTTATATTAAGCAACAACTCCATTTTCTCTTCCTCGTTTCTCTCCCTTTTCCTTTCTGACTCCTCCCTCACACTCTCTTCAGGATCCTCACTGGGACAAATGTCCAAACAACTAAATACAAATGATTACTGGACAGAATTTAACAGTGGCTTCCACCCTTATTCAAACAGTCATAAAACATATATAAGATCAATTAAAAAATCACCATTACAGCATCATTACAAAAGAACAGGTAAGAGTAGCAATCCGTCATTAAAAAAAGAAAAGAAAAGAAAAGCAAGCATCAAAGACAGAGCAAGCCAGAACAAACAGGTCTTAACTGAATGCAAGCAGAGGAGGAGCACAACAAAACACAAAAAACTATACATGGATAAAAACACACAGAAGCAGCAATAAAACAATCATGTAAAGGCTTGGATAAAAAGCCAAGATTTAACCAGCTTTCTAAAAACTGTGATGGAGTCCGAGGAGGGAATGGCCACTGGGAGAGCATTCCAAAGCCTGGGGGCACAACAGAGAAGGCCCTGTCCCACGTGCATGACAACCAAGCCTGTCTCATTGTTGACAGGGCAGCAGGCCATTGCAGGGGAAGGGAGATTGGAAACTTAATTGCTGTTTCCCCTTCTGGCTGACCTGTCAGCTCTTTGACCTTGGAAAGCAGTGCCAACCATCCACAGAGCCTCAACTTGCTCCTTTGTAATACCAGGTTGGCCCAGGATAAACCTGAAATCATCCAGGATCTGATTCTGGATGAAGGGGCTGATCTGGTATGTATTACAGAGACTTGGTTGGGAAAGGCTGGTGGCCAAGTCTGGTCCCGGCTTCTCCCTCTAGGGTATTCGATTGAGGAGCAGGAGTGCGGGACATGGAACATTGGGACATAGGAACATAGGAAACTGCCATATACTGAGTCAGACCATTGGTCTATCTAGCTCAGTATTGTCTACACAAACTGGCAGCAGCTTTGCCACGGTTGCAGGCAGGAATGTCTCTCAGCCCTATCTTGGAGAAGCCAGGGAGGGAACTTGGAACCTTCTGCTCTTCCCAGAGTGGCTCCATCCCCTGAGCGGAACATCTTACAGTACTCACACTTCTAGTCTCCCATTCATATACAACCAGGGTAGACCCTGCTTAGCTAAGTCATGCTTGCTACCACAAGACCAGCTCTCCTCTCTGGGTGGGGATCAGGGAGTGGCTGTGGTCTATAAGAACAACATCTCCCTTGTGAGGATCTCTGTCGAAGTGTCTGACCATATTGAATGTGTGTACTTACGTTTGGGGACCAGGGATAGACTGGAACTTCTGTTGGTGTACTGATCACCCCACTGCCCAATGGAATCCCTAACTGAGCTGCAAGACTTGGTCTTGGACTGGGAGCTGCAGTCTCCCAGGCTTGTGGTGTTCAGAGACTTCGATGTTCTCTTTGGGACCAATTTGTCCAGGACAGCTCAGGAGTTAATAACAGCCATGACAACTATAGGCCTATCTCAAGTAGTCTTGGGACCAATGCACATTGCTAGCCACACGCTTGATCTGGTCTTTCACTCTGAAAAAGGTGGTGTTCCATGAGTGGGAATTCTGCTGATTTCCTCATTGTCTTGGATGGACCACCATCTGGTGGTTGGACTCACGACTACATCCCACCTCTGCAAGGGCGGAGGGCCCATTAGGATGGTCCGCCCAAGAAGGTTACTGGATCCCATAGGATTCCAGGAAGCCTTGGAGGGATTTAGTGCTGGCTCTGCTGGTGACCCTGCCAACACTCTGGTGGAGAATTGGAATAATCAACTCACCAGGGCAGTGGATATGATTACTCCTAAGCATCCTCTCTGACATGCTTCGAAACTGGCCCCTTGGTATATGGAAGAACTACGGGGATTGAAGCAGCGAGGTAGACGACTAGAGCACAAGTGGAGAAACACTCAACTCAAATCGCTTCTGAAGAAGCCTGCCTTGAATCCCTCAGAGTTAAGCAATTACAGGCCTATCTCTTTCCATGGCTGGGCAAGGTGACTGAGAAAGTGGTGGCCCCCTAGATCCAGGTGGTCTTGGAGGATACTGATCATCTAGACCAGTGTTTCTCAATGTTTTTGGAGTAATGGACCGGTACATTATTGGTGCATAGTTTTCCAGACCAGCAATTAGTAAGGGGCTCAACACCACCCCCACCCCCAACCCAACCCCCAGGCACCCCCCAAAAACCAATTTCGAGCAGCTCTCCGGAACTCATTTCTAGGCAGCCCTCGCTGCTGGATAATGTTCATTTTGAGGAAACGAAATGAATGTTATCCAGCAGCGAAGGCTACCTGGAAATGAGCTCCAGAGAGTTCCTGCCAGCCCCTGCTGGCCGAAATTGTTTTTTGAGGGGTTGATTTTTATTAGTGATGCCTCATGGACTGGAACCAACGCCTCGTGGAGCAGCACTGGTCCATGGACTGGTGGTTGAGAAACACTGATCTAGATCCATTTCAAACTGACTTTTGGGCTGGTTATGGGCTGGAGACTGCCTTGTTCGGACTGATGGATGATCTTCAACTGGGAATTAACAGAGGGAGTGTGACTCTGTTGATCCTTTTTTGATCTCTCGGTGCCTTTCAATACTATTGAATGTAGTATCCTTCTGGAATGTCTGAGGGGACTGGAGTGGGAAGCACTGCTTTGCAGTGGTTATGCTCCTACCTCACAGGCAGATTCCAGATGGTCTATCTTGGAGACTGTTCTTCAAAATCTGAACTTTTTGTATGGTGTCCTTCATTGCTCCATATTGCCTCTGATGTTGCTTAAAATAAGAACATAAAAACAATCCTGCTGGATCAGGCCCAAGGCCTATCTAGTCCAGGATCCTGTTTCACACAATGATCTACCAGATGCCACTGGATGCCTAGAGGCAGGAGTTGAGGGCATGCCCTCCCTCCTGCTGTTACTCCCCTGCAACTGGTACTCAGAGGCATCCTGCCTTTGCGGCTGGAGGTGGCCTATAGCCCTCCGACTAGTAGCTGTTGATACACCTCTCCTCCATGATGTTATCCCAACCACTCTTAAAGCCATCCAGGTTGTTGGCTGTCACCACATCACCACAAGCTGATTATGCATTGTGTGAAAAAGTACTTCTGTTTGTTGGTCCTAAATTTCCTGACAATCAATTTCATGGGATGACGCCTGGTTCTAGTGTTATGTGAGGGGAGAAGAATTTCTCTCTATCCACTTTCTCTACACCATGCATGATTTTATAGACCTCTATCATGTCTCCCCACAGTCATCTTTTTTCTAAACTAAAAAGCCCCAGGTGTTGTAGCCTTGCCTCATAAGAAAGGTGTTCTAGGCCCCTGATCATTTGGTTGCCCTCTTCTGCACCTTTTCCAGTTCTACAATGTCCTTTTTTAGATGTGGTGGCCAGAATTGTATGCAGTACTCCAGGTGTGGCCACACCATATTTTTGTATAAGGGCATTATAATATTAGCAGTTTTATTTTCAATCCCCTTCCTAAGGATTCCTAGCATGGAACTGGCCTTTTTAACAGTTGCTGCACATTGAGCCAACACTTTCAATGAGCTGTCCACCATGACCCCAAGATCCCTCTCCTGGTCGGTCACCGACAGCTCAGGTCCCATCAATGTATACTTGAAGTTGGGGTTTTTCGTCCCAATGTGCATCACTTTACAATTGCCAACACTGAATAGCATTTGCCATTTGGTCACCAACTCACCCAGTTTGGAGAGATCCTTTTGGAGCTCCTCACAATCCATTTTAGATTTAGCTACCCAAAAGAGTTTGGTATCATCTGCAAATTTGGCCACCTCGCTGTTTAACCCTACTGCTAGATCATTTATCAATAAATTAAAAAGCATGGGTCCCAGTACAGATCCCTGGGGGACCCCTCTTCTTACTTACTTCCATCTACATGAAACTGATGGGAGAAATCATCAGGAGATTTGGTGCAAGGTGTTATCAGGATGCTGATGACACCCAAATCTATTTATCCATGTCAGCATCATCAGGAGAAGGCATAACTTCCCTTAATGCCTGCCTGGAGGCAGTAATAGGCTGGATGAGGGATAACAAACAGGCTGAATCCAGATAAAATGGAGGTATTTATTGTGCGGAGTCAAAACTCAGTAGATGATTTTGATCGGCCGGTTCTGGATGGGGTCACGCTTCCCCAGAAGGAACAGGTATGCTATCTGGGGGGGGGGGGGCGTGCTGGATCCAAACCTCTCCCTGGTGCCCAAGGTTAAGGTGGTGGCCAGAGGTGCTTTTTATCGGCTTCCGCTGATACGCCAGCTGTGTCCATTTTTTAAGATGAATGACCTCAAAACGGTGGCACACATGCTGGTAACCTCTAGGCTGGATTACTGCAAAGCGCTCTATGTGGGGCTGTCTTTGTATGTAATCCAGAAACTGCAGTTGATCCAGAATGCGGTGGCCAGGTTGGTCCCTGGGTCATCTTGGAGAGTCCATATTACTCCTGTGTTTAAAGAACTACACTGGCTGCTGATACGTTTCCAGACAAAATAAAAGGTGCTGGTTATCACCTATAAAAACCCTCAACAGCTCAGGCCCTGGTTATTTAAGATAACATCTTTGCCATGAGCCCCACTGCCAGTTAAGATCATCTAGTCTGCAGTTGCCGCCAACCCATCTGGTGGCTGCTTGGGACCTGGCCTTTGCCGTTGCTGCCCCTAGACTTTGGAATATGCTCCTTTTAAAAATAAGAGCCTCCCTATCTCTGCCAACTTTTAAAAAGGCACTGAAGAAGACACATTTATTCACCAAGGTTTTTAATTAGATTTATAGTTTTAAATTTTAATACTGGGTTTTAAATGTTTTTAATATTTTAAATGATTTTAATTGTAAATCACCCAGAGATGCAAGTTTTGGGCAGTATAAAAATATTTTAAATAAACAAGCAAGCAAGCAAACAAACAAATAATTTCTCAAGTTTTTTTGGCTCTGGCATTTCCAAGGAATTGTAAGTAATAAATACTTATTAGAAGTCTCGAGTGGTGACAAAGGTGGGATATATGTGCTGCTGCAAAGACCCCTGATTAAAAAAAAAATGAAATCCTAATCTCTGTGGAGTTTTTAAAAAAAAGTGATTTTCATTCCCTTGTAGTACCTGCTTCATCAAACACCAGGTTCTATGCTGAACTGGTTGCTTTGCTGACAACACATTTCTGCCTAAGGAAATCTGTTACTTGACAGAGGTATTATTTGTTTAAGCATGATCAGTAAACCACTGAGATCATAGCAGATTATGTGACAGAATTCCATTGCTTTGCTGAATTTTGTGAATTTTGTCACCTCCTGGATGCCTGTTCCATGATTGCCTTATCCTCAGAGTTCAAGGTGAAATAACACAACACCAATGCTTTCTGAGCCAAATCTGGCTTTCACTACTGTGCAGCAACAAGGATTAGCAGCTGAAACAGCCTCTCATAATGTAAAATTTTTTGCCACCAACGCCAATTCACTCCAAGAAAATCAAGAATCTGATCATCAGGAAATACGGAGACTCATGCGTTCATCAGCAAGATCATATCAGTCAAGTAAATCATACACGTGCTTAAGTTGTGGGGGGCAACATAAATGACATATATGTCAGTTCGGCCCTAACAGAATTGCCTTAGTTTCTTGAATGACCTCAGTGATAAGGGGAAAGGATTACAGTAAATGGGAAGATTTAGGCACCTCTTTTTCCTGTCTCCTCAAGCTCTTCATGTCCAGCTCCAGATGGGTGCTCACATTGAAAAATAACTTGTCATCATGGAATATTTCTCTCCTCCAAGCCTTTCCCTGACTTCCCTAATCATCAGACAGATCTCACAAGAGGCTGAGCCCCTGTCTCGCACAAGTTCACCCTCCTGCAATATCAACTGGCAATGGGGCTTCGGTGAGATTGCCTCCCTTACCTCTGAACATTGCCATCCTGAGGCTTCAAGCTGCTACAGTGGCTGGTCCAGCTGACTCCTCCCTGGCCACATCTCCTTGGCTAGATGAGAGAACTCAGAGTGCGGGCCTTCCTACAATGTATCCAGATTTTGGAATGCTGAGTGTCATTTCAAGAAGAAGGGTCACAGAGAGACAGTCTGTTGGCCAAGAAGAAAAGTGACAAGTCGCAAACTACCATAAAAACATGAGGCATCCCTGAGCAAGAGGTGAAATGTGGAGAGCCAAAGTTTGGAATAGATTACACCAACAGAAATAAATGGTCAGGAGTGCAAAATGGAAATTGGGCCTTGAGCATCATGACAGATGAAAACACATTTCTCCAGCTTTTCCGGTATCATCTTTCCAGGCTACTGGGGCTAAAGCGTCCCCTTCAAGACTAAAATACAGGGGCATAGCAAGGTTGGAGTGGGCCCAAAGACAAGATTTTAAAATGCCCTCCCCCACTGAAGCACTCACATCAATTTCAGAGGATGAATACAACTGAAGGAAGCCCGGGCGGGTGCGCGGCTGGGGGAGTCAGTCATGTGACTTGCCTCTGGGGGCCCCCCAAGGCAGTGGGCCCCCAGACAACTGTCTCCCCTTGCCCTATTATAGTTACGCCCCTGCTACAATAGCTAGATTGTTATCAGGCCTGCACAACTTTGGCCCTCCTGCAGATGTTGGACTACAACCAGCATAATTCCTGACTATTGGCTACTGTGGCTGGAGATTATGGGAGTTGTAGTCCAAAAAGAGCTAGAGGGCTGAAGTTGTGCAGCTCTGATATATATCATTGGGAACTATGATGTACTCATCTATGATGTATCATTCTGTCGAACAGAAACTACCTTTTGTTGTAAGAAAAGAAAGGATTGCAAATGTGGGAGTTGCTGGTTCACATTCCTGGGAATCAGTTTTCAAGGTGTGCATACTGTCTTCACAGATTAGAAAAGCTAGATAGCATCTGTATGTACTTATTGGAAAATTAGGAACTAAGCTACAAGTGCTCACCCATGACATTTCAACTGGAGTTGATCCACTATGAATTCCATCTGCAATTGCTGAGGCCATAGGGCCTATGTCATATAAAGTACAGACTGCTGATGGAAACATCATATATACCAGATGCATGAATGCACTTACATGAATAGACCCTCATTCGATATTTCTTCCTTCAACTTCCAACTCAGAAACACTGGTCATGGACTCATTTGAAAAGCACCACCCTGTTCCCATCAACATAGATTCGTCACTTCCATTACCAGAAAGCAACAAAAATATTGATTTACCTTTGGAAGAACTTGGGACATTCTCTGCCAAGCCTACTCTATTGCCAGACCTTGTGGGAAGATCACACCAAGTGTGAAGTTGCTGGTTATAGACTACTTTGTTTAGGGAGGATGGGTGTAGTTGTATACTGGCCTTTAAAAAGCCCGTTTGAGGCCTCCAAATGAGACAAGCTGTGTGGAAGGAGGGACATTGTACTACCTTTTAAAAAGCCAGTCTCAGACCTCCAAATGAAATGAGCCATGTGAGAGAGCTGGAAAATCAGTTTTACTTTAGTACAGAGGTCTGTGTGAATGATTCTTGTGTAAATATTATATCCTCGGGACCTGAATAACCCTACACCATATGGACTTATTACCAGAGACAGATAAAGGGGGCATTCACATGACCGGGGGGTGGGTGGGCAGGCCTTGGGAAGGCTGCATGAAGCTTACCTCCCCCAGTCCCAACCTGCCACAAACAATCCATGTATCATTGCTGGGAGCGCAAACTGGAGGCAGTGCGGAGCAGGCAGGTGGGGGGAAAGGCTACACGAAATGTACCTCCCCACCAGACGATCCATGTATCATTGCTGGGAGCATGAACCAGATGCAGTGCGGAGCTCTGGAGGCTGGGACAACATGTCTCGGCCTCTGGGTATCCCACAGTGTACCATGTACTGAGTGCATTGGAGGATTTCCCCAGGAGGCGGGCACTCTAGACACTCATCTCTGAATCTCCATGGGCTAAATGAAGCCTGGGGAGACACATGATCCTG
Source organism: Hemicordylus capensis (assembly GCF_027244095.1). NCBI lineage: Eukaryota > Metazoa > Chordata > Lepidosauria > Squamata > Cordylidae > Hemicordylus > Hemicordylus capensis. The sequence continues at coordinate 64,023,065 of NC_069660.1, forward strand.
GAGCCTGGGCTAATGGCATGTTGGCTCCATTAACCCAGGCTAACAGCTGGCTAAAAAGCTGGGTTAGGTAGCGCTGCCCTGCCAGGATCAGGCCCAATCCCAGCAGTTCTCACATGGCACATGCAGCCTAACCCAGGCTGGGCTTCCTAGCCTGCGTTAGTCTGTGCATAAGAACAGCCTGAAATTGTACTTGCTATTTCTCCAGACTAGGTTTTCTGCCCCGAGTCTTTTCAGTGAGTTGTAGGTAATCAATAGAGTGGAATTATTAGAAGAAGTCTTGTATGTTCCTGCACTCATATATCCAATATATATGGGATGAATTAATCTCTGTGTTAAGAGCCATTTATTTAATCTCATTTAACCCTATTTTTTATATAAACAAAATAGAGTAGATCACTTACTTTGAATTAAATATGTCTATATATTGCCTTAAAATCAGTTTAAATTAATATGTTCACTTGATTTGGCTTGATTTTGTTTTTTACAACAGCATTGACTGCTGCTAAATAATAAATATGAGCCCTCTTTCCTCACATGTACTGTAGCTATAGTTGTTGTGTGCACAGCTGTTCTAATATTGCTCTTAACATTGTCTGCAGTCATCCTCCTTTGGGATATGAAGTGGAAGAAAAAAGTCTAAATAATCCTGGATCTTTATTATTAAAGTGTTTTACAATAGTTTAAAGCAGTCAATGTAAAGAAAAGTAAAGGGAGGTAGTGGGAAAAGGAATTTCACAAAAAGAATACATAAATATTGACTTATCTAGGGCACGGAAAATCGATAGGTTTGGGTGAAATAGTTGATAATAGGGGTGTACATGAACTGCTGCTCTGCAAACCAGTTTGGTTGGACCAACTGGATGGGCTGGTCGAACTTATGAACCGGTTCAGAGCAGTTCATGACCAAACTAATCAAACTGCCCTATTCGCTGCAGACCAGTTCAACCACGAACCGGTCTGAGCACAACCACTAAAAGTTGTATAATACATTCTGAGCCTTTTGCAGACATTCCAAACTATGTACAATCAATAAGTGAAGAGGGGATCAGGGTCACAGTGGCAGGAACTCAGCTCTGGCCTCAATTTGTTCACACATCAAGTCATACACACATAGGCTCTGTATCCATAATCTGGTCGTTTACATTGTTTGCAGAGAGCCAGCACATACACACAGAGGCTTTCTTACCCCTGGACTTCAGGGCCAAAGTCCAGGGCCTCCACATACCCTGGGGGGTCCCAAAATCCTCTGTACATGCACTGCTTGCTGTGCTGATAGCAACTGTAGAGAGTTATTTAAATTGTCCTGCATGTGACAAGTGAATTGTGTATACCAGCCCTAAGTAAATTCATCTAGAACAGATGAACCTGCTGCTGCAAAAATGATCATGTATGATTGACCAACATGATGCAGTCCTGTGTCAGCATTAGAGTCCTGCCAGGGCTGCTGTGCAACTTGAAAGATATCCCCCGATGTTGTCGCATGACAGGCAGCTGCAGAACAACTATAAACCATTTCTGGGCAGTCGTGTAGCACTGCATCCATTGGAAACAGTACTGTATGACTGCCCAGAAGCCATTTTAAGTCAACCCACAGCTGCCCTGTTGTGCTACACCAGGGGTTCCCAACCTGTGGTGCTCCAATTTATTGTGCCTGGGGATTATGGGAGTTGTAGTTCAGCAACATCTGGAGTACTACAGGTTGGGAACCCTTGTGCTGCACCATTGGAACTGCTTTTCAGATTGCTTAGCAGCCCCAGTAAGAACCTAATGGTGATGTCAGTCACTGTTATACCATGCCATCAATATATTTGTAAAATTATGTAAAAAGATACATCCCTGCCCAACAGGAGCTTACAAACTGTGACCTGCTGCTTCTCTTGTTATTCATTTATTCATGTCAAAATGTGCTGGATGCTGTACAGAATGCATGAGTGATATGGTCTCTGCACAGAAGCCTAGAACCTGCGGTATACAAACCCAGCTCTTAGTTTATAAGATTTCTTAACTGGAGACTGTGTATAATCTTCTGGAGGAAAAATTATTCCGACAGTTCATATTTGAGTTGGATGTTTTATTGGAGTGATTAATATAAGATGTTTTTTTTCTGTACTGAAATATATTATATTATATTATATTATATTATATTATATTATATTATATTATATTATATTATATTATATTATATTATATTATATTATAGCATTCTTCTCTAAACATGCAACTGGGTATGTATAGGTGGTGGTCCATTAAATATAGTAAAGATTAGCAGCAAAGCTGTAGGAAGGCCACCCTGAACCATTCACAAGTTAGTCAAGACACTTATTGGGTATCAAGGCTCCAAAAGCACCAAAATACTTCCTGACTGCTAGTTAAAAGGATGTGCTGCCATTTGAATCCCTTGCTACTTGGAAAGCCCACTTATATAAATATTCTGACTGATATACTGACCTGGTCACAGGGCAAACCTAAAGTGATTGTTTGTTCAAAAATCATAGAAGTTGCTGAATTCTTAAGGGTGGATTAAGTATGGAGAATAATTGATATCTGATTGAATTCTTGCATGCTACTACTGGTTGAAGGAAGCATGTGCTCACCATGGAAGGCTCATCCTCCTCTCATAGCAAAATTGGAAATAAAATCCATGAATCTTACTTTAGTAACTAAATCACAACTTTCCTTGTGATTAAATCCCTGCTTTGTGCAACATTAGCTACTATTGCAAAGAACTATTTTGAAAAATTCCTTTCCCTCAACAGGACTCATCAATTGAGGTTTTCCTATACTCTGTACTTAAGACAGGATAGAGGTCTCATGGTGCTATTTTAAATCTAATTGTGAATATAGCCTGGATTTGGGTGCCAGGTCATAGTCTGCCATCAATTTAAACTGCAACACTTTTGGTCTGTTCTCTTTTTGAAGACACTGTGAAGCATTAGCCGAATTCAGACGTAACAGGGAACTGGAGGCCCCTTCAGCTTCCTCACCCACGTGTCTGGATTTGGGGGAAATGAGTTTTTGGTGGAAAGGGACCTGCAGTTTCCCTCCCCAAACTCCACTCTGAACCTTGGGTCAGAGTGAACTTTTGCCACCACAAACTCCATTTTTGCAGTGTCAGTGTTACATCCGAACACTGGCAATGCAGTTTCGGCTCCACAGAATCGGAGCTGAGGGAGGAAGCTTCTCTCTCACTCTGGCCCAATTGGCTGTGCAGGCTGTCCTTCTGTCAAGAAGGAAGCCCACACAGCCAGCTCCTCCGCCTCTCTGCAGATTTGGTGAGTCAGCAATGCTGACCACAGAAAGGCAACTCTCCTGAATGTCTGAATGTGGAGGGGGGGAATGGAAAGGTTCCATGTTATGTCTGAAGGTGGCCAAGGTCTTCTCTTCATATCTCCTATGGAAAAGCCAAATCCCATGACTTCAGCTGCCACTTGTTGTACACCGCTAAGTCAGCAAGCAGGGAGCCAGATACTATTTGACCCAGGGACCTCTAATGGTGCTGAAAGGTGGTGCTCCTGTAGTTATGCTACCCATTGAAGATATGTATGCTGATTTATGAGCATACCTATGCTAATTTAGACTATTCTCATGCCAAAACAAGTGGCCCATTTTCAGTGTGCTTTCATCTATTTACAGTATGAAGTCATTGCTGCCTAAAAAAAACACACAGCAGCTGTCCTTGGAGCAAATCCTTCTATTAACTACTCATTATTTTCACTGGAGAAAAGCCCTGTAAGCAGGGATAACCATTACTTTGTGAAAAGTCTATTTGCCCTTGAACATGTAGCACATAATAATATTGTTTTATAGGGTGTAACTAGACTAGATAGCAGGAGATCTGTGATGGGATCTCCTTTTTTAAAAAATAGCAAATGCAGTGGTGGGGGGACATGATTTGGACTGGGACCACAGTGCTGGAGAAAACCTTTTCCCGTGCTGTTTTCCCAATCCAAATCCCCTCCTAGTGCTGTTATTTGCCTCACGGGGGATGATGACATATAGGTATGTTTTGTCCCATGAGGCAAAAAGCATCTCCAGGGGCAATGCAGAATGGGAAAACAGTGTGGGAGCACAGGTTAAACACTCTCTCTGGTACAAAATCCCTAATATGAACTGGGCGGCCCACAGCTACATTTGCGCTTCTAAAAAATGATGGGATATCCCATCAGGGATCTCCTGTTATGTCCTGTTTGGCCCGTACTCTCTGTTCTGAAATGGTGTGTGAATCACACATAAACATAACTTTCCCCTTTGTTCTGTAGCTGCAACATGGCAGCATAAATTTGGACTGCAAAGAGTTGCTCTCTTGTTCTCCATAAAATAAAGGACCCCACTACACTTGCATACCAGTAATCACTTCTCATTTCATTTGCTTTATCCCCTCTCATTTTTAGAAACTGATAGCAGGAATTAACCACTATGAGGGAAAGAAAAAGACCTTGAGGCTATTCACAAGAATGTGCAAAACCAGGGGAAGGGAGCCCAGCCTGGTTTTGCATGCATGTATGAACCACTGGGATCGCACCCAAGCCCAGCGGCACCATGGCGGTAAACCCACCTATGAAGCCTCCCTTCTAAATGAGGTTAGGAGAATGAGTGCTCTCCTAACCCTGTTTTTCTGATCATGTGTCAGAAGCGGCTGCAAGCATCCGCAGCTGGCAGACTCAGGGAGGGGGATCTCCCAATGCACCGCACACTTGCACAGTGCTTTATTGGAGCTCCGGTGGGTATGGTGACACAGGGTGATGCATCCCGGCATCCCAACCTGCAGAGCTACTGGCTGCAGCCAGTGCTCATCTGGGCGGGTGATCCGCCTGCCCAAGGGAAGGAAACGGATCATCTGCGGGGAGGTAAGCTCTTCAGGGCTTTTCCCCTGCAAACCCGGCAGCTGTTTCTCATTGCTTCTGAGAAATGGCTCCTTGAGTATTCTACAATAAAACTGTGAGAACTACAAACTTGCATTTTAAAAACAACAACATGAAAGCAGAGGTTTTTGAAATGTACTAGATCTGCAAGCTCTAGTAATGAAAGTCAAGGAGCACAGTGAAAAGATTGGACTATGACTAAATATAAAGAAGACTAAACTAATGACAACAGGTATAGCAACCAGCCGCAGAATTGATAATGAAGACACTGAAGTGGTGGATAGTTTCTGCCTTTTAGGATCGACCATCAACAGTAAAGGATCCAGCAGTCAAGAAATATACAACAGATTAGCACTTGGTAGGGTTGCAGTTAAGACACTGTGAAGTGTCTATACCTACAAAGATTAGAATCATTCAGACAATGGTTTTCCCTGTGACATTCTATGGATGCGAAAGCTGGACTTTGAAGAAGCAAGATAGAAAAGGTATTGATGCTTTTGAACTTTGGTGCTGGAGAAGACCTTTGAGGATACCATGGACAGCCAGGAAAACAAACAAATGGATCATAGTACAAATCAATCCAGAATTTTCACTTGAGGCGCAAAAGAACAGGCTCAAACTATCATACTCCAGATACATTATGTGAAAACCCAGCTCCTTTGAGAAGTCCATAATGCTGGGAAAAGTTGAAGGAAAGAGAAGAGGATGACTAGTTGCAAGATGGATGGACTCAATTACGACAGCAATGAATGCACCACTGAGAGACCTTAAAAGCCAAACTGAAGACAGATCATCTTGGAGAGAATCTAGAGTCGACACTGATTTGATGGCACTTAATCAAACAATCAATCAGTCACTAGATCTTATGCTAGCAATTGTACATAAATATGCAGTTTTCCTGTGTTCAACAGTTTACATACTGTAACTGTACACATGTATAGCAAATGTATGTACAAATGAACATATGATTCCCACCATACACATATGTAATAACTGTATGAACATGAGTATACAAATGAACATGTAAGAACTTTCCCAGATTTATTCAAGTTATTTCAAGGCATTTTGGGAATGAATACATGTACACTTATTCATACAACTACTTGTATGCATGTACACAAAGCATAAACATGCAATCAAACTAATGTTTGCATGGGACTATGATGAACCCACAACATATGTAATGCACACCTCCTTAGTAGTGTCACTTGAGACATCAATCATACTGATTCAAGTACTTGGCTCTGAATGTGTGTTCTAGATTAATTTTAAGATAATCCAAAATTCTTGGCAGAGAGAGCCCATCCTCTCAGACAACAGAATGTTCTTTTAATAAGGCTGGTGGGTATAAATAAACAACGTATCCAAACACTGGGAAATAATTGATTTCTTGTTCTCTTTCCAACCTTTTGACCTGAAAAAGAAAACCTAGAATTTAAAATCCTCTCAAAACTCTTGTCTGCTTTCAAACTAAAACAATTACACTATTGATGAATTTACAGAAGTGCTGTTTAATGGTGGAGGAAGCCATGAAATAAATCAGAATCACAGTGTTCTAGCTATACAACTATATAGGTCGCCCTTGGAATTGTAATGGCTGACATGTTGCACAGTATACTTGCACTAATATGAAAAATTGTGCTATGGCCACTGGAAATAGTGGCCACAGTATTACCAGTGCAATTTTACATATTAGTGCAAGTGTGCTCTTGTGCAACAGCGCTGGCATTGTTTCAGATGCCCACAGTAACATGGGCAGTGCAGAACTATCCATGGTACATTGTGTGGTATGTCAGCCAATCTTTTCACAGAAAAGAGTTCTTAAAAAATAACAAAAAAGTAGCTTTGGTGAAATGTTAGGACATAGGAGGAAATACCTTTTCTTATTACCCAAATTCTAAGATCTTACCACCTCAAATCTCTCCCTACTGTAAAAGAAAAGGTAGTACAATATGAAGGCTTTTTGGATAATACATTTCCCAGAGATATACCTGTTCAACAATTTTGTCATTGCTATGAATATTATCATTACTATCTGCAGTTTGTGTATAGTTCCTGAATAGTGGCCATATTTTTCCAGCGTAATTTTATATTGGTTTTTGGTAAGTTTGCTCTTCTTTTTGTTTTTTCATGTATTAGGTTTTTGTTTTGTTTTAAGGTCTATTTAAGGAGTAAACTGAGTAGTTGTAACAAAATTGTAATCTAAACATGACAGGTTTAAATTAACTTCTGTGTAGCAGCAGCAATAGTAATTGTGCCTAAAATGAAGAAAAAAGCAACCCTGTTTCACCTAAGGTGTTAGGGGGGAAAGTAAACTTATTTCAGATTCATTTTAAAGGTAATGGGCAATTTCCATGTTCTATTAATTCTTGTTATTACTTTAAATTGTAATTTTAAATTGTTTTTATGAATGAAAATTGATAAAACTTAATGGCTGACATGATTTGCAGCCCATCACTTCCGTAATGATCCAGCCCAGGAGGCTGATGATGGCGTCAAAGGCAGCCCCAATGTTGTTTTGAAGCAGCAATTGAGGAAACTGCGTTTCCAGAGGCTTCCCCATTGTCACCAATGGGAAAAACTCTGGAAATGCAGTTTCCACATTTCCTGCTTCACAACAACAAATAGTCTGCCTTTGAAGACCACTGAAGCCCCAGGGCAGACCATTACAGAGGGAGTAGGCTGCACATCAGGACAGCCAATATTTTTAAACAGCACCCAAACCATTAGATGCAGTACAGATAAGATAGGTTCTGTCTATACATGCACTCTCTAAGGGCAAAATTACACATCAGTAGATCTTATGACTTAAAAAAAAATGAAGTGTGTTTGAAGGAGGCAGCCAACTTCATTGGAGCAGCAATGTAGGTGAGCAGGTGTTTAACCCTCGCTACTGCACTGGTTTTCAAATCAAAATGCCCCCGACAGCTGCAGTTCTCCCCAGACATAAAAATGCAGGTACAAGACAAAATACATCGGGAGGAAATTAAATGAGGAAAAGCTAGGGTGAGCATCTTTGTTTAAAGGGGCACTTCACTGTGGTAACAGAGAAAGAATATCAGGTGGAAGGGTATTCCAGTGGTATAGAACTGCTAAAGAAAAGCAGTACAGGAAGTGGCAGTGTCAAGAGTTAGCTGAGTCCATCAAATGGCCAGTGGCTTAGCCCTGAGGCCCTGGCTACTACCCACCACTTTTCCAAGGGTTGGAAAAGTGATGGCTCCATAACTGGCCTTTTGTTCCCTTCCCATCTGCAAATGGGCTTCTTTAAGAGGCCCTGCCCTGAGTCAGCACAGGAGACTGACAAAACCCATTCAAAAGTGTAGAGGGTGGGAAGATACAGAGTGAGTTGCTCAGCTATTTGCATTTGAAAGGGGGCAAATGCAAACCCAGAAATTTATTATAGAATTTTCAGTCTCAAAAACTCACTCTGTTCTGTTCCAACTTGTATTTCTTCTGCCGTCAATACAAATTAAATGGTTTCCTAGTATGACAAGCTGCACAAGTCCTGGACATGGGCTCCAGTTTAGTGTTATACTATTTGCTTGAGGAGACCCTAGGCATTTTCAGATGACAATAATCTGCGTGATGTGAAACGTTTGCAAGGAGGTTCTAAGTGAAAGCTTACTGATCCTCCACACACTCCAGCAGCAGGCTTCTGTCCTCTTTCCCAGCAGGATCTCATGCCAAGCAATGACTTTGCCCTGAGCAGCAACCTCACATGATTTTTGAAGTAACACCTGCTGACCAGCTCTTCCCTTCTGAGAATAACTCACCCTTTCCTCCATTCAGAAGAAGAAAAACAGTAATGAAAAGGGCAGGTTATTATCAGAAAGCAAGAGCTGCAAAAATCATGTGAGGTCTTTGCTGAGCGTCTGAAGAACATGTGAGAGCCTACTGGGAAAATGGAAATAAGCCAGTGGGAGTGTGTGGAGGGTCAGTAAGCTCTCACTCAGAACTTGTGCACAAGTTTAGCATATCATACAGTTTATTGCCATCTGAAAATGCCCCATCAGTTCATCCAATTCAGTATTGTCTGCTCTGATTGGCAGTTGCTCTCCAGGAGAGACCCTTGGGTTACATAGGAAGCTGCCTTATACCAAGTCAGACTATTGGTCCATATAGTTCAGTATTGTCTACAGTGACTGGTAGTGGCCCTCCAGGGTTTCATATGGAGGTTTTTCCCAGTCCTACCTGGAGGTGCCAGGAATGGAACATGTGACCTTCTACATACAAAGCACATGCTCTACCACTGAGCTATAGCCCCATCCAGTATAAGCTCAAACCTATACATGCAAAAACCAACAACAACCCAAGGTTCAGTCTATGGCATCTGCAGTTCAAAGGGTTGGGAAAGTGTCATTGCCAACTGCAAAAGAAAGAACTGGGCTAGATTCTGCAATGGCCTGACTCAGCTTCATGTAGCCAAACTGTAAGAGACAAATTTGCTGTCTCTTGAAAACAAATACTTTCACTAAGTTGGCTTATATATGTAAGCTGCCTTTATTTTAAAATATTGTGCATGGTGTGATGTGAAATTTCTATCTCTGGTTTTTGAACTGCAATGAGTCTTCCACACATGCAAGTCATGATTTGCATTGAGTAATGAGCATGTTGTTTGCACCATCTCTAATCTGAGTCCCAACAGAGAATCTTGTTTTATAGCTCAGCAGCACATTAGGACATCAATCTCTTTTTCTTTTCTAGAATATCAAGTGGCAAGTGATGATTCCACCACAAAAGCAGGCGAGACCATTACTATTACTACAAAACCAACAACAACAGTCAACTCTATCACAACTCCAGCAATGACAAAATCCCCCACTGTTTCTGCAGATACCAGTGCAACACCTGAAGGTAAAAGGGTATAATGGGTTAACTAATATTTTTCCCCTCTGTGTAGGTTTTACCTGTGGATGGCCACTGAGACATAGGATCCAAGCGAAGGACAAACTGAAGACCAAACTAGATGAGAGGCAGTGGGAGATCCGTAACTTAAGGTCCATTTCCTATGGGAAATTTTAGCCTACATACCAAAGGGATGAAAACTTATAAACTCACCAGGTCTGTGTGTGTCCATGGATGTAGCTATGTGTCCCCCTTTAATAACTTTTGCAGTTATTAAAGTACAGATGCACAGTGCTTGGGAGAAGGTCCTTGAAGACTTTGATGGGGATAGTTTTTGCCAAGCTGCCATCTTATTTCAAGATAGCAATCGCCCCTATGCAACCCATGTGCTGACACTCAGATGCAAACTAAATTCATAGCACATGGGAGGGGGTCCTAGGTAAGAGCCACCATGTTAAAGGGAGTGGAAAGTAGGCTCCATTTGTTCTAGTTAGAACTACTTTGTTCTAGTTAGAACTCCATTTGTTCTAGTTAGAACCACTACACCTGTGTGGGTGTGTGCAAACTGGATCAGGGAAGCGGCTCCCGATGCAGGGTATTTAACTCTTTCTTCTCTGCATTGTTGCCCCAATCTATATTCCCTTCCTCAGACTGCTGTTGCCCCACAGATGAATACATGCAGGTAGCTCTCATAGCTGCTTGGGATAAAAATGAGGGATGTGCACAAACCCATTCAGAGGCCCTTTTAAGGTCCTCTGAACTGGTTTGAACAACTGGCTATTCAACCAGTACGAAGGTGGGGTCACGCTCGCGTCAGGTACCTCCTGGTACTTCCGGGCAAAGAGGAGGTGGGGCGGCAGGGAGATATGCTGCCGCCCTGAAGGAGACTTTCCAAACGGAGTGCCAGCAGGGGGAAAGTGGAGGGAGGAGTAAGTGCACCCTCCCCCACCCTTAAAGTCAGACCCCCCCACACACACACCTTCCAACTCCCCCCGCTTGGTTCTGTGCACATCCCTAATGAAAACTGCAGGAAATCATGGCTCTTCTAGCATTTCATCAGACTTGTCCCTTAACATCAGAGCTATGGGGTGGGGTGGGGGGGGACTCTTGGATTTTCCAGAACTATACACTTGAAAGATCTGAATTCTAATAATTCCCAGTCCTAATGCTTGAGAAACCTGTAATTGTCATAAGTACATTGGTTTCCTATGCTGCAACTCTGCATTGTTAGGCTGCTTAAATCCCATTGAGGCTGCTTAAAACCTATTGAGGCTAATTGTGTGAAGCACAGCACTGGTAGTTTTAAAGCAAATCTATTATGCTTCTGGAGATATGCCACAATCCAAATGCAATTTATTATGACGAATTGCCAAGTAATGGCAGATCAGCAAGCCGCTACAGGGTTGCACTGATATCAGAAATTTAAACCATACAGAAATCAGAACTGTAATAGCTGTTTCCCCTTCTGACTGTCCTGCCAGCTCTTTGACCTTGGGGAGCAGTGCCAACTACCCACAGAGCCTCCCCTTGCTCCTTTGTAATGCCAGGTCAGTCCATAATTAATCAGAAATCATCCATTATCTGATTATGAATTAAGGGACCGATCTGGTATATATCACAGAGACTTAGTTGGGGGAGGCTGGTGGCCCATTCTGGTCCCAGCTTCTCCCTCCAGGGTACTCTGTTAAGGAGCAAGTGAGAGGACGTGGGTAGAGAGGTGGAGTGCCTGTGGTCTATAAGAATAACATCTCCCTTACCAGGATCCCTGTCGAAGTGTCTGACCATATCGAATGTGTGTACTTAAGTTTGGAGACCAGGGATAGACTGGGACTGTACTGATCACCCCACTGCCCAATGGAGTCCCTTACCAAGCTGAAGGACTTGGTCTCTGGCTTTGCATTGGAGTCTCCCAGGCTAATGGTGGTGGGGGACTTAAATGTTCACTTCAGGACCAATTTGTCTGGAGTGCCTCAGGAGGTCATAGTGGCCATGACAACTATGGGCCGGTCCCAAGCGGTCTCAGGACTGACGCACTGGACACACACTTGATGCTGGACACACACTTGAACTGGTCTTTTACTCTAATCAGGTTGGTGTTCCATGGGTGTTTCCACATTGTCATGGATTTCCCTATTGTCATGGATGGACCACTATCTGGTTAAGGTTGGACTCACACTCACATCCTATCTCTGCAGGGGTGAGGGGCCTATTAGGATGGTCCACCCAAGAAGGTTATTGGATCCAATAGGATTCCAAGAAGCCTTGATTTAGTGTTGGCTCTGCTGGTAATTCTGTTGATGACCTGGTAGAGAACTGGAACAGCAAACTCACTAGGGCAGTAGACTTGATCACTCCTAAGAGTCCTCTCTGACCCACTTCACAATTGGCCCTTTGGTATATGGAAGAACTATGGGAGCTGAAGCAGCAAGGTAGACAACTGGAGTGGAAGTGGAGAAAGACACAACTTGAATCCTACAGATTACAATATAGAGTGCACTTGAAGACCTATGCCCAGGCAATACATGCAGCAAAGAAGCTATTCTTTTCTGCCCGCATTGGATCCATAAGCTCAAGTCCAGAGGAGTTGTTCAGAGTTGTAAGAGGGTGAATATATGCCCCTCCTCCCTTGAATCAGAATTTGGAACCATCAATTACCCATTGCGATGTTTTAAATGAGTTGTTTGTGGATAAAATATCTTGTATTTGGACCAACTCAGACCCCACAATTATTGCAGAGTCTAATGGGAGCTGTCCAGTAATTCCTCATATGTGGTTAGGCTGGATCAGTTTCTGTTTGTGACTCCTGATGATGTAACTAAGCTGCTCGGAATAGTGCCGCCTACTACCTGTTCTCTTGACCCTTGTTCAACATGGCTTATACTATCTGACAGGGGGTTTGTTGTAGAAGGCTTGGTAGATATTATAAATGCTTCTCTGTGGGAGGGCAGGGTGCCTCCCTGTCTTAAGGAAGCAAACATTAGACCTCTTCTGAAGAAGCCTGAATTTGAGCTCTCTCAGAGTTGAGAAACTTTAGGCCTGGCTCCAACCTTCTGTGGCTGGGCAAGGTAATTGAGAGGGTGGCGGCCTCCCAGCTCCAGGCAGTCTTGGAGGAAACTAATAATCTAGACTCATTTCAAACTGGTTTGGGGGCTGGCTATGGGGTTGAGACTGCCTTGGTCAGTCTGATAGATTATCTCCAATTGGAAATTGACAGAGGGAGTGTGACTCAGTTGATCCTTTTGGATCTCTCAACAGCTTTTGATACTATCAACTATAGTATCCTTCTGGACTGACTGAGAGGGTTGGGAGTGCTTTGCAGAGGTTCCACTCCTATCTCTCAGACAGATTCCAGATGGTGTCACTTGGAGACTGTTGTTCTTTAGAAAGTAAATTTTTAATGGCATCCCCCAAGTATCTCCAGTGCTCTTTAACATCTACATAAAACCACTGGGAGATCATCAGGAGATTTGGTGCAGGGTGTTATCAGTATGCTGATGACACCCAAATCTATTTCTCCATGTCAACATCATCAGGAGAAGGCATAACCTCCCTAAATGCCTGCCTGGAGGCAATGATGGACAGGATAAGAAAAAACAAACTGGGATTTGGGTTTTTAAGAGAACATCTTCTTTGCCATGAGTCCCATTGCCCATTGAGATCATCCAGAGAGGTCCATCTTGCCACCAACATGTCTGGTGGCTTCTCAGGGACAGATCTTCCGTGTTGCCACCCCGAGACTCTGGAATGTGTTTCCTGCTGAAATAAGAGCCTCCCCATCTCTGACAACTGTTAAAAAGTCTCTAAAGACACATTTATCAACTCAAGCTTTTTAACCAGACTTGTGGTTTTAAATTGTTTTAAGGTTTTAATTTCTGCTTTAATTTGATTTACATTGCTGTAAACTGCCCAGAGATGGAAGTCTGGGGTGGTGTACAAACATAATAAAATTCTTACTGTATTCCAGCAATTGAAATGATGTATTTTGGTTTGAGCATTCACATGTGTCTGTGTGCTTTTCTTCTTCCCATCTAGTATCTTCAAAAAATTCCAGTACAACTGAGGCAAACACCAGTAGCCCTTTATATACAAAGTCCACATCAACTCCGATTTCGACAGTGCAGTCATCTACAACACAGGCAAATGGAACAACTCAGCCTGACAGGAATGGGACAAGTCAATCTGTAATTTCAAGTACAGGCCCAACTACTGCTTTTACTAAGAACACAACAGATAATTCCTCTGTTTCATCTATCACATCCAAACCTGGGTATAGCAGTGATATGGTAAGGTGTATGAATTATTTGGAATGCTAATTTGGTTGCTATGAAAGGGGTCAAGTTCCAAAAATGTTCTGTTTGAAATCTGTGATCAAGCAATTAATACCACAAATCATCAACCATTTCAGCCACGGTTGGAAAGCATCTACAAATTGAAATTCCATATTTACTCTGCTTCTTAATCATTAGGGCTGAACCTGTGGCCTTCTGGGGGCTTAAAAAAAGACCATGCTATCCATGCTAAGTCTAAGAGCTTATGCAACTATGAAACACCTCATATGGTCTAATGGGAACTTTTGTGGAAGAGTGCAATTCTGCACATCCCCATTTTTTTGGAGCATGCGATTGTTTCCCAATATGTTCCCAATCCAGAGGCACACTTACATTAAAAGAAAATTGGCACCCCCTGACCCCAGACACATCTGTTTGTTTGTTGGCCACCAGGTGGTTTTATTTATTTTTGCTTCCATTCTCCTCCAGCCCAGTAGCATACATTGCTTCTGGGTACAAATAGCCATAAGGGAGCCAGTCAACTCCAAAAGTGGGGGATTTCAACACTTCAGTTTTGGAGCTGACTTGTCCCATAATGCACAAGGCAGGCTGTATCCCTCCTGGTGTATAAGAGAGTGAATCACCAAAGCCATCATTGGGGCATTTTAGTCCAGGAGCAAACTCTCTTGCGGCTTGGAGATGGCTCCAGCCAGCCCAAAGAACTGTGAGCTGCCTTTCAGTTTCTGTTTGAGAACCCTGATGAAAAGCCTTCTACTCAGCAGCACCATGTACTAAGGGGAATGTGGCCATCTGCTAATGCCCATTTCAGATCCTCTTCCTTCTTGATGGCATGGATTACTCCAGTATCTTCATTCACGGAGGGCTGGCAGCTAGTTTTGTGGGTGGCATTCAGGAGAAGGACTCGCAAAGCTGTCCTCTTCAGTGGGATCTCCACAGAGACACACCAGCCTGAGCCAGCCACTAAGGTGGAAAGGAGGAGCCCCAGGAGCTGGTCCCTCATCTTCCAGCAGCATCTGCTCTGTTATGCATTAGGGGGAACACATCCTTCCCAGTGCATTATGGGGTGAGTCATCTCCAAAAGTGGGGGGATTTAAATTCCCTGCTTTTGGAGATGACTCAGAGGCAACAGCAGATTAAAGGACAGGCAGTAGATGCGGCTGCCTATGGCAGCAAAATTCCCCCAGTGGCAAATTTGGGAAATGTTAATAAAAATGTTAATTTTTATTCAAACCTTTAAAATTGCTGCTGTGCACAGCAGTAGTGTGGCAACAAGAGCTCCTGTGTGCACCTGCCTGCCTCCTTAAGATGGTGCATGTGGCGGCAGGATGGCAATGGGTGCAGCCGTGGAGTGTCATGGGCAGTGGTCTGGCAGCAAGTGATACCGTCCTCCTAACACCAGCCTGCCTACCTTCCAAATGAAAGAGATTGTGAGTGTGCAGAATAGCCCAAAATTGGGCGATCTCTTTCATTTGGGAGGTAGGCGGGCTTCAGTTAGGAGGATGGTATCACTTGCTGTCTGCCCTCTCTGATGGACCGCTGCCAATGCCAAAAAATAGATTTAACTAAACTCCCCTTCTCCCCCTTCTAACTTTAAAAGGGAACGGTAACCCTTGCCACTCTGGGGTGGTAAACCTTTGGCTGCCTACTGGCAGCAAAGACCTTAATATGCCCCTACTCAGAGGGAGTCAGCATGACACACCAACCAGTTATATGATTATTCACTTTCTCCTAGGGTAAAAGGGGGGGGGCAGCCTGTTAGGATTTGGACCAGGGAGATGCTCCAAATAAATGTGAAAGAATGAAGGGATAAAGGCTTGGTGGAATATTTCAGACTGCAGTAAAACAATGTTTGGCTTCAAATTCTCAGCCCTATCCATTATTTCTAATGGATGAATTTCCAGATCAGCAGCTTAGCTCTTTGGCTTTGCTTCCTTAACTTCCATTCATCCTATACTCATTAGTGTGCACTACCATGGGGATGCTCTTTGCATGATGGTAGCATATGGAGATATCCAATTAAGAGAGTACTTCCAGCACCACAGTATCTGCCTTAGCACTTGATTCAAAATAGGTTTGAATCCCCAGTCTGTGGAATGAGGTTGGGTCAGCAGGGCTGACACTAATAAAAGTAGGGCTGATTCAATTTTGTATCTATCTGGAACACCTCAGTGGGAATATAAAGCTTCCTTGTGGTTGAAAGTTTTCTAAACCTAGGCATGAAGAGCCATCCCCTCTTGGCATACTGACAGTGGTGTTTCATTTTGCCTTTTAGACAGACATCAAATGCATAAATATCAAGCAGATGTCCACCAGGAAAGTTATATGCTTGGAGCTCAATGAGACTTACTCATGTGTAAGTAACAACCATGCAGATGAAATCTGCACTAAGGAATTAACAATACTGGGCAGGTTCAAAAAGGCTTTTGGGAAGGGCCTGTTGTGGTAGATACTTTGGGAAAGGGAACTTAATAACCATGAGGGAAAGGGGGGTTATTTTTATTAAGAAAATAGATATATGGTTTTGCAACAACAACAACAAAAAGTGTCCATAGGAAAAGGAATAAGAAGATGCTTCCCTGTCCTGACGGGTCTCACAATCTAACAATAACTCAAGAGAGACACCAGTAACAGCTGTTGGGTGGGGGCATATGCTTGCTGTGCTGAATAGGAACAGTTGCTCTCCCCCAATGAAATATATGAGAGCCGCTACTTTAAAGATGGCTCCCTGTCAATTTAGCAGGGATAACTTGTTCATGTTCCATTGTTACATGCTTTTCATCTACTGTGGTCTTTGTTGTTAATCTTTGTTAATGTATAGTTATATCTTATAATGATTTGTCAGAAGTTAGTCTGAAAATTCCAAAGCCTGACTACTACTGAAATTCGACTTAGCCCTAATTAAATATATCAATGCTAGGGCTGATATTTATGTCAGTTTCCCTTATGTGAAAACCTATGGGCAGAAGTTTGGATTTAGCCTAGGCATAGCTCAGCTCATACTATGGCTGCATTCACACATAATGCATTGAATGGGCCAGAGGTTCCTCAAGTGTTACGTCCAGATGCAAGGAAATGCAGTTTGGAGAGGCAAAGAACCCAAGGTTTCAGATTTTTGCACTGGGATTCCCAGGCAGCCAAGTACAGGGGTTAGACCATAGCAATCTCACAGAGGGAATAACCCAGCCTCAAGGTCTCTCTCTAGAGTTTCACTCTTTGGGGAGGAGAGCTGGTCTTGTGGCAATGAGCATGAATTGTCCCCTTTGCAAAGCAGGTTCCACATTGGTTTGCATTGGATGGGTGGCTACATGTGAGTGCTTTAAGATGGCTACATGAGGCTACATGTGAACGCTGTAGTGGAAGCTAGTGGGATGGGGCTTAGTGGAAGAACATCAATTGTGCATGCTTGCATCCAGAAGGTTCCAGGTTCATTCCCTGGCATCTCCAGGTAGGGTATGGAGAGACTCCTGCTTGAAACCTTGGACAGCCACTGTGGATCAGTGTAGACAATACTGAGCTAGAGAGACCAATGGCCTGACTCATTATAAGGCAGCTTGCTATGCTCCTCTAGGGTCTCAGGGAGTCAGGCATAGGGATAGTCCTGTGCGAAGGCCACACAGAGAGTGACCCAAGAATTCTGGTTCCAAGGATGCCCAAGGAAGTCCAGTGCAGATCTCCTTGCAGCAGGCCCACAAAAGGATGCTCAAGGACAATAATTTCAGCTCAGTAGTTATTCAGGACCCTGCAGTCCATTGTTCCAGCTTGGGGCTCAGCTGCCCAGTGATTCGGCTTAGGCTAAAGGGCTTGAGTACACAACAGGTACTTAACTGAGCAGGCTCTGAAGCAGTAAGTGGGAGTTGGCATCACTAGACTCCCATAACAGCAGCAGCAAAGACATACATGTCTAGGGGACATGTTATAATGTTCTGTGCTCTGCAAAGTCCCAATGGCAGGGAAACTTTAGGTTTCAAAGTGGACAAAGCAGAAATTCCAGATATTGGAGAGGGTGTGGGTGTGGCATTGGCTACTTGGAGGGAGCACAGAACAAAAGAGTTCTATAATGCCAAATCTGCATAACTGACTTGGGGTACCTTGATGATTTAAAGGTTCTCTAGCTTCAAATACTCTTTACTGCTAAAGATCCTTTTGCTGTGTTGGGAATTAAGAATGCATAGGATTCAGTGTGGGGCACATCACTTTTGCTAGGTAGAAAACTGGTACAAGTACTAGTTTGGTTTTTGCACAACACTCTGCTTGATCCAAGCAGAGGCCAATTTCCTCTTGGCACTTCCTCTTGAAGTGACTGTTCATGCTCTGTTTCTATTGTGTTCTTTAGAAAGCCACAGTTTGCCGGGGAGGGGGGAGGAGAGGAGGAGGCTGTCTGCTAACAAGAAATCCCAAAGGTACTATTACAGTTGACACATTTTGTTTAGATTTATTTAGCAGGAGTTTGCATTATTTCAGGCTCACTTTGAGCTACTTTTAACATTTAGATCAATAGTCTCTACTATGATTTGTTGCTTTCTATGTTTAATGCTGTAAACTGCCCTGGGAGTTCTGTTGAAGATAAATAGTTACTTGCTATTTTTCAGTTGCAAACCTGGAGAGTAGCTGATTAAGTCCCAGTTATCTCTGTGGTGTGATAGTTGCCAGAAAAGGAACCTATACAAATAAACTGCTTTAGAAGCTTCTGGGGAACTGGCTGTGTTGGGGCTTTTGTAATAATATTTCCAGTTCCATCACACATTTTAGTTCACCTTTGTCTAGTAATTTATGCATTTACATGTCTTACTGATCAGCTACTTGTGAGGGAGAATTTTGAGTCAACCCCTTATTTAGCGGAGAAACCGGTTTGATGAGAAGAGAGCTCACAGAGGAGATCTGGAGACAACTGCTTAGGGTATAGAACAAGTGAAGTTTTATTTGAAAAAGTTATGAACTTGAATAGAAAGGTCTGCATCTTGTACTAGCTACCTCATATTGGAAGGAAGAAGGAAGAACAGAGAGAACAAATTAAAAAAGGAATATCCTAAGAATCACAAGAGACTTAGTGCGGAGATACGAGAACAAAGAAATAACAAGGGGACTGTCCTATACTCTCTACTTCTACTCCTAATGTCCCTAGTGGTCAATAGGAGGTATTGGTGTTGAGAGTTGATGCCTATGGAGTCACATCTCCAACAATCCTGACTTTGTACAATCCATTGTACAAGGGGGTGGAAGTGGCTTGAGCACCTGCATGCATGTAAACAGCTGTGATGGGGCAGCACCTCAGGGCAGCAGTATTTGGCAGTAAGGGTTCCATGCATGGACTTCCATTATTGGAAGAGCCCTTACCAATGCCTACACAGATTACTGCTACCCTATGGTGCAGCCCCATCACAGCTGTTTACAGCATCACAGCAGCGCACAGGCAGTGCTCAAGCGAACTGTGTCCTCTTGAAGCAGTATGTCAGCCACTATCTTTTCCCTAAGCCTGGCAACATGGTGCTGATACCGGTTATGCTTTCTAAATCATTCTGATCACAGACATCCTTCACAAGGCTGAATTTGTTTAGGCTAATGTTTAAGAATGCAGGTTCAAACATAGTGGTCAAATTGAGGATTAGCTGATCGCATGAAAATTAATGGTGAATTCTCTGCTCTTGAGGAATATGCACAACTAGATAGGTTAAGATGAGAATGACAGATCCTGATAATTTTATTGTATACAACCTTTACATACTTACTTGAGAGAAAGTCCCATGAACTCCAGGGCCAACATCCAGACTAACCACCTGCAGATGCACCATGTTTTTCATTGTGTGAGGGGGTTTTTTTTTGAGATCTCTCCTTCCCTTTGAAGAGCTCTCTCCTTCCCTTTAAAGCTGCTTGTGCCTCCCAAAACTATGTTTCTGCGGGTCCTGAGACATGGTTTTAGGAAGTTGCCAAAATTTTCCCCTTGCGTAATGAAAAAACCTGGTGATAGGTTAGTCTGGATGTTGGCCAGAGAGACTTACTTCCAAGTAAACATCCACATGCCCAAGCTACACATCTTATTGATTTTAGGGACTGACATGTCCCATAGCATAATGCAGGACCACCACACCGCTATGGTCCTCTAACACACACGATGCTGCTGCATGCAAAAGAGGGCTCTTTTGGTACAGATTACCCTTGTGTGATTGCAGGATGCATGCTATTTGCATTGGGAATAATGCAAGTTGTATGTGACCTGCAATTGTGTAGGGGTAAGCTGTACCAGAACAGCCCTCTTGCACAGAAGCATCACTGTGTGTGTTAAAGCCTTGCAGCAGTGTGGGTGGGTCTGCACCACCCACATTACATCATTGAACACATCAGCCAGTGCCTTTACATTCAAATCCATTGAACTTGTTTAGGGATAGCATTGTTTTTTAGTGGTCATCCTAATCTGATCATAAATAAAAATAGAGTTACCATGCGATTCTGTTCCGAATCCTCTCAATAATAAAAAATAAGTGGACTGAGCCAATCACAGCTAGCAAACCTCTATCTTCACTAATCTTTATGCAGTGGGGGATGGGATCTCTGCTTCTCACTTTGTCTCAGATGCTATTTCTGGGGAAACTGATAATTGTGTCTGAGCTGTGAGCAGATAAAATAGACTGAAGCACTTCTCCATTTTCCTGTTGGCTTTTCTCAGTAAACTGGTTTATATCTCTGTTCAGTACAAAGGAAACTCTGACATTCTCTTAAGTGTTCTTTCCACAGCAAAGGAAAAACTGCATAGGAGTGGTTTTTCCTCCAAGCTACCTAACTATAATGTCTGTGGGAACACTATGATTAGATTTTATTTTAAATTTTTCTCCTTCCAAGGCATAACGTGTTCTGTGATAGATAACATTCCTCATTCTGTAGTTTTCTTTAGTTATGTCATAGAGCCAAGATTTTATAGAAGTGGTTATAGTGGCTCACATTGTTCAGTGTTAAATGTGAGGAGCAAGAGCTGTGTGTATAGAAGAGGCTGCATTGGAACTCAGCCCAAACGTAGCCATCAGGGACATATTTCTGAAGTCAAAAAGTACTTTTGGAGGGAGAATAGAGCAGCACTCTTCCCTCCCCTCCATGCATGTTTCACTGCTCGGAAATGCTCTGGGCTGAGCTTTGCTGCATGACCTGATATTTAGAAAGCCCTAAACCTGATGCCTATTTGGGGTAAACTAGATCTTTTATATGCATATCCAGTAACAGACCACAGATTCATCTTTGTACTGCCTTCTCTACAAGGAAGGCTGAAGCATCTGAGGGTTTTTAGTTTAGGGGAAAAAAGACAACTAAGATAATGGAGCGGGACATGCTAGATATGAATGCATGGTGTAGAGAAAGTGGAGATGGAGAAAAACTAGAATTTAGCTTTACTGATGAAATTGATGGGCAATAGAATTGGAAAAGACAAAAGAAAGTATTTATTGACACAATACATAATTAATTGATGGAATTTGCTTTCACAAGGTTTGGCCACAAGCACAGATGGCTTTAAAGGGGAATTAAATGAATGGCTATTAGCCACAATGGCTAAATGGAACCTCCATGTTCAAAGGCAGTGTGGCATTGAATGTCAGTTGTGGAGACCAGCATTGGGGGTGCTCTGTTGCCTTCAAGCTTGCCTAAGGGCTCCCCAGAGTTTCTGATTGGTTATTGTTGGAAATAAGATGCTGCAATTGCTGGACCTTTGGTCTGATGATCTAGCAGGGCTCTTTTTATTTTCTCATCAGCTCTGAAGGACTTCAGCTCACCAGTATTACTGTTATATGCTTGTAACTTCTGGAAATTAAGCCAATAAATGTAAGGATGTTTATCACCTGACGGGGTGTGTGTGTGTGTGTGTGTGTGAGAGAGAGAGAGAGAGAGAGAGAGAGAGAGAGAGAGAGAGAGAGAGAGAGAGAGAAATATGACACCTCAGGTCAGACCTAGTGGCCATCACCACACCTCATCTTGTGGTAGTGAATTCCACATGCTTATTACACCATTGGTCTTTAACTCAAGCTAAGGGGTAGTCACAACCATATTTTGTATTTTTAAAAAATTAAGGGGAGGGAGGGAAAGAGGGAGGGAAAGCTGTTATGCAGCAGGAAGGCAGAAAGACCCTATCCTAGTAAATTTGTTATAAAGGGATACTAGAATAGCAATGGTGATGGCTCATGTCCAGATATTTTGGCAGGCTGCTCCCACAGCTACTCACGCACACACCACTGGCCTCTGCAGGGTCCCTCGTTCACCACTGCTGTTGCTGCTGGCCTCCCATTATACCACATCATAGCAGTATAATGGGAGGCTAGTGGGGGGGCAGGGAACAGCAGCAGTGAGTGTGGGGCTGCCGTGGAGGCCAGCGGCAGGTGGGTGGGGGGCAGGCAGGCGATGGTGGCAGTAAGTAGTGGGCCACCATGGAGACCAGTGATGGGTGAGTGCCGAGTGCAGAGCATATCACTCGGAGAAATTTGCCCCTGATTGTTTGGCTGCTAGGTGAGGATGTCTGAGTTCCCTTGGGTCCAATCTATGTCATTTGGTATACTGAAGCAACAACAGACATGAAAACAAAACATGTTGCTCATGTCATGGAATGTGTTTGAACCATATATCAGTGTCAACACCACCAGGCCTTGTGATTATTGCTGGGTCTAATTCTATTGAGTTCAACATAAGTTGCTGTTTGAAGTGACTGAAGCAGCTACTGGCAAGTATTTGTTGTTCAGTTCCTTTGATGGGCCAAATTCTAATAAAACTTTCCCATTAACCAAACTTATCTCAAAAAAACACTGTAATCTTCTGTTATGGATGCCACTTTTGTCCATGGCACGTACATATGCATGTTTTCTTGTTTTAGTTGGAGATTGAAATCTGGATACTGGACATGACCTGCAAAATAGGCAAAGAGCATTTGCCAGATGACTTAATCTCTTCAGAAACAGCTGTGTTTTCCATGTTGTAACCTCCAGTGGACACTTGGGAGCAATTTGATTGTTGTATATCAGGAATTATTTGCCACACCATGCTTAAAGCATGATGAGGATAAAACTAAATGTATCTTAAAAAGAGAGAATAATGAAAATCACAAAAGCATAAGTATTATATATATAAAATTAGTAACTCAGTTATATATAAAACTGTAATAGACAGACTGAATTGTTTCAACCAAGTCATCACTGGAAGTGAATGATTCAAATCTGATCTCTGTAGTTAAAATGCACTATGTGATCTCAAAGCCTCTGTGCCTGCTAACTGAGCAAAGAGGCGCCTTTTTAAAGTGGTGATTCTCTTATATTTAGTAGAGGGAGAGCAACTGGCCCTATCCACCCCCAGCACAGCCTCCCTCCAGTGGCTGTTGCTGGTTTCTGGCTTACGTTATTTTTTCAGATTGTGAATCCTTTGGGAACAGGACACCATCTTATTTATGTATTATTATTATTTTCTATGTAAACCGCTTTGAGAACTTTGGTTGAAGAGTGATATATAAATATTTGTTGTAGTAGTAGCTCCATATCTGCAATGTGGGCATAACAACACTGGCCTATCTTACAGGAGATTTGTAAGGATTACTGAGCTAATGTGTATATGGAGCACTTTGAACACTAATGTACTATAGCAAGTAGCAGTAACTGCTATTATTTAACTTGAACCATCTCTGTTCTATGTTTGGTGCAGCATAGAACTGAGACAGTTCCCACCAGAGTTTTATTCTACATTAGATGAATAAAAGTGAGGATGGGGTAGGAAGAGTCAGGTGACAGTGGAAGGAGCAGGTAAGCTGAGGCTAGGCTGGTTCTGGAAACAGCAGTGCACCCAGTTAATTTTGGAGCCTGGACCTAAAGGCCTTTGGAGGCCCCCACTCCCCTGCAAATTAAACATCATCATGCTCCACTGGCTGACCACACCACCTGGGACAGACCAAAGAGGATTTGGGGGGCCCCAGGGGCTGTGGAGGCCCTGGGCTTTGGCCCCGAAGTCCAAAGGTAAGAGCGCCTCTGCCTGGAAATGCTTTGGTTAAACACCACACCCACCCCATTCCTGCCGCCATGGTTGCTTCCACTCCGATGCCGCTGATCTGTTGGCTAACAGCCACGCAGGCAATTTATTTCCCAAGGGCGTAACTGTTTGAGATATATGTGAAAAGACTTTCAAGCATTTTAACAACAGATTCAACAGTGAACTGTGACATTCTCTGATGATGGGTTGCAGTCCCTGACACAGGGAGCACCACGACAGGGCATGTTGCAAGAAGAGAAAAGGGAAGGCCTACAGTAGACGCCGAATTGAAAGAGAGACAAAAAGGGGGAAGATGAAGGAGGATGTATAGTTAGGGGCCAAGAGATGGAGAGTTGCTTTAATTTGGTGAGGAAGGGGCATGGCAGAGTAATGGTTTAAGGAGCAGGTTATCCCGATGACAGGCATGAAATATTAGTTAAGCAATTTACGAGGGTAAATACAGCAGAGAAGACATTCCAGTAAAGAAAATGGCTTTCCCCATCAATACAGTGATCTGACTTGCACAATGGTCTGCACCACACTGTTTCATCCGTTCCAGCATCACTTTCACATAATCCATTCATTCTCTGTGCATTTTGCAAAATTCTGCTCTACTCTATTGGCAATGGGATGAAAAGACTATGAACCACTGAATTTTGATTGTTGCTGACATCCAGATTAATGAATTCTGCATGCACACTACAGTGGAGAGGTGATTTCTTTGGATCACCCTCCATAGCTGACTTTGATTCCCAAAAACATATCCCTGAAGGTTGCACAGCCCACAGAGACATACTTTTAAGAGTCACAGTTGGAGAAAGAGGGAAGGGCAGATTAACGAAAATCTCACCCCCATCGTACATGCTGCATGTTTGCTACATGTGCGCGTCGTTAATTGATGTTGTCCTGTGTTTTCTTAATATTCGCCACTTTCCCCTAATAATCTTTTTGGAGTCCCCAGAGGGGCCTGACTGATAAGCAAAAGGGGCTGTTCAAGCAGGCAAATGTGTTGGGCTGCCACTGAATCCATGACTGATCTTCAGTCTTTCTGAGCCACCACCAAGCCTGCCTGTCCTGGAACATTGTGTGACTTAAGAATGTATATTTTAGCTCTGTTTTAGTAGAGACTCCAAAAATGTTTATGTATTGAAGTCCAGAGACTTCATCATGTTTGACCCACAGATTGA
Organism: Hemicordylus capensis; assembly: GCF_027244095.1. Lineage (NCBI taxonomy): Eukaryota > Metazoa > Chordata > Lepidosauria > Squamata > Cordylidae > Hemicordylus > Hemicordylus capensis. Next base: position 64,048,229 of record NC_069660.1, read on the forward strand.
CCAAGAGGAGGAAAAAGCTGTAACATCCTGACTCCCCTTTCCCCCGTCTCCTCCCACCCAAAAGTCAACAATTGTTTGAGAAAAGAGGGATCGTTTTATTTAAGTCTCCGTGTGGGAAGATTCTATCCCTTGTGAAACCTGTGATCAAAATGCTATCTGAAATACTCGAGGCATTTCCTAAACAGGAAGACCAAATGTTCCTGTGTTGTTTCCTTCATCTCCTGCCTGGTGACAACACAAAAGGAGATGAAGCTTATGATTTCACACCAGTGAGGGCTGTCTTGGCTTCTTTCTCTTTTCATTTCTTACAAAGGATTCTCCTAAGTAGGATTAACTTGATCAGTATAAAATACTATTGATCTATAATGCTTAGCATCTTAAAATCAAACTTTGGAAAATAATTATTTTCAGTTAATATTCACAGATATATTTTTGATAAATGCTCAGGTCACATTCAGTGTTCCCTCTAACAGGGATTCCCAGATGTTGTTGACTACAACTCCCATAATCCCCAAGCAAAAGCCATTGCAGCTGGGGATTTTGGGAGTTGTAGTCAGCAACATCTGGGAATCCATTAGAGGTAACACTGGCCACATTCCTTTTTACTTGTTTATCCCCCCCCCCCAAAAAAATTATCATTGAGAGAGAAAATAAAAATGTCCAAAATGTATCTCTAGGCTTGTGCTGTGTTTTTTTAACAGCTAGGAGCATGTTCATCCACTGTAACTGCAAGTGGGCAAACTAAGAGTTCTACTAATATAGTAAAAGATGATCCAGAACCTGGTCCTCCTCACTTGGTATGATCCAAAACTGCAGCTCTGCCTTCATTTGCCATAACGACCCACAATATGTCTGCTATCTTGGCAAAGAGGCACCTTTTAATGTGGTGATTCTCTTTATTTAGCAGGGGGAGAATAACTGGCCCTATCCACCCCCAGCACAGTACCTCCAGTGACTGTTGCTGGTGTCTATCTTATGTTTCTTTTAGATTGTGAGCCCTTTGGGAACAGGAATCCATCTTATGTATTATTTCTCTGTGTAAACTGTCCTGAGCCATTTTTGGAAGGGTGGTATAGAAATCGAATTATTATTTCTTGTTTACACAGTCAGACAGGTGTTATTGACTGGTTTGTTTTATCCAGACATCGAGTCCTTCCCAAGGACCTGGGATGGCTGAATTTTATTGTCAATTGTTATAGATATCGTCGCAGAATATAGGCTGTTCCCAGTAAAGTTGCTTTTTGTAATTGGTTGATGGTGATTTCTGTGGCCCCTGTGGTGCTGAGGTGCTCTTCAAGGTCTTTTGGCCAATCACCAATTACCACTGGGATTATTTTTCTGCCACAGCCTTTCAATTTCAGTTTGTAGATCTTTGTATTTTGTTATTTTTTCCTATTTCTTTTTCTTCTATTCTGCTAGCCCCTGGTATTGCTATGTCGATTATTTTAACTTGTTTTTCTTTCTTCTCAACTACAGTTATATCATTATTATTATTATTATTATTATTGCCATGCGCGCACACGCACGCACACACATCAATGCACCATCATATAAAGACAATTTTGACAATTTTTAATAAGCACTTGAAAATCCACCTCTTCACCCAAGCTTTTTCAGCTTTCTTAAAAAAATTAATCTGTTTTTGACATTTAGATTGCCTAAATTGTGTTAAGATTTTTGTGTATGTTTTTACTTGTTTTATGTTATTGTTAACCACCCAGAGATGGAAGTTTAGGCAGTGTACAAATTTGATAAATAAATTAATATGACCAAATAGATGCCTGAGATGGATTGTACCATTGAGCTGGAATTGCAGTCAGTTTCTGTGGTGGTCACGAAGCCACATGGCCTGCGTGGTGAACTAAACTGCTCTCTCTTGCTCTTGATTGGTTCCTTAGGAAATCCTCTTAAATTCCTATGGGTCCCATACCCCTATTCATGCATTCCTGTGGTCAAGGAAGAGCCACAAGTTCCTGGTACTGTGAGAAAGCATTGCACCCTGGCCTTTACCTTGGAAAGATTTTGAGCACTACAGAAGCCAATCATAATCTACTGATATTTGTATAATATGAATGCTGAAAAGAAAGTTGACTTGATGCCTGTTTTAAAAACTATTTCTCTTCTGACCTTTTGCAGGATCAGTTTAAGAATGGGAAAGGAGCACACTTAAAAAGGGCAGTTTGCAGAGAGAACCAAACTTCATGCTACATCACACTGGCGAAATCCGATGTGAAACAAAATTGCATATTGTTGGTTACAGTTAATGGGGAAGGTCAGTTGAGCCTATTTATGTAGTTCTTACAATGAACAAGTTATGGTTTTATTGATTTTTTGAACGCATGACAGAAGGTGGCTGACATACAGTGCAGCATCCCATGGATTCAAGTGCGCATGCTACTTCTGTGCATGCTACTTCTGAGCCACTGAACGGTCCATGCTTGTGAAACCCATTAGTGTAAATATACACTGAATCACTGCAAGGATCATGGGACTCTTCCATGCCTCTTAAAGAGTGCGTCATTACTTCTGCATTGCTGCTTCCATTATCTTCTGTGGAAGTAGCAATGAGCAGTGGGGACACACTCTTTAGGAGGCATGAAATAGCTCCATGTCTGTTATGTGGTTTGGAATCAGTGTTCCAAGAGCAAGCACTGCTCTTAGATCCATGGAGCACTGCACTGTGTCAGCCAATGAATGGTTTTCAGTGATTGGGATTTATTTTCCCTGTGTGATTTTGGTCTACATTTCTCACTTCTCACGCACACATTTCTCATTTCTCACGCACACACATGCACAGGTAGCAATGTAGAAATTTGAACACTAAATGTATTGCATAGAGAGAACAGATTCTGTGAACCAAAATTCTTCCAGAATATGTTGCCTTTCCTCATTAATTGCTGCAACTTCCAAGTGGCATGATCTGTTTCTTAAAACATAAGATCTTACCAAAACAAGGCACTGAAATTCCTTCAGTCATGACTATATCCCACCTAGTGCCTAACATTTGATACAAATATCCCAGCATTAAACTAAAACGGTGTGTAACAGGTATGTGAGTGATGGCTCTGAATGTTGTGAGCAAACTGCTTCTTTGCCTGACAGCCTGTTCCCATTTTTATTCCTTGCAAATGCACTTATGGTTCACCATGTGTTGAACTGCAGTGTTTTCCCCCCCTTAAATGAAGATTATAGGCATTTTTTATTTAGTTGAGTCACTTTGTAATGTGGATGCAAACTTTATAATGAGTCAGAATGCTCATTATAAATGCCACTTGTTCATGAACAATGATCAGGTGCTCTTTTAAAAAAATGTGGGCTAGTTTGGATGCTACAGTCCCTGTGCACACAATTAGGATGCATCAAGAATGCACCTATTGGAAAGTCCTTTGCAGATGTCCTAATGCCCTCCTGGCATACCTCTTTATCCAAATACTACGTGTCTGGGGCACATGTAAAGGGACTATTTGGATGAACAACCCCACCTGATGCAATAAAGGGATGTACCAGGATACTGTCATTATGCCCCCTGCAGAAGTTCCAACAGACACTTTTTGGCATGCCCTCATCCTAACTTTATGGGCAGATATGGTATCCTCCATATCAGCCCTGTGAAAGAGACTCAGAAGTGATTTAAACTGCATATATGAAGATTCTTGATATCCTCACAGCTTCTTCTAGTTTTATAGTAACAAATACTAATAAAGATGGACACTAATTTTGTCATGTAATTAATAAAAAAATTTGTTTTGGAAATGACAGATGGAGGTACGTACAGTAAGATCCTTCAAGAAAAGAGGACCGCTTTGGACAAGGTAATAAGTTAGGGGTAGTTACAGGTGGCAATTGGATTAAATGTACTAAGAAATCACAGCTTCCAAAGTATTTTAAAAGCTGAATAAAATGCTTCGAGTGCTAGTCTATAGATCTGAGGAGTTTTGTTTTTCCCCAAGGAATTGAAAATATTTCAATATTTCAATTGTAAACAAATTGAAACCAATTTTTCTTAATACTTTTTAATTCAGACTGCTGTTATATGAAGTCCTCCACAACTAAATCCTAATTAACCTTGTTTACTATTTTAAAAGATGGACTATACTGATTTTCATTTCCTCTCCTGATATAAGTAAAAGAGAATTTATTACGGTCAAACTGATGACTATAAGGCTTCTGGATTTGAGGGTGGGGTGCCATCTGAAGCATACTAAAGACAAAAGTCTTGTAGCCAGTGATAAGACTTGTCCTCCATGAATTTATCTAAGCCCTTCTTAAAGCCATCCAGGCTGGTGGCTGTCACCACATCTTGTGGCAGAGAAATCCATATAAGAAGTATGGCCTTCTCTGTGACCCATGCCTCTATCTTTCAACCCCCAGTAGTGCAGACCCCCACTTAGGGCTGGACTTCAGCACTAACATAACGGATGTGTTAGGAGGACAGGGTCTATCATTGGCTACTAGTTTGGTGGCTATAGGCCACCTCCAGCCTTGGAGACAAGATGCCTCTAAATACCAGTTGCAGGGGAGCAACAGCAAGGGAGAAGGCATGCCCTCATCTTTTGCCTGTGGGCTTCTTAGAGGCATCTGGTGGGCCACTGTGTAAAACAAGATGCTGGACTGGATAGGCCTTGGGCCTGATACAGCAGGGCCGTCCTTATGATGGCCATCTGAGTATCAAAGGTGTTGTCTGGGATGTCCCTGCGGATCATGTTTTCCAGGAGATACTGCTAAATCGTAGAGAATTGATCCAGGAGGATACTGATCCAGGAGGTACTGCTGAACCACAGAGATTCAGCAGTATGTTTCCAATGTTACTGCATGCTTTTGGAGTGCAAGGAGTGCTCTGGAATCTTAGCCCTCTTACACAACTGCTTAAGCACAAGAGGATATGGGAGCTGTGTGAAGGAGGCTGCTGTGTGCTCACAGACCCGACTTACATGGTGCTTCATTAGTCAGAATATGTCGATAAGTTTAAGACTAAGATGATAGATGCTTCTGGAATTTTTATCCACATTTCTCTCCCCCATCCATCCTTGAAAAAGAAATTGAATCTTGGACTAAATAACTCAGCATATTTATTTATTTTATTTTTATCTATTGTTAGATTTTTATACCTCCTTTCATTCAAACAATCTCAAGGCTGTTTACAAAACATTTAAACAACAGGGAATAGTTACACAATAAATATTAAATTGGAATATAAAAATACTAATCTAATTAAAAGTTTTAAAACATACACAATGAGTCCATAAAATACAGAGCAGCAGCAACAAAAACATGCCTATAAAAGCCTGGGTAAGAAGCCAAGATTTCACTTGCTTTCTAAAAACTGTGATGGAGACTGAGGAGCAGATACTCACCAGGAGAGCATTCCAAAGTCTAGAGGCAATAACTGAGAAGGCCCTGTCCGGTGTGCATGAGCCTTCCTCCAGGCGCGGAGCATGACTGCCAGCGGCCCGTGTCAGATGTGGGGGTGTGGTCTGGCTCCCAAATGGAGCCCTGCAGCTCTGTTCAGGAGTTGGCAGTCAGGCCAGCACTGCATTTGCAAAGCCAGCCATTTAACTACCAAAGGGGCCACTCGGCCCCTTCGGGAGCTAGAGTGGGGCTGCGCTGTGTTCGCAGTGCAGCCAGGAGCAGCTTTCCCCTGCCTTTAGGCAGGGAAGCCGCTCCTGTCTGTGCTGCAAACACAGCGCCAGCCATTTAACTCCCGAAGGGGCTGCTTGTGAGCTAAACCAGTACCCCCATGTCTGACGTCAGACATGGGGTGGGGTGGGGCTATGAGGCATGGCCCCTGATTGGGCGTGGCCCGGGTTCTTTGAACCCGTTCACCCAATGGTGGCTCCGCACCCTGCCTTCCTCATTGTTGGCATGCGGAGCACAGCCTCCTGAAATGACAATGTCAAGCAGACAGGAACCCTTGGGAGCAGGCAGTCCCTCAGATATCCAGGGTCCAAACCATTAAGGGCTTTAAAGGTCAAAAACAGCACCTTGAACTGGACACAGAAACAAACTGGAAGCCAATGCAGCTCTTTCAAAATGGTTGTAATATCATCCGAGAGGGCAGCTCCAGATAAAATACTAGCTGCCACATTTTGCAGTAGCTGCAGCCCCATGTAGAACATGTTACAGTAATTCAGCATGATGTGACTAAGGCATGGGTAACTGTGGCCAGATCTGCCTTCTCAAGAAAGGGACACAGCTGGCACACTACCCGAAGCTGTGCAAAGGCACCCCTGGCCACCACCTCCACCTAAGCTTCCAAAAGCAGAGCCAGGTCCAGCAATACCTACAAGTGGCACACTTTCTCTTTCAAGGGGAGTGCAACCCCATCCAGAACCAGTCAAATCCCCTCATCCCAATTGGCTCTCATACTGACCAACAGCACCTCCGTCTTGACTGGATTCAGTCTCAGTTTATTAGCCTACATCCAACTCATCATTGCCTCCAGCCCACAACTCAGGACATCCACTGCCTCCCTAGGATCCGGTGATAAGAAGAGATAGAGCTGAATGTCACCTGCATATTGCTGACAACTCAGTCCAAGTCCCTGGATGATATCTCCCAGTGGTTTCATGTAGCATGGGGAGACAAAACTGAACCCTGAGGGATCCCTCAGGCCAATGGCCAAGAAGCCGAGCAGTGGTCCCCCAGCACCACCTTATGGACCCTCCCCTGGAAGAAAGGACTGAAGCCACTCCAAAACAGTACCTCCAATTCCTATACTTAAGAGGCAGTCCAGAAGGATACCATAGTCATGGTCCAGCAGAACCAACAGGGATGCACTCCCATTATCAAGCTCCCAATGTAGGTCATCCACTAGAGGGACCAAGGCAGTTTCATTCCCATATACAGGATGGAAGCCAAATTGAAAGGGGTCTAGATAATCCGTATCATGCAAGATCCTCTGCAGCCAGGACGCCATCATATGTTCTATCACATTGCCAAAAAGGGGAAGGTTAAAAACAGGTCTATGGCCGTACAGTTTGAGAGGATTAAGTTTAATAATGGTCTTTCCATTGCCTCATTGAGGGACAGTGGTATCTTGCTCTCCCTTAAAGAAGCATTGTTTATAGCCTCCCTGGAAGATTTTATTAGCCATGAAGGGCAAGGGTCAAGAGCTCACAATGTTGCCCACACACTGCCCAGGATCTTGTCCGCATCCTCAGACTGCACTAATGGAAAAGAATCCAACACAATAGGATCAGGTGGTACCCGAGCCACAAGTCCTGGTTCTGCCAAAACCCTGGAGTCCAAATCAGCACAGATGAGAGTGACTTTATCTGCAAAGTGACATGCAAACTGATCACAACAGACTTCAGATGGCTTCTCCCCCATTACCTGGTGGGTGTGGAGCAATGCCTTTGCTACATGGAACAGCTCTACTGGTTTGCACTAAGGATGTGCATGGAACGCCATTTGTGAGCTTGGAACAGAATGCAAATGCCCAGGATGTTCTGTTGGAACAACTGCAGAGGCCATAAAAGTGCCATTTTGGCACAAATTGTGATTGGAATGCTTGGATTGGAAATGAAGATTGGAATGCTTGGAACATTCCAACTCAGAATGGGGTTGTTCTATTCTAAGCTCAGAACACTCAAAACAGCTCATTCCAAGTTCTGAGCTCAGAATGTTCTGCACATCCCTAGCAGTGTTCCTTGTAACAGGGGACCCCAGATGTTGGTAACTACAACTCCCAGGATCTCCAACAAAAGGCCACTGCAGCTAGGGATGCTGGGAGTTGTAGTTAACAACATCTGGGAATTCCTGTTACAGAGAAGACTCATCCCTAGTCTGCACTGAGCGGATGCAATGGAAGTGGAGAAAAAACATTGAATGTAGTACAGTACAGGTAGTACGGTACGGGAATGTACTGTTTCCTGTTTGTTACATTGTTGGCTCTGCTTTGTATCATTCCAGGTAGGAATAAAACCTCATGAACAAGAAGACATTAGGAGTCACCAGGACTTCTCCCGGAAGACAGTTATTGCTGTGGTCACCGCTGGTCTGCTGCTATCATCTCTGGGATTGGCTGGATACTTCTTTAAGAAACGACAGAGCTGGAGCCCCAGGGGAGAGAGGCTGGTTAGTGCTTATAGCTGGCAAAACAAGTAGAAAGCTCACAACATTCAACAGGAGTGTAAAGTTGAGAATGCCAGAAACTTTCTAGAAACTCCCTACTGTTTTAGACTTCCTTTCACTATTAACAATCTCTGTTCATGTGTTTTGGAATAGGTGGATCTCTTTCTCAAGAGCTGGTGGCTGATACCCTTGACAATGTTATTTTTCTTTTAAAGATCACATCCGGAGCGTGGGAAGAGCTAGAAAGCTTTGCCTGCTTGTGCAACAGTGTACATGTAGAGGGACTGGGGGGAATTGTGTGTGGACCCACATTGCATCTGCAGTCCTCCTTTATGTGTGGATTTCATTAATTAGGATGGTAGCCAGTTAGTTTACTTTTTCATAACCTTCTGTCTAACCGTGAATGCATGTTTTAACTCAGTCAAACTACAAAGACTGAGGAACCTATGATTCTTTCAGGGACAGCCACACTACATCACAGTTTGGGAATGAATGAGAAATACTCTCTCTATCCCCCTTCCAATATTATAGGTTTCATAACTCTTCATTTAGGAAAACTACATTTCACTATTATTGCCAATTCCAATACTTATTTTTGGTCAGTAAGAATCTACAAACCACAGATGCTGTTCAAGAGGGGACTACATTTCCCTCCACATCATTACACTTGAAATCCATATATCATCTCCTTGCCTTTCTGCTGTACTGTAGGTGGGTCCTTACCCTTCAAATAACAAATTATGCCAATAAAAGAAAGGAAGAAAGATAAATATTTTCTTTGACACATTTGTTGCCTTCCAGTTTCTGTTTGTCCGCTCTTTATGGTTGGTTGCATCTTTCGGAAAACCTCCGACATATCAGTTAGGCCTAATTGCCGCTACAGATGTGCTAGCTGTTTAATATTTTGAGATGTTCAAAGATTGCTACACAAACCCAGCAGACTGAGGGCTGAGTTGCACACATTTTTGAATGCAACAAAACCCTGTTCGCCATCTTGTTTAAGGAAACGCTGCTTCATGGTGGATGGTGCTGAAGCCTTTCCCCACTTGTCATTTTTTTATTCCCTTCCCCAAGCCATTTCTACCCCTCTGGAAAGTACCTCCAGCAAAGAAATCTTCCACAGAGATATGACAGCAATTGAATGTCCCTAATTTTCCATAAATGGCAGGAGGGGAATCTTGAACTAGTTAGACCATGAACTTTATGGACAGGCAGTTTGTGTGAAATGACTTTTCTTGATAATGATTACAGATGGTGCAGTCCACTAAGACTTTCTGCCTATTTCTTTACTTACTGTCAGACCTTCTGTATTCAGGGGCACAAGTGTCCTCCTACCTGAACAAAGACAACATCACACATGATGAATACCCTACACCATCTCACATTCATGAACCTGACCCTGGAGGGGGGATTACGACACCCTTTCTATATACTATAAACCCCTGACTTGTTGGGTATCAATGCCGTCACAAATTGAATGGGCTGCAGTTCCATTCGTCTGGAAGCTGCTTGACCTGGACTGCAGATAAAGGAACATCTCCAAATGTTTATCCACTTTTTTCACTTCACTCAAACAGATTACACAAAGGATTACATAAAGGGGGTTGAAAGCCAATACATTTTCATTTGAAGGTCAAACAAACATTTTGCGCTCTGATGTGTTAAATCCCTTGAAAGCCTCAAATAAGACTCCATGTCTTAGTAAGTTCTTATAGCTCTTGGCAGCCTTGAGAACATAGTTCTCCCATACTGCACATAAAGTGAGGTAATATCATCACTCACTTTAGACACCAAGCCTAGGCTCATGTATTGTTGTGCATGAAGCATGTGGTGGGACAAGGCTCCAAAGCCAGTCTCCTCCTGTTTTCTTTGCCTATGTGGAATCTAAACCAGTTGTTACCCATTTTGCACCCTTGCCTAATTCTGTATTCTCTTTATTATTTTTGCCCCCCTTTAGGGCGAAGATCCATATTGCACCGAAAATGATAGTCATAGCAACACTGTGATTTCCGTGGCTTCTCATGAACAGTCCAACCTGCAGGATAAACCTAACCTCAATGGAGGGGCTCAGGAAAATGGCACTGGCCAGCCAGCCTCGAAAAATGGACACTCAGCCAGGCCCCATGTTGTTGCTGACACTGAACTGTGAAATGTCTTGTGGGCAAAAGTCTTGCTAATGTGGCTTGAAAGAGCAGAGTGGAAAGCTAGAGGAGTTAGGTTGCTAAGAGTATCATAAATGGAAACATTATCCTTTTATCTTTACAATGATCTCATAAAATCCCATTCTAAAGCATCCCTTTCCTAAGAGCTGGCACAGGTGCTACCTGTGTACAAGCTTTTGTTTCCTTAGCAAGCTGCTTCAGTGGGATTTCATATCAGATTGAGCATGCCCTTAATATCTTTTTGCTCTTTCTGTTTCAGACCAAAATGAGATGTGACTGGCAACAACCAATCCAGAGAAAGGAGAAGGATGTTGTCTGAAAATATAGAGTAGATCTATCATTGTTAGAAAATCACCCAAACAGTTCCAGTGCTGCTTAAGAGAAAGGAGGACATTTTAGCCATAAAAGTTAGCATATGTTAAAGAACAATGGGGCGTTCCACCACTTAAATCAGTGTGATTTTAAGTGTTGATTCACATTACCAGTTTTACAAAGTAAAGTCAACAGAAATGAATCAGTTTTGTGAATACTCCAACACATGGGCATAATATGATCTGGTTCAACCTGCATTTTGAATTTTTCAAGATGTGGAGAATTGACATCTGGGTGCATGCTGGGTTACCATACTAAAATAACTAAAAAAATTAACCGCATAATTAAAAAAGAGAGAGTCATGGGTGTCCGTCCTTAGGAAATCCAGTACTTTTATTGCTTTCATTGGGCCATGTTGGGTTTCACTAGTCATTCCCACACCCTACTGAGAAATCCTTCCTCTGTCTCTTTGCTTTTTATGGCCCTCTGTAACCCATGACAAGCCTTCAGAACTTGTGATTCACTACACAGAAGAAACTCTTTATTGGACTTGCTTCCCAGCAGAAATGCAGGTGATTCAGTCAAGGTGATTCCACTAGAAAAATATTAATTCATGGACAGAGAGCTTTCCTAACTAACATGCTCTAGCCCTGTATATCAGTTGTGCCTCCCTGCCCCCAAATAATAGAATGTTGTTTCTCCACTTTGTGCTTATTATTTCCCCTGCTCCCTACAATGTCCAATACCATCCTGGGCTTTGTTGACTATGTAAATTTTGTGTGTGGGAGGGCAGGGGGTTGTTGATGTTGAATACAATGCAAAGATGCAGCCAGGCTTTGAAATGTATTATCTTTGTTTTGCCCAATCAGTATGAACAAAGTTCTGTTTTACATTTATATCTATGAACCATCATTAGGAATAATATAGGAAGTTTTAGTATGAATTAGACTACTTTATTTACTCTTGGACAATGGCAGCACCAGATAGATGTGAGATAATGTATCCAACATCTAGTGACTGACTTTGGGTTGTGCAGCCCTCAGAGACATATTCCTGGAAACCAAAGAGCACTTTTGGAGGGAGGGGAGAGCAGCAAAAATTGCTCCTCCTCCCCCTGCATGAAAGCTCTGTTGCTTGACAAGCCTTCAGCTAAGGGCTTAGCTCCTGCTCTGCCTTCTAACACTGTGTTGGATGTCAGCCACTGACTAATTACTGTGATCCGTAGACTGAAGTTCTGTACTTTTCATTTGATCATGTGTATATATGTGCTGATTGCTTCAAGGCTAATGTTTCCCCCCATTGGTTGGTTCATATCTCCCTTGGGATACTGGAGAGAGGATCCACCAAAAACAGAGGACAAAAGAATGTTTTATACTACAGAGTAACCAGTCTTTTATGAACATAAATTCTATGTCTAATAGTTAATGCAAGAGGCAAAAATAGATAGGCAAACTTTAACGTCACTATATGTTAATGCTGAAGAAACTGCTGCTGTTGAGTCAAAAGGATGTAAAATGAGCAAGAGCATCCTACAGCCTTTCCATCTAAGCAAAAGTACAACAAGATGAGGATGGTGGAAAGGCCTTATCCTTAGAACAATTGCAGCATGTTACAGGCTTCTCATTTTAAACTCTCATTTCTTCATAATGGCAAGTGTCTACCAGGTAGCACTACAATAGTTCAGTATATAAGAATACTTAAAAGTGAAAGGAAACTGTTCTTTGCTCTTAGGGCACACGGAAAGGCTATTTAGCTAGTTCTTCAAAATCTGCATTTCATTGCCTTTGTGTAATTACTCACAGAAAGATAGCTTAAGGTAATAGGGGGCTAAATTTTTTAAGCCGGCAGAGATGGCCTTTAAAAGAAGATATATAGCTGTCCCAAATTATTAACAATGTAAACATATTTGTCACAGCCAGGTCCTGTCCAAATGCTGGTGTGGAAGAAGAAGTAGAAGCCCATTTAATAGATTAATATAGGTACACTGATACGTTTAGATTTCAGACTAAAGGTTTACTTATATGGTACTGAGGAATTAGACGGTCTCTGGAAACATGCCTGAGCAAATAATTGTTGAAATATTAACTTTAAAATATATATATTTCTTCAACACACAAAGTGGAACACACAAATTACAATATCTTTTGTCACACATCTAATTTAATTTCCTAAATACTACAGTATTAAGGATGACAAAATGCAGTTCACACTAGCGAACCTGTGAAATCCAATTCCCAAGACAGATAGGTGTAACTGGCAGTTATGCCACAGTACAAAATCAGACCACACCTGCAATCTATGTAGAGAAAATAAACATTAGACTTCTTAAACAGGAACCACTGGAGGAAATGAAAGCCACATAATACTGGAATGCTGGTTATTCTTGGACTCAATGGTTGCCAAAAGATTTTTTTCCCTCTTCAGTGTCCGCTATCTCAAGAGGATTGGTTGCTTAAAAACAACTAAGATGTCCATTAAACAAAGCCTGTCCTCTGCCTCCAGAGGAAATGAATGAGCATTGCAATGAGACATTCACAAAGTTATCTCAATTGATTTTGGTCTGGGCTCAAATAAAATAAGCAAAAAGATTCAGTGTTAAGATTCATATTTGGATTTTAATTTATTTGACGGAACCCTGCTGTCTGCCGGAGCCTGGTGGAGTGGGGGTGGGGACGGGGACGGAACTATCCTGCGTACAGTCTTGTGTATTTTGTACTGCACCAACTGTTAAAGGAGAAGTTTGGGCCCTGGAATTTGCTTTGGACATTCAAGGTTAAAATCCCAGCTACTCTTGTTACTTACATATGTGATAAGACCCAAATGTTCCCTGTGTTGCTATAAGAAGATAAACACTACTGGCTTTGTAATCCCAGCAGACTGCAAGTATAAATTCATACGGGACAGCCACAGGCCAGGCTGTTTTGTGACTGCTGACCAGCACACTCAGAAATCTCTATGTTTATAATAATACTTAGCATTTGTTGAGTGTGTTTTTTAGGGTTCGGTGCACTTCATACACCATCCTATAATCCTTATAACAATCCCATTAGATAGGTAAGTATTATTAACTCCATTTTGCTGATTGCAGACATGGGAAGAACAACTGAGGCTGAGAGGTAATGGGTTGCTTAAGGCCTCCTAGTGAGTTCACATCAGAGGCAAGATTTGACCCAGGACTTCCTGATTCATAGTTCAGTATCTTAGCCATTGCACAAGGGTGTAGCTATAACTGAGCAGATGAGTTCAAAGAATCTGAGTCTCCCAGCTCCTGAGGGCCCCTCAGCTCTTCCCCTCCCAATTTTCTTCATTATCTCCCTCACTCCAAGGAGCCGCTGAGGAGACGGGTGAACACGGGCCCCCTTTCCCCTAGCTACACCCCTGCCACAGCACATCAGATTTTGCACTCAGACCAAACTGCAAGTTTTTGAGCACAGGTGACAGAGTGCCAAATATCAGTGCATGAGATTATTGGGCATTCTCCATTATTTATTTATTTATTTGATTTCTATTTGCAGTTTCAGCTATTTGTGGTTTGGCTACATATACCCAGTTTCCATTATTGTGGGAGTGAATTTCAGCTATTTACGGTTCCTATGTGCTCATTTCACACTTCTGGTGGCATTTCCGGATTGGAGGCACTTCTGGAGGCAGTGTTGAACCATGGTGGGATTTTATTTTATTTTATTGGTGAAATTTGGAGGGGCATACTGGAGTGGGGAAGGCATACTGGTGTGGGGGGCATACTGAAGGAGCTTGAGAGGTGCAATGGCTAGGATACAGTGCTGTACTCCTGTTATTTCTGGGTCCCCACCTGGGTGGTGGTGGTTATTTTTAGCAGTTTTCAATATCCTGAGCAACCTGACCCATAGGCGCAAGGTTTTAATTATTGCGGTTTTGGCATTAATGGTAATAGCCAAAAACATAGAACATAGGTACATATGAATCTGTCATATACTCAGTTAGACCATTGGTCTATCTAGCTCAGTATTGTCTGCACAGATTGGCAGTGGCTTCTCCAGGATTGCAGGCAGGAATCTCTTTCAGCCCTATCTTGGAGAAGCCAGGGAGGGAACTTGAAACCGTCTGCTCTTTCCCAGAGCAGCTCCATCCCCTGAGGGGAATATCTTACAGTGTCACATGTGGTCTCCCATTCATATGCAACCCTGTTAGCTAATGGGACAAGTCATGCTTGCTACCACAAGAACATAATCCCCGCAATAATCAAGGGCATCCTGTATATGTGATATTCAGCAGTCACATGGCCACCTTGGCCTGTGGCAGCACAGCTAAAAATTGGCACACAGCTGAGAGGATTGTCTAAAAACTACAAGCGGCCATCATGGCCCTAAGTCCTGACTTGGCTCAGGGCCCCTTCTCACATCCTGTTGGTGGTTTGGGAGTACCTGCTCCTATTTGTGCTATTAAGGTCACATAACAAGGTCCAGCCCAAATAAGAGAAACTTATGCTGGGGCTCCTCCTCATACCAACATTACCACTCTGGGAAATTGGGTCTATGCTAGGGAATGAGCTGTGGGCTTTCCACACATGCCCCAGACTTCCAGCTCCTGCATGTAATGTAAAAGAAGGCCTAACACTAGAGAAGATTGTAAACAGGGGCGTACCATACATTAGGCATGGGGAGACAATTGTCTCCTGGCCCGGCTGCCTCAAAGGGACCCCTAAGCCTGGCCAGTCTCCCATGGCACAGGCAGTGCACGCACTCACCCCACGGCGCCTGCCTGCCATGATGACTGTAGCGGCCGCAGGCTACACAATGGCCAGCACCACCTCGGCAGGCCACAGCCTGGACGGCGATGGGGGAAGTTTTCCCTTGCCTTCAAAAGGCAAAGCTGCACCTGTGCCTCTTTCTCTTCTGTCCATCTGGGCAGGGGGCGGGGCAGGTCAGCAGTTGCAAGCCTATCTCCCTCCTGCCATGTGCCATGAACATCAGGAGACGAATACAGCAGGTACGTAGGGAGCTAGGTAGCGGCGCTGACTTGAACGATGGAGAGGAGACAAGGAGTAGTGGGAGTGGGAGAAGAAGCACCATAGAGTAGCAACAGCCTCTCCCCAACGACCGCTGGGGTAGGGACTCCTGTTCGCCATTAAATCCACTGCTTTGGAGCTGCTCTCTTCCCCTCCTCCTATTGTTGCTGTGTGTTCCCTTCCCTTCTTTCAATTTCTCTCTCCTTCCTCTTCGGTGTGTGTGTGTGTGTGTGTGTGTGTGTGTAAATTGGGGGTTCCTGCATTTCTGTTTGGGCTCTCTGTCCCTCCTTTGCAACTGCTTCCTCAGCGATTTAGAACACCCTGATTTAGAACGTGTGTGTGTGTGTGTGTGTGTGTGTGTGTGTGTGTGTGTGTATGTTCTAAATCATTTTCTCCCCCTGCGTTTCTGCTTGGGCTCTCTCTCTCTCTCCTTTGCAATTGCTCCATCAGGAGGGACAGAGCCCAAGCAGAAACACAGGAAAAACCCCAATTTAGAACGTGTGTGTGTGTGTGTGTGTGTGTGTGTGTGTGTGTGTGTGTGTTCTAAATCATGTTTCTCCCCTGCCTTGCGTTTCTGCTTTGGCTCTGGATTAAGTTCTGGATGGTGATGTGGGATATGATAGTATATGGGTGGTGGTGAGATGTCATAGTTGGGATATGTGCAATTATTAAAGTTCTCATTGATATTGTTGTATTAGTTGGTCCTGCTCCTTGTAACTGTAGTTGGGATAGTAGGCAGAGACATGGTGCCAGGTGAAGGAGAGGAAGGCAGCGAGGGGCCCATTTTAAAATCTCATCTCCGGGCCCACTCCAACCTTGGTACACCCCTGATTGTAAATAACTGTGTTATACAATTTAGTGGCTCATCCTTGGTGTATGCACATAGGGCAAAGAAGGATGAATTCATTTTGCAGTTGGTGGCTGGAAAAGCTGGAAAGTGGAACTCAGTTTGGGTTTCATTCAATCATTTGTTTCCATGCAAATAAAGTCAAAATACAGATTTGTATCAAAGGCAACATAAATAAAAGCTTTTATATATGACATAGACAAATGAGGCCTCGTGCTTTTTGATTGCAGAGGAAATGACTATTACAAATATTTATATACCACTTTTCAACAAAAATGCTCAAAGTGGTTTACATGGGAAAATAAATAAGATGGTTCCCTTTCCCAAAACGAAAATTTAAAAGGAAATATAAGGTAGATACCAGTGTCCGGCTATGTGCCCCTTTGTAGCCTGACCCAGCCTGATGAAGTGCTTGTGGGCTTGGCCTCAGAGTGGAAATGGGGAGGGGGTTCAATTTCACCCAGTTTCTCCTCTGTCCCTGGCTGTTCGCTCCTCATGCTGGCCTCTCTCCGGAGGTCCCTAGCACTCACCTCCACCCACCCTCTCATCCTTGGCCAGCCGCTTATATACTTCTATACAGAATATGCACTGCCCACCTCCAATTATGGGGCCAACACCTCTCTTTATTCCCCTTAATCTCTCATCCCCTCCAGGCGCAGTCTCTGTCTTTCCCTCTCCACCCTCCTCCCACTCAGGCCCCCTCCCTTCAGGATGTGCGCTGCTGACATCATCCCCACACACTTCCCTGCCAGCACTCTCAGGGCTCAGTATGCTCATTGCCTGCTCCGTGGCCCGTGCCTTGGGCTGCCGCAGACTGCTGGGGCTCAATGGGAGCTGCTTCCCAGCCCTTCGGCTGCTCTCTGCCTCTTTCCGGCTGTGGCCCACCTTAGCCTCCTCACCCATGCCTTCGGAGGTAAGGCCGATTGGCTGGATCAGACAACCAGCAACAACTACTGAAGGGATGCTGTGCTACGGTTGGATTGGGACAGTTGCTTACATAAGAACATAAGAAAAGCTCTGCTGGATCAGGCCAACGGCCCATTAAGCCCAGTATCCAGTCCAGTATCACACATGGCCAACCAGGTGCATCTGGGAAGCTGGCAAGCAGGGGAAAGAGGGCAACCACATCCTCCTCAGCACGTGATATTCAGGGAAATGTCATCTCTGATCCTGATGGAAACATACAGCCACCTAGGCTGTATGTTTCTGAAAGCCCTGTCCTCCATGAATCTGTCGAATCCCCTTTTAAAACCTTCTAGATTGGTGACCATCACCACATCCGGCAGCAGTGAATTCCACAGTTTTAACTACATGTTATGTAAAGAGGTTCTTCCTTTTATCTGTCCTAAATCTCCCAGCATTTAGCTTCCATGGATGACCCTGGGTTCTAAATTTATGAGAGAAAGTGGAAAAACTCTCTATCCAATTTATCCACACTATGTATACGTTTATATATCTCTTTCCTGTTTCCCCTTACCCACCTTTTTTCTAAGCTAAAAAGGCCCAAACGTTGTTATCTTTCCTCATAGGGGAGCCTCTCCAACCCCCTGATTATTTTGGTTGCCCTTTTCTGCACATTTTCTGGCTCTACAATACTACAACCAGCTCTACAGAACAATATACAGTATTCCAAGTGTGGTTGCACCATAGGTTTGTATATGGGCATTACTATATTGGCAGTTTTATTTTCAATCCCTTCATAATGATCCCTAGGATGGAATTAGCCTTCTTTACAGCTGCCACACACTGGGCCAACATTTTCAGTGAGCTATCCATCCAAGATCCTTTTCCTGGTCAGTCACTGCCAGCTCAGACCCCATCAGCATATACGTGAAGTTTGCATTTTTTGCCCCAATGTGCATCACTTAACACTTACTTAAACTGAATTTCATTTGCCATTTTAAAGCACATTTGCTTAAGTAAGAGAAATTAGTTTAGGGTCTTCACAAATCTTTTTTTTTTACTACCCTGAATAATATAGTGTCATCATCAAACATGGCCACCTCACTGCTCACCTCTAACTCCAGATCATTTATGAACAGGTTTAAAAGCACTGGTCCCAATACAGATCCTTGGGGGACCCCACTTTGTACATCCCTCCACAGAGAAAATTGTCCATTTATTCATCCTCTCAGCTTTCTGTTATTCAACCAGTTACCAGCCCATAAGAGGATCTGTTCTCTTATCTTATCTTAGTAGAAGACCTGTGAAATTTCACATGTGGGGAAAAAGGGTTGCAGCTTCAGCCCTTCCACCTATCCCTTTCCACTCCATCTCATCACCCCTCCTGTGAAACCTCCTTGGCTCACTCTCTCCTGTTTCCAATACTGCTCCTCAGCAATACCTTTCTGATGCTTTCATTCCCCAACTACCACCATCTGCCCCTGGCCCCACCCCACTCAGGTGCTACCTTCTTCCCAGCTCCTATAATTCTCTCATCTCACTTACATTCCCCTGGCCAGAGGTGTAGCTAGGAGAGAGGGGGGCCCATGTTCGTCCCTCTCTCCAGGGTTGCCAAATCTGATTGAAGCTATTTTTGGACAGGTTTTCCCAATATTTCCCCAGTATTTTACACCATTATCATATCAGGCCACTAATATCTCCAGAATTGTTTTCAACAGCCCTCTAGGGATTCATGCTGATTCCTGGACACTCCAGTCCAATCCTGGAGAGTTGACAACTTTACCCATGGCTATTCCCCCATTACATCCCCCATTATGTCTCAAGCTCTCCCTCAGCCATCCACAGGTGAGGTGCCTCATAGAAATGAATAGCTACAATTCATGTATGTAGCAGGAAGCAGTAATGAACATATGACAGTACTTTACTAATGGCGTCACTGATGCTATTAGGGCAGAGATTAAATTGTTCCCTGCCATCAGAAACCCCAGCCATTGAGAAATAAGCCTGATCCTAGCTGTATACCCCAATCATAGTTTGCTCTAAAGTGTGCAAGAAATTTAAGAAAATGGGATGGAATGCTGGGAGCTCCCTTTTTGTTATATATGTACAAGTGGGCTCTGCAAAAACAAAAACAAAAACAAAACTGCAGAGAGGAGACAAAGTAAAGTAAAGTGTGCTGCTCAGTAGGGATGTGCACAAACAGGTCCAAAGGCCCTTTTACGGGCCTCTGAACCAGTTCAAACGTTGCGCAGTTCAAGGGTTGGGCGGCGGGGTGGTAGTGGCTTTAAGGGTGAGGGAGGATGCAGTTTCCCAATCACTGCATTTCCCCCGCCAGTGCACCTCTCACTAAAAGCCTGGTGGGGCAAACCTCCCTGCCGCCCCGCCCCAACGTTATTCAGAAGTAACCGGAAGTTTTGTGAGACGTACGCTGGCGGGGGAACCACGGTGGGGGGAGTGCATCCTCCCCCACCCTTAAAGCCGCCACCACCCCGCCATCGAACTGGCCCCTACCGGTTGCATGCACATCCCTATCACCAAGTCGGTGTCGACTCCTGGCGACCACAGAGCCTTGTTGTTGTCTTTGGTAGAAAGCAGGAGGGGTTTACCATTGCCATCTCCCGTGCAGTATGAGATGATGCCTTTCAGCATCTTCCTATATCGCTGCCCAATAAAGGTGTTTCCCATAGTCTGGGAAGCAAACCAGCGGGGATTCGAACTGGCAACCTTTTGCTCCTTAGGCAAGTCATTTCCCCGCTGCGCCATTAGGTGGCTAGAGAGGAGATAAGGGAAGGACAAATAGGAGGGATTCCCCCCCCCCACACACACATTTTACTTCTTTCATCACTTTGCCACACCACATCTCCATGGATATGGCTCTGGGGACAGATACTGCCTCAATCCCCCTCCCACCTCAGTACCGACATTAAGGGCAGCATTGTGGGGCAGTTGCCAAGAGCACTCAGAAAGGCTCATGGTTGATTCCCAAGACCACCTCTATGCCCATAGTCTTCATGTGATGGTGGCAGAGCGACTCCCTCTGGCCCCACCCAGGTAGGAGGATTGCCAAGGTCCCCCTGAATCCTGGAGTCATCCCTGACAGGGGATTCCCTGTCTCTGCTCAAGCCAGGAGGACAGCTCAGGCAAACATTCCAATGGCAACAGATAGAAAGGCCAGTTTGGAAAACATGTGTTCTCCCTCACGATGGTCCTTTAAAGTACAAGGGCATTCCCAGGGTCATAGCTATAATTAAACAAAGGGTGAAATGCCCCTGGGCCCTTAGGGAATGGCTGAGTGAAAGCTTGTTCTTCAGTCTTTACAGTTCTTCTGTCAATGGGGAAATGATACAAGATTATGCCCCAAAGAAGACTACCTTCTTAACTGAGGTATTTAGGAATAGCCATTGAACAAACTAGCACACTTGCCATAATTTGAGGCTGCAACTACAGTAAGTATGGGACAATAAATGCAATTTCTAGGACTTAGTCTTGCTTTTCTTCACAATTCAGTAAACCTTTTGACATAAGTTTGCCCTACCACTGGCAAGTTTCTTAGCCCCCTCCACCACACTGTGATCTGGACTGGAGTAAGAAAACAAAAGCTGTTCCCAAACTGGCCAAAGCCACAGGAAATACAGTATATGGTGCCAGCAATGGTGCAAAACAGGAGAGAATCCCATCCGGAAAAGGTAGTGCTCCTAGCAGAATAAGAAAACAGGAAATTTTCTCCAAGTGTGTAAATATGGCCAGGCTTGGATTGAGCAAAACTAAAGATGCTATTTCATCTTTCTTATCAACTTGCATGCATTGTTTCCTTGTGGGGGAAATCCACCTTAATTTCTTGGTTTTGAAGGCTGATAATAGTAGACTAAACCCTTTTCAGTCTCTAA
Source organism: Hemicordylus capensis (assembly GCF_027244095.1). Lineage (NCBI taxonomy): Eukaryota > Metazoa > Chordata > Lepidosauria > Squamata > Cordylidae > Hemicordylus > Hemicordylus capensis. The sequence goes on from NC_069660.1 coordinate 64,069,400, forward strand.
AAGTTTCTACAATGCTTAAGAAAGCATAGCAACCCAATACTTTGCCATGTTTGAATTTATAGGCATTCTTCTATGAAAATGTATTGCTCAGTTCATCATTTAAATGAAGTGGAAAGGATAATGTTATGCTACTTATTGCTACATGGGGAAAAAGGACGTTGGGCATTGTTTTGCTAAGTATTGCTGATTTTGCTAAGTATTGGTTTTAATTATGTTGTTATTTTATTGACCTATGTAAGCCACCCTGAATCTCTGTAGTAGGATGGGGTGGAGATATTTTAAAATAAAATGTGTTACACTAAACACATAATTAGCCCTGATGTGTTTAATTTTTCTTTACTAAACACCAGTCATGGTGGAGAGGAGGACTGGGATCAGGAGAATGAGATGAGAGGATGGAGGCTATGCCCCTGCCACAATCTTGATCCAGATTCCCACACCTCACAGCTGCTAGTTGCCCTGGAAGGGAAACTCTAATTGAAACCATTGGGAGTTTTCCTCCTTGGTGCAAATAGCAGCCATGATGCAGGGGAGATATTCCAGATTGAGATCATGGTGGGAGTACAGACCCATACTGTTGCCTTGATTCCAATTACTTCCCCCACCCCATGATATTTAGTAAAATAAGTTAAGTGTATCAGGGTCAATGACATGCTTAAACATAATGACCAACATTCTGTGCAGAGCAGCGTCAGCATTAGCAAGCCACTGGGGCTGCTGAGCATGTTAAAGGCAGCCCAAAGCTGTTGCGGAGGTGAGCTGTTGCAAAACTCCTTAAAACAGCGTTCAGGCACTTGCTTTGTGCTACTTCTATTGTTTCCATTGTGCAGAATGTTGGCCAGTGCATACTTTCGGCCTGAGCCAATAATAGCAAGTTAGATTAGGTTAGATAGAGCAGTTCTCTCAACCCGTATAAGGCAGCTCCTTATATTTTATAATACACAGAGGCTGCTCACACAACTGAACATAAGTGTCCTACCCAGATTTGGAAGCTCTTCGTGTTCTCAACTTTTAGTCGTGAGGGAGCAAACAACTAAGTGAGAGGAGAGAGAAGTGATTAAGATTGTCCACATGTCCTGTAAGCAGGGCAAAGAGGGTGGGGGAGAAGGCACAATTGCACCTACCTTCCCCCCAGATGATCCTGTTCTTTTGTTTGGCCGTACAGCCACACAAGCCACACTGCCAGGAGGCGGGAGCCACGCAGTGGCTGGCCTTGTAAGAAACAAAGCCCAGCCTCCAGAAAGCCCACAACACACCATGCATTGGGGGATTTTCCCACTGCCGAGTGCTCTAGTCACCGGGCTCTGTGGCTGCTTAGGCTGCAGGCAGCCTGAACAGCCACACAACTGGGGACTGAGGCAGAAGGGCATGCTCATGTCCTTCTACCTCAGTAAAAGCCCAGGCAAGAAATTCGGGCTACCTGGTGGGGCAGCCTGATCCTGCCGCCCAACATGCAGCCCGACCCAGGTAGGGCTGCTCATGTGAACAGCCCCATTGTGTGGGAGACAGGAGCTGGGTAGGACAGCACCGTCCTACCAGTTTCCATATCTAGCATTTGACCAAGGTAGGAGGAAAAGCTGTCCTGCCCAGTTTCTGCCTCCCACACATCACTTCCTCCTCTCCCTACACACGTCTCCCAAAAGCTAGGAGTGCGCACAGCTCCCAAACCTGGGCAAGACACTTGTCCTACTCAGTTTTCAGTTGTATTAACAGTCTCATTGTAAGAAATGGTCACTGGCCAGTGCATTTTGCTTAGAGAACTACATTTCTTGCAATGTATAGGCAAACACATATGCAGCCATTTCCCTTTAGGTTGGTGGTTCCTATATCTATAGAATTTTGTCTGTCTTCTGGACTTATTTGTCAATTTCATCCTAAAAATGAAGCCTTCCTATTCCTGTCAATAATGCCCACTGTTGACAATCCATTCAAAAGGTTGTTGTGGCCTTCTGGTAGAGTAATGAACAACTACTAGTTAAGCCACTCATTTTACATGGTTAGTTTCATCAACTTGTTTTTCTAATTTAAATAATGCCTTTGCTTTTAGAAAAACATAGCAAATAACACAAGCATTCTTGCTCAACTTTAGGACTTGGACACATGAAATACAGCAATATACTCTGCATTATTCATTCAGCTACAATGGAAATTGGTTGAAGAATTTGGCTTAGAGACCATCAGATTCCTGAAGCCAAATTATTCACCACTTGGATCTGTCCTAGAAAATCATGTACAATCTCTCTAGACTGAGTAATAATAATAATAATAATAATAATAAGAAGAAGAAGAAGAAGAAGAAGAAGAAGAAGTATCAAAACTGTATCAGTATCAGAATAAGTGAAAAATGCCTCTAGTAGGGTAGTATACTTTTGGTCATAATATCTATTAAAAGAGCCTGACTCAAATCTGTTCTTAATGTCAATTGATTTTCTGTTGTTCCTTTGGAAACTCTTAATAATCCCTGCTGGTGGGATTGGAGGCAATTAGGATTTCCCCAGCCGGGTGTAACTGCAAAAGTGTGCGTCTATGGGAGCCTGCTAATGACATTGTGTAAGGAACCATTTCCAGTCTGAAACCCATTAATAAGCTGTGGTTTCTGGCAGGCCACAAACTCAGCTTCTTGCTGGTGTGAACAGTCTGATATTCTCATAGGAAAACAAGTGAATTGCCAATGTTTCCAAGAGATAGATTCATTGAGCAGCACATGTCATTTTGTTCATTAATTGAATTCAGCAGGACTTCAAAGTGTGCTTAGTTCCTTAAAGGAGTCAATATATTGATGGCTTACTCAAAGCAAGAAAATACAATGTGACTTCAGAGTGGTCTAGATCTTCAGTTTTGTTTTTGTTGTTTTTGTTGTTTGTGTCATCCTATCCTTCTCTCCTCCATCTAGCCACTTGCTCTGATAATTTTACTCTGCTTGCTGTAGTATTTCAGCACAAACTCGTTATTTAATAGACTTATTTTCACCATTTTCTTTGTATTAGAGAGGTTTATATAGGGCTATTATATTTCCCCCTGGCAGGGCTCCTATGCCTTTAAACAGCTGTCTAACTCACATACATTTAGCAGGGTTTTGCCATCTTTAAATTATTGTGTGTCAGAAAGCACACAGGAGCCCCTGCCAGACAAAACACTGACAAATCTGAACTTGTGATCCAGAGGCATAGTAAAGAATCTTAAATTGCTATCATGGGGGTAGGAGAACAGGGTGGATGGAAGAGAGAGGTAGTTACAAATGGAAATATTAGCACCACTATTGAGGAATACGAAAGCCTTTTCCTGCCAGCTGCTGCTCCATTGTGCCTTCAGGTTTTATCTGAGGACAAGTGGTCTTAAGTTACTCATGTTCCTGCCTCCAGTCACCCTCCACATACTGAAACAGGGTGTGCAGGAGGGAGGGAGCTTCTCTTTAAGAAGCATGTGATTCTGTTTTCCTTTGCCCAGCCTGGCTCAACTACAAGGGAGCGATATCTTTAGAACCACATCTGCACTATGATAAAGTGCATGGTTGGGCTCAAAATGGTTTCCTAACAGATGTAAACAAGAACAAAATGTGATTAGGCTAGACTTGGCTTGGCTGGTTGAATTAAGGTCTTTGTGTACGTTGCAAGTCAAGGAATTCTATACAACATTCGTCTACAGCAGAGCCACAAACACATAGCTCAAGCCCAGGCTATCTATCTATCTATTAGGGCAACTATGGACTTGCACTCACCACCTCAAAAATGGCGGGATGTTTGTATCTGAGGACAACTTTACTATGTTTAGTTGCTATCTTCATGCATTAGCTTGACAGGATGGTTTCTTCTACTGGGAATTCAAATTATGTAGGTGCTTCATTGTGGTTAGAAACTTGCATGAAACCTCACCCACACTATTTGTTTAGATTGATTTGCATGAACTGGGAAAACCCCTTGGGTTGGGGGAATTTGGTTTAAAGTCATCCAGAACTAAATACCAGATCACAAAAGCAGCTAACCACAGGGAAGGTTGCCTATGCAGTGAGTGTGGGTTTGTGGGGAAAGCCTTCTGCTTCTGCTTCTTGATCTAGATCTGGTGAGTACTGACGTCTTGCCACTTTACACTGAACCAACAAATCTGCAGGGTTGTGGTGGCCTATTTCTTCCTTTTCTAGCTGAAGTGACACATTGCAGTCTGAGCACAGAAATTCAAGGTAGTTGCCTTGGGCCTATCCTGGACTTCCCTGTTCATCTAACTGCTTCAGAAGAACCAACTCTGGTTGAGCAACCTATTATCTAATCCTCACAGCTTGTTGCCCTGACAGACCAAAAGTATTGTGGCTGCCTCACAGAAGCTGTATATCAAAGGATATGTTGTGCTGAAGGTAATGCTGTTCGTGATTCCTGTGATCTTGATGTACCCACAAGGCTGTACTAGCAGAATTATTTTATAATGCTCTTCTGGGAACACAGTGACTTCCAGTACATGCTTCTATCTTGCTATGGAAAAGGGATATTTTACATTCATATCTGGATTTTGCTTACTGAATATGCAAGTTGACCAGCTGTTGGGTCTCCATGGGGATCTTGTAAGTATATTCAGTCAGCATCCTACTACAGTGCATTTACAGGGTTGTGCCTGTATCAGAGCCCTGCAACCCAGGGGATTCCAACCTGTAGTCCTCCAGATTTTGCAGAACTACAACTGCCATCATCCCCAGACACAATAAATTATCTCTGAAGATGATGGGAGTTGTAGGTTAGCAACATCTGGAGGATGACAGGTTAGAAACGCCTGCTGTAACCCACACAGTACCTGAACACAGTACCATGAGCCTCTAAAGGTCCATGGGAATTTGCACTGCAAGAAGGGGATGGAGTTGACATGGAATAGGAAAGGGAAGACAGTCCAAATTGGTATTTCAGTAGGGTAGGGGTAGGGGGGTAGGCTTGCCAACTTTTTTTCAAGCAAGATCTTCTGCGTTTATCAGTTGCTCAGTGGGCAAAAATTCAACAGGTGAAGATTTTTCTAGCATAGAAAAAAAAGTACTGGGGAAAGCTTTGCTTCCTGTGTTCCTGTCAGTAAGTCTGACATTTAAAGTTGTGGGGGCGGGGGGGGGGGAGTGAGCAAACAAGGGTGGGTGGGGCTGTAATATTTCCTGGAAATCTGGTTTTATGTTATTATGCCAAAATGGAAACATGCAAAGCCTCCATCAGACATTCCTATGGATTTCCTTCCTGATCATTTCTCACTTGTGTGCCTCAAAACACTAATTAGGACTATCAATTCTTCAGTGACATGTAAAGGCTGTTCTCATGAGCAGCCAAGACAGGGACAAGGCAGCCAAGTCTGGGCTTGGCTGCTGATGAAAACAGAGGTGCTCTTAGTCCTGGACTTTTTGGGGGCCAAAGTCCAGGGCCTCCACAGTCCCTGGGGAACACCAAATCCTCTTTAGTCTGTCCTGGGTGGTGTGGTCCTCTAGCCAAGCATGATTATGCTTAATTTGCCCGGGTAGGGGGGTTCCAAAGGCCTTTAAGTCCAGGCTTCAAAATTACCTAGGTGCCCCTCTGCATGATAACCACTGGGAGCCATGTGGCTCTCAGTGGCAGACCTGGCTACGAAACCTGGCTGTTAAACAAGGTTAAGGGAGCAAGCACTCCCTTAACCCTGTTTAACTGACTGTGTGTCAGCTGGTGCTGAGACATTGAGGGGCACCCGACCCCCGCTGCCCGTCATTCAAGCAGTCCATTGTGGGATTTCTGGGGGCCGGGAAAATGTGTCCCGGCCCCTGCAACTCCACACTGCCTGAGTCAGCAGCAGATCATCTGGATGCGCAATTCGCACACCTAGCAGTTGGGACCCGGCCATCTGCGAGGAAAGTAAGCTTCCTTCCCATGTGCCCTCTTGACTGAGTCCCTGATTGTGAGAAAGGGCCTGTGTTATAGGGTTTGGAACAGTCTCAATATTACAATAATCAACAAGTGAACCCTAGAACACTAGCTTTCTTTCACAAACCTTATTGATGTCTTTGCTCCTGTGCCCTTTAACACCAGCTTGATCTGCATATGTTAGCAGCAGATCATGCTATCCCTGGATTGTGAAAAAGCTCTACTATCTGATATCTGCAGACTAGGCTGCTATTACACAGGTTATGTTGATTACCTGTCAGTTAGCAACAAAGAGGTCATTCACACAATCAAAAACTGTGTTCTACCCTGGTTTGGGAGCTGTGTGTACTCCCAATTTTCAGTTGTGTTGAAGAAGAAAACCTGGATAGAAGACCAAACAGTATCTGATCCAAAAGTACCACCTAGATTCAAGGAAAATTAGAGAAGTCCTGTAAATAATTAAGCAGCAAATAACAGTGAAGATTAGCAGATACGAAGCCAGAAATACACTATACAGGCAGAATCTCCAATTCCAGTCGAATCAGAGATGTTTCTACCAAAGTATAGAAGGAGAAACTGCAAGAAACATAGAAACACCAAATAAAGAAGAAACAGTGCAATTCTGGGGGAAATTGTGGGACAATCCAATAGATTATAATAAAAAAGCAGGCTGGATGAAAGAGGTCAAAAAATGTAACCAACAAATGCAGGATCTAATAATAACACCAGAATTAATAAGTGAAAGAGCAAAGAAAATTAAAAATTGGACAGCACCAGGCGATGATGAACTACATGGCTTTTGTCTTAAACTCCTAACAAGTCTTCATAAAGAACTATCAAAACAGTTCAATCACATTTTGCAAGGAGGTGATATTGAACAATGGCTAACAACTGGGAAAACTTATCTCATAATGAAAGACCCAGCAAAAGGTGCAGTTCCAAGTAATTATAGACCGATAACCCGCCTGCCAACCATGTTCAGATTATTAACTGGAATAATGGCAGATGAAGTGATGCAACACTTACTAAGTGACAAACAGCTTCCAGTTGAACAGAAAGGAAATTGCCCAAACACCAGAGGCACAAAAGACCAGCTGCTGATTGACAAAATGATTTGAGAAAATTGCAAGAGAAGAAAAACAAATCTAAGTGTTGCATGGATTGACTACAAGAATGCCTTCGATTCATTGTCTCACACATGGATACTAAAATGTTTAGAAACAACTGGTGTCAGAACAAACATTCAGATATTTATAAAAAAAGCAATGAGCATGTGGAGTACATAGTTAAGAATCAATGGTGAGACACTTGGACAGGTAAGCATTAGAAGAGGCATTTTCCAAGGGGACTCACTATCCCCTCTGTTGTTTGTAATCGCCATGACCCCACTTTCACAAATACTAAACAAAATAGGCCTCGGATACCCAACATCTAAAACATCCAGTATAATCAACCATCTGCTGTACATGGACGATCTGAAGTTGTATGGAAAGTCCCAGTCAGAAATCGAATCACTGCTAAAAACTGTCCATATATTCAGTAGCGATATAGCAATGGAGTTTGGACTAGACAAGTGTGCTGCATTAATAATGAACAGAGGAAAAATAACAAAAACAGAAGGAATAGAACTGCCCAATGGAAGCAAGATCAGGAACCTGGAAGAAAAAGAACATTACAAATACTTGGGCATTCTCCAGGCTGATAACATCGCACACACTGAAGTTAAAAGAAAAATTGGAAGTGAATACATCAGGAGAGTTAGAAAAATCTGAAAGTCTAAACTCATTGGTGGGAACACCATACAAGCCATAAACACCTGGGCTATACCTGTTATCAGATACACTGAAGGAATAATAGACTGGACCCAGGCAGAGCTAGAGACGCTAGATCGTAAGACCAGGAAAATAATGACCATCAATCATGCTCTGCACCCCCGCAATGATGTAGATAGGCTATACCTCCCTCGCGGCTCAGGTGGAAGTGGAATGCTGCAAGTCCATCAAACAGTAGAGGAGGAGGAAAGAGGCCTTGAAGAATATATCAAGGACAGTGAAGAAGATGCACTTCAAATGTTAAATAACGAGAAACTATCCAACACCAATGAAACAACGCAGGCCTACAAGAAAGAACAAGTCAAGAACCGAGCAGAAAAATGGAAAAATAAGCCACTGCATGGTCAATATTTGCCCAATATAAGTGGAAAATCAGACATCACCAAGACCTGGCAATGGCTTAAGAATGGCAACTTGAAGAAAGAAACAGAGGGTTTAATACTGGCTGCGCAAGAACAGACACTAAGAACAAATGCAATAAGAGCAAAAGTAGAAAAATCCACAACAAACAGCAAGTGCCGCCTTTGTAAAGAAGCAGATGAAACCGTGGACCACCTAATCAGCTGTTGTAAAAAGATCGCACAGACTGACTACAAACAAAGGCATGACAAGGTAGCAGGGATGATACACTGGAACATCTGCAAATAATACAAGCTACCTGTAGCCAAACATTGGTGGGACCATAAAATTGAAAAAGTTGAAGAAAATGAAGATGTAAAAATATTATGGGACTTCCGACTACAAACAGACAAACATCTGCCACACAGTACACCAGATATAACTGTAGTCGAGAAGAAAGAAAAACAAGTTAAAATAATTGACATAGCAATACCAGGGGATAGCAGAATAGAAGAAAAAGAAATAGAAAAAATCACCAAATACAAAGATGTACAAACTGAAATTGAAAGGCTGTGGCAGAAAAAGACCCAAATAATCCCAGTGGTAATTGGCGCCCTGGGTGCATTTCCAAAAGACCTTGAAGAGCACCTCAACACCATAGGGGCCACAGAAATCACCATCAGCCAATTACAAAAAGCAGCTTTACTGGGAACAGCCTATATTCTGCGATGTTATCTATAACAACAACAACATTGACAATAAAATTCAGCCATCCTAGGTCCTTGGGAAGGACTCGATGTCTGGATAAAACAAACCAGTCAACAACACCTGTCTGACTGTGTAAACAAGAAATAATTACAAAAAGCAACTTTACTGGGAACAGCCTATATTCTGCTACGATATCTATAATAACCAACAGTATTGATGATAAAATTCAGCCATCCCAGGTCCTTGGGATGGACTCGATGTCTGGATAAAACAAACCAGTCAATAACACCTGTCTGACTGTTTAAATAAATAAATAAATAAATAAATAAATAAATATTATTATCATTATCATCATCATTTATAAATAATAATTAATGGTATCTTTATTGTTGTACACCACTTTGAGCTTTATAGAAAAAATGGAAGACTTATTTAATAACAGACAGCTTTGGTGTATATACCATCAAATGTGCTACATGGAGAGCTTTTTGAACTGTAGTTTGTTCTCCTTAACAGCAACTTGATCTGCAGCAATTAGCAAGTGAGGATGTTTTGTTCCATTTTGAATTCTACAGATCTTTTGCCTTGATAAAAGTAAAAGAGCAGGTCAAGCATTTTTTAATTTCCTTACTATTTGGCATCTCTAGCTAAATATTGGCCGGCAGGTAATACTAGCCAACTTTAGACTTATCAGGACCTAATTCAAAACCTTACTCTCTTTACTTGACTTATCACATACCTCCAATCATGTTCTGTTTCTGAAAGGTAACACTATTCCCTGATCGACTTCTCAGCCTTCACGCACAGCCACCAAGAGGTGCTACAAAGTCACCTGAAATGACTTTAGCATCCACAGTTTTTCAAGAGTCCCTCCTTGGGCCAAAGTCACTCATTCACTCACCCACACCCACTCTCCTCATAAGAAGAGTTATTGGGGTTTATTGTAGGAATTTTTATTTTTTTAATATGGATTTTTAAACTGTGTTGCTAGCTGGCTTGAATTCTACTAGAAAACAGACAGGATATACTTCTTTTAACAGAATAAGAGCTTACAAAAATCTGCCAGAGGACAAAGGACCCCTGGGAGGTTGCACCCCTTGCCTTCCAGGAAGAACATTTTAGCATGGGGAAAATCAGCCTGGCATGTACTATTGGCTAATGAGGGAACAGCAGGAGAGGGCGCTTGCTTCCCCACTCCCTGCCAGAAGAATTCCAGTGTACTCTATTTGCCAGTTGCCCATGGACTACAGACCTGAAAGAAGAACACTATGTCCTCTGGCCTTGGTCATTGGACTAAGGGCTGCTGGGTAAGAGCCAGTGGGGTGTAGTGGTTAAAGTGCTGGACTAGGACCAGGGAGATCAGAGTTCAAATCACCGTTCAGCCAAAATACTTGCTGGGGACTCTGGGCCAGTCACTTCTCTCTCAGCCTAACCTACTTCACAGGGTTGTTGTGATGAGAAACCTAAGTATGTAGTACACTGCTCTTGGCTTCTTGGCGGAAGAGTGGGATATAAAATGTAAAATAAAATAAAATAAATAATGTGCATGCATGTGTGCTTTATTATCGTATTATTACAATCTCTTGTAAGCTGCCTTGAAGATCTTTTGATGAAAAGGCAGAATATGAATCTAATAATAATACAAAATAGTAATAATAAAATATAATAAACTAGGAAGTGAGGCCCGTCATTAACTGAAAGTTCATGAAATTAAATATATGTAATAGAATTTTTTATTAATGTGCTTGCAAAAGGAAACCAAAAGAACCATTGTAAATTTGTAGCATTTCAACTTCAAACATTATTCATTTTATTGAATAATTACCATACATAGTAAATTTGAATCTTAGAAAGATCTTCGGCTTCTCTTGGGCATGAAGCTGTTTTTGAATTATTGATCTGATCCTTGAGTGTAAAAATATGTTGACAACAATAGCAGTTAAAATAAGATTATTATATTCAAAATTTCTTCTAAAAATTTATGTGTGTGTGTATGTATGTGTGTGTGTGTGTGTGTGCGCGCACACACACACACACACACACACACACACACACACACACACATATACATCTTTCACTCAGTATATTCCCAGGGTAAAAAGTAGTGCATTCTGCTAATTCAATTGGCAGGATCATTTATGCAAAATTTGGTATCTGTAGATAATCACCAAGTATGACTTTACATTGCACAAACAAATCTGCCAACTCAATCAATCAGTCAATCTTTATTATGGTCACAGACCAGCATAAAGTATAAGGGTGATTACAAGTTAAAGTGAGAGCAGGTAAAAGTGATTACATGTAAAACGGTACATAATAATACCAAAAGGACTAAGAGTACTAAAAATAGTAAAAACAGAATCACACCTGAGAAATAGTAAAATAGTCTATGCAGTCATAAAAATGCATAAAAAAGCATAAAAAGCTTTTAAAGGGGGGGATAAAGTTGTATGAAGGTTAAAAGGCATAAAAAACCAGAAATATATAAAATATATAAAATCCTGAGTAATAAAACTAGAAAGCAGCTGAATTGAGGGTTATCAGGAGCATTAAAAGGGAGGCGTGTGAACAATTGCAAGCCCTGCCCAGAGTCACCGGGAGTCAGATTAAGGTTGATAAGACTCACTGCCCATCATCCAAATCCACCAACTCTTCAAAATATATTATAGATCAAAAATAACACATCTCCAGGCACCTTAAAGAGCCAAAAGGTATCTACCATTCATTAACTATAATATGAGTTATGTTTCTAACTAACCTAGATTCCCTACTATCGGATTTAGTCACTCATCATCAGCATCATTTTTTCTAGCGGCATCCACAGATTTGCTTAATGGTTACTAGCAAATTGAAACCAGCTCAGTTTAGCTACATGGTGCAATGCTGCCATCTGCTGTCTGGTCTTGTAGTAGTATTTTAATACAGTACTTGGAAAAATTTGCTAATTGCTAGATTATTCTCTGGATCTCTGGAATCCGTCTCTGTATTTCTATCACTGAAGGATTTTGGCTCAAGGAATTTGAGACTGTGCAGTAGCCATAACTTACATTCTACACATGTGATTTTCATGAAAAAAATGATCTTCTGTTATAGGGGGACAAGCAATCATGGTATATTAGTAACTTTTATAGCTGCTTCCCTCATAAATGTAAACTAAATCTTATGTAGGTTTAACTAAAGGTTTATTCAGAAACAACTCCAATTTTCTCCTTCTCCTTTCTCTCCCTTTTTCTTTCTGCCTCTACCCCCTCCCCACCGCCACACACACACACTCTACAGGATCTCCACTGGGACAAACTTCTCAGCAACAAAATATTAAAGATTACTAGATAGAATGCAACACATCCCTCCCCTTATAAGAACCAGAATTGAATTAATTTAAAAGTAAGTGACAAAGTCTTGAAGTCTTTTAGGTGGTCTCCTGTCACGCACACTTCTCCTAATTCTTCGGTTCTCTGGCACAAACATTTTAGTGATGTTTTTTCTGCTACTGAGGATTGTCCAAACTTCCATCAGCCTCCTCTGTGAGGTCAAAACTGGAGGCAAGATTAACTTCCTCACCAGTTCTTCTCTTGTAATCAGACTCCCTTCCCTCTTATCTCATAGTATGCATGCTGTAAAGACTCAAACTGTTCCAATTCTTCCCATCATTCAATATGACAGAATCTTCTCGAATTTTGATAATTTGTTTTGGTCCAGAATATCAGGAACACCCCTTTCTCACTTTATAAGGCAGCCGCACTCAAACAAAGTCCTTCAACCTGAAATGTTCGCTATTTTGCACTCTGTTTCTGATCCACATAAAATTTGTATTTTTATTGTTTTTCCTTTACCCAGTCATGAATCTCTGCATCCTCAGAGTGAGATGGCATGAAAAGCCCTATCAGTTGTTGCCATTGAGTAAGCTGCTTTGTGTCATCTCAGCAGTTCGAAAGGTGATTTTCCTGTAGCAGAATGAGGAGCAGTTCGAAAATCAAACAGATTTTTACAGATTGCCTCTTTCCAGGGTTTTTGTTGTGCAGTAGCCGGTTGTAAACTTTCTTTCACTAATATATTCATTCTTTCCACTACGCCATTCCCTTCAGGATGGTACAAGGAAAGAGTCTTGTGTTTTATCCCATGCTTATGAAAGCAATGCTCCATTTCAAATGAGGTAAGCAGTGTCCCATTGTCAGTCACTAACTCTTTAGGAAGACCTTCCCTCACAAAAACTGCAGCCATTAACTGGATCACCTTGTTTGTTTGTTTGTTTGTTTGTTTGTTTGTTTGTTTATTCAATTGTTATTCAATTTATTGCCCTTCCAAAAATGGCTCAGGGTGGTTTACACAGAGAAATAATAAATAAATAAATAAGATGGATCCCTGTCCCCAAAGGGCTCATAGTCTAAAAAGAACTGTAAGATAGACACCAGTAGCAGTCACTGGAGGTACTGTGCTGGGACCGGATAGTATTGTTTATGGTAATGCTGTCAGAAAACGAAACTTCTGGCCACCTGGAACAGTGATCCAGCATCACTATAACAAATCTTTGTTTTGCCGGTAGGTTATCAAAAGGCCCCATTATATTCAGAGCACATTTTTCCCAGGGACCATTGAGATACTCTTCTGGCGTCAAGGGGGTGGTAAAGGTTTTCAGTGATTTGTCAGCTACAGCACAAGCCATACAGTACCAGTTTACATTTTCAATGTGTTTGTCCATACGTGGCCACCAAAAACTTTCTCCGATTTGCCTTTTAGTCAACCTCCTGCTCAAGGAAATCATGGGCAATTTTGATCACTTTTGCTTGTAAGGAGGTTGGCACCGTCAAACGATCAGTCAACACCAGCTCATTGAGAAGAGACAGCTCACTTGCTATGTGCATGTATGGTTGAAGATTTTCAGGCACCTGTTTTTGCTCAGTGCCACTACTAACTGAGCAAGGAGACACCTTTCAAGTTGTGATTATCTTGTTTTTAGCAGGGGGAGAGCAATTGGCCCAATCCAATCCAAGCACAGCATCCCTTCAGTAGCTGTTGCTGGTATCTGCCTTATGTTTCTTTATAGATTGTGAGCCCTTTGGGGACAGGGGACCATCTTATTTATGTATTTTTTTTAAATTTTTATATGTAAACCACTTTGAGAACTTTGGTTGAAGAGCGGTATATAAGTAGTAGTAGTAGTTGTTGTTGTTTTGTTTTGTTTTACATGGCCATCCATTAGTTATTTAAGGTTCAAGTTCAGTAAACACTTGATCAGCACTGAGGGCCACTTTCCATTCAGAAGACATGATCATTCCATGAGTGGATGAAGTTATTTGTGCAATTTCTACTCCTTCATCCTTGTCTTCTGGGATCTCCTCTTGGCCTGGAAGTAGAAGCTGAGAAAAACTATCTGCATTTGTATTCCGAAGACTGGAAGATATTCCACCTGGAAATCAAAATCCATAAGTCTGGTGATCCATTTCCTATTATTGGGGTTACTCAACTTTATCCCTGAGTAGTAAATAAAGCGGATAGGGGTTTATACTCTGACTGTAAAGTGAATTTTCTGCCCCACAAGTTAAGTCCTGAAGTGCCTCACCTCCCAGAAACATGCTAGAACTTCCTTTTCAATGACAGGATACATCTTTCCTGAAGCAGTAAGCACTCTGGAAGCAAAGGCTTCCCGGTCCTCTTTTTGCTGGATCAAGACAGCACCCAAACCATATTCATATTCTTTTGACAACAATGGGCACAATATTGCATCTGTGGTTACAATATTGTGCCTATTGGTGTCAAAAGAAGTGAGAATAGAGCTTTCAGCAATGGCCAGTTCAATAGTCTGAAAACTAGTCTTGCAGGATGCATCCCAGTTAAATACTCCATTCTTTTTTAAAAGACACAGTGGAGCAACCTTTGAGGCAAATTTTCTAACAAATTTAGAGTAATACTCAGAGTCCTTAAAATAATCATAGTGCATCCTTGTTTTTTCATTGTGGCTCTGGTGCTTCCCGAATAGCTTTCACCAAGTCTGTTTGGGATGTACGTCACTTTGAGATATTGTGTGTCCCAAATGCACCGAGTGCATGCAAAGTTGACATTTCTCTGCAGAGATAGTAAGTCCATGTTGTCAGAGTTTTATTAAGACTTCTGTCAGTTTAGCATCATGCTCCTCAGTGGTTTTGCCATACACTAAAATGTAAGTGAAAGTAAGTGATGCCATCCATAGTCCCAAAAATTGCATGCATCATTCTTTGAAATACCAAAGCTGCAGAGGGGCCACCCAAAGGGCAGTCTTTTGTATTTAAAAAGTCTATCTGGTATAATAAAGGCTGTGTATCTGCAAGAACTTTTGAGGAGAGGAATCTGATGATAGGCTGAAGACAAGTCCAAATCTGTGAACACGGAGGCCACTTTCAGAGTAAGCAGCATCTCACTCATATTGGGTAATGGATGACAATCCACTACCACGTTGGAGTTCACATCTATTTAATCTATGCATGTTCAAGGAGTACTGTTTGATTTCTGCACAAGAACAATGGGACAAACCCATTCTGTTGAATCAACCGGCTTTATTATATCAGCATGCTGTAGTCTTAAGGGCTCCTCTCTAAGTGGTTTGCACAATAATATGGGTATGTTTCTCACTTTGTGTTGTACAGGTATTTGCTTTCATTTGAATTTTATGTTTGAAATATATGGCAGTGCCAAGAGTATCAGCAAAAATGTCCAAGAAATCAACAGTCATCTCCATCATCTGTAATACGGGTTCCATGCTATTTGGGTCTAACTATCCATACATCTTTCTGATGTTTCCAGCCCAACATTGAGACTCCTTTTTGTGACACATAGACTTTCCCTTCTACAGCATGAACTTTGTATTCCAGGACAGCAGTGAAATATCTGTTTATGGTAATATGGAAACCTCCATGTCCCCATGAGTGGATGTTTGAAGGCTGCAAGTGCAGATCTAATATATTAGTAAGGAGTTCAATTATGGGAAATGATAGTGTTCAGAGAGCCAGAATCAGCCATCATATGCACTTCATCGCCATTGTTTAACTTGACAATGTTGAGAAGTAGGCTCTGATTCTGTCACACTGAAGACATTGTCAGGAAGTGGTTCATCTGCCTCATCCTGATCACATAGTGAATCAATCATGGAGTGGGCAGCAGATTTACAAACTTTAGCAAAGTGTCCCCTTTTTTGCACCTGTTGCAAATGACCTTCTGTTCATGACAGTGAGAAAAATTGGCTTTGAGGGCATAGTCTCCTCATTGGTAGCAGCAGTAGCTCTTCTTTTCTTCCCTGCTGCTTTCTGGGGCAGTGCCATATGAGAAGGTTGGGATTGGAAGGATTTAGACCAGGGCTGCTCAACTTCGGCCCTCCTGCAGATGTTGTCATACAACTCCCATAATCCCTGGCTTTTGGCCATTGTGACGGGGATTATGGGAGTTGTAGTCCAAAAACAGCTGGGGGGCCTAAGTTGAGCAAGCCTGGTTTAGACCAAACAGCCTGGATTTGGGGAAGCTAGTTTTGGGGTACCAAAGAGAGTGATTTGGCACAGTGAAGAGCCTTTTCCACCCTCCTACATGGCTAGGAGTGTAGGAAATGCTCTTCACTGTGCCAAATTGCTGCTACTAATGTGAAGACTCTGCCCACAAAGCCAATTTTGGTCACATTGCTGACATTGCTGAAGAGACTACACTGTGGTATGTGGAGGCATGAAGGCTCTGACTATCCCCTAGGAGCCTTCAAGTACCCTTAGTACCTCCTGTTGGCAAATTCTGAATTACATGAAGGGTGGAAGGACTTCTGGAATGTGAAGTATCTCTTGAGCAATCATATGGGGTAACAGGTCTGCTGCCTGGTAGGAGCACATACTGTTTGCCTCCACTTATGCTCTGCCTGCATATTTGTAAGCAAAGAAAATATTACAAACTTGCCAAAAAGTATTTTTCTGTGCTCTCTCTTCCAAAGGAAACCAAACCCAGGTTACACTGCCCCTGGAATTCTTGCCACTCAGGGAGGTAGAAAGTGTACAATAATGTTCAAGTTCTGCTCAAGTATCGGGTCCACTGAAGAACACAGTGCTCAGATGCTCCCATCCATAAATTCATCAGGAGATTACCTCAGTAACTGGGGTGCAGTATGAAAGCACTGAGAAACCAAGTTCAACCATACCCCAGGCACCTGCAGGGCACTGGATCAGTGCCCGGCAGTGATTCAAGTACGTGATTCAAGCAGCTGAGGGCTGACTTGTCTTGTCCTGTGGACATCTTTACTTTGGTGCATGATGCATTGGGTATGTAATGAATGATGTCACCTTCTACTTGCTTCCTATGTATCCTTTTCTAGGCTTCTGCATTTCGATTCGGGTACAAAATGTTTTTTTGCCTGAAAATGGCAATTTCGGAGGTTTTGTAACAAAAACAAAATCAAGAATTAAAAAACAGAGGGTTTTTTTCCAAATCAAAATGACTATGTTTCAGACAGAATGCTTTGTTCTTCAGAAAAGCATTGCAATTGAAATGGACTTCTCTGACTCTCTCCACTCCAGCTGAGGCACTGAGTGATTAGCAGAAGATAAGATATGCAAAAAGCTGTTTAGCATGAATGGTTTAGTTAAGTATGTGTTGTATTCAGTGTGACTGAAATGCAAACTGACCTTGCAAAGAGATTTGGAAGACAGCATTTTGAGATAGAAATACCCAAATATCTTTGGGAGCTCAAAGCAATTCCAAAGCTCTTGCTAAAAGCCATGGTATAAATTGTGTGGAGAAGCTTTTCGAGAAGCTGGTTAGGAAAGTTCCGAAATTACACAGGTGTTTCTTTCCAAAGGTTTAGAAAGAATCTCTTGACTTGTTCAGGACTCTTTTAAAGAGCTATTTTGTTTTTCTTCTGATTTTTATGAGTTATAGTGGTCTCTAAGTTTTGTTGCCCAAGTTGAGCAGTCTAATGTAATTTAGGCCACAATGTGATTTGGTAGGACATGATGTCTAAGACAGTGGTTCACAACTTTTGCCATTGCAGGGACAGGTCATCCACATGGGACTACAGGAGACAAAAAAAGGGGGGTGGGGAATACCCCTGTCAATCTATTGACATCCCCAGGAATCTTAGTTGCTTCTCTCTTTCTTGTAAGCATGATCCATGGTTTTGCACTTTCTTAAATGCAGTGATGATAGATCTCAACAATTCTGAACAGTAGGCTGATTTGTTTGGGCTATGGCTCACTCCACTTCAGTTAAATGAACATTTGAAGCTGTTCCATAGTACCAAGGCGGTTCATTGGTCTATCTTGCTATCTCATATGACCTGTGGTCACTGTTCCATGGTGAGGGAGTGTTTTTATTGAAAGATTGCTTGAATCCACAAATGGGTTGTGCTGCTGTGCTAGTGCCACAGGGACAGGCTCCCAACCGCTGCAAAATTCTCAAATAACTGTGCCAAAAAATTAAGTGTTGTTGTTGCTCATCATTCTCTTCACTCTTTCAACTTGTTTATGTGGGGCTTCAGGGGCAAAACAGTGGGTTGGGTGGCAGTGCCCCAAGGGTGGTGCACCCAGATTCCAAATAGGGAAAGGGCTGATTTCTTAGGAATTTTTGAAGTTTACGCATCTTTAAGATTTTCCCCATAGGGAATAATGGAGGTTTCAGCAGCCCTGTTGTGTTTAGATTCTCTGGTAGCAAATGAGATTTTTAATGAAAAACCATGAATCCACTCTCATATGCTACTAGAGAATCTACTCTCAGAACACCTCTAGAACAACAAAACCCTGTACTTCATGGGTTGGCAACCCATGTGGGTGGTTGGCACCCTATGTGCTCTACACCGCCACTTGCTCTGGGCCACCCCAGTGCCCCTCAAGTGGAGTTATCGGACTGCAGGAACCTCCATTATACCCTATGAGGAAAATCTGAAAGACGTGTAACTTCATTAATTTTTTAAAAATCAGCCCTTTGCCAAATTCCTCTGAAAAAATTGTGGTAGCTTCCTTGTACCAACTGGGCACTACCACCAACCACACTCCACTCTGGTCCAGCCCTCCCCCCACCCCACGTGAAGCTATACTTTTCCTGAAATCTCCATCATACCCTATGGGGAAAATCTGAAATATGCACAAACTTCAAAAATTCACCAAAAATCAGCAGTTTGCCCAGTTCCTTTGAAATTTTTGTGGTAGCTTCCACTCATTGGGCAATATACCCCCCACCCATTCTTTTGACTATGTGACCCATTTTTTAATCTGAATTAATTCACATTCGGATTCAAATTAATTCGGATATAAAACAAAAATGAGGTGATTCGGAATGCTTAATTTTGGACAAAATACAAAATGGGGTTGATTCGGATTTTGTACAAATCGAAAAAGGAAAAAATACAAAACATGCAACCCTATCATTTTCTCTGTTTGGGGTATGATGAATTCAGTCAAAAGAGCAAAGAGGTCAACTGCCAAAGTTAACAAATATTTCAGTCAGCTGGTATAACCAGCTGGTATAATGGTGATGAAATACGCATTATGACAAACCTGCAACAATACTCTTTTGAAGACTTTCTTTATTGCATATGTGTGTGTGTATATATATATATATATATATATATATATATATATATATATATATCAAAAAAATGTTTCTATAAAAGCAAACGTTTCGACTAACACATCATCATCAGTGCTCAATGTTACACTGTTTGAACTGGCATTCTTATATAGTAGCCAAACACCTGAAAGTTAATGCATGGGGGGGATGGAGGGGAGGAAGATAACAGAACTTTCCCAACTAAGTGCTGACAAGGAGAAAGGGAGGGGAAAGAAGCAAGTTCAGCAATACACCCTTTAATGGCCAATATATTTCACAATTTATCTCAGTTCCTCCTTACTTTTAATCTCAGGTATCAGTTTATTGATATGCAACGCTTCCCTGCTTTTTCTTTTAAGTGTGCAGTGTTCTAGCTCCAGAATGCATACTTTATGTGGCATTGTTTTTCCATTATGCTTGTCTCTCATATGTACTGACCAAGGTCTTTTCCTATTGCTATATTTTGAATGCAAGATGTTCTTTAATAGGAATGCGCACGGACCGGTTCGGAGGCCATTCTAAAGGCCTCCAGACCGGTCCGGACATGGGGTAGTTTTGGTTCGGAAGGGTAGGGTGGGGGTTCCATTAAGGGCAGGGGGGGCTTTACTTACCCCTCCCGCACTTTCCACACTCTGGCGCCGTATTTACTGTAAAAATCCCTCTTCGATGGCTGCTCCAATGGCTGCTCCAGTAAAAAAATCGGGCGGCAGGGTACTTCCCTGCCATCCCCTTGAAGCCCCCTGTTGCTGCCGCCCCCTTGAAGCCCCCTCCCGCCCCCTTAAATCTCGCCCTGGGCCCCCGACCGATAGTTCTTCAGAAGCGGGCGGGCAGCGGGGAGATGTCCTCCTCCCGCCCCCTTCCCTGCCGGGCTGCAAAAGTATTTAGGAAGCCTTCTGCGCGTGCGCGTGCAGAAGGCTTCCTAAATACTTTTGCAGCCCGGCAGGGAAGGGGGCGGGAGGAGGACATCTCCCCGCCGCCCGCCCGCTTCTGAAGAACTATCGGTCGGGGGCCCGGGGCGAGATTTAAGGGGGCGGGAGGGGGCTTCAAGGGGGCGGCAGCAACAGGGGGCTTCAAGGGGACGGCAGGGAAGTACCCTGCCGCCCGATTTTTTTACCGGAGCAGCCATTGGAACAGCTATTGGAGGAGCCATCGAAGAGGGATTTTTACAGTAAATACGGCACCAGAGTGTGGAAAGCGCGGGAGGGGTAAGTAAAGCCCCCCCCGCTCTTAATGGAACCCCCCACCCCAGTGCCAGACCGCAGCTCTGCGGTTCCGTGCACACCCCTATTCTTTAAATCTGGTCAATAAGGGTTTTCCGGTTTCTCCTACATAAGATTCGCCACAATCTGCACAAGTGATCTTATAAACCACCCCTTTTTGTTTGCAAGTATCTTCCATTCTTCTCAAACTGGACAGGCTTTAGTTTCACACTTTCTATCATATAATCTTGATCTCACCAATTGTTGCCTTAAGGTCTTGGCTGTCTGGCAAACTACATTGGCCTTGACGCCATGTTTAATTAAGCTTCTCTGAAATTGCCTAATAAAATTATCTGAAATAAAGGGAATCTTCAAAATGGGCAATCCTGTCTCATATTTAACCCCCACCCCCGATATTTTAAGGGGAACTTGTATCCATTAATCTCTGCTAAGTTTCTTGCTCTTTCTTTTGCCTGACTTACATAGTCCTGAGAAGAAATCTCAGCTGTCCTCCTTATGATATTTTCCACCGTCTGTGTTTTAATTGTTTGTGGGTGTGCAGATTTACTGTTTATAAGTAATTCTTTTTTGGCTGGTTTCCTGTACCATTTGGTCTGTAGGTTACCCTCCCTGGGACAAATCTCTGTCTCAAGGAAAGGTAACCAGACTTGAATATCTGGAGCCTCCCTGGTCAGGCTTATACTCGCCTTTTTGATCGAACACTTCACACTTAAAAGAAAATCAGGGAAGCATTGCCATCTTGGGCGTGGCTTGTGAACATACATAATTGTTGCTTCATTTTCGTAAAGCAAAGCACTGAGTTCACATCTTGCCATCCTGTCCCCTTTCTCTCCTGATTGCCAGGAGTGGAGAGCAAGGGACAGAGTGGCAAGAGGGCATGCCCCTTGATGTTTGACAGGCTGCCAAGCTTGGGGCGAAACATGGTGGTGTCCCCGTTGCTGGGCAACTGCTTTGTTGGATCAGAGACAGGAGGGGCGGGGCAAGTGCTTGGAGTGGCAGCCAGCGAGAAGCACTACCAGCATGGAGCACAATTCCAGGCAGGTCTGCACTGCTGTTTTTATTATTACAGCTCCAGAAATTGCCTGGAAATCTAGGATTGCCGGGAAATCCAGGACCAACAAACGGAAATACCTTTTCACACAACGCATAATCAACTTGTGGAATTCTCTGCCACAAGATGTGGTGACAGCCAACAACCTGGATGGCTTTCAGAAGGGTTTGGATAACTTCATGGAGGAGAGGTCTATCATCGGCTACTAGTTGGAGGGCTATAGGCCACCTCCAGCCTCAAAGGCAGGATGCCTGTGAGTACCAGTTGCAGGGGAGTAACAGCAGGAGAGAGGGCATGCCCTCAACTCCTGCCTGTGGCTTCCAGCGGCAGCTGGTGGGCCACTGTGTGAAACAGCATGCTGGACTAGATGGGCCTTGGGCCTGATCGAGCAGGGCTGTTCTTATGTTCTTAGAAAGTGAACAAAGCCATGGTTATGGCACCATCCATGTACAGACATAACACTGCCACTGAAAAACCTCAGGTTATGGTGGCGAAACTTATTACAAACTGAAGAGTCGCATTAGAGTTTGGCGAGGCAAACTGCAGATCACTTTTGCTGGCACGCATTCGGACGTAACAGAGTTTCAACCTCTGCTCCGTTTACCTCTGGTTTCACATTGTGTGTGAATGTGGTCATATGCTGATCCGATACCCGCCCTGTTCCTCACTACTTTGGGGCTGGAAGGATGGGAACAGGCCTCAGAAGAGACTGTCTTCAGGAAAGAGATCACTAAAGCTGCTAGAATTTGAAAAAGAAATGATAAAAGTTGCATATGGCATTGAGATTGGGAGATGGGCAGGAACAAAGTTGTGCACATCCCCAAGCCCACACATCAAAAAATGGCATGGGTGAGCTGATGAAATGTATTTTCTTTGTCTCTCCAGTCATAATATGTGTGCAGAAAACAGTAAAAATCTTAGTCCATTTAAAACGGATCTGCACAGCTTCAGCCCTTCTGCAGATACCAGAATGCAGCTCCCATCATCCCAATTGGCCACTGTGGCTGGAATGATGGGAGTTGTGGTCCAAAAAGAGCTGCAGAGCTGAAATTGTGCAGCTCCGCTTTAAGACTGAATATTAGAAGGATACCTGTGGGGTATTGCAGGATTGCATTCAAGTCCAGTCAGAAGGTGGAGTGAGCCAGTATCCAGGCATGTGTGATGAAATTTAAAATGAGAAAAGCATTGCAGGAAAACCTTGGTATTCGTGGAGGTTTCATTCTCAGCTAGGGCTGCGGATACCGAAACCACAAATACCAAGGATTGGGGGCAATGGAAATCTGGGGGTTAGGTTCCTATGGGGCAAAAAATGGCCAAAAATTGGGGGGATAAAAAAGTCAAGTAAAGTGCCCTACCATGCTCCACAGGTGCCCAGCAGTCCAGCAATGCCCCCAAAGAGATACAATTCCACTTTTTCCCCCCTGCATCACATTTTTTCCCCTTGGAAAACAAGCCACAAGATGGATTCTGAGCACAAAATGGCGGCTGGAAATGAACTCAGAGGTCATTTCCAGCCATCCCCAATCCTCGGAAATTATTATGATGCTATTTACGCACAGTCTACCAGATGTTATTGACTGGATTTGGTACTTTAATTATCGGGCCCTTTCTAAGGGTCTTGGATAACTAAAGAAAAATTAAAGATAGCGTTGTAGTATCCGCGCTGTCCCGAGTAGTGTGGCCTTCTGTAGTTGATGTGTTGTAATTTTTTTCATGCCCAAGGTGTCAAGATGGTGTTCAAGTTCTTTTGGTACTGCACCAAGGGCACCAACAACTATTGGCACCACTATTGTTTTCTTTTTGCAGAGCTGCTCAATTTCAATCTGAAGGTCCTTGTATTTAGTTATTTTCTCCAAGTGTTTTTCATCTACTCATCTATCCCCTGGGGTTGCAATATCAATTATCAGAACCCCGTTCTTCTTTATGACTGTCAGATCTGACATATTGTGCGCTAAATGCCTATCAGTTTGTATTCAAAAATCCCAAAGGATTTTTGCTCCTCATTTTCTGTGACCTTCCCAATCGGATGATTCCACCAATTCTTGCTTGCTGACTTGTAATTCTTGCAAAAGTTCCAGTGGATCATTGCAGCAACTTTATTGTGTCTTTCCTTATAATCAGTCTGTGTGATTTTCTTACAACATACAAGATGCTCAACTGTCTCATTCTTCCTTGCATAACCGACACTTACTGTCTTTCTGGGTCTTATCAATTTTTGCTTTTATAATATTTGTTCATAGTGTTTGTTCCTGGGCTGAAAAAATGAGACCTTCCATTTCTTTCTTCAGTGTCCTCTTCTTTAACCACTACCATGTTGTACTATTGTTGACTTTTGGTTGTATGTCATTAAAGAACTGACTGTCCAATGATTTGTTGTGCCATTTTTCTTGTTGATTCCTCATCTGCTGGTTTTTTATTTTATTCATCCTTTGATTCCTTTATTTTCAACAGTCCTGTCTTACTCACTTCCTGTAACATTTCTTTTTGGCTTTCATTGATGTATTCTGCCAATGCTCATTTTTCTTCTTCAACAGACTGATTTGCAACATTCCGCATCCACCTTCATTTCTTGGCAGGTACAGCCTATCAACATCACTTCTTGGGTGCAGGGCATGATTGATGGTCATTTTCCTGATTTTATGATCCAGTGCATCCAATTCTGCTTGTGTCCAATCAACAATACCTGCTGTATATTGGATTACAGGAATTGCCCATGTATTGATTGCTTTGATAGTGTTACCACCATTAAGTTTGAATTTCAGTTTTTTTCTTACTCACCAGATATATTCCTTACTAACTTTGGTCTTTACTTCAGTGTGCTTGATCTTGTCACTTTGGAGAATGCCAAAACACTTATAACTTTCCTCAGGTGACAGACTCTTTATGCTGTTTCTGTTTGGCATCTCAGTTCCTTCACTAGTTGCCATTTTTCCTCATTTATTGCCAATATAGCACATTTGTCCTGTCCAAACTCCATTACGACATCATGGCTATAAATTCTAACCATATTGAGTAATGACTCAATTTCGGATGGTAACTTTCTGTAAAGCTTTAGATTGTCCATGTAAAGAAGATTGGAAAGCTTAACTGATGTTTTTGAAGTTTGGTATCCATGGTTTGTTTTGTTCAAGAAAATTGATAGTGGAATTAGGGAGATTACCAAAAGTAAAGTTCGACAATGAGTGTCCTTGAAATATTCCTCTCCGGATGGTAACTTCTCCCACTTCTTCTCCGTTGACTAGCAAATGAGTCTTCCATGTGTTCATTGCCTTTTTTTAAACAAAGTTTTTAATGTTATCATTCATTCCAGTCATAACCAGGCATTTTAAAATCCAGTGATGTGGTAATGAGTCAAACGCTTTCTTATAGTCAATGCAAGCTACAATTAGGTTCGTCTTCCTTCATTTACAATTTTCCAAAACCTTTTTGTCAATAAGAAGCTGATCTTTCGTGTCTCTTGTTTTCTGGTGGTTTCCTTTCTGTTCCATTGGTAACAAACTGTTCCTTTCTAGGTGGCCTTGCACGGCATCTGCTATAGTTGTTGTCATGAGCTTGAATATTGTTGTAAGGCAAGTTACTAGCCTATAGTTACTTGGTACTGCGCCTTTTTCATAGTCTTTCAGAAGAAGACAAGTCTTGCCAGTTGTCATCCATTCATCAAGTTCTTCACCTTTGAGTATATCATTCAGTTGCTTGGCTAATCTTTTATGTAAGCTGGTCAGCCAAAAGCCGTGTACTTCATCCATTCCTGGTGCTGTCCAATTCTTATTCTTTTTTGCTTGGTTTGCAACCGGTTGGGGTGTTATTATCAAGTCATCCATTTTGGTTCCATCCAATTTCCCCTCACCTTTTTTTAATCCATTCTGCATTCTTGTTATAATCAACAGGGTTGTTTCTCCAAAACCCAAGGAGCTGTTCCCTGTCCAGCTGCATAATGTTATACAATTTTTCTCTATTAACACTCTGATAAAACTGACATTGATTCAAATAGAAAAGGATTTTGTTGGTATTGCAGTACAAAAGCATCATATGGGCTGATCTTCTTTGCTATTGCTGTAATTTGCTGTTTCACAATTTTGAGGGCTTCTTTGATCTTCCTGGTATCCTAATGGTACTTCTTTACTAAGTATTCCTTGATCTTTTCATTCTTAAGCATTTTCTCTTTCATGTCCTTCAATTTCCTGGCATCTGCCCTTAACTTACTGATATTATATTCCAATCTAACCCTCCATTTTGGTTTTTCCTTTTGTTGAATCTTTCGCTTGTTAAGTTCATATCTAAGCTCTTGTGTGATCACTGCTGCTGCACTGTACATGAGCTGGTTTGTTTCCTGTAATGTCTCAGTCTTAATCTCGGCTACAGCTTTGTTCAGGTCATTTAATGCTTGTGCCAGATCTTTTTTGGACACCAGCTTCAGTGCAGGGAGTCTTTTACACTCTTTTTTTACTTTCATATGTTCATCAATTGTTCCTTTCAGTTCTTTTTGCATCTCAGTTAGCTGATGATCTTGAGAATTTGGTGCAATCAACAGAGGTGTTTCACTTCTTTCTTCATATCCATTTTTAACTATGACTTATTGCTCTACCACTGTTCCTTCAGGATCTACTGGAGAATGTGTCAGCAATTCATGGTCAATATCCTCACTCTGGATATTTTGCTTGAGTTCATCCAATTCCACATCAGTAAGTACTTTCTTTCGCATTATAAATCGACGTTGATCCACTAATCTAAGTTCCATAATTTCTGAGTTCAGATATTTTTGTCTCCAAATTTCATACATTCTTATCTGGAATCCACATTTTGACAGTTTTGATTTAAAGTAACAAATCATAATTTCTTGATTTTCTGCTATTATATTTTGTGTTTCTGAGCACAAAATGGCATCTAGAAATGACCTCAGAGGTCATTTCCACCCACCCCCAATCCTCTGATATTATTATTATTATTATTATTATTATTATTATTAACATTTATAAACCGCCACATCCAAAGGCTCTGTGTGGTGTACAAGTTTAAAAGACATAAAAACAAACACCATCTAAAACACAGTGCTCAAAACAACAAAAACAATTTTAAAACAATTCAAAACCCTTTAAAACCAATTAAAATATTTTTAAAAACAATTTAAAAGCCTTGGAAGGCCAGGCCAAACAAGTAAGTTTTTAGGGCTCTCTTAAAGGCCAACAGTGAGCCTAAACTGCGGATATCTGCTGGGAGTGCATTCCTTAGGCCAGGAGCAGCTACAGAAAAGGCCCAGTTCCAAGTTGCCACCAGACGTACTGGTGGTAACTGGAGACAGAACTCTCCAGATGACATGCAGATTTAATCCTCCCCCTTTCCATTTTTTTCTCATGTACACTGAGGTCAGGTGCCAATTATCTGACTGCAGATACGTGAAACTGCAGATGCTGGATCCATGAGTAACAAGGTCCTCCTGTACTGCCTTAGTAATGTGTACTAAAGGGTGAGGAGAAATTCTTGAATCCTATATAATAAAAGGCTAAGTGAGTGGCCGTGGCTTTGGAACGTTGGGGATCTGCGTCCCTGCCTCCCTGGGCTGTTCTGGGCCTGCGCGAAGCGCAGGCCCAGAAGAGCCCAAGGGACACAGGACCTCAGACACCAGTGTCCCACAGCCACGGGCGGCCATTAGCCGGTGTGTGGCGGCGGGGGAAAGTGGCCGAGGCGGCGGCTCGGCCATGAGCTGCGGCACGGCGAGAGGAGGCCGAGGCAACCAGAAGCAGCCGCCCTGAAAAAGGCGAGGGCAATGGCGGCGGGGGAAGACCGAGACGGGGGACAGGGAAGCTGGGCGAGGTGGCGGCAAAGCCGCCAACGAGGCCCCCGCCCGCTCACAGCCGCCGCCCCCGCCCTCCCAGCTGCCCAAAATGAAGCTGGGCGAGGTGGCGGCAAAGCCGCCAACAATCACCTTCCCCGCTCCCCCCCCCAAAAAAGATTAAGGGCCAAAATGGCCCAATGGAAGGTCGCCGCCCCCGCCTATCGCCCTCCCGCCCACCCAGCTGCCGAAGACCACCTTACCCGCTCCAGCCCGAGGGAAAAGAGAGGAGCTCACGAGCAGAGCTCCTCTCTGTGCTAAGTCACTGCTCAAACTGCCACTATGGACGCAAAGGACGCCTATTGCGTCCATTGCGACAGTATGGGCAGCAGCTTAACACAGAGAGTAGCTCTGTTCCCGAGTTCCTCTCTTCTCCTTCGGGCTGGAGCGGGTAAGGGGGCTCCGGCAGCTGGGTGCGCGGGAGGGCGATAGGCGGGGGCGGCCACCTTCTCATGGGCCATTTTGGCCGTTATTCATCCACACACACACACCCCAAAAAAGTAAAAGCAAAATAAGGAAGAACAAAAACAGAGACAACAACAAAAAAACAAACAAAAAGATAGAGGGGACAAGGGGGGAAAAAGAGACAGAAAGAGAGAGAGAGAGACAGAAAAGACGGGATAGAAAGCTAGCGCCCGTTATCATAACGGGCTTAAAAATACTAGTGGTAATAGAAGTGTGATTAGCCTGTGTTTTAAAAAATTGGCTTGATTTGGTTTTTTTTTTTTTTGCATCCCCCTTAATTTTTTTAAGATCATAGTTCTTTATTTATTTACCAAAATAATCAAGTTGAGATCTTGTTTCAGTTCTCTGTACCCATTGCCCCCACCTTGCATTTCTCTTTAAACCTTTCAGTCATTTTATTTTTCTTTGTTTGTTTATATTCTTTTCTTTCCTATCCTCTGCCAGGCCCTGGGGCACTTCTTTTTCTTTGGCAACACGTTATCATGTGGAAGGATGATAAGGTGTCTAATTAATAGATTAATTAGTTGTACAACATTCTTAATGGCCTATTACAGGAGAAATCATTCAGAGGCATTTTCTCCCTTGTGAAGTATAATTTATGACTAGGTCATAAAATGGTTTATCAGCTGTTCTTCAGCATGCCAAAGGGATGCTGTCAGCTTAGTTTTCTCTGTTAATAGTTTGAAAAGATAATTATTGTAAAAAGCAAATAAGCTTTAGCAAAGTTTTTGCAGCTATAGGAACAGCTGTGTCTTGCTAGAACACAGAAGTGCTACTTATTTAGGACAAAAGGACTGCTTGTTATTACCATAGTCGGATGGCCAGCATATAAATGTTTGATGACAGATTTCTCATATCATGCAACAGTGCTTGCCTTAGTATCCAATCCTTATATAGCTTTGCTTTCTCTTAGATCTGCTGTGTTTCCCACTTTGCATGTTGTACAGGAAACAAATACTGCACAGAACTTAGCATAACATTGCCTGCAGACACTGCACACTGACATATTAATTATTGTGTGTACAGAAATCGAAAAATGTTCCATTATTTCTGCAGCTGCTTTGTTGGGACTTGAGTGAAAGCCAAAATACCAGGGAGCTTCTTTTAATTTCATCATTCAGGGAAAGAACTCTACTAAAATCATGAATACCACTGAATAAGAAGGCCGGAGGGCTCAAAGGACATTTAGCACAATAATTAATTACATATGAATGTATTAAGCTACCTTATACATAGTCAGACCATTAGTCCATCTAGCTCAATATTGTCTACACTGACAGGCAGGAGCTCTCCAGGGTTGCAGGCAGAACTCTTTCCTAGCCTTACCTGGAGATGCCACGGATTGGACCTTTTGCATGCAAAACATACACTGTATCATTCAATTATCTACATACCAGCACCTTGCACATCAGAACACATGAAGGGTCTGGCCAGGAAAATGAACCTCTGTACACTGCCCCCAGGTGATCACCAAGCTATAACAGTCCAAGTTTTTTCCAAACATATCTTATGTATGTATGTATTGTTGCAATTTTATTTGGAAGGAAATGTATGTATTATTGAGAAAAACCAGGACAGGACAGGATGCATTCTGATCCCTACTTCCCTGAGAAAAATGTAATATTTGAGTTTACAAATATATGTATTGCATGAGTTACTAAAAATACTCATAAGTATAATTTATGGGTTTTCTCTTTAAAATATATGCAGGTCAAACTCAACTGTCTGCTGTGTGCATATGTATTAAACAAAAAGCCAAGCATCTTTTATGTTTCTGTCCTCCATAATGGCCACCATGTGTTGGTGTTTGTATTTAGGATCTGTGCTTCAGTACAACATGTCCCATGACAAGTGTGAGAATAGCACAATACTTATTTGAAGGAGAAGTCCTTGAAAAGGAGTAATAGGAGATCAAGAAAGTGACAATGAAAGGTTTCCGTGAGTGATGATTCAGAAGATACAATATACTTTTAGACTGGAACTAAAAAGAGGGGTGCTTTGAAAGGACAGTGGATCATTTCCCATTATCACTGAGGAAAGAACAAAAGGCAATCATAAGTTGTCTTTTAAATTGCTCTATGATGAATGCAAATTGAAATTAAGTAACTATAAAGACTTATCCAGATATACAGCACTCAGGAAATCCATTCTATCCATGACAAGTGAAAAATGATGCTTAATGGGCAATGTACCAACATAGCTTGAGAAACTATCTTGCGAGTCAAATTTTGTCTGGCTGGTGAACTGAGCCAGCATTTCTTGACTCCTGCACAACTGGCTTAGCTCCATAGCGGTAAACTAGTATGGGGCTACGAGAGAGGCACCATACAAACCAGTGCAGAGTTGCGCTTTTGAACTTTTGTCACCCATGCCAATCCTGCAAATCCCTGTCCTCCTGTTCATATGACCAAGGATCAGAACAAGCTGGTTTGCTGTTGCATATTACAGCGCTAACCACCGAGAAGACCTTGATGTGTGAAAAAGGGGACTTGTGATCTGAGTTTCAGTATCCACATAGTAGAACTTGCTGCCTTTCCAAAACATGTAATACAGAGCGTGAAGGTGAAGGTTCTGAAGTTAGAAAAGTTCCAGAACATCAGAAAGCCCCAAGAGGATGACAAGGAGCCAGTGGCCAAGAGATACTTCAAAGAGAAGCAGGAAGATGAAAACATAATCCAGGATTTCCTTTCTAAAGTGAAAGAAATGTCATCGAAAGGCATGTCTGAAGAGGACATTAGAACCAAACTGAAGGAACTTAAGGGTGAATTGGGGTGGGGTGGGGGCAACAGTTTTGTGAATGAAATCATTCCCCAAATTAAAGCTACTTCATGATATGGGAAAGCTAGATGAGATTACTGCTTAACGTTTTTCAGTTGGAACTACATATTGGACATGTAGCCACTTCCAAAAGCAGTGGCCACATCTCCTCCTCCTCTCTTCCCTGCGATGTTTAGTGGGTAAGGTGTAATATAATTGCACTGCAAATTTCCCAATTCTTGCAGCTGACACCCAACAAAATGGCCATTTTAAAGGGAATTTGCAGTTGAATGGTGTCAGACATTTTGCCTCGCAGAGCGTGAGATGAGGAGAAGCAGCAAGACTTTGGGTTTTGATACAGCTCATATGCTGGCCGTAGTTAAAATAGCAACTATTTTCGTGTTCACTGGGTGTGGGCATCTGATAATGTTGGATATGGAGTTCCAGTGGATCAACCTTTTGCACCGACTCTCCTAATGACCACTAGGGGTATTGGAAGTGGAGGTAGTGAGTTGAGGGTCTCCTTACCTGTCCCTGCTTGCCTCTACTCTATGACCCCTGCTATGACTCTTCAGGTACTTCCTGTAGTGCGTCAGTCCTCTTCCTTCCTTCCTAGAGAGAAGATGGAAATCTCTCTCTCTCCCTACCTGTTCATTATGTAGCTGATAGATAGAATAGGCATTTTCTATCTCAAATGTACTTCACCAATAAATCAACTTAGTATTTAGATTGTACAATAGTCTCCAGGCATGTTGTTTAAGTAGCTGCAACAACTAAACTCTGCACTCTACTCTGTAACTGGAGTGGGTAGCTTCTCTTGTTGGCACTTTGCTAAATAATCACAAACACTCAAAGATAATGTAGTAGTAGCTGGAATAGTAGTAATTCTTTGTAATATTTTGCTCTGCTCCTTAAAACAGCTCTTGCATCATCAGTATAATCGTGAAATGTAGGTATTGGTTGTACCAACTATTCCATTGTTTATTATTATTATTTATTTATTTAATATATTTGTATACCACCCCAAACACAAGTCTCTGGGTGGTTTACAACAATAATTTAAAAAAATAAAATAAAAAGGTTAAAACATTACAACAATTTAAAATTTTAAAACAACATTAAAACTATCAAAAACCATCAAACTATTAAAACACTGGGGCTATTCCCACAATCAGGAAAAATCGATCTAGGAAAGCCTAGCCCGATTTCCCCCGATCGTGGGAAGCTCTTGTTTCAGCAGGGAGTGTGTTCCAAAGTCTCAGGGCAGCAATGGAGAAGGCCCGTTCTAAAAGGATTCTGTTTTAGGAATGGACTTTGAATCATCCTTTTTTTTGTTCTGGTATCAAAAGCATTAATCTCCCAGAAACAAAGACAATGTATGGATAGTAATTCTTGGGCAGTTCCTGACCAGGGTAGGCAGTCTTTTGCTGGAAGGCCCCAGCAAAAATATGTAACTGGACATCTAGCCAAACATGTTTGTGATTTACATTTTGAGAATCTCACCCCCAACTCTTACTTTCAGATACAGTATACCTCTTTTTGAATCTCCATGAAGAATAGTCCCTTGAGAAATATGATTGCCATTTTGTTTGCATGTAAGCTAATTTCCCATGACTGTTTTCTGTACAAGTCTATTAAATTCTTTTAATAATAGTGTTTCCAGTTTCCCAGTTTTGCCTTGTCCCCTGGAGCTTCTTCGCATGGTGCTTTTACATCAAATCTGCCGCAGAAGAGAGGGTTGTTAGGGGTTGTAATTTTTATCCCCCATTTAATTAGCAGAGCCACTAAAGAAGCTGCCCAATCCAGTTAACAGAGTAGTTTCCAGAGTTTAGTGGTTGCAGCTATTTAGAGAAGACACATGGAGATTTTTGTAGAATAAAATACTAAGTATTTAGTATTTATTGGTGAAGTATACTTTGGACAGGAAAGACCTAATCCTAATCTATAGAACTACATAATGATGAATAGGTAGGGAGAAAGAGAGATCAGGGGTCCAATCAGGGGTCATAGAGTAGAGACAGGTAGAACAGCTAGGGAGACCCTTACTCACTATCTCTACTCCCAATGCCTCTAGTAGTCATTAGGATAGTTGGCGCAAAAGGTCAATGCACTGGAACTCCATCTCCAACAGTACTTTCACACTTCGACCAGATTCTCTCTGAAGTCCCTGCGAGATCTTTGAGAGCATTTCACACACAACTCGGATTTTTCATTCTGAGTTTAAGCTTAGCCTGCTTTATGTCCGGGGTAAAAAAGAACCCTGTATTCTAGTCGCTTTTTCCGGATAAAGGAGAGCAGCTGCCAGTCATGTTTTTGAGATGCAAGCTTTTAAGATACAAATAGGAAACTGCCTTCTGTAATGCCACGATTCTTATTAGAAATGGCTCGCTCGTGGCATACTCTGAGAGCTGAAGCACCGTGTAAAAAAACTCCCTGGCAAGCTCCCTACGCCCCTGGTGGTTGGCCATTGTGGCTGGGGATGATGAGAGTTGTAGTCCAACAACATCTGGGGACCCAAGTTTGGGACCCTACACTCTAGGCAATGCATCTCATATTGCCTAGCCATAGGATATCCTTTTCAGAAGCAATACTGCTATTGCCTTTGCACCTCATAAATATAGAAAAAGACCAGTGACAAATACCCCACAGTCTTTATTAGTACTTCCAGTCTAAAACTGAACTGATTTTCCGCACTAACTTTCAGTGCAAAGTATATATGATTTTCACTATAGAGCTGCAGCATTTAATTTTTAACAGACTATGTGCCCCTCTAATCTCTCTCTCTGTAATTAATCTATGCTGCAAATGTCCTGCCTCCATTCACATATTATTCTACACTCTGTTTACTACTACAATAAACATTCAGTATCCCATCTGCAAACTGAAGTAGCTCTAAGAAATGAAGCAATTCTAGACAATGCACCTCATGGTTAGAGATACATTATCTAGCATGATTGTGTTTCTTAAGGCTACTTCAGGTGGCAAATGGGGAACTGGCGAGTGGGAAACTAATTGTTTGAACCCCCACCATAAAATAAACTCCCTGCATGTAGGAAACCAGTAAAGGTGGCCCTCATTACCTGCAGTTGTGACACTCATGGTCTTGCATATCCATGGTTGGATCACAGAAACCCAGTTTATTTAAGGGGCAAAAATAGGGGTATTTTCATCTATCTGCAGTTCTTGAGAGGCCATAAATGACTTCTGGCATCATTTCCTGCTGCCATTTTGTAGTGCTGAAAGAACTGTACTTATCTCTGCTCTCTCTTGCTTTTTAATTGTGATTTTCAGCACACTTCAGTGTGCTTAGAAACCTACCCCACCCCCAATCTCCATAAGGGTTAAGGTTTCTTTATTCACAGTTTTGTTATCTGTGGAAATTGGTGGGAATGGAACCCCAACAAATAATGAGTGCCACCTCTATTCCAGGAAGGAACAGCTAGCCTTTTCCTTGACATGCTATTTTTCTATGTGTAGGAAGTCTGGGTTTTCTTGAGGTAGATTCAGATATGAAAACCCACCTCCTGAATTAGTACAGCTTAGGAAAAACTTTACCATTTCATTCTGATCTTATGATTATATGAACTTGCCCTTAATCACACACAGAATATGAAAAAGGTATGGAAGTGACAAAGTGCCTTCTATATTTATAAAAATGCTCCAGGGCTAATCTTAGACACTGAGGAAAAATCTCCCCATATGATCCCTGCTGCCTCAGATTAAGCCCTCAGTAAAACACTCTGTTGCCAGGGTGCTTTCCAGATCAGACCCTGCAACGGGGTCACAGCGGGTCTCGGAAGTGTGCTTCCTGTGTTGTGACACCACAGTCCCCACGTGGACAGCAGGGTGCTGTTGACATTTCCAATGCCTTGTTTCGCATTTAATTGCTGCAATATAGAGGTAGGACGCTGTACATCTGTCATTATAAAGGTGTTATTTTGGGGGTTGTAAGTTTTTGTGAGACTGCTCCCGCTGCATGTTTTACGTTTTGAATGCGATTTGCCGGAATGAGGCATTTAGTCGCTTTTGAGTGGCTAATCTGGAAAGTGCCCAGCACCCTGCTATTTAAGTTGAAGTCAAACTTTGTGCAAAATGTGCAACAACTGATTTATCTTTTTTACAAATCACTTATCTTGTAACCAGTGTTCCCTCTAACAGGGATTCCCAGATGTTGTTGACTACCAGTCCCAGAATCCCCAGCTACAGTGGCTTTTGCTTTGAGGATTATGGGAGTAGCTTAAGCTACTCCGTGATCCACTGGTGCCACTGGCACTGCTGTCTAAATTACAACCAAGTTGCCCCTGGTCCCTGGCACAGGGACCAGCAATAGGTAACTGGGGTGATGATGTGCATAGCAGTGGGGCGGGGCTGGATGCCTGCACTCCCCACCCCACAGTGTACACATCCTGAGGCCTTCACCTCTTGATAGAGACACCCCCCACCTGCAGTGAACCTGTTTAGGACTGGGTTTTTCCATGCCCAGCTGAAAATGTCTCGCCTGAAGTGATTAACTGAAGTGGGAGTGAATCATTTCCTTGAAGTGGCAATTTGTCACTGTTTCAGGGCAATTGCTGCTTTGGGGAAGGAAGGGTGGGGAAAATTTCAGTGGGAAAATGGAGACTAGGAGCTTTCCCAGAGAGCAGGCTTTACAGCGGGTTTACTGTGCAGCTTTACTGCAAATTCAAAGTGCCCCCCCCAACAAAATAAACTGGATAAATGGTCAGAAATTTGGGATAAGTTTTCTGAAGTATTCTTAGGATGATAATTAAAAACAACCTTTCTGATTTACCCAAATATGTTGATGTGACTGTGTGTATCTCCTTCTCTTCTTCCCTCCCCACCTTCTGCTCCCCCTCTCCTTCTCTCTCTTCCCCACCCCATCTCTCATTTCTTTTCCCAACTCCTCTCAGCCAGCACTGTGCACGAGGGCTGGTTGGGGAGGGAAGGTCAGGCTCAAGGTGGGGGCAGGGAGGGGGGGAAAGGATGGGGGAAATGGAAAAAGATGTATGTAAAATAAAAAATGTCCTTTAAGAAAATGAAATAAAATAACACTTGGAAATAAAGCTGCTTCATTTTAATGGGGGGGGTGGGGGGAGTGGATTCCCCTCCCCGGGTATAAATCAGGCTACACACTAATGTACAATGAAAAACCCGAATTGTGTGAAGTGCTCCCCAATAGATCTCAGGGACTTCAGGGTAAATCTGGCTGATATGTGAATGCACATGTCCAATCTGGTGCAAACTAAAAGCTGGGTGTGAAAAACATCCTGGGAAAGATTTTTCCCTGGCTGCTCCTGTCCTCTGGCAAATTCCAGTCCATTACAGGTCCTGACCGATCCCCAGCCCTCAGCAGCTGTTTTTAGGGAGCGGGAGAAAGAGGTTCTTCCAGTTGGATTAATACCTCTAATCACGTTTGCTTGCTCATGTAGCTTGGCCTTGGGAGCGGGTGTTGAATATGTTTTTCCATTTTTTAAAAAAAATCTATGCACGAAAAATCACATGTCAAGGGGAAAGAGTTCTAGCCCAGCTTTTTCTTAATTGTCAGCTTTGTATATGCTGATACTTTTTAAGTTTTGGTGGAGCATACAATCCCCTGCCTGTAGTGGCACAGGCAGCATCAGCAAGATCTCGTGCTCAAGTTCATTAGTCAGTTGAACAACACAGTCAGTCCTGTGTTGTCTTTGCAGCAACTCAGCAAGTCCTTAGGACCCTTTCAAGTCCTTAGGGCCCTTTCACTCTGACATAAACACACACAGAATCATACAGCACATGCTACGGTATCATGATCCACAGATACTAGCGGTGGTTGAAGACTCTGCTGCCTGAAGCAAAGGACACTATGGCTTCCCTGCCATCTGTGGATGGGCAGGGATGTAAACTTCGTGGGAGTGGCAGGGCTTAAGCCCCCTCTGGGATGCCAGGTGGGGGCAGCGGGTGGGGGTGGCAATGCCCCCCACCCACCCCTGGCTGTCAGGTAGCATCAGCAAGATCTCATGCTCAAGTTCCTCAGTCAGTTGAACAACACAGTCAGTCCTGTGTTGTCTCTGTAACAACTCAGCAAGTCTTTAGGAGGCATGGCTGCCTCTCCAGGCCCTTTCACTCTATGATTCTCTATAACAAGGAGAAAAGCTAGTGGTGCTCTGTGCATACAGGTGCTCTGCCCAGAATGACCCCATCCCCTAAAGGGAGTATCTTACAGTGCTCACATGTAGTCTTCCATTCAAATGCAAACCAGGGCAGACCCTGCTTAGCAAAGGGAAGAATTCATGCTTGCCACCCCAAGACCTCTCCTCCTATGTGCCCACTGCCCCCCCCCCGAAATTGAGAAGTCTATGCCCCTGTGGGTGAGTGCCCAGCATTCTCAGGCCATGATGTCAAGGGTGCAGCTATAATTGAATGGATGGGTTCAAAGACTCTGGGGCCTCCAGCTCCACCCCTCTCTATTTTCG
Organism: Hemicordylus capensis; assembly: GCF_027244095.1. Taxonomy (NCBI): domain Eukaryota; kingdom Metazoa; phylum Chordata; class Lepidosauria; order Squamata; family Cordylidae; genus Hemicordylus; species Hemicordylus capensis. The sequence continues at coordinate 64,106,448 of NC_069660.1, forward strand.
TCATTATCTCCCTTACTTCAAGGGGCTGCCAGGGAGAGGGGTGAACACGGGCGCCCTCTCCCCTAGCTATGTCCCTGGTAGCAGTGGTGGCACATGACCACTGTCAGATTATGCTAGCAAGCGAGGCAGTGACAGCAGGGCATTCCAAGCTCTCATGGAGCAAGGGGGAGAGGTGAAAGAAGAGATGTACCCCAGCAAGGTGAGTAGGGGATAATGAACATGCCCCAATGAGGTGAGGAATGACAGTGGTAGTGGGCAGTAGGGAGGCCCAAAGGGTGATGCCTGTACCTCACCCTGTCTAATGGAAGGGCTGCCCCAAGGAACACATCATTTGTGAAACAACAAAAACTCAGCAACTTATGATCAGGTTTAATTTTTCAGCTACATATGAATTATTTGGAGAGGCTGAGTGGAAGGATCCATCCCCACCCCCACCCCCTATCTAGAGAGATGTGTGTGTGTACACACACACACACACCATGCAGAGAGTGGCCCTTTTTGCAGCAGCAGAAGCAAAAAAAAAGAAAAGAAAAGTAGGACAACAGTTCTGGAAGTTAACTGCTGACTGATTTAGATTATTTAGTCTAATGTTTTACTGTGCATTGCAATTAATAATTTCCTCATGTATCGTATCTATAATGCTTTATTACAATAGCTAAGTACAATAAAAGTAGTTTGGCTGCGTAGATCGCTGTGAAAATATAAAATATTCGAATTTGTTTAGAATATGGGCCTACAGAAATGGTAGCTTTCCCCTTTCCTCCAATAAAAACGCAGAGGTGTATCAGGCGCAGCCAATGGCAGAGCTGGGTAGCCTCCGCAGCGCCTTTTTATTCCTGAAACAAACACACCACGAGATTGGTGGGAGGCAGGAAGTTCTTGTGCTTAGCGGGGTCGGAGTGTACTTGTTGCAGAGAGCTGTCCTCCTTCGCCTCGTTGGACGGGCTTAAAAAAGAGAGAGGAAAAAAAGGAACGAATAACCGCGAGTAGGTGGCATGGAAGAGGAAAAAAGTGTTCCTGCTGCTCATCATCTGACGCATTTTGCTTTGCGGGGCAGAGGATGGAGCCAGGCAGCCAGCAGAAGACAAGCAGAGGCAAGTAAACAAAAATATCCCTGTGTCGCTTTTGAGTCACCCGGCGATGCCGGTGCTAAATGTTAGTACTGCCGGAGGTTTGCAAGGAATTGGCACTCAAAGAAAGTAGCTGCAGGATTTGATAATTACAAGGGAAACAATACCAGTAACTGAACACTCGTGGAGGCGGAGGGAAGGAGATGCAGGAATGACAGTCCAAGAATCTGGACTCGGGGGTATATCGGAGGAGGCAATGTTTTAATACTCTTGCGTAATACACCATGGTGAGCTGTTAGGATGAAATACAAACGCCGCGCAGGAAGGGAAGCCGATGCCGATCCAGTGTCAGGACCTCTTAAGAGTATTAGAATGGGATCTGCTGGTTTTGAATAGTCCCATGATGTTTATGAGACTCTCGGGCTTAGTTGTCTGCAGCCGTCCTGGTTGCCCAGGAAAACCTTCCCCTTGACGTGACTGAGGGGTTGCTTGTCCAATGCTAGGCTCTGACTTGCAGTCCCAGCACAAGGGCATTCTGAGCGAGGCGTTTTGTGTTCAGCTGCTTTCTGGCTGTTCTTGCGTTGGGAATATTTGGGTGGCAGTGCTGCTGGGGGCTGCTGCAGAGTGAATCTGGGCGGCGGGGGGGACTAGGGCGAGTTTTGTTTTGGTGTGTGGCAACCTGGCACGGGCAGTGAGTGACCCAGTTAAGATGGGCGACTGCGTGGCGGAGCCGCTGGGAAAGCACAGGAACAGCTAGAGCCATCCTGTCGCGGGAAGAAAGAAAACAAACGCTCACCTCCTCGGAGGAAAACGTTCTGTGCCGCTGCTGCGGTTGGCCGGGCAATGACAGACCTGATGATGCAAATCGTGTAACCGGTTCAAGAGGCGCTCAAGCGCCACCCACTTCTGAAGTTCAGCCGGCGAGCTGTAAAGCCAGCCAGGAATCTGCATGCTCGCAGGCACGTTCCCTTGTCCCCGCTTCCTGCTGATCCTTGCTGATCAATCGTTTGTAGTTATTTTGATGTAGAGAAAGAGGCAGACAGACATGTTGAGGAGTGGTCTCTGTGCCGTTGCAAAGTTTTGGTATAAGAAAAGGCACGCTGCCACGCGATTCCACCGGGCTCAGAGGTTCTCTGGACAAGGCAGAACTGTGCTTCAAAATAAAGGGCATTTGACAACCCTGTAGCTGAGGATCATGAGAGTCGTGGTCTGATCCAGTGCATGTTTGCTCAGAAGTAAATCTTGCTGGATTTGGGGCCTCCCAAGTTTGTACTGGATTTGGGGCCTCCCAAGTTTGTATGCGATTGTGTTGCACCCCGATTTCTTGTTCTTCGGTTTGGAAGAGTCAATTTGTAAACAAGGTTGCCAAGTATAAAGAAAGAATAGCATAGGTTGCGGGTGCAGGTGGTGGTAAGCAGCATCCCTGCAAGGTGCTCGCCCTTCCCACTGCTGAATAATAAACTGGATATTAAAATAAGCCTGCAGTCCTAAACATGCTTATTTAAAATTAACTTCATCAAAACCGACAGGACTTGCTTCAGAGAAAACATGTTTAGGATGGAAGCATTAATGCCAATTATACGGTGGTTCATTATTCAGAAATCTGTCATATACAGGACATATCTTCTTCCCTGCTAAAAATGCACTTCCCCCTTTTTGTGGCCTCCCAGTATTTTTATGTTTTCCTGGTGCTGTCACTGAAGAATAGATAGTAGGAATGGGGAAGGGATCTCATGGTTTTTATACTGCTCTAATAATTTGGCGGGACTTGTTTTCAAACCATCCTGGATATCCTATGAAAAGCTCCATCCTGAGAGTTTTTGCTAAGGCTGTGTTCCAAGATTACTTTCTAGGGCTGTTTGTAGTGCTAGCTGAAATTTGTCTGACAACAGCTTGCTGCCTACACAGATAGTGAACTTACTTATCCCATATGAAATGTTGGCTTTTGCAATCAGTCAATCAATCTTTCTTGATACAGTCACAGACCAGCAACTAATATCAGTAGGAAAAAATAAAGCAATTAAGCATTATACAGTAGCACAATTAATATTGTATCCAATGGTGTCCACCTATGCACAGTAAATTAGGCTCTATACAATGATAAGGCTCAAATGTTTGTTGCCGGATTTTGCTAGCAGTCCAGCAAAACTTGGCAACATTTAGAGATATCTCATCTTTCTGGTCAGAAAGGAAAAGATTTACATAAAAGAGATCTGAATGGTTTGGGAAGTTGATTCAAAGCGGGGAGATATAGTGGTGGCGAAAATCCCTGTATAGATCACAATACAGCAAAACATGTGCTGTAGTTTCAGTCATCAAGAAAGACACCTTTGGGGATCAAGGGTTGATCTATTTGTGCATATCCCATTCTTAATAAAGACTCCGGGCTGAAGCCATATAAATTTAACTTTTGACGAACTGCTCTTTTCCAAGATGTCGAACTGGTTTGCCAGTATCAGGGGAGCCAAGCCAGTAGGATGGTAGTTTAGTTATCCTTAACCAGCAATCAAAGACACTCAACCATACCCTGGATTCAGTCTTGGGGGTGGCTGCTTCTATGTGGAGGACTACATTGGGAACGCATCTAGGAACTTGAAAAATGTTTCTCAAAAATTTGTTTGCTTCTAGTGCAAGGAGATTACTATATGGACCAAGTTGTGCTCCATAAAGAAATTGAGAGCGGAATTTTGCTAGGAATAATTTTACGGTCACAGGGGTGAAATGCTCACCACCGGAGTGGAAAAGAGATTGGATGGCTAATGCAGTCTTTGGGATCTCATGCTGAAGGTGTGCACAAGGCGTGAAAGTTGATGCCAAATATTTTAAAGTTTTGACTTGTGCTAATTTGTGGCTCTCCAGTGACTAATTTGGAACTCTTGGATGCTTTACAAATGTAAGTATCTGTTTTGGTGTAGCTGATAACAAGTGCTTGTTTCTGGCAAAATACCTCCAGGGCATGTAAAGCTCTTTGAAGGCCCACCAGGGTCTGTGATAGAATAACTGCATCATCTGCATAAAGCAGGGTAGTAAGGTGTCTATTGGCTAGCTTGGGTGAATGAAAAGCCAAATTATTAATGTGGCGAACTATGGGGTTAATGTAAAAATAAAACAGTGAGGGAGCCAAAATACAGCTTTGTCTGACTCTGCATGTTATTGGCTTTTGTAGAAATGAGTTTAGCAGAGGAAAAAACCCCAGCATTTCCCTAAAGCCACATTTTTCACATTAATTTAGGAGGAAGAAAGGTTTTTTCTTCCTGAATGAAACAACTGATGTATCATTATCTACAACTGGATGAATAATTATAAGAGGTTCTTCTTATAAATTGTAAAAGTAGCTCTTGTTTCTATAACACCTTGGAAAGGTGCACATTAGGGATGTCTGCGGATGATATTTAGCAGACAACCCAGAGGCTCCCTCCAGTTCTTAAATGAGATTGCATGTGTCAAAGAAGCATGCTAGCCAGAATGATACCCGCATTGTGTAAACTACAAAGTTATGTCCAAGTGGTTTTAGCTTGATTATTATACAGAATCTAATAATGAAAACTAGTTTGGTTTATCATGGCTTCCTTTTTTATTTCATTTCTTTGACTTTTCGGAAAGGAAAACTATGTAGTTCTGTAGCATAAGGAAACAAGACCTCCTTCACTTCTATTTTGTTGATGACAGCATGACCTCTTGTAGAATTCAGCTGATGCAGATCAGACTGTTAATTGTGGCATCAGTTTTCATAGACAAGGTAGACCCTTTAGATGCCTTGAAATACCTTATTTTCTTAATTTTTCTGGCGAAAACAGTGGACGTATTGTTCTGTCACTAGCCATTTCATTTAGCTTGGATGAAGTGACTTCCCCTTTTCTATTAATAATAATAGTAATAATAATAATAATATTCACTGCATTTCAACAAAAATGTTTCCAGAGAGGTCTTATGAGATGAGATGATTCCCTGTTCCAAAGGAGCATATAGTCTAAAATGAAACACAAGGGAGGTGCCAACAACAGCAACTGGGAGGGACTCTGTGGACATACTCTGTCTTGCATTGTGAACTCAGTTTCTGAAAAGTGCAGTGTGTTGTATTTGCGATGACGTCACAGATCTGAACCTGTATACTTGAAAGATAGAGTGCATTTTATAGATTGTCATATTTGCAATGACTAATTAATACTTAGATATTATCAAACACAATACTAAAAGTTTTATATTAATATTATAAATATTTAAGGTAAAATCCATTCAAATTTAAACACTGATAGGTCGATTTCGGAGGAAGGAGCATGTTGGACACAATCTCACACAGAAATCATTGGGCACTTTACTCTATAAAAGGATGTTGTGGCCTTGTGTACACTCTAATTGTAATTTTTATTTGCTTGAACATTTTCAAATTTCTGGAGCTATTTGCCAGAACCATCTGCCTCGTGAGCTTTGCTAAACTTTCAATACCGCCCTGAGCCATTTTTGGAAGGGCGGTATAGAAATCGAATAAATAACAATAATAATGATAATAATAATAATAAATCTACACATTATCTTGTTAATGAATCTAGAATTATGAATGGGTCTAGAATGTATGCAGAAACAGTACAGTACTTGAGAGAATGATGGTAGACATCTCACTTTTGTTAATCTTTATGACTTTTTAAATTAATTCTATGAGCACTGACTCTTTGCTTAGCAACTCATATTATGAGATGATAAAATAAAGAGAGAAATGTCAAAATATGTTACTATTAAGTGACCCATCTTTGTTCTTTAAACACATCTGACTTCTTGGTTTTTACGCTACTAGTAATTGTAAAGTTGGTAAGTTGTTTGCAAGGAAATCTGACTGAAAATAGGTGCTTTGGAACCTTTATTAAACTATTAAACCACTGTGTGTCACTGTTTACAAAACATTTTCAGAGCTTATTATTAATACTTTTAGTGGTTACAGTGACCAGCTATACTCTGGAAGAATACAGTTCTAAATCACCATATGAATATTGCATATTTGTATATAATATGGAAGATTAGCCACCTAATGGTGCAGCGGGGAAATGCTTGACTAACAAGCAGAAGGTTGCCGGTTTGAATCCCTGCTGGTACTATATTGGGCAGCAGCAATATAGGAAGATGCTGAAAGGCATCATCTCATACTGCGCGGGAGGAGGCAATGGAAAACCACAGGGCTCTGTGGGCGCCAGGGTCAAAATCAACTTGACAGCACACTTTACACTTTACTTATATGGAATATTGCCTTTGCTTTAAAAAAAAAAAAGTATGTGTGTTTGTGAGCCTGTAGGCTTACGTGGATGGAAATGGGGGCAGGGGGGTGGAATTCATCAACATTTCACAGCATTTTTTTTCTTTAAAAAAACCACAAAGTATAAATAAATTGAGAGCTTTCATGGGAGTGCCACAGGATAATCCTTTAAAGAATAAACTGCATTCTCTAGCTGTATTCTAATTGCAGAAGTTTCCAAATAATTCTAATATAGTGTTATAGGCCTCTTGTCTTATCCTATAAATACACTGTTTTATTTATGTGAGAAATTTAATTGATTTTCTCTTATGGTCACTGAATCTGTCCCATCTTTTGGAAGAGTAAGGAAGCAATTCAGCACTTACCTGACGGTAAGCCCCACTGAACACAATGAGACTTACTTCTGAGTAAACATGCATAGGGTTTTGCTGTAAACCTAAGCGTTCAGCTAGAGTTCTAATCATTCTTGACTGTTTCTCTACAGTTTCTCTTTTCATTTGAATTTGCAGCCTGAAAATAGATTTTCAGAGAAGAACTTTTATGACTAATATGTTCTCTAGAAGTGCGACATGGTTAGGAACAGAAGCAAATGAAGTTCATTGTCAATATACATGATTCCTCCCCGGCCCTTGATATTTTTATTTATGCAGGAGATGTACTTATATATTATTACTTTCAGTTTGGTGTCAGTCTCTTGTCATGTAAAGGAAATGGAAGCTGAAATTAATGGATTATCAAAAGTGTACATGTAAATAAATTCCCAAGTAGTCTCTTGAGTGCAATGTAAAAATTATCTTGAACATCCAAGAGTGGAGGATGCTGTAAGGCAGAGTCTGCTTCAGCCAAACATCCTCAAGGGATTAACACATGTAACAGAATACAACCTATAATCAACCAAACTTCTGTGTAATGCAAGCAGAGAGCAGAAAGGCTATAGAAAGCAAATGCTTCAAGAGCATCTAATACAAAGAATTTTCACAAGAACAAGTTCTCACGTGTTCTTGTGCTTTCTCATTAAATAATTGTGAGGGCTTAAATATTTGTAGGTAAAGATTATATGTATCCGTTTCCTTATTATTACTGACTGCCTCTTCTGTTCTTAAATATTTGTAGTGAATCATTTTTAACTTTTGAACTGGAAAATCTTCTGCATAACTCCTACCACAAGTGAAAGGGTGCCTAAATGTTTCATTCTTGCATTTGAGACAAGAGTTGGACAGCTTTTGAATGTTAGGGATGTTGTACCTTTTATCAGGTGTGTAAATGAGGGCTTTTTGGGAGGCACAGGTTACAAACTCAGCAATATGATACAGCAAGCTGCTCTTGCCAAGAAGTCCCAACTTCCTGCACAAGTATTCAAAGAACAGAAACCCTAGTGCTGAAAAGTCAATCATCTCACTTCTGGATTACCACAGTTTCCCCATTCAGCTGCAGCAATTGCGTTCCTGGCTCACTTCACCACAACATCTTTGGTATAAAAATGCATATTCAAGTTGGCCATAGGTGACACTAACATCCTGTTAAGAGAGAAGGAGCCTTGCTTGTAACTAGCCACTCAAGACAAAGAAAACACTTAACTGATTTCACCCTTCTGTCCCACAGCTACCCGCACTTCAGCCTTGGCAGCTTTGTTCCAGGACAAACAACAAAGCCAGAGGAATCAAAAACAAATCATGTGAAAGGCACTTGTAGGGAGGATGTTACCATGGCAATAGAAAGTCAAGTTTTTTCCCCTCATTCAATACTGGAAGGTGGTAGTTTCAGTTCTGAAATAAGTTCCTTTTCTTTCTTTCTTTCTTTCTTTCTTTCTTTCTTTCTTTCTTTCTTTCTTTCTTTCTTTCTTTCTTCTTAGTGTTTAACTTTATTCATGCTGCTGCTTCCCACATGGTGTTTCAAAGCTGCATGACAGCTCTGGGGGAAATTTGTGTAGTCTTTGTGGTCATGTAGGAGGGATGATCACTGTAGCATGTAGATCGGCTTTGCCTGAAGAAGGCCATTTTAAATGCTGGAGGGTGGGGGCAAAGGTTATATGTATCTATTTCCTTACTATTACTGACTGCCTCTTTTGTTCTCTCCCTTATCGCATATATTTTTTCTCAAAAGGAAGCATTGTCCCCTATGTTCTAGGCATTATTAAGTTCCTGTATTTGCACTTTATGTGAGACTGCACGTGATTCAGGAGAGAAACTGTAAATCATGAATATGAAGAAGCAATCTTGTCAAAGGGTGGATTCCCTCATGCAAATGTAGGCTTATTTCTGTCTGTCTGTCTGGTGTTACTCCATGCAAGGTGGAGAACTGTGAACTCTGGACGGTTACTAGTAATAGTCTCAAAGCCTAAAGGTACCATACAGCAGAAACCTGATGTACTGTATACTACTTTGTAAGCATATTGCCTGAAATAGGTGCATTTAGCTCTTTCAGACATGCATCTGTGTGGTGGGATGAGTACCATAGCACAATGTCTGCAAAGCACTATTAAAAACTTGGGAAGTGTTTCTGTATAACTGCTGTCTGTCTTTCACTCTGCTTAACCCAGGGCAGTTGCTGATGTTTTTAAAAAAAACACCCTTTGTTATCTATCATTTATATCTTTAAAACCAAAGACTGCTTTCATAGAGATAGATAGCAGTGTACCTTATGTAACTTGCATTGTGTGAATTCTTAAAACACTTATTTGTCTTGACCAAAATACTATACCAATGTCTGTATGTCCTGAGTTCTATCAATGGCTACTGGTCTGGTGGCTATAGACTGTCTCCAGCCTTGGAGGCAAGATACCAGGGGAGCAACAGCAAGAGAGAGGATGTGCCCTCAACTCTTGCCTGTGGACTTCTTAGAGGCATCTGGTGGGTCACTGTGTGAAACAAGATGCTGGACTAGATAGGCCTTGGGCCTTATCCAGCAGGGCTGTTCTTATGTTCCTATGCTTGTGCTACCTGGGTGATGGGCAGTGGCAAATGTTAGGTGAGGCTTCCTGGTTTATCTGTGACTGGAGATACTGGCTTACATACACCACAGTGTATTACCACTGTAGTGACACTGTTCCCATTATTCTCAATGGGAGCAGCGTCACTAAAGCAGTGTTGCTAAAGCTCCCATGATTAACAATGGGATTTAGCATCACTGCGTGATGCAGTGAGGAGCCACGGAGGCATGCATTGACTTTCCATACTCGCAGAGCCAGCTTGTGCGCCCCACTCTTCCATTGGCAGCGCACTGTGCTGTATGTAAGCCAAAATGCCCACTGAACATCTTCCCAGTGTGTAAATACTAAAGCCGTAAGACCTCCTTTGGAATGGCAAACAGGCAGTCCTTATCCAGATATTTAATGCTGATACTGATTGGATCTGATATATTTATCACAATTTGGCTCTCGAGCCTCTACTAAGGGCTGCCAGAGCTGCTTCTTGTAACCCATTTTTTCCCTGCCACACCTCTTTCTGGTTGCCAGGTAACCAATCGTATTGCTAAGAATCCATATTGCTATGCTCTCTTCATTTCCTTTCTTCCTCCTCCACCTGTTTTGCTTCTGACGTTAATTAAATAATTTTATAGAGCAAAAACATGCAGTTTTCTCCTTGTCAACATGAGACACTTGTATACATTTTTAACAGGCATCTGATGAGTAAGGGTATGGTTTTAGGAGGTGTATGTGTGTGTTGTAACCAGCTAAACAGGCCCCTTGCTAAGAGAATTCAGGTTGCTACGGTTACCTATAGAAACTAGGACTTTGGGTTAACTGAGGACATTGATGCAGGAATCTCAGCATATCACGTCTCTCTATTCCAAATGATATAACTGGTGTAGTCATCTTTGTATTTGAGTCCCCACCCAGTATTTTATTTGCAGGATAATTTCTTGAAACTTACTACACAGCATTCATCATACGTAACAGTCTGAACCTAGGTTTAGTATATACTAGTGGGCCCGGGCGCAGAGCATCTGCGCCTCTAGTTGGGCCCAGCTGCCGCCCCCGCATGCCGCCGCCTCACCCCAGGGGGCCAGGGCCAGGCCGTCCTGCCGCTACAGCCTTCCTCCACCTTGCCGTCCTCTTCCTCAGGACAGCAGAGTTTTGCCCGCCGCCCATCCTCCTCCTGTTGCCCATCATCCTCTTGCCCTCCTCTTCAGGGCGGCACCGCCGCCTCCCTCTGCCTCACCGTCCTCCTCCTCAGGGCAACGGGGCTTCACCCGCTGCCAATCATCCTCCAGCCACCCGTTGTCCTCCTCCTCAGGGCGGCGGGTGCAGCCGGCTCCTGGCACATGGTCCTCCCTCACGCCCCTGCACGTGTGGCCCCCTCTGGGCCGCCATTGGTCACGGCTGCAGCAGGGGCGGAGCTTGCCACATCCCCACGCATCCTCTCTACAGGAATTAATTATATAGATGTTTTAAGCTGAATTTTAAACAGGTTGAATTTGTGATGTAAACTGCCCTGAGCCATTCTAGGATGGGCAATATATAAATATCAACCCAGTTTTTTAAAAAAGAAAGCATAAAGCTTGATCTATTGAAGTACTTTACCTAAAAAGCCTACATGAAGTTCCCAGGGTTTTATTATTATTATTCTTTTGTTTTTGCCTGTCTGAACTCTGAGATCCTGGAGAAAATTCAGAGTTTAGTTATCTTTTGAGTGGGCAATAATAGCCTCAGTAGCAGAGTTCACTTCAAAACAGAAAAGCAGAATATAATTTTAAGCTAGTATAAATAAAATTAAATTGAGTTTTCAACTGCTTAGGCAAAGAAGAAATCAAGCAAGGATTAGATTATTTACGCTATGCACATTGCTTAGTAACTAACTATTGAATTTCAACATGTTTGTAAATTAATATGTTAAATATAGGTTTCAGTTGGTAATCAACCATAAACATAGGCCGCATTCAGACATAATGCCAAACGTGTTAAATGTGGCCAAGGTTGGAACTCCAGTACACTCAAACACTCGAAACTGCAGTTACGGGCAGAAAGCAGCCTCCAGTTTGTCTTGGCAATCTCCAAATTGAACCTTTGGTTATCTCTAAGGTTTGCTTCTGACACCTGAAGTTTTGTTGCTGAAGCATTATGTTCAACTTCAGACACAGCTATAGCCACGGTTTTGTGCCAATTTTAAAACCCCAATCATAGAGATGGTAGCGCAGACCCACCTGAGGATGTGGCTGCCCCAAGCCTTCAGTACTCCTCACTGGCAGACTCTTGGAGAACCAGCCCCCTCCTATTAGCTATGCAGCTGTGGAGTTTCCACGCAGGGATGCTGCCATACCCCATCCCGGACTGTCAAGCTGCACAGTCGCTCGGGGGCATTCCCTCTCCCCACTCTGTCCCTTGCTCTCCACACCTGGCAAGCAGTAGGGAAAGGACATGGGATGACAAGATGGGCACTAAGTGCTTTGCTCCCCGAGAAGGAAGCGACAATGATGCGTGTTCACAAGCACGAACACTCCAACTGGTAACATAAGCAGGGCAACCCATCACAGCACCAGGAGAGGACCAAATGGCTGGGCAGGAGGGAGTATGCTGCAAAGTAGCCCATTATCCCATGGACTGCTCTCTCAAGAGAATGGTTTTCTCTGGGGGACTCAATACCGAGCCCAGATGCTCCATGCAGGAAAGTCACAGTGATGGGTACTTGGCCGAGTACTGTCCTGGTCTCAGCAACTGCCAGAAAGCTGCTGTTAAACCCTGCACCCTGTCAGCCTGCCAGGCCATGTGGAGATGTGCACCCTTGCACGTGGCTCTGAAGAGTGAGCCCACTGACGGGGCTGCTGGAAACCAGGGATCTCCTCTCCTGGGAATCCCTGCGCTGGGAGATCTGTATAAGGCACCATGCCAGACCAGACCTGGAAATTTTGAATGGGTTTAAAGGTCCGTCCAACCCAAAACCCAGTGTTTTCCCCAACCCACTCAAATGGGTGTGTGTGTGTGTGTGTGTGTGTGTGTGTTGGGGGGTGTCTATGGGAAGGGTTCAAAAGGCAGTCCACAGCAGGGATTCATGAGCAGCCAAGTTCTATTCTTTTCACAGAAAGGTTCAGGAAGGGGGGGCCAGCCCCTTCCCGGGGGGGGGGGGAGTTGCTTGCTCATGACCAAGATTGGTCACCAGGTCCAGTAATAGTAAGCCGAAATCCTTCTCCAAAGATACGGCCACCAGACCTGGGGCATACTGCTCAGCCATGAGAGTGAAAGGTCATGAGGACATCTCCACACAACTCATGAGAAGGACCATCAGAGGGGAGGGGAGAGAATTACTGAGCAAATTCAGTCCTGATGCCTGACAGGAAAACATCCCCTTCTCCCATGGACACCTCCCTCATGAGAGTGTCAGGCCATGGGGGTTTTAAATAAAGCCAGGCTGCTGTGTAGAGGGAAGCCATGGGGAGGTGTACCCCAGAGACTCTTTTCCTCATCTTGGGGACTGCATCCAAGTTGCCTCAGAAACATGCCCCCGCCAGCCTGTCCATCCATGTTGACATGTGTGCCCTTGCCAGCACCCCAGAATGGCCACCCGCTGTTCCTCTCCCGTGATCCCCACACCCGCAGATCTGCATACAGTGAGACACTGAGCTGGGACCCTCGGTTCTGAATGGGTTTAAAGGTCCATCCCAGTGTGTTCCCCCTCCTCTCCGCACACGCTTCTGGGCCATGGCACATGGAATATCTAGATGTCCTCTGGGTGCTTGCAGTGCTTCAGAGGGATTTGGGGTGGGGAAGGTTGCAGACAGTTTCTATTTTTTACCGTTGACAGTTTGGGGCCCCACACAAGTGGGGACCCCTTGGGTGGGTGCGTGAGATGACTCAGTTCATGAGTTTGCAGGTCTGTGGATTGGGCAAAGCCCTTACATGGGCAAAGCTTTCCCCAGTAGACTGGCCTTCTCATGAGAGGGTGAACCCTATCAGCAGCAAGCTGCCAGACAGCAGATTCCAGTTGAGTCTGCATGGATTGCTTTGCCAGGGTTACCCCTTGTGACATCTTCCCAGGACAGACCCCCTCAGCATCCATTGCCCTCCCTCATCTACGTATCTTCTCCAAGGAAGCTTCAATGTTCCCCTCCCCTCCCTTAATTAAAGTGGTATACCAACCCCCAGACCCCAACCCCCTGAGAATTCAAGTTTGTGTGGGTCTGACAGGTTGTGGAGCTACTTGGGGTGGTGGTGGTGCCGTCACTGGCAGAAGAAGTGCTGCCAGGGCATTTATTTATTTATCATATTTTTGTACTGCCTGATATGTACATCTCTAGGGGGCGTACAAAATTTAAAATAATATTTAAAAATCAGCGAAGATTAAAATACATGAAACAAAAACATTAGCATAAAGCAATTATTAAAATTAATTCTAATTAAAAGCTTGCAAGAACAGGTGAGTCTTGAGGAGCTTCCTGAAAACAAACAGAGAAGGAGATGCTCTTATTTCAGCAGACAGCATACTCCAAAGCCCTGGGGCAGCCACAGAGAAAGTCCAGTCCCGGGTTGCCACTAAACAAGCCAGAAGCAACCGTAACCGGACCTCATATGCAGAATTCATATGCAGAAGTATTTTCATTTAACAGTGGCTGTTCTGCCACTAGTCTTATCCTTCCATTTTTAGCCTATCTTCCAGTAGACTTATGAGATCACCTGGCATTCTGTGTGTCCCCCCACCCCAACTTTGTGATGCCTGGACCAATATGAACCAAATAGGGTACAGTTGTAGGGAAGAGACACATAGGGACACCTCAGTGGTGTAGTTTGTGATAATGTCATCTACCCCGATTCAAGATGGTGGACATGTAAACTTTTGAGGCACAAGTGAGCTACCTTGTGAACCGCCTAACCGATTTGAACCAAATTTGCTACAGCTGTAGGGATACATAGGGATGCCCCAAAGGTATAGTTTGTGATGATGTCATTCACTCTGATTCAGGATGGTGGACACGTGAACATTTGAGGTGCAAGAGATCTAACTTGTGGATCTCAGTTTGAACCAGATTTAGTCCAGTTGTAGAGATAGTGAAAGGAAAGTAGGCAGATTAGTTCTTACTAGAACAACTTGTTCCCCCCTGAATTCTTTGAGTAATAGCATAATCTTCATTGTAACACCTGAGGACCAGTGGCAGCCCCCATCAACCCTAAGTGCAGCTTCCTGACTAATTGTTTGTTGGGTCTCTGAAACTTCGACCAAAGCTGAATATTCTGCATAGTTCCCCTGGCACCAGTTGGGCACACTTGCTCCTAAATACCAATTGAGGGGAGCAGCAGCAGGAGAGAGGGCATGCCTTCATCTCTTGCCTGCAGGCTCACCTGAGGCATCTGGTGGGCCACTCTGGGAAACAGGATGCTAGACTAGATAGACCTTGGACCCGATCCAGCAAGGATATTCTTATGTTCTTACTATGCACAGAAATGACCATTCTCACCATGCAGTTCTGCACTTTGCCCAGGGCCAGGGGGCTTCTTTAAGGGAAACAGAGCCCTCTTGAGCCCTTGCACCATTTTGTAAGGTGTGCACAGAGGGCTGGGAAGTGTGTCTCTTCCCATTGTTTCCTCCTAGAACTCCGAGGAGAGGGTTCCATCTCTTAAAGGGCTCTCCCAGCACTGAGAAGAGCGCAGTTGTATGTGGAGCTCAACACAGTTGGAAACGGCTCTCACACCAAAGGGTTTTGTTTGTTTGTTTGTTTGTTTGTTTTTGCCAAAGTGGCCCCTGCTTAAAAAATAGTGAAAATCACTGAAGTAGTGGATAATGTCCAAATCTTCTATGTTACTACAAATGCAGATCCATAAGTTATGGCAATCTTTTAGCATCTTCCATCTGAAAAATTCATTTTTTTCCAGCATTCATTGAAATCTAAGAAGGGTAAAAATTATTTCTTAAGCTGAATTTAGTATCAGTTAAATTATTTTCAAATTGATGTTGCTATTTGAGCATAACAGGTTTGGCTTTCAGCTTATTTTTATGCTCCAGCTTTGCACTAGATATCTTAATTGAAGAAAAATGATAAACTTAAAAACACACACCATATAACTGAGTTCGCTACACATGTCTCTGAAGCTAGATGGTTGAACTAGAGTTAATCTGTTAGACAGATTTTGGGACATTTATTTTCAGACATGAAAATTCGTTTCATTCAATTATTGGTGTTGGGTAAGCCCCATGGCTCACCTTGGAAAAATATGTAACAACCTGAGAATACTTGAGTGGGGATGGGGGGAGTGTAACATGGATACCCACCCCAAATGTATATAGGGAGGGGGACTTGTCTCCACAGAGTTTAGAACCTTTCTCATCGATGCAATGTTTAAATAGATACAGGGCAAAACCACAGTCCTGCTTTATACCCTAGGGCAGGGATTCTCAACGTTGGGTCTCCAGATGTTATTGGACTTCAACTCCCATAATTCCCAGCCCCAGTGGCCTTTGGTTGGGGATTATGGGAGTTGAAGTCCAAAAACATCTGGGGACCCAACATTGAGAAATCCCTGCCTTTGGGCACTGGAATGATATTGGATAAAAGATCAGAGGGAGATCTAACTCTTAACTAAATTGCTACTGGCTTGTTTCTGGGTGTGATCCAATGTGCTGTTAATTAACTTTAAAGCCCTAAGTGGTTTTGAGTAGGGGTATCTGAAGAATTTGTTTCCCCTATATGAATCTGCCTGCCCTATTTGATCTTTTAGGAGGACTCTCCTGCATGTAGTGCCTCTAGCTTTAATTCATTTGATGGCTTTGTGGAAGAGGGCCTCCTCTGTGGTGGCCCCTGTTCTTTGGAATTCCCTCCCTTGCAAGATTTATGAATACGAATATGACGAATATTTATATACCACTTTTCAACCTATAAATAAATAAAATGGCTCCCTGTTGGGCTCACAAGCTAAAAGTGATCTGCACCTTCCTTCACTGAGGTTAACAATGGCCTGGCTTTTAAAACAAGCCTTCTTTCATCTTGTTGGTCTGTGATATGCCATGGATTTGTTCATTGTGTGATGCTGGCCTGGGTTTTGTTTTACTGTTTTGTTATATGCTTTTTAGTATGTTTTTAATGTTTGTGATTTTAATCTTCTTTATATATAATTCTCTTAAGACATTCCCATTTCTAAAACCATGTGCGGCAGCTCTCATGAGAGTTCGGAGAGCTACCGGATAGCCACGGGAGAGGGGGGCGGAAATGGTGGTGGCAGCGGTAGCCGGCCAGAAACTAGTGGTGGTGGCAGGAGAAAGAAGAAGCTGGTGCTCGGCTGGCCAGAAAGTGTGTGGGGGGAGCAGTGGACAGGCGGGAAGAAGCCAGCCAGCTAGAAAGCGGGGGGGTGGGGTGGGGGGGGAAAGCTGGTGCCTGGCCAGCCAGAAAGCGGTGGGCAGGTGAAAGTGAGGGGCGGGGGAAGAAGGCGGTGGAGTGTGAGTGGGCCGGCCAGAGGCGCAGTTGCTCTGCACCCGGCCCAGCTAGTCTGCTTTAAATCTTCAAGAAAAACAGGACATATTTCTTAGAAATTAATTATTTAAATTATGACAAGTGCCTGTCCAGAGTGGCATGATTTCCTACTAACTGGACAAAGAGGCAGCTTTTAAAGAATTGACTTTCTTATATCTAGCATTGGGAAGAGCCACTGTCCCTTAACAATCCAGTATAGCGTGCCTCCAATGGCTGTTGCTGGTGCATCTCTTGTGTTTCTTATTAGATTGTGAGCACCTTTGGAACAGGAAAACATTTTCTTATTGTTGCTGTATAAACCACTGGGATAACATTCGTTTTTAAAGTGGCGTTAACAGTAATAATATGCAGAAGGTCTTCCCAGGGCTTCTCTTCTCTGTTAATCGTGTTGTAAGCAATTGTCAGATCAGGAAAGACAGAGAAAAACTACACATCTGCAACATAAAGAGGTCATTCACACAACCAAAATCTGTGTTCTATCCAGGTTTGGGAGCTGTGTGTGCTCCCAATTTTTGGTTGTGTGGAAGCAAGGTAGGCGAGAAACCTGGGTAGAAGTGATAGTGTGGAAACAAGGTAGGAGGAAAAGCTACCCAGGTTTTCCTCCTACCTTGCTTCCACACAGTCACTTCTGTCCAGGTTCTCCTCTTATCTTGCGCCACAAAACTGAAAACTGGGGGCACACACAGCTCCTAAAACTGGACAGAACACAATTTTTGAGTGTATGAATGACCTCAATGTGTTTCTGTATAATATGAGCAATATGGAATATTTATTCATAGTGGAATGACCATATCTGAATTAGGTATGCTCCTCAGCAGTGAAATAATTGGTAGCTTCATAGCTCTAGGGTTTGAGTAAATAATTAACATACATGTTATTTATTTATTACATTTATAACATTGACATGTTGGACAAATGTCTGTTATGCTTTTTGGTCTATTGTTTATGGGGACTTCTTAATTGCCTCTTTTTTGAGTGGAGCTACAATACTCATGTTCCAGTCAGTGAGAATAATTCCAGTTGTTAAAAAAACCCTTGCTTTCTCCCATTGTAGTTTGTTTGGTTGTGTGGGGGGAAAATGTTGTTAATAAAATGTAAAAGTTCACTAATAACCAGGACCCACCACTTTGGGACGTTTTGAACACCTTTCAGAGGATGCCCTCTTACCTTTATTATTTTAAAGAGGTTCATTCTGTTCCTTGGCTTCCACAGTAGCAACAGGACCACAAACCAGTGTCAGAAAGGTCATTATTATGGCCTGAGTCTCAGGGTCCTGAAATGCTTTATTGATTGCAAAATCAAAATAGGCTCATGTGTCTCTGATAGGCAGATTATTAGGCTTTCAAAAAGCCTTTATAATCTTATTGCCTATTTGTAATCAACTCAACAGTCAAAGGACAGTCCTTGTGTTTGCTTTTCCTGACAGCTTGATTTATTCTGTTATTGGCATCTCTCAGTCTTTATCAAACAATATGGCCCCATCACATTTGCATACCTGCCAGCATTTCAGAATGAGAAATAGGGACAGTTGTTTTTTTTTTACAAAGCACCCCCACTGGCCCCCGGCAGGCATTCTGTGCATAGCTAATAGATGGCAACAAGACAAAGTAACCATCTGATTTTAGAAGATCTCAGGAAAGCAAAGTCAGTGCTCTGTCAAATAATCTGACTCCTTTCTGCAGGGATATATTATACAAACTGAAGAAATTATTCTGAAAAGCAAAGTCAGTGCTCTCAAATAATCTGACCCTTTCTGCAGGGATCTGTATCCTGAAGCAAGTGCTCTCTCAAACGAATCTGACCCTTTTCTGTAGGGGACATATATAAACTGAAGAAATTAATATTCTGAAAAGCAAAGAAGTCTGTGTTCTATCAAATAATCCTACAGGGATATGAAGCAAATACTCTCTTAAACGAATCACATCCTGCTTTCCTGCAGGGAAATCTGCATGCTCTGAGAGAGAGACCTTGTGGCTAGACTCCCTTCAGAGAACGATGGCTCTCCATGACGGTCTCATCCCTCAAAGCTGCATCATAGACATAGACAATTCTCTGAGGGGAGAAGGGAGGCAGTGGAAATCAGGATTTTTCATTGTATGGTCATGAGCCGGGAAATGTGGGAGTTCATGGCTGTCCCAGATAAATCGGGGCAGTTGGCAGGTATGCATTTGGACTTGGTTTTTGTTATGTCAAGCAAGTCTAGTGGTCAACAATTGCTTGGAATAGTTTTCAAGTTATTTGAAGAGGAAAAACTCAGAACGTAAAAATAAATTGTGCAGATGAAGTATAGCTCAGAAAGAAGTTCTAATACTGTCTGCAACATTACCATTCAAGCATTAACCCCTACTACCCATCAGCTCAGGTTCAGTGATAGAATATGTGCCACTTATCATCATATATTTTGTTTCTAGAGGTACTTGGAAGTCAGTCTTCATTGGCCAATGGTAACACTAAAGGTAAAGTGTGCCGTCGATGTCGACTCCTGGCGACCACAGAACCCTGTGGTTTTCTTTGGTAGAATACAGGTGGAGTTTACCATTGCCATCTCCCATGCCTTTCAGCATCTCCTATATCACTGCTGCCCAATATAGATGTTTCCCATAGTCTGGGAAACATACCAGCAGGGATTCAAACCGGCAACCTCTGGCTTGCTAATCAAGTCATTTCCCCACTGCTCCATTAGGTGGCTGTATCCATAGAGTAATTCTTTAAAATTTAAAATAAAACCAGCAAATTAGTTTGTTGGAAAATTGTTGGGGACAAGTGGCCATCTCAGCATAGTACTGTGTGCTTCCAGTGTCAGTGGGTGGGTGGGTGGAATCCTTTATTGAAAACGGAGCCTTATATTGCCCCAGTTAAGGCTGGGATGGCATGCATGGGGTGGCAGGAGATGTGTGTAGGGAGGTCTGGAAGGGGTAGTGCTTCCAAGCACTTTCCCCATGGGAGACCTCCTGCCATGCTCCCACACACCATCCCAAGCTTTGCTGGGGCAGTACGGGGAGGCCACCTTCACTGGATGTGCACAGTAAAGCATGCAGATGGCCACACTGTGAGGGCCATCTCTGTGCAGTAGCAATGCAATAGTACAGATTATTCCGCTTCAGCAATACCGAAGCCTGGGTCTATTTGTTCCTTTCAGAGAAGCTGTTGACTCCTTGGTTTTCTTTTACATGAGCATTAAAAGTCCCCAACCAGTACAATGACTTAATTTAAATAACTTTTCTCCAGTAGTTCAGTTGTTGAATTAAGGCTATGCCAAATAGATCCAACATATTTAGACCCCACCCCCCATATTTACCGCGAACAAAGAAAAGGCTTCTTAATTCCATACCTTAGTTATTAAAAATGAGTGATTAGCCATAATTATTTGTTTGCAATCTGTTTTAAATTGACAAAGGTAGCCAACCCACCAGCTGATCGGCCCATATCCACTTGCAGAAAGAGACCGCACTTTATAGCCAGTGGAGTAGGACCTTAGCTATTAATTTCCTGAAGACAAACAATATCTTATTTCAACAATATACAGTATAAAGGAATTTGCAACCCACACATTTGAAGTTCCATCCTGCAATATTCCAGGACAAGTGTGCAAAACAGCTACGATCCACAAAGTTCAAGGAGGGGAGAGTCAAATGTCAATGAATAGATAATCTTTCCTTGCAGAAGAGGTGAGTGAGATAATGATGAAAGTGACATTTTTCTCCTGGATACTATGGCTGGGATCCAAAAATCTACACAATGAGTTCTGCATGCCCAGGGTAGCTTTGGACTTGAGTGTCTTGAACAGCAGCCCCCTGTGCTACACTGGAAACTGAGGCAACTTTTAAGAAACAGTTTGTGATCTAGTCCAGGGGTGTGTGTGTGTTCCCACAAGTAAAAAAAATATTATGCATACCCAAGTCTTTGGATCTGAGCTCTTTGCATTCTGGCTCTATAGGTACAGAGAGCTGTGATAGGTTTTTTGAGGGGCCTGTATTGAATTATATTTCACCTAGAGTTTGACAGATGGAGATAGTGGGATTAAGTTAGGATTACTGCTGTTTCTAGAAGTTATTTCTGTTTCTAAGGCCTTTTGGTCTAGAACAGGACTTCACAACTCTTGTCCTCCAGCTGCTGTTGGACTACAGCTCCCATCATCCCTGACTATTGGCCACTATGGCTGGGGATGTTGGGAGGTGAAGTATAACATCTGGAGGACTGAAGTTGTACACACCTAGTCTAGAAAGAAAACCAAATCCTGTTATTTTCTAAAACATTTCAAACCTAAGAGAGGAGGAAAAACTCTAGTCTCAGGAAATAAGGATATATATTCATTTAAAAGATCTCGGTGATTTCAGAGAATATTCCCAAGTAAATTGTTCTTTAAGATATGCTATTAGCTTTGTTATTGGTATCATCACATACCTTTTGGATAGGGTGTCGGGTGTCTTTCTCTCTCTGCCTTTGAGTATAAACTCATCCCTGCAATATCCCTCAGAGTGCAATCTAGTTGTGGGTACAAAACAATTTTGGTACAGGCATGCAGAATATTTGGAATTATTAAAGCACCTTGTCACAACTTATTAAATCAGTCCCTACTACCATTATTTGAAATATCAGAAGATGAACTCTTGGACTTCTCTTGATAATTAGAGAAATCACTGGTACTGGCTTTGCCTCTGCCTTGACCCGAATATCAATGCCCTCTGTCATAAACCATATATTTTTAGAAAACCTGCTGCTCGGAAGGACCCAGTTGGTTTCTCTTAAGCCAAAGGTAGCTAAGTTTCTGAGGTTGTCCAAGGTATAAAACAAGTTATGTGAATCATCAGCACTAGAAAATCATAAAGCTAAATAAACAAAATTCTGTAAGGGATGGCCATGGGACTGCATCATATATTTAAGACCTAACAAAACAACTTTATTTCTTTGGACAGCTTCTACACCCATTTACTAATAAGCATGTATGAAGACCCCAGAGTCTCCGACATGGAAGGATCAGAATGAGCTGCCTCAGTTATCAAATAATATCAGCTGTTGTAGGATCCAGTATATAAGAATGAAGCAACTTCTCAATAGCTGAAAAAAAGCTAACCCTACTCTGAAGTATGTGCTTTATCACTAATAGATTGTCTGCTTCAGATTACCTACTGGTAGAGTGTAGAAGAGAAATAACCCAGGGATCAGTAGCCTAGTTTCCTATATGAGATGCAGTGTTCTGACTCAGACAAAAAAAAATGTTCAAGTTAACCTCAGCTTGGAATTAATCTTGAGGAAGTGTTATTTGTAATTATTTGATCTCTGATTTGATGCACAGGCTGGGCGCCTTTAAAAGGGAGAAGCGCAGGTCCGTACCTCCTCTTCGGCTCACCTACTACTACTTCCTACTACTGCGGCACTCCCCCCAGCTGCCCTCGTGTGGCAGCACACACAGGGCTGCCGCGTGAGGGCAGCTGTGGGGAGCACTGGTGCTACACGACGGGTGCTGGGGAGGGGGGATGCCACTGCAGCAGGAAGTTGCATCTAGCGGAGGAAGAGCAGTGGAGGAGCAGAATCTGCTCTCCTTCCTTTTAAAGGTGCCTGGGCTGTGCGTCAAATTGATTGAATCACAATTCGTGCACATAAAGCTTCAAAGAGATTTGGCCATTCAGAGGCCTTTTTCTTGCAGTTTTTCAATGACAGACACTGTAATTTTTGACACTGACGAAAGGGAGGGACTGAGATTGTGTTTCATGTATGGAAAATGCTAGAGAAAGAAAGAGTCCTTTGAAATTGACATTTCAAACTGACCAATGACTTTGTTTAGCCTCTCTGTCCTCTTCCAATTGCCGTGCTTTGGGGGAAGGGATGTAAAAAATATATATCAAGCTCTGTTTTCTCAGCCATAGTGCCTTCTTATAGTTGCTGTGTCTCTGAATAATGCCATTGGAAGAATCTACCAGTTCCTAGCTATTCTCATCCTGCTACTGGATAAAAATTTTAGTTTATTTCTTTGGAAAGTTCAGCACCTGTTTGAAAATTTACAGGCTTCATGTCTAGTTAAGTGGCTACTACACCTGTTTTCATCCCATTCTGCAAAGAAATGAACACAATCTAGGCAGTTTAGTATTCTCATATCCTATGGACAAATATTCAGACATCGAATATTCACTTGCAATAATTGAATATGAATTGGGAAGCTGAAGCACTAAATCTGAATACTGACTTCAATGCTTGCCTATTTGCATGGGCCTTCTGCTCAAATGTAGAGCAACATGTTTTTGTGAGTGTGCCTTTAGTTAATAATGCAAACAGCTATTTTCCGAGAATTCACATCCCACTTAATAAGTGTCTTTATGGTTTCCCATGTTACTGATTTTGAATCTCTGCTTAGGAGGTATGTAGTTATTATTTATTATTATTATTTATTTTACACAGTCAGACAGGTGTTATTGACTGGTTTGTTTTATCCAGACATCGAGTTCTTCCCAAGGACCTGGGATGGCTGAATTTTATTGTCAATGTTGTTGTTATAGATATCGTCGCAGAATATAGGCTGTTCCCAGTAAAGCTGCTTTTTGTAATTGGCTGATGGTGATTTCTGTGGCCCCTATGGTGTTGAGGTGCTCTTCAAGGTCTTTTGGAAATGCACCCAGGGCGCCAATTACCACTGGGATTATTTGGGTCTTTTTCTGCCACAGCCTTTCAATTTCAGTTTGTAGATCTTTGTATTTTGTGATTTTTTCTATTTCTTTTTCTTCTATTCTGCTATCCCCTGGTATTGCTATGTCGATTCTTTTAACTTGTTTTTCTTTCTTCTCAACTACAGTTATATCTGGTGTATTGTGTGGCAGATGTTTGTCTGTTTGTAGTTGGAAGTCCCATAATATTTTTACATCTTCATTTTCTTTGACTTTTTCAATTTTATGGTCCCACCAATTTTTGGCCACAGGTAGCTTGTATTTTTTGCCGATGTTCCAGTGTATCATCCCTGCTACCTTGTCATGCCTTTGTTTGTAGTCAGTCTGTGCGATCTTTTTACAACAGCTGATTAGGTGTTCCACAGTTTCATCTGCTTCTTCACAAAGGTGGCACTTGCTGTTTGTTGTTGATTTTTCGAATTTTGCTCTTATTGCATTTGTTCTTAGTGTCTGTTCTTGCGCAGCCAGTATTAAACCCTCTGTTTCTTTCTTCAAGTTGCCATTCTTAAGCCATTGCCAGGTCTTGCTGATGTCTGATTTTCCACTTATATTGTGCAAATATTGACCATGCAGGGGCTTATTTTTCCATTTTTCTGCTCAGTTCTTGACTTGTTCTTTCTTATAGGCCTGCTTTGTTTCATTGGTGTTGAATAGTTTCTCATTATTGACCATTTGAAGTGCATCTTCTTCACTGTCCCTTATATATTCTTCAAGGCCTCTTTCCCCTCCTCTACTGTTTGATGGACTTGCAGCATTCCTCTTCCACCTGAGCTGCGAGGGAAGTATAGCCTATCGACATCACTGCGGGGGTGCAGAGCATGATTGATGGTCATTATTTTCCTGGTCTTACGATCTAGCGTCTCTAGCTCTGCCTGGGTCCAGTCTATTATTCCTGCAGTGTATCTGATAACAGGTATAGCCCAGGTGTTTATGGCTTGTATGGTGTTCCCGCCATTGAGTTTGAACTTGAGGATTTTTCTAACTCTCCTGATGTATTCACTTCCAATTTTTCTTTTAACTTCAGTGTGTGCAATGTTATCAACCTGGAGAATGCCCAAGTATTTGTAATGTTCTTTTTCTTCCATGTTCTTGATGTTGCTTCCATTGGGTAGTTCTATTCCTTCTGTTTTTGTTATTTTTCCTCTTTTCATTATTAATGCAGCACACTTGTCTAGTCCAAACTCCATTGCTATATCGCTACTGAATATACGGACAGTGTTACCAGTGATTCAATTTCTGACTGGGACTTTCCATACAACTTCAGATCGTCCATGTACAGCAGATGGTTGATTATACTGGATGTTTTAGATGTTTGGTATCCGAGGCCTGTTTTGTTTAGTATTTGTGAAAGTGGGGTCATGGTGATTACAAACAACAGAGGGAATAGTGAGTCCCCTTGGAAAATGCCTCTTCTAATGCTAACCTGTCCAAGTGTCTCACCATTGATTGTTAACTGTGTACTCCACATGCTCATTGCTTTTTTAATAAATATCTGAATGTTTTTGCTGACACCAGTTGTTTCTAAACATTTTAGTATCCATGTGTGAGGCAATGAATCGAAGGCTTTCTTGTAGTCAATCCATACAACACTTAGATGTGTTGTTGTTGTTGTTGTTGTTGTTGTTGTTATTATTATTATTATTATTATTTGTTATTATTATTATTATTAGATTTGTTGTTGTTGTTATTTTTATGATATTTATATCTCCCTTTTTCTCCAAGGAGCCCAAAGCGGTGTACTACATACTTGAGTTTCTCTTTCACAACAACCCTGTGAAGTAGGTTAGGCTGAGAGAGAAGTGACTGGCCCAGAGTCTATTGATTATTTATTTATTTGTTTATTTTATTAAAATGTTCTTATATACCGCCATCTCCAAAGACTCTAGGCGGTGAACAACAATATCAATAACAATTAAAATAATAATAATTAAAGGGCAAATGCCTGGTGAAACAGGTAGGTCTTAAGAAGGGTCTTAAAAGCAGCCAGGGAGGAGGCTGAATGAATCTGGGGGAAAGAGTGTTCCAAAGAAGAGGGGCAGCCACAGAGAAGGCCCTCCTACAGACCCAGGCACCACGCACTACACCAGGGCCTAAGGTGGACTCTAAAGTGGACCAGCTTAGAAGACCTCACAGGCCAGGATATATCTGGCCAAGAGAGGCTGTCCCAGAGATGTACAGGTGCTAAGCCCATAAGGATTAGATTAGTTATCTGACCATATCTAAATTGTTGCTGTAGTACTTGTATAGAAAACCTGGCTTGGGCTTAAAAAGCAAAGGGACATGTGGTACAAAAAGATATCTCTCTTGAGCGCCTTGCATTTCCTGTGTCCTTTATAAAAATCAGTCTTATGAGCCTTTTTTTAACACACTAAGTCAAGCTCATAAAGTCAGGAGTGTACATGAAAATCAAGTGTGGAACATCTGAGTTAATTGTCCTTTTGAGAGATCTCCAGACTTTTCAGGTAAGAGATCGTCTACAGCCAAACAATGAAGCTCTTCACAAGACCAGAGATCCCTGTATAGGAGAGAATTAACTCAAGGATCCTTGGTCATCTGGGGAACTGGGAGCCCTCTTGAGCTAGCCATGCCAAACCTGGGTAGCCTGGATTTGCTACCCAGGTTAAAAGTGAGGTAAGAGGACAACCAAGCCTGACCTACCACATTCTGTGGTTGACTATGTGCACAATCTGCAATAAATGCAGCTCCAGCTGCCATGGCCATGTTTATCATAGGGTTCTGGGCTTGTAGGAACAGGCAGAGCTTAGCTCGAGCAGTACTGAGGGTGGCCTCTCTGCTGCTCGTGCAATGTATTGTGGGATAGTGGAGGACCCAGTTCAGGTTTTCTTCCCTCCTGGAGTGTGCAGCAGCATGATCATCTGGGGGTTGGTAAGTTAACCCAACCAGGGGTTTGGGTTATCTGGAATGCACAAGGTAGGAGCTTGATTTCTTTTGTATAACCCGTTTTGTGAACTTTTTTTTCTTCCTCAAGATGTGCAATTATCATGTATACGAGTTTCATGGAGAAAGGGAGTAAAAAGGTGATAAAGATATTAAAACAGGAGTTGGGAGTATATGTATATGAACACAAATGCAGCACATTACGTGAAATTAGTATGTAGACATCTTCTATACCCAACTTGTAAAATGGACAAGGCCTGTTTTATAGGCTGGTTGCAATCTGGAACAAGTTCTACTTAGTTCAATTTAAAGAGTTATTCGGAATACCATATAATTTGCTGACTAACCCACAGAAGTCCATCATCTGAATCTTCCATTTATTAATATGCTGCATTTTGGGCCCCTAGTTTTCTATTAGGAAGGGCTGCATTTTATAGATCTTATCCACTGAGATCCAAAACCCTGTGGCCCAGAATTTAGGAAAGAAAGGAAAATTGTTTAGCTCTGTCAGTAGCTTTCGTTCCTTCGATTAAAATAAAAAATAAAATAGGCTCTTGGGACATCTGCCCCCCATCCCTGCCCACCCATTCATGAGCTTTCTCTGAGCTCATGAAACAGGAAACCTTGAAAAAGTAGAAGTGTGGCTGTAATTGGGATTATTCTATTTTTAGCCCATCAGCAAGCTGTCTGTTGCCCTGTCCGTGTCCCAGCAGAGGTGTTACATAACTCTGACTTAACTCTCTGTATCTGCTGCTGCACCAACTTCCCCTTTCTCTCAGATATGCTTCCTTTTAGAAGCATGTCTCTTGCTCTTTGATATAACAGAAATATGCAACAATAAATTCATAGTACTGTTTGTCTGCATGGGGATTTCTTGAATTCACAAAATTGTTTGTGGGTTTTTTTTAAAAAAAGCACTGTAACTATCTATAAACCATGAAACTGAAGGTTGGGGAATTTAGAACTGACAAGAGGAAGCTAATGAATCTATGGAATTCCTTTCCATGGGATGTGGTGATGGCCAGCACCTTGGATGGCTTTAAAAGGGGCTTAGACAAATTGAGGGAGAACCGGTCGGTCTATCAATCACTACTAGTCTGGTAGCTGTGGGCCACCTCCAGCCTCTGAGGCACTATGCCTCTCGATACCAGTTGCAGGGGAGCAACAGCAGGAGAGGGAGCATGACCTCACTTCCGGCCGGAGGGCTCCCCAGAGACATCTGTTGGGCCACTGTGTGAAATATGATGCTGGCCTAGATAGGCCCTAGGCATGATCCAGCAGGGCTGTTCTTATATTCACCTCTGAAACACTGGACACTGTTGCTTCTATATTAAGGTTGCTGTAACTTGTTAATATGTATTTTTGTTGCACGTAAAATCATAACAGACAAGTAAATGCACAATATAGCTGTTTAGGACTCTCTCTCTTTTAAGCTAATGTTGTTCCTGCTGGGTTAATCTGTGGCTCTGGGTGCTTGCTGTAGCCTGGCCATTCCCCAAAGTATGACAGTTGATAGTGCTTCTGGATTGTGGGGTAAGCTCAGGATATGTTTTCTGTCCTGCCTCTGGGTTTCACTACAACAGGCATCAAGAAGGGGAAAGGGAAGTTTGAAGGGAAGGGATGTAGAGCTATAGAGGAGTTTAGAAGGATGTTCAGTGGAGGACAAGACCACAGCATCTCATTGTCTAAGTTGGGTCTTGCTTATGCTGTGTGTGTGTCTGTGTGCATGCGGGCACTCATGTAGTGGCATGCACGAAACTGGTTTGGCTGGTTTGGTTCAAATCCAAATTGGATTCAAACTGGTCGGGTCCTGGATCCAGCTGAAACTGATCCAGTCCGGCCATCAAACAGGGCCAAGCCGGTTTGGGGGATATACTTGTAAAGGTGAATCTAGTGAGGATACCCCTTTACAAGTACAGTGGGGTGGAGGCCCTTTGGAAGGTAAGGGGTGGCTGGGCAGGGGTGGCAAGAGATGTAAAGGGCTGCTTACACTGCCAGTGTGGCTGCCAGTGCCTCCACTCACCCTCCTGGCAGCCTCAAGCATGCTCCTCTCTCCTTTTACCAAGCCACTGCTGCTTGGTAAAAGGAGAGGGGAGAATACTTTGGGCTGCTGGGAGGGTGAGTGGAGGCACTGGCAGCTGCGCCAGCAAGGTAAGCAGCCCTTTACATCTCTTGCTGCCCCATTTGTGCAGAACCAGTCTGCTCAAACCGGGCCTGGTTCGCTTCAATCTGTGATCGAACCTATAGACCGGCCCCAGTTTGAGGTGAACCACTTTTGCACGGACCATTCATGCTCACCCAGTACACCAGATTCTTTCATGAATACTTTGTGGCAGATCAGTTCATAACTTTAGATTTGCTGTATGTGTAAATAGTTGATATGGGAAGAAAGGTCGCTACTTTTTGCAAGGAGTAATAGTGTCTTTTTGTGTGTATGGCAGCTGATGGTTAGCTGTTGGGCACGTTGCTGCACTTCTTTATCTTGCAAGCACGGCTCTTAGTTAGTAAGTAGTGCATCTGCTCAGTGCTTTTGAAGGGAGACATATTTGCTTGAAGTAGGAAAAAGTGACAAGGGTTGTTGATGGGGAAAGAAATGTGTAGTTCTATTGAAGAGTAGTAGTGTTTTGAAGCAGCTGGCAAGCCTCCCAAATTGGCAGTGTTCCGTCGAATCTGTTGCGTGCCCAACCATCCTGAAAGTGCTCTAATATTTTTCACGCTATGGCAACAAGTGCTACATAGTCCTGGTGAATTTTTGTCTTTGCAGTATTCTAACTTCTTCATGTCAACCACGTCCTGCAACCTTGCCAAATCCCACAACCACCTTTCCGCCGAGATCCATTCAAATTTCATTCTGTAGTATGCTTATGTGCCTTGCAACTGCGACAAAAGTATGTATGTGTAAGAATGTTGGGGGGCTTTTATTTGAAAGAAACAACTGATGCTAGGAAAAGAATGGCAGCATAAGCAGAGTTGAACAAAATTCTAATGAACCAGAATAATGGATTTCACAACAGAATATCTCCCATGAATTTCTGAAATATGCTAAAAATATACTCCTATATGGTAACAAATGTGCAGGATCTTCCTAAGCACCCCTCGCTCTGCAGCCTACCGCCTGCACTGCTGCCCCATGTGTTCACTTGGCAAGTGTGACAAAAGGGCAGAGTGAAGTGGGATAAAGAGCTCCACTGCCCATGATACCTTCCTTTCCAGGGCATTGCCTCTTGCTCTTTCTGGCTGTGTGCTGAGGCTGCAATCCTAAGCACACTTACGTGGGATGCTGCCCAATTGAAAACAGGGAGACTTGCTTCTAATAATAAGCATGCATCAGTGTGGGCTGCATGCTACCAAATGAACAGGAGGTTATATCCGTTCCTTGAATTGCTGTAAGTTGTTACTTGCTGCTCTCGACTCCCCCAGAGACATGCCTGGTAGCACGTGTATGCCTCTTGAACTCTTGTCCTCTTGTGTTTCTTCCATGATTTGCAAAGTGCCATTTGCAGAGGATGGCTATTTCTGGGCCTCCAGTGCAATTCCTGAGATCTCCAGTTATGCTACCAGTGTGTACCTCCATAGAACGGGGCACCTTTGTGTTCTGTTCTTAGCAGCTAATCTTGGAAATATCCCCCCCACCCCAGCATTACTGGTGTCTCAGATTCAGAGTTTGCCTGCTTTCTTGCTTATGAAGGCTATCAGCTTCCTGTCATTTACCCACCTGCAGAGTGGGTAGCTCTACTAGGTATCATATTGCTGCTCAGGCCAGTATCTGAACACTGCTCCTGTTACTGACACTGTCACGGTCATCATGCTAAGGCTCTTAAGGATTGTGTCTGTTATTTACTTATAAAATGAAATGAAGAACAGTAGCATCTAATGATGCTACAGGACATTACTGAAACCCATAATTAAGTCCTTGCATGTGATTGCATAATTGTCTCTTTAAAATGGAGGCTTAGGGTGCTGCATTGTCTCAGCATTGCTAGGACTGCATGTTCCCTGTATTAATGCCTGCCGTTTAGTTCCAGTCTTCAGATTTATCGCTGTTTGCTCCTGTGTGTGCAATTATTTGTACTTGCTGAAGTAAGCGTGCAAGCATTTTTTCAGCTATCTAATATGCGTGCTTTAGAAAGCTGAAAAATGAATGATAGTGCCAGACAACTCAAGAGCATATACATCTTGAACAGCAGGGACCAAGTTTTACAGAATGCTTAATTTACTACTGAAAGATAGACTCAAATATTTTGGTATTTGAATTTTATTGTCAGTGTCCTTCTGTGTCATCATTTGGGGGTGTGAACTTTCTTTACCAACTTTTTAAAAGCCTATATGACACTTACTAGAAGTTTTTCTTAGCAGCATAACAATGCTACTCAGCGGGCAGTTGTAAATTTGCTTACATGCTTAAAACTGAAATGCTTAAGGGAGCAATGGCTGTTTTCCCCCTGCTAGAGATGGAAACTCTACAGGGATGACAGTTTTTCAACATGGTTTAAGTTTAAAGCTGCATATGCATCTCCTGCATCTAGGAGGATGCCTACTCCCATGTATTCCTACTTTCAGGAACTTTTATCTGGGTGCCCCAGCCTCTGGAGTGAGTCAGATGACAACCAGGGAGAAGGCCACTCTGGTTGTGGTATCCCGCCTATGGAATTCTCTCCCAGAGAGACTTGTTGCCATTTGCTTATTACATGTATATTCTGCCTTGCTTCCATGATGGAACTCAAGATGACTTACATGAAGTTCCCAGATGGTTTCTCATCCAGGCACTGGCCAGACCCTGGGACATTATTGTCCTTCAGGCATTGGGTGAAAACTTTTTTTATTCAGAAAGCATAGAAATAATCTTAGTACTATTTTAACTGCTGTTTTAATCTGCTGTAGCTAATTTTGTTGTATTTGTTGTTTTTAGCTATTCTTGTTTTTTTATTGTACACTGCTTTACGTATCTTAGCCAACATTCCACACAGCAGAATCTCGGCATTAGGGACCCACCAGGACTGCTGTGCAATGTGAAAGGCAGCCCCAGTGGTGTTGCTCAAGGAAACAATTGAAGTACCACTTCCAACTGCCCAAAAGCTGTTTTAAGTCATTCTGCAGCTGCCCTGTCAAGCAATGCCACTGGGGCTGCCTTTCATGTTGCACATCGGCCCCAGTGGGTCCCAGATGCCAGTGCTTCTCTGCATGGAATGTTGACCATTTTTTTAAAAAAATAGAAAAGTGGCCTAAAATAGCTTAAATAAAGTAGGACTCCTAAGTGGCAGGAATTAAAAAGGAAGACCTTGAGATACTTTGACCTTGTAAAATGTTAACAGTATAGCACAAAAGTAATCTATTCCATACCTTAGGTCAGTGATCTTCACTGTTTTTTTCATGTGGGGCCACTTTTACAAAATATTTTCAATGTGAGAACCATTTTCCTCTGTGCTGACCTGTACACAGTGCTGCATTTCCCCCAGCACCAGGAAGGCACCCTTTATGAGAAACAGAGCGCTCCCAGTTTATGAGAAACAGAACCTCCCAGTGACATCTTGGGAGGTTCTCATGGTTCTCATGAGCCCCTGGTGGTGGTAAAACTGCCGCCCTGTAACCAGAAGGTTGCAAGTTCGATCCTGACCAGGGGCTCAAGGTTGACTCAGCCTTCCATCCTTCCGAGGTCGGTAAAATGAGTACCCAGAATGTTGGGGGGCAATATGCTAAATCATTGTAAACCGCTTAGAGAGCTCCGGCTATAAAGCGGTATATAAATGTAAGTGCTATTGTAAGTGCTACATTTCCCGGCACTCTGTGAGTAATTTCCAAGATGACAGTGGGGCTTGAAAGTAAGGGTGTGCACAAAACCAGTTTTGCCAGTGTGGCTTGAATCCAGACCAGATTCAAGGCAGCCCAGTTGAGGTTTGCCCCCGGTCGAACCAGACCCAGTTCGAGTTCAAACAAACTGGTTTTACCAGCTTGGAGCTGTACTAATAAAGGGGCAGGAGGGCTTTCCTAAGGGTATGGGGGCGGGAGGGAAGTAAATAGCTACTTACAAGTGCTGCCAGCTGTAGCACTGGCCAGGGGATGGCGGCAGCTTCCTCTCACTTCCGCCGGCCTCCCTCAGTTTCCAGGCTTTTTACATTCCCCCAAGGATCCTTTCATTGTCAGAGCAATCTGTGTGGTCACACAAATGGCCTCTGTGCATATGCAGTGGTGACTAAAATGGCCGCCTCGCATGTGCAGAGGCCCTAATTGGGCTGAAGAAGGCCCGAACCGGGCTGCCACCAGCCCTGCCTACTCCGGAGGAGGCCAGCAGAGGGTGGGGGAAACTGCAGCTGCTGCCGGCGGCACTTGTAAGAAGCTGTTTATTTCCTTCCTGTCCCTTCTACCCTTAGGACAGCCCCCTTTACTGGTAAAGGGGAATCTTCACCGCATTCCTCTTTACCAGTAGAGTTCCAAACCAACTCAGTTCGAACCAGGCCCAGTTCGACATCAAACCCAGCTTGAACCAAGCCAACTTGCACACCACTACTTCTTTATTTTCCCTTAAAGGAGCCCCACTGATGCAGGACAAAACACAACCCTGTGTGGTGGGATCACCTGTATGTGGTGTCAGGGAGGTTGTGCAAAGTGTTTGGCTTTTGCTGAATTTCATGCAGACCTGATAAACAACTAGGGAGCTGCACTTAGGATTGATGGTAGCCACCTCTGGCAACAGAAGGAGCCCTAGGGGGATGCAAAGAGCTTGGTGCATTTCTTTCTTCTTCTGCAGCCCAGCAGCAGTGGAGGGAGCAATTTTTGCTGCTTTGTCCTCCCTCCCAAAAGACTAATCATTTGCAGGAATGTGTCCCTGAGAGTTGCACAGCCTTTAGAGACCCATTCCTGTAAGCGAATAGTCCTTTAGAAGAGAGGGGAAAGCAGCAAAAATTACTCTGCAAAGTATTTTTATTCTTTGCAAGGATGCAAAGAATAACTAGTTTCTAAGCTTTTTGCATTCCCCTAAGAATTCTTCCATTGTCAGAGCACTGCAGCAAATGTTGGTCATTATTTTTAAAAAATGTATGCTTTGCTTACTAGCCCTGCAAGAGCCCTCAAAAAAGCTTGCAGTGCAGTTAAAATAGGATTTTAAATTCAGTTAACAGAAAACCACTTTGAAACCAACAACAATCTAAGAAAATAAAACCTAGTGTAAATTGCTTAAACAGAGCTGGCTTCCGAAAGGGTGCACGTGAATGCACCAAGCAGGCCTCCTTATGCAAGGAGTTCCACATAGAAGGTGCTGCACATCTGGGTTAAAGTTAAAACTGCACTAGTGGTAGTAATAATGAATATATGTATTTAATAAAATTCATTCTGTGCCTGGATAGGCTTGTATATGATAAGTGGTGCTTGAGCAATCCTGGTTCCTGACTGTTTAGCATTTAAAGGTCAAAATCAGCACTTTGAATTGGGCCCAGGAATAAACTGGAAGCCAGAGCATGAGGCTATTCTCACGAGCAGCAGGAACCAGGCTAAAGGAGCCCAGCTCGGTTCCTACTGCTTATGTGCAACAACGGGAGCTGCGTGGCTCCCAGCGACGGCTCAGTGTCAAGCCCGCTTACAGAGAAAGCACCCAAAATCCAGGTTAAAAGATTGTGTGTTGCTGCGGTGTGGCTCCGCACCATAGCAACTCACAAGTAGCCCCCCAACCAGGAGGCTACAACAAGCCTTCCCACGTTGGGGGGGCTCCCCACAAGGCACAGTGTTCTCTCAATTTTTTTTCATCAGTGTGTGGAATGAGTTTTGTTCTGGGCGGCAGTATCAAGGCAGTGTGTGCGCATGTGCATTCAGAATAGGGCCTTCCTGATTCAACCTGAGCAGGATCTACAATTAACTGAGCGGGCATAAAAAAAATGTGTGAGCGTGCGCCCATGCACACGCCTTAGAGGGAACACTGCCACTCACTCACGTGGTACCCTTATGAAACGTCTGGGAGCTGGGAGGACCCTAATCCCTGCCACCCCAACCAGCTTCTGGGTGGCCAATCTGGCCACCCAGGGAGGGCTCCCTGCTCATCTGCGGGGAGAGTGGGTCAAGCCCGCTCTCCCCGCAAACCCCCTTTCGGTTCTACACTTGCCTGTATCAGCATCCTAGCAGCCACCATCTGGAGCAGTTGAAGTTTCCTTGCAAACACATGATGAGGTTCTTGTGGGGCAGTTACAGATTGGTTGGGACCATTCCTTGGGATTGCTAATCTCCCTTCCTTTGAATTGTGGAGAACTGGATAATCATTTCCACTACAGCAGTTGTGTGTAACCATTAATTGGAATATATTTTAAAGACTGTTTTATAAAGTGTATTGTAGTTGAAAGTAGCTGTGTAACTGCTCATTATTATGATTGCTTATCTTAAAATGTTCTTCCATCCTCTGCCTTCCACCTATAACCAGCCATTTCCCAGACCAAAATGCTGCAGCATTGTACATGGAGACTGAGGTGAAGAGGTTATGCATAAATCAACAGCCGCACCTCTCAGTTATTCCCGGAAAGGAACTAGTTTGGCGCTGCAGACGCCCTTGGTGTTGTTTGATCTTGGACTCTTAGAAAAAACATGGGCCTTGGCCTGATCTTAACCATTGTTATTTCTTGTGCCTACAAGGAAATTTGTGGTAGAGGCTGTGTAAACTGTAGCCTAAGCTAAGGCATCACCAGACTAGAAAGGCCTGTGCAGTAGAGGTGTGCACGAATCATTTTTTGCAATTCAATTGGAGCTCAAATCCAATTCGAATTGTAAATGCTTGAATCAATTTGTCAAAATGGCTAGCCATTTCAATGAATTAACTAAAAAAAACCACACCTTGACTGATTCAACCATAGGGAACAGTTGAGAACTCTAATCACCCCATTGTTCCCCATTAGGGATGTGTACGAGCTCATCTCACAGCAATTACCAACAAAATATTACACACCAGAGGTGCACCTAGGCAAATTTGGAGCCTGAACCTAAAGGCCTTTGGAGGGCCCCCATCTTTGGCTGCAAGTTAAGCATCATCCCTCTACACGCACACCCCGTGACACACTCAATATTTTTAACATGTGGGTTCTTGAGGGCACAAACAGCAATTGAACTCACAAGAATGTAAGAATATAAAACAGGTATATTTATGCAGGTATATTTATGCCCCTGGCCATAGAGAACACCTTAATGCTCTGGATGCTGGTTGGCGGGCACAAGAGAAACCATCTGGCAACCACCACCAAGTCGGGCCCTGCGGACCTTTGTCCTGCAGTGGATGCAGATAATATGGTGTGGGTCACCAGGGCAGAGCTGAAAGTGGTCCCATACCATGCTGTTATTGGTCTGGGACCATTCTGGTAGTGGTACTGGGGCTGCTGGTTCATTCTGGAGGTCACCACCACTGCCTTCCATCCAGGGCGGAGATGGTCCAGGAACAACCAGAATGACTTCCTTCTGCTCCTTAGTCTCAGACAGGGGAGCTGCACTGCCAGCAGGGATTGGAGGGGATGGAAAGAGCAATCTGGCTGGGCAAGCAGCCAATGACACCTCCTCCTCTGCTGCCACAGGAAGAACTTCTTCCCTGAGAGGGGTGAACCCCCCCTTACTTCTACCTTACCTGCCACAGGTGGTTGCGCTGCGGGCCAGGCTCCTCCAGAAAGGAGAGCCTGCGCATGACCTCATCAGATGTCATGACTCGGGAAGTAGGCCCATCTCACTATCGCCCACCATAACCAGCAGCATCATGACCAGCAGCATCACCCCTCCCTCTGCTCCTGGATCTGCCTCACACCCTCCTGGACATCTTGGGGTTTGTTTGTTTTTTAACTTAAGCCCTAATTCTGATGTGGGGAGAAGAAGTGCATTTAAGGGGGTGTCGGGGGTGGCCTAGTTTATGTAGTGCACACTAAGAAGCTAGAAAAATTAAATCCCCCGAAATGAAGAAGCAAGCTTTATGGAGGGGGGCTTTTTTTAGGGGACCCAGCAACAATGGAGCAAAATGAAGGGAAAGCAAAGAAGAGCATGGGATTACTGTAGCCTGTCTAACCCAAGCCCACCCCTCCTGTCCTACAGTCCTGCCACTACTCACCTAATCCTCACTCCCCAAACTAGATTCTATTTAAAGAATGCTTAAGTTCTAATACTGACCAAGGCGGTGAGGGGGCTCTTGCCTTTCAGCATCTTCAGCTGGGGGCTTCTATTCCAGCATCTTCAGCTGAAGTCTGCCAGGTGTTGCTCTCAGAGGCACTCTGGACCAAGCAGACCCTGGGACTCAACAGCTGTGTGGAGGGGAGGTGGGCACCAATCAGGCACCTACTCAAACAATCAGAACAACCTCCCCCCCCAAAGGGAAACACAGTGAGCCTGGCAAGCTGGGTACCAGACAGAACACATCAGCCTACATAAGGGGGGAGGAATGGATTCACCAGGCCCATAGACAGCAGCAAAGAGGAGCAGTTTGGGGCTGCAAATTTAAAAAAAAAAAAAAAACAGCACAGCACCCCAGTTATTAAAGCCACTGGGGGCTGGCTACAAGCAAGAATAATAAATCTAAATAAAATAAAACTCTAAGCAACACCCCATTAAAGCCACTGGGGCTGGAACAATTATAAAAAATAGTAAATAAAATAAAAGCAGTTGTTGGCACTGCAAATTAAAGGGATTTTTAAAAATAGTCAGGTAAACCTAGCAGGCACTGTCCATCTCATTCTTTCCACTCACTGGGCCAGGCAGGCAGACCCAGACTACCACCACCACCAGTGCTGCTACAGTCTATGATCCTTTTCTCATGAGGCGCAAAATGGCTCTCTGTTTCTCTGCCTCCAAACAGCCCCTTAAATACATTTCTGAAAATCCCTTCTTTGACCTCACCCCTCCCTTCTCCCTCCTTCCAGCCAATGGGCATGGTTGCCCATGCCAACATTTGATTTGAATGACAAGCGAACCAATAAGCAAGGAGATCTCAAGCCAATCAGAAGCCAGTGCCAGAAAACCAATCAGCTAGGGAAAAACACGGAGACAAAATGGCACCCACAATTTGAACCACTCAAATTGATACACGTTGAATTGGAGGTGATTAGATTCAATAAAGAATCAGGCACTTTATTTTAGGGGTGATTAGATTCAAGGTCAAATCACTCTAATTGCCCTGATTTGGCACAAATCAATTTGTGAACAAATCAAATTACACATCTCTAATGTGCAGTATTCTATTGCATCCCCAGAATTATTAGACTATCTTTAGTGGGCAGGTGTTCGTACCATGGGTAAATTGGAGTGCATATGTGTTTTGGGCACTGTAGAGCAGACTTTTGGGACATAACTGCTCTCATGTCTCATCAAGAGACAAATAAAATTTACTGCATCTTCTAAACTAGTTACTCCCACTAGTTACTCCCACTGAGCAGTGACTCTGCTCCCACTTCTCTCCTCACCTGAGCACCACTTCAATTATTGCCCCTCTCCCTTTCCCCCCAGAAATGCTCTGTACAATATGCAGTTATGTCCCTGAGGGTCACGCAGCCCTCAGGGACAAAATTGCACATTGCACAGAGCACTTCCAGGACACGGGAGATACGTGAAAACTAATCTTGGTGCACACAAGCACCCATGCTTCAGAAGCAGGAGTGTATTAACTGCAGGCCAGCATGCATCCTTTGGCTGCATGCCTGCAACATTGGTTAGGATGTCATTCATTGAGAGTTTTTTGTGCCCTCACCATGATGAATGACAAATGACAATGACATTCTTTATATACCACTTTTCAACAAAAGTTCCCAAAGTGGTTTACATAGAGAAATAAATATGGATCCCTGTCTCCAAAGGGTTCACAATTTAAAAAGAAACCGAAGATAGACATCAGCAACAGCCACTGGAGGGATGCTGTGCTGGGGCTGAATAGAGCCAGTTGCTCTCTCCCTGCTCGATAAAGAGAATTGCCATTTTTAAAAGGTGCCTCTTTGCTCAGTTAGTATAGTCCCGGAGGGGCAAGTGGTCACCAGTAATCTGACCAATTCCCCATCACTCTCTCAAAAGCAAAGGTACATGTGTGCCTTCTTTTAAAGATAGTAGTAGTTTGAGTTCCTTGTTAACTTCAGCCGTAAGGTACTTCACTTCTCTAATGTTTGCACTGCCACTTCAGTTGGCGTTAGATTATTGCTGTTCCCCTTGACTTTCCCCCCCTGCTTGGAAGAAAAAAAATATTTGATCCTTTTACAGTGAGTAAGGGCGTGTAGATGATGATGCCTTTTAAAACAGCACTCTGCCAACTCTTTCTGCTCAGGGGGACAAAAGCAGTTATTCTCAGCTGTCTGTGTTGTCCCTTTTCATGCTTCCCAGAGGAAACAGCAATAAACTATTTCTGGGTCTTCCAGCAGTAATTTAAAACCAAACTACTGCTGGTCAAGTGCAAATCTTACAGTGATAGGGGCACATACCCAACCTGTGTGAATGTACCCTTGCTTGGATACTCAAGATAATTCTGGAGAGTGATGGGCACTGTATGTCCACTTAGCCTTCTTTTTGTAAATGTTGTTCACCAATACTCTTGTTGGCATTCTCCCATGTTACAGCTCAAGGGAACACTGTAGTGCCTTTTACCCTATAATTTGTACATTACAGGTTGCATTCCAGTTATAAATAAAGAAATATGTGGGCATGGTTCAGTTTTGGGAACACTTTGTGCTCATTAGACATGTGAAGGCATGGCAGGCCGGGGTTTTTTGTTTTTCGTTTTGTTTTGTGGTGTGTGTGTGTGTGTGTGTTGTGAAGCATCTTCTGCAGTTTCAGTAGTAGTCCTCCTCAAAATGGTGGATCCAGGAAGCTCTTATGGCTCTTGTCCTTGGGGGTAGCAGGGGGAGGGGCGCAGTGCGGCGGACTCTTCTTTCTGAGATAAGCATCAGAGAATTCTGTACTTCTTATGACAGGTTTGGGGTTCAAACCATTTAGGCATCTTAGTTGTTCTGGCCTTTCCAAACAAAAAAGAAACAAACAAACTCAGTTTCTTCAACACAGGAGCAATGCTTGCTTTTTTTCTTTCTTATTGCTGTTATATTGGGTGCCTTTAAAAACATGACCCCACCCCATCCCAAACATACACACAAATGTTTTTCCTAGCAAAACTCTTAAGACATCCAAAAAGAATGCTCTTCTTCCCTGCCTGGATCCATTTAGGATCCTATTTGATGCAGCACCGTGGTTCATCTGAACACAAGCTAGAGAGGGAAATATGTATGCCTACTTTTTTTTTTTTTTTAAGCATTTGGGAGGGGGACGGGAAGAAATTCTGCTCAATCAAAGGCATCAAGTTCAATGAGAACTCTTGAAACCTTGGAAGGTACCCTCTATTGTATCCTGTCCAGCACTCTTTCTTTGCTTTTGCCTTCCTTGCCTTCTGATTTCTGCCTCTCTTTCCTCACTGTTTTAGCATTTGGAAGTTTTGCAATTATTCTTACATGCATCTGTGCACAACAGATGTCACTTTCAGGCAGTGCATTACTCTAAAATAGCTCTGTAAAGAAGAGGGAGAGGGGAAATGATGGGTACTTTGCTCTATTAGAAAATCCAAATTGTGCAGCCAGTCTTCCAATGCAAAAAAGAAAAAAGAAAGAAAAGAAGAAAGGGGGGGAGAGGCACGTTTCTGTTCAGAGGTTATCGCCATAGCTTTTCTTTTATCTCCCTAGACTCTCTCCCTTATCCTTAAAAAAGCAAAGCATTCAGTCTTTCCTATTCTGTTTTTCCCTAATCCCTCCCTAAACTACCTTCTTTTGTAATGCGCTGATCACTCTGCTTAATGTGCCTAGTGGTTTCCTCTCTCAGTGGGGACAGCTAGGCCTTTTAACCTTGCAGTAAATTTGTCAATGGGACAAAAGGGTTAACATTCAGCCTGCTGTCGGGGTGGGGTGGGGGGGGACACTATCCAAACCCTCAGGAACATTTTGGAGGGAAAACCATTTGCCGCTCTCGAGTCCTGCCATGCTGAAGTGATTAGCAGTTGTAAAATTCCTCTCCTGAGGCTAGCGCTGCTGGTGACCTAGACCTGTGGAGTCGCAAACACAAAAATCTTAGCACTCCCTGCTTCTCTTTAATTTGGACAGAGATAATTAATCCTTTGTCCCCCTTATTACCACACTTCCAAAGTGGGTTTGAGTGGAATGCAGAGGGCTTGAAGTTTTCTGACGTTTACAGCTCACCCAAGTTACAGAAAAGTTAAACGCATGTGCTCAAGCATGTCTGGCCTGTGGGGAAAGCAGCTTTCTTCTTCTGGACTGAAACATGTTTTCTGTCCCTTGAAAGAGTTAAATAAAAAAAAGAATAGTGCCTGGCTCATCAGGATGCGATGTACCTTCTCTGAGGGTTGAAAAGGATCTGATGTTTTTGTTTGCTTTATTTTGTTTTATAAATGGGAGGGGGGGGAAATGACACAGAGTTTGTTCTGTTTTCTGCTACGTCTGCTCGAGAATGGTTGACTGCCAACCCTAGAAGAGTTAAGGCTTGTAAGTGTAACTGTGAGGGAGCCGCAAGAAGGCTGGTGATGTGAGCATGAGAAAAGTATGGCTTGGAAGTGAAGGAAAGAAACATAGGTGAGAAGGGAACGTAGAGAGATAAATAACTTGGGTGCTTAGCCTGGGAGTGACTGTCTTCTCTTGGCTTGTCTGGCCCTGGTACTGCTGGCATCGGCTCTCTGGGGAAAGCTGCAGTTCTGCTGTTAAAACACAAGGAGCAGCCTGGAGAATTTTGAGCTGCGTCACACAGCTCAGAGGGAGAGAGAGAGAGAGAGAGTGAGCAAGCTCTGTCGATAGGTCTACTAGCAACAGCCCTGCTGCAGCAAGAGAGAGAGAGATATCATGAAACAGAAGTGATAACAACATTGGAAGCATGGTTCCTTCGGACATCTGGCATCTTTTTAAAAAAGAAATATTATTTGGGAGCTTGTTTAGTACCAGCGGATTTTGTCCACTGACGCTATTGGGAAGATGCAACACGCTTAATCCCGCGCCGGGTGGGGGGGGGCAGACGTAGGAAGGGTTAATGGGAGGAAAATTCTGGAATGTTCTATCCTGCGGCGGAGTGAACAGAGGGTTGAAGGACTGCACAGGTGTAGATGAACAGATCTCATGGTTCCTCTTTTCCTTACGTATGTATCCTTTTGGTTGGGGAGATGGGGTTAACTGGCCGTCTCGTGGTTGTGTGTGTGTGTATTTGGGGGTTTCTTTCTCTGCCCCCTCCCCACCCTCCAAACTCTTCCACCCCATGTTATTTTTCTGTGGCTAGATATTGTTGCTGTGTCCTGCGTCAGACCAATGGAATGAAGGTACAGGTTGTAAAATGTCACTGCGTAGTTATAATGCAGATTCAGGGAGAGAGGGAAGAGAGAACAGTAGTTTTGCAGAGGTTATAATCTAATACCACCCTCCCTTCTTCACTTTTTACAGTTGGCACATCAAGGAGTTGGCAAAAGGGTTAACAAGACTCTCTTAATGTTTAAATCTGAAAGGCTGTATCTGCATAGTTTAGAAAGTGGTAAATGATGACGCAGTGATCTTTGCCTGGCATGTTATTAAGCTTAACAAGCATCAAGGGGGACAGGTACACTCTGGCTCCCCAGACCAGCTGAAAGAGTCTGAGTTAAGAAGGGCAGATAGCATTTAGGCATTAAATGTCATCATTTTGGCGTTGGAAAGTTGTTTACCTTGCTCTCTCCGTGTCTCCATGTTGGCAGTCTTCCAGCTCACATGTGATAGTCTTCCCTGTACTGCTGCATCATTAACTGAGTGTCTGAGCCTGCACATGATTGGCTGGGGAGGGCTCTCATTCTAAACATACATTTCCATTGGAGGCAGAGGCAGTGGCAGGTGAAAAGCTGCCTTGGATTGGCTGAGTCTGGGATATCAAATCTAAATGTGCCGTTCCCCTTTCTTTAAAAGGGGCTTTGAACAGTTTGTGACTTAAAATATCGGCTGTTTGCTTCCCCCTCCCTTCTCCCTTACAGCAGGCATTGTGGAATGTGTCTGTGTTCTAGGAGCTTGTCATTTAAAGAGAAAAGTAAAAAAAAAGCAGGAACTTGACAATTGTGGATTAGTTTAGTTTATTACTGGTGCAAGTGACGCAGAAGGAAAAACAAATATTCTGTGACTCGAGTTGCATCAGTGACAGGCGTGTTTCCGGCTGCTGTGAGACAAGCCACGATGACGTGACATTATTATAGGCTTCAGAGGAGACAACAAAAAGAGACTTTTGTGGGTGTCTACCTCTGCCTGTGAGTGAAAAAACTCAAACTAGACCAAGCAATTTACTTGTATTATGAATTCTGACAGTGCCTGTCACTGGCGTATCTGTAAAAGTCTGGACAGGGCTAAAAACCAAAATGTGTCCTAGGCTATGTCAGTGTAAACTCGGAGTCAGTGTCATTTCTGGACTGAGTGGCAACGGAACATAGTGGGAAGAAATAGTAAGTTCCAGTTCTGGTTTTGTTTTTAAATGGGGAGATGGAGATTTCTAAGATGGTTGGAGAAGAAGGGTGGGATAGTTGAAAAGAATAAATCAGATGAGGTGGGAGGACACATCAGAATAAGGATAAGAATCTAAACTAGACACAGTGCTTGCTTTAACCATTTACTGATGCATGTTTCCATTCTGGCCCATCCCAAAGCCAGTTCCAAAGAATGATTCTGTTCTGGAGACTGAGGTCTATGTTCTCTTCTCTTTGGAACCCACCTTGAAATCCAGAGTAACGCATAGAATGGAAAGATGTGTTTTGGGGTGGCATTTTTTCATAAAATTCTCCAACGAACTGAAGGGTTTACGCTGGTATAAGGATTTGTATGGGTGACTCACCGGCATCAAGAGAGTCAAGCACAGCCAGTTGTTCAGCAGCAGTTTGCTGGCTTTGGAACTGGATCAGATTCATTTTGATTCTCCATCTTGATTTCTTTTAGAGTACTCTGTCTTCTCAAGTGTTGTTTCAAGATGTATACCTACCAACAAGCTTTAAAACCCTGGGAAAAGGTGGAGAAGCTTAGTCTGCTTTTCACATTTGCTAGCTCCAGGGGGAAAGAGTAATAACCAGGAAGCCATTTCTGGAAAGAGAGACAGACATGATGCGTGAAGCAAGGAAAGCAGGGAGACTCGGCAAATGAACCCCTCCCATCTCAACACTTTGTACGCACCTTCGTTTTCCCTTTCTCTTCTCTTTTACCAAATGTTATGCTTTATTTGGAATGCTTTAATTGTAGGTGCATTACTTTCTCTCTCTTTTCTCCCCCCCCCCGGCCCGGTGTGAGTCCTTGCTCTGCAGAGCAGTCTCCTCCGGAGGCAGTCTTGCATCCTGCAGTGCTAGTTCCGCAGAGGAGGGCAACAGGAGACACAACTATGGTGGCTGCTCCAGTGAAGGGATGGACTCAGTGCCAGGATCGTACTTGTTCGTGGCAGGAGCAGGGAGAATACATGCAGCTGGGTAGGTTGGGAGAGTGCTGGGTTAAATTTATTTTGACCGACGCCATCTAAACAAACCTCCTTTGCATTTTCTAGATATGGCCACTAGGGGTTGCATATCAGCTTCTTAATACATGGTGTTCCATAATGGCGTACCTTAGTTTTCTGGGGGGTGGATTCGATTTGTACATGAAGAATAAAGATCGAGCACTCATCTGTCTTGATTGTACGGAACTAGTATTTTTTAATGCAAGTTTAGCTCTGAAGGTAGAGATTTATTTGCCATCTCTAGTTTTATTGACTAGCCTGAAGATGCTCTTTGTTTAGTTTTTGTGAATCTAGCTTTTAACACTTACTACCTTGAGCAGTGATTGCTCAGGCAGGGATATCTAAGTCTATGGAACCTAAAAACTATAAAGAGGGAGAGAGAAATGACCTTTCTTTGGTCTGATGGGGAAAGCGAGATTGTCCAGCTTATGTGGCTGGAGTTATTATTATACAAGGGTATTAAAGGCAGGTGAGCTCGACTGAAAGTGGTTTGGAAGCTGACAGGGTTTGTCTGGAGATCTGGCTCAGGTGCTTGGCTCAGCTTTGTGACCTTGGGCTGATTTGTTTCTTTTTGCTTGCCTCTTTTTTCACTTCTGCAAATTAGGCGCGATAAGAACTGCCTCTGAGGAACATTGAGAACTATATTTCTTTAATAAGGAGAACCATCAAGTCTGTACTGAGACCAAAATTCTCCCTTTTAGCCACATGATTGTTCCACTGTGTTAGGATTCCACAGTTTGGTGGCATATGCTGAAGCTACGCAATAGAAGGTATTGTGGGTCAAAATAACTCCCTTTTATTATTTGTTGGTACTTTCTAAGTCAAGAAATGGATACAATTCCTAGTTTTGTTTTTGTTGCTGGTGATCT
This sequence comes from Hemicordylus capensis, assembly GCF_027244095.1. Taxonomy (NCBI): domain Eukaryota; kingdom Metazoa; phylum Chordata; class Lepidosauria; order Squamata; family Cordylidae; genus Hemicordylus; species Hemicordylus capensis. The sequence continues at coordinate 64,151,029 of NC_069660.1, forward strand.
GTGGTGCAGCTGAGTTTGGCTCTGCTGTTTGTTTGGAAAGGTGGAAGATACAAACAATAACTGAGGGCGGCGGTGGGGGGTGCGGTTGATGGAAGGGAAGCACATTAAGAAAAACCTCCTGTGTATCAAAATAAGTGCACCTAATTGAAAATGGTTGTGGTGCTGGCATATGTTCCTTTCACCCCAGCTACCAGCAGAGGAATATAGAGGCAACAACGCACTTCTGGCCATTTTGTTGCAGGCAAAGTAAGTTCGGAGCTTGCAGCACTGCTGCTGCTAATTTCCATGTCATATAAAAATAGTATTGGGCTTTGTGTCAGGAGCTCTGCTGATCCTGGGAGGAGAATAAAGTCATCTCGAGAAAATGCTCTGTTTTCGCTTTCCTCTTCTGTTTTTGTAAGAGACCATTAAAAAACTTCTGCTTATAAAGGGTTGACTTGTTTCCCTTTTGAGATTTCCCTCCACCAATCAAAATAAAACCCCAAAGCACCATTCCATTTTTAAATGTTTTTTTTTAATCCAGTGTCTTGTATTTTTGCGGTGATTTGGGTGTGGCCTCTGTCTGCCACCCCCCACCCCCCGAACACACACACACACATTCTGTGAGGGATAAGAAAAGAGATTGGGGAATTTGTTATAACCGTGATGATGGATAGGAAGAAACATACAATGTTTGTTTAGAGGACCGCATTTGAAACACAAATGTTTCTGTAAATCGGAAGATGATGTGGAGAACTGTGTTTCTTCATAGGTTCAGTTTATTGATTCAAAAAAAGAAAATAATTATTAGCTTGATTTTCAAAGTAATATTTCCTAGAACAACTCCTTCCTCTTTCAAAACTGCTTGCCAGAACAGGGACAACATCACGCAGCTGCTTGGGTGGCCATTTTGCTGCATTGCTATCTAGCTCTAGCATATTCCAGAACCCCAGATTATATTTACTTGTGGTTCAGAGACATACATTCAGTAACTCCATTTTGATTTTGTTGCCAGCTCTTCCTGCTGAAATAGACTGAGCTTAAATACGAATTCAGAAACAACTGAAGCCCTAAATTATGGTTAGAATATGTGTTAGAAAAATTTTACAGTTGCCTGAGCCAAAATTAATTGGGGATATTCTAAGAATAATCTCTGTAGCTTGTATATTTGCATCCTGCAGTATCTGCACTTCCTTCTGCAGCATCGAATTTTCGCTTGCCAGAAGACAGGATACAAAACTTAGAAGGACCTGGTTTCTATTCCAAGTGTAATCATTTCCAAAGTTCTTTCCCACTTTTTTTTTTTACATGAGTCACACTTGCACACCTTGTTTGATCTGGTGTGTTGGACAGTGATGCCCAAGAGAGACCCACCAGGGGTTTTCTGGGTAGCTCATCAGGCTGTTTGTAGTGTGAATTGGCAATAATATAGCACAACAACATAGAAAATAATTCTTTCTGGATTGACATTTGGATGCAAACAATGGCAAAATTCGGTTGGCTAATCTTCTTAGAAAAACATATAGAAAGCATTGTTATAAAATAGATAGAAATCCCAGTGCCAGCTCCCCAAAGGACCAAACAATTACCTGCAAGTAGAAAACCTCATTACTCTCTCAGAATCATTCAGGTGTGGGTCTGTTTGCATTTTTACCCGTGTTCTTGCATAAATGCTATTAATTTCAAGTTGAAGGCTGTGCTTTTCTCTGTGGCTTCCTTTCTAATACCATTATCGATAGCTTATGCCATAAGGGTAGCTGTCCATACCTTGTCATACCACAAACTTCTGTATTTCCATATCCTTCTGCAGAAGAAGTAGGAAGATTCCGGGATTTAGGAAGCTTTCTTTTCACTTGTTGCTATTGACTGTTTTCATGGGTTTTATAAATCTAGGGAATGGATCTCTTGCCTCTGCTGCTGCCTTTTTGTGACTGTCAGAGGCAAGATGCCCCTCTAGGCTCAACGGCTTGCATGCTAAAAACTCACCCTACGGAGCAGGAGTAGCTAATAATCTGTACTCTAAATGCGTCACAGCATCTTGTCTGAGTGTCTGTGTTTTGGGAGCTCCTATCAGGCTACCACTGGCCTCTTGTTTGGCTGTAGTTAATTTCAGATCTGCTGCGTAGCTCAATTGAATGACAAGTATAATACTTTTGGTTGCTGTTATTTTGAAATAGCCATATAATTGGAGCAATACTACCTGTACTTTTGATGCTTTAAAAAAAAAAGGTGTTCCAGAAGTTGAGTTAACCTTTCCTAGTATTTATTGATAGGACAAATGAAAGTTGGCTGTGGTGTCAAGAAGAGGGGAGAGGAAACTGTATGTGGGTAGTGGATAGCTTAGGGATGTAGTCTGCCGCTATAGTCCAACTAGGGCGGATCCATTGCGTATGCGGTTTTGGCCTTGATCCAGATGTCTGTGAGCGCATGTCCATGGCTGTGTTCATAGTCATTCGTTTCTCCCCTGTGTTGGGGTGTGTCTATAGGGCAGGATAAGGGGATGCCTGCCCTGTTGGGCAGGGTCTCTATGAGCACAATTACTGGATTGGGGTCTAAATCTTTCATTGTTTACTGTACAAGGCAATGTAGAGGACTTTTGCTTTACAAACTTTTAGGTAAACAACTCGGATTTCTTTTATAACTTTAAAAAATGGCTGGAATGCAGAGAATGGTACATCTAGTTCTCTACGTACAAAGGTACTTTGGGTTTGTGTTCTCAAATTGTAGGCCCCATATGCCACTTTACACAACTGAGGCTACTTTGAAAAAGCAATTTGTTATGGAAGGGGCTGGTGGTGGTCTGCTGTTCAAAGAAAAAGAAAAATCAATACACCCACAGGGCATATCCAGGTTCTTATGCCTAGTGTCGCTTTTTGGACCCTGGCTAATCAGTTTTAACCTTTTTTTTCTCGTCACAGTTGACTTGTTCAAAATGCTATGTAGTGTTTTGGATGCCATATAAGGATATGCAACAGTGCAGCAAGACAGGGTGCAAGGGAAATGAAAACCACATGGTGACTGACATCCAAATTAACTCTGCGCACGTGCAGCCAAAGGATGCATGCCCGCAGCAGCTGTGCTCCTACCTCAGCTGCATAGGTAGTCATATAGGGGAGTAATCTTTTTCCAGTCTCTTCTTCCCCCAGAAGCGTTCTGTGCAATCTGTAAATATGTCCCTGAGAGTCACATGGGTTACACACATGCAGCATTAGTTAGGATGTCACCCGTTTTTCGTTGCATTGCTTACTCTCTTTCGTTGCATTGCTTACTTCTTACTCCTCTGCTGGATGCTATCTGGGTTATACTGTCGTAATCCACACATTCTCCTTCTTTGTCTGTGTCCTGTGGTCCAGAGCAAAGAAGAGCATTCTTTCTTCCATCTCTAGGAATTGAAGTGGCTACTGCAGAGGTATCTGTAGCATTTGATGCAAGAAGGGCTTATCTCGCAGTTACCAGGTTTCAGTGAAGCAGTTAGAGGCAGAACTGATTTTTGTGGCATGGAGCTTTTGTCCATTCTTGACTGCCAGGGCATTTCCCATTTCACTTGCATTCATTCAGAGTCTCTTCAGATCCTTTTTTAGGAGCCAAACCTTGCTGTCAATCTTGCTGTTGGTCCTTATCCTTTTTTTTTTTTTTAAAGCAACCCTTTCAATAGCAGTTGGGGTGGCAATTGGGATCGAGAATGTGGTGAAGGGAGATAGTTTTTTGGGTTTTTTTAAACCCTTTATGCCCATGTGACAGTCCTGATGAAAATGCTCCTGTCCCCCAGTTGCTATTTGACTCAGAAGAAGGGAAGCTGCCACTGGTGCCAGTAGTAGCTTCCCTCCTAGCAGCTGGGACAGCATTTTTGTTGAGACCCCAGCATGGAAGTAAAGGGTTTTTAGCCTTCTTTTCTTGATCTCAATCCGGACTGTGCCCCTTGTGAACACACAAGGGCCAGCAACATGTGACTCTGTCCAGTTAACGCTAACCAGAGTTTCCATCTTAAGCAGGGTTTGAAACCAGGATTTAAAGTGGATTACAAACCCTAATCACATGGGGGGCTGGCTAGCATGGGGCGGGGAGTCAGCTGTGCTGATATCTTTGAAGCGTGACTGAATGATATTTGGGACTTTCTATTCAATAGTGCCTTCCATTCACTTTGGTGAGGGGAGCTGTCTTTGTTGTGGAGCCTGACTTAATTAAAACATTCTTCAGGTGTTTAGAATCGGACTGTTGGAGACCTGGTACAGTTAGAGCCCAGAGATGAAGGTTTGGGTGATAGATAGATAGATATAAATGTGATAGATAGATAGATAGAACATTGTTGTGTATTCCCCAGACCCTAATCGTAGTGCTCCAGTTCAGGCCTGGAACAAGAGCCTTGTTTGGGGCACATTAGATAAGGGATTGGGTGGAGGACGGGGGGGGGAAAGAATATGCCATCCTTTTTCTTTCCCATCCACCTATGTACTTCCCCACTGTGCTCTGATGTGGAAGGTGTTCAGGTTAGGGCCTGACTGCCAGCCCTACACCTAAGTGCTTTATTGTTATATAGTGGGGGGTCTCACGATCCGTGAGACCCAGTTTGTAAGAGTGAGCGGGGATAGCGAGCTAAGAGAGCGGGGCACATGAGCAGGGTGGGAGCACTGGCTGGCCGGATCGGCTGCCCCCACGACTGCCGGCTCTGTGACGGAGCCGGCGGGGGCTGGGGAGTTTGGGGGCCACGTGGCCCCTGGAAGCTCCAGTATGCCCTGTGCAAGCGCGCAGGGCATACTGGGGAGACCCCTGAGCTGGGAGGCTGCTTTTCAGCCTCCCGCTGGGGCTCTACCCATGAGTAACCGTGGCGCTCTCCGCAAACCCAGTTTAAGGGGCGGGCTACTTGAGCGGGTTACCCACTCAAGAACCACCAGGCTTGCAACTGAGCTCGGTGGTTCTCACGATTGTAGAAAATTGGGCCAGCGGAGGCTAGCCTGATTTTCTACAATCGTGTGAATAGCCTCTGTGTGTGTGTGGGGGGGGGTTATTTATCTATTTATTTATACATTTTATATCTCACTCTTCCTCCAAGGAGCCCAGAATGTTGTACTACATACCTAGGTTTCTCCTCACAACAACCCTGTGAAGTAGGTTAGGCTGAGAGAGAGAAGTGACTGGCCCAGAGTCACCCAGCTAGTATCATGGCTGAATGGGGATTTAGAGGGGAGTTTTAACCTTATACACATCCCTCCCCCACAAACCTAATCCCTACCTCCCAAAATACTGTAAGTATTTAGGGGCCCAAGCAGACCAATATTCTTCCCCTTTCCTTCCTCTCCCTCCTTTTTCAGCTGACACCTTCAACATTCCTTGGCTCTTGAAGGCCACAGAACATGCACATTTTTCACTGAGCTGTTGAGGTGGGTTTCTTTTTCTTTAGTTACTAACATATTTCTGCATACCTGAGGAGTACCCCAGGTATGCAGAAACTGTCACAACTCCCCCTTTTTCTGTCAAACTGAGAAGCACCAGACCTCTCTTATTCTTGAGAAAGAATAATATAGAGACTTTCTTGTCCTGAATAAGACTACTTTTGTGACATGTCATACATATCTTACATTGGAAAATACTTTCATTTCTGAGCACCCGTTTTCAGAGTGAACACATCTTTTTAGTTTTTCAGCCACAGTGAGCAGCACCTCTGTTTATCAAATGCTCCCTTAGCCTAATGTGGCTCTTGTAAGGAAGGAAAAGCCATTGCAAAGTGCACTGTGATCCTTTCTCCGATTGTTCTCTTCTTCCAAAAATTGCGGAGCTGGGCTACTGCCGAGTCCTTATGCCAATACCATGCAAGCTAAGCAGCCACTCTCCGCAATGCAGTAGGTATTCCTGACTGCCACCCTTAAAGTCTTTTAAATGATGCAGCGGGAATATAGAGAAACACTGGGAGATGTGCTAAATGTCTGTGTAGCCCCTCCTCCCCCGCTCTGTGGTTAGAAGTTACAGAACCTTTGTACAAGCCCAACCCTATACCTTATCAAAAACTGTTTGATAATGGTGTTCCTACTTACTTCAGCTAATGGTATCTTCTGATACTTCTGGGGAATTTGGCCTTTCAGGAAAAGACATAGAGATTTTAAAACTATGAGTCCCATATTCAAGAATATGAAAAATTAAAGATGGCCATTTTAATCCAAAGATACAAATTTGGGGTTTTGGTTTCAACTTGCAAATTGCATGGATACTTCTTACATGTTGTTTCTTGAGCAAACATAACCTGTGTTTGCTTTCCTTTCCCAGCAGTGCCTTGCTCTTGGATAATCATAGATGAGATGCCCGAACAGGCCCTGATTTGGAGAGAACAATGCTGAACAGCAGAAACCTCATCCCTTCTAGCTCTAGCTGTTGTTTTCTGGTCCTTGGTACCTTCTACACCTGATGCGGTAAGACACAGGAGTGTGCATAAGTTTCTGGTTTCCTGTGGTATAAGATTAGGTCCCTCGTTTTAAGAGTGGGCTTCCGATTCTTACTGACATGAGGACAGGTAGAGAAATGAATTCAGCTGAGAAACTAAGAACAAATGAGCTTGCATAATCAGTTGTGACTATGGTAATTTGTTTATAATTGTTCGCCCTCTTGTGAGTGGATACCCCATATTCTCCCTTTCATTTACACCTCCAGGGCATTTTCCAGACTAGCTGCTGAAACAGCAGCAAAATGCCTCCGTTCAGGCAAGTCACACTGAAAACGTAAACAGCAGGGCGAGCAGTCTCTCAGCAACTAACAACCCGAAAAAACCGCAACTTCCTTATGCCGGATATACGATGCCCTAGCTCTATATCACAGCGATTAAATTTGAGACAAGGCATTGGCAATGTGAACAGCACCCTGGGCAATGTGAACAGCACCCTGCTGTCCCTGTAGGGACTGCAGTGTCACAACGCAAGAAGTGTGAAAGCACACTTCCAAGATCCAACGTGACCCCGTTGCATGGTCTAATCTGGAAAGCACCCAGGCACATTCTTTATAGATTCATTATCCAGCAAAAGTAGCTGTTTTGTTGTTTTATTTGACCTCTCTATCTAGCTCCATTGCTAGCATTTCTGAGACTCTCAGTCTACAAATGATTAATCCTTATATAGAGCCGAACTATCATCCTCACTCTTGCAGATGGAGCAGAGCAGTTTTATCTTCAAAGTATTCTGTTAATTCAGGTTCTAGAGATGAATGGGACAAGTGCTTTGGGGAGGAACTGTAAGTGATTTGCCCTAGATTAGAAATGATGACTTAATCATTGGCAGTCACATATGCACACTCCTTGTACTTAGAGAACTGGTGGCACAAGTGTCCCATAAACTGCTAAAGATCTCTCTGGTCTTATTTTCTGTGCATGTGTGATTCTGCCTTAAGAAAGGTTTTGAACATACATCTTATTTATCTTGAACATTCTTCTCATGTTACAAATACAAGACTTAACAGATGTATCCAGTGGAGGTTACTCCCATAACATTGCAGCCTTTATGTAGTAATGGACTCTGCTGTAAGGCTCTTAAAAGTGTGTGGGACAAGTGGGTGGGGAGAGGGACAGAGGGAAGTAACATACTTTACATCCTTTGCTTTGTTTTCTCCCCCAGCCCACCAATTATTCTTGCTTCCACAGACTGAGTAGTTTGCAATGCTGATGGCTTGTCCTCTTGCTTTCATCTTCCTTTAAGTACATATTTATTTATTTACAATTAAAACAACCTCTAAAACAATAAAAAACTAAAACAAATTAAAAAATTTAATAATTAACAATTTAAAAACATTTTAAAACAATTAAACAATTACAGTGATTAAAAACCCTGAAATCGGGTTTTGAATTTTAAAATAGACGAGATATTAAAAACCCTAAAATTTAGGAAGCTGAGAAAGCTTGGGTGAAAAGATGAATTTTCAGGTGTTTTTTGAAAATTGCCAGAGATGGGAAGGGTCGTGTCTCAGCAGGGAGCGCATTTCACAGTCTCGGGGCAGCGACAGAGAAGGCCCATCTCTGTGTAGCCACCACAGGCTGGCGGTAACTGTAGACGGACCTCCCCAGATGACCTCAATGGGCGGTGGTGCTCATAATGAAGAAGACGCTCTCTTAGATACCCAGGGCCTAAGCTGTTTAGGGCTTTGTAAGTTATAACTAGCACTTTGTATTTTGTCCGGAAACATGGCCAGAGGGGATCCTGTATACATGGAGCAGAGGGCAGGCTAGCTTCAGTGACTGTGTGGATTATCTGTTTGAGAGCTGTTGAGTGCCATTGGTTCACACCCTTGAACATACTGCATACACATAGAGATGCTGGTATAGCTTGCTGTACATGAGCTTTAGGGACTTGTAATGCATGCCTACCAGGTGAGGATTAGGAGCCTTAAATTCTCCTCCAGCTCTGATTAAAATGTGAGCTGAAGAAGAATTCCCAGTTAACCCAACCCCAAACCCCATCAAGCCCCCACTTTCCTTTAAACAACAGTCAGCTAGCTGGGGGCAGCAGGCATGTAGCCTTGGGGAAGCGACATTTCCAAAGGGCCAGAGGGACTCTTCATCCTAATGCACTGTCAGAGCACCAGAGAGGGGAGGGAGGTAGCTCTCTCCTTTCCTCTTCCCAGGACCATAGCACTGCTGCCAGTGCTATTGCCCCAGCCAGGTACATGTTGGAGAAGGTCTTGGGGTATGGGGGCAGGGCTGAATGGGGGCAATGAATTTGAATTGGGACTGGAAATAAGTGGAGCTATTTTCTGTTGGGTGTTTGTGTGTTTGCTTAGCTTATTTTCAATTCCAGTACAACAGACACAAACCATCTCTAACTGGAGCCAGCATGGTGTAGTGGTTAAGAGTGCTGGACTAGGACCGGGGAGATTTGACTTCAAATCCCCATTCAGCCATGATACTAGCTGGGTGACTCTGGGCCAGTCACTTCTCTCTCAGCCTAACCTACTTCACAGGGTTGTTGTGAGGAGAAACTCAAACATGTAGTACTCCTTGGAGGGAGAGCGGGATGTAAAAAAATAAAAAATAAAATAATTGCAGAGGAATTGTTTAGATTGGGGAGGGACCAGAATCAAGCAAACTTTCTTTTTCCCAGTAGACTTCTCTCTTCTCAGCCTCATTTCTCAGCATCTGCTCTAGCTTCAGCTACTATAAGAATCCTGGCCAGTTTACATGTGCTTGAAAGAAGGCACTTGTTTATGACTGATCAGCATCTTTTTTCCATTTTAAAAAAACTTTACTTTAAAAAAGTCAACCGGAGTCTCTACTGTTATGAAGTGGAGACCGTTGGCAGGGCAACCTGCCCCTGCCCTCCAATTATCTTCACATGGTCATCTGAAGTTGCTGTTAGTACATCATTTGGGATTGTTATGTATTATGAGAGCAGAGAAGAAGAAATGTATTATTTCCAGATAAAGTCTTAGAATGAAACAGGCAAAGAAACGCTTATTTGGGTTCAAATTCAGCATACCATGATTTGTAACTGTCCTATTTTCCTTTATTTGATATCCTCATTTCCTCTGCATATCTCTCCCTTTTTTCATAAATGCCTTTGGTATGAGGTAGAGGAAGAAAACAAAATCCAAATGAATAAGAGAAGTGAAAACTGGAAAACTGTTTTCTTCTGGAATGCTTTGGGATCTCACCCCTGCTAATCCTACAAATTGACTAAAGCTCTGAGCTACAGAAATCAGTTTTACCTTTCTTTTAGTGTACAGAAAGTCATTGACTTAAGATACTCTGCGTTAAGATGAATGGCACTTAAGATGCAAATTGCCACCTTGTCTCAACTTTACAACTGCATTTCAACTTCACAACACTCACTGCAGGAGCGAATGTTGTTGTGTGAGTTAGAGGAGAAGATGGCAACCATGGCAGCCCAGGCTCACATTGTCATTGAGACTGGCAGTCGCTGCTGCTGTATCTGAGGCTGTGGGGGGATTGGCTGACACGCCCATCTAAGATGCTCCCCATTGCTGCCATTACTTCTGCTTTGGGTTCTCCTCCTCCAGGCTCGGCTACTGTGCTGTGGTGACAAAAGGGAAAGAGTCCAGCCTGTTCCCAGCCCACATGCCACTTCTTGCCCAGCTTCCTTTCCTATCTAACCATTGCCCAGGAGGAGGAGGAGGAGGAGATGGAGAAGTGTTACCCAGTTCTACTGAGTTACCTCCCTTCTTTTCATAGAAAAGTGAGGAAGAGCCAGGAAGGGAGTGGGTGGCAAAGGTGAACAATTGTGATTCTCCACCATGATCTTCTCTGTTGGATGTCTGATTGACACAACACCAGCTATGAAAGCAGCTGGAAAAAATAGGGTTTCTGGTTTTGGTTCAAGAACCAACCCACCCAGGTGGGCAGGGAAGGCTTCAAAGAGCTTACCTTCCACACAGATGATCCAAGGCTTGGTGGTGGGGTTGCACTCCATGCTCCCACATGAGCATCCCTGATCCATGAAGCCTGGAACAGGGTTGAGGGATTTAGGGCCAAAACTTGTTCTGGCTTCTGGGCATTCCCCAATGCAATGCACGACATGCACATTGCATCTCCCCCATCAGATAGGCTTTCTGTCTTTCCTTGGACTGAACTCAGCTTGAAGAGACACACAATACATGGCAGTCACATTAAGGGTGCGAGCGCACCCTTAACCTCAGCTAACAACTGGGTTGTTTAGGAGGGTTAGGTGAGTGGGATGCGTTCAGATCTGTGGGGATCCTGCTGCTTCTCGTGACCAGCCTAACCCAGGCTGGGCTGTCCCAGGCTGTGTTAGGCTGGTAGTGAGAACAGCCTTCCTCACAGTTTTCAGGAACCAGTTGTGTTGCAAGTCTGAGGACTTCTTGTATTCATTGACCTCTTTGAGAAATATTTTGTGAAGTTGTAAATTATTATGTTAATATATGTGGGATGGTGAAGTCTCTGGTCTTACTTGTGTTTGTATATTGTACAGAAATGCAACTCGTTTAAATGCCATCTCTGGTGTCACAACAGTTTGACATTTAGAAGTGGCAGAGGGTAGAAATTTTATTGGTTTATGTGGAAAGTTGAAATGTTCTGGTACAAGGTTGCAACCTCTCCCCCCATGTTTAATTGTACAGTTTTATAAATAATTCATTGAGCTTACTACCTTGTTTCTATTTTAGAATGGAAAAGCTAGTAGCACACAATTTGTTTGTCTGATATAAGAATGGCTTGTACTGTATCACTGTGTGCATCGTGTTTTTGTCCTATAATATGTTTTTGAAAGGATCAAGTGCAAATCTTTAAAGGATTGTGCTGCTTTTAAAATTAAAAATTATGATTAAAAAATAACTAGCAGGCAAAACTGTCCTTGAAAGTGATGTGCAGCCTGAAACAGATAACTAGTTGAGGTAGAGGGAATAATGGTTGCTAGGTGTAACTGTTAGTAGCTATGACTATAATGAGGCACAAGTATCTCTATGGAAGAGGAGGAGGCAGTAGTGAAGGGCTTGTCAACAAATAAAGCAAATAGGAACAGAAAAGTGTCATGCCACGTTTCCAAAGTTAAATTTGACTAGTTCAGTTAACTCTTTCTGCTCATGAGAGGCAACCCTACTCAACCATCATAGGTGCCAGACATATGGGGGGTTAAACTTAGAATCTTGAGGTCTGAAACTGATAGGAAGCAAACCATAGTAGGATTTCAGACTTTAAAGACATTATAAATAGTTTTTTAAAAAATATTTTAAGCATATATGGCAATAAAGAAAATAAAAGATTGTAACAAAATGAATGTATTGAAGATATCCTCTCTGGATAGCACTATAGCAATAGCACTTACATTTATATACCGCTCTATAGCCAGAGCTCTCTAAGCGGTTTACAATGATTTAGCATATTGCCCCCCAACATTCTGAGTACTCATTTTACCGACCTCGGAAGGATGGAAGGCTGAGTCAACCTTGAGCCCCTGGTCAGGATCGAACTTGTAACCTTCTGGTTACAGGGCAGCAGTTTTACCACTGCGCCACCAGGGGCTCTTATGGGGGTTTGGGGGAAAGGTTAAAATTTGTTAAAAACTTGCCCATTTTTTGTGTGGGCTGGGTGGTAAGTAGCACCCATCATGCCCTACCACCCAACCCACTTTGTGTTCCTAGGATCTACCTATGCGGAACAATGGGGTGTTCCGAGTTTACCCATTATTCCCTATGGCCGGAGTACGCTACACTCCCAAAGTGCAGTGCACACAAGTTTGGCATTGCAATTTACAATGCATTTGCTACCCTGCCTTGAAAAGCACTGCAGAAGCATATAGTAAAAGAGAATCTCCCTCCCAACACAGAACACACACTTCAAACACAGTCCAAAAATGGCCAAAACCGAATCACTGTCCCAGAATCCACTTCCAGACAAAGTGCCTGCACTGCAGTAACCTCATTGGCATAAGTTGCTCTCTCACACACGATTATGACATTGCAACAACTGCCACAGCTGTTGTCATTTTGACTGAGTACACCTTGCCGTGCAGATTGCAGAGCAGACCAGAGCAGTGAGTGAAGCACAAGTTAGTCTCAAGGCCAGACATGAAGCTCATCACAGCAAACACCCAAGAAATATTACTCACACACAAAGAGCTGAGCTGCCACTGTCCATTTCTCACCACAACACTATCTCACAAACAAACCAAAGCACACCTCAAAAGAAGGAAGGCACCCAAGTTCTGCCTTTGTCAATCTGAGATCCAACAAAACAAGATAGTTATAGCAGCAGAAGCATAGCATATTATATTTGGTGCTGAAAAAAAACACAAAATCAAACCTACCTACCTCCTCTCTTCTACCTCCTCTCCTGATTCAAGAGAGGCACACTATAAGGGCTTTCTCTGCCTCCCAGTCTTTTGAAGAAAATTTTAAACTCCCTCCTTTTGGGCTCCCCACTCCCTCCTGCTTCCCCCACAGCCAATGGGGGCAAAGTTGCCCATGACAAGACTTGAATTGTTTGATAATAAGCCAACTAAGAAGCAAGGAGTTCACAAGCCAGTCAGCAGCCCGTGGTGGGAAACCAATCAGCAAGGGAAAAACAGGCCTCCAAAATGGCAGTCGAAACTTTTTGAATTGAAATGAGGTTGTTTTGTTCTGAGCTCAAAACAGGCCCTTTATATAATGGCATTTCCCCCCAAGCTCAGAACAGCCCATTTCTAGTAGAAATATTTCAACATCCAAACATTTTGCATATTCCTAACGGAGCCATTTTTTGAAGGGCAGTATAGAAATCAAATAAACAAACAAACAAATAAATAACTACCTGCTCTTTGCTGGAATGATGCCCCCTAACAGCAGACATAACATTGCTCTATGTCTCATTTCTCTCTTGGTTCTCTCCATTGAGAATGGTTGCCAGTGAATGCATTCATTAAGATTTTTAATGTTTTTAACCTTTGTGTCTAAAAGTAAACCTTTGCCCCAACCATAAAGGAGGTATAAATTGTTTTTGGAGACTCTCCAAAACAGCTCAAAGTGACAACAGCGTCAGCTTAAAGTGGCAAGAAGGTCTTGAATTACACAGCGCTAAGCCAGTCTCCAGAAAAAAAGGTATCCCCAAGATGTGTTGAAGTGAGATACTGAAAATGAGGGCAATGATTTACAGTTGATGATTGGAAACTGGGGTCCTTGTATAACAGGGGTCAAATTCTCAAGACTAGGCCTTACAGACAAGTAACATGATCTAAACTTTGTGCTGCAGACGTCTGCAGTGAGTTCAACAGCAGGATGCAATCAGCCAAGGTCCTAGCATCTACTCTTCCCTCTCTTCAGCACCTAGACAAAATTTAGGTTCTTTGTGATTAAATACCTTTATAGAAAGTAATACTCCTGAATTCAGTTCCTTAGTTTGCCAGAGACTAGGGATGTGCACAGACGGGTTTATGCACTCCCAGGAGGTGGGGGGACCTTTAAGGGGGAGGGAGGGTGCCCTTAACTTCCCTTCTGTCCCCCCCACCCCGCCGGTGCTGTGCCTCCCTGCAGCCGTGGTCAGTGTCATAATGGAAGTGGCCAACGCATGTGCATATGGCATGCACATGAATCAGCCACTTCCTCTATGATAGCAATAGCAATAGCACTTACATTTATATACCGCTCTATAGCTGGAAGCTCTCTAAGCGGTTTACAATGATTTAGCATATTGTCCCCCAACATTCTGGGTACTCATTTTACCGACCTCGGAAGGATGGAAGGCTGAGTCAACCTTGAGCCCCTGGTCAGGATCGAACTTGTAACCTTCTGGTTACAGGGCGGCAGGGCGGCAGTTTTACCACTGCGCCACCAGGGGCTTTTAATGATGCTGGCCAGGGCTGCAGGGAGGTATGCTGCAGCCCCACACCAGCGGTTTTGGGTACAGCGCCGGCAGGGGGAAAGCAGTGGGAATGTAAGGACACCTTCCCTGCCCCTTAAAGGACCCTCCGTCTCCAAACCTGCTTGAACGCCGGACTGCTGGACCGGTTCGTGCATATCCCTACCACAGACTAATCTTGGAAAAATCACTTAAACCTTTGTGAAATGGGAATGGTAGTGAATAAATGTGAATAAATGTGTTAGATGTTTGGTCTGACAGTGCTGACATACCCACACGTATTTATGGAGCATCAAACTAATTTCAAAGTTTGAAGAGCTGCAGACTTCTCTGTCAGTACCAAAGTGGTAGAAGGTCCAGGTCTTCTCGACACTCTTATCAGTTTCTTTAGCGTCATTTTGAATTTTATTATCTAAAATTAGTTTCAAGGCTAGTTATAGGTATTTTCTAACTTGCCATGAAACTTAATTTATTTTAACATTTGTTATTCCCGGCTTTATTTGAAGCTAACTTGGGCAGCCTCTTGAAGATCTTCTACCAGACCTGGCAAGAAAAAGTGATAGTTTAAGCCAAGCATAACCAAAGTACTTGGTTTGAAACCTCAGTTCACTTTAGAACATGTATACCTTGGACATATCACACAAGATTCATTATTGCCTGCTAACGAGGCAAAGGGGTATCTTTTAAAGTGGTGGCTCTCGTGTATTTAGCTGGATAGATTTATTCATCTCAGCACAGCAGGCCTTCCAGTGGCTATAGTTGGTATCGCCCTTGAGTTTCTTATTAAATTGTGTGCCATTTTGGGACACGGAACCATTTTCTCATTTCTTTTGCTATGTAAACAGCTTTGATGATGATTGATGAAGATGAAAAGCAGTTTGTGTGTAGAGAGAGAGAGACAATTTTTAAGGCAGCAGTCAGAATTCCATACAAGTATTTTCTGGATCCCAAATCAAAAATCAAGTGAAGTGATAATCAGTTATTTTTGTTAATCAGAAAGAATTGTATAGGTTTATTGTTGATTAACAAACATAAAAATAATGAATGTGGAAGCTGAAATGTCTTGCACACTATATTTGTTTATGAATCAATTTTAATAATTATAACTGTGTGTTTTTCTGAATTGGTGTCCTCTTTTTGTTTTTGTTAGGGAGATGGAGACCTATAGCTGGGAGGAGCAGCTAGAGCAGGCCTGCTCCTCCCCTCCAGTTTCTTTTACAAACAAATAATTTTCAAATAACTTCGGACGGATTGGGCCAGATAAGCTTCCCCCCTACTTTTTTGTGCTCTCTATAAACCTGTAGGCTAGCTAGAGGCCTAGGGAGATGCAAATCATTCTATGTAACTGTGGACGTTAGATAGATGTGACAGTCTTGTTGCTATCATCATTAGCACAAATATTGTCCTACGTTGCAAACTGTTGTGTGGTAAAAAACTTTAAATGTCCAATCCTGAAATATGCTAGTCTAGATAAACTATATGTGATGCAGCTACCTATTTTAGGAAGTTACCAACATACTTGAGCATATCTCAGTCCTCTATAAAGGACAACAGTGATATTATCAACATTTTACAGAAGAGCAAAAAAAAATGCCTGGTGATACAGTGCTGCTTCCCTGACTAAATACAGAAAGTCCCCTGCATACAGGCTAGCATCTAGTAACATGAGTTTGTCAGTGGACAAACTACCCAGTGGGTGGGTAGTTCCCCACCCCCCACAAACAGGTTTGGGTTTTACTACTCTAGCATGTGTGTTGTAAAAATACACTCAACATTACAACCAGAAACTCAGTGTTTTGGAGAGTCTGGCTCAAATAAGAAGGCAAGAATGTATTCTTCACCATGAGCTCCACTGCCCACTGAGATCATCTGGAGAGACAGCTGGAGATAGGAATAGCAAAAGCACAACAGTCACATAACTGTCTGACATTAGACCTCACCAGGTTGAAATGGCACAGCAAGAGAAGGAGCCTCTTCCACTGGCAACTCTATGGGAAAGTTAGATTATTTTCTGGGCTCATTTCTTTGTAGATGCAAAAAAAAAAAAAGGGGGGGGGAGACCAAAGTCCCAGGGTGCTGTGAAATTGTTTGTTGCAGCCCAGCGCGTATTGGCTGAAGCCTTCTTTCAGGGGCAAAATATTTTCCAATGAAATCCTGTCGTACAAAACCAACTTCTCCACAAACAGGTAAAACTAGCCAAGACTCCTTAAGCAGATTTTCTGCTTGTGGGAGGAAGATAGCAATTTCACAGCACCGTGGGACTTTGGTCTCCCCTTTTTTTGCATCTTGACTGGGTGCTTCTAGTTTTTCTTCATTTCTCATTTCTTTGTAGCAATAGCTGGTTTTTAACCTAAGTAGTCAACATTTGAGTATAGACTTGTTGCGAAAGCAGAAGTGTGTGGAGTTTATAAAGAGCTCTCAGATTAGGAGTTGTGCATCATGAGAGGCACTGGTTTTGCTTACAAATTACTTACAAATGAACTGCAAAAAAAATAGCTGTGACCTGTTTTTAAGCAGTGCAAGTAGCTTCTCTCCATGCAGAAGTGGAAGGCTGACTTGTACATTGTGTTACAGGTCAAGGCTTCTGTTCTCATTCACTGTGGACATTGTTCCATTGGTTCCAATTTGCTTCCATTCATTTGTGGGGGCTTTCTGTCCTGGATGTTGCAAAGTATTAATATATGCTGTTTTGTTGTCCTGGAGTTTTCAGTTATCTATTTTCAAATTCAGTGTTTAAATTAGTTTAAATTAAACTAGAAACATAGATAGGAGGCCTAAAAAGCGTCATCTTTGACTGTACTAGTACAGTAATGTACATTTGCATAAACTAATTTGCAAGTAGTGGAAGTTTTGCAATTTTGGGGAGGAGTGGTTAGGGAACGGAAAAAGGGGAAGGACTGAATACATGAGAGCCACAGATACATAAGAGATAGAGAAATATGACTACAGTAATGGAGAAAATATAGAAAGCGTTTTGAGAGATGGATGTTGTTCCGAGCTTCACTTCTCATAGCATTTTCCCAGAACCATAAGAACTAGAATAGAACTAAAAATAACAAATTGATTGATAATTTGCTTTTATTGTTTGTTTAAAATATTTCTACCCTGCCCATTCAGCAGCTCTAAAAACAATAATAAAATAAAATTAAAACTGACAGCAACAAAAATCAAAAGCAATAACAAAGGCTAAAATTAGTTTTTTAAAAGTTATTTATTTATTGCCAAGCAGGAAAATTGCCTTACAGTACATTGAACATATTCAAACAAATTCACAAGAATACTCGGTGACATAACACAGTTTTCTTTACTCTGGAACACAGAGTCTCACTCCAGAGAAAAGACTACTTACTCCAGAGTAGGACTCCTTGTTCTAGAGTACAGGAGACAAATCGACCATAGGCTACTGATTCATTCAAACACATTTAAATTATCCATTTTGATTGTCACCTCTACAGTTCATGAACTCATTATTCATAATTAGTTATTGCCTCTGCTCCCACTATGAATAATTAGGGATGAGCCCAAATGGGCTCAGGCAGCCACGGGCGGGATGGAGAGTGGTTCCTTTAAAAAGCAGGTAAGCAGGTCACCCCACTGCTTTTCCGGTGCGGCACATGCTTTACAAAAGGCCACGTGCAACTGTGGCATTGCGCTCTGCAGCCTGCATGCAGCATCAGCACACACATGGTCACCTCTGGCTAACTCTCTCCTACCCAAGCAGCTCTTGTCATGAGAATGGATTCACTATCTTGTTTAGTGTGTTGTTCAGCAAAACAAAAACCTAAATTAAATATTTTGGCTTGATACACACCCAATAGTGCAAAATGCCAATTTGTGAACATTTCTCTTCATAATACATTAGCCATAGTTCAGTAACTGAGTGCATAAGCACTCTAAAAAAATGTCTAGATTTCAGTCTATGATGAGTGAACAAGTCATATTATCAAGAGGGTAAGGTGGGGAAGGGGAGTGAAAAGCAGTTGTTGCTCATTTCTCTGCTCAGGATGAGATGAAAAATGGTTCTCTTTTACTTGCACATTTCCCTACTGTAGAAGTTAACAGCAAACAAAATGAGTCATAATAAAGAAATTAGTCTTCAGTCCTTATGGGATATGCCCTTGAGTATTAGTCTGAATTGTTACTTGTTTTGATGTGTAGTACCAATATCACAGGAAGCTTTTGTTTGATCTAAGAGTTGAATCCAGAGCGACTCAATTTTGGCCTTCTTACCTATCTGGCCTGTGCCATTTCTCTAGATTATCATCATGCATAGTGCAACCAAATATGTCAGCCAACCCTGCCAGTTCTCTGTGACAAAGCTTGTGAGAAAACTGTCACTGAGCCAGCGTGCCCACTTCTGAAGTGGTAGGGTGGCCCATTGCATTAGAGCTACTGTTTGTATAGTTTGTATAAAATTTAGGGAAAATTCAGACATTGCTTTCCCAAATGGATTCCATAATATTTGAATAAGTCCTGAGTCACCTGTCAGAAAGACCAGTGGAACATACATGGATAGAAATATGCTTTGCATGTTTTTGCTCCAAAGGAAGTGTCTGTGTTCTTGAATTAATGGGTTTGGGCCGTTTCTGTGTACTTGAATTAATGGGTTTGGGTTCTTCACAGGTCATGCATCTGTTTTCTCCCTTAAGAGAGAATGACCTGTAATGTACAAGAGACCTATGCTACCTCTATTTGTTTATATATTGATAGATAGATATATTTGTTTAGTTTTTTCCTAGGTGAATTGTTAATATCTAAAATGTAGGCCTAATCCAGATAAATTCTTTGGCACAGAATGGCCAGGCTAAAGCACACTGATGATAGAAGTCTTGAGGAGACCCAGTGAAGCTTTACTGGGGATGTTTGTACAGTTGTTGGATTTCCCCATGTATTAAAAGCAGCTAACTTTCCAAAGAATTACTAAAAGTAAACAGTCCTTTTGTATGACTAGGCAATTGGCATACAGTGCCAAATCAGAATGACTAATGCTGTGGTAGAGCAGACAGAATTTGCTGGAATTACTTGTATTTTAAAGCTGTTGGAACTAATCTGCCATGTGTCTTTATGTTTGTCTCAAACATTTTCCTTGGTTGTTCTGTGGAACTGATGTCTTGGCTCTGAAACAATTTGATAGATATATTGGTTTGATGGTATGTTTTATTTATTTATTTATTACATTTATATACCACCCTATCCAAATGGCTCTAGGTGGTGCACATCAACAAAAACAAAACCCACAAATCAATCCCCTTAAAAACAATCACTACAAAACAATATAAAAACTAGGGATGTGCACGAATTGATTTTTTTATTTCGATTTGTACCCAAATTGAATCACCCCTGATTTGTTTTGGGTCCAAATCTGACACACACCCCAATCACCCCAGATTCAAATTGTACCTGAATTTTCTGAATCTGAATCTGAATTGATTTGGATCAAAAAAAGGGTCCCGGGGCCAAAAGAGTGGGTTGAGTGGTAGTACCCAATGGGTGGAAGCTACCAGTGATTAAATGATTTTGAAGTTTATGTGTCTTTAAGCTTTTTCCCAAAGGGAATAATGGGGGTTTCAGCAACTTTAGTTATAACTCCCGGGGGGGTGCAACAGGGTGGCCCAGAGTGTGTCGTGGTGGGTGGTGGTGCCCAATGGGTGCAAGGAAGCTACCACCCAGATTTCAAAGGAATTGGGCAAAGAGGTGATTTTTAAAAGGTTTTTGAAGTTGGTATGTCTTAGGGGCTTATTCGGGGCAGAAAAAGGATTTGGGGGACAAAGAGTGGGTCAGGTGGTAGTGCCCCAATGGGTGCCTGCTACCACCCAGATTTCAAAGAAATTGGAGAAAGAGGTGATTTTTAAAGAATTCCTGGATTTTGTATGTCCTTAAGCTTTCCCCCCATAGGGAATAATGGGGAATTTCAGCAGCCCCATAACTCCACTTGGGAGGTGCCAGGTGGCTGAGAGCGGGGTGTGGTGTAGTGCATATAGGATGCCAACCACCCACAAAACGACAAGCCCATGGGGCACTGGGTTTTGTTGTTTCTGAGGTGTTCTTCTGAGAGTAGATTCTCTAGTAGGAAATGAGTGTGGATTCAATGTTTGTCATTGAATCCACTCTCATTCTTACCAGAAGATCTACTCTCAGAAGGACACCTCAGAAACAACAAAACTCAGTGCCTTGTGGGTTTGGGCATGGTTGGCACCCTATATGCATTACACCACCACTTGCTCTGGGCCACCCTGGTGCCCCCCAAGTGGAGTTATGGGGCTGCTGAAATTCCCCATTATTCCCTATGGGGGAAAAGCTTAAATATGTGCAAACTTCAGAAATCCTTTAAAAATCACCCCTTTCACCAATTTCTTTGAAATCTGGATGGTAGCAGGCACCCATTGGGGCACTACCACCCAACCCACTTTGGCCACAAAATGGAGCTCCGAATCTCTGAATTTTTCAAGTCTGAGTCTGGGTTGATTTGTCTTGTACCCGAATCTGGGCGATATAGGACAGGAGTGATTTGTTTTGTCTACAAATCATCCAAATCAGCCAGTTTCGGGTACAAATTGTTTTGTATCCGAATCATTTCGTACAGACAGCATAAAATCTGTTTTAAAACTATTATTACAGAACAATTTTAAAACAGCATATAACCATTAACAATTAAAACAGTTAAAACAATTTAAAAACCCTGGAAGGCCAGGACAAACCAATAGGTTTTAAGAGCTCTCCTGAAAGCCAACAATGAACTCAAAACTATGGATTTCTGCTGGGAGTGCATTCCACAGCCCAGGAGCAGCTACAAAGAAGTCACACCTCTGAGTTGCCACCAGATGCACTGGTGGTAACTGGGGACGGACCTCCTCAGATGACATTATCGTGCGGTGGGGATCATGCAGAAGAAGGCACTCTCTAAGAGTTGTTCTTAAGCCATTCAGAGCTTTAAAGATAATAACCAGCACTTTGAATTTTGCTTGGAAACATATCGGCAGCCAGTGTAACTGTATTAAAACAGGCATAATATAGTCTCTCCGGGTTACCCCAGAGACCAATCTGGCTGCTGCATTTTGAACTAACGGAAGTTTCTGAACTACATACAAAGACAGCCTCACATAGAGTGCATTGCAATAGTCAAGCCTGGATGTTACCAGCTGATGCTCCACTGTTCTGAGGTCATCTTCTTCAAGGAATGGACACATCTGTCAAATCAGCCGAAGCTGATAGAAAGCACTCCTGACCATAGCCTCCACCTGAGATACTAGGATGAGGCCTGGGTCTAGGAGTGTCCCCAAGCTGTGTACCTGTTCCTTCTGGGTGAGTGTAAACCCATCCAGCACCGGAAGATTTGCTATTCCCTCATCCAGCCCATTACTGCCTGTAAGCAGGCATTTAGGGAATGAATGCAATTTCCTGATGATGAGGATGACAAGGAGAAATAGATCTGGGTGTCATCAGCATAGTGATAACACCCAGCACCAAATATCCTGATGACCTCACCCAGAACTTTCATGTAGATATTAAAAAGCATTGGTGACAGAATGGAGCCCTGGAGGACTCCATATAACAGCTCCTGTTTAGAGGAGCAACTGTCACCAAGCTCCACCTTCTGGAATCTACCTGAGAGATAGGAGCAGAACCACTGCAAAGCAGTGCCCCCTATTCCCAGCTCCGCCGGGCGATCCAGAAGGATACCATGGTCAATGGTATTGAAAGCCGCCAATATATCCAAAAGAACTAGCAGACTCACACTCCCTCTGCAAATTCCCCAGTAAAGATAATCCCTCAGGCCAACCAAGGCTGTCTCAACCCCATAGGCAGCTCTAAAGCCAGTTTGAAATGGGTCTAGATAATCAGTTTGCTCCAAAACCGCCTGGAGCGGCTCGGCCACCACCCTCTCACACCTTGCCCAACCAAGGGAAACTGGAGACTGGCCTATAACTATCCAATGCTAAGGGGATCCATGGAACATAAGAACATAGGAAACTGCCATATACTGAGTCAGACCATTGGTCTATCTAGCTCAGTATTGTCTTCACAGACTGGCAGCGCCTTCTCCAAGGTTGCAGGCGGAAATCTCTCGCAGCCCTATCTTGGAGAAGCCAGGGAGGGAACTTGAAACCTTCTGCTCTTCCCAGAGCGGCTTCATCCCCTGAGGGGAATATCTTGCAGTGCTCACACATCAAGTCTCCCATTCATATGCAACCAAGGCAGACCCTGCTTAGCTATGGGGACAAGTCATGCTTGCTACCACAAGACCAGCTCTCCATGGAAGGCTTCTTAAGAAGCAACCTAACCACTGCCTCCTTCAAACAAGGAGGCACCCTACCCTCCCTTGGCGATGCATTTATAGTAATAACTCAGCTACCTCCAACAATCTCCCTGTTGGATAAAAGCAGCCAAGTCGGGCGAGGGTCCAGAGTACAAGTGGTAGGCTGCACCGCCCCAAGCAGCTTGTCCACATCCTCAGGAATCACAGATTGAAACTGATCCTAACACTGCAAGAGGGATTGCTGGACGCCCCCTTCATAGACTTTGCAGAAATAGCAGAGTCCAAGTCAGCCCGGATACAGGAGATTTTGTCCGCAAAGAACCCATTAAAGGCGTCACAGCAGAACAACGTTACTGGGGACTGATTTAAGACAAAAGGAGTGGAAATTAAACTCCTCACAACCCGAGAGCTCTTACCATCTGGTAAGATGGTATGAGAGGGTGGGAGAATAGTATAAGACCTCCGGTAAGAGATGCCAGATATGCCTGAAAGCCAGAAAGGGGAGCTGGAAGAACTGCCACCTCAGCTCATTTTTAGCTTACTTTCCAGTAGGCTTATGAGATCACCTAGTTCTGTGTTTGTGTGTCCCTATCAACATCTCAATCAACATCTTTTTAGATTGTGAGCCCTTTGGGGACAGGGTTCTATCTTATTTTTATTTATTATTTCTCTGTGTAAACTGCCCTGAGCCATTTTTGGAAGGGCAGTATAGAAATTGAATAACTAACTAACTAACTAATGCCTGGACCACTATGAACCAAATTGGGTACAATTGTAGGGACACATAGAGACACCTCAACAGCATTGTTTGTGATGATGTCATCTACCCCAATTCAAGATGGTGGACACATAAACATTTGAGGTGCAAGTAGACTAACTTGTGAGCCACCTAACTGATTTGAACCAAATTTGCTACAGTTGTAGTGAGTGACATATAGGGACAGCTCAAGGAAATAGTTGGTAATGATGTCATCCATCCTGATTCAAGATGGCGGATACATGAACGTTTGAGGTGGGAACCAATTTTGATCAAATTCGGCAAGTGGGAACCAATTTGGATTAAATTTGGTACAGTTGTAGAGATACATAGGGACACCTCAAATGCAGTTTGTGATGATATCATCCACCCGAATTCAAGATGATGGGCACAAGAACACTTGAGGCTCAAGTGGGCTAACTTGTGAGCTGCCTAACTAATATGGATCAAATTTAATCCAGTTGTAGGGATAGTGAAAGGAAAGCCGGCAGATTAGTTCTTACTAGAACAACTTGTTTTTAATGGTGCAGTGCTGTGGTAGTTCAATGGTAGAGCATCTGCTTGTGTGCAAAAAGTCTCAGGCTCACTCCCTGGCATCTCCAGATAAGACTGGGACAGACTCCTGCCTAAAACCTTGAAGACCCTGCCAGTCACTGTAGACAATACTGAGAAAGATGAAAAAATGATCTGATTCGGTATAAGCAGCTTCTTATGTTAATTTATTTTGTGCCTTATTGTTTTAAGGCAAGAAGGTAGGAGGAAGCCAGAAGAACTGTGCAGCAAAAAAGATGGAGGAGCAAAGGAAAATTGAGAGAAGGTGAAAGACGAAAGATGATGCTCAGATGATTTTAATTGTCTAATTGATTTAGTTTTGATTTTAATTGTTTTGTTTTTATTTTGATGTAAAATAAAAATGCCCTTCCTGAGCCATTTTTGGAAGGGCGGTATATAAATAAATAAGTGAGTGAGTGAGTGAGTGAGTGAAGTACAGTATAGATTGGGCAACCACCAGCCAAAACAATAGAAGACAATTATGTGCTTAATTTCAGACAAAGCTTGATGGCATCAAATCCCATAATATTTTTCAGAAGCTGACGTCAGGCCCTGCAACTCCCATATCATGCCTTACCACTGCCTCATGTCCTTGCACTCTTTTCCATGAAGCCTTAAGGTCTATCTGAGCATGTGGATGATGCATTTCCCCCCTCAAAATGGGGTATCCATAGCCCTCTCGCATGTACCTGGTGTCAAGGAATCTGGTTCTCAAGCAGGATAATCTCTTCCATGGTCCCAAGAACTGCCAAGTCAGCCAGGAAAACATAGTAAAAGGTAAAATGTGCTGCCGAGTCAGTGTTGATTCCTGGCAACCACAGAGCCCTGTGGTTGTTTTTGGTAGAATACAGGAGGGGTTTACCATTGCCATCTCCTGCACAGTATGAGATGATGCCTTTCAGCATCTTCCTGTACCACTGCTGCCCAATATAGGTGTTTCCCATAGTCTGGGGAGCATGCATAGTACTAGTTTCCATATCTACCCATTAATTCTGTGGTAGCCTGCACTCCTCAATGAATGGCATATTCCTATGCAGGCTGCTATGGTGAGTCTACTCCTGCTCCAAACTAAGAGTTTGATTTCTAGTTCACACAGCAGAATTAAATACGAATTTGAATCCAGAGGTATACAATCTTCACTTCTTAATAGCCCTATTCACGTATTAAGTTCAACACACTTACTATGTTTGTACAGTGCACATAGAGCTATTCGTACATAATGTTCAATGCTGGTCAGGCGCAGCTTGTGAACTCTCCTCCGGGGGGTGGGGGTGGCAGGCGGCTTCTTTAAGGTAAATGGAGCCGGTGCTTCGTGCCGCCCAGCAGCCCCCGTGGCGGGGAATCGCCTCCACCACTCACCTGGCTCCCGCGGAGGTGAGCCCCCACCAGCGGCCAGGTGAGTAGTGGAGGCGATTCCCCACCGCAGGGGCTGCTAGGCAGCATGGAGCACTGGCTCTGTTTACCTTCAAGAAGCCGCCTGCCGTGCCCCACCCCACCCCAGAGGAGAGTTCACGAGCCACGCCTGATGCTTGTTCAGTAGAAACATTCCTGTTTGCATTCTGCATTTGAGGGGGCCTGTACCCAGGCTCACTCTTAAAATGAACACATGTATGTTTACAGGAGTCATTTACACACAACCATGTAGCCACCTGTAGGCATGTACATTTCTAAAAAGGCCTAATGGCAGTGAGCTAAGTGAATGTTCTGTGGAAAAACCTAAGTAGTGTTCTGGAATTCCTGATAGAGTAACAGCTCCGATGGTGTCTGTGGCACACAGTGCCTTTCACCAACTGAGGCTGGTACACCAGTTGTGACCTCTTCTTCGGAGAAAACCTTGTCACAATTATCCGTGATCTGGTAACCTCCAGATTGAACTACAGTTGTCTGTTGTATGTGGGCCTCCTTTCTGAAGGCTTCTCAGAAACATCAACTCAGTCCAAAATATAGCTGCTATATTTATTAACTGGAACAGGCCACAGAGTACACATCTCCAGTCTTAAAACAACTGCATTGGCTGCCAGTCCATTTCTGAACACAATTTAAAGTCCTGGTACTTACCTTTAATGCCCTAAATGGCATGGGACCTGGGTGTTGCAAGAACTGCCTTCTGTTGCATGAACCTGCCCAAATGTTGTTGATGCTGCTACTGCTGTTGTCTTCCTCTGCCCTCTAATTTCCAGAGAGTGGACCTTCTCAGTTGTGAGATGGCTCTCCTGGCACCAAAACTTTGAGCACCAGGTGACCACCTTTTTATTTGACCAGGTCTTCGGCATATCATCTAGCTAGTTTTAACCAACTATTTTTATGGATTTTCTTGCTTGGTCATTTGATGAAATTTGTTGTTGTTTTTCTTCTTGTTGTTGTTACTTGCTCTGGGAGTTTTTAAAAATTGAAGTATGGCATCTATAAATATATATGGAGGCTCATGATTAGTGAGAAGAGCCTGGGGAGGGTTTGCAGGGAGAGTGGGCTTAGCATGCTCTCCCCACACACAAGCGGGCAGTCTGCTCTGTCCAGCCAAAGCAGCCACCCACACTACTGCCGGCTCCGTTAGGCGAAATCCATCAGGCGAAATCGGGCTAGGCTCCCCTAGCTCGATTTCTCCTGATCATGGGAATAGCCTCATAGTCTTTTGTTGTAAAAGCAAGAAACTGAAGGAAAGGATGTTTGGCCGTGTGGTACTGATGTTGCTTTCTTCCTATTAGATTCTTGCTCAGTTTTCTTTTTCATTCTGTGAACTTCTTGTCAATGGAAAGGCTGTTGACCAGCACCACCACCACTCTGCTATGTCCAATTTGTTTGCTTTTGGAAATCACCAGAGTTCATGCACTGCTGCCATGTTACTTTAGTCATATCGCTGCATGCCTCCTAGCATCACACAGCCATTTTGTTTCTTTCTCTGAATCTAGAACTCTCATTGTCTAGCTAAGATTCTTGGTGATGCCCCTCTGGTTTGTGTGGACTGAGTGTCTTGTCTTGCATTGTAAACGTGCTTGAATGCCTCTTACTGGGTTTGGGAGGCACTGGCTGTGAAACAATGGAATATGCCCTCCCACCACTGAATGAGCAGTATTTGGCAGACTTTCCTACAAGATACAAAATGGATTCCTGCTGATGCAGATTCCTTTGAATAATAACTCTTGTAATCTGTTATGCATGCATCGTACTCACTTCATAATAACTGGCGTATTTTTCTCAGAAGTGGGGAATTTTAAAAAATGTCCTTACCTAATCATTCAGAACTGTTTGTCATTTTTTTGTCTTCAGATAAGCTTCTAAAACCCCTGCTAACTCAGCAAAGAGACACTTTTTAAAGTGGTGATTCTCTTAAGTTAAGCAGGGGGAGAACACCTGGCCCTATTCAATCTCAGCACAGCATCCCTCCAGTGGCTGTTGCTGATATCTGCCTTGTGTTTCTTTTTAGATTGTGAATAATTTGGGAACAGGGGACTATCTTATTTATATATTATTTATTTTTCTATGTAAAGCACTTTGAGAACTTTGGTTGAATATAAATATTCATCGTCATCGTAAAACCCGAGAAAATTGCTAAATGCTAAAGAAATAAAGTAAAATAGCCAACTTGCAAATAGCATCTAGATGCATTTCATAAGATAATAATTAATGTTAGAATCTTAGAGTGAGGGACTGGAATATCACATTATCCCATGTCTGTAGAGAGACTAGGTCTCTCAACTCCCCACCCCAACAATTTCACACATAATACAAAATTTCACACATAATACATAATTGTAGAGTGTGACATCCTAACAACCAAACATGTAGGTTTTCTGGAAAAAACTGGAGGGCAAATGAGGGAACTTGCATTATTGTTTTTCCTTTGAAAAAACTTGCTAAACCAAGTTTTATGTGGAAATACTTTGTATTGTAATATTCAATAAATCAATAAAACATATGTACCATTCCACTTTCTAGGTATACAGGAGAACCTCGTTAATCACTGACCTGGCATCCACAGTTTCACATATCTGTGATTGGGTAATTGCCACTCAACTTCGGTATACATGAAAAAATTAGGCAATTAAATGGCTAAGACTCATGTATCCACAGGTTGGGAATGGGCAAAAATGACTTCTGTGGTCATTATATAATCTTTATTACGGTCGTTGACCAGCACAAGTTGTAAAACAGTAATACTATACAATCTGTGGTCATTTCTGCCCACCATTTCGAGGAACCTATCTTGCCCCAGACAAGCAATTTGTGTTGCTTCAGTGTGTGAGCCACATGGCCCACACTGCCTCGAGCAGCGCAGATCAACAGAGGCTGGGACCTCTCATTTTCCTTCCCTCTGGATATCCCACAAGGCACCACACAATGAGTGCAGTGTTTGGGGGGATTCCCCCCATCAGATAGGCACTCTAGGTGCCCATCTCTGTGTCTCTTCGGGCTGCGTGGAGCCCGAGTAGACACACAATCCCGGCAGCCGGGTTAAGGGGACACTTGCTCCCTTAACCTCAGCTAAGAGCCAGACTTGGGAGCAGGCTTAGGCTGGGTGAGAGCGCCAAGATCAGCGCAGATCCCGGCGTTCCACACGAGCAGCTTAGCCTAGGCTAGGCTGCCCTAGCCTGGGTTAGGCTGCTCGTGAGAACAGCTTCATGGTGTGTCTTAGTATAAGACAGCTCTGTATGTCCCACATTGTTTCTGAACTGTTTGTTGAGCATTATCAGCACAGGAACAATGAGAGATAAGAAAAAGCAAAGATGGATAAAATCAAATTGATCCTTCAGGATGTGCTGCTGTACCTTTCTGTAAATAAATTTATGTGTATTTACATAATGTAAATGGACACAAATAATGTAAATGGACACACCTGCTTGAAATGGCACTTTGGTGCACATATCAGTGAGTATATTTACTTGCAAGTAGTCTAGAAGAATGGGTGACAATACTTTTGGAATGCCTGTGCAGGAAACTCAAAAACATGATAGGAAATTTTAACTTTTTAAATGATGTACAAATTTCACTGCAACAAAATCTGGAAGTGAAGCCTAATCAAGACCTTGCTTTGGATAAGCTACAGATTTCACCAGCTGCTTTCAGTGTGCTTGCGAGTGTATCCTGGGCAAAACAGCTGATAGACCTAAGCTGAGATGACGCACCCTCTTTTAGACAAACAGGGTGGATTATTACAGCTGTTCACTACCTAGAAGAGCCCCTCCAGGGATCACTTTGTTTGCCAGAAGATGCAGTGGAATCAAAGAACTATTTCTTCAGTTCTAACTGCCACACTTATTTAAAAATAAATATTCTAGTGATTATCCAGCTTCCGGGTGTGAAAAAAAGAACAATCTGTGAAGTCCCCCAGTCCCCACACAATTAGACTTTGCCTGCCCTTTAGTGTTATCTGTCATGCAGTCTCAGACTCTAGCCGCCATTGGAAAACCACAGAGAGAGGAAAAGGATAATAGGGAAATAATTCATCATGCAGTGTTTCACAAATGTTTCCTCCTGCTTATTTTATACAGTTTTTTTATTATTATTGAGGTTTTTTCAAAATTAATACAATGTATAGTTAAAGAGGAAACAACAAACCAGGAGAATAGTTTTTCCAACAGAGCAAGAAGTAAGGCCAGGGCAATAGTACATCAAAATAAACAGTTTGGACAATACTGTATAATAAGTAAGGCCCTCTTCCAAACTGATAAATAATCGAAGAGTGGGGTGATGAGCTTTGATGTTCCAATGAATTATTGGATTTTACTCTGCAGTGAGATAGTAATTCTAATGGATTTGCTACAGCAAGAGGGATTACAAAGGAAATTCTTGTATGAATTCCTCTAGTTAATCTGAAATTATAGAAAACAGGATATACATGCCAATATTATACTATATGTAGAATTCAGGTGCTTTTTAAAAGCCTTTAATGCATGTCTACTTGTTTACATGCTGTTGCTTCCTTAAAGATGATGATTAGATAAGAATATTTGCATTGACTTTAATGGAATCTGGACTTTGGTAATAGCAGAAAAAATAAATGTCCATATTATAGTTTTTATAGTGGTTTCTAAATATTTTAGTAACAAGCAGGACCCACCACAGAAATCTTATTTTGAATTCAAGGCTCCTGTTGAGCCCTCTCTGCTTTGGGAGTTGTATACTCTTTTAATTATTTTGAACTATGTTGCTCCCAGTACTTACCCTTTTCAGCCCATTGATCTCTCAGCAAGATTTCTGTAATCTGTTCCTGGTCCTCCATTTCAGGAATATTAGCTTTGAAATTATACATCTAGCATCTCTGAACTGGATTATGAAATAGTTTATTAAAGAAGAAAGGGGTTTCTATTGTCGAATCACCTGTAGTTTGTACGTGTTGAATATGAAATGTTATTTAGCTCTGGGCAAAGGTAAATGACCCAGTGCTAATTATCCTGCTGTGAACAGGAAAGAATGCCAGCTGACCTACAGGTAGGAGCCTGTGTATAGCATCTCATGACTTGTTCAAGTACATTACACCTGCAAGAATAGCAATGGAAGGTTGAACTAACTTCTGTTTTCTTGGATCCAACAAACAGGTTGAAAAGCACTTCATTTATGATCTGCTTATACATTTCATCCAGCTGGAGCAGTTCTGGACTCATTTTGTCCATTGACTGAGGATATTCTGAGAAACAAACTATATTTTATATCTTTGTTAATTATTGGATGCTCTCCTTCCTCAGTTAAATGATACAGGATTGCGCTTATTCAGTCTTGCATTGTAGTAGAACTTGGTGTACCAATTACATTTTAAATCTATGATGCAAGAATTCATTTCATTCAGGAAATACCTGAACAAAAGGAAAACTAACCTTTGTTCAGTGATCTTAAGTATGCACTTTGGGTTATAAACGTAATTGCCTTTCTGGGACAGACTAAAGGCTAGCAATCCAGAATCACAGCAACCAGCAAGCACTCTGCGGTCCACAGGATACTGGTCAGTGGTCCACTGCTGGACCATGGACAAACTTCAGTCCATGTGTGGAATACAGAATCAGAATTACTCATCAAATGATTTGCAGAAGTGGTTGAAGGATTTTATACAGCCTCATTCTTTTGTAAACAACACTATTTGATCTCTGCAGTAATGCAAAACTGTTCTAGGTCTGAGGATCCTTTGTGGACTACCCAACATTATTGGAAGACTAAATGAGCTGAATAAGCTTTTGATGTGGCTTTGTGCCTGCCTCCTAGTTGGTCTAATCAATCCCAGGTGTTTCAGGGCTGTTTGTTACATTACCTTAGTGGTATAGTGAATATAAAATCAACATGTTTCGCTTCTTTAAATATTCATTTTAATGTTAAAATTGCTTAAGATATTTGCCCAGTGCTGCAGTGCACAATTATATATAAATTAATATGTATAGCGCCACATTGGGGAGAACATATCTTATATCTTTTTATGATGGAGTTACTAATTTCGTAGATCATGGGAATAATGTGATCATAGTTTATCTTGATTTCAGCAAAATATTTGATGAATTCTCCCATGATATCCTTATTGACAAAATGGTAAAATATGACCTATATGATACTTCTGTTAGGTAGATTCACAGTAGGTTGAACAACTGTACACAAAGGGTTCTCATGAATGCCTCTGTGTCAACCTGGAGTGAGGTATCGTGTCATAGGGCTCTACCCTGGACCACAAGCTAGCCAACATTTGCATAAATGACCTGGAGGAGAGAGTAGATACTTATTTATATTTGCATATGACACAAAGCAGGGGGTGGGGCTTAGCTAGCACCGTAGAAGACAATCAAGATTCCTACTGGTCTGGGTATGTTTAACCTGTAGAACAAATGACTAAGACAAGATACGATAGCCATCTTCAAATATCTAAAGGACTGTCATATAGAAGAAGGATTGGACTTGTTTTCTGCTGCTGCTGAAGGCAGAACAACAACCAATAGGTTGGAAGTATATTTAGGCTAGATGTTAGGAAGGCTCTGCTGTGTGTATAAGTTTTGCGACAATGAAACAGTCTGCCTTGTACATAGGTGGGCTCAGGCGCGGCTTGTGAACGCACCTGGGGGGGGGCTTCTTTAACTGTAAACAGAGCCGGTGCTCCGTGCTGCCCAGCAGCCCCCACGGCAGGGAATCGCCTCCACCACTCACCTGGCTCCCACAGAGGCGAGCCCCAGCCAGCGGCTGAGTAGCAGAGGCGATTCCCCGCTGCGGGGGCTGCTGGGCGGCATGGAGCACCGACTCCATTTACAGTTAAATAAGCCGCCCACCGCCCCCTCAGAGGTGAGTTCACGAGCCACCGCTGGGTGGGCTCTTCCTTCTCTAGAGGTCTTCAAAGGCTCGGCAGGCATCTGTCAGGGATACTGTAATAGTTCCCTGCACTGAACAGGAGATTAGA
Organism: Hemicordylus capensis; assembly: GCF_027244095.1. Lineage (NCBI taxonomy): Eukaryota > Metazoa > Chordata > Lepidosauria > Squamata > Cordylidae > Hemicordylus > Hemicordylus capensis. The sequence continues at coordinate 64,183,214 of NC_069660.1, forward strand.
TTAGAAAACCTAAGTGCCTTCCAGCTCTAAAAGCCTATGATTCCTTATGGGAGAGATGTATGATATGCTTACTTCCCACACCACTACAGCGCCAGCCTGAGGAGGAGGGGTGGTGCTGGCATGGGGAGTCTAACTGCATCATACACCCTACCCATGTGGTCTACCCATGACTCACATTACCAGAACAAAATTGGAAGCAACTACACAGACGCAGCAATCATTCTGTATAGGTAACAGAAGAAACAGCTCAAAGAGGCATTGTTGGGGACAGATATGAGCAGGCAGCATGTTATAAAACCAGTGAGAAGGCAGAGGCTTTGGAACGGAATTCCAGCATGCAATATTCTTATAATGAGAGGTGCTTTATTTGGGTACTGTCTCTCATCAGCATTAGATTAACTGTAAATGACTTATTCTGTTATGTTTTTCCATGCTTATTTCCTCTAGGAGTGATGCACTGAAACTCCTCGGAGAGCATGGGGATGCTTAGATAAGCTTTCGCTTCATTTTTCTCAATGGCTTGTAGCATTCCAGCCACAAACACATGGACAGAGCACACAGTCCTTGTATTTTGTAACCTCTTCAGCTGGTCCTATTTCAATTAAAGAGGAACAATGAGGTACTACAGATTAGCTGTTGCAAAACATCTTACGTGGCAGCATGATGATTTGCATATGTGGTAGGAGTCCAGGAAGGCACCATTGCCCAGTTCATGTTGACATTTTACATGTCCTTAAAAGGACTTGGGGAGGGGGGGCAGGGGGAAAGAGAGAAAACAGGCAGCTTGCTGTGCTTGTTAAAAAGTAAGAAAAAAAGCCATTTACTATTAACTGTAGCCTACAACATGAAACTGAATACTTTTCACTGAAATTGTTTGATTCTTTTAAAATTCTATCTGTCTGAAGAATGCTTGTTTTAAATATAGCTTACAGGCATCTTTTTATACCATCTCCAGTATGGATAAGAAGCTTGATAAAAGCTCTCCATTATGCCATAGGGACAAGTTTAAAACCATATAATCTGCCTTTCTTAATACACAGCAAGGACAGTACTGGGCTTGAGATTACTCTGAGACCCAAGAACTTCCTTTTGCTTTCCTCCTTCCCGTGTTTTAAAATAAATAATAAAAACCCCTTAAAGGCTGCCTCATAAATTATTTCATCTTTTCTCATGCTGCATAAAAGCCAAAAAAAAAAAAAAAAAACCACCCCAAAAACAAAAACCCTTTCTAGCCCTGGGTTTAAAAACTATAAAATATATAGATATATTTTAAAATCCAGGGTTTTTAAACTTTGTATTTGAGTTTACATACTGATAGAGCATTTATATTGTTTTTCATTGGGCTTGGCTTCATTGTATTTCAAACTATTGCTCAATAACTTCTTTATAGTGTTTCTGATGAATGTTTCAACAACATTATCCTATATACTCCAGGTAGCTTAAATATCAGCCAGTTTAAGGGCAGTTCCACAGACTGATGGTTGCAATTAAAAAATGGTGTTGTGCTTGTGTTTCCTGCAGCAAAGTCACACAGGAAACAACTGCCATACATATACAAAAACACATTTTAGTTCCCAGGGAGGGAATGTCTGCACACAAATGCTCTTCCCAGAGTGGCCCCATTCCCTAAGGGGAATCTCTTATACTGCCCGTGCATGCAGTCTCCCATTCATATGCAAACAGGGCAGATCCTGCTTAGCAAGGGGACAAGTCATGCTTGTTACCACAAGACCTGTGTGTACCCTCTGTGTGCCCCCTTGATGCTATCCTCTTCTAACTCTTGGTTACCATCTTCCCTGCCATTATCCATCCTTTCTACCACATCAAGAAGTCTGTCTCTCTTCTGGCTCCTTCCCACCCTTTGCCTCCAGACTCCTGGAGCATGCTGTTTACACTCATTGCCTTGACTTTCTCTTCTCCAGCTCTTCTCTGGATCCCCTTTAATCTGGCTTCTGCCTTTTGCATTCCAATGAAAGTAAAGGTAAAGTGTGCCATCAAGTCAATTTTGACTCCTGGAGCCCACAGAGCCCTGTGGTTTTCTTTGGCAGAATGCAGGAGGGGTTTACCATTGTCTTCTCCTGCACAGTATGAGATGATGCCTTTCAGCATCTTCCTATATTGCTGCTGCTCAATATAGTACCAGCGAGGATTCGAACTGGCAACATTCTGCTTGTTAGTCAATCATTTCCCCGCTGTGCCATTAGGTGGGTACCCTCACAAAAGTAGCCAGTGATCTTGCTGCCAGATTAGATAGAAGGTCTCTATACTGCCCTCATTTTTCTTGATTTCTTTGTTGTGTTCAGCACACTCATGCTTGTCTCCCTTTATGCCCTAAATCTCTGTGAGTCTGTCCTCAGGTGGTTTTCTTCTGTTTTAAATGTAAACATGTTCTGTTTAAGTTGAAGAATGTCTAACCCAGGGCTGCACAACTTCAGCCCTCCAGTTGTTTTTGAACTAAAACTCCCATCATTGCAGACATAGAGGTCAATAGGGATGATGGAGGTTGTAGTCCAACATCTGAAGGAGGGTCATGTCATGAACCCCGAGTCTGACATGGAGGAATCCCAGGATAAAGGGGTCATGACCCTTGAGCTCAACACCAGGTGCTCTTGAGGTGAAGTGGTTATGACCCCGAGCCTGATTCTGACCAAGAGGAATGAGGCAAGCTTTGTGTGGCTCTCGGCCCTACCAGTGGAAATGCCAACACCTACTGACCCCCTCAACACAACCTTGCCTGTGTCCTCTATGTTGGAGGATGAACCCAAAGCACCCCAATCCCCACCAGCAGCCACCCAGCTATGCTGCAACCAGCACTTAAGAAATAGGGTGCAGCCCCTTTAAGACATTCCAGGCTTGGGTGGGGCTGCAGTGCTGGCTCTGTATTTAAGGGCTCAGTTTGCCTCCACCATTTGCTGAAGCAACTTTGTTGTGGATGTGTGCTACCTTGATTCTGCTCCTGTTCTTGGTTTCCCTGGCTTCTGGCCCTTTGCTTGTTTTTGGACTGCAACCCTGCCTGCTCCTAAAGGACTGACCCTCTGCCTTTTTTGACGCTGACTTGCCTGCCCCTACCAGAACAATCTTTGGCTCTTGACCTCCTGCTAGTTTGACTTCATTCATTCATTCGATTTCTATACTGCCCTTCTGTCATGGCTCAGACTTCTGACTCAGAGGAGTCAGAGCAGGAGGATTTGCCTGCTAGTGAGGGCTCAGAGGCACAGCAACAGGAGTTGGCAGGGAGACCAGACTCTGGAGCTGAGGATTCGCAACAGCTACCAGACATGATTTCTGATGGGGAGGAGCCTAGGATTTCACCTGTCTTGAGAAGACAGCTCAAGAGGGAGGCTCAGTGGAAGTCATGCAGGCACAGGAGATCACTAGAGAGGAAACCTAAGTGCTGACTCAGGGAAGCCTGATTGGCTGCTGGTTCTCTTGAGCCATATATATTTAGCAGTCTCTCAATTGCTGAGATGCTGTTTGCAACTTTCACTGGCCGCAGACAGTGTGCTATTTGAATTCCAGACTTTTCCAAGTTCCAGTTTGCCTTGTTTATGCTTTCCTGCTTTGTTCCATTAATTCCTTGTTCTGGTGTCCTTCGCTCTGGTTCTGGTGTCCTTGTTTTGTGTTTTCTTTTCACTTATTATTCAGTTATTGTTAGAGGGGGGTACCTAGTTCAGTTCAAGGGACTTAATTCATTTACTATTTTCTTTGTGAGCCCTTTCTTTTCTTTTCCTTCTTGCAGTTTCGCTGCTGCTTTCTGTTATCTCACAGTGGGAGTGCTGAAGGGGGTTGTAAATCCTGTTGGGTTAGCCAAGCTAACAGATATGACACCTTCCAAAAATGGCTCAGGGTGGTTTACACAGAGAAATAATAAATAAATAAGGCAACTTCACCTTCCCTGCTCCCACAGTGTGCTTTCTGCAACACCTGACCCACCTAGGTACAACAGGCAGAAGCTGTGCAAGTCTGGTCTAACCATTGTTTCAGTGTTTCCACAGGCGGCAGCTATTCCTCTGTTTTTCATCTCTGCATTGGGGTCCCTTGGGGACCTGTTCTTGGCCTGCTGCTCTTCCCTCTCTATAAGCCGACTCATGGCTTTTAATACCACCTGTGTCCTATCCTGAAATCAGGAACCTGCAGAGCAGGGTAGTTGGGTTTGCAGCACCATGGATAGCTCCCAGTGAACAACTTACTCCAACAAATGCCAGAAGATCTTAAATACCTTCAGGCTCAGATTTCCCCTTCCAGGCTCCACATCCCTTATTTATTTGATTGATTGATTGATTTATATACTGCCCTTCCAAAAATGGCTCAGGGCAATTTACACAGAGGAATAATAAATAAGATAGATCCCTGTCCCCAAAGGGCTCACAATCTAAAAAGAAACATAAGCTAGACACCAGCAACAGTCACTGGAGGTACTGTGCTGGGGGTGGATAGGGCCCCCTTGCCTGGAGAGCAGAGAGATTGAAAGGTTCTGGTCCACAGACTAGTACTTCCCCATTCCATTAGGTCTCCTGACCTGGTCCATTGATGGTGCTGCTTTGCAGACTTGGGGGAGCATGAGGTATGGGTGGTGGAGGAGTATGGTTCACTGAGGGACTTGGGCTCAGGCTCCATGTGTGCTGACCTCAGGGTCTCCAGAAACCTCCAACTGAAGTCATCAGTTCTGGGGTCTCCCAGTTGGAAGGTTCAGGCTCCAACTTGGTGTCAGGTCTGAGGCTGGCTTTTCCTACCCAACTGAACCCTAATCAGGATCAGACTATGTGCTACCACTTAGGGCTGGGGGCATGACAACCAATATGCTGATAATGTCCAGCTCTGCTTCTGTACCCCAGAACTTTCTCTCTCCATCACATCCCATATCTTCCAACTGCCTATCTAGCATTTCTGCTTGGATGCTTCATCATTGACTCAGAATATGTACAGGACAGAATTGCCTATTTTTTCTCACAGACCCTTCTCTCTTTGTATCCAGTCCCTATCCAATGTTGTCATTCATCTTGTTGAACAGGCTTAAAGCCTTGGTTTATCTTGGCCTCTCTCTCTTTTAGTGTTCATATCTAATCTGTTTCCAAATCATGTTGCTTTTTCTCTCTACAACAGTGGTTCCCAGCCTGTGGTCTGTGGACCAATGGTGGTCTGTGAGCAGGGGCAGAGCCACCACTGTGCGGATGGGTTAAAAGAACCCAGGCCACCAAAGGAAGGGGTCGCTGGCGCCCACAGGGGGTGTGTGACTTGGGCTCCAGAAGAGCCCCGAGTGAACACCCCTGCCCATGCCCGGGCTCCGGAGAGCCCTGAGCAAGTGCTGCCCTGTCATTTCAGGAAGAGCATGCTGCCTGAAAGCAGCTATTTTCCTTCACTGGAGGGAGAGAAAGGGAAATAGATGCCTTCAGGCAGCAAACACTGCCTGAAAAGGACAGGGAAGTCACGCTTAGGCTTCCCTGTAGCCCGGGCGCGGGGGTAGGGGAGTTCTCTCGGGGCTCAGCCATGCCCTGTGTGCACGACGTCACAAACACGGGACATCATTAGAGGGGCCACCAGCCAGGGCTGGACCCAGGCCGCTGTTCAGCTGGCTCCACGCCTGTCTGTGAGGTTACTGCAGGTGGTCCATGGAGTGAAAAAATGATAACTTAATTATATCTCATGTACCTCTTATACATCATATTCAATGTTATATTATTATTCGCAATGTAATTCACAGTTTCTGGGTAAGCATAATACATTAGAAATAGCTCTGTTTTTAATAGTGCTTAATATACAGGCTGTGATTAACATATTTTAAATGGTTTGCTTATGTAGTGACCTGCAAAAGTTTTTAATGATGATGTATGGTCCATATGAGCCACCTAATGGTGCAGTGGGGAAGTAACTTGCCTAGGGAGCAAGAGGTTACTGGTTCGAATCCCCACTGGTATGTTTTCCAGACTATGGGGAACACCTATATCGGGCAGCAGTTATATAGGAAGATGCTGAAAGGCATCATCTCATACTGCGTAGGAGATGGCAATGGTAAACTCCTCCTGTATTCTACCAAAGAAAACCACATGGCTCTGTGGTCACCAGGAGTTGACACTGACTTGTCGGCACAACTTTATGGTCCATATAAAGGAAAAGGTTGGGAACCGCTGCTCTCCCTCTTGACACTTCCAGCAAAAATGCAGTTCATCTCTCATCTCACCTATGGCAACCTTCTCTTTCTCTTTCTAATCTTCTGTTTTCATACCGACTCTTTGGTTGAAGAATATCATGTAATATTCTTCCCTAATTCCTAAAATGTTATGTTCCTGTCTACTCCCAGATCATTCTTTGGCTTCTTATCTGCTCCCAGATCATTCCATGATCTGCTCCCAGATCATTCTGCTCCCAGATCATTCCTTCAAAGCCCTCCATGGCATTGCCCTTCCCTATTTTTCTGCTTTCATATTTTCTTGCACTCCTGCCTGTGACCTTCACTTTACCACCTTCAACCATTCATTCTAAACGAAGACTTTTGGCTCCTTGGGACAGAGGTTTTTGGTTTGTTTTGGTTATGTTGCTCTCTCATGTGCCATGAATTCTGATTGTGCTCTGCATACATAACAATGGTAATAATTGTTCTTCTTTGCTCCACAGGCTGGCTATAGTTTGAGGATGAATTCTGAAAAGGAAAGTCATCAAGAATCCTTACTGAAGTAAATAAATTTAAGGAAAAGAGATGTTGCAGATTCCAGGTCAATTTTGCTCATCTGGTTTCATATGACTGAATTATAGATATCTGATCCAAAGATGACTTTCTTCACCACTAGTAAGTATGAAACATGGAGTTTACACCTTAGTAATACATAGACAATGCTATCCACAAAATAAATATGCAGTGACTGACATGACGGACATATATTCTGGCAACAAACAGTGCTTTTTCAGGGAGAGAAGTAAAAAATTGCTTCCTTATCTCCCGCACTCCCAGATCTGCCCTACCCATCAAGCCTGCAGCATAACTACTCTGAAGGTTCCCTGCTTCAACACAGCTCTGATCCTGTCAATGAATCCCTGCCCATCATGTCAGCCAACAAAGTTAACGCATGCAATTTATAGATTGCAGTCTAAATATTTTTTATTTAGGATACTATCATAACATGATGGAGAGAAGGAATAATTGATTGGAATCTGCTGCTTCTACTCATGGGATCAGAAGAAAAGACAGCAGGAATTGATTACAAAGCAATTGAAACAGTCATCATAATGTATAACTTTTATCACACTGATCAAGATGCCATGAAAAATTAAGAGACATAGCCCTATGGTGAATTTACAAAATTATTAAGAAATCTATGTACTCAGAGAAAACATATTTGATTTGCAGAAACACACACACACAAATGATATGATCAATACACCAGGAAGGAGTTATGGTAATAATGCTCAAATTTTTTAATACCAATAAATTGTAGAAATGTCCATTAATATGCAATGAGTGAGCAAGATTAACTACTTAGAACAGAAGAAAAGGTCATTCACACATAGTGGTTAGAGTGCTGGATTAGGAACGGGGAGACCTGATTTTAAATCCCCATTCAATCATGAAACTCACTGGGTGACTCTGGGCCAGTCATGTATCTCTCAGCCTAACCTACCTCACAGGGTTGTTGTGAGGATAAACATAACCTCTTGGCTCCTTTGAGGAAAAGCAGGATACATGTAAAAATAAAATAAAATAAAATAGTTTCTGGTGGCTAGGAAGGGCTGGGGTGGGGTGGAGCCAAGATTATACCTGCCTTCCTCCACACGACCACAGGGATCCTCTCACTGTGCTGCTTGGCTGCACACACAAGCAGCAAGGCAAGCAGCACGGCATTCTGGAGGCTGGGGAAACACATCTTGGCCCCCACAAATCCCACGATGCACGGTGCAAGGATCACGGTGCATTGAAAGATTTCCCCACAGTCTGCTCAGGCTGCAGGCAGCCCAAGCAGACACACAATGGGGGACCAGGGTGGAAGGGCACACTTGTGCCCTTATACCTTGGTAATAGCCCTCGGCGGGGTGGGGGAGACCTCGGGCTACCCAACAGGGCAGCACCACAATTGGGATTGATCCCGTCACTCCACATGAACAGCCCTACCCTGTAGGGCTGTGCAAGCCTGAGTAGGGCTTCTTGTGTGAACAGCCTTGAACAGTTTTGTACAGAGATCAATATTACTTAGTATTGGTCTACGTTAACTGGCAGTGGGCCTCCAGGGTTTCAGATCAGGGTCTTTCCCAGCCCTACCTGGAGAGTCAGAAGTTACATCTGGAACTTCTGCATGGAAAGCATATGCTCTACCCTGCAGCTACAGCAAAACTGATCTACTTGATTCATTTTTGCGCTATAGTCCTGAAACTTACAAAATGGGTTTTATTCAGGACTATTGTCCTTAAATATATAAAATGCTGTAACCTTCACTTGGAAGAGAGAACCTGATCCTGTCTGCATGCACTAAAGAGATGGCAGAAGGGCTGTTGCCTGATTTTTGTGCAGAAAACGCAAAGGACATGGAGCATGATATGATGGACAGTGCACCATCAGCAGCACAGGTACTTCAGTGGCCGATATTTTAAAGGAACATATTTCTGCTTTTGCGAACAAGCCAGGCAGAATCACTCTAGCTACTCATCAAATCCTCAGTTAGAATGCAACACCTATGGTTTCTGGTTCCTACCAAGCAACAGGAAAACATGCCATGTGTTTTACATGAGAAATAGATCATGTACTGGCTCTGGATGGACAGGGTCTTGTGGCAGCAAGCATGACTTGTCCCCTTAGCTAAGCACGGTCCACCCTAGTGGCATATGAATGGGAGACTAGAAGTGTGGGCACTGTAAGATATTCCCCTCAGGGGATGGAGCTGTTCTGGGAAGAGCAGAAGGTTTCAAGTTCCCTCCCTGGCTTCTCCAAGATAGGGCTGAGAAAGATTCTTGCTGTCAACCTTGGAGAAGCCGCTGCCAGTCTGCGTAGACAATACTGAGCTAGATGGACCTATGGTCTGACTCAGTATATGGCAGCTTCCTATGTTCCTATGGATGCAATAGTCTACTATGGTACAAATAGTGGACTCTGCTACAGGGGCTGTGCTGCTCTAAACTGGATCCAGTGGAGTGCTACATTCTGTGGTGTCCCTTTCCTCTGTTAGCAGCTTCTTACCACAGGAGCTTTATCAAGGTAGGAAAAACGTCTATTATGTGGGCATTTAGCTAACTAAAACAAACTAAAACTAAACTTGTGCGGTAGCTCTAGTTTGAAGCTTCCGAGGTGTGATCTTCTGAGTACATTCTGAGTACCCAGAATGTTGGGGGCAATATGCTAAATCATTGTAAACCGCTTAGAGAGCTCCGGCTATAGAGCGGTATATAAATGTAAGTGCTATTGCTATTGCTATTCTCATGCAGGACTTTAACTTGTATGTTAAAAACCATTTTTTAAAAGCAGCATATACTGCCATTGCAGATGCTCTGCATTCCAGTAATGTACCCTATACTTAAGCACTTGCAGTCGTTAACATGTTACTGGGTGCCCAGCTGCCTAACAGTGGAAGTTATTTACGTTTTAGTGGCTAAATAGCTTTGTACTAGCTATTTAGTACAACTAAGTAGCTACTTACCACCCAGAATATTTATCAAGAGTATTAGTGCTCTTGTCAGGAGGAAGTGTGTTTGCATCGAGATTTCTTTTTGCATGGTGTTTTGATCATTTAATATGCACTCATGCACATTGGTAACCAATCAGCAAATAAGAGGAAAAGCCCTCTGCTAACCGAGCAAAGAGGCTTTATTTAATGTGGTGATTCTCTTTATTGAGCCGATGAAGTGCAACTGGCCCTATCCATCCCCAGCACAGCATCCCTCCAGTGGCTGTTGCTGGTGTCTGCCTTATGTTTCTTTTTTTAGATTGTGAGCCCTTTGAGGACAGGAAGCCATTTTATTTATATCTATGTAAACCACTTTGGGAACTTTGGTAGAAAAGTGGTATATTAATATTTGTCATATTTGTATGAAAACTATGGAAAATTGTACATGTACAGTGGTCTGAACAAGGTTTGGATATTAAACTGACTATTGTTAGATCACTAATACACTGGTTCAGCTCCATAAACAAGATCAGGTAGATTGGAAGCCCAAAATATGGAGAGTAATTTAGATCAGGACAATTTCATACATTCCCCACAGGTATGTACTAACTTTGTTTAGAGCCCCTACCTAATAAACATGATATATGATAGAGAATTTGGAGGTGAGAGGGATAGCATCAAATGTCACTCAAGAAAAGACCAGAGGAATCATGCGCGTGCGCCCAGTACTTCTGGCCACTTCTGGCAGAAGAGGCAGCAGGGAGGTACGCTGCCGCACCAAGGGATTTTACCTAACACCAGCGCTGGTGGGGGGAAAGCAGGGGGAGGAGTAAGTGCACCCTCCCCTGCCCTTAAAGTCCTACCCCCCAACCCCAGCCAAACATTCGAACCCACCAGTGGGTGGCACTGAAGATTGAAGAAGGTGGGGGAGTGCAGGAAAGATCATTTTTAGAAGGTAAATGCCATATTTGGTGCTTGCTTTTTTGAGACTGCCCAGGAGGCACAGGGCATTGTGGGGATTGAAGCCATGGCTGCATTCCTTAGAGGAACTACAGTTGCCACACTGCCCTATGCCTCCTGGGGATTCCCAAAAGGGCAAGTGCCAAATATGGCATTTACCTTCTAAAAATGATCTTTCCTGCACTCCCCGGTTGATGGTCCCCTCACTTTGTACACAGAACAGCCTTCGGTGCTGCTGAAGCCACAGCAGTGCTGGAGGCCTGCCAGCCCAAGAGAGCAGCATATACAGCAGCACTGGGGCCCACAGGCCTGGGATTGCAGCAACTGGTGGCAGCAGTGGGATCAGTGCTGGAGGCCTCCAATAGAGGCCCAGTATCATGTCCCTGAATATTGGCCATTGGGCCAGTGGCAGCAATGGGGCCAGTGTGGCAGTGCGACTGGGAAAAGCGGCCATCAGGCTAGCCAGAGGACCAAAGTGAGCAATGGCCGGTGGCAGCAATGGGGGTGGTAGCGACCCAGGGTGGTGGCAGTGAGTCACTTTAAATGTACAATGGGGGAAGGATCCAATAGCATTATTGGTAAAATGTTGGGTCAGTGCCAATATCTATATCTATCTATCTATCTATCTATCTATCTATCTATCTAAAATCATTATCGGATCAGCATTGATCCAGTATTCCTCATTGTGCACGAGTAACAAATGGTCATACAGGAAGGGATATATCTGGGGGAAGAAGACACAGATAAGGCTGTGTCTTTACAGTGTTGTACAGGAAGAAATGATGCGCTGAGGCTTGGGAGCAAAGGGGGCGCATAGGAAGCTGTCGTATACTGAGCTAGACCATTGGTCTATCTAGCTCAGTATTGTCTTCACAGACTGGCAGCGGCTTCTCCAAAGTTGCAGGCAGGAATCTTTCTCAGTCCTGTCTTGGAGAAGCCAGAGAGGGAACTTGAAACCTTCTGCTCTTTGCAGAGCGGCTCCATCCCCTGAGGGGAATATCTTACAGTGCTCACATGTGGTCAACAGCTCACATGTGAACAACAGCATAAGACTGAGAAGAGATCCCTGAAGAATCCTAATGAAGAGGGAAAGAAGATGAGAGCTTACCTCTATATGATGATTATGCAGCTAGGAAAGGGAGCCAGACAATTGTGGACAGGTAGAGCATGAAGAGAGTCCAGCAGGAAAGGGTTATCATCAACTGTATCAAAGGTAGCACTGTGGTCAAGGTGGATGAACCTTTGATTCTATCAGTGATTTATCAGTGATTTTCGGTGATTTAGGTGAGGGCAGTTTCAGTGTAGCGAGGAGGTTGGAAGCCAGATTGTATGGAGTCAAGAGAAGAGTTGGAAGAACAAAGTCAAGAGAGTGGGAGTAAGTGGCACACTTCATGAGCTCGAAGGGAAATCAGATGCTGGAGAGGCAGGCTGAGTCAATGTATTTTTCTTCTTCTAAGAATGGTAGCATGCTTATGTGCACCTGGGAAAGTGCCAGAGAAGAAAAATAGGTTGAAAAGAGAGGATAAATAGAGAGGATAAATAACAGAGATGGCAACCAGGAGCTAGATGGAGATAGATTCAAGGGTGTGTGTGTGTGTTGGGGTGTGGGGTGTTAACAAGAATATTAGGGTTGTCAATTTGTTAGTTATGGTTGGTGGAGATGTAGGAGTAGGGGGAGCTGGAGAACCATAGAAGCAAGGGGAGCTAGAGAACCCAACACAATCTAGCAAAACCAGAAATCCTAGGGCAAAAGAATGAGAACTATCAGACGTAATTCCAAAGTATCAACTTTCTCTATAGAATGAATTACAGAATTGCTCAGAGATAGATAGTAAGGTAGTTTAAAAGACAGAAAAGGTTTTAGGAGGAGAGCCAATTTTATTCAATTTATGGTTGAATAATAGCTTTCCATGAGTGAAGAACCATTAGGGAAACATACATATTGTGAAGAACAAAGAAGATGGAACAGAAATACACAATTCAGTGTTACAGAACCAATAAAGCTGAATGGGTGAAGCAACATCAAAAACATAGCATTATCTGTAACACTGAATGCAGAAGAACGAGCCAAGAATGAGAATAGGGGGAAAGGACACCAGTTTAGCATAAGATAAATTGTTGGTAATGGTAACTGTACACTTTTTGTTAAATGAAGAGGAGAAAAATGGATCTTGAAAAAAGATCAAGAAAGTTCAATAGAAGGAGGTATGACATGTAGAATGAACAATTTACTCAAATGGGTTTGAAAGGAATGTTTGATGAGAAACAGAATGATAGTTGGAACCAAAGGATCCAAAGATCATTTTTAAAAGAGAGAGAAACAATAGCTTGCTTAAGAACAGACCAAGTCAGAAGATAAAAATGTAAGGAATAGGTTAAGAGAGGAAAGAAAAGAAGCAACATAAGTTGAATAAGATACCAAGATTAAGGGAAACTCAAGGGAACTGATTGTAAGTTCAGCAAACTAAGAACAGCATCAGTATTTGAACATGAAATAGATTTAAAAGAAGCAGAAGAGACCAAGGAATAATCAGTAATGACAAAAGAAGATGGTGGAGAAGAACAGGTGATGGGAATGTTTGCCCTGTGCAAGGCGCACACACAAGGTGAAGACTTGGTGAAGAGGGGAAAGAGGATCAAAAATACCTCCAGGAGACAGAACTGAGGAAATGATTAAAAAAAATAAAGTCAACAGATACACCAGTTATCTCCCCTGGTCTCTCTGTTATGTGTCCTGGCTGGCATAGGTGTTCTCTCCAAGGAGTCAAAGGATGAAAGGACAACTCCACGGTGCCAGCATACTCCCTGGCCTTGGAGTGTCCCTGCAAGCCTTGTTGCTGGCTCTCACTCTGTCTTCTACCTCATGGTCTGCCCAATGAGCAAAGAATAGTATCAAACAAAGCCTACCCATTCCTATTAGAAAGCCCACTCCTTTCTCACCTCTCTAGTCCAGTGGTGGGATCAACCTCCGCCATATTATAAGAAAACAGAGTAGGCCAGCCACATCCACAAGAACTGGCCTTCTGCATGTGGCAAGGGGTGAGGCTTTCCTCCCTTCGTCCTGACCAAAAGAATGCTTATGGGAATCAGAATGAAGATGAAGAACATGAGCATCAAGATGAAACAAAAAACATTGCATAGAACAATAACCAATGTGAAGTTTAAAGTTACAAAGAATGAGAGGGTGGGGGAGAGAGAGAAAATAGGTAACAAAGAAAAAGAGCTGAGAGTATGCTAAACAGCATACAAGCAGCATGAATTTAAAAGTTCATAGAAAAATAATAAATATGAAAGTCAAAATTACAAAGAATAGGAGAGGATAGAGAAGACGAGAGAGAAGGAAAGTGTTAGAAAGTCAAAATGAGAAAGAAACAAAGAACAAGAGCTCAGAGGACGATCAACTTTGAAATTCACGCAACTCATATGCTGTTGCCTATTGCCAACAGCAGATAAGTAGCATGAACTTAACAGTTCATAAAGAAGAAAAACAATGTTGAACTGATAAGGAGAAGAAAAAGAAAACAGCACCATGACCTGTAGCACAGGGGAGTGAGAGAAGGCAGACCAAATAAAAGAGAGCCAGTAGTAACTAGTGGTGTGCATCAATCAAATTATGTGATTTGATTTTCGGTCAAATTGAATAGCAGAACCATCTAATTGATGCATTGAGAACAGCCGGCTTGGCTTGTTCAAATTGATTTGAATGATTTGAGGCCTGTTTTGCTGGAAACATTGGTCTCAAAATGGCGCTTTTCCCCCAGGGAGAGCTAGTCTACTGATTGGGGTCAGTGGGTAGACCAGCCTTCTACTCCTGACTTAGTGTGACTGCCCACCTCAGAGGGCTGATCTACCCGCCAACCCCAATTCTTAGACCAGCTGTCCTTGGAAAAATAGGAGAGCTGTTCTGCCGATTGGGATTAGCAGGTAGAACAGCCCTCAGCACTTGACTTAGAGCATCAGCCCTCCTCAGAGGACTGGTCTACCCAGGGTCTGCCAGTCCTCCAAGGTGGGCAGATGCACCAAATCTGGAGCGGAGGGCTGGTCTACCCACCAATCCTGATCAGTAGACCAGCTCTCCTGGTTTTCCAGGGAGATCTGGTCTATCAATTGGGGTCAGCAGGTAGACCAGTCTTCTGAGGCAGGCAGATGCGCCAGGTCCAGAGCAGAGGGCTGATCTACCTGCTAACCCCAACTGGTAGACCAGCTCTTCCCAGAAAAACCATCATTCTGAGGCCCATTTTCCCAGCAAAATGGGCCTCATGGCATTCAAATAACCCAAATCGATTTCGGTCAAATTGGGGGTGATTCGCTTAGACCCCAAATAGGGCCCTCTATTTTGAGGGTAATTCAATTCAAGGTCAAATCTTTGAATCGCCCCCTATTTGACCCAAATCTATTCAACCTTGAATCAAATTGCAACCCTAGTAGTAACTGTATTGGAGGAAAAGATCCATGTCTTTATGAGGGTTAGGAATGAAGGAAATTGTATGAAATGACTGCTTTATTTACTGTTTTATTTATAAATAAATAAAATTTATTTATTTACTAATTAATCGTGGTTAATTAGCCCTAATGTGGAACAGAAATAAAATAAGAATATGACACTGAATAGGAAATAATAGCAGATATTACAGAAGATACAATAGTAAAAGGAGTGATGAAAATAACAAAATGGCCATCATGAGACACAGGTAACAATTGCTGAGGCATTGCCCATGTCCTTGAGATGTAGCCTCGAGACCAGAGGTTCTCAATCTTGGGTCCCCAAATGTTGATGGACTGCAACTCCTCTCGTCCCCACCTCTGGGCATTGTGGGATGATGGGAATTGTACTACAACATCTGGAGACCCAAGGTTGAGAACCTCTGATCTAGACAGAAGGTGACACAAATAGGCAAAGGAGCACAAAATGTCAAAAAGCAATTTGTGAAGCTTTCATTTCTTGTTGGAACACTTTTTCCTAACAGAGGACAGGCTGAGATTATGGTAATGAGGTTCAGTTTGGCAGACAGGAGGTCAGTTGAGTGAGGCTTGTTGTCTCCTAAACTCAGTTGATGGTTGACCACCTTAACAGTTGAACCGAGTTTCTGAACCTCTGCCTTCAAGTAGATTCCAAAGGGATGCACACCCTTTGGCAGTTCCCATTTAGTAGTTGCACAAAGGCATCTTTGAAAAAGCAGCCCCTGGGAAATAACGGTGGGAGGAAATCAGGTGAGTATGCTCAGCCCCTAATAGAATTTTTGTTGTTTGAGTTGCACAACTGAAACAGTACATGGAAAAGGTGGTGGTCGTTACAACTGATGTGGATGATGAAAAAGTGTACTTGGACTAAGCTTATATAAGGCTCCGCTTGACAAAAGAGTTTTGATATCTATTTTAACTCTCCTCTCTAATACTGTGCTGCATTATGGTTGTAATTGCACCACTGTATGTAACATAGAATCCGGCCACTTGAGTAGAACCCTAGGACATTTTTGTCTCATGTTGCTTGTCAACATGGTGCTGGTTCAGACAATACTTTACCTGACCAGCCTGCCCCACATGATAAAGGTGGGAGTGTGCACATTTACACATATGTGCACACACACACCATTCCTTAATCATGCAGAGGATGGCTCATCTTAATTGTCCCTCTATCTGCAATCCAAATACTACATTATGGTAGCATTTGGACTACATGTAAGGGGTGCAGTTTGAATGAACTTGACCTATGCATTAAAGGAATGGACTGCTTGGAGTGGAGGACCTGCCGACCCATGGTGCATGCACGTATTTCTCACACGGGGCAGGTTGGTTGGGCAAAGCATAATCCAAACCAGCTCATAGTTATTGAGCACCCTAACTAAATACTTCCAGCATATGTGCCTGAGAATCACACAACATTTTTTGAGCCAGAGCAAATTGTCAAAAATCACTCCTTCCTGCTATATGCCTGAGACTGAAGGCACATCTTCCATGCACGTTACCATAGGCTTCTCTGGATGTCAGCCACTATTATTAATTCCTTTATAGAAGTTAACAATAATACTGAGTAGTTCAACACTGCAGTGTGAATAAAAAGTATAAGCAACTAATATGTAAAATAAAAAATTATCCTTATCGGCTTGTAAATGGGTAAAGAAGAGAATGCAACCTTTTCATATTGCTGGAAACAAATCAAAGTTTCATTCTGGGATTTTGTAATTGCTTTCTTAAATCAGTATGCTTATTTTGTATAGTGTTGTGGATTATTCAGGTTTCAAGCAGAATGGAATGTTAACATGCAGTTGCCTTCCAGATTTTCAACATTATCCTACTTCTGTAATGGATAAGTGTGCACATGCATGATAAACCAAAAACAGCCATTTTATTCTATGAATCTTGGAGGGACAACTTCCTTTTTAACCTTTGGATTCAGAAGATGGTAACAACCCATATGTCTTCCTCTGGAAGCTGGTTTCACATGGTGGCTTAGATTTTTCCATCTTAGTATCTAGCACCATTTGAAATCAGTGTTCTAGGAGCAAGAATTACAGCACTGGATGTAAGAAGCAACAGCAGCAGCAGCAGCACACCTCTCGAGAAGCAGTGAAAGCTTTCTTTCTTTCTTTCTTTCTTTCTTTCTTTCTTTCTTTCTTTCTTTCTTTCTTTCTTTCTAACAACCATGATTTCTTGGTGTGGGTAAGAAGCCATGACTGAAGTTTTAACTTACTAGGCCTAGAGTACAGGACAATGTTCCATAATAAAGCATGGTTCTGATCCAACAGCATGTGTGCAGCAACTGCGGCTGCAAAGTGGCCTTAAAAATAAAATAAAAAACCACCTGTGGCCAACATTCCATGCAGCAGAATGTCAGCATTACGGACCCACTGGGATTGCTGCACAACTGGAAAGACAGCCCTGACAGTGTAGTCCACCAGGGCAACTGTGGAGCGATTTAAAACTGCTCCTGTGCAGTTTTAACACCGATTCATTCCAGGGAGTTGTGCAGTCCATTTACATTGTTTCCCATGGAAAAAGGGCTGCATGACTGCCCCAAAGTAGTTTTAAATCAGTCAATGCCTGCCCTAACACATTGTACCATCGGGGCTGCCTTTCACGTGCAGCAGCCCCAGCAGGGCAGGCATTGCCTGATTTAAAACTACTGTCATTACTACCAGCAGGTCCATAAGGCCAGTGTTATGCCACATAGAATGTTGGCCAGTAATCTTCTGAACAGACTGGTACTATATATACTTATTACAAAACCCCAACATGTTCTGAGCTATGTGCTCTTCAAGTAAAAGGATGAAGAAATAACACTATTCCTTGAGGAAAGAGCTATCTTCGGGGTCTTTTGGAACAGTGCTCCTTCTAAATCTTTTCCCTCTGGTGAAGAGCACATAGGTTGAAACACGCTGGGATTTTGTAATTTTCTTTTTCTTTCTTTGTACTAGTTGACTCCATTTTTTGGCTTCTGGTTTTAGTGCAGCCCTATCAGACTCCTGGGGGACAAGGTGGGCTCTTGGCCCTTGCACTGCAGAATGACTGGGTACACACAGAAAAGGTCAGCCAGGGGAGGAAGTTAGTTTGTTACCTGAGTTCTCCTCCTGGCTTCCTGGTTAGCCAGTTCCCTCTTCTGGGGAACTCCTGGCTCCCATACTCAGAGGCAGCGCCTCATCATCAGCTGCTTTGTCTTTAAATGCCCCACTGCAGAACTGACAGGGCTTTAAACCTACTTCCAGCCCCACCCCCTTTCTGGCCTCGCTTCCTGTTTCCTGCCCCGCCCAACCTGGCTCCCAGGAGCTGTTCACTGCAGCTCTCTCTGCCTTGACCTCTCAACTAACCGGGACCCAACTGGCCTAGACCCTTCTCACCTCTGCCATTCCCTGAAGGGAACAGAAGCCCCACAGGAAGGATGCCATGCCCTCCTCCAGACTCTACAGGGCCATGCAGGCAACCAGATAACATGGCATCCCGACAGGCCCTCTTTCTTTTTTTTTCTTGTGCAGTACTAAATCTTGCCCTCCCTGTTCTTCAAACAGTTGATGCATGTGATCACTGCCTTTTGAAGAGGGTACACAGTAGGGATGTGCGGACCGGTCTGGGGGTCCAGAGGTTCATGGTCGAACCGAACCACCACCACCCCCGGTTCCGTTGGACCGGGACTGGACCAATAGGTCCAGTCCGGCAAGTCCGCAAACTTTTTTTTAAAAAATTTAAAAGTTAAGGAAGTACCTGTAGCCCCCTCAGGGGGCTTGCTGAAGCCACGGGGCGTGTGTGTGTCTGCACAGGTTCCCTCTCCCCTCACTGTCCCTCCTCACCGTGGCCTCGCAGAGGGTATTTGTGCAAGCGCGGCGGCTGCCAAAATGGCGGTCGTTCGCTCTTACGGAGGCCCGAAAGGGCCCAAAAGGCTTCAGTTACCCGGACGCAGCGGTGATGAAGAGGGCCGGCGGGAGGAGAGGGAACCCATGCGGACACCACCACCACCCCGCGCTGCTTCAGCAAGCCCCCCAAAAGGGCTAAAGGTACTTCCTTAACTTTTAAAAAATTTTAAAAAGAAAAGAAAGTTCATGGACTGGTCTGGGACAGAACCGGACCGGGGTGGGGGGTTTGATGGGGGGCCAGACAGTTCTGTGCACACTCCTAGTACACAGTCTCGATTGTTGGGCTGAGGAAAGGTACCACACATGCAGCACCTGTTGCACACGTCTCTACCTAAGGACACATGCAAAATTCTGCTTCCATATCTACATGGCTCCTGGTTGGATCAAATTTACTGAATCTGTTTTGTGATTGGAACATCTATACTGAAATACCTTGAGTAAGCAGTGTTGAAAAAATAAGTTTGAAAATACATTGCTATTTACTGACTTAGCAGTTAAATAAAAAGTACTTCTAGTTTGGTCTCAGTGAATTATAGGCTTTAAAAATATATATAAATGATCCTTGTATTCTGGACTGAAGGTGCCCTGTGGTTCCCTATATTGGCTATCCTTTGCCTTCATAGAAAGTAGCAATTCTGTCTAGGATGTTTGCAGCTGTTGAGGATCACTGCTTTCTCTCATGTTTAGATGGTAGGATGCTATTGATTGTCACCTCAGAGCAGCCTGACTCCCAATCCATAGATTCCCAAGAGTGCTCATGAGATGTAGCTGGCCCTTTTCATTTCAATAGTTATCATCTGAACAGATCCTTGCAATAGTAATTTTTGGAGTCAGTTGGCTGGGTTACATGCACACACTAATGTGCACAGCTGTAATGGGTGCTTTGTAACAATGTAAAGGTTGGGAATTTTGGGAAAGCACATCATGTGCATCAAATTAGTACATGCTAATGTTAGTGTAAAACTATTTGACAAAAGGTGATAAATTTAGATTTTTCTTTTCTTTGTTGGTGGTTGTAGTTTTGCTCTGAATAAGTCATATTAAAGTTAGGGCCAGAGCATTCAGAGCACTCTGTGACCAATAACACTGCAATTATTATCGGACTAGCTTTTTTTGAACCGTTTTCAGTATTAAGAGGATACATTGCCTAATATAACCACTTAATTAAAGTTTCATAGGACATGATCTGAACGACCTGTAGCCACTCATAACAAAAGAAGCCAAGTGGAACTGGGGAAAAAACATCTCTTACACAGGCTGACCGATTTCTCTTGGTGTTCAGAGTCTTAGTTTTTGTCTAGCACCATTTGAAATCGGTTATGATGTAGGGGGAAAAGCAACTACAATGCAATTGAGGAAAAATCGAGGAAAAATCATTCTATATGAAGAGAAGCTTTAAATACAGTCACATGAATATTGTTTGTTTTGTGTTCTCTGTGTGTGAAATGCATCTTATTTCAGTAGCTATCTGTAAGTTCTACTGCAAGCTATTCATATGGAGTAACTGTCTAAAATTGGTTGCTTATCTGTACCTTTAACTTCTTCCCAAATGTCCGTACACAAACATATGGGAGTTTTGTGCCTGTGAAGAGCACATTTGAAAACTTCTAGAGCTTTGTTGCGCATTCTTGGCCTCAGGTGGGAAGACCCTGTACACTGCATGCCTCAAAGGTGGGAAGAGCGCTCCTTTCAGTTCTTTTGTAGGGTTCTGCAAGCCTCTTTGATTCATCTATGGACCTGCAGTAGGGAAGGATGCATGAGTTGTGTGTCTGCACAGATGAAGACTTTAAAGTTACAGGTAAGCAACCTGTCTTTTTTTCTCCATGATGAAACCACTCGGAAGAAATGACTCATCACTTACTTCTCATGAGCATTTTTATAACACGTTATCAGTTTCCACAAGAATACAGAATTTGTATTCCACCAAATACAATTTCCACAAGAATACAGAAAATGCATGGCAGTCTTTACTCCTAGTAGTGAATATTTGGTTAAGGAGATGCTGGAACAATATATTACCACATAATATAACTTTACTGCCCCATAATAAAATTGCTATGAAAAGGTTTACTTATGAGTTGAACCTTTTTCTCTTATAATAATATGTCACATAAGAACACGGTACAGGACATACTGTCTGACATCCAGACAAGTACTGTATTAGTACAACAGTGCCTGACATCCAAACTAATGCTATTCTGCTGTGTCAGGAAGGAAAGGCGATTTTCAGTGCTCTCCCTTCTTGTCTGAAGCCCACTGTGCCTCCTGAAAATATGTCCCTGAGGTCATGCAGCCTTCAGGGACTTATTTTGAGGAAACCAGGTGGGCTTCAGAGTGGAGGAGAGATCACTGAAAATTGTCCTTCACACAACAGCATACCATTAGTCTGGATGACAGGCACTACTTTTAATTTAGAATAAAGTAATGTCATAATTTCTTTCTGTAGCAAATAAGTTGTCCTCTTAAGGTCACTTCTGGATATTTGTGTGAGTTTTTATTATATTTTTTATTGTTTCTTCTTATTGACAATGTTATTTGGGTTTTATTTTATATTCTGTAATTTGTTTATGTAATAATAAAAATTAAATGTCAACAGAAAGAGGTCCATCATGGCCAGTGATTCAAAGGGCTTGTCTATGAGCTGGGTCGGGACTGACAATAGGCTCTACAGTGGCACTGGAGTATTTATTTGTTTATTTAACATATTTCTATACTGCCCAAAACATTTTTTTATTTATTTACATTTATATCCCACTTTTCCTCTGAGGAGCTCAGAGCAGTATACATGGTTATGTTTATCCTCACAATGACCCTGTGAGGTAGGTTAGGATGAGAGAGAAGTGACTGGCCCAGAGTCACCCAGTGAGTTTCATGGCTGAATGGGGATTCGAACTTGGGTCTTCCTGGTCCTAGTCCAACACTCTAACCACATCTCTGGGTGGTTTACAATTAAAATCATTTAAAGATTACAATCAATTAAACAATTAAAATTATTTAAACATTACAATAAATAAAAAACCAACATTTAAAGTATTAGAACTTTTGTTGGTGGATTCAGATTTTCAAGGCCTTTGAAAATTCTCTTTAGCATCATAGAATTCATTAGAGTTGGAAGGGACTTCTAATCCAACCTCCTGTAATATCCCTGACCGATGGCTATCCGTTCTCTATTTGAAAACCTCCAGCAAAGGAAAGCCAGCCGTTGCATGAGGTGGACTTTCACTGTTGAACAGCTATTATGGTTAGGAATGTTTTTCTAATGTCTTGCTTAAATCTGCTTCCTTGTAATTTCAACCCACTGGTTCTAGCCCTGTCCTCCAGAGCAACGGAGAATGTTCACTCCTCTTATGTGACAGGTCTTTAGATATTTGAAGAGTGCTATCATATCTCCCCTTTGTGTCCTTTTCTCCAAGTTAAACATACCCAGCTCCTTCAACCATTCATAGGACTAGGTTTCCAGACCCCTCACCATCTTGGTTGACCTCCTCTGAATCCCTTTATCATGGGGTGAAATAATTGCTTCCACACAATCACTTCTACCCAGGTTTTCCTCCTACCTTGCTTTCAAACAATAAAAAACTGGCAGCACACTCCGCTCCCAAACCTGGGTAAAACAAAGTTTTTAATTGTGTGAATGGCCTCTAGGCATCCCAATCAGATCTAGGCCCAAAGTCAGCTCCTCCACTATATCACAACATATTGATATCACAGTTGGGAGAATCAGACACTGATGATCCTGCAAGTGTGTGGTGCATTATGGAGATCCCCTTGGCAATAGCCAGGAGCAGTGTTCCCTCTAAGAGGGATTTCCAGCTATTGTTGACTACAACTCCCAGAATCCCCAGCTGCAGTGGCTTTTGCTTGTGGATTATGGGAGTTGTAGTCAACAACATCTGGGAATCCCCGTTAGAGGGAACACTGGCCAGGAGCCCACCCCTCTGCCAGCACCGGCTAGGAGCAGCTGGCACTCACAAGCAGTTAGCCCAAGTTAAGGGCATACTCGTGCCCCTAACCTCTGCTAACCCATGGGCTCCATAGGTGAGTTTGCTGTCACGCCACCAGGAGCCATGCAGCTCCCACCAGTTCTCATGGGCAGCCAAGCCCAGGCTTAGCTGCTCAGCCTGGTCTTGGCTGCTCATATGAACAGCCTTACTGCATAGAAAATGCGAAGAACAACTAATTATGTTACTGCAAGTACTTGGTGATGCTAGTATTTCTGTTCTATAAACCTGTTAACTGCAGTTTGGCTATAGACTTCAAAGTAAGTAGCACAACACTATTAATAGGGCTGTGCCAAATGCTCATCTGCAAAGATCTCTGGGCATAAAAGCTGTCCTTTTGGGTGGGAGGAATTGTTCTGATTTGGCTGCTACTTTGAATCCATCCTGCCCGCCCCCTCCCAAAAGAAGGAAGGAAGGAAGGAAGGAAGGAAGGAAGGAAGAAAGAAACCTCAGAGACCTTTTGGGAATAGGGACAACACTATGTAAGCAATAAGTTTTGGCTATGCAATTATGTTATGGGGAGCAAACAGCCAATGAAGAGTGAGGGCAATGCTTCCTGAATCTTATGGTTTGAGGGAAGAAAAGTGGAGTTCCTTTTTTTTTTAAGCACAAGGCATATGTGCACACCAGAAGTACTATGTGTAATAAATACTTTTTTTAAAAAAAATGACTGGTCAAAGCAGCTTCACTCGTGGAGAGCAGGGAGCAGGGGGTGAGGGCAAAGAAGAAAATGGTTAGGAGTAAGTTATACAAAAAAGGTAGGGCTCCACATTGCCTCCAGCCATGTCACTGACCATTCCTCTTCTCCAGGTGAGACGACTGCACTAGTCAATTCCCTCCAAGAAGCAATGTGCTGAGATTGTATTAGAAGCTTAAAAATCCCTGGGCCTTACAGAGAAGAACACTGCACTAGCTGAAGAAAAAAATGGGACAGTGGAATAAACAGACGTGATGGTTTGGAAAGGAATATTGGCTGACATGATGTGCAGTTCTTCGAGATATGGGGAGACTTGTGGAGCCACTGCTGCAGAGAAAGAAGTAGCAGCCGCACTCTAAAGCAGGGATTCTCAACATTGGTTCCCCAGATGTTATTGGACTTCAACTCCCATAATCACTAGCCAAAGGCCACTGGGGCTAGGGATTATGAGAGTTGAAGTCCAATAACATCTGGGGACCCAATGTTGAGAATCCCTGCTCTAGAGAATGGGCAGTAGCGACAATGGGAGGAAATACAGTAATGTTGGTATATAAGAACAGCCCTGCTGGATCAGGCTCAAGGCCTATCTTGTCCAGCAGTGGCCCAACAGATGCCTCTGATCCCACAGGCAAGAGGTGAGGGCACACCCTCTCTCCTGTTGTTGCTCCCCTGCAACTGGTATTCAGAGGCATCTTGCCTCTGAGGCTGGAGGTGGCCTATAGCCACCAAACTAGTAGCTATTAATAGACATGTGCACCATTAATTTGTCTAACCCCCTTTTAAAGCCATCCAAGCTAGTGGCCATCACTATATCCCATGGCACAGAATTCCATAGATTAATTATGCACTGTGTGAACAAGTACTTCATTTTGTCAGTCCTAAATTTCCTGGCTTTCAGTTTTATGGGATGACCCCTGGTTCTAGTGTTGGGAGAGAAGCAGAAAAATTTCTCTCGGTCCACTATCTCTACTCCATGCATAATTTTATACACCTCTATCATGTCTCCCCATAGTCCCCTCTTTTCCAACTAAAAAGCCCCAGATGCTGTAGCCTTGACTCATAAGGAAGGTGCTCCAGGCCCCTGATCATCTTGGTTGCCCTCTTCTGCACCTTTTCCAGTTCTGCAATGTCCTTCTTAAGTTACAGTGACCAGAATTGTACGCAGTACTCCAAATGTGGCCAAACCATAGATCTGTATAAGTGCTTTATAATATTAGCGTTTTTATTTTCAATCCCCTTCCTAATGATGCCTAGCATGGAATTCGTCTTTTCCACAGCTGTCGTGCACTGTTGACACTTTCAATGAGCTGCCCACCATGACCCCAAGATCATTCTCTTGGTCAGTAACTGACAGCTCAGACCACATCAGTGTATATATGAAGTGGGGGGGGGGTGTTTGCGCCAATATACATTACTGTATACTTGCTCACACACTGAACCACATTTGCTATATTGTTGCCTACTCACCCAGTTTAGAGAGATCCTTTTGGAGATCTTTACCATCAGTTTTGGATTTCACCACCCTAAATGGCTTAGTGTCATCTGCAAATTTGGCCACTTTGCTACTTACCCCAATTTCTAGATCATTTATGAATAAGTTAAAGAGCACAAGTCCCAATATAGATCCCTGAGGGGCCCCACTTCTTACTTCCCTCCATTGTGAAAACTGCCCATTTATTCCTACTCTGTTTCCTGTCATTCTGGAAGTCCAAATATACTATGTCAACCGGATCACCTTTATCCACATGCCTGTTGACACGCAAAGAACTCCGAAAGGTTAGTGAGGCAAGACTTGCCCTTGCAGAAGCCATGCCGATTCTCCTTCAGCAAGGCCTGTTCTTGACAGCAGTGCCACTGCTTCCATCTTTGATGGACACAAATGTATGCAGAAATTTGATGGGCACAAAATTTGATGGGCACGATATTTGATGGACACAAATGTATGCAGAAATGTGCCGTTTCCAAAATCTGTCAATAAACGAGTCTAAAAATGAGCCCCTGGTGGCGCAGTGGTAAAACTTTCGCCCTGTAACCAGAAGATTACAAGTTCGATCCTGACCAGGGGCTCAAGGTTGACTCAGCCTTCCATCCTTCCGAGGTTGGTAAAATGAGTACCCATAATGTTGGGGGCAATATGCTAAAGTCATTGTAAACCACTTAGGGAGCTCCGGCTATAGAGCGGTATATAAATGTAAGTGCTATTGCTATTGCTATATTGCTGTCTTGCAGCAGCAGCTCCGCATTTATTACTGAGAATCCAGATAGTAGCTGACATGATGCACAATTGCTCCATGTCCCTAAGCATGAATTGTCCCCTTTGCTAAGCAGGGTCTTCCCTGATTTGTATTTGAATGGGCGATATTCCCCTTAGGGGATGGAGCTGCTCTGGAAAGCACCTGCATGTTTGCATGCTGAAGGTTCATTTCCCTCCCAGGCATCTCCAAGATAGGGCTGAGAGACTCTCCTGCCTGCAACCTTGGAGAAGCCGCTGCCAGTCTGTATAGACAACACAGAGCTAGATGGACCAATGGTCTGACGAGGTATGAAGCAGCTTTGTATGTTCCTATGTTTAGCTGTGCATCATGTCAGCTACTCAGTAATAAATGAGTAAGCAAATAGTGTTATAACGGAGGAAAAGCCTAGTATAGAAGCAACTATGTAAAACAAAAACCACCCATATTTTGACCATGCATTCAGAGCTAGCAAAAGCAGAGCTAATTGTAGAGTATTATTGCAACAGCATGTAATGGCGACCACTGGAGTAGATGACTCTAAAAGGAAATTTGACTAGTTAGTGAGAAATGGTTCTATTAGCCCAGACAGCTAAAACTGGAGCCTCCATATTAAGACTCCATATTATACACACGTGGAGAAATTTGTTGGTTCCCTTGCAGCTCATTGAAAAAGTGTTTTATGCCTCCTGAAAAACGATTCAATGAAAAGCAATTGTCCCATGTATACTTGCATGCCTTTGATAGGTCATCAAGTAAAGCAAAGCAAGTGTGAAAAGAGATAAAGTATTGCTTATTCTACAAAGATATTCTAAAGTGGCCTGGACATATTTGTTGGTACCCCTAGAAAAGATCATAAATAATTGGATTAGAGTGATTTTTCAAATTAGCTGTTTTCTTTAATTAGTATCACACATGTCTCAAATTGCTCAATCAGTCATTCAGCCTATTTAAATGGAGAAAAGTAGTCACTTTGCTGTTTGGTTATCATTGTGTATCCCACAATGACATGGACCAGAGAAAGCAAAGGAGAGAGTTGTCTGAGGAGATCAGAAAGAAAATTATAGACAAGCATGTTAAAGGCAAAGGCTATAAGACCATCTCCAAGCAGTTTGATGTTCCTGTGACAACAGTTGCAAATATGATTAAGAAGTTCAAGGTCCATGGGTCTGTAGCCAACTTCCCTGGACGTGGACGTGGTCGCTAGAGGAAAATCGACCCCAGAATGGGCAGAAGAGTAACGAGAATGGTAGACAAAAAACCAAGGACAACTTCCAAAGAGATACAAGCTGAACTCCAAGTTGAAAGAAAAACATCAAAAAGCCAGACTGGAATTTGCTAAAATGCATATTGACAAGCCACAATGCTTCTGGCAGAATGTCCTTTGAACAGATGAGACAAAACTGGAGCTTTTTGGCAAGTCACATCAGCTCTATGTCCACAGATGAAAAAATGAAACTTTCAAAGAAAAGAACACCATACCTACTGTGAAACATGGAGGAGGCTCGGTTATGTTTGGGGGCTGCTTTGTTGCGTCTGGCACGGGGTGCCTTGAGTCTGTGCAGGGAACAATGAAATCTCAAGACTATCAAGACATTCTGGAGCGAAATGTACTGCCCAGTGTCAGAAAGCTCTGTCTCAGTCGCAGGTCATGGATCCTCCAACAGGATAATGACCCAAAACACACAGCTAAAAGCACCCAAGAATGCCTAACAAAACATTGGACTATTCTGAAGTGGCCTTTTATGAGCCCTAATTTGAATCCTATCGAACATCTATAGAAAGAACTGAAACATGCAGTCTGGAGAAGGCACCCTTTAAACCTGACATAGCTGGAGCAGTTTGCTCAGGAAGAGTGGGCCAAACTACCTGTTGACAGGTGCAGAAGTCTCATTGAGAGCTACAGGAATCACTTGTTTGCAGTGATTGCCTCTAAAGGTTGTGCAACAAAATATTAGGTTAAGGGTCCCATCATTTTTGTCCATGCCATTTTCATTTGTGTTATTTGAAATATTCTGTTGCATCAAAACTCTAAAGCAAAGTCGGATTTTTGTTAAATGCGGAATAAACAATGATGGGTGCCAATTACTTTTGTCAGTTGCAAATTATTTCAGAGACAATTGTGGGTTCTTCTTTTTTGTGTGGAGGAGTACCAACACATTTGTCCACGTGTGTAAATGTTGTGAGCCACCCCAAGTAGTAATGTACTGCAGGGGCAGGGTATACATATTTTAAATAAATAAAAGACATTGTACACTTCTAATTGTTAAATGCTGATGAAAAACAAGAAGAGATTGCCAATATATTTCAGCGTTGATTCTGTACTGCAGTGTAAGGATACTACTGACTTACCTTATATACCTACTACAGGGATTATTTAGATGATTAAGCATAGTTTTGTCATGACTTGTGGTTATGTCTGTTCCATTACTTTAAATGGGACTTATGTTGTGACTTGCTTTTGCTGGATTGTGCTCATTATATGTTAAGTACTTTGAATATCCTGGAGTGCTATAGGATCACTAATTATTGTAATCCCTACACAGGCTTACACAGTACACACAGGCTTAGCTGAATGTACTTGTGGAAGCATGTTCTCCTATATGAGCCAAGCCCTGTTTTAAGATCTGCGAAGGAGACATCTTGTTCCAACTATTGAAATTACTGAAATAAAAGTTTCTGCTGCCCATAGTGGGGCTTGGTTACAACTACAGCTGTGGACACTCTCCTTAAAAATGCCCACAAGACTTCCATTTTGTATACTTTTAGGTAAAAACTGAAAACCTTCTTATGTACAGAGTTGAAAATTGTTTATTGTAACCCTTTTAATATATGGTTTTAAACAGATGAGCTTTTGCTTTTCTAAAAAATTGTCTCATGTTATAATAGAAAAGTTATTTACAAGATTTACAAGTTTTGTATGGTGTCCCTCAGGGCTCCATATTGTCTCCAATGTTGTTTAACATCTACATGAAACCGCTGGGAGAGATCATCAGGCGATTTGGTGCAGGATGCTATCAGTATGCTGATGACACCCAAATCTGTTTCTCCATGTCAACATCATCAGAAGAGGGCATAACCTCCCTAAATGCTTCCCTGGAGGTGGTGATGGACTAGATGAGGGATAACACACTGAGACTGAATCCAGATAAGACAGAGGTATTTATTGTGCAGGGTTGGAACTCAGGAGATGAGTTTGATCTGCCTGTTCTGGATGGGGGGACACTTCCCTGGAAGGAACAGGTACACAGTCTGGGGTTGCTTCTGGATCCAAGCCTCTCCCTGGTGTCCCAGGGAGAGGCAGTGGCCAGAGATGCCTTCTATCAGCTTCAGCTGATATGCCGGCTGCATCCGTTTCTTGAGAGAAATGACCTCAGAACAGTGGTACATATGCTGGTAACCTCCAGACTGGATTATTGCAGTGCGCTCTATGGGGCTGCCTTTGTATGTAGTCCGGAAACTACAGCTGGTCCAGAATGCGGCAGCCAGATTGTACTCTGGGTCATCTTGGAGAGACCATATTACTCCTGTATTGAAAGAGTTACATTGGCTGCCGATAAGTTTTGGAGCAAATTACAAGGTGCTGGTTATCTTTATATATATATTTCTCCTAGGCATATCCGTAGCTAATCCCATATGTGGCAGCTTTCACGAAAGTTCGGGTTAACAACAGGATGGCCAGGAGGGGTGGAAATGGTGGTGGTGGTGACAGCTGGCCAGTTGGCCAGTGGAGAAACAAAATGCTGGCAAGTGGTGGCACGGCCGGCGGGTGGGGGGAAGAGGGCAGCCAGCCAGCCAGCCAGGAAGAAAATGGCAGCAATGGCAAAGGACAGGCGAAGCATGGGGGGAATAGCAGCGGAGGCTGGCGGTAAAACGGCAGCAGAGGCAGGCAGGGAAGAAGATGGTGACGGCGGTGGTGAACTAGAGTCCAGGCTGGCCGGTTGGCCACCAAGCAGGATGGAGAAACCTGGCTGCTGAGGCTGAAGTGGAGGAACGAAATGAATCTGAAGTGGGGAGAGACAGGGAGAACTAGGGGCGCAGATGCTCTGTGCCAGGTCAGCTAGTTACCTGTAAAGCCCTAAACAGCTTGGGCCCTGAGTATTTAAGAGAACGTCTTCTTCGTCATGATCTCCACCACCCATTGAGATCTGCAGGAGAGGTCCATCTGCAGTTGCCACCAGCTTGTCTGGTGGCTACTCAAGGATGGGCCTTCTCTGCTGCTGCCCCAATGTTTTGGAATGTGCTCCCTATTGAAATAAGAGCCTCCGCATCTCTGACAATTTTTAAAAAATCTTTAAAGACTCATCTGTTCACCCAGGATTTTAATTAAATACTTTTAAAATAGTTTTAACATAGTTTTAAAACATTGTTTTAAAATTTTTAAGTTCTAATGTTTTAACTAATGTTTTAATTTTTGTTGTCATTTATGGTGTTAGATGTTTTAATATTTTGTAATTTATTTTGTTCTGTTCTAAACTGCACAGAGATGTACATTTTGGGCAGTGTAAAAGTATGTTAAATAAATCAGTCAGTCTGACTGGGTTCTGCTGCAGGGTGCTGTACTAGAAAGATCTGATTCAACACAGTAATTTTTAAAATTCTTAGGTGTTCAAATGCCAAACAATATTGGCCTAAATGGTTTATCAGACTATGATCTAAACCTAACACTAGATGGCACTACTGCTTTACTGTTGTTAAAATAGTATTGTATGCTGTGTATGTAATTTTCAAATAATTCAGTCAAAACAGGTGGTTTTACTTGCTGTTTCAGTTCTTAGCAGGCCTGTCTTCACCCTAGGCTCTATTCTATTTTTTATAAACAAGTTTATCTTGTGCTGACCAACTGTTTCTAGCAAAATCGCGTTTGAAAAAGCTCTTATCTATTAGAATAAATGAATGTTAGACAAGAGCTATTTATTAATGCCACATTGTACATGACAAGAGTGAGGGAGGAGGTGTAAAGAAAGTGTATTCCAGTGTTGTTAATCTCATATTATACAGGACATGAGGTAAGGCCTGAGAATTGGTCCCTCTAATTTTTTTCATCTCCGCGAGGAATGAGTTTTGTTCTGGGAGGCAGTATCAAGGCAATGTGTGCACACCCGCGTTCAGAATGGGGCCTTCCTGATTCAACCTGAGCGGGATCTAAAATGAATTGAGCGGACATCCAAAAACTTGTGAGCGCGCGCATGTGCGCACACCTTAGAGGGAACAGTGGCACCGAGGCAATGATACTTCTAGAACAACTCTGTAATCTAGTCTGTTGTTAACTCTGCAGTATACAGTGGGTGGGAGAGCCTGAGAAATTATACCTTTCCTCAAAAGCTTATAATGTAATATTTTTGTTTCTGCATTATACATGGGGGAGGGGTGCTAAGAGTGTGTTGTATGACAACCATGTAATGCAGTCCAACATTATTAACCCCATATTGAATACAGAGTGGGGGTGGGGGGGCTAAATGGCTTTTCAGACAACCCTGCAACATGCTCTAGCATTATGAACCCCATATTATTAACAAAGAAAGGGCTTTCTACTACAACCCCGTAATACAATCCAACATTGTTAACCCTATATTGTGCATGATTTGAATGAGTGAGAGAGTAGCTTCTTACACAACCAAAGAATCTAATCCAGCATTATTAACCCCCACTATGCATGGGAAGGGTCGGCTGGAGACAGTGGCTTTTCAGACAACTCTGTAATGTAAATCCTGGGTTATTAATTTTCAAGAAAATATTATAAAATATAATTTGTTCACCCAGGCTTTTGATTACATTTATAGTTTTTAGTACTTGTAATGTTGGGTTTTAAATTATTTTAATGTTAATGATTTTAGTTGTATACTGCCCAGAGATGTAGGTTTTGGGTGGTATGGAAGTATGATAAAGATAGATAGATAGATAGATAGATAGATAGATAGATAGATAGACAGACAAACAAATAGCGGCTTTTATGGAAACCCTGCAATGCACTTCAGTGTTAAGATCACATATTATAAAATGGAGAGAAGGGCTGAGAGAGTGTTGCTTCTATGACAACACTGTATACCGTAGTCCAGTGCTAACCTCCACTGAGAGAGGAGGATTGTAGGGCTGGCATGCTTACTATTTTGGCTTCAGTGGTTGGAATAAGCACAAGCAGTCAGAGGATGGATGCTCAAGTGCCCAAAGTTATGACAACCTTGCAATATAGTCCCGCCTTATTCTCCGCACATTATACGAGGGAGGGGATTTAGATGCAGCGATTTTTCAGACACCCAGATTTATTAATCCTGCACTATACGTAGGTGGGTGGAGAGTGGGCCTTCTAGGGGTACCCTTAGGTAAAGTGTGCCATCAAATCGGTTTTGAGCTCTGGCGCCCACAGAGCCCTGTGGTTGAGGGGTTTACCATTGCCATCTCCCACGCAGTATGAGATAATGCCTTTCAGCATCTTCCTATATCGCTGCTGCCTAATATACTACAAGCGGAGATTCGAACCGGCTACCTTCTGCTTGTCAGTCAAGCATTTCCCTGCTGCACCACTTAAGGTGGTTTTAAAGTGTGCTGACAAGTCGATTTCGACTCACTCTTGCCTTATTATACAAGACGGGAGTGGGCGGAGGGGGTACAAGGTGAGGTCTCTATGACAACTGTCGTCTTTACGCAGCAATATTGCTCGAATAACATCGGGCTCAAAGCCAAATGAATCAGTTAACCGACTACGACCACGTGACTCTCTGTGGTTCTTCACACACCCCCTTCAAGGGCACGAAACGCCTGGGGGGGCGGCATCCGTGCGCTTCTCTCGAGAGCCGCGAGGGAAAGGGGCCTACGAGGACACACGCGTGGGGAGGAGGGAGAAGAAGGGCTCGACAGACTCCTCCGCCTGCTGGTACCCACCCAGCGACCCCTGGGGCAGCACCGCCAACGCCAGCGTCCCCAACAACGGCCGAGCCCACCAAGGGGCCCTCAACGGCCGTCGCATGATGCCAATGCGAGACGCGGGTAGCCCGTAGCCGCCGGGAAAAGCGACTCTCACTCTGCGCATGCGGAGCTCGGCCCGGCGCCGATTGGCTGCCAGGAAGCAGCGGCGCGCCGAGGAGGAGAGAACAGCTGACCTGCGCTATTGCGGCTGAGTCTGGCTGCTGTACTCGGGGTGTGTGTGTGTGTGTGTGTGTGTGATTGGGCAGCGGCTCCCCTTTCTGCGAGGATCCCGGGATCAAAGGGAGCGAAGGTGGGCTGCCGGAAAGCGTCTCTGCTTGTTGCCCTGGAGACAGCGGT
Organism: Hemicordylus capensis; assembly: GCF_027244095.1. NCBI lineage: Eukaryota > Metazoa > Chordata > Lepidosauria > Squamata > Cordylidae > Hemicordylus > Hemicordylus capensis. Next base: position 64,216,295 of record NC_069660.1, read on the forward strand.
GATGCAGGAAGTGGGAGAGTGTGGGGCGGAGAACGTAGCGACCATCCACCAGACGTTGCCGCGATCCCATTCGTTTCTGAGTCGAAGGAAGCATTCGCTATGTGTTGGCAAATGTGCTTAGCCTTCCGGTCGTCTTTTCGACTTGATTCGCCAACAGGTGCAGGCCAGTTCTTCAGCTCTGCTTTCACCCTGCTGGGAACCTGAAACTGTACAAATATAGCTTTCTACCGCCTGAAGATGGGGCTGTACTTTGGGGTTGCTCGTGACGGCCCCTCTGACCACTCGGGAATAATACCCACTTGGCTTCTTTTGATTCTGTACCTTGCATGCCATCTAAAACTTATCCTTAACTTTTACACAATATATAAAGACACCCACGTTTCCCCTTCCTTCTGTTCTGCAACTTACAAGGGACCCGTGCTCTCGGAATAGTACTAGAAGTAGAAGAATGAAGTCTGCTACCTTTAGAAAACGGGGGGGCGGCTAATATTTATTTTTTGCCTTTGCCTTGAGTGCACACTTAATCAGTGTGTAGCACTTAGTGAGGCTCATCGTCTTTAGTTTGCTAAAACTTTAAAGCTGAAGATTTTTAGGATTTCGCACAAGACCAGATTCCTCTCTCCTCTCTCTCACACACACACACCCTTTGATTTGTCATCAAAATTGAGGAAAAGTGCTAGAGAAGGAAAGCTTGCTCCCCGCAAGTTTGTGTGGTTCTTTGCTATTAGAAATCAGGGGTTGTCTTAAACTCAGGGCCCTGTTCTTTTGGGATACATACTGGTATAACCTGGTATAACCTGTATTTAACCACTGTTTTAAAGGGGTTGTCTTCTATTTGGGTAAATACGGTTCTTAATTATAAAAAATCTTAGTAGACTGATTATATGGGATAATTAATGTGTGCATAAATGCTCACATATAAAACAAGATTATGAAGAACAAAAACATGCACTTTATCGTTAAATAACATCCACATAGCAGCAGCATTGGGAACACCAGAGCGCTGTAGAAAGACTTCAAGATCATGTCTCCCCTGGCATCTCTCTTGGTTGTCCCCTGACATAATTTTCAACTGAACTGTAGAATATTTTGTTAGTCACTTTGAATATGATCTCATAGGGAAGTGAGGTATAAACTGCTCATCTTAAAAGAGCTCGTCTTAAAAGAGCCATCCCTTCCTTTATGAGGGGTGAGTGTGGTAAATGTTCACCACACCGACCTCTCATATAGAAAGGGATGGCTCTTTTAAGATGAGAGCTGTCATCCATGTGTTTTGGAAGTACACACATAAGTATTTTATATGCATTCAGGAGGACATATTTCTCAGTAAGCAGGCATAGGATCAGGGTACTTTTTGACGTTTTACTAACAATTGCAAATTGTAATTCTAAAGTAGCATGTGTTTGCTTGAATTACTTTAAAATGCTAAGCCATGTGTTGCTTTTCTGTTATTTCAATAAAGATCCATGGCTTTTCTGTTATTTCAATAAAGAGCCATCCTGATCTATATATGTCAATTGATTGTTTGCCATGTTTCTTGGAAGACATCCTATTTCCTTAAAAGAAAACTATTTCCTTTAAAAAAAAATAGGAGAAAGAAGACGTCTGTATCTGAGAGGATTTGGTGGTCATGGTAGACAGCTCTTTGAAAGTGTCTATCTAGTGTGTGGCAGCTGTGGAGAAAGACTTATTCCCTAGAGATCATTGGAAAGTAGATTGGAAATAAAAGTGCTAATATTATATTGCCCTTATACAGATCTATGATGCAGCCACATTTGGAGTGCTGAGTACAGTTCTGGTCACCATATCTTAAGGAGGACATTGTAGAACTGGAAAAGGTGCAGAAGAGGGCATCCAAGATGATCAAGGGCCTTGAGCACCTTCTTTATGAGGCAAGGCTGCAGCATCTGGGGCTTTTTAGTCTGGAAAAAAAGGGTCATTTTATAGAGGTGTGTGAAAATATGCATTAAGTAGAGAGGACAGAGATAAATTTTTCTGCTTATCTCACAGCACTAGAACCAGGGGTCATACCATGAAACTGAAGGCCAGGAAATTTAGGACTGAGAAAAGGAAGAACTTTTTCACACAGCGCATATTTAATCTATGGAATTCTGTGCAAAGGGATGTGGTGATGGTCACTAGCTTGGATGGCTTTAAAAGGGGCTTAGACAAATTAATGGAGGACAGGTCTATCGATGGCTACTAGTTTGGTGGCTATAGACCACCTCCAGCCTCAGAGGCACAATGCCTCTAAATATCAGTTGCAGGGGAGCAACAGCAGGAGAGAGGGCATGCCCTCACCTCTTGCCTGTGGGCTTCTCAGAGGCATCTGGTGGGCCACTGTGTGTAACAGGATGCTGGACTAGATGGGCCTTGTGCCTGATCCATCAGGGCTCTTCTTATGGGATCATGGCAAAATTCCTCCCAATAGCTATGAAGATGAACCAATATAATAAATGATCAAATGTAATCATTCTGGGTGTGTTTGGTGTATATTCCCTTGTTCTCTCCCATATATGCTTAATGGAGTACAGTCTCTAATTGTATGAGAGTTTTTACACTGCATTTTGCAATGTGATTGATTAATTGATTGATTGATTAAGTGCCATCAAGTAGGTGTTGTTTCTTAGCGACTACATAGATAGATTCTCTCCAGTGGTGCATTCATTGCTGTCATGATCAAATCCATCCACCTTGCTGCTGGTCATCCTCTTCTTCTCTTTCCTTCAACTTTTCCCAGCATTATGGATTTCTCAAGGGAGCTGGGTCTTTGCATAATGTGTCCAAAGTATGATAGTTTGAGCCTGGTCATTTGTACCTCGTGTGAACATTCTGAATTGATTTGTTCTATGATCCATTTGTTTGTTTTCCTGGCTGTCCATGGTATTCTCCAGTAACAAAGTTCAAAAGGGTCAATCCTTTTCTATCTTGCTTCTTCAAAGTCCAGCTTTCACATCCATAGAGTGTCACAGGAAAAAACATTGTCGGAATGATTCTAATCTTTGTAGGTGTAGAGACGTCACGGCATCTAAATATCCTTTCCAAGGCCTTCATTGCAACCCTGCCAGTCTACCGTGCTAGTCTGCAGCATATTTCCTGACTGCTGGATCCTTAACTGTTGGTGGTCGAACCTAAAAGGCAGAAGCTATCCACCACTTCAATGTCATCATTGTCAATTCTGAGGCTGGTTGCTGTAACCGTTGTCATTAGTTTAGTCGTCTTTACATTTAGTCGTAGTCATTTTTTCACTGTGCTCCTTGACTTTTGCCCATTTTTTCACTGTGCTCCTTGACCTTCATTACTAGAGCTTGCAGATCATCTGCATTCTCAGCTATCAGAGTGGTGTCATCAGCATAGGGCAGGTTATTGATGTTTCTTCCTCCAACTTTAAAACTAAGTGCATCTTCTTCCAATCCAGCTTCTCTCTGTTCAGCATGTAAGTTGAATAAATAAGGAGAAAGTATACAGCCTTGTCTTACTCATTTGCTGATCTGGAACCAGTCTGTTTCACCATGTTCCATCTGGACTGTGGTTTCCTGTCCTGTGTATAGGTTTCTCATGAGAACAGTGAGATGTTCCGGGATGCCCATTTTCCTAAGGATATTCCACAACTTGACATGGTTGACACAATCAAAGGCTTTTCTGTAGTCAGTAAAGCACATATTGAGGCTATTCCCATGATCCCTGGAAAGCGGACTAAGGGTGCTTAGCCCACTTTCCAGGGATCGTGAGAACCATCGGGCTCGCAGGCGAGCCCAGTGCTCCCAAGGCAGCTAGCTCGCCTTATTCCCCCTCCCCTTAAATGAGATTGACGGAGCGAGCGCTCCGTTAACCTCATTTTTTTTTTTTGCTCAGGGGTCTCTCCAGGATGCCCCACATGCTCAAATGGGGCATCCTGGAACTTCCGGGGGTCACGTGGCCCCCGATCCCCACAGCCCCCGCTGGCTCCATGATGGAGCCGGCAGTCGTGTGGGCGGCTGATCTGGCCATCCAGGGCTGCCTTTTGATCTAAGGCTAAGCCCGCTCTCCCCGCAGACCCAGAAGAAGCTCTTCTCACCGATCGTAAGAAAAGCTTCATTGACTTCTTAGCATTGTTTTATTGAGTTCTGTTGACTGGTTTTAAGGACATGCAGGTTATACTGCTAGTGTGTTTCCTACCTATATGGTAAAAGTCAAACATGTCACAGTTTGTTTCAGGAGTGAATTTAGCTCTGCAAAGAGGCAGAGCAGTATCTCTCTGAGCACTTTCAGGTGAGCTCTTCGTCTCTGTAAAAAGAGGAGAAAAGGGGTACTTTAAAGCCTTATTACTTTTCTCCGTGAACTTTTTGAATACAGTGAATCTAATAGTCAATTAAATAAATTCTATAAATTCTATCCATAAATCAATTATAATTTGAAAATATTGAGATGCAAGTTATACCTTATTTTAGGAATATGCACACCTTCCATATAAAACAATCTTTTCATCAGAATGGGAAAATAGTATCATCATTTATATATAAAAGTTTAATGGGGTGGAAAACTTCCTTGAGTGGAAACATTTTCTGCTGCTTTTTTCAGGGAGGAAAAAAAATCCATATCTAAGAAAGCACTGCTTCAGAAAATCAATTGGTAACAAAGAAAATGGATCCAATACAAGGCTATTCTCATGAGCAGCCTAACCCAGGCTAGGGCAGCCCAGCCTGGGTTAGACTGCTCATGTGCAGCGCTGGGATTTGCACAGATCCTGATCCATCTTTTAACTCCAGCCTTTTACCAAGGTTGTGTGACCGCAGCCTGAGCGGACACAGAGATGGACACCTAGAGCACCAGTTGCATGGGTATCCCCCAATACACTGTGCTCATCACACGGTGCATAATGGGATATGTGAAGAGCCAGATGCATTGTGTGAGAATGCGGTCCACGCTTCCCACAATCTGGAGGGAAAGTGAGTTTGATGCAGCCTTCCTACCTTCCCACCTGCTGGTCATGTGCATAGCCTTTTTATGTTTAATTGGGCAGTTTCAAGAAGTAAGTTCCTCATAGTCTCTGTAAGAAGAGAAAAGGACTGCTTTTTTCATAATTATTTTCTCCTTGAATTTCCTGCATACAGTGAATCTTGATAATGTTTCATAATAGTTTGTAGGTGGTCTAATAGTTAACAGCTAAGGGTGTATAACAGAAGAGTTGATACACTCTTGGAGTGCATTACTAATCCTAAGAGGCCTTTCAGAGAATGTTGCTTATCAGACAGTGATGTGTGGAATCCTAGTGCAAAGGTCAGTGGAGAACTGCTTTTATCCTGTAACAGGACACAGACATCGCATGGTCATGGTTGTAGTCTTTGCAACTGGAGGCATCTGCTTGAAATGTCTTTCTCTGTACCATAAGTAGTACCTTCAAAAGAATCAGTAATACAGCTGTATGTCATTATCCGCATGGGTTCTGTTCCCACGTATTACCATGGGTAATGAAACTGTGGATAATGAGTAATTGAGTCTATGGGATCGCGGGGTTAGGTTCCCAGACTTTTAAAAAACCACACAAAAACAGGCCAAATAAAGTGGCCAGGAAATCTAACAATGGTTGATATGCTACCTTGTTTGTTTTTGGTGTGCATGCATGGACTATGGCCTCATTTGCATGCATATTAACAGCAGGATTCCATAGACTCCATGATGAAAATGTCAATCCCTAACCAAAAACTGCTGTAGTGGATAAAGTGTTGGATATGGGCTGAGGAAGTTCAAAGTCAGGCTCAGTTATGAAGCTCAGTGGGTGCCCTTGTAACACTGGGATGCTAGTCAACTGTTAAGATTGAATTTAAGGTTGTCCGCTATTCCACAAAAACCCCTGTCTAGTGGCATACAATCTTTTAATCACATGTTGGTGTCCTTGGATACCAATGGCTAGAGTGGGGCCCTTTGCTACCCAAACCTGGAGGTGTTAGGATATCTGTTTCTCTCTCACCATTTAGGAATAAGTTCCTTCCAGAGCAAGGAAGAACATAAGAATAGCCCTGCTGGATCAGGCCCAAGGCCTATCTAGTCCAGCATCCTATTTCACACAGTAGCCCACCAGATACCTCTGGGAAGCCCACAAGCAAGAGGTGAGGGTATTCCCTTTCTCCTGCTTTTGTTCCCCTGCAACTGCCATTTAGAAGCGTCTTGCCTCTGAGGCTGGAGATGGCCAGTGGAGGTGGCCCACAGCACCTGTGAGTGGTAAACCCTAAATTTATTAAAAGCTAATCATTTAATTAAAACATTTACTGTCTCCTGGGGTGGTAATTTATGTTGGAGATGGAGCTCCTGATGGCATTGATTCTTAGCAACAGCAACCCTATTGACCACTAGGGGAAGAGATAGTGAGCAAGGGAATCCCCTTTCTGACTACACTTATTCTACTCTACTTTCTGTTAGCCTGACAGAGTCAAGTTTCATTCTCTCATCTGGAGAGAGAGACTTCCTCCTTCTCCCTTCCCTGCTTCCTGTATGTAGCTAGCAGCAGATGGATTTCCTAAATAAACTATGCGATTTAGAACTTTAACTTCATGTCTCCAGACAATATTAATTAGCAGTGCTCTCGCCTGTGCACTTCTACTGCAGCAGGAGTAGATAAAGAAATCTCCCCTCCAAGCTCTAACCATTTAAAATATCTTTTTACAAGATTATAGCCACAGTTATCCTATTAAAGCAAATTATATTGCCAACTACAAACAAATATGAACTCATTGTGGGGGAATAATTCACCATTTTCCTTTCTTGGGCCACACTGTGAGTATGATACTATACTATAAGCGGGCTGTATCCACAGTGTTGTTCATAGAAAAGGAGAGTGATTGTTTCCTATCCCTTCCCGTCATGTAGCCTGTTATACAGTTGTTGGTCTGTCTTTGCCTAAGGGGCAGGCTCCCAGCGCCTCTTGCCCCAAAGAGTGTTAAAAAGTCAAAAGGGGTTGTTTAAGAAGGAAGAAACTAAGCTATATGTGTGAGACAATTAAATTATGTCTTGTGTACATCTACATAGTGTGTAATTATAAAAAAAAATGTTCAAAGTAACAGCAAAAGGGTATATGTGTGAGGCTAGTTAATCAATGCATTTGACTAAGGCAAAACAATATAGGTGACATCAACATGGTAAGCATTCTGTCAAAGGAAGTAGGGGATTAGCTTCCAACTTGTCTCCTAGGAATTAATCAATTCACTCAGAGTTGAGTGAGGCCTTGCAACAGGGAATCTCTCAGTGGAATTGCTGGCAAAGACTCACAGGCCGCAGCCTGACCTGCTGGGCTATGAGCTCTGGTCCAGTATGAGTGGCCTGGGCCATAACACATGCAGATATACAGATATCACTCCCCCGCCCAACCTCATAGGGCAAATAGCAGCTGTTCTCTTTGTATGTGCTATTTCAGTCTAGAAAAATGGCATGGTGGTAATGAGTTAATCATCTTTCCCAAGGACTGTGGTCCTAATCCAAATCCTGCTCCCCCTTCCATGGCTACTCTTCCATCCTTTTTTTGTTAAGGCCAGGAGATCCTAGTTATAAACCTCCTTGACTGTGGGTAGTTCGGCCCATATACAGTTTCCTACCTAAGACATGGTGGTGTTGTAAGGGGCTTCACTCAAATACTGCACAGCACCAGTCTGATGGGACAGAGCGGAAGGGGCACCTGAATTTAAGCCTTACCCTGAGAGTTGTTTGGATTGTCAAAAACTTTTGAACTGTGTTCACAGCAGTGCCCTGCCTCTTTCTTTGGTACTCCCAGTTTTCTAGGTCAGGCTAGTTTGCTGAGATCTTGGTATAAACTATCTAAGGCCTCCATGAAGTTTTGGTAAATCTGTACCAAAGAAAATTAAAAACTGAACAGAGACTAACTGCTTCACAAACCTTTTATTCTTATACCATCCACAATGCAAATTCAGCTCAGAAACATGTACAGATGACTTTCCTACAAATGAAAGCAAAATACCACAACCAATATCCCATCTCGGCTTGTTTAAAACTGAGAATTTGAGTTAATTTGCTTAACACTGTAAATATTCCAAAAAATTTTCTTCATAGGTGAGAAGTATTCAAAGTCAGCTTGAGATGGTGGCTGGCATAATGTGCAGCTCTATAGCAATAGAAGAAGGGTTGCATGTCTGCAGAAAGCCTTCTGTATCCTTGCAGTGAAGGCCACTTGTGCAGCAGATCAGGCATGGTGGGAGGGAGGAACAATTTTCACATCTCTCCCCTTGCTGCAAAACCCCTTTCCACTTGCATAATTCTGTTCCTGAGTGTCCTGCAGATGTATAGCAATAAAGAAGAGTTTCAAGTCTGCAAGAAGCCTTCAGCATCCTTTTCACTGAAGGCCTCTTGTGCAACAGCCCAGAAGGAGAGGGGGAAGCTATTTTAATGTCTCTCCCTTTGCTGCAAAAGCCCTTTCCACGTATATAAATGTATTCCTGAAGGTTGTGTTGACCCTTGGAAACAGATCTTTGCAAGCAGAAAGGGCTTTTGCAGTGAGGGAAATTCCTCCCCTTCCAGTCTGCTACACAAGAAGCCTTCAGCACAGGGGTGCTGAAGGCTTCATCCCAATCTGCAGCCCTTCTACAGCTGTAGAATATGTGGGCCACTGGGTTAGTTCATGCATGACCAGGAGCATGTGGTGCCTACTTGTAGTGGAGGAATTGAAATGCCTTTTCGGCTTCCAGGGGCCTGCATGATCATGGTGGATGTTGCTGTTGGAAATTCTCTGTGGTGAGAGAATCCCTTTCTCATTATAGCAGAGTGCACAGAGGCACAACACAGTGGTTTAGTTAAGCATGCATGTGTGCTGAGAGTAAAGTAACTTGGAGCCAATTCATAGTTTCAAATCAATATAAAAGGCATTTATTAAGGAACTCCATTCTGGATAGGAAAGTGAGGATTTAGGATCTCTAATCTATCTATCTAGCTGGATGCAGGTGGATTCTGCATCCTCTCTGCACATATGGTGCAGGGAGAGAGGCTTGCCATGTTGCAAGGTAGGCGGGCCAGGTAGGAAGGGAGAGAGAAGGAGGAAGGAAGTTCCTGAGATTAGCAATCTACACATCAAAGGGATAGCATCAGAGCAGTGGAGAAGTGATGACAAATGTCTTGACCCTCTAGCCCTCTGACTTACTAGTCTGTCCTCCACTGTCTGAGGCAAAGAGACAGCGCAAAGTCCTTTAACTTCCAACACCCCCTCTTGATGTCTCGTGACTCAGCTCACAAGATTCATTTTCTCTCTCAGCTTTTCAAAGCAGGGTCTTGGTAGTGGCTTAGTGAGTATGTCTGCAAGCATTTCATTTGTCGGGCAGTAGATCAGCTTGATTAGTCCATCTTTCTGCAGACTTCTCACTATATGGTACTTCATATCAATATGTTTGGTACTCCTCTTTACATCTTCTTGTTTGGAGAGTTGAATGCAGCTTTGGTTGTCTTCATACACTAGTATGGGCTGTGGTACATCTGTACCTAGGTCCTTCAGTAGTTGACACAGCCATTGTATCTCGTGACAGCCCTGTGCAGCTGATACATATTCCGCTTCAGTGGTTGATGATGCTTCTGTGTCTTGCTTTCTGCTTGACCAGCTTATCGCTCCATCTCCATAGAAAATTATGTAACCGCTGGTGGATTTCCTCTCTGTTATATCTCCACCCCAGTCTGCATCTACATATGCTTCTAGTTTTGGTTGACTATTAGCTGGCAGCTTGAGCTTAGTGTACGGTACCCTTTAGGTACCTAACAAGTCTCTTAATTGCATTCCAGTCCTTGACTGTTGGTGATGCAGTCTTTCTACAAAGTAAGCCAACTGCTGTGCTAATATCTGGCCTAGTGAGTGTACTAATGTATAAAAGCTTACCCAATGCTTCACGATATCTATGGTTGTCAGATAGTGGCTCAGTTTGATCTTCTTGCTTTATGTAGTTCACTTCCATTGGAGTTGGTGTAGGATTTGCATTTTCCAGTCTGAGCAAGTTTATCAAGTCTTTGATTTTCTGTTCTTGGTTGATCAGGAAACTTCCATCTTTCTCTCTTTGTACTTGAATGCCCAAGTAGTGTGCAAGTCATAGGCAAGAATTAAATCATCAGCATACGCCAAAATATAAGTCCACTTGCCTTCTATGCATCTCGTGTATAGACAGGGATCCGCGTTGCTTCTTTTGAAGTTTGCTTAAAGCAGCATATCATTCAGTTTTATATTCCATGCTCTGGCAGCTTGTTTTAAACCGTAAATGCTCTTTTGCAGTTTGCATACATAGTCCTCTTTGTCTTTCTCTAAGAAACCTGGTGGCTGTTGCATGTAGATGTCTTCTTCCAGTTCACCATGCAAGAATGCAGTTTTAACGTCTAGGTGTTCAACATACATTCCTTTGCTAGCAGCAATACTTAACAGAGTCCTTACTGTGGTATGTTTAACCACTGGTGCAGAGGTTTCATCATAATCTTCTCCATATTTCTGTGAATATCCTTTTGCTACTAATCTGGCTTTGTAGCGCTGAATCTCACCATTAGCATCGTGTTTGAATTTGAAAACCCATTTGCAGCCTATAACTTTCCTTCCTTGAGGTAACTTAGTAAGAGTCCAGGTTTTGTTTTCTGTAGAGCCTCAAGCTCTTCAATTGCGGCTTGTTTCCACTTCTGGACTTCTGGTTGTGGTAGCTGGGATATTTCCTCCCATGATGAAGGTTCTGGTTGTTCCGCCGTTCTTGTGAGGTAGGACAGTCTCGGAGCTGGAACACCTCTGTTTGAGCACGTTGATCGCCTCACCTCACCCTCTGTGGTCCCTTCCATTACCTCAGGTGCGTCTGGTGGATTGCTGGGGGTCTCTGTGTCGACTGTGGTTGGATCTGGATCTGCTGTCTTCTCCTCCTCAATTCCTCTGAGATCAGGAAGCATAATCCAGTCATCAGGGTGCTTGGTCTGGTTGCTTGCTTCGGTGTAGGCCCCCTCTGAAGGTGTAGCTCTTTCATTCTCATCAAAATACACCGCTCTGCTTATGGTTATCCTGTTGGTGTCAGGATCCAGAATTCTGTAGCCTTTGGATTGTGCTAAGTAGCCTACAAAAATCCCTTTTGTGGCCCTAGACCCTAACTTAGTCCTTTTTTCCTTTGGGATGTATGAGTAAGCCGTGCTTCCAAAGACACGCAGGTGCATCATAGATGGCTTATGACCATGCCAAAGTTCATATGGTGTTGTTCCTATAGGCTTTGTGTGCATTCTGTTTTGTATGTATGTAGCAGTCATGATGCCTTCTCCCCAGAATTTCTGTGGGAGGTGTGCGTCAGCAAGCATGCATCTTACCATGTCCAGTAGAGTTCTGTTCTTTCTTTCTGAAATTCCATTTTGGGACAGGCAGTAAGGTACCATGGTTTGATGCACGATTCCATGTTCTCTCAGGAACTGCTGTGTGGCATTGGACATATATTCTCCTCCATTGTCTGTGCGCAGGATCTTTGGCTTCCAGCCAAATTTGTTGCTTGCCATCGCCACATATCCTTTTAATTTCTTGAGCATTTGTGACTTCTCCTTTAGTAGAAAAGCACACGTGTATCGTGAGAAATCATCTGTTATAGTTAGAAAATATTTTTGATTACCTATGGTTGCTGGTAGTGGTCCAGATATATCGCTGTGGATCAGTTCCAAGGGTCTTCCGGTCTTCCTTTCACTCTGCTTTGGGAATGGCTTGTTTACTGCTTTGAACTCGAGACAACAAACACAGTTAGTTATAATGTCACATGGTACAAAATCAATGCCATTAGCTAATCCCTTTTCCTTCATGTTCTGGATTGACTCATGACTCCTGTATCCTAGCCTTCTATGCCACAGTTGCAAGCAGTTTTCATGCAGGCATGACTTAGCAAGGTTTACTTTATTAGGCTTGTATGCCTCAGGTTGTGGTCTTTCTCTGTCTGTAGATTCCACACAATAAAGACCTTTGAATTCAGAGCCTACAAGGCAAACTTCTCAATTCTGGGTAACAACACATTGTCCATTTTTAATATACAGTTCACAGCCTTGTTGCTCTAGCTTGGATATAGAAATCAAGGAGCTTGAGAAGTCAGGGATATACAAAACATCTTTAAGAAAAAATGGTTTAACAGATCCATCCAGCAATTTGCAATACAAAATTCCTTCGCCTTTCTTCTTGGCTTTAATTGTAGTATTATTGCCCAAATAAACAGTCTCTTCAGGAATATCAAACAGTTCAGTATAGAAAGCTAGATCATTTGAGATATGCACAGATGAACCAGAATCTAAAATAAACTTTTCATCGCTTTGTATCAAATTAACATTAAAGCTTTTGTTGAAATGATTTCCATTCTCCTTTGTCTGATTCTTAGGACAGTTCACCACCTTGTGGCCAAATTCGTTACATAGAAAACATCTAAAGGCATTACTCCCGGTTGGCCTCATTTTCGCAGTCTCTTTACTGGCGGTCATGTGACCTCTCTCTGGGCTGAGTTTCTTTGGCGGCAAAGCCAGATCTCTTTGTATGTAAATGTGAGGGCCCCATGCGGTTTCCTCTTGCAGCATTCCCTCCCCACCTTGGGTTTCGGCTGGAATGATCAACTGTTGCTTTAAGAGCAAAGTTACTTGCCAATTCACTTTCACAGTGTGAGTTCAAAATTTTCCTTCTGCTTGCCTCCGAGGACAGCATCTCCACAGCCTTTTCAAAGCTTAGATTGGTGTGGGTTTCCAATTGGCCGATTATACTGCTATAGCTGGGGGGCATGCTTAGGAACAGAGCTTCCAGCTTCTGACTTTCTGTAAATAGCTCCCCTGCCTCTCTAAATTGAAAAAAGAAATCTTCCAAAATTCCCACAAAGGTAGAAAAACAGTCCCCATCTTTATATTGGAGGTCTTGCATTTTCTTTTTTAAATTAAAGGTGTATGCCCACCCTTTCTTCATATGCAAGGAATCTAGCTTGCTTAGCATTTCCTTTGAGGTTCCAAGGTCACATATAGCATAAAGAAGATTTTTACTCACAGAAGCTGCGACCATCGCTTGAGCTTGAGCATCTCTGCGCAACCATTTCTCTTTGAAAGTTTTCTCAGCATTTGTGGGTCCATCTGGGGCGGGGGTCCTCCTCAGTAACGTAGGAGAAACCCTTTTTCATTATAGCAGAGAGCACAGAGCATGACGTCATGCGGCGTGCGTGCACCAGTGGCGGAGATGAGTGTGCACGCCACAAAGGGTGCATGTGCGCCGCCAGCTCTTTCTAGTTTAACCCTTACAGAGACAACGACGGGGGCAGGGGCGGCAGGGAGAAATTCTGCTGCCCCAAGAACGTTTTTGCCAACTCCAGCGCCGGAGGGGGAAGAGCGGCGGGGGGGTGGAAGTACTACCGGCCCCCCCTTAAAGACACACTCCCCCCAGTGCCGGACCACGCTTCTGTGGTTCCGTGCACATCCCTAACCTCAACCTGGGACACCAGGGAGAGGTCAGGATACAGAAACACTTCTAGACTGTATAACTGTTCCTTCTGGGGAAGGATGACCCCATCCAGAACCAGAAGATCAAAATTGTGTCCTGAGTTCTGACCCCACACAATAAGTACCTCTGTCTTATTTGGATTCAGTCTAAGTTTGTTATCTCTCATCCAGCCCATCACTGCCTCCAGGGAGGCATTTAGGGAGGTAATGCCTTCACCTGATGATGCTGACATGGAGAAATAGATTGGAGTGTCTCCAGCATACTGATAACACCCTGCACCAAATCTGATGATCTCTCCCAGTGGTTTCATGTAGATGTTAAAAAGCATTGGAGACAGTATGGAGTCCTGAGGGATGCCATATAAAAGTTCACATTTTGAAGAGCAATAGTCTTCAAGAGACATTGTCTGGAATCTGCCGAAAAGGGAGGAGCAGAACCACAGCAAAGCAGTGTCTCCAACCCCCAGCCCCCTCAGACACTCCAGAAGGATACTATGGTTGATAGCCACTGAGAGATCCAAAAGGACCAACAGAGTCACACTTCCTCTGTCAATTCCCAATTGGAGATCATCCATCAGGCTGATGGAGCTGGAAGGATACCACCCTCTCAATTATCTTGCCCAGCCATGGTAGCTTGGAGACAGGCCTATAGTTGCTTAACTCTCCAATGCTGTCTTCTTCAGGTGAGCTCTTATGATTTTCTCCTTAAGACAGGGCAGTATCCTGCCCTCCCTCAGAGAAGCATTTATAATATCTACCAGGCCCTCTACAACAACTCCCCTGCCAGATAGTATAAACCATGTCGGACAAGGATCAAGAGAACAAGTGGTAGGTGGCACTGTTCCAAGCAGCTTGTCTCCATCCTCAGGATGGATCCAAACCAACCACATGAGTGGAGTTGCTGGACACCTCCTCCACATCAGACACTGCTATAATTATGAGGTCTGAGTCTAAATCGGCCCGAATACAAGAGGTTTTATCCACAAAAACTATAGAACCATATAACACTTCCTTATATTCATTTTAAAAAATGAACCTAGCAAACAGTCTAGTTTCATACATGTAGATGATTACACACCTTTATTCTCCAGTTACTGAAAATACGAGCAGAACGTTATGGACGGCTGGCAAAATATGGTGGTGGTGCACCCGCTAAATGTTACACCCACATTCATGGTAAGCGGTAAGGTGCCTCTATAGTCAAACGGGACCTGGGGGGAAAGTAGTTTTTATTAGTGGCTCAGATTCATTCATCAGGGTATATTATTTATTTAGTATATTATTTATTTAGTTATTTAGAACATTTATAGCCCTCCTTTCTATGTTTTAAACTGTAGCTTACAAAATAATAATTCATCAGTACTATTTTTGTACTCCAATATAAGTATTTAAGGCACCTATCCCTTTTGGGGGGCTTTAAAAGAGCTCTCAAGTTTACAAAAAATCCAAGATAAATAATATAAAATATTTAAACAATTTCTAAAAATGACAGCTGACTTCAGTATTCCTCCAGTGATGGAAGAAGGACTGCGAGACTGGAAGAAGCCTTCAGTGTCCCTGTGTTAAAATCTTTGGGCAACAGCCCCGGGGATGGAAGGATGAATGATTTTTTTATCCCTCTTCCCCCTCCAAAAGCCCTGCAGCCCTATGGAAGGGGGGGTGGGGTAGGCAGTAGAAAGATCTTTTGGAGGGTACAAGAAGAAAGGGCTTCTGGAGGGAGGGGGAAGAAGCTAAAATGGTTAGAAGTGAGAATTCAAATTCATCACTCTTAGCACTGCAGTAAACTCTTCTGGCCACTACAGGCATGAGGAGTTATGTTAATAGGTTACTCTTGGTCAGTTAAGAGTCAGTTAAAATTGTTCAATTGTTGTTGAAGGCTTCTTTCTGTTTGTGCATGTTGTTCAATGACTCTCTCTCAGTATGCAATGTTTTAGTTTCTTAATAAATCTTTATGTTTTTTGAACTTTTAGAATACAATACCTTGAAATGTATCCAGTCAAAGTTAGTCACAATTAAATCCCACTGGCTGACAGTGACATATCACACAAGAGCACGTCAGCCCAGTAATGTGTGTATGCAAGTTGTACAAATACAAAAATTGTGCAAATGATGTTTTAAGACTTTAAAAGGGAAAAAGTGACTTTTTTTCCTTTTCTGTTTATTTATCTCTGTTTATATCTTTGTTAAAACAATAAAATAATATTATTAGAAAGACTTTTAAAATACTTAAAATAATGGGCTTACTCTTGTGTGACATTTATGCACATTTTGCATTTTTGCAACTTGCATGCATACATTACTGACCTGATGTACCCTTGCACAGTATGCCAGCCACTGACATTAACAGGATTTAAGTTAGTCATGATGAACTTGTCCTTTTAATTTCAATGGTTTTTAGTCTACATTACTAATTACTCTGGATTCCCCCCTTGTGTTTAGAGGTAACTGATCTCTTTTACACATTCAAGAACAGGCACCCAAGAATTCAGATTCCTAAGTATCCATTAAGCTTACCTACTTTGCTAATATTGTACCCTGGAGTATGGAGTCGCAGTGCACCATGTCAGGGCTACTTTGGTCCCAGAAGGCAGCCCCAACACTGTGGGGCAAGCCCTGCTGCAAGTTTCTCCCATTTGTAACAATGGGAGAAACTAGGGATGAGCGAACAGGTTCGATGTCATGTCAGCCTCTACAGTTTTATCTTTTTTCTTAGTTGAGATGCTGAGATGTAGAGGGCATGTGAAAGAAACACTCGAAACTATTCTTTAAGCTGGTAGTATCATGATGTTTAAAGGTCTTTCCGAATAGGGTACAAGTACCCAGAATGTTGGGGGCAATATGCTAAATCATTGTAAACCGCTTAGAGAGCTCCGGCTATAAAGCGGTATATAAATGTAAGTGCTATTGCTATTGCTATTGCTAATATTAGCTAAGTAGATAAGCTTAATGAATACTTAGGAATCTGAATTCTTGGGTGCCTATTTTGCTATTTTCCCTTTTTTCTTCTTCTTTTTTGGCCAATTTTCCAGCCCTATCATATTGCACAGCTGTCCAGGAATGCCCCCCAAAAGTCCCAATCCCCCCATTTCCCCATGAAAATTTGTAGGGGAAACATGAAAAAATGTTGGGTTTTTTAAAATGAAAAGGAGCCACAAAATACCTCATTCTCTCAAAATTTATTATTTATTTAACATTTTTATACTGCCCAAAACTTGCATCTCTGGGCAACTGGTGGCCAGAAAAGAGCTCAGAGGTCATTTCCAGCCACACCAACACCACAGATATGCAAAATTAACCCTTTATAAACCACAGAGGCAGAGAGACCTGTCTATGCCAGGGCTGGGTGTCAATTACCTGACTGCAGATATGCGAAACCACTCAGTATGCTGCAAGGGTTGCTTGCACTGATTCACTTAGACTGGCATTGCTCTATATGTGACCTGTTTTTATTTCTAAATCATTCTAAATTTATTTGGGTTTAGGTGATTTTACATCAACAAATAAATAATATAAATAAGAGCGGGTGGGGGGAGGTAAAAATCTTTCATCAACATTAATGACTGCAAACAGAATTGCAAAAATGATAACACTAAGAAATGCAAAAAAAAAAGTTTAAGAGGGAAAATCTTACCTTGCCCGGGTTGAGAAATTCTTGTAAATCAAAAAAATTATGAGCATCAGTATAATTAATACGATTGCTTTAAAGAAAAACAGAAGAGGTGTTATTCTAGTAACAGAAAATAATGTTTGAAAAAAACTAATTGACAAACATAAATAGACCACGTTTTCTGCTACTGTAGGAGAGTGGAAGACAGGGCTGCATCATCACAGAGAGGCTGCAGCGTACCTGCAGTGAAGGTTTCTTTCTTCCCCAGCTGAGTGTAGGCAGAGGGAATACAGAAGCCATTTTTGTTTATCTCCCGTCCCTACTAATATTTTCCCCCTCATATGCAGAGATATTTCACCAAAGAGGCATGACATAGTAACAGTCTATAATAGTGCACTGTTAGCTAGTTCATACACGAGTTAGTAAAAAGTCTTATCTTGTCTTGACTAAATTAAAGTTCCATTAAGACAGCAGTCTAAACATACATTTTCCTGGCATTTTAGAGCATGAGTGAGTGTGGTAAGCCCTTAACATAGTATGTACAATAGAAAGGGTTTTTTTTTTTTTCTATTGATCATATAAAATAGTTTCATATACCACTATATTAACAGTCAAATGGCAAATAAAAGTTTCATACCCATGTCTGGGATGTATAATAATGCCCAGCCTTTGAGGAAGATATGGTAAGCACAGATCACACTGTTGTGTACTCTATAAATGTCCAGTTATAGTAGTAATAGTAGTAGTAGTAGTAGTAGCAGCAGCAGCAGCAGCACTTTGATAACTATTTTTTAACCATTTTTAGAGATCAAATACTCCCTCTGTTTTCATAGTATAGTTCACAAATAAATTCTGAAGTTCAGCTTCCTGCAGCCATATTTATGTTCATTTTTCAAAAGCATGTGACAAAAAGGTATTAGTCAGGACAGGGGTGGAGCTACCATTGGGAGAACGGGTTCAAAGAACCCGGGCTGCCACCAATCAGGGGCCGCGCCTTGTGGCCCTGACACGTCCCCAGAGTCTGAGGTCAGACGTGAGGTGGCTGCGCTGCGAATGCAGCGCTGGCCGGACTCAAATTCCCAAACAGAGCCACACAGCTCTGTTCAGGAGCCAGACCACGCCCATGTCTGACGTCAGAGCCCCCGCGTCTGACGTCAGATGTTGGGGGCAGGGTCAGCGGGGCCGCCGTTGTGGCTGGACACAGGCCGCTGCGGCTGAACACAGGCCACTGCGGCTGGACATAGGCTGCTGCGGCCGGACACAGGCCGCTAGCAGTCTGACTCATGATGAGTCAGGATGCCCCTTGATCTGTCATAGGGAAACAGGACTGAGAGGGGAACACAGGAAGCTGCCATATACCAAGTCAGACCATTGGTCTATCTAGCTCAGTATTGTCTACACAGACTGGCAGCAGCTTCTCCAAGGTTGTGGGAAGGAATCTCTCTCAGCCCTATCTTGAAGATTCCAGGGAGGGAACTTGGAACCTAGATGCTCTTCCCAGAGAGACTCGATCCCCTAAGGGGAATATCTTACAGTGCTCACATGTAGTCTCCCTTTCATATGCAACCAGGGCAGACCCTGCTTAGCTAAGAGGACAAGTTATGCTTGCTACCACAAGACCAGCTCTCTTCTGAGAGGAGTGAAGCGAGATAAAACAGTTGCTCTCTATGGCAGAAGCTTAGTCAGTGCTGTAACAAGCTCTAAAGGCGCCTGTGTGAGAGAACTGAACATGGACCCCATCAGATAATTTCCCCATAGGGATCAATAGGTAACTCAGAAAGATTAATAACTCAGAATTATCAGCAGTGAGATGTAAAGCTGACAAGTAAGAACTATATTTCTATTCTTGAACAAGAATTTGTAATGGTTGGGGGCAGTTTGATCCAGCAGATGAGGCGAATATTTTAATATCTCTAAGTACCAAATATTTAGCTTCCTTTGTTTGACTCTTTCCCAAGGCTTAATTCTAGAGAGAATAGGGGGAAAGACAGGGATGTGCATGAACCTCTTCAGAGGCCCTTTTACAGGCCTCCGAACAGGTTCAAACACGGGGCCGGTTCAAAGTTCAATGAGGGGGGTGCCACTTTAAGGGAAGGGGAGGGTGCACTTACCCCTCCCGCCGCTTTCCTCCCGCCGGCACTCGTTGCTGTTAAAAGACTTTGGGGCGGCAGTGTATCTCCCTGCCGCCCCATTACCATCCTCAGCCAGAAGTACCAGGCGCGCGTGCGCCCATCTGCTGTGCATGTGTGCACACGTGACGGGTGAACACACGCCCAGTACTTCAAGTCACTTCCAGCCGAGGAGGGCAACTGGGCAGCAGGGAAGTACGCTGCCACCGCGAAGGCTTTTAACAGCAACGAACGCCGACTGGGGGAAAGCAGCAGGAGGGGTAAGTGCACCCTCCCCTGCCCTTAAAGCAGCACCCCCGCTGCCTTCGAACTGCCCAGCTGCAGTTCCGTGCACATCCCTAGGGAAAGATACTATGTTGCCTGGAGAAGAAAGAATCTTCACCCTGGAACTAGTCCAATTTAAACTGAAAACTACAGACAAATGGACAACAATAAGATAGCCTTTGCTTTGGAAATCATCTGGAAAAATTGGAAAAACTTCCACCAAGTTTAATAAAAATAAACTCATAACAAAAATGAGTAAGATGAAAATGATGCAAAGCAAGGAACATAACTTGTAGCACTGTTTCGGAAAAAGGGGAGTTTAAAACTTCAAATATCAACATCACCAGCACTGAGATAAGTGCTTTACTGCTAAAGAAATCAACCATTTGCTTTCTTTCCTACAGAATGAGAGGCAACACCATCACATTATGCTTTTTTAGCAGGAAATGACTTGGCTTGAAATGCATGGTTTCTAACAGTTTTAAAAAGCAACAAACTCATTGGAAAAATTCCTGTGATATACATCTTTGCACTGTTTCAGGAATGAAAAAGTCTAAAAATATCACAGGTGTTCACCACCAACATGTAGGTAAGTCCTTAAGATTGAGTCCTTTCTTGCCAAAGAAAATGAGTACTTGGTTTCTTTTTCCGGCCAACTGGCCTTTTCAGACTAATCACAGAAGACATCTATTGTGGTTAAAACTGGATCAGACCATTTTAATTACTATTTTGCAGACTGAAAGGTAATTTTCCAGTTAACAAGGAAATGTGTTTTATCTGTTCCTCAAAAGAAAAAGAGATACTTCTCCAAGATAGTGTTACCAGCTGAGCTTATTCTGCCTGCTGTTACAGACCAGGCCTGATCTATATACTAAACTAGTATTTTTAAGCCCGTTATAATAATGGGCGCTAGCCTTTTATTTTCCCCTTTAAGTGATTCTCATTTAGTGTGTGTGTGTGTGTGTGTGTGTGTGTGTGTGTGTGTTTTTACCTGTCACCCCTCTCCCGGCAGAGGCACCTCGCTTGAGGAGTAGCCGGAGGAGGAGGAGGAGGAAGGGCCGCCTTTTGCCCAAGAGGCGCAGAGAGAAGGAAGCAGCCTTTTCCGCTCAGACAGCATGGCGTGGCTGGCGGGAGGGCAGGCACAACAATCGCCCCGCACTCTTCCTGGTTTGGGCTCCAAGAGCAGCAGCACCGCCGCACGCTTCGCTGCCCCACCAACTGTGCACGCATCTACACCCACACACCCCTGCACTCCGCCCGGCGCCGCCGCTGCCCATTGCCCTCTCGGGCGCAGCCTAGCCAGGTTGCTAACGCAGTCCACAGCACGCCAAGGTGATCACTTCCTGGATCTGTCCTCCCTCCATTACTGCAGCCCAGCGCCAGTGCCGCCCCCGGGAAGAGCGAGTGAGCAGCGTGCGCAGCTCTTTCCCCGCTTGCGCCTTCCCTCTCCCCAGCTGTCCCACGTCGCCCCCTAACTGGCTCAGATGAGCAGATCGAGCTGGTTTGTGGAGCCCTCATGCAGGGAAGTCGCTGGGAGGGCGGGCGGGTGGTTGACGACGACAGCCGCGGGAGCATTGTCATGGGCCGTTTTGGCCCTTAAACGTGGCGGGGGGGGGTTGGTTGGAGCAAATTACAGCTGGGAGGGCGGGCGGCCGGTTGGTGGCGGCGGCATTTACATGGGCCATTTTGGCCCTCATCTAAAAGAACACGGTCTGTCCCTTACTTTTGAAAAAAATGGCCGCCCATATCTGGGCGGCCGTATCTTTTTCGGCCGATCTGGGCATGCGCTCTGCGCATGCCCAGAACGGCCCAAAAAGACACGGGCAGCACGGCCGCACACCGAAGGCTTTTATGGTATAGGATATGCTCATTAGCTAGTATATAAAACAGGTCTGGGCCAAGTTCTTTTATATTGGTGACCACGTTTGATCTGGAAACAAGGAAGAAAAGAGATCCAACCACTCAAAGATTCAATGGGCTTTATTGAGTATAAAAGAATAACAACATAATCTAGCAAGCAGAAAGCAGAACACTCTATCAATATTGCTAACAGTATTTAAACAGAACATCCTAACCACTACCAATATTAACTTGTGTGCCTGGCTAACATATGTGTGTGCATTAAATCTTCCTAGATCCTAATACATTTCAGATACAGGCAGAAAAGAAAAAGGGGGGGGTGAAGGCTGTGAGCTGGCATGGTTTTGGGGTGATTAGTGGAGGAAAAGGGGGAGGAGAAGGGAGCAGGGAAAGAGGAAGGGATGAGGGGATTCCAAGCAGCATATTTACCCAGGATCCGAGGCTGGAGAGAGAAGAATCACTTCAGTTGAAGGAGTGAGGCGCTGGCGGAGACAGGAGCTGTGCAGCCGCTCAGATCAGGCAGCCCGGGCAGCAGAACTCAGGCATTGCTGTAGTTTCTGTTCATGAACAGAGTTACTGCTTTGCCCCACGGCTTTAGCAGCAAACTCTGGGATCTTGTGAGCAGCTTTGCTGTAGGCAAAGATTGCTGGCTCTCTGTCTCAAAAGCCTCATTCTTTATAGTGTTTTTCTCTTTGATCTTTGAATAGAATCTATTCAAAATCTCCTCTTCTCCTGGGTGTTCAAAAAGGTGACAAAGCTGTTACCTTCTGAACAAAATCTTAATTATTCAGGATATCGGCCAGTCCAGAGAGATCTCTGATTCTCATCTTCTGTAAACTCTGTGCGCTCAGGAAGGGGGGGGAGCATTGCCCAAGGCAAATCTGCATCTGAGAGCCACATGGCATCTCCCCAAAAGGTGTTAGAATCAGCAGTTAGTGAAGGAATTGAGTTAGTTCTATTTGTGTGAAACATTATTTCTTGTGTACCTCTTCCTAGTGTTTTTCTTGTAATTGAAAACAAGAGAATATATGTGCGAGACATTCAATACATTTAGCTAGGCAGACGCCGCAGTGAGGTAAGAATTTAAAGTCCACAGGCATTTTCTCTGTATCCATTTGGCTATGTTGAATTTCTATAGACAGCAATTGAGCTAATCACTTGGGCATTGCAGGGCCATCACTGACAATGGAAGGAGGAACTCAACAGGTCGGGCAAACCCTTCCACAGACATAGTGAGTCACATTTTTAGCATATGAAAGCTCAGGCTTTCTGTTTCAGGCTTTCTCAGCCTTTGTTTCTTGCATATCAATTTTAGCAACACAATGCTAAATTCCTCCTGCTCCACAGAGCAGTTGACCTGGGTGCCAGAGTTCAGGTATCATTTCATTTCTTGATATAAAGTGGAGTCAGACACAGGCCTATATTTCTGAGTTGGTACCTCTGGTTCTGATATGTTATAAACTGTTCATAACACTGCTCCCAGAAGCCTCCCTGGTTGCAACTGCATCTCCAGGCTTGGAGATTGCACTTTTGCTATGATCAGGAGCTGCATTGCAAAGTGAGCTCCCAGTCTATGTTATACATGGGGACAAGTCACTTAGTTGGCAGTGGACTGGTCGCCCCTAGATTTGGCTACAGACCCACAAATTGGAAAGGGGATTAGATCCACACTCCCTCTCTGTGAGGGGGCCCTGGCTACGCAGACTCCAAAACTGGCTACTACAAGTGTCTGGCATTCAAGATCATTTCAGCCTTGGAATGAATCTAAACTCCCCTCTTTCTCTTGCAAAGAGAGATAACACCTGCTGTTAACGAAGCACTCAGGTTAGGAAGGGAAAGCAGATAAGAAGGGCAACAACAGACTCCATTACAACAGGAATAAGTCAGTGATGTAACTTTGAAGAGGTGCCCATCAAAACTCTTGAAAGAATTATTGGGATGGGAAGCCCTTCCCAGCATAGGATATTCTTTAAATGCACCTGCACCCTCCAGTTGTCCTCACAATCAGCCTTGAATCCATAGGCAATTCACACACATTCCTAGCCAGGAAGGACTAAGACACAATGAGGCATTCCAAAAAAAGGTTGTCTGGGCTGCCCTGTTCAGCAGAGCAGGACAAAAGACAAGTGCCCTCAAGGGACGTTTTGGGATATAAGTATCTCTAACCCAGTGTGCTTCCTTGTGTATTACTAGAAACATCTCAGTGTTCCCTTGTGCCTCTCACTCTGGACCCCAGCAGACTGCAACAAGAGACTCCAGCAGACCACCTTGGTGTTCCTCTTCAGGACAGGTGATTTAGCCTCTTGCCCGGCTCCTTCAGGGCTGAATCTATCCCTTTCCCTTATTTCTGAGATCTTGCCCCTCTATCTTAAAGTACCTCTCTAGCCCACCTGAGAATTTACACATAATTTGGAACTTTAAGCTAAATGTGCCTTACAATAGTCTGTTTCTTAGCATATTTGTAGTGCCTTTAAACTAGGGCCACATAGTAATTTAGTCTGATTTTTGTTTTAATAAACTCCTTTTTGATTTAATTCAAACCTCTCTCTCAAGCCGATTTTCTTGAGTTCATACAGTTGCACAACTTAAGGCTGATTGGAACTCTCTCCCCTTTTGAGCTACATTCCCCACATTCACCGGAACTAGGGGGTGCAGGCTATTCACCCTCGAGGCAGTTTCATCAACAGTAGACAAAAATACACCTTTGTCTTGCAAGGGAACAGACTTGTGCAGACAACTGGAGGGTGGGCGGGGGGGGGGCAATCATTTGCAATAAATGGCTTGGATTAAAAAGCATAAAGCAATTCATGCTTTCCCACAAGCTTAAGAAAGCAACCAACTTTAAAAGAAACATAACAATAGGTCTGGTGTGAGGTAGTGTTGCTTTGCTATACGATATGTGAAACATCACCAAAGTGGAAATATATCCCTAAGAAGCAAGTCATCCTTTCAAGGATCTTGGTTTACTTACTGATTATAATGATTTTTTAAAAAGTTTTGAATACTGTTTAAAAGTGTCACAACTGCTTTGTTTGATGGCAGAAAGTTTTAAAATATTCTGGACTGATATCCTTGAACATCCATGCATTTAATCCTACAATCATGTAGAAACATCATATGGAAAATTCAGAGCTTTCTGCCCAGCCATTCAGGAGTTATTAGCTTTCTCAAATGAACATCCAGCAGTGAGGGCTGCCTGGAAATGAGCTCCGGAGAGCTCCCAGAGGAGGTGGCCCGTACTGGCCCGAAATTGTTTGGGGGGACTTGGAGTTGGGCTGGGACCATCTTATTTGTGTATTTATTTTTCTGTGTAAACCGCTTTGAGAACTTTGGTTGAAGAGTGGTGTATAAATATTCATAGTAGTAGTAATAGTTTTTGAGTTTCCCATTGATTCCTATGAGGAAATGATTAAAGTCAGATTTGCAGGTGCAGCTCCCGCTAATGGTGGGCAATGTTTATTGCACACACTTGCTCATTTGTACTTACGCCCCTGACTGCTGGGTGAGCAGTGTTGCCAGGGCCACAAGTGGAAATGCTGCTCAACAATAACGTCAGAGTGGAAGTTAAAGCACTGCCTGCACAAGCACACGGATGTCAGTGCTGTAAGCTATTTAAAGGACATGAGGGGAGCAAACAAATTAGGAGAAAGGTCAGAACTGATGGCTTGGTTTCCAAAGGGAAGGGAGCAGAGGCAGGGAAAGCCAGCAGGACAGGGAGCTGAGGAGTATAAGGGTGACTCCATAACCCTCTTCCTTCCCCCTCTCCTTTCTGAGGTCAAGTAGTAGAATGTCATTTCTAGGAGGAGACTAAATCAAACTAATTTGCACCTGTGCCTGGAAATATACCAAAGACTCTTCAAATTTCTATCATTCTTTTTTGAGAAATTACTTACCAGCTATCAATATGCCGATGAACATGCCTAGAAGTTAAAAAAGAAAAGATGCCAATAAGCAACTTTAGGAGACAATGGTTTCTCATGATATAATTGTGTTGAAAGTTATAAACATATTCATATTCTCCAGTACAGACTATGTGTTGAACTCTGGGGTCCACACTGCAAATGTATCATGAGTTTTTATATTGCAGATACATAGCACATAATATTTCAATGTAATTCAAATAAATTATATATCGTTTCAATGAGCAAAGTGGGTTCCAAACTGCATCCCTCATTCCCAGTTGTCAGGGTTGTTGATTTGACAGGGCTCCCCAACAACTAAACCTGTACTATCTGTTGGAAAGTTAAAGGACTTTGCGCTGTCTCATGCCTCAGACAGTGGAGGACAGATTAGTAAGTCAGAGGGCTAGAGAGTCAAGACACTGGTCATCCCTTCTCCACTGCTCTGATGCTATCCCTTTTGATATGTAGATTGCTAATCTCAGGGGATTCAACTTCCTTCCTCCTTCTCTCTCTTCCTACCTGGCTGCCTACCTGGCAACATGGCAAGCTTCTTGCCCTGCACCATATGTGCAGAGAAGATGGAGAATCCATCTGCATCTAGCTAGCTAGATAGATTAGAGATCCTAAATCCTCACTTTCCTATCTAGAATGGAGTTCCTTAATAAATGCCTTTTATATTGATCTGAAACTACAATTGGCTCCAAGTTACTTTACTCTCAGCACACACGCATGCTTAACTAATCCGCTGTGTCGTGCCTCTGTGCACTCTGCTATATTGAGAAAGGAATTCTCTCACCACAGAGAATTTCCAACACTATGCAACAGTTTGCTCAGACTAAAGAGCCAGACCAGATACAGCATGAGCTGGTCTTGAATAAGTCTTTAATTAATGATATGTGATATGGGGCCTTTATTAGTTCCTCAGATTACCTGATCTGGCTCAGGACAGAAGCTACTCTGCAGTGTACAACCTTCTGCAGCAGTGATAATACAGAACAGCAAGGATGAAACCTATAGTTTCCTCTCCTTGCTAGCTGCCCTTGTGACATAGGGAATAAAACATCTATGTCCTGCTACCAGAGAACGCAGCTTGAGACGTCTAGGCCTCAGAGAGTTGTCATGATGATAAAAGAAAGAAACTACATATGCTACTTGGGGGAAGGATGGAATGAAAATATGTTTTGACAAGTTTTACACTTGAGCCAGCTCTTTGAAAATTCATTATTCATGATGATAGGCCCATTTCACCACCCTACCATGCACCTATTTGAGCTAAGAAATGGAGGAAAAGCAAAAGGCAGACAATTTGAGAACTATAGAATGATGGCAGTGGGGATATGCATGAATCAATTTTTGCAATTTGATTCACAGTCAAATCAATCGGCCAGATTCAACTCAAATCTGCAAACTGATTCGAGTTGGATTAGATTTGATTCGGATTCAAAATGATTTGGCCCACTTTTAAAGGTCTAGGGGGCACTAAAGTGGGGTGGTGGGTAGGGCCCCATGGGTGACACCTACCACCCAAATTTCAAGGCAGTGGGGCACTTAGTTGAATTTTTATGAATTTTTTTTTTTTTTGCTTTTAGTGATTTTGTATATTTCCACCATAGGGAATAATGGGAATTCAAAGCAGCCCTAGCCTGGATCTGCAGCTTTCATTAAGAGGAGGAGGAGGAGGAGGAGGAGGAGGAGCTCTAGCTCTTGAAGACGTGGAGTTATGGAGCAAAATGTGCAGTCACTATTTTTGAAGTGTTTAGGCTCTTTGGTGTATAATGACTTTTCCTCATCAGGAATCTCTATGAGGATTCATTACACACCAGAGAGTCTAAAAAATTAAAAATTTCCTAAAAAATGAACAGTACCTCACTGCCTTGCAAGTGGGTGGGTGGGAATTAGTGGCATCCCATGTGCCAACTAACCCACCCCCCACAACCCGCAAGGAGTCAGTGTTTTAATTTTCCCCCATTTATGTGCAGAATGAGTTTTGTTCTGGGTGGCAGTCTCAAGGCTATGAGTGTGCACGTGCATTCAGAGTGCAGCCTTCCTGATTCAACCTGAGTTAGATCTAAAATTAACTGAGCGGATATTAAAAAATGCATGTGCACACACATGTGCATGCCTTAAAGAGAATACTGAAGCTTGTGGGGTACTTGGTTTATTGTTTTATGGAATTTTTTGAAGTGTTTAGACTCTTTGGTGTGTAATGAATCCTCATAGGGATTAATTATTAGGAAAAGCCATTACACACCACCAGAGTCTAAACACTTCAAAAATAGTGACCACACATTTTGCTCCATAATTCCACTTCTACAAGGGCTAGAGCTTAGCTTTTTTTAAAAAATGAAAGTTGGAAATCAGGGGGGATAAATAAGGGAATCTTGAATCTTGAATCAATTTGAATCGAATGGGGAGATTTGATCCGAGTTCAAATTTGACCAGGAGTGTCTGGGCAGATTCGTTTCAAGGTCGAATCACTCTATTTGAGTCGAATTGAGTCAACCTTGACTTGGTTCGCACATCCCTAATGGCAGGTAATGCCATTAGGTAACAATAAGCAACATTAAATGTCTATTAAAAGCCAGTAAACAAGGACATCTGCCAGACTTTCCAGCGAGGTGTGTGCGCATGTGGGGGAATTGACACATATAAAGGATGCAAGTAGAAATTAAAAATCCTGTCCTTTCAATTATTTTTTAAACATTGCTGGTGTTTTAATTCCTAAACATTAGGAGTACAGACTTGCCAGTAAGGTTCTTTAAAAATCTTCACATAGACAGCCAAAATCCATTGCTCCTATAGCAGTTCTTCAAAGGACCCCAAAACTCAGCTTTGCCTGACCTTTTCCTTTGTGCCTGAGCTGCAAGGCCTACACCTCATATTAAACACTGATTTGAAAAAGGGTGTTTAAAACTGCCACTTTGATATTTAAGGAAAAGCAGTCCATCTGTAAGATCAAATAGGAAATGGCAAATCACAATCTCTCTACCTTTCCCTGTACGGCAGCACCCCAGCCAGGAAGCCCCAAGGTCTCTTATCCCACAGCACCTCTTTCTCTCAGCATTGCCACTTCTGGGAGCAGCAAGGGAAGTGTAAGAGCAACAGTAGGCAAGCAGATGTTCCTTCCTCCTCTCTCCTGCTCACTGCACAGAAATATTCTTAGCAGGATACTGCCTTGCTTCGCAAACTCTACCGTGAAAATGAATCAAATGAGGAATGGCAGACAAATCCTACTCAGAAAACCCACACAGAAAAATTAGCATACAGTCTCACTTGGCAAACCATGCTGTGAGAAATTTGAAAATGAGTCAAATGAGGAAGGAAGGTAAGTAAAATCCCACTCAGAAATACCAACATAAAAATTGATAGCAGGAAGATACAGCCTCATTTGACAAACCCACTGTGAATAATAAAATATGTAGGAGAGTGAGTTAGGCACCCCAAGATTCAAATAAAAACTGTGAGCCAAATTCCACACAGATATATAATGCTAGTGAATGGGATTTAATAATACAAGTTTTAAGGGAGTTCCAGCCCCCCACCCAACAAAGTGGGGTGGAACGACTCTTGTTTCCAATCTAAGCTCTACCCAAATAGCTGAGTTCCCACTCTCGGAGGTCATTCACACAATCAAAAACTGTGATCTTGTGTGGAAGCAAGGTAGGAGGAAAAGCTACCCAAGTTTTCCTTCTACCTTGCTTCCACACAACTGGGAGCACACTCAGCTCCCAAACCTGTGTGAATGACCTCTATGCATCCCAATCAGATCTTCTGGCTCAAGGCCCAAAGTCAACTCCTCCACTATAATATATCGACATCACAGTTGGGAGGATCAGACAACAGACAGGGTCAAAAGTGAGCTCAGGAATATTTTAGCAAGTTCAAGAACATGTCTCACTTTAAGATCTTATCTGACCACATATGCTACAGGACACAACTTGCAACCTTCAGAGGCTTTAGAAAAGAATATCTTCAATACAGTTCATCTGAAATCAAACTGTTTCATAAGACTGTTTCATACTCTTGGAAGTATCAGCTTTCCACTCCCAGAGTTTCAGTATTATCTCACCCCATGAAAAGGGGGTTCAAAAGAGGTAAACCAAGAAGGTGAGGGGTCTGGAAACCAAGTCCTATGAGTTGAAGGAGCTGGGTATGTTTAAATTGGAGAAGAGAACATGAAGTGGAAATATGATGGCCATCTTCAAGTATCTAAAGATCTGTCACAAGGAGTGAATGTTCTCTGTTGCTCTTGAGGACAGGGTAGAACCAATGGGTTGAAATTACAAGAAAGCAGATTTGAGCAAGAGATTAGGAAAAAAAAAATATCCTAACCATAATAATAGTGAAAGTCCACCTCATGCAGTGGTAGGCTCTCCTTTGCTGGAGGTTTTCAAACAGAATGGATAGCCAACTGTCAGGGATACTATAGGAGTTTTCTGAACAGAACAGGAGGTTGGATTAAAAGTCCCTTCCAATTCTAACATTCTATGATTCTAGAGACTTTTCAAAGGGCTTGAAAATCTGAATCCACCAACTAAAACACCAGCGCTACTGTAGAGCCTATTGTCAGTCCCAATTCAGCTCATAGACAAGCCCTCTGAATCACTTGCCATGATGGACCTCCTCTGTTGAAATTTATCTTGCTTCCATACAACCAAAAACTGGGAGCACACAGAGTTCCCAAACCAGGGTGGAACAGTTTCTGATTGTATGAATGACCCCACTGACTGCTTAAAGTTAACCCTTCCCTGCTGAGAGAGGGGAGGGATCTTATAAGTTTTACCATTGGTTTTCTCCATTCTGAGTCTTTCCTTCTTAGCTCTTTCTCATTATGGCACCCTGCACACTCCTACTTCCTTAACTCTGTCCTCCAGTTGATATGAGAAAGAGGCAAGGAGGAGGGACTCTCAGCACCACAATGGGATAAAAAGAGCAGGTGATGGCAGGGGGAGAGATCAGAGAGGAGAAAGAGGTAAGGCTTTGAAAACAGCTCATGAACCTTGAAACAACAATCTGAACAAATGGAGGGAAAGGGAAAGTGGGGGCCAACAAAAAAGCAGGATAATCTACTTCTTCCTTTGCCCCCTACGTCTTTTTCTCTGTGTTGCAATTGTTATTTGAAGCTTCCCTTTGGCTCCTTTCTCCTGTTGGCCAGTTGGCTACTTTGCATCCCATCTGCAACTTTGGAGGGGAGAAATAACAGGATGGTGTCCAAGCAGCATTATTGGCTCAACATGCAGTGGGATCCCCCCACAACTCTGGAAACTCATGGCAGTAGGTATTTATTAAGCTAACACTTACTCAAGAAACAAGATGGACCTTTAGGTGACTGTCCTGTTTCCATCAACATAGTGAAGCACAATAATTTTTCACACAATAAATAGGCAGACATTCGAGAGCAACACTATCCAATCCCCCAGATATATACTAGGGGTGTGCAATTCAGATTTTCTGTGTTTTGATTTGTAACCGAATCAAAACAACCCTGATTAGATTTGGATCCGAATCTGACCCATCCAAATCACCCCAAATTCGATTCGGATCCAAATCGCGGCTGATCCGAATTGAATCGATTTGGGTCTTGGATCTGTCCTTTTAATTTCCCCAGATTCCCAGCTTTCATTTTTTTAAAAAAGCTAAGCTCTAGCCCTTATAGAATTGGAGTTATGGAGCAAAATGTGTGGTCACTATTTTTTAAGTGTTCGGATTCTTTGGTGTATAATAACTTTCACTCAATGAATCCTTATGAGGATTCATTACACACCTTCATTTCTTCTATTCATTTTGACTGTCTTTAGACAGTGCCAATTGTCAACTGCCATGTGCCAACTACACCCCACTCCCACCCGCAAAGCAGTGAGGTACTACTCCGTTTAAGTTAAGTGCCTAATGGGTAGTTGGCACTGGCATGGCAGTTGACAATTGGCACTGTCTAAAGACAGTCAAAATGAATAGAAGAAATGGCAGTTGGCAATTGGCACTGTCTAAAGACAGTCAAAATGAATAGAAGAAATGAAGGTGTGTAATGAATCCTCATAAGGATTCATTGAGTGAAAGTTATTATACACCAAAGAATCCGAACACTTAAAAAATAGTGACCACACATTTTGCTCCATAACTCCTCTTTTATAAGGGCTAGAGCTTAGTTGTTGTTGTTTTTAAATGAAAGCTGGGAATCTGGGGAAATTAACAGGACAGATCCGAAACCCGAATTGATTCGAATAGAATGAGCCGTGATTCGATTTGTACCCGAATCTAGCCAATGGACCACAGGGGTGATTCGTTTTGTCTCTGAATCACCCGAATCAGCTAGATTCGGGTACAAATCAATTTGTATCCGAATCGATTTGCACATCCCTAATATATACAATAACCCAGCATAGTATATGCAGCTCATGTAGCTGGTAAAGAGCTCCTACTAGTGTCTCATGAAGTTGGTGTATATGGTAAAGGAATCTTAGTAGTGTCTGGTGTAGTTGGTGGAACTGGTGAAGGGTTCCTAGTAATACCTGTTGAAGCTGGTGAAGGTGGTGAAAGGGTAATCAGTAGAGATGTGTCTGATGAAGCTGGTGTAGTTGTTGCTTTTGTTGAAGTTCTTGGTGAAATTGGTGCAGCTGAACACACACAAATATTTGTAAACAGAAAATACTTAAATATTTTCCCAAGCAGGTCCTTTGTTCCCAACTTTCACATTTGAGTACTATAATATTATTCAATAATAATAATATAAATCTCCAGGCATGTAATTTATTTGTTCCGATATCTACTGTTTAAGTAAGTCTTATCTACTGTTTAAGTAGATATGGAATTGATGGGAACCATCAGAATAGTTATAAGATATGACTATCATTTTTCGTGTTTAAATGATGAAGCTGAACTGAATGATGAAGCTAACACTTACTCAAGAAACAAGATGGACCTTTAGGTGACTGTTCTGTTTCCATCAACATAGTGAAGCACAATAATTTTTCACACAATAAATAGGCAGACATTCGAGAGCAACACTATCCAATCACCCAGATATATACAATAACCCAGCATAGTAATGCAGCTCATGTAGCTGGTAAAGAGCTCCTACTAGTGTTTCATGAAATTGGTGTACATGGTAAAGGAATCTTAGTAGTGTCTGGTGTAGTTGGTAGAACTGGTGAAGGGTTCCTAGTAATACCTCTTGAAGGTGGCGAAGGGGTAATCACTAGAGATGCTTCTGATGGAGGTGGTGCAGGGATAATCAGCACAGTAGTGTCCGATGAAGCTGGTGTAGTTGTTGCTTTTGTTGAAGTTCTTGGTGGAATTGATGCAGCTGAAAACACACAAATATTTGTAAACAGAACATACTTAAATATTTTCCCAAGCAGGTCCTTTGTTCCCAACCTTCACATTTGAGTACTATAATATTATTCAATAATAATATAAATCTCCAGGCATGTAATTTATTTGTTCCTATATCTACTGTTTAAGTAAGTCTTATCTACTGTTTAAGTAGATATGGAATTGATGGGAACCATCAGAATAGTTATAAGATATGACTATCATTTTTCGTATTTAAATGATGAAGCTGAACTATTTTAAAATGACATACAATTGTTACTGTTTTTATGTACAACACATCTTGTCAACCCTAATAATACAGCCAATACACTGGTTTGAGTCATGTAACTGACATCCATTATTATACTCCTGCAGCAATATTATTAGAAGATAATATATTCTTACTTAATCATTAACACTGAGCACTCTCTTATTCCTGCAGGTTTGGGGGGATTTTTTTTGCGATCTGAAGTAGGTTATTCAGTACTGATCTCTATTATTTTAAATCACCATTGCAGGAAATATTGCTGAATCCCAAAAACAAAATGCTATCATGCAAATATTACAAGATTAAGTAGACACCCTAAATATAATCATGTACACCACTCTAGACTCCTTGGAGGAAGAATGGGATATTAATTGATGGATGGATGGATGAAAACACTGTTCTTCATTGTAAGGCCCTTGGCTGATAGTGGCCCCCATAAACCCTACATACGGCTCCTGGATAATTTATTGAGTCTCCCAGTACTTTCCTCCCAGAGCTCATAAGAGAAGTCTCTGTCTCTTTTAAAGCCCCCCCCCCCCCCCCCGCTGAGAAAAACACAGTACTGTGCAGAGGTCAGCACAGTGGGGAATGGCTCTCATATTGATAGCTTTTTGCAAATTGGCCCTTGCTTGAAAAACATTGAAGATAACTACATTAAACAGAGCAAGAAATAGGAAATGATACACTGTAAGACTTGTGCTGCAGTTCTAAACAAATTAACATGGAAGTAACTGTTACCAATTTCAGTATTAGAATTTATATTCCAGATAAGTGCTGTAATTCACACAAGAAGAATAATTCTAACCTTCAAAACAAACTGATTTCCCCCACCTAAATACAGTTTGTTTGTTTGTTTGTTTGTTTATATATATATAAAATTTGAGAGAAGGTGAGACACATACGGATACAGGGATCTGAGATCAGCATCCAGACACGGCGCAAACATATAACACGATCTGGTTCCTGTGGACTCTTTTTAACAAAGCCTGGTTTGCATATGTATACAACAGCAGTAGAGGAAGGAACAATAGGTGGAAGGCTGTGCTTTTCTGGCTCAGAGTTCGATAGCTTCGGCAAGTCTTTGATAGCACATTGACCTGGGAAATTTTAAAAGGCGAAAATTACTGATAGTGTTACATAACAATGGCGGAAGAAGGATTTTGGTTTTTACAAACATAATTGTATCTCCAGTGCAAAACTGGTCCAGAGGATAAGGACTATAACCAACAGTAATGAGACAACAGCAAGAATGCAAACATGAAAGGAGGGAGAGAGATGGTGGTAGCTGGTGACTTGTCCCCTTTGGTAAACAGGGTCCACCCTGGTTGCATATGAATGGGAGACTTGATGTGTGAGCACTGTAAGATATTCCCCTTAGGGGATGGAGCTGCTCTGGGAAGAGGTTCCAAGTTCCCTCCCTGGCATTTCCAAGATAGGGCTGAGAGAGATTCCTGCCTGCAACCTTGGAGAAGCCACTGCCAGTCTGTGTAGACAATACTGAGCTAGATGGACCAATGGTCTGACTCGGTATATGGCAGCTTTCTATGTTCCTATGTAAAGTGCTTTACTACAAGTATCTTGACATTTATGTTAACAGGACAGCTGATTCTCACTTCACATTCAAGGCTAACTAGCAGGACCTTGCAAGGCTCACAGTAGAAGCCCCAATTAAAAAAGCAGGTATGTTCTTGTAAAATTCCAATTAATTTTGCATACAAGAAGTATCTGGCAAATTGTCTATTCACATTTCTTTAAAGAAAATTACAGGTCAGTACAGATGGAACATTCCTAATTCCTAACCATAGGAATGGGACTGCACACTCCCTCCCACATGCAAAAATCCCCTTTCCCTACTATGGTTTGCTTTAACTATGGTGTAGTAACTAAGTGTACACTGGTACTAACCAGAACTGTAGTGCACGCCTGACTGGTATTCTCTGCAGTGTTAGAAATGTGTGAACGGGACTCGTGTTTATGGAAGAGGCTGCATCAGGGCTCAGCCTAGTGGGTTGCCAAGCAGAGAAATGGGTGTGGAGCAGTGGCATTCCATCTGGTTGGGCCTGGGGGTGGATGGAATATGAGCTGCAGGTGTGGTTCATTCCCACTCACAGTGCCCTGGTGGCTGCACTCTCCCACACCTCACTTACCCCACTACATTAACTCCAGGTGCAGAAGATGGCCATTTCCCCCAGTCCCTGAATCTGGCAAACTACCAGTCTGCATGCCTGGGGTTAATGTGGCAGCGGGGGCAAGGTGAGAAGAGTGGGTTCAGTCTGCACCTGCATCTTATCATTTCATTCATTCAATTTCTATACAGACCTTCCTGAAGTGGCTAAGGGTGGTTTACATTAAAATCAAAAGCTCATAATAAAACAAGTAAACATTTTTTTAAAAACATGTAAACCAGATTAAAACTGGATGTCATTAAAAGTTAGGTTAAAAAATAGGTCTTTAAGGCTCCTCTGAAGGCCTCCAAGGAAACTAATCCTCTTATATCCACAGGGAGTTAGTTCCACAACCTAGGGGTGAAAACTGAGAAGGCCCGATCCAAGGTCATTACTAGATGAACCAGTGGCACCTGAAGACGGACCCCTCCTGATTATCTCAATGAGTGGTGCGGATCTTGTATTGAAAAGCGCTCTCTCAGGTAACCTGGAGCTAAACCATTCAGGGCTTTAAAGGTAATAACCAGCACTCTGTACTTTGCCTGGAAACATATAGGCACCTGGTGCAACTGTTTAAGAACAGTCATAATGTGCTCTCTCTGGGATAACTTGTTTTCTGCCCCTTTGCCCCATCCAGATGTTGCAGAGGGAGAGTTGGGAAGGGTTTTTTGCCACTCTTTCCTCCCTCTAAAAGGATTTTTTGTCTTCAGAAATATGTTCCTGAAGGCTACATGAATTTCAAGGATGTATTTCGGCAGTCATAAAGTCCATTTGGAGGAAGGAGCAGTGAAAATCCCTCCTCCAGCTCCCTTTGTGCACAATCCCTGCTCAGCAACACGCTGGGCTGTTCTCTGCTGCAGCCTCTTCTGTGGACAACACCTCTCCTGGCTACGCAGTTCTTGCACTGTCTGTGCAGAATGTCTTCACCAACATGACAGGAACTCAATAGTTTGTGGAAGGTAGCTTACTGGGTACAGTTTACTATAGGCTTCAGCATTCTTTATTTTGGTCATATGAAAGTTGAGAACAAAACCAGGGGCCTGGACTGAGATTTCTTCATGATCAATGTGGTCATTTAATTGGTTAATATCTCTATACAAAGGGATATATTGCTAGATCCAGAGTACAATAGCCTTGATTTGTTCACTAAAGACTGAATATATGGACACTCTCATCCATTTATCTGACCCATTTCTAGTATACAATATTGTCTAATCTTGGGGGGGGGGGCATTCTCAGGAGCCCACACACCAGTGGCAGCTGGTGACTCCTGGGACTGGGTGGGTGCCAGGCAGGGCAGCGCCAAAGTGGGCAGTGCAGGGGTGGAGTAAAAAAAAGAAAACCCACAATATAGTTTTTCTCTCTCACTCATGCCTTTTATGCTTCCTATGCCTCTTATGCTTTTATGGCCTCATACTTTTACAGCCTTTAGATTTTTACAATTTAATTACTTTGTACTGCAAGACTTCCAGTCTAATATTTGCGGTTTATCTTTTATGCCTTTCATGTATTTCATGCCTATTATGCAATTAAAAACCCTCTTACTGTTTGAAATCAATCTTGCCTTGCACCTTATGCTGGTCTATGACTGTAATAAAGACTGATTAATTTAGTTAGCATGGGTGTACAGATTGTCCAGGCTAGCAGTTCCACATGGACAGCTGCGTAAGATAATAACAGGGAACCTTTTTTGAGAATACTGGTGTTTCCATTTCTAACACCGTGCAGAGCTGGAAGGTGCCATCTCTGGACACAGCCCAATTTAATTCCATTTTTGAACAGGAATTCTGCCTGACACACAACCACTTCAGCGTAAAACTGTAAATGAAAGGAACAGCACAGCAAGGTGATGTGATGGGACCACATCAGGCTATGAAAAGTAGTATTGCACTTCATTCCGACTGGTGTACTGCAGACTTGAGCCAACTCTGCAGATTGCAAATGGGTGGGGTGCTGGACAGTTCTTTTGTTTGCAGACTGGATTTAATGTTTGGCTTTGCACTCATGACTATCTCATCTTAAGAGTGACACAGGGCAGCTGCTCCTAGTAGACAATGGAAAAATCTGTACTGTTGGTTGTTTTGGTGGCACTATGTCCCACCCCTACTCCGCCAAAGTAAAAATAAAGGCAGAAGTTCATATTCCTTCCTGCACAGGTCTTCGTTTGTAGGGAAATTTAGATTTTTTCCCCCCAATTTTAAATGTTTTAAATTGCCCTGAAAAACCTTTTGGTGCTGAAGGATAAGAAACAGAGCATCCATATTATCCCTACAATGTAGATGGTGTGTAGATGAGGCTGAGAACAAGTGGTTTATGATGACCCTGCCATGTGAGATCCATAGAATCCTGGCTTGCAGAAGGGGAGGCAAGACAGAGAAATATTAAGCACATACACAAGAGGGAAGTTTAAGTCAAGTAAGTAGCTTACATACTGTATTTTGCTATACTCTTAAGACCTCCAAATTGTAGATGAGGGAGTAGAGGGGAACTGAGGATGAGGGAAAGTGGCTTCTATGACAACTCTAACAGGCCACCCAGAGCTATTCTATTAGGACCACATTGTACGTGGCAGGTGTGAGAGTTATTAACCTTACATTATACAGTACATGACATGAAGCGAGCTCTGAATTTTATTGCTGTAAGAACCTGGTAATGTGGTCCAGTGTTGTTAACCCTGCAGAACCTAGTGGGTGGGGAGTCTGAGACGTTATAACTTTTCTGACAACCTTATAATGTAATCAATGAGGCTATTCACATGCACATGCAAAACTGGACGAAGGGAGCCCAGCCTGGTTTTGCACACACAGGGGTACCACCGGGATCAAGCTGATCCCGGTAGCACCACAGCGGCAAATCTGCCTATGAAGCCTGCCTATAAAACAAGGTTAAGGGAGCGAGTGCTCCCTTAACCTTGTTCTTATGATTGTCTGTCAGTCATGGCTGCAAGCAGCCATGGCTAGCAGACTCGAGGAGGGGAGGGGAGATCCCCATAATGCACCGCATACTCGCGTGGTGGGTAATTGGAGCTCAGGGGGAGGCAAAGCGGAGTGATGCACCCCAGCACCCTGACTTTCAGAGCTTCCAGCAGCAGCTGGTGCTCATCTTGGCAGGTAACCCACCCGCCCAGGGAAGGCAGAATGAAAGTCTGCCAGGAGGTAAGCTCTTTAGGGCTTCCTTCCCGCAAACCCTGTAGCCCTTTCTCATTGCTCCCGAGAAAGGGCTCAATGTTTTTTGTCTCTACATTACAAATGGGGGTACTGAGAAGAGTGTGTTGTGTAATAGCAATAGCAATAGCACTTACATTTATATACCGCTCTATAGCGGAAGCTCTCTAAGCGGTTGACAATGATTTAGCATATTGCCCCCCAACATTCTGGGTACTCATGGGTAGTCTAACATTATTAATCCCATGTTGTATACAGAGTGGGTAGCGCTAAGTGGCTTTTCAGACAAACCTGTAGCATACTCCAGCATTATAAACCCCATATTATACACAACAGGTGTAGAGGAGAATGGATTTTCTACAACCCTGTAATGTAATCCCACATAGTTAACCCTGTATTGTACACAGTGAGGCTATTCCCACGATCAGGTGATTCTGGGCTAGGAGAGCCTAGCCCGATTTTGCCTGACCGTGAGAACCACCATGCTTGCAGGCGAGCCTGGTGGCCTCCAAGCGGTTAACCCGCTTAAGTAACCCTCCCCCTAAGCCCATGTTAGCTGAGCGAAAGCTCTGCTAACCCGGGCTCTACGATCGTGAGTTCCTGCAGCGTGGCTCCGCACCACAGCAACTCACGAGTAGATCGGCTGGGAGGCTTAAAAGCAGCCTCCCAGCTCGGGGGTCTTTCCAGCATGCCCTGTGCACTTGCAGTCGTAATGGAGCCGGCAGT
The DNA here is from genome assembly GCF_027244095.1 of Hemicordylus capensis. Classification (NCBI taxonomy): domain Eukaryota; kingdom Metazoa; phylum Chordata; class Lepidosauria; order Squamata; family Cordylidae; genus Hemicordylus; species Hemicordylus capensis. The sequence goes on from NC_069660.1 coordinate 64,255,110, forward strand.
CGTGTGGGCGGCCAGTTTGGCTGCCCAGAGCAGACTGACTGCTTGACTGCAGACTGTCTCCCTGGTTTTCTGCAATCGTGAGAACTACCGGGCTTAGCTGCGGGCCCGGTGGTTATTGAGCGGGTAACCCACTCAAGTAGCCCACCCCTTAAACCAAATTTGCGGAGCAAGAGCTCCACAAACCCATTTTTAAAAAATCATGAGTAGCCACGGAGTGGCTCTGCACTGTGGTTACTCACGAGTAGACCCCCAGAGGGGAAGCAAAAAGCCACCTCCCGGCTCCGGGGGTCTCCCTAGTATGCTCTGCGTGCTTTCGTAGGGCATACTGGAGCTTCGGGGGGTGCGCGGCCACTGAACTCCCCAGCCCCCTCCGGCTCCATCACGGAGCCAGCAATTGTGTGGGTGGCTGATCTGCCCTGCTCGTGGGCTTAGCCCGCTCTCCCCACTAACTCTTCCAAACTGGGTCTCATTCATCGTGAGACCCGGCTCAGTGTGTATTAGTGTGAAAGTGAATAGCTTTGTACACAACCAAATAATCTAATCCAGCATTATTAACCCCCACTTTAGAGAGACACCTAAAGATAGTGGCACTTGAGACAACTGTGTAATGCAAATCCAGTGTTATTAATTCTACATGGCCTTGGGGTGGAGGCTGAGAGTGGCTCTTAGGAACATAGGAAGATGCCATATACTGAGTCAGACCATTGGTCTATCTAGCTCAGTATTGTCTTCACAGACTGGCAGCGGCTTCTCCAGGGTTGCAGGCAGGAGTCTCTCTCAGCCCTATCTTGGAGAAGCCAGAGAGAGAGCCTGAAACTTTCTGCTCTTCCCAGAGCAGCTCCATCCCCTGAGGGGAAATCTTACAGTGCTCACACTTCTAGTCTCCCATTCAGATGCAACCAGGGCAGACCCTGCTTAGCTAAGGGGACAAGTCATGCTTGCTATCACAAGAGCAGCTCTCCTCTTCTCCTATGACAGAGTTCTGTCATAACGACTTCAGTGTTATTAAGAGCACATAATACAAAATAGAGAGACGGGCTAAGGATAGAGTTGCTTCTGTGACAACGCTATAATCTAGTCCAGTGTTATTAATTAACCTATACAGTTCCGGACCGAGAGAGGTGGACTGCAGGGCTGACATGATCACTATTCCGGCTTCACTGGTTGGAAGCACAAGCTGTCAAGAGAATGGATGCTTAAGCACCCAAAACTATAAAAACCTTGTTATAAAGCCCCACGGTATTTATCCGACATTACTGGTGGTGGTGGGGAGTTAAATGCAATAACCTTTTAGGTAAACTACTAATCTAATCCAGGGTTATTAACTCTGCACTGCATAAGTCACCTTAAGCGGTACGGTGGGGAAATGCTTGACTAACAAGCAGAAGGTTGCCAGTTTGAATCCCGCTGGTGCTATATCAGGCAGCAGGGATACAGGAAGATGCTGAAAGGCATCATCTCATACTGCACGGAGAAGGCAATGGAAAACCACAGGGCTCTGTGGGCGCCAAGAGTCGAAATCGACTTGACGGAACACTTTACCATAGGCAGGGCAGGGCAATTGCGGCTTAAAGCAACCCTTACTCCTGCGTTATACACAAGGGGGGCGGGGAGTGGAGGCGGGCTGATGAAGAGTCCAACCCTGAAAGCAGCTCTACCGCTCGAACTAAATCGGGCTTAAAAAACCCAAATGAATCAGTTAAAGGGACTTCGACCACGTGACTCTCTGTGGCTCTTCATTCCGCCGCCCCCGGGGAGGCACGAAACGCCTCCCGGGGGGGAATCGGGACATCCGCTCCGAGCGCTTGCCGTGAGGGAAAAGGGCCTACGACGACCCACTGCGGGGGGAGGAGGGAGAAGAAGGGCTCGAAAGACTCCTCCGCCTGCTGGTACCCACCCAGCGACCCCTGGGGCAGCACCACCAGCGCCAGCGTCCCCAACAACGGCCGAGCCCACCAAGAGCCCCTCAACTGGCATCGCATGATGCCAAAACGCGAAATTGGGACAGCCGCCGGGAATCCGGGATAAAGGGAGAAGCGACTCTCAGTCTCACTCTGCGCATGCGGAGCTCGGCCCGGAGCCGATTGGCTGTCGGGAAGCGGTGGCGCTCCAAGGAGGCGGGAGTGGCTGAACTGCTGGGTCTCGGGGGCTTTCTTTTTTCTGCGAGCAGCCCGAGATCAGAAGTGGCGGGTGGGCTGTCGGAGAGCGCCTCTGCCTGTCTGTCCCTGCGTCGCCCTTTGCAGGCGGAGAACGGAGCGACCAGCTGTGTGATCCTGTTTCTTTGCGAGCTAAACCTTTTCGACGCTCTGCTCGCCTGCAGAGACAAGTCCGACTCCAATCCTTTAGATGCGCTTTTGTCCTGCCGGGAGCCTGGATCATCTGGATAATGTGGCTCTCTACCAGCTGAAGATGGGGCTGTTTTATGCTGGGGTTAGTTAGTGGTATTCTGACAGCTCGCGAATGGTACCCACTTGGCTTTTCTCGACTCTGTATCTAACATTCTATATAACACTATCTTTAGCTTTTTTTAATAGACAGAAGATGCCCGCGGTTCTCCTTATTTCTTTTCTTTGTCTTACTAGGGACCCGTATTCTCCAAATCGTACCAGAAGGAGAACCGAGTAAGTGCTTCCTATATTTTTCTTAAAACAGGGAGGGGGCAATATCTTATTGGTGCCTTTTGTCCTGATTGCAGTATGTAGCACCTAATGAGGCAGGCTCATCATCTTAAGTTTACTTAACTCCTAAAACATTTAGGCTAAAGATGCCTGGGGGCTGCTATTATGGACAGATTCCTCTTTTCTCTCTCCCCGCCACCCTTTGATTTGCCATTCAGGTTGATGAATAGTGCTAGATATTTTGAAAACTTCCTCCCCACAAGCTTGTGTGATCACGATGGGTCTAATAAAGGTGGTGGTCATAATACAAATATGATGAATATCTATATGCTGCGAGGCACAGTGGGGTAGCAACTTGCCTAGGGAGCAAGAGGCTGTTCGTACAAATCCTCGCTGGTGTGCTTCCAGACTGTGCCTAGCAAATATATACAGAGGTGATGATTGATTGATTAAGTGCCATCTAGTCAGTGTGGACTCTTAGTGACCACATGGATAGATTCTCTCCAGGATGATCTGTCTTCAGACTTGGCCGTTAAGTTCTCTCAGTGGTGCATTCATTGCTGTTGTAATCGAGTCCATCCACTTTGCTGCTGGTCGTCCTTCTCTTTCCTTCAATTTTTCCCAGCATTATGGACTTCTCAAGGGAGCTGAATCTTCGCGTAATGTGTCCAAAGTATGATAGTCTGAGCCAGGTCATTTGTGCCTGGAGTGAAAATTCTGGATTGATTTGTTCTATGATCCACTTGTTTGTTTTCCTAGCTGCCCATGGTATCCTCAAAAGTCTTCTCCAGCACAAAAGTTCAAAAGCATCAATACTTTTTCTATCTTGCTTCATCAAAGAGGTGCACCTAGGTAATTTTGGAACCTGGACCTAAAGGTCCTTGGAACCCCCCGCTGCAAGTTAAGTGTCATTTTTTAACACATAGGTTATTGAGGGTACAAGTCAGGATAACCCAGGACAGACTAAAGAGGATTTGGTGGCCCCCAAGGTGTGTGGAAGCTGTGGACTTCGGCCCTGAAGTCCAGAGGTAAGAGCACCTTTGAATATACATTTGTAATCACCTGTAATCAGCAGCAATATAGGAAAAAAGTGCTGGAGGTGGATGCTCACTTTAGTGGCATCATTTCATACTATGAGGGAGGAGGCAATGGTAAACCACTCCTGTATTCTACCAAGAAAACCACATGGTTATGTGGTCTCCAGGAGTCGATATCGACTCGATAGCACAATCTTTCCTTTTCCTAACCTAACCTAGCAGCGTTTTCCTAACCTCTTAGCTTTTTCTACCTACTTTCTCTGATTTTGCATATTTCTATCCCTTTTTTCCACTATTTCACAGACTTTCCCTAGTTTACATGCTTGACCAACAAAAACCAGGTAGTTCTTGTACAGAGGGGTGTTGGACAAAAAGACTTTGGACCAGCTCAGTCTCTAGACCATTCTGGGGGCCTCCTTATTCCTGCCCACCAGGAATGCTTGCAGCAGAAACAGCCACTAAAGAGCCTTCTGTCCTGTTTGTTCCCAAGCCACTTGCAGCGCTAACAGCCGCCAAACAGCTGCCCGTTCTGCCTGACTGAGGCAGAAATTCTTACGAAACATTTATTAGACAGAGGGTATCCGAGACAAGTGGTTGTTGCAGCCAAAAAGAAAGCGTGCAGTAAAAGGAGGAGACAGCTGTTGGAAGAAAGACCTCATAAAAAAATGAACCGCCTTATATGGTCCTCAGACTTTACACCCCTGAGTTTTAAGATTAAAAACATTATTCTCCAGGAATGGCGTATTGTTAAAGATATTCCGGGATGTGCACCACCACCAATTTTTGCTTTTAGGAGAACAAAAAACATTAGAGACCATCTTATTAAAGCTGACATAAGTGTTACTCCATCACCTCCTAAAAATCCAACAGGGTTTTATCGTTGTGGCCATTGTGCCGCTTGCTCTTTGGCTATGGAAATCAATGAAGTATATATTTCTAGTGAGAGACGAATGTCTAAATTCTTATTCTTTGCCAATTGCAGCAGTAAAAACATCATTTATGTAATTACGTGTCCTTGTGGTTTAAAATATGTGGGCAAAAGTAATTGGGCAGTTAGGACTAGAATCCTTGAACATCGTTCTAGAATTAAACATATAGTTTTGGAAGCACCTCTTACTGAACATTTTAGGAGTTTCCAACATTCCCCTGAAGCTATCAGGTTCAGCGTAATTTATAAATACCAACCAAAGAAATTTGAGCATGAGAATGTTGAACAACTATTGTTAAGAATGGAGCCTACTTTTATATATAGATTGAATACAATCATCCCGCATGGGCTCAATGTGACATGTCAGTGTTCTTGTAATTATCCTATTTTGTTATGTGATTTATGTATTTAATTATTGAAGGTTGGTTTTTTACATCAGTTTTATCTAAAGGGATTTACTGTAGATTTACCATTTGTGTATAGGAGTTGCTGGACTTTTGCTTATTAAAAATAAGGCTTGCTGCTTGTGCAGTCTTGGCAGTACGTCAGTAATCTGCGAATTAAGAAAAAGGTGTATTTACATTGAATGTGTTGATGTCTTTGGCTGTATTTGAAGGAATTTACCCCAGACTTGCTATTTGTAGATAGGGGTTTTCTGTATTTCACATGGTAGGCTGCTTATGCAGCCTTAGCAGCATGACATGGCAACAATCCAAAAAGCAAGAAAAAGTTGAATTTTTACTGAATGTGGTGATATCTCACAGCTGGTGCAGAAACGTTTATATTAATTTTCTTGTAGATCTAATTGGAGGTGGCCCCACCTGGTATGACGCATCCTAATTGGTGCTGGGCTATGTATCTCCAAGCTCTTGGTGCTTGAAGGTTAGCAAGCTTTTTTTTCCCCTCAGCAAGGTATAGGAGGAAAGGCTGCCTCCATAAAGATTTGTTGGTCGAGCTATCGTTGTTTGAGCTCAGGGAGGATAAAATTTGGTTTGTCTTGGCCTGTGTACAAGGAGGAGGATGTTATGTTTATTATTACGGCTATCTATTTAAGTTGCCGGTCAGAGGATTAGCAAGTGCTTGTCTTATCTTAACAGAATATTGTAGTTCTCTGAAGAAGGACTAATTCCGAAATGGGCTCAAGAATCCCGGGCTAGCCTATAAGGACTTCTTTCACCATTGCAAGACTTCATTCTCACGACTTTTTTCACCATTGTAAGACTTTATTCTTAAACATAGAGAAAAGAAATAAGTCTTTGTTCAATTTACTGAGATGCTATTTTTTTACATATGAAAAAACTTGCAAGACAATTGTTATTGTTACTCATTCAAGGTTTTTTTCACCATTGCAAGACTTTATTCTCAATACAGAAAAGTAACATACTTTTTTCACATACTTACGCTGTATTTTCAAATACATGAATGGTTGTGAATTGAATTTGTATTCATCCTCAACGGTGATTTTTTGCTCAATTTACTGAGATGTAATATCTTTGATATATGTATGTGCAGATATAACTTGCAAGACAATTGTTATTGCTATTTATTTACTCTATGACTATTAAAACAGTATCTTCAGTCACAGAAGCAATGGATACACGTGTTTTGTCTATTTCCTCCATATAGATTCCTATATACAGCATAGCTTGTGTTTTTGCATTTTCTGGCATTTTTTGAGGCCCCCCTGTCCCATTATTGTGCATGGTTTCTTTTTTGTTTTTTCTTGACTGCTCCGCATCAGCGATGGCCGCCTCCTAGCCGCACACGCTGCACACTGCTGGGGCCGTGGCGAGTCTCCTGCCCTTGAGCTGTGAGACACGCTCTATGGCAGCCCGGAGCACCTCCACCATTCCAGGACTCCACTCGACTGCAGAGGTGCCATTTTCGATACTTCCTCTCACTAACCCGCCCCCAACGTCTGCAGAGAGTCGAGTCTTGGGAGGGTGCAGTGAGTTAAAAATGGTGGCTTCTTCTTCTTTGGCCTCAAAAATGGTGTCCAAGTCAGACAAGCCTGCCATTTTTACCTAAAAAGGGGGGCTGTGCTGAAGCTAGAGAGTCTTCCTGCCTTCAGGCTTCCTCATCACAGGAGGCAACATGGGATGCCCGCGGGTGGGAGAAACCTATATCAGACAAGGCTGGGAGCGCTTCTAAGGGAATATCTGAGACTAACGTTAGCTCTGAAGGTTCCGTTCTCACCCTACCTAAGGCGGTCCCATCAGAGTGGCAGGTGTGGTTTAGGGATGCCATTATATATACTGTGCAGCAGGTTAGACCCGCCCCCCCGCCCAAGAAGGGAAAGAAATCTAAAAAACGGAGAAGGCATAGGTCTACTAATGACAGTTCATCTTCAAGTGATTCCGTTAGTCCACCCCTCAAAAAGAAAACCACCAAGCATAATAATGTTGAGTTTCAAAAAACAACAAAATGCAAACTGTGGTCACACTCATCTGAGACTTCAGATCAGGTTCCGGCCCTTCCGCGGCTGGGACAGAGATAACAGGAATCAAAAAGGCTCTTGGAACCATCAACACTACCCCTTCAAGAGCTCTGTAGGCTTCAAACAGTCTACCATGCAGCCCAAGCAATCTAAGTCTCAGCAATGACGGGAAGCCTACCAAGCTTGGTGGGCATTTGTCCAGTTTCCTCCACGCCTGGGAAACGTCAGCATCAGACAATTGGGTACTATGGATCATTCGCCAGGGCTACAAGATAGAGTTTGACTCCCCTCCCTCCTACCAGTTTCTTCCAACACCAAGACAGAGTGCCTTCGCAGGACACTCAGAAATACTCCAGGCAATTCAACACCTTCTGGAGATCGGATCAGTGGAGCAGGTACCACCCTCACAGGAGCGGGGTGGGGGGGTCTATTCTATCTTGTTCACCATCCCCAATCGGGATGGGTCAAGAAGAGCTGTGCTGGACTTGAAGTTTCTAAATGGATGGGTACGATGAGAAAGATTCCACATGGAGACCCTAAGTTCAGTCTCAGAGGCACTACATCACCTAGATCTGTTGTCGTCGATAGACTTGAAGGAGGCCTACCTACATGTTCCCACCTACCCAGGCAGCAGGAGGTTCCTTTTCTTCAAGTATGCAGGCCAGCATTTTCAATATGTAGCATTTCCCTTTGGACTATCCTCGCTCCCCACCGCCTGCGTGTTTTCAAAGGTCTTAGCACCACTGGTTGCACATCTCCGGCTGCGGGGGGTTCGAGTATTTGCATTTCTCGACGATCCACTCCTTCAGTTACGAACCTTACTAGAGGTGCAGCAAGATCTTGAAAAGACCATCTTGACCTTACAAGACCATGGGTTTCTCCTAAACAGGGAGAAAAGTCAACTAACTCCCTCTTACCAACTTCGCCATCTGGGAGTAATCTTGGATACAGAAGCGGACCATCTCATCTTACCTCAGGACGGGCTTCACACACTCCAATCGGAGGTCAGGCTCACACTCACAGCCCCGAAGGCACCTCTCAATTCTCTGGCAAGGCTGCTAGGCTTGATGGTAGCCACCTTGGACTCGATTCAATGGGCACGTTTCCATCTCTGGGACCTTCAATGGTTCCTGTTACCACATCAGGCCTCCATCACCAGGAAGTGGAAGCTATTACTTACCTTACCAAGTCACCTCTGCAAGTTGCTTCGTTGGTGGTTGGTCCCCAACAATCTACTTTGGGGCAAGCAGTTTCTAGACCCACCCAAGGTAATCCTGATGACAGATGCCAGCGGCAGGGGCTGGGGGGCTCACTGCCTCAACCTTTCCACACAAGGCCGTTGGGCCACAATGGAATGCAGGCACAGCATAAACTGTTGCGAGCTTTGTGCCATTCGTCTGGCTCTGATAGCCTTCCAGTCCACGCTGCACAAGGCTCATGCGTTAGTAAAAACCAACAACACAACAGCCAAAGCATAGGTAAACAAACAAGGAGGGACTCGGACTAGATCCCTACACCAGGAGGCAGTTCTTCTCCTTTTCTGGGTAGAAGAGAATCTGAGTTCCATAATCGCCCATCATGTCAAAGGGGAGTTGAATGTGGTGGCAGATTGGCAAAGTTGAGCAGATCTCTGTCCAGGAGAGTGGTCTCTCAACTCGAGCGTATTCACACAGATTATGGAGAGGATGGGAACCGCGATAATGGATCTTTTCGTGTCTCCGGAGAATGTGAAGCTTCCCATTTTCATGTCCAGATTCCCTTGCAGGGGAGCAGTAGCTCCCTCCGGATCCGTTTTTCCGCCCTAAGTTTCGTCAACCTTTCATCTCTCTCAAGACGTTATTTCTCCCTTCCTTCTGTCCCCACCCGTCGCATCCTAGGGAGCGGCAGTGGCACAAGTTGGACGTCCAGCACTGCCTTAAGGCATATATAAAAAGGATAGCTTCGTTCAGAGTGTCGGCGGCTATGTTTGTCTTGTTCCACCCGCATTCTTTGCGGACGGCTGTATCGTCAGCGACCATCATGAAATGGATACGGGCTTTTATAGCCATGGCCTACAAAGCCCAGTGCCTTAAACCACCTACTCACGTCTTCATGCACTCGACTAGGGCAGTGGCAACATCGGCAGCCTTTTCCACCAATACTTCAGTGGACGAAATATGTAGAACAGCGACTTGAGCTTCACCCTCCACTTTCATCAGGCATTACAAAATTGATGATTATGGCTCGGCCTAGGCCTCCTTTGGCAGATGGGTGTTACAGTGGGTTCTTCCTCAGGAGTAGACCAGAGCGCGCAAACCTGAGCTGTGGTAAGTCCCATAGAGATGTCCCTGGCCTTAGCAACCGAGAATGGAGCATTGGTTCACTTACCGCGAAGGCTTCTTCTAGTTGCAAGGCCAGGGACATCTCGGCACACCCAGTTTTTACGCTCTGACCTGCTCCCGATGAGTTCCAAACTTCTGCTGTTACTAATGTACAGGTTCTAAGTATAAACCTTATGTACTTGTTTTTACTCACCCATTTCCGTACTTTTTTTTTACGTCTGGTCTATCTGCCTTTGTGTATCTCGGCCTGAAAGAACTGGGGTGGGGTTATCCCCCTCAGTCTAGGGTGGGCATGTCTCTTTCTTTTATCAAATCGGATTCTGTCTTGCCTAGGAGCTCTCGAGAGGGATAACCCATAGAGATGTCCTGGGCCCTAGCAACCAGAAGAAGCCTTCATGGTAAGTGAACCAATGCTCCGTTCTGCTTGAATAAATCCGTTTCTGTGGGTTGCACTGCCATACAGCAGTTGAAGACGGACTGTAGCTTTGCAGACTGGGCGGGCATGCAGAGGGCAGGGGGAGTGATTTTTGTGTGTCTCCCCTTGCTGCAAAAGCCCATGCTACTTGTATAATTGTTTTCTTGTTGGAGATAGTGGGATTGGGACCACAAGTGTCAGCAGCAACTGAACAGTGGAATCGTAAATGATGTATTCGTGACAGATTACTTCAGATGTTGAATAAAGTGTATAAGAATGCTGAGAGACCAAAATCAGCAGGGGCCAGGAGAATACAGAAATTGCTTATTGTTTCAGTACACCAAATACAAATCATGAATGCTGTCACAGCAATCTATAAAAACCTGTGGTAATGTGAAGTTCCCTGGAAATTGGGGCAACAGAGGGCTAGAAATGTAGGCATTTGCTGCTGAAACACTATACTAAACTTATAACACAAATAAAATTGGATAACTCTATGAAGTTTAAAAGCAAATTCCTGGGGGAAATACAAAATAGATTTTTCAAATTCAAAAATTACACTGCTTTAGCCACGCCTGCTATGAATTAATTCTGGGAAGAATGCCTTGAGAGTTTCTATCTCTCTGCCCAGAAAACAACATAAGCAAAGTTTATTATTATTTTAACCTCTTCTTCTAGACTGCCCCCACTTCAGTCATTAAGGAGGAAGGATTTGCTCTCCAGAACATTCCCTACAGTCTAGAAGGGCTCTGAAAGATCTAAAACACATGGACGTGTGTCCACTCCTGCAGAGTCTTTCCAGAGCAAAAGAAATGCTCCAAAATCTAAAGTTACTTGCACAGTTGTGCTCGTGCAAGGGGACAGGGGCACTGTGCGAGTTGTCACGCCCCTACAGACTCTAGAAGTACGGTTTGTCAGCCAGTGCATATAACTCATTTCCTTGTGCAATGCCTTTTTATCCATTTTTTTAAAATGAACCTAGCAAACAGTCTAGTTTTTCAAATGCAAATGGTTGCACACCTTTATTCTTCAGCTACTGAAAATGGTCAGGAACAGAAAGACGTGGACTACTGGCGAAATATGGTGCTGGTGCACTCATGAAATGTTACACCCACATTCATCGTAAGCGGTAGTGTACCTCTATAACATAACGGGACCTGGGGAAAAATGTAAGTAAGTAAGTAAGTAAAACTTTATTTTGGTCGTAGACCAGCAATACAAGAATATTAAAATAATAATGATAATAACAATAATAAGATGATCATATAAAATCAGACTACATTTATACGCATTTGGCATATTATATAACAATATTTGGCCACGATATGAATAACATCCGGATTAGGATTAGTGAGCAAATAGTTTAAATAGAAATCCTCTCCACGACCCGGAAAATTTATCAAAAGTGGGGCAATTTGTTGGCGTCTTATGTCTCTGTAATATTCACAATGCAGTAAAACATGAGCAGTTGTTTCAACGTTACCAGATCCACAAGGGCATAATCTTGATGTGTATGGTATACCCTGGAATCTCCCATGGAGCACAGCTGTTGGGAGAGCATTTACACGGGCAAGTGTTAGAGCTCGTCTAAATTTTGGAATTAAAATGCTACTTAGATATGTAGCAGGCTTGAGCTCAGTGCACTGGCTACCTATGTAGATGCTACTCGGTAACTTTGCATGATCCATCTGCAACTCCACGTCATGGATACGTTGCACAATTTCTCTTCTGGCCTGATCGAAACCTAATCTAATAAAATCATCATGAGAGAATCCATATAATAGAAGTTTTTCTGTAATTGCCAATTTCCAATTGGATTTAAAGGAGTCTTCCAAAATTAAATGCACTAAGCCGACTTTCATGAAAACCAATTTTAACCAGTAGAGTATGATAGATCTCCAATAGTGTGATTCAAATCTAACGGGGAAAAATGTGTTTTTATTAGTAGTTCAGATTGATTAATCAGAAGATATCATGCTTTTGAGCTACAACTTGCAAAATAAAAAGGACAATAATTGATTACTATTATTCTTGTACTGTAATACAAGTATTTAAGGCATTTCTGCCCTTTCTGCCTTAAAAATGGCTCCCAAGGCAGCTTATAAAAGAAGATCAACATAAAATTAAAAAAAATAATATATTAAAACAGTTATAAAGGACAGCCAACATGATCTACCGTCTGCCATTGATGGAAGGAGGGCTGTGGATCTAGAACAACCCTTCAGTGTCTCTGTGATAAACACTTATTTGCACTGAAATGTTTTATTTAACCTTTGTGGGGTAATATACTAACAGCATAACATCTTAAAGTAATTCTCTTTTAAGTTTATACAACTAGCTGCTGCTGCAGGAGCAGTGGACTGGTCGCCCCTAGATTTGGCTACAGGCCCCACAAACTGGAAAGGGGATTAGATCCACACTCCCTCTCTGTGAGGGGGCTCTGGCTAAGCAGACTCCAGAATTGGCTACTACAAGTGTCTGGCATTCAAGATCATTTCAGCCTTGGAATGAATCTAAACTCCCCTCTTTCTCTTGCAAAGAGAGATAACACCTGCTGTTAACGAAGCACTCAGGCTAGGAAGGGAAGGCAGATAAGAAGGGCAACAACAGACTCCATTACAATAGGGATAAGTCAGTGATGTAACTTTGAAGAGGCACCCATCAAAACTCTTGAAAGAATTGTTGGGATGGGAAGCCTTTCCCAGCATAGGATATTTTTTAAACGCACCTGCACCCTCCAGTTGTCCTCACAATCAGCCTTGAATCCATAGGCAATTCACACACATTCCTAGCCAGGAAGGACTAAGACACAATGAGGCATTCCAAAAAAAGGTTGTCTGGGCTCCCCTGTTCAGCAGAGCAGGACAAAAGACAAGTGCCCTCAAGGGACGTTTTGGGATATAAGTATCTCTAACCCAGTGTGCTTCCTTGTGTATTACTAGAAACATCTCAGTGTTCCCTTGTGCCTCTCACTCTGGACCCCAGCAGACTGCAACAAGAGACTCCAGCAGACCACCTTGGTGTTCCTCTTCAGGACAGGTGATTTAGCCTCTTGCCCGACTCCTTCAGGGCTGAATCTATCCCTTTCTCTTATTTCTGAGATCTTGCCCCTCTATCTTAAAGTACCTCTCTAGCCCACCTGAGAATTTACACATAATTTGGAACTTTAAGCTAAACGTGCCTTACAATAGTCTGTTTCTTAGCATATTTGTAGTGCCTTTAAACTAGGGCCACATAGTAATTTAGTCTGATTTTAGTTTTAATAAATTCCTTTTTGATTTAATTCAAACCTCTCTCTCAAGCTGATTTTCTTGAGTTCATACAATTGTACAACTTAAAGCTGATTGGAACTGTCTCCCCTTTTGAGCTACATTCCCCACATTCACCGGAACTAGGGGGTGCAGGCTATTCACCCTCGAGGCAGTTTCATCAACAGTAGATAAAAATACACCTTTGTCTTGCAAGGGAACAGACTTGCGCAGACAACTGGAGAGTGGGAGGCGGGGAGGGGGGGAATCATTTGCAAGAAATGGCTTGGATTAAAAAGCATAAAGCAAATCATGCTTTCCCACAAGCTTAAGAAAGCAACCAACTTTAAAAGAAACATAACAATAGGTCTGGTGTGAGGTAGTGTTGCTTTGCTATACGATATGTGAAACATCACCAAAGTGGAAATATATCCCTAAGAAGCAAGTCATCCTTTCAAGGATCTTGGTTTACTTACTGATTTTAATGATTTTTTATAAAGTTTCGAATACTGTTTTAAAGTGTCACAACTGCTTTGTTTGATGGCAGAAAGATTTAAAATATTCTGGAATTGAATCCCTGTCCATCATTCAAGCTTCATTTTCTTTCATATAAAAGGAGCAGTATGCTAATTTAATTTAATTTTTTTTTTTGCATCCCATGTTATAACTCCAGAATGGTTGGGTAGAAGGTTCTCAACATTTATATGGAATTAGCACATGATGGTAGCATTACATGTGTGGATGTTCAAGGAGCTCAGTCACCTATTGACTTTTAATGATCTTTTAAAGGTTTTAATTAAAAAAAATCATTAAAAATCAATATGTGGACTGATATCCTTGAACATCCATGCATTTAATCCTACAATCATGTAGAAACATCATATGAAAAATTCTGAGCTTTCTGCCCAGCCATTCAGGAGTTATTAGCTTTCTCAAATGAACATCCAGCAGTGAGGGCTGCCTGGAAATGAGCTCCAGAGAGCTCCCGGAGGAGGTGGCCCGTACTGGCCCGAAATTGTTTGGGGGGACTTGGAGTTGGGGTGGGACCATCTTATTTGTGTATTTATTTTTCTGTGTAAACCGCTTTGAGAACTTTGGTTGAAGAGTGGTGTATAAATATTCATAGTAGTAGTAATAGTTTTTGAGTTTCCCATTGATTCCTATGAGGAAATGATTAAAGTCAGATTTGCAGGTGCAGCTCCCGCTAATGGTGGGCAATGTTTATTGCACACACTTGCTCATTTGTACTTACGCCCCTGATTGCTGGGTGAGCAGTGTTGCCAGGGCAACAAGTGGAAATGCTGCTCAACAATAACGTCAGAGTGGAAGTTAAAGCACTGCCTGCACAAGCACACAGATGTCAGTGCTGTAAGCTATTTAAAGGACATGAGGGGAGCAAACAAATTAGGAGAAAGGTCAGAACTGATGGCTTGGTTTCCAAAGGGAAGGGAGCAGAGGCAGGGAAAGCCAGCAGGACAGGGAGCTGAGGAGTATAAGGGTGACTCCATAACCCTCTTCCTTCCCCCTCTCCTTTCTGAGGTCAAGTAATAGAATGTCATTTCTAGGAGGTGGAGACTAAATCAAACTAACTTGTACCTGTGCCTGGAAATATACCAAAGACTCTTCAAATTTCTGTCATTCTTTTTTGAGAAATTACTTACCAGCTATCAATATGCCGATGAACATGCCTAGAAGTTAAAAAAGAAAAGATGCCAATAAGCAACTTTAGGAGACAATGGTTTCTCATGATATAATTGTGTTGAAAGTTATAAACATATTCATATTCTCCAGTACAGACGATGTGTTGAACTCTGGGGTCCACATGTATCATGAGTTTTTATATTGCAGATACAGTAAATAGCACATAATATTTCAATGTAATTCAAATAAATTATATATCGTTTCAATGAGCAAAGTGGGTTCCAAACTGCATCCCTCATTCCCAGTTGTCAGAGTTGTTGCTTTGACAGGGCTCCCCAACAACTAAACCTGTACTATGCAACAGTTTGCTCAGACTAAAGAGCCAGACCAGATACAGCATGAGCTGGTCTTGAATAAGTCTTTAATTAATGATATGGGAGATGGGGTCTTTATTAGTTCCTCAGATTACCTGATCTGGCTCAGGACAGAAGCTACTCTGCAGTGTACAACCTTCTGCAGCAGTGATAATACAGAACAGCAAGGATGAAACCTATAGTTTCCTCTCCTTGCTAGCTGCCCTTGTGACATGGGGAATAAAACGTCTATGTCCTGCTGCCAGAGAACGCAGCTTGAGACGTCTAGGCCTCAGAGAGTTGTCATGATGATAAAAGAAAGAAACTACATATGCTACTTGGGGGAAGGATGGAATGAAAATATGTTTTGACAAGTTTTACACTTGAGTCAGCTTTTTGAAAATTCATTATTCATGAGGATAGGCCCATTTCACCACCCTACCATGCACCTATTTGAGCTAAGAAATGGAGGAAAAGCAAAAGGCAGACAATTTGAGAACTATAGAATGATGGCAGTGGGGATATGCATGAATCAATTTTTGCAATTTGATTCACAGTCAAATCAATCGGCCAGATTCAACTCAAATCTGCAAACTGATTCGAGTTGGATTAGATTTGATTCGGATTCAAAATGATTTGGCCCACCTTTAAAGGTCTAGGGGGCACTAAAGTGGGGTGGTGGGTAGGGCCCCATGCGTGACACCTACCACCCACATTTCAAGGCAGTGGGGCACTCGGTTGAATTTTTATGATTTTTTTTTTTTTAGCTTTTAGTGATTTTGTATATTTCCACCATAGGAAATAATGGGAATTCAAAGCAGCCCTAGCCTGAATCTGCAGCTTTCATTAAAAGGAGGAGGAGGAGGAGAGCTCTAGCTCTTGTAGAAGTGGAGTTATGGAGCAAAAAGTGCGGTCACTATTTTTGAAGTGTTTAGGCTCTTTGGTGTATAATGACTTTTCCTCATCAGGAATCTCTATGAGGATTTATTACACACCAGAGAGTAAAAAATTTAAAAATTCCTAAAAAATGAACAGTAACTCACTGCCTTGCGAGTGGGTGGGTGGGAATTAGTGGCATCCCATGTGCCAACTAACCCACACACACACCCCACAACCCGCAAGGAGTCAGTGTTTTAATTTTCCCCCATTTAGACTCTGGTGTGTAATGAAGCCTCATAGGGTATTATTAGGAAAAATCATAACACACCAAAGAATCTGAACACCTCAAAAATTCCTAAAATATAAACTGAGTACTCCACTGCCTTGCTGGTAGGGGGTAGTTGGCACATGGGGTGCCACTAATTCCCCGCCCCCGCCCCCGCCGCAAGTCTGTGGAGTACTTAGTTCATTTTTAAAGGAATTTTTGAAGTGTTTAAACTCTTTGGTGTGTAATGAATCCTCATAGGGATTAATTATTAGGAAAAGCCATTACACACCACCAGAGTCTAAACACTTCAAAAATAGTGACCACACATTTTGCTCCATAATTCCACTTCTACAAGGGCTAGAGCTTAGCTTTTTTTAAAAAATGAAAGTTGGAAATCAGGGGGGATAAATAAGGGAATCTTGAATCTTGAATCAATTTGAATCGAATGGGGAGATTTGATCCGAGTTCAAATTTGACCAGGAGTGTCTGGGCAGATTCGTTTCAAGGTCGAATCACTCTATTTGAGTCGAATTGAGTCAACCTTGACTTGGTTCGCACATCCCTAATGGCAGGTAATGCCATTAGGTAACAATAAGCAACATTAAATGTCTATTAAAAGCCAGTAAACAAGGACATCTGCCAGACTTTCCAGCGAGGTGTGTGCGCATGAGGGGGAATTGACACATATAAAGGATGCAAGTAGAAATTAAAAATCCTGTCCTTTCAATTATTTTTTAAACATTGCTGGTGTTTTAATTCCTAAACATTAGGAGTACAGACTTGCCAGTAAGGTTCTTTAAAAATCTTCACATAGCCAAAATCCATTGCTCTTATAGCAGTTCTTCAGAGGACCCCAAAACTCAGCTTTGCCTGACCTTTTCCTTTGTGCCTGAGCTGCAAGGCCTACACCTTTGAAAAAGGTGTGTTTAAAATTTGATTTGAAAAAGGGTGTTTAAAACTGCCACTTTGATATTTAAGGAAAAGCAGTCCATCTGTAAGATCAAATAGGAAATGGCAAATCACAATCTCTCTACCTTTCCCTGTACGGCAGCACCCCAGCCAGGAAGCCCCAAGGTCTCTTATCCCACAGCACCTCTTTCTCTCAGCATTGCCACTTCTGGGAGCAGCAAGGGAAGTGTAAGAGCAACAGTAGGCAAGCAGATGTTCCTTCCTCCTCTGTCCTGCTCACTGCACAGAAATATTCTTAGCAGGATACTGCCTTGCTTCGCAAACTCTACCGTGAAAATGAATCAAATGAGGAATGGCAGACAAATCCTACTCAGAAAACCCACACAGAAAAATTAGCATACAGTCTCACTTGGCAAACCATGCTGTGAGAAATTTGAAAATGAGTCAAATGAGGAAGGAAGGTAAGTAAAATCCCACTCAGAAATACCAACATAAAAATTGATAGCAGGAAGATACAGCCTCATTTGACAAACCCACTGTGAATAATAAAATATGTAGGAAAGTGAGTTAGGCACCCCAAGATTCAAATAAAAACTGTGAGCCAAATTCCACACAGATATATAATGCTAGTGAATGGGATTTAATAATACAAGTTTTAAGGGAGTTCCAGCCCCCCACCCAACAAAGGGGGGGGACGACTCTTGTTTCCAATCTAAGCTCTACCCAAATAGCTGAGTTCCCACTCTCGGAGGTCATTCACACAATCAAAAACTGTGATCTTGTGTGGAAGCAAGGTAGGAGGAAAAGCTACCCAAGTTTTCCTTCTACCTTGCTTCCACACAACTGGGAGCACACTCAGCTCCCAAACCTGTGTGAATGACCTCTATGCATCCCAATCAGATCTTCTGGCTCAAGGCCCAAAGTCAACTCCTCCACTATAATATATCGACATCACAGTTGGGAGGATCAGACAACAGACAGGGTCAAAAGTGAGCTCAGGAATATTTTAGCAAGTTCAAGAACATGTCTCACTTTAAGATCTTATCTGACCACGTGAAAGATTCTGCACATATGCTACAGGACACAATTTGCAACCTTCAGAGGCTTTAGAAAAGAATATCTTCAATACAGTTCATCTGAAATCAAACTGTTTCATAAGACTACACCTCTTGGAAGTATCAGCTTTCCACTCCCAGAGTTCCAGTATTATCTCATCCCATGAAAAGGGGGTTCAAAAGAGGTAAACCAAGAAGGTGAGGGGTCTGGAAACCAAGTCCTATGAGTTGAAGGAGTTGGGTATGTTTAAATTGGAGAAGAGAACATGAAGTGGAAATATGATGGCCATTTTCAACTATCTAAAGAACTGTCACAAGGAGTGAATGTTCTCTGTTGCTCTTGAGGACAGGGTAGAACCAATGGGTTGAAATTACAAGAAAGCAGATTTGGGCAAGAGATTAGGAAAAAAAAAATATCCTAACCATAATAATAGTGAAAGTCCACCTCATGCAGTGGTAGGTTTTCCTTTGCTGGAGGTTTTCAAACAGAATGGATAGCCAACTGTCAGGGATACTATAGGAGTTTTCTGAACAGAGCAGGAGGTTGGATTAAAAGTCCCTTCCAGTTCGAACATTCTATGATTCTAGAGACTTTTCAAAGGGCTTGAAAATCTGAATCCACCAACTAAAACACCAGCGCTACTGTAGAGCCTATTGTCAGTCCCAATTCAGCTCATAGACAAGCCCTCTGAATCACTGGCCATGATGGACCTCCTCTGTTGAAATTTATCTTGCTTCCATACAACCAAAAACTGGGAACACACAGAGTTCCCAAACCAGGGTAGAACAGTTTCTGATTGTATGAATGACCCCACTGACTGCTTAAAGTTAACCCTTCCCTGCTGAGGGAGGGGAGGGATCTTATAAGTTTTACCATTGGTTTTCTCCATTCTGAGTCTTTCCTTCTTAGCTCTTTCTCATTATGGCACCCTGCACACTCCTACTTCCTTAACTCTGTCCTCCAGTTGATATGAGAAAGAGGCAAGGAGGAGGGACTCTCAGCACCACAATGGGATAAAAAGAGCAGGTGATGGCAGGGGGAGAGATCAGAGAGGAGAAAGAGGTAAGGCTTTGAAAACAGCTCATGAACCTTGAAACAACAATCTGAACAAATGGAGGGAAAGGGAAAGTGGGGGCCAACAAAAAAGCAGGATAATCTACTTCTTCCTTTGCCCCCTACGTCTTTTTCTCTGTGTTGCAATTGTTATTTGAAGCTTCCCTTTGGCTCCTTTCTCCTGTTGGCCAGTTGGCTACTTTGCATCCCATCTGCAACTTTGGAGGGGAGAAATAACAGGATGGTGTCCAAGCAGCATTATTGGCTCAACACGGGGTGGGATCCCCCCCACAACTCTGGAAACCCATGGCAGTAGGTATTTATTAAGCTAACACTTACTCAAGAAACAAGATGGACCTTTAGGTGACTGTTCTGTTTCCATCAACATAGTGAAGCACAATAATTTTTCACACAAATAGGCAGACATTCGAGAGCAACACTATCCTATCCCCCAGATATATACAATAACCCAGCATAGTAATGCAGCTCATGTAGCTGGTAAAGAGCTCCTACTAGTGTCTCATGAAGTTGGTGTACATGGTAAAGGAATCTTAGTAATGTCTGGTGTAGTTCGTGGAACTGGTGAAGGGTTCCTAGTAATACCTGTTAAAGCTGGTGAAGGGGTAATCCGTAGAGATGTGACTGATGAAGCTGGTGTAGTTGTTTCTTCTGTTGAATTTCTTGGTGAAATTGGTGCAGCTGAACACACACAAATATTTGTAAATAGAAAATACTTAAATATTTCCCCAAGCAGAACCTTTGTTCCCAACTTTCACATTTGAGTACTATAATATTATTCAATAATAATATAAATCTCCAGGCATGTAATTTATTTGTTCCTATATCTACTGTTTATGTAAGTCTTATCTACTGTTTAAGTAGATATGGAATTGATGGGAACCATCAGACTAGTTATAAGATATGACTATCATTTTTCGTATTTAAATGATGAAGCTGAAAAACAGGTTGCTTACCTGTAACTGATGATCTGGTAGTGATCCGTTGACATCCATTAGAATGGGTTCTGCGCGTGCGCGGAAGCCTCTCGGTGTCGGGTTCTTCAGCTCCTCTTCGGCGCCTGCACCCCGCCCCATGTGACCACGTGGCTATTTAAGGCGGGAGGAAGTGCAGGCACCTCAGTTCCTTGGAGACCGCCAAAGCAGTCAGAAGCAGGTAAGTTCTACTATAGCCAGGTAAGTGCTACTGCGGAGGGGAGGTTCGGGAGGGTCTAATGGATGTCAACGGATCACTACCAGATAATCAGTTACAGGTAAGCAACCTGTTTATCTGGTTCGTGATCCGCTGAATCCATTAGAATGGGTGTTTAGCTAGCTCCAAAAGGAGGAGGGAACAGTAGAGTTATTGTAGCACCCTTTTGAGAACAGCTCTCCCAAAATTCACCTCTGCAGCAGACCGCAAGTCTATAGCATAGTGCTTTATAAAAGGTTGTTCAGAAGACCACGTTGCTGCCTTACAAATGTCCTGAAACGATATGCCAGACAGATGAGCAGCAGAGGCACCATAAGCTCTAGTGGAATGTGCCTTGATAGAGCCCGGTGGTTGAACCTTCTGTATCGAGTATGCCAGATGGATGGTTTCGACTATCCAGTGGGACAGTCTCTGTCTGGACAATGCTCGTCCCTTGTTTGCTCCCTTATAGGCGACAAAGAGCTTCTCCGATCAGCGGAACTGTTTTGTTTTTGAGAGATAAAAAAGAAGAGCTTTTCGAACATCCAAGGAATATAGAGCTTGTTCCAACGGGGTGTTTGGTGACCTAAAGAAGGTCGGAAGCACTATGTCTTGGTTGATGTGGAAGTTCGATACAATCTTTGGTAGAAAGGTGAGGTCCGGCCGGAGGAGAACTTTATCCTGGTAGAACCGGGCATAAGGAACATCCATGCGAAGGGCTGTGAGCTCGCTCACCCTTCGAGCTGTGGTGATGGCCACCAAAAAAGCTGTCTTAAGTGATGCCAGTTTTAATGTTGTGGAATGCATGGGTTCGAAGGGTGGCTCCGTTAATGCAGAGAGGACCAGTGAGATGCTCCATTGCTCAAGAGGCTTTTTGACAGGAGGGTACAGATTAGTGAGGCCTTTCAAGAAGCTCTTACATGAGAGATGGGAGAACACCGTCTTCCCATCCCAGCCTGGGTGTCGAGAAGAAAGTGCTGCTAGGTGTACTCTGATTGACATATTCAATAGCTTTGCTGACTTCTAGGAGGTCAGATAGAGTAGGACCGCACGGATTGAGGTCTCCTTAGGGCGGAAAGCATGGCGAGAAGCGTAGGCGGCAAATTTTTTCCATTTGCTAGCATAGTTCTTTCTTGTAGATGGCTTACGCTGATTCAGCATGATACGCTTCAACAGTCGATCTTCCAAGCTGTTAGTTGTAGAGTGAGCACTTCCGGATATAGAAGGCGCCCGTCTTCTTGAATCAGGAGGTCTGGGCGGTTTGGAAGTCTCTGATAAATCGTAGCAAGTTTGAGTAGATGTGGAAACCACGCTTGGCGGGGCCACCACGGTGTTATCAGGATGCATTTTACTCGGCCTATCAGAAGACAAGCCACCACTCTGCTTACCAGCGGCAATGGTGGGAACATGTAAGTCCAGTGCGTAGACCAATCCATCTGAAAGGCATCTCCCAAGGATCGTGGGTCGTGGCCTGCTCTCGAGCAGTACAGTCTGCATTTTGTGTTTTGCGCTGTAGCGAATAAGTTGAGATCCGGGTGACCCCAGAGAAGGAATATCTTGTATAGGTATGCGTCGTTCAGTTCCCATTCGTGCCGGGTTTCCGTTGAGAATGAACGACTGAAGCCATCCGCTAGTATGTTGTCCTTGCCCCTGATGTGGATGGCAATTGGGGTGATGCTGTTTTTGATACACCAGTGCCAGATTTGAACACTCAGGGCACATAGTGACCTGGAGATTGTCCCTCCTTGCCTGTTCAGGTAGGCAATGGCGGTCGTTTTGTCCATCTGTAGTTGTACGACTCTGCCTCTTAGCATCGGGGGGAAGGCTTTCATGGCTTGGAACACTGCCAACAGCTCCAAGAAGTTTATGTGGAACTGGTGTTGAGGCCGGGTCCACAGACCCTGTGCTGTGGTGGAATTGCAATGTCCTCCCCAACCTTGTAGCGAAGCATCTGTTGTGACCCACACTGACGGGGTCTGTGTCTGAAACAGCATTCCTCTGAGTAAACTGAAGTCCTTCATCCACCACGAGAGGGATCGTAGGATTGGTAGAGGCAGACGGAGTTGCATTGTTGGGATGTCTTTGCATAGGCAAAAGGAGGACAGGAACCACAGTTGCCGTTTTCGCATTTTCAATCAAGTGTATCGCACTGTGGACTTGCAAGAGGCCATCAGGCCTAGTAATCGTTGTATCTGATGAGCTGATTGTATTGGATTGCTTTGAAATCCTTGAACCATTTGCACAATGGTCCGGTAGCGATCTTGTGGCAAGAACACCCTCCCCGCATTTGCATCTAGCATTGCTCCAATATACGAAATTGTGGATACTGGGGTCAGGTGAAACTTCTTCCAGTTGATTTGTATCCCCAGATCGGGAAGGAGGCTTATTATATATTGAATCTGCAGAAGTAATTATTCTTTGTCTCTAGATGTCAGGAGCCAGTCGTCTAAGTATGGAAACAGCTTGAGGCCCTTCGTCCTTAAGTGAGCCACTACCACTGCCATGCATTTGGTGAATACATGCGGGGCCGTGCACAGTCCGAATGGGAGGACTTGATATTGATACAGTGCCGTTCCTACTGTGAACCTCAGGTACTTTTGGTGGGTTGGCCGAATCCCTATATGAAAATAAGTCTAACGTTATAAGCCAGCGCTCCCGATGAAAGCAGTGGTAGGATGTCCTGTAGCGTTGTCATTCGATACTTTTTCACTTGGATAAATTTGTTTAGATGCCTGATTTCCATGATCGGTCTCATCCCGCCATCTTTCTTCGGGATTTGGAAATATCAGGAGTAAAATCCTTCCCGACGTCTTGCCCATTGCACCGGGACTATCGCCCTTTTGAGTAGAAGTTCCTTCACTTCTTGAAGTAAGGCAGGTGATGCCTTGGTGAAGTGAAGCCCCCTGAATACATGTCATTTTTTGAACTCTATTGCATAGCCTGAAGTGACAATCTTTAATACCCATCGATCTGATGTTATGTGGCGCCATGCTTGTGCATGACTCGCCAATCTGATGTTGTTGTTGGCTAATAGACCCGGTTCATTGATAGAATGGGCTGGGTGGACGAGCTCCCTGATGTTCTGGGAGGGATAACAAGGCTGAGAGAGCAATAGAGGAAGAGGGTGCGATGTGCTGTCTTGAATCTCAGGGCCGCTGTTTGTTGCCCTCGGTTTATTTACCGCGTTGTGTAGGGGTATATTTACCCTTTTGTTGACCGGGGCGTTTGCCATACGGTTGGTAGGTCTTTCGAAAGTCCTGGCGGTCCTGTGGCTTGTAGGATGCGCGGGGGCGGAAGTAGTTTCTTTGTTTGTTAGGGTACGAGGTTGATGCAGAAGAGGTGAATGTTTTCGCCGTAGATTTCGATTTCTTCATCTTCTCCATTGTAGAATCCGTCTCTTCTGAGAATAGGCCCTTCCCATCAGATGGCAGGCCCTCTATCTTGTCCTTCATGTCTTGGTGTAAGGATGCAGATCTTAACCAGGCATGACGGTGGAGGGTGATCGCAGTGGTGATGGACCTCAATTCTGATTCTCCCAAGTGTTTAGCGGTGCTTAATTGCTGACACGTGAGGTCTCCCGCTTTTCGTAACGTTTTACGAAAATGCAGTTTGAGCTCTTCCGGAGATAAGGTTATCAATGTCCCTTTCTAAATTCTCCCAGATGCAATAGCTGTATTTTGCCATACAGGCCGAGTAGTTAGCTACTTTAACCAAGAGACAAGAGGTGGAGTATAACTTCCTTCCCATGACGTCCAACTTCCTGCCTTCTTTGTCCGCAGGTGTGGTATGTCGGCGGCTAGATCTAGACGTTGTGGCACAGTCAATGACTAATGAATTTGGTACAGGGTGCTTGAATAGATAGGCACTATCTTGTTCTTGCACTCTGTATAGACCCTTGGTGTGGTTGGTGGAAGCTGGTGTGGACGTGTGTGGAACCTGCCAGGCGCATTGTGCGGCATTAGAAATGATGGGTAGCAAAGGCAGAGCCACTGGTTGTGCTGACTGAGACCTCACCATAAAGTTGTAGACTGGGTCATCAATGGTTTTCACTTGTGAGGATAGGTCTAAACTCAAGGTTGCAGCCATTTGTTTAATATGCGAGTGGTATGCCTTCAACTCCTCCGTTGGTGAGACGTGGGCAGGTGTGGCCACATCAGGTGAGGGATCAGCTTCGACTGTCTCTGTGTCAGACTCAAAATCGGAAGAGCCATGATGACTGTCATCTGATGCCAGCTCTGAGGGAGAATTTCGGGAAGGAGCACCTCTCGGCGACGGAGGGAGGCATGCAGGTGGGGCATCCATCTGGACTGCCACTGTAGCAACTTGTTGTGTGGTTTGCATCGATTGTGTAGATGTAGACAGCAGAGTCTGTGTGGATATAGTAGACAACATTCGCCTTTGTAGAGGAGAGGTAACCCCTCTATGGAGTGATCGTATCGTCAGATTTGTGGTAGATTGAGGGATCGCAGGGGCAGACATGGCCTGTCTCCAAATACGATCCTCTTTGTGATCATAATCCATTCCAGGTGACGATGCGCCAGGTAAAGCCGTTTCCTTGGATGGGGAGACTGCATGAGAGAACCCGCAGGTGTGCCAGGGGGCTGTTGTGGCTAATTGTGTAGCGCCGTCATCTGGTCGAGGAAGAGCTGGAAATGTAGACGGGGTGTTTGCCACAGAATCCAGCACTGTCAGAAGCGATTGGGTTGCCAAAGCAGTGTCGCCATTATTGGAGAGGTCGGCATCCTCAACTACGAAAGTCATGGGAGCTCGAAATCGAGGAGTTACCGAGGTGATATTTATTGGAGTATTCAACGCCGAGGGTTGGACTCACTCTCCCGATGTCGACGGGGGACCTTATCAGAGTTGGTGCTAGTTGTAGGGCTCGAAGACTCGGAAGCGGCAGAGCTGGGAGTGGAGGAGAAAACGAAGCTGCAACCTTCGATATCAACGCTTCTATCGGTATCGAGGCGGAGGTTGATGTAGCTGTCTCAGCCATTGGTATCGAGGAGTCTCTCGGTGTCGAGAGCAGCTTCGGCATCGACGTTTCAGTCGATGTCGACGTCGATGCCACGACCGGTGAAGGCTTATCGTGCGTTGCTGGTGGAGACGCCGATGGGGCCGATGGTGTCGAGGGTTTCGATACCGACACGAAGATCACATCTTGGACAGCCTTCAGCGACGGAGTCGAGTCCGATGTTGATTGTTTCAGCGTCTTTTTGGCGGGCTCTCCAGTCGTCGCCATTTTGGAACCCGACCTTTTCGAGGATTTATGGGTTTTTTTGATGAGCAACGGGGTTTGAGACTGGGTTGATGCCAGGGTCCCCGAGCTATGAGCCTGAGGAGACTTTTTTGAAGCAGAAGAAGGCGCTGCCAAAACATCTTCATAGATAGCAGCCCTCAAACGGAGTTCTCGATTTCTTCGGGTTTGTTTGGAGAAGGACTGGCAAATACTACAGGAGGAGGTAACATACGCCTCACCCAAACAGAGTAAACACAGATTATGTGCATCTTGTGAGGGCAATTTTGCTTTGCACTTCTCACAGCGTTTAAAGGTCTTTTTTCCCTTAGGGGTATCCATAGCCAGAATAAAGTCCGTTACTCACAAATCTGTGGTCGTTAGCCAGTCCAAAATCGAAGCCAAGTATCAGAACGGAGAGAATTTTCAAAGCCAAAGTACTTTACAGCAGAATCGTTAAGCAGTCCGGGTCAGTCACAGTATAGCAGTCCAATCAAGCATCAAAGTAGAATCGCAAGGCAGAGGATTAAACAAGAATTCCAGGTCAAAAGTCCATAAAATCTGTAGTAGAACGTTGAAGAATTGAGGAACCAAACGAGGAGCCGCAGAAACCGTGAACCGATTTCCACAGCAGTCGCAAAGGAACTGAGGTGCCTGCACTTCCTCCCGCCTTAAATAGCCACGTGGTCACGTGGGGCGGGGCGCAGGCGCCGAAGAGGAGCTGTAGAACTCGTCACCGAGAGGCTTCCGCGCACGCGCAGAACCCATTCTAGTGGATTCAACGGATCACGAACCAGATCTGAATGATGAAGCTAACACTTACTCAAGAAACAAGATGGACCTTTAGGTGACTGTCCTGTTTCCATCAACATAGTGAAGCACAATAATTTTTCACACAATAAATAGGCAGACATTCGAGAGCAACACTATCCAATCCCCCAGATATATACAATAACCCAGCATGGTAATGCAGCTCATGTAGCTGGTAAAGAGCTCCTACTAGTGTCTCATGAAATTGGTGTACATGGTAAAGGAATCTTAGTAGTGTCTGGTGTAGTTGGTGGAACTGGTGAAGGGTTCCTAGTAATACCTGTTGAAGGTGGTGAAGGGGTAATCACTAGAGATGCTTCTGATGGAGGTGGTGCAGGGATAATCAGCACATTAGTTTCCGATGAAGCTGGTGCAGTTGTTGCTTTTGTTGAAGTTCTTGGTGGAATTGGTGCCACTGAACACACACAAATATTTGTAAACAGAAAATACTTAAATATTTTCCCAAGCAGGTCCTTTGTTCCCAACTTTCACATTTGAGTACTATAATATTATTCAATAGTATTTTTTAGCCCGTTAATAACGGGCGCTAGCCTTTCCCCCCTCTCTTTATGGGGGCCGAGCGGAGGCCGTAGAAATTTTAAATAGAAAATGCTGCCCCTGCCGTTGCCGCCGAACTCCCACCCTCCCTCCCAACTTCCGACACCACCTTACCCCGGCCCATGTCAGTTGGGGGGGGAAGTCCTTAACTGAAGAGGGAGAGAGAAGCTTGCAAGCAGTGCTTCTCTCTCGGCAGAGCCTTTGCTCAGAGAGGAGCACTGCTTGCGCGCTCCTCTCCCACTTCAATTAAGAACTTTTCCCCCCCAACTGACATGGGCTGGGGTAAGGTGGTGTCGGAAGTTGGGAGGGAGGGTGGGAGTTCGGCGGCAACGGCAGAGGCAGCATTTTCTTTTTAAGATTTTAATGGCCTCCGCTCGGCCCTGGTCCCCGTCTCCCCGGTGCGGTCTCTGTCTCTCCTGTGGCCGAGGCGGCGGCTCTGCCACCGCCTCGGCCAATTTCCCCCGCCTCCTCTTCCCCGGCTTCACGGCGGCCGCTTCTGTCCTTTCCGCGGCCGGGCGAAGCCACCAAGATGGCTGCCTGGTGGCTGTGTCCGTTTTTGTCTCGGCGCATGCTCTGCGCATGCCCAGAACAGGCCAGGGAGGCACGGACACACGCTTGGTGTCCGTCCACGGACGGACACCAAGCGTTTAATTAGAGAGGATAATATAAATCTCCAGGCATGTAATTTATTTGTTCCTATATCTACTGTTTAAGTAAGTCTTATCTACTGTTTAAGTAGATATGGAATTGATAGGAACCATCAGAATAGTTATAAGATATGACTATCATTTTTCGTATTTAAATGATGAAGCTGAACTATTTTAAAATGACATACAATTGTTACTGTTTTTATGTACAACACATCTTGTCAACCCTAATAATACAGCCAATACACTGGTTTGAGTCATGTAACTGACATCCATTATTATACTCCTGCAGCAATATTATTAGAAGATAATATATTCTTACTTAATCATTAACACTGAGCACTCTCTTATTCCTGCAGGTTTGGGGGGATTTTTTTTGCGATCTGAAGTAGGTTATTCAGTACTGATCTCTATTATTTTAAATCACCATTGCAGGAAATATTGCTGAATCCCAAAAGCAAAATGCTATCATGCAAATATTACAAGATTTATTAAGTAGACACCCTAAATATAACCATGTACACCACTCTGGACTCCTTGGAGGAAGAACGGGATATTAATTGATGGATGGATTAAAACACTGTTCTTCATTGTAAGGCCCTGGGCTAATAGTGGCCCCCATAAACCCTACATACGGCTCCTGGATAATTTATTGAGTCTCCCAGTACTTTCCTCCCAGAGCTCATAAGAGAAGTCTCTGTCTCTTTTAAAGCCCCCCCCCCCCCCCGCCGCCCCATGGTGAGAAAAGCACACTACTGTGCAGAGGTCAGCACAGTGGGGAATGGCTCTCATATTGATAGCTTTTTGCAAATTGGCCCTTGCTTGAAAAACATTGAAGATAACTACATTAAACAGAGCAAGAAATAGGAAATGATACACAGTAAGACTTGTGCTGCAGTTCTAAACAAATTAACATGGAAGTAACTGTTACCAATTTCAGTATTAGAATTTATATTCCAGATTAAGTGCTGTAATTCACACAAGAAGAATAATTCTAACCTTCAAAACAAACTGATTTCCCCCGCCTAAATACAGTTTGTTTGTTTGTTTGTTTATATATATAAAATTTGAGAGAAGGTGAGACACATACGGATACAGGGATCTGAGATCAGCATCCAGACACGGCGCAAACATATAACACGATCTGGTTCCTGTGGACTCTTTTTAACAAAGCCTGGTTTGCATATGTATACAACACTAGTAGTCGAACGAACAATAGGTGGAAGGCTATGCTTTTCTGGCTCAGAGTTCGATAGCTTCGGCAAGTCTTTGATAGCACATTGACCTGGGAAATTTTAAAAGGTGAAGTTTACTGATAGTGTTACATAACAATGGCGGAAGAAGGATTTTGGTTTTTACAAACATACCGTATTTTATGGACTATAAGACTCACTTTTTTCCTCGAAAAATATCTGCCAAAATTCAGGAGCGTCTTATATGTTTTAACAGTTTAATATGTTAAAACTCTGAAAAACTGGATTAAAATTAAGGTGCGTCTTATAGTCTGTAGCGTCCTATAGTCCGTAAAATACGGTAATTGTATTTCCAGTGCAAAACTGGTCCGGAGGATAAGGACTATAACCAACAGTAATGAGACAATAGCAAGAATGCAAACACGAAAGGAGGGAGAGTGCTGGTGGTAGCTGGTGACTTGTCCC
This sequence comes from Hemicordylus capensis, assembly GCF_027244095.1. NCBI lineage: Eukaryota > Metazoa > Chordata > Lepidosauria > Squamata > Cordylidae > Hemicordylus > Hemicordylus capensis. The sequence goes on from NC_069660.1 coordinate 64,284,370, forward strand.
CTTAGCTAAGCAGGGTCCACCCTGGTTGCATATGAATGGGAGACTTGATGTGTGAGCACTGTAAGATATTCCCCTTAGGGGATGGAGCTGCTCTGGGAAGAGGTTCCAAGTTCCCTCCCTGGCATTTCCAAGATAGGGCTGAGAGATATTCCTGCCCGCAACCTTGGAGAAGCCACTGCCAATCTGTGTAGACAATACTGAGCTAGATGGACCAATGGTCTGACTCAGAATATGGCAGCTTTCTATGTTCCTATGTAAAGTGCTTTACTACAAGTATCTTTGTTTGTTTGTTTGTTTTTGCATTTATATACCGCCTTTCATTAAAAGACAACCCCAAGGCGGTTTACAAAAGTTAAAACATACAATAAAAGGCAATAAAAACATCAAGCTAAAAAATATAAAAACATATAAAAAACAGGCATAAAAATAATACAACAGGTAAAAACACACAGAAGCAGCAGTAAAAACGATTATGTAAAAGCCTGGGTAAAAAGCCAAGTTTTTACAAGCTTTCTAAAAGCCATGATGGAGTCCGAGGAACGAATGGCCACTGGGAGAGCATTCCAGAGTCTAGGAGCAGCAACAGAGAAGGCCCTGTCCCGAGTGCACGACAGCCGGGCCTCTCTCATTGTCGGCACCCGGAGCAGGGCCCCCTCAAATGTCCTCGTCAAGCGGGCAGCAACCCTTGGGAGCAGGCGGTCCCTCAAATACCCCGGGCCCAAACCGTTAAGGGCTTTAAAGGTCAAAACCAGCACCTTGAATTGGACCCGGAAACGAACCGGCAGCCAGTGTAACTCTTTCAAAATGGGGGTGATGTGTTCCCAACGGGCAGCTCCGGATAAAACCCTTGCTGCCGCGTTTTGCACTAGCTGCAGTTTCCAGATATTCTTCAAGGGCAGCCCCACGTAGAGCGCGTTACAGTAATCCAGCCGCGACGTGACTAAGGCATGGGTAACCGTGGTCAGATCTGCCTTCTCGAGAAAGGGACGCAGCTGGCGCACTGGCCGAAGCCGTGCAAAGGCACCCCTAGCCACCGCCTCCACCTGAGCTTTCAAAAGCAGAGCCGGGTCCAGTAGTACCCCCAAGCTGCGTACTTGCTCCTTCAAGGGGAGTGCAACCCCATCCATAACCGGTAAAATCTCCTCATCCCGATGGCTCTCCTACTGACCAACAGTACCTCCGTCTTATCCGGATTCAATTTCAGTTTGTTAGTCCACATCCAACCCATCATGGCCTCCAGCCCCCGATTCAGGACATCCACCGCCTCCTGGGATCAGATGACAAGGAGAGATAGAGCTGAGTGTCATCCACATATTGCTGACAACACAGTCCAAATCCCCGGATGACCTCTCCCAGCGGCTTCATGTAGATGTTAAACAGCATGGGGGACAAGACTGATTCTTGCAGGACCCCACAGGCCAACGGCCACGGGGCCGAGCAGTAGTCCCCCAGCACCACCTTCTGGACCCTCTCCCAAAGAAAGGACCAGAACCACTGCAACGCAGTGCCTCCAATTCCCATACTCGAGAGGTGGCCCAGAAGGATACCATGGTTGATGGTATCGAACACCGCTGAGAGGTCCAGCAGAACCAACAGGGACGCACTCCCCCTGTCTAGTTCCCGGCGTAGGTCATCCACTATCTTGACATTTATGTTAACAGGACAGCTGATTCTCACTTCACATTCAAGGCTAACTAGCAGGACCTTGCAAGGCTCACAGTAGAAGCCCCAATTAAAAAAGCAGGTATGTTCTTGTAAAATTCCAATTAATTTTGCATACAAGAAGTAACTGGCAAATTGTCTATTCACATTTCTTTAAAGAAAATTACAGGTCAGTACAGATGGAACATTCCTAATTCCTAACCATAGGAATGGGATTGCACACTCCCTCCCACGTGCAAAAATCCCCTTTCCCTACTATGGTTTGCTTTAACTATGGTGTAGGAACTAAGTGTACACTGGTACTAATCAGAGCTGTAGTGCACGCCTGACTGGTATTCTCTGCAGTGTTAGAAATGTGTGAACGGGACTCGTGTTTATGGAAGAGGCTGCATCAGGGCTCAGCCTAGTGGGTTGCCAAGCAGAGAAATGGGTGTGGAGCAGTGGCATTCCATCTGGTTGGGCCTGGGGGTGGATGGAATATGAGCTGCAGGTGTGGTTCATTCCCACTCACAGTGCCCTGGTGGCTGCACTCTCCCACACCTCACTCACCCCACTACATTAACTCCAGGTGCAGAAGATGGCCATTTCCCCCAGTCCCTGAATCTGGCAAACCACCAGTCTGCATGCCTGGGGTTAATGTGGCAGCGGGGGCAAGATGAGAAGAGTGGGTTCAGTCTGCACCTGCATCTGGATGTCATTAAAAGTTAGGTTAAAAAATAGGTCTTTAAGACTCCTCTGAAGGCCTCCAAGGAAACTAATCCTCTTATATCCACAGGGAGCGAGTTCCACAACCTAGGGGTGACAACTGAGAAGGCCCGATCCAAGGTCATTACCAGATGAACCAGTGGCACCTGAAGATGGACCCCTCCTAATGATCTCAATGATTGGGGGGCGGGGGATCTTGTAGAGAAAAGTATTCTCTCAGGTAACTTGGACCTAAGCCATTCAGGGCTTTAAAGGTAATAACCATAACTTTGTACTTTGCCTGGAAACCTATCGGCAGCCAGTGCAACTGTTTAAGAACAGGCATATTGTGGTCTCCCCAGGATAACTTGTTTTCTGCCCCTATGCCCCATCCAGATGGGCCGCTACTGTTGCAGAGGGAGGGAGGGAGGGGAAGGGAAGGGTTTTTTGCTACTCTTTCCTCCCTCTAAAAGGATTTTTTGTCTTCAGAAATATGTGCCTGAAGGCTACATAAATTTCAAGGATGTATTTCGGCAGTCATAAAGTCCATTTGGAGGAAGGAGCAGTGAAAATCCCTCCTCCAGCTCCCTTTGTGCACAATCCCTGCTCAGCAACACACTGGGCTGTTCTCTGCTGCAGCCTCTTCTGTGGACAACACCTCTCCTGGCTACGCAGTTCTTGCACTGTCTGTGCAGAATGTCAGCCACTATTTATAAAGCCACTGCTAATCCTGGCTCAAAGCTCTGCTTACAAGGGCAATATTGGTTAGCATTAATCATAGTAGCAAGGCATCACTCCCTCTACATTCACCTTTTACTTTAGCATAGCAACTGGGGGAAAGTTAGTCCTCCTCAGTGAGCCAGACTTGGACCTTGAGCCTGCAGGGACAAATCCTTAAATGAGGTGTATAAAAGTACTGAAGCATTAACGAATCACAATTTAGATAGACACGGACAATTTTCATTAGCATAAAATGAAGAGAAGCTGAGGGCGGGGGGAGAGCTGACTTGGACTGTAACTGCCCACTGTTTCATCTAGCTCAGTATTGCCTACATTGACTGGCAGCTACTCTGCAGGGTTTCAAATGGGACCTTTCCCATCCCTACCTGGAGATGCCAGGAATTGAACTTGGGGCCTTCTGCATGCAAATCCTGCATTCTTCCACTGAGTTATAGACCCATCCTACTACAGAAAAATAGTTTATTAACATGGCCAATCTAATGGCTACCTAGCAAAATATGAATACCAAACTTGATAACTTAGAAATTATCAGGTAATTATCAGGCTGAAAACATAAATGGTCTTCACCAACATGACAGGAACTCAATAGTTTGTGGAAGGTAGCTTACTGGGTACAGTTTACTATAGGCTTCAGCATTCTTTATTTTGGTCATATGACAGTTGAGAACAAAACCAGGAGCCTGGACTGAGATTTCTTCATGATCAATGTGGTCATTTAATTGGTTAATATCTCTATACAAAGGGATATATTGCTAGATGCAGAGTACAATAGCCTTGATTTGTTCACTAAAGACGGAATATATGGACATTCTCATCCATTTATCTGACCCATTTCTAGTATACAATATTGTCTAATCTTGGGGGGGGGGGGCATTCTCAGGAGCCCACACACCAGTGGCAGCTGGTGACTCCTGGGACTGGGTGGGTGCCAGGCAGGACAGCGCCAGTGGGCAGTGCAGGGGTGGAGTAAAAAAAAGAAAACCCACAATATAGTTTTTCTCTTTCACTCATGCCTTTTATGCTTCCTATGCCTCTTATGCTTTTATGGCCTCATACTTTTACAGCCTTTAGAGTTTTACAATTTAATTACTTTGTACTGCAAGACTTCCAGTCTAATATTTGCAGTTTATCTTTTATGCCTTTCATGTATTTCATGCCTATTATGCAATTAAAAACCCTCTTACTGTTTGAAATCAATCTTGCCTTGCACCTTATGCTGGTCTATGACTGTAATAAAGACTGATTAATTTAGTTAGCATGGGTGTACAGATTGTCCAGGCTAGCAGTTCCACATGGACAGCTGCGTAAGATAATAACAGGGAACCTTTTTTGAGAATACTGGTGTTTCCATTTCTAACACCGTGCAGAGCTGGAAGGTGCCATCTCTGGACACAGCCCAATTTAATTCCATTTTTGAACAGGAATTCTGCCTGACACACAACCACTTCAGCGTAAAACTGTAAATGAAAGGAACAGCACAGCAAGGTGATGTGATGGGACCACATCAGGCTATGAAAAGTAGTATTGCACCTCATTCCGACTGGTGTACTGCAGACCTGAGCCAACTCTGCAAATTGCAAATGGGTGGGGTGCTGGACAGTTCTTTTGTTTGCAGACTGGATTTAATGTTTGGCTTTGCACTCATGACTATCTCATCTTAAGAGTGACACAGGGCAGCTGCTCCTAGTAGACAATGGAAAAATCTGTAACTGTACTGTTGGTTGTTTTGGTGGCACTATGTCCCACCCCTACGCCTCCAAAGTAAAAATAAAGGCAGAAGTTCATATTCCTTCCTGCACAGGTCTTCGTTTGTAGGGAAATTTAGATTTATTTTTTTCAATTTTAAATGTTTTAAATTGCCCTGAAAAACCTTTTGCTGCTGAAGGATAAGAAACAGAGCATCCATATTATCCCTACAATGTAGATGGTGTGTAGATGAGGCTGAGAACAAGTGGCTTATGATGACCCTGCCATGTGAGATCCATAGAATCCTGGCTTGCAGAAGGGGAGGCAAGACAGAGAAATATTAAGCACATATACAAGAGGGAAGTTTAGGTCAAGTAAGTAGCTTACATACTGTATTTTGCTATACTCTTAAGACCTCCAAATTGTAGATGAGGGAGTAGAGGGGAACTGAGGATGAGGGAAAGTGGCTTCTATGACAACTCTAACAGGCCACCCAGAGCTATTCTATTAGGACCACATTGTACGTGGCAGGTGTGAGAGTTATTAACCTTACATTATACAGTACATGACATGAAGCGAGCTCTGAATTTTATTGCTGTAAGAACCTGGTAATGTGGTCCAGTGTTGTTAACCCTGCAGAACCTAGTGGGTGGGGAGTCTGAGACGTTATAACTTTTCTGACAACCTTATAATGTAATCAATGAGGCTATTCACATGCACATGCAAAACTGGACGAAGGGAGCCCAGCCTGGTTTTGCACACACAGGGGTACCACCGGGATCAAGCTGATCCCGGTAGCACCACAGCGGCAAATCTGCCTATGAAGCCTGCCTATAAAACAAGGTTAAGGGAGCGAGTGCTCCCTTAACCTTGTTCTTATGATTGTCTGTCAGTCATGGCTGCAAGCAGCCATGGCTAGCAGACTCGAGGAGGGGAGGGGAGATCCCCATAATGCACCGCATACTCGCGTGGTGGGTAATTGGAGCTCAGGGGGAGGCAAAGCGGAGTGATGCACCCCAGCACCCTGACTTTCAGAGCTTCCAGCAGCAGCTGGTGCTCATCTTGGCAGGTAACCCACCCGCCCAGGGAAGGCAGAATGAAAGTCTGCCAGGAGGTAAGCTCTTTAGGGCTTCCTCCCCGCAAACCCTGTAGCCCTTTCTCATTGCTCCCGAGAAAGGGCTCAATGTTTTTTGTCTCTACATTACAAATGGGGGTACTGAGAAGAGTGTGTTGTGTAATAGCAATAGCAATAGCACTTACATTTATATACCGCTCTATAGCTGGAAGCTCTCTAAGCGGTTTACAATGATTTAGCATATTGCCCCCCAACATTCTGGGTACTCATGGGTAGTCTAACATTATTAATCCCATGTTGTATACAGAGTGGGGAGGGCTAAGCGGCTTTTCAGACAGACCTGTAGCATACTCCAGCATTATAAACCCCATATTATACACAACAGGTGTAGAGGAGAATGGATTTTCTACAACCCTGTAATGTAATCCCACATAGTTAACCCTGTATTGTACACAGTGAGGCTATTCCCACGATCAGGTGATTCCGGGCTAGGAGAGCCTAGCCCGATTTTGCCTGACCGTGAGAACCACCATGCTTGCAGGCGAGCCTGGTGGCCTCCAAGCGGTTAACCCGCTTAAGTAACCCTCCCCTAAGCCCATGTTAGCTGAGCGAACGCTCTGCTAACCCAGGCTCTACGATCGTGAGTTCCTGCAGCGTGGCTCCGCACCACAGCAACTCACGAGTAGATCTGCTGGTAGGCTTAAAAGCAGCCTTCCAGCTCGGGGGTCTTTCCAGCATGCCCTGTGCACTTGCAGTCGTAATGGAGCAGGCAGTCGTGTGGGTGGCTCCGCAAACCCATTTTTAAAAAATCATGTGTAGCCGTGGTGTGGCTCTGCGCCGTGGTTACTCATGAGTAGACCCCAAGAGGGGAAGCAAAAAGCCGCTTCCCGGCTCCGGGGGTCTCTCTAGTATGCTCTGCGTGCTTGCGCAGGGCATACTGGAGCTTCCGGGGGCTGCACGGCCCCTGAACTCCCCAGCCCCCTCCGGCTCCATCACGGAGCCAGCAATCGTGTGGGTGGCTGATCTGGCCGCCCATGGCTCCTGCCCTGCTCGTGGGCTTAGCCCGCTCTCCCCGCTCACTCTTCCAAACTGGGTCTCATTGATCGTAAGGCCCGGATCAGTGTGTATTAGTGTGAAAGTGAATAGCTTTGTACACAACCAAATAATCTAATCCAGCATTATTAACCCCCTCTTTAGAGAGACCCCTAAAGATAGTGGCTCTTGAGACACTATGTAATGCAAATACAGTGTTATTAATTCTACATGGCCTTGGGGTGGAGGCTGAGAGTGGCTCTTAGGAACATAGGAAGATGCCATATACTGAGTCAGACCATTGGTCTATCTAGCTCAGTATTGTCTTCACAGACTGGCAGCGGCTTCTCCAGGGTTGCAGGCAGGAGTCTCTCTCAGCCCTATCTTGGAGAAGCCAGAGAGGGAACTTGAAACTTTCTGCTCTTCCCAGAGCAGCTCCATCCCCTGAGGGGAAATCTTACAGTGCTCACACTTCTAGTCTCCCTTTCATATGCAACCAGGACAGACCCTGCTTAGCTAAGGGGACAAGTCATGCTTGCTATCACAAGAGCAGCTCTCCTCTTCTCCTATGACAGAGTTCTGTCATAACGACTTCAGTGTTATTAAGAGCACATAATACAAAATAGAGAGATGGGCTAAGGATAGAGTTGCTTCTGTGACAACGCTATAATCTAGTCCAGTGTTATTAATTATCCTCTCATTCTATACAGTTCCGGACCGAGAGAGGTGGACTGCAGGGCTGACATGATCACTATTCCGGCTTCACTGGTTGGAAGCACAAGCTGTCAAGAGAATGGATGCTTAAGCACCCAAAACTATGAAAACCTTGCTATATAGCCCCACGGTATTTATCTGACATTACTGGTGGTGGTGGGGAGTTAAATGCAATAACCTTTTAGGTAAACTACTAATAACCCCAATAGAGGGTTATTAACTCTGCACTGCATAAGTCACCTTAAGCGGTACGGTGGGGAAATGCTTGACTAACAAGCAGAAGGTTGCCAGTTTGAATCCCGCTGGTGCTATATCAGGCAGCAGGGATACAGGAAGATGCTGAAAGGCATCATCTCATACTGCACGGAGAAGGCAATGGAAAACCACAGGGCTCTGTGGGCGCCAAGAGTCGAAATCGACTTGACGGAACACTTTACCATAGGCAGGGCAGGGCAATTGCGGCTTAAAGCAACCCTTACTCCTGCGTTATACACAAGGGGGGCGGGGAGTGGAGGCGGGCTGATGAAGAGTCCAACCCTGAAAGCAGCTCTACCGCTCGAACTAAATCGGGCTTAAAAAACCCAAATGAATCAGTTAAAGGGACTTCGACCACGTGACTCTCTGTGGCTCTTCATTCCGCCGCCCCCGGGGAGGCACGAAACGCCTCCCGGGGGGGAATCGGGACATCCGCTCCGAGCGCTTGCCGTGAGGGAAAAGGGCCTACGACGACCCACTGCGGGGGGAGGAGGGAGAAGAAGGGCTCGAAAGACTCCTCCGCCTGCTGGTACCCACCCAGCGACCCCTGGGGCAGCACCACCAGCGCCAGCGTCCCCAACAACGGCCAAGCCCACCAAGAGCCCCTCAACTGGCATCGCATGATGCCAAAACGCGAGATTGGGACAGCCGCCGGGAAGGAGCAACGACTCTCAGTCTCAGTCTCACTCTGCGCATGCGGAGCTCGGCCCGGAGCCGATTGGCTGTCGGGAAGCGGTGGCGCTCCAAGGAGGCGGGAGTAGCTGAACTGCTGGGTCTCGGGGGCTTTCTTTTTTCTGCGAGCAGCCCGAGATCAGAAGTGGCGGGTGGGCTGTCGGAGAGCGCCTCTGCCTGTCTGTCCCTGCGTCGCCCTTTGCAGGCGGAGAACGGAGCGACCAGCTGTGTGATCCTGTTTCTTTGCGAGCTAAACCTTTTCGACGCTCTGCTCGCCTGCAGAGACAAGTCCGACTCCAATCCTTTAGATGCGCTTTTGTCCTGCCGGGAGCCTGGATCATCTGGATAATGTGGCTCTCTACCAGCTGAAGATGGGGCTGTTTTATGCTGGGGTTAGTTAGTGGTATTCTGACAGCTCGCGAATGGTACCCACTTGGCTTTTCTCGACTCTGTATCTAACATTCTATATAACACTATCTTTAGCTTTTTTTAATAGACAGAAGATGCCCGCGGTTCTCCTTATTTCTTTTCTTTGTCTTACTAGGGACCCGTATTCTCCAAATCGTACCAGAAGGAGAACCGAGTAAGTGCTTCCTATATTTTTCTTAGAACAGGGAGGGGGCAATATCTTATTGGTGCCCTTTGTCCTGATTGCAGTATGTAGCACCTAATGAGGCAGGCTCATCATCTTAAGTTTACTTAACTCCTAAAACATTTAGGCTAAAGATGCCTGGGGGCTGCTATTATGGACAGATTCCTCTTTTCTCTCTCCCCGCCACCCTTTGATTTGCCATTCAGGTTGATGAATAGTGCTAGATATTTTGAAAACTTCCTCCCCACAAGTTTGTGTGATCACGATGGGTCTAATAAAGGTGGTGGTCATAATACAAATATGATGAATATCTATATGCTGCGAGGCACAGTGGGGTAGCAACTTGCCTAGGGAGCAAGAGGCTGTTCCTACGAATCCCCGCTGGTGTGCTTCCAGACTGTGCCTAGCAAATATATACAGAGGTGATGATTGATTGATTAAGTGCTGTCTAGTCAGTGTGGACTCTTAGTGACCACATGGATAGATTCTCTCCAGGATGATCTGTCTTCAAACCTGGCCATTAAGGTCTCTCAGTGGTGCATTCATTGCTGTTGTAATCGAGTCTGTCCACTTTGCTGCTGGTCGTCCTTCTCTTTCCTTCAATTTTTCCCAGCATTATGGACTTCTCAAGGGAGCTGAATCTTCGCGTAATGTGTCCAAAGTATGATAGTCTGAGCCAGGTCATTTGTGCCTGGAGTGAAAATTCTGGATTGATTTGTTCTATGATCCACTTGTTTGTTTTCCTAGCTGCCCATGGTATCCTCAAAAGTCTTCTCCAGCACAAAAGTTCAAAAGCGTCAATACTTTTTCTATCTTGCTTCTTCAAAGAGGTGCACCTAGGTAATTTTGGAACCTGGACCTAAAGGTCCTTGGAACCCCCCGCTGCAAGTTAAGTGTCATTTTTTAACACATAGGTTATTGAGGGTACAAGTCACAGCACCCAGGACAGACTAAAGAGGATTTGGTGGCCCCCAAGGTGTGTGGAAGCTGTGGACTTCGGCCTTGAAGTCCAGAGGTAAGAGCACCTTTGAATATACATTTGTAATCACCTGTAATCAGCAGCAATATAGGAAAAAAGTGCTGGAGGTGGATGCTCACTTTAGTGGCATCATTTCATACTATGAGGGAGGAGGCAATGGTAAACCACTCCTGTATTCTACCAAGAAAACCACATGGTTATGTGGTCGCCAGGAGTCGATATCGACTCGATAGCACAATCTTTCCTTTTCCTAACCTAACCTAGCAGCGTTTTCCTAACCTCTTAGCTTTTTCTACCTACTTTCTCTGATTTTGCATATTTCTATCCCTTTTTCCCACTACTTCACAGACTTTCCCTATTTTACATGCTTGACCAACAAAAACCAGGTAGTTCTTGTACAGAGGGGTGTTGGACAAAAAGACTTTGGACCAGCTCAGTCTCTAGACCATTCTGGGGGCCTCCTTATTCCTGCCCACCAGGAATGCTTGCAGCAGAAACAGCCACTAAAGAGCCTTCTGTCCTGTTTGTTCCCAAGCCACTTGCAGCGCTAACAGCCGCCAAACAGCTGCCCGTTCTGCCTGACTGAGGCAGAAATTCTTACGGAACATTTATTAGACAGAGGGTATCCGAGACAAGTGGTTGTTGCAGCCAAAAAGAAAGCGCGCAGTAAAAGGAGGAGACAGCTGTTGGAAGAAAGACCTCATAAAAAAAGAACCGCCTTATATGGTCCTCAGACTTTACACCCCTGAGTTTTAAGATTAAAAACATTATTCGCCAGGAATTAAGAAAAAGGTGTATTTACATTGAATGTGTTGATGTCTTTGACTGTATTTGAAGGAATTTACCGCAGACTTGCTATTTGTAGATAGCGGTTTTCTGTATTTCACATGGTAGGCTGCTTATGCAGCCTTAGCAGTATGACATGGCAACAATCCAAAAAGCAAGAAAAAGTTGCATTTTTACTGAATGCGGTGATATCTCACAGCTGGTGCAGAAATGTTTATATTAATTTTCTTGTAGATCTAATTGGAGGTGGCCCCACCTGGTATGAAGCATCCTAATTGGTGCTGGGCTATATATCTCCAAGCCCTTGGTGCTTGAAGGTTAGGAAGCTTTTTTTCCCCTCAGCAAGGTATAGGAGGAAAGGCTGCCTCCATAAAGATTTGTTGGTCGAGCTATCGTTGTTTGAGCTCAGGGAGGATGAAATTTGGTTTGTCTTGACCTGTGTACAAGGGGGAGGATGTTATGTTTATTATTACGGCTATCTATTTAAGTTGCCGGTCAGAGGATTAGCAAGTGCTTGTCTTATCTTAACAGAATATTGTAGTTCTCTGAAGAAGGACTAATTCCAAAATGGGCTCAAGAATCCTGGGCTTGCCTATAAGGACTTTTTTCACCATTGCAAGCCTTCATTCTCAGGACTTTTTTCACCATTGTAAGACTTTATTCTTAAACATAGAGAAAAGAAATAAGTCTTTGTTCAATTTACTGAGATGCTATTTTTTTTACATTTGAAAAAACTTGCAAGACAATTGTTATTGTTACTCATTCAAGGTTTTTTTCCACCATTGCAAGACTTTATTCTCAATACAGAAAAGCAACATACTTTTTTCACATACTTACGCTGTATTTTCAAATACATGAATGGTTGTGAATTGAATTTGTATTCATCCTCAACGGTGATTTTTTGCTCAATTTACTGAGATGTAATATCTTTGATATATGTATATGAAGATATAACTTGCAAGACAATTGTTATTGCTATTTATTTACTCTATGACTATTAAAATAGTATCTTCAGTCACAGAAAAAATGGATACACGTGTTTTGTCTATTTCCCCCATATAGATTCCTATATACAGCATAGCTTGTGTTTTTGCATTTTCTGGCATTTTTTGAGGCCCCCCTGTCCCATTATTGTGCACGGTTTCTTTTTTGTTTTTTCTTGACTGCTCCGCATCAGCGATGGCCGCCTCCTAGCCGCACACGCTACACGCTGCACGCTGCTGGGGCCGTGGCGAGTCTCCTGCCCTTGAGCTGTGAGACACGCTCTACGGCAGCCCGGAGCACCTCCACCATTCCAGGGCTCCACTCGACTGCAGAGGTGCCATTTTCGATACTTCCTCTCACTAACCCGCCCCCAACGTCTGCAGAGAGTCGAGTCTTGGGAGGGTGCAGTGAGTTAAAAATGGTGGCTGCTTCTTCTTTGGCCTCAAAAATGGTGTGCAAGTCAGACAAGCCCGCCATTTTTACCTAAAAAGGGGGGCTGTGCTGAAGCTAGAGAGTCTTCCTGCCTTCAGGCTTCCTCATCACAGGAGGCAACATGGGATGCCCGCGGGTGGGAGAAACCTATATCAGACAAGGCTGGGAGCGCGTCTAAGGGAATATCTGAGACTAATGTTAGCTCTGAAGGTTCCGTTCTCACCCTACTTAAGGCGGTCCCATCAGAGTGGCAGGTGTGGTTTAGAGATGCCATTATATATACTGTGCAGCAGGTTAGACCCGCCCCCCCGCCCAAGAAGGGAAAGAAATCTAAAAAACGGAGAAGGCATAGGTCTACTAATGACAGTTCATCTTCAAGTGATTCCGTTAGTCCATCCCTCAAAAAGAAAACCACCAAGCATAAAAATTGTGAGTTTCAAAAAACAACCAAATGCAAACTGCGGTCACACTCATCTGAGACTTCAGATCAGAACTTGTGCGATAAGACTCAACCCATTTCTCGGAGAGTTGGATCCAGCATTCTTACTGACCAAGTCTCTGATTCAGGAGGCAGCTGTTAACAGGGCTGAGGGCATTGATCCAGATCCAGATGCCCCCCTCGATGAGGAGGGGGAATGGTCAGGAGGGGAAGAAATGGAACACTCTTCTGTCTCCCAGCGTCTTTTTGTGGCAGAGGACTTCGTTCCACTAATGTCCAGAATTGTTAAGACTATAGGCCTGCAGTCAAAGGCCAGCCCGGACTCTGCTTCTTCGGCCAAGGGGGACCTTGTCTTCCCTAAAGCACGGTCCAAAGACATGCTATTGCCCATGCCCGAGTTATTCATGAATGTCATAAAAGAGGAATGTTTCTTACCAGCCACAAACCTCAAAGCTATGTCTTCTGCTAACAAGTTTTATTCCTTTCAACAGGAAGTGTCAGACATGCTAATAACTCCAAATGCAGATGCCCCAATAGCCCAATTGGTATCGGGTTTGCTAGTCCCAAAGGATGGAGAGAACTCCTTATGGGACTTGGCTGACAAGAGGGCTGAATTAGCCTTTAGGTGTGTCCACGATAACTCCTCTTTGGCTCCGTCTATGGCAGCGCGAGCTTCCATGTTATGGATAGACGATCTGCTCACTGACCCGCCTTCTGACCTGGTCAGGATGAGACAGCAACTGCTTAAAATCCAAAGAGCACAGGCTTTTATGGCTGACACTACCCTAGACACCATTAGATTTTCGGCACGTGTACCTGCGTCATCGGTGGTGGGAAGATGCCACCTTTGGTTAAAAAATTGGCAAGAGGATACTACATCTAAGAACAACTTGACTACAGTGCCATATGATTCTATCAGATTATTCGGTGATGCTGAATTAAAAGACGTCCAGGTGGAGTCTAGGGACAAGCAAAAGACTATCCCGTCTTCCTCAAGAAAACTGGAAAAGTCATACTTTTGAAAACCTTTTCAATTTAATCAGCCCTTTCGAGGGTTCTGGCCCTTCTGCGGCTGGGACAGAGATAACAGGAATCAAAAAGGATATTGGAACTGTCAACACTACTCCTTCAAGAGCTCTGTGTCATGTCCCCTAGCTCTGACAGCGAGGAAGAAAGGGAAGCTGTTGGCATTTCAGCCGAGTCTGGAATGTCTGAAGGGCAGAGCCCGACTGCAGTGGAATTAGCTGACGGTTCAGAACAGACTCAACAGCCTGAACCAGCAGAAAATGTCAGCGACCAATCGGGGGATGATTTAGGCATTGGAGCTCCACCGACGCCACGGCAACGCAGGTGTTTCAAACACAGGTCACAACTGGAGGCGGTGCGGAGGAGCAAGCGCCTGTTATCGAAGGCTGAGAAGCCGTAAATCCTGACACCTGGGAGCTTTCGACTGGCTCCATAAATTGGAGCCTCTGACTCCCACTCATTGCTGAGTTTCAACAATTGTCATTCACCCACAGCAAGCAGCCGAGCCGTGTACTTCGCTGGCCTTGGGCCAGACCTTGACACTCTGTAGGCTTCAAACAGTCTACCATGCAGCCCAAGCAATCTAAGTCTCAGCAATGACGGGAAGCCTACCAAGCCTGGTGGGCATTTGTCCAGTTTCCTCCACGCCTGGGAAACGTCAGCATCAGACAATTGGGTACTGTGGATCATTCGCCAGGGCTACAAGATAGAGTTTGACTCCCCTCCCTCCTACCAGTTTCTTCCAACACCAAGACAGAGTGCCTTCGCAGGACACTCAGAAATACTCCAGGCAATTCAACACCTTCTGGAGATCAGAGCAGTGGAGCAGGTACCACCCTCACAGGAGCGGGGGGTGGTGGTGGTGGTCCTATTCTATCTTGTTCACCATCCCCAATCGAGATGGGTCAAGAAGAGCTGTGCTGGACTCGAAGTTTCTAAATGGATGGGTACGATGAGAAAGATTCCACATGGAGACCCTAAGTTCAGTCTCAGAGGCACTACATCACCTAGATCTGTTGTCGTCGATAGACTTGAAGGAGGCCTACCTACATGTTCCCATCTACCCAGGCAGCAGGAGGTTCCTTTTCTTCAAGTATGCAGGCCAGCATTTTCAATATGTAGCATTTCCCTTTGGACTATCCTCGCTCCCCACCGCCTGCATGTTTTCAAAGGTCTTAGCACCACTGGTTGCACATCTCCAGCTGCGGGGGGTTCAAGTATTTGCATTTCTCGACGATCCACTCCTCCAGTTATGGACCTTACTAGAGGTGCAGCAAGATCTTGAAAAGACCATCTCGGCCTTACAAGACCACGGGTTTCTCCTAAACAGGGAGAAAAGTCAACTAACTCCCTCTTACCAACTTCGCCATCTGGGAGTAATCTTGGATACAGAAGCGGACCGTCTCATCTTACCTCAGGACGGGCTTCACACACTCCAATCGGAGGTCAGGCTCACACTCACAGCCCCGAAGGCACCTCTCAATTCTCTGGCAAGGCTGCTAGGCTTGATGGTAGCCACCTTGGACTCAATTCAATGGGCATGTTTCCATCTCCCGGACCTTCAGTGGTTCCTGTTACCACATCAGGCCTCCATCACCAGGAAGTGGAAGCTATTACTTACCTTACCAAGTCACCTCTGCAAGTTGCTTCGTTGGTGGTTGGTCCCCAACAATCTACTTTGGGGCAAGCAGTTTCTAGACCCGCCCAAGGTAATCCTGATGACAGATGCCAGCAGCAGGGGCTGGGGGGCTCACTGCCTCAACCTTTCCATGCAAGGCCGTTGGGCCACAATGGAATGCAGGCACAGCATAAACTGTTGTGAGCTTTGTGCCATTCGTCTGGCTCTGGTAGCCTTCCAGTCCACGCTGCACAAGGCTCATGCGTTAGTAAAAACCAACAACACAACAGCCAAAGCATAGGTAAACAAACAAGGAGGGACTCGGACTAGATCCCTACACCAGGAGGCGGTGCTTCTCCTATTCTGGGTGGAGGAGAATCTGAGTTCCATAATCGCCCATCATGTCAAAGGGGTTGAATGTGGTGGCAGATTGGCTAAGTTGAGCAGATCTCTGTCCAGGAGAGTGGTCTCTCAACTCGAGCATATTCACACAGATTATGGAGAGGATGGGAACCGTGATAATGGATCTTTTTGCGTCTCCGGAGAATGCGAAGCTTCCCATTTTCATGTCCAGATTCCCTTGCAGGGGAACAGTAGCTGTAGACGCCCTGTCAAGTCCTTTGCCAAGGGGTCTGTTGTACTCTTTACTCCAGTCCCACTTCTGGCCAGAGTATTATGACGGGTACAACTGTTACAGGCCAAAGTACTGCTGGTCACTCCATTCTGGCTCCGGAGGCCGTGGTTTCCAGAGCTTCTTCATCTGGCAACCAGACTCCACTAGGAGTTACCTCCGGACCATGATCTTCTCACACAAGGAGCGGTACTGCACCCAAACCTGTGTTGGTTACGGCTTGCCGTTTGGAGACTGAACGGAGAATGCTGAGCCAACATGGGTATTCAGAGGAGGTGCTGAAAACCATGCTGGCATCCCGCAGGGCTTCAATGGAGATGATTTATCAGTATACAGGGAGGACTTTTTTGCGATGGACGGTTAGACGTTCCATTCTAAGGGGAGCTACTAGCCTAAAACACCGTCTCCAATTCCTACAAGAGGGACTGGGAAAAGGGCTGCATCCGAATACCCTTAGGAGACAGGCGGTCTCCTTGGTTGGCCTAATTTCCAGTGGATCTACTCAATCCTTAAAGCTCTATCCTCACTTATGGAGGTTTTTGAGAGGCACATCGTTGCTGTCCCCACTGACTGTTCACAAGTTTCCCATGTGGGATCTCTATATTGTTCTCAAGGCTCTACAGTTCTCTTAGTTCGAGCTGCTTCTGACTATTCCTATACTAATTTTGTCCTTCAAGCTGGTTTTCCTCATTGCTGTCACTTCTGCCAGGTGCATTTCAGAGTTGACAGCTCTTTCCGTTAGCAGATCCTTCTGTATATTCCAAAAGGACGCCATAAGACTAATTCCAGATCCGTTTGTCTGCCCTAAAGTTTCGTCAACCTTTCATCTCTCTCAAGACGTTATTTCTCCCTTCCTTCTGTCCCCACCCGTCGCATCCTGGAAGCAGCAGTGGCACAAGTTGGATGTCCAGCACTGCCTTAAGGCATATATAAAAAGGATAGCTTCGTTCAGAGTGTCGGAGGCTATGTTCGTCTTGTTCCACCCGCATTCTATGGGGAGGCTGTATCGTCAGCAACCATCACGAAATGGATACGGTTTTGTATAGCCATGGCCTACAAAGCCCAGTGCCTTAAACCACCTACTCACGTCTTCATGCACTCGACTAGGGCAGTGGCAACATCGGCAGCCTTTTCCACCAATACTTCAGTGGACGAAATACGTAGAACAGCGACGTGGGCTTCACCCTCCACTTTGGAAAATGGGTGTTACAGTGGGTTCTTCCTCAGGAGTAGACCAGAGCGCGCCCACCCGAGTTGGCCCGCTGTGGTATGTCCCATAGAGATGTCCCTGGCCTTAGCAACCGAGAATGGAGCATTGGTTCACTTACCGTGAAGGCTTCTTCTAGTTGCTAGGGCCAGGGACATCTCGGCCCACCCAGTTTTTACGCTCTGACCTGCTCCCGATGAGTTCCAAACTTCTGCTGTTACTAATGTACAGGTTCTAAGTATAAACCTTATGTACTTGTTTTTACTCACCCATTTCCGTACTTTTTTTTACGTCTGGTCTATCTGCCTTTGTGTATCTCGGCCTGAAAGAACTGGGGTGGGGTTATCCCCCTCAGTCTAGGGTGGGCGTGTCTCTTTTATCAAATCAGATTCTGTCTTGCCTAGGAGCTCTCGAGAGGGATAACCCATAGAGATGTCCCGGGCCCTAGAAACCAGAAGAAGCCTTCACGGTAAGTGAACCAATGCTCCGTTCTGCTTGAATAAATCCGTTTCTGTGGGTTGCACTGCCATACAGCAGTTGAAGACGGACTGTAGCTTTGCAGACTGGGCGGGCATGCAGAGGGCAGGGGGAGTGATTTTTGTGTGCCTCCCCTTGCTGCAAAAGCCCATGCTACTTGTATAATTGTTTTCTTGTTGGAGATAGTGGGATTGGGACCACAAGTGTCAGCAGCAACTGAACAGTGGAATCGTAAATGATGTATTCGTGACAGATTATTTCAGATGTTGAATAAAGTGTATAAGAATGCTGAGAAACCAAAATCAGCAGGGGCCAGGAGAATACAGAAATTGCTTATTGTTTCAGTACACCAAATACAAATCATGAATGCTGTCACAGCAATCTATAAAAACCTGTGGTAATGTGAAGTTCCCTGGAAATTGGGGCAACAGAGGGCTAGAAATGCAGGCATTTGCTGCTGAAACACTATACTAAACTTATAAAACAAATAAAATTGGATAACTCTTTGAAGTTTAAAAGCAAATTACTGGGGGAAATACAAAATAGATTTTTCAAATTCAAAAATTACACTGCTTTAGCCACGCCTGCTATGAATTAATTCTGGGAAGAATGCCTTGAGAGTTTCTATCTCTCTGCCCATAAAACAACATAAGCAAAGTTTATTATTATTTTAACCTCTTCTTCTAGACTGCCCCCACTTCAGTCATTAAGGAGGAAGGATTTGCTCTCCAGAACATTCCCTACAGTCTAGAAGGGCTCTGAAAGATCTAAAACACATGGACGTGTGTCCACTCCTGCAGAGTCTTTCCAGAGCAAAAGAAATGCTCCAAAATCTAAAGTTACTTGCACAGTTGTGCTCGTGCAAGGGGACAGGGGCACTGTGCGAGTTGTCACGCCCCTACAGACTCTAGAAGTACGGTTTGTCAGCCAGTGCATATAACTCATTTCCTTGTGCAATGCCTTTTTATCCATTTTTTAAAAATGAACCTAGCAAACAGTCTAGTTTTTCAAATGCAAATGGTTGCACACCTTTATTCTTCAGCTACTGAAAATGGTCAGGAACAGAAAGACGTGGACTACTGGCGAAATATGGTGCTGGTGCACTCATGAAATGTTACACCCACATTCATCGTAAGCGGTAGTGTACCTCTATAACATAACGGGACCTGGGGAAAAATGTGTTTTTATTAGTAGTTCAGATTGATTAATCAGAAGATATCATGCTTTTGAGCTACAACTTGCAAAATAAAAAGGACAATAATTGATTACTATTATTCTTGTACTGTAATACAAGTATTTAAGGCATTTCTGCCCTTTCTGCCTTAAAAATGGCTCCCAAGGCAGCTTATAAAAGAAGATCAACATAAAATTAAAAAATATATATTAAAACAGTTATAAAGGACAGCCAACATGGTCTACCGTCTGCCATTGATGGAAGGAGGGCTGTGGATCTAGAACAACCCTTCAGTGTCTCTGTGATAAACACTTATTTGCACTGAAATGTTTTATTTAACCTTTGTGGGGTAATATACTAACAGCATAACATCTTAAAGTAATTCTCTTTTAAGTGTATACAACTAGCTGCTGCTGCAGGAACAGTAAAGATAGAATACCAGTCATTGAGGCTCTTCACACAATCAGTGTGAAGAGCCATGGAGGGGTTTGTGGGGAGAGCGGGCTTAGGCCAGATCGGCTGCCCACATGATTGCAGGCTCCATCATGGAGCCAGCGGGGGCTGCAGGGATTGGGGGCCATGGGCCCCCGGAAGTTCCAGGATGCCCCACGTGAGTGTGCGGGGCATCCTGGAGAGACCCCTGAGCCCGGGAGGCTGCTTGAAGCTTCCTGGTCTGGGGTCTACTCGTGTGTCACCGCATGCCGCGGTGACACATGGTCAAAAAGATGAGGTTAACGGAGCGCTCGCTACATTAACCTCGTCTAAGGGACGGGGTACTTTGAGAGGTTTGCTGCCAGGAGCCGCACGGCTCCCGTTGCAGCACACGATTGCCCCAAAGCGGGCTAGGCTCTCTTAGCCCGCTTTTGGATGATCATGAGAATAGCCTCAATGTCCGATATCCTGACCTGTAACATCCTTTCCTATTTTGTCCTGATCTCTTTCCTTAACATTGCTATTAGTCTATAAGTTTGACAGTTTTATTTTAATTCTTTTACAATTTGTAATAATAATGAGGGTTTTACTGGGACATTTTATAACAAAAATAGGACTTTAGAAAGCAGCATTCTTATCACTGTGTTAGATAGACAAATATAAATTCCCCCCACTTTGCTAGATCAGCTTTCAAATTTTTCCAAAGAGGTGAGTAATTTATTTTATATAAAACTTCATGGTTGTTAGAAATAAAAATACCTAGGTAGCTAACTGGTCTTTTAGCCCAATGTAACTTACATGTTTACATAATATCAGACTTATTATGTAGCATATTCACATCTAATAGTTCTGTATCAACTAACTTTATATCCAGATACTTCACAAAGGATCTTTGCAAAAGCTTTGCAAAGGTCTGATGGGAAGCTCCAAATCTGACCCTGGCAAGCGCTGTGCTTGGAAGCAAAGTAAGCCTCACTTATCTGGTGGTTGCAGCAGCAGCCACCACAAATTCTCTTCTTCCTGGCTGTAACCTCTCAATCGTCTATACAAAAAGCAGAGGGTAGGTCATTTGCTGCAACAGGAAGTGGGTTTAATCACTTCCTTGTGTTCCAGCTTCCCTGCTCTCTGTCTCTTGGAACAGGTAGAGGATGCAACATGGCATGGAGGGAGGAGGAATTCGAATGAGAGACAGTGGCAGTAGCCAACACACCACAATACAAAAATGTTTGGGGGGGTGGGGTTGTGATGGGCCTCGGCAACCAGAAACAGGGCAGGGGTGGCCCATCTGCCACTTCTATCACATGAGACCTCATTTCACCTCAGTAGCGAGTGCCTCTGCTCCCAACTCCTAGAAGGAGATTTTAATGGGACTACAGAGAGTTATGGGTGAATATCGCTCCCCCTCCTTGTGCAAACAGAACTTTTTCCACAAACGGCTTTTAGGATACATTTTTGACAGCATCCAGAATTAAGTCAGTATGACTAAATCCCACTGGCTAACATACCACACAAGGGTATGTCAGCCCAGTAATGTTGATTGATTGATTAAGTGCCGTCCAGTCAGTGTGGACTCTTAGCGACCACATAGATAGATTCTCGCCAGGATGATCTGTCTTCAACTTGGCCTTTAAGGTCTCTCAGTGATGCATTCATTGTGTCAGAATAGAGTCCATCTTGATTACCTTGCTGCTGGTCGTCCTCTTCTTCTCTTTCCTTCAACCTTTCTCAGCATTATGGACTTCTCAAGGGAGCTGGGTCTTCGTATAATTTGTCCAAAGTATGATAGTCTGAGCCTGGCCATTTGTGCCTCAAGTGAAAATTCTGGATTGATTTGTTCTATGATCCATTTGTTTGTTTTCCTGGCTGTCCATGGTATCCTCAAAAGTCTGCTCCAGCACCAAAGTTCAAAAGCGTCAGTGCTTTTTCTGTCTTGCTTCTTCAAATAGGTGCACCTAGGTAATTTTGGAACCTGGACCTTAAGGTCTTTGGAGGCCCCCCTGCTGCAAGTTAAGCATCATTTTTTAACACATAGGTTATTGAGGGCACAAGTCATAGCACCCAGGACAGACTAAAGAGGATTTTGGGGGGCCCAGGGTGTGTGGAAGCCCTGGACTTTGGCCCTGAACTCCAGGGGTAAGAGCTCATCTGAATATACATTTGTAATCACCTATATCAGGCAGCAGCCATAGAGGAAAAAGGTGCTGGAGGTGGATGCTCACTTTAGTGGCATCATTTCATACTGTGTGGGAGGCGGCAATGGTAAACCACTCCTGTATTCTACCAAGAAAACCACACGGTTATGTGGTCGCCAGGAGTCAACATCGACTCAACGGCACAATCTTTCCTTTTCCTTTTCCAACAAAATTTCCCAAAGTGGCTTACATAGATATAAATAAATAAAATGCCTCCCAGTCTAAAATCTAAAAACGAAACATGAGATAGACACCAGCAACAACCACTGGAGGAATGCTGTGTTGGGGATGGATAGGACCAGTTGCTCTCCCCCTGCTAAATAAAGAGAATCACCACTTTTAAAAGGTGCCTCTTTGCTCAGTTAGGAGGGGTAGATCAGGTTTAGAGGTATGGCCTATTGGGAAGATGATATTGGTGCATCCATAAAATGTACCCACATTAATCATTAACAATATAGTACCAGTGTAACATAATGGGACCTGTGGAGATAAATCACTTTCATCACTGATCCAGCTTCCTATTGGTGCTTTGCTAAACAATTATAAACTCTAACATGATCTTAATTACTAATTACTTTGGATGTTGCCTCTTGTGTTCAGAGACAACCTCTGTGTATGCAATTTTGTATAGGCACCCAATAATGTGCTTTCTGTAGATTTCAAAATAGTCTTGAAGTTTATATACATTGCTAATACGGTAGGTAAAACCACTGTGTACAGTGATACAAAGCTGCTGAGCACCACACGAGGGCTGCTTTAGACCCAGAAGGCACCTAGAGGCAGCAGTGCAGATTGCTGCTCGTGCTAGTTTTTTTGCTGGTGGTGCATGTGTATGCGACCTCTTGCTTTTATTTCTAAATAATGCTAAACTAACTTGAGGGTTTTTGTTTTGGAGAAGTATTCTCTAAATATTCTACATCAACAAGTAAAACATTAAGCAATATATATAAGAGAAACTGGTCTAAGATCGTAAATAAACAACTATCTACATAAGAGAAGTTTAAAAAGTACTGATATTTCATCTATATTGACTGAAAAACAAACACTGGATACAGTTGTCAAAATGATAATACAAATGCAAAACAAAGTTTAAGAGGGAGAAATCTTACCTTTCCCTTGTTAAATAATTCTTGTAACTCAAAAAAATTATGAGCATCACTATAAATAATCCGATTGCTTTAAAGAAAAAGCAGAAGAGGTGTTAATTCTAGTGACAGAAAATAATGTTTGAAGAAAACTAATTGACAATCACCACTGGCCCACATGTTCTGCTGCCATAAGAGAGTAGAAGAGAGGGCTGACCCCTCACAGAGAGGCTGCAGCGTACCTGCACTGAAGAGTTCTTCCACAGCTGAGTGGAGGCAGAGGGGGATACAGAAGTGATTTTCACTTCTCTCCCCTCCCTACAAAAGTCCTTTTCACTTGTGGAAATATGTCATTGAGGGTCACACATCAGAAGGCTTATTTGTAATATTGCACTGTTGGGTAGTTAAGAGTTTACACAAGCCTTGCCTTTTAAAAAAATGAACTGAGATGATGTATATACAGCACTTTCAATACTTGAAAATATGGTGCAGAAATACAAAGCATTTTTATTCCCATACTCTCATATAATGCTGATCTCTGGCAAAATGTCAACCCTGGGTGGGAACAAACTCAGATGGATGATGTATCTGTTGGGGAAGCTCTAGCTGTGGAGCAAGGGGTTGGATTAGATGGCCCTCAGGGCCATCTAATTACCTCACACAAGGTAAGATTCCTTGTGTGCACTTCAGTGAAGAGAAAATCTGGGATTTAGGTCTACCAATTTGCTGCTGCCAGCCATCTGGCTCCAAGGTATCAGTGAAGCTGGAGCTAAACAAAGTATAGGAAACCATACCATGTCTATATTGCTTATAGCCAGCGTGGTGTAGTGGTTAGAGTGCTGGACTAGGACCGGGGAGAGCTGAGTTCAAATCCCCATTCAGCCATGATACTTGCTGGGTGAGTCTGGGCCAGTCACTTTTCTCTCAGCCTAACTATGTACTTAACTCTGGCTCCTTGGAGAAAGAGCGGAATATAAATGTAAATAAATAAATGAGTTCCATTAAGACACACATTTTCCTAGCATTTTAGTGCATGAGTGAATGTGGTAAGCCCTAACACAACATGTATAACAAAATGTTTTTTTGTCTGTTGGTTAAAAATAGCTTCAGATACTGCTATATTAACAATTAAATGTCAAAGAAAGGTTTGAGCACTGATGCCAAACAATAACAATGTCCAGCCATTTGGGAAGATGTGGTAAGCACAAATAACACTGTGGTGTACCCTGTAAATTTTCAGTGATAGCAGCAGCAGCAGCAGCACTCTGACTACTCTCTGATTACTCTCTCTTACCATTATTACAGATCAAATACTCCCCGTTTTCATGCTATGGTCAACACATAAATTGTAAAGTTGAGCTTTCTGTAGTCCTATTTACGTTGGTTCTTTCCAAAAGCATGTGATAAAAAGAAACTAGTCAAGGTGCCCCTGACCTACCTGCTGTTACCACTGTGGATATATCTGCAGTGGGGAAACAGGACTGAGGGGAAATTAGAGTGGAGGTTTTGGAGGAAACTGCTCCTTGCCTTCATATAAAAGGAGTACCCCGCCCTTTTGGAACCCATATTATCATTCCAGATGGCTGGTCAGAAAGTTCTCAAAATGCATAGGGGGTTAGAGTATGATGGTAGCATTAAATGTGTGGAAGTACAAGGAGATCAGTTCAAGTAGCTCAGTTCTTAAAATGTTTTTCAAAATTCTTTAAAAATCAATGGATGAACTGTTTGAATGTCCATTTGGTCAATCCTATAACCACAAGAACAGACCTGCTGGATCAGGGCCAAGGCCTATCTAGTCCAGCATCCTGGAAAAACCATGGAACATCATGTCGCATTTCTGAGATTTCTGCCCAGCCATTTTTGATTTATTAATATTTTTGAGTTTCCCACTGATTCCTATGGGGAAATTATGATTCATGAAGGGAATTTGGGCACAGCACCCACTAGTGGTGGCCCATGTTCATTGAACAAACTTGCTCAATTGTAGGCCTGACCCTGGACTCAGTGCTCTAGTCTAGATTATTTGAAGGCCATGAGGGGAAAGTCAATGAGGAGAAAGTTCAGAATAGGTAGTTTGGTACCTGGGGGAAGCCAGCAATAGAGGGGGCTGAGAAGGATAAGGGTAACTTTGTAACCCGCTTCCTTCCTCCTCTCCTTTCTGAGGTCAAGCAGGAGTATGTCAGCCAGGAGATGGAGTGGGGACAGAATCAAACTAGTTTAGACCTATGCATGGAAATATAACAGAGACTCTTCCTGTTTCTATCATTCTGTTTTGAGAAATTACTTACCAGTTACAAATATGCTGATGAACATGCCTAAAAATTAAAAAAAGAAAAGATACCGATAAGCAACTTGCTCACAAAAGAGAACATGGTAGCTCATTATATAAATTGTTGTTGTAAACCACCCAGAGACATAGGTTTGGGGTGGTATATAAATTTAATTAATTAATTAATTTTAAAATACACATGTTGGGAGTTATAAACATACTCATATTCTCTAGTACAGGCTTATATGTGTTGAGCTCTGGGGTCCATGTTGCAAATATCTAGTGAGTTGTTATGTTGATGACTGGTCAAAATCATTTTGTATAGATTATGCTTATAAGAAAGTTCAAGAAATTAATATATACGAGAATTTTGTATTAATGTGCTTACAAAAGGGAAGAAAAAGAATAGTTTGGAATTTGTAATTAAATTCAAATAGTTGAATTGAGGAAGACTCCATTCCTTCAAATGGAGGAAGACTTGGCATGAGTCTGATTGGGTACAACACAGAGCACATTTGAAGACCTATGCTCTGGCAGTGCAGGTGGCAAAGAAGCAGTTCTTTTCCGCCCACATTGTTTCTGCAAATTCACAACCAGTTGAGTTGTCTAGGGTTGTAAGGAGGCTAGTATGTACCCCCTCCCCCTTGAATTTAAACTTGGAACCATCGGGTCACTCGCTGTGACATTTTAATGATTTTTTTGTAGATAAAAACTCTCATTCGGGCTGAGCCAGATTCCACAGTTACTTCAGAGTCTACTGTGGAGGTGTCCAGCAACTCCTCTTATGGGATTAGATTGGTTCTTTTTCAGTTTGTGACTCCTGAGGAAATGGACAAACTGCTTTGGACTGTGGTCCTACAGCCTGTTCTCTTGACCCCTGCCAAACTTGGCTTATCATCTGATAATCATATTGTCAGAGAGGGTCTGGTAATATAAATGCTTCTCCGAGGGAGGGCAGAATGCCGCCTTGTCTTAAGGAGGCTATTATTAGACCACTTTTGAAGTAAGCTACACTGGATCCCTCAGAGTTAGCTAATTGCAGACATGTTTCTAATCTTCCATGGTTGGGCAAGGTGGTTGAGCATGTGGTGGCCTCTCAGCTCCATGCAGTTTTGGATGATGCAGATTATCTAGAACCTTTTCTAGATAATCTGCCTTGGTCGGCCTGATGGATGATCTCCAACTGGCTATCGACAGAGGGAGTGTGACTCTGCTCTTTTAGATCTCTCTATGGCTTTCAGTACAATCAACCATGGTATCCTTCTGGACTGCCTGAGAGAGGTGGGATTGGGTGGCACTGTTTTACAGTGGTTCCGCTCCTACCTCTCTGGCAGATTCCAGATGGTGTTGGTTGGAGACTGTTGTTCTGCTAAGCAAGAGCTGAAGTGTGGAGTCCCACAAGGCTCCATACTGTCACCAATGCTTTTTAACATCTACATGAAACCGCTGGGAGAGCTCATCAGGAGGTTTAGTGCTGGGTGTTATCAATATGCTGATGACACCCAGATCTACTTCTCCATGCCAACCTCATCAGGAAATGGCATATCTTCCCTAAATGCATGCCTGGAGGCAGTAATGGGCTGGATGAGGGATAACAAACTGAAGCTGAATCCAAATAAGACAGAAGTACTGACTGTAGGGGGCCAGGACCTGAGAAATTGTTTAGATCTGCATCTTCTGGATGGGATTACACTCCCCCTGAAAGATCTGGTAGCTTGGGAGTGCTACTGGACCCAAAGCTTTCCCTGCTTTCTCAGGTTGAGGCAGTGGCCAGGAGTGCTTTTTATCAGCTTCAGCTGATATGTCAGCTACATCCATTTCTAGAGGCGGATGACCTTAAAGCAGTGGTACATATGCTGGTAATCTCCAGGCTTGACTACTGTAATGCATTCTACATGGGGCTGCCCTTATACATAGTCCAGAAACTACAATCGGTACAGAATGCGGCAGCCAGATTGGTCTCTGGGACAACACGAAGGGACCACATAACACCAGTTTTAAAAGAACTGCACTGGCTGCCAATATGTTTCCGGGTGAAATACAAAGTGCTGGTTATTACCTAACACCCTTAATGGCTTAGGTCCAGGCTATTTAAGAGAGCGCCTCCTTTGTCATAAACCCTGCCACCAGTTACGAACTTCTGGAGAGGTCTGGTTACAGATGCCACCAGCTCGTTTGGTGGCGACTCAGGACCGGGCTTTCTCTGTGGCTTCCCCAGGGCTTTGGAATATGCTCCCTACAGAAATAAGAGTATCTCCTTCTCTGTTTGTTTTCAGGAAGAACCTCAGGACTCTCCTGTTTTCACAGGCTAATTAGAATTAATTTGTAAAGAAACTTGTTTTAATAACTATTTTACTATATTTTTATTGTCATGTATTTTAATCTGTGACTTTCAGATATTTTAAATTTTGTACACTGCCTAGAGATGTACATATCAGATGGTATAGAAATATGATATTATTCATCTTATTCAATAATTACCATATATGGTAAATTTATTTTCTTCAGATCATCACTTCCATGGCTAAGCATGGAAGCAACACTACACCCCATAGCCAACTTCAATAGTGATATTACAAGGATGAAACCTGCAGTCCTCCCAGTTTGCAGGCTGAGCTCTGTCTGATCTTTTCTGTGTAACTGAGCTACAAGGCCTAACTACATCTGATCTTAAGCACTCATTTGGAAAAG
Organism: Hemicordylus capensis; assembly: GCF_027244095.1. Classification (NCBI taxonomy): domain Eukaryota; kingdom Metazoa; phylum Chordata; class Lepidosauria; order Squamata; family Cordylidae; genus Hemicordylus; species Hemicordylus capensis. The sequence goes on from NC_069660.1 coordinate 64,311,905, forward strand.
GGTGCTTGCTACTGCTGCTTTTATACTGAAAAGGAAATAAAGGAAAAGGAGTTCTTCTGTAAGAAGTGATCAAATAATAAAACCAAATAGCAATCTTTCCACCTTTCTGTATCCTGCAGCACCCTATCCAGGAAGCCCCAAAGTCTCTATCCCACAACGTCTCTCAGCATTGCCACTTCTGAGAGCAGGCAGGAAAGTATATGGGCAAGAGAAGGCAAGCTTCTTCCTTGCTTACCCTCACGTTCCTTCTCCTCTCTTGCTCACCCCACAGAAATAATCTGAGGATACTGCCTTGCTCAGCAAGCCCCAGTTACAAATGTGAAAATGAATAAAATGAAGAATATCAGCCAAATCCCACTCAGAAAAACCCTACAGAAACAGTAGGATTTTGAGGTCATTCATATGACTGATTCTGCTGGGGAGGGCTAGGAGGAAGGCAGAAGCTTGCCTGTTTTCCTTCACACGATTGATGCCACTCCTGGGCTTTGCAGCACTGCACGCCTAAATGACTGGCACACTAGCACACTGGGAGAGGCAAGGGGGATGGGGGAAACTTGGCTGAGTCATCAGGGACCCCACAAAGCATCACAGGAGAAGCCGTGGCATTTCCCCACAACACCGGGGGATTTACCACAACTGGGCAGTGAGGAGTATGGTGCATTGGGGATTCCCCTCTGCTGGGCCACTCCTTCCACCCGACTGTATGGAATGCCCAGAAGCCCAAGCATTCACACCCTCCTACTTCACTTTTAGCCCTGGTGGAAATCCTGGGCTACCCAGCAGAGGAGTGCTGGGATCAGTCCCAATCCCTACCCAGGCTAGCGCTGCCCTATCCAGGTACGGCTGGTGGTGAGAATGACCTCACTGTCTTGCTTGGCAAATCATGCTGTCAGAAATTTGTTTAATGAATCAGATGAGGAAGGTAAGCAAAGTCCCACTCGGAAATACCCCACAGAAATACTGATAGCAGGATACAGCTTCATTTGACAAACCCCACGGTGAATAATAAAATAGATAGGAAAATGGGTTAGGCCCCGCAAAATTCAAATAGTATATGGGCAAGTGAGCCAAGTTCCACACAGATACATATTGCTAGTAAACAGGATTTGATGATACAAGTTTTAAGGGAGCTTCAACCCTGCAAACAAAAGAAAAACAAATGTTAGTTTGAACCCCTAGGGTAGTAGGCCGTAGAAAGCAACAGTGGCAGCCAAGATTTCTTTCTCCCTGTTTCAATCTAGCTTCTACCCAAATTGATGGATGGATGGATTGTTAAATTTATATACTGCCTTTCATTAAAAACAATCCCAAATGGCTAAGTTCACACTCTCATGCTCCTTAAAGCTACCCCTCCCCTGCTCCATTAAGAGAGGGGCGGGGGCCCCTTCTTTTCTGAGTTTTACATTTGGCTTCCTCCAACTGGAGGCCCTCAGCTCTTTCTCATCATGGTATCCTGTGCCCTTCAACCTCCCTCCCCCCAGTTGGTATGAGAAAGAGGACCACACTGGGATAAACAGAGCAGGCAATGGGAGAGGAAGAAATCAGGAGCAAGGGTGGGGGGACGTTGAAAGCGGCCCAGTGGAAGGAAGACCATCTGAAAGAAGGAAGAAAAAACAATGTGAACAAATGGAGGAAGAAGAAACAAGGACCACAAGATGAAGCAGAAGAATGGTGGGAATCACCTGCTTTTTTCCCCTTTTGCCCCTCCCCCCCACTTCTCCTCCTTCCTCTCTTTCAACTTATTTGAAGCTTCTGTTGAGCTTATTTTCAAAGCCCTTTCTCCTTTACTTTTTTAAATTGCTCCCTTCTCGTATTGCCTGGAGCACTATTGTCTCAGTGGGGGCAGAGAGTGCCTCTCTTGCCTCATCCCCTCTGGACACCCCTGGTAGTAGTTATTCATTAAGCTAATACTTACTCAGGAAACAAGATGGAACGTTAGGCGACCATTTATTCCCACCAACGTACTGAATCACAGACTTTCCACGCAGCACATATCCAGGCAGACATTCAACAGTAACACTATCCCCGGGCTTATACAGTGTTTTCCTGCCTTTGGTTATTCTTCCATGTGGGATAATCAGCATAGTAAAGTCTGATGAATGAGGTGGAGCTGGTGAAGGGATCCTAGTAGTATCGGATGAAGTTGGTGGAGCTGGTGAAGGGATCCTAGTAGTATCGGATGAAGTTGGTGGAGCTGGTGAAGGGATCCTAGTAGTATTGGATGAAGTTGGTGGAGCTGGTGAAGGGATCCTAGTAGTATTGGATGAAGTTGGTGGAGCTGGTGAAGGGATCCTAGTAGTATTGGATGAAGTTTTTGGAGCTCGTGAAGTTGGTCCAGCTGAACACACAAATATTTTTAACCATAAAATACTCAAATCCAAACAGGTTTACTGTCCCTAACTCTCACATTTGAGTACTATAATATTATTCATTAATGACATACTCTCCAGGCATATTCTATTGTTTTACCTTTAGGGACAGACTAGTTATATGATTAAGTTGTAGATATTTTAAAATTACATAAAATTGTAATATAATCAGAGCACTTGTTTGAGTCATGTAACTAATATCTATGATTATAGTTCTGCTGCAATATTATTACAAGATAATATACTCTAACTTAATCTTTAACAGGAGTCTCTCTGAAGCTGTTATTTTATATTATTTTTAATTTTTGCTGCTTGTAATCGATTATTCAATACTGATCCCTATTATTTTATATCACTGCTGTGGGCAATATTGCTGAATCAAAAAATTAAAATGCTATCAAATACAAATTACAAGGCATCTAAATAGAGCAAGAAAGAATGTTTGAAACACTAAAAGAACATAAAAACAGCCCGGCTGGATCAGGCCCAGGGCCCATCTAGTCCACTGTCCTATTTCACACAGTGGTCCACCAGGTGTCGCTGGGAAGCCCACAGGCAAGAGCTGAACTTCAGAACGTACACTGCAGTTTTTAAAACAAATTTACATGGAAGTAACTTCCTAATATCAATAGTAGAATTTATACTTCCAGGGAAGTGCTGTGGATAACCCAGAAAAAAAGTAATTGTTACCAATTCTAGTAGAGAACTTATACTTCCAGATAAGTGCTGTAACCAACACAAGGATAATAATTCTAACATTCCAAAACAAAGTAAGGATTTCCCCCCCCTAAATACAGTTGTTATTATTTAAAGGGAAAGTGAGAAACATACGGATACAGGGATCTGAGATCAGCATCCAGACGCGGAGATGACATATAACACGATCATCTTCCTGTGGACTCTTTTTAACAAAGCCTGGTTTGCATATGTATACAACAGCAGTATACTGAGGAACAATAGGTGGAAGGCTGTGCTTTTCTGGCTCGGAGTTCGGTAGCTTCGGCAAGTCTTTGATAGCACATTGACCTGGGAAATTTTAAAAGGTGAAGTTTACTGACATTGTTATATAACAATGGCGGAAGAAGAATTTTGGTTTTTACATACATAATTATATATGCAGTTCAAAATTGGTCCTGAGGTCAAGGACTATAACCAACAGTAATGAGACAATAGAGAGAATGCAAATGTGAAAATGCTTACTACAAGTATCTTGACATTTATGTTAACAGGACAGCTGATTCTTACTTCACATTCAAGGCTAACTAGCAGGACCGTGCAAGGATCACAGTAGAAACCCAGTTCTTATGGATACAATGGATCACAATCCAGATCTAAGTGTACACTGGTACTAACCAGAGCTGTAGTGCACACCTGACTGGTATTCTCTGCAGTGTTAGAAATGTGTGAATGGGAGCCGTGTTTATGGAAGAGGCTGCATCAGGGCTCAACCTAATGGGTTGCCAAGCAGAGAAATGGGTGTGGAGCAGTGGCATTCCATCTGGTTGGGACTGGGTGTGTGTGTGTGTGAGAGAGAGAGATATGAGATGCAGGTGCAGTTCATTCCCACTCACAATGCCCTGGTGGCTGCACTCTCCCACACCTCACTCACCCCACTGCATTAACTCCAGGTGCAGAAGATGGCCATTCCCCCAGTCCCTGAATCTGGCAAACCACCAGTCTGCATGCCTGGGGTTAATATGGCAGCGGGGGCAAGGTGAGAAGAGTGGGCTCAGTCTGCACCTGCATCTTATTATTTTATTCATTAATTAATTCAATTTATATACCCACTCTTCCTAAACTGGCTCAGGACAGTTTACATGAAAATCAAACATATATAGTAAATAATTAAAATTAAAAAACATGTAAACCAGATTAAAGCTCATTAAAACTAAAACTATATATCATTAAAAGCCAGACTAAAAAGATGGGCCATTAAGGCTCTTCTGAAGGCCTACAAGAAAAATAACTCTCTTATATCCACAGGGAGCGAGTTCCACAACCTAGGGGTGACAACTGAGAAGGCCCGATCCAAGGTCATTACCAGATGAACCAGTGGCACCTGAAGATGGACCCCTCCTAATGATCTCAATGATTGGGGGATCTCAATGATCTCAATGATTGACCCCTGAATGATCTCAATCTTGTAGAGAAAAGCGTTCTCTCAGGTAACCTGGACCTAAGCCATTCAGGGCTTTAAAGGTAATAACCATAACTTTGTACTTTGCCTGGAAACCTATCGGCAGCCAGTGCAACTGTTTAAGAACAGGCATATTGTGGTCTCCCCAGGATAACTTGTTTTCTGCCCCTATGCCCCATCCAGATGGGCCCCAACTGTTGGAGGGAGGGGAAGGGAAGGGTTTTTGCTACTCTTTCCTCCCTCTAAAAGGATTTTTTGTCTTCAGAAATATGTTCCTGAAGGCTACATGAATTTCAAGGATGTATTTTGGCAGTCATAAAGTCTGTTTGGAGGAAGGAGCAGTGAAAATCCCTCCTCCAGCTCCCTTTGTGCACAATCCCTGCTCAGCAACACACTGGGCTGTTCTCTGCTGCAGCCTCTTCTGTGGACAACACCTCTCCTGGCTACGCAGTTCTTGCACTGTCTGTGCAGAATGTCAGCCACTATTTATAAAGCCACTGCTAATCCTGGCTCAAAGCTCTGCTTACAAGGGCAATATTGGTTAGCATTAATCATAGTAGCAAGGCATCACTCCCTCTACATTCACCTTTTACTTTAGCATAGGCAACTGGGGGAAAGTTAGTCCTCCTCAGTGAGCCAGACTTGGATCTTGAGCCTTCAGGAACTGATCCTTAAATTAGCTGTATAAAAGTATTTAAGCATTAACTACCACAATTTATAGAGACATGGACAATTTTAAAGAGCAGAAAATGAAAAGAAATGCAAGGGGAAAGCTGACCTGCTGAGTCTGCCCTCTGGTTCATCTAGCTCAGTATTGCATACATTGACTGGCAGCTACTCTGCAGAGTTTCAAATGGGACCTTTCTCATCCCTATTTGGAGATGCCAGGGATTGAACCTGGGGCCTTCTGCATGTGAAGTCTACATTCTTCCACTGAGCTACATCCCTATCCCACTACAGAAAAATAGTTTCTTAACATGGCCAGTCTAATGGCTACCTAGCAAAATATGAATATCTAGTTCGATAACTTAAATATTCTGTTAGGTAATGATTACATATAGAATACAAAGGGCCTTATACACCAACATGGCAGGAACTCAATAGTTTGTGGAAGGTAGCTTACTGGGCAAAGTTCTACTCAGCATTTTTTATTTTGGTCATAAAGTTGTGCACTGCCCAGAGCCTTTGGATGGGGCGGTCTATAAATGTAATAAATAAATGAAATAAATAAAAATAAACATGACAAATGAGAACAAAACCAGGGGAATGGACTGGGATTTCCTCATGCTCAATGTGGTCATTTAATTGGTTAATATCTCTATAAGAAGGGATATATTGCTAGATCAGGTGTACAATATTCTTGATTTGTTCACTAATGACTGAATATTTGGACATTCTTATCCATTTATCTGACCCATTGCTAGTACACAATATTGTCTAAATTGGGGGGGGGGTGCCCACCATTCTCGGAGCCCTACTCACATATAAAAAGGGACAAATGGACTGTGCAGTACAGTCTTCCTGTATAAAGCCAATTTCAGCTCCCTGGTGTATGAATCCCCATCATATATGAATTTCCTGTATCAACACCCACATTTTAAAAATAAGACATTTTATGACTACAATTAAAAACCATAAATGTGCAAGGTGACCTTCACATTGAGATACCTTTTAAAAAGGGCATTTCACCTTGTTCTATGAAACCAGTATTACAATCTGATGTTTTTATGTTGTATTCCAACAATCTTATGCATTCGTATTCCTGTAGTTATGTTTTGCATGCTTACTTGGGATACAAAAGTATGGCCTAAAACTGAGTAAAGATGCAGGTATTACGATTTAGTATGCATGCCAGCCAAAGTCTAGGTCAAAGCCATAGGACACACCAGATTAGTAGATGGAGTTAGCATGAGTGTATGAAGCCACCTAATGGTGCAGTGGGGAAATGACTTGCCTAGTGAGCAAGAGGCTGCTGATTCAAATCGCTGCTGGTATGTTTCCCAGAATATCAGGCAGTAGCGATATAGGAAGGTGCTGCATCATACTGTGTGGAAGATGGCAATGGAAAACCCCTCCTGTATTCTACCAAAGGAAACCACATGGCTCTGTGGTTTCAGGAGTCAACACTGATTAACTTGAGAGCACAACTTTACTTTTTCCTTACAGATTGTCCAAACTAGCAATTCCACGTGGACAGTTGAACAAGATTATTATTATTATTATTACATTTACATTCCACTCTTCCTCCAAGGAGCCCAGAGTGGTGTACTACATACTTGAGTTTCTCCTCCCAACAACCCTGTGAAGTAGGTTAGGCTGAGAGAGAAGTGACTGGCCCAGAGTCACCCAGCTAGTATCAAGGCTGAATGGGGATTTGAACTCAGGTCTCCCTGATCCTAGTCCAGCACTCTAACCATTACACCACGCTGGCTCTTTTTTTGACTACTGGTGTTTGCTCTTCTAACACCAAAGTGCACTCCACCTAGACACAAGCCAACTCAATTCCATTGATGAACAGGAAATCTGCATCACAACCATTTCAGTGTAAAACTGTAAGTGGAAGAAGCAGCATTGAGGGTGAAGCGATGAGACCACATCAGGATGTGAAAAGTAGCATTGCACCTCATTCCCTGACTGGTTGACTACAGACCTGAGCCAACTCTGCAAAATTCCAAATGGGGTAGTGGTGGACAGTTCTTTTGTTTGCAGAGTGGAGAAATGTGTAATGTACGATGTGTAACGTAGTGCAGTGTGATGAATTAACCCCCATTCTGTACAGCTCTGGACCGAGAGAGGTGGATTGCAGGACTGACATGATCACTATTTCGGCTTCACTGGCTGGAAGAAAGAAACTCAAGCTGTCAGAGGATGGAAGCTTCAGCGCCTCAAACTATGACAACCTTGCTATGTAGCCCCGCGCTATTTATCCGACATTATGGGGTGGGGGCGGTTCCCGGAGTGAGGGGGGCATCCGTGCTTGTTTCGAAAGTCGCGAGGAAAAGGACCCCAACACGACCCACGGCGGGGGGGAGGAGGGAGAAGAAGGGCTCGAAAGATTCCTCCGAATACTGGTACCCACCCAGCGACCCCTGGGGCAGCACTACCAGCGCCAGCGTCCCCAACAACGGCCGGGCCCACCAAGAGCCCCTCAACTGGCATCGCATGGTGCCAAAACGCAAGACAGGTCAGAGCGACCACCGGGAGAAGCGAGTCTCACTCTGCGCATGTGGAGCTCGGCCCGACACCGATTGGCTGCCGGGAAGCGCCGGCGCGCCAAGGAGGAGGGAGCGGCTGAGCTGAGCTGCTGAGTTGGTTGGGCTCCTCCCTCTGCGAGCAGCCCGAGATCAAAGGGAGCAGAGAGCGGCTCTGCTTGTTGTCCCTGGAGACAGCGGTGATGACAGGGTCTAGGAGGGTGGGGGGATTTGGGGTGAAGAAGAGTATGGTGACCGATATATCCTGTGCGCGATGCGTTTCGTTTCTAAGCTGAAGCGGGTCCTGCTAATGTCCAGGCAAGCGTGCATAGGATCGCGGTCTCTGGATGCAGCTGCTACTTCGCCTCTTCGGCGCGACTTGCCAGCGGGTGCAGGTCTAATCCTTTGGTTTTGTTTGTGCCTGAAGCTGGAGGATCTGGTGTTCTACCACCTGAACATGGGGCTGTTCTGTGGTGTGCCTTTATAAAGGACCCGTGGAGGCAGAACCGAGTAATTCCTCGCTTTTATATTTGGAAACGGGTAGGGCCAGTATTTTGTTTTTTGGTTTTTTTTTGCGCGTGCCATGTGCCCCGAGTACGTACTTAATCGGTGTGTAGTACCTAGGAGGATTTCATCGTTTTACGTTCGCTTAATTCCTGCGAGCTACTTAAAGCTGCAGATTTTGGAGCTCTGCCACCGTGGCCCGTTCTCTCTCTCCGCCCCCAGCTTTGATTTGCCATCCAGGTTGACCAAGAGTTCTGGAGAACGCTGCCCTCAGCTTTGTGTCATCTAACAGTTTCATTTGCTTAGACTGTTTTTCTTGTTACCCTCCACCGTCCATTCCCCTGTGTTTGTTACATAAGTAGGTCTTACAGGTAAAACTCTTACCTGGTTTTTATTTGCATTTCTAAATTGTGCTAAACGGACTTGTGAAGAGTGTTCTCAAGGAGAAATTGTGTTTAAATCAGTGTTCACATGTTGTGTTTTCTCGTGAGAAGTGGTTTAAATGAATAACACTTAAAAAACTGAAACATCAAAAAAGAAAAAAATGTAAACCTTAGCCAGCCCACTAAATGAGGCAGGTGAGATGGCTGTGAGATTGCCTGTTGACCCTAGAAACCAAATGCAGTGTGTACGTAGTGTACCAGTCATCACCTGCATCCTTATGCCACCTTGCTTTTTGAAGAGGTAGAGGTGAGGAATGGAGTGGCAGGTCCTGTCTTTCAATCACTTCTAGAAAAGTCTACATGTATGAGCAATATTGTTTTAATTGATTTTATTCTATGCTGTTTTATTTGTTGTGTTCAACTTGATATTACTTTTACTGTTGTGAGTCACCCCAAGCAGTATTGTACTGAAGGGCCAGGATATAAATATTTTAAATAAATAAGAATATTCCCCTTAGGCGATGAAGCCACTCTGGGAAGAGCACTTGCATGCTTGCATTCAAAAGGTTCCAAGGAACCTGAGAGAGACTCCTGCCTGCAACCTTGGAGAAGCTGTAGCCAGTACTGAGCCAAATGGATCAGTAATCTGACTCCGTATAAGGCAGCTTCCTATGTCCCTAAAATTCCTTCCACGCCTTCTACCTGTTCATAAGGCAAGATGGTTGAGGAGCCAGGATGGCACTGAGTTAAGGGGAGGAGTGATTGGTGGGGGTGGGGGTGTCAGAGGGAGGGAAATGGGGCAGGGAGAAATCAGTGTGCATAGTACTCCGCAGGGGCCACCACACCACTTCAGCTGCTAGGGGTCTTGGGCCTGAATGGTTGAAGAAATTGTAGCCTATGTTTTGCAGCATTAGGAGAGCAAAGCAAGGGTTGTGTCCTTGAAAGAGGTTGCTGCAGATCTCAGCCAAGGCTTGTCACACAGCCAAGCACATGTGGAGGAGGGAGAGATGTTTAAGCCTCATTGAAAATGTGCTCTAATTTTAACACTAGATGGCACTGCTGCTTTACCTCTTCAAAACATGTGCCCTGTATATTTGGCAAATCATCTCAAAAAAGAGCTTTTTGTGCTTGCTGCTTCAGTTCTCCCTAGACTCTACTTTATTTTTGATTAATAGGAAGCTTCTCTTTGTTGGCATTTTACACCCCCAGAAGCCTTTTGCAAAATGAGGTTTGAGAAAGCTCTTGCCGACCAAAGTAAATGAACTTGAATTACAAAATTGGAACAGATGCTTGTTTTATGTTTCTCTCTGATCCAGCTGGGGCCATAACTGCACAGAAGCAGTCTTCTGTATGCATATTTCCTTGGTAAATAAGGAACCATGCACACAAATATACAGATATCACTATGTTTCTTTCACAGGGCAAATAGCAACTGGTGGATGGGGTTGGGGGAGATGTACAATTTCAGTCTGGAAAAACAGTGTGGTGGGTTTATCCTCTTTCCCCCAGTGGGGCTGGGGTCCTAATCCAATTCCCACCCCCACTTCCATGGCTGCTTTTGCATGTATATAAATACTTAACGGCCAGGAGATCCTCATCACAAATCTGCATCACAGGTAGCTTGGCCCACATACAGCATCATGCCTAATATGTAACGATGCTGTAAGGGGTTTTTCTTCACAGTACCTATCTGACAGGGCAGGTAGAAGGGGCAGTCGAATCCAAGCCTTGCCCTGAGAGGGTTTTTTGGGCTTTCAGAAGCTTCTGGTTTCTTTTCTTTAAGGATTTTGAACTGTGCTCATACCAGTGCACTGCTGCTTTCTTTGGTGCTTCCAGTTCTCTGAATCAAGCCAACCTGCTAAGATCCTGGTATAAGACAGCCAAGGCCTCATGAAGCTTTGTTAAACCTGTACCAAAGAAAATTCATTACCTAAGTAATGGCAGCTTTACTAAAAACCAGACAATGAGCAGAGAGTCTAAATGTAGTTCATACACCTTTTATTACTTTATGGTATCCAAAATGCCAAGGAAATTGCATATTCAGCTTAGATGACATTAAGACCAAGATCCTATCTCATACCATCTCAGCTAGTTGAAAATTAAAATTTTGAATTAACTTGCTAACCCTCATAATATTCCAGATTTTGTCTTGACATGGTATTCCAGGGGCTGTTCTGACTGGAACAAAGTTCTGTGTTCCTGTAGCCAGGGCAGCCCCATCCAGGGGCTGCTGGCCTCCCTGCATGTCTGGGGCTGGTTGTGGAGAGGTGGGGGCCATGATGCTGTTGGCTGAAACAATGGCTAATCAGTTATTCTGGTTTCTTGTTATTTGGAGTGGGGTGGCCTTGGAGCACTGTCATCCTCAATAAAAAAGGGAGATTCACATTTGTATTGTACCTTATTTTTCCCTTATTGGGGGTGAAGATGCTCCAAGTCTCCCCCTTACAATGGGAAATTGGAATAGCTTTGATTAGCAGCCGTTCAAGCCAATAGCACAGCGAGGAGGAAGCTGCTGCTGCAGCAGAGTGAAAGGAGAAAGCTCTATGCCTCACAGCAAATTGACTGCCTTCTTTCTCCCATGATAGTTCCTTCTGGGCGGGTTGGCTGGACATTGTCACAAGCTGTCTACTTCTTCTCTTTCTTTTTTGGGTGCAGTCCCTTCCCACCATTACTAGTTGGCCACCACAGGTCCAGTCTGATACTGTACTGGCCTACAGAATCATAATCATGGAAACACAATTTGGTTAAGTCCTCCATGCAATCCACTACCTGCATAGGCTGATGGCAACAAGAAAAGCGGGATTAGTGTTGCATTAGTGTTTAAGAAGAATTTGGTAACATGTGCTGAGCATATGAGTGCTGCTACCTCAGTAGGCAACCTCCATCCACTTTACCTGAGTGCACTATAAAACCACCTTTCTGTTGAGTCAGGATAAGGATGAAGGGGTACTAGAAGAGGGCCCCATCCCAATTGTTGAACCTGTACTGTAAGCTAATTGTGTAAATGAAAGTCATGGGTCAATTCTCAGATTTCCTTTAGCAATACAGATGCTTCATAAGGCAATACAGGGCCAGGACAACATGGGACATCTTTGCTGGTGCCAGGCACTCCCATCCTCTTGATCTGGGCCCCAAAGACTGAGGAAAAGACCAAATCAAAAGGCACTCCATTCTTGATTTGGGCCTCAAAGACCAAACTTGCATGGAGGGCAAGTTGTAAGCAAGCAGCATTTGTGACATTGCGCAACATCATTACTGATCACATCTGAGCACATCTGTTAAGGTATCAGCCTTGGCTTCCAGTTTCCCAGCTTTGTGGAGCCTGAGCCAGACTGAGAAAGCCTTAACCCTGGTCTTAAACCAGTAGGGTTTTTTTTATCATTGAATTTCCATGGTTTGTGAAAAGGAAATTTATGCTTGCGTTTTTATGTGTTTGCATTTCTGTGTACCTGTGCTTGTGCATGAAAGTGCTTGTGTTTGTATGCTTGTGTTGCACATGTGTGTATATTTCTACATACGTGTGTGTGCTTGTGTCACATGTCCATGTGTTTGTGTATGAATGTGCTTGTTTTCTTGTGTGCATGTTTCTGTACTTCTGTGAATATTTGTATGCATGTTTGTGTTGTGTGAATATGTGTAGGAGTGCATGTTTTTGCATGTTTGTGTTGTGTGTCATGTGACTCCCCCCAAAACAGATACAAGTTGAAAGGCCTTTTGGAGAGTAAAGGAAAGACACACATCTCTGCCTCTTCCATGCCTGGTCTTCTGCAGAAAGAAGCCTTCAGTGCAGGAACCAATGATGGAGGGCTTGTTCAGTACATGTTGTTCAGTACATTTAGGATTAAAAGAATTATGGATAAATCTCATAAGGAGGTATTTGCTCTGTAGTGCTATCTGAGCAGAGGCAGCTTTTAAAGCAGTGGTTTTCTTATTTTAGCAGGGGGAAAGTAACTGTCCTTATCCTAGGCCTTGACAGTTTTTCTCTGTATCTAGGAGCCAGCCCCAAATTTTTGGAGCCAGACAGACGCTTGATAAAATTACTGTTTTTAGTGATGGACACTGTGGAGTGGGAGGGTAAATGGGTTTCTCTTTATCCTCTTTACAAATAAAATACTCAGAACAGAAATAGGGCTGTTTGGGACAAATACATATTTTACTAAACAACTTTACCTCTGAATATTCTAGAGCTACAGGAATCGCTTGTTTGCAGTGATTGCCTCTAAAGGTTGTGCAACAAAATATTAGGGTAAGGGTCCCATAATCTTTGTCTATGCCATTTTCATTTGTGTTATTATTTGAAACCAAAATTCTAAAACAAAGTTGGATTTTTGTTAAATGCGTAACAATGAGTGCCAATTACGTTTGTCAGTTTCAAGTTATTTCAGAGACAATTGTGGGTTCTTTTTTCGTGGAGGGGTACCAACACATTTGTCCACGTGTGTATCTCCAGTGGCTGCTGGTGATATCTTTGTGTGCTTTTAGACTGAGCCATTTTAGAATAGGACATTCTCTTCTCATACCTTTTGCTACGTAAAGGGCTTTGAGAACTTTTTGTTGAAAATCTGTGTATAAATATTTTGAATAATTGATAATAGTGGATATAAACTAGGGCTGCATAATTTCAGCCCTCCAGCTGTTGATGGACTACAACTCCCATCATCCCTGACTGTTGGCCACTGTGGCTGGGGATGATGGTAGTCCAACAACAGCTGAAGGGTTGAAGTTGTGCGACTCTGATATAGTCTATTAACTGCAAACAACTAAGTGTTAAAAAACAAGACTATCATCCAGAATGGCAAACTTGATCTAAATTTTCCTCCTCCATAAGATCTAGTGCTATCTCTATCTTCACATTGTGCTTCCCCATCCCATTACATATCACTGGCTGTTGCCAGCAGGAAAATGTTCAGTATAATGATGTCAGGACACAAGTTATACTAGATGTTGCAACATTGGACTGGCATTTTTCGTACAGCACGTAATTCCACTCTTGTCTTCCACTCCAGTCTGATGCCGCAAGAAATGAAAAAAATCTTAAACCTAATTAGCTTTGAGAAAATACGTTCCAACAAGACACTTAATTCTATATGCCCAAATATTTTAGTCGTTTTGCTTTGCAAATGACAGCATGTCTGTACAACCCATGATATTTTTGCTGAAGTATATTCAACTAAGTCTTCCAAAACCTCTTTGCATTTTAGAAGGTTACAAATATTATTCTAGGATAAAACATTATCTTTGAAATGTATTTCCTCTTCAGGGGCTCAGTTTCTCTTGATCTACTTCTTTGAACCTACAGAAGACAGACTGTATACATTTCATCAAGAGAATATGTACTGTATTCAGGGATGTAGCTATAATTGAGCGGATGGGTTCAAAGAACCAGGGGGCCCCAGTTCCTGAAGGCCCCTCAGCTTCACCACTCCCCATTTTCTTCATTATCTCCCTCACTCAGAGGGGCTCCCGGGGAAGGGGGCATTGGGGGGGAGGGCCTCCACTAGCTACACCTGAGGTGGGCGGGGGGAGCCCTTCCCTAGCTATGCCCCTGGCTGTATTTATACAAATCAAACACTTAACATTAAGTTTGTAATGTATATTGTTTTGTGGGAAATAAATGTTACGCATACACATTAATGTAATTTCTTAAATCTATACTTCTCAAATGGTGCTTAGATATTGTGCCATGTGGGTCTTTCCATCCTCAGAAGTAGCTTGAGAGTGAAGCAATTTTTCCGGGTGGAGCTTTGCAAGTTACAACTACAACAGCATTTGTAATTACACAAAGGATCATGTGAGTCTTAAGCATCTTTGGTGTTCTAGGATATTTTGCTCTTTTCAGCAACCATGTTGGAACAGTAAGAGTCCTTGGAAAAGAAAAAAAAAGTAGTATGAACAAATTTTATAGAGCTTGCAACATTAACTGAGATAAGAGCCTCCTCATCTCTGGCAACTTTTAAAAAAGCACTGAAGACATATTTGTTCACCCAGGCTTTTAATTAGATGTATAGTTTTAATACTTGTATTGTTTGGTTTTAAATGATTTTAATGTTAATGATTTTAATTGTAAACCACTCAGAGATGCAAGTTTTGTGCAGTATAGAAATATGTTAAATAAATTTAAAAAAAACTCTGAACCATCTAGCTGTCTTTTAGTTTACCGAATATTGTAATAATATGCTCCAATACACAAAAAAATGTGAAAATATGATGTTACAGGCAACAGCTAATAACTGTCTGTGCCTGCCAAACATACAGCCACACTTGCACAGCCCTGCAAAAAGCAGGCCTGATGGGGAGAATTGCAACAAAATATTGTTATTTGAGTGTTGGGTAAATGTCCATATATTAAAAAATTAAATATTAAGAAAGATATGGCGATTGCAGATGCTTAAGGATAAGGAAATTGCAAAAAAGTAGAATGAGTTCTTTGTATCAGTCTTCACTGTAGAGGATACAGAACAGTTATCTGTGTCTGAACTCAGTGGTAGAGGCTGAAGTACTGAGTCAATAGACCATCTCTTGTCACCTCGAGAAATTAAAAATTAACAAGTCACCATGGCCAGATGGCATCCACCCAAGAGTTCTTAAAAGAATTCAAATGTTAACTTCCAGCAAAACTATATAGTTTGCCCCTACAATTAGGCTCTATACCAGAGGACTGGAAAGAAGCCAAAGTAACAACAATTTTCAAAAAGGGATCCAGGGAGGAACCAGAAAATTACATGCCAATTAACTTTTGACTTTTGTTCCAGGTAAATTGATGGAAAGCATAAAAATTATTAAACATGAATGGGCCTGGATGAAGGAGAATCAGCATGGCTTCCTCAAAGGTAAAGTGTTGTCTCATTAACCCTTTGGAGTTCTTTGAGAGTGTCCACATGCATGAGGATTTAGGTGATCCAGTTAACACACAGTATACTTGGACTTCCAAAAAGCTTTTAATGAAGTTCCTCATCAAAGACTCTTGAGTAAACTTAGCAGTCATGGGATAAGAGGAGAGGTTCATTTTATGGATTGACAACTGACTGAAGTTCAGGGTAGGAATAAATAGATAATTTTCACAATGGAGAGAAATAAGAAATGGGGTTCTCCAGGGATCTGTATTAGGACCAGTGCTTTTTAATTAATAAATGATCTAGAAACTGGGATAAGTAGTGAGGTGAACAAATTCTCAGATGATACCAAACTATTCAGGGTAATGAAATCCAAAGCAGATTGAAGAGATTCTTTTATAGTTCTTCAAAAACTGAGTGAGCAGGCAACACAATGACAAATGTGGTTCAGTTTAAGTAGGCATGAAGTGATACACATTGGGGCAAAAAACCTCAGCTTCACATATACACTGATGGGATCTGAGCTGTTGGTGATCAACCAGGAAAGGGCTAATTGTGGTGGACAGCTCACTGAAAGTATTGACTCAGTACGCAGGAGTTGTTAAAAAAAAAAAAAAGGGTAAATTCCATGCTAGGAATTATTAGGAAGGGGGTTGAAAATAAAACTGCTGACTTTATTCATTCATTCACTCACTAAAAGATTTAATATACCGCCTAATCCACTGACTCAGGGTGGTATACAAGGCAAGAACAGCATCCAAGATTAAAACTAAATTTAAAGGGCAAATGCCTGGTGGAAAAGAAATGTTTTCAATAAGGATTTAAAGGCTGAAAAGAATGAGGCAGACCAAATCCGTGGGGGGAAGTTACACAGAAAGCCCTTCCATGGGCCTTGGTACTACTATGGAACTATCTAAGACCAGGGACCGAAAGAAGGGCAACTTGAGAAGATCTCACAGGGCAGGACTGGCCGGGAGAGGCAGTCCTGAAGGTAAACAGGCGCTAAAACCTGAAGGCTTTTAAAGGTGAAAACCAGCACTTTGAATTGGACCCGGAAGCAAATAGGTAACCAGTACAGTGACTGCAAGAGAGGTGTCACATTATCATATCTTCTAGCGCCCATAAGCAGGCAGGCTGCTGCATTCTGGACCAACTGAAGCTTCTGGGTCGTCTTCAAAGGCAACCCCAGGTAGAGCGCATTACAGTAATCCAAATGAGAGATGACAAGGGCACGAGTTACCATTGCCAGGGCCTGACAGTCGAGATAGGGCTGCAACTGGCAGGCCAGCTGAAGCTGGGTAAAGGCACCTCTGGCCACATCCTCCATCCGCTGCTCGAGCAGGAGCCGTAAATACAAGAGTACCCCCAAGTTGTGGACCACCTCCTTCAGGGGCAGTGCAAACTCATTCAGAGAAAGACTCAAACTTGGCAACTGGTCAGGTTGAGAAGTAAGCAAAAACAACTTAAGTCTGAGCTTGTTTTGGCCTATCCAGATCCTAACACCCTCCAGACACTGGGCAAGCACAGAAACAGCATCTCCGGATTGGCCTGGGGTGGCAATATACAACTGGGTATCATCGGCATATTGATGGAATCTCACCCCAAACTGGTGGATGACCTCTCCCAGCAGTTTCATGTAGATGTTAAAAAGAATGGGTGTGAGACTCAAGCCCTGAGGGACCTCATAGAGGAGTGGCCACAGGGCAGAGCACTCACCACCAATGCACACTGACTGAAAGCACTGGCTAAGAAAGGAACAGAACCACTGCAAAACAGTGCCCCCAATACCCAACCCATGCAGGCGCTCCAGAAAGATGACATGGTCAATGGTATTGAAAGCTGCTGAGATATCTTAAAGGACCAAAAGAGGGGCACTACCCTCATCAAGGTCACTATATAAATATGTGGTGCAACCACCTTTGGAACAGTGTATAGTTCTGGTCACCACACTGCAAAAAGGATATTATAGAACTGGAAAAAATGCAGAAGGAGACAACCAAAATTATCAGGGGGCTAAAGCACCTGTCTTATGAGGTAAGGCTACAACATTTGTGGCTTTTTAGTTTTGAAAAAGAGATGACAAAGCAGACATGATAAAAGTTTATAAAACAATGCATGCTGTGGAGAGAGTAAACAGAGAGATGTTTTTCTCCCTCTCTCATAATACTAGAACTAGAGATCATCCCCTGAAACTGATAGGTCAAAAATTTAGGGCACACAAAAGGAAGTATTTTACAGCCCAGAATCTATGGAATTCTACATCACAGGATGTAGAGAAGTCTACCAGCTTGGACAGCTTTCAAAGGGGTTTTGACAAATTCGTGGAAGGAAAAGTTTGTAGTGGTCAGAGTGCTGGACTAGGACCAGGGAGACCCGAGTTCAAATCCCTATTCAGCCATGATACTTGCTGGGTGACTCTGGGCCAGTCACTTCTCTTTCAGTCTAATCTATTTCACAGGGTTGTTGTGAGAAGAAACTTAAGAATGTAGCACACCACTCTGGGCTCCTTGGAGGAAGAGTGGGATATAAAATGTAAATAAAATAATAATAATAATAATATTAAGAAGAAGAAGTCTTGATAGCTATGGACAAGTTTAGTGGTCCTAGCTGAAGCTAGGGAAATGTTGGGACCATGGAAAAAGAGGAAATAAAAATGCTAACACAACATAGAAATAAGAATTTAGAAGCCAAATGCCAACAGTGTGCATACTTCGCGCAGACTGGTAAGCAGGAAGTCAACATTTACTTAATTAAGTGTAACTTGATTGTTAAGATATTGTAAAAATCAATAAAATTTTAAAATGGCAAAAAACCCAGTGTGCATACTTCCAATTAGATCAGTCTCCTTTCCTCAACCTATTCTATAAAAACTTTTAACAACTTCTCTCACCAACATTTCCAAATCCTACTGAACCACTTCCTGAAGTCCATTACATTGACTCTGTCTTTAATCATGTCCATCTTCCATTAGGGTAGCTAGGCTGTGAACCCATGGTCTGTCAGAACATGAGATCTAGTCATGGAACAAACACTCTTTCAATCTGTTCCTGATCCTCCAAACTTCTGCTGGAACTTGCCTCCCACCTGGGACCACCATCAATCTTCTCAGACATCTTGACTCCAGCCCGTCGCTTGTTAAATTTGTGGATGATGCTAAATCATGCTCTCATACCCAACTAACAATCATGTGAACTAGCCTAAGATCATGGACAGTGTAGGCACCAAATGCTACATAAGCAAGCCACAAGCAAGGTGGCTTGAAATTGTGGTTACTTCTCTCACTCTTCTCCTCTAGGAGTTATGCCTGAGCCACAACATTTTTCATTCTGCAATTTACATCCATAAATATATGGATTTATGGATTTAAATTGGCCACCTCCAGCCTCAGAGGCAAGATGCCTCTAAATACCAGCTGCAGGGGAGCAATAGCAGGAGAGAGGGAATGCCCTCACCTTTTGCCTGTGGGCTTCTCAGAGACACCTGGTCAGCCACTGTGGTAAACAGGATGCTGGACTAGATAGGCCTTTGGCCTGATCCTGCAGAGCTGTTCTTATGTTCTTATTCACTGTTATGATAATTCCTTGAGAATTCCCTCATCTGGCACCTCACTCTCACTTACAAATGGACACTTGCATTTAAGATTATCCACCTTATTTCCAATCCTGGGAGACTCCCAATCCTGACCTATTCATGACCCAATTTAATACACAATTCCACTCTTTTGCAGTCAGGAAGGTTACAAAACTTTCTCCTTTAGCAATACCTTCCTCTGAGGTTGGTACCAAGATCTATTCTACCTTCCCCCTCTCTACTGGTACAGCTCCTCCACCAGATCCTTGCTGACCAAATGGATCTGAGAACAGAGCATTGGTTCAGTTACCGGGAAGGCTTCTTCTGGTTGCTGGAGCCAGGGACATCTCCATGGATTATCTCCCTTAGTGATCTGCACCGGTACATAACTTTTGTGCCTCCAAGAGGGGGCTGAAGGTATCAGCGGCCATTCTCGCTTGTTGGGTGCGCCGCTCCTGCATCGTTCTAGCATATGAGTCCCAACATCTTCCGGTACCAGGGCAGATCACTGCTCATTCTACAAGGTCTGTGGCCACGTCAGCAGCGCTCAGCCTCTTTGGAGGGGATCTGCAAGGCAGCCACTTGGAGCTCCCCTTTCACTTTCTCCAGCCATTACAAGCTGGACGAACACGCAGCCGCTAGGACGGTGTTCAAGCACAGGGTCTTGCAGAGCGTTCTCCCCTGACAATAGATCCAGCTGGGGCTAGTCCCCCTACATTCATGGGGCATTATAAAATTGACTCTCGTGCCTCCACTCCGGCTGTGTTTGGGTGAAGGGTGTTACAGCAGGTGCTTCCCAGGGAGTAGCCAAGCGTGCTCCCACCCTAGTCGGTTCAAGCTGTGGTATGTCCCATGGAGATGTCCCTGGCCCCAGCAACTGAGAATGGAGCATTGGTTCACTTACCATGAAGGCTTCTTCTGGTTGCTGGAGCCAGGGACATCTCAGCCCATCTAGTCTGGCACGCTTGTCGGTTCCTGGGAGGCCACCCAGCAAGCTGGGTACAGAGGATTAGCAAACTGGGCACAACAGATTAGAATCTGAAGCTTGACTGGAAAACTAGATTGCCTTTTCCCAAAGGGTATGGGGAGCTCCTTATTCCCTTCCTAGTTATTCTGCATGTGTTTTTTCCCTATCTGCTCCAATTGTCTTATCAGTATCGCTTAGTACCTAACTCGGACCAAAAGAACTGGGGTGGAGTTATCCCCCTCAGGCTCAAGTAGGTGTGACCTTTTTTCTTAACCAATCAATTGGATTTCCTCAATCATCAAACTTGGGTATCTGCTCACACTAATTGTTCAATTCCAGATTCTATCCGGGCTCATTCTACAGGACCTATGGTGGTCACAAAAGCCTTTGATAGAAGTGTTCCTATCCCTGAATGCTGCCACATGAGCCTTATCATCAACTTTTGTCTGGCTTTACACCATAGATGTACATTCCCATACTGATGCTTTTGACAGAGCAGATCAACTCTGTATTCTCCTTCCAGGTAAGATAGCTAACTAATCTCCCATATAGGTGTGAATACACAGAGACCATGAAGATGAAGAACAGATTGCTTACCTGTAACCTATGTTTTTCAAGAGATAATTTGGCAGTCACAAAACTCTTCATCCTTCTTGTTGCAGTGATCTGTCTCTATTATTGCCTACTTGGCATTCTGCTGCAGTGATCTGTCTGAACTGAGGGAAGAAACACCTAATTAGACATGCATTCTCATTCCATGGGTGTGTGGCTAATGCCAACATTCTTTAGAATGAGCTCTAGAAAGCTCCAAATGATATTCTGTGTAGGTACAGATCCCATAGGTGTGACTGCACAAATGACTAATCAAAGAATATCAGGTATAGGTAAGTAACCTGTTAACTCTCAGCTCTTCTGCTCTACTCGTCATAGGGTTGTTGTGAGGCTAAACTACTTCTCTGAGGTCTTTGGAGGAATTGCAGAATATAACAGTAACACATAAGAATAGTGGCTGACATGATGTGAAGGCTAATGGAGCTGGAATGCTTCATGTTGGGGCTGCTGCAGAGTTGGAAGGCAGTCCTGATGCTTTTAAAAACTGTCGGCTGTGCAAGCAGCATTATATGAATACAAGTGAATTTTGGCCCGTTGAATAACGGGCGCTAGTAATGGCGCTCCTGGCCTCCCTCCGCCGTACGCCCCCCCTACCTTTAAGGGCCAAATCGGCCCAGGCACTTGCCCCCGCCAGGCTGGGGAGACGGAGGCCGGGACCGGGGGCGGAGCGGAGGCCATGTAACTTTTTTAAAAAATTTGCTCCCGCGGCCGACGCCGCCGACCGCCCACCCTCCCTCCCAGCTGCCGAGTCCCCCTTACCCTGGCCGACTGCTGTCGGCCGAAGACAGCCCTTAATTTAAGAGGCAGAGAGGAGCTCGCAAGCAGAGCTCCTCTCTGTGCAAAGCCTCCTGCCGAACTGCCGCTTTGGGCGCAAGGGATGCAAGCGCCCAAAGCGGCAGTTCGGCAAGAGGCTTTGCACAGAGAGGAGCTCTGCTTGCGAGCTCCTCTCTGCCTCTTAAATTAAGGGCTGTCTTTGGCCGACAGCAGTCGGCCAGGGTAAGGGGGACTCGGCAGCTGGGAGGGAGGGTGGGCGGTCGGCGGCGTCGGCCGCGGGAGCAATTTTTTTTTTTAAAGTTACATGGCCTCCGCTCCGCCCCCGGCCTCCATCTATTTTGGCCGAGGCGGCGGCTCTGCCGCCACCTTGGTCACTTTCCCCCGCCGCCGCCTCTCCGGCTTCTTCGGGGCGGCCGCTTCTGGCCGCCCAAGATGGCTGCTGGGTGCCGGCGAGCGTGTCTCCCTTGCCCTGTTCTGGGCCTGCGCTTCGCGCAGGCGCAGAACAGGGCAGGGAGGCACGGACACACGCTTGGTGTCCGTCCACGGACGGACACCAAGCGTTTTATTAGAGAGGATGACGAATATTTATATACTGCTTTTCAACACAAGTTCCCAAAGTGGTTGACATAGATATAAATAAATAAAATAAAATGGCTCCCTGTCCCCCAAGGGCTCACAATCTAAGAAAGAAATATGAGAGAGATACCAAACACAGCCACTGGAGGGATGCTGTGCTGGGGATGGATAGGACCAGTTGCTCTCCCCTGGCTAAATAAAGAGAATCACCACTTTAAAAAGGTGCCTCTTTCCTCAGTTATCACGAATGGGGATAAATGTGATAATGCTGCTTGCTCAGCCACTGGTTTTTAAAAGATCAGGACTGCCTTCCAACTTTGCTGCAGCCCCAACATGGAGCATTCCAGCTCCATTAGCCTGCACAACATGCCAGCCAATGGAGTTAATAGTTCCTTATGTAGAAATTGTAACATAAGTTATATTGTAGCTAGAATTCCAAGTCAGAGGATGAGCAAAGTAGTCTGCCTCTTAGATTAGGGAAGTTTAGCAGAATCTTGCATTTGTTACCTATAAGCATTTGCTATTATACCCAATTAACAAGGAAAGAGTAATTGGGCTTTCGTGAAGATCCAGGTAACCCAACACAATGACACCATTGTGGTGTTGTTTTGTTTAAAGAAAAGCAGCTTGGTGGGGGGAAGCAGAGGAGAAGTGCTTAACTCATGTCATAACTGCTGCTTCTCTGCTCCAAATTCCTCTCACTATCTCATACAGAATCCCAACTTGATGATTTGGGGCAGAGAAGCATGGGGCAGAGAAATAGTTAAGCACTCCTCCTTTGCTCTAGGTTTCCCTTCTAAAGCTATTTTTTTCTTTTTAAAAGTTATGATATAATGCTTAGGGCCATAGGATGAGCCATAGTGCAGTGGTAGAGCATCTGCTTTGCATGCAGAATATCCCAGTTCAATTCTTCACATCTCCAGATAGGGCCAGGAAAGACTCCTG
The DNA here is from genome assembly GCF_027244095.1 of Hemicordylus capensis. Taxonomy (NCBI): domain Eukaryota; kingdom Metazoa; phylum Chordata; class Lepidosauria; order Squamata; family Cordylidae; genus Hemicordylus; species Hemicordylus capensis. The sequence goes on from NC_069660.1 coordinate 64,334,766, forward strand.
CCTGAAACTTTGGAGAGCCACTGCCAGTCAGTGTCCATAGTACTGAGCTAGATGGACCAATGATCTGACTCAGTGTAAGGCAGCTTTCTATGTTTCTAGGGCCACCCCACTCAAGCTGATATTAGACACTTACTTGACTATATAAATGACAAAGTGGACTGGAGTGACACTATTTTATTGTATGAACTGGAATACGTATTTGCAATTTGCATTTGCTTATTTGCTGAACGATAGCATTATAAAAGAATTTTGAAGATGGATAGATCAAAACATGTAAGTATTTTGCATTACAGTGTAAGGTAATTTACAGCCATAGATTCAAATGTGCCCTTAAATCACAACCCCACACCAATTAACCAACTAATATTTTAGTTGATTAATTTGCTGATTAAAAAGTGATAGATGCTCCAAGCCTTTCTAGGCTTGGATCCAAAAAGGTTCTTGCACATTGACAAGATATTCCCATACATGCAGAGGAGATGAAGCTGGCTACTTTCTTTCCAATGGCAACCCCTTGGCCCTCATATATACACACACTCTCTAATCTGCTTGAAATGAAGTGCCATGCCCATACTCTTTTTGCAATAACGACTGAGCATACACAGTTCATATCAGTTGCCCTTTCAGCATATCCATAGCAAAAACACACTCATTGTCTTTCACATGTTACAAACTATACTCTTTCACAGATATCTTGTGAAGATAATGTGCAATAATCCTTAGAAATGTAAACTAGAAAATGAGGAATTTGGTAATCAGAGTTCTTACCTTTTATGATGAACAATATTTCTTGAAAACCCTTTTGGCTGGCAGAAATAGCAGGATCAACACACATGCTTAAAGACAAGGAAGACACAAGTCACTCTAAGAAGCAATCTTAATTCTGAGCTGGTAGTATTTGCACATAATTATTTCATTACCTCTCTTTTGCATAGTGTGCCATTTGAATTATGTCAAAAAAGTGGATTTGTTACCACTTCATAGACAGTACTATTTTGTGAATCACTTTAACCTTGAGAACCTTAAGGTAAATATAATCAAAAACACTTACCTGCATCTTGTAGACCTATGTCTTATAAAAACCATCCTAAATATCTTTGCTTGGAATGAAGTGCCAGTGAGTTCAATCAGCAATATCTAGACTAGGTAGTCATGATTACGCACCATTGAAATAAATTATGCCTGTACTGGCTCCATGTGAGTCCAAATCACATTGCTGCTAGTGAACACAGAGAGCCTCTGTGACTCACAAAGATTGTGCCATTTCTACAGCAACCCTGCTCCCATCATTCACAATGGAAGAAGGGTCGCTACATCTCTGATGCAGCTCTCCACATGTGTTAGCAATGACTATGCAGTTTGGACTCGCATAGTGTGGGTGCCCTGCTCTTCCAAGGGTGGAATGCTATGCTGTATGTAAACCATTTAAATGAATGGGAGTTTCAGTCTGGATGTTGCTTAAACATTAAAGTGACTTAAACATTCCATCTTGAAAACAAAACATCACTGTGCTTACTAGATATGATGACAATGAAACTTGTTTGGCTAGGGCCCAGACATGAGGTTTGGAGACTCTTAACATTCACCTCAAAGAAGATATGAGGACTGTGAGTCCATGAATCCTTCCCCTGCTCAAATTAAAAAACTGAGCTAGAGAGGAATTGCCAGTTTTCTAGCATGATGATGGCAAACCATTCCAAAACTCCAGCCTTTCCAAATACTGTAGTTTCATATACATGTTAAGAATCATGTAAGACAAACAATATCCCTGTGGAACTACACAAGAATTCTCATGGTGAAAAAACACAGTCTTTCAGTTCTCCCTTATGAAATTTTCCAGAGGCAGAAGCAGAGCCATAGCAAACAGTGCCTCCAGCTCCTAACCCATGTAATTGATCCAGAAGAATTCGTTTATTCTTAAATTTCTATCTCATTCTTCCTCCAAGGAGCCCAGAGTGGTGCACATGGTTGTTTATCACAACAATCCTGTAAGTGGCTCAAAGTCACCCAGTGAGTTTCATAGCTGAACAGGGATTTGAATTCAGGTCTCCCCAGTCCTGGTCCAATACTCTAACCATAATATTAAAAGCAACAGAAAAATCCAGGGGAAACAGTGGCGTTTTCTGTTATTCCTAGTGTCTGTAATCAAAGAAAACCCCAGCCAGAAGCTCTGATAACTATTGCCTACCAGTGAATTCTTTCTCTCTGGCATAGAACAAGAATGAAAAATCCCATAGTCATTGTTCAGCCAGTTTTAAGCACTTTTAAAGACACCTCTCCCACTGGAACCAGTATAAGCATGTACTTAAATCTCTACAATTGAAATAAATTTAGACTTTAAAATGCTAAACTTCTGACTGGAGAGTACTCCACTTTCTATAACCCAATATATTTTTCTATTGGTCCGGGATGTGAAAATTTAGCAATAATAATTCATGTTTCTCGCATTAATTTTAAAGAAATCACACACCAGTTATAAGTAGTATGAAGAGAACACCTAGAAGAGGAGGAAAAAGAATTCTGATGAGTGAGTTTCTCACAATTTTTTCTTATTAGTTTTTATACTAATTAGAGTGGGGAAAGGATACTCATTCAGATTGGTGGCCACATTGGCAATAAACTGTTAGCTGAAATACTGTAGCTGCATTTTGATTCCATCCTACAGCTGGTGGACATATTTCACTTATGCTACAGAATTCATATTCTGAAATATGTACTCTCAGTTTTAGTCAGCCAGCTGACTATTCCTCTTACTTAGTTTATTGAAAAATCATACCGGTCACTCTCCATTGTGGATCTCCAAATACGAACCTTGGCTCCAGAAGTTTAGCAATCACATCTACCACTCCACCACTTATTGATTTTGAATCTTTGGCTGACATGATGCATAGTTCTTAGGGCACTGAGCAATTTGTGGAACTGCTGCAGAGACACAAGCAGCAAGGCAGTAGAGCTACCAGCATTACTGCAGTTTTTCCCATTCACAATGCTACTGCCCAATCTCTACAGGGGCCTCGCTACTTGTCTCTGCAGCAGCAGCTCCTCAAGTCACTCCATATTCCTAAGACAGTTGCTCTCCCCCTGCTAAATGAGGCAAATTCTGTCAAGATATGCACATTTCCCAAGGCCTTGGACATCCAGACTACAATAAGGCAGGACAAATCTAAAATTCTGCAGAAGATTTGAGAAACCTGTAAGAAAGGTAAATTTGGTGTACTTCTAGAAACAACTGAAGTAATATATACAATCAAGGTTTGAGAATAATGAATCAAGTAAAGGCAAACAATTTTAATTTGTATAATTTTAATCATTTATATTTTATTAAAATACAAGCAATACTGTAGTCAGAGGTGACCCAAGACATTTTGCTGCCTGAGGCAAAGGACAAGATAGCATCTCCCCATGAACAGGTAGGCAGCCAGCACTCTAAGGCCATGTTGCTGAGGTGAGGGAGATGGCATGAAGGCAGGTGGCCACTCTCAGATCATACCACCGAGTAGTTTCCAGGCTGGAAGCTGAGAGAATTATATCAGTTTATAACTGTTAGTATCTATGTGCAGGCACAAACCCTTGCAGAAAGTAATGGGTCAATATGTAGCCTGCTGTTTCCCCCTACACATACAATAGCCATGAGTGAAAGTTGCACATGCATGCTTCCTTCACATGCTAGCAGAGGAACAGCCCTGGTAGCATGCAGATAGCAACTCTTGTTTTGCTGGACATTACAGTCTAATAAGGCGCCCTGCAGCATGCTTTCTCTAATGTCAATAAGACCCCTAATTGCTCAATTGCTTGGGAATTAATTAATCAATTGCTTGTGAATTAGAATAAACTCAGTCTCCCTTTTCTACCAAGCTGTTATTGGGTGGGTGGGGATTAGACGCCAAGAAAATATACCTTCAGCACAGTCCCTGTGCCCCAAATTGTTTTCACATCAGGCCCAAGGCCAATCTAGTCCAGCATCCTGTTTCACACAATGGCCCACAAGCAAGAGGTGAAGGCATGCCCTCTCTCCTGCTGTTGCTCCCCTGCAACTGCTCAGAAGGATCAAAAGGAAGCAGAACCAACTGAGCCTTCCTAAGAAAGTCAGTGTTGGAGGAGCCTACAAGACACTCTGCTCAGGGGTGGCTCTCAGAGGAAGCAAGGTAAGGCTGCCAACACAGACAGTGGATTACTGGGGCACCAGTAAAGTCACAAGAGGCCCCTGCTGGAGCAGCTTTTCAGAACCAATCTGACCTTTGCAAGGAGCACCTCTCTTTGCTCTCCTTGCAAAATTTACAAGGAGAGAAGAGGCTGCTGTTGGCAACTTTCCCTCTTCCCTGCACCACTTTCAAAGGTCAGTTTTGAAAGGGAGGGACTGGCCCCCACCAGAGGAATGGGGCAAGGCAGCATTTTGTGCCTTGCCTCATGTGCTGCAATACCTTGGGCTGCCTCTACTGCCACTACTATATCAGTGATTAGGTTTGGGTGATATATGAGCCCCTGGAGGAGAGAGTGTAAGGCAGTGAAGAAAACCCTTTGTCCCTCTTTCCTCCCTACAATTCCTCATAGATTTGTTGTGGTTTTCCTGTAAGTCAGAGCAGCATCTGCTACAACAAATCTCTTGCCTATACAGAGACCCTTAGGTTTAATTTCTGCTGCAATACAGGTGCGAAGCCAGCCGAGTGGCAGCCTGGGTCCAGCCCCACCTGGCGCCCCCGCCCCAATGATGTCCTGTGCGCGTGACGTCCCGTGCATGGGGCGTGCCCTGAACGACAACCCCCCCAACCCACACCCAGGCTACTTGGAGCCCCGAGCAAGAGCTTGCTTGCTGATGCTTTTCAGGCAGCATTTGCTGCCTGAAAGAATCTCCTTCCCCTTTCTCTCCCTCCAGAGAGGGAGAGAAAGGGAGAACAGACATTTTCAGGCAGCAAGCACTGCCTGAAATGATGCAGAAGCGCTCGCTCAGGCTCTTCGGAGCTCGAGGCCATGCCCCTTTTGCGCAGACATCACACACAAAGGGGGCGTGGCCTCGAGCTCCGAAGAGCCCAAGTGAGCGCTTCACGTCATTTCAGGCAGTGCTTGCTGCCTGAAAGCATCTATTCTCCCTTTCTCTCCCTCTCTGGAGGAAGAAAAAGGGGAATAGACGCTTTCAGGCAGCAAACACTACCTGAAAAGAATCGGCAAGTGCTCACTCGGGGCTCCCAGTAGCCTGGACATGGGTGTGGGGGGTTCGTTGGGGGGCTTCAGTGGCCCCTACCATTGGCAGCCCGGGTTCTTTGGACGCATTCCGCACAATGTTGGCTACGCCCCTGAATACAAGTTCCTTCTCAGCTTCCTACTAGGAACAACCTGCAGTGCTGAGGGACTGATGTAATTCACAGGGTCACCAGATCAAAAGGAGAACACAGCTGTCATGCACAAGGGAATGTTCTCATCTACAGGCATGAGTAGAGTTGCACTTGTAGCATTTCCCTCTTCTGCACCGTATTCGCTTATTAGAGTTCTGTCTTCCTTTCCATCTGGTCACGCCATCATGCAATAAAAAAGCAACAGCAAATCTACTGTATCTCCTGTCTACAGTCTAATCCTGCATTTATTTTTTTTAAATAACAAATTTTTGAGCACCAAACATTTGAGTTTTCTTGGATACCTCAGCCTATCCTGGACCTGGAAAGTCAGCTACAGAAGCAAAGAAGGGTCAGTGCAAGATGTAGATACTAGGCTATGCAAGCATACTAGGCTTGGCTCAATTAGTAATTAAAAAAAACAAACTCCTACCATTCTAGTTTTGACATTACCGTCACTAATGCAGATTGGAATCAACATTCAAAACAAATTTCACTTGAGTGGATAAACAGTCTCTACTCTGTAAAAGATACAAGCATTCATATTTTAAGATTAGCCACAAATTCATTTTTAACATATAAATGGATAGAAAGCAGGCTAACATGATGGTGACATCTCAATTCTAGTAAGATTAAAATAAAACCTTTTTTTTAAAGAAATACAATTTAAGAACCACCAATCTGGAATTTACTTGAATCATTATTTCCAAACCTTACTTGTTTTTGTTGTGTTGGGAGTAGCAACTTATGGGGAAACTATGCCCCTTATGAGGCATAGCAGATCAACAAGGAGTTTTACTGGCAGAACGGGTGTGTGCAATGGAGGTATAAGGAGAGAATTCTGTTCCTAATTTCTGTTCTTCCTGAGAAGGACAAGAGTTAGATTTGCAAGAGCCCCTTTCTCCAGGACCGGTAAAGCAGACTTAATTTTGAGAAAATGAAGCATGCAGAAGGGCTTACCTAGAAAACCACTTAACCCTTACGCATCTCTAGGCTGGAAAGTCAGGTTGCTTACCTGTAATGGTAATTCTTGTAGTGGTCCACCATTGTCCTTCACGCTGTGAATATCTGCATCTGTGTAGACAAGACCCCAGCGAACCTTCTGGAGCTGATTTAGCTTTTGGCGGTAGCCCCACCCCCTAGTGACATATCTCTCACCTCAGGCATACCTCCCTCAGTCCCTGACCGCTGCAATCAGCAGAATAGGTAGGTGACAGCTACAGTGGGGAGGAGGGAGGGTCGTGTGAAGGACAATGGACCACTACAAGAACTACCATTAAAGGTAAGCAACCTGAGTTTCTTGGTAGTGGTCCTATTGTCCTCCACACTGTGGAGACTAGCAAGCTACTTACCAGGATGATGGGAGAAGCGGGCATCTACAACAGGATAGATTCCAAGACCACTGTCCCAAACTGCGAGTGTGCTCGTGACCTGGTATCCAAGGCGTAGTGGTGCACAAAGGACAACGATCCCTTCCAAGTGGCTGCTCTACAGATGGCATCCAAGGGAACTCCATGCAAGACAGGCCGTGGAGGTGGCTATAGCCCTCGCTGAGTGTGCTTTAATACAAGGCAGTGGCCCTTGTTTTGCTAAAAAGTAAGCCTTTTTAATTGCAGACTTGATCTCAGGCGAATAGTCTCTGTGAGAAGAACTGTTTCCCCTTATGGGGAAACTATGCCCCTTATGAGACATAGCAGATCAACAAGGAGTTTTACTGGCAGAATGGGTGTGTGCAATGGAGGTATAAGGAGAGAGCACATTTCATGTCCAGAGTGTGCCAGGAGATCTCTTCATCTGATTGATTGATTTAACACATTTGTATACCACCCAAAACGCAAGTCTCTAGGCAGTTTACAAAAAACAACAAATAAAAAAGTTAAAACATTACAACAATTTAAAATTTAAAACTTTAAAACTATAAAAAACACAATTAAAACATTATCTAATTAAAAGCCTGGGTGAACAAATATGTCTTGACTGCCTTTTTAAAAGTTGTAAGAGATAGGGAGGCTCTTATTTTAGCAGGAAGTGTGTTCCAAAGCCTCGGGGCAGCAATGGAGAATGCCCAGTCTGAATAGCCACCAGACGAGCTGCAGATGATGTAGGTGAAGAGAAAAATGTTGGAAGAGAAATATCCTGAGAGACATGGTACTGGGATATGACCTTAGGTAGGTAATTTGCGTCAAGCTGTTTTCATAGTCAAGAGTTTCAAGGAACAAGTGGCCATGGCTTCAAAAGGCTTACACATGAGGGCAGATAAGACCAGCTTAAGATCCCAAGGGGGCGCCAGTCGTGGTGCTGGAGGATATGAGTGAAGCAAACCTTTAAAGAACTTTTTAATAAGGTCCAAAGGAAACAATGTGGACAAATGAAGTATGTGCTACAATGGCAGCCAGGTGAACTTTCAACGACTGAACAGAAAGATCTGAATTCTTCAAGTAGGAAAGAATAAACTCCAAGGAAGCTTCCTTGGGGTCAGAAAGCTTAGTGGTTGCAAATATTGTAAAACGTTTCCATTTTGCAGAATAAGAACATTGCGTTGAGGGCTTCCTGGCAGCTGAGATGGCATTGGGTATTGCCTGGTCCCGTATCACTGGTGGACTATTCTCCATGCTGTGAGGTGGAGGCTCCGAACATCCAGAAGAAAGACCCCTAGAGATCTGGGGGCATGGTGTGCTTTGCTGCAAAACCTTTCACATTTTGTATTTTCCACTGACGCAAATAACTCTATCTCTGGAAAACCCCATCAGTTGAACAGGGATTCAGTCACTGTCTCATCCAGAGACCACTCATGCAAGTGTACATACCGGGTACGACTGAAAGAGCCTGCCCAGATGTTTTCTTTTCCTGCTATACGCATGGCTGATGGTAGGATGCAATGGTCTAGGCACCCAGCCCAGATGTCCATAGCCAGATGGCATACTGAGGGCGCACGTGTCCCGCTCTGCCAGTTTAGGTAGGACATCGCAGCCATCTAGCAATGGAAGGAACGCCTTCATAGCCTTCCAAATGGCTAGGAGTTCCAACCAATTGATATGCAGGTGGGCTTCCCACTTGTTCCAGAGGCCAGCGATGCTGTGGAGTACAGTGCACTCTGCGGAATCCTGCCTTTGAGGCTGGAGGTGGCCTATAGCCGTCCGACTAGTAGCTGTTGATAGACCTCTACTCCATGAAATTATCCAAGCCCATCTTAAAGCCATTCAGGTTGTTGGCTGTCAACACATCTTGTGGCAGAGTATTCCACAAGTTGATTATGCGTTGTGTGAAAAAGTAATTCCGTTTGCTGATCCTAAATTTCCTGGCACTCCATTTCATGGGATGACCCCTGGTTCTAGTGTTATGTGAGAAGGAGAAGAATCTCTCTCTCCACTTTATCCACACCATGCATGATTTTATAGACCTCTATCATGTCTCCCCACAGTCGTCTTTTTTCTAAACTAAATAGCCCCATGTGTTGTAGCTTTGCCTCATAAGAAAGGTGCTCTAGGGCACTGATTATCTTGGTTGCCCTCTTCTGCACCTTTTCCAGTTCTTCAATTTCCCTTTTTAGATGTGGTGGCCAGAATTGTACACAGTGCTCCAGGTGTGGCTGCACCATAGTTTTGTATAAGGACATTATATTAGCCGTTTTATTTTCAATCCTCTTCCTAATGATCTCTAGCATGGAATTGGCCTTTTTCACAGCTACCGCACATTGAGTCGACACTTTCAACAAGCTGTCCACCACAACCCCAAGATCTCTCTCCTGGTCAGTCACCGACAGCTCAGATCTCATCAGTGTATACTTGAAGTTGGGATTTTTCATCCCAATGTGCATCATTTTACACTTGGCAACACTGAACCGCATTTGCCACTTGGTCGTCCACTCCCCCAGTTTGGAGAGATCCTTTGGGAGCTCCTCACAATCCGTTTCGGATTTCTCTAGCCAAAAAAGTTTGGTATTATCTGTAAATTTGGCCACCTCGCTGCTTACCCCAACTTCTAGATCATTTATGAATAAATTAAAAAGCACCGGTCCCAGTACAGATCCCTGGGGGACCTCACTTCTTACTTTCCCCCATTGTGAAAACTCTCCATTTATACCTACCCTCTGTTTCCTGTCCTTCAACCAGTGAGCAATCCACACATGTACTTGTCCCCTTATCCTATGACTGCTAATTTTTCTCAGGAGTCTTTGATGAGGAACTTTGTCAAAAGCTTTTTGGAAGTCCAGGTATACTGTGTCAACTGGATCACCTTGATCCACACACTTGTTGACACTCTCAAAGAACTCCAATAGGGCCTGTTCTATGTGCATTACAATTTTATTTTTGAGGATGCTTTCCATCAAATTGCCTGGAACAGATGTTAAGCTAAGGAGCCTAGGATCGCCCCTGAATTTCTAGGATCGCCCCTGAATTTCTAGGATCGCCCCTGAATCCCTTTTTGAAAACCAGTGTTACATTTGCTAGTTTCCAGTCCTCCGGTACAGAACCTGATTGCAAGGATACGTTGTATATTTTAGCAAGGAGGTGGGGAATTTCACATTTGAGTTCCTTGAGGACTCTTGGATGGATGCTGTCTGGCCATGGTAATTTGGTAGGTTTTAGTTTTTCCAGACAGTTTAGAACATCATCTCTTGTCACTTCTGGCTCAGTTCTTTAGCCTCCATCCCCAAAAAGCCTGGTTCAGGAACAGGTACATGCTCAAGTCTCCTCTGCCATGAAAACGGAAGCAGAGAACTCATTTAGCTTCTCTGCAACCTCCATCTCTTCTTTAATAATCCCTTTCATTCCCTCATTGACTAATGTTCCAACAGCCTCCCTGGCAGGTTTCCTGCTTCTGATGTATTTAAAGAAGTTTTTATTTCCCTTGATGCTTTTGGCTAAATGTTCCTCAAACTCTCTTTTTGTCACCCTTATTGCCACCTTGCATTTCTTTTGCCAGAGTTTGTGTTCCTTTCTGTTCTCTTCATTTGGACAAGCCTTCCAATTTCAGAAGGAAGTCTTCTTCTCTTTTATGGCTTCCTTGACGTTACCTGTTATCCATGCTGACATCCTCCTGGACGTAGTGGTACCTTTCCTCATTTTGGGTATACAATCTAACTAGGCTTCTAGTATTGTGGTTTTGAGCAAACTCCATGCATTCTGGAGCGATGTGACTCTTCTGATTTTCCCTTTGAGTTTTCTTTTCACCATACTCATTTTGGAGAAATTTCCTCTTCTAAAATTCAAAGTTTCTGTGTTAGACTTCCTTGGTGATTCTCTCCCTGCATGTATGCTGGATTTGATCGCACTATGGTCACTGTTCCCTAAAGGGTTGATGACACTGATATCATGCACCAGGATCTGAGTGCCACTCAGGATTAAGTCCAAGGTTGCCTTCTCTCTGGTTGGTTCCCAAACCAACTGTTCTAGGGCACAGTCATTCAGTGTATCTAGAAATTTGACCTCTTTGTCATTAGTTGACTGAATTTACCCAGTCTATGTGTGGGCAATTGAAGTCACCCATTATTACTGCCCTGCCTCTCCTTGACGCCTCCCTGATTTCTTCCTGCAACAACCAGTCACTGTCAGCATTTTGATCCTGAGGGTGATTGCACATCCCCAGTAGCACATTTCCTTTCAGGCTTTGTATAGTCACCCACAGGGTTTCTGTGGAGGACTCTGGTCCACCTAGGTTTTATAGCTTGTTAGATTCTATCCCTTCTTTAACATATAGTGCTACTCCACCTCCAAGGCGCCCTCCCTATCCTTTCTATAGAGTTTATATCCAGGGATAACAGTATCCCACTGGTTCTCATTGTTCCACCATGTTTCTGTTATGCCCACTGTATTTCTGTGTTAGCAACCAAGCACTCCAGCTCACTAAGCACCTATATGCTGAATCTCTTCCCTGCTGTCTGATATCTTTCTTTTGACTCTTTGACCAGCTGGCACAGCCTTCTGTCTGCTCTTTATGTGGTTCTGTTTTGTCCCCTTCTGTTTTATCTGAATCCTTTGTACCCTTGCACTTTAAAGGATGACATTTGCCAAACCAGATACTGTCCAGCTCCTGTAGGCTATTTCCCAGGCATCATTTTAAAAGCTGCTCTGCAACCTTTTTTATTTTAAGCGCCAGCATTCTGGTTCCATCTTGGTTCAAGTGCAGCCCATCCCTTTTGTACAGGTTTTGCTTGCCCCAAAATGTATCCCAGTGTCTAACAAATCTAAACCCCTCCTCCCGGCACCAACGTCTCATCCACACATTGAAACTCCTCAGCTCCGTCTGTCTCACAGTTCCTGCATGTGGAACTTGTAGCATTTCTTAGAATGTTACCTTGGGAGTCCTGGACTTCAATATGCTACCTATCAGCCTAAATTTGGCTTCCAGGACCTCCCGACTACATTTCCCCCACATCGTTGGTGCCAATGTGCATCACAACAGCTGTCTCCTCCCCAGCACTGCCTAACAGTCTATATAGATGCTGCATGATGTCCGCAACCTTTGCACTAGGCAGGCAAGTCACCGTGTGGTCAACACGCAGGTCACAAACCCCTATCTCTATACCTCTAATGACTGAATTGCCCACTACAAGGAGGCCCCCACCCAGTCCAAACATTTTCATACAGAAATGTTTGGACTGGATAAAATGTTTGAGGCCATGAAGGTCCATAATGGGCCTCAAGTCCCCATCTCTCTTCAGAACTATAAAGTACCGGGAATAGAAACCTGACACAATATTTGTGCGCACCCATTGGACTGTGCCTTTTCTGAGTAGGGACCTGACCTCTTGAAGTAGGGTCTGGTTGGGTTGTGTGCAGAACATTCCTGAAGAGGGTAGGAGGGTATTAAACTTGATCGCATAGCCCATTCCCTATGATGGTTAGTGCCAGTGTTCTCTCTAACAGGGAGTCCCAGATGTTGTGGACTACAACTTCCATAATCCCCAAGCAAGAGCCATGGCAGCTGGGGATTCTGGGAGTTGTAGTCTACAACATCTGGGAATCCCGGTTAGATGGAACACTGGGTAGTACCCATTGGTCCATGGTGATATCTTGCCATGCATTTGCAAAAGGGAGCAGTTTGGAGGCTGACAATGTGTCAGGCTCGCTTGTTATAGGATGGTTTGGTCCTTGGGAGTGAATTCCATGGAGCGAGTGGACGATTTACAAAAGGAACCATAAAACTGGTGCTTGTTCCGCTGAAGATCTTGGTGTCGGAAGGGTTGAAAACCTGGTCTCTGGCTTATTTGCTGACCCCACAAGCATTGTTTTGGGGGCTTCTGTTGGTAAGGTTGAATTCCCATTGACTCCACAGTTGTTTTGAGTTTGTGGATCCTTTCCAGTGTATCATCCATTTCCTTCCCAAACAGATTATCTCCGTCAAAGGGAAGGCCTTCAATCTGGAGCTTGGCCTCAGGACCAAGGGAAGTGGATTTGAGCCACGCATGTCAACGCAGAGCTATGGCAGCGGCCATGGCATGAAAACCACAATCCGCTTCATGTCTTGCTGAAGTTGTTGTTTGGAAACCTGCAAACTCTCAGAGAGGAACGTCATTTACGGTCAGATGGGAGCTGTTGGAGAAAGGTTTCTAGCTTCTCCAGAATAAAATGTGTGTAACGAGCCATGCACCCTTGAAAGCTCGCTATGTGGAGTTGTAGACTTGCTGTGGCATAAATGCACTTCCTTAAAGAGTCCATCCCCCCGCCCCACCCCCCGCGACAGAAGGAGCAGACAATTTCTGTTTAGACTGCAGGGCTGCTCAAATTTGGCCCTCCTGCAGATGCTGGCCTACAATTCCCATAATCCCTGGCTATTGGCCACTGTGGCTGGGAATTATGGGAGTTGTAGTTCAAAAACAGCTGGGTGGCCTAAGTTGAGCAGGCCTGGTTTAGAGCCATGCTGAGATGACTCTACCACAATGGAATGAGGTTTAGGGTGCAAAAATAGGTAAAGTACATCAGTCTGATGGACTATATATAGGTTCTCTAAGTTCTTAGACGTAGGTTGAATAGATGCCGGTTTGGCCCAAGTTGCCTTAACCACATCGGTGACAGTAGGAAGAAGTGGCAAGGAGATAGGGGCCAAGGCGGAGGACTTAATGAGGCCAAAAACAGGACCAGCTGACTCATGTTTCAATTGCTGAGTCTCCAAACCCAGTGCAGATGCAATGTGCTGGATCTGCTCTGAATAGGGTCTAAACTCATCTGCAGCAGATTGCTCTTTATCCGCACCCAAGCAACTATCGGAATCAGGATAAACTGGTGCTGCCCCTGGATCTTTGTTAGTGGATGGGGCAGCATCTTCATCAGAATCAGGGCCAGCCAGGTCTGCAGTGGCAGCTGGCTATCAGAGGCAGATTTTCCTTTATCAGCCTTCTTGCTTTTCCTGGCAGTGGAATCTGAAGGCGGTCCCTTAGGGAACCTGGATTGGGATCGGGGCTCATACCTTTCCCGATCATGCCTCCATTCACTGTCCCCAGGGTTCCGGTAGCACTTCCTGTGGTGGGCACTCTGGGCTCCATCAAAAAATAGTCCATATTTGGCCTCTCATAATCAAAATCAAGGTAGCTTGGGGGAGTGACTGTAGCGCCACTCTGGAGAGTAGTAAAGGTGATCTCTGCAACTGCAAGGGAAAAAGCGCTCCATCCCGGCTCGTCTCCCCCACTCGTGGTACTGACCTGTATAGCTGGAGTCGGTACTGGAACTCAGAGATGCAATCCCAGTCGGGGTTAACTCTGTGTGGTTCTTCGGGATCGAAACATTCCCCCTCTGACTCCTCCTCCTCCTCCTCCTCTGGGATAGGGTAAGTAGCCACAAAGATGGTAGCCGGTTTCCAAGGCTCTGCATGCCTTTTTTACAGCACTTCTTCTCACCCATCTCCTCTGCTGGGCCCAGCCGCTTCAGAGCCTTCGAACCCAAGGTTGATGTCCTTGGGTTTGGGAACACCTCCGCATCTGGTGCCCTTGCCTCAGAAAAAACCAAGACAGAAGGTCCTCTGATGTCACTGTTGGAGCGGTTGTAAAAAGACTGAGGGAAGTATGTCTGAGGTGAGAAATATGTCACAAGGGGGTGGGGCTACTGCCAAAAGCTAAATCAGCTCTAGAAGATTCCCCGGGGTCTTGTCTGCACAGGTGCAGACATCCACAGCATGGAGGACTATAGGACCACTACCAAGTACATCCAAGAAGACATCCACCATGTCCCAGTCTGATCAGGACCTAATACTGTCCTACTCATTTAAAATATCTCACACAGGGATATGAGCAGATTGATTGGATTTACAATATTCTGGCACAGCTTTTAGCCCTCACACCTCCAGATTCTCAATTTCCCCAGGGACCAAATGTGATCTTAAAGCAAGTTTCCCTAAAAGAAAGCTCTAAGAGTATCCACAACTGATAAAAATATATCCCTAGAATTAGCATGTCCTTCAATTGCTTGTGAATGCAGATCCATCCAATGAAGGCTATATAACTGCTCTTTGCTGGACTGAGACACAGTTGTAGACCACTTTAGTCCCTGACCACTAGTAATGGTACCCTCTCAGATATCTACTGGAGAAGTCCGCAAACAGCATGATAGGGAGAAAGATAGAGTTGCAGGTAGATGGTCACTATTTGGCCTATCTAGGATATTATTTATTTATTCGATTTCTTTACCACCCTTCCAAAAATGACTCAGGGTGGTTTACACAGAGAAATAACAAAGAAATAAGATGGATCCCTGTCCCCAAAGGGCTCACAGTCTAAAAAGAATCATAAGATAGACACCAGCAACAGTCCCTGGAGGTACTATGCTGGGGGTGGATAGGGCCAGTTACTCTCCCCCTGCTAAATAAAGAGAATCACCACATTAAAAGGTGCCTCTTTTCCAAGTTAGCAGGGGTATTATAGCATACTATTTGAGATAATAAATTCCGGGGGGGGGGTATAGTCTATAACACTGTTAACACGACTTGCTGTTAAGAAACGTAAAATATCCACCTGAGATTATGGATGTGCACGGATCCACAGAGCTGCGGTCCGGCACTGGGGTGGGGGTTCCTTTAAGGGCAGGGGGAGGGTGCACTTACCCCACCCGATGCTTTTTCCCTGCTGGCATGCGCTTTTTAGGAAGCATTTGGGGCGGCAGGATACCTCCCTGCTGCCCCTTCCCCTTCTCAGCTGCAAAAGGCTTCAGAAAGCCTTTTGCGCCTGCGCATGTTGTGCGCACCGGCAGGGGAAAAGCAGCGGGAGGGGTAAGTACACCTCTGGGCTTCCTCCAGTAGACGCTTGATCCATAAAGTTGCTTTTAATGTACTATAAGAGACTCTTGGAATGCCTGAATGTCATCTTCCCAAGCTCTGTTTTAGTGAGCAAGGGAAGAAAGCTGCTCGGGCAAAATTTGGTTTGGATTTGTTGCATTCCAAAGGTCTGTGACACGAGTGTTTTAATAATGCTAGAAATAGAAACAAGTTGAGAGAATGGCTTTATGAGCTGGATACCCAACATAATATGGAATTAAACAAGACTTCAAAATTATTGGTATGTTTTAATTTAAATTAATCACGATGATCTGCTCATTATTTACAGGGTCTTTCCCTTGCTCCATTAAGAACTGCATTTACAGAACTTCAATTTCAAATCATGCCCTCTGTCTTTTTAGATGGAAGATTGAGACAAATTCCTAAAAAATTACAATTCTGTCTTTGTGGTGCTTATCAAGTTGAATATATAGAACATTATGTATTATATTGCTCTCTTTATCAGGACCACAGAGAGAGATTTTTAGGACATTCTTCTATTCAATTTATGATAAAAGTGCTAAGGAGAAAATCTGTTGGTTGTTGGTTGATGTTGATCCACATATTACATATCAAACTGTGTTGTTTGCAAAAGCGGCTAAGTCTATTTGTATTGCATTTTTGGAAAACATTGCTGTAAATTGTAAAGGATATTTTTTTAAACCTTTTAGCTTTTTGTTTGTTTTGAATTATGTATTATAAAATTTGCTTTGTAAAGGGTTATAGTATAGTAAACCCATTTCATGGGTTTACTGGACTGGGTGTGTATGTTTTGGGTGCTCTGAGAGTAAGGTTCGTTCTCCCACCTGTTTTGTTTATTATTTGTTACATTTATATCCCGCTCTTCCTCCAACGAGCCCAGAGCGGTCATCCAACTAGTCATCCTACTTGACCAAAGAAAGGAAGGGTGGAAATCTGGCAAGGTCTCACTCACTCTGTAGAGACAAAGGTGGCTAGCATGGCTGGTAACCCCAAACAAAAATCCAGAGAGGAATACATTCTCCGGAGTAATTTAAGGGTATGGGTAGCAGCAGTTACCCAAAAGGAGTTTGGCAGTAACTTTGGAGGGTAGAAACTCTAAAAAGTAAAGCCAAAGGGTGATCCAGCATTTTCCACAAGAGGCTTCCTTCAGTCAGACATAACAACCTGAAATCTGTGCTCCCAAAACAAGAAATACTAACATGAAAAAAGAAAATACCACAGGCACATAGCAAAAACTTAAGTGATTGCACAGAGATAGAATAATGTGAGCAAAATACTGAATAAGATTCAATGCCTCATTGGACCAACTAGAAAAGGCAGCAGCTCCAAAATATATAGCCAGTAAAAAAATAAGTTGTTAGGCGGAGAGACCAAGATGGGGGCGTGGATTCCTTCAGAAAGACTGTGATGTCTCTTTTAGTTTAGAGAAGAGCATCAGGCATCCCCTTCAACTTTCCTTTTCACTCTCTGTTGAAGGAAAGGTACCGCCAAGTCCAGGAGGATCCCAGCATGCCTAACAAGTAGAGTCAGGGAATCTATAAAAGGCAAGAAGACTTCCTTCAGACAACAGAAGTCCTGCCCAAATGAAGAGAATAGAAAGGAACACAAGGAGACAATAAGGGATGCAAAAAGAGAGTTTGAAGAAAATATAGCTAAAAGCATCAAGGGAAACAATACAATTTTCTTTAAATACACAAGAAGCAGGAAATTTGCTAGGGAGGCCACAGGACCATTAGATGATGGAGTGAAAGGGATGCTTAAGGAGGATATGGGGATTGCAGAGAAGTTGAATGAATTATTTGCATTTGTCTTCATGGCAGAGAATATTGAGCATATACTGCACTGGAGCTGAGCTTCTCAAGCTTGGAGGCTGAAGAACTGGACTAATTTTTTTTTAAAATCATCATAAATCATATCCTAGGGCCTCTTTACTTCTCTACAAAACTAGAATAACATTTGAAAATAAAAAGATTCTCAAATGTATGTCACAAGAGATTTGGACTCTTTCTGTTGGGCTTAATCAATGAAGAAATCCCGAAAGAAAACAGAAATTTCTAAATTTATTGTATTAGTAAGAGATGGCCATTTAGGAAGTTTTTTAGAAGACTGGAAACCCTCTTTGTGGTATAGGAAAAAACAATGTAAATTTGGATTTATCAATGGGGCTTGAAATGTAAAAACAACAGTTGGGGAATTTGTTTGAGTAATGAAACTAAAAGATTATGTTGGTAAAATATGATGAAAATATTTATATGAGAGCAAATATAGATGTAACAGTATAACCATGTTGAAAGATGAACTGGAAGAAGTCACATTGGTATATAGAATCCCAATAAAAATATAAATGCAAAAAAGAACTGGACTAATTTGAGGTGACAACAGGATGTTCTAAACTGTCTTGAAAAACTAAATATTAACAAATCACCAAGATGGTAGGGAGGTGCACAAACTGAGGTCCGTGCACATGTCTGGCACTGCTGGGGGGAGGAGGGAATGCTGCCCCATGCAGCTTCCAGCACAGGTTCGGTGCAGATTGCAGCACAGATTCAGCGCTGCGCTTTGCAGCTTCCTGTTGCGATGGTACTCCTCCCAAGAATCTGCACACGGCGCCAGCAAGCACATGGCACCCACGAATGTGCTGATCCCATTTGCATGGTCAGCATGGCGCTGCTGATTATGCAAATAGAGTCCATGCATGCACACATGAACTCCATGTGCATGCCAGCACCATGAATGGGTTCTTGGGAGGATTACCATCACAGCAGGAAGCTGCATGGGGCACTGGAGAGCAGGTAAGGATTGGCTCTCCCCCTTTTAAAAGATCCCGCTCACTGCTCCTCCCTCCAGACGACGCCAGATGGCATCCACCCAAGAGTTCTATAAAATTACTGATCTCCTAGCAAAAATATATAACTTGTCCCTACAATCAGGCTCTGTATGAAAGGACTGGTATCAGAGAGTCTGTACCAGACTGGAAACAATGTAACACCAATTTTCAAAAAGGAGTCCAGGGAGGAGCAGGGAAATTACAGGCCAGTTAACTTGTTGGAAGTTAAGGACTTTGCGCTGTCTCTTGTCTCAGACAGTGGAGGACAGACTAGTGAGTCAGAGGGCTAGAGGGTCAAGACATTGGCCATCCCTTCTCTACTGCTCTGACACTATCCCTTTTGAAATGTAGATTGGTACTCTTAGGGATTAACTTCCTCCCTCTCTTCTCTTCCTGTTCCTTCTACCTTGCAACATGGCAAGCTCCTCTCCCTGCACCATGTGTGCAGAGAAGATGCAGAATCCATCTGCATCCAGCTAGCTAGCTAGATTAGAGATCCTAACTCCTCATTTTCCTATCTAGAATGGAGTTCCTTAATAAATGCCTTACATATTGATTTGAAACTATGAATTGGCTCCAAGCTACTTTACTCTCAGCATACACGCATGCCTAAGTAAATTCCGCTGTGTTTTGCCTCTGTGCACTCTGCTATAATTGAAAAAAGGGCTTCTCTACCAGAGAGAATTCCCAACAGGTTATGGGAGCCCAGTATTTTGAGCTGCGTGTACTGCAACTAGAGAGTTAAGTTTGTTCCAGGAGATCCAGTGAGATATAGCGTGGACACTTTGAATTGCTAATCTACAGCAGCTGCCTTTTTTGGAGCCAGTGAGGATGGCTACTTACCTAGAGGGAAACTCAGGCTGACTATCCTGAACGCAGACAATTATTTGGAATGGAAAACCCGATTGAGGCTTGCACTGAAAGCAGGAGGACTCGAGAAAGTAACTGAGGACCCCGCCGCAGAAGGAACTACAGCTGCTGAGAAAACTGCTAGAGAGAAATGGCTGCTCAAGGATGCAAAAGCTGGAGCTTTGATCGCAGCTTCTGTGAGTAAAAATTACCTTTACACAATATGTGATCTTGAAACCTCAAGGGAAATGCTAAGCAAGCTAGATTCAGTGCATATGAAAAAGGGGTGGGCATACACCTATAACTTGAGAAAGAAAATGCAGGATCTCCACTATAAAGATGGGGACTGTTTTGCCATGTATGTGGGATTGCTGGAAGATTTCTTTTTTCAATTTAAAGCTGCAGGGGAGGAATTTACAAAGAGTCAGAAGCTGGAAGCTCTGTTCCTAAGCATGCCCACCAGCTATAGCAATATAATCGGCCAATTTGAAGTCAACACCACTCTAAGCTTTGAGAAAGCAGTGGAAATGTTATCTTCTGAGGCAAACAGAAGAAAAGTTTTGAATTCTCGCTATGAAAGTGAATTGGCAAGTAACTTTGCTCTTAAAGCAACAATTGGTCATTCCAGAGGAAACCTAAGTCGGGGAGGGAATGCTGCAAGAGGAAACTGCATGGTCCCCCCACATTTGCATACAAAGAGGTCTGGCTTCGTTGCCAAGGAAACTCAGTCCAGAGAGAGAGGTCACACAACTGCCAGCAGGGAGACTGCTCCTGAAATGAGGCCAACTGGGACTAATGCCTTTAGATGTTTTCTGTGTAACCAATTTGGCCACAAGGTGGCGAACTGTCCCAAGAATCAGACAAAGAAAACCAACAAAACAGAAAGATATTCAAATAAAATTTTTAATGTTTGCCTGATGCAAAGCGATGAAAAGTTTATCCTGGACACAGGTTCTACAGTCCATATTTCAAATAATTTAGGTTTCTATACTGAACTGTTTGATATTCCTGAAGAGACTGTTCATTTGGGCAATAATACTACAATTAAAGTCAAGAAGAAAGGCGAAGGAATTTTATATTGCAAGTTATTGGATGGATCAGTTAAACCATTTTTTCTAAGAGATGTTTTGTATATCCCTGACTTCTCAAGCTCCTTGCTTTCAATATCCAAGCTAGAGAAACAAGGCTGTGAACTGTATATTAAAAATGGACAATGTGTTGTTACCCAGAATGGAGAAGTTTGCCTTGTAGGCTCTAAATGCAAAGGCCTATACAGTGTGCAGGAAAAACCTGTATTAGAGACAGACAGAGAAAGACCAGCCCAGTCCAAACCTGAGGCATACCAGCCTAATGAAGTGAACCTTGCTAAGCCATGCCTGCATGAAAACTGCTTGCAACTGTGGCATAGACACATGGGACACAGGAGCTATGAGTCAATCCAGAACATGAAGGAAAAGGGATTAGCTAATGGCATTGATTTTGTACCATGTGACATTGTAACTAACTGTGTTTGTTGTCTTGAGTCCAAAGCAGTTAACAAGCCATTTCCTAAGCAGAGTGAAAGGAAGACCAGAAGACCCCTGGAGCTGATCCACAGCGATATATCTGGACCACTACCAGCAACCATAGGTAATCAAAAATATTTCTTAACAATCACAGATGATTTCTCATGATACACATGTGTGTTTCTACTAAAGGAGAAATCGCAGATGCTCGAGAAACTCCAGGACTACGTGGCCATGGCAAGCAACAAATTTGGGTGGAAGCCAAAGATCCTGCGCACAGACAATGGAGGAGAATATATGTCCAGCGCCACACAGCAGTTCCTGAGATAACATGGAATCATGCATCAAACCATGGTACCTTACAGCCCATCCCAGAATGGAGTCTCAGAAAGAAATCTCCTGGACATGGTAAGATGCATGCTTGCTGACACACACCTCCCACAGAAACTCTGGGGAGAAGGCATCATGACTGCTACATACATACAAAACAGAATGCACACAAAACCTATAGGAACAACACCATATGAACTTTGACATGGTCATAAGCCGTCCATGACGCATCTGCGTGTCTTTGGAAGCATGGCTTACTCATACATCCCAAAGGAAAAAAGGACTAAGTTAGGGTCTAGGGCCACAAAAGGGATTTTTGTAAGCTACTCAGCGCAATCCAAAGGCTACAGAATTCTGGATCCTGACACCAACAAGATAACCATAAGCAGATTGGTGTATTTTGATGAGAATAAAAGAGCTACACCTTCAGAGGGGGCCTACACCGAAGCAAGCAACCAGACCAAACACTCTGATGACTGGATTATGCTTCCTGATCTCAGAGGAACTGAGGAGGAGACAGCAGATCCAGATCCAACCACGCTAGACACAGAGACCCCCAGCGATCCACCAGATAATGGGAGAGACCACAGAGGGTGAGGTGAGGCGATCAACGCACTCAAACAGAGGTGTTCCAGCCTTGAGACTGTCCTACCTCGCAAGAATGGTGGAACAACCAGAACCTTCATCATGGGAGGAAATATCCCAGCTACCACAACCAGAAGCAGAAACAAGCTGCAATTGAAGAGCTTGAGGCTCTTACTAAGTTACCTCAAGGGATGAAAGTTATAGGCTGCAAATGGGTTTTCAGACTCAAACATGATGCTGATAGTGAGATTCAGCGCTACAAAGCCAGATTAGTAGCAAAAGGATATTCACAGAAATATGGAGAAGATTATGATGAAACCTTTGTACCAGTGGTTAAACATACCACAGTAAGGACTCTGTTAAGTATTGCTGCTAGCAAAGGAATGCATGTTGAACACCTAGACGTTAAAACTGCATTCTTGCATGGCGAACTAGAAGAGGATATTTACATGCAACAACCACCAGGTTTCTTAGAGAAAGAGGACTATGTATGCAAACTGCAAAAGAGCATTTATGGTTTAAAACAGGCTGCCAGAGCATGGAACATAAAGCTAAATGATATGCTGCTTCAAGCAAACTTCAAAAGAAGTGAAGTGGATCCCTGCCTGTACACGAGATGCATAGATGGCAAATGGACCTACATTTTGGCGTATGTTGATGATTTGATTCTTGCCTATGAAAATCCAGATGACAGCAAGGAAATAATGCATCATCTGAACCGAGATGTGGAAGTCAAGCAACTTGGCAACATTACACACTACTTGGGCATTCAAGTACAAAGAGAGAAAGATGGAAGTTTCCTCATCAACCAAGAACAGAAAATTAAAGACTTGATAAACCTGCTCAGACTGGAAAATGCGAATCCTACACCAACTCCAATGGAAGTGAACTACATAAAGCAAGAAGATCAAACTGAGCCACTATCTGATAACCATAGATATTGTGAAGCATTGGGTAAGCTTCTATACATTAGTACACTCACTAGGCAAGATATTCGTACAGCAGTTGGCTTACTTTGCAGAAAGACCGCATCACCAACAGTCAAGGACTGGAATGCAATTAAGAGACTTGTTAAGTACCTAAAGGGTACTGCACACTTTAAGCTCAAGCTACCAGCTAACAGTCAACCAAAACTAGAAGCATACGTAGATGCAGACTGGGGTGGAGACCTAACAGAAAGGAAATCCACCAGCGGTCACATAATTTTCTATGGAGATGGAGCCATAAGCTGGTCAAGCACAAAGTAAGACATAGTGGCATCGTCAACCACTGAAGCAGAATATTGTATCAGCTGCACAGGGCTGTCACGAAATACAATGGCTGTGTCAACTACTGAAAGATCTAGGTACAGATGTACCACAGCCCATACCAGTGTATGAAGACAACCAAAGCTGCATTCAACTCTCCAAACAAGAAGATGTAAAGAGGGGTACCAAGCATACTGATGTGAAGTACCATGTAGTGGGAAGTCTGCAAAAAGATGGACTAATCAAGCTGATCTACTGCCCAACAAATGAAATGCTTGCAGACATACTCACTAAGCCACTACCGAGACCCTGCTTTGAAAAGCTGAGAGAGAAAACGAATCTTGTGAGCTGAGTCACGAGACATCGAGAGGGGGTGTTGGAAGTTAAGGACTTTGCGCTGTCTCTTGTCTCAGACAGTGGAGGACAGACTAGTGAGTCAGAGGGCTAGAGGGTCAAGACATTGGCCATCCCTTCTCTACTGCTCTGTCACTACCCCTTTTGAAATGTGGATTTCTACTGCTCTGACACTACCCCTTTTGAAATGAGTACCCAGAATGTTGGGGGCAATATGCTAAATCATTGTAAACCGCTTAGAGAGCTCCGGCTATAGAGCGGTATATAAATGTAAGTGCTATTGCTATTGTTACTCTAAGGGATTAACTTCCTCCTTCTCTTCTCTTCCTATCCTTCTACCTTGCAACATGGCAAGCTCTTCTCCCTCCACCATGTGTGCAGAGAAGATGCAGAATCCATCTGCATCCAGCTAGATAGATAGATTAGAGATCCTAACTCCTCACTTTCCTATCTAGAATGGAGTTCCTTAATAAATGCCTTATATATTGAATTGAAACTATGAATTGGCTCCAAGTTACTCTCAGCATACACGCATACCTAAGTAAATTCCGCTGTGTTTTGCCTCTGTGCACTCTGCTATAATTGAAAGAAGGGTTTCTCTACCAGAGAGAATTCCCAACAGCTGAACATCTCTTCCGGGTAAATAGATGGAAAGCATACTTAAAAATAAAACTGCTAAACCTATAGAAGAATAGACCTTGCTGAAGGAGAACCAGCATGGCTTCTGCAAAGATAAATCTTGCCTCCTCAACTTTTTATAGTTCTTTGAGAGTGTCAACAGGCATATGGATACAAGTGATCCAGCTGACATAGTATACTTGGACTTTCAAAAACTTTTGATGGTGATCCTCAAAGACTCTTGAGCAAATTTAAGAGTCATGGGATAAGGGGACAGGTTCAATTGTGGATTGGTAACTGATTAAAGGACAGGAAAGAGGGTAGGAATAAATGGACAGTTTTCACAATGAAGAGTGCCACCACCACCCCACTGGATCTGTACTGGGACTCCAACATGACCTCCCTGTATGCCAGGTACAGGGAGAGCACCAACTGACTGCTTAAGGTGGTGTGTGAGGGGATTTTATAGTATGGAGCAAGCAGTAGGATCAGCTGGCAGAATCAGATGTTCAGCACCTGGAATGGCTGGTTGTCCAAAGCGATCATCTCCCCAATGGCCCAAGTGATGAAATGAGGCTCTGGGTGATCAGAGTGGATTCTCTGGTTTGTATATATTATGAAAAGCTCTTCAGAAGGGCTGCCTGGGGAAAGTTCTGGCACAACCTGCTGTTCCACCAGACCCACTTTGAGGTGCCTGGGCACCCTACAAAGTGGGGAAATGGGCCAGATGGGCCACCTCAAACCCCCATTGTTCCCTATGGGAGAAATGGGGGGGAAGCTATTTTTTAAAAAATCACATAAAAATCCCCATTGCTTGGGGGTTCGGTGGGTGGTGGGCACCCATGGGTGCCTACTACTCACCCCAGGTTTGTGCCCCTAGCAGGCCACACTACCAACACACAGTGAGAGAAGTAAAAAGAAACCCAGCTAAGAACCAAAAAACCACCACAGAAACTGACCTACTACTGCTGTGCCCGCACAACTGCAAAGCCAAGGGAACCAAACCACACAGCACAGACTACACAACAGCCACACAAATCAACAAGAGACCTATCAAGACAGCAGGGCAAGACAGTAAAACCAACCCGGCATCACGCAAACTGCAAAGAAAGAGGGGCAGGGCAAAAACACACCATGGTGAAGGAGGAGAACTTAAAGTAACACACACAAACCATTTTTTCTGCTTTTCTCTTCGGGCATGTGTTTTGCAAAAATACAGCCAGGTCTGCCAAGCAGATTCTCACCACCAGCAGGCCAGAAGGAAGCCAAGGAAGACTGCAACCACAGTAAATTTGCTAGGCCAGAGGCTTGGCTTGAAAGGACTCTGAGTTCAGAGTTCACAGCAATTAGGGTCACTCTCACTGTTCTACTTATATGAATGGGGAGAGACTTCTATGCATTGCAATGAAAGGAAAAAAATTATTTTTAAAAAAACCAATAAATCCTACAAACTTGGGGCTGCCTGGGGGGAGTTGAGGCCAGACCTGCAGTACTCCCAGACCCACTTTTGGGTGCCCTGGCACCCCCACAAAGGTGGGGAATGGGGCATCCTCAAATCCCCCTTATTCCCTATGGGAGACATGCAAAAATTGAACAAGTCTTCAGCAAATCATTAATAACCACAGGAGTGTCTGATTGCTTTGGCATTCGGTGGGTGGTAGGCACCTCTGGGTGCCTACCACCCACCCCAGTTTTGTGCCCCTAAGTACTCCACATGGGGAATAATGGGCTGGTTTGAGTCCCCATTATACCTATGAGAAAAATAATATTCCCCCCCCAAAAAAATCATTAAAAATTGTAGGACTGTCCTATTGCTTTGGGGTTTGGGTGGTAGTTGGCACCCATGGATGCCTACCACTGAACCCAGTTTTGAAGGCTCGAACCAGTTCGAAAAGAACCAGGCTCTGTTTGGTTCAAACTCAGACCAGCATTGCCAATTCAATGCTTTGTTTGGTTCAACTTTGAACTGGACCGGTTCAAATTTGAACCTGTTTGGACATCCCTAGTTCAGGACCCACAAAAGGAAGTACTTTCCCACAAAGTGCCTAATTAATTTATGGAATTCTCTACCACAGGATATGGTGATGGCTACCAGCTTAGATGGCTTTAAAAGGAGCTTAGACAAATTCATAGAGAACATGGCTGCCAATCGTGATGAATATAGACTGCCTCCAGTCTCAGAGGCAGGATGCCTCTGAATACGAGTTGCAAGGAAGCAATATCAGAAGAGAGAGGGCATGCCTTCACTTCTTGCCTGTGGGCTTCCCAGAGGCATCTGGAGGGCTACTGTGTGAAACAGCATGCTGGACTAGATAGGCCTTGGGACAAATGTGTCATCTTCTGAAAAGAAGCTTAACTTCAAATTAGTAGGTCTTTTTCTTAAAGGGGGCGGGGGGGAGCAAAACATAGGCTCTCCTGAAGCAGGAGCCTACTGAAGCATGCCTGCCAGCAATAAAGGCAGGAAGTCATCTGGCGACCAAAGGAGAATTCCCCCCTGCCCTCTGGATATTAAAATGAAGTCTGCTTTCCCAGCCCAGAAGGAGGGGTTTTCCCAAAGCTAGCTATTCTCCTCCCCTCAAAGGGAAAAAAGCCCCACTTGCTGCTTTGGCACCTTTCAAAGTTGCTTTCTTATATTTAGCAGGGGGGGAGCAATTGTCCTCATTCAACTCAGCAGAGCTGCTCTCCAGTGGCTGTTTTTGGTGCTTCCTTTGCATTTCTTTTTAGACTATGAGCCCTTTATAACATTCTTTCTCATTCCTTTTGCTATGTGCATTTTGTGAACTTTTTCATTGAAAACAACATTATAATCCCTTTCAGAAAAGTTCAGGTTGTGTCTTGGCAGGTTCAAGCTTAGAGTCTATTAGAGCAGGTGAGTTAATTAAGTTAGTCTGACCAGACACTTGGTAATATACCATCTTGCCTTGACCCATTTCCACAATGACTTGGACAAAGTTTGATGCACTTTATTCTATACTCTGCTGCTATAACCAAAGGAGAGCTCTTCATGAACCATTCCTTGAAGTCACACTTCCTTCACAGGCAAAAATATTCAGCTCCTGCCTCCTTATATCACTGTCGTAGGCAAATGCTCAATTTCAGACAGCCATCAGATAGCAACTTGATGCCTCTGCCCCGCTCTCCAGCCCAGTCTCAAGCCAGGGGAAACAATCTCAATGCTGCTTCCTTCCTCCTGTGTGACTAACACTGATAACAAGTGTCCTCATGCCACCCTAGAGCACCACCTCTTCCCACCTAGCTTATAATATCAAATGGTGCTCAGAGGAGAATAAGAAGTAGCTACACACAATGCCGTTCAAGTCATTCTATTGCTAAATGAACTACCTATGCCCATGCAAGTATATATAACGGACAGAACCGGCTCCAGATTTCTATAGGGGATCTTTTGACAGGGGATCTTTCCTTGGAGGTAAGTCCTGTGCCCTTTTTTTGCTAGTTGAAAAACTGCAGAAATACAGCATATCTCAGTGTCTGCCAGTTGTCTTTCCCAACCCCCATCCCAGTATCCACAATGCTGGACTGTTCCAAGCATTGTGGGGGAAATATGGCAGCTCTTCTCTCCCCCCCACAAAAAACCCGCTATAATATTATGGAACAATGCTTTTGCCCAAGGCACCACAGAAAACAAGATTGCAGCCACCAGCCAAATTGTGGATATCCAAGCTCTGTTCTCCTGGGAGGTGGAAGAAAGGAGACATCAGCTCTGTAAGCTTTGCAGGTATCCTGGCAGTTGTCTGAGGATGTTGTGTGCCAATACCCAGCCTCATAATGAGAAGAAAGAGCTCTCCTATTCGAGAAAAAAGAAAGAAAAAAGCCTCTGGCACAGTTAAAGCAGGATGTTTCATGTCAGTACATGTTCCCAAATCTTATACGTACTCAGAGAACAAGATGGAATGTTAGGAGACCATTGCTTCCCACCAATATATCGAATATCAGCTGGCCCTAACAATGTAAAACCAGCATAACACTCAACAGTAATGTTATCTCCAGGTTCATAGGATGGTTTCTTCCCGTGGATTATTTTTCCATTGCGGATAGAAAATATAGAAACGTCTGGTGAAGTTCTAACTAAAAACACAAATAAATTATTACTAAAGCTCATCTAAAAATGACCTTTTTCAAAATCTTTCATATTTTAGATGAACCAATTATACGGCAAAACTTGCAACCTGACAAAAGGTGTTCACCAAAACATTAAGAAAATCCTGTTACAGGTTGTATCGATTTTGAATGGCGCAAGTTCTCCAAGCTAAGTATATATTCAAGCATTTTAAGATAATGTAAAGCAAGTCTGGCCCCAGCCTTTCTAGTTCCTGAAATGAAAAGCTGTTGACATGCTGCAATCTAGTTGTCCTTTTCCTCTACAACTTCCCACGGATCAGGTCAGCCTTTCCTTCTCCTGTGGTAGCTACAAAAAGGGATGGAGGACATTATTGGTTGGTCTATGGGGTGTCCTAAAAAGACCACATTACTAGGGGTGTGCATTTTGGAATTTTCTTGTTTCGATTTGTATCCGAATCAAAACATCCCTGTTTTGTTTTGTACCCAAATTTTCTGAATCCGAATCAGCCCTGTTTTGTTTTGTAGCCAAATTTTCTGAATCCGAATCCAAATCGATTTGGATTTTTAAAAAGGGTCCCAGGGCAAAAAGAGTGGGTGGAGGTGGTAGTGTCCAATGGGTGGAAGCTACCACCCAAATTTCAAAGGAACTAGGCATAGGGCTGATTTTTTTGGTGAATTTTTTTTAAGTTTACACATCTTTAAGAATTTTCCCATAAGGAATAATGGGGATTCCAGCAAATGTATCGCTTCAAATCAAGGGGAAAGGGATGACCCAGAGCGGAGTGTGGTGGGTGGTAGTGCCCAATGGGGGCAAGGAAACTTCCAGAATTATTTCAAAGGAATTGGGCAAAGGGCTGATCTTTTGTGATTTGTTGAAGTTTACGTGTCTTTAAGATTTCTCTCATGAGGAATAATGGAGGTTTCAGCAGCCCCATAATTCCACTTGGGGGGCACCGGGGTTGCCCAGAGCGAGGGGTTGTGTAGTGCACATAGGGTGCCAACCACCCCCATACCCACAAGCCTGTCGGGTACTGGGTTTTGTTGTTTCTGAGGTGTTCATTGTAGATTCTCTGGTAGCATATGAGATTTTCAGTGAAAAACAAGAATCCACTCTCATATGCTACCAGAGAATCTACACTCAGAACACCATAGAAACAGCAGAACCCAGCACCCCATGGGTTAGTAACCCTTCCCCTGGCCAATGTCGGGTCAGTAAAGAGTGGGAAGAAGCAAAAGAGCCAATGGGGAACAAGGAGGGAATTGTCAGCAGGTCAGCCCATGATTTAGGTCACTGATCAGAAGGCTGGGAAATTCAAAGAGATGTCAAATACAAAATGGAGACTCACTCAGAGATCACCACAAAATGGAGGTCCGAAACAATAAAACGTTTTGTAGCCGAAACAGGGATGTTTTGTTTTGTATACAAAACTTTAGGATCTGGAAAATGGGTGTTTTGTTTTGTCTACAAAACACCCGAAACAAGCTGTTTTGGGTACAAAACGTTTTGTATCCGAAACGTTTCGCACATCCCTACACATTACTCCTGTTTTAAAAGAATTACACTGGCTGCCAATAGGTTTCTGAGCAAAACACAACATGCTGGTTATTACCTATAAAACCCTCAATGGCCTGGGACCAGAGTATTTAATAGAATATCTTTTTCATTATGAACCCTGCCACCTATAGGGTGCCACCAGTTTATCTTGTGGTGAGTGATACGCAAGCCTTCTCTGTAGTTGCCCTGGGGTTGTGGAACACACTTCCTGTCGAAGTTAGAGCTGCTTCATCCCTGATGGCTTTTAGGAAATTACTGAATATACACCTGTTCAGCTACATTTGTAACTGAATTTTATTAATTTGTTTTAGATTGGATCTTATGGATATTTTAAATGTTTGGTAGAGGAGACCTTCATTATCCAAGGTATCACAGTTCTTGATTTCCTGTCTTAGAGACCCAGTTTCTTTATTCATGGCAGGAAATATAGGCAAATTTCACCTATCCACAGTTCCCAAGTGGCTAGAAATGACTCACAATGTCATTTCCAACTGCCATTTTGAAGCACAGAGCCATTTTGTGACACTTGAAAAACATTTTGGCAAATATTCACCAAAAATTCAAATAATTTTGGGGCTTTGCTGGAGACCTGGAGAGGTACTGTGCTTTTTTCCTTTTATTTCTGTTCCCCCTCCCATTTTTTTGGCCCCTTTTTAAAAACTTAAGAAACTTGACCCTTGGATTCCCAAAGGGATAAGGTTTCCTTCTCTGCGGTTTCTGTACTTATTGGGGAGAATGGAACTCCCGTGAATAAAGAGGGCTTCCTCTATTTAACTCTTTTGGTTATTTTATCTGATTATGAACTGCCTTGAGACTACTGGTATAGGCAGTATAATACATGAATGAAATAAATAAAATTATTTCCTCCAAGATACATAAAGACATCCACTAGTAATTGTGACTTTCAGGCTTCCTAAATCACCTAATCTAAAAAACATGCATTCAGCGCATATGTTCAGCATTATCTTGCCGATTTTCCCTCACTGCTGGAAGCAGCAAATGAGTTTATTATTCAGGGATTTTGGAGAATATTTATGTTCAAATTTTCACCCCTCAATAGCACACCAATTTTGCCACTTTAGGCAAGATATTCAGACTTCATCAGACTGTGGCAGCCTTTGCTGCCACTTCTCCCTCTCTAGTTTCAGAGCCAGCTTAATAGCCACATGGCTGCTGCACTCATTCCCCAAACCATGCCCGCAAACATCAACAAACTAGTTAGCTGATAAGAAGCATTGTGTTATGCTTTGTGGTCATTACAGTCAATCTCCCTTCTCCCCCTACTCAAACTCCAAGCTATGAGGATTGAAGACAATTCAAAGTTGCAGTTCTTTCTGTATTGCACTGATTTGATTTCTGCATTGTTGCTATGCTGCTGTTCATACTGTAACTTGTGAATTATCATCACCTTTGAAGGCAGCTGCCATTATGATTCTTGCAACTGTTACATTTCTCCCCACTCCTGCTGCTCATGGCAGTGGTTCATAGGGACATGTAAGATTACCACATTAACTTCCCCCACCTCTTGGAAGTACATGCAAGTAAGTGAAAGAAATTGCAGCCAATTTCTAGCTTTGATGGGGAAGGGATTTTAAGAGCCTAGAAGATGCATGAGCCAAACAGATCACAGAGACATCTGTGATGTCTCTATAACTCTGTTATAGAGTTTGAGCTTTGTGATGTAACTTGTTGCTACTTTTAGGAATGTTTTACTATTTTCAGCTTCATTCATCAACTCATACATTTGTGTAAATAAATGGAATGTTACTGAAAGACATGGTAAGTCTGCAATGATTCTCTTTTCAATTGAAACCAGAATCCAAGGCAGATTGCAACCCCTGGAACTTTCCACTCCTTGGAAACTGCTTGGAGTGAAGCAACTGAGACAGCACAATACATTTGCAATACATGAGCAGAATGTAAACAAACCAAGCTGACTGTTGTGCTGAGCCTACTATCAAATGAGTTTATTCAAGTTGAAGGGATGCAAAATTCTCTCCAAATTCCACAGGATACATTTATTTGAGAGAAGATCTACACCATGCCACTTAAAACCTTAATTATTCTGGTTTTCTTCTAGGTTATCCTCAGGAACAGCAGTGTCCCATGTGAATACATAAAGTAATGTAATGCAGCACCTCTACTGAATAAACTCATCAGTACAAACATACAGAGGTATACTATGTTAATGTAAGTGCTATAATAAAACATTAACTTTCCTGCACAGAAACTCAGAAATACATTAGGAACAAATCATGGGATACCGCTATACCAATATGTTAACAATCTGGAGAAAAATCATTCATTTATTCTGTTAAGAAGACCACATTCTAAATTAGGAAGTTGCTGGGGGGAAACAAACTATTGAGTACAACAATATACACAATAAATCATTTGATGAAAGTCAACTGACCATTTAGACAATGAGAAAATAACATCTACATTGGCATGACCCTAGAAGCAACAGATGGGAATACAACAGAACAATTAATTATACGTACAGACACAAGGTTGTACAGGAGGATGCCACGAATTATAGCCTTGGCATGCTACAATCTTCTCTATGGTTTCATCAGGAAAATAATACTGTGGACTGCACTGAATAATAATTTCTTCTCTAAGATGATATTCAGATTGCAATGGCAGCACACTGCCACTTGGAATTAATGGGGCACCGCATAAATGTGGATCAACTGTAATGAAAATACCCCCATAGAAATTATGAACAAATAAAGAGGGCAAGAGATTAGGGTGTGACAAACTGGGAAAAAGTGGGGATTCATCCCCCGCCTTCCAGACTTATAAAATCCTCTATTAACTGCCCCTTACCAGAATGTAATAATGTGTCAGCTGAGTAACTCATCAATAAAGGTAAAGTGTGCTATCAGGTCAATTTCTACTCCTGGCGCCCACAGAGCCCTGTGGTTTTCTTTGGTAGAATACAGGAGGGATTTACCATTGCCTCCTCCCACGCAGTATGAGATGATGCCTTTCAGCATCTTCCTATATTGCTGCTGCCCAGTATAGTATCAGCAGGGATTTGAACCGGCAACCTTATGTGTTAGTCAAGCATTTCCCTACTGCGCCACTTAAGATGACTTAACCCATCAATAACTCATCAATATACCACCTGTTAAAGAACAAAAAAAGTAAAATGGGTTGGCAGACTATGACTTTTAGAAGCTGATAACAACTTTGGGAGAGATTTTTGATGGGAAAATGGAACAGAATTAAATACTCTTCTTCCACAGCATGATACTGATCTAAATCAGGTCTTTAATTCTAAAGATTAAAAAAACTCCTAAACTAGATGCAATGATTTTGACATTGTGAGGCTATTCTCACAACCACTGGAAAGTGGGCTAAGGGAACCCAGCCCGCTTTCCAGCAGAGCGAGTGCTCTACTAACCCCACTGCCCTGCTTGTGAGTCACCATGGTGCGGCTCTGCGATTCATGAGG
Organism: Hemicordylus capensis; assembly: GCF_027244095.1. Lineage (NCBI taxonomy): Eukaryota > Metazoa > Chordata > Lepidosauria > Squamata > Cordylidae > Hemicordylus > Hemicordylus capensis. Next base: position 64,367,730 of record NC_069660.1, read on the forward strand.
AGACCCCTGACCATGAAGCTCCAAAAAGCCTCCCAGCACAGGGGTCTCCCCAGATTGCCTCGCACGAGGGACTTCCAGGGGCCAGGGAGGCCCTGATCCCCGCCACCCCAACGGGCTCCGTGACGGGGCCAGTTATCGTGTGGGCGGCCAATCTGGCCACCCAGAGAGGGCAGAGTGCTCATGTGCCAAGCCCGCTCTCCCCGCCAAACCCCATCTGGCTCTCCACACTGCTTGTGTGGAGAGCCTCCATGTTTAATTTGGCCCTGAAAGGGAGTAGTAAGAACGTTAGGCAGACAAACTCTTCAAACCGAACTGCTACCAGAGTCTATATCCTCTATTTTCAACAAGTAAGTAAATGTATGTATACGGAATGTTTATACATAGAAGTAACCAGTAATATGTGACACACATAGATATCATGGATGCCATAATGGATTTGATTCATTGATTAACAATGCCCAATCTTGTTTTACAAAAACCAAAGCTGCAACAGCGGGAGGGAATTTAGAGCAGAGAACTGGTGGAGGAGGAGGAAGGGATGTTAAGCCTTTCCCAACTTGTTTCCATTCACCAAATTGTTCCCCACAAGTGGCTTTTTTCTCTGTGGGGTTAAAGCAGCATTTACCATATTCCCTTTTAGCTATCTTATTTTCAGTGCCACCACTGCCACCATCCACAGCTTGCTCTTTAGTTCCTTTTGACACTATACTACTTGAATACTTACCTATTTTCTTTTACCTTTTTCAGTACAACAGGATTACTCTGTACCCTTTTCTCCACTTTTCTTATTTCTGCCCACCCATCTATTCCAGTCCATCTGGTCCTTTGCCTCCATCTCTCCCTTCTTCTGTTCCATTCTGGACATGGTGTGAACTGCCTGGTCTGAACCTTCAGTTCTGATCAATGGTCTCATCTGAATGGCACTTTGGATCACTTCTTGCCTTGGTTTCCTCAATTTCCCCCCATTGGCCTTCCAGTATATGATGAGCTCTTTGCTCTAGAACAGACCTGCTCAACTTAGGTCATCCAGCTGTTTTTGGACTACGACTCCCATGATCCCCAGCCACAGTGGCCAATAGCCAGGGATTATGTTGTAGGCCAACATCTGCAGGAGGGCCGAAGTTGAGCAGCCCTGCTCTAAAAGGAGCCTTCCTGCCCACCCTCCAAACACTAACACATGGGTACATATAATATTAAATGTGTCGTACATATGCTGTTTGCATTATGGTGCTATTATCACACTAATCATTATGCTGCTTAAGCATAAGTTTCCTGAACTTTGCCTAGATTCCTAAATGACTTCAAAGGCGAAAAGAAAATTCCAAGTATAGACTTCAGTTTACAACTCTGCATGTACCCATCACTCGTTTTGTAAAATGTTAGCTAGTTCACACGATTGAAATCCAGGTAGGAGGAGCACCCAGCTGGTGTATGAGAGCTGGGCATGATCCTGATTTGAAGTCAAATGAACTCCAAGATCATGGTAGGAGGAAGGGAGAGTGATTGTGTGGGTAGCAGGAGCAGGGTTGGATAGAGGCACACTACCCAGATAATCTTCCCAGCATTTTAATGAGGGTGGAGAAAAAAGGTCTGACCCAGCTCCCGCCTCCCACACGATCATTCTTCCCTCTTCCTGCCTTGATTTTGGAGTTCATACCACTGTTCATCAGGACCATGCCTGGCTCTCCAACCCTAAGTAACTGCTCCCACTACCTGGATTTCAATCATATGAACTAGTTTATATGCTGAACATAATATTTTACAAAATGTTCTGTTCAACATATAATGTTTCAGTGGCTTTTAACTACTGAAGGAGGAAACACAATTATGCAATAGTTTTTTTCCCATTCTTACTCTTTTTACAGGATGGTACTTCAGGAACCCAGGTATTTTTTTCCTCACAATGAATCAAATAACTTCCGATCATGAAATATCCAATTTTACATTCAAATGTAATATTGATCCCGTATGCATGCGAACGTCCAAATCCACTTAATTTTATTCCATGTTCAACTACTGGCTCTTCACATGTCACCACTGGAAATAGATGAGTAAAAAACAAAATATTATAGGAATAATAAAATAGGAATATTAAAAATAAAACTGTCAAGAAATAGAACATTGCAAATAGGTTCTTTGCATTTACACTTTTATCATACCAATATATACCAATATATCATACCAATATATACCCCTGCTATCTTGGCAAAGAGGCACCTTTTAACGTGGTGATTCTCTTTTATTTAGCAGGGGAGAGTAACTGGCCCTATCCACCCCCAGCACAGTACCTCCAGTGAGTGTTGCTGGTGTCAATCTTATATTTCTTTTTGGTTTGTGAGCCCTTTGGGGACAGGGATCCATCTTATTTATTTATTATCTCTCTGTATAAACCGTCCTGAGCCATTTTTGGAAGAGTGGTATAGAAATCAAATGAATGAATGAATGAGTATTCTGCTGAACCCTTACTGAGAATTAAACTCCTTTTAGTTAATTCACAGATACATGAAAATAAGAATGAAAATATGCTAAGAATGGAAGTATATTGTTATTTCAAAGTATGCCTGTTTCATATTTCCAGGTTGTAATGGTTAAATTCACTTTGGGCAAGTTCACTTCCGACTAATTTGTAAGGGGACCTTTGAGACACTGGTAACTATAAACAACTAGCAGTGGCAGGCGTCGTTCTGCCAACACAGTGGCACCATAGAGACACAGCCAGATGGGTTCACCCTTTTGTCAAACCCTTTGATGTGACCAGGGCAAGGCCACAAGACTATGAGTTCCCCCCCCCACCCTTGCTAATGACCAGAGGGGGGCTACTGGACTATATGACACTGCCCAAACTGTGGTTTGCAGAGACAAAATGTGTCAAAATGCTGATTTGCATTCGAATGGGTGACTATATGTGTGAGTAATAAAAATTACATGACCCTTTAGGGCATGTGGCTGCTCTGGGAAGAACATCTGCATCCCTGGCATCTCCAAGATAGGGCTGAGAGAGACTCCTGCCTGTAACCTTGGAGAAGCCACTGCCAATCTATGTAGACAATATTGAGCTAGATGGACCAAGTATAAAGCAGCTTCCTATGTTTATCTATCTTTAAATTTCTTATGTTATTACTTGAAGGTTCGAATCAGCTCCAAAAGATGAAACAAAAAAAAAACAAATTAATCACGCTACAGTTAAGGCCCTTATTTAATACTTTGACAAGCAGCTAGTTTGGTTAATCTAAGGCTTGTGTTAGCTAATCTACATGATATCTGGAAGGAAATGGGAAGCCTACTGTGACTAACTGTGCAATGATAGGGGCAACTAACATTCAACATTTTAAGGATAAGAGCAATGAACATTTTACAGGATAAGAGCAAGAAAGCAAAGATGAACTCAAATTTAAACAAACAAACCTGTTTATTTAAATTTAACAATTAAATTGACAACAGGAAGTTATTTGTTTTATTTTTATTATTTTATAGGTCACTTTTAAACACCAATGGTAAATACAATTGCTATTAGAACAGAAGACAGATAAAGGCAATTGGCCAGCTTCTGCTAAACAAAATCAAATATGTCAAGATTGACTGTATAGACAATACCAAGCTAGATGGTTCCGCATCTAGCACGGTGGTTTGGGCTCTGTTGATGAGAATCCTGGAGGAAACTGATTTTCTGGTCCCTTGCCAGTCGGCTTTCAGGCCGCAGCAAGGCACATTGGTTGCCCTGTTGGAGGACCTTTATTGTAAACTTGATGTAGGAAGCGCACCTCTTTTGTTTCTTCTTGAGCTATAAGCAGCTTTCGATACCATCGACCATGCTATCCTTATGGAATGCCTAGGAGGGCTGGGCCTTGGGGGCACTGTTCTTCAGTGGTTCCAGTCCTATTTCACTGGGCGATTCCAGTCAGTGTCGATTGGGGGTGAGTGTTCTGCGCCCTGGCCCCTTTCTTGTGGGGTTCCACAGGGCTCAGTCCTTGCTTGCATTCTCTTTAACATCTACATGAAGCCGCTGGGCCTGGTCATCTGTCGGTTTGGGGTCAGTTTTCATCAAAATGCTGAGGATACTCAGCTTTAGATCTCTACCCCTGGCCAAACACGTGATGCCATTCATGTGCTGGCTCAGTGTCTAGAGGCTGTGAGGACCTGGATGGGCCAAAACAAGCTCAGGTTTAATCCCTTCAAGACCGAATTGCTCTTGTTCAGTTTGCGATCTGGCCAACTGCGGTGTGTGAGCTTATCTCTTGATGGGATTATGCTTCCCTTGAGAGAGACAGTTCATGATCTGGGGGTCCTTCTGGACTCACAGCTCCTGCTGGAACAGCAAGTGGAGGCAGTGGCCAGAGATGCCTTTACCCAGCTTCGACTGGTTCGCCAGTTACATCCTTTTCTCGACTGGCAGGCCCTGGCAACAGTAAATCATGCCTTTGTTACCTCTAGCTTGGATTACTGTAAAGCATTCTACCTAGGGTTGTTTTTGAAAATGATTCAACTAGTAGATAATGAAGCTTCAACAAGTTCAGAATGCAGTGGCCCACCTCCTCATGGGTGGTCGTAGATTTGATAGTGTTACATCTCTTTTACAGTCTTTTAGGATTGACCACCAACAGTAAAGGATCCAGCAGTCAAGAAATATACCACAGACTAGCACTTGGTAGGGTTGCAATGAAGGCCTTGGAAAGGATATTTAGATGCCATGATGTGTCTACATCTACAAAGATTAGAATCGTCCAGACAATGCTTTTCCCCATGACACGTTCTATGGATGTGAAAACTGGACTTTGAAGACGCAAGATAGAAAGAGTATTGATGCTTTTGATCTTTGGTGCTGGAAGAAGACTTTTGAGGCTACCATGGACAAGCAGGAAAACAAACAAATGGATCATAGAACAAATCAATCCAGAATTTTCACTCAAGGCACAAATGACCAGGCTCAAAACTAGCATATTTTGGACACATTATGCAAAGAACCAGCTCCCTCAAGAAATCCATAATGCTGGGAAATGTTGAAGGAAAGTGAAGAAATAGACGACCAGCAGCAAGGTGGATGGATTCAATTACAACAGCAATGAATGCACTGAGAGACCTTAAAGGCCAAGTTGATGAATGAAGACAGATCATCCTGGAGAGACTCTATCTATGTGGTTGCTATGAGTCGACACCGACTTGATGGCACTTAATCAATCAAAACCCTAAATAAACCTGATTATATTTGACTTCAACTATCTGTTAGTAATTTCCAAGACCAAAGCTTTGCACAGATTTATTCTGTAATCTCACTCTAGATTTGCTAGTTCCCTGCACAAGCCTAAAAGTTAGTCAGGGTGCATAGCCAACACCCCAAAGCTAACTCATTAACACCATTTAGCTTAGCATTAAACACCCAGACTGTATATCCCAACACTTTCTAATATACAGTTTTTAACCTTGTCTAATAACAGTATGACTGATTATCAACTTAGATGAGTGTGCACACAACCTGACTCTTTTTCCTGACTATTAGGGAAAAGACATACTGTACTGAGCAGCAGCTAAGCCAAGTGCATTGTCTTTGAAACAAGGCAGCAGCTGCTGAGAAAAGAGCGTTTAAGACTAACACAGGAGGTGGTCCCTTTAAGAAATAACAGCCAAGGCTATGCTGTGCTGCTATCCTATTCATATGTGCAGATTGATGTCTGTATGCCAGTATTTCTTTACTGTAGAAGTTGGTTCGTAAGTATGGGCATTCGTAAGTCGGATGGTCATATTGGGGAGTCCCTGTATAAACAAGACACAACACTTTTCCCAGCAGACTCACCACTCAAATCATGGGCCTTTGTTCAGCCCAAAGACTCGTTTAAGTTTCATATCAGGACTTTCCTCAATTCTATAAGCCATTTTGACCTGGCTTTGCTATTCTTTGTATATTTCTGGTCTCACATCAGCCTGTTGCAAATCAGGTGACCTCCGTGTGTTTCTGAATGTCAGGAAAGACCCAAAGTGTGGCTAAGTAGCCAAACCTCATGCAAAGGGAGACTTCTTTTGTCTAAGGGCATATGCCAAGGTCAAGCAGAAACATTAAGCTTTGGAATCAAGTGTTTCGAGCAATCAAATTCCCATTCTTCTAGGACAGAGGTTCTCAAACTTGGGTCCTCAGATGTTAATGGACTTCAACTCCCATAATCCTCAGCCTCAGTGGCCTTGGGTTGGGGATTATGGGAGTTGAAGTCCATTAACATCTGAGGACCCAAGTTTGAGAACCTCTGTTCTAGGATGTCTACCCATCTCCAAGAGGAAGATTCTCATTAACTGGCTGTACCTCTTTTCACACAAGATGAGAGATTTGCAAACTTCTTCCTTATAAAAGGAAACAGCCAGCTTTTGTGTAGGAGGGGAGAGGGCTGCTTGGGGTTGCTGATTCCAGAAGGTTAATTTAGCTTTGTTAGCTGAGAACATGCTGAATAGCTCCTAGGAGCATGCAGAGTTCAACATAATGCAAGCTTTTGTTTTGAGAAGTGCAACTTAAGCAGGGGTGGATTAAGTCTTTTGCTGCCTGTAGGTGGCCAAGGATTTGCTGCCCCCACTGCAGCAGTGAGGGTGTGGGTGGTGAGGGGGAAGCCCTCCCTTTTTTCTTCTAAAAGCTGCCACAGCAGTGAAATATAAGTAACAAAGGCTGCACAGCAGCGACTAAAGGGGGGAGAATGAGGGGAAAGTTCCCCCTTTTACTTTATAATGCTGCTGTGAGGCAGAATGGGGTGGCAGCGGTGCGGAGAAAGGTCCAAAATGGGCTGTGGACAGGGGTGTGAACTCATTTGAGAGAAAGGAAGGGAGCTGGAAGGAGCTCTCCCTTGCTGCCCCGCCACACAGAGGCACTGCTTTAAGGTAAAAGGGGGAATTTTCCCCTCGCCCCACCACCACCCTCCCTGCTGCAGCTGCTACCACCCAAAAGAGAGGAGCAGCCAAATTTGAGGAACAGCAAAGTTTGCTGCTTCTCAAATTTTGCCATAGGCAAGTGCCTACTTTGCCCCTCCTTAAACCTGCCACTGAACTTAAGACCTAAGATCGACTGAACCTCCTGTCTAACACCAGACAGGAAGAAAGGTATCTAAGCTTGTGCATTTTAACCATTTTGCCTTATTTGCCTATAAATGGTCCTGCTTTTTATATTTACTTAAATAAACTAGATTTTGACTGTTTTAAGCTTGATCTGAGCTGGAAACTTGCTCCATTCTGCTTCCCTATGTGCCTGCTCTGGCTTACATACCCTTTAAGATGTTTTGGGGCATTTTGCTATGTTTTGCATTCCCCCTAGTTCTAGAGAGACCAGGGAAGATTTTTAAGGGTAAGTTATCTCACTGGAGACTGGTGGAAGATATACCAAAGTATTTTAACAAACTTGGGGGACGTTCAGAGCAGGAAACCTTCCCACGATTTGCCACATTATGTATATCTGATGTAGCCTTAGCTTGTTTCTTATTTGCTGTGTATTTTGAAATGTAGATGAAAAAAACCGGAAATGTGTGATTTTTCATAAGACATGGAATGAGTACAATATGTACTCATGTATAAACTCAGAGACCATTTTCACATGTCTGCAATAGCATTTAAAATAACAAAACTGTAACAGTAAACCTCTTGATACCTTTTATTTTCTTTACTTGTATAGTATATTATACTTCATTTGAAAGTGCATTTAAATCCAACTTGAAGTCCAATTCTGTTTACTCAAAAGTCAATTCCATTGAGTTCAACAGAGCATTCTTCTGAGTAAGTGCATATAGGAGTGCAGTCAATTACCAATCAGTTAACATTTAGATAGTATGCAACCTACTTACTCTCACAGCGGGGAAGTGAAGTACTCCAGTTAGCATTTATTCCATCATGCACACACTTGCTAGTATTGCTCCCAATTAATCTGAACCTAAATGTAGGGAATAAAAAATAAGTCCTCACATTATTCAACCCAGTTATTATTGTTTTTTGCACAAAAGTTTTTCTAACCATATTTAGGTTAAAGGTGAGTGACCTTGTTACTGCTCACCTTGGTTGGATTTAGAAATGAACTAAGTTCTTTTTGTTAGCAAAACCCAAAAGTTATTTTTTGTAGAGTAGCTCCTGCATTAACTACCACCTTAAGTGGCACGGCGGGGAAATGCTTTACTAACAAGTAGAAAGTTGCCAGTTCGAATCCCTGCTGGTATGTTTCCTAGACTATGAGAAACATCTATATCAGGCAGCAGCAATATAGGAAGATGTTGAAAGGCATCATCTCATACTGCATGGGAGAAGGAAATAGTAATTACACCCCTCCTGTATTCTACCAAAGAAAACCACAGGGCTCTGTGGGCGCCAGGAGTCGAAATCGACTTAACGGCACACGTTATCTTTACCTTACCTGCATTAAAGAATTATTCAATACTCAAATTCAGTCAGACATCGCTGACATCCAAACTAACAATGCATTGGTAGAAGAGCATTTTCTATTACTCAAAAAGGGAGATTTTAGCTGATCCTCTATTCTCCTGCAGAAGCCTATGCCTCCTGAAAATATGTCACTGAGGGCATATGTCACTGAGGACCATATTTGGCCCTCAGAGACATATTTTTGGTAGGGAAGAAGAGATAAGTGAAAAACACACCCTCTGCGTAATAGAAAATATTCTTCTGCCAGCGCATCATTAGTCCGGATGTCAGCCACTCTTTTGTATTTTTAATTAATTTTATACTCCACCCCTCCTTACCTGCTAGATCAGCTGTAGTTGCAAAGCATATTCAATTTCAATACAAGTTCCTGAAAAATGATTTAGAATCAGAGTAAAATAGAAATGTCATTTAGCACATTTTTTAGCATCTGTAGGGAGCAGCTTACCCTTTTATACAAACAAATGACACTACTGAGCCAATGATGGGTACCCGATGATTTGCACGAATAATGCCATTAGTCAGTGGTCCTGGATGCTTACAAGTTTCTTCTAAAAGGGAATAAGCCAGAATTAGATTAACAAAACTACACAAAAACAAGCAATGTAATTGACAGATCTGAAATATCTGTATGTAAATCAAAAGGAGCAAATTTGTAAGAAGGAAAATAAACCAGACCCCCAATAATGGATAGGGGCAATTATTTCAATTTTTTTTAGTACCACTTTTCAGAGAACATTATGTTCTGTTACTTTTTCAGTAGAATGTCAATGTTTAATCCTATGCATATTTACTTGGAATTAAGTCCCATGGAGTTGAATGGAACTTGATCCCAAGTAAGTATGGATTGGATTAGAGTCTTAACACTGCAGTAGCAGCTTTTTGCATATTAATCTATGAAAAGTAGTCATTTATTCTGAATGGTAAAGGTCAATGGAGAAAATATATTTCAGACAAATCCCAGATATAAAATTCTTATGTTTGCTGAACATCTATGACATTACTGCAATACTGCATTGCTATAAATTTCAACATGCTTAGATGTCCACAATTTTAAATTTCAGTCAGGAATGCAATCCATGCTAGAAATCAAGAAACTATTTAGATTCAGTGGCTGACATACAGAACAAGGATGCACCAGTGCAGTGAGAGAGCAGCCTAACCGAACTTCTCGTGTGCAGTGGAGAAGCAGCCATTCTTGACACCTTGACCCTCCTCCTCCCTAGAAAGCCCTTTGTGCCACCTGAAAATAAGTCCCAGAGGGTTACACAGCCCTCAGGGATATACTCTGGGGTGTCACAGAGAGCTTTCTGCAGAAAAGAGGAGAATCAAAAATTGCTGCTTCTCTGCTGTACCAGTACAGAGAGTTGAGAAGTTCTGTTAGGTCTCTCTTGCTGCACTGGTGGATCCTTGCTCTATATATGTCAACCAGCACACATATTTCTATTCCAGTCCATATATGCATGTTGGAAAGCCATGGCTAATGGCATCTGAATACACAATCATTTGTCATGTATGCATTGCAATGGTATACCACACATTTTTCCTATAATAATTTTTTAAAATAAGGTGTAGGAAAATCATATATGAAGCAGTCCTAATAGTACAAGATTAATATTTTTTTAAAAAAATTATTTCACACACTTCTATACCGCCCAAAACTCACATCTCTGGGCATTATACAACAAGCAAACAAACAAAAGTTAGAACATTAGTTAAAATAAATGACAACAAAAAACTTAAAACAGTAGTTAAAACAAAATAAATGACATAGTAATAAAACATTACAACAATTTAAATTTTAAAACAACATTTTAAAACGATGTTAAAACTGTTAAAACAATATTTAATTATAAGCCTGGGTGAATAGGCGCATCTCTAAAGACTTTTTAAAAGTTGTCAGAGATGGGGAGGCTCTTATTTCAGTAGGAAGCGCGTTCCAAAGCTCTGGGGCAGCAGCAGAGAAGGCCCGTCCCTGAGTAGCCACCAAACGAGCCAGTGACAACTGCAGATGGACCTCTCCTGATTATCTCAATGGGCAGTGGGGTTCATAACAAAGAAGACGTTGTCTTAAATACCCGGGGCCCAAGCCGTTTAGGGTTTTATAGGTTATGGCCAACACCTTGTATTTTGCCTGGAAACTCATCAGCAGCCAGTGTAGATCTTTCAATATGGGAGTAATATGGTCTCTCCGAGATGACCCAGAGACCAACCTGGCTTCTGCTTTCTGAACCAGCTGTAGTTTCCGGACTGTACACAAGGGCATCCTCACATAGAGTGCATTGCAGTAATCCAGTCTGGAGGTTACCAGCGTATGTACCACTGTTCTGAGGTCGTTTATCTCAAGAAACGGACGCAGCTGTGATGAAGTGATGTATCACTTCTGGCCACTGCCTCAACATGGGAGACCAGGGAGAGACTCGGATCCAGAAGCAACCCCAGAATGCATACCTGTTCCTTCCGGGGAAGTGTGACACCATCCAGAACAGGCAGATCATCTCCTGAGTTTCAGCCCACACAATGAGTACCTCCATCTTATCCCTCAGTGAGGGACCCTCACCCAGTCCATCACCACCTCCAGGGAGACATTTAGGGAGGTTATGCCCTCTCCCGAGGATACTGACATGGAGAAATAGATTTGGGTATCATCAGCATACTAACGATAACATCCTGCACCAAATCTCCTTATAATCTCTCCCAGTGTTTCATGTAGATGTTAAACAACATCGGAGACAATACGGAACCCTGAAGGACAACCATACAAAAGTTCAGATTTTGAAGAACAGTCTCCAAGAGACACCATCTGGAACCTGCCCAAAAGGTAGGAGCGGAACCACCGCAAAGCAGTGCCTCCCACTCCCAACCCCCTCAGACGCTCCAGAAGGATATTATGGCTGATAGTACTGAAAGCCTCTGAGAGGTCCAAAAGGACCAAAAGAGTCACACTTCCTCTATCAATTCCCAATTGGAGATCATCCAACAGGCCAACCCCATAGCCTGCCCGAAAGTCAGTTTGAAATGGGTCTAGATAATCAGTTTCCTCCAAGACTGTCTGGAGCTGGGAGGCCACCACCCTCTCAATTACCTTGTCCAGCCATGGAAGGTTGGAAACAGGCCTGTAGTTGCTCATCTCTGAGGGATTGAAGGTAGGCTTCTACATAAGTGGTCTAATAACTGCCTCCTTAAGACAAGGAGGCATCCTGCCTTCCCTCAGAGATGCATTTATAATCACTACCAGGCCTTCTACAACAACCCCTCTGCCAGATTGTATAAGCCATGTTGGGCAAGGGTCAAGAGAACAGGTGGTAGGTCACACCATTCCTATCAGCTTGTCCACATCCTCAGGAGTCACAAACTGGAACTGATCCACACAAGAGGATTCACTGTAAAGGAAAATATAAAAGCAGAATGAGTTTATTATAACTTGCATGACTCTGTGACTGAAAACAAAACCAGAATCAGGCAACATCTTATCAGCACCAAATGTAGTTTTGTAAAGGCTACCCTTTTATCCATACTCCCTTCCATAGACCTACAATTCGAGATTTTCTGGTTAAACACATAGTCAAAACAGTTTTGACACAGTGTATGTATGGCTTATATACCATCTCGCTTAAATCTTATATTGTGGCAATATTTCACGCCTGTTAAACGCTTACAACATGGAAACAGTAACTGCAACGGCTGCGAATGGGCACACAACGCCCACAATGTCAACCGTTTATGTTTGGAGGTGAGCGCCAAGCCGGAGCATGTCGTCTGCACGTCGCAATAGGCTCCCCCGCCCTTGAACAGTCCACCCGAATTCATGCTTACTCGGAAGCAAGCACCGTTGCGTGCACAAGAACTCTCGCAAAGGATCGCGTCTTTATTTGGTGAGGAGCCCAACTGTCTCCCCAAATCGCTGGCTCACTGAGTAGGAGCAGCACCCAACGCGTGCCGCAGCGCCTCCTGTCACCCGCATGCCGCCTACAACGAGTGCCGCAGCGCCTCCTGTCACCCGCATGCCCCCTACTACTCCGGCGAAGCCAGTCCTAGCGCCGCGCCGCCTTACTCACAACCATGTTCTTAGCGCCCAAGCGGTTTCGCAGCAGCTGTAGAGGGAGACGTTTACGCCCAGCGGCGGCGGGACCCATCTCCTCCAAAGCCTGAAAAGGGCGGGGCCCCCAGATGCCGTCCCAGGCACGGTGTGGTGGAACTCGGTGCCTAAGAGTGAGGGAGCAAAGCGGGGAAGGAAAAGGAGCCCCTGCGGTATGAATGGAAGAGTCCCGCGCCGCGCCCTCTTGTACCTACCCAGGGAGACTTGGGGCAGAAGCGCCGCTAGGGCCAATACGCCCAAGAACCACCGAGCCCACAAAGACTCCCCCTGTAGCCCTCGCATGACGCCAAGCTGCAGCAAGGCGGCAAACAGAAAGTCACAACTGCGCATGCGAGGGAGAAGCCCCGTTACGAAGAGTCGCGTGCCGAGTGCGCGCGTGGGAAATTCCGCTGCGCTGGTGATCTTCCCAGCAGGGGCTGGTGGAGGAATGATCGCATAGCTGGTAACCAGCGGCGCTCCCCGCCACCCCCCTCGCAGGAATGCCAGGAAGGAAAACGGGTCAGTCTGCTTGCGTCGTGAGTGCGATTCCTTAGGTGATAGGAATTCGAGTTTATGACGGTGGTGGAGGTGAAGAGACTTCATTATTCTGCCACGTGCAGAAAGATGTTCGCCTTCTTTTACAAGTTTACAGTCCCGAACCTGAGCATGTACTCCTGCCCCTACAATTCTTTCATGCAGTGGTCCATGTGTAACTGAAAAGGTTTGCAAGCCTCTCTAGCCTTAAACATCCCTTCGGACTTTGTTAAAGCTACTACGTATTGTACAGCTATTGTTTAGCAGACGTGGGCAGGCTTCAGGCTTGTTGGATGTACTTAATCTCCCTCGGCCTTGGAACAATGAAGCCCACCAACCGGAGCCAGGTGGAAAGTAGTAATTTGGAGCGGGGAAGATGTTAACTATTTATTGCGCCATATGCCGTATAGGCCCACTGTGTGCTCTGCAAATCTATGTCTGAGTCACTAGACCGAGGAGTCTAACGGCCGGTTAAGTGAATTGCGGAGAGACCTTTTTGCTATGATTAAAAAATTGGGAGTCAGTAACCGTTGCCAATTTCTGCAGCGTGTCAATCTCCTAGTAGATCATAATCCACCTTCAGGTCAACCTACCCCGTTCTAGAGGGACTAGGTCAGGTGTGATGATACAGCTGTTAGTGACAAAATATTATTGTTCATAATTATTCCCCCAGTGCCGCCACCACCACCACCACTGTGTAGCCCGATGCCATCAACTTGCTCTGCTTAATAGCGATAGCCAAACTTTGGACAAATCAAACCATGTAGATAATTACCTGATGGTATAAGACCCTATGGATTATATTCGTGGGTATCCAGGGACCCGGGGCGGGGGGGGGCAAGAGGAGGTAGTTGCTCACCCCCCACACTGGGTAGAACCAGTTCCCATTGAGTTCAATGGGGCATACACCCAGTGAGGGGAGATGTTCAGCTAAAGCCCTGCTCCATTACCTACTGCCTACAAGGTGTGGTTGGTTGTGATGTGGAACAGGGCCTTTTAAATAGTAGCCTCTTGGTTGTGGAACTCCAGGAGATTCATATGGGCCCCACTAAATGCCTTCTACTATGCTGTGAAGACTGCCTGTTTCATCAGGGCACTTTGCAGACAAGCAGCTCATCAGCAGCAAAATGCCTCCATTCGGGCAAATCACATCTGAAACGTAAACAGCAGGGTGCCCTGCTGTCTGCGTAAGACAGCAGGGCACAACACAGGAAGTGTGGAAGCATACTTTTGAGATACATCCTGACCCCATTGTAGGGTCTAGTCTGAAAAGCACCCAGGCCTTTGGCCTGAGGTAAGTTGCTACTGGATTTTTAAGACATTAATGGTAAATTCTCTGCTGTTAGGATGTGTTTTAGTTGCTGTGGTTGTTTTACTATTGTGGTTTTGTTTTTTATGATGTTTTAAATGTTATGAGCTTTAAGCAGTTCTAATGTGGAGAAGTAACCTATAAATATTATAAGGATAACAACTAACAGGAGTTAGAAGGCATCAAATTTGGGAAAAGCCACCGCTAATGATAGTGTACATTTTCCAAGGCCTCTAAATGTGAATAGGGTAGACCTTGGCAAAGAGTATACAGAAGGATATACACTGGTCTTCACTTAAGATTATGTTGGACAGATATCTACATTTGAATCGCTTTTGGGGGAGGCGCATCTGAATAACTGAATCAAACGGAGATGACAAGAAATAACATTCTAGGAATAATTGTCAAGTTAAATTATTGCAAGTCCCCTAACAAAAATATGCAATGTATCACTAAAATTGACTTCTGTATTGGAGGACTGGAAAATAGCCAGTGTAATTGTCTTGTAATTTTCAGTGTAATTGAAAATAGCCAATATAATTAGATTGTGAGCCCTTTGGGGACAGGGATCCATCTTATTTATTTGTTATTACTCGGTGTAAACTGCTTTGGAAACTTTTGTTGAAAAGCAGTATATAAATATTTGTTGTTGTGGTTGCTGTTAATGCCAATTAAAAAATAAATAAATCTGGAGAGATTTAGGAAATTGCAGATAATTTAGTCTAACATACTGGATAAACTAGTAGAAAACATTGTTAACATTAACAATAGTACAGATACAGAAGAAGAAATTTTACTAAAAAGGAATAGCATAGCTCCTACAAAGGAAGGTCTGGCTTCACCAACACTTGGAAGTCTTCAAAAGTGTCACAAGCATGTGGATAGGGTTAATCTGGCTGCCTTGACAAATTCACTCACCAAGGCTCCCAAGCAAATCTAACAATCATGAAGATAAAAAGATGGGTTATAGACCAGTCACTGGATAATAGGAAGCAGGGGATAGGAATAAAAGGACAGTAGTTCCCCTCCCTGCTGCAGGATTTTTTTTAAATAACTGTTGCAACTTGTTCATAAATTATCTGGAGTCACAGGTGAACAGAGAGACGGTCAAATTGTTGGATAATAGTAATATATTCAGAATGGTGAAAAGCCTAGCAGACTCTGAAGAGTTCTAAAATAATTTATCCAAATTGGGTAAATAGGCAAGGATAGCCGCTCCCCACATGGATGTACTTGATTAAGACTGAGTTTGAACCCACCATCCTACATAACCCTCCATCCATGGCTATTTGTTCATTCCCCCTCCTTATCTAGTTCCCGGAAGCTATCTTTACTCCCCTGTTCAACTGTGAAGTTATCAAGGTTGCAAGTACCACTCTTCACATTATGCCTCTGTTTTACCAAAAAACCTGAGACTGTTCTCATGCGCAGCCTAACCCAGGCTAGGGAAGCCCAGCCTGGGTTAGGCTGCACATGAGAATTGCTGGAATAGGGCCTGATCCTGGCAGGACAGCTGTGCCTAGCCCGGCTATAAGCCAAGGTTAAGGAAGTGAGTGCTTCCTTAACCTGTGCTTCGTGCTTGTGTGCAGCCCGGCCACACACACAGATGGGTGCTTAGAGTGCCCGTCTCCTGGGGGAATCCCACAGTGCATCGTGCATGTTGCAATGTGGGATCTCTGGAGGCCAGGACATGTTGTCCCAGCCTCCGGTGCTCTGCACTGCAGTCACGCAGCACGAATCATGTGGGAGCACAGTCCATGCTCCCCGCAAGATGGCAGCAGTTGTCTGGGGGAAAGGTGAGTTAAACCAGCCTTCCCCCCCACCTGCCCGCTGCCCCTTGTGAACAACCTCTTAATTTCTTTGTTTCAAAAGCCTTGTCTCCGAGTCTGTTGTTCCTCTGAGATACCATAACGTCAGCATTTGCTTGTGTCCAGACTGTGGTCTGTTTGTTATGCATGTGGATATAAATGTGTGTGTAGTGTACACATGGGTTTCAAGCTAATTCCCAGTTCTAAAAGCATAGATGTACATGTGTGCTGTGTACACATATAGTAACAGAATCTAGAAATCTACTGTTGAAAATTCAGTGCTGAACTAGATGGGACATTTTTCTGATACATCAAAGCAGTTCTGTTGCTGTAATGACTGATAGGTTAAATGTCTAAATTAAATTAATCACAGTATATTTGAGATAAAATATGAAGTTAAACATCTAAATACAATTTTAAAGGAGATATTTAAGATCATATATTGATGTATGAAAACATGTATATGCATGATATTTATTTCCCACAAAAGCAATATACACTAAACATGTAGCCTTAAGTGTTTGATTTATATAACATTATCTTTTGAAATTTATACAGTTTGTCTCCAGCAGCTTTAAACTAGTCAGTGTAAACCAAGTGCTTGAAGAGGAAATAGATCAATCCTGAAGATAAACTTTCATCCTAGATTGACATTAGTAATCTTCTAAAATTCAAAGCGGTTTGAAAGATGCAGTTGGATGTCATTCAGCAAAACCTTCATGGGTTGTACTGAAGTGTTGTCCTAAGCAACAGTGGAACTCATACAGTGTTTGGGCACACAGGATTAAACGTATCGTGTTGCAAGAGATTGTTCTAAAGTTAATTCAGTGTAAGATTTCATTCCTTTTTAAGGGATTCCAAAGTTAACAGGAAAGTAGCTTCAGACTAGAATTAAATTGTACATGAAAAATGACAGTCCAGTGCAACCCCCCCCCCCAATGTGGTGTACTGTGTCCTGATTTCTTTGTGCTGTACATTTCTCTGTTGAAAGCAGCCAGGGCTTTGTACTACACAGTGTAATGATGGCAGAACACAATGTATATTGCTGTAGACATTATGGAAATGGTGGTGTGGGGAGAGAGCATTCAGAAGAGAGCTGCCATTTTCAGGGGCGGTCTGTGTTCTTTGTAGCATTTTACGTCTGGTTTGAGTGATGTCTCAAGAGTAAAACAATTTGTTCATGTAGAGCTTTCAAGATACAGCTGCAACAAAATTTGTAATCACACAGGTTATTTTTCAGAAGAGGCACAGAGTTTCAAAGTTCTAAGTATCTTTGATGTTCTAGCATTCTTGGCTTATTTTAACAATCAAGATTTTGTGTTCTAATAAAACCATGGAAAAAGACAATAAGGTCTTCCACATGACCATCTGGTGGTGGTTTTGGGGGAGTGCCTATTCCACTTCTGGCAGATGTACAGAGCCTCCATTTGGCTCTGCTAACTCACTCCACACATGCAGCCATGGACTCCATTATTGCCTTAGGGAGTTGGGTCCTCCAAAGATCAAGGGAGGGATTCCACAATGGATTGCACTCCTTGCAGAGAGGCAGCCCACAGTGAACCAGCAGCTCTCCTCTGACCGGCCCCTCTAGCCACAGAACCCTCTGACAAACATGGGTGCGAGGACTGCTTAAACAGGAATGCCAACACATGATCAGCAGACTGAGGTAGGGCAGTTGCTATTTTTGTCCTACCTTGGTAAAAATAAAGGTAAAGAAGTTGGGCTTCTCACATTTGAATGGGCTAGGTAGGCAGGCGTCCTGACAGTTCTCATGGACAGAGAAGGTCAGGTTTACTGCCTTCTATCTTCTGGTTCTTGGTCATGTGAAAAGCCTTAATATGAACTTAAATTTTGTGTAGCGGTTATTCATGAGAACACCACCCAACAGATGGCTAGAAAGGTTCCCATTCTACTTTTTCTAAATCTGTCGGATAGGTCTATCAACAAATCATCATTAAATTGTGCTTGTGAGTTGGCCGCTGCTGGAAATAAATGCCAGATGTCAGGGACCTTGATTTAACCAAGGAAAGGGGTTCTTATGCTTTAATCAGAAAGTATAAACAGCAAATGCAAAATACTCAGTTTACTTGTATGGAGTAGATTTTCTGCTAAGAAACAAGTGAGGTGAGTATCAGTGCTAACTGAAATGAAGTGCTTGCTCTAACTATGGTAGGTGGATTTCCCAGTATCTAGGAATATATTTTCACTCATCTACTGGGATAGGTGAGTGAAAATACAAATTATGGCTGTCCTTGGTAGCAAATATATTTTTTGTATAGCCATCTGTGAAGTCCAATCCCACCATGATTTAGCAACAACACTATATAGACATTTCATCCAACTGAATGAAGTTATATAACAATAATTCAGCCTTCATCTGAATTAACAAACACATAACTTGATACTTTTTACTTCTAAACACTGTCAGTGTTATTTCATGGTTTTTGACTGTTTCCTTTCTAAGACCACTCTTTTTTCTCTGTCAGTATAATTATATAATTTTATTAAAAGCTCAAATGTTATACAACATTTACATTTTATGGTGCAAATTCCAAGATGTGGGAAATATGGATGTTGACCATGAAAAAGTGCTTACTTTAATTTCCTGTCCAAGAAATTGTACTACATAAGTGAAGAATGACAAATAAGTTTTTTCAAAAACCAGGAAGCTTTGTGGTAAGAGTATTCATAGGCTAGAGTCTATTATTTCTCAGATGGTCTTATACTAGACCACTGAAACTCTCTACCTACAGATTTGGAAAAGCTATATTCTGGGTTTTACTTTTTATCTAGGATTTATGATGAAACCAGATATTTTGCATACAAGGTGTTTTTATTTAGAGTACTCAGAATGGCCCCAAAAGTTCTAATAAATTTTTGAGTAAAGTTCTTTGTTTAAGAGAGGAGGAAAATCTGCTGTTTTCTAATTAGAACAATTAACGTTCTCTGCTGCAGTTAATGTTTCAAATGTTCTCTGCTGCAAACTGACTCATGATATTCTCCTAAAACTGTAATCTTGTTGCCACTTACTTTAGAGTAAGAGCCACTGGAATCAGTGGGACATACTTCTGAGTAAGAATATGTAGGATCAAGGTGTAAAACACATTAATCATTTGTTTAACAAAGACTCTTCTGTCAGCTGATATGCAAAGTGCTAACTAAATGATTGTACAAATAACAGCTATTACTTCTAAAATGCTTGCTATATTTTTCTAAAATCTCATTCAAAGTTAGGAGTCCTATCAAAGAAATAATAATAGAAGAACAATATCCAGCTTACCCTGCATTATTCTTTTTTCTCCGGTGCCGCCCCCCCCCACCCGCATACAAGCTTCCCCAATCACAGAGCATGCCCTCTATCTTGTGTTTAGTCTGAAATCCCTTTTAGCTCTACTTAACACAAGATAATTGGTCCCCTCATCCAAATGTTCCTTCAGAATGACTTGGCCAGCTTTTGCCATATTTAGCATTTGTGCTAATGATAAAAGTAAATAGTAAACTTTAAAGCCTTATCATTAGTGTCTAATTAACTCTACTCACCAGAAGGGTGGGGGGAGACAGTCACCACAAGGGCCATGGCAATTCTTTCTGGATTCCTCCTTGTCTCTGAAACCCACTTAGTAGCCTTGAGCAGCTAACATAATCTTGTGGCAATTATCTAAGAGCATGAACTGTATAGTTCAATGATTATAGGGCCTAACAATTTAAAATTGTTATATATAGATGCAACTAAACCTTGATGAGTATGGTGTATGGAGTATGGTGAAAAGAAAGATGAAAGGGAAAATCAGGAGAGTCACTTCGCTCCAGAGTGCATGGAGTTTACTCAAAACCACAATGCTAGAAGCCTAGTTAGATTGTATACCCAAAAGGAGGAAAGGTACCACTAAGTCCAGGAGCATGCTAGCATGGCTAACAGGTAACATCCATGAAGCCATAAAAGGGAAGAAGACTTCCTTCCGAAATTGGAAGGCCTGTCCAAATGAAGAGAACAGAAAGGAACACAAACTCTGGCAAAAGAAATGCAAAGTGACAATAAGGGTGGCAAAAAGAGAGTTTGAGGAACATTTAGCTAAAAGTATCAAGGGGAATAACAAAAACCTCTTTAAATACATCAGAAGCAGGAAACCTGCCAGGGAGGCAGTTGGACCATTAGACAATGAGGGAGTGAAAGGGATTATTAAGGAGGATATGGAGGTTGCAGAGAAACTAAATGAGTTCTTTGCGTCCATCTTCACGGCAGAGGAGACTGAGCATATAGCTGTTCCTGAACGAGGTTTTCAGGGATGGAGGCTAAAGAACTGAGTCAGATAGAAGTGACAAGAGATGATCTAAACTGTCTGGAAAAAATGAAAAGTAACAAATCGCCAGGGCCAGAGGGCATCCATCCAAGAGTCCTCAAAGAACTCAAATGTGAAATTGCCGACTTCCTTGCTAAAATATATAACTTATCCCTGCAATCGGGCTCTGTACCAGGGGACTGGAAAGTAGCAAATGTAAGATCGATTTTCAAAAGGATCCAGGGGCAATCCGGGAAATTATAGGCCGGTTAGCTTAACGTCCATTCCAGGCAAATTTATGGAAAGCATCCTCAAGGAAAAAATTGTAAAGCATATAGAAGAACAAGCCCTGCTGGGAGTGAACCAGCATGGCTTCTACAAAGGTAAATCTTGCCTCACAAACCTTTTGGAGTTCTTTGAGAGTGTCAACAAGTGTGTGGATCAAGGTGATCCAGTTGACATAGTATACCTGGACTTTAAAAAAGCTTTTGACAAAGTTCCTCATCAAAGACTCACGAGGAAACTTAGCGGTCATGGGATAAGGGGACAAGTACATGTGTGAATTGCTAACTGGTTGAAACAGGAAACAGAGGGTAGGGATAAATGGAAAGTTTTAACAATGGAGGGAAGTAAGAAGTGGGATCCTCCAGGGATCTGTACTGGGACCGTTGCTTATAAATTTATTCATAAATAATTTAGAAGCTGGGGTAAGCAGCAAGGTGGCCAAATTTGCAGATGATAGCAAACTCTTTCGGGTATTGAAATCCAGAACTGATTGTGAGAAGCTCCAAAAGGATCTCTCCAAACTGGGTGAGTGGACAACAAAGTGGCAAATGCGGTTCAATTTTGGCAAGTGTAAAGTGATGCACTTTGGGATGAAAAACCCCAATTTCAACTATACGCTGATGGGATATGAGCTGTCGGTGACTGACCAGGAGAGGGATCTTGGGGTCATGATGGACAGCTCGTTAAAAGTGTTGACTCGATGTGCAGCAGCTGTAAAAAAGGCCAGTTCCATGCTAGGGATCATTAGGAAGGGCTAATATTATATTTCCCTTATACAAAACTATGGTGCAGCCACACTTGGAGTACTGCATACAATTCTGGTCACCACATCGAAAGAAGGACACTGTAGAACTGGAAAAGGTGCAGAAGAGGGCAACCAAGATGATCAGGGGCCTAGAGCACCTTCCTTATGAGGCAAGGCTACAACACCTGCGGCTTTTTAGTTTAGAAAAAAGATGACTGCGGGGAGACATGATAGAGGTCTATAAAATCATGCATGGTGTGGAGAAAGTGGATAGAGAGAAATTCTTCTTCATCTCACATAACACTAGAACCAGGGGTCATCCCATGAAATTGATTGCCAGGAAATGTAGGGCCAGCAAACGGAAGTACTTTTTCACACAATGCATAATCAACTTGTGGAATTCTCTGCTACGAGATGTGGTGACAGCCAACAACCTGGATGGCTTTAAGAGGGGTTTGGATAACTTCATGGAGGAGACGTTTATCAACGGCTACTAGTCGGAGAGCTACAGGCCACCTCCAGCCTCAAAGGCAGGATGCCTCTGAGTACCAGTTGTGGGGGAGTAACAGCAGGAGAGAGGACATGCCCTCAACTCCTGCCTGTGGCTTCCAGCAGCATCTGGTGGGCCACTGTGCAAAACAGGATGCTGGACTAGATGGGCCTTGGGCCCGATCCAGCAGGGCTGTTCTTATGTTCTGATGGCTACTTTTGTTTTTAATAAAGAGCAGCTTTCTGAGGGGGGGCAATTTAAAATGAAGTAGCAGAAGTAATAAGTTGGTGCTAATCCTTCTTGTACCTATAGTTCCTGTTCCAAAGCTTCCTCTCTAGCCAATCCCTCCCCCATAGGATTCCAGTTTTGGACATGATTTAGTATCAAGAAGTGATGGCATAGAAAGTGTTAAACACTCCTCTATTCAAAAGAGCTTCCTTCTGGAGCTTATTCTTTTTAAACATGGCTGTTGGGATTTAGTTACTTGCATGTAATGCTAAAGCTCATATTTTCTACTCGAGATGATGTCCAGTCTCTCATTTACATATTATTACACTTTTACAGTTTTCGCATTCATAAAATTTTCTCATATAATGTTAAACAGGTACTTACATGTTACTGTGTAAATGACAAGTGTAGGTCTGAGGGACACTGTTCTTTACAATGTGAACTGTCATACTTCTTTTGCATATATTTATATACTGAATGACAGGAAAAATATATAAAATTAACAGAAACAGTTGTGATATTAAAGATGGAACATGGACAGAAATGTAACAGTATTTCAGCATTGCAACCTTCCCCCCATGCTTAAGGTAATTACAGCCCTAATTCAACATCTTTCTAATTCAGAAGTGGGCTTTATATGGCGTGTGTCTCTTCCTTTCTTTTGTAAAATATAAAAGGAACTATTGTATTTGTGGAAGGTTGGGATAATCTTAATTTTTAAACATATTTTGCATTTGTCTTTGAAGGGTCTGATAACTATAGAAACTATAGTATACAGTTATTAAATAACTCTAGGAAATAGACAAGCATTTCTCAATGTTTTCCTGGCTGGCATAGACATTATTTGCATATAGGATTCAGGAAACAAAATGTGAGGAATACATTTATTTTGCTATAAGCAGATGTGTTATAAACATGCTTGGCAAAATAAACTCACATTCTTCACACAATTATAGACTATAGGGGCTGTTGGCCTAGAACTTTCAGTAGGACACCTGATTAAAAAGAAAGGTGTGTACTACCAGAGAAGTCATTTGGAAATGTTGAGGAAATCTTTACCAGCTCAGGTGACTAAAGCTCAAATCCCCAGATAATGATCTAAAGTAGTTCCTTGTGTTCAGGGTGGGTGGGGTAGCCTACCTTCTAGCAGCAGCTGTTTGCATCTCATAGCGGTGCTACTCTGGAGGGATTCCCAATTCCTACAATAGTGGTTGGGGGTGAGGGGGAGGAATGGGGCAGTTGCCAGAAGTGTGTTCTGTTCTGCTTCACAGACAAAAACTCATGAGGTCCAATACATGATAAGACTAGTCAGGGTTGCAGAACTGGGAGAGCAGCTAGCTTCAACAAGGGCCAGCGGCTGAATGAAGTATTAAATATCTCCCGACTTGGACTACTGCTCTCTTACTCTGCTTCTTGCCTGGAGAGTAGAGAGATTTAAATGGGCAGCCCTCTAGCCTTGAGTCTTACACTCCTCATCCACTCCATCTTGTCCCTTCTGGTCTGTTACCAGTACTAGTGTCCAGGTTTGGGGGAGTGTGAGATCCTTGGTGTGGAAGGGGCTGGTTTGTCCAAGGATTCAGGCTCCACATCAGGGAGTGCTGGCTCAAGTCTCCAGTTCTGGGGTTTCTGGATCTGGGTTATCCTGGCTGGTGAACCCATCTAGGGCCCAGGCCTGCTCAACTTTGTCCCTCCAGCTGTTTTTGGACTACAGCTCCCATAATCCCCAGCTACAGTGGCCAATAGCCAGGGGTTATGGGAGTTATAGGCAAACATGTGCAGGAGGGCTGAAGTTGAGCAGGCCTTTTCTAGGCAGTAGAGCTCAGAATCTGACTGAGGAGTGGGGAGCAATCAGGCAGAAAAGTCAGCTCTGGATTCAGTCTCAGCTTAAGCCCAGGTGTGACTGGCTTTTCCACTAAACTTCTCACCCTTCTCAGGCTTGAAGCTACTGCTCAGTCCATGGGTTATGGCAATGTGGGAACCTGAAAAACATCCAGGCAGATATGGAACACCATGTATGGTGCCTTGAACCCCAGACCTATTTTTTCTTCCATTTATAGAGTGTCACTGTGGTGGATGTGGGGAGAAAGTCTGTACACCTCTTCATTTGAACTGCCAAGTGAACGTTGCTTTTGCCAAGGCTCACTAATTAGGTAGCCAAAGCTCAATTAACTAGTCAATGTACTTACAACGAAAAGCATATTTACAGTGCCCTTTGGACAATATAGAGTACACCTTTGTCTCTACACATTTTTTCTTTGTGTAAGTAATACGTAAACCAGTCTTTAGAAATGCAAAACAAAGAGAAAAGGAGTTTGATAGTAAAAGAGGTCTTACGCTTGCTGTGAACAATATTTCTTGTAAACCATTTTGATTGCCAGCAGCAATATAATTAATATACATGCTTAAAAAGGAAAAAAAAGTTATTTTAGTAAAAAAGACTCAGAAGGCCAAAAAAGTTATGCATAATTTAAGAAACCACTGTTTTTAAAATGTTCTCTAAAATATTGCTAAAAGCATAAGCAACAATCTATCCCATACTATAATACACCATACTCCATACTATTCCATACTATAATAATATCCCATACTATAACCCGTTACTATTGCAATACAATACAGTGAACTACCATTTGATGCTCATCATAAGTATTTCTAAGAACCTATTATACCCACTTGTTGCTTTTGATGTAACACAATTTGTATATGTTGATTTCAGCACTTATTTCCAAAGTTATTGCAACAGACCAGACTCGTAATTAAATCCCCCAAACTAATCTACCTGAGCAGTGAACTGCCTGCTTTGGGGTGTTAGTCTTGGTGCTGTTGTGGTTTGTTTGGTTGGTTGTTTTTTAGTTTTGTGGGCAGCATTTAGTGGCGCAGCAGGGAAATGCTTGACTAACAAGTATAAGGTTGCCGGTTCGAATCCCTGCTGGTACTATATCGGGCAGCAGCGATATAGGAAGATGCTGAAAGGCATCATCTCATACCATTTATCTCAATGATAAACCCCTCCTGTATTCTACCAAAGAAAACTACAGGGCTCAGTGGGCGCCAGGAGTCGAAATCAACTTGACAGCACACTTTATCAGTAATGCCTGGAAGTGCTAAGAACATTCTGAGTGGTCAGCTCTTGCTGGTTGCTATCTTTTAACCTCTAAAACAAGGCAGGAAATTCCCTACAGCATGACAGAGGGTCATTTCCTGCCTCATTCTAAAGAGAAAAAATGTATCATTTGGCAGGAGTTAACCACCAGGAATGTTCTCAGTGTTTCCAGGTGCAGCTGAAGCTGTTATTTCCCCCAGAGGTGCATCGAAAAAGGATTAACAACAGCAATTCCTGCCCCCCCCCCATACCACTCACCGAAATAAATCCCAGGTCCAGGCAAGTGATTGGAGACATGACTGTAACAGGTAATACTATTGTGCGAGTCACCCCTTTGTGAGCTTCTTAGGTTTCAAATAACCTAGCTAATGTACTTGCCTTTCTTCTTATGAAAACCATTTGAGGACATATTATAAAGCTCTCTGCTTAGAAGTATGCCCTAGTGAGTTCAGTGACTTCTAAATTGCACTTTAAAGCAAATTATTGAATTATTAAAAAATGTAATTATTTGCGGATTTTGGTCTCAGTTATGAGCATAGGAAAATGATGAAAGAAATTTCAGCATCAGTGCCGAACTGAGTGATACAGTCTTTTTAAAATGTGTAGTAGAAGTAGTAGCAGCAACAAATAGTAGAAATGGTTAGATATAACTTTTGCCCATCATTTCTCCTGATTGTAATTAACTACTAGAAAAATGCCAGTAACATTTTGTAAGCATTTAACAAGATGGAGTAATTTTTGAGAACAGGGATGAAGAGACGGCTGCAACTTTCTTTTCCCCATTTGCCTTCACTCCAGCCACTTCCCCCTAACTAGAACTGGTTTGGAGGGTTAGAGACTCCATTACTTTCTCCCATCCATTCTATCCTTGCCCCAACCACGCCCTAACTACACCCTCTGTCACCACCTAATCTTTCTCTCACTAGGGTGGGGTGTTTTTTGTTTTTAAAGATGGAAGCATAGCTGAGATAACAAAGTGGAAACCATTTATCCACTTTCTGTCCACATTTAACCATTTATCATGCAATAGCATCTTTATTACTGCTGAGGGAGAGTGTAACAAGCAGGCAGATAATAGTAGTGGGTGGTATGATGCATCACTATTCTGGGCATGGGAGAGTGGAGGTAGCAGAGGCAAAAATATGTCCCTGGGAATCTTGCATGTCAGGGTATATCCCCACCGCCCACACAGAAGCAAGCATTGGTGCTGTGTTAGCTGGGAATCCTTGTGTAGCAACAGGCAGTTCTTCCTGCAGCACACATGCAGCCTTAGTCAAGAAGTCAACCTTTAACTTGGGCTGGACAATTCTATGCCTTCTATGACCCCATTAATATTCTGGTATTGCAAATAGCATATTAAATTGTATAAAACATTAGTCCTATACATTAGAGTTTATAAATGTATCTCTGTTTTTTTCATTCAGTTTCAAGCAGTTACATACCAGATATGAGTAGCATGAAGAAAAAACCTAGAAAAGGAGAAAAAGTGTTCTGATAACTGAGTTTCTCACAAAACAAAATTAATATTATAGAAAGAAAAGCTACTGATTTAGACTGGTGGCTACATCAGCAGTAAATTCGTACTGCCCTTGAAGGTTCTAATCTACAGCTGTATTTGGATGTATTTCAATTGTTTTTTTGTAATCCAGGAGGCACTCACTGAGATTTCCTGCACACTCCAGAAAACAGTGCTGCCAGTGATCCAGCCACAGGCTATGTGGAAATGGCCCTGCTTGCTGCTTAGACATTAGTGTGTTAAAGAAAATTCCAGGTAAGTGTTTTTGCAAATTCAGGCTTTAAAGTCTATTAGGGCCTAGAAGTGGAATAAAAGTCTGTCTTGGCCAGACATTGTGTGCTACACCATTTTGCCATTACTTGTTTCCTTGGGGCCCAGGCCTTGGCTGCTATGACAACATACCTATAGAGCAGCTCTTAAAGACTCACTGGCTGACATACTGCACAGCCTCCCACACACATTTAGTGCACTGCAGGCACTGCTTCATCTTCCTAATGGCTGTTGTGAAAGCACACACTTGCACAAATGCCGAAATTGCACAAGGGAGCTGTGCAATTGAACAGCCATTATTTTCAATGGCTGTGTGCTCATATAAATCCCTCAAGCAATTCTAGTGTTTGTGCAAGTGTGCACTTTAACAGCAATTAGGAAGATGCAGCAGTGCCTGTGGTGTGCTAAAAGTGTGTGGGAGGCTGCGTAGCATGTCAGCCAGTGTGTATGGATGTGCACAGAACCATAAAGGGCCTCTGAACCAGTCTGAAAGACCGGTGGTTTGGCTGCTTCGAAGTGGGGGGTCTCCTTGAGGACGGGGGAGGGTGTTCTTATTCCTCCTGCTGCATTTTCCCCACCAGCGCCATCTTTTAAAATAGTCCAGTGGGGTGGCAGCGTACCTCATTGCCGCCCCAGTACCTCCTCGGATCAGAAGTGACTGGAAGTTGCCACTGCACGTACGCATGTTGTGATGTGCACACACTCATGCACATGTTCTGCTGCATGATCTACTGCACACGCTCATGATGTGTGCGCACACAGTGGCGACTTCCAGTCAGAGGAGGCACTGGGGCGGCAAAGAGGAACGCTGCCTCCCTGCTGGACTGTTTTAAAAGCCAGCGCCAGTGGGGGAAATGAGGTGGGAGGTGTAAGAACACCCCACCCCATCCTTAAAGATACCCCCCCTTCAAACAGGTAGGCACCTGTTTGGAGAGGAGAGCTGGTCTTGTGATAGCAAGCATGACTTGTCCCCATAGTTAAGCAGGGTCTGCCCTGGTTGCATATGAATGGGAGACTTGATGTGTGAGCACAGCGAGATATTCACCTCAGGGGATGAATCCGCTCTGGGAAGAGCAGAAGGTTTCAAGTTCCCTCCCTGGCTTCTCCAAGATAGGGCTGAGAGAGATTCCTGCCTGCAACCTTGGAGAAGCCACTGCCAGTCTGTGAAGACAATACTGAGCTAGATAGTCCAATGGTCTGACTCAGTATATGGCAGTCTCCTATGTTCCACCAGTTCCGTGCACACCACTACCAGCGAGTCCTGGTATGATGAGTCCTGGTGAGCTGCTCTGTAGGTATGCTGTTATAGCAGCCAAGGCCAGGGCCCCAAGGAAACGAAGTGTGCTAAATGTGTGCAAGAGACTGCGGGATAGATCAGCCACTTCTTGCAGTCATAATTCCTTCACTGTCCAAAATGCTCAGCTCCCCATCTCCAGACACCAATGCTATAGACAAGAGCTTAGCTTCATACAGCCACCAGAAAGCAATTTGATGCCACAGCACCCTACAGCCTTACCCCAGTCTGAAGACAAGCAACAGTCCCAATGCCTTCCTCCTATGTGCACTTCTCAACAAGCTGCCTGGAGATGGGACTGATGATAAGACAGACTTGGGAGTGCAAGGTACCAGCAGTAGTAATAACATGTCCCCCCACCCCACCCCCAGGCCTAACACCACACAGTTCCATTGCCTAGTAACTAAGCAGCAGCACATATGGTTGTTGATGTTTTTGTGCAGGAAGCAGGGCCAGTTCAAAGACCTGGATCAAAACAATATGGGGCTTGTGCTGGAACTGGTGGTTAAATACCAGAGTCTATGCTTTATTCAATTGGGCTTTTACTGTCGATCTACTGCTTTTATTAATTCAGAATTAAGTCCAATAATTCAATGGGGCTTTCTCCCAAGTGAGTCTTTGTGGGATTGTAGCCTAATGTATCTTCAAATGCTATCCCTTAGGCCAAACTAGACATTGCACACAGCTTCACTGTAACATTTTCTTGAATTTAAAAATATATTAATAGAACTAGTCTTGGGAAGCTGTGATCGGGAACAGAGGCGCAGTAAACTGTTTTCCTAACTAGCCACTTCGCTGCACAAATCTCCCCTCTTCTGCTTTTGCCCTATGTTGGTGGTAGAGAGCAATTTGGAGCAGGAAAATGGCAGCTAGGAAAAGGTGAATCAGCCCTCTTCCCACCCTCTCAGACTCCTGATCATACCTTCCCAAGATTATAAAGTTAAAACAGTGAAGGTTGCATGTTTCTACACAGAACATCTACTTCTGGTGCTTCTGAAAAATCCATGTTTTCTCTATCTACTTTGGCAGTGACCCTTGCAAATGTGCTTAAAAGTGGCTAGCAATGAAATTTATCTAGCACTGAATTATCTTACTGCCAAAACTAGGTCCTCTTGGTACCTTGAACATTGGCCCTTCCTTCCTGGCTTATGGTATCACATGTTGTTGTTCTTGTAGGAGAAATCAGTGTGCTACTGCCAACGTTCAGTGCTCTATTGCCAGGCAAACTGCCTAAGCATAGCTAATTAAAGGAAGGCAGTTTCCTATTTGAGGATAAATAGGAGGAATAGCAAAAAATAGCTGATTAGCTCTATGCCCTAGTAATAGCCAGGCTTAACTACTGTAAACACTGCACTTGAGGCTGCCATTGAAGATCTCCTGGAAAATTTCGCTTCAAAATGCAGCAGCTTGACTGCAGAATGGCATAAACTATATGATGGATCATATCTCACTAGTGTTGAAACAATTCTACTAGATGCTTGTGAATGTCCAAGTGCAATTCAGGTTAGTGATATTAATCTGTGAAGTTCTATATGGCTTGGGAATGAGGTATCTCAAGGCTCTTTTCTCCCAAATGAATCTACCTGGATGCAAAGATCATCTGCTGAAATCTTTGTTTGGATTCCTATTTCTGTTGAGTTTAGGCAGGTGATGATAGGGGAATTGGCTTTCCTTGTAGTGAGGATGTGCCTCAAGTACAAGTTCTGTATAGCTGGCCTGGCACTGACAAATAATGACCTTCCAATGCCAGGTGAAAACATTTTTATTCACTCTGGCATTTTAATTAGTCTGTTTTAATTTTGCTGATTTTGAAATCTTAAACTTTTAGTCAAATATTTATCTGCGGTATTTATGCACCAAACTGCATGTGATAGATCTTTATTTATTTACACTATCCCCAAGTTTCACCTATGTGGCTTGCAAATGCAAAAAGATAAAAACACAATTAAAATACAAAATGCAGCAAAAAGAGTTGGACATCAAAACTAGGGATGTGCAAAACGTTTCGGGTACAGAACGATCTGTACCAAAACAGCGAATTTCGGGTGATTCGGATCCGAACCGAATCACCCCTGAAGAGATCCGAAAAATTTCGGATCCGAAACGAATCACCCGTTTCAGATCCGAAATATTCGGATGGTTCGGAGCTCCATTTTGTGGCCTTCTTTCCCCCCCTCCATTTTGAGCTATGACGTCTATTTGAATTTCCCGCCTTTTTGCCTCCCATTGACTTCAATGCAAAAAGGTCTGATGTGACGTCTGCTTGAATTTCGGGTCCCAGGGGCAAAATAGTGGGGTGGGGTGGTAGTGCCTAATGGGTGGAGGCTACCACCCCAATTGCAGAGGGATTGGGCAAAGGGCTGATTTTTGGTGAATTGTTGAAGTTTTAGTGTCTTTGGGGCAGATCGGGGGCATAACGTGGGATCTGGGCCAGAAGGGTGGGGTGGTAGTGCCTAATGGGTGGAGGCTACCACCCCAATTGCAGAGTGATTGGGCAGAGGGCTGATTTTTGGTGAATTGTTGAAGTTAACGTGTTTTTAAGGTTTTCCCCCATTAGGTAGAATGGAGGGTGTATCGCTTCATGTCGGGGGGAAAGGGGTGGCCTAGAGCGGTGTGGGGTTGGTGGTAGTGCCGGGTAGGGACAAGGAAGCTACCTGAATTTTTTCAAAGGATTTGGGCAGAGGGCTGATTTTTGGTGAATTGTTGACGTTTACATGTCTTTAGGGTTTTTCCTCATAAGGTATAATGGAGCTTTCAGCAGCCCCATAAGTGCACTTGGGGGGTGCTGGGGTGGCCCAGAGCGAGTGGTGGTGTAGTGCACATAGGGTGCCAACCGGTACAGGTTTCTGTTGTTTCTGCGGTATTCTGAGTGTGGATTCTATGATAGCAAATTAGAGTGGATTCATGGTGTCTCATTGAAAATCTCATTTGCTATCATAGAATCCACACTCAGAAAGTCAGAATACCTCAGAAACAACAGAACCCTGTACGCCATGGGTTAGCAACCCATGGGGGTGGTTGGCACCCTATGTGCACTACACCACCACTCGCTCTGGGCCACCCCAGCAACCCCCAAGTGCACTTATGGGGCTGCTGAAAGCTCCATTATACCTTATGAGGAAAAACCTTAAAGACGCGTAAACTTCAACAGTTCACCCAAAATCAGCCCTCTGCCCAAATCCTTTGAAAAAAATCAGGTAGCTTCCTTGCCCCTTCCCGGCACTACCACCAACCCCACACCGCTCTAGGCCACCCCTTTCCCCCCAACGTGAAGCGATACACCCTCCATTCTACCTAATGGGGGAAAACCTTAAAAACACGTAAACTTCAGAAATTCACCAAAAATCAGCCCTCTGCCCAATCACTCTGCAATTGGGGTGGTAGCCTCCACCCATTAGGCACTACCACCCCACCCCACTCTTCTGGCCCAGATCCCACTTTCTGCCCCCGATCTGCCCCAAAGACACTAAAACTTCAATAATTCAACAAAAATCAGCCCTTTGCCCAATCCCCCTGAAATTTGGGTGGTAGCCTCCACCCATTAGGCACTACCACCCCACCCCACCATTTTGCCCCTGAGACCCATTTTTTAATCCGAATCGAATCGGGTGATTCGGATGGGCCATATTCAGATACAAAACAGAGCAGGGGTGTTTCGGTTCGGATCCGAATCAAAACACCGAAAATCCGAATTGCACACCCCTAATCAAAGCCCAAAACACTTTAAAAAAAATCAACTAGCAATGGTTGGGATAGCCTGTTGGGGAAAGTACATTTTAAAAAGGTGCTGGAATATCAACGAGGGGGCCAGGCAGGTTTTCTGAAGATGGGAGTTCCACAGAGAAGGGGCTATCACAGAGAAGGCCCTATCCCTTGTAGCTGCCAGATGGATCACAGATGGAGGCAGCATATGCAAGAGGGCCTCCCTGCAAAATTGGCTGATTCATTCAAGAGGCCTCCCTGCAACTTGGCTGATTTATATGGGAAAAGATAGCCCTTCAAGTACCTTGGCCCTAAGCAAGGTTAAAGGTTAGGGCACTCTGAATCACACCTGGAAACAAATTGGTACAGCTCACAGAGGACCAATATAATATGGTCCATGGTTCTTAAGTCAATCAAGATTCATGATTGCATTATGGACTGCTGAAGAGTTAAATGACAGCTCCATGTACAGCGTTTCATGTTAATCCAGTCCAGATTTAACAAGGGCATGGGTCATTGTGGCTCAGTCTGACTTGAGACAGCAATGGGAGCAGCTGGTGCAAAACATATAAATGTTGATTACCATCTAAGGATTAAATATATTAACATCTATTTTGGATTATTTTCTGTTTGCTCCTATGACTCGTGAAAACTATATTTCAGGGTTCTTCTTGCTGTTTTTGTTGTATCTTCCAGAACAAACAAGGATACTTCTGCCCCCAAACAGGGTTAGAAGCCAGATTGGAAGAGGTCAGTCAGTTTAATCTAGGTAGTCCTGGAGTTGTGTCGCTACTACATGCTTAGGCATTTTGCCCAAGAATGGCAGATTGGTGACTCGCCAATAATTGTCACAAATCCTGGAGCCTTGGGAGGACTTTTTCAGGAGAGGGTGGGCCACCAACCATTTTAGACTTGATGGGACAGTAGCCAGGAAGCATTCAATCTCCCTTGACACAATTGTCCACTCCCTCCTCAGTTGGCTTCACCAGCCAGGCAAGGCAAAGATCGAGACACATGGATGTCGTCACACTCCCATGGATTCTGTTCACATCCAAACTACAGGGCAAAGAGGAGCTGCAAATACAGCATTTATTTATTTTATTATGTTTACAGTTTTAAGCTGCCCTTCATTAAAACAAACAAACAAACAAACAAAAAACAACCAGGGTGATGTACAACAAATCAGACAACAAAAATAATACCATAAACCCATAAATAATTAAAATCAGTAATCAAACACAGAACTGAAAAGGCCAAAAATAAAAGCAGAATGGGATTCTATATTTCCCAGCCAAAAGCTCAACCAAACAAAAAGACCAGGAAGGAGGAGACTGGACAGATCACCTCCAGGAGGAAGTTCCATAGCCCTGGGCCAATCACCCAGAAGGCCTTATTTCATGTGTATGACAATCAAGCTTCAGCAGATGCCTACACATCAAGCAACACCCTCCCAACAGATCTTGTCAGGTAAATAGAATCACTTGGGAGAAGATGAGTACTGGCTTGATGAGTACATTTGGTACTGTTAATGTATCCAAGTCATGGTAGATGTAGTGCTCCACAGATTTGTCACAGTGGGCCATGGAGGTGTAATCAAATTTACTAGCATGCTTGCCTTTTCTAGTGCAAAGTCCAGGTAGGCTCTATGGCAGGGGTAGCTTTAACCCTACTCCCACCATGGTCCAAATCTCATTGTGTTTCCTGCACTTTTTACACCAGAAAAAATAAAACACATAGGGGCAAATGACATTGTTTAACATGTGGGTTGTTTTTGTTGGTGTGTATATGTGTGTTTTGCATATGATGAAAAAAAATCAGTTTTTGTGTTGGTTTAATGTTAGTGATTTTATTCTGTTTAGTGTTAATATGTTATTCGGTGAGCAACCTTGACAGGGAATACATTCATTTAAAAAATAATAATAAACACACAACTGAAGCAGAATGCCTGGTAAGTGTCAGTATATAGTCCCAAATCTTATACATACTCAGAATACAATGAGGCAATTCAGGTGACCACTTATTCCCACCAATGTATCTGATCATAGATGGCCCTTTCAATGTATAGCCAGCTTGACACTCAACAGTGACATTATCTCCAGGCTCATATCTTCTTTTCTTCCCATGGGTTACTCTTCCATGAGTGATACTGAGAACTGTAGTGTCAGGTGAAGTTCTTACTGAAAACACAATTATAAACAATACTAAAGCACACTAAATACACAGAGGAATCAGATTATTTTCCCAGAATCTTTCACATTTGAATTTAATAAGTTGTAGCAAAAGTTGCAAAGAATCATTGAACTCCTTGCAACAAGAGTCCAATGAAGTGAAATGATTAACTCCTAGGAGACAAGCTGGAAGCTAATCCTTTTCTTCCCCTGACAGAATGCTTACCATGTTGATGTTACCTATATTGTTCTGCCTTAGTCAAATGCATTGATTAACTAGCCTCACACATGTACCCTTTTTCTGTTACTTTGAACATTATTTTTTATAATTACACACTAGGTGGATGTAAACAAGAAGTAATTTAATTGCTGTCTCACACATATAGCTTACCTTCTTCCTTCTTAAACAATCCCTTTTGACTTTTTTAACACTCTTTGGAGCAAGAGGCACTAGGAGCCTGCCTCTTAGGCAAAGACATAGGAACATAGGACCATAGTAAACTGCCATATACTGAGTCAGACCATTGGTCTATCTAGCTCAGTATTGTCTTCACAGACTAGCAGTGGCTTCTTCAAGGTTGCAGGCAGGAATCTCTCTCAGCCTTATCTTGGAGAAGCCAGGGAGGGAACTTGAAACCTTCTGCTCTTCCCAGAGTGGCTTCAGACCAACAATTTAAGAAATGCAGATGTTTAGAGAACAAACAGAGGAAGAAATTGCTTCCTGACAATAAAAAGACAGTATGCAGAGGATGCTGCTCTGAACTGAAGTCTAACAAAGAAACAGTTTTGTCATGAGAGGGAAGTTTTAAGATAAGAGTGACACTTTTGAGATCCATGACGGAAATGGCTATCTTGAAAGAACTCCTAGTGCAGATCTATAGGATCCAGATGGTACAAAAAGGGGTCACTGGACATGGCAAATCAGAAAGCTTTGCCTAGCCAGCTGATCTTTGCTCGAACAATCCCCAGAGCTAGCTGCTTAAGCCGCAGGGCTAAAGCAGGAATTAGACATGGAAAAGGGACTGTCTGTGACTTCTGCTGTGTAGTGAAAAGTTAAGACTACCCAGCCATGGTGCTCGCTCTCTCTGCCTTGCTCTGAGCATCTATCTACCACCAGCCTGCTTGACTGCTTGAAGCCTGCATCATTCCCAAGCCTAGCAATGAACAAGTCCTTTGAAGCCTTCTCCATGACTGGTGAGATGCCTATTCAACAACTCAGCCTGCTCCCCTCCTCCCTACTAAACACTGCCATCTCCTTTCCTAAGCCCCTCCCTTCTTTCTTCTCTCTCTGTTTCTCTCTAAAATGTTTTATTAGGATTTGTTAGACAGCTGTAATTACTGACTGCACATGCATACGAACACATTGGACAGGCAGGCACACTGCACTACACTTTGAATCAGAAACATGTTTAATTTGGATGATCTGTTTGAATTTTATCTTGATGAGCAACTTTCTATAATAAATCCCATTGAACTTTCTGAGTCTGTTTTCCTCTGTCTCTGTTTGCATGCCCAGATCCTACATGGTCACCATCTCCAAGAACCAATTCAGTGTATGTATGATGTGACTTTCCCTCTTAGCATATACAGAGTGTGAAACCAGGTGTAGTTCACAACAGTGGGCATTCCCAGTCATTCATTTTAGGATGTTGACACTAGTCCAATGTAGGATTTGCATGCTGATGGTCTTATTTGCAATCCCTGGCAGCATCTCCAGGTAGGGCTGGGAAAGATCCCTGCCTGAAACCATGGAGAGCCGCTGCTAGTCAGTGTAGACAATACTGATCGAGCTGGACCAAGGGCCTAAGTAAGTATAAGGCAGCTTCTTATGCCTCAAAGACAAGAAGAATGGTAATAAATGGTTGGAATAGCAGGAGCAGCACATTATTTCCACATAGAAAGCCAAGGGCTTCGTGTCCCTTCTGAGTCCCTGGAGGGGGGAAAGTGCCAGGACTGCATTCCTGCCTGTCCCTGCAGCAGTACACCACTGTTTAAAAGTGTCCCACGTGGCACTTTGTGCTATAGTATCTGGCAAGATACATCCCCATGATAAGATTCTTTGATAATGTTTACCAAGTCAGAAGTCCAGTTCAGCAAATATTGCATGTCTCCTTGCAACTGGTGCTTTAGTTAGTCTCTTCTTCTTTGCCCTTTAATTTGAAGTGGCTTCTGCACAAAGAGAGGCCACTAAGGAGCAAGCTGTCTTTCTCCTCTAAGCCTTATCACTATAAGGTTTTTTTGTTCATGGCCCACTAATGAGATTTGGTGAGGCAGCCACCTCAGGCAGTGGATTAGTAATCTCTGCCAGCCTGCTGCTTCCAGCTCCCTCCTCACTGACCATTTCAGTGGCAGATGAGCAGCTGCTTCTACACCCCAGTGATGGCAGCAGCAGTGGTGTAGCCACTTGTCTGTTCCATTCCCTCCTGTTTGAAAAGGCAGGATGGGACAGGACACAGAGCAGAAGGAAGAGCAGGTTAATTACCTGTAACTATCTTCCTTCAAATGGTCATCTGTTCCTTCTTGCTATTGGGTTTCCTTTGTGCTTGAGTAGAGGCTTTGGGAATGTTCCAAAGCTTTTCATCAGCAGTTTTTTGTAGTAGCCTCCTTTAAGCTTTGATACGATTAAAGCCTTCCCCTTCAGTTCAAAGTTCCACAGCAGTTTCCTACAACTTAAAAGGAGAAAGATAAAGAAACCAGCTGCAGAGGGGAAGAGAGTGGGTGTGTGAAGGCCCAGATGACTATTTGAAGAAGGATGGTTACAGATATGCAATCTGCCATTCTTCTTCATGGTCTCTGTGTCTTTCTTACTATTGGGCTACTAGCTAGCTAACCAACCTGAATGGTGGGGCAGCTGGTTCCAAAGGCTGTGTTCCAAACATGCTCGGAGTTCCAAGCCATAATGCTGTATAAAGGAAGATAGTTGTGCCCACACTGCCTATCTACAGAGTTTAGTGAGAGAGATTCCATGGTCAAAAACTGAAAGTGGAGGTTGACATGGTAGAATGGTTGGTGGCTCTCCACAGAAGAGGTTACTTGGCAATTTCATAACAGTTTAATAATACCTGTGATAAGTGATAATCACAAGTTATAATCATTGCGACAAAACTTGGTCACCTTTCTCGGATCCACATTACAGATGAGTAGGAAGGGAGATTTGTG
This sequence comes from Hemicordylus capensis, assembly GCF_027244095.1. NCBI lineage: Eukaryota > Metazoa > Chordata > Lepidosauria > Squamata > Cordylidae > Hemicordylus > Hemicordylus capensis. Next base: position 64,405,090 of record NC_069660.1, read on the forward strand.
AAAGGGGGAAGTTTGATGCCAGTAGAAGGACCGGGCTGTCCTAATGTCCAGTGCATGGAGAAGTCTTTCTGTGCCTGAAGTGGGGTTAGGATAAAAGACTGGTAATACAATGTCTTGGGAAATGTGAAATATTAAGACTATCTCAGAGAAGAGGTTTTTCAGGTTGGAGGATGACTTTCTCCATATTAAAATGAATGGGATGGGGGGGTGAGGTCTGAACACAGAGTGTCTAATTCTCCCACTTGATGTCATAATGACCAAAAATCACAGATTTCAGAATTAACAGCTGAAGGTTGCAGGATGCCATCATTTCAAAACAGGCCCCTCATTAACTGAGAGAGCACCAAAAGGCAGATCCCTCATCGGAAGGATTTTAGGAGCTGAAGGATGAGACTGTTGAAGACCTTTGAGGAAATGTTTGATGATCTTGTCCATGGACCACTATGACCACAATGAGTGGGCTTTTAGGGAAGAAGAGGACAGGACAGACTCCTTGAGGTGAAGCAGGTAACTTAGAACAACTGAGAGAGGGGGAGAAAAGATAGGGACAGATCTAGCAGCAAAGGTGCAGAAACATTCCCACCTGGCCACATAAGATCAGGAAAATAGATGACAGCATAAGATCTAATGACATTTTTGTATCTTCCAGGCAGTAAGATGCAATCTGTGTGTTTGACTGAAGGACCCAGCTGTTTTGTATAGAACAGCAAGGATTAGATGGGAGTTGCGGGTAAGTCCCTTGGAATAATTCCAGTAGCCTGGGAATCACAATTGGCAAGGCCACCAGGAGGATATTAGAATACAAGACACTTTGTCTTCCCTGATTTTCTGAATACTTTGGGTAGCAGTAGTAGTAGTATTGGAGGGAATGGCATCTACGCAAACATGTATTTCTGATCTCAGTCCACACAGAGGACCGTCAACGCACTAGCAGATGCCATCAGCAGAAGCAATGCAGAATGTCACAAATGGCAACTCAATCCCCATTTCCTGAGCCAAGTCTTCAGGAGATGTGGCACACAACCTCTTTGCCTCTTCTCACAATGCTCAATATTGCAGCAGGGCAGGAAAAGGAGTGAGATCAAGAGGCAACATGTTCCTTTGGTCTTGGAGAAAGGGTGTCCTCTACATTTTCCCAATTGCAATCAGCCAGACCCACAAGTTTCCAGGAAGAAGAGCCTCCCTGGTGATGTATATAGGCCATGACCGTGGTGTATACGCAAACATGTATATAGGCCATGACCGGGCACTGCAATTTGAATGCAGTGCCCTTGCAAATCCAGAAGAAAGGTCTTTAAAGCCTTGACAATAGAGAGAAGCTCAAGAACGTTTGTCATGCTGTCTCTCATTGTATGTCCAGAGGCCGTCCACTCCTCTGTCTCATAGGTGGGCATCCCATGTGATGGAGGCCTCTGAAGCGATAGCGACTGATGGCCAAGGCTGGGCAAATGGCAAAAAGCTAGGTTCCAGCAAATGGACTGCCAGGCTAGCTGAGTGCAAAGATTATTGGGGAAGATGCAGCCAAAGGGATTGAGGATGAACTTTAGGGCGAAATGATCAAGGGACCATCTCTGAATGTACCTCATTGTTAGGCAAGCATAGGGTCCTGTGGAGGAATGATGCTTAGAGCTCTTGATTTTTTGTAAATAAGCCCTTGTAAATGAATTGTATTGTTATTGCATTGATATTCCCAAAACTGCATCATTGTTGTAAATAGACTGTGATTATAAAATGCTTTCAAAGTCCCTCTATAAGATGAAAGCTGGCAGGATAAAAAGGTCATGGCTTCTTGCTCAAGCAAGATTCAGTTGAAAACGATGCAATGTACTGAGTTAATTTTGAGGGAAAGGGAACTTGGATTTAATTGGCTATTTTGTAAAATGAAGAAAATTAATTGTACTGATTGGGTTGTTTTAAAATGTTTAGAGGAAAATTGTAGAGCAGGAGGCTACTTTAGCAGACAGGGAGAGTCCAAAGTCACCAGTTGAAGAGTGAAGAAGTTGAGTTGGAAAGAGTTGAAGAGTAACTTGCAGAATGAGAGAAGAGTTCAGCTTGCAGTCAAAGCAGAAGACTTGGAGAAAAAACAGTATGAGAGAGGCTGCAGAACTAAAGAACTGCAGGCACAGAGGTGTTAAAATCACTGGCAGAGAGGTGAAATCTCTGCAGAAAAGAAATCCCTAAGAACTGGAAAGAACCAAGAACCCGAGGCTGAACTGAGGAAAAAGAACTAAGAGTTGCTAAAGG